>NW_022681460.1:101793623-104297859 GCF_009764315.1 Trachypithecus francoisi
GATTATAGTGGCATACCCTGGTAATCCAGGAAAATCTTCCTCTTTAAAGTCAACTGATTAGCAACCTTAATTCTATCTCAACCTTAATTCTCTCTTGCCATGTAACCTAACGTATTCATGTAGTTTCCAATTATTAGGATGTGCACATCTTTGGGGGTCCATTATTCTGTCTACCACAATATCTATTCTTCCTTCTTGGATAGAGTCTTCATCAGTTCATCAAACTGGGTGTTCCATCCTTGCCTGGCAAAGGACTGGACATGTGACCCAAGGTTATCCTGGGATTTACCCTTGCCCCTGGGATTTGAATCTTGAGTTGAGTGACCCAATAATGGAAAATGGTTGACATCCAATCATTTCAATGACAGGATATGCTAGTCCCAGGACTCTGAAACTTCCCTCATCTCCTTCCTTCCTAAAGTGTGGTTCTCTAGAACATCTTCTGATTCTGTGAGCTATTAATATCTCACTTTTCTTCCAATAGATCATGTATTTGTTTAAGTCATCCAAAGTTACTTTCTCTTGCTTATATCCCATGAGCCTTGGCAGGCTCAAATTCAAATAAAGACACAGAGAGATAAACAGAGAAACCTAACAAGCCTAAAGATAGGCAGACACATAGACAACCTCTCCTGACTTGTATGGAGGACAGAAGATTTATTTTGGGGGAAAAAAGTGTGTCTGAAATAAATAGCTCAACTAGATGAATTTATTTCTAGGGAGTGGTAGACTTTTCCTATGCATCTCTGGGTATTTTTGTAGTTCCAATGTTGGAACTAGCCCCTTTTATTTATTTACACTGAATGAAAAATCAGTATGATAATCTGCACGAAATAAGGTTTCTGTTTTGTTTTCCTCCCTGATCTTTTTCTCACACAATTTAATCTAAGAAGCCACATGGGTCCCTAGAGGTAAAGGTGGCAGAAATGACTGCAGTTTCTGTCCATTTATTCATCGAAAACAAATGATAACACCTACTATGTGCCAGAAACCCTGGTGATGTGGAGATACAAAGTCTGACTCCCTGGACGCAAGGGTCTTATTCATTTATTTCCCCAAGAACAAATTCCTGAGAAAGACTACTACTTGCCAGCCAATCCATGGCTCTGTTCTCATAGCAATTCAAGACCAGTGATAAAAGCTATTAAGTGGGCATGTACTGACGTGCAGAATGATTATCAGGGAAATCTGTTTTTCTGAATGAGAGAAGTGTATTTGGCTAATTTATAAGAATCTAAAATGTGTTTAGTTCAAGAGCTTGTAAAGAGTTTGTAAATTATGCAGTCATGTAAATTTGGAAATATTCTTTATATAACAAGAGTAGAGATAGTTAGTAATTGAGGGGATTTGAGGTAACATGTCTGGATGGAGAAGATAAGATATATCCAGACACAGGTGAAGTAATAAGGCTACAGCTGTAGGGTCTTCATATTCTTGGGACCATAAGAAGAAGTTGAACTGTTTGTTGTTGAGCCACATTGAAAGAGGTTGTGATCCTTTGACAATCAAAGTGGCTGGGTATGGTGGCTCATGCCTGTCATCCCAGCACTTTGAGAGGCCAAGGCGGGTGGATCTCTTGAGGCCAGGAGTTAGAGACCAGCCTGGTCAACATGGTGAAACCCCGTCTCGACTAAAAATACAAAAATTAGCCAGGTGTAGTGGCAGGCGCCTGTAATCCCAGCTCCTCAGGAGGTTGAGGCAGGAGAATCACCTGAACCCGGGAGGCAAATGTTGCAGTGAGCTGAGATCGCACCCCTGCACTCCAACCGTGGTAACGGCGCAAGACTCCACCTAAAATAAAAATAAAAATAAAAGTGACCAGGTGCCGCTCTTGGTTGTCTCCATTCATGGAGCTCCTGCCTCATGCTAATGATAATATAAGAAGAAAACCCCCATGAAAGTGAAGCCAGTAATAATCGAGGGACAGTAATTCATATTCTGCTGGTTCAACCTTAGAAAAATTGAGATGGGGTTTAGGAGAGGTTTGAGATGAGGGCAAAAAGAAAGAAATGAGGGAAGGATTATTTGGAGATTCGATAAAAAGGAAAGGTTACATTGTGGTTTTGATTGCATCTTGGATATAATCCCTATCTGGGGTTTCTTCCATGGTCATGGTTGAATCCCAACTAAGTAAATCAAGTGTTCATGTATTCACATGGCTTTACCTGCCCTGCTTGCCACCATCACTGCTTGCAGGGGCGGTGGGAGGTCCTAGACAACGCCTCTGCAATGATGCTGTGCAGATGAATCACCTCCTTTTAAAAATTCATATTCTGATTCAATAGGATTGGGGTAGGGCTGAAATTCTGCATCTCAACAACTTCCCAGGTGATGATGACACTACTGGTCCCCAGAATATACCTTGGGTAGCAAGGCTAGGAGTAGAATAATCTCATTATCTTGGAGTTTGTTGTGAGCCCTCTTTCTTAGCTACCTGCCCTGTCTCTTGCTGCTGACAAATAGGGCCAAGTCTACTGCAATAATGGAGGATGGCAGGGGATTGGGAGACATGGACATCACATCTAAGGAGCAGTGAGAGACCAGAGGAAACCCAGGTCTGCCTTGGGGTGTCAGGGAAGGCCCTCCATGACAAGTGTCATTTGAGCTTGTTCTTGAAGGGTGAGTTTGCCAAAACCAACAAGGGAGAGGATGGCAGTGCATGCAGATGAGACAGCATGAAAAAATACACAGAAGTGGAACAAACACAGTAGATTTAGGGAACTCCTGGAAGGCCAGTTTGGGTGAAGAGGAACAGACTGCCTTCAAAGTACAAATGAAAAGAGTGGGGCCTCCTTAGAAGTCAATCTTGGCCAGAGTTGACACTCTGGATTGTTAACTAACAAAAATAGGCTTAGTTAGTTTTTTTTTGTTTTTTTGTTTTTTGTTTTTTTAATCAGGATGATAATAACCATTGAGTATTTCCTATGTACTGGGAACTGTGATAAGCTCTTTTCATGATTATCTTTTTTTTTTTCTTTTCTTTTTTTTTTTTGAGATGGAGTCTTGCTCTATCACCCAGGTTGGAGTGCAATGGCATGATCGCTGCTCACTGCAACCTCTGCTTCCTAGGTTCAAGAGATTCTTGTGCCTCAACCTCCTGTGTAGCTGTGATTACAGGCACCCACCACCACAACTGGCTAATTTTTGTATTTTTAGAAGAGATGGGGTTTCACCATGTTGGCCAGGCTGGTCTTGAACTCCTGACCTCAAGTGATCCACCTGTCTCAGCCTCCCAAAATGCTGGGATTACAGGTGTGACCCACCATGGCCGGTCCCATGACTATCTCTTTTGAATGTCACAGCCACTCCAATTTTAATGTTGGGAAAAGAGAAGCTCAGAGGTGCAATGTAATCTGATCAGGGTCAAGGAGCTAATAGAGCTAATAGATGAGGTGCCAGAAATTGACCTGATGCAACTCAGGGTACCCTGTGATTAACCACTGTGCTATACTACACCCAACCTGGCAACACAGTGGTTCTTCTCTATCTCTGCTGGTAAGTGGATTCAGGAAACCCTCTGTGACCCTGTGCCCAGTGAGCATGAACCATAAAACCCAAGGCATTGAACCACAGCCTCTCCACCCCACGCCCCCTCCTCTCTATCCCCAGCTGCCCTTCAATGCCAGGCTCAGGACATCAGCCTGGGCGGCTGGAGTTCCAGGCCTTTTCCCCAAACACTTGTCTCCCATCAAGAGAGTTTGAGAAGGAGCATATGGCAAGATAGGATCATTTTTCAGATGTTGATCTGGGCCTCAGTCCTTACCAAGCAGGGTTTTCAGTGTCAAGGAAGCTCATCTCACTGGCTGAGGGCACCACTTCCCCACATTTATTCCATGCCACACCTTAACCACAGCAGTAAATATCCCTTTGCCTAGAACACCTGCTGCTGCTGGTGGTGAATGAAAGGGTGTTGCACTTCCGTCACTGAGGGTAGAGAAGGTACTGACGTCAGAAGTCAGAGCTGTTGGAGTTACATAATCCCAGAAGCTGCTTGAGCATGGAATAAGGCCATATTTAACCTCGGGGGAGCTAAAAATAGGCAAATAGAATTTTATTTCCCCGTAAACTTTTTAGACTTTAATTTTTTTTTTTTTTTGGTGATTCTAGGCTAGGATTGTGTGTGGCCTCAGGCAATTTTTCACTGTTGAATTATGATCCCTGGGAAATAAGTATGGTCTATATGCAGAGTATAGTCATGGGGTGTGTGTGTGTGTGTGTGCTTGTGTATGTGTGACAGAGAATGAGGGTGTGGAGAGTGGGTGTGTGAATGAGAATGTGTGTGTCTATGAGATGTATGCATATGAATATAGACATAGCTATAGATGGTAGATATAGATATGGAGTGAATGCAGACTGTGGTTTGCTGTGGTGAGGTGGTGTTGATATGAGTGTCAATGTGACGTGAGTGGTAGGTGAGTATGAGGTATATATGTCTTGTGGGTGGAAAGGTTTTGATGCAGTTGTGTGCTATATGTCTGTGGCCAGAAGTATGGATTGTGTGGGTGTGTCATGGAAACTGCGCATGGTATGTGCAGTGTGGATGTGTTTGCAGGGGTGTGTAAAGAGCATGTGAACCCAAGGCATTGTGTCTGCTCTTGCCTATGTGAGTGTCTGGTGGACGTACTTCATAGAGCGTGGGGAATATGTGTTTGTGTATATGCACATGTGCGGGGACATGTGGGAAATGCATGTGGGAAATGTGATGTGCAGGGGGGATGCACCAGAAGTACAGGAAGGGCACGAAGGTCATGCAGGTGTGGGCTGGCAGGTGTGTATGTGTGTGACTGCGCATGACATGAATCGTGACACCAGGAAAGACGGTTGCAGTCCTGAGCACCTCCCCCCATGTTTAGAACACCCTAGATCCTTCTTCAACATATTTCCAGAGATCTATCAGAAGTGTTCTCCAGAATGCTGTCCTACTGCTCTCCTTTGCCCCTCTCAGACCTCAGTCCCTAATTATCCCTTTGACTGGGCACAAAGTATTCGGGGTGAGTAGCATCTCTTGGAACATGTGAGCTTCTCTCAAGCTGTGCTCGGTAGGAAAAGATTTTCCCACCCGGTGGAGGTGGGAAAAAATGAAACAAAACAAAAAGAAAAGCCATAAAGCCTATCATAAGCAGAAACAGCCCAGAGTTAAAGCTCAGTTCAGGCCAGGCGTGGTGGCTCATGCCTATAATCGTACACTTTGGAAGGCCAAGGCAGGCAGATCACCTGAGGTCAGGAGTTCGAGACCAGCCTGGCCAATGTAGTGAAATCCTGTCTCTACTAAAAATACAAAAATTAGCCTGGCGTGGTATTGTACACCTGTAGTCCCAGCTACTTGGGAGACTGAGGCAGGAGAATTGCTTAAGCCTGGAGGCAGAGGTTGCAGTGAGCCAAGATCACGCCATTTGCACTCCAGCCTGGGTGACACAGCGAGACTGAAAAAAAAAAAAACAGCTCGGTTTACACTTTTCTGTAAGAATGAAGAAAACACAGTGTAGCTTAGAAGAAAAAAAATCCTTAGCCTTAAAGTTTCTAGTTCCTGCTGTCACTATTTTATGATCTGACCTTGGGCAAACCGTTGATTGTAGAAACTTCTCTTAACTCTTTCCCACTCCAGTCACAGCCCTTAGATAGAATTCAATCTCCTTAGCAGACCCTCTAAGACCCAGGCCCTGCTAGTTTCTTATTTCCTACCATTCTTCCATGTCACCATATCTTCTAGGCTCAACCACCTACTGACTGTTCCTCAAAGGTAACGCTGTCTCGCCAAAGACAGTATGCATCTTGCTGTCTTTTGCACTCAGTAAGTCCCTCTTATCTGTAGAATGAACAAGAAGGACACATTATACTATATTCATTCACTCATTCATCTAAAATATGTTGAGCAATTAATAGATTCCAGTGGATCAATTAGGCTCTAGAATGTGCCAACCAAAAAATATGCTTCTTTCCTTTGTAAAGCTTATAAATTAAAATTGACTGAAATCAGACTTTTCTCCAGAAACCTAGACCCATAATCTACATCTGAAACTGGAGGGAAGAAGAATTTGAAGAACAGATCCCATTCATTGAGCTGGTGCTCCATGAATCCCACCTAAGAGCATGATTTCAGGATTAGGCACGTCTGGGATTGAAACCTGACTCTCACAACGTTAAGACGTGTGGTCTTGGACAAGTTTTTTAACTTTTTGTACCTCTGTTGCTTCATGTAATAAACCCACCTCAAAGGGTTGAATGAGATAATTGCCTCATTCCAAGGGCTCAATAAATGTTGGCTTTAAAAGCAGTGCACCTAGACTACAGTCAACAATAATTGATTGTACATTTTCAAATAACAAAAAGAGTACAATTGAGTTGTTCGTAACACAAATAAAGGATGAATGCTTGAGGTGATGGATACCCGATTTACCCTGATGTAGTTATTAGGCATTACATGCCTGTATCAAAATAATTCATGTACCCCATAAGTAAACACACCTACTATGTACTCACAAAAATTAAACGCAAAAATTAAAAAAAAAAAAACCCAAAACTATGCACCTAACTTCCTCCTAATAGGCTTGGATTAGGCCCCTTTCATATCCTGAATGCAGGAAACCTGGCTTCATTTCCCAGCCTAGTCCATTAGGCTGAGACCTCCAGCATCTTATCAGTTTGAATAATCATTTTCACTATGAATTTTGTTTTCATTGGGATGGAGTCTCTCTCACTCTGTCGCCCAGCCTGGAGTGCAGTAGTGCAATCTCGGCTCACTGTAACCTTCACCTCCCAGGTTCAAGGGAAATTCTCCCACTTCAGCCTCCCAAGTATCTGCGACCACAGGCACACACCACCATACCTCGCTAATTTGTGTATCTTTAGTAAAGACAGGGTTTTGCCATATTGGTCAGGCTTGTCTCAAACTCTCGACCTCAAGCAATCTGCCTGCCTTGGCCTCCCAAAGTGCTGGGATTACAGGCGTGAGCCACCTCACCCAGCCCTCGCTATGAATTTTAAATAAGGTATTTGAAAGCCAGTTCTATGAAGACAGAATTTTTTTGTCTGTTTTGTTTACTGATATAACTTCAGGTTTTAGAACAACACCTGGCACACAGTAGGTGCTCAGTAAGTATCTGTTAAGGTAATGAGTACTGCACCTATTGGCAGATTGCAATTAATCTCTCCAACTATTACTATTATTAATAACTCGCTTTCCACATGCACTATACAATGTACTCCATACTTCATCTTTAATTCTCTCATCAAAAATCATGAGTATTCCCTTTTGTATATAAGCAAGTAAGCAAGCTAGGATCCAGTGAGGTTAGCACCTTCCACACAGTCACAGCCACATAACTACATTTTTTTTTTTGAGACAGAGTTTCACTCTTGTTGCCCAGGCTGGAGTGCAATGGTGCAATCTCCACTCACTGCAACCTCCGCCTCCCGGGTTCAAGCAATTCTCCTGCCTCTGCCTCCCGAGTAGCTGGGATTAAAGGCACCCGCCACCATACCTGGCTAATTTTTTTGTATTTTTAGTAGAGACAGGGTTTTGCCATGTTGACCAGGCTGGTCTTGAACTCCTAACCTGAAGTGATCCACCCACCTCAGCCTCCCAAAGTGCTGGAATTACAGGCATGAGCCACCATGCCTGGCCCACATAACTACCAAGTGCTGGAATTGGGATTTGAGGGCAGAGCTGGTTTCAAAAAGGGACTATGCTGCAAAGTAGATGCTCCTGTCGTTTGCTGGGAGATGCTGAGAGTCCTCTGTCTCTCTCATCCCTGCAATGGGGTCTGCAAGCTACCTGGCAAGGAGCGCATGGGAAGCAGCCAGCACTAAGAAAACAATAGGGTCGAAGAAACATTGTCAATCACTGCCAAAAAATCATGACACTAATTAAGAAAGATGCTCCCTCCTCTGCCAAAAGCTCTATCTTCTCGCGGGGATCAATAAATCAAAAATAATTCTTTACTTTGTCTAGCCTCCCTCCTTCTCTCTTGCCTAGATTTTTTCCCCTTCTTTCTTTGTATAATGTGAAAGTTGATGGAGGAGCCTCATTTTCACTAATGAAAGAAACTTAATTTTTTGGCACTACATCCCTCATTAAGAAGAGCAAAATCCACTTAGTGGTGGCTTCCGCTACCCTCCATTTGTCCAAACCAAGGCCCAGAATCCTCAGAAGTCCAGTTTTGGCATAAAACTTAAGCTTCCATTAAATCTATTTCTATTGTTTAGCAAAGACATTTAAGATGGTAAAAGTCACTAAAAATGGTAGCAGCCCTTTTCTCACTATTTTTTTCATTTCATCTCTTCTCTCCCCCACCTCATAGTATACACATGACCAATAGTGAGGTGGCCCCAAAGAACTCGGAACCTAGAAGCCAAATCACCCACTGAATACAAGATGAACACCAGAGCAGAGATAGGTGATGTTAAAGAACTAGCCCCGGCCGGGCACGGTGGCTTACACCTGTAATCCCAGCACTTTGGGAGGCCAAGGCGGGGAGATCCCGAGGTCAAGAGATTAAGATGATCCTGGCTAACATGGTGAAACCTCGTCTCTACTAAAAATACAAAAATTAGCTGGGCGTGGTGGCACACACCTGTAGTTCCAGCTACTGAGGAGGCTGAGGCAGGAGAATCTCGTGAACCCAGGAGATAGAGGTTGCAGTGAGCCAAGATCTCGCCACTGCACTCCAGCCTGGTGACAGAGTGAGACTCTGTCAAAAATAATAATAATAAAAAAGAACTAGCCCCTCCAACCCCAAAATAATTTCCTATACTAGGATATTACACTAATTCATCCATCAGAAAGCTTCTTGATCATCCATACATTCAATGAGAAAAGTAAAAGAAAAAGACATTGACCATGCCCCTCCTAAACGTACGGTACCGTACTTAACCAATTGAGTTTATTTGATGAAATAGATCAAATGCTACTGGTGGCAAACATGCTGCAATCAGATTTCTGGGGGATAAAATGAGTCCTAATTTGTAAGATTTTCCCATGATCATAGTGTAAATATCCCCACCAAGGTCAACTTTAAGCAGTTGATGTGAAGTCACTGAATGTGGATTTGGGAAGAGATGTGAGCAATTGGTCCTTATGAGTCACTCAGGACAAGCTGGCTCAAGCACTTCCAATGGTACTGCCTCAGGGATTGTAATGTAGCTTCCTATGTGGTTTGGCCCATGGGGGAGAATTCACCTGCCTCTGTATTGTCTGTTTGATGGTTGGCTCTTGTCTTCAATGGAAAGAGATACAGTTGCATGATGGTTTATACATCAATCTAGTGGGAATCAGTCCCTGGAGCTGGATCACATCAAGAGGGATCACCACTAAGGCTGGGGAGCATGGCAGGGAAACGGTGACCAGATCACAGTACAGCTTCCCATAGGGGACCCACGCAGCTGACCCACTGGCCTTTCCCCTGCCTCATGTGAAATTCAAATCACCCTCTGTTGTAACTGCTTCCTTCTTGGATGGCTCTGAATTCCAGAAGGATAGGTACAGGGATATATTCATCCTTGGCACACCGTGGCGTTAGGCTAAAAACTTTCATTAACACATTAAGTAAGCAGGCTAAATTAGAATAAAGGAGAGGCCGGACATGGTACCTCATGCCTGTAATCTCAGCACTTTGGAGGCCAAGGAGGGTGGATCACCTTAGGTCAGGAATCCGAGACCAGCCTGGCCGACATGGTGAAACCTTATCTCTACTAAAAATGCAAAAAAAAAAAAAAAAAGTTAGCCAGGCCTGGTGGCATATGCCTGTATCCCAGCTACTTGGGAGGCTGAGGCAGGAGAATTACTTAAACCCGGGAGGCAGAGGTTGCAGTGAGCCAAGATTGCACCACTGCACTCCAGCCTGGGCAACAAGAGCAAAACTCTGCCTCAAAATAAAATAAAATAAAATAATAAAATAAAATAAAATAAAATAATTAAATTAAATTTAACAATAAAATAAAATAAAGGAAACAGCTACAGGGGCTCTTCATCCACTCTCACAGACTGCTAAGTTCATCCTCACTAACTTGAATATATCCCCTTCCATTAAATATATAAAAGGGAATTAGGAAGGGCCTTATAGCTCTGTTAGTCTTGATAGCATCCTGAATCATGTCCCCTCTAAAAATAAATCCCTAGCCAGTGTGCTAATGTGCTTTCAGTGTGTTCAACATGGTAAGGTTGCTGCATCACCATGGAGACATCCCCCCCCACTCCATAAAATAATGAGATGGTAATAAAATAAAGGTAAGAATGAGATGATAATAAAGTAATGAACTTGGAGTAAACAAAAGGCAGGGTACCTTGAGCCAGATGATGAAAACTCAAAAGGACTATTTGGCAGAAGGAGAAAGAAGGCATTGCCGGCAGATTTCACAGGAGAGGCAAGGAAACTACAGACAGCTCTATATGAAGACTTGGAGTTTGAGTATTGAACACTACTGGCTCCTACTTAGACAGTTCCCATTGCAGCTGGCCACAGAAGCGTACAATAAATTAGCTCTGATTATCTGCATCTAGCTAGAGTGTGAAAACCCAGTGAAGCCTGAAAACTCAGAAACTGCAAAAAATTAAATGGCCTACCTCAGGCAGTATAGTTTGCGGAACTCAAACTGAATAGCTACAGAAGGGAACACATGGGCTATTACTGATCTGGGCTTAGGGAAGACCTAATAAGTCATTGTGGCTATACGGTGCAGCTTGGGCCTGCTAGACACCCCATTCCTAGCCAAATTAGAATGAGTTCCAGGCCCCCACTTCACCCAGTCCACACCCAGACAAGAAGGACCTAGAGTCATACCCAGGAGAACCACCTTGAACTGGCTACGGATCCAAGGCTGAGCCTCAGAAATGCTCCTAGAATGGGGACCCTGTAATGTTGTTTCAGGTAGAAGAGAAAGCTGTGTTGATTTCAACTTGTGCAGGGCGGAATCTTTCTACCATCTAAGTTAATTTCCTGCTTCAGCATGGAAGATCTACAGATCTGTCTCTCCAGCGTTGTCAATGTGAACTCTCAATGTCCAGTTATTACAGCCATAAAGGATGGGGGAGGTAAAGAGAGGCAGTAACTGGCCATTATGTTAGTAGACAAATCCCCATGACTTGCCTATTTTCTTATTTGATGAACAGCAAGTAGTGTTGACTACTTAATTGAAAGACTCAAATGACAAACAAGGGCAAGGAGAGTTCTTTGTAACACCTTTGCAATTTTTCTGTAATCTAAGCTATTTTATTTCTGTAAATCTATTTCTGTAAATAAAAATTATTTTATTTCTGTAAATCTATTTCTGTAAATAAAAAATTATTTTATTTCTGTAAATCTAAGCTATTTAACTATTATTTTATTAATTTATTTATTTAGAGACAGAGTCTCACTCTGTCACCAGCCTGGAGGGCAGTGGCATGTTCTCGACTCACTACAATCTCCACCTCCCAGGTTCAAGAGGTTCTCCTGCCTCAGCCTCTCAAGTAGCTGGGACTACAGGCATGCACAGCCATGCCCGGCTAAATTTCTATTTTTAGTAGAGATGGAGTTTCACCATTTTAGCCAGGATGGTCGCGATCTCTTGACCTTGTGATCTGTCTGTCTCAGTCTCCCAAAGTGCTGGGATTACAGGTGTGAGCCACTGTACCAGGCCAATCTATTTTATAATAAAACATGTAAATACAAAAGTTGATAAGTGATTTCTAGTTCATTGAGATTGTATGTAGGGTTCAAGCTATTGCTCAGCTCATAAAGTGATTGCTGTAACAGGCAAGTCTGAATTTAAGTCTCTTGTTTAAATTTCTCCATTGTCATTATCTCCAAGGTAGAAAAAAAACCTCTGCAGAAAAAAGACTGGAAGGAAATAAGAAAGAATAAGAGCAATGGTTGCCTTTAGACGGTGGGATTCCATATGCAAAGTCAAAGGTTTTTTTTTTTTTCTTACTTTAATTTTTCTTTGTCCTCTAAATTTTTCATGATTAATGTTGAAGGATAAGAGGATTTTGTGAAAGTCTTCACTGTTGTTCTACTACCTACCAGATGAATCTCCTTCAAGTAATATACCAGGGCTTTTGTGATCTGGTCCTATTTCTGCACGTTCAGCATCCACTGCTCTCCTTCCCCCTTTACATGCTAGTATTTCTAGATAATTCTAAGTGCCCACAGTTATGCCAGACGTGCTCTGTGACTTTGTACATCCAGTTTCGTAGTTTGAAATGCCTTCTACCTTCCTAGTCTAGTTGTTGGGTGTTTCATTCAAAACCTAGCTGGAAACCTTTCCTGACCCCACAGACCCTCCCTACAGAATTCACACTCTCCCCTAACTGCTGTACACATGTTCCTATCATTGTGCTTGTCACACTAATTGATATTGATCTGTTCACATGTTTACCCAGATTATGAGATCACTGAAGGCAAGGATACTGTCTGATGTATCACTGCATCCCCGGTACCTAGTACTGTGTCTGAACTTGCAGAACTTGCTGTAAATTAAATGCAGAACTTGCTGTAATAAATCTTTGTTGGGTAGATTTATGAAATGGACAAATAAGGACATGTTTAGCTATCCCCAGAAAGGAGTACCATCGGCCAGGCGTGGTGGTTCATGCCTGTAATCCCAGCACTTTGGGAGGCCAAGGCAGGTGGATCACCTGAGGTCAGGAGTTTGAGACCAGCCTGGCCAACACAGTGAAACCCTGTCTCTACTAAAAATACAAAAATTAGCTGGTTGTGGTGGTGGGCACCTGTAATCCTAGCTACTTGGGAGGCTGAGACAGGAGAATGGCTTGAACCTGGGAGGTTCAAGCAATTTATGTATTTATTTAGAGACAGAGTCTCACTCTGTCACCAGGCTGGAGTGCAGTGGCATGTTCTCGGCTCCACTGTACTCCAGCCTGGGCAACAGAGCGAGACTCTGTCGAAAGAAGGAAGGAAGGAAGAGAGGAAGGGAGGAAGGGAGGGAGGGAGGGAGGGAGGGAGGGAAGGAAGGAAGGAAGGAAGGAAGGAAGGAAGGAAGGAAGGAAGGAAGGAAAGGGAAGGGAAGGGAAGGAAGGGAAGGAAGGAAAGAAAGGAAAGAAAAGAAAGGAAAGAAAGGAGGAAAGAAGGAGAAAGAAAAAGAAAGAAAAGAAAGGAGGAATATCTATTTGCAAAACAGGAAGAAATGACCAAGGGTCAAAAGCAAAGCATAAAGCCAGAGACAAGCTGGGCACTCAGGTGAGAGGCTGGTGAAGTTGTGGCAAAGCCTCCAGGATATAGACAGCCAGGGACCTCATGTGAGTCACAGCGAGTGGCTTAATGAGTGACTCTGAAGAGCAAGGCCTGCCTCTTCTGAGGTTCCAAGGTGACAGTTTTAAAGCTGCCTTGCTGTGCTATGCCAAAAAACAGGCTCTAACCTGACTTGTCTTGTTTACTCATAGGATCCTTAACTTGTTAGGAACAAAATGCCACCTGGGATGGCCAATTCCAGTGGTTTGGAAACTGCATTGTACAGAAATCTGGAATTATGAAGAATTGTTTCCAAGATAGGGAATGTGGAGGAGACTCGTGCTACAGATCATGCCATGCACACTTCAACTAGGGCAACTCTGTTTATAGCAGGCTTCCATACTGGCACTCCACAGGAAATCCTTAAGTAAATGGTTCTACTTTACTGATAACGTAAAGGAAGGGATGAAGGGAGAAAAGAAAGAGAGACAGAGAGAGAGAGAGAAAGAAAGAAAAGAAAGAAAGAAGGAAGGAAGGAAGGAAGGAGAGGGAGGGAGGGAAGGGGTGTGAACAAAGGAAAAGGAAGTGAGAGGAGGGGATGGAGAAAGTAAAAAAGAGGGAAGGAGGAAGAGATAGAGGAAGGGAGTTACAAAGAAAAGAAAGACGGCAAGAAGGAAGGAAGGGAGTGAAAGAAGGAAGGAAGGAGGGAGGGAGGGAGGGATATAATAAAGGGAATAAAGTTAATAAGAGAAATGAAGAAATGAAGAAACAAATTACAAATAAAACCTAAACCTGCAGTGAGAAAACAGTCAGAAAGGATGATATTTCTGAGGCCACAGTGGAAGGTAATGGCACTGTAGTGGTGACAACTTCATTCCTCTAATTCCCAACTCAGTACCCCACGTTTGAGGATAGAAGTCGCATTACCTACATCTTCCTCCCCTCCACCCCACAATGGTTCAGAGTGTCCTAATAGATGCTCCAAGCCCAAGATGTCCAATGAATCAAAAAGCAAAGGTGAAGGTGGGTACCATGGAATTAAAAACTGCAAATAAGGGACAGACCCTCTGGCCGTGTCAGGAGCCATGAATTCTACAAAAAAATAAATAAATAAATAAAAGTTTCCAAATACGAATCCTCATAACATGCTCACATGAATGGGGGAAAACGACTCATAACTAGGGCAGCAGTTCTTTGCATGTGAAAAAGAGATAATGTGTCTGGAACACTCTAGTCCTCCTAAATGGCTCAAAGACTCCCCTTGTGAGACATCCATCCATAATTGTGAATCACTAAGAAAAATCTTTCTTCAAGACTCTACAAAAGAGAACTTGAACGAGGAGGAAAGGAGGGGCAATTCATGGAGTCTAAGGTTTAGGGGCTGTTATATCTGTTCACTCAATTTATATTTTCTGAGAATCTCCTATATGCCAGGCAGTGTCATAGGAGATTAATCTATAGTGATGAAGATGCCACCCTTGTTCTCAAAAGCTCAAAGTCTAATAGGTAGACCATCATGATTATACTAGTGTGATAAGGACGAAACAGTGTAGGAGAAGGACACTGCGGAAAATGTGAGCACCTGTTCTAGCAAAGGAAGGTCAAAGAAGAGTTCCTGGACCAGTGGTCTCAAGTTCGAATCTATGAGTTACCCACACATTTTATTAAAATGCAGCTTCTGATTCAGTTGCTCTGGGATGAGGCCTCAGATTTTGCATTTCCATCAGGTTCCCAGATGCTGCTGCTGTTGCTAGGCCACAGAACACAGGTAGAGAAGCAAAGTCCTAGAGCACAGCCACTCAAAATATGGCCCAGGGTCTAGCGGCATCACCATCACTTTTGGATATGCATAAATGCAAATTCTCAGGCTTTACTCCACACTTGCCAAGTCAGAATCTCTGGAGGTGAAGCCCAGAAATCTGTTTTACCAAATTCTCTGTGTGACTATCATGCATGTAACATTTGAGATGGAGCATCCTTGGGAATCTACTTGTACTTAGTCCTGAAGAAAAATAAGAGGCATGAAAACAAAGTGTGAAAATGGCATTTCAGGCAAAGAAACAGCTGGACTAAGCCATAGGAAGAGGAATGAACTGGGGCCCAGGAGTAGTTTGATGCAGCATGCATGATCAAAGAAATGAGGCAGGGAATGTGATTAAAGAGTTGATCCTCCAGCTGGATGCGGTGGCTCACTCCTGTAATCAGTACTTTAGGAGGCCAAGGTGGGCAGATTACGAGGTCAAGAGATCGAGACCATCCTGGTCAACATGATGAAACCCCATCTCTACTAAAAATACAAAAATTAGCTGGGTGTGGTGGCATGCGCCTGTAGTCCCAGCTATTCGGGAGGCTGAGGCAGAAGCATCACTTGTATCCGGGCGGCGGACATTGCAGTGAGCCGAGATCTCACCACTGCACTCCAGCCTGGTGAGAGAGTGAGACTCTGTCTCAAAAAAATAAAAATAAAAAGATTAGATCCTCCATTGTGGGCTCTCTAATGAGCCTCCCTAGTGCGATCAATTCAACACTATTTACACTAATAGATGTAAGAAGTGAGTTGATCTTTTTCTTGTGTCAACTTGGGGGTCCCTTGTTCATTTTCCAGGTTTCCTGAGACATATTTTTTCATGACCTCAGACTTTAATCACTACTGCCATATTAGGATCCCCACACAACAGCATCTATTAGGGATTCCACTATCTGCCTCCCATTTCAGAGCCAACAAATATATTCATCCAACTCCATTTGGCCAGATACAGAAGGTTAGGATCGTTGCCAAGGCAAAAGTGGTCTTGACTGCTCAGGAGCTGAGACAGGCTTGAAAACTCCTGAAAGGGAAAGGATACATTCTGTTGAAATGCCGTGGAGAATGCAAGGAGGTATCACGTGTGTCATCGCTTCCTAATTCTACTCGGTGACAGACATCAGTAATTAATCCTTGTTCTCTTTCCTGCCGAACCTACAAGATTTTGCAGAAACCTTCTCAATCTAACTCCTTAGGAACCTGCCAATGACCGAAAAGAGCTTGCATCTAAGGGGAAATCCTTCTAATCTTTTAATCCATCTTTCAATGATACATTAGTGAAAATGAACGTTTTACTGAGCATAGGAGGGAACAAAAGGCTGCCATAATTTTTCCACATGGTGTGGACTTACCAGTAGAAACGACTCTTATTCCAGAGTCATCAGGTGAAGTGATCAAACTACCCATTAAGGAAGGAAATTGGCTGGGCGCAGTGGCTCCTGCCTATAATCCCAGCACTTTGGGAGGCCAAGGCAGGTGGATCACCTGATGTCAGGAGTTCAAGACCAGCCTGGCCAACATAGTGAAACCCCATCTCTACTAAAAATACAAAAAATTAGCCAGGCATGGTGATGGGTACCTGAAATCCCAGCTAGTCAGGAGACTGAGGCAAGAGAATCACTTAAACCCGGGAGGCGGAGGTTGCAGTGAGTGGTGATCACACCATTGCACTCCAGCCTGGGCAACAAGAGTGAAACTCCATCTCAAAATAAAATAAAATAAAATAAATAAAAATAAAACAGAAGGAAATTCTGTAAATTTCACACAAGGGAAAGAAGAGAAAGGAGAGAAAGTGCACATTACTGAGCCCCTACTATGTGACATTCACTCTGGCAAGAAATTTTTATTTATAAAATGGTTCATCTAATCCTCAGACAACCTTACAGGGTAAATATTGCCACCCATATTCTACAGAGGTGTTTCAGAGAAGTTAAGTGACTTGCCCGCTGCCAATCAGATAGTAGACGAAGAGCTAGAATTCAAACCAGAGTCTCTCTAGATTGAAACATGGGTCCTTCCCCAGTATATTCTAATAAACAGAGGCATCAAGAGAAATATTACTAATTTAAACAAAGAACCAGACTTCAGAATAGCATATGCTTCAGGGTGGATAGTCTTAGAGAACTCTGGCAGCTAAAAGCTAGTGTGTTCTCTTAAAGGGCTATTCCTGGCCCAGAACTCTCAGTTTCAAATGGCCTGAGACTGACATGCCAGCTTCTGGTTGATTCCAAAAAGGACCCGATAGTGGAATATCTACCCCAGAAGCACAAAATCCTTAAGGAACAAAATGGTGTTTCTGCCAGATAAACCTCAAAGAATAATCTGTTGCCTTAATCACTAATTCTGCAATCTGGTTTATTTCCTTTCGTTGGCCCTTGCATCCACCTTGCTGTTGGCTTTACTGTATATTATACAAGTAATTATATTATGATCATTATTACTATTATAATAAGTTCAAAGATCGAGTTCTCCAGAAGCAGATGTTGAGATAGAATTTGGGATGCGATATGTTTAACAAGGAATCAACACTTGTGACAGGAAGGCTGAGGCAACAAGATTGGGCAGAGGGAGAAGTTCAACTGCAACCAGGCTAGCATGGGACAACCCAGCAAGGAGATCTGGATAGAATATTGTCCACTGGGGTTGTCCTCCTTCTGGCAAGAATGGGCCAACCTTTGTATATATGCCTCTTTCAGTCATTGGAGGTTGGCTGCCCTGGAAAGACTATGATGATGTAGATCTCTACAGATGAAGGAGTTGTTAGTTGCAGGCTATCTGCTGATCACACTCCTTGTAGCTGCGCAGCAAGTTCTTTTTTGAAGGAGGATCCAGGTGGTGCATCTCTAATTACCAAACTAGTGATAACTACTGGTATTTGAATAGAGCTTCACAACGTATAACACTTTCATACCTGCTGATACATTTGCTCCTCATAATCCAGATCTGATCATGATATCCTGTAGTAGATTCTGCCGTCGTTCAAAACATTTGTTCTTCCCTATGGAAAAATTGCTTCTTGCTCCCGTTGATGTCAACTTGAGTCATGTAACTTGTTTTGGCTAATGAATTGACAGCAAGGTCAGTCATGTGACTTGCTTTGGCCAGTGAATTGACAGCAAGCTGAGCCATGTTACTTGCATTGGCCAATAAGATCTGAGTGAATGTGAAATGTGTATCTTCTGAGCATAAGCTTTCAAGAGTCATTGCAGGTCTCTTTTTCCCCTCTCTGCTAAGAGTCCAGGATGTCCCCCAGAGGGGTGGCTCCTTCAGCACAGATTCCTGAGTGAAGTCACATGGAGTATAGCTATAGGCACTCCATACATTGGCCATGTACATGTGTGAGATACAGGCTTGTGTTGTTTCAAGCCACCAGGATGTTTGAGGATACTTGTTATGGCAGCATAACTTAGCCTAGACTGATTGAAACACCTCTCATCAACCACGAGGCATAAAGCCCAAGCTCCTCAGCAAGACTTTACATGATTCAGCCCCCACCCATCTCTCCAGCCTTGACTCTCACCATACTCACCTCCACCTCACCTTTGCTCCGGCCACATCAAACCCATTTCCCTTCTTGAAAAAAAAAAAAAGAAAATCCTATCCCTTCTTTAAGATGTAACTCAAATATTCTCTACTCTGTGAAAATTTTCCTCACCCCTTCTCCACAGGCAGAAATAACCCCTCCTCTCTTCCCCATTGGCCTGGGAAGAAACTATTTTGCTCATCCCCACCCAGTCCCTTGCACATTGTCAGGCATTCAACAGAGGCTCAACAAATATGTTCTGTAATAAATAATAGCTAGCATATACTGAGATGTTAGTGTGTGCCAGGCATTGTGCTATGTGCTTTATGTACATTATTTTATTGAATTTTAAATTAAATTAAGATAGGTATTATTACTGTTCCCCATTTCACAAATGAGAAAACTGAGACCCAGACAGGTTAAGTAGCTTAGTTTACACTTGGCAGTGATAAACCCAGGCAGTCTGGTGCCACTACCCACTTCTTAACCACTGTGCTATCCTGCAGTGATCAGTATATGCCCAGATTCTAACAAAGTTTCTTACACCTAGTGGACACTCAATAAACGGTAGCAGTAGTGTATCGAGATCAAGATGGTTGTAGAGTCTGCTCCTAGTGCAGGCATAGAGAGAGTACATTGTCAGTAGGAAATTTTTAAACAATAATAGAATCACTAAGATTTTATCTGCTTTATATTATCACCATGCACAAGCAATTCGAAACAATGTCGATGATAAAATATTCTTCCCTGCCAAAGTGGACCATTTCCATTCCACACCCCCTTTGATTTAACACTGAATAGTTGCTAAATGAATGAATGAACGAGTTGATAGAATTGATGATAATGAGAGTGATGAAGATGTAGCAATTGACAGAGAACAAGCCAATTACTTCCATGACTTTCAATTAAAGCAAAGCCTATAGCCTGGTTTGACACGTTGCTTCCCTTGGGTAATGTGGGCGAAATGTGAGGGGAAACCAGCCAACCCAGCTGGAGGGGACTGGCATTCAGGAAAGGAAGAAAATAGTCCACTTTTCATATACAATGGGGCCTGCATCACTCATCAACCTGAGGTGTGAGGACAGAGAAATATCTCACCCTGGTGCCCTGCCTATGCCAATGGCCAGAGCTATAGAAATGTAAGGAGCATTCAGGAAGGAACTGGGAACCTGAATTGATAAAGACACTATTGGGCAATGAGCCAAGTTTAAACAGGCCATGACTTAGTAAACTATTACTTTTTTCAAGAAAAATAGAAATGAAAATTATGGACATTCCTCGTGAGCAAATTCCCTTTCTTGAGCCTTTTATCATAATCTTATGGACATTTTATCATGAGAGAGGATAGGAATTTCAACATTTGCACACTTTCCTCCACATCAATGAGAATCCCTTTAAACTTCGTAAAAATCAAGATCCAGAAAAATAAAAACATGTCTAAGATTCCACCTGACTCTGCAGTCCCAATCTGGGGGACTTCTCACTTATTTGTCTACTTTTTGGCCTCCTTGGACTAGATTGTGAGTTTCTGGAATGTAGAGACAATATCTCATTCCTGTTTGCTTTTTTAGCTACAGAAGTAGTCTTTGGTTTGTTGAATGAATAAACAATGGCTTTGCCTCTCTCTGTCATGGTCAAACCTGGGTGACTCTTTCCTAATACACCTTCCCCAAGTGATGGACCAGATCACACAGAATGTCCCCCGCCCAGTCATGGGGAAGATCTAGAAGGTCTGGGCCATCTCGAATTGTTTGTTTTTTAAGAGAAATGATTCTCACAACTTGTTCACTTTTTCCCAGAATTTTTCTCCAAAGACCTTCAATTCATCTTATCAGTGAGAGGTCCTCACTCGGGAAATAATTGCTTTCAATACCTTTCCTTACTGCCTGTTAATTTTTCCCTTCATCAGGAAAGCATGTGTCAGAAGTAGCCAAACAATCACAAGGAGACAATGACTTTAAACCCACTGGTTCTTAATGGGGGCAATTTTGCCTCTAGGATTAAGGGGACATCTGGCAATGTCAGGACACATTTTGGTTGTCACAGCTGGGGAAGTAGATGCCACCAAATCTAGTGAGTAGGAGCCAGGGATGCTGCAAAAATGTACAAGACACTCCCCACAGTAAAGAATTATCCAGTCCAAAATGTCAGTCATGCCAAGGGTATGAAAATTCTGCATTAGAGGCACTGAAGGTTAGAAGCAGTAAAATATATGAAATTACAAATCCCATTTTGGGAAAAAAATAGTATTAGCAGCAGTAGCAGTAAACATCTACTAGGTATCAGACACTCTTCTAAGTGCTTTACATTTAACTGTTTTAATTCTCATCCAACAGTCTTCTGGGAATACTATTACTATCCCCATTCTACAAACGAGGCAACTAAGATACACAAAGTCACACAGCTAGTAACTATCAGAGCTGCTGTTCACACCTCGATTGTCTGCCTCCAAATCTGTATTCTTTACCACTCTGGCCTATTGGAAATCAGGGAGGGTTTCTGTTCTGGCTGATACTTTCATTTTTAGAAACAGACACATTGTCCTGTTCTTGTCGCTGTGATTAGAACTTCAGCAAAGCAAGGAGTTTGCACTTGTATAGGTTTCTGTAGGAAAAAAACTATCAGGACTGAAGACTAAACAGTGACTATTATTTGTAATTAGGGAGAACAAATGGCAAACCCGCGAGTCCGGATTCAGTGTCTATTTCCACCACAGTTGTTAATAAGGGAGGGTGGTATCATGGAAAGAACATTAACTTAGGAAGCAAGAAACATGGATTCAGGACCAGAACTCTGCTGCAAATAGGTTGTGAGACTTCAGGCAAGTTCTTTAGACTCTCAGGCATGATTTTCCTTTTTTAGTATTTTCCATTTTCACTCTTTGGGGGTTGTATAGAGCAGGAGTTGAAAAACTGTGGCTCATAGGCCAAATATGGCTGTCACCTGCTTTTGTAAATACAATCTTTTTTTTTCCCCATCAACTTTTAAGTTCTAGGGTACATGTGTAGGATGTGCAGCTTTGTTGCATAGGTAAACGTGTGCCATGGTGGTTTACCGCACAGATCAACCAATCGTCTTGGTATTAAGCCCAGCATCCATTAGCTATTCTTCCTGATGCTCTCCCTCCCCCCAACCTCCACAACAGACCCCAATGTGTGTTGTTCCCTGCTATGTGTCCATGTGTTCTTATCGGTCAGCTCCTACTTGTAAGTGAGAATATGTGGCGTTTGGTTTTCTGTTCCTGCATTAGTTTGCTGAGGATAATGGCTTCCAGCTCCATCCATGTCCCTGCAAAGAACATGATCTCATTCCTTTTTATGGCTGCATAATATTTCATGGTGTATATTTTTTACATTTTCTTTATCCAGTCTATCATTGATGGGCATTCGGGTTGATTCCATGTCTCTGCTATTGCGAATAGTGCTGCAATAAACATACACATGCATGTATCTTTATAATAGCATGATTTATATTCCTTTAAGTATATACCCAGTCATGGGACTGTTGGGTCAAATGGTATTTCTGCTTCTAGATCTTTGAGGAATCGCCACACTGTCTCCCCCAGTGGTTGAACTAATTTACATTCCCACAGCAGTGTAAAACCATTCCTTTTTCTCCACAACCTCACCAGTATCTGTTGTTTCTTGACTTTTTAATAATCCCCATTCTGACTGGTATGAGTTGGTATTTCATTGTAGTTTTGATTTGCATTTCTCTAATGATCAGTGATGTTCAAAAGAAGACATTATGCAGCCAACAAACATATGTAAATAAAGTCTTATTGGAACATAGCCACACCAGTCTTGTACATATTGCCTGTGGCCACATTTGTGCTACCATGGCAGGGTTGAGGAGTTGAACAGACATTGCATGGTCCAGAAAGTCTAAAATATTCACCATCTAGCTCTGTACAGAAAAAGTCTGCTAAGTTCTAGTGAGGATGCATTTCATTGCAGAAGATTTTTTTAAACCTGTGAAAATAAAAAGTCATACCTGTGTTATATACTACACTGAAACTCTGTGTTGCTCTGATAAAATCACATATGTGAAGTACTTTGGAAAAGTACCAAGAAATATAAGGATGTGCTATCAATATTAAATGATAGGGATGGTATCATTTAGTGGAAAAAAAAAAAAACATAGAATTTGGGATGAAGCATGCCTGAGTTTGAATCCAAGTCCAACCAATTATTACTGTTATGATTTTGGGAGAGTGATTACATTTCCTGAGTCCTAATTTTCTTCCCTGAGAATAATATGAAACCAAGGAGAGAGAATCATACTTAAATCTTAAGGTTGCTGGAAGGACTAAATAAGACATACTCAATGATTGACTCATTTGTTCATTGGCTGTGTCATATTGATGTCCCATTGTGTGCCAGGAGCCATACAGCCACCAGACATATAGATGTGCTCAGAGAACACATCTGTGCCAACAGACCTTCATTGGGGTCTCATTAAATAGATCTTGAGCAACAAATTTCAATACATAAAAGTTCTTTGAAAATTGTGAGGGTCATTCAACTTAAGTGGTAGCATTACAATGACTGCTACTAACGGCAAAGAATGTTTTAAAAGTACAAAAACTAGCTGGGTTCCCAGTTGTGTGTAGCCTCTGTGGGGTGATGAGGGATTCACAAGAGTGGAAGAGCTTCACTCTGGGAAGGGAGAAGGAAAGAAGCCACACAAGTAGAGCACTAGATCTGAGTCTCTGGTTGGACATGGGGTAAGAGATGGTAAAGAGGAGAAAGGAGTGTGTGAAAAAGGCAGCTCTAGAGGTCAGACTTCCCCTACTGAACATTTGGGACCATCCATTGAGGATGCATCCTTTTCTTGCAGAGACCAGCTCCTCTGAGCCCTCCAAAGAAAGCCATGCAAATGCAAACCCACAGGGAGCATAAATACAGCCACACCTGTGTACTGTAGCAGAGGGTGTAGGCATCTTCACTAAAATGGTTCCCTCTTCTTCCTAGGAAACCAGCTAGACCAGATGTCCCAGGCTCCTCTACAATTAGGTATAGCCATATGACAGTTCTGGCCAATAGAATGTAGATAGAAGTTATGTTTCCCACACAAAGCTTGGTCTACTAAAAGCCTCCCATCTAGTCCCCAGTCTTTCACTCTCCTCTTGTCTACTGGTCAGATGCAGAGGACCTAGAGGAGGACTCCAAGACCTTAGAAGAATAGTGGAACCAGAGGATGAAAGCTGCCTGAGTCCCTGAATGACTGTATGGAGCAAATCTCACTGTACTGTGAATGAGAAATAAACATCAATTACATACAAGCATTAAGAATTTGGGGTTGTTTTTCTTCTTCAGAGTCCTAATTAATACATAGAATTTTCTTATTTTTTCTTTTACATCCACTATCACTGAAACAGAAGCATCTGCAATGAAAATGAAGACAATAACTCTGTCTTCTTATTCACTCTTCTTTCTAGAACAATGTCTGACATAAAAAAGATGCTCAGATAATATTTATAGACAAAAATATTAGCAAGTTAAGGGCAATATAAATGGCAATGACAGAGAGTCATTGGAAAGGCAAAATAAAAGCATATCCACAAAATCACTTCTGTAAACAGCAAAGTTTTGTTCTGATATTAATTCTATCATCCCCACAGAGGTGGATTTGCACATTAACAAGCACCAAACATATATACAGATATGGCAGCGCCAAGTTCCTGTGGCATCATGGGTACAACACACGTACACAGACACAGCATAAATGAATTCCTAATGAAGTCCTACAGCATGAGGAGAACCAGAAGTGCTCATATCCTAAACAGGATCAGGGACTTGCAGCCCCCATGCCCATGTGGGACCCATGTCTGCCTCCCTGTGGGACATAAGCTAGACTCACAGAGTCATAGAATCAAACCTAAGCTTTAGTCCCAACAATCTGGGAATGAATAAGAATGTTCACTAACACTGATCTAGTTCTTTCCAGCTGTCTGGCACCGTGATAAGAGTGTTATATGCCCCATCTCAGTCATGATCATTCTCTTACCAATCCTACATGGTAGGTATTATTATTGTCTTCACTCCACAAACCCAAAAATTTAGGCTTAGAGAGGTAAAGAAAAGTGCTCAAGGCCACCTCGCCAAATGGAGCCTCCTAACTGCTAGGTTGGGAGTACACAAATTTACCCTCTGTTCCACCACTATGTTTCTTCATCTATGAAATGGGAGCAACCACATACACCTGATAGGTTAGAAGGGCAAAATCAAATTAAACAACGCACATAGAATTCCCTGCAGAACACCTGGCACTAAGAACGGGCCCAAAAATATGTCACCTCTCTTCCCTTCCTTTCCTTCGCCCAGGAGAACCATTTTGTTCTAATCAAGGTTCTGGGCTCAGAAAATCAGCAGGAAGTAGAGACTGTGTCCCCAAGTGACTCTGGCACCAGGGCCAGCCAGTATGCACCAAACTCTTAATAGTATTTAAACTCCGTCTGGGCATCTAATTATCTTAATGATGCAGAATTCAAAATAGCACAGTCTGTATGCACCCCAGGAAAGGTCCCGTTCACAGACGTGGGCCTATTAAGCCAGAGAAAAGCATCTAATAAAAGAATTGAACGATCGCAGTGCTTAGAACTGGAAGGGCTGAGAGGTCAGCATCAGAAGCTGGGCTCTCCCAGCAGTCTGGGCCTCTCCCTGTGAGCTCTCCAAAGCACTACATCTGGACTTCAGTCTCCTGTGCGTGGGAGCTCTGGCTTTTTCACTGTGATTTTATGGCTTAATCCCCACAACAACTGTGTGAAATAGACGTGGTTAAGCCCATTTCACAGACAAGGGGACTGAGGCTTACAGAGAATTGGGTTTTCTGGAATAAAAAATTCCTAAGCTTACCCTGCAGCCCAGTGTCCTAAGAAATAGGGCATGTTTACAGCTTAAGAGTGCATCTTTTGGAGGACAGCCAGCGAAACCCTGCAGGAGCTGACCTGTCAAGCTGCTCTCCCTCCCCTTCTCTTGTCTCTGTCTCCTTTCCCTCCAAGTTCCACTTCTCTTTACTTTTCTTCTTTCATTCTCTATCCTTTTCTTGTTTTCTCTCTTTTGTCTCCTCTTTCACTTGTTTCTCTTTCTCCCTCCCTCGGTCTCTCTCTCTCTCTCCCTATCCCTCTCTCCCCTCCTCCTCTATCTCCATACTTCTCTTTCCCTCCTCCTCTCTCTCCCTCACTCTATCCTCTCTCTCTCCCTCCTTCTACCTCACTCTCTCTCACCCCTTCGTCTCTCTCCCTCCCTCACTCTCTCTGTTTCTCTCTCCCTCCATCTCTCATTTTCTCTTCCTCCCTCTCCCACCTCTCTCTCTCTCCCTCACTCTTTCTCCCCCTTCCCTCCTTCCCTCTCTCTTTCTCTCTCTCTCCCTCACTCTCTCTCTCCTTTCCTCAGTCTCTCTCCCTCTCTCTCTCTCCCTCCCTCTCTCTTTTCCCTCAGCCTCTCTCCCTCCACTTTCTTCTTCCCTCACTCTCTCTGTTTCTCTCTCCCTCCATCTCTCATTTTCTCTTCCTCCCTCTCCCACCTCTCTCTCTCTCCCTCACTCTCTCTCTCTCCCTCTCTCTCTCCTTCCCTCAGTCTTTCTCTTTCCTTCCCTTCGCAATCTCTCTCCTTCTCTCTCTCTCTCCCTCACTCTCTCTCTCCTTTCCTCAGTCTCTCTCTTTCTTTCCCTCAGCTCCCTCTCTCCCTCTCTCTTCTTCCTTCAGCTCTCTCTTTCCCTCAGTCTCTCTCTTTCTTTCCCTCAGCTCCCTCTCTCCCTCTCTCTTCTTCCCTCAGCCTCTCTCCCTCCCACTTTCTTCTTCCCTCACTCTCTCTCTCCTTTCCTCAGTCTCTCTCTCCACCCCTCTGCCTCCATCTCTCTCCCTCCCTTTCTTTCTCTCCCTCCCTCAGTCTCTCATTCTTTCTCTCTCTCTCCCTCTTTCACTCCATCTCTCTCCCCCTCCCTCAGTCTCCCTTTCTCTCTCATCCTTCCTTCCCTCTCCATCTCTCAATCTCTCTTTCCCTCTTTCTCCCTCCCTCTCTCCCTCTTCCTCTTCCTCTCTCTGCACTGATTAACTGCCTAATTTTTGCCTGACCTTATGAAATGCACTGGTTATGTGCAGATCAATTGGATGTTGTCTCTGACCCCAGGAACTCATACTCAGCTGGGAGAAAGGAGCAAAGAGGAAAACAGATTATGACAGCAGTGAGGTCAGCATGATGACAGAGGAATTGGAGAAGGGTCCCAGGGAAGGCTTCCTCTCAGGCAGCCTCTGCATCCCTCTCCAAACTGCTGCGCAAGCTGATCTACACACATGGGGCTGCCGAATCTTTGTGAGCCTCCATGCACATTGAGTTTCCAATACGCTATAAGACATCAAGGGTTTGCCAGTAGCTAGAATATGTTAATGAGTTGGATTTCACCTCCTTCTCACCTCCTGCCAATTGCAAACATTGATGGCCATTTCTGAGACAGTTATTAATCATTGTTAAGAGAAAAAGAAGGCAGGTTGCTTCTGTACTCTGACCCAGGTAACGGTCAATAGCCAGTAATGTGAGATATCAACCAGCTAAGGTCCAACATCAGCTTCAGAGCTAATCAATGCTCAATATTTGTGTGAATCAATCAATGAACAATAAACAAATATTTCTTGAGCACTTGTGATGTTCTTGCATCAGACTGTTTTGCCATCAGCAGCATTTAATGTCAAAGTAGTCTTATGTAGAGGGAATAAAGTATCAAGTTTGGAGACAAACAGATTTTGGTTTCTAATTGTGAGGTTTTGAACGAGAAATACCAACTCTATGAGGCTTAACGTTCATTTTTACAAGAGTGGATAGTGTAACCTACATTGCATGATTGTTGATCAAATTGTAGACTAAGTGTCTCATCCACCATAAAGTAAGAACATGGCAAATTACACTTATAGTTTCTAAATTCATGACTGTAAGCCATCACAAGGGTTCTGTGAGATAAGTGTTACCACCCCTCATTTACCAGGAAAGAAGTAGAGACTTAAAGAGGTGAAGCTACCTGCCCAAAGACACACTTCTAATAAAACAGCCAGGATTTGAGACACTCCTTCACCCAGGACATCTCATCCCACTGGGGAAGTTGCCATCAGAAAAATCAATGGTGTCTATTCAAATCTTTTGCACATTTGTTATGAGATTATTAGATTTATTCCTATAGAGTTGTTTGTGCTCCTTATATATTCTGGTTACTAATCCCTTGTCAGAAGGATAGTTTGCAAATATTTTCTCCCATTCTCTGGGTTGTCTCTTCACTTTGTTGATTGTTTCCTTTGTTATGCAGAAGCTTTTTAACTCGATGGAATCCCATTTGTCCATTTTTGCTTTGGTTGCCTGTGCTTGTTGGGTATCACTCAAGAAATCTTTGCCCACTTCAACATCCTGGAGATTGTCTCTAATGTTTTTGTAGTCATTTCATAGTCTGAGTTCTTAGATCTAAGTCTTTAATCCATTTTGATTTGATTTTGGTATACAGTGAGAGATAGGATTCATTTCATTCTTCTGCATATGGATATCCAGTTTTCCCAGTACTATTTTTTGAAGAGACTGTCTTTTTCCCAGTGTATATTCTTGACATTGTTGTCAAAAATGAGTTTACTGCAAGTGTGTGGATTTGTTACTGGGTTCTCTATTCTGCTCCATTGGTTTATGTGTCTTATTTTTATGTCAGTGCCATGCTGTTTTGGTTACTATAGCTCGGTACCATAATTTGAAGTCAGATAATGTGATTCCTCCAGCTTTGTTCTTTTTGCTTAGAATAGCTTTAGCTATTCTGAGTCTTTTGTGGTTCCATGTAAGTTTTAGGATTGTTTTCACATGTCAGGTCAATCCAGATCATGGTGGATGCCCATGGGCTCACAGTTCCATTAACCTGTCCGGGGCAGGCAGAGTCCAAGGTGTGCCCATCCCTGTCTGATCCCAGCATTCCCTAGAAAATAACCACATAAACTGCTAACAGTGAACGGCCCCCAGATACTTCATACTCTAACAGGTCCAACATTTCTTGGGCTTGGGGAACTGACACCATCCCTCCTCCGTCTCCCCATCCTGGCTAATACGTTTGGTCAGGTGGCAACCTCTCTCCAAAGCCTTTCTTTCCTCTCTGCTTGAGAAAGCTCCAATTTGGTGACTGTTCATTATCCCCCCATTTAGACAATTTTCAACACACAGTAGAACCT
The DNA here is from genome assembly GCF_009764315.1 of Trachypithecus francoisi. Taxonomy (NCBI): domain Eukaryota; kingdom Metazoa; phylum Chordata; class Mammalia; order Primates; family Cercopithecidae; genus Trachypithecus; species Trachypithecus francoisi. The sequence continues at coordinate 101,822,309 of NW_022681460.1, forward strand.
TTAAACAGTGTGAGCAATGTTGTCAATCTTCCTGCACGCTGCCTCTGTCAGGCTTTAAGTGGTAAATTGACTGCACAGTGGGAGGGGAATTCGGAACACAGTTTCCATTAATAGTAAACGGCCCCTGAAGTTCAGTCATGGGAAGGGGGCATTAGAGTTGCCTGTATACCAAGGGCTAAGTGTCTTCCAGTTAGGACTTTCCTCCCAGGGGGAGCATTTCCAGCCACAGGATACCATGCGGTACATGGAAAAGGGAACACTCACACACTGAGTGCCAGTTGTGTGCAAAGCACTTTAATAGTGTTATCTCATTTCATCTTCAGAACAACACCAAGAGTTAGAAGCAGTATTCACATTTTGAGGGTAAGAATAGAGAGGTAAATTCCCCAGTTCCCACAGCTCATACATGATGGAGCCAGGATTTGAAATGTGGCCCTGTGTAGCTCCCATAGTCCCACTGTTAACAACCACTTTGCTACAAGAAGGGCTTACTTCCTGGTTTCTTCTTAAAACCTCTCTCTTGTCCAGACTGGGCTGCTTCCCATAGAGGCAGTTCAAGAATTATAAGTTCACTATCTCAAATGAAGCCTTTGCCTATCCTCATGGGATTCTCAGAAACTGCCAGTTGTGTTCACCATCTATCTCAGACTTTTGTTTTTACAAAGATAGAATCCACCATCCCCTTATCTGTTCCATTCAGTAGCACTTCTTCCTGTGTTACTTAGAACAGCCATTTCTCTGCTTCATGAGTAGGTATCAAGGATATAGCAAGTAGACCACTAATCTCTATTTCATATCCTTAACAGGCATTGTTAATCAATTTCCTCGAGCAACCACTCCCAATGGACCAGACTAGGCACTCAAGATTTAATCTTCTTACCATCCACGCACCAAGCCAATCCAGCTCCTAAATAAACGACTGAATTTGTCCTTGTTGAATAATAAAGTCTCTTCCTGCCTGCCTCGCTTCCCAAGAGAGCAGAAAATCAAATTGCCTATATTCTAATGTATCCATTTACTATCTTGTCTTTTTAATTTTTCTGTCCCCCACACATCGTCAGGAAGATTTGGATCCAAATAGATATCCTAGTTCTCAAATCCTAATTCTATCCTGTTTATTTGCATTACATGACCTTAGGCAAGTTGGTTTCTCATCTATAAAACAGACATGATAATAGTATCTTTTTTGAGATGGAGTCTTGCTCTGTCGCCCAGGCTGGGGTGCAGTGGCACAATCTCGGCTCACTGCAGCCTCCACTTTCCGGGTTCAAGCAATTCTCCTGCCTCAGTCTCCCGAGTAGCTGGAACTACAAGCATGTGCCACCACACCCGGTTAATTTTTGTACTTTTAGTAGAGATGAGGTTTCCCCATGTTGGCCAGGCTTGTCTCAAACTCCTGACCTCAGGTGATCCTCCTGCCTTGGCCTCCCAAAGTGCTGGAATTACAGGTGTGAATCACCGCGCCCAGCCCTTTTTAATATTTTTAAATCTTAAAACCTAATAACATGGTTTGAGTATGAAAAAAGAAAACATAATGCATCAAACACAGAGCCTGGCACAACAGACAGTCTGCTAATGTCAATGTCCTTCTCCCCTTTTTTTCTGCAACAGCCAATAATTATGCTTGCCTGTTTGTTTCTTATAGAAAACTGGGGTTGAATAACTGTATACAACCCTTCAAATCCAGGCGACACTCTACTTATTTCTTTTGCAACTTGTTCTTGAGAAAATATGCAAACATTTTAGGAGCTTCTCTTTCCCCCTTGACCATCACAGCCTGGCTGCCTTCCTGTAGAACACAGATTTTTTTCTATTCCATTATCTCCAGCATTTAGGAAGGATGAGACTGTTACGTCCCTCTGAAGATAACTGCTTGCCAGAGGCAGGAACAATTGTTGGTGGCTTGGCAAGAAGTGGCCGTGTCCTAAAGGGACATCAGAAGAGGACTTCTGGGGAACCTTGGCTGAGCAGCAGCAAAATAATTCGGCAATGACTGATAACTGCCTAGAGCTAAATGGTTCACAAAGGCTGGATTTCTTGCTCTCAAAGCCAGAGTCAGTCCCAGAGTATTTATTTCTTCAACAAAAGCATTGAGCTCCTACTATGGGCAAGACATGTGCTAGAATCCCCGACCAGTACTCAATGGACTTCTGCAATGAGCTGTCTGCTAAAAATATGACATCTGACATGGATTGAGGGTTTCCAATGTGCTGGGCACCACGGTAAGTAGTTTATGTGGACAATATCACTCAATCCTTAGATGCTCCCATGAAACGGGATTGCTCTTATTATCATTTTATTGAAGAGGAAACTGAGACTGAGAGGGAAGAATGTTAATTATGTCTGTAATGCAGACCTGTTCTCTGTATGTCTGTGTGTGTGTGTTTAATGTCATGACCTATGATAAAAGCAATAGCGTTCATTGTAAAAAGAATCTGAACAAAAACTGACAAAATGAAGCTCTGAAATTGCCCATTCCCCTTCCCTATCCCCATCCCCACGGAGTTTGCCTTGATGCAGTTCGGCGTGGATGCTTGCAGAGCAGATATTTCTTATTCAAAAAAAGGCATATTAAGAATAATTATTTGTATATTAGACTGTTTATTAGAGTTTTGAATTCATATTTTAATGTTTATATTTTCATTTAAAAAAAGTAATGCAAGATTATTACAGGAAATGCACAGAATGCAGAGACAAATTACCTTTCTTTTCGACATGGGTTCTTGCTCTGCCACGCAAGCTGAAGCGCAGTGGCACGGTCATACCTCACTACAGTCTCAAACACTTGTGTTGAAGCAATCCTTCCGCCTCAATCTCCCGAGGAGCGGGGACCACAGGCACGCATCACCACCATACCTGGCTAATTTTAAAATTTTTTGTAGAGAATGGAGATCACCATGTTGCCCAGGTTGGTCTCGAACTCCTGGGCTCAAGTGATCCTCCCACCTCAGCCTCCCAAAGTGCTGGGATTACGGATGTGAGCCACCACACCCAGCCCAGATTATTTTGTTTATTTATTCGTTTTAATTTATTAATTTTTTTTGAGACAGGAGGTCTCCCCCTGTGACCCAAGCTGGGATTCTATGAGCGCAATCATAGCTCACTGCAGTCTCACCTTCCTGGGCTCAGGCAATGCTCCCACCTCAGCCTCTAGGTTGTCGTAATTGTCTGTGACACGACTGCCCAGCCCTGAACTGGGCCAGGGAACTGTAGCATAGTGATGGGAAGACTCCTAGGGGCTGGAAACAAGGTGATATGAACAGAATCCCAGCTCTCTCCCTTGGCAGTTGAGTAGCTTGAAAAAAATCTCTTAATCCCCCTGACCATCTGTAAAATGGGCTGTGAAAGCCTCTGGAAGAACCCTATGTGCTTAGTAATCTGACTGTCATACAGGCCTTTAAAAGGCAAAGAAAACCTGTCAATCCTCTTCCCTTGCTAACAGTATTATTTGATCAGCCCTGCCCCCTATGCATTCTTCTTCTCAGAAGGCAGCCTTCCCACAGCTCGGGGCATCCTGGGTGTTTCTCTCGCTTCTTTGCCAACCTTCCAGGGCTATTTCTCTCTCTCAGCATTTTCCTGTCTCATAAATATTTGCAAAAAGTCGGGCTGCTCTGTCTCATTGTGTTTTCACGCCTTGTTTTGTCACCTTCTTAGCAGAGCTCGTTTGACATAAATATTTATGTGAAAAAATATGTTCTCTCAGTCCCCGGCGTTCTCCGCCCTACATACGACCATGGGAAGCCTTTGGGGCACTATGAATATGGTGCTTCCATGCAGCCTGGTGGTGACAGGTAACAGGTCCTTGCAGATAAGCCAAAGGGCTCCAATGCTCCAAAATGGAATCTATCAGCTTTCGCTGCATTACTCTCAACAGCCCCATGGGGGTTCCTGGGCGAGTAACTCTGCATTCAAACTAGCTTGGCCAAGGATAAAATATTTATATATCTAATTGCATATGTGCACTCTTCCTTCTTTTAATCCACTTCTAGTGCCACTTGCAGACACCTATCTGTCCCCTCCCTTTTGTGACCAGCTATAATTCTGCCACCTCTAAGGTATGCCAGCTCTGGTCACCCCATGCCCACCTGCCCTTAAGACCACACTGTCCTCCTCCCTTTATGTCTCCCTATCATGTTCTCATTCTTTCTGGCATCCCTGCCCTATCTTTCGAAGGTCATCCACTACTCCTCTTCTAAAAAACTACGTTTTTGCTGTTATTGAAGGTGGACTTAGATGACAGCTTAAATCTCTTGCAATCCTCAACAACAAAAAACTATTAGCTCCCTTTCAATATTCAGTATTTGTCTGAAATAACTAGTTACCCAAGAACTCGGTAACATGTTTACCTTGAGCTAAACATAAGATCCATCGAACAGTCCTCTAGGGCTGTGATTAGGGGAAGAAATCAGATACAGCCCAGTTCACCCCCAGACCTCTGAAGAAAACAGCAAATAAACTGCTGCCATATCTTTTGGGAGGTACTATAAAGAGAGACAGCTTAATTATAATTAACTTATTTGTTATTTGTGATTATTAATAAGTAGTGATTGCTAATGATTATAAATGATTGTTAATAGTTATTGGATGGTTTATTATCATTGCCTATAATATAAATGATCCTTATTATTACTAATTAATAAATATGCACTTTAGATCCACAAGTGGAAATGTGACATAAACAATCTACTGAAAGAAAAAGACCCTGAGACTGGATCAAAAATAAAAGTCTAGTCCTTATTCCTATGTCATACTGAAATTGTATGATGAGTTATTAAAAGGAACAGTGTATTCAAAGTCAGAAAACCCAGGTTCTGAAATCAGTGATACCATTTGAGCCTGTGTGACCTTGAGCAAAGCACCTCCCTTCTTCCAGCATCTAGTTTCACAGTTGCAAATCTGGCTGTCTCTTGAGGGGGAGAAGCTTAAATGAGGTAAGAAATGGGCAACAGTGGGCCAGGCATCGTGACTCACACCTGTAATCCCAGCACTTTGGGAGGCCAAGGTGAGCATATCACCTGAAGTCAGGAGTTCAAGACCAGCCTGGTCAACAAGGAGAAACCCCGTCTCTACTAAAAATACAAAAACAATTAGCTGCACATGGTGGAGGGCGCCTGTAATCCCAGGCTGGAGGCTGAGGAAAGAGAATGGCTTGAACCTGGGAGCCAGAGGTTGCAGTGAGCTGAGATCACGCCATTGCACTACAGCCTGGGCAACAAGAGCGAAACTCTATCTCAAAAAAAAGAAAAAGAAAAGAAAAGAAAGAAAGTAACAGGCAAAAGTGCCATAGACTTTAGGGTACTAAGGCCTTACTCCTCAAAGTGTGGTCACCATCGGTGTCCCCTGGGAACTTGTAAGACATGCAGGATCTCTGGGCCTGTCCCAGACTCACTGACTCAAAATCTGTTTTTCTTCATTTTAGCACAATCCCCCAGGTGATCCACATACGCCTCACCTTTTGGGAAGCCCTGTTCTAGGTGGCTGTCTGACCTTCCCGGGAATTAAGAAGACAAGAATGACTACCTGTTCTTGCTGTCTCATGCCTCTGTGCATGTTGCTTTCTCTAATAAAATGTCCTGTTCTCTTCTGTGTCTGGCTAATTCCTCCTTGCTCTTTAGGGCTCATCTGAGAAAAGCTGCAGGAAGTATCCCCAGGAACACCCACACACATACCTCCTTGCCAGGTTGTCTGACCTTCCTGCGTGCCCCTCTATTACAACCTTGACCACCTAGATTGTATCACTGTTGGTGAATGTGTCATCTCTCAGCCCTAGATTGTGAGGTGTTTGTGTGTGTGTGTGTGTGTGTGTGTGTGTGTGTTTTGAGACGAAGTCTCGCTCTGTCACCCAGGCTGGAGTGCAATGGTGTGATCTCTGCTCACTGCAACATCCGCCTCCCGGGTTCAAGCCATTCTCCTGCCTCAGCCTCCCGAGTAGCTAGGATTAAAGGCACACACCACCATGCCCAGCTAATTTTTGTATTTTTAGTAGAGACAGGGTTTCACCATGTTGGCCAGACTGGTCTCAAACTTCTGACCTCAGGCAATCCGCCCACCTCAGCCTCCCAAAGTGCTGGGATTACAGGTGTGAGCCACCGCACCAGGCCAACTGTGAGCTTTTTAAGGGCATTTCAGTAAGCACCTACAATATGCAAAAGGCTCCCGCAGAGCCAGAATACAGAAACTGACTGTCAGTTTCCTGATGCTGCTGTAACATATTATCACAAACTGAGTGGCTTAAAGCAACAGAACTTTTTTCTCAGTTCCAGAGTCCAGAAGTGTGAAATTGGGCTATTGGCAGGGCCATGCCCCCTCACAAGGCTCTAGGGGAGAACCCATTCCTTGTCTCCTCCAGCTTCTGGATCCCCAGGATCTCTGCCGTGTGGTCACATTTCCTCCTCTTTTCTTCTCCACACGTCTCTCTTCTGTGTGTCTCTTCTAGAACACTTGCTAGCAGATTTAGGGTCTAGGCAGATAATCGGGAATGAACTTGAACTCCTTACCTGTAGATCCTCAACTTGGTTACATCTGCAAGACCCTTTTTACCAAATAAAGTCACAGGCACAGGTTCCAGGATTAGGGAATTTCTGGAGGGTCACCATTCGGCCTGCTCTGCCATCTCACAGCAGGTATCGAAACACACATCTGCTTTATTTACATGTCCTCACTTTACAGATGCAGAAACTAAAGCTGAGAGTGTTGCAAAACTAATAAAATAGGCCAGGCACAGTAACTCATGCCCATAATCCCAGCATTTTGGGAGGCCGAGGAGGGTGGATCACCAGAGATCAGGAGTTTGAGATCATCCTGGCCAACATAGTGAAACCCTGTCTCTATTAAAAATACAAAAATTAGCCAGGCATGGTGGTGGCACAGTACTGTAATCCCAGCTACTCGGGAAGCTGAGGTAGGAGAACTGCTTTAACCTGGGAGGTGGAGGTTGCAGTGAGCCGAGATCACGCTACTGCACTCCATCCTGGGCAACAGAGTGAGACTCCGTCTCAAAAATAAAGTAAAATAACCTTCCCAGTATCACACAACTAAAATACCACTGGGACATATGACTGGCCCCTGGGGGGTTGTACCTAACATATATAAAGGCCCTAACCTATATTAATAAATGCAATGCATTTATCACACGGTAACTAATAATGCTGTCCTACCAGTCCTAGTAGTCTTCGAGGTTGTATCAGGCACTCTTCATGTATGAAACCTCTTTTGTTCAGTAATCCTTAAGGGTAGACAATATCTTACCATTTTTCAGATAGAGAAACTGAAACTCAGTCTAGATCAGGAATTCAAACCCAGGACTACCTGGCTCCATTCGCACACTTAGCAAATATTTGCTGAGCACCCACCATGCTCCAGAAATGAGGGGATTCAAATGCAGTTTTCTAGACTGGTTTCCAGGCACAGGGTCACAGAATACAGCAACTAGCTCCAAAGTCGGTGTCCTGCTCACTGTGCCATGCCACCCAGCTCTCAACGGACACCCCTGCTGCACCTTCTCAAATCACTTTTACATCTGAAGTTTCAGCTCCTTGCAGAGACCTTCAGCAAGGTCACTCTGCCACACTATAAACCATGGTACTCTGACAAGCTGTCTCAGAGCCAAGGACCATTAAAGACCATGTATTTATTTCCAAGGAACACCTTGGAAAGTGTCCATGAATGAGAACCCTGGGCGCTGACATCTTCATGCTGTATCATATATGTCCTACTCCTAACGCCCCCATGCCAGGTATAATCCACCATTAATTCTCTGCCAACCTAACAAGGGTAGGTATGGCGTATCACAGCCATCAGCTTATGTGCACATTTGAGTGAGGGATGGATATAAAACAAAGTCACAGAGATTAGTCAGTAAGGAGCCGTCCAAGCTTTGAGAAACTCGCAGTCCACTGAAGGATTCAATCCACAGGCAACACTACAGATACAACCCCAATCATAAGGCAGAATGAAGAATTAAAATCTGTCTTAGAGATCCCAGAGTCGTTCATGCAGGAAATGGAATTTGAACTTGGCCTAAAAGGCTGCTTAGATTTCTACAAGCAGAGATAAGGGAGGATTATAAGTCAACAGAAGGGAAGGTATTCCTGAGGAAGAAACTCCAAGGGTTTTGTTCAAAAGACACTCAGTGTTGGAAGGAACTATTAGTGCAGGGTTTGCAAAATGAAATGCCTGCAGGTAAGCTACTAATCAGCTGGTATGGACCAGTATAATGGGCCTACCAGTTATTCTTGGCCAGGTCTAGACTGACTAGCCATCACATGTTTTTATTATTTGGTGCCTGGGGCATATGGGTTGTTAAATATTTTGAGTATCATCCTTGCTAAGGAACCAGGCAAGAAAACTGAGTGGCTAAGTATATGAAATAGGACATATATAAAATAGGCAGCCAGCAAAACAAAAAATAGATACATAAATATGATAATGGTGATGAAGAGACAGACAGATAGATGGATGGATAGATAGATCATGATAGATAGATAGATAGATAGATAGATAGATAGATAGATATAGATACACAGATACAGGGAGAGAGAGAAGGATGGATGGATGGATGGATGGATGGAGTTAGACGTAATACTTAGCTAGTTATAAACATATATAAAGCCCCAAAGCATAATGTTAAGTGAAAAAAGCAAGATGCAGAATGAAATTTAAAATATAATTCCCCAAAATTAAAACATAAATCTATATGTAAAACTTAACAGATTAGGAATTAAGCATAAGAAAAAAACACATGAAATGCATGACTATAATTGCCTGGTTGGGAGAAGGTGAGGTGTTGAAGGCAATAGGGAAGAGGAAATTTAAACATTATCTGTAATGTATTCATTCTTACATTAAAGCAATAATATTTGAAGACATGTTAGCAATAACCAAACGTTAACAATTGTTGATTCTAGGTAGTGGGTGATTTGCTTTAATGCGACCACCAGAGCAAATGCCAGAGAAAAAGGCAAGTAGGCAAGGTAAAAAGAAACTTTATTAGCTAGCCAATGTGAAGAAGAAAGGGGCGAAGTTCACCGGTCTCCGGTGGCTGAGGCCGAGGAAGTCGCTCCGGAGTTCCCAGGCGCAGTTCCTACGTCCGGCGTATGAGGAGGGGCCGAGGAAGTTCGCGCCGCGCGCCTGCCGGGAGTGGCTTTTATGTCTTGGGCCTGAGGGTGGGAGGGCAGTGGGCAGGGCACAGGCTGGTCGGGGGGGCCGGGCGGTAGGCGCGGCCAAGTAGGTTTCGGTTTCCCCTGTCGGACGTCAGGTGGCACCTGTGCAGTCGGCCTCTCTCTCCTCCCCGGCATGGGAAAGTTGGTAATGAAGAACCCGGAAATGCGCCATCTTAGTCCCTTTGTTCTTTTGTTCCCCTTCTCCCTCCATCCAGACAGTGGGGACCTGGGTGATTATTACCTAGTTCTTTATTTTTTAATTTTATTTTATTTTGAGACGGAATCTTGCTCTGTCACTGAGGCTGGAGTGCAGCAGTGCAATCTCGGCTCACTGCAAGCGCCGCCTCCTTGGTTCAAGCGATTCTCCTGCCTCAGCCTCCCGAGTAGCTGGGACTACAGGCGCCCACCACCACGCCCAGCTAATTTTTTGTATTTTTAGTGGAGATGGGGTTTCACCGTGTTAGCCAGGATGGTCTCGATCTCCTGACCTCGTGATCTGCCCACCTCGGCCTCCGAAAGTGTGGGGATTATAGGCATGAGCCACTGCGCCCAGCCTTTTTTGTATTATTTTTAATTTCCTCAAAATAAAAATTATAATTTAAGAAAAAGAAAATCGGGAGTGGGGGAGCCTTCAACATTGTGAGTTTGCTCATTGTTAAGCCTCTGTACTCTTAGATCAACAGTCATTTATTTCTAGGAATATTTTAACCATCACAGGTAACAAAATTCTCCAGAATTTTTCCAGGCACAATTCCAGGTTTACAGCATGGCCATGGTAAGCACTTTGCTGAATGAATGAATGAATAATGGAGTGACAGAAGAAGGCAGCGATCCCTGCCAGATAGCTTAGGACAGAAGCCTCCATTGACGGGGAATCAGGTGATAATTCCTCTTGATGATGACCACAAAACCCTTTTTGTCCCTGAGATACAGGCCTGGACCTTTTTCTGGTTTCTATTGTGTTCATCCCTTTCTCCTCCATGGGTGCCAAGAACACAGCCAGAGAAGGCAAACAAATGAGGCCAGTAATTTTCAGGACACTCTCAATTCCTTGGCTGGGTCCCAGCAGCAACTGAATATTAAGCACATTAATTCTGACCTCCCTGCCCAAATTCCTTTGTATTGCACGCCTCTCAGGCAAGACAATTTTCCCAGAACTTCAATGCCTATTTCTGTCCAATTAGTGCCAAGTCCTGAGGAAGGCTGCCAATTAATTCAGAGATGCTATACCAAACAAAGATGGTCCTCTCCCATTCTTGATCATGGGATGTACCGATCTGGCAATAACTTCCAGGCTTGGTAGAATGGACACTGCCTGGAATATGTGATCTCTCTAACACTAACCCTGACTGGCTGGGACAGCCCTCTTACCAAAGAGACAGCAGATACTCTGTGACTGGTCCCCTGGGGGAGCCACTACCACCATCATCACTACGACAAATGAAAACACTTTAGTTTAGGTCAATTTAGGCCTGAAAACCAGGAAGATGTTTTAATTTTTTTTTTTTTTTTTTTTTTTTTGAGACGGAGTCTCATTCTGTCGTTCAGGCTGGAGTACAGTGGCGCGATCTCGGCTCACTGCAACCTCTGCCTCCCAGGTTCAAGCGATTCTCATGCCTCAGCCCCGTGAGTAGCTGGGATTACAAGCGTGCACCACCACGCCCAGCTAATTTTTCTATTTTTAATAGAGATGGGTTTTCACTATGTTGGCCAGACTGGTTTCAAATTCCTGACATCAAGTGATCCACCTGCCTTGACCTCCCAAAGTGCTGGGATTACAGGCATAAGCCACTGCGCCCGGCCTCAAATTTTTTACTCTATTGCCAGCAAGCTGAGGTGGACAAGTGGCACCGGATTTAGTTTCAGGGAGAATGTCAGCCCTACACATTCTTTGACTTTCACAAAGGGGAGTGGAAGCCGTGAACTGGAGGTGCCTTTTAATGGCCTCTGAAAGGCAACACCAAGCACCTCCTCCCAACAGAAACATCACTGAGAAGCATCCAAATAAGAGATAAAGCCACTCACAAACCAGAACAACCCCTTGCTGAGCCTAAACTGGTCTTTAATTTGCTTTATTTAAAAAAAAAGAATAATCACAAACTCACGCTTCTCAGAGGTATCACATAAAACTGCCTGAGTTTGTTCACTCAGGACTGACCCCAGTGATTCCAATTGATTCAGTAGCTGTGGCAACGGCGGTCCCAGAATGCGTGTTTTGAAAATGTTCTTCAAGAGATTCCAAGGCATAAAACCTTGGTAAAGCTCCATAAAACCAACATACTCCAACGGTGTGGCTGGCAAATGAAAATCAAAACCTTTTCTTTCCTTCCTCCCTGCCTCCCTCTTTCCCTTCTTCTTCCCTTTCCATCTTCCTTCCTTTTTTCTTGCTTTCTTCCCTCTTTGTCTTTATTTTTTCCCTTCTTTCCTCCCTCCTTCCTTCAACAAATATGCATTGAATTTCTCTTATTAACTAAAACACCAATTGCTCTCAAAATGTACCAAGAACCAAAGCTTTATTTGGCATCTGACACAAGTTCTCAGGCCTTTTTCTGACAGTATGAAACAACGTAGTCCACCTCCCTTAAAAAAAAAAAATCCTTACCCTTCTGCTTAATGGTATGACCACCTGGATATAAGGCAGAAAGGCCTTTGGAATCACTTTTAGAAGACAAATGGTAAAGAGCAAAGGCCCTAAAGTCAGACAGACCTGGTTTTGAGTCCTGGATCCACTACCTAGCTGTGTATCTTTAGGCAAGTTTCCTAACCTCTCTGAGCCTCGGTTGCCTCATCTGACAATGCAAGATGAAATGGGTCTCCATGAATGTCAGCCTCAACAGATGATAACTGAAGACCAGATGGCCTCTCACCTATCCAGAGACAATCAAAGTCTCCTACCCTCCTTTAAACACAATTCTGCCACACAATTACAGAATCCAAATCTTTCGGGAGAGGCAATTCAATCCTGCATTGAATACTTAATATTCAATACTGAATCGCTTGGGGTTACTTGGAATAGGTTAAGATTCGAATTTCATCCACCTGGTGAAACAGAAGCTCCAAATAGAAAATTATCTTAATAATAAAAAATAAATTTCAAAGTAATAGTAATGATAGTTAATATTTACTCTGGCCTTTCTCTGTGCCCACCAATATGCTAAATGTCTTACATAGATGATTTCAGTTAATCCTCAAAACAGGGAGGTATTATTTTCAGTCTCACTTTACAGATAAGAAAACCAGGGCACAGAGAAGTTAAATAAATTATTCAATGACCCTCTGCAATCAGGATTTGAACTCAGGAAGTCTGTCATCTGAGATCACCTTAAGAAATAAGGGAAGCTCTGTTTTTGTGTTTTTTTGTTGTTGTTGCTGTTGTTGTTGTTTTGTTTTGTTTTGTTTGTAATTTGTTTAAGTTTTTTGTAGATTCTGGATATTAGCCTTTTGTCAGATGGATAGATTGCAAAATTTTTCTCCCATTCTGTAGGTTGCCTGTTCACGCTGATGATAGTTTCTTTTGCTGTGCAGAAGCTCTTTAATTTAATTAGATCCCATTTGTCAATTTTGGCTTTTGCTGCCATTGCTTTTGGTGTTTTGGTCATGAAGTATTTGCCCATGCCTATGTCCTGAATTTCCTAGGTTTCCTCCTAGGATTTTTATGGTTTTAGGTCTTATATTTAAGTCTTTAATCCATCTTGAGTTAATATTTGTATTAAGTGTGAGGAAGGGGTCCAGTTTCAGTTTTCTGCATATGGCTAGCCAGTGTCACATCTCTTGTATGTCTGAGTTTACTTCTTAAGGGCTACAATTAAATCTTGAAAGTCAAGTTCTAAATATTTTTTAATACCTTCAGGCCCATGAGGGGAGAATCAGTTACCACTAAGGAGCCCAAGTAATGTTGGCATCTGTTCAATTTAAATGAATATCTTGTCTCTTGGACATACAAAGACTCAATTCAGTACCAGCTGTTTGAGACCAAATTCCCCAGCTTTCTCCAGAATAAACGAGACCTTGTGTCACTCTACAATCATGGACTCTCCCGTCATCACAGCTCTTTGGCTGGCTGATTGGCTCACTGACCTGTCACACCATCAGATGACTGTTTCTGAGTCTCCAGCAACCTTTGAGTCTTGCTGAAGTTCCAGCTGTCCTCTCCCTGTGCTTTTTTTGGATGTTGAAATAGATGCAAGCAGTCATTGAGGCTGAAAAGGGACCATTTCTCAAACATGACTCATTTGTCCCAGAGAAACAGGGAGCACACATCACATTCTTTTCATACCAGTTCTCAAAGTTCACCTTTCCAGCACGACATTCCTCTTTTCGTCTCTTGCATGAAAAGCTCTTTTCAGCACGGAAACATCGCAGCTGCTTTTACAGTCACTGCATCTGTCCCATCTGGAGAAAAAGCCACGTTCAGACAGCCACAGACGTCTTTGTGTTCCCCCTTCCTCGGGGTTGGCTGTGGCAGGAAGGGCAGGCTTGGCGCAATGACTGGTAGGTGGAACTGCTCCAGCAAATGGCTGGGCGTGGAAGGACCTGAATATTCCATTGCAAATATCTCAGCTGCAGCCATGTGTGGAGAGCATTCCAGGTTATGAGAGATGCTCAACACAATCCTATATATGTGATGGGGAGAGCACTTTGACACAGCTTAAAAACCAAGCCATTCATTTCTTGAAAAGTTGAACATAATCTTAATATATTACCCAGCAATTCCACTCCTAGGTATGGTATCTACTTAAGACAAATGAAAACATGTGTCCACAGAAGACTCACAAGTGAGTATTCACAGCAGCATTACTCATAATATCCCAGCAGTGGCCGGGCGCGGTGGCTCAAGCCTGTAATCCCAGCACTTTGGGAGGCCGAGACGGGCGGATCACGAGGTCAGGAGATTGAGACCATCCTGGCTAACACGGTGAAACCCCGTCTCTACTAAAAAATACAAAAAACTAGCCGGGCGAGGTGGCGGGCGCCTGTAGTCCCAGCTACTCGGGAGGCTGAGGCAGGAGAATGGCGTGAACCCGGGAGGCGGAGCTTGCAGTGAGCTGAGATGCGGCCACTGTACTCCAGCCTGGGCGACAGAGCGAGACTCCGTCTCAAAAAAAAAAAAAAAAAAAAAAATCCCAGCAGTAAAAAGAGCTCCAATGATCACAAATGTGTGAATGGAGTGGTCTATCTATATGACGGAATATTACGCAGCAACAAAAAAAGGAAGAATTGATACCTGATACGACATGCATGAACCTCAAAAACATACTAAGTGAAAGAAGCCAGACATAAAAGACCACACACAGTGTAATTCCATTCATATGAAATGTCCAGAAAAGACACATCTGTAGAGCTAGAAAACTGATTAGTGGTTACCTGAGGTTAGGGATGAGAACAGACACAAGGATCTTATTGGGGTGACAAAAAATGTTCTCACACTGGATCCTGGTGATAGTTGCACAAGTGAGTACATTTTCTAAAAATCATTGAATTATATACTTAAAATGGGTGAATTTGATGTTATGTCAATTATACCATCATAAAGTTGGGGATTTTAAAATCATTAATCATTCAGCTTTTATGAACAACTGAGTGATTTGTGTATTAAGTACCTTGCAAGATTTTTTCACCCACCAGCCCATCCCTGAGCATGAGGAGAGATGCAAGTAGGTGGTGAGTGAGGAGAAATGAGTGAATGAGTAATGAGCCAAGTTGGGGTTACCCTTGAAGAGCATAACTGGATCTTAGCTGAGCAAGGTGGTGCCTGCCTGCAGTCCCAGCTACTTAGGAAGCCAAGGTGGGAGGACTGCTTGAGCCCAGGAGTTCTAGGTCACCCTGGGTAACATAGCAAACCCATCTCTACAAAAAATAGAACAATTAGCCAAGTGTGGTGGCACATATCTGTAGTCTTGGCTACTCAAGAGGCTAAGGTGGGAGGATCACTTGAGCCCCAGAGGTCAAGACTGATGCCTGCAACAGTCAGTAATTCACACACACGCACACACACAAAGATAATAATTTGGACTTTCAGAATCCCAAAATGCTATGGAGTCTAGAGAGAGTCAGGTCAAAGCAGCCACCCTGAATCATCATATACCTGTCACAAGCCTAAAGAAAACAATCCATTTGTCCCTTTTCACATGATGCTGCTCAGCACGCTCTGGAAGGTTTTAGTTCAGGACACTACACTTTAGGAGAAACATTGAGAAATTGACTGTATCTAGGGATACTGTACTCAACTTGGGGCTCACAACACTCTCTTGTGTTACAATTGGTTGTGATGTGGGCTTTTAAAAATTCATAAATAAATAAATGAAAAAGATCAAATCAAATTCAAGATTTCCCCAATGGTGAAAAGTAATCTTGCTCCATCGTAATCTGCTTCTAATTCATATGCTGATTTTTTCCCTCTAGCATTACATGATAAATATTTTCCCAGAAATTAATAAGCATGCAGTCTCATGTGTCTTGAGGTAATGGTTGGTTTTCTTATCAAAGATGCTCTCTTTGGGCCAGGCGTGGTGGTTTAGGCTTGTAATCCCAGTGCTTTGGGAGGCCAAAGTGGGAGGATCGCCTGACCCAGGAGTTTAAGATCAGCCTGAGAAACTTAACAAGACTACAAAAAAAATTCAAAAAATTAGCCAGGCATGGTGGTGCCTGCCTGCAGTCCCAGCTACTCAGGAAGCCAAGGCAGGAGGATTGTTTGAGCCAGGAGTTTGAGACCAGCCTGTGTAACATAACAAGATCCTATCTCTACAAAAAACAAAACAATTAGCCAAGCGTGGTGACACACACCTGCAGTCTCAGCTACTCGGGATGCTGAAGCAGGAGGATCACTTGAGCTCTGGAGGTCAAGACTGCAGTGAGGTGTGGTCAGGACACTGCACTCCAGCTTGGGTGACAAAGCAAGACTCTGTCTCAAAAAAGCGGGGTGGGGCAGGGGGCTATCTTTGGATACCCTACGTAACAACACCTTATCCTCCACTCCCTGTCCTCCTACCAAAATTTCTTTTTTCTCAGCTCTGATCACCACCTAACATATTACATACTCATTGTCTTATGAGAATATACACTCTAAAATGTCCAGAACACTCCCTTTAAAAATAAACAAATCAAACTGATAGAGCATTATAGGACTTACTATGCGTAAGGCTTTTGCTACACCAGACTAGACGCCAATTCATATCCTCCTTCCCCATTCGAATTTATACTAACTCACAATTAAGGACTAAGTCTGTGCCCCATACCCACTGCCACTGTCCTCATTCATCCCCATTGTTCCCAAATGGCCTACCGGCCTTCAGTTTCACCATCCACTATTCATCTTCCAATATATTCTCGTAACAGTTAAGGTTCTTGATCATCTGGCTCCGACCTACCTGGTCAATCTCATCTGCCACCCCTACTGTGGCTGTCTTAGTAATGGAATTACTAAGCCTCAATGTCCTCCTTCCCCCTGAAGAGCCTTCTTCCCTGTAAATTCTGGACCTGTTACCTATCTTCATCTTGACTGCCTACCTAATTATTTGATCCTTGCTAGAACTAAAGTTAACTCTGTGTTTTTTTTTTGTTTTCTTTGTTTTGTTTTGTTTTGTTTTGAGAGGGAGTCTCTCTGTCGCCCAGGCTAGGTGCAACGGTGCAATCTCGGCTCACTGCAATCTCTGCCTCCTGGGTTCAAGCGATTCTCCTGCCTCAGCCTCCCGAGTAGCTGGGATTACAGGCGCCCACCACCATGCCTGGCTAATTTTTTGTATTTTTTTTAGTAGAGATGGGGTTTCGCCATATTGACCAGGCTGGTCTTGAACTACCTCAGGTGATCCACCCACGTCGGCCTCCCAAAGTGCTGGGATTACAGGCATGAGCCACCACATCCAGCCCAACTCTGATCTTTAACAAGCATATATTATTTTGTTCATTCCCTCACTAGGGCAATAAAGACAAAGCTCACCATTTTAAAACACCCCCTTTGTTGAATAAAAATTTAACTCATAAAACCAACTTCAGCTAGCTCAAAGCAGAGACAGAGAGAGAGAGAGAGAACATGAGAAAGACAGAGTAAGTTTATTGATTTATGTGACTAGAAAACTACAGGCATGAAATGAACAATATGATCAGAACTCTCTTTTTTTTTTTTCTCCTCTTGGTTCTTAGAAAAATCATCTGGGATGGCTTCATTCTCAGAAAAATCCTTTCCCACCTGGTGGCTACACAGCTCACTATTTACATGATTCATTGTACTTAATCATTTTTCTAGCCAAAGTCCCAGAGAAGGCATAGATTGGCTCATCCAGGTCACATGTCCACCTTTGACCCAATCCATGTGACCAGGGTAATTCAGCCCTCTGATTGGCCAGGCTGCCAAGAGTCTTCCCTCCTTGGAGCTGGAGATTAAGGTAAACCCTATCTAAACTGCCTCAGTTGAAAATATACGGGATTGAATGTCCCAAAAGAAAATAAAAATGTCTACCACATCTGGTATGCATCAAACACCAAACATGCAACATATCACCAAATCTTCACAAATACGCTGGGTAGGTATTATTACCCTATAACAAGGAAACTGAGGCTCAGAAAGCTTTAACTGAGTCACCCAAAGCCACAAAGCTAGTAAGTGGTGGAGGTGGGCTTTGATTCAAGAACTTAAACTTGCACCAAATTTGCTAGTGTACATCAGGCTTCACGCTAGGCCCAGAAGATACAGAGATGAAAAGTATACAATCTTTGCACAAGGGAGGCAGATGTGCCAGCATACAATAATAAAATGTGCTATAATTCACACCAAAATTTGGAAGGTAGCAGAGTTTAATAGCCAAGCACTCAGGCTCTTGAATCGTTAAAACCTGGGTTCTAATTCCAGCTATGCCACTTACTAGCTATGTGACCTCGAGCAAGTTATTTGATCTCTCTCAGGCTCAGTTTCCTCATATGCAAAAGTAAGAATGGCATAGGGCTGCAGGGACAAAGGTAAAGAGGCAGAAGGTAGCACAGTGCCTATAGGAATAGACAGACCAGGGCACATGGAGAAGTCAACCTTTGGTGAGATCCAAGAGTGAAGTGTGTCTATGATAGAAGCCAAACGATGAAGACTTCAAGTGCCAATAAATCATCTGAAAGGACGCTCTCAACTTCAACATGCTCAGTGTTCCTCAACCTATAAGCTCTGTACCCCAGCCAGGCAGAGCCAAGTTTTTAATAAGCCCAAGAGGAGCTAAGGAACCTGTAAGGATGGAGTTCGTCAACCCCTGGCAGCTCTCCTCAGCAGATGAGCTTGATTCTCCCTGACAGCACAAGCAACTGCCATGCCCAAAATGAAACTGGCTGCTTAGAAAGTTCAGCTCCCTTTCTGTGCTCTATTTTCTCTCTCCACAGACTCATAGCCATCCTGCTGGCATGGGCCCAGACCTCCCTCCTCCGGAGTCTCCCCACAACTAGTCTAATTGAGAGGCTGCGGGAAGCCCCATGGGGACATCCTGCCCATCCTCTCTCTTCTAAGCCTCTCTATGAGAAGCGTTACAAAAATAGGAAGCGGGAGCCCAGGAGCCCAGGAAGACCAGAAGACCTGTTGTGGTAAGCAAGTGGGAGGGAGGGTGATGGCCTGAAATGCGGTCCAGACAGGACCCACTTGGGACAGCATGCAGTAGACAGTAATAGCAACGCTTACTGCCTCTCCTCCAAGCTTAGACACCTTCCATCCACAGATGCGCCACATATTCAGAAACACTTTCCAAAATAAAAGAAACCCAATTATTTTGCTAGCTGTATTCTCCTATGGTACATTTCAAAATGTTAATAATATAAAGAATGTCTTCCCAGCAAGGAAAGGCAACAATAACAGAAATTAACTTTTATTGAGCATATAATAGTGCAGCAATACGAAGTTTTTAATATATTTTACTTTTTACTATTATATTTCCTTGACGTTAAACACTTCTCAAGCTTTAACCAGTTTCAATTTTTACAACAACCCTATGAAGTAGTATTTACGCCCATTTTATGGATAGGGAAACTGAGGCTCAACCAACGTAAATAATCCACAGTGGCACAGTTAGTTGACAAGCAATAGAGGAAGCTATTAAGCAATTAAGCTCTGTCTGAATCTAAAATCGATACTTTTTTAAAAAATAAAAAGCTTTATTGATATGTAATTTGCATACCATAAAACTCACACATTGTAAGGACACAATTCTGTGAATTTCAGTAAATTTGTGGAATTTCAATTAACCTCTAGTTTTAAAACATTTTCAGCACCCCCAAAAAGTCCCCACGATCATTTGCTGTTAATCTTCACCGCCATCCCCACCCCAGCCCAGGAACCACTAGTCTACTTTCTTTCCCAATAGATGTGCCATTTCTGGACAATTCATAATGGAATTCTGCAACACGAGCCTATACATCTGGCTTCTTTCACTTAGCATACTGTTACTGAGGATCACCCATGTTGTACCAGGTATCAGTACTTCATTCCTTTTTTATTGCTGAATTATATTCCATTATATGGATATACCACATTTTGTTTATCCATTTACTAATTGATTGACATTTGGAGTGTTTTCACTTTGGACTATTATAAATAATGTTTGTATGAATATTCATGGATATGTCTTTGTGTGAACATATGCTTTCACTTCTCTTGGGTGGATGCCTAGGAGGGAAATTGCTGGGTCGTATAGTAAGTTTATATTTAACATTTTAAGAAACTGCCAAACTGTTTTCCAAAGCTGCTGCACCATTTTACATTCCCACCCAAGCCCATACTATTAAATACTACTATATCCTACCTTGAAGCCAAACTGGAATTCAGACATGACTGAGAATATGGAAAGCTGGTAAACTGGGCCCCCTTAGACAACTGTATGAGGGCATTAGCTGGGGATGAAGAAGAAAGCAAGAAGCTTTGATGTCACAAAAGAAAGAAAGGAGGTTGGATCAAGAACCAGATACATGCCTCCTGGAGCAATTTGGAGATGGAACAGATGGGGAAACTAATGGCTCTGTTTTCATAGGACTCTAGGACAAAGTTCAAGCAAGATGGCTTTGGAGCTTGGAGAGTGGCGTCTATTCCAGAATGGGGGAGAGATGACTTCTTTCCCCTGTTCTGGAAATCTTTAGAGTTGGAACCTTTGTAAACATCGGGACACAAAGCCTATGACATGGTGGCCCATGGCACCCTCAAGAGTATCTCAAGATACAAACGTTGACAATGAGGCCAACATAGAAGAAAAAACATGGCAGACACTATGAGATGGATGCAGTCAGCTAAAAGAAGGGGTGCAATAACCCCACCACAATAATTACCAGACAGAAGAGAGGAAAACTTTGCATGGGCAGAAGTCCTGTATGTGTGAACGAAGATGAGAGCTAGAAAATGTACACAGTTCCTGTTATCGTGACTTCATCTTACCCACAGACTGGGAGGCCTAGGCAGGTTGGGTTACTGTGTTCAAGAACTGAGCTGAGTCTTACCTGAGATTCTTGTGGCTCTGCAAACTCTGTGTCCCTGGCCTTCTTCCCATTCATTAGCCCCTGATCCTTCCTCTCACCTGCTCATGGGACATTAAGGACACTCTGTGACCTCAAATGTGCAATAATTCATCTCAGAAACATAATCATTTCTCTCTATGCATAACTAAAACTCTATACATCAGGCTTCTTGGAGAAAGATAAATCATCAAACTCATGCCAGGAGAAGATCTTTGAGAAGGGGGCTTTCAGCTTGTCCCAGGAGATAGACAAGAATGAAATGCTGGGGCGTGAAGATCTGGAAGAGTGTTTTCTTCAATGTACAGCATGAGCTTTGGAGTCTGATACACTAAGTTCAATCCCAGCTCTGCTACTGACAAGTTAAATGACTTTGGATAAGTCTTGTTATCTCTTTGCCTCAGTTTCCTCATGTTATAAACTACCTCTCAGGCTGTTGAGAGGACTAGAGAAAATGTGTTCAAAGAGATTGGCATAACCTTCAGTAAAAAATACAAACAAGAGTTTCTGGAAGGATAAGAAGAGTATTTCTATATGCATAGGCTATGAGGAAATGCCGCCTCCCTATGCCAACCCATGAATTTGTCTCCCTTTTGAATGAAAGGTCTGGAAGTTGAGTGAGCAATTTATCCTTTTAAATTAAGATAACTCTTGGTCTAGGCAGAATAATAATTATTTTTCCCTGAACAACGACTACATTGGATGCCACATATTGACTGGGGATTAACAGGGACAAAACAAGTCATGGAGAGTGAATTCTCTGCAACCATCAAGGGGAATCCGTGAAGCATTATAGCAGCAGAGAAACAGGGATGGTGTGGGAAAGGAGAAGGGAGTCTAGAGGGAGGACAAAAGGAGGAAAATCAATTATGACATCATGAATGAAATGTTTCCAGAGTCCCAGCTGCAACCCTGACTTTGCTATGTGATAAAATTGCCCAAGAAGGCTACATTAGGACATCAGATGGGACAGAGGGAAAATCTGTTCTCTCCTTTGCCTCTCAGTGTTCCAGAATAGCATCAGTGGCCAGAGAGTTCACCCTCAGAGACAGGGATCCTCTGGGCCACCAGGTGAGGACAGAAGGACCTGGAAGAGAAGAAAGTCAACCTCTGAAACCCATGGGACAGGTCAGAATTCTACCAGAATAGCACCCCTATACCTGCTTGCAATTTCATCTGAAGGCTGCTCTGTCCTGTGCCCTGGATGTTGAGCTGGTGCACAGTGCTAGGTGTTTAGAGACGCAACAGGTAGGGCAATCACAACTGGTCATTGATCAGAGAGAACACATGGTATTCTAGTCCTGGGGTTGAGCATGGCAGTTCTCGCAGACAGGACACAAACTCAGGTGAGCCTTCCTCAGATCAGTAGCCCCAACTGCAAGGGATGCAAACTCAAAAGCCTCAGGGAGGGAGGGGACAGGCAGGGAATGCAGACAAGTGAAGTAAACTGCTGGGTGAGTAGGGAGCACACAACTGCACCTGCAAGAGGCAGCCATTCTCAGCATTACCCAATCATCCACGCAGGAATTTGGGCCTGGCGTGGCCAGAGTCTTCTGATGCTTTGCATCAAGAGAAGCTCACATCTGGAATTTAGTGTGAAGTCCTTTTTCCCCCCTTTTATTTTACTTATTTAGTTTTAATTGACAAATAGTAATTTTGCATAGCCATTCACACCTGTTGGAATGGATATTATCAAAAAGACAAACGATAGTTAACTATTGGCAAGGATATGGAGAAAAGGGAACCCTTATCCACTATTGGTTGGAATAGAAATTAGAACACCTACCATGGAAAACAACATGGAGGTCTCTCAAAAAATTAGAAATAAAACTACTATATGATACAGCAATCCCACTTCTGGGTATATATGCAAAGGAATTGTGTGAAATGTTTTGATTTTCAAAAGCCAGCAACTAGCTTAAAACATTTTTTTAAATAAGACCATTAACCCAAACACAACATGATTGTCGGCCAGACTGGCCTAAGGCCTTCAGTTTGGTAACCTGGCCCTAGACAGTGTTTCTCTGTTGGGTTTTTGTATGTATGTTTGCTTCCAGTATATATTTCTTTATTCCAGACTTAATGAGGTATGACTGAAAAATTAAAATTGTATGTATTTAAGGTATACAACTTGATGTTTTGATATACATATACATTGTGACATATTGCCACAATAAAGTTACTTAACACATCTGTCATCTTACATAGTTACCATTTCCTTTTGTTTCTTCGTGTAAGAACACTTAAGACCTACCATCCTGGCAAATCTCAAGTATACAGTACGGTATTGTTAGCAATGGCCACATGGCTATACATGAGATCTACAGAGCTCATTCATCTTGTACAAGTGAAACTTAGTACCTGTTGGTCAATATCTCTCCATTTCCCTCTCTCCACAGCCCTGGAAACATAGATACACCTGAAAGGCGTGATGCTAAGAGAAATAAGCCAGGCATGGAAAGATAAATGTTGCATGATTCCACCTAGATGTGGAATCTAAAATGGCCAAACTCAGAGTTGGCACAGTGACTCACACCTGTAATCCCAGCACTTTGGGAGACCAAGGCGGGCAGATCACCTGAGGTCAGGAGTTCGAGACCAGCCTGACCAACATGGCAAAACCAACATGGCGTACCAAAAATATGAAATTAGCCAGGTGTGGTGGCTCATGCCTGTAACCCCAGCTACTTGGGAGGCTGAGGCAGTAGAATCCCTTGAATCGGGGAGGCGGAGGTTGCAGTGAGCCGAGATTGCATCGCTGCACTCCAGCCTGGGCAACAAGAGCAAAACCTCAGTTAGATAGATAGATAGATAGATAGATAGATAGATAGACAGACAGACAGATAGATAGATAAGCCAAACTCATAGAAGCAGAGAGTAGTGTTTCTCCGTTTTCAAGGACAGCTTGTGTTACTCTTTCTCCCGGAGTGCATACTTCTGGAGGCCCCGAACAATGAGTCAACTTCTCAGTCTCTTGAATAGTCCTGAGCACATGGCCAGCCCCAGAATATGAATGAGCTGTCATTCCTGTACAAGCTATACCCGAAAGGTAATAGGAGCCAAAAGGGACATTCAGACCCAAGTCCTGAGCAACCTGCTACACCAGCCTGAGGGCTATGCAGGGCACCACAGAGTCCTCCTGTGTGTGTTCTGGTTCATATCACAATTTACCTGGGTACATGATTACAAACAACAATTTTCTAATGCCAGATCCCAAATGACCTACTCAAAAAAAAAAAAAAGTAAAGTAAAACAAAGCCCAAATCCTTGTATTCAGTAAACTGGGAGTATGTTTGCCAAAAAGCTACTGCAAATATGTTTTGTTCTACATGGTGTTTAAAAAGACAAGTTGAATTACAAGTCAATATGTCAATGCAGGACAATTTTATGTTAAAATCTGCATCTCTGAGTTCTCTTGAGGAATCTGCTCTGGTGACACTGAGCTGACATTCCTACATAAGAGCCACCAGCTGGAGGTCAAGAGTGGTCGTCCTGAAAGGGCCATGTGTCCCTCACTTTGCTATAGTCCCCAGGCCTCCTGCTGTGTCCCATTCAGCCGGGATCCTGTTGATGTCTGGATGCTTGATGGCTGCCTAAGGTGTAAAAGGAAATATTCAGGGACAAAAGACTCGGAGGTCAACAGGGAGCCTCCCAGCCTCTCTAATCTCCTGGATTTTTCTCTAGCTCCCCTGGAGGCCCTGGGATTTGTAAAGTATAACTCTGATCACGTTACTTCTTAGGTCAACATTGGAAGTGGTTTCCAGCTCACTCGGAGAAAAAGGCAGTGTAGAGGAGGGCCATGAGGTCTGAGACAACTGGCCAAGCCTGAAAGGAAGATTCTCCTCTCCTGCGTCTGCCCCCGCCAACCCCGTCCCTGCTGCCCATCTGGGTCCAGCCACGCTAGACTCCTCACTGATTTTAGGATGCACAGGGCACACTCCTGCCTCAGGGCCTTTGCAGTTGCTAGTCCCTCTGCTTGCAACACTTCCCGATATCCTCAGTGCCCACTCCCTCCTCACCATCAAGTCAAGACTGAAATGGCACCTTCTTAGTGAAGTTGGCGCAGGTCAATCTACTCAAAACCACAATTCTACTCTCTCCCCAGCATTCTCTGTCCCCCACCCCTGTTTTATTATTCTCCCTTGTGCTTGCTACTTTCTTATATATTATCCAGTTTTGTTATGTTTTACTTTGCTTATTATCTGTCTTCCTGCCCCTGGAAAGTCCAATCAGAGATGTGTGTGTGTGTGTGTGTGTCTTGTTCACTTTTTCCCATCACTTCAATCAGGGATCAGCAACTTTTTCTGTAAAGAGCCAGAGACTACATATTATAAGCTTGTGAGCCTGTCACTGTCACAACTACTCACTTCTGTTGTAGCAGCATCGGCCATAGATGATAGGTCAATGAATTGACGTGGATGTGTTGCACCAAAACGTTATTTGCAAAACCAGGCAGCAGGTGGATTTGGCCGAAGGGCCATGGTTTGCCAACCCCAGATCTAGAACAGTGTCTCATTGGCATTTAATATTCAATAAATATTTGTCAAATAAATTCAGCAGCTTTTAATATCAGCCCCTCACATGTATACAATCCTTTTCTTTTAACTAACTGCTCATCCTTTTATTAACTCTTCACAACTAGCCCATTTTACAGATGAAGAAACCAAATCTCAGAGAGACAAAGGGGGGTTGTCCAAGACTGCAGATGTAGGAAGAGATTGAGCCAGATTCAACAGAGCTGGGAGCCTGTCTGACTCTAGAACCACCCAGCCTTTTTGCAATTTCATCTGACTCAACCCTGAGCTCTGTTCCTGGAGGCAGCAACAGCCACATGCACAAAGTGAATGGGAGCCTGTGGTTGCTCCTTAAGGAGGAATCTTTGGCCATCCTGCCCCCTGCAGCCTCCAGAAACCACTCAAGTCCTTTGGGTTGATTCCAGATGTCACTTTCTCCAGGCCTCCTTCCTGTCTTACTGTAGCCTGAAAGTGGCTCAAATGTTTTATAAAGAGAACCTCCCCACTTTCTCACTTGCAGAGAACAAGATTTAGAAATTCCAAAGGCAAGAGGGAAAACACAAGGCCAGCAAGACAGAGAAAAATGGTGACTCCCTGGGTTTCTGGGATCTTAATGGGCATATGGTAACACAGAACACCTAATACCGAAATAGAATTAAAGAATAGAAGAGGAGTCATTAACTGTAAGAGCTGGCATTTATGGATGCCAATAAAGGACATAACGAATCCCTGAATGGGATTCATGGCAACACATCAGGGAGTGTATTTTTGCTCATTTCTATGGATGAGGAAGCCAAAGTTCAGAGAGGCTGTTGCTCGCCTGAGGCCCTAAATGTCTTAGTCAGGATTTGAGCCCAGGATTTACGTGCCTTATTAACATTAAGAGCGTGTGCTCTGGAGTCAACCAACCCTGGTCCAAAACCTGGGACAGGTGACATCATCTCTCTGACCCTCCATTTCTTCTGTGAAATGGGGCGGTAACAATGGTGCCAAATTAACAGGCTGTTGAAAGATTGGGCATATATAAAGCACTAGACACAGTGGCTCACACATAGTAAGTGCTCAATTAATGTTGACTGTATTCTCATTAGTACTAGGGCTAGAATTAGCACTACTATGACTACTAGCTTGTTTGCTCTGACTCAGAATCACAGGATTTTCACAATTGGCCAGAACAACCTGATGAAGTAGGATGCTGTCTATCATGATATTTTACCGTACTTACTTCTAAAACTCACTCCTGTCCACTGCCAGTCACCCAGAGCTATTAAGCTGCACTCTATACAGGAATGATACTTCCACCAACGTCAAAGCTCCTAAAGACTGCATGATCAGGCCAGGCATGGTGGCTCCCACCTGCCATCCCAGCACTTTGGGAGGCCAAGGCAGGAGAATCACTTGAGGCCAGGAGTTCAAGCCCAGCCTGGGTAACATAGTAAGACCCCCATCTCTGAAAATAATTTATTTTGAAATAGCTGGGCATGGTGGCACAAACCTGTAGACCTAGCTACTTGGGAGGCTGAGGCAGGGGGCTCACTTGAGCCCAGGAGTGAGAGTGTCATTATACTCCAGCCTGAGGGACAAAGCAAAACCCCACTCAAAAAAAAAAAAATTCCTGATCAGACAATGCCACTGTGATGTCGGGCATTCCACCGTGTGATGGCTCATCCCATAAAGTGCCTGCTGTCTATTTGGGTAGATGAGCTAAGAGCACTATTCCAAGGGTCAAGGGTCCTGGGTTCAAGGCCAGATCTAGCATCAACTCCCGGTGTGGTTTTGGGAAATTCCCTTCCCTTCCCAGGCCTCATTTCCTTCCAATGTAACATAAAGGAGAGAAACTAGGTAGACTCGAGGGACCATTGTGGGGTTCTGTACAGGGATTCACTCATTCACCCATTTACTATTAGTCATACAGTCACTCAAGAAACACTTACCGGCCGGGCGCGGTGGCTCAAGCCTGTAATCCCAGCACTTTGGGAAGCCGAGAGACGGGCGGATCACGAGGTCAGGAGATCGAGACCATCCTGGCTAACACGGTGAAACCCCGTCTCTACTAAAAAATACAAAAAACTAGCCGGGCGAGGTGGCGGGCGCCTGTAGTCCCAGCTACTCGGGAGGCTGAGGCAGGAGAATGGTGTAAACCCAGGAGGCGGAGCTTGCAGTGAGCTCAGATCCGGCCACTGCACTCCAGCCTGGGCGGCAAAGCGAGACTCCGTCTCAAAAAAAAAAAAAAGAAAAAAGAAACACGAATCAAGTGTTGATCATGTACCTAAGCACTTAAGCCAGACACAGTCCCTGTCTTCACGGAGCTGAACTTCTAGTGGGGGAGAGAGACAATAAATAAGTAAATAAACATGTGACTTGAGCAAGTAAGATGTGTCCTGAAGAGAAATGGAGCCCAGTAGGAATATAGTGTAGGGAACAGAGGGGTCACTCTAAAATAGGCATCAGAGAATGGCCTCTCTGAGCAGGTGACAAGAAGAGGAGCCATCCATGAGTAAGTCTCAGGAAAGAGAGAGTTCCCAGTTGAAAAAATAGCATATCCAAAAGGCTGCGGTGAGAACAAGCTTCAGATGTTCAAGAAACATCAAAACTCCAAGAGGGTAGAACTGAGCAAGTAGGAAAGTCTACATCTAATAACGGTTCAATGAATTAAACTTCCAAGATAGACTCTGCCTTGACTCCAAGGAGTTACTCATAGTAAGATTTGGGCACCGTGAAAGGCCTTTGGATAACTACAAGACCACCAAATGGGCCCTTCCAATTCTACCCAAACATTTTCTCTGCCTATAACAAACTTCCCTATATTCTCTATATTTAAGATTTAGCTTCAGCATGAGTCTTGCACCAGGATCCTTCCCTGAGTCCCTAGTCCCAGCTAGGTTGAATGTCTTCTTCTGTGCCCCATAAGAGCCTACATTTATCACATGGTAAATGATTATTGCTTTAACCACTTGGATTCCCCACTCATCTACAAGCTTCTTGAGGGCAGAGATGATAAGGTGTCTGTCCCTGCATTCTGTGTCACAAGGTAGATGAGGGGTAGATGAGGGCCTTGCCAAAGTACATGCTGAGTACATAATCCAGCTACCTTCTATGTATCGAGTGTCTACTATAAACAAGGCCTAAACCAAAAATTTTAAGTCAATCTCTCATTTAATCCTCTTAATCATCCTATGACATAGGTATTATTATCTCCACTTTATAGATATAGAAATAGAGGCTTAAAGGAATTAAGTGTCATGCTCATTGTTAACCAGCTAATACCTAGTGAAGCAGGGATTCAAACTCAAGTATTCTTGACTCCAGTGCTTTCACTCATGACCACCAAAGTGGTGGTTCTCAAAACATGGCCCTTGGACCAGCAGCAACAGCATCACCTGGGAACTTACTGCAAATGGAAATTTCTCAGGCCCTGCCCCAGACATAAGGACTTGGAAATTCTAGGCAAACTGGCCAACAATCTATGTTTTAACAAGCTCTCCAAGTGATCCTGATGCGTGTTCACTCAGGTTTGAGAGCCACTGCACTGGAGTTGATTGCCTTGCTGTGTAAACCCATTCACTATTTATCGAGTATTCACTAGGTGCCTGATAGTATGTGAAATGCTGAGAGTACACTGGCGAGAAAAGATTGTCAACAGCCCCTGCCTTTATGGAACTCATTGTGCGGTGTTTGTTGAATGAATGTGCTACCCTCCCACACTTGGAAACTCATGGCTAGAGTTCAGTTAAATGAAGGTGGTCTGGACTGTAGTCCTTTTCCTTGATATGTGGCAAACACTATGCTAAGAGTCATGGGAGCTGGAACAGTTCTGAGGAGGATACTGGAAGCCACTCCCTACCACCACCATTTCCCTGGCCCAGTGAGGTGGCCACACACGGGTATGGCCTCTCTAATCTGTCTTTTTCACTCATTGCTTCTTCCCCATTTAATTAAGATGTGCAACCTCTGCGGCATGCAGGGGATCTGCCAACATACAAACAAAACAGCAAAGGTGACCACTCCCCAACATTCTCAGCTGAGCTTCAAAGCACAAAGGCAGATTGCCTGTTGCAGGCTGGTGGCCCTGGGTGTCCCCAAAGCAGAGATAGGAATGAAAAGCATTTCAAGTAGACTAGACACCCGCCCATCTCCTTCTGAGAAACAAGCTCCAAATACAAGTTGCCCACAAGTATGGCCAAGAACAATGATTGCTCAGAAAATTCTCTTCTTTCTCACAGTTATCCCTGAGACCTAGAAAGCATTTGACAAACCATTGAATCTATCAAGTTTTCTGTCAAGGACGAAGAAAATGCCTGATCACATCTAAAGAGGGAAGGAGAGGAGGAAAGGGAAGAAATGTGTATTTACTGAGGACCTAGTGTTTGCCAGGCACTATGGTAGCTGCCTTACATATGTTATTGCTAATTTTTGTAACACTCTTACACAGTTAAATTACTGTCTCTATTTGAAAACAGTAAACCAGGGCTCAGAGAGGTTAAGTGACTTGCCCAAGGATACATAGCTAGTAAGAAGCAAAGCTTGAATTCAACCCCAGGTCTGCTTCACCATAAAGGCCATGCTCTTCTGGACTATATAACACTTTCTTCCTCATTTTACCCAAAGCAAAGTCTACAAGCCAATCAGGAGACAGGTCTAGAAGAGTCTTTCACTGGGGAGAATAAATTTTATCCCTGACTTCAAAGTATAAATTTCATTTAATAAAAGAAACAGTATGTGTGGTATTGACACTGAGACAAAAAGGAATTGAAGTTGGTTTTAGCTCCGACTTGAGAAAATATTCAGAGTAAGTTTTTCTATTTCAGGCACAGTTACAACCAGAGCAGTCAAAGTGAATTAGTTTGGGGGACTTTTTTAAATTTTTGCCTAGTCATCTGTAAACAAGATCTATTAAAATAATTAAATGCAAATTCGGTAATTTCCGCAACATTTAACTCAAAAATAGCAGATTTTATAAGAATGGGTATATTTAGCAATACATTGGCTCTTAGCTTACTTTTGTCTAATGGCCTATTTTAAAGTCATCTTCCAAGGATGGGAAGTTGCCCTGTTTTGTCAACTGTTTTAATGCAGTTTTGAGGTGGGGAGAAAAACTGCCTCCTCTACCCACAACTCGAATCAGAGGAGCACAGTTGCGAAATTTGTCATACTTTACGTTATCTCCTTTCTTGTGACAATGACAATCTTTTCTTTCCAGCGTCTCTTCTGCTGGCATGGTGGCAAAAGACAAAGAGAGAATGGAAAAGTACCAAGACACCAGGACCCCAGTATGGGAGACCTATGAAAGGGCCAGCTTCTGCTGGGACCTTCCTTCACTGGGGGTGGCTGGGACGCAGGCAGAATGGTGGGAAAGGCAGACAAGGAGTAAGGAGCCCATACAAGGGGAGGGGAGAGCCACACCTATTTAAATCCTATGGTGCCTCCCTTCTGCCAGAGGAGCGAATGTCTGAGTCAGCAACAATTGCATCTGAACTAGTTTGCCCTGTCACTATTTATAGGCCCCACAGGGCTGTGTGGTGTACTCAGAGAGGCCCTGCTCAATAACGACACAAAGGGATGCAAAGGCAGAGGTGGAGGAGGTCAACGAAGCCAAATACCAGACTCCTGAGGAAATCCTCAAAGCACACCTGAGCACCTGGACAAAAATCCAGGGCCGAACTGCAGCAACAGCCACTACACGGAAAGGAGACTCCCCACAGAGACCTGGCTTTCTATGGGATGTTGCTGATGTAAAATCAGCCCTACTCCCCCCACCTCTCACATGCACATGACACCTTGAATTTCAATAGTTAAGTCACTCCTTGCAGGTCCTTATCTGGAAATCCATGACAGCCAGTGTCCATGAAATCTCCTCTTGTATGGACCCTTTGTGTGTTATGCAGTTAATCCCATCTGAATCCCTGCAAGATAAGTCTTATCATCAACCCCACTTTGTAGATGAACAAACTGAGGCTCAAAGACAGACAAAAACTGGACCAAGATCACCAGCTCGTAAGTGGCAGAGTTGGGCTTTTCTTAACCCAACAGTTACAGGATCTACAATAGAAGTTTCTCTCATCTAAGTTATCTTGTCACCCTAGATTGAAGTGAAGTCCTGGGCCAAGACACAGAACAAGAGGGGTGCAGCCACCTGAACTGGCCACCCCATGTTCCTCACCCTTTCAAACTCTTCTGCTGCCAACAGAACCCAGGACTTTATGGCCCCAGGAAACTTCAAAGCTACATTCCTTTCCAAAACCCATTTGTGGAAATCAGTATTTCCACAAATGGGTTTTGGTGTCAAAAACTGTTAGGTTCATATCACATCTCTAATGGTGATATAATCTTTAAAAGTCTGGTTCTGAATTACAGCGTTCCAAGATGGCCGAATAGGAACAGCTCCGGTCTGCAGCTCCCAGCGTGATAGACGCAGAAGACAGGTGATTTCTGCATTTCCAACTGAGGTACCTGGTTCATCTCACTGGGACTGGTTGGACAGTGGATGCAGCCCATGGAGGGTGAGCTGAAGCAGGGCGGGGCATCGCCTCACCCGGGAAGCACAAGGGGTCAGGGATTTCCCTTTCCTAGCCAAGGGAAGCGGTGACAGACTACCTGAAAAAACAGGACACTCCCTGCCCAAATACTGCACTTTTCCCAAGGTCTTAGCAACTGGCAGACAAGGTGATTCTCTCCCGTGCCTGGCTTGGCAGGTCCCACACCCATGGAGCCTTTCTCACTGCTAGCACAGCAGTCTGAGATTGAACTGTGAGGTGGCAGCCTGGCTGGGGGAGGGGCCTCCACCATTGCTGAGGCTTGAATAGGTAAACAAAGTGGCCCAGAAGCTCGAACTGGGCAGAGCCCACTGCAGCTCAAAAGGCCTACTGCCTCTAAAGTCCACCTCTGTGGGAAGGACACAGCTGAACAAAAGTCATCAGATGACTTCTGCAGACTTAAATGTCCCTGTCTCACAGCTCTGAAGAAAGCAGTGGTTCTCCTAGCATGACGTTTGAGCTCTGAGAATGGACAGACTGCCTCCTCAAGTTAGGCTGCCTCCCATGTAGCCTAACTGGGAGACACCTCCCAGTAGGGGCCGACAGACACGTCATATAGGTGGCTGCCCCTCTGAGATGAAGCTTCCAGAGGAAGGATCAGGCAGCAATATCTGCTGTTCTGCAATATTTGCTCTTCTGCAGGCTGTGCTGGTGATACCCAGGCAAATAGGATCTGGAGTGGAACTCCAGCAAACTCCAACAGACCTGCAGCTGACGGACCTGACTGTTAGAAGAAAAACTAACAAACCAAAAGTAATAGCATCAACATCAGCAAAAAAGTCATCTACACCAAAACCCCATCTGTAGGTCACCAACCTGAAAGACCAAAGGTAGATAAAACCACAAAGATGGGGAGAAACCAGAGCAGAAAAGCTGAAAATTCTGAAAATCAGAGCGTGTCCCTTCAAAGGATCGCAGCTCCTCACCAGCAATGGAACAAAGCTGGACAGAGAACGACTTTGACTAGTTGACAGAAGTAGGCTTCAGAAGGTCGGTAATAACAAACTTCTCCAAGCTAAAGGAGAATGTTCGAACCCATCACAAGGAAGCTAAAAGCCTTGAAAAAAGATTAGATGAATGCCTAACTAGAATAAATAGTGTAGAAAAGTCCTTAAATGACCTGACGGAGCTGAAAACTGGCACGAGAACTTTGTGATAAATGTACAAGCTTCAATAGCTGATTTGATCAAGTGGAAGAAAGGGTATCAGTGATTGAAGATCAAGTTAATGAAATAAAGTAAGAAGAGAAGTTTAGAGAAAAAATTGTAAGAAGAAATGAACAAAGCCTCCAAGAAATATGGGACTACGTGAAAAGACCAAATCTACATTTTATTGGTGTACCTGAAAGTGATGGGGAGAATGGAACCAAGTGGGAAAACACTCTTCAGGATATTATCCAGGAGAACTTCCCCAACCTAGCAAGGCAGGCCAACATTCAAATTTAGGAAATACAAAGAACACCACAAAGATACTCCTTGAGAAGAACAATCCCAAGACACATAATTGTCAGATTCAACAAGGTTGAAATGAAGGAAAAGTGTTAAGGGCAGCCAGAGAGAAAGGCTGGGTTACCCACAAAGGGAAGCTCATCAGACTATCAGCAGATCTCTCGGGAGAAACCCTGCAAGCCAGAAAACAGTGGGGGCCAATATTCAACATTCTTAAAGAAAAGGATTTTCAACCCAGAATTTCACATCCAGCCAAACTAAGCTTCATAAGTGAAGGAGAAATAAAATCCTTCACAGACAAGCAAATGCTGAGAGATATTGTCACCACCAAGACTGCCTTACAAGAGCTCCTGAAGGAAGCACTAAACATGGAAAGAAACAAGTGGTACCAGCCACTGCAAAAACATGCCAAATTGTAAAGACCATCAATGCTATGAAGAAACTGCATCCATTAATGGGCAAAACAACCAGCGAACATCATAATGACAGGATCAAAATCACACATAACAATATTAACCTTAAATGTAAATGGGCTAAATGCCCCAATTAAAAGACACAGACTGGCAAATTGGATAAAGAGCCAAGACCCATCAGTGTGCTGTATTCAGGAGACCTATCTCATGTGCAAAGACACACATAAGCTCAAAACAAAGAGATGGAGGAAGATCTACCAAGCAAATGGAAAGCAAAAAAACAACAGGGGTTGCAATCCTTGTCTCTGATAAAACAGGCTTTAAACCAACAAAGATCAAACCAGACAAAGAAGTCCATTACATAATGGTAAATGGATCAATTCAACAAGAAGAACTAACTATCCTAAATAGATATGTACCCAATACAGGAGCACTCAGACTCACAAAGCAAGTCCTTAGAGACCTACAAAGAGACTTAGACTCCCACATAATAATAATGGGAGACTTTAACACCCCACTGTCAATATTAGACAGATCAATGAGACAGAAGGTTAACAAGGATATCCAGGACCTGACCTCAGCTCTGCAACAAGCAGACCTAAGACATCTACAGAACTCTCCACCCCAAATCAACAGAATATGCATTCTTCTCAGCACCACATCGCACTTATTCTAAAATTGACCACATAATTGAAAGTAAAGCACTCCTCAGCAAATGTAAAAGAACATAAATCACGAAAAAACTGTCTCTCAGACCACAGTGCAATCAAATTAGAACTCAACATTAAGAAACTCACTCAAAACTGCACAACTACATGGAAACTGAACAACTTGCTCCTGAATGACTACTGAGTAAATAATGAAATGAAGGCAGAAATAAAGATGTTCTTTGAAACCAATGAGAACAAAGACACAATGCACCAGAATCTCTGGGATACATTTAAAGCAGTGTGTAGAGGGAAATTTATTGCACTAAATGCCCACAAGAGAAAGCAGGAAAGATCTAAAATTGACACCCTAACATCACAATTAAAAGACCCAGAGAAGCAAGAGCAAACAAATTTAAAAGCTAGCTGAAGGCAAGAAATAACTAAGATCAGAGCATAACTGAAAGACATAGAGACACAAAAAACACTTCAAAAAACCAATGAATCCAGGAGCTGGTTTTTTGAAAAGATCAACAAAATTGACAGACCGCTAGCAAGACTAATAAAGAAGAAAAAAGAGAAAAATCAAATAGATGCAATAAAAAATGATAAAGGGGATATCACCACCAATCCCACAGAAATACAAACTACCATCAGAGAATACTATAAACACTTCTATGCAAACTAACTAGAAAATCTAGAAGAAATGGATAAATTCCTGGACACATAACATTCTCCCAACACTAAACCAGGAAGAAGTTGAATCTCTGAATAGACCAATAACAGGCTCTGAAATTGAGGCAATAATTAATAGCCTACCAACCAAAAAAAGTCCAGGACCAGACAGATTCACAGCCGAATTCTACCAGAGGTACAAAGAGGTGCTGGTACCATTCCTTTGGAAACTATTCCAATCAATAGAAAAAGAGGGAATCCTCCCTAATTCATTTTATGAGGCCAACATCATCCTCATACTAAAGCCTGGCAAAGACACAACAAAAAAAGAGACTTTTAGACCAATATCCCTGATGAACATCAATGCGAAAATCCTCAATAAAATACTGGCAAACCAAATCCAGCACACATCAAAAAGCTTATCCACCATGATCAAGTCAGCTTCATCCCTGGGATGAAGGCTGTTTCAACATACGCAAATCAATAAACGTAATCCAACACATAAAGAGATCCAGTGACAAAAACCACATGATTATCTCAGTAGATGCAGAAAAGGCCTTTGACAAAATTCAACAATCCTTCATGCTAAAAACTCTCAATAAACTAGGTATTGATGGAACATATCTCAAAATAATAAGAGCTATTTAAGACAAACTCACAGCCAATATCATACTGAATGGGCAAACACTGGAAGCACTCCCTTTGAAAACCGGCACAAGGCAAGGATGCTCTCTCTCACCATTCCTATTCAACATAGTGCTGGAAGCTCTGGCCAGGGCAATCAGGCAAGAGAAAGAAATAAAGGGTATTCAATTAAGAAATGAGGAAGTCAAATTGTCCTTGTTTGCAGATGACATGAAGTATATTTAGAAAACCCCATTGTCTCAGCCCAAAATCTCCTTAAGCTGATAAGCAACTTCAGCAAAGTCTCAGGATACAAAATCACTGTGCAAAAATCACAAGCATTCGTAAAAAACCATTAACAGAGAACCAAATCATGAGTGACCTCCCATTCAAAATTGCTACAAAGATATTAAAATACCTAGGAATTCAACTTACAAGGGATGTGAAGAACCTCTTTAAGGAGAACTACAAACCACTGCTCAATGAAATAAAGGAGGACAAAAATGAATGGAAGAATATTCCAAGCTCATGGATAGGAAGAATCAATATCATGAAAATGGCCATACTGTCCAGAGTAATTTATAGATTCAATGCCATCCCCATCAAGCTACCAATGACTCTCTTCACAGAACTGGAAAAAACTACTTTAAACTTCATATGGAACCAAAAAAGAGCCCTGCATTGCCAAGACAATCCTAAGCCAAAAGAACAAAGCTGGAGGCATCATGTTACCTGACTTCAAACTCTACTACAAGGCTACAGTAACCAAAACAGCATGGTACTGGTACCACAACAGAGATATAGACCAATGGAACAGAACAGAGTCCTCAGAAATAATGCCACACATCTACAACCATCTGATCTTTGACAAACCTGACAAAAACAAGAAATGGGGACAGGATTCCCTATTTAATACATGGTGCTGGGAAAACTGGCTACCCATATGTCGAAAGCTGAAACTGGATCCCTTCCTTATACCTTACACAAAAGTTAATTCAAGATGGATTAAAGACTTAATGTTAGACCTAAAACCATAAAAGCCCTAGAAGAAAATCTAGGCAATACCATTCAGGACATAGGCATGGGCAAGGACTTCATGACTAAAACACCAAAAGCAATGGCAACAAAAGCCAAAATAGACAAATTGGGATCCAATTAAATGAAAGAGCTTATGCACTGCAAAAGAAACTACCATCAGAGTGAACAGACAACCTACAGAATGGGAGAAAATTTTTGTAATCTACTCATCTGACAAAGGGCTAATATCCAGAATCTACAAAGAACTCAAACAAATTTACAAGAAATAAACAACCCCATCAAAATGTGGGCAAAGGATATGAACAGACATTTCTCAAAAGAAGATCTATGCAGCCAAGAGACACGAAAAAATGCTCATCATCACTGGTCATCAGAGAAATGCAAATCAAAACCACAATGAGATACCATCTCACACGAGTTAGAATGGTGATCATTAAAAAGTCAGGAAACAACAGATGCTGAAGAGGATGTGGAGAAATAGGAACGCTTTTACACTGTTGGTGGGAGTGTAAATTGGTTCAACCAAGAACGCTTTTACGCTGTTGGTGGGAGTGTAAATTGGTTCAACCATTGTGGAAGACAGTGTGGTGATTCCTCAAGGATCTAGAACTAGAATTACCATTTGACCCAGCAATCCCATTACTGGGTATATACCCAAAGGATTATAAATCATGCTACTATAAAGACACATGCACGTGTATGT
This sequence comes from Trachypithecus francoisi, assembly GCF_009764315.1. Classification (NCBI taxonomy): domain Eukaryota; kingdom Metazoa; phylum Chordata; class Mammalia; order Primates; family Cercopithecidae; genus Trachypithecus; species Trachypithecus francoisi. The sequence continues at coordinate 101,859,531 of NW_022681460.1, forward strand.
TTATTGCAGCACTATTCACAATAGCAAAGACTGGCAACCAACCCAAATATCCATCAATGATAGACTGGATTAAGAAAATGTGGCAAATATACACCAAGGAATACTATGCAGCCAAAAAAAAGGATGAGTTCATGTCCTTTGCAGGGACATGGATGAAGCTGGAAACCATCATTCTCAGCAAACTATCACAATGACAGAAAACCAAACACTGCATATTCTCACTCATAAGTGGGAATTGAACAATGAGATCACTTAGACACAGGGCAGTGAACATCACACACAAGGGCATGTCAGGGGGTGGCAGGCTGGGGGAGGGATAGCATTAGGAGAAATACCTAATGTAAATGATAAGGTGATGGGTGCAGCAAACCAACATGACACATGTATACCTATGTATCAAACTTGCACATTGTGCACACATGCCCTAGAACTTAAAGTATAATAATAATTAAAAAAAGATAAAATACATTTTTTAAAAAAATAAAAAATAAAAGTCTGGTTCTTAAAAAAACAAAATCTTCCTTATAATGCATTACAATATTTCTCTCTCCCACTTACATCCATTGGTGGTTGTTTTCCTCAGAAGGTAAGGCATGCCTTGATATGTTCTTTTTCTCAGTTTTGAAACATAAAGTATCCTAAATTTTATTCTAATCCATTTCCCTGTCTCCATTTTCACTAGTACCATTTTGGTCCAAGACACCACAATCATCTCTCACCTATACAACTGAAGCATCTTTCTTATCTACTCTGGACTTCTTCCAATCCATTTTCAAGTCTTCATTTTTTGCATCCTGGTCTATCTTTCCTAATTTCCTCAGGTCTGTCTTTCAATTTACTACCTCTTTCTGAAGCTACATCTAATTTGTTGTTTAACGCTGAAATTGACTATTTAATTTCAATGACAATATTCTTTTTTTTTTTTTGAGACGGAGTCTTGCTCTGTCGCCAGGCTGGAGTGCAGTGGCACAATCTCGGCTCACGGCAACCTCTGCCTCCTGGGTTCAAGTGATTCTTCTGCCTCAGCCTCCCAAGCCATGGGGACTACAGGCACATGTCACCTTGCCCAGCTTTTGTTGTGGTTTTAGTAGAGATAGCGTTTCATCATGTTGGCCAGATGGTCTCAATCTCTTGACCTCATGATCTGCCCGACTTGGCCTCCCAAAGTGCTGGGATTACAGGCATGAGCCACCGTTACCAGCCAATGATAATATTCTTGATTTCTATAAATTTTAGTTAGCTTTAAAAACAATCTTCCTTTTTTTTTTCAAACAATACTCTGTGTTTTCATTATGGCCTCTCATTCTTTTTCAAAAAATTCTCTTTGATCATTTTAAACAAACTTATTTCATTGTTTCTTCCATTTGGTGTTCCTTTGTTTCAAGTTCTTGAGACACTACTACTTATTGTGTGTGCTAACTTTCCTTCATACGAGATGCCTAATTACCTGGCTTATAATTTTTTATTATTATTAGAACCTTCAACAGAGGTTCCTTTATTTTGTAAAAGTCCTCTGAGTCAAGGGATATAGAAATAAGACTACAAAGGTAGCTTGTTCACCAGCTGTTTTTTAGCCCTAGATTAGTTCACACCTTAATTTCTCACATTAGAATTTCTATACTCAGGCGGTGCACCTACACATAACGTAGACTTGACCTTTTACTTTTTCACCAGAGATTTTCTTCTCTCAGCCTTGAACCCTGGGCAGGCAACAACCTTCCCTACAGCTTCTTTGGACATGTCAACAGAGTTTTTCTAGCCCTTCATAAAACAGGGAAAGTCCTAGCCTTATTGTAGGAATGTCAGTTGCAGCTCTACACTTCACACTGGCTCTAGGCCATGTTACCTGTCTCTTGAGGAGACATCTGCTTTTATCAACACAAACCTTTATGTTTTAGAACCTCTATCTATGTTGGAGCTCTTCCTTTTTTGTCTAATCCTTTAAACAAAATCCTATTAGCTCTTCCTTAATAATTCTTTCTTTCCTTTGGAGTATAGATATCGACAAAGACATAGATATATAGATATAGAGAAATAGTGTCAACTGGGTCTAAGTGTTTTGAAGAAAAAGAGGGCCATGCCAGTTGAGTCTGCAGTGTTGCCAGTTGAGTCCGCCATATTGGTAAGGATATTTCTTCCCAATCCACCACAATAAGAATGATACTTCTACAACCACAAGTCTTATCCTATTACCTGCCCCATAAACACACACATTTGGGACATCTTCCTGCTTACCTTCACTTTATGTCTTCCCTTTTATTAAAGAACTGAATCTCCATCTTCATCTCCAATCAAACCCATTCTCACCATGCCATCCAGCCACCCTGGCCTTTCTCAAATAAACAGGCCTCAAACAAAACCTTCCCACCATGGAAATCATGCATAAGCTGTTCCCTCTGCCTGGAATGTTCTTCCAGCCGCCCCCTCCCCAACCCCTTTTTCTCATTAAGTTCTCTTCATTCTTTATATCTCCATTTGTTGTTTAAGTTACACTGTCTATGGTCTATGGTCTAAGCCTAAGAGAAAAGCTTTCTGGCCCCAAATGAGGTCAGGTCCCTCAGTCATATGTTCACACAACATTCCGAACCTCTTCATAGCACGTACCATTATTGTCATTTAAATCCCATAAAGGGTAGTTTACTTAATTATTGCCTTTCCCACTGGACTATAACTCCAGAAGGAGGAACCTGTCTGGAGTGCGCAGTGCTATACCCCCACCGCATAGTACAATAAATATTTGTCAAGTAAATGCAAGATTTCTCACTCCAGTCCTTTCCGTCATTCTCACTCTGAGGCACCTGAGCTCACTGCATTTCCCCACAAGCCTCTCCTGAAGCAAGAATACTGTTGTTTGGAAGGTTTATTCACTGCCTGATCAAGATTTGCTTCTAAGCAGCACGGGGGTCATTGAGTTCATGGGAACATATTTCCACAAAGCAACAGCCACTCCCTTCATTGCCTGTTTTCAAAAAGCAGCAGCAGAATGAGATTTATGGGGTTCAAAGGTGGATATGATCATGCAGGTTTGGTCTTGGGTCTGCCCGACTCTCTCTGTGAACTTGGATTGCTTGGTCTTTTCTGGCCCTCAAGTTCCTTGTTTTTAAAATAAAGGGCTGGGCAGATAATTTATAAGAAACAACCTTTTTTTTTTTTTTTTTTGAGAAAACTATGATACTATGAATAACCTCACTGCAAGAGGCAAGAAACTTGCATCCTCATTTCTTCTCTAATGCGTGCTAGCAGTTTGACCTTGGGCAAGTTGCCTGATTTCTCGACTTCAGTTCTCCTGTCTATAAGCTAGAGTTAATCCCAAATCCTGCCTCCTTCCCACTTTGAAACCAGATTGTATCCATCATGATGTGGTGGATACCATTGGTGCCCTGCCCAGATTCTTTTCACAGCAGGTGTCCCCATCCCCCAGAGGCTGTGAATGATGATTGCTAATGGCTCACAGCCACCTTCTTCTATGGAAAATTGGCTGTAGCTGAATGAGAGCTACCTTGCCAATAAGGTTTCTTTCCCCACCCCCTGAAACAGCCCATAGACAAGGCAGCCCATAGTCAATGACAAACACAAGGAGCCCACAGTCAATGGCTAACACAAGCAGCCCATAGTCAACGACTAACATGAAAACACAGAAGGCCAGACCCTTGCCTCAAAGCGGAACTAGGTCTGAGATGCAACTGATGCTCAGGGCTTCGCATGGAATCAGGCTGAAGAACAGCTGACCTAGCTGGTCTCCTTCCCCTGCTATATCCTTGCTGAGTTCCTTGCCCTGCACAATCTTGCTTTCCCCACTACCCTTCTCTGGAAAGTGTCCCTCTATAAATCACTTGCACAAGAATCCCCATCTCAGACTCTGCTTCTAAGGAATCCAACCTAAGATGCAAAGTGAAGCCCTCTTGCTTTGCATACATCATCTCATGCAATGCCTACAACTATTCGCAGAATGATGCACTTCTATGATCATTGTATAGAGATTAGGCATGAGACCATGAGAAGTTGAGCACCTTGTTCAAGCCTGAATCTTAAAATGTCTGCATCCTATTGGAGTAGCCATCCAGCCCCATGGAGTAGCCACAAACTGCCAGGAGAGACAGAGAAGGAGAAATAGTGTCTGTTTCTCCTCAAGTTCCCCTTTCACTAGTCCTCTGGTGACCCCACTGTTGGCTGCCCCTCCCCTCTATCCACCAGCACAGGGGAAGCACAGGCTTACTTGGCCCATCAGTTCCCAGCTGAGCTGGGTGCACAAACACACATGGCAGAGGTTGCTAATGGAGGAGAACTCCAGGCAAAGCTGGTGGAGAGAGCCAGTGGAAAAGTTGGCCCAAACCCCAATTTCTACATCAAGAGGCAATGAAGGAGCTGATGGACTCTCTTAAGAAGGAAACGGTTTTCTCTACAATTTGCACCTTGGTCACCTCTGGACATGATCAACTTTCCATCTTTTCCTTATTCCTATTTTATTTAAGGAGTGGCTCTTGGGCAACAGACTTCAGCCCCCCACCCACACATGCACATATTACCATTGCAAAGAGTATTTTCATTGACTTTCCAGTATCCATTCTCCCCATTCCTTTCAATCATAACCTGCTTCTCATTTGCGGAACTTACCTGTACACCAATCTTAGCCATATGGTTTAGATGGGACTGATCTAAGGATTGGTTCTAAGGATTGACCTTCCTGGCATCTCCCAGACACTGATCCCATTCGAGCCAATGAGAGAGAGAGAGAAAGAGAGAATCCCAGGACATGAGAAAGAGGTACCTGCAGAGACACTCTCTCTTCTGTGAATGGGATGTGCTGAAAATAGAAATTCTGCAGCTGCTGCAGCTGTTTTCAGACCAGAAGAAAAGAACATAGAGCTACGATGACCCACCAAGAGCTGCCCGAGGAAGGAATGAAAAGGCAAAGGGAGAGGAACTCAGGTCTTTAAACTGCTAGATCAAGCCCCACCTGAACTGGGAATCATGTCTTGATTTTCCTGTTACTTTAGTCAATAAGTTGCATAAATTATTTAAGCCAGAGGTGGTTTGTATTTTCTTTCTGTATACAATGCAAAAAGTCTTGCATGATATGTCTCTATTTTGCGTTCTCAAGGGAATTAAACACTTCTGGTTAATACCTCACACTGTTTCAAAGAATTCACACCCTGTAAGCTTCACTGTCCTTCTATTTCCCCTTCGGGGGGTTCTGTTGTTGTTGTAGTCATTGCTGTTGCCTTAGCAGTTACTCAGTGAGTTGGCAGTATCTCCCAAGTAAGGTGAAATATTGAAAAGATATTTAGTGCAGCTCATGTCTCCACTTACATTCCCAATTCTGAATCTAGATGATGGGCAGTAAATTGTGCCACACCACCACCATCACCACCACCACACACACACACCTACACCTGCACACACACACACCCCTACACCTACACACACACACACCCCTACCCCTACACACACACACACACCCCTACACCTACACACACACACACACCCCTACACCTACACACACACACACACACACACACACAAAATCTAGTTGATCAGTAGAAACATCAGTAGAAACCTTGTCTGTTTTTTTGAAACAGAGTCTCACTCTGTCACCAGGTTGGAGTGCAGTGGCGTAATCTTGGCAACCTCCGCCTCCCAGGTTCAAGCAATTCTCTGCCTCAGCCCCTGAGTGGCTGGGATTACAGGTGCCCACCACCACGCTCAGCTAATAGAAACCCTCTAAAGTGCTGTGTTGAGAAATATCCTGAGATCCATTCCTGCCAAGGAGGAGACAAGCACTCTCATTATCTGGTGATATATACCATAGATGTGGAATCATGGGTGGAGGAGGAGGGAATGCACACATTGGTCTCCTCGGATCAAAAAAATAAAACATACCTTGAAGATTTGCCATAACGTCAACTTCCCTTGCAGCCAGCAAGTCTTTCCTCATGTTTTGCCTAAATAATTTATAATGCAATTTCAGCCCAGCTTTCCTTGGCCTATACACAGCAGCCATGAGGACTGGCTTGTCAGCCTCACCTGACCCTTTTACATCCATGGTAAAGAGCGCTATAAAGTTGTCTTTGCCATCTCATCATCTTCACGGGCTAAATGATCCCTTCCCCAGCTTTGGGTCTCAATCTAGAGTAGGCAGTCCCTCTCCATGCAAAATGACTGCAAAGCCCACATCACAAAGAATGCCTGCCTTTTGGAAAGCACATTTTCTGTCCATCCTTAGGTACAGCAAAAACTCTCTAAATTAAATAAAATAAGACTAAGAATGGTTTTGAAAACCCTGATTCTCCATAATTTAGTGTTATGATCTGAATGTTTGTGTATCTCTCCCAATTCATATGTTGAAGCTAATTCCCAATGTGATGGCATTTGGAGGTGGTGCTTTGGGGAGGTAATTAGGTAATGAGGGTGAAGCCCTCATGAGTGAGATTATAAGGAGAGACATGAGAGAAATTACCTCTCTCTTGGCCATGTGAGGATACGTGACAAAGCCACCATCTGCAAACCAGGAAGCCAGTCCCCACCACATACGGTATCTGCAGGCACCTTGGCCTTGGACGTCCCAGTCTCCAGAACTGTGAGAAATAAATATTTGTTGTTTAAGCCACTCCATCTATGGTCTGTCGTGACTAACACACATAGTGACAACCTTCTTCCACAGCATGGCTATTTTATATCTCCAGTGGCAGTCAATAGCCAGCAAAAGTTGGGCATTAATAAATCACTGCAAAGCATTATTAACTGGGAATTCTGGTAAATGATAACTAAAGAAAAGGAGTTCCCACACACCTACAAACACACCATCTCCTCAGTCCTCTCATTCTTGCTCTTCTTTTATGAAATTTGCTCTCCTCCAATGTCTGTGGTCTTGGTAAATCTAGAAATCATCAAGTCTCATTCTCCCTTACCCAGGAAGCGGCAGACATAGGATCCACACTAGACCAATGGGATACTTCTTAGGACTTTACAATTTAAATGAAACTAGGCTAAGATAAAAATTGGAGCTTACCAAGTGGTGCTGTTTTTACAAGATGGTCCAATAATCCTGCTTTCTAGATGCCTAAAATTTCCCTGGTTTCTAGATCCCCGGCATTCCCTTCTCAAAGGCATTCAATATATTCTCATTTCATTTATGCTAGGAAAGGTTGGTTTCTGCTGCTTGCATCGACAAACACTAATGTGTAGTGTTAACACCCCAAGAAGGTGTTTCCTGGATTTTTTAAACCATAATTATATGGTTTAAAAAAACAACCATTTCACACTTTTGCTGGCATTACATAAGAGTTTTGTCCCAGAAATCAATGGCAAAAATTCTCCATGTATAAACTGAACAATGTCATGACAATAGAATTTTTGTCAAGGAACCTGAGTAATCTGAAATTGCTTTTGTGATGTTGATCTAATGTCTCATTAAAATTAGGCAAATCAAGGGGAATGCAAATGCCATCAAACTGAGAGCATTGTCAGGAGAAAATGGATCTTCCAGGAGAAATGCATTGTTTATAGGGTGTTATGATTGGCACAAGCAGCCTCCTCTTGTTAAAGCACTTTTTTGGGGCGAGGGGAAATGAGTGTAATTTGCTAATTACACAGCACAAATCACTTAACAGTATAATGGGTTTCATGTTGTCATTTTTAATGGCCTACCTTTTTCTCTGTGCTTATTTCATCATTCTAGAACGCTAACAACAAAAACAATCATATATAGTAAAAGCTTACAATATGTGAGACGCTGTACTAAGAACTTTACCTGCATTACCTGAATCCTTCTTCATAAGAACACAGGAGGTAGAGTCTATCATCACGCATGTTTTCCCAGATGAGAAAATGGAAGCTTGGTGAGAAGTAATTCCAAGTGTGCAAAGCTTGTGGTACACAGGGGGACTCTAGATCCTGTAACCCTAACTACATATCATGGTATTGATTGTGTTTTCTATGTGCCAAGGGCTGTGCTCGGCATTTCACATAGGTTCCATGCCACGTTTCACCCTCACCACAATTATCTGAGGAAACTTCTATTAGCCACGTTTTACAGAGGAGGGAATCAAAGCTCAGAGGGATTAAGTAACTCACACAGGGTCACTTAGCAAGATTCAAACCCAGGCTGTCTGGCTGCTGCATAGTCCCAGCTCTCATCCACTGTTATGCTTCTTCTAGAGAAGATCAGACATGCCCTCCCCTTTCACTCTCCTGGTTAATTTTTAAAGTACTTTTGAAGACTGTGAGCACCCCCATTGCCCTGCAGTGTCTCCACCATCATGTTGTTGCAGAATTAAATGAGTAGACATGGACTCCATTAAACACTTAGACTAGAGCCTGGCACACAGTAAATGTGTATCAGCCCTCCTTATCCAAGGGTTCAACCAACTTAGAATCAAAAATAGTTGAGAAGGGGCCAGGCGTGGTAGCTCACGCCTATAATCCCAGTACTTTGGGAGACCAAGGTGGGCGGGTCACGTGAGACGAGGAGTTGGAGACCAGCTTGGCCAACATGGCAAAACCCCATCTCTACTGAAAATACAAAAATTAGCCAGGCACGGTGGTGCATGCCTGTAATCCCAGCTACTCGAGTGGCTGAGGCAGGAGAATCTCTTAAACTCCAGAGACGGAGGTTGCAGTGAGCCAAGATCACCCCACTGCACTCCAGTCTCGGTGACAGAATGAGATCCTGTCTTAAAAAATAATAATAAAGAATAAAAAATAAAAAATAAAAAAATAAAGTTGAGAAAAATTAAAAAAATACAATAAAAATAATACAAATAAACAATACAGTGCAGCAACTATTTACACAGCATTTACATTGTATTAGTCATTATAAGTAACCTAGAGATGATTTTAAGTATTCAGGAGAAAGTCTGTAGGCTATATGCAAATTGTATGCCATTTTATATGAGGTACTTGAGCATCTGGAGATTTTGATATCCTTGGAGGGTCCTGGAACCAAGCCCCTGCAGATACTAAGAGGCAACTGTATACACATTTGCTATTTTTCTTTCTTATCATTATTGCTACTCAAGAGAATCAAACACCTTCCAAACATCTTATAAGTACCTGTTTTAATTCCAACTGTGTGTGCGTTTATTATCATCACTATGGTTTTAGTCAATAAAGTCCGTCCCCTGGGATTTCGATTGCTTGAGCTTCTGTTTGTCCTCCTTGCCTTCTTTTTACTTGTGTTTGCCACATTTTTTAATCATCATAGTATAACTTGCTGTATGTCCTTATAGGCAATCAAAACAAAGAAATGTGTATATGCTTGTTCTTTTGTGTAAATCGGACTTTCTGCCCCCAATTAATCCAAATTGACTAAGGCTGGCTGTAATTAGAAGTGGCAGCTGTTGCACTCCAATTTCTTTTCAGGGCCTCCTTCTGAGCCTTTTTGTTAGAAAAGGAGAAGAATTGGATGAGGGTCTGAGCCAGTTATGCTCACCTGAGAGTCACATACCAACTCCTGATTTTTCTCCAACACTTGACTTTGATGCAGGCAAGGTCGGGCAGGCTACTACTTCTCACCTGGGCAGGGAAAATGTACTAGAGGCTTTTAGGTGCTTCCCCATCCCCCAGTTTCCTAAGAACTGCTCCCCAAACATGGAAAGGGACCTCAGGGGTCATTTTTATACGAAAAAGCCCCACTTCGTGGCCATTCCTGATTGGGCCAGAGAGCATCACCTGATACAAGGAGCACCAATCAGATCCCTTCTCCTGGAAATTTGAAATTGAATGTGCAAAATCTTCCTTGGTCTGGGTTTGTGCTTCAATATGAGGACACGTCTATGTGGGGGTGTTGAGCTTGCCATGCTGATGGGGTCATCTTTTACCATATGGATAAAGTAGAGAACACTGGTCTGGACATAGAGAAGAATTCAGAAGGTTAAAAAAAGAAGAAGAAGAAGTGAAAAATAGAAACAGAGGAGACAGACATCAAGCCAACTGCTATGCAAATCTGAGATCAGACGCCGTTCAGTCCAGGGTGAAAGGAGGAATAATGACCTTAGTCCCGGGCCTGCTGCTGCATTAGCTGGACTGTACTTTTGCCCTTGGCATCTGTGAGGTATCCCTGGCTCTTTCCAATCAGTAAGCTCTTTTGCTCTCTCCAGCCTCCGTGGATTTTTGCTTCTTGCCTCAAAACCAGTTGTAAGCCAGGCAAAGTGTCAGTGACACTACGAGCTAAGGTCATGTTATTTTAATCTGTGGAAATGACACTCAGAGTGATTTAGTCATTAATTCAACAAATATTTACTGAGGGCCTACTACGTACAGGGACCGTGACAAGTAGGGATACGGTCTCAAACACACTACAAACAGCTATTCATCTGTGGAGGGAGGTGACAACCAAGTAGGTTCCCGGAAAGGAATGGAGAGAAAATAAGGAAATCGATGACTGCAAGAGGCTATTGCCGATGGATGCCACCCAATGACGCTTCAGGGAGCTCACCCAGCTTCCTGCACGCCTTGGAGCCGTTGGAGGAGAGAAAATGGGGAAATAGGAAAAGGGCTAGAAGAGGGTCTGCAAAACTTAGCTTTACTTTGATTTCACTACTTACTAGCTATATGAACTTCCAACAAGTCAACCAAATTCTGTGTTGTTCCATACCTCTAAAATGGCAGAAGGTTGTGTGTGTGCAAGACAGAGGGTGGGGGAAAGGAGGGAGTAGGGGGAAATGGGCTAACTAAAAAGTACATAGGTAAAGAAGAATGTCATATATAACCTCATACCCTGGTGCCTCAAAGCTGCTCAGATTTAGAATGTTTGCGGAGGGAGAGTAGCATCTTAGAAAAAACAATCTGTTTCTCAGCTGGGTGCAGTGGCTCACACCTGTAATCCTAGTATTTTGGGAGGCTGAGTTGGGCAGATAGCCTGAGGTCAGGAGTTCGAGACCACCCTGGCCAACATGATGAAACTCCGTCTCTACTAAAAATACAAAAATTAGCCAAGTGTGATGGCACATGCATGTAATCCCAGCTACTTGGGAGGTTGAGGCAGGAGACTCGCTTGAACCTGGGAGGCGGAGGTTGCAGCGAGCCAAGATCGCACCACTGCACTCTAGCTTAGGTGACAGAGCAAGACTGCATCTCAGAAAAAAAAAAAGAAAAAGAAAAAAATATATGTATTTCTCAATGGGGGTTGATTTTGCTCCTTAGGGGACATCGACAATGTCTGGAGACACTTTTGGTAGTCACAGCCGAGCTGGGGTGTGCTACTAGCATCTGATGAATAGAAGCCAAGGATGCTGCCAAACACCCTAGAATGCACAGGGCAATCCTCCGCAACAAAGAATCATGTGGCCCCGAATGGAATGTCAACAGTACAGAGGTAAGAAACACTGAGTTAGACACATCCTGCTTCTGTCTTACCAGCTGTGTGATCTTTATCAGGTTACTTTTGCTGCTGGCCTGTTTCATCTTCTCTAAAATGTGAATCAATAGTACCTTCAGAATAGACATTTTACAAACCTTAACTAAGATAATACGTGAAGCGCCTTGCGGAGAGGAGATGAACAATGCCACCAGTAGATATTATGAATGGAATGGGCCGCTCCTGCTCAGCAAGTCCAGAAAGCCTTAGGTTGAGTTTTCAGCACGAGAAGGATCCCGTGGGGAGCCACGACCTTAGCTGACCGTTCCTCCCAGCCTGCTGTGTCTTCCCGTCTCTTGCAGGCAGGAAGTGCACCAGGACAACTTGGATTCAAAAGACCCTCCCACGGGTTCAAGGCATGATGATGTGCTCAGGATCCCTTGGCTTCAGGGCCCAGGGAGCCACGCAAGCTCCTCCTACCAGCCAGCCTCTGGAGGGGCTGCCACCAGGTGCTAGGGATCAGAACATGGTGAATAATGGAAAGTTCCCAAGTGTGTAATTATGCAGCATGTTGACTTCATTATGCTGTCCAAGCAGATGATTAGGAAATTCCCATGTCCCTGCTCTGCTCCCACGGTGGTCCTGCCTCCCACATGGGAGTTGGGTAGCTGAGCCTCATGCCTGTGGGCTCTACTAGTCTCACATCTAGGCCCCAACACTTTATATAGTGTGCTGGGACACTTATGGTAGGGGGCAGATATAGGGTCCTAACTGGGTACAATCATCTCTACCATAAACTGGTTCACTTTGTTCTCCTGCCAGCTGCAAAGAAGCAGAGAAAATGAGCAATAAAAATAATAGTAATGGCCAGGCATGGTAATTTATGCCTGTAATCCCAGAACTTTGGGAGGCCCAGACAGGCGGCTCACCTGAGGTCAGGAGTTTGAGACCAGCCTGGCCAACTTGGCAAAACCCCATCTCTACTGAAATTACAAAAATTAGCCAGGCATGGGGGCATGTGCCTGTAACCCCAGCTGCTCGGGAGGCTGAGGCAAGAGAATCTATTGAACCTGGGAGGTAGAGGTTGTAGTGAGCCAAGATCCCGCCATTGTACTCCAGCCTGGGTGACAAGAGCTAAACTCCATCTCAAAAAAAAAAAAAGAAAAGTAAAGTAAAAAATAATAGTAATGATGATAACAATAAAAAGAGTAGTACTCCACAGGTGTAGGAAACTGGCTAAAGAATATATCTCATTTGGCTTGATATGGCCAGACTGACAGAGAAACAAAAGGTATTTACTCACCATATAATACTCCTCAAGGCTAAACGCTCTCAATTTTTAGTGTGCATAGAAACCACCACTAAAAACTTAGTAAAAAATGTTCATCCTTGGGCTGATTCTGATTAGGTGGGCAAGAAATGGGGCCTATATGTATATTTAAATCTGCACTCTTGGAGAGGTACCACTCTGAGCCTTTGGTTCTCAAACTTTAATGTGAATCTGAACCACCTGGAGGGCTTTGTATTGGTTTTCTGTGGCTACCATAAGAAATCTCTACAAACCGTATGGTTTAAAATGGCAGAAATGGCTGGGTGTGGTGTCTCATGCCTGTAATCTCAGCACCTTGGAAGGCGGAGGAGGGGGTGGATCACCTGAGGTCAGGAGTTCAAGGCCATCCTGGCCAACATGGCAAAACCCCATCTCTACCAAAAATACAAAAATTAGCCGGGCATGGTGGCGGGCGCCTGTAATCCCAGCTACTCGGGAGGCTGAGGCAGGAGAATCACTTGAACCAGGGAGGCAGAGGTTGCAGTGAGCCAAGATTGCGCCACTGTACTCCAGCCTGGGCAACAGAACGAGACTCTGCCTCAACAACAACAATAAAAAACAGTAGAAATTTATTCTCACGGTTCTGGAGGCCAGAAGTCTGAAACCAAGGAGTCCACAGACTTGGTTGCTTCTGGAGGTGCTGCAGGAGAACCTGTCCCATGCCTTGTTCCTGCTTTCTAAAGGTTACCAGCTATCTTTGGTGTTCCTTTGCTTATAGCCACCTTGTTCCCATTCTCATGGCCTTCTCTGTGAATCCTCTCCCCTTTGCTTCTCTTATAAGGACACTTGTCTTTGGTTTGAGGACTCACCCTCATCCAGGATAACTTCGTCTCATAATCTTTACCTTAATAACATCTTCAGAGACTTCTTTATCCAAATAAAGTCACGGCCACAGGTTCTAGATGGACATGTCTTTTTACCACCATTTGACTTTGCACTGCAGATTGCTGGTCCCCGCATCCAGCATTTCTGACTCACTAGGCCTGAGCTGGGGTCTGAGAATTTGCATTTCTAACAAATTCCCAGGTGATGCTGCTGCTGCTGCTGATGCTAGCCCAGGGACCCCACATGGAGGATCAATGCCCTTTGCAAATATTCCACATCCAAGTGAATTTGTGTTCTGGTATTTAGCAAGTGTCAGATGTCTACATTGAACAGAACTGTCAAAGATGGCAAAGACTCTTTGCTTCCACTTTTCATCCTTGACCACCTGATAAGTTTCCTACCCTGACTCCCCAGGGACCTCAATTAATCCTCAAGAAGTGAAAGTCCTGTGGAAGGAAGGAAGGAAGGGAGGGAGGGAGGGAGGGAAAGAGAAGAGAGAGAGGAGAGAGTTGGGCTTAGCCAGACCTGGCTGTGCATTTTGCTACCTGTGTGAGCTTGGAAGAACCATTTCATCCCTCAGAGCCTCAGTTTCTTTCTCTATAAAATGGGAATAAGGGATGAGCATTGTAGCTCATGCCTGTAATCCCAGCACTCTGAAAGGCCAAGACAGGAGGATCACTCAAGCTCAGGAGTTCAAGACCAGCCTGGGCAACATAGCAAGACCCTGTCTCAAAAAATAAAATAAGGCCAGGGATGGCGGCTCATGCCTGTAATCCCAGCACTTTGGGAGGCTGAGGCAGGTGGATCACTTGAGGCCAGGAGTTCGAGATCAGCCTGGCCAACATGGCAAAACCCCATCTCTACTAAAGATACAAAAATTAGCTGGGTGTGGTGGCAAGCACCTGTAATCCCAGATATTTGGGAGGCTGGGGCAGGAGAATCCCTTGAACCCAGGAGGTGGAGGTTGCAGTGAGCTGAGATCACACCACAGCACTCCAGCCTGGGTGACAGAGTGAGACTCCATCTTAAAAAAGAAGTACAATAAAATAAAATGGAAATAAGACTTTTGGCTGACTTGATCATAGGTCTTGAAAGGATTGAATGAGATGATACATGCAAGAGTAGCAGCTGCTAGAACTAAAAATCACAGCAACCCAGCAATTCTGCTAAGTGACCCAGATGGGATGTGTGATGGGCACATGACAGCAGGAAGAGCTCTAGCTGGAATTTCGCCATGAGATAACTGAAAGGTAGCATGTCCTGCCCCATCACTTCCTCCCCTGGCCCTGCAAAGCCCTGAATTCCTCCCCACTCCTCCACGACCAAGCTACTGCCCCACCGGCCATGTCTCCAGAACCCATGATAGTAGTAATCACACCAGATGTTTCCAAACTCCACTGTGGTTCCTGAGGACAGGCTTCATTAGCTTTGATCTGGCAGGTTTACCTGCATTGGGTACTGGCTTTATTTCCAGCCACCCCTTCTCAGCCTCACTGAAGTGGCTTTGACACTTTGAGGACACTGGTGAGATGGCTGGGGCCAGCCAACGGACCACTAGGAGACTGACGGGCACTGGAGCCTTCCAAAGTGACTGAGCTGGAACTAGGGGCAAGGAATCATTTAATCCCCAGCCACTGCAGAGAAGCAGAATTCTCTCATTCACACCCCTGCAACGTCAACAGTGAGCAGGCCCTAGGCAATTTGGGAAGAGCGGATGTCAGAAAGCCTGAGGTTAGGCGAGCCATGGTGGGTCACTCCTGTAATTCCAGCACTTTGGGAGTCTGAAGCAGGCAGGTTACTTAAGCTCAGGAGTTGGGGACAGGCCTGGGCAACATGGTGAAACCCTTTCTCTCCATAAAAATACAAAAAAAAACAACAACAAAAAGCCGGGCATGGTGGTGCATGTCTGTAGTCCCGGCTACTAGGGAGGCTGAAGTGGAAGGATGGCTTAAGTCTGGGAGGTGGAGGTTGCAGTGAGCTGAGATCATGCCACTGCACTCCAGCCCGGGTGACAGAGAGAGACTCCATCAAAAAGGAAAGATGGGAAGGAGGGAGGGAGGGAAGGACGGGGAGGGAGGGAGGGAAGAACGGGGAGGGAGGGAGAGAGGGAAGGACGGGGAGAGAGGGAAGGACGGGGAGGGAGGGAGGGAGGGAGGGAGGGAAGGAAGGAAGGAAGGAAGGAAGGAAGGAGGAAGGAAGGAAGGAAGGAAGGAAGGAAGAGAAGGAAGGAGAGAAGGAAGGAAGGACAGAAGGACGGAAGGTACAAAGGAAAGGAGGGAGAGGAAAGGAAGGAAAAGGAACAGAATGGAAAGGCCAGGGTTAAAATTGAGGCTGGAACACTAGTTCACCGTATAACCTCTAGAAATTTCTCAATGTTCTGAGCCTCAGCTACTTCATCTGTAAAATGGAAATAGTAGGAGGAATTGTTGGAAGGATTCCATCAAATAATCCATGTTTAAGCCCTCATCAGAGAGCCTGCCAACCATACAGAAAGTGCTCAAAACCACCCTGCTGGCTGATTCTTATCCCTAGTATGGGAAAACCAGAGGGATAAAATCACAGGTTCATAAGACCAGGCTGGTTATACATATGACCCTGCCACTCCTTTTTAAAAAATTGCAAAATAAACATAACATAAAATTTGCCATCTTGACCATTTTTAAGGGTACGGTTCTGTGTCATTAAATTCATTCACATTGTTGTGCAACCATCACACTACCCATCTCTAGAACGCCTTGTCATTCTTGAAAGATGAGTAAGCAGGTGGAATGCATTAGTTCCTGAGGACTTCAGAGCTTCATGAACTGAAAGGTTACTCCAGAGAGAGAAAAAGCAGGCAGGTCAAGGATAAGGGTGGAGGCAAGCAAGAGAACATTAAGGAGCTATATCTAATCTATCCTCGTGGTCCCACATCTTCCCTCTCTCCACTGGGCTCCTCAGGGAAGGCGGCTGTGAGGACTTCTTAATGATACAACACACCTGGGTTTGAATCCCAACTCTGCACTTAGCCACTGTGTGACCTCAGCCATGCTATTTATTATCTTTCAGTCTCCCTCTCCTAATCTGTAAAATCGAGAGAAAAATAACACCAACTGCATAAGTTTGCTAATGAGTGAATGCATATAAAGAGCTTAGCAAACAGTGACTGACATATAGGTGTTAGCTATGATTGCCCTGGTGCCCCGCCCCCACTTCCCAGCCTCCTGCCTTTTTGGAAATTTGTTCCGGGGTGGCCTAGTTCTGCAACTCTGAATCCTCATTAGGACAGGAATTCCTCTCCAGGCTGAGAAGCCCTAACAGCCAGGGCACAGCCAGGTTTCTTTGTATCCCGGAGAATGTCCCTCCCCCAAAGGGGAATGAGGACAAGAATCGCCCAAAAAATCTGCCCGCCAACCCAGAGTCAGGTCCCAGCCTGGCCAATCGCATGAGCTCGCCCTGTGGTAGTTTCCTAGGCAACCAGTACTCCTGTGCCAACACAGAGACTGGGTGCTGGGCATACAGGAGGAGGAGTGAGAGAGAGAGGAGAGAGAGACAGAGATGGAGGCAGAGTCCAGGGGACAGAGCAACACGAGGGACACGGGGAGAAAAAATGGAGAAGGATGGGAGGAGGGAGAAGAGGAGGAATTCCATGTCTTCTTTGGCAGTTTCCACAGACACATGCATGCACACACACGTACTTTAAAGGGTTGATGTTTTTAAAGGATAAACAGCTAAAACCACAATACATAAAATGGAAGCCCCCGAATTTCCGAGTGACACCCTTTCTCTTAGTCCACGTGAGCTGCTATGACAAAACACCAGAGACTGGGTGGTTTATAACAGAAATTGATTTCCCACCGTTCTGCAGGCTGGAAGACCAAGATTAAGGTGCTGGCAGATCAGGTGTCTGATGAGGACTCATTCCTCACAGACAGCTCTCTTCTCACTGTGTTCTCACAGGGCAGAAGGGCTGAGGGATCTCTCTGGGGCCTCTTTCATAAGGGCACAGATCCCATCCATGAGAGCAGAGCCCTCATAACCTGATCACTTCCCAAAGGCCCCACATCCTCATCTGTACACACTGAGGATTAGGTTTCAAGATATAAATGCGAGGGGACACAAATAGTCAGGCCATAGCACCCTCACGGGTATGGGTACACACACACACACACACATACACCACACACATTTACATTTATGTACACAGACACACATTGCATGTACACACACATACACACATGTACATGCATGTACACATATACACATACACATGCACACATTGTGTGCATGCACATGTACACACATATACACATACACACATTGTGTGTACATGTATACACATACACATGCATACATTGTGTGTAGGCACACATATATACATATGCACATACACATGCATACATTGCAGGTACACATACATACACATACACACACATGCACATATTGCATGTACATACATACATACACATATATACATACATACACACATTGCATGTACACACATGTATACACATACATATACACATTGCATGTACACACATGAATACACATACATTCATATGTACACATACACACATATACACATTGCATGTACACACATCTATACACATACATGCATATGCATACATACACATACATATTGCATGTATACACATACACATTGCATGCACACACATGAATACACATATGCACATACATTGCATGTACACACATACACATATATACACACAGGCACGTTGCATGTACAGATATGTACACACATACACACATATACACATTGCATGTACACACATGTATACACATACACGTTGCATGTACACACATGAATACACATATACACATTGCATGTACACACATATATACACATACATGCATATGTACACATACACACATTGCATGTACACACATATATGCACACACATATTGCAGGTGTGCACACATACATACATGAATGCACACACCTGCAACTCACATTTATACACACACGCATCTCAGACTGCGATGGTAAAACATTGCAGGTTGCAGGCAATGCTAGGCTTCTTAATGGCCCAGCCACCGTACTTGTTGAGATTCAGAAAGCCTGTGGAAAGCCATGGCTCAGAATCACATTTGTTTATGGAGCTGCTAGGATGGAATACAAGAAAAGTCTAGACCGACAATCTATCCCATCTCCATCTAAACTCCAGGCCACTCCTAACCTAGACTAACTGCTGTGCAGAGTTCAGTGATGTAAGAGGAGTATTCCCAATGTCCCCTAGTGAAAGGACAGTGAGAAAAAGTGTACAACAGGTGTCTGTGTGGGTGTTCACACACCCTTTTATGAACCTTTTTATTTTCAGGTCCACAAATCCATAGAAAAGTAGTAAAAAAAAAAAAAAAAAAACTGCATTGTCTGATTGCAGCCACACAAGAATGACTGCTGTTGTCTCATTTTATGGGTGGAGAAACTGAGGCCTGGGCAGGTAAAGAGTCCTGTTCAATGGCCCACATCACAATGGAGAAACTGAGGCATGGGAAGGTAAGAGTGTTGTCTAAGGAAGCCGACAACATGGATGGGGAAACCAAGGCACAGGAAAGTTGTCCTAGGGCCCAGAACTCTCATTTATGAACCCACAATTCCAGCCCAGGGAACCTGATCTCAGAGCATAGGTGGTCAACCAATCAGCTATTTGGCCCTCCCACAATTATGGCCCCATCCCAGCCAGGCTGAAACTGACTGTGCGTTGGAGAAGGCAGACAATTAAAAAGGTGACATCAATGTAGCATGGTGAGCATTAATGCTGGTGTCAGAGGGTTTGAGGAAGTGACATCTCAAGTGAGATCTGAAGGTTGAGGAAGAATCAGTGGGAGGACAGGATAGGGGTGAAGGCAACAGCGTGGGGGCTGCCAAGCAGAATCTAAATGGTGCGAAGGCCTACTGCAAAGCCGGGCTGGAGTGAGGCTGTGGCAGGCGCAGCAGGTGCAGGCGGACTGGGGACGTGAGCAAAAAGACCAGCTAAGACAGGGCCTGAGCTGGAACACTGAGTTACGCTCTCCCCTGAAGACAATGCCAAGGCATTGAAATTTTCCTTTTTTGAAACAGGGTCTCATGCTGTCACCCAGGCTGGTTTGCAGTGGTGCAATCATGGCTCACTGCAGCCTCGACCTGCTGGGCTTGGGTGGAATTTCTAGGAGAGAAATTACATGATCAGATTTGCCACGTAGAACACATTGGCCTTGGCCAAGAGAACAGATAGAAGGAAGCAAGTCCAGCAGGGGAGACACAGAATCCTACCTGATTCTAACCAAAATGGCAGATGAGGAAACCAAGGCACAGAGAGGAGAGATGGTTTGCCCAACATCACTCATCTAGAAAGTGAAGGAGTCACACGTGAACTTGAGTTCTTCCAATGCCAGAGCCCAGCCCCTGGGCACCTACGCAAGCCCCTTCCCATCTAGGTTCCTTCTAGGCTCATCAATCTCTTGGCCAACAAGGATCTGTAAGAGATTCCACTGTGTCCATTTCTCCTGCATCAGGACCAGATCCCACACCCACTACTGAGCAAAGAAAATAAGTGTAAGCTAAGTCAAGCATGCACTCTGTCTCTTTAAGGTGTTATCAACTTCAAAGTTTAATTATCCATATAGTGTTTCTACCCGTGTCCCTGAAACCTTCCCCAGACACCAGCTCCCACAGTTCCTTCCTATTTGAACATCCGCCCTAAGACCTAAAGCATTTAAAGCTCTGGGGGATCCTCATGATACTCCAGTCCAATACAGTAGAAATAGTTTCCCCAAAACCAGTGTTCAGACCTAAAAGCAGACATTTAGAACAAACCTTCTAGAGTCTCAATACGGGAGGATCCTGGATTCCAGTGCAACCATGCCACCTATTTGCTAAGGGACCTTTGACAAGACTGGGGAATATAAAATATATCTGCAAAATGTAACTGACATTACATATAGAGGGCCCTATTCTTGGTACACAGGACTGACAATTGTTATAACACATATTTACTACATGCCTACTGTGTGCCAGGCATGGTGCCAGGTACTTTACATTCATTACATATTTAATTCTCAAAACATCCCTATGAGGCAGGCATGCTTAAGATTCCCATTTTACAGATAAAGAATGTGAGGTTTATAGAAGTTAGGTGACCTTCCTGCATTAACCCCGTTATTAATCGATTCATTCAATACATATATTCATTGAATGCCTATCACGTACTGGGCACTCCAGATACTAGAGTTACTCCTTTGAACATCAGCAACAACAAAAACAAAAAGATGGGTTTTATGAAATATATATTCTATAGAGACAGAAAATGAATAAACATATCAAATATAAATAAACATGGTAATGGTGATAAGTGCTACAGAGGTAAAAGAAAAAATAAAAGATGCTATTGTATCAGTCAGAATCCATTAGGTTATGCTGCAGTAACAAATAGCCCCTAAGTCCCTAGAGCTGGTCCATTTCTGATTCACACTACATGTCAAGTGCAGATAAGGAAAGAGATATTTCCACTGTAGTCACCCAGGTACCCAGGCCGAGAGAGGTGCCATCTCCATGCACCTTCTATCTCAGTGTTATCACCAAAGCAAGAGGAAAAGGATGTGGAGATTCAGACACTGGCTCTGAAAGTTCGTATCTCCCTCAGTGAGGGATGGAGAAAAAATGTAGGGGTCTTCTTTGAGTACAGCAGTCTGGAAAGACCGTTTGGATGGTAAATTGAAGGTCTTGGGTTTGAACCCTAGTCTTTCACAAGCTCGCACTTTCTACTGGGCCAGGTGACTAGGATAAATTATTAATGACCCTGGCACAAAAGACAGTTCATATACCATGCATACACAAGACTAAGACTTGCAAACTGAGCTGTGGAAGTCAGCCCTTTGTCAAGGTCTAGCACAGAGTGATAAAAGACCTGCAGAGTCATCCTGACAAGCGGAGATTCTAGGATCACCAGACAACAGTCTTTGCTTCTGCCTTTCTTGGAAAATTCAAAGGACTTACGCCTTGGTTTGGAAACTTTTATTTTCCTTTCTCTGTTCTTTTCTACAGAAGAGCCACAGTGTGGGAAACGTGGCAAGCCTTCGAACCCTTCCTTAGCAACAGAATTTTTTTAATTAGGAAAAGACTATTAAAAGCAGAAAAGAAATCTCACCCAAGAGCTAGAAACACGGGCAAAAGCCCACCTGATGGTGCCTGGAGTTACCATTTTTTATATCAAGTGCTAAATATAAGTATGTTCTTTTCATGTGAACAGAGGTAGTTTCAGTTTGTCATGCCCTGAACATGGCTTTGACCTTGAATTCTGTTTTCTTCTCTCTAAAACTTTCACTGGTTTATGGTTTATAAATACACCTAATCCCAACCCCAACTTTGAGCTGGTATCCAGGCTGGGATGCACCTCACATTGGGGTGAGGAGATGGGTTTGAAAGAAAAAGAGAAAGAGACAGAGATGAGAGAGAGCAGGGAAGAGAGAAAGAGTTAGTGAAAAGGAAGAAGAAGGTCAGTGGCAATAACGTGAGATCATTGCCAAGGATGCAAAACAAGGGGAGAAGAAGGTGAATGTGAAGGAGTGACATACAAGGCAGACAACCGATATACCCTTGTTAGGTGAGGACCATGGTCTGGGAGATCTACGGGAGATAAAGCAAGTTACCTTAAGCTAAGGCCAGACTGACCACATTGTCAAACGGTTACTTCCCACCATCCTCCCAAGAGATGGGGTCTCTGATCCCATGTCACAGATAAAGACACAAAGCTTGAAGGAGGAATGTAGTTTGTGGTCCATCAGGTCTCAGCTCGAATGTCACACCTCAGTGAGGCTGCCACTCCCTGAAGCACCCTCTTCCAGTGTCTCACACTCTCCGTTGGTTCTGTTTGGTTTACATCCCACCCTAGTGAGGGGTTATCTTTCTCATCTATTTGTTCTCTTCTTTTTTTTTTTTTTTTTTTTTTGCCTTTCAAACTTTTATTTCATTGTTTAAAAAATGATAAAGGTAATACATGTTCATTGTAGAAAAAAACTGAAAACTGAAAAAATTCTCTTTTAATATTTTTAGGAGAGTCTCTTTTGTTTTCTGGGTAGATTTGTAATGCGAACTTCTGTTATTGGCTACTAGTGGTATTGAACTGGAATGTGTGTGCACATTTGTGCATACACATATAATGATCCTTATACCGTTCAAAATTCTTATGTACATTTTGCTTGACTTTGATATGCTCAAGGAATGGTGTGTTTAAAATTCTTGTATTTTTTTTTTTCTTTTCATCTTTTATTTTAGGCTCAAGGAGAACATGTGCAGGTTTGTCAATGTCATACCACCCTGAACGTGCCTGATCTCATTTGTTCCATTCTTTCTTGTCTACCTCTACGATAGGAAGATAAGCTCCCTAAGCAAGGTTGCCTGTCTCTGTGAATTTGCTGCTGGTATCTCCACCATCTATAGAAGTACCTAGCACATAGTAGGTGCTCAATAAGTATTTGTTGACTGACTAAATGAATGACTGTGGCCTGGCATTAAACCTGTTCAAATCTTGGCTCTCAGTGCAAAAGTTGAGTCAAAATATACTCTGGAGGCTGAGACAAGAGGAGCACTTGAGCCCAGGAGTTCAAGTCCAGCCTGGACAACACAGTGAGACCCCACTTCAAAAATAAAACCTCAAAATACAGGGAATTAAACATGGAACCAATGATGTGGGTCCAAACATAGAGAGACAACAGAAGAGCCACGAGCCTCTGGTGCCAACACAAAGCTGCCTAAGCCAGGAAGCTTTAAAAAGATCTCCTGGGTAGGGCAGAGCCAAGGGCTGGCTTGGGAGTCGGAAGTCAGAGAAAAGAGCCCAGTCTGGCTGTCAGAATGGGTTAGGGCTATGCAAAGAGTGGGCTCTGGACAAACCCTTGCTTTTTCCTGGTCCAAAAAGGCTGAGGGCCACATAGGGTCATACTCCCCATATCGTCTCCTGGTTGACACATTTCCACCTGGGTCTGCTTCATGGTACCAACATCTGTGTCTCTGTTATAGTCTTTGCAGCATACACACCCTTACTTGGATACCGTCACTGACTCTTGCTGGAAAGTGGTGAGCTGTCAATGCAATTGCGCAATAAATAAAAATATCCTGCTTTCCTGGTGTAAAGAAAGAAGAGGATGCTGAAGGACCCAGTACTTAGATGAACATTCTGCATCATTATTTCATTGATATCCCACAAGAACACATGGAGGTAGAAGTTAGTGTCATTTCCACTTTACAAGATGAGGAAACTGAGATTCAAAGATAACAATGGGATGGCGAACATGCTTTGAGCACTTTGTGAATGCCAGGCACTAGCCTAACTATAGGACATGGATTTTGGTTTTTTTCCATTTAAGGTCACGACCAACTTTAAGATTGTGCTTTCATTAAACCCTCTTTACAGATAAAGAAACTGAGGTCCAGGTGCAGTGGCTCATGTCTGTAATCCCAGCACTTTGGGAAGCCAAGGTGGGCAGATCACGAGGTCAGGAGATTAAGACCATCTTGGCTAACACAGTGAAACTGCGTCTCTACTAAAAATACAAAAATTTAGCAGGGTGTGGTGGCACACTCCTGTAGTCCCAGCTACTCGGGAGGCTGAGGCAGGAGAATCGCTTGATCCCAGGAGGCTGAGGTTGCAGTGAGCCAAGATCGCATCACTGCACTCCAGCCTGGGTGACAGAGCGAGACTTCGTCTCAAAAAAAAAAAAAAAAAGAAACTGAGATAGGGTCACTCAGCTATTGAGGGATGGGTCCAAAAGCACGCCCAGGCAAGTGCATCTAGCCTCAACACTGTGGTCTCTCCATTGGAAGCCAGGATCAGGGTACTAGAGTGAGGCTGGTGAGCCACTTTCCCTGGGTGCACAACTTATAGGGGCACCAAGAAACTCCATCATTGGAATAAACAGTATTCAAATGCAATAGCTTTAAAAAAAGTAGTTCTAAAAATCTATGTTGAACATGGTATCAAAATTGTAAATAAAGTCAAAATCAGTAACTCTACTACGTCAAGCCAAATTAGAGTCAGGAGCAAAAGGAAAAATCAGTAATACTCCCCTTACCCTACTCCAGGAAATTCCTGAGTAATCTAATCTCAGGGGCTCAAAAGAGCCGTGATAACTTACACCCTCAAATAATCAAAACCCCACTACTCTCTGCAGCACGTTAGGAAACATTCTGCAATGGAAGCCTCAGTAAAATCTACTGAGCTACTCAAGACCCAGAAGGATCCCTGTTTCTCAGTTGTGGCAGGAGAGACACAGAGAGGTTAAGCAATCTGCTATAGGTCACACAACAACATCCACTCTACCTAGATGCAGTCCTTGATCTACTCTGCAGAAAATGCAGGTACAAAACAAACCATCATCTTTGTCCATAGGATTTATCTGAACACCTCTGCTGTCTTCCCAGTGTGCATAGAGTCAGCTGATCACAATAACCAGGGTTACCAGATTTGGCAAACAGAGATACAGGACTCCCAGTTAAATGTGCATTTCAGATAAACAATGGATTTTTTTTTTTTTAGCATAAATCCCCTGCAAGATTTGAGGCATACCTCCACTAAAATGCCACCCATTGTTTCTCTGAGATTCAAATTTAGCTGGGGGTCCTGTATTTTATTGGGCAGCCCAAGCTGCAACAGACTTGCGTTAATAAAAATAATCAGAGCTGGAACTTGACTGGGCACTTCCCCTTCCTTATTTGCTGCCTGCCTCACTCAAGTCCAGCCCCACTGGCCTGCTCTCCTTTCCTCTGGCACACTGAGCTCCCTCCAACTTAAGGAACTTGTGCAGTCTCTTCTGTCTGCCTAGAAAGCTCCTTCCCCCATCATTCAATGGCTCTATCTTTTTTAGCCTTTGAGTCTTGGCTTACATGCTGCCTCCTCGGAGAGGCCCAAACCATCATTTCATATCCCGTTTCTTTCATTCTGTAAGCCTTTTGTTTATTTCCTTTACAGCAGAAATCACAATTTGCAATGACTTTATTATGTAGCTGGTTAATGGGTTGGGGTTGCTTTCCTGTAATGAATTGCAAAGCTCCAGGTAGGAGCTATACCTGTTTGGTCCATCTGTATCTCCAGCATCCAGCACAGTACCCTGCATATACTAGGTCCTCAATACATCTGTTGAGTTAATGTAAGTACTGGGCACTCCCAGTCCAGCTAATGCATTCTCCAAAGTGGCCTTAAAACCAAGTTCCCTTTAATCTGGACAGTGCATAAACCTGCCAAGTTCAAACGTTTTGCTGGTACGTAACCATCTTAGATTGTCGGACGAAGCAACTTGCAGACTGCTTTCCTGAACAACAATAACAACCAAAAAAAGGATTATGTAACTCTAAATGGGGGAATAGGCATCAAAACTATTTCCTTGCCTAACATCATCCTGTTATTATTTTGACATCTGTGTAGGCTGCGGAGTGATTCTTTTAACGCCGTGTGTGAGGCGTATTTATATCGCTGGCTGTAGCACAGAGCATATGCAAAGGCTTCAGAAGACTATTCTAGTAGGTCTTGCTTGTAGCCGTATCAGGCCCCGTGTGGAGGGCCTGAAAAAGCATCCCTGTGTTTACTATGTTTAACGAGGATTGGCTTCCAAGCGGCAGGGCGATAAGCAAGCCCTGCTTTTGCTATATACCAGTTCCTTCAGTACCAGTGGAGACAGGAGCATAGGGACCACAAGATCCCTGATCCCTGTACCATGCACCATGCCTTGGAGGGGACGTGGAAATGTGTCAACCAGGAGATGATATGGGGAGTATGACCCTAGGCAGCCCTCAGCCTTTTTGCACCAGAAAGAAGCAAGGGTTTGTCCAGAGCCCACTCTTTGGGTAGCCCTAACCCATTCTGACAGCCAGGCTGGGCTCTTGTCTCTGACTTCTGACTCCCATGCCAGCCCTTGGCTCTAACCTACCCAGGAGATCATTTTAAAGCTTCCTGGCCTGGGCAGACTTTGTGTTGGCACCAGAGGCTCATGGCTCTTCTGTTGTCTCTCTGTGTTTGGACCTACATCATTGCTTCCACCTTTAATTTCCTGTATTTTGAAAAAAATTTTTTTTTCTTTTTTTTGAGATGGAGTCTCACTGTGTTGCCCAGGCTGGACTCCAACTCCTGGACTCAAGTGATCCTCTTGCCTCAGCCTCCAGAGTGTACTTCAAAAAATAACAGCAGCGCCTACCATCGCCCAAGGCTTGCTATACCCAAGCACTGTGCTAGGCTGTTTTCAGTCTTCACCATCACCCTCTGCAATCTATTCCAATCTCCCCATTTCTCAGAGAAGGAAACAGAATCGTAGAGAGGGCTTAAGAAACCTGCCTCGTGTCCTCTGCTTGATAAGATGCAGAGTAAAGAATTTCATCCCAGTCTGCTCCTTCCAAAGGCAGGCATGCATTCGGGGGACAGTTTGATCAAGATCATTACCTTCCTCACCAGCATCTTCTGTCAGAGAAAGGAAGGGGAATGAAATCTAAATGGTTTTCCCAGGAATGCTGTCCGTCCAGCCACAGTAATGTGGCACAGCGGGGCCCAGTGAGAGAGTAGAAGAAACTGGAACCTTGGAGCCAGGCCCCATCTAGGATTTAGTGGGGCCACCTGCACTTAACTGTCATGTGACTCCGGGTGGATGTCATGATCTCTCTGAGTCCTGGTTACCTCACCTGTCAAATGGGGCTAATAATCAGAATTACTGCCTGTATTTGTTTGCTAGGGCTGCTATGATGAAGCACCACAGACTAGGTGGCTTAAATGAGAGAAATGTATTGTCTCGCAGTTCTGGAGTCAGGAAGTCTAAGATCGAGGTGTGGACAGGGTGGGTTCCTTCGGAGGCCTCTCTCCTGGGCTTGTCAATGGCTGCCTTCTCCCTGTGTCTCTTTACATCACCTTTTCTTTGTGGAAACCTCCCCTTTTTTAAGAGCATCAGTCGTACTAGATTGGGGCTCGCCGTCATGACCTCATTCTAACTTGAGGTCAGAATGTGCTTATATAATAATATCAGAATGTGATATTATTTGCAGATAGACTCTTCTTTTTAAGTTCAGGTTTACATGTGCAGGATATGCAGGTTTGTTACATAGGTAAACATGTGCCACAGTGGTTTGCTGCACCTGTCAACCCATCACCTAGGTATGAAGACTCCCCCGCATGTATGAGCTATTTATCCTGATGCTCTGCCCCACCCCCACCCCTCCCTGAATCTTCTGACAGGCCCCAGTGTGTGTTGTTCCCCACCCACATCCATGTGTTTGCAGATAGACTCTGTACCTCTGTAAATAGTCTATCTGATAGGCCAGGCGCGGTGGCTCATGCCTGTAATCCCAGCACTTTGGGAGGCAGACACAGGCAGATCATGAGGTCAGGAGATCGAGACCATCCTGGCTAACAGGGTGAAACCCCATATCTACTAAAAATACAAAAAATTAGCTGGGCGTGGTGGCGGGCGCCTGTAGTCCCAGCTACTTGGGAGGCTGAGGCAGGAGAATGGCGTGAACCCGGGAGGCGGAGCTTGCAGTGAGCCAAGATCATGCCACTGCACTCCAGCCTGGGCGACAGAGCGAGACTCGGTATCAAAAAAAAAAAAGAGTTTTTACAGAGGTAAAGAATAATATCAAATAATATCACATTCAGAGGTACTGGGGACCAAGGTTTTAACATAGGAGTTGGGGGAACATTGCATTCAATTCATAATCATTCTAAGAATGTCTTATTGATTAATACAGAAAATGTGTATGGAAACACCTTCCCAAATGTCCACCCCTCAAACCCACACTCATCATGTGTCTTGGCCAAATGGTCTAGAATTACACACTTCCCCTTGCTGAGCTGTTGGCTAGTGGGCAATGGTATTATGTGTACTGGTCCTTCCTGGATCCCTAGTTGTGGGAGACACCCACCACACACACACACACACACACACACACACACACACACACACACCAAACACCACTGGCCAATGACACGGAGTCATTATGGGGTATGGCAGCCCTGACCCTGTGCAAAAGCTTTCAACTACCTCTTCTCGAAAGATGACACTTTTCCCTACATTGGGCTTGGAGTGGAAGCCTAGAAGAGAACTTCTGTGGCTCTAGAATTTTATTCTGAGCTCCACCCCTTCTCAGCATCACAGCTTTCCTCCTTTCCTCCGTAGGCCTCACTTTGCTCATCTGGAAAACGGGAACAATGGTTAAGTCATAGTAGTTGTGGGAGTAAATGAAGGAAGAAGTGTAAAGTGCCTCATGGCTCAGGGATGGCCATAGCAGGTACTTGTCAACATGAGTCCCTCTTGCTATAATCACCAGGGAGGCCCTGAGTAATAAGAAACACAGAGCAGTAGGTACCCTGGGTCCCAGTTTTAGCCAATGCTAAGAATCACCCCTTCCCCATAGAGGCAAATTCTGCAACTCTAGAACTAGGCCTGGGAACCTGCATTTTCAACAAGCTCTCAGGTATTGTATGACCAGGCAATAAGCAGGCCAAATTGTTATTCATTCAATCACTGGAAAAGCATCTTTTTTTTAAAAAAAGTTCATATGCCTGGGCCCTGTTCCACCCCAGCCCTATTGCATCAGAATCTCTAGGGGGCAAGATTGGCATGCTTGTATGTGGAAACTGCTCTCCATCCATTTCTGAGGTGCACTGTTGATTAAGAATCACTGATTTAACATATTCACCATGGAATGTTATACAGCTATAAAAAGGAACGAGATCATGTCCTTTGCAGGAGCATGGATGGGGCTTGAAGCCATTATCCTCAGCAAACTAACACAGGAACAGACAACTAAACACTGGATGTTCTCATTCATAAGTGGGAGCTGAACAATGAGAACACATGGACACAGGAGCCTGTGGTGGCGGGGAGGAGAGAGCATCAGGATAAATAGTTAAGGCATGCGGGGCTTCATACCTAGGTGATGGGTTGATAGGTGCAGCAAACCACCATGGCACACATTTACCTATGTAACAAACCCGCACATTCTGCACATGTATCCCAGAACTTAAATAAAATTAACTTTAAAAGTATCACTTATTTAAGCAAGTAGTTCTCACACTATGGTATGCATCAGATCCCTTCGGGTGTGTATTTAAGATGCCGAGTCCTGGGCTCTTACTCCCCAGAATCTGATTCAATGGGTCTATGGTGAAGCCCAAGAATCTACATTTTAATAAACATCCCTGGAGGTTGCAGTGAGCCGAGATTACCCCATTGCACTCCAGCCTGGGTTACAAGAGCAAAACTCCGTCAATAAGTAAATAAGTAACTAAGTAAGTAAGTAAGTAAGTAAGTAAATAAATAAATAACTCTCCCAGGCAATTAGGATACAGTGAATCCGAGACTCCCTACCTTGGAAACATTCCCTTCTAAGCTTGTTGGATCCTAAGGAGGAACAGAGCACCTGCCTTCCATAAATGAGAGTCCCATCCTATCCATCCAGGGCTGTCTTCTGCAAGGCAAGGCTAGCTCAAGTCCATGAACGTTCCATTGGCTGCCACAGCTGGAGGACTGGCCCTTTGAGCCTCACCTGGGTACAACCCTCCAGCCCCAAGCGGGAAGGGCATTACATGCTCAGCAGCCCCCTCTGCTGGCGGGGCTATAGCACCAAGGCCCATTCCTTGAGCTTCCAGTTTGTATTTTCCTTCTGCAATATGCTTTGTGGATGGGGGCCATCCCATACTCCCCTTTGCTAGCCTCACAGCTAACATACTACAGAGCTTGTGTTCAATCTAAACCTACAAACCTGCCAGATGCACTATCTCCCTAAGCTCTGCTGTGTCTACTTTCTCTCACTTCCTTCTGCTAACACCGAGAATGAATGAGAATGAGAATGAACGCTTCGTGGCATGAATTCGAGTACCCCTTTCCCACCCTAATAAGCTAATTCTTATGTAGCACTCACTGACTGCTGTGTCTGGCAGTCCTTTTAAGTACTCTGCATACGTTGGCTCATTGAACCCTGACCACAACACTGTGAGGCAGAAGGCATATTTTATGGTGAAGGAAACTGAGGTACAGACAGGTGAGGTGACTTGGCTAAGACCACACAGCTCCTAAGGAGCAGGTTCTGAATCTGAACTCAGGCAATCTGGCCCAGAGCCATGCTGCTTATTACCCAATAAATCCTGCCAATCCATAACTGATATTATTCTAGTCTTCCCTTCCTCCATTGTATGTGTCCCTCCCTATACCTAACACTGGTCTACACATCTGATCTGATGTCTGTAGGTGAGTCCAACATAGATAGATGGATCAACACAGATCTCACTGGCCCAGGGAAGTGGATTTGAGGAGCAGGACTTTATCTCCTTGCCTTCAGGCCTCTATTGCATAATTTGACTTTTCCCTGGACAAAGCATTGTCTGCCTCCACCCTGTAAAATGCAGCTCTTCTTCTACCAATGCCTCTTTGATCCAAGTATACACCCCCAGCACACTTCTGTCATTTAGTGCTGTGTCATGCATGCATGCTTCCTCTGCTTTCCTGCTGCCCTGGGATAAAGCATTCAGAATTGAGCCCATTTAAGTGCATGGCCCCTATATCCTATATATTAATTCAGCCAATATTTCCCAAGCACCTACTATGCGTGAGGCCCTGAACTGGCCCTGAGAAGTCCATGCTGGGCCTCTGCCCTCCTAGAGTTCACAGTCTGCATGACAGAGGAGGATATACCACCCACTATGCATACTTGTGTCCCAAGCTTCATGAAAACCACATGTGTGGCATCAGCAACAGTCTGTGCATCTGGCTGGCAACGTCCCTGTGGGCATCGCTCAGCAAGGGCTTGTCGGACTTGCTGGTTCTTAGCAAGGCAAGTTGGTAGTTCGTCCTGCCACTCTCACCTACGCACGAGATTTCTTAAAAAACAATCCATCTCCGTTGAGTAATGCATAAGATAATACCAACTTTGCTGCATCCTCAGTAATTCTGGTGACTTCTCTGTTGCCCTAGAATGCATTTTAGTGTTTCCCTGGGTGGCACACAGCCTCCAGAGTGCTATGAGGGAAGAGGGTGAGTGGGCATGGAGGGAGAATTTAGAATTCTGCTCAGCTCTTGTAATTCAGAGTGGGATGCTGGCTCGTACTTCAATGGGTCTGACAAAGTTGCATTACAGTGCTCCTGGAACTGGAATTCAAACTGTGAGAGCCAAGACACTTTCTCATGATCACCACCAAGACTGTAAGGAAATAGAGTCTTTGGGGTACAGAAATAGAGAGAAGGAGCCATTCATTCATCCCCAAATACTTAGGTGGAGTTTACTACGCGTGAGTTCCTGCACTAGAACCACAGAGACAGTGAGAAGCAAAAATTAACATAGTCATTACTCCCAAGGAGCCTAAAAGAGACACAAAACAGCACACTGGTTATGAGCATAGACCCTGAAGCAAAGATGCCTGAGTTGTAATTCCCGTTCTATTTACCTGAAGCGTGGTCTTGGGTAAATCACTTACTTTCTCTGTGACTCAGTTTCCTCGCCTGTAAAATGGGCATAATCATAGTACCCTATCTTATGAGGTTTCTGTGGATTAGATAAAATACAACTGAAGTGCTTAGAACAGAACAAATTCTAAGAGCGTGAGCTATTATTATATGATGATAGCCAAATTAGGAGAAGGCTGATTAATTTAATAATGATATGCATACATAGAAACTTGGGACACCTTGAGATTGTAGGATGAAAGGGTTTGATTTGGAAACATCAGTGAAGGTCTCCCTAAGAAAGAGCCATATAAGTAGAAATTTGAAGGACAAGTAAAAGCAAACTAGGGTTAGACTAGAAAGAAGAGTGAACCAGTGGGGATAGCATGTGCAAAGGCCCCGTGGCAGGAGACAGCACGGAAATTTCCATGCACTGAAATAAAGTCAGTGTGGCTGCAAGGCAGAGAGCAAGGTGAACATCACTCATGAGGGTGCTGGAGGTGCACAGAGAGGCCAGAGGCAGCCTGTATGAAAGATTTCTCTCTATTCTAAGCATCTCCCTCTAGGCAAGTCTAAACCCTCTGCATACCAGGTGTTCATTATTTGCCTTTTTATCAACCATCTCAAGAGGAGTTTAACAAACTTCCTTAGCAAAATCCCATTGTTGCGCTGAAAATAAGTCAAATTTGTCCCTACTTTTAAAAGAAGATTATAATAGAAGGTTAAAGACATTCTCTTTGATTCACCAATAAGAATTTCCATGGACATGTTAGTGTAGTCAAATGACTTCAGGATTTCTTGGTTCCCAGAAATATTGGGGAGTTCAAAATAGAACAGTCATCATTTGCTGCTTAGGAAATGTCAATGCCACACCAAAAGATGGACAGGAAAGGAGGAGGGTAACAGTCATTGAGGCCCAACAGTGCACCAGACGCCGAGCAGGCCGTGGGAGCCACAGCTTTTCCTTAGTTCATCTTCGCATCCACCCTGTAAGGTAAAGATCATCGTTATCCCCATTTTTATAGATGAAAAAACTGAGATTCTTTAGGTGGAGATTTGCTTAAGGCCAGTGTTTGAATCAAGTGACAGGCATGGTTCTAGGTGCAGGAAACACGCAGCTGTGGTTTCTGTCCTCATGGAAGTTACATTCTAACAGGGAAGACATACCAAAAAAACAAATTCATATGTAAACAAAATAATTTCAGGATTGATGTGGGCTTTAAAGAAAATAAAGCAGGTTATATGAAAGAGAGAGAAGAGATGAAGCTTCCAGCTGGAAGAGAAGAGGCGAGACTCCTCCAGCTGGAATCGTCATGGACACCCTCTCTAAGGAGGTGACATTGGACCTAAGACCTGGACCAGGAAGCCCAAGTCCCACATGAGAGGTGGAACATTCCAGGCAGAATGAAGAGCAAGTGAAAATACAGTCACTGAGGCAGGAATGAGCTCGGGGCGCTTAAGATACACGAAGAAAGATCAGGGAGGTCTGCGCACTGAAGAAAGCGACAGGTAATCAGGCAAGGTGAAGTCAGAGAGAGGTAGTAGGTGATGGGGTAGAGTCCAGATTTTAATCCTTGTGGATGGGAAAACTCTGGAAGGGCACTATAATGGAATGATATAATCTGATTTGCATTTTTTAAGTCAACAGTTGGACTGTTGCAGAAAGAATAGACTGTAAGGGGTTAACATGGTTGCAGGGAGACCTGTTAGAGGCTTTGGCTATAGCTCAGGTGAACGATGATGGAGCCTTGGACCATGTTGGAGATAATGGACATGAAAGGAAGTAATCAGATTGTCAACTACATTGCAGAGGTGAGACGCCAACACTTGATGAAGGATTGAACGCAGACAGTAGAAAGGAAAGGGGGCCAGGTGCGGTGGCTCACACCTGTAATCCCAGCACTTTGGGAGGCCAAGGTGGGTGGATCACCTGAGGTCAGAAGTTCGAGACCAGCCTGGCCAACAAGGTGAAACCCCATCTCTAGTAAAAATACCAAAATTAGCCAGTGTGGTAGCTGACACCTGTAATCCCAGGTTCTCGGGAGACTGAGGCACGAGAATTGCTTGAACCCAGGAGGCAGAGGTTGCAATGAGCCAAGAGCACGCCACTGCACTCCAGCCTGAGCAACAGAGCAAGACTCCATCTCAAAAAAAGAAAAAAAAAAAAAAGGAAAGAGAGAAAGGAAAGGGGATCCTAAAGGATTTCTTAAAGGATTTCTTGGTTTCTTTTTTTTTTTTTTTTTTTTGAGAGGGAGTCTTGCTCTGTCTCCCGGGCTGGAGTGCAGTGGCCGGATCTCAGCTCACTGCAAGCTCCGCCTCCCGGGTTTACGCCATTCTCCTGCCTCAGCCTCCCGAGTAGCTGGGACTACAGGCGCCCGCCTCATCGCCCGGCTAGTTTTTTGTATTTTTAGTAGAGATGGGGTTTCACCGTATGAGCCAGGATGGTCTCGATCTCCTGACCTCGTGATCCGCCCGTCTCAGCCTCCCAAAGTGCTGGGATTACAGGCTTGAGCCACCGCGCCCGGCCGATTTCTTGGTTTCTAATCGCTGTGCCAACTTGAGTAATTAACTTAAATTCTCCGAGCCTCAGTTTCCCCAACCAAGAATGGGAGTAACCACAACCACAATGAAAGTTTCTGGGAGAACCAAATACCTGTCTAGCACAGGGCTCAGTCCAGGTGGCATTTTTTTAAAATCTGTTTTTCACTTAGTGTGTTTGAGGTTTGGCTACCACTGGAAAAGAACAACAGATGGTTAAAGACATTTAAGTTAATCCGGGAAAGTAGAAACAGCTCCCCAGCAACTTGGGGCCATATGGATTTCTTGGTCGGGTGAACTCATTTAAATAGGGTTTTGCACAGTGTCTGTCCGTCAGTTGGATTTTTGCCATAGATTGGGTTCAAGACTAAATGATTTCAGTGTAATTGGCAGCCTTGAGTATTCGAGATTCATGGTTGATTCATGACTCATCAGTTGGAGTGGAACAAGGGAGGAATCTCTCCTGATAATGACTGTTGGAAGAGCTCTTACAAGACAATGGGCTTCTCAGCCTCCTTGCTTTGCTCCCTCATACATAATCTTTAATCATCTTTAGAACCAAATAGCTCAGGTGACTTGTTCACCAAGTTATTACAGAAAACTATTTTATTTCCACTGCTCAGAAGTATATTCAGAAAGGAGGGGGAAAAAATGTCTCTAAATCACTAACAAAAGCAGAAAGCCCTTCAGAGACTGGATTCTAACTTGTCTGACACCACATTGTTTGCTTCTTTTTTTTTCGTTTCTTGGATTATTATTGCTTTTTAATGACTGGGGGTTTCTACCATAAACTAGATTTACTCAGTTCTCCTTTAGGGATTTAAGACTTGCAATAAGAAATTATTAAAATTTTTAAATGCTAGGCCAGGGGCAGTGGCTCACGCCTATAATCTCAGTACTCTGGGAGGCTAAGATGGGTGGAGCATGAGGTCAGGATTTTGAGACCAGCCTGGCCAATATGGTGAAACCCCATCTCTACTAAAAATACAAAAATTAGCTGGGCGTGGTGGCACACGTCTGCAGTCCCAGGTACTCAGGAGACTGAGGCAGGAGAATTGCTTGAACCCAGGAGGCAGAGGTTGCAGAGAGCCAAGATTGTGCCTCTGCACTCCAGCCTAGTGACAGAGCGATACTCCATCTCAAAAATACAAAATGTAAATCTTATAAAAACTCAAGAACTCTACAGGGGAGTAATTGAAAGCAAATCGGGCTCTGATTCAAGGTAGTCTTTTGGTCTGGAAAGGGGGGCCGGCTTTCAATATTCACTTTTGTTTTGGTCATTTGTTTGTTTAAACTATCTTGCCCTACCTAGCACAATGGTTGTTCAATGCCACTAAATTTCCATCAAATAAAAAATAAAATAAAAAATGAAGATGAGTGGATGAGGTGTGTGCAGTGATCGTATTTTCTGCACCCCAAATTGAAGCATGCAGGCCACCCAGAAGTACTCGATATGCATTCAGTACTGAAATGGTTTGACTATGTCCCCATCCAAATCTCACCTTGAATTTTAATAATCCTGTGTCAAGGGCAGGTCCAGGTGGAGATAATTTCATCATGAGGGTAGTTTCCTCCATATTGTTCTTGTGGTAGTGAATAAATCTCACAAGATCTGATGCTTTTAATGGGAGTTCCCCCGCATATGCTCTCTCTTGGCTGCTGCCATGTTAGATGTGCCTTTACTCCTCCTTTGCCTTCTGCCATGATTGTGAGGTCTCCCCAGCCATGTGGAACTGTGAGTCCATTCAACCTCGTTCCTTTATAAATTACCTAGTCTCGGGTGTGTCTTTATTAGCAGTGTGAGAACAGACTAATACAAGTATGTACTCAGTAGGATGCATTATGCAAAAGCATCACCTCAAGGAATATTCATCCCTGCCCTCTGAGATAGGGATTAGTATTAACCTCACTGTTCAGATGACAATGGAAGCCCAAAGTCACACAGCTAAGAAGTGGTAAAAACAGAACCCCAGAACACACTGTTATACTGCTTCTATGCATAGGGGTTTACCCATGACAGCAACATGGCAGAATATTTAAAATTGGGATTTTCCTGGTGAACTCATTTAAATAGGGTTTTAAAAGATTCTTGATGAATCTTTAGGAGATCAGGATGTCCCATAAAAACAGGTTGAACATGGAAGCAGAATGACTGAGTTCCAATCTGTTACTGGCTTATTGAGGGGCTGAGGAGAGACAGGTAACTCTTGCATGCCCTGGCTTCACCGGTTAGATTCTAAGATAATGGTTACTGCATTTTTTAATTGCAGTTGTAATATATGTGTACTATAAACCATTATAAAATGGCTGGGCGTGGTGGCTCATGCCTGTAATTCCAGCACTTTGGGAGGCTGAAGAGAACAGACTGCTTGAGTTCAGGGGTTCAAGATTGGCCTGGGCAACATGATGAAACCGTCTCCACTAAAAATACAAAAATTAGCCAGACATGGTGATGTCCACCTGTAGTCCCAGCTACTTGACAGGCTGAGGTAGGGGAATGGCTTGAGCCTGGAAGGTAGAGGTTGCAGTGAGCCAAGATAACACCACTGCACTCCAGCCTGGGTGATGGAGCCAGACCCATTTAATTTAATCTCAAATTTAAAATATATATATATAAAACTGTGAACAAGTGAAAAAAGGAAAAAATAAATTTATCCATAACATCTCCATCCAGAGATTAATTTATATTAGTTATTAATAATATTCTGTTCTACATCAATAGATGTATATCTACATCCATATCTCAATCAATATCACAAGTAAGACCATATTATTGATACGATTTTGTAACCATGCATTTTAAAAACTTACCAATGTATCCTAGACATCTCTCCATGTCAATAGTTATTCTCTATCATCATAGTACTTCCTCTATGTAGCATCCCCTTTTGGGGGCATTTAGTTTGACACCTCCAAGATGATTTCTTTAGCTAATTGCTAGAAGTTGTTTCTTTTCTTGAGAAGACATATATCCTCTATCCTTGAAGACTTACAAGGACAAATATGGGGCAAATGACAAAACCAAAGGAAAAGTACCAGGAGTGGGGTTCCAGACACTGTACTGATACACGAAGAGGCAGGATCAGACCCCCCATGTCAGCCCCTCCCCAATTTGAGCATTTCAGGAGTGAGAATCATCTGGAAGCATAAGTTGAGGTGGAGGTAGGAGGGTGATGTCAGGACATTTTGACAGCACTGCCCAAGGAGGAGAAGCAGCAGGAGGAAATGAGGACTCATTATCCTTTTGGAATTTTTCCTTTGTATAATTTTCCCCTTTTGACAGAGAAGATTTAAGTTATGGATAGAGAAAAAAAATTCATGCTGTCAAGAGCTGTTCTTGTTTTTGTGACAACACATGCAGCCAGGCCCAGTATCCCCTACTCCCTCACCGCTGTCAGCAGTTCAGTGGGAAAAACAACCACAGGGGCACATTTTCCTCCCTTGAGTGTAAAGAGCAAAGCTAAGCTAGGTCATTTCCTGATGAACCCTCATTTCAAACCTGCAGTGAAAGTTGCAAGAGAGCAATTGCCTTGAAGAGCATAGGGCTAGGCACCTGATAGACAGTCTTACAATGAATCCCACGTCATCTGGTCAACCTGATTATTTTACAGATGAGGAAAGGGAGACTTGGAGATGATCTTCAACTTGCCAGAAATGAATCCTAGATATCTATGTGGCAAAATACCAGGAGTAAGCCTGCAAATCCAACACACACACACACACACTTGCCTAACCAAAGCTTAGAATGGCAGCTCAAGCCTTTGGATCTGTCAGTAATTTCCTGGCTAGTGCCTGCTGAACCTGGAACACAAAGCAAATTTTTTTTTAAGTTACTTTTCCCTGTAGAGTCCAGAAACTCACACACGACCAGAAATGTTTGTTGAATGACTAAAGGATTTAATGAGTGGAATGGCAGACTCAGTCAATAAGTAATAGGAGAATTAAAACAGTAAATGAATGTGTGGTATATGAATGCATTTAACTGAATAATTAATTCATATCTGAGTGATCTACTCAATAAAACCCACACATATTCGAGCAGCTATATCTCCTAACCTCTACCTATTATGGAGTTCTCTTAAAGTCCAAAGCTTGTCTTAGAACAGAGCTTGTTTTCTAGATTCCTGGACCCATAAAGTCCTTTATAAAAAATGCTGTAAGTCAGTCAGGTGCAGTGGCTCATGCCTGTAATCCCAACACTTTGGGAGGCCAAGGCAGGTAGATCACTTGAGGTCAGGAGTTTGAGACCAGCCTGGCCAAGCTCTCTATTAAAAATACAAAAATTAGCCAGGTGTGGTAGTACACATCTATAATCCCAGCTACTCAGGAACCTGAGGCAGGAGAATCACTTGCACCTGGGAGGTGGAGGTTGCGGTGAACAGAGATTGCGCCCTAGCCTGGGCGACAAAGCTAGACTCCATCTGAAAAAAAAAAAGTTGTAAGTCCATAAACCATTTTTGGTGACTCAACAGGCTTACTAAAAATTGCACAGCCAAGAGATGCCTGGATTTGCTTTAGGTTTCACAGATGCCTGGCTCCATACCATGCTGATCAGAAGTTCTGATGATCCCATCTGATTTTGAGTTACGCATCTACCATGGAAAAATCAGACGAATTATTTGTTACTTCATCATCATGCTTTGAGCTATGCCATTTATCAAAACAGAAGTATATGGGAAAACAAGAAATGCCATTTATCAAAACAGGAGTATATGGGAAAACAAGAGATGAGTTATACGCTGTGCAAATGTTGAAGTCATGCTACCTGAAAGCTGAGTCCTCTAAATCCATCAAAGCAAATCCTGGTTTGGAGGGTAGTCTCCCAGAATAATATCCTTCAGAAAGCCTCAAAAGTCTCAATGGTGGGCACTAAGCAGGAATGCTGGATGTTGCAATTAACAATGAGTCTTGCAATCTTCTGCACAGGGCCTGAATCCTGCTTCCACATGGTATAAACCTGTGCTTGTTTCAATGTCCCTCTACATGAAGGGACATTTGTAACCTGTACCTTAGAGGGCAGTGGTAATGATCCCATGAGACAATGCATTGTAAGTACTCAACATAAGGTCTGAAGCATGGCAAGTGCTCAGTAAACTTTAGCAATTTTACTATTAAATAGTATTCATAGCAATACACCCATAGGGTTGTGTGAGCCTCCTGTGAGATAAAAGATGCAAAGAATCTTGCACAGATCCTGGCACATGGGAGGTACTTGATAGATACTTACTTCCTGTCACTGTTTCCAGATGGCCTTTTGGGAATTTTCTGTATTTGTTGCTCCTCTGCAGGGCAGAGCCGTTATGCAGTAAACATCCAGGCACCCTCCCGAAAGCAACCATCAAAAAGCTAATCCCCAGGTCTTGGATTAGATCCTCCCGGAGCTCTTTGGCTCAAAACCAGGCAAGCAGACGGATTGCAAACTTCTTTCCATTGCCTAAGAAACTTTGTTCAAAGTAAAAACTGCAAATCGGCCACAATCTGGGGCTGGATATATTGTAGCAGAAGTCCAACTGAAGGCCCTGCCCCTGCCCCTGCCTCTAAAGGCTCCCAGGAATTTTCCTAATCTTTTTTTTTTTAATGATCTGATTGATGGAGGAACAGACAGCCTGCTGGCCAGTGGCAGGGAGTGAGCTGGCTCCCTTCTTCCCATGATGGACAGAAGAGGCAGAGAAGAATTTATTAAACCTCCAAGAAAACTGCCAGAGTGGGAATTTTCAAAACACTGATCCTGGAGGCATTAAATCAAGGCAAGTAAAACGAGTTGAGAATTGGGGAGATCCTCAAGGAATAAACTTGTAGCCTTCTTCGGTTTATCATCCTAGAAAATAGCAAACCAGGGCCACTGGAGAGAGAACCACATACCAAGCATCATCTCCAAAATGAATACGATTTGTCAGGCTCCTTCTCTATGTCCAGCACTGAGTGGAACAGCATGCAAAGTACGCAGCGGGTAAGAGCCACAGAGAGCAGGAGAGGTAAATCTAATCCGCAGGTTCCAGGAGGACATAACAGGGGGAATGGTGCTGCTACTGAAGCATAGGGTTGAGCAGAATCCCACCAGGCCATGCAGAGGTAGAGTGGTTTAGGCAGAGGAAATAATGTTATCAAAGACTTGGAGGTGAATTAGATGAAAGTGTCTAAGGAACTGAAAGATGTTCATGACGGCTGGATTGGAGAGGAGAGAAGTGAGAAGGCAAAGCAGACCAGGGCCCAATCATACAGGGGACTATGGTTAGGAATTTAACTCTCTTTATTAAAGCAATAGGGAGCCATGGATGGTTTTAGGCAGAGGGAGGTGCAATGCAATCAAATTCTCTTTTATGAAGCTTGCCCTGCCTGCTTTGTATAGAATATTGGTTCACTCAGTAAGTTACTGTGTGCTATGGGCAATTCACACCTTTTCAAAGCCCCATTTTCTGGAAGATGAGAAAAGACGACTAATGCTACAAAGCCATAGTAAGAATCCTCCCTGGCTTTCCCCAGGGCAGGCCCAAGAAGGCCTTTGTGTTACACACTCCGCAAACCATCTAAAAATTCAGCTTTCCGACTGAAACCCATATCCAGACTGCCTCTCATACTTAGAAGCAGCTTAAATAGCCCTTGTCAGCTCATATAGGACCTAAATTTAGGTTCAGAAAATACAGCCTCCCTCAATAAGGTCCCTTCTGGCTCAGACACAACTATGATTCTACATTCATTATTCATCTTGGCCACAAGGCTGTGTAATAAATACACAGTCACAGGGGAATACCTGCTTCTCCCTAGGAGAGGCAGGGAGTGGGGTAAATATCTTTCTTGCATCAGCATTACCTCCGGACCACAGACCCTCAGTGATGTCTGATTAATATGCTATTGCATTTGGAGAAAATTAATGGGCTTTGATGGTTATGTGAAGCCTGCCTCCTCAATTCCACTGTGAGAGAGTTACAAATTTAAACAAACATTGACATATAATAAATCCATGCTCTGCACACTCGTCAAAAGGTCTGACTTAATAGGCCTGACCATCTTGAAATTTGGATGGAATTCATAGCAGTGGCGTGGCCTGGCTTATCAGGAGAGCCAGGCTGCAGCGTGGGGAAGGACAAAAGCCTTCCTTCCCAGGCACGGTGCAGACTCCCCATGGAGGACATGGCGGGGGGTGGGCAGGGGACAGCACAAAACCTCCCCAGTCCATTTCTTTTCCATGATCCAGCTTTATTTTCTTTGCAGGACTTATCTGGGTCTGAAATTATCTGGTTTATGTCTTTGTTTACTGATTTATCATTTGTAAGCCAAAGCTCTGTGGGAGATTTACCGTGTACCATTGTAACTCCAGCATTTTCAACAGAGCCAAGCACATAGTAGATGCTCAATAAATATTTCTTGAGTGAATAATCTTGCATTACTCATGAACCTATCTGTAGTACTTAGCCAAGACAGTATGATAAGATATCTATCTTGTGGAATATTTATCAGAGGGGTGTGAGCTCTGGAGACAGAATTCCTGCATTGGAATCCTTGCTCTGCCATAAACTGTGTGACCCTGATCAAACTAGTCATCTGTCTGTACCTGTAAAATGGGTTAATACCATCTACCTCATAGTAGGCATTCAATGAAATAATATGTGTAAGCTACTTGGAACAGCACTTAGTAAGTATCCAGACCAAGTTTGGCCATTATTAGCTTAACATCTCTATATTGACTCATACTTCTAACCTAAATACATTTTTTA
Source organism: Trachypithecus francoisi (assembly GCF_009764315.1). Taxonomy (NCBI): domain Eukaryota; kingdom Metazoa; phylum Chordata; class Mammalia; order Primates; family Cercopithecidae; genus Trachypithecus; species Trachypithecus francoisi. Next base: position 101,901,625 of record NW_022681460.1, read on the forward strand.
AAACTTTAAATTATTCTCATCCATAATAACAAACATGCTGAATCTCTATAACTACCCTGTGAGGTAAGTACTGTTATTGTCCCCATCTTACAGATCAGGAAACTGAGGCACACATCATGGGTATGAAGCCACAGAGCTGGGAAGTGGCAGAGCAACAGGCTCCAGAATCTATGTGGTTAACATCTGTACCAGGCTGCGCCCTGGAATGTGCACATCCCTTTTCAAACAGCAAATATAAGCATCCACATAAATTGTAGTTTTTATTTGACTTTTTATGATGGAAGATTTTAAACATGCAAAACAGCGGAGAGAAGACTATATAAAAGGGTTTTAAGTGATCACTTAGCTACCATCCAAGGTTCATCTTCAGAACTACCAGTGTGGCATTCGTCACATGCTGGGAAACTGCAGCTGTGCATTTAATCCCCTGAGCAATGCAGCCAGATGCCCTCTCGCCTCTGAGCCTTCACACATTCTATAGCCTCTGCCCTGGATCCTTCTGCAACCTCCTCATCTGCCCTTACTAACCTTCAGGTCTGAGCCCCACAGTGCTTCCTCAGACAAACCTTCCCTTGAAGTTTCTTTTTGCATGGTAACTACAGACCTAATTTATAAAGCCATTGGATCTGTGCCCACTAATCTATAAGATCTATGTCCATTTCATTCACTCCCCTATGGCCAACACTTATTAGGCACTCAATAAAACATCTGTCTTGTAAAAATAATCATTTTATGGATGAGAAACCGAGGTTCAGAAAGGTTCAATAACTTGCTCAAGGTCAGAGAGTCAGGAAGTGGCAGGGCTGGAACCCAAATTGATGTCTTTCTAAATCCAAGTCCTTCCTACCAGAGAGGAATTTGTGCAAAAGTAATTGCAGTTTTTGCCATTCATGTATTGGCAAAATTATTTTTGCACCAACCTGATATTGTAAGTGCCACGTGGATTCTACATTTGCATGTCTGAAATGGGGGAACTCAACTAGGCCTCCTTTAGGACCCCTTCCCTAGAGGATTTTCAGATTCGACCTCATGAAACAGACCACAGGTTGAGTCTTCAAAATCCCATAAGCCAGTTTCAAACTCTAGCCGAGTCCTCTTTTCTAACTGGGAGACTACAAACAGGCTAAGTGTCTTTGGCCAGGCTAAGTTCTGGAAAGTGATACAAACAGAAAGAAAATATTATTCCAGCCTAGGACGAAGCAATATAGATAATCAAGTAAGGACAAGGAGAAGCATAATAAAGTGAAGCAGAGACGTGAGCCGTGGTTACAGGATCCCAGAGGGACAACGATTAGTTCCACTGGGAGGGATGGCAGGGGACATCCAGGAGAGAGGAATTTCAGGCTGAGCTCTGAAGGATCAGTCAGTAAAATTTCAATAAATCTAAGCTAATAAGGCATTCTAGGCAAAGAGAACAGCAAAAGCCCTGAAGTGTAAGGTGCATGGCTCTGGACTACTGAGCATCAGATCAAGGAGGGATGCAGCTCTGAGGATATCAGGACAGTGAGCTCAAGCTGTGAGAGGTTAAGGAGTTCCCATTGCAGGAGTAGAGATGACAACTTTGGGTCTTCATATTAGGTTGGTGCAAAAATAATTGCGGTTTTTGCAATTAATATACTGTGTTTTGCATTAAATGTAATGGCAAAAACTGCAATTACTTTTGTATCAACCTGATAGAAACAGGAGAATTTTAAAATCCAATTCAGGAATCGTAGAGAAACCACAAATACCCTCCCATGGCAGGAAGTAGTTAGCTATTTACTAAGCCCATTTATCTTTCCTCTCGGGTGTTCAGCTAGACAATATTTCCCAGACTCCCTTGCCGTTAGGTGTGGCCATATGACTGAGTTCTGTCCAGCAGAATATGGATGGAACTGATGTATCCACTTCCCGGACAGGCCTGTTGAGACCTCCCATGGGATAGGCCACTCCTCTGACCTCACCACTCCCCATCACTTACTGGCTAGATATTGACACTCAGGTCAATGTTGAAAGTCACATGATAACGTTGGAAGTCCTGCCGTCATCCTGGGTCCTTGAGTGACTGCATGGAGCAGAGCATCCCATGCCTACCTCTACCCTCCAACTGCTGTCCAGGAACCCAGAATTGAACTTTATGTGAATGCAAAATTCATTTCTTTAGTATTAAACCCCTGAAATTCCAGGGTTTATCTGTTCTAGAAGCCAGCATTACCCTAACTAATATACCCCTTGTATTAGTTTATTCTATAAATATTCTTTGAGCCTCTACCATGTGCCAGGGATGCTTCTAGGCATTAGTGATACAGTGGCAGCCAAGGAAGAGGTTTCTGCTCTTATGTAACTTTAGTGAGAGGAGATCGACTATAAATGAGTAAACAAATAAGATCGTTTTTGCCAGTGATAGAGCTATAAAGGAAACTTAAAAAGATAGTGTGACTAGAGAATAGTGGGAAGGGTACGTATCTTAATTAGGGCAATCATTTCCCTCAGACTCTTATCTGAAATACAAAACTTCATTTTAGTACCTACAAACATTCTACACACCAAAGGACCAGAAAATCGTCACAAAGGGGGCATTCTTGAGATCACTTCTATTAAAAAATTAGACACTCAACTCAGAGGAAACCAAATGTTCTTGGCTTGGGAAAACTTTGATGAGAACAACTGAGGCATTCATTTGTTGAGAGCCTGGTAAAATACTTACAAAGAGTGTCTGTGTCTGGGAAGCCTGGGTCAGCTATGTTTTGTCCCATCCAATGCTACTGTATTTCCCATTCATTGTGGCCAAGCAAATTTGCCAATACTCCTACACACCAGCTCCCAAAGGTACAAATTCTGTCAATGAGCAGAAATAAGCCACAAGCATGGTTTCAGCCTTTTGCTGAGGGGCAGGTAAAGAGTGCCTTCTGGAAGCTGGTCAACATAAACACACAGTTCCAGGCTGACGTAAAGGTGGCAGCTGGTGCAAGATTTCCAATGTCCTTGTGGCCACTGTGTTTTGCAGACTGTCTACCCAACAGATCAGGGAACAGCATGGCAGTAATCCCAGTTATTACGATACAAAACTACCTCCATACATGTTGGTAATTGCCACTGCCCTGAGAACACTAAATATCCCCCCGATTACCCAGCTACTACAATCCCTCCTCAAAATCCCCTAGGCCTCTCACAATCCAGAAACCAAAAAGTCAAAGCCGGGTATTTGGCAACAGGGAGAGGGGGAGCCCCAAGACCTTGATGATTCGATGGTGCTTATAATATGTGCTAAATACTCTTCTTATTACCTCTGGAGCTACATCAGAATCCCCAGGGAGTCTGTTAGAATTGCAGATTCCTGAGTCCCACCAGAGACCTACTAAATTGGAATCCGTGGCAGTGAGGTCCTGGAATTGGTATTTTATCAACCTTCCCCAGTGAGGCTCATGTGCCCTACAGTTTGAGAACTGCTGGCCCAGGCACGGCTCTGGCATTTTGCTAAATGGAGGGCAAGCTCATTTGTGCACGCAACTCATCAGATTAGTGGTTTTGAAACTTGATCAGAATGCTTTCTTAAAATCAACTCTTTCTCAGGATTTCAAAACACAAAATAAATCAGAGGGTAGCTACATATAGCCCCTTGTTTGCAAGTCCAACTTGAGTGGCTGATAGGAGTAGAGAGCAGTCTACAGAAGCCATATCTGGGGCTACGTGACTCCAACAGGGAATAGAACAGTCAAAGAGAGGACAAAGGTTTACGCTGGAGGAAGTAGCAGGCTGTTGCAAAGCCCTGATGAATGGCAGAGCAGAGAGTCAGGGATAGGCCAAACCCAGGGTAGAGACAACAGCAGGAGTCCTAAGCCTGGGTCAGCCATAATAAAAACTAGAGCCCAAGGCCCAAAGAGAGATTGGGATGGTCAAGCAAGCAGGCTTCATTTTGCCAGGGAAGAAATGGTAAGGAAACAAAATTTATTGGTGGAGGCCTGCACCCCTGCTGTGGACCATTAAGCTGCTCTGATAAAATACCATCTTGAACACAACACATCCAGCACTGAGATGTTGGGAGAAGGTTCATGCATTTTGTTCAGTGCTGCACCCCTGGTACCTAGCCCAGGATCTGCAAAGGCTCGGCCCTCAACAACACAATACTTTTTAAATAAATGAATGGATGAAGGGCTTTGTGTCTACTGCAGGAACCGTCTGAAGCAAAAGCACATGTTTCCAGGTTGGGGGTCACTTGGGTAAGACTCAGGACCCCACACTTGCTCTCCATTCTGTGTGCCACCAAAATCAGGCTGGCCCTAGAAAAAGGCTTGCAAAGCTCAACAGGGCAACTTAAAACAACGTTTTCTTAGAACTCTCTACAAACCACGTGTATTATTCACTTGCACCAAAAATCTGCACCTAAGGGTCCTCAGACCTTAATAGGATAGGAAGAAGGAAAAGAAGCTTTTCTTTACCAAATGACTCTTCAATATTTTTCAATTTCAAAATTCTACTGGGGCATTCTATGCATTAAGCACTGCATAAAACACTGGTGATAGAACAAGGGGGAAAAGTAGATGAGATCCCTGTTCTCTTGAAGTTTATATTCTAATAAGCAAGTCAGGCCATAAACATGAAAACATGCAAATGAGCGAGATCATTTGGAATGTAATCAATGCTATGAAGAAAAATTAAACAGGGATATGCAAAAGAAAGAGACTGGCAGGGCAGGAAGCTTTTTAGAAAAGGAGGCCATTTGAAGAAGTGGCATTTGAGTTGAAATCTGAATTACAAGAAGAGGATCATGCAAACATCAGAGGGCACAGCACACCCAGCAAGTGGTAACAGCCAGTGCAAAGGCCCTGGGGTAGAGAGAAGCACCATGTGTTTAAGGAATAGAAAGTCAACCAGTGTGATTGAAACTAGGTAATAAAGGCAGAGGGAGGGATGGAAGAGCAGGAGCAGGAAGCAGAGACCAGATCAAGCACAATTCTCAGGGCACAGAGAGGAGTTTGCAGGTAGATGGTTCGAGTGGAGAGGTACCATGATGTGATTTGGTTTTGAAGGACAATTCTAGCTCTTGTGTGGAGAATGGACTGGAGAAAGGAGTAAGAGAGAAATCAGGGAAATCCGGGAGGAGGCCTTGACTTGGAGCAAGAGGAAATGACCTTGACTTGGACCAAGATGGTGCCAGGAAGTATAAGAAACGTGGATATATTAAGTGGGTGGAGTTGGCAGGACTCAGGGGAGAGAGGAATCAAGCACATCAGCCACCACTGTGGACGATGAAGAATGGCTTATCATCCCCATTTTTCAGATTAGGAAACTGAGATCCAGGTCACACAGCAGGAAACTGTCAGGGCCAGGGTCTGAGGCCAGGTCCAGGTGACTTCGGAGCCCTCATGTTCCTTCCTTTCTGTTTTCTTTGGATGGAGCTTTTGCTCTTGGCGGTCATTGACAGAGAACACGTGTGTGTGGTTTGGGCATTCCCTGTACACCAACTACTCCTCATTCGGAGAGGAAAAATGAACCTCGCACTAGTTAATGTCACACTGTTTTTTGATTTAGGCAAATGCTTGGCAGCTCCAATTCATCTTCCAGAGGGTAATGTAATAAAGGCTCACATTATACTCTATGTTTCTCTGGGCTCTCAATATGTCATCCTCCTTAGTCTCACAACCTTCTCTATAAGTTTCAGAAAAAACAAACCCATGACACTGACACATTGGGCAGGCGTGTCTTTTTGCAGATAATGAAGCTGGGAAGTGGAGGTTCTTGAAGCTGTATGACCTTGCACAAGTCACTTAGCCTCTCTCAGCCTCAAATTCCTCATGTGAAAACTGGCACAATACCCCTATCCTGAGAATTTTGAGAGTTCAAGTCAAATCATGTAAGACATTGCATGTGAAAGTCATTTGTGAAGAGAAATATTTAACATTATGATTAACATTAGAAATTCTTGGCCGGGCACGGTGGCTCATGCCTGTAATCCCAGCACTTTGGGAGGCTGAGACGGGTGGATCATCTGAGCTCAGGAGTTTGAGACCGCTGTGGCCAACATGGTGAAACCCTGTCTCTACTACAAATACAAAAATCAGCCAGGCATGGTGGTGTACCCCTCTACTTCCAGCTACTCAGGAGGCTGAGGCAGAAGAATAGCTTGAATCCAGGAGGCAGAGGCTGCGATGAGCAGAGATCGCACCACTGCACTCCAGCCTGGGCAACAGAGCGAGACTCTGTCTCAAAAAGTAATAATAATATTGGGAATTCTTTAGTATTAAAAAAAGAAATAGAGAGAGGCATTGAGCCATTCAACAAATATTTACAGAGCCTCTACTATGTGCCAGACACTAGTAATTCAGTAGCGGCAAAAATTGACATCATACGTAGTTTTTGCCTCTGTAGAGCTTAAAGTCTAGAGAGGAAGAGAATTAATAAATGATCACATCAGTAGATATGTAATTTTGTATGGTTGGTATGTGTGTTTAAAGAAACATGAAGGGTGATGTTCAGTGTCGGAGAAGGCTTCCCTGGGAAATGACTGAGCTGAAATCTGGAGGCTATAGAAGAATGAACTGTGAAATGAGAAACTATGGAGAAGGATGCAAGCATTCTAGTCGGTAGGAGCAGTATGTGCAAAAGTCCTGAGGCAGAAAAGAGTAAGGCTCACGTTGGATGACATCAAAAAAGCAAGAGGTTGGAACAGAGCAAAGGAGAATGGGGTACGAGGACTAGCACAAGATGAGGCTGGAGCCAGAGAAGGGGCTAGACTGTATAGGACCTTCTGGGTCACAGTAAGGTTATCCTAGTTGCTCTGAAGGAAAAGGAGGAAAGGGAGAGAGATGGAGAAAAGAAGGCAAACTGCAGAATAGTTAAACAGACATTGGTCATGGTGCCCCATGCCTGTAATCCCAGCACTTTGGGAGGCCAAGGTAGGTGTATCACATGAGGCCAGGAGTTCGAGACCAGCCTGGCCAACATGGTGAAACCCTGTTTCTACTAAAAATACAAAAATTAGCCAGGCATGGTGGTGCATGCCTGTAATCCCAGCTACTCAGGTGGCTGGGGCACAAGAATCGCTTGAACTCGGGAGGCAGAGGTTGCAGTGGGCCGAGATCTTGCCACTGTACTCCAGCCTAGGTGACAGAGCAAGGCCCTGTCTCCAAACAAAGAAAAAAATTAAACAGAACATAGGCAAAGTTCAGCATAGCACGATGCTTTCAGGGATCCCCAAGTAATGCATTAGGGTTAGGATCAAGGTTGGACAAAAGCAAGGAAAGAAACTGGTAGAGTCACCAGGGCTCTGATTTTTGAGTGACCCTTGATGCTTATAAAGAGCTTTACATCAGGAAGTTCAGTTTTGGGGAATGTTTAGCACATTTGAGAGAAGGTAGTGAATGAATCAGATTATACATGTCTATAACGTTCTAAGGCCAAAATACTGAAAAACAAAAGGCTGGAAGTGGGAGGACCAGTTAGGGGGCTGCTTATTGCAGGAAAGAAAGGAGGGTTGAAACCATGGTGATAACAATGTGAGTGGAAGAAAGTACTCGCAAGCAAGGGCCCCAGGTTTGATTCCCAGGCTAGGATTTTGCCCAGTCTTGCAAAGAAGAGTTCATCTCTGCCCCATTCTCTCATCGAGCATCCTGTCCATAACCTCAGACATTGAGGGTCTTTGGCTAAAAAACCTGCACTCTCCCTCACTGCTGCTTCCCCCGCCCAACCTTGGTTACATGCTGTGCAGAATCGTTGCTGCTGATATGCACGTTATGTAACACTTGTTTCTATACTATGAGAACCAAGAGAGGGGGAAAAAAGGCTGCCTGACAAGTAATTTTGTACGTAAAAATAATCTGCCAAAGGCTTGGGGAAATGTACCTGTAATTCTTCCACACTTTGGCACTTACACCCGCTTGCCTGCCGACTACTTCTGCCTTCAAACGCCCTGGGAGCAAAACACGATTACAAAAGACAGGCAAGAATGTCCTTTCCGCTTTCAGAACCTGGGACCAACACTGTGTGTGTGTGTGTGTGTGTGTATGTGTGTGTGTGTGTGTGTGTGTGATCATTCCCTGCTTTCTTTCTACTTACAAAATTACATTGAGAACAATGCCTGATTTCTCAACTGCAAAGTAAGGATAATAATAGTCCTTAATTTACAAGTGGTTGGTGAGACTAAAATGAAATAATTCATATAAATAGGGCTTTACGTGATATTTGGCACGTAGTAGGCATTTATTAAAGGGTTTTGTGAGCTGCATTTGAGCGAGCGCTTACTGTTGCCAGATTTGTGCTAACTGCTTTACCTCATTTAGTACTGGGGGTGCTGTCCGTGGTCCTGAATTGCCTTTTGCTGTGGGAGCTTTTTTCCCCCAGGAAGCTGATTCTGTCAACCCATACATCATTCCCCAGAAATTCATAACCATGTGATTTTCAGAAAACATAATTTTAGGTCTCTTTGAAAATCAACGTTATGGAGTTACGGCTTATATGCAAGTGCATTCATTTTAATTGTACATTTTGATGACTTTTTACAAATTTATACACCAATGTAACTAGCCCCACCATCAAGATACAGAGTATTTCCATTACTCTAGAAAGTCTCATTAGATCTCACCTTAATAAACTCCCAATCTCTGGCCTCAGACAAACACTATTTAGCCTTCTGACACTAGATTTCATTTGTCATTTCTAGATTTCAAATAAATGAAATTATATAGTATGTACTATTTTATATCTGCCTTCTTTCTCTCTGCATAATTTTTAAAATTCATTTATACTGCTACATGTATCAATAGCTTATTTATTATTGTTGTTAAAGGATATCCCACAAGTAATTTATCCACTCACCTATGAATAGATCTGGGGGTTACTTTTAGCTTGGAGTTATTACGAATAAAGCTACTATGAACATTAGTGTACAAAACTTTATGTGGACATTTGTGTTTATTTACCTTGAGCAGACATCTAGGAGTAGAACTGATGTGTCATATGGTAAGTGCAGGTTAAACTTTATTTAAAAACAACCAAATTCTTCTCTGTTGTACTATTTTACACCTTCAGTGTATGAGAATTCCAGTCACTCCATATTTTCAACATCACTTGATATCATCATCTTTTTCATTTTAGCCAGTCTAACGGGTGGTATCTTATTGTAGTTTTAATGTGCATTTCCCTGATGACTAATGGCATTGGAATCTTTTCATGTACTTATTGACCATATGTTTATCTTCTTTAGTGGATTGTCTGTTAAAATCTTTGCCCATTTAAATCTGATATTAACGCTATCAAGAAATCCCAGATCTTTATGAAGGAAGTTATTGGCAGGCAGATCACCTGAGGTCAGGAGTTTGAGACCAGCCTGGCCAACATGATAAAACCCCATCTCTACTAAAAATATGAAAATTAGCCAGGCATGATGGTGCACGCCTGTAGTCTTAGCTACTTGAGAGGCTGAGACAGGAGAATCACTTGAACCTGGGAGGTGGAAGTTGCAGTGAGCCAAGATCACTCCACTGCACTCCAGCCGGGGTGACAGAGCAAGACTCTATCTCAAAAATAAAAAAAGTTGAAAGTTACAGGAAGACATAATCATAATCAACCTCAGAATAATGCAATTATTGAACTACTGAATTCAATAATTCAATAAACTAATGAATTATTGAACTATTGAATTCAATAATTCAATAAACTAATGAATTATTGAACTCTATGGACAAACCTCTATCACCAACATGGGATTCTGGGTGCAGATACACTGTAGAGAGGTAGGAAGATTGATAGAGTGAAAAAGACCTGTCATGTTATCTCAAACCAACTCTTTCCTAGCTGGTTGACTCCTTGTGAGTCATTTAATCTCCATCACTCTCACAGTTACCTACAAAAAATAGAGCTAGTGCAACCTACCTAAATATGTTATCAGGAAGACCACAGTCAATGTACATAGTTGTATGCTGCATAGTGAATACTCAAAATATAGAGCTATTAATTATATTATATTCCAAATATATCAGTTATCTGTTACCATAATAACAAATATCTTGGATTTATTGATAGTATTAATATCAGATTTAAGTGGGCAAAGATTTTAACAGACAATCCACCAAATAATGTTGATGTTAAAACCACCCTCCAAAATACCATACCTTTTTTTCTTTTAAAAAAGGATTTATTTAGCTACCAAATCTGTAATTGGTTATTTAGTCTGGGATCCGCTGGGCAGATCTTTCAGTCTCAGCTCAGCTCATTCACATGTCTAGTACTGGCTGGCTGTTGACTAATGTAGGATGATCTTGGATGGGAGAAGGGAATAACCTGGGTCTGTTTCACATGTCTCTCCTCCTTCATCACAGTAGTGTTGGCAATGGCAGAGGTACAAGAGAGCAAAAAGAAACACACAAGGGCTCTTCAGCTATAGGCTCAGAATTGGCACATAGTCACTCCTACCATATTCTATTGGCCAAAGCAAATCACAAGCCCAGACCAAATTCAGGAGGTAGGGAAAGAGACTCGCAAAGTCACATCAAAAAGAGTTTCCATGGAGGGAGGTCTGAAGAATTGGGTCTATCATTACAGGGTGCTATACAAAGCAATCTCCAAGTGGCCCCCCAATAATAAACAACTTTCTTTCTGCCCTCTGTAAGATTTTGCTTATTCTGGACTAAGGCCAAATATCTATGTTCCAATTCTCCCTGATCCCAGAAGAAAGAACATCCCAATGACCTGAGTTTCATAAGACATGAGTTGGCATCACTGCTCCTTAACAAGTCTAGCTGGGCCAGGAGGAACAGAAGATGAGAAGTTGGGTCATTTCCAAGGAGATGCTAATGGTGCTCATCACCCCTACCCCCAGCAATGCCATTCCTGAATGTTTCCCTCTATCCTACTAAATGAGCTGGAGTCCAAGGAGCCAAGCAGACTACTTCTCTGCTTGGGACAGGTGAAGACTCTGGTCTCAGATGGAGGTTTTTTTTTTTTTTTGAGATGGAGTTTTCGCTCTTGTCACCGAGCTGGAGTGCAATGGCATCATCTCAGCTCACTGCAACCTCTGCCTCCCAGGTTCAAGCGACTCTCCTGCCTCAGCCTCCCAAGTAGCTGGATGACAGGCATGCACCACCACACCTGGCTAATTTTTGTATTTTTAGTAGAGATGGGGTTTTGCCACATTGGTCAGGCTGATCTCGAACTCCTGGCCTCAGGTGATCCACCCACCTCGGCCTCCCAAAATGCTAGAATTACAGGTGTGAGGCAGCATGCTCAGCCAAATGGTGCTATCTTAGCAAGCTTCTTTAACTTTTCCAATCATGGGCTGAACCATCTTGGACTTGGATCCTGAAAATAATGGAGGTATATCAGAGCAAATTGGGAAGAACTTCCTTATTAGGGACATCTACTGGGTAGTGTGGCCAGCTCACAACAACCACTCCTATTGGTCTCCCAACCCAAGGATATAACAGTGAGCTCCTGGCAGTTTATTTATACAACAGGACACCACCATCCCCCATGCCTGAGTCTGTTGATTTGAATGCAAGTGGACTCCTAATCGAAGCTGGGTCAGAACCCTTTCTTTTGAATGTAAAATTGTAATATTTTATCTTTCTGGGAAGTTTGGGCTTGGCAGCTACTACTATGATTATGAAGATCATGTGGATTAGAGAAGCGGGAAAAGAAAGGCTTCTGAAAAAGAAAGACATGAAGCACAGAGTAGGAAATAGAATCTAAGTGGCTTCCAAATTCCTGGTTTGGGTTCTTACAGTGGAAGTGTGTTGGTTTTGACTGTCCAGTGCTCATTCTTCCTTGTTCAGGTATCAATACTTTGAGCTTCCTTTGGAGAACCACCTTCCCGCCTCCCGTCAGTCCAGGTCATCAAGTCCAGTTTCACCCTAATTGTAGGGGAGAGTATGTCACCTAAGCCTAGCCAAATATGGGCACTGCATGATGATTTCAGAAATAAGAACATAATCCAGTTAGAGCCAGCTAATCCCAGGATTTAGGCAGATGTGACTAGAAGAAAAAAGCACCCTATGTTTTCTACTAGACTTGAAGCTGTATGGTTGCAAACCAGGAACTTCTGGCCACCATCTGGTCACCATGTGAAGAAAGCCTGCCTGAAAATGAGACCAACACAGCAGAAGGCAGATCTGAGAAACGGAAACTAAGTCCTGATAACGTCTCATGGTTTGAGTTCCTTGATCCAGCTCTGACTGAAGCAGTATCTCTAGGGAACTTTGCAGTTACAAGCTTTTCGTCTTAGCTATTATGAACTGGGTTTCCTGTTTCTCACAAAGGTCAAAACTATGACTTCCTTGAATTCAATTGCACTCCTGTCTGTGAGAGATCCCTATCAACTCCCAGCTATGGAGCTTGAATAGCTTCTCTTAAAACAATCAAGAGTCATAATTCAGGACCTTTCTGCTTTGTATTACATAAGATATAATAGAAAGTGTAATAGAAAGAAGTGGATGAGAGTAGTCTAATATTTACTGTGTACCAGGCACTGTACAAAGGCACTTTACTTCATTACATAATCAGTTCTGCTGCTATAGTGCAACATAAACATTTCTAAAAATTACTGCACTCTACAAAATCATGCAATAAAACCTACAGAGTTTATGGGGAAATGAGGTTAGGGCACACCATTCAAAAACTTCATCAGTGACACATTTTTTAAAGACAGGAGCCTCCCATAAAAATGTTGAAAGTTGGGCTTTGGGGTTGCTTCCTGGATAAAGAAAATGTGGCACATATACACCATGGAATACTATGCAGCCATAAAAAAAGAGTTCGTGTCCTTGGCAGGGACATGGATGAAGCTGGTAACCATCATTCTCAGCAAACTGACACAGGAACAGAAAACCAAACACCTCATGTTCTCACTCATAAGTAGGAGATGAACCATGAGAACACATGGACACAGGGAGGGAAACATCACACACCAGAGCCTCTCTTGGGGGTGAGGGCAAGAGGAGGGAGAGCATTAGGACAAGTACCTAATGCATGCGGGGCTTAAAAACCTAGATGACAGGTTGATAGGTACAGCAAACCACCATGGCACATGTATACCTGTGTAACAAACCTGCACGTTCTGCAAATGTATCCCAGAATTTAAAGTAAAATTTTTTAAAATGTGGAAAGTTGGAAAGACAGTTGCAACACCAGACGTGGGTGGGCATGGTTCACAACTCAGGTAGCTGGCAGATGTTTGAGGTGTGTGTATTTTGTGTATTCCTATGTGGCTCAGTTTCTTTGAGTGCAGTTTTCCGCATTCGCCTATTGTGTCTCACTGAGGAAATTTCACATGAACACATGCAAAATTCACATTATGCTCAAAATGTTACCTGATATATCAATCTCACTTGTGCAAATTCATGTTTTCAGAACAAGTGCTATAACAGAACTGTCTCATATGAGCCTAACCTTAACCTCATGATATAGATATTATTTTTTTAGGCTATAAAGGGAAGACATTGAGGTTCAAAGAGCCAGTGAGTTGCAGACCTAAAATTCAAACCCACGTCTGTCAGACTCTACTGCTCACATGCTTTTCATACTGGCATGCTCCATCTGCACTCCAGTGTTTCCTATGATATGTGTATAAATTGCCTTACCCTTGGCTGTCTCAGGAATTACACAAGATCTTGCACTGAAATATAAGCCTTGGCACAGTTAGTGGTTGGTGACTGTATCTTATTGACCACTCTACCTCAGGCATCGCATCTGTAAAATGAAACATTTGCTACTTACCCACCCCTGGAGAGGGTGCAATGGCTGAATACACTATTATCAAGGCAACAGAGCTCATTCAGCTCCCAAAGCAGGAATAACTGGGGTTTCTTCATCCAACCTGCTCCATTTGACAGAGGAGGAAACCAAGGGCCCAAGAAAACAAGGGATTCATCAAGGTCACACAGGAAGGCAGAGGCAGAAGAGGGATTAAAATCTGGGACTGTGGATCCCCAGTAAAGTTATTTCCCAATATACCCAGAGTAAGATCCATGGTAATCACAGTGCCCTGGGGGAACTGGTTTGGCCATTGTTTACTTACAATAGACCCCCTCACCATCAACACAACAGAGATACAGAAACGGCTGGAAGGTATGGGCTCAGCCTTCCAAGCTTTGCAGTTCTGCAGTCACTTGGCTACACATAAATCCACAGCTCATTATTCTGACACTGAGTAATAGCCCTGTGCTAGAAGCCAGGATAATCAATCACTCAACCAATACTTAGAACTCCCCTGTCAGTGACGCACTCATTTTGGCCATGAAGGGGTCTTTGGGATTCATTTTCCCCATTGCATTCCTCTCCTATAAATGTTTTTATAGAATTTGCCTGCCCAGAAAGCTGCATTTATTAAAGAATAATTAATTCTTTCCTGCCATATTTTATTCATCAAAGCCTTAAAGAGCTGCCCGTTAGTGCCTGTGGTCTGCAAGACATAACTGTACTACACAGGAACACTATACAAAGTCGTTGTAATTCTAGCCAAGAGCAGAAAAACATGATGTTTCAACTCACTCATGTGGTCCGGATCTCAGGTTGAGTTCCCTAAGAAGCAAGCTCTGAAATCAATTTTGAGTACAGACAGGTTCTTGGGAAGGTGATCTCAGAAAGGGGAATGGGAAAGTTAGACAGGGAAGGGAAGCAAGCCAATACAGCATTAATGGGCATGTTACTGCAGTGGGCAACTGGGCTCAATCCTATGAGAGACCTCTGGAAATGCTGTTGAATGTGCCTAAGCGTGGACTCACCCAAGGAATGAGAAAGCTGGGTGGCTACCATTGGCTGGGGGCTGCTCCCAGGAGCATCAACTCTCCAACACTTCTAGAAGCACTTCACCTCACCTGCAGGAGAGCAGCATGTCAGAGAAAGCCCCCAGACAGTCTGAGTGCGGGGTTCTTGCAATAGGATTCCATCAGTGCCTATGAGAATGGAGGTACCAAGGAGATGTGGACAGGGCGCCAATACACCTGCTACACCTGGCTATAGATAAATACTCCGTTTTTAAAAGTCATTCAAAATGCTAAAAACAGTAATTATAAATGACATTGATCAAGTGCTTACTGTGTACCAGGCATTATGCTAAACATTGGATATGAATGATCTCATTCAGTCCTCACAGCAGCATCATGAGGTAGGTGCTATAATTATCCTCAGTTCATAGACATGGAAACTGATTCTTAGAGAGCTTGAATAAATTGCCTAGGGTCAGGAGGTAAGAAAGAAGCAGAGCTGAGATTTGAACCTCTAGGCCTCTGGCTCCCAGCCTTTGTCTTTTTACTACTTTATGCTGTCATAAATCACAAAAGTGATGAGATGGATGTGGATCTATCTAATTCGGGAGGGTGAGAAGTCGACAAGAGAGATGGGTTCCATTGTTTTGATTTTTAGATCCTACAATTAAGTGAGAACATTCTCTGTCTGCCTTTCTGTGCCTGGCTTATTTCACTTAACGTAATGATCTCTAATTCCATCTATGTTATTGCAAATGACAGATTCTCATTCTGTGTTTGTTTGTTTGTTCATTTGTTTGTTTGTTTAGACAGGGTCTCACTCTGTCGCCCAGGCTGGAGTACAGTGGCACAATCTCAGCTCACTGTAGCTTTGACCTCCTGACCCAAGTGATCCTCCCACTTTAGCCTCCCGAGTAGCTGGGACCACAAGCGTGTGCCACCACATCCAGCTAATTTTTTGCATCTTTTTGTAGAGATGAGGTTTGGCTGTGTTGCCCAGGCCAGTCTCAAATTCCTGAGTTCAAGTGATCCACCCGCCTTGGCTTACCACAATGCTGGGATTACAGGCATAAGCCACCCTGTTCGGCCAAGATCTCATTCTTTTTATGGCTGAATAGTACTCCATCGTGTATATGTACTACATTTTCTTTACCCATTCATCAGCTGATGCACACTTAGGTTGCTTCCAAATCTGGCTATTGTGAACAGTGCTGCAACAAACAGGAGTGCAGATCTCTCTTTGATATACTGATTTCCTTTCTTTGGGGGTCTATACCCAGCAATGGGATTGCTGAAGCATATGGTAGCTCTACATACCTACTAGGTGCCCACAAAAATTAAAAATAAAAAAAAAATTTTAAAGGAGAGAGACAGGTACCTAGCCTGGAAGGTTATATCTAGGGAAGGTCTATGTAGAAGACCTCTATTGCATTTGCATCCATTCCTCAGTCTCCTAGTAACAGTACCTTTACTTTCCTTTGGGGAAGAACTCCTCCCCCACTCACACGCCATGTAGTTTTGAAGTGTTGACACCCCCAGCTGGCTCCAGAACATGATCCAATCCTGACCCATCAGAGAATTTCACCACCATCTGCAGACACAGTGATTGATTCAAGCATGGTCATACGACCCCAGCTGTTCCAATGACGCTGTATGCCATAATTTGTCAATAGGCAGAAGCTCTTTTCCATGGGGATTGCTGAGCTGAGGGGCAAAACTGCTGAAGGCTTTTGATATGGTTTGGCTGTATCCCTTCTCAAATATAATCTTGAACTGCAGCTCCCATAATTCCCACATGTTGTGGGAGGGCCCCGGTAGGAGATAATTGAATCATGGAGGCAGTTTCCCCCATACTATTCCCGTCGCAGGAAATAAGTCTCACGAGATCTGATGGTTTTATACGGGGTTTCCTCTTTCACTTGGCTCTCCTTCTCTCTTGCCTGCCACCATGTGAGGTGTGTCTTTCACCTTCCACCATGATTGTGAGGCCTCCCCAGCCATGTGGAACTGTGAGTCCCTTCAACCTCTTTCTCTTTATAAATTACCCAGTCTCGGGTATGTCTTTATCAGCAGCGTGAAAACAGACTCAGGCAGCTCTCTTTACCATCTCCTGGGGAGAACCTGCCTAAGAATGAAGCCAAAAAGAGATAAATAGAACCCAATGATAGAGGCAGATTTCTTTTTTAAAACCTTTATTGAAGTGTAACTTATATTCGCTAAAATGTACCCACATTAAGTACACAGTTTGATCAATTTTGACACATACATACAATCAAGACCACCATGACAATCAAGAAATAGAAGATTTTCATCACCTGAAAAGGTTCTTTCACACTTGTTTGCAGCCAATTACCCCCACCCCAGCCCTAAGCAGCCACCGTCTACCTTTTCAGAATCTCATATAAATAGAATCATACAATATACACTTTTTAGAGCTTGGCTTCTTTCAGTATTCACTCTTTTTTTTTTTTTTTTTTTTTTTTGAGACCAAGCTTCACTCTTGTTACCGAGGCTGGAGTGCAGTGGCACGATCTCAGCTCACTGTAACCTCCGCCTCCTGGGTTCAAGTGATTCTCCTGTCTAAGCCTCCCAAGCAGCTAGGATTACAGGAGTGCACCACCATACCCAGCTAATTTTTGTATTTTTAGTAGAGACAGGGTTTCACCATGTCAGCCAGGCTGGTCTCGAACTCCTGACCTGAGGTGATGCACCTGCTTCAGCCTCCCAACACTACACATTCTTCAGTGCCTGCTTTTGAGATTCAGCTATGTTTTGTCTGAATCAATATTCATTATTTTTTATTGCCAAGAATTATTCCATCGTGTGGATGTACCACAGTTTGTTTATTCATTCTCCCATTGATAGACATTTGGGTTGTTTCCAGCTTTTAGCTATCCTGAATAGAGCTTCCATGAATATTAGTGCAGATTCTTTGTGTGGACATAATTTTCAATTCTCTTGGACAGATACATAGGAGTAAAACTGCCAGGTTGCATGCTAAGTGTATATTGGATTTTATGCTTCAGTTTATAAGAAACAAAAAGCAGACTCTTTGGGGCACCTGTGACTAGCTAGATTCCTGGAAATTTTCTACATTACCCAATAAATATTATTAATTGCTTAAGGAAGTTTGAGATGGTTTGTACTGCTGCCTATAACTGAAAGAATATTAATGGAGTCCATCCTCCAGATAAGAACATCCAAAAATGTTGGCCAGAATTTCCAAAGAAAGCTGAGGACTCTTCACCCAACATTTGTCAACCAACACTACAATTCAAGGTTGAGAAAAGAAATCTTGGGGATCACCAAAGTTTTCGTTGTTCAGTAAATGGGCTATACCCCGAAAGACCCAGATACAGCAATGGGGGAGGGAGGTACAAACAAGCTCCAGGTCTCTTTCAGGCCATAAAACACCAGGTAGTTATGGTACCTTGAAGACACAGACAATGACTTTCAATCTTAAAACCTAAATGTTGACTCTGATCAAGGAGGGGAGGGGCACTGGTTTCCCCTTCCTGCAGCCAAAGTCTCTGAGCTTCACATCCTTTTCCTATAAAATGGAAATAATACTAAGTATCATAGCTAACTGGTAGTCTTCCATCGTGTCAAGTGCTCTATCTACATTACATAGGTAGTCTTCAAAGTGATGCTATGAGAAGATTCCCATCACTACTCACATTTACAGGTATGAAAAGTAGGACTTAAGGAGGTCTGAATTGACCCACAGTGAATGTAAAATGGTGCAGCTGCTATTGTGAAACACAATACAGAGGTTTCTCAAAAGATTCAACATAGAACTACCATACGATGCAGCAATCCCATTTCTGGATATATAAAGAGTTGAATTCTGGATCTCAAAGAGGTATCTGCACTCCCATGTCCATTGCAGCATTATTCACAACAGCTAAGATACAGAAACGATGCAGAGGTCCATCAACATGCGAATAGAGAAAGAAACTGTAGTAGGGGTAGTCATACAATGGAAAATTATTCAGCCTTGAAAAACAGGGGAATCCTGTTACGCACAACACATAGATGAGACTTGAGGACATTATGCTAAATGCATAAATCAGTCACAAAGGGACAAATGCTGCATGATTCCACTTAAATGAGGACTCTAACGTTGTCAAACTCATAGAAACAGAAAGTAGTAGGGTAGTTGCCGGGTGATGGGGAGGGGAAAATTGGGAGTTGCTAATCAGTGGACAAAAATGTCTCAGTTGTACAAGATGGATACATTCTAGAAATCTGCCATACAGCATTGTCCCTATAGTTTACAATACTGTATTATACACCTAAAATATTGTTAAGGCCAGGCACAGTAGCTCATGCCTGTAATCCTAGCACTTTGGGAGGCCAAGGCCAGTAGATCATCTGAGGTCAGGAGTTCGAGACCAGCCTGACCAACATGGAGAAACCCCATTTCTACCAAAAATACAAAATTAGCTAGGCATGGTGGTGCATGCCTGTAATCCCAGCTACTCAGGAGGCCAAGGCAGGAGAATCGCTTGAACCCAGGAGGCGGAGGTTGTGGTGAGCCAGGATCGTGCCATTGCACTCCAGCCTGGGCAATAAGAGGGAAACTCTGTCTCAAAAAAAATAAAAGTCATTAAGAGGGTTTATCTCATGTTAAGTGTTCTTACAATAAAAAAATTAAAAAACAAAAAATAAAAACAGAACTGACCCGCAGTTAGGAAGAAGGAGATCAGCATGTGACCTATGTCTATGAGATTGCTAAGGAGGCACTCAACTATTATGTCCTAGTATTAAATGACTATTAGGAGTGGGGCTGTGTGTTGGTGATTCTCACCCCTGGCTCAATATTAGGATCCTCGGGAGATTTCAAAGAATTTCAATGCCGAGTTCACACACCTCAACAATTAGGTCAGCACCTCTATAGGTGGGACAGAGGCATGCTATTTTCTTTTATTTTTTTATTTTTATTTTTTTATTTTTATTATTATTATACTTTAAGTTCTAGGGTACATGTGTATAACGTGCAGGTTTGTTACATATGTATACCTGTGCCATGTTGGTGTGCTGCACCCATCAACTCATCAGCACCCATCAACTCGTCATTTACATCAGGTATAACTCCCAATGCAGTCCCTCCCCGCTCCCCCCGCCCGTGATAGGCCCCGGTGTGTGATGTTCCCCTTCCCAAGTCCAAGTGATCTCATTGTTCAGTTCCCACCTATGAGTGAGAACATGCGGTGTTTGGTTTTCTGTTCTTGTGACAGTTTGCTGAGAATGATGGTTTCCAGCTGCATCCATGTCCCTACAAAGGACACAAACTCATCCTTTTTTACGGCTGCATAGTATTCCATGACTCAAACAAATTTACAAGAAAAAAACAAACAACCCCATCAAAAAGTGGGCAAAGGATATGAACAGACATTTCTCAAAAGAAGACATTCATACAGCCAACAGACACATGAAAAAATGCTCATCATCACTGGCCATCAGAGAAATGCAAATCAAAACCACAATGAGATACCATCTCACACCAGTTAGAATGGCAATCATTAAAAAGTCAGGAAACAATAGGTGCTGGAGAGGATGTGGACAAATAGGAACACTTTTACACTGTTGGTGAGATTGTAAACTAGTTCAACCATTATGGAAAACAGTATGGCGATTCCTCAAGAATCTAGAACTAGATGTACCATATGACCCAGCCATCCCATTACTGGGTATATACCCAAAGGATCATAAATTATGCTGCTATAAAGACACACGCACATGTATGTTTATTGCGGCACTATTCACAATAGCAAAGACTTGTTATCAACCCAAATGTCCATCAATGACAGACTGGATTAAGAAAATGAGGCATGCTATTTTCTAAAGCTCCTTAGGGGTTCCAGGATCCAGGAGTTCCTCCAAAGTTAAGGACTAGTCATCTAGCGAAGTGGCATTTCAACCTAAGCATGCATCAGAATCACATGAAAGCTTTGTTAACACAGATTGCCAGGCCTCACACCCAGCGTCTTTAATTCAGCACGTCTGCAGAGTGTCCTGAGAATTTGCAGGTCTAACAAGTTTCCAGGTAATACCGTTGCCAGTCTAGGAATCAAATGTTGAAAATTACCAGTCTAGAAGGATAGAGGAAAGTAATAATTAGCCCTTGCCTACCAATGTATCCCTGTCTAATAAATAGACAATTATAATAATGTCATAAGTGTTATAATAAATGAAACACAGGGTATTCTAGAAACTCAGAAAAGGGGAAATCCAATATACCTAGAGATTCAGAAAAAATTCCAAGAGGAAATGATGTTATGCTGTTTTATAAGAATCCTCTTAACATGCTGGTATCAATGTCCAGGTAACAATGACCATGCATGAGATAAGACATCCTTCCCCAATATCTGCCCCTTTTACTTGCATTTGACAGATGTTATCGGTAATTGAGAGCCTGGCTGCACAGCTGCTATGTTCATGCAAGCAGAGACAGATGCTAACCAGGCATAGGGAAGTATCACAGGGACCTGCAGATTCAGCCAACACAGGAACTTTGAGGGTCTGCTGTGTAGCAGGCATTGTTCAAGGTGCCTTACGTGGAAGCTCTGTGGAAATGGGTATTGTCACCCCCTACTTTATAGTAGAAGAAGCTGAGGCTCAGAGAAGTGAAATAGCTCACTTGTCATACAGCCCCTAAGTGGCAAAAATAAGATTTGAACCCAGGTCTGTCTCATTTCAACTTTCTCTTTCTATCACAGTACACTGCCTCTCAGAAAATCCTGCTCAGCTTGCATGAATCCCAGCACTAGTGGGAGAAAGGAATCCAAATCCTTTCATACATATGTATGGGACTGGCTCCTCCACAGTGCCAAATGGCCACAGGTGCCAGAAAGGGTGTTGCATCTGAACCAGCCAAAATCTGTCTCTGCATCCCCGCCTCAAGAGGCTCTGGGCCAACCGGGCTGCCCAGCACCTGGGCTCCAGCTGCCAAAGGCAGGCAGGTGAGCACCAGGCTGTTGGAAGCCCAGGAAGAGCAATGACAGCTTCTCCGTTGCAAATGAGATGTTCTGGGCTTGGTCCCTCTCTACAGCTGCCAGTAAGAGGCCATGCAAATGCTTCCTTTATCCTAGAAAGAGCATGGGCTCTGAAACCAGCAGACCTCAGCTCGATTTGTTCTGTAGGTGCTTGAGCTACCAGTACACCTGCTCTGAATTTCTCTCTCCACCTTTAAAATGGAGATAACCAATCCACTAAGTGTTAGTGAGGATTAATGGAGAGGAGACATGAAGAGCTTTAACCCAGCTCCTGGCACATGGATTGAGCCACGTTTTACTAGTGGGTGTGATAACTGAGCCTTAAGTATCAGAAGCCAAGCCCCTCTCTCGAACTCACTTCCTGTCCCCACGCATGGAGGACACTTTGGCTTCCATCTCTATGTGGTAAACGCACTCTCAGGAGAACTTCTAGAGCAGGACTTCTCAACTTCAGCACTATTGTTTGGATAATTCCTCCCTGTTCATGAGTACTGGGGTTAGGGTAGGGTCCTGTGTATTGTAGGATATTTGAGCAGCATCCCTGACGTTTACTCACTCGATGCCAGGAGTCACCATCCTCTCCCAGTGGTAACAATCAAAAATGTCTGCAGACACCACCAAACACCCTGAAGGAGGTAGGAGGGAGGCAAAATTGTCCCTGGTTGAGAGCCATTGCTTCAAGAGAGGTCTAGCATTCAAGGAGACAGCAGGACCATACAGTTATTGCCGTCCACAAAGTTGAATAGCCAAGTTCAGCATCTCCTTAATTCACCCAGCCCTTCTAGATTTGAGAGAGTCAAGAGTAGAAGTCACTATTTCAGCTTCTACACCCGAGCATCTTGCCCCAGCACCAATCACCAGAGAATCCCAGGACTGGGAAATAGTATGTGGTCACAGCTAAGAATCCAGCAGGGCCTTTTGCCCTTGTGTATAATGCTCTTGAAGAAGGGTGATAGAAATCAGGTTATCCAATTCACACCTTGAATACCTGACAATTAGAACTACAAAGAGCTAGGAACGTATCCCTCCAAAATACCAGAGGTCTGGTATCATTTAATGTTTGGATCCTATTATGCAAAAGAGAAGGGATGGTGGAGATGCAAAGGATATGCAGAGATGAGGTCCTTCTCAATACATCTTGAGTGCCATATTATTATGGATGGAATCACTGGGTCCATTGTAAATTCATATGCTGAAGCCTTGACTCCACAAATATGTGTCTGTATTTGGAGCGGGGACCTTTAAGGAAGTCATTACAGTTAAATGAGGTACCAATCCAGTAAGAGGAGACACCATGGATGGAGCTGGAGGCCATTATCTTTAGCAAACCAGCACAGGAACAGAAAACCAAATGTCACATGTTCTCACTTACAAGTGGGAGCTGAACGATGAGAACACATGGACACATAGAGGGGAGCAACACTCACTGGAGCCTTTTGGAGGGTAAGGATCAGAGGATGCAAGAGAATCAAGAAAAACAACTAACGGGCCAGGCACGGTGGCTCACACCTGTAACCCCAGCACTGTAGAAGGCTGAGGTGGGCAGTTCACCTGAGGTCAGGAGTTCAAGACAAGCCTGACCAACATGGTGAAACCCTGTCTCCACTGAAAATACAAAATTAGCCAGGCGTGGTGGCACTTGCCTGTAATCCCAGCTACTCATGAGGCTGAGGCAGGAGAATTGCTTGAGCCTGGACGGCAAAAGTTGCAATGAGCCGAGATCAAGGCACCGCACTCTAGCCTGGGTGACACAGGAAGACTGTGCCTCAAAAAAAAAAAAAAAGAAAAGAAAAGAAAAAAGAAAAACAACTAATGGGTACTAGGCTTATGGGTACTAGGCTTAATACCTGGGTGATGAAGTAATCTATACAACAAACCCCAGTGACACAAGTTTACCTACGTAGCAAACCTGCACTTGTACCCCTGAACTTAAAATAAAACTTAAAAAAAAAAGATCAGGAAATGAAGAGTGGTGATAGTTGCACAACATTGCGAATATACCTAATGCCATTAAATGTATGCTTAAAATAGCTAAAATCAGAGATTTTGTGATTATATCTAGTTAGCAACAATAATAATCTTTTTAAAACTCTGAAAAAACAAGAGATGCCAGAGAGCTCTCCCACCAAGGAAAGGCCACATGAGGACATAGCAAGAAGCCACCTTCAGCAAGCCAGGAAGACAGCCCCCACCAGAAAATGGATCTGCTGGAACCTTGATCTTGGACTTCTAGCCTCCAGAACTGAGAAAATAAACTTCTGGCCGGGTGCGGTGGCTCACGCCTATCTCAGCACTTTGGGAGGCCAAGGCAGGTAGATCACTTGAGGCCAGGAGTTTGAGACCAGCCTGGCCAACATGGTGAAACCCCAAATCTACTAAAAATACAAATATTAGCTAGGCATGGTGGTGGGCACCCATAATTGCAGCTACTCGGGAGGCTAAGGGAGGAGAATCTCTTGGACTGGGGAGGCGGAGGTTGCAATCAACCAAGATCGTGCCACTGCACTGCGCCTGAGTGACAGAGCAAGACTCTGTGTCAAAATGAAAAAAAAAAGAAAAGAAAAGAAAAGAAAATACATTTCTGTTACTTAAGGCACTCAGTCTATGATACTTTGCTATGGTACCTTGAGCACACTAATGCACGGGCCGAGGAGTTTGGACTTTGCAGATCAAGGCTTTCCAATGTTCTTCGGTTCTGGGACCATCTGCATCATAATCACACAGAGGCTCTAGCACACACAGATCACCCCCCTCCACTGAATCAGGATCTCTGAGAGTGCTCACCTAAGAATCTGCATTTTCACACTCACCAGCTGGTATTGATGTACATTCAAATATGTGTCACCAAAGTTGATAGGCGACTGAGAATCAATACAGGATTTTGAGCAGATGTATGTTTTGGAAATATCACCAGCTGCAGTGCCTCTCCTGGACTGGAAATGACTGAGATGGAGACATGGCACTGAGAAGTCTCCACACCCCCTGTCTGGGACTCTTCCCTTCACCCCGCTGCAAATCACCTTCATCCCGATGAACCTTTGCCTCTTTCCACATCTTGCTCAAAGTTACAGCTTGTAAAAGATAAGCCATGAGGTGGAGGATTTGGGTGCTGGGCAAATGCTAGGAGGTGGGGGGTAGACAGACTGAGAGTAGGAGAAAAGAACAGAAAGGAAACGGGCAATACCAAAAAGCTGGTCTTCACTGGCCATTGCGATAGCTTCTTCAGGAAGCAGGGCCAACCTGCATGAGATTAGATTCAAATTGAAGGCCAGATCCCTCTTGCCAGATATGGGATCAGGCCTTTGGAGGCAAAACATGAATGACAAAGAGAAGGCCAGGACAGCAGTAGCCCAATAAACCCTCCCCACAGTGAAGCTGTGCTGATGAAGAATGTATCCAAAACACAGCAAGGAACTTTGGATGGAGAACAACTGACCCAATCAAGTCTCCAGAAGTAGCCATCCCTGTCAGGCCAAGGGTCAGGGCCCTGAGCTAGCTCCTCAGCAGAGGACAATATAGGATTTAGGGAAGAGTGAATGGTCTCAGTTGTTATAAGGAAGAAAGCCAAGTCCAGAACTTTCTCTTTTAAGTAGCCAAAAATTTCCTTTGAGAAGGGAATACAGGTAGGAGGGGAGTGCCTTAAAACTCAGTTAATTTTTTCACTGAATAAGGGGATTGAATGTGATAGCACTCAAGGCAAAGACATTCTGCATTGAATGCATGAACTAGTAAGACTTGAGTAGATCACCAGTTAGCAGTGTTCATGTCCTTGCAGCACTGGTATCAGACAAGGAAGTATTTCAGCTCTGCCCCTGGTGCTTTCAAGTTGAGTTGTCTCGAGTCTACTACTTTACTCTAAACCTCAGTTTCTCTTACCTATAAAACGGGGATAATGTATAACCTACATTGAATGAAAATTCAATGAGATAATCCATGGCAAGCATTCAGCACAGTGCCTGGCACATAATTTACACTCAATACCAGTCAACGAATTATTGTTGTTGATGATGATGATATCATCATTGTCAAAGAATACAGACTTTCAATAACACAGATCTAAATGGGAATCCCAGTTTAGCCAGTAGCTGTGAGACTTTCAGCAAATTGCTTAACAATTCTGAGTTTCAATTCCCTTGTTTGCAAAATGAGGTAATGATTCCAACATGGAAGGCTGAGATAATGTGATAATGAGATAAAAATTGGGGAAAATGCATTGCACAGAATCCCAAATCTCATACTTTCAGAAGAAGAGGCCGGGCACTGTGGCTCACACCTATAATCCCGGCACTTTGGGAGGCCAAGGCAGGCAGATCACCTGAGGTCAGGAGTTCAAGACTAGCCTGGCCATCATGGTGAAACCCCATCTCTACTAAAATACAACAATTAGCCAGGCATAGTGGCAGGGGCCTGTAATCCCAGCTACTTGGAAGGCTGAAGCAGGAGAATCAACTTGAACCTGGGAGACAGAGGTTGCAGTGAGCCAAGATCAAGCCACTGCACTCCAGCCTGGGTGGCAGAGCGAGACTCTGTCTCAAAAAAAAAAAAAAAAAAAAACAGAAGAAGAAGAAGCAAAAAGGCTACCAGAGCTCAGAGACCCCAGCACACATGTACACATTCACAGGCCCCTACTCTTCCCCTAAAAATGTATTTTGAAATTCCTAATACCGTGGAATGCTCACAAGGTCATAATTGCCCTTTTTGAGGACTGTATTTTTTAATGTCCCCAAAATATTACTAAAAAGTACTACGACAACATGTCCCTGATTTTCCAAGATGGTCTTGATCTCATGTCACTTCATTCTTTTTCTGACAGTTATCTCCATAAACATATGAATGAATGCTTTTGTAAAATTTTACACGTAAATGTAGTCATAGGTCAGAAAAATAAATCAATAAATGAAACAAAATGTGTATTGAGTATCAGTTTGGTTAATTTGCCTTGTAGGATTTGCCTAACATAAACAAAAATATCAAAAAAAACAAAAAAACACTCTACCAAAAACTTGAAAACTAGGTCACCTGAGTCTTCTTCCCAGAGGCATTAATATTCTCTGCCCTCACCACCGCCCATTACACAACCAACCATTTGGATGTACGCTTGTAAACTGATCTTTCTTACTCACTCTCTATTCCCCTGTGCAGATAAGTCACCAAATATTTAGATGGCTCTAAAATCCATAGTGTGCAAAAAGACTAGGAATGAGGACTACTTTCCAGCTTAAAGCATTAGGGATGTTGAAGCCATCAGAGGCTGAGAAGCTAAAGAAATTAATTTGGCCAGGTACAGTGGCTCACGCCTGTAATCCCAACACTTTGGGAAGCCAAGACAGGCAGATCACTTAAGGCCAGGAGTTCAAGAGCAGCCTGGCCAACATGGCGAAACTCTGTCTCTACTAAAAATACAAAAAATTAGCAGACACACGCCTGTGATTCCAGCTACTTGGGAAACTAAGGCAGGAGAACTCCTTGAGTCGAGGAAGTGGAGGTTGCAGTGAGCCAAGATCACGCCACTGCACTACAGCCTGGGCAAAAGAGCGAGATTCTGTCTCAAGAAAGAAAAGGGAAGGAAAGGGAAGGGAAGGGGAGGGGAGGGGAGGGGAGGGAAAAGAGAGAAGGAAGGAAGGAAGGAAGGAAGGAAGGAGAGGAAGGAAACAAAGAAAGAAAGAAAGAAAGAGAGAGAGAGAGAGAGAGAGAGAGAGAAAGAAAGAAAAGAGAAAAAAAGAAAAGAAAAGAAAGAAACTAACTTAAAGAAAGAAAGAAATTTGTCTTTGTGAAATTGACACCAGACTTCAAGGGTGTTGATGAATCAGCTACTCCAGAAACCTTTGATCTCCAGTAGGGAATTGGTGTATCTATGCATAGGGTAACAGTCCCCTTCAGCTACCAACTACCCAGGCAGCCTGCATGCCTTTAGGGGCAATTTTTTTGCTAGCATTGACTTTGCAGCCCCAGTAGAATCAACCCCATATGCTCAAAAGAGTTGGTTCAAAAATAAGGCAAAAATAAATTTAGTTTGTTCTCAATTTGTTGTGGAGCATAGAGTGGAGTAAAGAACACTGGCTTTGGAGATGCAGACTGGGGTCCAAACATTGGATCTCCCACTCATCATCAATTGGGCAAATTGTTTAACATCTTTGAGCTTTGACCTTCTCATCTGGGAAATGGCAGCATTGCCTTTCAAGGTTGTCACAAAAATATTAAAAGATGATGTATTCATTATAGCTAAAGCAGAGGTCGGTAAACTTTTTCTGAAAGGGGAAGACAGTTAATATTTTAGGCTTTGTGAGGCCACGTAATCTCCATTCCAACCACTCAACCATGTCATTGCAGCACAACAGGTGCCACAGACAATACATAAATGAATAAGCATGGCTGCGTTCCAGTAAAAATAAAACAGGCAACAAGCCAGACTTGGCCCATAGGCTGCAGTGTGGCTGACTCCTAACTACAGAGCATACAGTCCAATACCTACACATATGAGATAACCAATAAATGGTAGCTTTGATAATGTGGATAGCAACGCTGATGAACGGAGAGGATCCATTAACCAGCCATCTATTACGACATTTTCGTGTCCAACCCTCTGCTGGACATTGAGTGGGGAAGAGGCATATAGGTGAGATCCCCACCTTCAAGGCACTATCCAAACATGCCAAATAACTAAATAATGGGTGAAAAGGAATATGGCAATGGAAAATATCAGAGGAGTGTCTTTGAAGTCTTGTGAGTTCATAATATTTTAAACAAAAGAACAAAGTCCCGCTGTGAGGCCTGATTCATCAAGGTATTTGTATGAGGGAAGAGGAGGGGTTAACAGCCTTTATCTGCAGGCTAACATCCCGAATTCCACCCCCAGTTCAGAATTCATCCCAGCTCTCTGCTGTAGCAGACAGCACTACATCTCAGGTTGGTGCAAAGCAGTAACCCGAGATGAGATTCTCCTTGAAATAGCCGCTTTGGGTGTTCGTGCTCATTCTGGAGTCAGAAAGAATAACCAGGGGTTTAATTTTTAAAGGCCTCCTGTTGGAGCTATCTCCAACATAAGGAAATAAGCACAACTGAAAGAGAGTGGATTGGATTAATTAAGGACATTATCACTTGCTCTGTTTAATTACCTCCTAACAGCCCTTCCCAAACTGCCGTCAGAAGATGTTAACAAGTGGGTCCAGAAAAAACAAAAAGGGAAGGGTCGAATGATTTTACGAAATGCCCTTTCTTTGAGATTTATAACTCACATTAACCTTTTAAAGACTCCAGTGAGTCCTGAAGCTGAGAATCCCACATAAATGCCTTACCTGGGAGGACAGCTCTGGATTCAGGCACACCTGGGTTTTAATCTCAACTCTGACACCAATTGTGTTGTCTTAGGCACGTTGCTTTAACCTCTCTCTGTCTCAGTTTCCTCATCTGTAAAATGGGGATAATAGCCTTGCAGGATTTGCCTGTCTCAGCGAGTTCTTATGATGCAGGTGCATCTCCTGACACAGTTCCTAAACATGGCAAGGGCTTTGAAGGTACTGATTATTTTCCAGCCTTGTTTGACCACATTAACCTCTAGATCTAGCACACCTGGGCAAAGCAGCGGCCAGTGAAGGGATGTGACAGTTCTGCCTCATGGGTTAAGAGAGAAGACCCTTTAGGCGACACCCTTCTTGCAGGCTTATAACAGGATATTTGATGAATAACTGTTTAGCATGTAGGAAGTCTAGACTCTGGGCCATGGGGTGAGCAAACTAAACGTGATCCCTAGGCACGCGGAACTTAAAGTGTGGTTCCATTGATAACCCATAAGTCCCTTCCAGGAGCCACTAGCCATGTGCTCCAGGCAGATGAAAGTTCAGTTTCTCCCCGCCAAGCTCTGAATATCACAGGCAAACACCTCTAAAGCCAGGACAGGCCCCAGGCTAAGAAACAAAAGGCTATCGGCATCCTTGACTCTGGGCCCATCATTTCAGAGGAAGCTGGTGGCAGCTAGCCCCAGCAGAGGACAAACAGCCCGCAGAGGACGTGATTCTGGTCAAAGCTGTAGGCTTCAGAGCTCATTAGCACCAAGCACTGGGAAGCCTTCCAGCCCCAGGGTCCCTGATGCTGTTCACAAGGCCCACCAAGTTGCCAGAAAGACTCCTCTGATCCTAGCACAGATCATGGAAAGGTCCTGCTTCCTTGGCCTCTAACTGCTTAATCAATAATAGCTTCAGAAAGGGAGCGAGAGAGACAGGCAGCAGGAGAGGCCGGTCCCCTTCTCCCTGTCTCCCGCCACCCCCCTCCCTCCGGGTTGCTGAAAATAGCCTAATTAGATTGTCCCCCTGCCTGGGTACCATGGAGATGGCAAGCACAGAGGCTGTCACAGCACTCACACACCCTTTTGAAAGTTGTCTCTCCTCCCTGTCTGGCCGTGGCTGGCTGATGGAGACACAGGACCCAGCACTACAGGACCAGGGAGGAGGGGCTGTGGCAAGGCAGCAGTGATGGGCAAGCAATGTAAGTATCAAGCAGAATGCTTACAAAAGCACTGAGGAAGTTCCCCTGCAGGCCCTTTATGATGCTGTGGCTAAAGGCAGCTCTAACTAAGCCCCACCTCCTTCTCTGTGACCGCATTGTTTCATCTAAAACACTTAGCAAGCACTTCCCTGCAACGGGTAGAGGGTAGCTTGTTTCGTACCAGGGTACCAGAAGTTTCTCATTATTCATTTGAAATGAAAAGCATGTGCATCCTTGTCCAGTTGTTTGGTCTTATCCCCTACAGTCTCCCTCCCCAGTCTGTGCTAAGGCCACACTGAGGGTCTTCCTACACCTCCATCATACAAGCTCAGCCTGACCTCAGGGCCCTTGCACTCGCTGTTCCCTCTGTCCGGAACTCTCTTCCCCCAAATCTTCCCATGGCTGATTCCTCCTCATCATTCCATTCTCCTCTCCCAGGTCACTTCTGCAGAGAGGGCCACCCAAACACCTAAGGTAGCCTCACCTTCTCACCCCAGGGTCATTCTCTGTAATATTATTCTGTGTCATTTCTCCTTACAAATGTTCACTCTCTAAGTGAAATAAGCCAGACACAGAAAGACAAATATTGTGTGATCTCACTTATATGTGGAATCTTTAAAAAGAAGGAAAAAAAGGGCTGGGCATAGTAGTTCACACCTGTAATCCCAGCTCTTTGGGAGACCAAGGTGGGTGGATCACATGAGGTCATGGGTTTGAGACTAGCCTGGTCAATATGGCAAAACCCTGCCTCTACTAAAAATACAAAAACTAACCAGGCATGGTGGCACATGCCTGTAGTTCCAGCTACTCGGGAGGCTGAGGCATGAGAATCGCTTGAACCTGGGAAACGGAGGTTGCAGTGAGTCGAGATCATGCCACTGCACTCCAGCCTGGGCAACAGAGCAAGACTCCTTCTCCAAAAAGAAAAAAAGAAAAAAGTCAAAGGCCGGGCGTAGTGGCTCACGCCTGTAATCTCAGCACTTTGGGAGGCCGAGGCGGGTGGATCACAAGGTCAGGAGATCGAGACCATCCTGGCTAACACGATGAAACCCCATCTCTACTAAAAATGCAAAAAATTAGCCGGGCGTGGCTAATTTTTGGGTGCCTGTAGTCCCAGCTACTTGGGAGGCTGAGGCAGGAGAATGGCATGAACCTGGGAGGCGGAGCTTGCAGTGAGCCGAGATCACACCACTGCACTCCAGCCTGAGCGACAGAGCAAGACTCCGTCTCAAAAAAAAAAAAAAAAAAAAAAGTCAAATATACAGAGATAGAGGTTACCAGGGATGGGTAGGAGGAGGAAATGAGGAGATGTGGGTAAAGGATACAAAATAGCAGATATGTAGGATGAACAAGTCTAGAGATCTAAACATGAGGACTGTGGTTACCAATAGTGTAGTGTATGGGGGATTTGTGCTAAATGAGATTTATTATATATATCTATCTGCTCTTGCCAGAAAAAAAAAAATGAGTGCTAATATGAGATGATGGCTATGTGAATTTGCTTCACTATAGTAACTATTTTACTATCTACATGCATCCCATAACATCGTTTTATCCCTTAAATATACACAATAAAATTTATTTTTTAAGAAATCAAAAAAAAAAAGAAAGGTTCACTGTCTAAAATCATCTTTTGTGTGTATTTACCGCTTGCCCACCTGCGCAAGAATGTAAACTCCATTACAACAGGCTCTTTGTCTCTCTGGTTCACTGCTGCCTGTACTAGCTGCTCAATAAAAATATTTGTGGAAGATATTAGCAAGAATATCGGACAGGAAGGATCCCATTCAGCAACTTGACAAGAATATTTATTTAACTAGCTTTTTTTTTTTTATTTGAGACAGAGTCTCACTTTGTCACCCAGGCTGGAGTGCTGTGGCACAATCTTGGCTTACTACAACCTCTACTTCCTGGATTCAAGCGATTATTGTGCCTCAGCCTCCCGAGTAGCTGCGATTATAGGCACCTGCCACCATGCCTGGCTAATTTTTGTATTTTTAGTAGAGACGGGGTTTCATCATGTTGGTCAGAATGGTCTCGAACTCCTGACTTCAGGTAGTCTGCCTGCCTCGGCTTCCCAAAGTGCTGGGATTACAGTCATGAGCCACCACACCCAGCCGTTATTTAACCAGCATTTTCCAAAAGCCAGATACTCAATGTAGAGGAATTCTTATTCCAGTAGTACTTGATGCTAAGATTTTAAAGGTTAATGAGAAAAAGACCTATAACGCTGCTGATTCTGATTGTCTGCTTTTATGATTCTACGTACCTGAAATCTCAGCTAAAATTCTGTGTCTGTTATTTTCATGATTCAACATGTCAAGTATCCTAAGAGACAGTTTTAAGTCTAAGAATCTATGCACTAATGATTCTGAAGCTACGATTCTCTAAGTCCAAGATACTGTTGGTTTAAGTACAATATCCTATTGTCTAGGGGCGGGAGGTCTTAACATGAGGACTCAGGAACCAATTTGAACCATTAATGATTTTGTTTGATGTCCTTAATGCCAACCTGCAAAGAGGTTTTATTTTTTAATTCATTTATTGCCAGTATTTAAAATTTGGAAGGTTTCATCTTTTTAAAATTGGAGTTCTGGCTTCTCATTTTTTTCTTTTTTCGAGACAAGATTTTGCTCTGTCACCCAGGATGAATGCAGAGGCACAATCATAGCTTGCTGCAGTCTCAACCTCCTGGGCTCAAGCGACCCTCCTGCCTCAGCCTCCTGAGTAGCTGGGACCACAGGTGTATGCCACCACAACCAGCTAATTTTTTTTTTATTTTTATTTGACTGTAGAACTGGATCTCTCTATATTACCCAGGCTGGTGTCAAACTCCTGACCTCAAGTGATCCTCCTGCCTCAGCCTCCCAAAGTGCTGGGATTAAAGGTGTGAGCCACTATGTCTGGCCTTCTTTTTTTTTATAAAAAGGAAAAACAGGCCATGCCAAGCCCCCACTTCCACCAAGCCATGAGGGGCTGCAGCTGGGCACTGCCTCCTCCAGGCAGGGCATCTGCAGAGCTGTTGATCATCCCACATCTGGGTTTTTCACTGCTCTCCTTGGCTGCTTGACCCTTGCAGGCATTTGAGTTTGCAGCCTTGGATAGGAGGCTTCTGGGATCCTGTGATTTTTGAATGTAAGTTTTAGTGTGTATTTGAGACACTTGCAAACCCTGACTACAAATCAGTAAAGCTACAGAAGAGAATCTGCCACTGTAGTAGCTGCAGCCAGATTTCTCGGAGGCTTCTGGTTCTGGCTATTGGCCCTTTCACCTTCCCCACATCCCCAGAGTGTTAAAAATAAGTGAGGAAGGGCAGGGGAAATGGAGGAGGAAATGAGATAATTCCAGAATGGAGACCTTCCTGAAAAATCAAGATGCCTCCAAGGCTATGATCCTGAGCAAGGCGTGTACATTCTCATCTCTGTGCCTTTGCTCCAGCTGACCCACCTTCCTGAATGTCCTTCCCAATCCCTTCCAGTCATTCAAGACCTGGATCAAATCTCACCACCTCTACAAGCCACAGTGGTTCTGAATCCAGCTCTAAGCCAGACTGCCTGGAGTCGACGACTCCCAGCTCCTCCGCATACAGCTAAGAAAACCTGAGCTTAAACTTTCTGTGCCCCACTTTACTTCCTTGTTTGTAAATGAGGTTTAAAACAGGGCCCGCCATGAGTTGTTGAGATGTTTAAATTAAAAAAAAGAAATACACACACTCTCTCTCTCTTAGAACAGAGTCTAGAACATAACAAATGTTCACGAAGTGCTAGCTTTTGTCACTCTCCATCCCCTATGGAGTCCTTCTCCCCTGGTTGACAAAGGCTTTGGAACTGTGGATTCTTGTTTGTAAGCTATCTTATGTTGCCCACCTACTGTTTTATGGATATTGTATATTCATTGTATTACACTCAGTTAGTCATTCATCAAACATTTCTTAAGGCACTGGATTAGTCTGTTCTCACATTGCTATAAAGACATACTTAAGACTGGGTAATTTATGAAGACAAAAGGTTTAATTGACTGACAGTTCTGTATGGCTGGAAAGGCCTCAGGAAACTTACAGTCATGGTGGAAGGCAAAGGGGAAGCAAGGCACATCTTACGAGGTGCCAGGAGAGTGGGGGGAGAAAGAGAAAAAGAGAGAGAGAGAGAGAGAGAAGGGGGAAGCACCAGACACTTATCAAACAATCAGATCTCGTGAGAACTCACTCATTATCATGAGGACAGCATGGGGGAAACTGGCCCCATGATCCAATCACCTCCTACCAGGTCCCTCCCTCAACACATGAGGATTACAATTCAAGATGAGATTTGGCTGGGGACTCAGGGCCAAACCATATCAGGCACTGTCTTAGTTGAGTTCCCACAGATGCAGACTTTGAGACAAAGATTTGAGTGCACTGGTTTATTCTGGAGATGATCCCAGGAAGCCCCAGGTTAGGAGTGGGGATGTGATGTGGGGGAAGAGTGTATTCATAAACATGTTACCACTGTCACAACGGGACACATTCACATGGTGGACCTCTGGAAGAGGGTGTAAAAAAAAATCTCAGAGTCATCCCACCCAAGGAGTAAGGGTGCCAGGCTATTAATCCACCAATGTCTATTCTTATTTGACATATTTTTAACCTGTTATTTACTCACCAATGTTCCCTAGAGCATTAACTCCCTGGCGCTTCCATTATTCCCCATTCATATCCCAAACAAGCTCTTATGGCTCAAGAAAACTGTCAGGCAGAGAGTCACAGAGGCTTGCAGTCGAAAGCCTGCAGCTGGTGTAGGAGAGTAGAAGAAATAAGGTAGAGCACCAATAGTGTCTGCTATAGTCACCTACAAGTGCAAGGCCCTGGGAATACTAAAACCCTGCCCCTTCCACTGTAGGATAAAAAAAGGAAGGAATGTAAACAAGTGCAGGAGCAGAGAGAGATGACAGGGCACAAGAGGGGTGTGAGGGAGGAAGAGGCCAGTTCTACACAGGAGAATATAAGAAACAGCTGCGTAGAAGAAAGACAGGCATAAGCAAGGGGTTTCAGGCTGACATAGGCAGGCATGCTGAAGGAACGGTGAGCAGATCTGCATGGGCCATGTGAGAATTGAGGCTGGGGAGTTAGAGAGGGATGGTTCACGATGGACCCTGTAGGTTGTATAAAAAGGCTTGAGTTCTCACCCTAGGATCATGGGAGGCCCTCAGGTTTTTCAGTAATGGAAAAATGTGACATGGTTGGGATCCTAGATTCCTCTGGTGGCAGGGGAGAGATAAGTTGCAGTGGAGAGATAAGTTGGAAGGGAGACCAATATGGCGGCCACAGGCAAGAAGTAAAGAGCACTTGTGCAAAGAGGGTGGGGAAAAAGAGGCTGTAGGAGATGTGTGAGATATGGAAACTTCAGGACTAGGGACCTATTGGGGGTGGGAGGTTGGGAAAGAGGGAGGAGCCTAGGGTGAGTTCCCCATCTCTGGTTTGGGAAACTGGATATTAGGAAGAGCCATCTCCTGAGCCTTATAACACAGGAGAAAGGGAGGTCCAGAGTGGGAGACAATGAATGTCCCTTTGGACATCTAACAGAATGTCAAGTCCAGAGGTCAAGCGAGAGAGTTTAGAGTGGGAGGTTGAAGTTCCTAGAGAACAACGAGTTAGTCTGTGTTATACGTTGTATTATCTTTAGTATCTAGAATAGACTGGCACATGAATAGAATCCATGGATATCTACAGAATTATTCATTTAACAAGTGAATAATTTGGGGGCTCAACAGCATTGATAGGACCCTGAGGCAGCAGGTATGCAGAAGGTGTGGAGGGTGACCAAAAGAGAGCTGAAGATACCCACAGTTAGGGACAGGTTGGAGAGAAGTAGCCTGAGCTGAATGGTCAGAGAGGTTGAAGAGAAACAGCACAGAAAGTAGAGCATGAAAACCAAGGGTGGGGGATGGGGGGTGAACTTCAGGGATCAGAGAGTGGACAATGGTGTCAAACACAAGGTGTAGCCAGGCAGGCTGCAGGAGGGTACAAGAGAATCAGTGATGGATATTCATTTCCCCCTAATCAGCTGTGAACTTCTCAAGGCAGATTCACAGTCTTGTTATCATAATGTCTAATACAGTTCATTTTCTCATTTCTTCGCTCACTTGTCCATCCAGCAAATATTTGCTAAGCACCTATTGTGAGCCAGGCATTGTGCAAGATTCTGGCAATAAAATAACGAACAAGATAGATAACATCTGATGAATAAGTGAATAAATGAAGTCTCCAGGTGACTTGCAATGTCCTTGGAGACAGAGTCTCTGTGTCTTGCTTCACTGGCATCCTCTTTGTCCTCAGTCACAAGTTGGAGAGATAGAGAACATGCTTGATAAATACTGTCACAGGTTGGCTGGCATGTTGATAGGTGGCAGTGGATGGAGACCCTTCTCCTCCCCCTAGACTCTTTCCCTGCTGCCCATCGCTCCTGATTTGACCTCTCCTGTTTCAGATTTAGAAGACAAGGAACAGGTGCTTAGAGAAAATGCAGCCACCCAGGTTGCTGAGGTCACTCTGGCCCCTTCTTTTGGGGCGGAAGAAAAGAATCTGGCAGGCATATTTTTCTCTCCTTCAAATCATGCAAATGCTCACATGTGAGTCTCTTCTTTGCACAGATGATATGTTAGCTAATAAAAGCTCGTCTGAAGTCAGCCTCTCAGAGTGTGCGCGTGTGTGTGTGCGTGCGCGCATGCTTCACTGCCCATCTGTAGCCCAAGCTGCAGGGACACACATGCCTTTGTGGGTGACTTTGCAATCGAAAAGGACTCCAACATTCTGTGCTCAACTCTCCGAAATAAGAGCCTCCCACTGCTTCAGACCTTCCCCTGCTCATACACCGAGGTCACCCAAGAACTGCCATGTGGCTGCAATGCCTTTCTAAGCAGGCAGTAGCCCCTAGAATGTCGATGTCCAAGGAGCCAAGTGTCTGTCTGTTGTGAACACCTCTCTTTACCCTCGCCAATATTCACTCCCACGTCTCCTCCCCTACTCTCCAGCCATGTGGTTGCGCAACGTCAACACCGATGCCCAGTTTCAGGGATTGGTGGGTTGGCACATGTCCCAGACCTGGCCAATCAGAAGGTCCCACCGGCCTGAGTGATAGAGGCAGGGATGAGAAAGTACCCGTATTTTCCTGGTAAGAGTCAATCCAAGGACCCACATGGGAACCAGTAAGCAAGAGAAGCAAAAGGAAGAAAACTCCGTATGTAAATCCCACCTCTGCCATCACTTACTGACTGTGTGACCTTGAGCAAATTATTTAACTTCTCTGAGCCTCATTTTCCTCATAGGTAAAATGAGCATCCATCCATAAGGTGTTTGCAAGATGACCTGGCACATAGTAGGTGCCTCATAAATGTTGGTTGCCCTTCACTCATACCCCAGCATCTTCTATATTTCCGTAGCAGCTGATCTCATCAGTCTTATCACCCTCCAAAAGTCTCAAATTTAAATCTCCAGGAGTAATCTCTCTTCAGAACTCCATACTCACATATCTAACACTGACTTGGCTTCTCTGTTTGGATGTCTCCCAAGCATCCCAAACTTCACAGTACCTCACATTGAGCTTAGTGATACACTCTTCCCTCCACCAACTCCACACACCAGTCACCTTCATCTCAGGAATGGCACCTCCTCTCCAAGGGTCGTCATTGCCTAACCCAGAGATCCAGGAGACATTCCTGACCCCTCTATCTCCCACCCTCATAACTAAAGCATATAGCCAGGTTCTATGGATTGCAGCTATACATTTCTTGGCCCTGTTTCTCCTCTCCTCTCCTCTCCTCTCCTCTCTCTCCTCTCCTCTCCTCTCCTCTCCTCCCCTCCCCTCCCCTCCCCTCTCCCCTCCCCTCCCCTCTCCTCTCCCCTCCCCTCTCCCCTCCCCTCTCCCCTCCCCTCCCCTACGTCTCCTCTCCTCTCCTCTCCCCTCCCCTCCCCTTCCTCTCCCCTCCCCTCTCCCCCTCTCTCTCCCCTTCTCTGTCGATGGAGTCTTACGTCTTACTCTTGTCACCCAGACTGGAGTGCAGTGGCATGATCTCGGCTCACTGCAACCTCCACCTCCCAGGTTCAAGCGATTCTCCTGCCTCAGCCTCCAAATATCTAGGATTACAGGTGCCCACCACTGCATTCAGCTAATTTTTTTGTATTTTTAGTAGAGACAGTGTTTCACCATGTTGGTCAGGCTGGTCTTGAACTCCTCACCTCAGGTGGTCTGCCCGCCTCAGCCTCCCAAAATGCTGGGATTACAGGTGTGAGCCACCACACCTAGCGGACCCTGTTTCTTTTTCACCATCTTGTCTATCCCACCCTGGGCCCAATCATCATTATGTCCCACCCAGATGAATTCACCAGTCCACTCTAGACCAAGCATCAAGAGATCTCTTTGTAAAATGTAAATCTGATCAAATCATTCCCTCGCTTAAAGCCTTCCAATGGCTTCCTAGCACTTTTAGAATAAAATCAAAACTCCTTACCTTCACTCAAAAGAGAACATGAACCGATCCTGCCCACGTCTGTGGCCTCTCCATTGGCTATGCTTCTGGCTCTGACTTTGGAGATATTTAACACATTGATCTGGCCCTCAAGCAACCTGAATTCTAGTTCCTCCGCTGCCACAGGCTCACTATTGAGGCTTGACTATATCATGTCCCTTTTTTTGGATCCCAGTAAAGTGGACAAGTTAGTCACTAGGGACATTTCCAGATTTGTTAAAAGTCAGACTTTTCCCTATATCCCCTTTGAGGTAGGCTTAAAGAAGAAACCCACCTCTTGCCCCCTGCAGTCCTCAAACACCTCCTAAACGGGTAGAAAGTGGAATGCAAAGAATCTGCCAAATGCCTCCACCCTGACATCCTCTCCCTCTCTATTTCTTGCTGGACCCAACACATTGGTTCACCCAGGACATCTCTGTAATAGAAGTTGTAAAGA
This sequence comes from Trachypithecus francoisi, assembly GCF_009764315.1. NCBI lineage: Eukaryota > Metazoa > Chordata > Mammalia > Primates > Cercopithecidae > Trachypithecus > Trachypithecus francoisi. The sequence goes on from NW_022681460.1 coordinate 101,940,717, forward strand.
AAGCACCCCCAACACATAGCTTGTCCTAGGCTCATTAATTAGTCCTGTCACCCAGAATATTACTAATGTTGTAACTTATTATTATTACTATCATTATTATTATTATTTTGAGACAGAGTCTCACTCTGTCGCCCAGGTTGGAGTGCAGTGGCGTGATCTCAGCTCACTGCAACCTCCACCTCCTGGCTTCAAGCGATTCTCCTGGCTCAGCCTCCTGAGTAGCAGGGATTACAGGCACACACCACCATGCCCGGCTAATTTTTGTATTTTTAGTAGAGACAGTGTTTCACCATGTTGGTCAGGCTGGTCTTGAACTCCTCACCTCAGGTGGTCTGCCCGCCTCAGCCTCCCAAAATGCTGGGATTACAGGTGTGAGCCACCACACCTAGCGGACCCTGTTTCTTTTTCACCATCTTGTCTATCCCACCCTGGGCCAATCATCATTATGTCCCACCCAGATGAATTCACCAGTCCACTCTAGACCAAGCATCAAGAGATCTCTTTGTAAAATGTAAATCTGATCAAATCATTCCCTCGCTTAAAGCCTTCCAATGGCTTCCTAGCACTTTTAGAATAAAATCAAAACTCCTTACCTTCACTCAAAAAGAGAACATGAACCGATCCTGCCCACGTCTGTGGCCTCACCATTGGCTATGCTTCTGGCTCTGACTTTGGAGATATTTAACACATTGATCTGGCCCTCAAGCAACCTGAATTCTAGTTCCTCCGCTGCCACAGGCTCACTATTGAGGCTTGACTATATCATGTCCCTTTTTTTGGATCCCAGTAAAGTGGACAAGTTAGTCACTAGGGACATTTCCAGATTTGTTAAAAGTCAGACTTTTCCCTATATCCCCTTTGAGGTAGGCTTAAAGAAGAAACCCACCTCTTGCCCCCTGCAGTCCTCAAACACCTCCTAAACGGGTAGAAAGTGGAATGCAAAGAATCTGCCAAATGCCTCCACCCTGACATCCTCTCCCTCTCTATTTCTTGCTGGACCCAACACATTGGTTCACCCAGGACATCTCTGTAATAGAAGTTGTAAAGAAAGCACCCCCAACACATAGCTTGTCCTAGGCTCATTAATTAGTCCTGTCACCCAGAATATTACTAATGTTGTAACTTATTATTATTACTATCATTATTATTATTATTTTGAGACAGAGTCTCACTCTGTCGCCCAGGTTGGAGTGCAGTGGCGTGATCTCAGCTCACTGCAACCTCCACCTCCTGGCTTCAAGCGATTCTCCTGGCTCAGCCTCCTGAGTAGCAGGGATTACAGGCACACACCACCATGCCCGGCTAATTTTTGTATTTTTAGTAGAGATATGGTTTCACCATACTGGTCAGGCTGGTCTGGAACTCCTGACCTTGGGTGATCCACCCACTTCGGCCTCCCAAAATGCTGGGATTACAGGCATGAGTCACTGGCCCAGCCTGTAACTTTATCATTATTTGTTGTTGTTAGTGGTGGTTGCACGTAGCTTTTCTGTCCTCTGCCCTATAATGGGACTTTTCATGCCCACTGAGCAGGTTGAGTTTTTGCACATGGCCAAAACAACTAATTCTTGGAAATACACCAGCATTTGAAAAGTTTGGAATCCCAGCGAGCTGAGGAAAATGGTGTAGGAGAGTAGAATAAAGTCTCTGAGGGCAGAGAGATCCAGGTCTAAATCTGGACTTGGCCATTTTCTAACTTATATAACCTGGAGAAAAATAGATCATGTTTTCCCCTTGCCTTGAAACATGTCCATGGTTCCCCAGTGACTTAGGGCTGAAGTCCCAAGTCACTCCCATGGCGTACAAGACCTGCAGGGTCTGACCCTTGCCTACTGCTCCAGACCATTTTGCACCAAACCTCCTCTCTCTCACTCTGTGTCAGCCACACTGGCCTTCTTTTCCCTGAAATCTTTCCCACTTTGAAGTTTCTGCACATGTTGTTCCCTCCAAATGGAATGTGCTCCCCTTGCCAACGCCAATTATTCCTTCAGGTTTCAGCTCAGGATATCATCTTAAGGAAGCTTTTTTTGATGGCCTTCCCATCTCTAATGTTCAGCCTCATGTCCCTGTTAGATGCATTCACGGCAACCTCTAATTCTGTTTCTGCAGCATAAAGCATTATTGTAATTAAATACTTGCTTGACAATGCAACTTTGAGCCTAACTTCCTACTCTAGCAAGCTCCATGAAGACAGGAACTGGCCGGGCACGGTGGCTCACATCTGTAATCCTAACACTTTGGGAGGGTGAGGCGGGCAGATCACCTGAGGTCAGGAGACCCAGACCAGCCTGGCCAACACCAGGAAACCTCATCTCTATTAAAAATACAAAAATTAGCCCGGTGCGGTGGTGCCCATCTGTAATTCCAGCTACTCAGGAGGCTGAGGCAGGAGAATTGCTTGAGCCCAGGGGGTGGAGGTTGCAGTGAGCCGAGATCACACCAGTGCACTGCAGCCTGAGCAACAGAGTGAGACTGTCTCAAAAAAAAAAAGACAGGAACCGATGACTGTCTCACATTGCAATGCCAGATCCTAGCACAGTGTCTGGCATATCAAGTTTTATGAATTAAATAAATAACTGATTGTGCAACTTAACTTCCTGGAGCCATCGCTTGTGGACAACGAGGACAATCATGACTAACTCCTAGGATGGTTGCAGGGACAAGCAGTGAAATTCTGCAGGCTTTTATTACCATGCCTGGCACATGTTAAGGGATCAATAAAAGGTCACTGTTTAGGGATTTAGAGTGTGGTGTTTACAAGCCTGTCTCTGCCAGTTAGTAGCCATGTGACATTAAACATGTGACACCTCTCTGATCATCCAGACTTTTGTGAGAACTAAATGAGATCTTTTATGTAAAGGTCCTGGCATATCATAGGCATTTTATAAGGAACAAGTGTTATTGCTGTAAGTCAGGTGAGTGTTTTCAATCACCAGGGAGTTTTATCAAACACTGATGCCAGGCCCTATTCCAGGCCAATTAAATCCATTTTTCTGGGCATTGGTATTTATTTTTTCCAACATTTTTACATGAAATTTTTAAGCTTATGTAACAGTTGAAAGATTTTTATAGTGAACACTCAATGCACATGACCTAACTTCTACATTTAACATTTTATTATTTTTTATCACCTATTTATTCATCTACTCTCCCTTCTACCCACTCATCAACCCATATTGATTTTTTATGCATTTCAAAGTAAATTGCAGACATCAGTGTATTTTCCCCTAAGTATGTCAGCATGCTTATCGTTTCGTTAACTAGTGTTCAATACCTGTTTACATTCTTTTCTTCTGAGATAAAATTTATTGAGAATGTAAGACACAAATCTTAGGAATACTATTTTATGAGTTTAACATTGCATATACATGAGTATAACATTGCATATCAAGATATAGAACATTCGCATCAGTCCAGAAGGCTTTTATGCCATTCCTCATTCAATCTGCATTCCCGTTCCCTAGAATCAACCACTGTTTTGATTTTTTTTCTACCGTAGATTAGTTTGGGGCATTGCAATTTTAAATTCTCTAGAGGAGATTCTTTGTGAAGTCAACATTCAGAACCAAAGGTCTAGGTAAATGTATCCCAGGAGGTCTCAGGAGAGGGGAAGAAACATCAGGAGTAACAGAAAGGCTCCCCGCATCCTTAGTCAAAGGAATCTCAGGATAGGCCAGCCAGGGGAGGAGAGGGAGGAACAGGTCTGTGGACCCTGCCAGCCCCTAATTATTGTGGCCATCTGGAGTCTGTGCCACAAGTCAACAAGAAAATTGCATCTCAAAAAGAAGCCACCTGGCTACGCATGGTGGCTCACGCCTGTAATTCCAGCACTTTGGGAGTCCAAGACAGGCAGATCACCTGATGTCAGGAGTTCGAAACTAGCCTGGCCAACATGGTGAAACCCCAACTCTACTAAAAATACAAAAATTAGTCAGGCACGGTGGTGAGTGCCTGTAGTCCCAGCTACTTCGAAGGGTGAGGCAGGAGAATTGCTTGAACCTGGGATGTGGAGGTTGCAGTGAGCCAAGATCACGCCACTGCACTCCAACCTGGGTGAGAGTGAGACTCCATCTCAAACAAAGAAAGAAAGAACCAACCCAAGATGAGGGCAGTTGCCTGACCCCTCTCTGGCTATTTTCATCTCCCAGCTGTCCAGGAACAAGCTTTATTTTTGAAATTGTAGCCTCTCAGTCTTATACAGCTTGTTCCAAGTGTCTGAGTTTAGATGCCAAAGGGGTAAATAAGAGTCCTAACAATCATTATGGCAGCTGCTCATTCTTGAATGCTTACCATGCACCAGGCACTCTGGGAAGCCATCCCCATGCGTCATCCCCTGTAACCCTCTTATCAGACACTGTCCGTGCCCCATCAGGCTCCTGGAGACCCCTTCTGCCTGCGGATGTGGATGCTTATGCTACAGGCTGACACCTGCCATCGTCCTTGGGGCCACTGGAGCCACCTTGTTCAGACATTCCAGGGAGTTTCTCCTCCCAATCTGCAGTAGCCCAGAGCCAGTGACCAACTGACATAAAGATAAGAGTTTGGTCCCTTTCCTCAAGGTGGAACAAACTCTGAGATGCAATTTACACTCCAGAACTGTGCACAGGATCAGTCTGAGGCTAGTCTCCACCTCAAGCCACATCATCGTTTAGTCTCCCCTTCCCTACCCTTGCTTTCCTTATTTCCTCACAGTTTCTCCCAAAGGGCAGCTCCCTTAATAAATCACCTGCATAAGAATCTCCAATTCAGGCTTTGTTATCCCATTTTAGAGATGGGGAAATCAGGCCCAGAGAATTGAAGCAGCTTGTCCCCAGTCACCAAGCTAGAACTCAAGGGACCTGAATTTGGTTTCAGGGACGTCTGACTCTAAATCTTTGACTTGAATGCTAAGTGTTCCTAATTCATAGAATAGCCATGAGAATTAAATGACACTTATGCATAAAAAAGACTTACAGTGATAGAAAAATAAATACAAGGGAGTCAAATTGTTATTCCCAATAGATGAGAAATTCAAGACAATGGCAGACTGTTTAGGCTGTTTACCAAAACCCATTTCTCTTTTTCCCATGCACATAGCTGAATAACTACATTTCCCAGCTTCCATTGCACTCTGTGTGGCCACGTGACTAGTTCTGGCCAATGTAATGTGAGAGAAAGTGATATTGGACACTTGCGGGAAGGGACATTGTGGGAAGCAGGAGTATATCCTCCATGTTCATCTTCCTGCTGGCTGTAGGAAGGTAACCTTCAGGCACTAATACCACAGTTCCCAAACTACATGTCAACATACCCTGTCAGGGCATCACCACAAACTCGCCCTGGTGCCATAGGATATTTTAGGTTTTAGGAGGACACACGGCAACATCTCTCAGGCCCCATGCAACCTGCTAGCTCAAGGTCATTCAGGGCTTCACATTAATCACTACGTTCTTTTCAATGATGTCCTATCTTTGCAAAGCTGAGTATTTGGCAGTTGTTAAGATAAAAACCAAGTATAGTAGATTCTCATTATCTACAGAGTCTGTATTTGTGAATTCATGTACTCACCAAAATTTATTCATAACCCCCAAATCCATACTCTTGTGTTTTCAAAGTCATCTATGAACATGTGCAGAGCGGTCTGAAGAAAGTCTGAACCACACAACGTGCCCATTGTCAGCCAAGGTCAAACAAAGGGTCCCTCTGCCTCCTTGTTTCAGCTCTCAAATTGTAAACAAGTGTCCTTTTCATGGACTCTTTAGTGCCAGGTTTTTTCCATTTTTGTTCTTCCTGTTGGTGATTTCACTGTTTAAAGCAGCCCCCACGTGTAGTGCGGCAGGGCTGTCTAGTCTAGTGTTCCTAAGCATGAGAAGGCTGTGATGTGCCTTATAAAGAAAATACAGGTTAGGTAAGCTTTCTCCAGGCATGAGTTATAGTGCTACTGACTGTGAGTTCAGTGTTAATGAACTAATAACGTATACCAAATAAGGTGTCTTTAAACAGAAACAAACACGAAATACATCAAAATACACGCTATGTATTGACTGGTTGACAAAAATGTAGGGACTAAGGGCTCACAGGAACCCAACCCTGTATTTCCTCTAAGACCAATGGTTAGGGATTTGCTAACTCAGTGTTTGTGGTGAGCTTAGAAAATATATCTACCGTGAATAGTGAGGATCAACTGTACTTTATGAAGATCAATGTAGGCACTGAGTTGTTACGGACATAAATACTCATTAAGTTGTTTGAATCTAACTACTTAAAAATAAGTTATTTTAAGCCTTGGCAATACAGTGAGACCTCATCTCTACAAAAAAAAAAAAAAAAAAGCAAAAATTAAAATTAGTCGAGCATGGGGGCCCATGCCTGTAATCCTAGCTACTCAGGAGGCCGAGGCGGGAGGATAACTTGAGCCAGGAAAGTAGAGATTTCCATGAGCCATGATCACGCCACTGCACTCCAGCCTGGCCAACAGAATGAGACCTTGTCTAAATAACTAAAAATAAGTGATTTCTTTAGCAGAGGGTGCTATGAAAAACATCACAAAGACATCAGAGGTACCATGAACTCAAAGAAAGGGATGGTAGAGTTACATACCAAAAGGAGGCTGGGTAATGAATTATCACATCGGGAAAAGATGTTTACCAACCAAGAACACGTGCCTTGAAGTGCCACATGAGCAAGAAATAAATGTCAACTGTCTTTGAGACATTACATAAGTTAGTGCTTCTTTCTCTACAGTGGTACAGCCTACCTTAACTAATGCACAGACCTTCCAGGCTCTCTGAAGTAAACCTGCTTCCCTATATGTTTCTCTTACTATCAGAGAGAACACGAAGCATAGTCCACCAACTAGGCATGCTCAGCTCTAGAAAATATGATATTTGGGTGGCAGGATACCTTATCCCAGCAAATACATACTTAGCATTACTCTTTCTTATGTATAGGTACTGGGGATACAAGAGTGAATAAAATACAGACCCAGTCCATAGTTTTCTCTTCTGGTGGAAAGGAAGAGATAATCAAACACAATGCATTCTAGCCTAAGGTCTATATAACGTGGTGTCTGGACAAGAAGTCACCATTTAAGTTGAGTCTTGCAAAAAGCAAGCTTGTCAGGTGGGTGATTGTCTAGAGATACACCAGGCAGAACGAGTTATGTACAAATGTGTGTACACAGATGTGAAGGGCCTCAGTGAGGGAGCACCATGAAGAGGTTTGGCAAAAGCCATGTGGTGAGGCCAGATGGGAAATCAGAGTCCAGATGATGAAGGGCCTTAAATTCCAGGTTAAGGCCGGGTATGGTGGCTCACACTTGAAATCCCAGCACTTTGGGAGGCTGAGGTGGACGGATCACCTGAGCTCAGGAGATCGAGACCAGCCTGGCCAACATGGTGAAACCCCATCTCTACAAAAATACAAAAATTAGCCAGGCATGATGATGGGTCCCTGTAATCTCAGCTACTGGGGAGGCTAAGGTGGGAGAACTGCTTGAACCTGGGAGGTGGAGTTTGCAGTGAGATGAGATCACACCATTGCACTCCAGCTTGCCCAACAGAGTGAGACTCTGTCTCAAAAAAAAAATCCAGGTTAATCCTAAACTGGAAACACGTCAAATGTCATTAACAGGAGACTATATAGATAATTGCAGTATAGTACGGAATACTACTCAGCAATAAAAGGAATGAATTACCAAGACAAACAGCAACATGGAAGAATTCAAAGATGTCCTGCCAAGCAAAAGAAGCCAGGCACAAAGGGCTATATATGCTGTGACTCCGTATATGGGATGTTCAGGACCATGCAAAACTACTCTGTGGTGAAAGAAATCAGAACAGTGGTTACTTCTGAGGGATGGGTGGGGCTGAATGAGAAGAAGCACCAGGGAATTTGCGGGGTGATGAAAATGCTCTTCCTCTTGATAGAGGAGTTGGTTGCAGGGCTATATGCATCTTTCAAAACTTATTGATTTATATGCTGAAGATATGTGCATCTCACTGTATGTAAATTTACTGATGAAAACAAGTTCTAGTGATGAAAACAAGTTCTAGCCTAAGGATTTGGCAGTTGGGGGCTGCAGAAGTGAATTTCATGCAAGCTGAGTGGTTTTATTCCCCAGAGGACTTCGGTGCCTTATATAAAGCTAATTTTGGCAGCCATCTTTTTCAAATTTTCTTAGCCACGAAGCTTTTTTTAAAAAAAAATTAAAATATTATTCACCATTCCAAAATACCAGACCTAAAGGAAGCTGTTCTGTTTGAAGTACAGATAAGAAACGGAAGGCTCCTTGGAGGCTCTACCCTCAAGGTCTCCCATTCAACTCTATGGGACCCCTGAGACACACCCAAAGACCCTAAGGACCCATAGATCCCAGGTTAAAAACCACTGATCCAATGGAGCCAGCAGGACTCCTGAGTTCAGTTGCACAGTTGCACACTGCACAAATCCAGACTACGATATGAATCATAGCAGTGGAGATGTACAATGTGGTTGCCCTGGGGGTCATGCTGGTAAAGTGGGCAAGTCAGCAAGTCAAGCTGACCTGAGAAAGATGATAAGTGGTAACAAGTACTCAGCCAGAGCATCAGGCTCAGGAGGGTGTGCTGGGGGCCTGTGCCAAACTGAGAAACACAGCCCCGTTTAACGGGGACAGCTGCTACTCACCTCCAGCTGATGGTTGCTACGTGGGAAAATGGGCTTGGCGCTGCCAGATCTTCATATTTTTTTTCTTCAAGAGAAGCCAAAAATCTAGATCTTATGTAAAGCCTCTCGGTTTTTCAATGCTGGAAATTAATTTAATTTGAAAAAAACACATTGTGTAGCTCAAATCAAACATATCTGCCAGACAAATCCACCTTCTAGGCCACCAATTTGCAACTTTTGGTTGTAGACTGCCATCAAAAAGCATCTGAGCTTTTGGCAACAGATAAAAAGAGGCACGTGTACATCGCCCCTTTGTGTCCTGGATCCAGGAAGCTGAGCTGTCTCCTTTCTGAGAGCAAAGAGACTTCATTTACACCCTCCTTCAATTTCCAGGGAATTATGCAACCAGCATTACCAGGGATATGGGCACGAATCACAACTCAAGAAGCACCACCAGAGCCGTGGGTACGTCCATGCTTGGAATGGAGTAACCACTATTACGAAAGCAGGAATTTCAAGACTTTCGTACACGCATCTCGACCTCAAGCCTCTCAAGAGAGGCACCACTTAAATGGATAAATGAGATAAAACTGCCTAATTAAAATCATCTGAAGGCACAATTGTCTTTATAAATAAATACCTAGAAATGAATGCAAACATGTTTTGATCTTATTGTCTTAAAACTTTTCTATTGCAGGATTACTATGAGAAATCCTCTGAGGCTTAGGGACCTTAACAGTGGGAAGGTGGAAGGAAATTCAGAAGCCGAGCACATCCTTTCTGCTGGGCTGAATGCCAGATGAACATTCAAAAGACACTCTCGTTTGGATCTGAGACATCCCTCCTCAGGCCCATGTCTCTCAAAGTGTGGTCTATAGAACCCCACCACTGAATCACCAAGAAAAATCTTAAAATGTAAATTATTGAGTTCTACCGGAAGCCTATTGAGTCAGCCTCTCCATGGGTGTGGCCAAGGCACCTGCTTTCTCGGCAATCACTAATACACATTAAAGTTCAAGAAGTACCAGTCCAAAGAGCTAAAAAGAATGAGTAAGACCTGCTGTTTGACAGCTCAGTGGGGTGACTGTAGTCAATAATAACTTAATTGTACATTTTAAACTAATTAAAAGAGTGTAAATGAATTGTTTGTAATGCAAAGGATAAATACTTGAGGGGATGGATTCCCCATTTACCTTGATGTGATTTTTACACCTTGCACACATGTTTCAAAGCATCTCATGTACCCCATAAATATAGATACCTACTATGTACCCATAAAAAGTAAAAGTTTAAAAAAATTAATTAAATTTTTATTTTCAAAAAATAAAAACTGGGCCAGGTGCAGTGGCTTACGCCTGTAATCCCAGCACTTTAGGAAGCTGAGGCGGATGGATCACAAGGTGAGGACATCGAGACCATCCTGGCTAACATGGTGAAACCCTGTTTCTACTAAAAATACAAAAAAAATTAGCCAGACACGGTGGCGGGCGCCTGTAGTACCAGCTACTCAGGAGGATGAGGCAGGAGAATGGCGTGAACCCGGGAGACGGAGTTTGCAGTGAGCTGAGATTGCGCCACTGCACTCCAGCCTGGGTGACAGAGCAAGACTCCATCAAAAAAAAAAAGAGAGAGAGACAGAGAGACAGAGAGAAAGAAAAGGAAGGAAGGAAGGAAGGAAGGAAGGAAGGAAGGAAGGAAGGAAGGAAGGAAGGAGGGAAGGAAGGAAGGAAAGAAAGAAAGAAGGAGAGAGAGAGAGAGAGGGAGAGGGAGGGAGGGAGAGAGAAAAAGGAAGGAAGGAAGGAAGGAAGGAAGGAAGGAAGGAAGGAAGGCAGGCCGGCCCAAGTAAGCTTATCTACTCCTGTGGCTTTGAATATTGTTTACATGCGCTGAAAAGCATATCTTTATCCCAGAACTCTCTTGTGAGCCCAAAACACATACATTCATCTGTGGACTTGATACCACCACTTGAACACCTCACAGGTATCTCAGATTGACAAGACTAAAACTGAACTCTAGATCTTCTTAATCATAGTAAGTGGAACCTCTATCCACCCAGCTGTCTATGTCAAAGATATGGACATCCTTGCCACCTCCATTTTCCTCGCCCATCACATCATATACCTGACCATGACCAATGGATTACACCAGTCCTACCTTCATTAGACTCAGTTTTTCCTGCAGTAACCAACAACCCTGAAATCTTAGTGGTTGAATACCACAGTGAGTCAACTACAGTTCTGCTGGGCTTATTCTCAGAATGTAGGTCATATTCAGGTCTACACCACCTGTCTCCTATTTCCAGAAGTCAGGCTGAAGGAGCACCCACCACCACCACCACCACCATAAATCTGGGGCTTGTCATTCTCATGGCAAGTAACAGGAACACAAGAAGCCAGTAGACACATACAAGGCCTCTGAAAGCCTCTGCTCAGTTCTGCCTGTATTACAATCACCAAAGCATGTCACAGGGCCAAGCCCAGCATCAGTGGAGTAAGGAAGTGTCTTTCAATGGAGAGGAGAAAGAATATGTGCTGAACAATGACAGCCTCAGTGACCTCCAAAACACAATCCAGGCCCATCCACTTCTCTCTCCTTCCATGGCTCACACTCTTGTCCAAGTCACCATCATCTCGCAACTGGATGTCTACAACAGCCTTCCAACGACTATCCCTGTGTCCCTCAGCCCTTCCAATCTGGCTACACAGCAGCCAACATGACCTTTTCACAACTTCTGTTTCCAATGGATTCCCATTTCACTCAGGAAAGACCCCAGTTCCATATCCTGATCTCTAAAACCCTACACAAGCTTCCCCCTATCTCTCTAGCTCCGGGGTTTTTAGCCAGGGTCTCCATAGGGTCTCTGACTTCATTTTCTCCACTTTCCCCTCTCCCTCCTGCTGCAACCACACTGGCCTGCCTTCAGGTCCCCCTAACTCTCCTCCCTCTTTCCTGTCCCCCAGCCATTCCCTCTGCCTAGATGCCATTCCCTCCACCTGGAACCCCCTTGCCATTCTCCTTGCTACCTGGGCTTCCTCCTATTCACTTTCCAGATCTCAACTTAACATTCTCTTGCTCAGAATGACCTTTTGTGATTGTCTAGTCTCAGTGGACTCCTCATAATAGTCTCTTAATCTATGTTTATTACAAATTGAAATTATAAGTGGGTACCTACAATATCAGCTTGATGTGTGCCTCCTGCTACAGGGTAAACTCCATGCAGGCAGGGGCTGAATCTATTTTGCCCACCACCAAGTCACTAGCATTGAACACAGTGCACATGGTAGACCCTCAATAACTGGTTGTTGAACAAATGCCAAGCTATCTTTTACTGGGCACCTAGGGGCTTTTTATGTTATTTTATTTGATCATCATGCCAGCTCTAGATGTACTGATTCAAGGAAACTGAAGCTCAGAAAGGTAGAATGATGCACCTAAAGTCACACCACTAGGAAAAACCAAGCCCAGATACAAATCCAGTTGTAGCTACTTCCAGAGTCCATGCAACTAACTACTGTGTTATGTTACTAGCTCTAGAGGAAACTCAAAGGTAATTTCTCAGGACCTGAGACAAAACTTGTCATGGCCCTGTTCTTTACAACCAAACTCAGCCTCAAAAATAAGGAGAAAATCAAACCCTTATCTCAAATCTGAACCTTTTATATCTGAGGGTAGGTGCCTGGGAGCCTCACGGAGGGGCCGATGCTACCCATTCTCCTCTCTACCCAACCTCTACCATGAAACATGTCATCTCTTTTAGAGAAGGAGGTATAAACACACACCAAAAAATTAACTGTCTTTAAAATCCAAGATAGAAATTAAGAGTATGTCCCAAGGCAGTGTGTGCCAAATGGTTTGTACAGACAATCCTACACTAGAAGTTTGATGTAATGTTTCTGTGCCTCAATTTTCCCAGTTATAAAATGGGGTGATAATACTAGTATCTACCTCATAGCACTGTGGGAAAGAATCCAAGAGATAAAGCATGTGAAGTGCTCAGTCATTGCCTAGTACATGGTGAGCGTTCAGTACATGTTACTATCCCTGGAATGCATGCCCTTTGAAACATGCAAGACACCACTTGTCATTTTCTGAAAGCAAAAATGACAGAGTGACACACGTCAACCCTACAGTTACAAAAGCGAGGAAGAAAACTCTGTGATAAAATTGCAGAAAGCCACCTTTTGTTGTGGCTGAAAGAACACTGGCCTCTGAGACAGAAAAACTGGAATCTAGACCAGATTCTGGCTCTTATCTTGTGACCTGGGGCAATTTTGGTATTTTTGTTTTTTGGGGTTTTTTTTTTTTTGAGACAAAGTCTCACTCTGTCACCCAAGCTAGAGTGCAGTGGCATGATCTCATCTCACTGCAACCTCTGCTTCCTGGGTTCAAGCAATTCTCCTGCCTCAGCCTCCCTAGTAGCTGGGATTACAAGAGTGTGCAACCACGCCCAGCTAATTTTTTTTTTTTTTAGTAGAGATGGGGTTTCACCGTGTTGGCCAGGGTGGTCTCAAACACCTGAACTCAAGTGATCCACCTGCCTCGGCCTCCCAAAGTGCTGGGGTTACAGGCGTGAGGCGTCACACCCAGCTCTGAGGCAAGTTTTTCCTTTCTGTGAGACTTGGTTTTCTTGTCTGAAGACAAGAGTGTTAAGAACACTATTTCTCAAACTTACCAGCATTAAACTTATCATCAAATTTATCATTATCCTACTACCTTGATGGTTGTTATTATGAAATATCTATGTATTTCCCATACTATTACTTAATATTTTTAAATTATATTCATGTCTTCAGCAAAATATTTGTTGAGCACCTGTGTGCTGGGTACTCTTCTAGACACTGAGGCAAGTTACAGATGACTTTTTTTAAAACTTAATATTTATTTTAATGTCATCCTAAGCAACAACGTCCATGAACCCATCGGATGGATAAGCTAAGGATTTATTTTTTTCTAATGTACGTAAAAATAAATGTATAACTATTAAAAGGGAAAGGATCAATCAATATCCCCTTATCATCTTGGTGGTACCTGAGTGATACATGGTGGATGCTTTTGAACACATGAGCTTGGATCATATCTAAGATCCCTTGCCACTCTTAACATTGTGCCATTCTAAATTCCTCTGAAGAAAAGATTGACTCAGCTCATCTTCCTCTCTTCCCACCCACTCTGATAGAGCAACGAACAGAGTGACATTAATTGAGTAATTATTCAGCAATTGCAATAACTTGTTTTCTGAGCCTGAGACTCGGGCCTTGTCAGTTCAAGAACACGCTTGAACTTCTTAGTTCTCTGTTTTCAATTCACACTCCAAACTTCAGGTACTTTCATAGCCTTCTCTTCAGTAAAATGGGATGTTTGTATATATCCAGGCGAAGGCATTTTCATCTTCAAAGAATGTTATCAACTTTAAATGACCTCTCTATATTTGACAGGGGAAAGGCTCCAAAATAATAATAATAACCATCATCATCATCCTACTAGATAGCTCTTACCAAACAATGTTTAGTAAGTTTTGCACAATGAGTCTAAAATGTATGTTCTGAGCTGCCTTTGAAATATAAAAAAGATCTGAAAGGGAAAACTTTCCCACCAATCAATTAAAACCCCTTAAAATTTCAGTAGAAAAATGGGTGAGGGGCATGAACTAATAATTCACAGAAGAAATACAAACGATGAATAAGCATATAAAAAGGTATTCAACTCTTTAATAATCAAAGACAATATCAATGAAAACAACAAGAGAGTAGAGGGTTTTTTTTCCAAATTAACAAAGGCTTATAGTAATTTTTCATGCTAGCAAGACTTGGGTGAAATAGGTTCTATTGTTGGAAGAATAATATTTCTATATTTCTGGAAAGCAATTGTGTTTCAAGATCTTTCAAAAAAGTTATACTCTTTGAGTTAGTAATTCCCCTTCTAGCAATCAATCCTAAGAAAACCATAGAAAAGCTATTGGTGAAACGTTTGGTACAACGTGCAGGGATGTTCATCATGATGGTATGTCTAAGAATGGGGTTTCTCAACCACCGTACTATTGATACTTTGGGCCAGACAATTAATTCTTTGCTGTAGGACCTGCCCACTACATTGTGGGATGTATACCAGCATCCCTGGCCTCCACTCACTAGATGCCAAGAGCACCATCCCCATCCACCTCCAGTTATGATCATCAAAATGGTCTTCAGACATTGCCACATGTCCCCCAGGAGGCAAAACCTGCATTGAGAATCGTTGATCCAAGAGCAAAATGTTTAAACCTCCTAAATGTCCAAGTATAAGAGAATGGTTAGATAATTCATGATGTGAATCAAAACCACAGTGAGATACCATCTCATGCCAGAATGGTGATTATTAAAAAGTCAAAACACAACAGATGCTGGTGAGGTTGCTGAGAAAAAGGATGCTTTTCCACTCTTGGTAGGAGTGTAAATTTGTTCAACCATTGTGGAAGACAGTGTTGTGATTCCTCAAAGACCTAGAGGCAGATATACCATTTGGCCCAGCAATCCTATTACTGGGTATATATATACTCAAAGGAATATAACTCATTCGATTATAAAGATAGATGCACATGTATGTTCACTGCTGCACTATTCATCCAATAGTAAAGACATGGAATCAACCCAAACGCCCATCAATGATAGACTGGATAAAGAAAATGTGGTATATGTACACCATGGGATACTGTGCAGCCATAAAAAAAAAAAAAAAATGAGATCACTTCCTTTGCAGTGACATGGATGGAACGGGAAGACATCATCCTCAGCAAACTACCATCGGAACAGAAAACCAAACACTGCATGTTCTCACTTATAAGTGGCAGTTGAATGATGAGGACACATGGACACAGGGAGGGGAACAACACACACCAGGGTCTGTCAGGAGGGGTGCAAGGGGACAGCATCAGGAAGAACAGCTAATGCATGTTTGGCTTCACACCCAGGTGAAGGGATGATCCGTGCAGCAAATCACCATGGCACGCGTTTACCCATGTAACAAACCTGCACATGCTGCGCATGTAACCCGAACGTACAGCAAAAGTTGAAGAAAAATAATAATAATTCATGATGTGCTCATATGATAGAATATTATGCATTTGTCTAAAATGTTACTTTTAATGAGTAATTAATGACATGGAAACCTAATCATAATAAAAATGCTCTCTGAAAAAAAGCAAAGAACAAAATTATTTAAGTAGACATATATTCTCAGAAAACACAGGCTGGGCCGGGAGTGGTGGCTCAGTCCCAAACCTTTCAAGCTAAAGATGATGCACCCATGTCAATGGCTGAAAAGAACAGAAGAAAATCCAAAGAACCACATTCATAAAAAATTAATGAGTTTGACCAGAAGCAGTGGCTCACAACTGTAATCCCAACACACTGGGAGGCTGAGGCGGGCAAATCACTTAAGATCGGGAGTTTGAGACCAGGCTGGCTACCATAGTGAAACCCCATCTCTACTAAAAATACAAAAATCAGCCAGGCAGGGTGGTGGGCACCTGCAATCCCAGTGACTCGGGAGGCTGAGGCAGGAGAATCGCTTGAGCCCAGGAAGCGGAGGTCAGGCACTCCAGTCTGACATCGTCACACACACAAAAAGGGAAAAAAAAAAAAAAAAAAACAGCCTAAAAGGAAACAAAGCAAATCCCTATTGTAATTATCTTTAGGTGGCAAAAGAAGCAGTTCTCATTTCTGTTTCAAAGCATCTACTGGTTATACAAGCTCAGAGAATGGATCTTTCGTCTGAAAACCCTCACTCTACGTTTCAGCAATGCCACTTTCCAGCTCTTACCTCATCTTCTGAGTTGCTGTGGCTCCATCTACAAAACACAGACAACGGTGTGCTTATTGCAAAGACTGGTAAACAGTAAGTGGAATTATGCACATAAAATGTTTAGCAAGGTTTTGGCAGGTTGTAAGTACTCAGGTGAATACTTACAACAGGTGAATTTCATTATCAAATACTCCTTTTTTGACTTTTTAAATTTTTTCTTAGAAAACAAATACAGGCCAGGCACAGTGGCTCACGCCAATAACCCCAGCACTTTAGGAGGCTAAGGCAGGTGGATCACTGGGGTCAGGGGTTCGAGACCAGCCTGGCCAACATGGTGAAACCCTGCCTCTACTAAAATCACAAAAATTAGTAGGTCATGGTGGCAGGGCGCCAATAATCTCAGCTACTCGGGTGACTGAGGCAGGAGAATCACTTGAACTGGGGCGGCAGAAGTTGCAGTGAGCTGAGATCACGCCACTGCACTCCAACCGTGGTGACAGAGCGAGAGGCTGTCTCAAAAACAAAACAAAACAAAACAAACAACAACAACAATAAAATATAAGAAAACAAATACAAAACACCAAGCCAGAAGGAGCTTGTCCATTTCCTCTGGGGAGAGACCCTGTCTGAGAATGAGTGATGGCAGATGTTTGGAGGCTTGGCACTGGGCAGAACTCTGTTAGTGGTAGAATGAAGACAGAGATGAAAAATCCACCTGGCAGAAGGGGACGATCTATGGGAAAATGTTATTTGAATTGGACAGGCTGGTGAGTAAGCTTCAAGTCAAGCGTATTGACGTGTCAACAGCCATGAAGAATTTAACTGCCTAACAATTTAAACTACCAGCAAAGGGCCTTCTAAAGAGGCACTGGGAATTTGATCTGGAAATGTCACAGTGCCTGTTGTGGTCCATCTAGACTGTAGCCTAGAGAGACAGGCGTCTCAGCGCATTGCTGCCTTTGGGATACAGTGAAGAATATGGAGACCTGGCTTCAGGGTCTTGCTGTCTTGTCCTGCATATTCTTTTTCCTCTTTGGGTATCTGATTATTGATGTATTTAAAGAAGTAGCAGAGCTTAGTATCCAAGAATAGGAATACTGGAGACCACCCCCCTAGGAGTGAATTATGGCTTCTTTACATACTAGCTATTTACCTGAGCAAGTTACTTATTTCATGGATGGAAGCCTCCATTGCTGCCTCTATAAAGACAGCGGAATCTACACTACACAAAAAGTTTAGCATCATGCCTGGTAGCACCTAGCAAGTACTCAACAAAATGGCAGCTCTAATTGCTTTTTCTTTTTCTTTTTTAAAAATTTATTTAAGTTCTGGGATACATGTGCAGAACGTGCAGGTTTGTTTTATAGGTAAATGTGTGCCATGGTGGTTTGGTGCACCTGTCAGCCCATCACCTAGGTATTAAGCCCCACATGCATTAGTTATTTATCCTGATACTCTCCCTCCCCCAACTTCCCTGCTAGGCCCTGGTGTGTGTTGTTTCTCTCCCCATGTCCATGTGTTCTCATTGTTCAGCTTCCACTCATGAATGAGAACATGTGGTATTTGGTTTTCTGTTCCTGTATTAGTTTGCTGAGGAGGATGGCTTCCAGCTTCATCCACATCCCTGCAAAGGACATGATCTCATTCATTTTCATGGCTGCATAGTATTCCATGGTGTATATGTACCACATTTTCTTTATCCAGTCTATCATTGATGGGCATTTGGGTTGATTCCACGTCTTTGAGATACCATCTCACACCTGTCAGAATGGCAATTACTAATTGCTTTTCTGAAGTTACTCCAAATATACAATTTGAACCTTCCTCAGAGTGGAATTCATCCTTCTGAAACTGCAAACTTGGTATAGATCTATGGACAGAGGCACAAAGGATGAAAGACAACAGCTCATTAGCTCCATCAAGACTTCTTGGGGCCGGGCGCGGTGGCTCAAGCCTGTAATCCCAGCACTTTGGGAGGCCGAGACGGGCGGATCACGAGGTCAGGAGATCGAGACCATCCTGGCTAATACGGTGAAACCCCGTCTCTACTAAAAAATACAAAAAACTAGCAGGGCGACTAGGCGGGCGCCTGTAGTCCCACCTACTCGGGAGGCTGAGACAGGAGAATGGCGTGAACCCGGGAGGCGGAGCTTGCAGTGAGCTGAGAGCCGGCCACTGCACTCCAGCCTGGGCGGCACAGCAAGGCTCCGTCTCAAAAAAAAAAAAAAAAAAAAAGACTTCTTGGTTGTTCCCGGTCTCAATACAATACTCTGACCGCAATTCTCTCCTCCCTTCAGCATTGATTTACCTGTCAGGTCCTCAGTAGACACTGGGAATATTGAGATGACCAGGAAATAGTCCCTGTCCTCCTCTGCAGTGGAGAAGACAGATATGGAAGAGACAGATACATTTCACTCAGGTGTGGTATCATCTAATGAGAAGAGGAAGAAGTATCCTGTCATGGTGAAGGGCTCAGGCCCTTGAGCCAGACTGGCTGGTTTTAACTCCAGGTCTTGCAAACCACATGAACCTGGGCAGCTTCCTTTGCCTCTCTAAGCCTCAGTATTTTCATCTATAAATTGGGGATAATGGTTGTACTTCTTCTCCCTCATAGAATTATCAGGACTAAAGAAGAGAAAACCCTCAGAACCATGGCTGATACACAGTGTTTCCTAAGTGTTAGCTATTACCACTATTAAACTCTGGGAAGCTAGGTGTATGGGTTCCAGAAAGACAGTTTGATTCCCTGACCCTGAAGAGGGTGGGATCTTCCCCGGGGGATTCAGCCATCTCCTCCAACATCCAGTCTGAGAAGACCTCTGAGCTCATGACCTCACCGCACCTGAATTCCCTTTAACACCACCACGCAGGTCCAGAGGAAACTTTCTTGAGAATCAAGATGGACACTTCCATTATTTTAATTACCTCCCCATAAAACACAAAATACCTGTGGCTGTAAAGAGTAATTCGTTCATTTTCTAAGTGGAAATGAAACTCCAAATTACTTCTAAAAACAATACTTCACCCTCATCTCCCCAACCACACACATGCACACACAAATGGCAAGCAAGAAGGGAAAGAAGGAAAGAAGAAGAGAAAGAGGGAGAACAAGGAAAAAGGAGGAGAAAGAAGGGGGGAGGGAAGGAGAAAGAAAAGAAGGAAGGAAGGAAGAAGGAAGGAAGGAGCAAAAGAGGGAGAAAGAAGGAAAGAGGAGGGTGAAGGGAATGAGAAAGGAAAAAGAAAAGAAGGAAGGGAGGAAGAAGGAGAGAAAGAGGGAGAAAGAAGGAAAGAAGAGGCGGAAGAAGGGTAAGAGAAAGGAAAAAGAAAAGGAGGAATGAAGGGAGCAAGGAAGAAGGAAGGAAGGAAGGAAGGAAGGAAGGTAGGTTGGTTTAAGAAGAGCAGGAAAAGATGAGGAAAAAGCCATGGGCAAGGTGAAATTCTCTGAGGATGAGCAGGGGCTGGAACAGCTGAGCTCACTCTCATCTGACCTCACCTGACAGAGAAGACAGGTGACAGGTGACAGGTGTCTTCTCTGTGACTCTTCCACCTGAACACGTGTTTGCAGAAGCTCCCTCAGGTCATTCTGGGTGATTCTCAAGCTGAATGGACTCATGGTGTCATGGTGATGTCCAACAGAAGCCAATTATTTCTTTTCTCTGGCATGAATCTGGGCAGTGTTTGAGGGTTTTGTTGAACAAGGAAGCATTGTGAGGGCAGAGAGAAACACCACCACTACATGATAGATTTAGGCCAGCCTGCCATTCATGATTCCAGACAGACAGACACACACACACACACACACACTTTCCCTGTAACCCTCTGTAGGGCTAAAGGGGTGATGGAAATATTTAGCAATCTGACGAATCAGAATGTATCCTTCACCATAGCTTTGGAGAAGGTTCTCAAATTCCCCTGTTATTATCCCTTTAGTTTAAAATTCATGGGACGGTTTAGTGGATCCAAGGTGAGGACCAGGGTAGCAGGCAGACTCCTGGGGCACTTGATTATTTTCTTATGGTATTTCAGGCCAAGTGCAGTGGCTCACTCCTGTAACTGCAACATGTTGGGAGGTTGAGGTGGAAGGATTGCTTGAAGCCGCGAGTTTGAGACCAGCTTGGGCAACATAGCAAGACGCCATCTCAACAAGTAAAATATATATGTATCAGTAAGGTGTGGTGGCATGCACCTTGTTATAGTCCCAGCTACACAGGAGACTGAGGTGGGAGGATTACTTGAGCCCAGGAGTTTGAGGCTGCAAGAAACTATGATCATATCACTTCTCTCCAGGCTAGGTGACAACAAAGACCCTAGGTCCAAAGGAAAAAAAGAAAGTATTTCAGTATTTTAGTACCCACTGTGGAAATACTTGTACATACCAGCTATCTTCAATGGGATTCTGTAGAAGTAGATCCTTAAAAGAGGGTTTGTATATGAGCGATCTATTTAAAAACTACTCCTAGTTATGAAAAAAAATACAGTAAAGGAGTAGGTGACACAGCACACAGAAAGGAAGGAAGCCCTGAAGGGTGGGGGCTTTAATAAAAGTCCCACAGCTGATAACATCAATCTTATTCTACAGGGGTGCTCTGGAGTGTAAGATGGCCCCACTGTTGGCCTGGTCTTAGGCGACAGAGCAGGATTCTCATATTTGTGCACACAGTAGTCATGAGTTCAGAGTTGTCCTGGAAGCAGGATACAAACTCTTAGGCATTTCTGGCTCTTTATATAGAGAGAAAGCAGCTCTAGAGTCCAGAAAAGTCCTCTGAGAGCCACTGGCACTGGCTGTTGGAAGCAAAAGCACAGGAAAGTCAAAGATTGCAGACCACAAAAATGGTGATAAGGGTTCCAGGAGATCTGGGTGGAAGGCCACCATTGTCACAACACCAGCTGAATGTCATCCCAAACCCTTAGGGAAGAAATGCAGACAAATGATGACATCTTAGCATGGGGCCCCTCCTCTGGTTCTCAACATTACTTTTATTAGGTAATTCACTTCTAGATGAGCTCCTTGCCTCTAGTCTCAGCCCCTTCAGTGCCAAATAGTAACAGCAGTTAAAACGTAATAGAGTGCCCACAGTGTGCCAGGGACGAGGCAGATGATTTGTCCAACCTCATAAGTTTTCAAGGTGGTCATAGTCTTCCCTTTTCACAGATGCACAAACTGAGACTCAGCAAGTTTCAGAAACTTGGAGAAGGGTTCACCAGAAATAAGCAGTAACAGAGAAATTCCAAAATATCCCAGATGTGCACAGCTAGTATTCTTCCCAACACCCTCTCCCATCCAACACCTCTTCCATTTATTTATTTATTTATTTATTTATTTATTTTTCATTGACAGATATAAAGTGTAGATATTTGTGGTATACAACATAATGCTTTGATAGATATATACAAAACATCTCCTTTTGATGGAAACAGGGCCCAGAAGCAGATCCTGAGATGAGGATTAATGCGCAATTCATGTAATATACAACACAGTATTCAGGAAGTGCTCAGAGGATAAACCAATAAGGGAATGGGTTCAGGGGCAGGACAGGGAAGGGAACTAAACTGAACGAGAGACAATTTCAGGGCAAGTCTCAGCCTCAGCCTAATCCCATCTGGAGCTCTGGGCATACATTGGGCTTCAGAGTTTGTTCCAGCTGGAGGCAAGAGAACTGAGCTCTTCTATGCCTGCACCCTTTAGTCACCCCAGGCCGTACAGACTCACTCCCATATAGGGTGGCTCCAGCAGCCCACCAGAATCCTTCAAAGAGTCACAGAGAAGCAAAGCCCACAGAAGCGTGCCAAGGAAATGAGAGGATGCCAAAGGAATCAGAGGCTATCTGGAGAACACATAGGCAGGACGCATCAGGACACCCATGGTTCTTATCAAAGCCCAGTAGCTCTTTCCAAAACCCTAGGTTTTAAACCCCAAGAACCAATTTTCCTCCTGACTGGGGAGAAAAAGCATCCTTTCCTGATAGTCTGAAGATCGCCTCAAGAACCACTTAAAAGAGCTGATTACTGACTTAAACACAGCTCTAATCTAAGGAAAGTGCCCCATTTCCCACCTCTAGAGAGAGAGACATCATCGAGTAACTTGCCCCTGGATATTCAGCTTTATTCACACAATATCAGTAAATAAGAGAGAATTTGAGTGTTCACAGAACTTCAGCAAATTGAGCTCATATTTGGGGGGTAAAGTAAAAGGCAGCTGAAATTTAATGTGAAATCCTCCGCAAGGAAGATGATTTTATACATTACAGGGGCTTCAATTTTTACACAGCAGATACTGAATGTACCTTTCATTTCTTCCTGGCACTCAGCACCTCCTCTGCTCATTTCCTTGATGCTAGAGGCTCCAAGATAAAGGAACCTTAAAGAGGTGGGGATGAGTGTACTAGCAATGGAGTGACAAGGGAAAATTGGTAGGAAGGCCAGGGGGCCCTGGGCTGAAAAACCTGGGATTACATGTATGCCAGGTCCCATATGAAGAGCCCCAGATGGACTGGAACTCCAAAATCAATGTTAAGAAGCAAGTATTTACGTTTTTTAAAAAAACACCAACAGCCAAGTAGAATGGGTACCAATGCAGGCGTTACGAACAGAAGCCAACCCCAACAACCAAGAGCACTTGTTATCTTTTTTTTTTTGACTTCTTTTTTTTATTATACTTTATGTTCTAGGGTACATGTGCACAACGTGCAGGTTTTTTTACATATGTATACATGTGCCATGTTGGTGTGCTGCACTCATTAACTCATCATTTACATTAGGTATATCTCCTAATGCTATCCCTCTCCCCTCCCCCCACCCCACAATAGACCCCAGTGTGTGATATTCCCCTTCCTGTGTCCAAGTGTTCTCATTGTTCAGTTCCCACCTATGAGTGAGAACATGCGGTGTTTGGTTTTCTGTTCTTGTGAGAGTTTGCTGAGAATGATGGTTTCCAGCTGCATCTATGTCCCTACAAAGGACATGAACTCATCCTTTTTTATGGCTGCATAGTATTCCATGGTGTATATGTGCCACATTTTCTTAATTCAGTCTGTCATTGATGGACATTTGGGTTGATTCCAAGTCTTTGCTATTGTGAATAGGAGCACTCGTTATTTTAATCACATAGCATTTGGTGATAAGAAACAGAAACCCCTCAAAGTAGCTTGAGCTAAAGGGGACACTGAGAATCAGGGGTAAAGGACAGAGCTCAAAAGGGTGAATAACTGAGTAGTTAAAAACCAAAACCACTCTCTGCTCTCTGACTCCACATAAGAAAAAATAATGTTTACTGAGGCCCTACTATGTGTTGGGTGCAGTGCTGAATGTTGTCCCTGCATTTTCTCACAGTTAACTCACGGAGAACATCTCTGAGGGATAAACATTCCTGTTTTCCAGATGGAGAAACTGAGGTTCCAAGAGGTTGAAGAAATTTTCCAAGCTCACACAGCTTGAAAGTGGCAGAATAGGGACTCAAAACTTGTCCTCCAAGCCACTCCCTGCTGCCACAAGCCACATGAGCTCTGTCTCGGCTTTGCTCTCTGGGCCTATTATATTCTGAATGCTTCTCTCTGCAGCCTGGCTTTTCCTGCCTCAGCAGGCTTGCAGAATGGAAAAATGGTCACCCCAAACCTGGTTCTAAATGGCACCCAGAGAAAAATACCAGATGGAAGATTTGAGCCTACCCTTGTCAATAGTTACATTCCATGGCACCCAATACCACCTCACAAGAGTAGCTGTGTCTTTTGGTTCAAATTCTCAAATAGCCTAATTGGCTTCTTAGTCTTCATCTAAGATGATGGGGATGGGGCAGATTTCACTGTATAGAATCAGGACAGCTAGAAGTGAGTGTGTGAGTAAGGAAACGGACAGCTACCTATAATACCCTTGTTTATTTATGCAACACTTTTTAAGTATCTTATTCTTTCCAGGTACCAGGGCTTTACAGATGAAGAAATCATCATACCTGCCCACTCACAATGCCTGGAATAGACACATAAGTAAACCATCACCATGCTGTGGCTGAGAGAAGCAAGGAGTGCTGCCATCTTGCAAAAAATGAAATCTGGTCTAGCCTAGCAAGTTAAGGGAGATGTTCTGGAGATGGTGTCTCATGAACCCAGTCTGAATGATGAATCGGCATGACCTACCGTACAAAAGTACAAAGCATGCCTTGCTGGGGGACTCTGGGGAATTAGGTAAAATGGGAGGATAGAGAATGTAAAGGAGAATGCCAGAAAATGAGATTAAAAAGGTAAGCAAGGGCCAGTTTGTGAGTGCCTTTCTGCACTAAGAAAAGAAGTGTAATCATTTTCTTGAGAGGCAATATCCTCTACTGTAGTGCTGTCCAACAGAACCTTCTGAGATGATGGAAGTGTTCTAAATCCTTCCTGTCCACTATGGTAATCACCAGCTGTGCACTTGGCATACAGCTAGTGTGACTGAGAAACTGAATTTTTAATTTTATTTAATGTTAACCAATTAAATGTAAATGGTCACATGTGGCTAGTGGCCACCATATTGGATGGCCGAATCCAGCAGGTAAGCTGTGAGCTCTCGAGGCAGAAATGATACTGGCTCCATCTCCAACTGGCTGTATGACTCAGAGGAAGTTCCTTAACCTCTCCGTACCTCAGTGTCCCCATTTGTAAAGTAGTGCCTGGCATATAGTAATCGCATTCAACGACCATAAGTCTAGTTTGAAAGTTGATGGGGAGCTCTTGTTTGGGCTGCCATAACAAAGTACCACAGACTGGGTGGCTTAAATAACAGAAATTTATGTTCTCACAATTCCAGAGGTTAGGAGGCCAAGATCAAGATACCAGCAGGGTTGGTTTCCTCTGAGGTCTCTCTTCATGACTTGTAGATAGCCACCTTTTATTATCTTCACACAGTCTTTCGCCTTTGTGCATGTCTGTGTCCAAAATCTTCTCTTCTTACAAGGATACCAGTCATATGGGGTTAGAGTCCACCCACATGACCTCATTTGACCTTAATTACCTCGTTAAAGACCCTGTCTCCGAATATAGTCACATTGTGAGATACTGGCGGTTAGGACTTCAACATATGAATTATGGGCGAGAAGACACAATTCAGCCTGTAACGAAGACCCAGGGGATTAAAAATCGAGATGGCCAGTTCTCTGATCAGGATGCTGAGTTGGCTAGACTGCTGGCTTCCTCCACCATAATCAGTCTTGAAGGAATTTCCAGGAAAGCAGAGGACCCGTGGTAAACTACTGGAGTGGCTGGGTGCTGATTTGAACTGGGATGGGTGGGCAGGGATGGCTTGAATCTGAGGCAGAAGCTGCCCAGTAAGGCTGTGAAAGGATAAACTGGAATGGGGAACTAGAGGAGGTTGAAGGAGTATGGTTCTGTCTGTTCCCCTGCCATTGCCCTGGGTCAAACAGTGCCTGCCCCTATATCCCAACTGAGAACTCTGCTCCAAATGCTGTCATGGGTAAAATCAGGGCTAGGTAAAAGTTCTGGGTTTGTGAGTGATTGATTGTGGGTTTCTGTTATCTGGGCTCCCCATCCTAGGACTCACCTACCATCTAGTTCCTGAGCTCACTAGGGCTGACTTGAGGCTCTGGCCTTTGCCCATCCACATTGCTCGTCAGAGTAGCCCAATACCTCCAGGGTAAAGTGAGCTCACTAACCACAATAACAAGATATTTGAGGAGTACAATCATTTTAAAAGAAAAACAATACATTGGGTTACAGATTCCAACAGAAGCAAAAATATTAGAACAGATGGACTTAAGTTTTTCTTAATATACTTTTGTTAAACCTGTTAAAGAAAGAAGGAAAGATATTAACAGTATAAAGTAGGAATAAGAAAATATTTAAAAGAACGAATTTGAAATATCAGGCATGAAAAATAAAATGGTTGAAATAAAAAATACAATGAATGGATAATGGGCACAAAATGCATACAGCTAAAGAATTAATTAATCAACTGGAAGACAAGATTCAGGAAGTCTTCCAGAGGAAGAAATCATGACCAAAAAATAGAAAAACATTAAAGGGAAATTATACGGCGTATAGAAGAGAAACACTAACATCAAAATAATAAAACTCCCAGAAAGAGAAATAAAAGTAGAAGGAGTAAATATTTTAAGAAATAATGGGTACAAATTTCTCAGATTTTAAAAAAGTTACAAAAGAGAAATTTAAAAAAATATATTTACACACATTGTAGTGAAAGTTCAGAAGCTATTAAAAACAAAGGAACTTCTAAAAGCATCCACGGAGAAAGAGCAAATCAAATTTTTAAAAAGAAAGAAATTATATTGATGTCAGAATTTTTTCACCAGCAGTACTAGATGCAAGAATACAGGAAGTAATATTTTCAAACAATCAAATGAGAAAAATAGAACTTAACATATTATATCCAATTAAGCTGTCATTCAAATATGAAAGTACAATAAAAATATTTTCAGATGTACAAGAGCTCAAAGATTTGCCATAGAAAGTCCCAAATTAAAACCACTATTGAATAAATTACCCGAATAAGAGGAGAGACATACAGAGGAGATGGTACCAGATGTACAGATGCATGTAATCAAATGCCTTGCTAAAGTTTGAAACTGTCCTTAAAGAGTAGCTAAGAGCAAATTTTTAAAAGACCATAAAAAGGGAACTTACATCTATAAAAGCACAGGATTAAAAATCACAAAAGCCTACTCAAAGTGTGGTTCCTTGGACCCGTAGCCTCAGCCTCACTTGACCTTGTAAAAATACAAGAACTTAAACCCCACTCACAACCTACTGAAAAAGACTCTGCATTTACTATGATCCCCAGGAGATTTAAATGCACACTGAAGTTTGAAAATAGATAATATCAACCTAACAGAAGTGGTAGTAAAGAAGGAAGAGAAAAAAAGGGATGGGAGAGTACGCTAAGTTCTTATTTTATTAGAGGGAAGATACAGGCATCTATTTTTGAGAAGAAACCAAGGATGAAAAATTTTAAAAGTGAAACAGACGGAAATAAATTTAAATGGATAAACAGCAGTCAAAACAAATGTACCACAGCAACACACAACATTATGGATAAATCTTAGTGAGGAAAAAAAAGAAAAGAAAAAATCCAAAGGATGATATACTGCGTGATACATCATAAAATTAAAAAGCAAGCAACATAAAAATATACACATTCAAGACAATAAGAGAAGCAATACAGAGATCAAAAGGAAAACAAGTAAATGATGAACCAAGACTGATGGTAGAAAACGCTGTGGTTAGATGCATATTATTGTCAATATTCTAGCTTTCATTTGGAGCAGGGGCTCACAGGCGCTTATCACATTAGTAAAAATAATGAACTATAACTATTAAATATAATTAAGTAGGCAAAAGCAAGTCCTGCATGGAACGATGGGAGTATGTCATAAACCAATAATCATAATCAGTCCATTTTTGTGTCCCGAAGGTCAAAAAAAACTTCAGCACCAGGCACAGTGTCTTGCATATAGCAGATACTCAAAAAATGTTTCTGGAATTAATCATTACTTTGACAACAATGTAAAGATCTATCAGAGCGATATCAGGCCAAGAGCAGCAGAGAGGGTGTGGCTGTAAACCATGCGAGAATTGCTGAAGGCAGGAGTGATGGGGACAAGCTAGGAGAGGGTGGTGTCTGAAGGTTTAACGCAATGTAGAATCCCCAGGACTCAATGACTGATTAGATGTGGAGACTGGGAGGAGAGATGAGTCAAAGTGTATAATGAGGATGTGGGATCCCAAAAACAGATCATGAGCCATTCCATGTCTCACAATTTTGTTCCCCCAACATTTCATTACGGAAACTTCTCCAGATACAGAAAATTTTAAAGAAGTGTATGGTGAACACATACATGCTAACCATCTACATTCTGCAATTACTACTTGGGTGTATTTTCTCTCACACACCTCTATCCTTCTATCCATCCCTCCAGTCACTCATCAATCCATATATTTTTAAGGAAGGGGTTCTGTTACATTGCAATGGGAAGAAAACAAATTTCAAAGAAAATATCTCACCTCCTTAAATATAGAAACCAAATGGTCTATGATGATGTCAAACCATCTACTCATCCAAGGTAATGAGACACTACTTCAGAACACTCCTTTGGGGCTAGGTATCACATCATTCACATTAATATTAAGTGGGTTACTTTGGAAGCAAATATTCATGTCCTTAATTGTTGTTTATGGGAGTTTTATGGAAGTAGTAATGTGCATCATTGGCAGTTGCTCTGCAGTTTGGAAATGTACTTATTGCCTAATATTTCAAATTATTTACCATCTACATGGAGAAAAATTAAATTCTGCATGCTTCAAATAATATTCAGACGTCAGCTACAATCCACATCTACTCCTCGGGTTACGTAGTACTCTTCCTTCTCTATATAAATCGACAATCATAATTTGATGAAACAGGGCTGCACTTATAAAAATTCTTTCCCAGGGGAGACTAGAAGTCATGCTTATTTCTTCCAGAATAAACAGTAAGTTATCAGATGATTCTATACCACGTCAGCCGTGCCATTTTGGTAGATGATGGTAGGGTCTATACAGGGGTCAAATTCAGGTTTCCCTTTTATTTACTGGAGAAAAGCATCCCATTGTTGTGTCATCTGCCCATTTCCAAGTACTCCCTTTCTGTCTCTTTCTCTTGCCTGTCTTTGCACCAACTAGTCCCTCTGCAAACATCCTGCCTCTCCCCCATCCTTATTCACCCACTTCACTTTTCCTTCTTTTTTTCTTATGCATTCTTTTTTTTTTTTTTTTTTTATGTTAAGTTCCAGGGTACATGCGCGGGATGTGCAGGTTTGCTGCACAGGTGAACGTGTGTCATGTTGGTTTGCTGCACAGATCCTCTCATCATCTAAGTATTAAGCCCAGCATGTATTAGCTATTTTTGCTGATGCTCTCCTTCTCCCCTCTCCCCACCCTCAATAGGCCTCAGTGTGTGTTTTTCCTCTTCCTGTGTCCATGTGTTCTGATTGTTCAGCTCCCACTTATAAGTGAGACCATGTGGTATTAGGTTTTCTGTTCCTGCATTAGTTTGCTGAGAATAATGGCTTCCAGCTCCATCCATGTCCCTGCAAAGGACATGATCTCATTCCTTTTTATGGCTGCATAGTACTTTCCATAGTGTACAGGTGCCACATTTTGTTTATCCAGTCTATCATGGATGGGCATTTGGGTTGATTCCATGTATTTGCTATTGTGAATAGGGCAGTAATGAACATACACGTGCATGTGTCTTCATAATAGAATGATTTATGTTCCTTTGGGTATATACCCAGTAATAGGATTGCTGGGTCAAATGGTATTTCTGGTTCTAGGTCTTTGAGGAATTGCCACAGTGTCTTCCACAGTGGTTTTAAGTTCTCATTCTTTACATTGCTCAAGTGTCAGTCCCCAAGACGTCTTACCTGATTCCCCTAAGTTGAACTGTGCTCTCCACATCACCAATGTTTTCCCCTATCATGAATTCCCTGAGAGCAGGGACCATTTCTTTCATTTATGCAACCCCAGTGCTTACTATAGGATTATCCACCCAGGAACCCAGCCCAACCAAGCCTCCATTATCTGGAACGCAGCCCGTCTCCAAGACAGGGGGAAGAGAACGCAGTGAGTCACACGGTGGCTCTTAAAGGCTTCCATTCACATTTCACTGGCAACAGCAAGTCATATGGCCAGACCTCAGGGAGGTTAGAAGAAAAGCATCCAAGGCATCCTCTGCTTGCACTGCTCCCTCTTTTTTTTCATGTCTCTCAAGCTTACAACGTTCTCCTCCTCCAGAGAAACCACGCAACCCTCAATGTTCTTTTGATTCATTGTTAAGTGCCACTTCTTTCCAAAAGCTGCCCCTGGCTCACTTTCAGCCACTCTCTGAGATCCCAAATACTTCTTCCCTCTTCCACCATGCTGTTACATTTCCTCTGCTTGGGGTGACATTCCAGGCAAAGCCACAGATGAAATCCGAGCAGGCTAACTCACCCATGTTGTTTTGCTGTCTGCCACTGTCACACTCACCTGCTTGAAACCTGCTTGTTACTTACTTACCTACTGCAAGGCACACTGGAAATGGAAAGCAACACCTACACCTTAGAACACCGAAAATGATTCAGAGAGATTCTGAGATTGAGGAAAGTACCTTCAGTCTGAGTATCTAGAGTAAGTGAATTTCAAAAGAATTAAGTATCTTTCCAAATCCCCATGATTCTGTTGAGACAGGAGCAGAATAAGAATTAGTCAGGAAGCGATGCTCAGTCTCAAACCTTTCAAGCTAAAGATGATGCACCCATGTCATGGCTCAAAAGAACAGAAGAAAATCCAAAGAGCCACATTCATAAAAAATTAACGAGTTTGGCCAGGCATGATGGCTTATGCCTGTAATCCCAACAATTTGGGAGGCTGAGGCAGGTGGATCACTTGAGGCCAGGAGCTCAAGACCAGCCTGGCCAACATGGTGAAACCCCATCTCTACTAAAAATACAAAAAAGTTAGCCGGGTGTGGTGGCAGGTGCCTATAATCCCAGCTACTTGGGAGGCTGAGGCACAAGAATCTCTTGAACCCCAGAGGCAGAGGTTACAGTGAGCCAGGATCTTGCCACTGCACTCCAGCCTGGGTGACAAAGCAAGACTCTATCTCAAATAATAAGAAAAAATTTATTTTTCTAGAGCCATAAGTGGGAAAGGCAACTCATGAATTTGCAGCCTCCCCATGATTGGTTCCGACACGTTGCCAAGTGAAACGAGTTGAGAATCACAGTAAAAGTGTGATTCGTCAGGATGCCCTGGGTCATCAGATTTGCTGATGAATTAAAATTTAACTAAAAATTTCTGTTGCCTTCATGTTCACTGGCAAAAAAAAAAAAAAAAAAAAAAAATGCTGTTCAAATAAATGAAGGTATTATCCTTCTTTATCACTCAGGCCACTGAGCGTGGCTTCAAGTCCTTCAAGGATGACCAAGAATCTTTCCAAATGTCTGGGTCATCTTCCATCTCCTTCCAGTCCCCCTTCCCAGACCCACCTACAATTTCCATCTTAAATTCACCAATTCCTGATTAGGCCAGGCCTATTCACAGTGCCATGCCCTTACCCCCACTCCACCCCGCCCATTTACCATTGCCTGAATGCCTTTCACTGGTCATTATCACCTAAATATTTATATTAATCCTTATACACACAACTTGCATAAATCCAATTATTCTGACAGAGCTAATAACTCTATTCCCCCCCTCTTTTTTTTAGATAGAGTCTCACTCTGTCACCTGGGTTGGAGTGCAGTGGCGCAATCTCAGCTCACTGCAACCTCCACCTCCGGGTTCAAGTGATTATCCTGCCTTAGCCTCCTAAGTAGCTGGGATTACAGGTTCCTGCCACTAAACCTAGCTAATTTTTTGTATTTTTGGTAGAGATGGGCTTTCACCATGTTGGCCAGGATGGTCTCAAACTCTTGAGCTCCTGAATCACCATGAGCCACTGCGCCCAACC
The DNA here is from genome assembly GCF_009764315.1 of Trachypithecus francoisi. Taxonomy (NCBI): domain Eukaryota; kingdom Metazoa; phylum Chordata; class Mammalia; order Primates; family Cercopithecidae; genus Trachypithecus; species Trachypithecus francoisi. The sequence goes on from NW_022681460.1 coordinate 101,972,592, forward strand.
AATAACCCTATTCTTTAATGCCCTCCCCCAATACTTTGATTATGTGAACATCATAGCTGTGTGTGAACTGCCACTCTTCCACTGGGTACAGTTTTAGTGGAATTATCAGTAAAGATAACAACACACACTTAACCAAAAGCCCCTTAAGAGCAGGAAATGTCGCTCAGATAAGTAAACACAGTGCCCGGTCACAACAGGTGCTCAACAAATATTTGTCAGATAGATTAATTAATCAATTAATTAAAATATTGTGCATGTAGGTTAACAAGGCACAAATACTGGAATCTCAGCTGACTCCATAGCAACCCTGGAAGTTTATATAAATATAGAGAGATAGATATAGATACAGATATGGATGCTATAGATGTAAGTGTAGATAAATATAGAGTTATAGATGTAGACATATATAGTTTCAGGTTCAGAATAATTTTCATAATAAGCAAACTAAAAATCCCAGTGAACTGAAGATTCTGATTAATAACAATTTCACATAGACTTAGAAATCACTTGCTAGATGGAGGCCGAGGCAGGTAGATCACCTGAGGTCAGGAGTTCAAGACCAGCCTGGCTAACATGGCAAAACCCCATCTCTACTAAAAATAAAAATTAGCTGGGCATGGTGGTAGGTACCTGTAATCCCAGCTACTCAGGAGTCTGAGGCAGGAGAAGTGCTTAACCCGGAGGTCAGAGGTTGCAGTGAGCCGAGATCACACCACTTCTCTCCAGCCTGGGTGACAGAGCAAAACTCCAGACACACACACACACACACACACACACACACACACCAGAAATCACTTGCTACCCATGGCTTATGTGGACATGAAAGTCATATTCTTAATTTTTAGAAACTATAGTCTGTTTTTTTAGGGAGACTTGGTCATTTTTGTTCACTTGGTTTCCATGCCCCCTTCTTTGGGTAAGAACATGTCAATTTTCCTTTAGGGAACTACCTCTCTCTTCCATTGGATTCAATTTTAGAGAAATTATCAATAAAGATGTCCTGCCCTCTCCTGGCCAAGGAATGGCCCAAGCTTATCCAGATATACGCTTTCTCCCCATAATTTGAATCATGAGCAGTGAATACAAGGACTGACACTAGATAGGTCGTCATTGCCATTCTCTAGGGACCTTGGAACTCCCTACTCCCTGTTCTTCCTAGGCCTTCCACTTTATAATTGGTCTCTTTGGCTTACCACCAAAGAATCCTGGCAGGCAGTGCTGGAGACCCTTGACTTGTGTCTTCAGCCCACTCCGGGCTTCACTTGCAATAATACTTTAATGACACTTATACATAATAAGGAAAGCAAACATACTTTTATGCCACAGGCAACAAAATCCAGAAGGGTGCTTGAAGAATACGTTACTAATCCCCTCCAGATAATATCCACACAAAAGAAGAGCCTTTTCCAAGGCTATACAGACAATTAGTGGCAAAATTGAGACCAGAATATAGCCATCTGAAGGCCCAATTCAGTGCTCTTTCCACTGTACCCAAATCAATGCTACTATCCCTACCTCTAGGGGTCTTAATGTGAATATTTATAGTTTAAAATTTCTTAAGAATAATTCATTAGTGGGTAGAGTGGTTGGAAAAGTTCAATGTGTTACATACACACAAGTTGCTTAGCTCAAAGGCACTAAAAGAAAAAAGCAACTATCACTAGCATCTGCAGATTTTAAGTTCATTTTTGTCTGTAGGAGGAAGGTGAGTGATGGGGTAAATTAGTCTGATCCTTCCCAGTTGTCTGCCAAATCTCTGCTCTGTAGTCAAAATGTTTCACTCATCCAGTGACTGGCCAAATGGAATTAACTAGCGTGGTCTGTAGCCTATATCTTTATAGGAGTTAAGAATCACTTCCCAAGCACCACTAGAACTGAACTCTCCAGCAAAACAACAGGCCCATGTTTCCTGACTTTCTATTTCCCTGAAGAATCAGCTCAGTCCAGAGGGCCATCCTGATCCTATATAATTCCAGGAAAACTGTTGACATTTGAGAAGGAAAAGAATGGCAAAAGGAAAACTTTCTGTGAATATGGGATTCAGCTGCCAGGTTCTTCAGGGAAAGTGAATAGGATCCTTCATGAGTCCCTGTTTTTATTCTTGCTAACAAAATCTATTCTTTCGTGTGTGTGTGTGTGTGTGTGTGTGTGTGTGTGTGAAATGGAATCTTGCTCTGTTGCCCAGGCTGGAGTACAGTGGCACGATCTCGGCTCACTGCAACCTCCACCTCCCAGGTTCAAGCGATTCTCCTGCCTCAGCCTCCCAAGTAGCTGGGATTACAGGCACACACCACCACACCTGGCTAATTTTTGCATTTTTAATAGCTACGGGGTTTCACCATGTTGGCCTTGCTGGTCTTGAACTCATGACCTCAAGTGATCCTCCTGCCTTGGCCTCCCAAAATGCTGGGATTGCAGGAGTGAGCCACTGCACTCAGCCACAAAATCCATTCTTTAAAAAAGCATTACCCAATCTTACCATGCACTGCACCAACACCCTCACTATTTCCTGGGTTACTTGTAATTGCATTATCCAATATGGTAACCGATAGTTGCACACAGCTATTCAAATTTAACTCTGAATTAGTTAAAATTAAATAAAATTAAGAATTCAGTTTCTCAGTTGTATTACCCACATGTCAGCGGTCCAACAGTCACATAAGATTAGTGCCTGTCGTATTGAATAGAGGAGACATGGAGTATTTCCACCTTCATGAAAAGTTGATTTGGACAGTGCTGACTTAGAAGAAAGTCTAAACTCATTGCTGGAGTCTAAAAGATTCTGTATGATTTCATCCTTCCAACATCCCTCACCTCATTATGTATCACTCTCATCCTTGCTCACTTAGTGATATACAGAAGTGTGGGTTGGGAAGATGACCCAACCCACACTGGCCACTCATTTGGTTTTAGGACTTGCCAGACTTTGTTTCTACCTTGCAACCTCTGTACCTGTGGTGCTTCTTGACTGGAATAATCTTTCATTCTGCTCTTCTGTTTCTTCTTACCTTTCTGCTTTGAATTAAAATATTGTCTTTCCAGAGAGCCTTCCCTGATCACTCTTGCTAATATATACCACTACCCTTTAAGTACTAGGGCTTACAACCATTGGAAATGATCATAGTTTATTTTCATTTACCTTTATTTATCATTATTTATTTTTATTTACATTTTTCTTCCACTTGCTCCTCTGAATACACACACACACACACACACACACACACACACACACATACACACGAACTCCAAGAGAGCAGGGATTTTGCCTAATTTACTTACAACCATATCCCCAATGTCTAGAATGGTGTCTGGCATAGATTAAGCATGCAAGAGAAATTTTTGTAGACTAATTAGACTACAATGCAAAGACTGGAATCTATAGGACAGTTCTTTAAAGAGAAAGCTAAGAGGAATAACCCTGGGTACCACTAAAATTGAGCTAAACACTGATCTGGAAAGGAGCTAGGAAGGTCTTTATTATATTAGCTTTCCTTATTTCTGCAGGATTTTCCTTCCTTTGGCTGCTTTGATGAATTGCCTCAAAGATCCACCCCTAAAACAATGATGATGGCATTCATAATAATGGCCATCATAAAATTAATCTGGTATGATGTGTGGTTCCTACAGCCCCTGCTCCTAAAGAGAGATGATCCACACAACAGCACAGTGTGAGTAGAGAAATTTATAAAGTGTTTAAACAACAGCATCCCCAGAGCACAGGGAGGAGGCTTGCCTCCCCAGTTACGCAGCAAATTAGGCCACAGTTCCCCACCCCATCCTCTTCCAAGCTTCAGTGGCTGACTCATGCTTCATGGGAAGACCTTTCTCCCATTCAATACTGGGCAGCCAGCCAAGAGACAAGAGGGTTTCTGCCTGCCTCTCCAACTCAGCTGGGCACAGTCTCCGTCTCCCCCATAGCCTTCTTCCCCATCTGTGCTCTGAGGTGATCTCAACTTCCTGGCTACTGGCAAAGGCTTCAGGATTTACTAGACAGCCCTAGGAAACAGGCAAGCTGAGAAGTCCTCAACAGCCTTCTCTGCACAGAGTCCTGATTTGGAGGGGGGACGAGGGCAGCAGGTGTCACCTTTTAAATATTTGCCCCCAAGTTTTAGTCTTGCCATTTAGGCCGGAAAATTAGTACCTGTGCAGACAGCTAAAAGGGAGAATTAGCAACGCCCAGCTTCCTGCCAAGATCCCAGGTGGGTGTCTTTCGAGATTTCCTGGTTCCCCTCCTCTCCAAATTCCCTCAGGACTACCAAACTGTATTCTTCAATCAATCTCTAACTGTCCATGTGATGTTTTATTCATTCATTCAACAAATATTTTGCAAGTGCCTCCTATGTATCAGACCCTGTTCGAGGCACTGCAGACAAATACAGTAAGTGAATGAAATAGATAAAAATCCCTGTCTCACGGGCTCACATTCTTCTGAACCCACTTAAAAACATATGCCCCAGCCTGACACGGTGGCTCACGCCTGTAATCCCATCACTTTGGGAGGCTGAGGCAGGCGGATCACCTGAGGTCAGGAGTTTGAGACCAGCCTGACCAATATGGTGAAACCCTGTCTGTACATACAAAAAAATTAGCCAGGCATGGTGGCACATGCCTGTAGCTCTAGCTACTTGGGAGGCTGAGGCAGGAGAATCGCTTGAACCCAGGAGGCAGGGGTTGCAATGAGCCAAGATCACGCCATTGCACTCCAGCCTGGGTGACAGAGTGAGACTCCGTCTCAAACAACAACAACAAAAAATACACCCTTGGTGGGAGACAGGGATCCACTTTCATTCTTCTGAATATGGCAATCCAACTTTTCCAGCCCAGACGTTACCACTACACAATATATCCATGTAAAAAATCAGCACTTGTACCCCCTAAATCTGTCATTGAAAAACATACATATATACCCCTGAAAAATGAGGATAGTATCTGTTATTCTTTTTATTATTATTTAATATTTAAACACATAAAGGGAAATAAAGGATAACATAATAAAGCCCATTTATTCACCATTCAGTTCAAGAAATAAAAACTTGGGACTATCCATGAAGCCCCTGTGTGCCTCTCCCCATCCCATTCTTCTCGAGGTATCCACCATTCTGAATGTAGTGATTATTTTTTCCCTGCATATCTTTTAAATCTGTGGCATGGTCTCTAAACAGTTTACTATATTGTTTTGCACGTTCTACAGTTTGAATACAGCTTCCAAAACTTACTTTTTTGTGTGCTGATTTAATGCATACAGTTTCAGCTCATTCGTTTGTTTGCTGTTTCCAGCGTATACTTCACACTGAAGAACAACATTTGTTTTGGCGGGGAAGGAGTGGGTACAGAGTCTGGCTCTGTCTCCCAGGCTAGAGAGCAACGGCATGATCTCAGCTCACTGCAGCCTCTGCCTCCCGGGTTCAAGCAATTCTCCTGCCTCAGCCACCTGAGTAGCCGGGACTACAGGTACGCACCACTACCCCCAGCTAATTTTTCTGTATTTTTAGTAGAGACAGTTTCACCATGTTGCCCAGGGCTGGTCTCGAACTCCTGGCCTCAAGGGATCCATCCGCCTAGACCTCTCAAAGTGCTGGGATTACAGGTGTAAGCCACTGTATCTGGCCTGAAGAACAACATTGTACAGAATGTACACTTCAGAGTGTACACTTTATAAGCAGAAGGAGTGATGAATTTCCACCAAGAGGACACTGTAGCATGATCAGCACCCAGACAGGAAAAAAAAAAAAAAAAAAAATCATCTCCCAAAATCCCAGGAGCTCTCTTGTGCTTTTTCTTTTCTTTTTTTTTTTTTTTTTTTTACATTAACCACCCTCCAAATTCCATGGGTGACAAATTCCATGGCAGGTTCACCGTAGGTGAATGATGTTTGCTCCAGAATAGAGATTAGTAAACTACAAACTGTGGGCCGAATCCTGTGAACCTCCCCTTTTTTTTTTTTTTGAGATGGAGTCTTGCTCGGTCACCCACGATGGAGTGCAGTGGCAGGATCTCGGCTCACTGTAACTTTTGCCCTAGGTTCAAGCGATTCTCCAGCCTCATCCTCCCAAGTAGCTGGGACTGCAGGTGTGCACCACCACGTTCAGCTAATTTTTTTGTATTTTTGGGAGAGGCGGGGTTTCACCATGTTGGCCAGGCCGGTCTCAAACTCCTGACCTCAGGTGATCCGCCTGCCTTGGCCTCCCAAATTGTTGGGATTACAGGTGTGAGCCACCATGCCCAGCCTGTACCTCCCATTTTTATAAATAAAATTCTATTGGAACACAGCCACACTCACCGATTCACATATATCATCTATGGTTGGTTTTGCACCACACTGGCAGAGTTGGGTAGCAACAGACACCCCGCATCACTCACAAGCCTAAAATATTTACTATTGAGCTCTTTACAGGAAAGTTTGCAGATGACCTTTTCCGGAACTTTGCATCAACAGAACCACACAGTCTGTATACCTTTGTGCCTGGCTTCTCTCACTCAACAGCATATTTATGAGATTCACACATACAATTGTAGCTGTTCATTCTCAAAAATGTATGATATTTCATTTTACGATTACAGTGCAATGTATTGATTCATTCAGCTGTTGATGGATGTTCTAGTTGTTTCCAGTTTGGGGCTATTATGAATAGTGCTACCATAAACATTCTTGTCCATGTCTTTTGGTACAATTCATTCATTGTAATTACTGCAAGGTAATCCATCATGTAAGTAGAACATAATTTATTTATTCACTCATCTTATAATGGATATTTAGGTCAGTGGTTCTCATACTAGTCTACGCATTGGAATTACCCAAATCCTCAAAACATAGTGACAACTGTGTTCTAAGACTGTGATTTATCTGATATGGGATATATGTAGCCTAAGCTCTGGATTTTATTTTATTTTTTATTTATTTATTTATTTATTTATTTTTAGATGGAGCCTTGCTCTGTCACCTAGGCTGGAGTGCAGTGGTGCCACCTCAGGTCACTACAACCTTTGTCTCTGGGATTCAAGTGATCCTCCCGCCTCAGCCTCCCAAGTAGCTGGGATTACAAGCATGTGCCACCATGTCCGGCTAATTTTTGTATTTTTAGTAGAGACAAGGTTTCACCATGTTGACCAGGCTGGTCTTGAACTTCTGACCTCAGGTGATCCACCTGCCTCAGCCTCCCAAAGTGCTGGGATTACAGGCATGAGCCACTATGCTCAGCTTAGCTCTGGACTTTTTTTAAGGATCTCCTGGTGATTCTAACATGCAGACAAGTTTGGGAATCACTGATTTAGGTTGTTTCCAATTTTTCTACTATTACCAGCAACATTGCAATAACAGTTATTTGCATGTCTCTCTGTGCCTAGGATCAACAATTTCTTTAGGAGCTATACTTAGGAGAGGAATCGCTGCTTTGGAGCTTATAAGCATATTCAATCTCCAGAGTACTTCTACCAACAGGACCGTGTCTTATTCATCTCTGGACCTCCCCAGAGATCATCACAAGTTCTGGCACCCAGGAAGCACCCAGGAAACCTGCTGAATGGCTAGAATCAGGCAAGATTTCAAGAAATCGTCTGGACAGCTGATTATCCTACAGGAAGACGAATATTTAACCACCCAGGACAGATCTGAGTCTTTCCCACATTCAAAGGCTTGATAACTCCACTGAACATCCTCCTCTGAGGCTTCTTTTTCTTTTCATTCATTTACTCAATAAGTTTTCTTAGAACTTACTCTGTGCCAGGCACTGTGCTGGAAATGAATGAGACAGGGCCTTCTCAGTCTTCGAAGGGACTAAGTTTTGCATACAAATCACTCCTGAGAAAGGGATATTTTGTACCTTGGCTTCCTAATCTGCAAGCGGGGATAACGAATGCCTTCCTTGTGGAATTGTTATAAAGATTATAAAGCACTGCTGGGCACAGTGGCTCACACCTGTAATCACAACACTTTGGGGGGCTGAGGCGGGAAGATTGCTTGAGCCCAGGTGTTTGAGACCAGCCTGGGCAACACGGTGAGACCCTGTCTCTACAAAAAAGAAAGAAAGCACATATCTGGTACATAGTTGGCACTCCTTCTTGTCACACAAGATGCAGAGATAAAGTGCTTTAGGGATTTGAGAAGGGAGGAAATTCTTTCATCAGGGAAGATCCAGGAAGGAGGTAGCACTGAAGCTTGGTCTTAAAGGCCAAGGGTAGAATTGGGGAAGCAGACGTCCCCTAGGTGAGCAAAATCATAGATGTAGGAAAGTGAAGTATCCAGCACAGAACACATTCAGTTTCAGCCACTGGTGCCCAACCAGGGACTATTTTGCCCTCTAGGGGACATTTGGCAATGTTTAGAGACAATTTCGGTTGTTAACAACTTGTGAAATGCTAATGGCATCCAGGGGATAGAGCCCAGAGATGCCAGTAAACATCCTGCAATAGACAAGAAGCCTTCTACAACAGAGAACTATCCAGTCCAAGAGGATGCTAAAGCCAAGGTCAAGAAACCTCAGTTTCAATGCAGTGAAGTATGAGGTTAAGAAAATATCCCCTATTCTTCAATTCCTAAGATAAGCACTTATTGCCCTTTGCTATGTTTTCAGTTAAAAACACTTTTTTGTCATTCATTTCAATTACAATAGTGTTCTTATTTACCAAGCACTGACTATGTGCTGGGTACTGATGTTTTACATACATCATCTCATTTTATGTTCATGAGGATAAAACCCTAGAGGGGAGGTGCCATTTTATAGAGGACAGCACTCAAACTCGACAACACCAAGGCCACGTGGCTGCCACGGTGTGGGAAGAGGAGTAAACCCCAGACCCTGCTGGACACTACATTCCATATCATCTCTCCCTGAAAAAGCAGCCACCTCCTAAGTGATGTTGGAGGCCAGCCAGGCCCATTAATTTTTTGCCTGAGTAATTCAGGGTTTGTTCATCTGATTCCAAATCAGTTGGGAGAATTGTCTCACAGTTTTATCTCCAGAACTGGTAGAGAGTCTCCCACACAATAGGTGCCCAATAAAAGAGACAGAAAGGAGATCAGTAGTTGCCAAGGGCTGGAGAAAGGAGGAAGGAGAAATGACTGCCAACAAATACAGTGTTTCTTTCTGAGGTGGTGAAAGTGCTGGAATTAGGTAGTGGTGATGGTAGAACAATTTTATGAATATAAGGACAACCACTGAATCGTATACCCTAAAAGGCTGAAATGTTATGGTATATTAATTATACCTCATATATATTTCAAACATACATGCATAAATACATGTTTCAGACTTCAAATAGGGCTGTAATATTGATGTAATATAATATAACACACCATCTCTTAAATTTCCTGGAGGATGAGATGTCAACACAAAAACAATAACCTGGTGACACTGCTAGATCAAACCTTTCCTGAAGGAGATATATATATATAACATATGTGTGTGTGTGTATATATATATATATATATATTCTCCATAGATACTCATTTATTCACATGTGTGTGGAGATATATATAAGGATAAACTAATGAATCAGCCTAAACATCTACTAGAAGAAATCACCATCATCAATAATCAGTTAATTCCCATGATCACTAATTATATTGCTCTTTTATGCAGAATTATAATAGGAGTATGTTCTCAATTGAGCCTTTTGATAACCCCAAGAAATAAAAAGGACAGAAATTATGTTTCCCTCGTGCTTATTGTGGAGGGAAACAAGAATCTCAGGGGTTAAGCAACTTTTCTGAGACTTAATACAGCTAGGAATTCCCTACATTCCCTGTCATGATCTTGAATTGTGTTGATCTGCTCCTCTGTACTCCACAAAAATCTTGGCAATCTGGTTAATTCTTTCTGTCTTGGGCCAGATTGTGTGTCTGTAAAATACTACCCTTGACCAAGCCACAACATCAGATTTCAGACAGAGCTGTAGTATAAACACATCCTGTCTTAAATTTCCTGGGGGCTGAGCTCTCAAGACAAAAGCAAGAAAAAACTTGCTGACATTAACATTGCTGGATCAAACCTTTCCTGATGGCCACTGTACCTTTGACTTTTTCATTAGGTAGCTAATAAATTCTATTATTTAAGTCAGTTTGAGTTTCCATTGGAAAAAGAAAAAACAGTCCAATGTTTTGATTGATACACCATCACCCCTGTGGTTTGTACACCTGTGGTGCTCCATGGAATTAATTTGGGACCTTTTTTATTTGGTCAGGCTATGGATAATTTATTGAGTGCCTGCTGTGTGCTAAAGCCCTGGGTGTGAAAACAGTGGACACATTCTTGTTTCCTTCAAGATCAGCTCCATCTGTATCTTGGTTCTAAATCCTTTTCAAATTTAGCACCTTAGACCAGATCTGGCAGTGGACTGATTCTTAACATATTCAGAACAGATATAGGGCCTGGCCCAACTTTGTTCTGATGAAAACCATGATCTGTCAGTGTTATTAGTCTGCAAGCAGTAGCCCTTTGAAGATTCCTTGTTCACAGAAAGGTTTTCATTTACTTAATTATGAGGCTATAACTTAAAGGGCTTCTGAAGCCCCCTCGGTGAGGACCAGAGGGAAGGGATTACATGAATGGTTTTTCCCTCATCTGTGACATCCAAAACATGTAAAAATGCCTGCTTTAATGCCTTCTGCCTGAGGTGAGCATAAGCTAACTCGGCGCTAAATTTTCTGCCGTTCACAACTTGACTCAAAAGCTTCCACCCGTGTGATACCTTGTGAAACCATAGGCCTGAGAGCCAGAAATGGAAGTATTTAAATACCACCTGGCACCTTCCTAGCCTTATAATCATAAGCCAGTTATATAACCCCTTTGTGCCTCAGTCTCCGCATTTATAAAATGGGAGAACTAATAGTAGCTACCTCCAACGGTTATGATGAAAATTAAATGACATAAGTATATAAAACATTTAGGAAGGCACTTGGCACATAATAAGGATTTGATGAATGTCAACCATTATTAATTATCCCACACACTGAATGATCTTTCTCCTCCAAGTCCCTCCTGGCTGTATGGTCTTCCTCATACTTTTATGACACGCACCCTGATGTTATGGTTATTTATATCTATGTCACGTCTCTCCTGCTACACTGGGAGCTCCCGAAGACGAAGGCCATGTTGCACACACATTTTGTCCCCAGCCCCCAGCTTTTCTTGGAGGAAGAGACAGAGACTATGACCTTGTTTACATCTCCTTCCACCCCCAATACGGAGCCCTGCAGAGACGCACTCCATGTCCTCACCGTTCCCACACACCTCATCACAACAGGCACACATTCTCTCACAACAAACTGTCAGCTGATAAGTAAGAACAAATGACACTTAAAGTGCCTACACCCAGGTTCCTGCTTCCCTCGGGCACTTCTGACTGCAAGCAATAGAAACCACTGTGGTGAACCCAAGCAGAAAGGGGTGTCATTGTGTGGATCCCAGGTTGCTAACAGAGTGGACCTGGAGGCTGAAGGACTGGGCTTGGCAGAAGGATCAGAATGGGGCAACAGAAATTGTGCTCCCTCCCTGTATTTCCTGAGCACCCCCATGGAAGGAGGGTACTGGACTAAAAGAATCTACTGAAGAGGCCAGGCCCTGGAAGAAGAGCTCTGAGTGGTCACACAGCTACCCCTGGTCAGGCCCAACAAGATGCACCTAGGAAGGGGGATGTAACTTTCCAAATGAAAATCAGGGTGCTTTGAAAGTGGCAAGGGGGAATGTATGCTGTCTTAGTCCATTTGGGCTACCATAACACAATACCATAGACCAGGTGACTTAAACAACAGACATTTATTTCTCACAATTCTAGAGGCTGGGAAGTCCAAATCAAGGCAGCAGCAGATTCAGTTCCTGGTGAGGGCTCCCTTCCTGTTTTGCAGATGCCACCTTCTTACTATGTCCCAATGGAGCCAACAGGGAGAAAACTCTGCTCACTCTCTTTCTTCTTATAGGGGCACTAATTCCCCCGTGGGAGCTCCACCCTCATGATATTCTAATCTAACTCTAATTATCTCCCAGGTCCCCTCTAAATATCAGCATGTCGAGGGTTAGAGTTCCGACATATGAATTTGCAGGAACACCCAAACCTTCAATCCATAACACAAGTGAACCTGGCAACCATCATTCATGCAACTGGGGAACTGGGAAATAATGGTGAGGAAGCTCAGAAAACCCAGAATGACAGCAGCCTGAAGGCCTGGGGTCAACCCTTACTCTGGCTCTCTCACTGTCTGTGTGCAAGTCCTTGGGCCGCTCTGAGCCTCAGTTTCCCCTTCCTGCCTCCTAGGACTGTTGTCTTGAGAATTTGAGATCATGTGTATGAAATGACAACAGACAGCATCAGCACATGATGGCCAGGGAGTGGACAGCAGTGCCTTCCCATAGACTGGAGTAAGCCAGGCCAGTGCAGGCAAGACGGGCCAAGCACCAGCCCTCAGCAAGTAAGTCCAGCCATGCCAGAGACCTCCATGCTGGGAGCTCTAATGTTGATGTCGCCACAGGGACAGACCACTGATCCCATTTTAATTATTCTTACCAGGCCCGAGGTTCTGGCCACTTGGTTCTCAGTCTCAGTCATGCTGAAAGACTAGAAGGTGTGACTCTCTGGCAGAGAAAGGCCAGCTCTAGCAGGTGTGTGTGATCACACCTGACAGCCACCCAATCTGCAGGGCTCCGCTGAAACCTGACTTGTTGCAAGGAACTCGCTGTTCACAGGAGAGAGCTGATTGGAGGGAAATTTCTAGTGCAATGAACTCCTGTGCCTTCTGGGGCTGATTTATGGGTTGCTTTTGGCAGGGGAAATGGGCTCTGTGTTCGCTAACATTTTCTAATATACGATGCAGTCACTGTGCTCCTTCTTTCTCTTCTTCCCTCTCTTCTCCTCAGCTGAAAAACTCTGTTCTCTTCCTCAGTTTTGGCCAGGGTGCTCTGGGGACCTTTCCACGTCAGGATACAGAGAAATCCTTTTTCTTTCTTACATCCGCAGAGCATGCCATTGTGAGGAGGTAACATGGTTTATTTAATCCACTCCCTGTTGATGGAGCCGCCTCCACTTCTGGCCTCAAGTGGCCTTCCAGAAATGGAATTCTGACTGTGTTATTCTCTGGCTCAAATTCCTTCCACAGATCTCCATTGCTCTCAAGAAAAACACCAGAATCTTCCTCGTGGCATCTGAGACCTTGTGTGATGTGTGTGTTTACCTCTCCACGTCCCACTCTGCTACCTCTGCTCCCATCATTCTGGCCTCGCGTCCATCCCTCCAAAGCCCCAGGCCACTCCCTACTCAAGGCTGTCCCTGCACCATGCAGTTCCCTCTGCCTGGGTCGCTATTCCACTGTCTCCCCCACTTCAGCTGGTCATTCCCACTCATCCTCTGGGTCTCAGCTAAAGCCTTGATTCCCCGGGAAAATGTCCCCTGACCCCTGACCAAACTCCCCCATTTCACACTCTCCTGTCGCCATCTCCCTCCACACATTACAGATGTAATTACACAAATGGTTGCACTGCCTGCTGTTTAGTGTCTGTCCCCCACCACCCCCAAAATAGACTCAAAGCTTTGCGAGAGCAGGAGATGCGTTCACTTCAATTCATCACTGAGTCCCCAAAGCCTGTAAAGTGTTGGCACATTACCAAAATGTTCCTGGAAGGAAAGAAAAGGAAGGGTGAGAGAGGGAAGAAGGATGAGAGGGAGAGAGAGGGTTGGAGAGGAGGGAAGAGGACAGAACTGGAAGAGAAGGGAGGACAGGCGAGGGGAGGAGATGAAAAGGAAATTAAAATGGATATTAGCTCCCACTTGTAAGTGAGAACACATGACGTGTGGTTTTCTGTTCCTGAGTTAGTTTGCTGAGAATAACGGCTTCCAGCTCCATCCGTGTCCCTGCAAAGGACATGATCTCATTGTTTGTTATGGCTGCATAGTATTCCATGGTGTAAATGTACCATATTTTCTTTATCCAGTCTATCACTGATGGGCATTTGGGTTGATTCCATGTCTTTGCCATTGTGAATAGTGCTGCAGTGAACATACACGTGCACATATCTTTATAATAGGATGATTTCTATTCCTTTGAGTAAATACCCAGTAATGGGATTGCTGGGTCAAATGGTATTTCCAGTTCTAAATCTTTGACAATGGCACACATTTACCTATATAACAAACCTGCACATCCTGCACGTGTACCTGGAACTTAAAAAAAACAAAACAATAAAATAATTTTTTTAAATGGATATTAGCAAATTGCCTGTACCTGGCACTACGCTAGGCATTGTGACGGAAGGAAAAAGAATGACGAGTAGGAAAAGAAAATCTTGTTTGCAGTCTAACTGGAGATAATTCCTTTACACAAGAAAATGTAACCAGGGCGCAAGGCTGCATGATATCAGGACCAAACGCCAAATGAGCACACCAGGCAAGTAAACACATAAGAAACGTGAAGGCTGTCTTGACGTATTTACAAGGCATTTCTTCAAAGGAAATGTATAGTTCCAAATACTATATAATTAGAAGACATAATTCCTATTCCTGAAGGAAACCTTTGCTCTTGAACATTTAATTTTAAATGTAAACTATCTTTATGTGGCTGGTTATTAATTTTTTAAAAAGCATTTTAATTCAAAATAAACAGCATTATGTTCCTTCCCCAAACTCATATGTAGAGTGTGGAAACTGTCAGCTGAAAGGTGAGGGTAGCAGGGCAGGGCTGTGCAAAGAACCCCAGGAATAGAAGGTTGAAGGTCTGGCGTCTACTTGGCTCTGCCACTCATTTGCTGGATCATCTCGAGCAAGGCAGTTCAACCTCCACCCTAGGGGCCTCAGTTTCCCCTTCTACACAATGGAGCTGAATGAAATGATGAGTTAAGGAGGTTCAAGTTCTAACAATGGTTGTCTCCCTCTGCCCTGGTTGTTTGACCCCTATAGGGGGAAGCCTGTGTATCGAGTCTGAGCTGTGTTTTTTCTCCAGCTGCCCTGAGTTTTTTCTTTTCCTCGAAAGAGGACTACAGTGAACAGCAGAGGGGAGATCCCATCAGAAGTTTCTACAGAGTTTGCAAAGTCATAGCCTGTTCTAGCCTTTCCTCTGCTGATGTGGATACCCCAGAGGAAGCAGCTAGCAAATGTTTTCTCAGTGAGTGAAATGAATAAATAAATTAGCTAATGGATCTTTCCCACTGAAGCTAACCAGCTTAACCAGGACCCTGCACAGGATGGAAGTATGTCCAATGCCTCCAGTCTTGCACTCCATTGCTTTTTTTGGAATCAGGTTCATTATTAATCCAATAAAATATTTATGGAACATCTATGATGAACCAGGCACAGAAAATACAGCATTGAACAAACAAATTCAAACAGGCTCTTAAAACACAAATCAGGTCATGTCACTCCTCTATGGAAAATCCTCCAATGGTTTCCCATTGCAATATAAGATTCCAACTTTGCACCATGGCCTTTAACGTCTTGCCCAAGGCTTCCCTTCTGACATTGTCTGATGTCATCATACCCATTGCCTCCTATGCCAGCCACACGGGCCCAGCTGGGATCAGCTAAATCATGGCCATCCCTCAGACCCAACCCTCATGGGAGAAAGAAAAATACTGTTTGTTGATGTAACGTGCTGAGACCTGGGGGTGGGGGGAGTATCCGTTACGCAGCATTATTGCCATAATAGCTGACTAGTACATAGTACTGCCATTTACTAGATACATAATTTTAGGAAAGTCATCTAACCTCTTTGAACTTTGGTATGCTTTTAAAGATACATTCATCTCTTCCCAACTGACCTCATGTAGTGACTGTGGAACAACAGATGAAAAGAGCTTTGAAAACTCTAAAAGCCTATTGCAAATATAAGACAGCATCATAAGCACAAGCCTTGCCAGCCCAGACCCAGGGGAAAGTCTGTTGCTGTCCTGACAACAGAGCATGACTCAGCAGTCCAACACCAGGCCATCTATTATGAAGACATATTGTGTCCAGCACATACCCACTCTGAACTGAGGCCCACACTCTGGGCAAATTTCCTCCTGGCATGCCAAAGCAGAGATTTGGGCTTCAGGGAGAAATTTCCACAAGCCAGGAATCAAAAGAGATTTTTACTTCTAAGACTTTATCTGAGAGAAACAATCACAGGTGCACACAAGGTTGGAAGTACAAGCATGTCCATTAGAATTTTGTTTATAATGATGAAAAACAGAAAGCAACCTAGATGTCCAACCATAGAAACTAGATAAATCCATGGTGTACATCCATGCAATGGAATACCGCACTAACTTTAAGATATTGTCAGATGACAATGGTTTTGCAAACAATGCTCCTTGGAAGCCTAGAGGAGATTCACAGAAGTTATTTCGGGGCCCATTTGGGCAAAAGAATGTAGCAACTAGACAGAATTTTGTTTCTGCTACTTCTGCTTCAACCAATTAAACTGCTTTTATCTGTGTCATGAACTGAATGTGCACCACCAAATTCATATATTGTAGCCCTCAGCCCCACTGCGATGGTATTTGGTGGTATTTGGTGGAGCCTTGGGGAGGTCATTAGGCTTAAACAAGGTCTCGGGAGTTGAGCCCCCTTGCTGGTATTAGTGTCTCTACAAGAAGAGAAAGAAACCAGAGCTCTCTCTGTCTCTGGATCATATAAGGACACAGCAAGAAGGTGGCCATCTGCAAGCCAGGAAAAGAGCCCTCACTAGGAAAGTCAAACCCAGCACCTTGATCTTGGACTTCCAAGATCAGAGCCTCAAGAACTGTGAGAAGAAAAAATATATATATGCTTGTTGTTCAACCCTTTTAGTCTATAGTATTTTGTTATAGCAGCCTGTTATAGACTGAATGTTTATGTACTTCCCCCCAAATTCATATGTGGAAATCCTATCCCTCCATGTGATCCTATTAGAATATGGTGCCTTTGGGAGGTAATTAGGATTAGATGAAGTCATAAAGGTGTGAAGCCTTTGTGAATGGGATTAGTGTCCTTTTAAGAGTTCTGGTAAATGTTACTTTCCTCTCTGCTCCCTGCCATGTGAGGACACAGAGAAGTCAGCAGTCTGCAGCTCAGAAGAGGACCCTCGCCAGAACCCAACCACACTGGCACCCTGATCTCAGATTTCCAGTCTCCAGAATCGTGGAAAACAAATGTCTGTTGTTTATAAGCCACCCAGTCTATGGTATTTTATTACGGCAGCCTGAACTGATGAAGACACAGTCCAAGCAGACTAAGAAAATCAGTTATAAATCATATTTCCAAGCCCTATGCTTGTAGAAAGGCTTCAAAAGATGCTAAAAGAAGTCTGAAAGACATTGCTAGAGAAGAATGTCAAGGTGCCTCTGCTGAGCTGTGAATGGGAGTCACCGATGACAAAACAGCATTTATTAATACAATATGATTTCATTTTGGAAGGGAGAGGAAGGGAGGGAGGG
This sequence comes from Trachypithecus francoisi, assembly GCF_009764315.1. Taxonomy (NCBI): domain Eukaryota; kingdom Metazoa; phylum Chordata; class Mammalia; order Primates; family Cercopithecidae; genus Trachypithecus; species Trachypithecus francoisi. Next base: position 101,989,967 of record NW_022681460.1, read on the forward strand.
AGAAGAGAGTAGATGAATACCCTCCAAAATGTTACCTGTGTTTATCTGTAGGTGATAAGAGTAAAGGTTATTTTTCACTCCTTCTTTCAGTTTATCTAAACATTCTAAATGTTTGGTGATGAATATATATACATTATTGTTAATCAACTTTTATATCTATAACTTTAGACATATATATCTATAAAAAATAATGCAAAAAAACACATTTTTTAACTTTCAGATTTGGGGGGTATATAGGTATATTGTGTAATGGTGGGGATTGGGCTTCTAGTGTACCCATCACCCAAATATTGAACACTTTACCCAATAGGTAATTTTTCAAAGCTCAGCTCCTGCCCATTCTCCCCCATTTTGGAGTCCCCAGTGTCTACTACTTCCATCTTTATGACCATGTCTACCCATTGTTTACCCCCACTTACAAGTTAGAACATGATATTTGATTTTCTGTTTCTGAGTTAGTTCACTTAGGATAATGGCCTCCAGCTGCATCCATGTTGCTGCAAAGGACATGATTTCATTCTTTTTACGGCTGCATAGCAATCCACAGTGCATATATACTACATTTTCTTTATCCAATCAACCATTAATAGATCCTTAGGTTGGTTCCATGATTGTTATTACGAGTAGTGCTGAAATAAACATGAGTGCAGATGTATTTTTTATTAAATGACTTCTTTCCTTTTGGGCAAATACAGAGTGGTGTTATTACTGGGTCATACGGTAGTTCTATTTTTAGTTCTTCGAGATATCTCTATACTGTTTCTCATAAGTGTTAAACTAATTTACATTCTCACCAACAGTGTATAAACATTCCCTTTTCTCCACATCCATGCCAACATCTGCTGTTTTCTGATTTTTTTTTGATAATAGCCATTCTGACAGGTGTAAGGCGTAGCTCAACGTGGCTTTAATTCACATTTCTCTAATGATTAGTGCTTGTTGGCCACTTGTATTTCTTCTTTTGAAAAATGTCTGTCATGCCCTTTGCCCAGTTTTTAATAGGATTGTTTGTTTCTCGTCGAGTTGTTTTAGTTACTTGTAGATTCTCGATATTACTCTTTTGTCAGAGGCATAATTTACAAATATTTTCTTCTATTCTATAGGTTGTCTGTGTATTCTGTTGATTATGCATTTTGCAGTGCAGAAGCTTTTAATTAAAGTAAATCTTACTTGTCTGTTTCTGTTTTTGTTGCATTGGCTTTTTGGGTCTTCGTCATAAATTATTCACTTAGGCTAATGTCCAGAAGAGTTTTCCCTTGGTTTTCTTCTACGATTTTTAGAGTTTCAGGTCTTAGATTTAAGTCTTTAATTCATCTTGAGTTAATTTTTGTATATGGTGAGAGTTTAGAGGTCAGTTTAATTTTTCTGCATATGGCTAGCCAATTCTCCCGGTACCATTTATTTAAAAGGGTGTCCTTTCCCCATCATTTTTTTTTAACTTTGTTGAAGGTAAGTTGACTGCAGGTATGCGGCTTTATTTCTGGGTTCTCTATTTGTTCTATTGATCTGTGTATCTATTTTTGTAACAGTACCATGCTCACATTTTTTTTTTTTTTGCCTATAATAAATAAATAAGTCATGCCACCTTGAGAAAAAGCAAACTTAAGGTCTTTGGGACATGAGTTTGCCTCTAGGAATGCAACCCTTCCACTCTACCCTAGTACCCCAGTGTGAAACACACTCAGAGGCACATCAGCCCAAAGACTGAATGTGCTGGTTATTCTCTAGGGTGTGTAGATCACCAACCAGCCTGGAGAGAAGGCCATTTGTTGGAGGGGTCACTTGGAAAGAAAATGAGGACGCAATGGCCATTAAGTGAACCAAACTATGGAGGAGAAAAAATACTTGTGTCTGGGAATTGGTGGAATCCAGCCAATCCTGACATGCCCATTGTCTAGAGCCTTTGTCAGAGACAGCAGAGACAATCCCACAGGAAACAGAAGTAGTTCAAGATGTAAAAGGAGACTTAGAAAACTCTCAGGGAGAAACCAATGGAAACACTAGGCAGGAGAAAACACACACACACACAGCAATGCTGAAGCCTCCTGGCTTCAGTTTTGGCATCTATTAAAAGGACATAACCCTGTACCAGGCTATTATGAGGAAATAACAAATAATATTGTATGGAACTGTCCCTCACATACCGAGTGCATAGTAGATGCCCAATAAACGCATTTATGCATTCCCTGCCCTCTGGATATGGAACTAATACATGTGCATATGAAAAGATGAGCGATAATAGCATAGCGCTTAATATTGTGGCCTTTGGAATTAGGATCCCCGGGCTGTAATCCCCGTTTCACCAATTAATGACTGTGTAACTCAAGATGTGCCACGTACCCTCTACAATTGTTTCCTCATCTGTAAAATAAAAGTGATAGTAATATCTATTCCACAGAATGTATTTTAGGATTAAATAAGGTAAAAATATAAAATAGCATAAAATGTATTCAGCCCTTAATATGTTCCTAAGAATTAGCTGCCATTATTATTCATTAAAATGTCTAAGAACCAAGGAAAAAGCTCTATTTCTACTAGGCTCTGTGGAAGGTGTCAAGAGGAACTGAGGGAAAAACCTGTCCTCCATCAAACCCTCCACACACACACTGTTCCCCATGTGATCTTCCAACCACACATACATGATTCCCCATCTAATCTTCCAATCACACAAATCCAAACATATCACCCTTTATTTAAAGTCATTCAGTGGCTCCCCATTGCCCTCAAGATAAAATCTGAGTTCAGTATGCCCATGTTGCTGTCTAAATTCTGCCCACATATGCTGTTTCATAAACCTTTATTTGCCCATGTGCTCCCTAGGCCATGTTTAGACGCTTTTACTTCCCTGGGCACACCACATCTCTAGGCCTTTGCACAGGCTATTCCTTCTGCTCAGCCATGCACTTCCTGAGGTCTATTTCCTCATTTTCCACATCTTCAGTTCAACATTGTCTTCCTGTGAACTCGTCCTTCAAGTCTTAAATCATCTCACCACTTTTGCTAAGCGGACTTTTCCTGTTAATTCCTTGATATGGTTTGACTCTGTTTCTCCATCCAAATCTCATCTCAAATTGTAACCCCCACAGGTTGAGGGAGGGACCTTGTTGGAGGTGACTGGATCTTGGGTGCAGTTTCCCCCATGCTATTCTCATGATAGTGAGTGAGTTCTCACAAGAGCTAATGGTTTTAAAGTGTGGCACTTCCTAGCTCTTTCTCTCCTGCCGCCTTATGAAGAAGGTGCTTGCTTCCCCTTTGCCTTCCACCATGATTCTAAGTTTCCTGAGGCCTCCCAAGCCATCTGAAACTGTGAGTTGATTAAACCTCCTTTCTTTATAAATTACCCAGTCTCAGGCAGAATCTTTATAGCAGTGTGAGAACGAATTAATACATTCCCCCACTGTCCCAGGCTGACACAATATCTTATCTAACATTTCTCAGCAAGCCTGAGCCCCAAGGCTGTCTCTACCTATAGGCAGCAAGGGAGTAATAGGCCTTATTTATGCCTACTTGATGCTCATTAGGTCCTCTAGGAATGAGAGATTACAATAAATCAATGAATCAAATATTCAATCAATGTCCTTATGCCTTCTATTGGTTAAGAGTGCTTGGAGTCAGGTGTCTGGGTTCAAAGTCCATTCTAGCACTGATGAACAAGGCATCCTTTGGCCAATAGCCTCATCTTTCTGTGCCTCAGGTTCTCATCTACCAAATGGGCTCATCATAGTTCCACATTGCATTGTCATGAAGAATAATCAGTCAATGTCTGCAAAGCACTCCAAACAGTGCCTAGCACAGAGTGGGCACTATATGAGCTTTGGCCTATATAAGCTTTGGCTGCTTTTTGTTGTTATTATTTTTGGGGGGAGGGGTTGTTTTTCTTTTTTTTTTTAACTTTTTTTCAGCTTCCTCTCAAGGGCCATCTCCTCAAAGAGATGTCCTCTGCCCACTCTATCTAAAAGAGACATCCCACACACACCACCTTCTATTCATTTGCCCTTCTTTATTTTTTCACAGCCCTTATCTTCCTGAAGTTGCATACTTACTATTTATTTACATATTAGTTATTAGTCTTCCCCATTAGCGTGTAAGGCAGGGGCTGTGCCTGCCTCATACACAGTGCCTAAAACAGACTCAGTACATAGTAGGTGTTCAACAAACATTTGTGAAAGGAAGAGGGGGCAGAAAGGAGGACAACGTATTAGTTCGTTCTCACACTGCTATAAAGCTACTAGCTGAGACTGGGTAATTTATGAAGAAAAGAGGGTCATTTGACTCACAGTTCTGCATGGCTGGGGAGGCCGCAGGAAATTTACAATCATGGTGGAAGGTAAAGGGGAAGCCGGGCATGTATCAATGGCAGCAGAAGGAAGAGAGAGTGAAGAAGGAAGTGCCACTTTTAAAACCATCAGATCTCGTGAGAACTCACTCATATCACAAAAACAGCCTGCAGGAAACCACCCCCATGATCCAATCACCTCCCACCAGGTCCCTCCCTCGACATATGGGGATTACAGTTCGGATTACAACTCAAGATGAGATCTCGATAGGGACACAGAGCCAAACTACATCAGATGATGTCAATTCTGACTTTAAAGAACAAAAGGATTCAATAGGAGGACACTGAAGACAGAGGAGATTATCCCAAAATATCAGTGGATAAAAACTGGGGAAGACTCAACCACCCATCAGCTGAAGGCTCCTCTGGGAGATCCTCCACATTTATAAGGAGGGACAGTGCCACGGGGCTGCCAGAGGAGATGCACAGGCCCAGTGGAGACATTCAATTCCAGCCTAAACAGGCCATGGAAAGTTCTCTGGAGACCAAGGATCACTGTGATGAAGCAGTTCCACCTTGGGAATGCATGAGCTGCAGCCCTGCTGTTTCCCCAGGATTTTGTATTAATTAGCTCCTGGCCTAAGGCATTACATGTTAACTACTCTCAATTGAAAAATTCCATGTTTATGTTTGCATTAGCAAAAGCTGGGGGGAAGTGTTATTTTAAAAAAAAAAATCACTTAAGTCCCTAAGACACTGCCTCTGCCTTCCAGAGTAGACCAGTTGCACAGACCTGCAGAATACCAAGTAGCACCTTCAAATGCCCTATTGGCATGTATGTTCCTCTCCTCCAATTGTAAGAAGAAAATAAATATTTGGTTTTGTTTTTCCTTCTTCTGCGTATTTCTCCATCTTTAGCCTCCGATGCAGGAGTGTTTCATACTCCAAGTTCCCTGAAGTGAAGTTCCCTGCTCCACCCCAACCCCTAACAAATCTTCTTCCTTTAAAGACAAAGTATCTAGAGGTCACTGGTGAAGGCAGGGAAAAATCACCGGAAAAAGAATTCTTCTCTAACCAAGAGACAAATTGAACTATAGAGGACACACTGTTGGTTCCTCCCCCAGATCCTTTTACCAGTGCACCCCTCCACCACCGCCAACCCCAGCCAATATGAGTACTGGCTGCTAACAGTTCACAGATGATTTTTTTTTTTCTAGAGCAGAGGTCAGCGAAGTACAGTCCATGGGCCAAGTCCGTCCCAACACCTGTTTTTGCAAATAATGTTTCATTGGAACACAGCCATGCCTATCTGTATATATTTTATCTGTGGCTGCTTCACCTCTACAACTGCAGAGTGGAGTAACTGCAACAGAGACTGTACACCCTGCAAAGTCGACAATATTTACTGTCTGGTTGTTTATAGAAAAAAGTGTGTCAACTTCTACTCCCCAGGGATGTTGCCCAAAGGAAACGTAATGAGAGCCACAAGCGTGAGCCAGGTATGTAAGTTCAACTTTTTTTTCTTTGCTTTTTTGCTTTTTTTTTTTTTTTTTTTTTTTTTGAGAGGGAGTCTTACTCTGTCGCCCAGGCTGTAATGCAGTGGTGCAATCTTGGCTCACTGCAACTTCCACTTCCTGGATTCAAGCAATTCTCCCATCTCAGTCTCCCAAGTAGCTGGGATTACAGGTGACCGCCACCATGCCTGGCTAATTTTTATATTTTAGTACAGACGGTGTTTCACCATGTAGGCCAGGCTGGTCTCAAACTCCTGATCTCAAGTGATCCATCTGCCTCGGCCTCCCAAAGTGCTGGGATTACAGGTGTAAATTCAACTTTTCAAGTAGCCATATTTTTAAAAAAATGAAAAGGGCTGGGTACGGTGGCTCATGCCTGTAATCCCAACATTTTGGGAGGCCAAGGAGGGCAGATCACAAGGTCAGGAGATCAAGATCATCCTGGCCAACATGGCAAAACTCCATCTCTACTAAAAATACAAAAAAAAAAAAAAATTTAGCCAGCCATAGTGGCTAACAATCCCAGCTACTCAGGAGGCTGAGGCAGGAGAATCACTTCAACCTGGGAGGCAGAGGTTGCAGTGAGCCGAGATCATGCCACCGCACTCCAGCCTGGCGACAGAGTGAGACACCGTCTCAAAAAAAAAAAAAAAAGAAAAAAAAATTAAAAGGTCATATGGTACATCTAGTTTTCACTTTTTGAGGTACCTCAGGTACCTCCATACTGTTTTCCATAGTAGCTGTACTAATATACATTCCTACTAACCGTGCACTAGAGTTCCCTTTTCTCCACATCCTCACCAGCATCTGCTATTTTTTGCCCTTTTGATAACAGCCATTTTAACTGGGTTGAAATGATTTCTCATTGTGATTTTGAGATGCACTTCCCAGGGGAATCCCACTGCTGGGTATATATGCAAAAGAAAATGTATCAGTATATCACAGAGATATATGCACTCCCTTGTTTACTGTGGCATTGTTCACAACAGCCAAGATATGGAATCGATGTAAACGTCTATCAAAGAATGAACAGATAGAGAAAATGTGGTATATATACACAGATGAATATTACTCAGCCATTAAAAAGAATGAAATCCTATCATTTGCAGCAACATGGATGGAACTCGAAGACATTATGTTAAGTGAAATAAGTCAGGCATGGAAAGACAAATTACTGCATGTAGGAACAAATCACTCGTATGTGGGAACTAAAAAAGTTTATCTCAAGGAGCTAGAGAACAGAATGTTGTTTACCATAGGCTGTGACAAGTAGTGGGGAGGTGGAAATGAAGAAAATTTGGTTAATGGGTACAAAACTACAGCTAGATAGAAGGAGTAAGTTCTACTGTTCACTAGCCCTGTAGGGTAACTATAATTAATAATTATTGCATATATCAAAAAAGCTAGAAGAGAAAATTTGGAATGGTCCCAACACAAAGAAATAATAAATGTTTGAGGTGATAGATGTCCTAATTACTCTTATTTGATTATTACACATTGTATGCATGTATCGAAATATCATCAGTACCCCATAAATATGTACAATTATTATGCATCAATTAAAAGGATAAAATATAAAAAGAAATAAGTGAAATTAATTTTAATAATACATCATATGTTTTATTTAACCCAGTACATACATAATATTATCATGTTGAACATGTAATCAATTTTTTAAAATTATTTATGATGTTGACATCTATTTTTTCAACTAATCCTTCAAACTCTCGTATGTATTTTCCACTTACAATGCACCTTGATTCAGACTAGTCACATGTCACATGCTTTGTATGTGGCTAGGGGCTGACATTTTGGAAAGGGCTAGGGGCTGACATTTTGGAAAAGGCTGCTCTAAAGTGTACCCCTTGGTTGAATAGGTGGTGCCTCACCCAAACGTTTACCTCCCTCTCCTCAAGGGGCAGTCCACAGCCAATGACTACCGACATGGAGAAATAAAAGGCCAACCCCATTGCTTCAAAGCAGGGCTGACGGTGGTGCAGTTCACGCTCCAGAGCTGCCCATGGAATCAGGCTGTGGCTGGGCTTCAGTGGAGACCACGTTCTGGACTCACTTGCTTCCTTGCCCACTCTCACTGCCATCACTCCCTTCCAGATCCTTCCCGCGAGAGCTCCCATGATACATGCTTTGCACAAGAATTCCCATCTCAGACTCTGCTCTTAGAGAACTTTCTTAATACAAGGAGAGAAGGGTATAAATATCCACTGAAAAAAATAAATAAATAAATAAATAAATAAATAAATAAATATCCACTGAGTACCTATCATGCGTCAGACACTTAATTGCCATTATCTCATCCTACCACACAGCCATGCGGTGGGAAATGTCACCAATATTTTACAGATAAAGAAACTAACACAGATGAGTATATCCAACCACGTGGTGAAATATTATGAGGTTATTTAAAATTATATTACAAAGGTATATAATAATATTTAAATGCTTACAGCATAATGTTGGTTTATTGGGAAAAATAAGACAAAAATGCACTGTGCAAATGCGTGTTTTTTAAGATATGAACATTTTTTAAAATCCTAAGAGAATACTGCTATGGTCTGAATGTCTGTGTCCCACCCAAGCTTCATACATAGAAATTCTAGGCCCCAAAGTGATGATATTAAGAAGTAGGGCCTTCTGACATGATTAGCTCAGGAGGATGGATCCCTTGTGAACGGGATTAATGCCTGTATGAGAGAGATCCCAGGGAACTTGTTTCTCCCTTCCACCACATGAGGACAGAAGAAGAAGAAGGCACCATGTATGAGAAAAAGGCCCTCACCAGACACTGAATCTGCCAGCACCTTGATCTTGGACTTCCCAGTCTCCAAACTCTGAGAAATAAACTTCTTTTGTGCATGAGCTACTCAGCCATGGTATTTTGTTACAGCAGCTCAAACAAACTAAGACAGAAATATACCACAGTATTGTCAATAACTTACTTGGGGCAATTAGAATTCATGGTTGTTGGTTTTTCTTCTACTTTCTACTATTCTGTATTTTCCAGGGTGAGTAAGGGCTCCTTTACTGATGAGAGTGGCTCTCCTTGAGTGCAGTATCATAATAGTTTAAGAGTTTATACTTTTGTTTAGAAATACTCAAACCAGGGTTCGAATCCCAGCTCTGGCACTTTCAAGTTCTATGACCTTGAGCAAATGAGTTAATGTCTCTAAACTTCGATTTTCAGATATGTAAAAGGACTAATGGCATAGATATCATAGAGGCATTATGAAGATTAAACTAAGCACTTTTAACACAAATCCTGGCACACAATTGGTTTGGCACACATTGCCTGGTACACAGTCTGTTCTTACTAGAGAGAACAATAAATGGAGGCTACCTAGCCCCAAAGGCTACGGTGCTTATCCAACCCTATGCTTTCTCAAATGCAATCCACAGATTCCCATCGTGATCTTCTAAATTCTGTCGATTCAGGTGGCCCCAGGTTTGGCAACAGAACCCACAACCGGCAATTTTGAGTCAAGGAATGGTCTCCACTCAGGGGGATCACTCCTGCTCCCATTTTTGCAAAATTATACCATTTGTGCTCTATTTCTCAGGGGAACCAGGCCTCCATTTCACAGCTGTACACTGATACCTTCAAGGGGCAGGGAGTTCTTTCCTTCATGTGATTAATGAGACTTAAATTGGCCCAGTGATAGATGAGTTATCCTAAAGGCATCGAATATTTAAAACTGAATTCTCCTTTGACAAAAATAGCCTGTGGATTTCAAGAGCTGCTGTCCTGATGTCCCTGTTAGCCACCACGTGATGTCTCCCCATGCTGAATGAATTCCTGCTAAGTATTCACCAACATCGAGGATTGAGATACCCTTTTCTCCTTTTGCTGCTCTGATGAAGGCAAAGTGTGTGCTTTACATCTTTATCTTAAGTGACCAGAGTTGTTTATAGCTGCTCCAAATAGTTATGTTTGAATGCATTTGCGTTTAGCACACCCCAGACCATGCACTCCTCTGATTAAGGGTTTCTAAATGGAATTCTTCCCTGGAAATGAGCCTTAAGTGGATTTCTTCACTTAAACAACCTACTGTCCCAGATAACCACATGATCCTTGCAGAGAAGGATGTGTACCGTATCATGCTTGTTTGCTACAGTCATATACCTTTTTCCAGGCATACTCGCTTCTCTTGTACCTGCATTAACCTACTAGTCCTCGAAGGTCTTCCAGATTTCTCACCTCTAACCCAAACCTCACCATTTCCCCACATCCCAGAGTAAGAGTAACACCCACCTTGGGACTACCCAGATTACACTAAATTCCTCTTCCTTCTCTGATTCCCCTAGACCAAATGCTGGGAAATCTTTTCTTAAAAGGCCAGAGAGTGAATGTGTTAGGCTTTGAAGGCCATACAATCACTGTCACAACGACTCAACTCTGCTGTTGCGGCACAAAAAGCCACGGACAATACATGAAACAATGAGTGTGTCTGTGTTCTAGTAAAATTTTATTTACAATAACAGGGGGCAAGCAGGAATTCCCCCATGGGCTGTAGTTGCTGCCTCCTGCCCCAGAGAACTGCAATGGCCATGCAGTACCCTGCTCAAATCTCCTTCACCAGCTCCTGAGAATGTTGGCAGCTAATGGCCCACAGATGCCCCATTCTCCACCATGGTTATCGAGAGTGTCTCTTCTAGGAAGTTACTTGGCCCCTAACCTCCAGCCAGAAGGACAGCCAGAGCCAGGGACTGACTGACACAAAAGTTCACAAGACCAGTCACTTGCCTCAAATCGGAACCAACTTGGTGTTACAATCCATGTTCCAGAACTTCCTCTGTTATCAAGCTGCAGCTTGTCTCCAACCAAGACTATCTCCTTGCTTGGCTCTGTTCCCCTGCCCTATCCTCCTTCCTTGCTCTCCTCCTTCTAAGAGAATCTCCTCAACAAATTAAATGTCCCCAAATCCTTGACTCAGGCTTTACTTCTAGGAAACACAATCTAGCTCCATGCTGCTTTGTCTTTTTTCTTGGTTCCCTTATGCTTTCAAGTTGTATCTTTCCCAATAAGACTATGACATTCTATAGCCAAGACAATCCTAAGCAAAAAGAACAAACCTGGAGGCATCACACTACCTGACTTCAAACTATACTACAGGGCTACAGTAACAAAAATAGCATGGTACTGGTACCAAAACAGATATATAGACCAATGGAAAACAACAGAGACCTCAGAAATAACACCACACATCTACAACCATCTGGTCTTTGACAAACCTGACAAAAACAATCAATGGGGAAAGGATGTATTATTCAATAAATGGTGCTGAGATAACAGGCTAGCCAACTCACGTAACAACCTCCACCTCCCAGGTTCATGTGGTTCTCATGTTTCAGCCTCTCAAGTAGCTGGGATTACAGGTGTGCACTACCACATCTGACTAATTTTTGTATTTTTAGTAGGGTTTCACCATGTTGGCCAGGCTGGTCTCAAATCCTGTCCTCAAGTGATCCACCTGTCTCAGCCTCCCAAAGTGCTGGAATTACAGGTGTGAGCCACCACGCCTAGCCATATTCTCATTCTTAAAAGGAGATGAGTTTGTATATACCATATTTAACGAGTGCTTATTATAAGCCGAGTACTCTACATATATTATCTCATTTAAATCCCAAAATAACCCTATAATATATTATCATTCCAATTTTTCAGTTGGGAAAACTAAGGCCCAGGGAGGTGAATCAACTTATTCAAGGTCACATAGCTAGTAAGTGGTGGAGTCTGAATTTGAACCCAGAACTTGTTTTTGTAACCATTATTTCTACAGACTTTACATAGAATAAGAAAGAAATGCACTAAAATGTGTCTCCTTTAAGGATTCTTTTCCTGTACTTTTCACATTTTCTTCAAGGAGTACCTATTATGTTTATAACCAGGAAAAATAACACCTATTGATTTTACAAATAAAAATAAAACACAGTTCTCTCTTCCAGGAATCCAAAGGAAATATCCATTCCCATTCATCATGTTTCTCAAAGTCATGTCTATTGGCATTCAGGATGGATAATTCTTACCTGTGAGGGGCTGCCTTATGTGCTGTGAGATATTCAGCCCCTGCCCACCAGATGTCCTGTATCAGACACTGTCAGTCTCCTATAGTGATCCTTCAACACTCACCTCCACACTCAAGAGTGCCAGCTGCAAACACCTGGGGCTCTCTGCCTGGTAACTGCTCTAGCTAAAAAACACACATGATTCTCACCCAAGGCAACCAGAAGTACTAGGGAGTTAACGCCCCGGAAGTACCCCTCAAGCAATGTTGAGCTAGAATTTGGTGGATAAGCACCCCAGCTTCCTTGCTCTTCAACTGCAATGACTCTGAGGCACATTCTTCCTGCTCCCCCGGAGTTTTCCAGCAGGACTGAGCTCTAGTTGCCCATGGTTGTAACTGGATGATACACCCTTCATGGGCTTCCTTATCTCACTTATGCTCACCCAACAGTGTTTCCTGGGATCACCTCTCAAATAAATTATTTGTCCTCATATTCTTGTCTCAGCATCTGCTTGTAGGAAAGTTAAACCAAGGCAGCTCCACAGGATACTGATACTGAAAAATTCCCACATTTTTCCAAACCTTAGGGAGGTGTGGAGGGTACGGTACTATTCCTGCATAAGGAACATTTAAGTTCCACAGCTGCTTTCTAGCTAGAAACCTTAGGTTCCAAGAACCCAACGCCAGGGTCATTTCATGGAGCGCTACCTTCCCAAAGTCCTTCAGACCTCTGTGCCTGCTACCAATATACCATTCTCCAGCTATTTCAATCCAGTCTCTCCCTGCAGGTTCAAGATACACCAGTGACTTTTAGCTCAAATGTGCAAGGTCAACAAGAAAAGCAGAATAATCCATGGCTTTGGGCTTAGCAATCTTCCAGGAAGAAACAATCATCATCATAATAATGCCAGATGCTAGCATGTATTGACTGACTGTCAAGTACCTGAGAAAGGGTGATGATACAAACTGTGAAGTTCACTTCTTCTACAAAGAAATGTTGCTGCTTGGAGGTCAAGACAGCCTAGAAATAAGAGTTCAAAGCAAACTAATTCCCTTAGTCAATGAAGATTTATTGAGCATCTCCTAGGTGCCAGACATTGTACTAGGTTGAGAAATTAAACAGTGGCCAAGTCACACAAGGTTCCTCTTCTCTTGGAAGTCACATTCTAATAGAACAGTGGTTTTTAACCAGGACAATTTTGCCCCTTAACAATGACTAGAGACATATTTGGTTGTCATAACTGGGTGGGCAGTGGGGACTATTGGTATCTAGTGGGTAGAGGGCACGAATGCTTCTAAACATCTTGCAAAGCACAAGGCAGCCCCCCAACAAAGAATTGTCTGACCCAAGATATCAATAGTGTTGGGGTTGAGAAATAAATTATTAAAAATGTAAAATAATGTAAAAATGGAGGAGAAAGGCAGAATGACAATAAACAAGTAAGTCAAGAATTTCAAGATGTGAACCCTGAGCTAGTGTCTTTATCTTAGCTTTTGTTATTAATCTGTAAAATAGGATCTACATCAGATGAGCCCCTCATCAACATCTACAAATGGAGGCAGGGTGTTTTCTAATAGGCATGCCCAGAACAGAATGGAGGTCAGCTGTGCACCATGGCCAACAGGAGACAAACTTTCTACCTCCAGCACATTCCAGAGCTCGATCTGATGCTCAGTTTGCTGACTGTCACCTCTAATCAACCCTACCCTCCTTCTGTAAGGAGAGATGCATTCATTTGCTTATTCAGTCAGTTGCCACATCTTATCATTTATTTATTCCACCTCATTTCACAATGGATTTAAGGCAGCAAAGTAAAACATAAATAAATAATCATACATTCAAAACAGGGAAATATAAATTAGAATAAGGGGTTTTGTCATTGTTTTCTGTTTAGAATCTGTTCTCTGACGATCTCTCTCTCTCTCTCTCTCTCTCACACACACACACACACACACACACACACACACACCACGCATCCCCCATACCTTGTTCCATTATAATTCTCTTCAACCTGCGAGATTTGGGTGGAGCTGACTCCACCCACTCCAACAGTGGATACCTGAACACTGACCAACCAATCAGAGCACCACCTCCCCTGGTCACAGTGATTGGTCCAGGAATGGGCATGTGACCTCTCATAGACCAATCATGGACTTTCCAAGGGTTTTCGCCAGCTGTAGGGAAATGTGCTCTCTCCTTCTCTGGAGCCTGGAGCACTAAGGACAATTCCGGTTTGGAGCTGCTGGTGACCATCCCACCACCACAGGGAAAGAGCCTGTCTGAAAACTAAGCCAAAAGAGGCACACAAAATCTAGAGACAGAGCCATAAAGTCAGAGCCCCAAGAACATTTGTTGAGACCTACGGGTGCCTAAAGGTGAGAGACATGTCCCAATAAACTCCTCTTTTTCTTTACTTTAGGTTTCTGACCCTTGAGACTGAAAGACTATGGCATAGTACAGGGCATATGCCAAGATGAGAGCAAAATGGAAAACAGAAAGCAGGCGGTGAGGGTGGATGTAGTTTCAAATGTGGCTGTGGCTTCTGGGTAGACAAAGTGAAAAGGGAAAGTCGGTCAATTACATTGTTCTCATTAAGCATGAAGTGAGAATGTTCAAGTTCCTTGGGAGAAGCAAAGCTTTTTTCTAGCACTTATTTCTCAAAGCACAATAGGCGTCACAGAAGGAACTACTGGGAGATATGGAGGATGCTGTCTTCATTAACTGACACTTTGCAGCGAATTCAATAATGGGATTTATAAGGCTGCTGTTCAGAGCATCTGTTATGAACACTGAGGGACCCATGCTTCTACGGTTGGTCAACTTGATTCTGTGCAGTGGGGAGAAAGACAATGTGGCCTGAGTATGCATGCATCCAGAGGTTCTCTGCACGTGTTAGTGTTCCAGGAACTGGTCCCCGAAGATTATAGCCACAGCTGACTCTCAGCCCATTTTTGTCCTTTCCCTCTCAGATGCAAGCTCATTTGTACTAGCTTCTGTAGGTTCCACTCTCCCATCCCGAAGACGGAAATACAAGAGGATTGAAACCTCCTGCCCTTCATCCCTGAGAAGGGTTGCACGGAGGTGCCTGCAGATGTCAAGAACTGTCCTCCACAGCATCCCTGTTCTTTCCCTCCTCTGTCCATGATTAATTCAAGCTGTTGGGATCTCACGTTACTATCACGCTGTCGCTGCACAGAGGATCCCAAATGGCTCCAGCCCAAGCAACAGATTTTTCCAGGTAATCTGTCCTTACAAAACAAAACAGAAACAAAAACAAAACCCGCCACTGTGCCCCCAAACCTGCATTGGACTCGTGATGCTTTGATAAGGTTTAAATAAGACCTAGTATTTGATAGCACAACAGGGTGACTATAATCAAAATGCTTTATTTATTTAATTTTTTTGAGACAGAGCGTTGCTCTGTCGCAAAGACTGGAGTCCAGTGGCATGATCTCGGCTCACTGCAACCTCCACCTCCCGGGTTCAAGCGACTCTTCTGCCTCAGCCTCCCGAGTAGCTGGGATTACAGGCATGTGCCACCATGCCCAGCTAATTTGTATTTTTAGTAGAGATGGGGTTTCACTATGTTGGCCAGGCTGGTCTCGAACTCCTAACCTCAGGTGAGCCTGCCTCAGCCTCCCAGAGTGCTAGGATTACAGGCATGACAAAATAATTTAATTGTACGGTTTTCATTTTACATTTTAAAATAACTAAAGGAGTATAACTGGATCGTTTAACACAAATGACAAATGCTTGATGGGATGGATACCCCTATTTTCCATGATGTGATTATTATGCACTGCATGCCTGTATCAAACTGTATCAAAATATATCATGTACTCCACAAATATGTGAAACTATTATGTACCAAAAAAATAAAATATAATAATTAAATTATATTTTTTAGATGGAATCTCACTCTTTTGCCCAGGCTGGAGTGCAGTGGCACAATCTTGGCTTAATGCAGCCTCCACCTCCTGAGTTCAAGCAATTCTCCTGTCTTAGGTTCCCAGGTAGCTAGGATTAGAGGCACACACCACCATACCTGGATAATTTTCTTGTATTTTTAGTGGAGACAGCATTTCACCATGTTGGCCAGGCTGGTCTCTAACTCCTGACCTCAAGTGATCCACCCACCTCAGCCTCCCCAAGTGCTGGGATTATAGGCATAAGCCACTGCACCTGGCCAAAAAGTTTTAAATTTTTTTTCTAAAGGTACATTCCACCTGTGTGCCTCACTCAAGTGCCACAGATGAAGCCAGGTTGGTAGCAAAATATGATAACTGATGACAGTAGGGAAGACAGGGTTTGACTTTGTTCATTTCTTCTTGTTTTGTTTCTTTCTTTTGCCTATCTTAGGAACTGTGCCAAGGGTTTTACATGCATTATTCCATTTCATCTACACAGTGATCCAAGTAACTGGATAGTAACACCACCATTTTCTAGGAGAGGAAGGAGGAGTAATGCACCTCCCCCAAGGTCACACCATTAGAAAGAGACAGAACCCATGGATTTGAATGCATATGCTGGAAACAAATGCTCAGTGCTGCAAAGAAGAACTAGCACTGAGAAAAAGACAAAGTCTCTCTCAGCAAGGCAAATGTACTTCTGCAGAAGGGTGTCTCTTGCGCATGGAGCAATGGCAAGAGCACACAGAACAAAGGAAAGCAGGTGTTTTTATTATCTCTAACACAGCTTCTGCTTCTGTGTCTTTCCCCTATTTGGCTAGGGTTGGACTGCATAGTCTAAACTAGTCCTGATTGGCTAAACATTTAAACTTTCTTAGATAAGGTAGACACATACTGAGGTGAGAACAGAGAGAAGGGGTGTCATTTACAGGGAGACTAGGAAGATAACCTATTCCCTAACAAGGAAAGGAATGTGGACTGGGGTTGTAGCAAGTTCAGGCATGCCTAGGCATATTCAGACAACTTGGGGTTCAGCAAAGGCAAGGGGTTATTTGGAATTATAGGATAGAGAACAGGGAAACTGGATAAGCTGTTTGAAGAGGGAAACTAACTGTATCTAACAATTGTGAGATAGGCCTCCAACCACATGCTCTGGCTCTGCCTCAGACCTTGGAAAGTGACCATGATGGAACCACAAGCAGGCAGAAGAACCCTCTGCCCCTGAAGATCATCCAATCAAAAATTCTCTCCTCCCCAGCAGGATTACAAGTGAAACACACCATTAAAATATGACCCTTGGGAAGGCTCAACCTTTAGTTGCCTACAGAGTAAGAATTCATTGGCTGGATAATAATGACTTTTAAAGCAGTATTCCTCAAAATATGGCCTCAGGACCACTGACATCAGAATTACCTAGGAGGAGGGTGAGGCTGTTAAATTTGAATATATCACAGCCCCAGTCCCAGATTTGCTTTCTCAGCATTGCTGTCTCAAGAGAATGAGGTTTTGCGGAGAGAACTTACATTAACAAGCACTTGCAGAGAATCTGTTTTACAGCAGGTATATGCCAGGTGCTGAATCACATCTATCCTCTCTGTGATGTTTCACTGAATAGCACAATAGACAGGGAGAGGCAGGTGATGGGGAAGGAGGAAGGTTGGGAAAAGTTGATGGAGTGGGGAAAAAACACAAGTCAGGCAGATCTAGGGATTCAAATCCTAACACAGCCACTTGGACAAGTGGCAACCTCCGTGAGTATAAATTTTCCATGGGGTTGACTTAAATCGTAAATGAGAGCTATGGTCCATGCTCGTGCTCATAGTCAACTGCAGGATTCCATTCAAAGTACAATGAAAAGGGCTTGTGACCAGTGCACACAGGGGTTGTATTTCACCAACAACAAACATCTGGGAGGAAAAGTACGGGCCAATCAGGGATATTCAAAAGAAACTACTTCCTGCCTAGGCACAGTGACTCAATCCCAGCACTTTGGGAGGCCAAGATGGTGAATTGCCGGAAGTCAGAAGTTCGAGACCAGCCTGGCCAACATGGTGAAACCCTGTCTCTACTAAAAATGCAAAAATTAGCAGGGTGTGGTAATCCTAGCTACTCAAAAGGCTGAGGCAGGAGAATCGCTTGAACTCAGAAGGCAGAAGCTGCAGTGAGGCAAGATCGTGCCACTGCACTCCAGTCTGGGTGACAGAGGGAGACTCCGTTGGAAAGAAAGAAAAGAAAAGAAAAGAGACAGAGAAAGAGAGAGAGTAAGAGAGGAAGGGAGGAAGGGAGGGAGGGAGACTACTTCTTGATGGAGCTTTTTCCCAAAAAACATCATCTATGTACTAACTCAATGAATATCCACCCTCAATGCTTACTTGGAACATGGCACATACTTGACATGGGAGGGAGCACTTACAAGTATTTGCTGCCCTCAGTGCGTTTTCAATCTAGTTAGAGAGAAAACTACAGACTCCTAGGAAAATTAAGATACACCACAAAAATCAAAGTCAAACGCAACATGGCATAGAAAGTCAAAAGGCAGAATGAGAATTAGCCCCTAGAGGCCGGGCACGGTCGCTCACGTCTGTAATCTCAACACTTTGGGAGGCTGAGGTGGGTAGATCATCTGAGGTCAGGAGTTCAAGACCAGCCTGGCCAACATGGTGAAACCCCCTCTCTACTATAAATACAAAACACTTAGCTGGGCATGGTGGCAGGTGTGTGTAATCCCAGCTACTCGGGAGGCTGAGGCAGAAGAATCACTTGAACCTGGGAGGCAAAGATCACACCATTGCACTTCAACCTGGGCAACAAGAGTGAAATTCCATCTCAAAAAAGAAAAAAGAAAAAGAAAAAAAAAGTGAGAGAGACAGAATTAGCCCCTAGGAGTCAATAAATGTAAGTTGACTTGAAGAGAACAGAATTGAGCACATCACTAAGAAAGAGTCATGGGAGTGGAAGAAAAAGAGAGATTGATTATAAGGAGCTGAGCTTTGCCTTGAGTTCTCAAAATGTGTAAGTCGTGTCTAGCAAGAAAGGAGAGAGGTATTCCAGGGAGGGTTGCAGGAAGTCATTGATAGCCCCACCATGGTCTCAATTCCCCAGGCTGCTGAGTTTCTGGAAGATGAAGAACTGATCCATCTGAAAATATACAGATTGGGACAAGCATAGCTTTATTCTTCTCCTTCTCAGGATGGACCCCAACACCTAACCAAAGTTTTCCCTCTCACACTAAGCTTTGAGGACAGCCATGGCCTCATAAGAATCACAATACATTCTACAAATATGGCATCAGTTCATCAAGGAGAGACTGGTGGCCACAGGCCAAGATCTCTGTATGCTCCTCAAGGGTTTCAATGGTTGGATTCCATTTACCTGTCTGGATCCCAGCTGCCTCACTTTATAAAATCACAGCTGGTACCACTCCTCCAGGCTCAGCTCACAGCAAAAGGGCAAAAGATATATCAGGTCTAAATAGACCAAAAGCAAAAAAATCTCCAGTATCCACTGTTATGGACTGAATGTTTGTGTGCCCTCAAAATTCATATGTTGACACCCTAACCCCCAATGGTTCTGTATTTGGAGATGGGGTCTGTGAGAAGATGACAAAGATCAAATGAGGTCATAAGGATGGGGCCCTAATCTCACAGGGTGGGTCCCCTTATCAGAAGAGGAAGAAACACCAGAGCACTCTCTCTCTCTTTCTATCATGTGAGGGCACAGCAAGAAGGTGGCTGTCTGCAAGCCAGGAAGGGAGCCCTCTCCAAAACTGTTCCTGATGGACTTGGTCTGGTATGTCTAGCCTCCAGAATTGAGAGGAAGTAAATTCCTGTTGTTTAAGCCATCCAGTCTTTGTTATTTTGCTAGGCCAACCCAAGCAGACTAATGTACCCACTATTAAGTGAAATCAGCAAGTTGCAGAAGTGTTCAGAAATGTTAGTAAATGCATAGGATATCTTTGTGAGAACAGAAAATAAACTTATTGCAGTGGTTGACTCTGGAGAGGAGAATTAGGTTGCTGGAGGAGAGAGGGCACTTAATATTTGCTTCACGTCCTTGAATATTGCTTCACTTTCTTTTCTACCATGTACATATTGACCTATTCAAATAGATAAATACATTAATGTTTTTAAATGTACTATGTGTACATGGACAGACTGCTAGACATAAGACACTGCCTAGAGGCCTGAGCAAGTCATCCTTCTGGGAAATTCCAAGCTCCATAAATCATCTAAAACTCAATTCCTAAAATTGCAACAAATATGCACATAGGTGGGCTTGTACAACACAGGGGAAGGAACTGTGGTTCATGAGAGGACCAGCTAAGTATGTGGAGGTACCTGTGGGGTATCCTGTGCTGCAAGTTGTAATAGTGATCTTAAAAGACAGTGTGGAGTAAGGAAAAAATACATAAACCCCACCGCCCTCTAGCCAGCCCATGGTGTGTGTCAAGGGTGTCAATGGTTGGATTCCATTTACCTCAAGGGCTTAGACAAGTCTGTAAACAGGCAGGAGCCATATGGCACCATTCATAGGCACTGAGTAGGGGTTTTACAAAATAACAGTAGAGTCTTGTCTCATGTAGAGATCTGAGGCCAGAGGGAGCAGCTAAAATCATATTCAGCCAAAATTACCCACGATGGCTGTTTCTCTGGTTCAGCACCAGATGAAGTAACTGGCTTGTGTTTAGGGGCCAAGTTATATGAAAAATGCATATCTTTAAATGCTAGAATCACACTCTAAAGAAGCTCGTGGGAAGTGAGTCTGTCTGAAGCAAAAGCAGACTCATGTCTCCCATCTCACTTTCAGCATATGCTCATTGTGTGGAATGGGGAACAGAAATACTCACATTATTTATGTTACACTCTCTTTCTTCCCCTCCTCCACCCCTTCTCCCATCCCTGAACTGAGATCACAGAGTTGAGTTCACATAACTTAAAGACACTTATGCCTCTCTGTGCTCCACAGTAAGGTAAGAGAATATGACATTGGACCAACCAACCTGGCTCCTCCTCCAACCATGGAAACCTAGAGAATTATTATAATCAGATCTCAACTGCTCAAGCATCCCCAGTTTCCTAGCAACCCTCAAAAGGCTTTGGGGAAGGGTGGGAACAAGGACTTCCTGTGTAAGGTGGTGGCAGCTGTGTTTGAGATTGCTGCAGAGCTTCCCCAAATTGTCTTAAAGGCCTTTCTCATCCATCATCCCAAGAACCCAACGAAGCACCTGCTAGCAAAGGGACGTCAGGTGGTGCATCTACTCAAGAATTCCCAGCAACTCGGTTCTAAATTCCTTTACCTGTACTTCCAGGCCTTCCATTCATCTGTCAGCTTCATCATTTCTTACTCTGGAAGGCAGCCCTTCTGCTCAAATAAGGCTTGTTCATTTCCACCTGCCTCAGTGGCCTTCTAAAAACATATTCCCTCCTGGCCCACATGTCCACTCACATCTCCTTCCCCTCAATACATCCTCCATCTCGTTTTCTTTCCTTTTCTTTCTTTTTTTTTTTTTTTTTTAAGACAGGCTCTTGTTCTGTTTCCCAGGCTGGAGTATAGTGGCACGATCTCTGCTTACTGCAGCCTCAACCTCCCCAGGCTCAAGTAATCCTCCCATCTCAGCCTCCTAAGTAGCTGGGACCACAGGCACATGCTACTATGCCCAGCTACTTTTTGTATTTTTTTGTATAGATGGGGTTTCGCTATGTTGCCCAGGCTGATCTTGAACCCCTGGGCTCAAGTGATCCACCTGCCTCGGCCTCCCAAAGTGTCAGGATTACTGGCATGAGCCCCTGGGCCTGGACTGTCCCTTCTAATTACTCAATTTTCCTTCCCCATGAATGACTTTCCCATGATCACATATGCCCATTTTTGCTGGAGACATTCCATAGGTTTCATTATTATGCCTAGAGACAAAAAGCAAACACACGCCCACAGCTAAGGAGCACCGCACGAGCTAAGCCACAGGGCAAGAAAATAACACAGGAAATATGATGAGGCAGCATCTAGATGTTGGTAGAATTGTAAGGGATGGAAATGACTTGGACAGATATCAAGACAGACATAAATGCAGAGAAGAGATCGGACATGAGAGGGGTTTTGCTTGGGTCCTTATAGGTTTGCTTGTTTCTCTTTTTGAATACTCATCATCCATTTCCTACTTCTTATGACCAGCATCTCAATTTTATTGTGGAGACTTTCCTATTCCTCACTACGTGCAGTCTTGATGAGACTGTCACTCAAAGCCCCTGTCCTTCCCAGCCAGGGGGTGAGCATGTGACTCAATATGGACCAATCAGACTGTCAAGTTTAAGAATCTTAAACTTGAATGGACACAAAGAGAGACAAAATGGTTGGAATAATTCACATCAGCAAGAGAGCTCCGATAAGATTATGGTTGGAGCTGCCCTGGTTCCTGACATCCCAAAGTTGGACCATCAGATATTCCTTCCATTCTATGAGCCAACCAATATTCTTCAAAAGATTTCCCTTTTTGCTGAAGTCTGGAGAAGAATGGACTTTTGTTGCTTGTAACCAAAACTTTTTGACACCAACTATTTTCCTGACACAAACTATTTACCCTAAGTCTTGAAGGATGAGAGAGATGAGGGTACAGAGAGGAGACGAAAGAAAATCATTGATGGCTTTGGCTTTCACTTCCTTTGGTAGGCAATTTTAAAGGGGCTTGGCTGATAACTTTGAAATGGCCATAGGGCAAACTCGCTATGAATGAAGCCTGCCTGAAAACAGAATGTGTTGCCTTGAGACATAACGAATTTGCCACCATAGAAAGTGATTAAGGAGGGCCAGGTAAACATTAATCCAGTAGCTTTCTTCAAAGTCTTCTCTCCAGAATATTATTTCCCCTACATATCAACAGTTGTTACATAAAACGATGTTTAATGGAAATATCAATTTGAAAAACACTGGGATGAACATAAATGTAAATGGCTTTATTGCACATATTCCAGGAGTCTTTAATTTATTTGGCCAAGGAACTCTAATTTTGAAGAACATTTCAAAGGATTAGTGTTCAATGGAGCATTCACTAGGACGCATTATTGGATGGTCAGGTCAAGCATTGACACACAATAGAACATGTATAAAACACCTAACATACTGTCTAGTGCATAGCAGTTGCTCCGGAATTCTAGCTATAGTCTATAATCAGTATCTTTGTTCCTTTTTCTGAATAGCATTTCTCTACATTTATTTATATAACCTCATCCTCTCCCTTGCCAGACTTCAGCCCCACTGGACTTCCACAAGCATGGTGAATTTCTTTCCTGTCTCAGGGCCTTTGCACATCCCACAGGGTTTTTTGTTTTTTGTTTTTTGTTTTGCCTAGAATGCCCTATCCCCCCATTCTTCACTGGATTGGTTCTTCCCATCCTTGGGTCTCATCTTAGTGATCACTTTCTCAGTGACACCAGCCTTGTTATTCTTTCTCCCATCACCTTCCTCATTTGCCTCTATACTTATCACTCTCTTAAATGTTTTATTTACTGGCTGTGTGAACAGTCTTCCCCTACAATAACATAGGCTCCTGCAGTCAGAACCCTGGCTTGTTTTTTGGTTCATTAACACAGTGCCTAACTAGATAACACAAGAAAAGGATTTGTTGAATGAATATGTACTATGGAAGTCATTCTCTAGATAAAGGATATGGCACAACATAATGTGCCCCATTTTCAATAGCAGATTCGCAAGAAGACAGAATCATTCTTTATGTTTCCCTTTGTTATGTCAACTATGTTTTTTTTTAATCAAGGATATACTGTGAAAAGACAATTCTGGGCTGGTCATGGTGGCTCACACCTGTAATCCCAGCACTTTGGGAGGCCAAGCGGGGGCAGATCGCCTGAGGTCAGGAATCAAGACCAGCCTGGCCAACACGGAGAAACCCCATCTCTACTAAAAATACAAAAATTAGCCAGGCACAGTGGCATGCGCCTGTAGTCCCAGCTACAGGGACTGAGGCTGAAGCAGGAGAATCACTTGAACCCAGGAGGTGGAGGTTGCAGTGAGCCGAGATCGAGCCACTGCATTCCAGCCTGGGTGACAGAGCAAGACTCCATCTCAAAAAAAAAAAAAAAGGCAACTCTGGATTGGCATTCCTATAGAAAACTAAAGGAATGCAGTTCTGATATGTAGTTTTATGGTGGTCTGACTTGATGCAGGGAAATAGCTTAGAGAATATAGAAGAATAAAAGGTTATTATATCTTTCAAATTATTCAGTCATATATTCATTCATTCATTAAACAAAGATATGCTAATCACCTACTATACATCCAAACACCGTATGTTAGGCACTATGTACTTGAGGCTTTCCCAATCCATCAATTTGGTCTACATTCCCTCATTTTATATCATGTTTACCTCCCCTCATTTGCAAAATCATAAATCCTTTGAGGGACTTTTATTATATCTGTAGTAGAAATAGGAGAGTAAATATATGGCACACGAGCACCATTCTCCTGTTCTTTTGCACAGCAGACATGGCTAATCAATCACAGCACTCATGCCCACTGAGCTAGAATGTGGCCTCCAAATCATCTTCAACACTCCACTGCAGGCAGCCATGACATGTCATCAGTGACAGCACCCAAAATGAAACCTACTTGCCTACTCTGGATGGAAGAAAGAGCCCAGGCTTCAGAGTCAGACCAAACTGTATTTGAATCCTGACCCTGCTGTATATTTGATGGAGAGTCTGTGTGTTTTACTCTTTAAGATCTAGATAATCCAGGCAGGCACAGTGGCTCACACCTGCAATCGCAGCACTTTGGGAGGCCAAGAAGTGCAGATCACCTGAGGTCAGGAGTACT
Organism: Trachypithecus francoisi; assembly: GCF_009764315.1. Lineage (NCBI taxonomy): Eukaryota > Metazoa > Chordata > Mammalia > Primates > Cercopithecidae > Trachypithecus > Trachypithecus francoisi. The sequence goes on from NW_022681460.1 coordinate 102,014,509, forward strand.
CGAGACCAGCCTGGCCATCATGCTGAAACCCCATCTCTACTAAAAATACAAAAATTAGCCGGGCGTGATGGTGTTCACCTGTAATCCCAGCTACTCAGGAGGCTGAGGCAGGAGAATCTCTTGAACCTGGGAGGCGGAGGTTGCAGTGAGTCCAGATTGCAACACTGCACTCCAGCCTGGGTGACAGAGTAAGACTCCATTAAAAAAAAAAAAAAATCTAGATAATCCTACCTACTTTGCAGAGTTGTGAAGTAAATTAAATAAGATATATTTGAAATACCTATCATACAACAAATATCCAATAAATGCTAACTATGAGTGTTATTACTTGTATTAGTCTGTTCTCATGCTGCTAATAAAGACATACCCAAGACTGGGTCATTTATAAAGAAAAAGAGGTTTCATGGACTCACAACTTCACATGGCTGGGGAAGCCTCGCAATCATGGTGGAAGGTGAAGGAGGAGCAAAGGCACATCTTACATGGTGGCAGGCAAGACAGCATGTGCAGGAGGACTGCGCTTTATTAAAAAACCCATCAGATCTCATGAGACGTATTCACTATCACAAGAACAGCATGAGAAAAACTTGCCCTCCCATGATTAAATCACCTCCCACCAGGTCTCTCCCATGACATGTGGGAATTATGGGAAGCACAATTCAAGATGAGATTTGGGTGGGGACACAGCCAAACCATATCATTACTTTTACCCTGAGTATGCCTCATACGGTGTTTCACATACAGTAATTGCCTAATAAAAGGGGCAACTTCATTTGACCTAGCAATCCCATGACTGGGTAAATACCCACTTGTATGTTCATCACAGCACTATTCACAATAGCAAAGACATGGAATCAACCTAGGTGCCCAACAAACACGGACTGGATAAAGAAAATGTGGTACATATACACCATGGAATACTACAGAGTCATAAAAAAAGAATGAAATCATGTCCTTCGCAGCAACATGGATGCAGCTGGAGGCCATTATCCTAAGCAAATTAACACAGGAACAGAAAACCAAATACCACATGTTCTCACTTATAAGTGGGATCTAAATACTGGGTAGACATGGACATAAAGATGGGAACAGCAGACACTGGGGACTGCTAGAGGGGGAGGGAGGGAGAGATGGGATACAAGGACTGGAAAACTATCTATTGGGCACTATGCTCACCACCTGGGTGATGGGATCATTTGTACCCCAGACCTTAGCATCACACAATATACCCATGTAACAAACCTGTGCATGGTCCCCTGAATCTAAAATGAAAGCTGAAATTATTTTTAAAAGTGAAATACAATGGGCAACTTCAATAACACACAAAGATTGAAAACCAGGAAAAGGTAAGCAAGAAGAACCTCCTCCCTCCATCCCCTGTATCCACAACATAGTACATCCCACTTTCCTCCCATACTTTTACTAAAAGGTATCCTGGGAGCACAGGGGATGCTCACAGCCTTCCTGACGGAACATCCAGAGACTGCATCTTTTGTTCTTAAGTGCTTTTCTTAGCTTGACCTGATTTTGCTCCAGGGGTGAGGATTATAAGATCTGGTAGCACATTTGGGGTATTTTTGGATTCAAAGCCAAAGAGTAGGTAAGTGCTTGATTTTAACCACAAATAAGCTAGGGCTTGGGGCTTGCCATTGGATGATTGCCTTACTATAGGATATGAAATTGATGTGTAGAGTTGTAATGGGTTTTTTTCCCTTTGTATCTATCACTTCCTCCCTGTGTGTTTTCAGACTTTCTTTTAAAAATAATAGTTAAATATGAAATATAACTGTTAGAGATTTAAGAGTCTGTTTGGCAATGCACTAAAATCAATATTGTGACCCTAAGCACAGGATTATTAAGGCTACTTTGCATCACCGATGTTAAGGTTTTTTTCATTCTTATCCACATCAACACGACATAATCATGTCATAAATATTAAACACACCCAATTCCCTCCTTAGTTTGCTTTCATGCTAATGAAATTGAAAGTCAGCATGGATCAGGACATTAGGAGGCAAACTATGATACAGAGAAGCCGAAAGAAATGAAAAGGAGGGAAATGCTTTTGACAAAAATCAATTGTGATTGAATTGGTGGGCTGAACTTTGAAAGTACTGCCTTTGTGTGACATTTCATAATCACAGGTAATGCTGGAATATGTATTCATGAGCTTTTAAGTGTATGCAACATCTCTTGATACTCAACTTGGCATTTGCTAGACTCTGATAACAGCACTGAAGGTTTAGTCCACAAGAAATAAGATCCCAACGAATTGACAAAGAAAAAGTAATAGCAGCATTTACTTGATAAAACGTGCTCAGTAATGTATTTTGACAGCATTTATTCCATCTGAAAAAAGTTTATAGAGCACTTCCTGTGGGCCCGGCACAGTTCTAGGCACTGGGAATACAGTAGGGAGTGAGAGGAAGGTTCCTGGTCTCCTGGAGCTAACATGTTGTGGGGAAAATGTGAAAGGAGCAAGTAGACAAGATCACTTTAGGTAGTATATGAACTAAGATGAAAATAAAACAGTGACCTAATAGAGAGGGATGATGGGGAGATCTTTACATGGGCTGGGCTATTTTCTGTAGGGAAGGTCCCCCCAAAAGATAACAGTTTACCCAAGACCTAAACAATGAGAAGGAGCCAGCATTGCAAAGATCTGGCGGAAGCTTGTTGCAGGCAGAGGGAAGAGTGTATGTAAAACTGCTGAAGTGGAAGCAATTCTGGGACATTTAAAACTTGTTTTTTTCCCTTCAACTTTTATTTTAAGTGCAGGGGTACGTGTCCAGGATGTGCAGGGTTTTTTTACATATATAAACGTGTGCCATGGTGGTTTGCTGCACAGATTATCCTATCACCTGAGTATTAAGCCCAGCATCCATAGCTATTCTTCCTGATTACCTCCCTCCTCCCAACCCCCAACAGGCCCCAGTGTGTGTCACTCCCCTCCCTGTGTCCATGTGTTCTCATCATTCAGCTCCCACTTATAAGTAAGAACATGCGGTGTTTGCTTTTCTGTTCCTGCACTGGTTTGCTGAGGATAATGGCTTCCAGTTCCATCCATGTCCCTGCAAAGGACATGATCTCGTTCATTTTCATGGCTGCATAGTATTCCATGGTGTGTCTGTACCACATTTTCTTCATCCAGTCTATCATTGATGGGCATTTAGATTAATTCCAAGTCTTTACTATTGTGAATATTGCTGCAATGAACATATGTGTGCATGTATCTTTATAATAGAATGATTTATATTCCTTTGGTGTATACCCAGTAATAAGATTACTGGGTCAAATGATATTTCTGCTTCTAGATCTTTGAGGATTCACCACACTGTCTCCCCCAATAGTTGAACTAATTTACGCTCTCACCAACAGTATAAAATCATTCCTTTTTCTCTGCAAGCTTGCCAGCATCTGTTGTTCTTTGACTTAATAGTAGCCATTCTGACTGGCATGAAATGGTATCTCATTGTGGCTTTGATTTGTATTTCTCTAATGATCAGGGATGTTGCACTTTTTCTGTTAATTGGTCACATGTATGTCTTCTTTTGAGAAGTACCTGTTCATTAAAACATGTTTTTAAAGAATAGTACCAGTATCTGAACTTAGCCACTTCTAAGCTAATTAGCAGAACCAAAATGTTCATAAGGAACAGCTTTTTTGATAGGTTTATGCAACTTCTTCGTCAGTTATTATCAAAGAATTGTTTGACTGATGACCTTCTTTGACTTTGATATATGCACTAAATTTTTTAAAAAATAATTCCTCTGCAGAATGAGGAGCTTCTTCCATTCCTTGTTGCTATTCAATAAAGGAAAGTAAATACCACATGCTGCCCTTGCACAACTTCCAATTCACGGGCTGTAAGCAATTCAATATTTTGTTAAAATGTCAAGAATGTCTGAATATTTCAAAGGGCTTCCTTTGGAAAATAGGCGAGGCATCAAAACTAGAGAAGTTCTACACCAATAGCAATGAAGTTCATCCCTTTTCTTCACATCCTCATGTCCGTCTTGGAGAACTGAAAAGCTAACATGTATGTGTGATCAGTAATTGCGTCCTAAATATTCAATGATTATTTTTAAAACACTATTAACCAGACAAGTTTAATTGTTGTGTACCTTAAGGGAAACTCATACTTTTTCCTGGGCCTCAGTGTCATTATTTATAAAGTGCAAAGAATGGTCTGATTATAAGGCCTATAAAGTCACACACACACACACACACACACAGACACACTGCCAACCTCTGTACCCCTAACAAGTCCCAGTGCCCAGTATTTAGTAGGTCCTCAATAAACATTCATTAAGAAAAGAACCAAAAATGCAAATCCATGTTCTCATTTCCAACTGATTAGGGGCAAAAAAAAAATAAGAAGAAGAAAAAATAAGGACAGTGGAATTAGTTTTTCATTAGGCTAACTTCATCTAATTTAAGTGTTGTCTTTTATTTTGAAAACTACTTCTAATCTAAATTGTTTGATGTTAAAATGTCCTTATCTTTTGTGAAATGTTTTTAAATAGTTTCTTTTTATTTAATTTTCTTTTATGGCAAAATCGAAAAGTCAGCACACTATGCTGGTCCCTAATTCTTCTACTTTTTTTTTTTAACTTTTACTCATCTTTGAAACCAGAACTGTGCTATACCAAAAGCAAGATGGTACCTAAAGCTCCCTCCACCTCCAAAACGTGACGAGATAGACTTTTCTGGCTGGGTGGTTTGAACTGGATAACTTCCTCCATAGTGTGATTCAGCACCGTGGACAGATCTATGGGGGTGGGAACCCATGTCCCTTTGTGGCCAAAATTTGGATCTAAATAAGTAAACAACAGGCAGTCATGGTAGTTCACACCTGTAATCCCAACAGTTTGGGAGGCCAATGCAAGAGGATTGCTTGAGCCCAGGAGCTCGAGATCAGCCTAGGCAACATAGCAACACTCTGTCTCTACAAAAAATAATAATAAAAAATAAATTAGCTGACATGATGGCATGTGCCCGTGGCCCCAGCTACTTGAGAGGCTGAGGTGAGAGGATCACGTGAACCCGGAAGGGTAACACTGCAGTGAGCTGTGATCTCACCACTGCACTCCAGCCTAGGCGGCAGAGCAGACCCTGTCACTAGATAAATAAATAAGTACAAAACAGCTGTGCTTTGAGATTGTCAGTCTTGGTGTAAGCACACAACTCCAGACCTAATACCTAAAGTAATGAGTTTAAGTCTCCATTTAATGAAATATTCAGATTATGATTACACTTCGTTTCATTAACTGCATTCTCAGACTAATGTAATGGGATTTCCTTTTCACCTTGTAATTAACTTTATTGAGAATGCTTATTGGGATTTTTCTTTTTGGCAGTTTCCTAAAACCTTATTATAAATTATTTTAATATATGTATCACAGTATTAGTAATGTTACTTAATTTTATATTGGCTGTTATTATTAAAAGAAGAAAAAAATTCAACACTAATCTATTCAAGGAACAGCAGGCTGACTGAAAAAAATCTGTATTCAGCTCCTAACAGCTGATCCTGAAATTTTGGTGCTCCCATGGCCGACCTGGCATTCTTATTTTCCAACCAAAAGCAGTATGATCCTTGCAGAACAAACTCCTCTTCTCCCTGTATACAATTTGTACAAAATTCATCAGACCTGCAAGAAAGATCTAGAGTCTAAGACAAATGGTCAAAGGTGGGCAAAGTCAGTCCATGAAAGTTTTCTGCTTTTCTTCACTCTGATTCTTAGCAAGTTGATGGGAAGTATTTTTCTTTCAGAGCAAAATATCTATTTCTCAGGAAAGGCAGTCCTAGTATCTTTTCCCTCCCGTCTAGCCCCAGTGTTACCAGGCACTATTTATGTTGCTAGGCAGATGTTTTGTAGAGGCCCCCTTCTAGCTCCCTGGCACCCTGAACTTACTCCCACCATGTTAGTTTGCAATTACGTGATTACTTGTCCATTTCTCCCACTGTACTATAAGCTCCAAGAGGATATGTCCTATTTATGTCTAATTCATCCTTGTACCTCCAATTCCTGGCACATTGACTGACACATAGCAGGATTTTAATGAATATCAGCTGAATGTTGATTGAATAGAAATATTAATTACAGGAAATCTAAAAGTTAACTAAAATCTGAGTCCTGCAGGACAAAAATGGTGACTTTATCTCGGTTGGTCCATTTTCAAAGGTGAGTCTAGTCTAATACTGCAATTCCCAGCAGGAATCAATAAATAAGGAAAACAAACAGAAAAGGAGGCATAATCTGGTATATATCGCCCAGTATCGGTCCTTTAGAAAGGCATGAGAAAGGTCATAAATACAGTACAAGGTTTAAAGCCAGGTAGACATGAGTTCATGTCCGTGGTTTGAATTACTCAGCAAATATCTCTGTGACCTTGGGCAGGTTACTTAAACTCTCTGAGTCACAGTTTCTTCATCTACAATATGTGAGTGCAATACACATTTCAATTATTTTATGAAGATGTTACGAGAAGCAAACTGCAGGCCAGGCATGGTGGCTCATGCCTGTAATCCCAGCACTCTGGGAGGCCGAGGCAGGTGGATCATCTGAGGTCAAGATTTTCAGACCAGCCTGACCATCATAGCGAGACCCTATCTCCACTAAAAAATAATAATAATACAAAAAAAATGCATGCATGTGATAAGTGCAGAAAAAAGTAATTGTTTTATTTATTACTCCTTTAAATCCACACTAAGTATCAATGCTATTATAGTAGGTGTGTCCTATCACTTAATCCAGATATTCAAATAGAAGTGCTCTACCAAAAGAAATATGTCCAAGGATAAGCTTTCCCTGGTATGGAAGGAACAGAACTTGGCATCTTTTAAACTAAACCAGACACTGTGTTGAGCACTTAGACTTTCTTTACAAATAGTCCTACAGCTGGTTGGAAGCACTTAGGAAAGGCAGTGCAAATCTAATTAGGCTATGCCATGTGGCCAGCATTAGTAGCAATTTTTGAAAACAGCCCAGGAGACAATGTACAGAAAGTGATTTTTTTCCCCTTTTCTCTTTCTCTGTTGCTTGTACACACACACACACACACACAAACACACACATACAATCTCATTTTCTGGGTGCAAATATAAGACATGCTGGGGGCCATACAGATTCTTACTGGCCTGGTCTGCCAGTGTAAACAAAATAATCAATAATTCCTAACAGAACAAAAGCTCATGGGTTTTAAATGGAAAGAGAAGAAAAACATAAGACAGGAACAAATGGTGAAGAATAGGACAGCTGCTCCATCCAAGCTATTTCCTTGGGAAGGAATTGAAGGTTTCTTCATTTCTCATCTGCATCGAAACATTAGTAATAACAAACACACCCATGCACACGGTGTTATCAACTGGCACGCAGAGTGAAAACATTTTCACTGTGAAGACAACTGCACAATGAATTCACACCGATTTGTATCACTGTCCCCTAATGAACAGCCAACTTTAGCACCAATAGTCACTCGTTCCACAGACAACATTAGTAACAACCAATATTTATGTGACCAGGCACTGTGCTAAGTTCTTTACATGTGCTCATTAATCCTCACAACAACCTTGTAAGGTAGATATTGTTTTACTCCTTTTATAGAATGGGAAACTGAGGCTCAGAGAATTTGATTAATTTTTCCGAGATTGCACAGTGAACAAGTACACAGCAAATACCCAATCTCGGTTGTCTACCCTTCAAGTCCATGTCCCCCACTTCTTCGCTGCACTCCCTCAAAGCCGTGTTCAATGTCAGAGATCCATCTGTACCACTGAATACCATACCTCAAGAGAAAAACCAATTTCTTGATCTAAAACGATCAAACTCATTTCAGGCTACTATGCTGAACCTACAGACATATTTTAGCTAGTCCAGTATAGAGCATCCCCTAACTCTTAGTAAGTACTTAATTTACTAATCCATATACCAAAACCATTAGAATCATAGATCTTCAGATAGAACAACTAGTCTGCTCAACTGTGAAAAAGAACTAAGTTTCAGGAATAAGAACGTCAGTGGCTATGATTTCATAGAAAAGAGTCAAGCCTTCACATGAGTTGGAATTCGTCAAGTTCTCTCAAAACTCAAAATGCTAAGAGTCCTAGAGTTTCACTGGGCTTTTTATCAAGCTTGTGCTAAAGAGTCATTGATGTATTCATTCATTCAATAACTATCTATTGAATATGGTGTATTGTGTAGGCATTGGCAATACAGGGATGAATAAAGCAAATGCATCCCTGCCCCCCCACCCCCCCAAAGAAGATTCAAACAGGCATCTACCTCCCCTTTCCCTCCTCATGCACACCTTTCTTGGAGAGCCTGCTCCACTACCATGCTAAGGAATAATCCTAAAATGCACACCACCCCACTCCACTGATGGAAGCGGGGTCACTGATCCAGGGAAAGCCACACCATTGACTGGCTGGAAACCATATTCTCTCTCTCTCTCCTCTCTCTCTCTCTCTCTCGATAATTTGGACTAAGAAAAGACACTTCTCCCACTCTACCTCCTGAAGTTCCCAAGACGGTCCTGATCCCTACCCCTCCTGAGACTCAAATATTCACTGTGAGACAAAGCATGTGCAGGCTGTGGAGTCAGACAGACCTGGGTTTGAATCCTGGATCCTTTATTTATTAACTATGATGTCACTGACAACTCCTAATTTTTTTTTTTTTTTTTGAGAGGGAGTCTCACTCTGTTGCCCAGGCTGGAGTGCAGTGCCACGATTTGGCTCACTGCAAGCTCCACCTCCCAGGTTCACGCCATTCTCCTGCCTCAGCCTCCCGAGTAGCTGGCACTACAGGTGCCTGCCACCATGCCTCGCTAATTTTTTTATATTTTTAGTACAGACAGGGTTTCACCATGTTAGCCAGGATGGTTTCGATCTCTTGACCTCGTGTTCCGCCTGCCTCAGCCTCCCAAAGTGCTGGGATTACAGGTGTGAGCCACCGTGCCTGGCCAATCCTTGTAATTTTAATATTAGTAACAAGGCTAGCTGAATACCCCAGGTTGTCACTTGAAGATTGTCTCTTTTAGATATGTTCTTCAATTGCTTTATTTACCTGATCCTCTGCAAGCACCCGCCACCATGCCCGGCTAATTTTCCTCTAATTTTTAATATTTTATTATATATATTTTCAAAAAGGCACAAACATGGAATAGAATAACAAACTCCCATGTATTTGGTCAACCAGCTACCATAACTCTCAATATTTTTCCAACTCTGTTTCATTGTTTCATTACCATCTCTCAAAATTTCTTTCTTTCTGTTTTTTTTCTTTCTTTTTTTTTTTTTTTTTTTTTTTGTTTTGGAGACAGAGTCTTGCTCTGTCACACAGGCTGGAGTGCAGTGGCATGACCTCAGCTCACTGCAGCCTCTGCCTCCCAGGTTCAGGTGATTCTCATGCCTTGGCCTCCTGAGTAGCTGGGATTATAGGCATGCACCACCACACCAAGCTAATTTTTGTGTTTTTGTAGGGACAGGGTTTCACCACGTTGGCCAGACTAGTCTCAAACTCATGGCCTCAAGTGATCTGCCGCCTTGGCCTCCCAAAGTGCTGGGATTACACGTGTGAGCCAGTGCACCTGGCCCCATCTCCCACAATTGTATATGGAGTATGTATGAAGCAAACCGCAGTCATCATGGTAGATTAGTTCTTTAATTTCCACCAATCTCAATTGTCTCATTCATCAAATGGGAATATCTTCCATAGGCTTTTCTATCCATTGGACAGAAATGTATAGAGCTACTCGGGAGGCTGAGGCAGGAGAATCACTTGAGGTCAGGAGTTCAAGACCAGCCTGGGCAACATAATGAGACCCATTTCTACAAAACTAAAAAATAAAATGTATAGAGCTGCTGCCATGAGTCAGCGCAGTTCCTGGTGGGACAGGGGCAGTACAGTTGTGACAATACAAAGCATTTTCTCCCCAGCAGCTTACATTGTAGTAGAAGAGGCATAAATAAAATAATGAGTGAGACAACTTCAGAGAGAACAAAATGCTATAAAGAAAATGGGGGCCAGGTACAGTGGCTCATGCCTGTAATCCCAACAATTTGAGAGGCTAAGTCGGGTGGATCACGTGAGGTCAGGAGTTCAAGACCAGCCTAGCCAACATGGTGACACCCCATCTCTATTAAAAATACAAAAATCAACCGGGTGTGGTGGTATGCGCCTGTAATCCCAGCTACTTAGGAGGCTGAGGCAGGATAATCGCTTGAATCTGGGAGGAGGAGGTTGCAATGAACCAGGATCATGCCACTGCACTCCAGCCTGGGTAACAGAGCAAGACTCCATCTCAAAAAGAAAAGAATGGGGAAATGGGAAACAATGGGTGACTTGAGGGACAGAGGTAGACAGTGAAGTCCTCTCTAATGAGGTAGCCACTGGGGTATGAGGTGAAAGAGGAAAGATCAGACACACAGAGGCCTGGAGCAGTGTGCTGTAGGCATGAAGCACAACAGATGCAAAGGCCGTGGGGCAGAACAGAACTTGGCTATTTGCGGGATGACTGAGAATTAAATGAGCTAATACATTAAAAGCATATAGTACCTTGCTCAGTAAATGTTAGTAGTTAGTAAGGCTGTAAAGTGAATGTATATTTTGGAAACAGCTCTCTTTCCTAAAATGCCAATGGATATTTCCATTTACTTAGCATATCTTTCAACAGTTTCTACTCTCAGAGGAAGACTCACCCACACTGCAAACACCTGTACCACAAGAAAAGGCAATAGAGTGTAAAGGTTATAATCACAGACCTTGGGACCCTGACTGGCTCAGTTTAAATCCCAGTGTCACCACTAAGTAGCCATACAAACTTTAGACAAGCCACCTAACCGCTCTGAGCCTCAGGTTCCCCATCCTTATGATGGCAAAAACAATAGTATCAACCTAATAAGGTTTTGAGGAATCCATGTTTTGGAGTTTTATAATGTTATCTGTATAAGTCACTGCTGATACTACACTATCTTACATATTTTTTACTGTTATATATGCCTTGATCTATACTTATCATTTTGTCTGCCCTGGCTAGGAAATTCCCCCAAATTTTTAAATTTTTTTTTAATAGAGACAGAGTCTCACCCAGGCCACAGTGCAGTGGTGTGATCATAGCTCACTGCAGCCTTGACCTCCTGGGTTCAGTCTCCCACCTCAGCCTCCCAATTAGCTGGCACTACAGGTGTGAACTACCATGTCCAGTTACTTTTTAAATTATTTTTGCTATTTTTAGAGACAGGGTTTCACCTTATTGCCCAGGCTGGTCTCGAACTCCCAACCTCAAACGATCCTCCTGCCTTTGTCTCCTAAAGCACTGAGACTACAGGTCTGAGCCATGCGCAATCTCCCATATATGTTAAAATACTTGGGAATATTTTCAAAAGTTAAGTATAGGACATCCCAAGTGCCTCGGTAAATATGGACTCATAAATGGTCCTAGATATGAGCTATACAGCATCTTCAGAAACTAAGCCATAGGTCTGCTTTGGGGTTCCTTGTAAATCTATTTGGTAACTGTCCTAGGAGAGTCAAGGTGTGATTGGCTGGAATAGGAGCCTATTCTTTCTGACGGATTTTGTATTCTAAAACATCAAGTCATCATTTCTCCTCACTTGCTCAGGTTATGCTGTAAAATAAATCATGTAACATCAGGATTTATTGTATAGCATAACCCGGTTTCAAAGAGGGGTTGTAAGGGTATGTGGGATATGAAAGTTCTTGTCCTGTGAACATGTACAAGAGCACAGTCAGACCAACAACTGGTTCCATTCCAACACTGACCCAAGGAGAGTAATTTCATGTAGATGTTTTATAGACACTAGGAAAACACATTTCACACTGTGGCAGTAAAGGCTTTGTAATTGCTTCTGGCTTGTTTAGTGTTGTTTTCTGTCTTTACCACATCACTATGCGATACCGCACAACCAAAATTCTACGATCAAAGTGTGCTCTACTAAAGACAACGTGGTATCCTGGAGGGACTCCAGGAAACAGAAAAGGAATATTAGTGAAGAAACTAGCAGAATCCAAACATTGTCTACAGTTTAGCTAAAAGGAATGTACTCATGTTGATTTCTTAGTTTTGACAAAGGAACCTTGGTGATATCAAATGTTGATGCTGGGGAAAGTGGGTGAGGAGTATATAGAACTCTGTGTACTATCTTTTGTTGTTGTTGCTTTATGTTTGCTGGTACATAGTAGGTGTATACATTTGTAGGGTACATGAGATGCTTGGATACAGGCATACAATGTGAAATAAGCACATCATGGAGAATGGGGAGTCCCTCCCCACAAGCATCTATTCTTTCAGTTACAAACAATCCAATAAGACTCTTTAAGTTACTTTAAAACTTACAGTTCAGTTACTATTGACTATAGTCACCCTGTTGTGCTATCAAACAGTAGGTCTTATTCATTTTTCTGGGTACTATCTTTGCAACCTTTCTGCTGTAAATATTTTTTAAAGTACTCTAAAACAAAAAATGTATTTCTTTTTTTAATTATTATTATACTTTAAGTTCTAAGGTACATGTGCACAACGTGCAGGTTTGTTACATATGTATACATGTGCCATGTTGGTGTGCTGCATCCATTAACTCGTTATTTACATTAGGTATATCTGCTAATGCTATCCCTCCCCCCTCCCCCTACCCCACGACTTGGAACAAAAACTGTATTTCAAAAAATGTGCTGTGAACACAAATGAGTTGAGAAACATTGATCCAGGCTGTAGCCACGGCCCCTCACTCACATCTTCCATCCTTAAGAAGACCAAATGGAACCTACATGCAGCCTGCACCCCCAAAGGAGAAGAGGGGTGTCACTGGCAACCAGGAAAGTCGGGGTGGGGGAGGCAGGGTATGTTCACAGCACTTAAGGACAAAATGTGCCTTCAAAAACAAATGATAATTATATAGAAGCTGAGGAGCATTTGCAGAAAATCACCATCTCACAGGAAACTACATCCTGCTAATCAAAGAGGTTGAGGCCCTTTTGATTATCAGACTAAATATTTTTAGGCAATATCACTGAATGCCTGGAAAGAACATGAACAGCATCCGCTGAAGAAAAATCCATCTTTAGATAAAAAGGCAAGTCCAACATATCACAGGAAAAATCAACCCCAGAAAATTAATGTAGAAAGGTTGACAAAAATATTCTCTTTCCTGCCTGTTCGCCTTCACCCAAGTCCCTCTCCACGGCGCTCCTTCCAAATATCCAGATCTCTACACTGGCTCATTTGACTAAAAGTTAAGGGAAAGAATAGAAAGAGACCTAAGGTTAATATTAAGATAAGAAGAGAGAAATTGATGGAGATTAGTATTCTCTTAGAGCAATGTCGAGTGGGTGATTGAATAGACATGAAAATGACATTTAACTTGAGACTAGTGAATCCCAGTCAAATCTAGCAACTTGGATGTTCAGTGAAGAACAAACTGAAAATAGCATGACGTGCCCTTCTTGGTGTTTCACAGATAGATGCATCATTCTTTCCAATTTGTGTAATGGAAAATCATTGTAGATCCCATAATGTCCAGGAAAGGGTTTTATACTAAATGGATGCATTCTGGTTCTGGCACAAAGGGCTGGTCTAATTTTCCATTTTTCAGACTGGATACCTTCCGTTCTACTTCGCTATCAATCAAAATGTTCTCTGATGACTGCTTGGTTTCTTAAACCCTTAACTGATTAATATCAGTCATCTCATCCTGTTCTCTCAATGAACTCCTCAAATCGTCTGTTCATCTGAACATACAAATGTTTTTCTGTATCTATAATATGTAAGTAGCTCCTGTAAATCAACAAAAAGATAAACAAGGAAATCTATTATTACTGTCAGCTACTGAATTAATGTGTTATATATATTAAGCTTATTAATATAAACCAGTGAAAAGGTCACATGCTTCTTATTTTTATTATTCAGATATTCCCAAAAATGCTAGGAAAGAACTGGATCAACCTGGAAGGATTATAAGAAATTAACATCTGCGGCAATTCTTGTAAGAATGCAGTGTTGTAGCATGATCCCTGGAATTCTCCCCTGTAGCTTCCCAGGAATTCTCTAGTCTAGTACTACCCAGTAGACTAGCACGAGACACTTTCTCCCTTGTTGTAAAAGATCACTGATTACTTAGGCACAAATATAGACCAAACGCAAGAATCATAAATAAACCAAAGCAGCCTGGCGCAAGCGACTTCTGTCCCTGGACACCCACCTCTGAGCAGTAATCCATTTTCAGTACAACTTTCAATGAAAATGCCTCCCGCCCACCTGATGGAATGATGAAACTTAGCTGACTTCAGTGAGTTTGTTATTTCATTTGAGTGCTGGTTCAAAATCATCCTAGAGATTGGAACTTCAAGGGAAAAATCTGTTAGCAATCACCTTTTATAGCCAAGGACTCGACACCCTTTCAATTTCTCTGCTCTGCGATCATGTTCATTTATATGTGATGTTTAGGACCCACGCACACGACTAGGTTCAACTCATTTCCCAGTGCCTACTGAAACAAAATGTGCTTACTTCCATTAAAGCCAGAAATCAGACACAGCAGTTGCCATGCCAGAATTGATGCCATTTACCATATCTTTGGGGGCTATGGGATTTGGTCATAAAACTTCCATTTGCTGGTGTATTTTTGTCTAAAATGTTGCTCTTTCTCATACCATTTTGTGATCCAGTTCACTAATCATGTTAAATTATTTAATATATTTAAACCTAAGACATTCTGCTTGGTGGCCTATTTTTCAACCGTGCAAACATTGACTTTACTAACACACTGCAACAATTTCCAAACCATGAAAAATCATCACTAGGCAGAATCAGAGAATTCACATTGCCTAGGTCAAATTCCACAGGCTTCTTCCGCTACCCATTGAGCATAAGAATTTGCAACCAAACAGTCCAAAACTGTGATTCAGCAAATAAAACACCCAGGCAACTCCTAGTGGAGCCTCAGCAAAGGCGACCCAGTCTGTAAAAATGTGCAACACTAGAATTGTTTCTGTTTTCAGGAACCTCCAGCCACACCTAAATGCATCCTGTAAATTGTCTGGCTTTTGTTATTTTAAACCAAACCCTCCACATCACTTTAATGTGGGGGTTACTTGAAAACATAATTACTGGGGTAACCACAGTAGTACATTATTGTCAAAAACTAAACAATCTTAGTTTTTCTCCAGTCTCATAGGTCAGAGCATCAGCTCCATGATGTATATTGTATATACAGACCTTTGAAAGGAAAGAAAATCTTTGGGAGTACACCAAGATCCCCAATCATGCTCTGTGAAAAATACCTATTGAAACACAATAGCAAACACAGTTTTTCTTCCCCTGGCAGAACAATGGAAATGAATTGGTGCTGTTGAATCATAACAGAGGAACCTCAAATTAATAGGACTAAAATTCAATACCCACTCCCTGCACCCCCTACACACAGAATATTTTGTGGATTATTTTTAAGAATTTCTAGCTTTACAAATAATAGACATAATTCTTCTGAACTAGTATTTCATCATTGAAAACAGCACGAAACCTAGAAGTCACAACTGGTCCACCTCAGGAGGCAGACGTATAAGCGAGTAAACCATTGGCTAACAGATTGACTAGCTAAAATGAACCAACCCAATAATCCATTGGTTAACTAAGTACTGAACCATGATGAAACAACCAAGAGGTCCACTAATCTAGTTAAGAGATCAATCAAGATGAATCAATCGAGCTGTCTACTAGCTAAAAGAATCCATCATGTGAAACCAACCAAGTGGGTCGCCATTTAACAAAGAAAGCAACCAAGTGACATCTGATGATGCCAAATTCAGCTGCATCCAAAAGAGATGAAAGAAAGCTTCTAACCTGCCCACAAAGAGCTCTTAACTAACCCAAGCACACTCCATGAAATCTGGCAATGTGACTGCTGCTCAGGTCACCACATGGGACCAGAAATGGTTCATGCAGCTGTACTTACGAAGATTATTTATGGGGGTTCTCGTGTCCATGTTCTCATAATGCTGGACGTGGACAACGATGTTTAGGTCTCTCTCCATGTGATCAGTGTTGCAGTGGCCCTGTGGCCTCATGACATCCGCAAGGGCCCTGAAAGAAGAAAGAATTTAAATCTGTTCATTCAAAACACAATGATTGGCAGCTGCTATGCGCCGAGTACTGCAGTCGTGAACAGATGGCAAGACAGGTTACTCCATGGAGCCACCATTCTAGTTAGAGGTGGAGTCAAGAAAAACCTAAGTAAATAAAATCACTGTAATTAGAGGTTACATAGGGACTTTACACAGATTAGTGCACATGCTTCTCACAGCAGCCGTGTAATAACAGGACTATCTACCCCATGGAGTTTTTAAGAGGATCAAATGATGAATACATGTAATGTGTCTGCACTCCATAAATTTAGTTCTCTCTTTATATCTGACACTAGATACAAACCCTTCATGTACAGCAATGACCCAGTATTAGTAATAGTAGATAACATTTATTATTTGCCATAAGCCAGGCACCGTGCTAATCGCATTACATGTCTTAACTAAACAAAGCAGCACAAAACACATTATGAGGATTATTACTCCTTGCAGATGAGTAAACAAAGGCTCAGAAAGGTGAATCGACCTGCTCAAGGTCACAGAGCCAGTAACTTGTGGCACAGGAATTTGAGCCTGAGTATTTTTGGAGTGTGTATGGGGATGGAGACACAATTCAGCCTATGACAGTGATCTTCATGATTAGATGGAAACTTACCAAAAAAAACACCTCAGTGTTCATACACAGAACAGACCAGAGAGCTGCCAAACAGATATTGCACCTAAGATCAGACCTACCAACACATTTTTTCTCTTTACTCTCCATCATATGTTTATTTAGATTATATGAATATCCTTGAAAGATATAGAATATTTTTGTAGGTATTATTGTATATGTGGGTGTCTTTTATATAAACAGTGTTTTTACCATAAACCTCATTCCGTTTCTTCCTTCGTTCACACGTGAGCATTAGCCATATTGCTGAATGTGAATCACTTTCATCCTTTGCAACCGCTCCATAGTATTCTGTCATGTGCAATCCCCACATTTCACTTACCTGCCGGAATGAGTCTTCATATGCAGCAATTAGTACGGTGGAGGAACTGGCCCATTAGAAACCCATCAGAATGGATGGCAGCTCCAAACAGCTGCCATCATTGCAGAGCAGCAGACTATCAGCACTATTTGTCATTTCCATAATTACGGCCATCTAGATGGTCACCAACTCCCCACCCCCGATAAACAACACTGCAATAAACATATTTTTTTTTTCTTCAGATAGTATCTTGCTCTATCACCCAGGCTGGAATGCAATGACTCACAGCAGCCTCGAACTCCTGAACACAAGTGATCCTCCCACCTCAGCCTCCATGAATAACTGGGACCACAGGCACACGCCACCACGCCCAGCTAATTTGTTTTCTTTTGTAGAAACGTGGTTTCAGGGTCTTACTATGTTGACCAGGCTGGTTCCAAACTCCTGGCCTCAAGTGATCCTCCCACCTCCATCTCCCAAAGTGTTGGGATTACAAGCACAAGCCACTGCAGCTGGCCAATAAACATCTTCATACCAGCCTCCTCTGTACCGCAGAGAAGTTCTCCAGGTTGTAAACCCACAAGTAGTATTGCCGTGTTTGAGGATATACCCCCATGCCCTTAGCTGTCCAGAGTCCTCTGAGCCCACACACTGGGAGACAGAGTACGATGAGGAACTGTTTGGGGGTTTAAACCCACACAGACCACCCAAGAATTCAGCAGGGCCAGCCTGTCTGCTGGACTTGACCACACTACAGCAGCGATTCTCAAACAACAGTCCACCTATCAATGGTGTCAGTGTTAAAGATGCAAATTTTCAGATCCATCCAGTCTTCCTGAGTCAGAAACTCCAGGGGTGGAGTTAGCCCAGCAATCTGTGAGAACCTGCTACACATTCAAATTTGAGACTGTGCTAAGGCCACAGAGACCCCTGAGCATGGGGGAATTGTCGATCACCGGGCAATGGAATGATGGGGTAAGAACTAGAGCTGGTGAGAAGACATCTCAGCTGTGAGAAAGGGGTTACAGAGGGACTTTAGGCAGACTAGTGCACATGCTTCTCACAACAGCCGCACTGTGAGAAGCCAACACAGCAAGAGCCCCATGTGAACGATAGGAAAAGATTGAGTCCACTGAGAGACAAGAGAGTAACAACAGCTCTCATTCTTTCACTGTTTTAACAAATATTTATCATCTACTATGTGCCATGCACTATATAAGGCCCTGAAGATACAGCAGTGCCCAAGATGAACAAGGTTGCTGCCTTCCTTGAGCTTATATTCTATGGGAGAAGATTTTTTAAAATAATAATAATAAACACGTTAAGTAGATAAATGACCAGGCGCGGTGGCTCATGCCTGTAATCCCAGCACTTTGGGAGGCCAAGGAGGGTGGATCATGAGGTCAGGAGTTCGAGACAAGCCTGAGCAACATGGTGAAACCCTATCTATACTAAAAATACAAAAATTAGCCAGGCGTGCTGGTGGGTGCCTGTAGTCTCAGCTACTCAGGAGTCCGAGGCAGGAGAATCACTTGAACCCGGGAGGCAGAGGTTGCAGTGAGATGAGATCATGCCATTGCACTCCAGCCTGGGCGATAGAGCAAGACTCCATCTCAAAAACAAACAAACAAACAAACAAACAAACAAACAAACAAGGGCTGCAAATCAAATAAAGAAGAGTAATGTGATCAAGAGAACCTAGGACACAGCAGCAGTTTCCACAATAGCCAATAAGTGGAAGCAACCCGAATGGCCGTCAGCTGGCGAATGGACGCACGAGATGTGTTACAGGAAATGGAATACTCTCCAGCCACACAAAGAAATGAAGCACTAGTATCTGCTACAACGTGAATGAATCTTGAAAACATTATTCCCCGTGAAAGAGGCCAGAGACAACAGACCACACGTTGCATGATTCCACTGATATCCAATGTTCAGAATAGGCAAATCCATAAAGATGGAAAGTAGATTCGTGGTTGCCAGGGGACACGGGGAGGGGAGAGGAAAGTGACTGCTAATGGATATGGATTTCTTTTTAGGGTGATGAAAACCTCATTAGAATTAGATACCGGACTGGGAGTAAGTAGTGATGATGGTGGCACAACTTTGTAAGTATTAGGCTGTTGCAAAAAGAGTTGCAACTTTTGCCATTAGAAGTAATGATAAAAATGGGCTGGTTGCAGCGGCTCACACCTATAATTCCAGCACTTTGGGCGGCCAAGATGGGTGAATCACCTGAGGTCAGGATTTCAAGACCAGTCTGGCCAACATGGTGAAACCCCATCTCTACTAAAAATACAATAATTAGCTGGGCGTGGTGGTGGGCGCCTGTAATCCCAGCTACTCAGGAGGATGAGTCAGGAGAATCGCTTGAACCCAGGAGGTGAAGATTGCAGTGAACCAAGATCACACCACTGCACTCCAGGCTGGGCAACAAGAGTGAAATTCAGCCCCCACCCCCCCAAAAAAAGAAGTAATGACAAAAACCACAATTACTTTTACACCAACGTATATATTAAAGACCAGTGAATTGCATACTATACTTTTTTTAAAGTATTCTTTTTAAATATACCAAAAACCAGTGAACTGTATACTTTTTTTAAGTTACAAATAAATAGGAGGGAGAGGTGCGGTGTAAATCAGGAAATGCCTTTGTGAGGGGGTGACACTGGAGATGGGCCTTGAACAGCGAGGAGCTGGTCACGTGAAGATGATGGGAAGAGCATTCCAGGATGAGAGAACAGCAAGTGCAAAGGCCCTGAGGCAGAAAAGAGCTGACATATTTGGAGAACAAGCAAAAAAGCCAATGAAACTGGAAGAGGGCCGATGAGGAGGGGCGCGTGACACAGTGTCCACCAGCATAACCCGTTTCACAGAGTGAAATATTGCCCACATGAACTCACTAAGCAGTGCGGGGATTGGGAGGAGATGCAATCCTGAACGTCTTTGAAATCAAAGTTTGGGCTCCTTCTGACCTCCGTGCAATAAGCAGGGTCTCAAATTCAAAGGGGCTGCAGGGAAAGAAAGTTTTGAGACAAAAGACAGACGCCTTCCAAACCTAACTTGCCTTTTTCACTTTCAAACAGCTCTTCATGCTGAGCTTCAGGTGATCGCTGAATCCTCTGAAACTGTATAGAAATTTTGTGCATTTTTCTCGAGTAAGAAGCCATCACTTTTGTCGGATCTTCTAAGGAGTCCCACACTCTCCCGAGCCCCAAAACTCCCAAACTATTCAGGCTTTCGAAAGGATAACAAAGTATGTAATCAGAATGGCTACTGTGAACTTGGTCACTTCTGCCATCCGCAGATACCCTGGGTTTCTCTTGAGTACCAAAACTTGTGAAATATCAGCCCAAAAGCCCAAGGACACTTTTCCCCCAGGGTAGCCCTTCCTAGAGCGTGTAGCAGAGATGAGGAGTCTTAGGAGCCTTCATTTCCTGGACAAAGAGTCTTTAAAGTGCGGCTCGCTCACTCCAGAGACTGCGTAAACCGATTTGCTATGGGGGAAGGAAATGTCAGAACTTTTCTGTATGGTCTTATGTGTACTGATGCTGGCGCCCACTCCCAGAAGGCCCATGTAAGACGGCAGGAATCAGGAATCTTGGACCAAGGAAGGTGACCACCAGCAGTCTCGTCACTGGGATGTGCTACCTGTATGGCAATTATATGTGCCCCCGAAGGGTATGCACAGATTAAATTATTTATTAGCTTGGGGCAAAAGTAATTGCGGTTTTTGACATTGAAATTAATGGCAAAAACTGCAATTACTTTTGTACCAACCTGACACTTTTGACTTGGCTAACCATCACAAAGCAGACATGTGGTTTAAAAACGCCCCCTTCCTAACAAAACCACAGCCTGAAGATAGCACTGATCGTGCAAGCACAAAAAAACACTAAACTGGACTCCCCTCCCCTTCTCTTCAAAAGCTTCTCACAAGGTTAAAACAATGACGGTCTATTAAGATCAAAACAAAGTCAGATAAAAATAATGAAAATGCTCAGGAGGAATGGTTCAAATCTAGATGTTTTTATTAATGATAAACTTCACCCTTCAGTGTACATTATGCATTGATAGTAACTAATGATAGTATGAAGTCATCACAATTAGCAACAGATTTTCAAATAATATTTACTTCACCCTCAAGCTTGGTTTGCAATTTCTGTCCTTACGTATGCTTCATAATGGACAACCTAATCATTGTCCATGGGTTCATGCATATGCTTATAAATGTGCATATATTGGGGTGCATACAAAAAGCATTCTATAGACAGGGATGTGCTGAAAAAAATGTAATGAATTAGACAGTAGAAATAACCAACTATGTGTTCCAAGCCACACAAATGCCTAAGAATTTAGCGTTCGTTTGTGGCACATAGTTTGAGTGCTTCTCAGATGTCACGGTGCATCCAGATCACCTGGGGATCTTGTTAAAATGCAGATTCTGATTCAGTGAGCAGGAAGTGGGGCCTGAGATTCTGCTCAAGCTCCCAGGTGATAAAAATGCTGCTGGTTCGCAGGCCACACTCCAAGTGACAAGACCCTAAGGGTACTGGGATGGTTAGTGTCATGTGTCAACATGACTGGGCCTTGGGGTGCCCAGATATTTGATCAAACATTATTCTGGGTGTTTCTGTGAGGCTGCTCTTGGATTAGATTAACATTTACTTCAGTGAGCTGAGTAAAACAGGTTGCATTCTAATGCCAGTAAGACAGATTGCCCTTCTAATGCGAGTGGACCTCATCCAATCATCTGAAGCCCTGAATAGAACAAAACGCTGACCTTTCCCCCAAAAAGAGAGAATTCTCCTGCCTGTCGGCCTTCAGACTTGTACAAGAACAAAGACTCTGGAGATTTTGGACTTGCCAATTCCTTATAATGAATCTCTTTGTATATTTGTTCTGTTTCTCTAGAGAACCCTGTCTCTTGCAGTTAGCTGAAGAAGAAGCTACACTTTTTCTTGATAGCCTTCCACCCAGGTCAGGAGAATTATGTTTCTACATAACTGTTGTTTTAAACAAACAATTATGTTTCAATGTAATTATGTTGCTATTTTTGAGGTTGAAATGACTGAATATTGAACATTTCACAAGAGAGTACTGAAAGTTAGTACTAGAACCAGTACTTTCTTATGAAAGCTAGTACTAGAACCAGTACTTATAAAAGTGCTGGCTCAACTTTCTTGTACATTTCCTTGTGTGTTATCTGTCTCCTGATATTTGGTTGTTAGCTCTGCAAGGGCAGGGATTGCTTTTGTACTATTCACAGTTCTCTCATATCTGTCAGCACAGTGCTGGGCATAAGTTAGATGTTCAGTAAAGACCGAATGAATGAATGAATGAATGAATGAATGAATTTGGAGATACTTTGTTATGCCAGGTAAACCAGGCTATCAAATGCAGAACTCTTACTTGCCAAGTACTGAACTAGGCACTCAGAATCCAACTATGGAGTAGAACGGACAATTGTGGCCCCTGTGTGTCTTACTATGAATCATAATAAAAGGGCCGGCAGCAGTGGTGCATGCCTGTAAACCCAGCACTTTGGGAGGCTGAGGCAGGTGGATCACTTAAGGTCAAGAGTTCGAGACCAGCCTGGCCAACATGGTGAAACCCTGTCTTTAATAAAAATATAAAAATTAGCCTGGCGTCGTGGTGGGTGACTGTAGTCCTAGCTACTCGGGAGGCTGAGGCAGAAGAATCGCTTGAACCTGGGAGGTAGAGGTTGCAGCAAGCCAAGATCGCACCACTGTACTCCAGCCTGGGTGACATAGTACAACTCTGGCTCTTAAAAAAAAAAAAAAAGAAAGGAAAAGAATAATGGAAGGAGACAGATAATAAACTAGTACACCAGTAAATTAGCAAGTTAATTTTAGACCATGATGTAAAAATGAAGCAAACAACACTGACTGGGTGATGGGCTGCAGTGTGTCAGGCTGGCGTGGGAAGCAACTAAGCCTGGTCAGGGATGGCTTCTCAGAGAAGATGACATTGGAGCTGGGACCCCGGTGATGAGGAGAGACCAGCCACACAAGGGCCAGTGCAACAGCTCCAAGGTGGGAATGAGCTTAGCTTATCCAAGGAACACGAAGAAAATGGTGCATCTCTTTTCTTTCCAATTACAATGATAAATATATGCCACCAATATTTCCAAACAGAACTCAGAGTCCCAGTATCTTGCTTCAAAGCCTCCAGGTATCCCAATGTCCAATCTATGTGTTGACTTTCAAACACTTGAATAGAGTTCCTGAGCACTTCTTCTTACACAAGAAGCATCATTTATTTCACAAAAATGCAAGGGCAATGGGCATGAGTGAGCGTTCTACAGTCATGGTGACACAGGTGTAGACATTTGTCCAAGCTCATCAAATTATACACTTACAATGTGTGCATTTTGTTGTGTAAATTATACTTCAATGAAGTTGATTTTTAAAATGCAAGGACTCAGTGCCCAAAGAGAAGTCAACATACCCTGCAAAGAAAAATAAAGACTTGTCCGTGGCCAACAGTAGATGCATGCACACATGGACTTCTCCAGCCTGGGAAGCTGGTCAAAGCCTTAGGATAACCACAAATGCATAGAAAGATGGGAGGCAGGAGAGAAATTGGAAGGGAAAAGGCAAGAGAAGGAGGTGCATTTATCATTATTTGTTGCTATTTCTTTGCAAGGGATGCCAGTTCTTCTGAAGCATGTTTTTAAAACACACCGGATCCTGCTCTGCCACTTGCCACTTGGATTTCCAATTCTGTTTGAAGGTGGGCAAAATAGTGACATGTGTTCCCTACTGGCTTCAAGTGTAGAGAACTTCAAACATGTGCTTCTGTCCCCAAGGTCATTTCTCACCAACGCCTCCACCAAGATGTCTGGGCCTGCCGGGGCCGATATAGAAAATGTTCCTGGTCTTCATCTTACGGTGGCTTCTTGAACTGGCCCTGAGGCATGCACTGTTTGCAGGGCATCACGTACTTCTTTGTGATCTGAGAAGACTGGAATTCCTGCAGATTTGCACTCAAATGCAGTGCAGCCTAGCGGTCAAGGATCCATGCACTCAGACGGTTCGGGTTTGAAGTCCGACACTCCACTCACCAGGGGCAGGTTCATCCTCTTGGAAAGAAATCTGTGCCTCCGTAAACAGCAGATTGTCATAGAGCCTACCTCATGGGGGAAGGGTGTGAAATTAAATGAGAATTTACACATAAGCTTATGGCAAAATTGCAAAACCAACAAGGATTTTTCAACACCACTTAGGCCAACAGTTTGCAATGTATTTAATGTAGTCACACATAGACCCTCCCTCCTATTGTGCACCTGCCAGCCCCTTCCACTCAGATTCCAATGCAAGTCCAGAGAGGTTAGGAGACTTGGTCAATGTCACACAGCTAAATAAATATAGCAGAGCAAGGGTTAGTCACCAAGATCCAAATGACAACATAATTCTCTTCAGTAGACAAGAGGTAGAAAATTTGAAGAGTAAGGATAGTGATAAAACGGTAACAGTTGCTGAGCACTAACCATGTGACAGATCCTGTGCTCATTGTTTTCCAAGCCCTGTCTCAGTGAATACTCCACCTGCAGACAAGAGCCTGAGACTCAGAGAGGTGAAGCAACCTTCCCAAGGTCACACAGCTATTAAGTGCCTGAGCTGAGATGGAATCTCAGGCCATCTGACTGCAGTCTGCGCTATTCAGAACAACTTGACTGACTCTCTAGGGGCTGCAGTTAACAAAACAGAGTGAATTGGGTGGAGGTGGTGACTGAGATGAACCCAAGAGCTTCCTGAAGGGGGCAGTCATCACTCAGTGGCAACCAATAGCTGCTGTGTGAAAATGCAGATCCAATGTCACCAGACCCACTGAGTTCTCAGGATAAATCAGGAATCTGGATTCCTGCGTGAAATCTCCCGGTTTTTAAATGTTGGCAACTGAATCTCACTTGGTTTTAAAACACCAGGCATAATAGAGACTAAAGAGATTTCACAGCCAAATACAATGAGCCGGGTCCTGATGTGCAAAACCAAGCTCTAAACGACATTTTTTTGTGCAAGTGACAAATTTTTAAATGATTGGATGTCTGACCATATTATGGGATTTTTCTTCTTTTTCCTGGGTATGATAATGGAATTGTGCTGTGTAGGAGAATGTCCTTGCTCTCAGGAAAGCCCCATGCTGAGATATAAGGGACTAAGTGTCATGTCTGCAACTTATTTTCACATGTTTCAGCCAAGAAAGAAAGAAGAAAGGAAGGGAGGGGAAGAGGGAAGGAAGAAAATGAGGAAGGGAAGAAGATGAGAAGAGGGGAGGGGAAGGAAAGAAAGAGAAGGGAGAAAAGGGAAGGGAGAAGGGAGGAAGGAAAAAAGAAGGAAAGAAGGAGGAAGGGAAGAAGACAGAAGGAAGGAGGGGAGGAAGGGAAGAAGAAAGGAAGAGAGGAAGGAAGGAAGGGAGGGAGGGAGGGAGGGAGGGGAGCGAGGAAGGAGGGAGGGAGGGAGGGAGGAAGGAAGGGGAGCGAGGAAGGAGTGAGGGAGGGAAGGGGAAAGAGGGGATGCAGGGATGGAGGGAAGGGAGAGACGGAAAGGACGAAGGGAAGAAGGAAGGAAGGAGAGAGGGAAGGAGGAAAGGAGAGAAGGGGGAAGGGGGATGGAGAGAAAGAGAAGGGAAAGAAAAAATATGGAGAGAGTGTATGAGCAATAAAGCAACTATGACAAAATACTAATAATTGTTCAATCTAAGTTAGTGATTCTCAACTGGGCCAGTTTTGCCCTTAGACGATATTTGGCAATGTCCAAAGACATTTTGAACTGTCACAACTGGGATGTGAAGTGTGTGCTACCAGCATCTATTGGGCAGAGACCAGAGATGCTGCCAGACATCTGGCCAAGCACAGGACAGCCCCACACAGCACAGGATTCTCCAGTCAATAGTGCCAAGGTTGAGAATTCCTCATCTAGATAAAGGATATACTGAAGTTATTTTGTGATTTTTCAAGGTTTTTTTGTATGTTTAAAACTTTTCACAACACAAAATTGAGGAAAACTTAAAAATAAAAACACCTAAGTAGAAATACCTTGCAGATCAAGCAAAGCATGTCTCCATGGTTTGGTATCCATAGCTGGCTACCATGTGCAGTCATTTATTCTAATAAATAGTGATTGACTGTGGCTGCTCTTGCAGCTGCTGAATGGGCATTTGTTCAGTTCTTACAAGATCCCATGCAAGCCTTCCCCACCGCTTCCTGGAATTGCTGTCTTTCTCCTTTTCTCAGCCCTAATTAGCCCAGAAGCAAGCAGGCCACAGGCCCAGGACTCTGAACCTGCAAACTGATACCTTGGAGGCCTCTGCAGCAAAACCCAAGTTTACGGATCGCCAGGGGCAAAGTTTATAATAGGGGTGCAACAGGATGCTTTATGTCTTTCAAGAGAATATGCTTTCAGTCTGGATGAGAACAAACCCCCATTCAGGTTCCCTTGCAGCTCCAGACAAAAATTAAGAGGCTGTGACTGGCAGGTTAATTTCACCTGGAAGCTGCTTTGCATCATAGCAGCCTCTCTGATGCCAAGCTTGGCATGTCGACACCCACTGGAGCATCCCTTGGCACGATCTGGCAAAGGCTACTGAGTCAATTGCCATAGCTGGGACTCCAAATGATTAACTGCGTAAGCAGCCCAGGATGCATTTGGCAGGTACCTGGAGCAGCCCCAGCACCACAGAAAGGTTACATATGTTGAGAAACAAGCAACAGAATGGAAATACGGCAGGGTACAGTGGCTCATGACTGTAATTCCAGCACTTTGGGAGGCACAGGTGGAAGGATCACATGAGGTCAGGTAAAACCCTGTCTCTACTAAAAAGTCAAAAAAAATTAGCCGGGCGTGGTGGTGCACACCTGTATTCCCAGCTACTCAGGAGACTGAGGCAGGAGAATCACTTGAACCTGGGAGGCAGAGGTTGCAGTGAGCCGAGATCCTGCCACTGCACTCCAGCCTAGGTGACAGAGCGAGACTCCGTCTCAAAAAAATAAAAAATAAAAATGCAAATAAAATAAGAGAGTCACAGTGGCTCCTCCCCTTTCTCCTGGATTAATTTATCCATCCCTTAACCCCGTGAAATATCCCCAAACCCAAGACAAGTGTTTCCCCAAGTGTGGACCACTTTATCTCAGAACCATTAGGGAATTACAATCTTCACTGTTAAATGAACATTTCTCAGGCCCACCCAGAACTTATTGATTCAGAATCTCTGTGGATCAAACTCAAGAATCTGCATTTTAGGACACTGCCCCAGATCCTGACATTTATTCAATCTGAAAACATCACATTTAATTTTGAAAACAATTAAAACTGGGAGACTGGTAACGCACAATTTCCTAACTGTGTGACCTTGGACACAGCACCTCACCCGAGCCATGATTTTCTTGAATGTATATGGATATTAAAATAGCACCTGTCTCATAAGGTAGTTGTGAGAAATAAATGAGAGAGTGTTTACTTGCACACGCACACACACACCCCAGTACAACGCCTGGCTCCCTGTACAGTGCTCAGCAGGTGTTAGTTCCTTTTCCTTAACAATGATTGGCTGCACATTAGCATCACCTGATGAGCTTTTCAAGGTGCAGATGCAACCAGGCACAGTGGCTCATGCCTGTAATCCTAGCACTTGGGGAGGCTGAGGTGGGATGATCACTGGAGGTCAGGAGTTCGAAACCAGCCTGGCCAACATGGTGAAACCCCGTCTCTACTAAAAATACAAAAAGAAAAAAAAAAATACAGAGGCTCAGGTCTCACCCTAGAGATTTGGATCTAAGTAGCTTAGGGTGGGAGCCCCGGTGACAGGATTTTTTTAATAAAACATTCCAGGTAATACTAAACAGCAGTTACAGTGGAAAATCATACCTCAGAAGCCGCCAGTAAAAATCAACAACTCTCTTTTCAGGAGTATGCACTTACATTCCATTCTGGAATTCTCAAAAATGTATACTGGGAGGACCTGTGTTGGGGTTCTGGTACCCCAGGACTGGGTCCCCTAGATTCTGCCACCAGGCATACCCTCCCTATAGCTGCAGAAGAAAATAGCTGTAACCCGCTCAGCTGTGGTCAATTTTCCCCCAGCAGAGCTGCACGGGGTGGGGGGGAGGGGCAGGACCAGGAAGTTGGGTCCTTGCTGGGCCCTTGGGTAACCAACCGGTAGAGAGCTGTCACTAGAACGCCCAGATCAAAGACGGCTGATATAGCATCACTTTCTCCCATACATGCCCAAAGGTTAGCTCCTCTCCCCACCTGCCCACCTCCCGTCCGGCCAACCATCAAGGAGGGCTCTTTTAAGAGCTGGTTCGCGAGGACAGGGCTTGGTGGAGATTTCAGCAGTAGTTAACCAAATCTGCAAGGCAGCCTACCTGTCTCGGAGTCAATCTTTCCCTACCAAGGCGACACCCGCTGCTGCAGTCCTGAGACCACTTCTCCCCCCCATCTTAACACAGACCCCGGGAATTAACAGGGACTGGCCTGGCCGGTGGGGCGGGGGACAGGACACCCTGTGGTTGCGGAAGGTGGGCGGGGCCAGAGCTTTACTCCTTTAGTAGGTCAGGGTTTCTCGGAAGCCCCTCGGAGCTTACTTCTGTGCAACAAGACCCCACCGTCCACCCACAGCTCCCTGCTGACCCAAACCGAGAACTTCCTCACCTCTTCCCCCAAAATCTCTTCTCTCTGGGGGAAAAAAAAAAATCTCATCGGATACTCTGCGTATAAATAGAAAATAATTACTAGTGAGGTGGTGATGTTCCTTTGCCTATTTTTGGTGGGTCTCTTTGTTCAGATTTTTTAGGCATCACACGGAGCGCGTGCACACACGCGCGCGCACACACAGGCCCCCGGCAGAGGGGGCGCAGGAGAAGGGGTGGGGAGAGGGTAGAGGAAAACACAGCGACTTCGTTGCCCAGACTCGGAAAGGGGACAGTTAAAGCTTATATGCCCCAACCATCCAGCTGTTCGCAGGCCGCTAGTCGCTCCTTGCACCCCGCCCGCCCAGACCTCACACCAACCCCCCCGTCTCTCCCGCCGCCGGGGGCTTAGTGGCTCCTAGTGGCTGCGTCCTCCGCCTCCAAAGTTACGGAGTTTGCGAATCGATTTAGACACTCAAAAAAAAAAGGGCAAATAGCTCCATTAATTCCCCAATGCCTTCTCCCATCTGCTGCAACTAGCTGGTGCTGGGGCTTGCATAATGAACAAGACAAACCCGAAAGTTGACGAAATCAGGGTACTTGGAAGTGAGGGCGCGGGAGGAGGGGGCTCGGGCCCCCGGAGTCCAAACCAGCCAGGGCAAGGGGCTCAATCTGCAGCGATGGCCACGGCCCCGGGCAGGGAGAGGTGGTGGCCGGAGAAATGGACGAGGTGGGTAAAGGGGCGGGGGCAGCTGAGGTCCCAAATCCAGGGACCGCGAAGCTGTGGTAAAGCGAGGCGGCCGCTCCAAGCAAGGCTTTTGTTCTCGCCCTCCCCTCACTCCACCTCCCTCGCCTCCTTTTCGCGAGTCGTACGAGTTGCAGGCGGCACTCACTCTGACCCTCCCTCCTTCACACACGCGCGCTCGGGCTCACACACGCCCCCCTTCCCTTTCGGGCTCGCCTGCCCCTGTTTACCAAAAACCTAGCACCTGGAATCCGAGTGGTGCCATGGACCCCCCTCCCCCAATCCCAAGACTTCGGGGCCACGGGCTCCCAGGCTGTGTGTCTCAAGTCCGCCTCAATCACCAGCGGGAGGAGGCGGCCAGGGGGCAGAGTCACACACACATGCACGCTCACACACACACGCACACGCTCAGACCCACACCTGTGCTGAGCCCAGCGCCCCTTCTCCGCGCTCCAAGCCGAAGTTGGCTTCCCGGTGACATCCCCCAGTGGAGAGGCTAGGATGCGGAGAGCGGGGACCGTGGGGAGCGCCATTGCCTGGGGGAAGGTGGGGAGGAGAGAGCAGGGAGAGCGAAGCCCCGAGGGGAGGGCGAAGGGGAGGCAGCCCACCTGGACATGTGCTCCCTCTGGGGCCGGTGCGCTTTCTCCAGCCCCAGCTTGGTGAAGATGCCCACAAGCACCATGACGGCCACCACCCCGCAGATGATGTAGACGATCAGGTTGGTCTTGTCCTTGGTGGGGTCGTGCAAGGGGTCGTCCTTGCGGGCGGGGGGCTTGCCGGTGTTGAGCCAGAGCGGCGTGTCGTAGTTGGTGCAGGTGCTTTGGTTCAGTCGCCGCTTCTTAAACGTGCAGCAGAACCGGAAGCCACAAGTCCCGCAGCAAAAGATGAAGTCGCCCGAGCTGCAGTTGAACGGCGGGTCCCACTGGCCCATGACATCGAAGTAGCCCCGGCAGAAGTCCGGCGTGGGCGCCCGGGTCGGGGGCGCGTCCGAAGCCTCGGCGCCCTCGGTGGCCTCTCCTGAGGCGGCCCCGGAGCGGTTGCCCCCCGCCAGCAGCAACACGCCGCCCAGTTGCGCCAGCTGCCCGTGCCCCGCTCGCTCCTGCGCCCGGCACACACGGGCGCACAGCTCGGTGAGGAAGCAGCCGAGGAGCAGCCGGAGGACGCGGCGCATGGTGTCTCCCAGCCCGGGCTCGGCCGCTCGGCCGCCGCTGGAGCCGCTGCGGCCGCCTCTCGAGGCGCGGCCGAAGCTGCCGAGGCTGCTGCCGGGGGCTGCGAGCCGCCGCGGGCCGCACATGCAGGGAGCGGCGCGGGGCGCTCGGTGGTCGGCGGCCACTGCGCTCGGCTCAGCCCGCGTTCGCCTCCAGCGCGCCGCGCGCCGAGGGGCTGGCCGGGGAGGAGCGCGCCCGGCCGGGCGGGGGGAGGATGAGCGGGGGCAAGCTCGGGGTGCAGGTCCGGCCGGCCACTGGGGGAGGCGGGGGCGGAGAGCAGGGGAGAATCGGGCTGGCAGCGCCTAGCCTTGGCCCGCGGCCCCGGACTGGCCGCCCCGAGCCCTCTCGCAGTATCCCTCTCACCTCTTCAGCTCGCCAAGTGCGCTGGAGAGAGCGAAGCGACACTTGTGGAATGAAGGGAGGGCAGGAGGAAAGGGGGAGGGGGAGGGGGAGGGGGAGGAGGGCGGGCAGAGGAGGCGCGGGTGGGGGGGGCGGGCACGAGCTCTAGAGGGGCGGGGGCGCAGGGAGAGGTGACACGAGCGGGAGCTAGCTGGGGGGCGTGCAGAGCTGAGCCAGGAGAGCGGGCGGGGAGGAGCGAGTTCGGCAGCCGCGGAGGCTAGAGGAGCCGCTCGGATTTCCCGGCAGGTGGAGAACCGCGGCGGGACCTCCCGCGCCCTCTCTGGGTAGGAGGCGCGGCTCAGCCCTGTCCAGAGCGCAGAGGCGGCTCAGCTCCTAGCTTTTTCACTGGTGCGTGCGCAGGAGCGGCGGCCAAAATCTGTCCATCAGGGAAAGGATGACTCGGAGAGGATGGGGACAGACTACGTGGCTTTCACTCCAAGACAGACTGGGTGCAGTCTGGTCGGGATCGCCCCTCCTAGGCGTGCGGGGCCGCCTTGCCCTTCCCG
Source organism: Trachypithecus francoisi (assembly GCF_009764315.1). Classification (NCBI taxonomy): domain Eukaryota; kingdom Metazoa; phylum Chordata; class Mammalia; order Primates; family Cercopithecidae; genus Trachypithecus; species Trachypithecus francoisi. The sequence continues at coordinate 102,046,097 of NW_022681460.1, forward strand.
GCTGCGCCCTCCAGACCTGCGCGCGGAACCCGCATGGCTCAACTCCCTGGGCCCATGCAAGGACCCAGGAGGAGCTGGGAAGGACAGGTGGCAAGCCCCTGGGCCGAGGATAAGCACCCCCCGGGGAGAGGGGCTTGGGACGAACTCATCAAAGAAGGTCGGGGGTAAGAGGACAGCGGAACAAGGCCGTGGCTATGGCGTGTCCTGGAAGGTCTTTCCTTGGAAGTCCCCCAGCCCCTCGAACCTGCCGCTTTCTGTCCCTCTTCGCCCCCGCAGCGTTCTCTGCGCTCCACAGGAGGGCACACCGCGGCGCCGCCTCTGCGCTCCCGGATCTGGCGCAGCGCAAGGCCTGGGCACCCAGCCTCAGCCACCCTCCCGGACCTAGAGCCCGCGCATCGGTCTCCGGAGCTGGCTGGCCCCTGTCCCCACGGATCCCCCCGGAAATCCTCACCGGGGGCCGCAGAGCTCTGCCTTGCTTCCTCGGCTTTCAGCCTCCGGTCTCCTCTGTGTTTTCAAATCTGCCCTCTCTCTCCTAGAGAATTCCAGCTCCCCGGAGGCCCTCTCTCATTTCTCCCACCTCTTTCTCTCCTCTGCTTGAATTTGACTCCAGTAGCCCCAAAACAGGATTTGCACCAAAGCTGCTACACCAAATTTAGATCTCCCCACGCCCCGGCGTTTTGTTTTTTAATTGCATAACTAAGTATACACTTTGCAGGCTGCTAGGCGATTTGCAAGGAGATAATGTTTCCACAACCCTCCTCTCCACTTGGCTGCAGTCAAGGGCTTCTCAGGGCACCTTCAGAGAACGAAAAGTTGGACGACATGTAAAATGGTTTACTAGGGTCACCCGAATTGAGAAAGCGTGGGAGGATTTATTGGGACTCTGTTGCAAGTTTTCTCCAAATGAGAGGAAGTTTGGCTAATCGCCCCTTCTCTTTGGAAAAAAAAGTCACCTTTTGATGTTTCAAAAAAGATTTGCAAACACACAGCAGGACTGACAGGGCATACCCAGGAGTATTATGTTCCAAACCCACCTGGGGAAGGTATGAACACATTTAATCCAAATTCACTAGATTCATTTTAATAGGATCCCCAAAATAGGACAGTATGGAAAGTCTGTCATGACTGGCAACCCACGCCCACCACCACCTTGTGAGTCCTACAAACACAAGCACTGGTGTGTGAGAGCTAATGAGAGCTGACATTTATTCAGTGCCTGCAACATACCCACTAAGCTTGCTTTTTCTAAAAGCGGCTCCTCAAGGAAGCTCAGAGCAGTGCCCAGCATATAGCAGACAGTCTGGAAATATTTGCTGAACCACCGAGTGACTGGTTTCATGTAACTCTCTCTCTATCTCAGGTAATAGTACCAGGCCCACACAACAGAGGAAGAGAATGAGTCCCAAAGCAGTTAAACCAGCTGCCCAAGTAGCTCCGCGAAATGAGTGCCAGAATTGACATTTGACCCAAGAAATTTGAGTCCAGAAACTGCCCTCCAGCCCCTACATAAAATAGGACTCCAAACTTTCTATCTATCTCCTACTATAGTATGTATTTGCGTTTTCATCTGTCTGCCTGCACTGAGATGTAAACTGTGTAATGGAGAGGGCCTTGACTCCCATTCCATGTCCCCAGCACCTAGAACCCAGGCATACAGGGCTGCCTTGCCGGTCCATGGCTGCGCCCTCCAGCCCTGCATGCAACTCCAGGGATTTGAGCCTTTTGCGTTGTGCGCAGGGCTGGAGGATGCAGCCCGGGGGGTACAGTTCTACGCATGGTAAACACTCAAAAATACGCATGGGCTGTATTAATTAATTAGGATATTTTATGCAAGACTCTGTCTTAAACTGAGAAAGGAAAGGAACACTTAGGACACGGATGATGGAGTGTCTGCTGTCATTATGTATATAAAGGGTAGGAGTTTTCTGTATACTACATCGGAAATGGAAAGGGACCCTCCAGGGAGCTTCCTATGTTCCAGGAAGCTGTGGCTCAGAGGTTAAAAGCTTTGTGGGAGATCACATGGCCAGCAACGGTCCCACCAGGGCTGGATTTAGACGCCCGACTCCTAACCCAGGCCTCTTCCTCCACTCTATGTGACTCCAACTCAGCAGGTATTAGGGCAGAGTTTAACCAGGGACATGGGAGAACAGTAGGTCACAGACACCTTTCTGCAAGGGTTGGGAGTTTTAAGGTACTTGTAAATTTGATTCAAAAAAATATTTCAGAAAAAGAGACAAAATCTGGACAGAAAAGTCCATTTCAGAATCTGCTTCCAATCTCTGTAAAATATTGCATGTCACCTGGACATTTGACTCCGGTCCTCAGAGGAGGCTCACTGTGGCTGCTGCTCCTCGCTTTAATTAACAGAGACTGCCCCCTGTTTGTGTCAAGAAGAGTGCAGAGCTTGTGCTTGGGAAAGAAGCAGGGAGCCACCCTGTGTGGCTTATGTGCCAATGATTCTAAACCTTAAACCTCCTATCCCCCCATGAGCTTTCCCCAAACCAGATTCCCTTCCTGTTCCTGTCTGCTATAGTGACCACCGCCACTCCGTGGTATATTGCCCCAGCCTGTTTCCCAAGCCTTTGAAAAATATTAAAAAGAGGGAAGAATCCTCTGGGTTCACTTTGCTCTGCAAAGAAAAAAGTCAATTTCCTCTAAGCACATCAAGTCAGTAAATACAGTTACTACCATGGGTGGGTACTTATTGGGAACAAACCCCTGTATGGAAAATGTGAGTGAGGAAGTACTTATTTCAGGGCCCCTTGAGAGGAGGGATGAGGGTCATAAATGACCTAATTGAAACACCTGGTGAACTTGTGAAAGATTAAAAATCATCATCAATGTTCCTGACCATGACCCAAATGAATTCCTGCAGACGCACTGATATTAAAATGCAACTCTTAGTGACAATGCTTTCTATGAAAGAGAGGATGACATTATTATTTACAACACAGGCACTTTTAATATCTAAAGAATCTCATTTGCTCTAGCCTTAATTATGTCAGACTGCAGTATACACAGCAACAAGAATGCAATTGTACTCCCTAACAATTAGAGAAGGGAACCATGTCTTAATAACAAAGGATGTTTGGTTACCAGGACATTGCAACCACTTTCCATAAGCAACTCAACAAATTGAACTATATGTGCTCTGGCCCTCACCAGAATGAGTGGTTTGTTAATTGTCCTCCTCAGGTGGCTTTTAGGGTTTCAAAGAGGTTTTTAAGCAACTATTAGCCTAGAGGAGAAAAAAAAAGACAGAGAGAAAAAAAAATCAGAAGTGAAATGTAGCTAGCACCTTCCCAGTTTCAAGCAACAAGCTGATTTGATGTATTTTATTCTCTCCCGAAGAGATGAGGGAAACCTTATAGAAGTGAACTAGGTCTGGGCTGGGCACGGTAGCTCACGCCTGTAATCCCAACACTTTGGGAGGCCAAGGTGGGCGGATCACGAGGTCAGGAGTTCAAGACCAGCCTGGCCAATATGGTGAAACCCATCTCTACTAAAAATACAAAAATTAGCCAGGCATGGTGGTGCACGCCTGTAATCCCAGCTACTTGGGAGGCTGAGGCAAAATAATTCCTTGAACCCGGGAGGCGGAGGTTGCCGTGAGCCAATATGGCACCACTGCACTCCAGCCTGGGCAACAGAGGGAAACTCCATCTCAAAAAAAAAAAAGGTGAACTAGGTCTGAAGTTTGGTTCCCCGGGACTGGTGGTGGTAGGGAAGATTATTTTTGGTGGTACCCCAACAAAGATCTTTGTCATATTAATAGTTTTACAGATATTTCAATGTGTATTAGAAAGAAAATAATAACGCGTCAAACATGGAGTCACTGGAATAAATGTTTAAGCCGTATAGTTAATTATTTGAAGTCTATCAATGTAAAGTCAATTTTGGAAAAAAAGACATTATAGTATTTACAAATAAAGAAATAAAAATAAAACAATGTGAAGTGTCTGGTACTAAAAACTAAAGTTTAGGAAGCACGGGCTTTGGTCTTTCCTTAATCCAGGGTTTCTCAATCTCAGCACTATAGACATTTTGGAGTGGATAATTCTGTGTTGGGGTGGGTGGGAGGTGAAGCGCTCTCCCTGGAAAATTGCCCCAGCCTGTTTCCCAAGTCTTTGAAAAATATTAAGAGGAGAGAAGAATCATCTGAGTTCATTTTGCTCTGCAAAGAAAACAGTAGATTTCCTCCGAACACGTCAAGTCATTAAATACAGTCACTATCACAGGTGGGTACTTATTGGGAATATGTATGGATATTGTGCCCCTGTATGGATCATGTGGTGAGAAAGTCTTGTGCTGTCTTGCTCATTGTAGGACATTTAATAGCATCCCTGGACTCTACTCACTAGATGCCAGCAGCACCCCCTGGTTGTGACAACCAAAAATGCTGCTAGGCATTGCCAAATGTCCCTGAGGGGCAAAACTGATTGAAACCCACTGAGTCATGGCTGTGTTTAACTTCCGGCTCTTTCTCATGGGATATCTATGACTTTGAATAAATCACTTAATCTCTCCAAGTCTTAGTTTTCTCATCTGGAGAATGGGAATAAGAAGGGTGCCTCTCTACTCAAGAATGTTACAGATGATTGATACTTTGCATAAAGTGTGTGGTCAGTGAATAGAACCTCAGCAGTGCTTAATAAATGGTCACTCTTACTATAGTAAACCTGAAGGATGACAAGATGCCAGGCAATGCACTGATGTCCAGGAAGATGGATGACTGAGGCAAGGGCTTTGCCCTCCATGATCTCAAAATCTTCAGGGGAAGATGAAATATAGAGACAGAGAAGGCCTTATGGGTATGGGACCTGTGCAGTCCCATAGTTCTCCATGCTCTAAAGAGCCCCAAGCTTGGTTCAGTGCTGTGCACTGGAAAAAATCATTTTGACTTTTGCACTGAGCACCACCAATATTGTAGCCGGTCCCATAAATAGGTGATGCACCTCTAGCAGAAATAGGGATTAATGTTACAGGAACTTAAAAGAGGATGTTTAGCTCCACTTACAGAGGAAAGGATGGCTTCTCAGGGGTGGTGGCATTTGAGAAGTCATAGTTAAATGCATGGAAGCATTTTCAGAAACAGCAGGAAGAATTTTGGTAGACATTCTTCAAAAGCAGTTCTTAGGCCAGGCGGGGTGGCTCATGCCTGTAATCTCAGCACTTTGGGAGGCTGAGGCGGGCAGATCACCTGAGGTCAGGAGTACGAGACTAGCCTGGCCAACACAGTGAAACCCTATCTCTACCAAAAATACAAAAATTAGCCGTGCGTGGTGGTGGGCTCCTGTAATCTCAGTTACTCAGGAGGCTGAGGCAGGAGAATCGCTTGAACCGGGGAGGTGGAAGTTGCAGTGCACTGAGATCACACCATTGCACTTCAGCCTGGGTGACAAGAGTGAAACTCCGTCTCAAAAAAATAAATAAGTAAGTAAAATAAAATAAAGCAGTTCTCAAATGCTAGAACAATACCAGTATGTGTTGAAGGTTTCAATGGTTCATAGGAAATTGAGAAAAAACAAGGCTGATGAAATGTGTTGAGTAAACACCTTTCACATTTGTCGGACATTGTATTAGAGTCACAGTTAACTTTCTCAAATAACGTTGAAGTTAGTAAATGTTAGTTTTGTGTTTATGAGGCATGTGTGTGGTATTTTAAAAAATTCTTATCAGGGAAAATTAGCAAACCTGTTCATTGGGGCTAAATGACACCAATTTTTAGTCTTTTTATTAAAAGTGAAATTCAAGTCTGTGACCACTAATTTAAGAGCTTCACAGTAGCTTTTGTTTACAAATGAGGTAAGTTGAAGCAATTATCTAAATAATTTAATTCCTTCCAACTGTGCTATGAAACCAAAATAGGTTTTGGGATCATGCATTTTCCAGCTAACTACATTGATTAAAATAACTTAGTGTATCCCCAGGAATCAATGGAGACGAGATGAAAACCCCACAGTGGCCAGGCGCGGTGGCTCAAGCCTGTAATCCCAGCACTTTGGGAGGCCGAGACGGGCGGATCACGAGGTCAGGAGATCGAGACCATCCTGGCTAACACGGTGAAACCCTGTCTCTACTAAAAATACAAAAAACTAGCCGGGCGAGGTGGCGGGCGCCTGTAGTCCCAGCTACTCCGGAGGCTGAGACAGGAGAATGGTGTAAACCCGGGAGGCAGAGCTTGAGGTGAGCTGAGATCCGGCCACTGCTCTCCAGCCTGGGAGACAGAGCCAGACTCCATCTCAAAAAGAAAAAAGAAAACCCCACAGTTGTTCACTCTGCAGACCCCCTGTCTCTCTGCTCAAACTCCTATAAATACAGAATGTATCAGTTAGTTTTTGCCATGTAACAAATCACCCCAAAGCTTACCAGCTCACAACAACCATTTGTATTTAATTAACAGTTCTGTGGGCTGGCAACTAAGGTTGCTCTCAGTTGGACAATCCTGATCTTGGATGGGCTCACTCACGCATTTGCTGTCATTGCAGGCCAGCTGTGTCCAGGGTCACCTGGAATAGACAGCTGGGACAGCTCTTCTCCACTCCGTAAGGTCTCATGCTCCCTCAGGCTAGCCCAATCTTTTTTGCACAGTGGCTTGGCAGGTCCTAAGAAAGCAAGAAAAGACCAGGTATGGTGGCTCACACCTGTAATCCCAGCACTTTGGGAGGCCGAGGCAGGCTGATCACGAGGTCAAGAGATAGAGACCATTCTGGCCAACATGGTGAAACCCCATCTCTACTAAAAATACAAAACTTAGCTGGGCAAGATGGCACCCACTGGTAGTCCCAGCTACTTGGGAGGCTGAGGCAGGAGAATCGCTTGAACTGGGGAGGCAGAGGTTGCAGTGAGCCAAGATCACCCATTGTACTCTAGCCTGGTGATAGAGCAAGACTTTGTCTCAAAAGAAAAAGAAAGAAAGAGAGAGAGAGATTGAGAGAGAGAGAGAGAGAGGGAGAGAGAGAGAAGAGAGAGAGGGAAAGAAAGAAAGAAAAGAAAGAGAGAAAGAGAGGGAAAGAAAGAAAGAAAGAAAGAAAGAAAGAAAGAAAGAAAGAAAGAAAGAAAGAAAGAAAAGAAAAGAGAAAGAGAGAAAGAACACACAAGTCCTATTGAGACCCCATGTCAGAACATGCACCCCATCACTTTTGGTACATTTTAGTTGCCAAATCAAGCCATAAAGGCAGTCCAGATTCAGGGGTAGAGAAATAGATTCCTCTTGATAGAAGGAGCCACGAAGTGACACTGAAAATTGGGGCATGCATATGTGTGATGCATGAATAAATGTGGCCTATTTTTTGTATCAATTTACCATATAACTTAAATCTCATTACTACCAACCACAATCAAATGAAAATCTCCATATCACCAAGGCTGTGCAACCAACAATATTCAGAGGATTGGTGAGTATATAACCAGCCTTTGCCTCAAGAGACAACTGTAATACATGTAATAGATGCTATGATTGGAAGATAGCATCCTATTGGACTCAGGGGAGAGTTTAATACATTTAATAGAACGTGGGGGTCAGGAAGGTAGAGTGGGGGGCTAGATAATAGCCCCCTTCCCCAAGATATCCAGGTCCTAATCCCTAGAACCTGAAACCTATTACCTGGCAAAAGGGACTTTGCAGATTCAGAAGCTGGTGCACATGTACTCTACTGCAACCAAAGAACTAACAGTCATAGAGAGCTGAATAAGGTGTGTTTTCACCTACATATTCAAAACAATCTCTGGATATTTGAAAGTTTGGTGTACCAGGCCGGGCGCGGTGGCTCAAGCCTGTAATCCCAGCACTTTGGGAGGCCGAGACGGGCGGATCACGAGGTCAGGAGATCGAGACCCTCCTGGCTAACATGGTGAAACCTCGTCTCTACTAAAAAATACAAAAAACTAGCCGGGCGAGGTGGTGGGTGCCTGTAGTCCCAGCTACTCGGGAGGCTGAGGCAGGAGAATGGCGTGAACCCGGGAGGCGGAGCTTACAGTGAGCTGAGATCCGGCCTCTGCACTCCAGCCTGGGCGACAGAGCGAGACTCTGTCTCAAAAAAAAAAAAAAAAGAGGCCGGGCGCGGTGGCTCAAGCCTGTAATCCCAGCACTTTGGGAGGCCGAGACGGGCGGATCACGAGGTCAGGAGATCGAGACCATCCTGGCTAACATGGTGAAACCCCGTCTCTACTAAAATACAAAAAAAAAATTAGCCGGGCGAGGTGGCGGGCGCCTGTAGTCCAGCTACTCGGAGGCTGAGGCAGGAGAATGGCGTAAACCCGGGAGGCGGAGCTTGCAGTGAGCTGAGATCCGGCCACTGCACTCCAGTCCGGGCGACAGAGCGAGACTCCGCCTCAAAAAAAAAAAAAAAAAAGAAAGAAGAAAGTTTGGTGTACCAATGTGCAGACACACGTCCAAGCCAGTAAACTGGGAGGTCTTTGACATCACTCTGCCTCTTGGCTTCCATATCGCAATAGTCTGGTCATATCCTTTGCCCACTTTTTGATGGGGTTGTTTGTTTTTTTCTTATAAATTTGTTTGAGTTCTTTGTAGGTTCTGGATATTAGCCCTTTGTCAGATGAGTAGACTGCAAAAATGTTCTCCCATTCTGTAGGTTGCCTGTTCACTCTGATGGTAGTTTCTTTTGCTGTGCAGAAGCTCTTTAGTTTAATTAGATCCCATTTGTCAATTTTGACTTTTGCTGCCGTTGCTTTTGGTGTTTTAGACATGAAGTCCTTGCCCATGCCTATGTCCTGAATGGTATTACCTAGATTTTCTTCTAGGGTTTTTATGGTTTTACGTCTAACATTTAAGTCTCTAATCCATCTTGAATTAATTTTCGTATAAGGAGTAAGGAAAGGATCCAGTTTCAGCTTTCTACCTAGTCACTAAGTTCTGTCAATTCTCCCTCCTACGTGAACATCTAATCCTTCCTTTCTGTTCATCTCCATTGTCACTATTTTAGTTCAGGCCGTTATCACTTCTCACAATGACAATTACAAGTCCGTCTAGTCTCACTCCAGCTGCTCCAACCCCCATGTCTCATCCCAAATCCAACTGCCTCTCATTCACTTGACAAGCCCTTATTAGATGTTCACTTTGTGCCAAATACTACATTAGGGACTGGAGTCAACAATGAATAAGATAGAGCCTACGATCCAATAAAGAAAACAAATTGATTAGTCAGGATAGGTCATCTGCTATGATAAACAAGCCCCAAATCTCAGTTCCTTAACACCATAAATGATGACTTGGAAATCCAGCATCATCCTGAAATCATTTACTTCCAGCCATGTGGAAGGAGGTGAGAAAGGATGAGGTGGGGCAACATCTGGCCTAGCCTGGAGGTGGCGTTTATAATTCCTACCATGTTCCGTTACTTGAACTCAGTCACATGAGCCAAATTGAAGGACCAAGTCGACTGGGACATGTAGTTTTCCTATGTGCTCAGAGGACAGAGGGTTGGTGAGTCTGTAACCAGCCCTTGCCTTGAGACAATCATAAGATATGTAATAGATGCTGTGATCGGAGGAAGGCATCCTGTTGGAACCAGGGGGAGAGTTTAATACATGTAATACAACCTGGACATCAAGAAGGTAGAATGGTGGGCTGGAGCAGTCAGAATGGACCCCCAAGATATCCAGGTCCTAATCCCTGGAACCTAAAACCTATTACCTAGCAAAAGGGACTTTGCAGATGTGATTATACTAAAGATCTGGAGATGAGAAAAATATCCTGAATCATCCAAGCTGGCCCTAAATGTAATCACAAATGTTCTTATCGAAAGGGGATTGAGGCCAGGCCACAGTGGCTCACGCCTGTAATCCCAGCACTTTGAGAGGCTGAGGCGGATGAATTACCTGAGGTCAGGAGTTAGAGGCCAACCTGGTCAACATGGTGAAACCCCGTCTTGACTAAAAATACAAAAATTAGCCAGACATGGTGGTGCACGCCTGTAATCCCAGCTACTTGGAAGGCTGAGGCAGGAGAATTGCTTGAACATGGGAGGCAAAGGTTCCAGTGAGCTGAGATCACACCACTGCATTCCAGCTTGGGCGACAGAGTGAGACTCTGTCTCAAAAAAAAAAAGGAGATTGAGGATTGAGGGAGATTTGATGACAGAAGAGGAAAAGGAAACATGATGATAGGAACAGATTGGAGTGATGTTTCTTGAAGAGGGAGGAAGGGTCCACAAGTCACAAAAGCTGGACAAGCACATGATAATCTAAAAAACAGGGCAAGGAATAGATACTCCCCTGGAGCCTCCAGAAGGAATCAGCCAACTCTGCTGACACTTTGATTTTAATCCCTTAGGACTCAGTTGAGACTTCTAATTTCCAGCACTGTAAGAGAATAAATTTCCCTTGTTTTAAGACGCTTTTGTGGTAACTTGCTACAAAAGCAAGAGAAAACAAGTATAGCAAATGATGCTTAAACTGTTCATGAGCTAGGTAAAACTCTTAATGAGCTAGGAGGGTGGGGAGGAGATGGGGGTTAAGGCTGAGAGGTAACCAAGGTCCAGATCAAACAGAGTTTTGTAGGAGGTTTGAATTTTAACCTTAGGGCACACAAGTAGCACTGAAGCAGACATGACCTGCCCAAGATTTGCATTTTTAAAGAATGACTCTGGCTTCTTCAGTGAGAACAGACCAGGGGACTCGATGCTAGAAGTGGAACACTGTCGGTCTCTTTATTCCAGGATAAAAATAAGAAGACAATAATTGGCCAGGCATGGTGGCTCACACCTTTAATCCCAACACTTTGGGAGGCCGAGGCGGGCAGATCACTTGAAGTCAGGAGTTCAAGACCAGCCTGGGCAACATGATGAAACCCCATCTCTACTAAAAATACAAAAATTAGCCAGGTGTGGTGGCAGGCACTTGTAACCCAGCTATTTGGGAGACTGAGGCATGAGAATCGCTTGAACCTGGGAGGTAGAGGTTGCAGTGAACCTTCATGCCGCTAAACTCTAGCCTGGGTGACAGAGCAAGATTCCGTCTCGGAGAGAAAAAAAAAAATGTCAATAATTCAAGGTTACAACAGAGGACGGATCCCACAGGTCAGCAGACTCAACAGGACTTGGTGATGGACTTCCTGGGCTCCAAATGTGCATAGGGACATCCACTCCATCAGCAACATCAGCTGTGCCAACTCTGAGAGTCACAGTGTCTTCAGAGGCCGTAGCCAGCTTAGCCAGGACAGGGGCAAAATAGGGAGATTTGAAAGTGTGGGGAAGGTGCCTATGAAACCCAGGTGCTATCCCCAGATTTCACTGTCCATGGACATTGTATTACCAGGACCACCAGGACCTTTGTAACTTGAGTAAAAATAATTCAAACTCCACATCCATATAACGGAAAACCCAGCATTAACCCCCACCCCGTGAAGGGTTTTTCCTAATCTTTTCTGGCTCTAATTTCCTACTTCTGCTCACATGTTATGGAGACATGCACTCCAGAGAGGCACCAAGCAAGGATGAAGTGGGACTGAAATCTACCTTGTACTCTGCCGGCCAAGTCGTGCATCCTTGGCATATATAAGAAAATGATTCAATGTTTGGCATGACCTGAATCTGGGGCATTTGAACAGAACAGACTGGACAGCAAGGTCAAGTAGAGGGTCAGATTAAAAAATGTAAATGCCTTGCTAAGAAGCTCAGAGTTTTCCCATAAGATGGTACCTCATCAAAAAATGTTAAGTAAAGAGGCCAGGCACGGTGGCTCACGACCGTAATCCCAGCACTTTGGGAGGCCCAGGCAGGCAGATCACCTGAGGTCAGGAGTTCGCGATCAGCCTGGCCAACGTGGCGAAACCCGTCTCTACAAAAAAATACAAAACTTAGCCAGGTATGGTGGCACACACCTGTAGTCCCATACTCAGGAGGCTGAGGCAGGAGAATCTCTTGAACCCAGGAGGCGGAGGTTGCAGTGAGCCAAGATCATGCCACTGCACTCCAGCCTGGGCAATACTGCAAGACTCCATCTCAAAAACAAACAAACAAACAAAATGTTAATAAAAGAGGAACATGTTCAGGTTTGCTGATTATTTAACCAACAATCAGGTCACTTTTGTGGTTAATCAGGTCCTCGTCATCCATCTTAGACTAAGGAAAAGTCAACCACTCTGTGTTGAGGATCCACATACTGGAGTCCCACAGGGTATCACCATCTTCCTCCATGTACAAAGAGGAGCAGAAAGAGTCGGGAGGCAGAAAGAGAAGATGAGTTCAATTTCAGAGAGAAGAAGAAATAAAGCAAAAAGAGACTCGACTATATCGTTGATGGCTTTCTGGTTCCTGAGATTTGGGGGTTCTGTATGATACTCCTGGACCTGCCAATAAATTCCTCTTACCTTCTTCCCATTTTTCAAGTTCAAGTTGATTCCTATTACTCACAACTAAAAGGCTCTTGACCAAGATACTGTGTCTCCAGTTTCTCTATTCAGGCCTCTATCACCTCACCACCAAATGTTCCTTTTTGTTTCTGTCTTTCCTGACTGCATGAACTAACTTGATGGAGAAGATAGAAGAGGGGGCAGGGATTACTCATACATACACAAAGACATATGTAGGAGAGTGCTTTTTTAATTGATTTTTATTTTTATTTTAAGTTCTGGGGTTAATGTGCAGGATGGTTCATTACATAGGTAAACGTGTGCCGTGGTGGTTTGCTGCACCTGTCAACCCATCAACCAGGTATTATGCCCAGCATGAATTAGCTATTTTTCCTGATGCTCTTCCTCCCCCAACTCCACTCCCCTACAGGCCCCCAGTGTGTATTGCTCCCCTCCCTGTGTCCATGTGTTCTCATTGTTCAGCTCCCAATTATAAGTGAGAACATACAATGTTTGGTTTTCTGTTCCTGCGTTAGTTTGCTGAGGATAATGGCTTCCAGCTCCATCCATGTCCCTGCAAAGGACATGATCTCATTCCCTTTTATGGCTGCATAGTATTCCATGGTATTCAGGTACCACATTCTCTTTATCCAGCCTATCATTGATGGGCATGAAGAGTGCTCTTTAAGGCACTGTTTGTAATAGTAGAGGATTGAAAGCAATGTAAATGTCCATCAGTGAGAACTCAGCTAAATAAATTACAGTGTTTTCATATCATGGAATAATGGAATACTATACAGTGGTTAAAAAAAGGAGTTTTTTTTAAAAACTGAAACTCAGTTTAGGTATGACTGCCCCCGATCCCCAGGATGTTACATATATGATATATATGATCTTCAAGATATAGTTTTAAAATGCAAAAATAATAACACACACACACGCATGCTTAGACTCTATAGACTATCTTTGTAAAGATATCCTAGAAGCAGTGGTAGCCTCTAAGGATAGGAACTAGAGTGGGAGGGAGAAATACTTTTCCCTGTATACTTTTATATACTACTTTTTAAAACCATCTGTATGCTTTAACAATTTAAGGAAAGAAACTGATTAAAGAGTTTTTAAAAGGAAAGGAAAAGAGAAGGAGGAATGGATGAAGGATAAATGAAAAGAAAAAAGGAAGTTTCAATTAGCATAGATTAATAATGACAGCAGCAACCTGAGTTCCATTCCCAGCTCTGCCTTTGACAGATCCTTGACCTTGACCTTGACCTTGACCAAGAAAAGCCTTTTCTTTTCTTTTTCTTTTCTTTTTTTTTTTTTTTTTTTTTTGACAGAGTCTGGCTGTGTCACCCAAGCTGGAGTGTAGTGGTGCAATCTCAGCTCACTACAACCTCCACCTCCTGGGCTCAAGTAGTCCTCCCACCTCAGCCTCCCAAGTAGCTGGGACCACAGGCACACATTACCATACCTCAATAATCTTTTGTATTTTTGGTAGGGACAGGGTTTCAGTATGTTGCCCAGGCTGGTCTCGAACCCCTACACTCAAGCAATCCTCCCGCCTTGGCCTCTTAAAGTGCCAGAATTGCAACTGTGAACCACCACCATCTGGCCCTCAGATTTTTTTCACCTAGAAAACAGGTCAAAGGCCGGTCACAGTGGCTCGCACCTGTAACCCCAAAACTTGGGGAGGCCAAGGCAGGCAGATCATCTGAGGTCAGGAGTTCAGAACCAGCCTGGCCAACATGGTAAAACCCCGTCTCTACTAAAAATACAAAGATTTGTCGGGCATGGTGGTGGACGCCTGTAATCCCAGCTACTTGGGAGCTGAGGTGAGAGGATTGCTTGAGACTGGGAGGTGGAGGTTGCAGTGAGCAGAGATTGCACCACCACACTCCAGCCTGGGTGACAGAGCGAGACTCCAACTCGAAAGACAGGGAAGGGAAGGGAAGGGAAGGGGAGGGGAGGGATGGGGAGGGGAGGAGAGGAGGGGAGGGGAGGGGAGAGGAGAGGAAGAGGAAGAGGAGAGGAGAGGAAGAGGAGAGGAGAGGAAGAGGAAGAGGAAGAGGAGAGGAGAGGAGAGGGGAGGGGAGGGGAGGGGAAGGAAGGGGAGGGGAAGGAAGGGAGGGGAAGGAAGGGAGGGGAAGGAAGGGGAGGAGAGGGGAGGGGAGGAGAGGAGGGGAGGGGAGAGGGGAGGGGAGAGGAGAGGAGAGGGGAGGGGAGGGGAGGGGAGGGGAGGGGAGAGGAGAGGAAGAGGAAGAGGAAGAGGAGAGGAGAGGAGAGGAAGAGGAGAGGAAAACAGGTCAGCAAAACTAGATGATCTTTAAGGTCTCAACTCCAAAAGCGATCTACGGGTATTCACTAACAGAGCTAATTGCTTGAGCAGAACTTTCTTTCCAATTAAAGCAGCAATTGTCCTGGCTTCCCACTGCAGCATATGCTGTTACTATCATAATATGAAATGGCTTTTCTTTTATTACCATCGCCTTTGGAATCTACTGCCTTATAGGACATAAAATGAATCATAAATATTTACAAATCAAGTACAATAAAGGTGATTTTTTAATGAGGCACACTTGAGTGCTTGACCCAGCTCTTGATCACCTCTCTGAGAAAAGTCTTTGCCCTCCCCTCACCCAGCTCTCATCTCCTGAGCCCCCATGAACAATGAACAGAAATGACAAACACCTGACCCAGAAGGAGCCAACTGATCACAATGCTGTTCAGCAGCCAATTAGATTCCCCTCAGGTAGAACTACCATTTGATCCAGCAATCCCACTACCGGGTGTCTGCCCAGAGGACAAGAAGTCATTATGCAAAAAAGATACTTGCACACGCATGTTTATAGCAGCACAGTTTGCAATTGCGAAAATATGGAACCAGCCCAAATGCCCATCAATCAAGTAGTGCATAAAGAAACTGTGGTATATGAACAACACACACTGGGGGCTCAAGGGAGGGAAGTGGGGTTAGGGGTGGGGAGAGCATTAGGAAGAATAGCTTATGCATGCTGGGCTTGCTACCTACCTTGTGGGTTGATAGGTGCAGCAAACCACCATGGCACACATTTACCTATGTAACAAACCTGCACATCCTGCACATGTATCCCAGAACTTAAAAAGAAACTGAGATATATAGATGATGGAATAGTACTCAGCCATAAAAGGAATGAGTTAATGGCATTCATAACAATCTGGATGGAACTGGAAACCATTATTCTAAGTGAAGTAACTCAGTAATGAAAAACCAAACATCGTATATTCCCACTCATAAGTGGGAACTAAGCTATGAGGTTGCAAAGGCATAAGAATGACACAATGGACTTTGGGGACTCAGAGGGAAAGGACGGGAAGGGGGTGAGGGATAAAAGACTACAAATTAACCAGATGTGGTGGCTCACATCTGTAATCCCAGCACTTTGGGAGGCCGAGGCAGGCGGATCACCTGAGGTCAAGAGTTTGAGACCAGCCAGGCCAACATGACGAAACCTCGTCTCTACTAAAAATACAAAAATTAGCCAGGCACGGTGGCAGGCACCTGTAATCCCAGCGACTCAGGAAGCTTAGGCAGGGAGAATCGCTTGAACCCAGGAGGCAAAGGTTGCACTGAAGCGAGATTGTACCACTGCACTGCAGCCTGGGCGATAAAAGCAAAACTCCGTCTCAAAAAAAAAAAAAAAAAAAAAAAAGACTACAAATTGGGTTTACTGCATACTACTCAGTTGATGGGTGCACCAAAATCTCACAAATCACCACTAAAGTGAAATTTGGTTACTCATGTAGCCAAATACCACCTGTTCCTCAAAAACACATGGAAATAAAAAATTAAAAATAAATAAACAAAAAAGATTCCCCTCAGGAACTTGAACTAGGAAAGACTGAGTCTGAGGGAGCATAGAGGTGAAGAATCAATTTACATTAACATCAGGAACCAGAATGAAAGTCACATGAGAGCAGAGACTGTAGTATCCTTGAGTGACTGTTGTATGCCCAGTGTCTGCCACCATTGCTAGCACATAGTAGGTGCACAATAAATATTAGCCGAAAGAAAAAATAATAACTCGAAGGAAGGTCCATGGGCTCCTACTGCTGCCGATTCCTGGGATGATCTCAGCTCCTTTGCTTTTAGAGACCCAGATCTCCAGCTTGACTTCGGATTTTTTGAGATTTTTGTCTTAAGAAATAAATTTATACCTAAGATGATTTGAATAGATTTCTGTTTATTTCATCCCAAAAAGCCCTAAGACATGTATATTTTTCTAGAAATACTAGAAATGCTCTCCCCACCCCTAACCCCACTTCCCTCCCTTCATCCCCCAGTGTGTGTTGTTCATATACCACAATTTCTTTATCCACTACTTGATTGATGGGCATTTGGGCTGGTTCCATATTTTTGCAATTGCAAACTGTGCTGCTATAAACTAATAGAAATACTAATCAAATTTTTCCCCTGAGACTACTGGAGATATTTTAATTAAATATTATCAAAATTTGGCCGGACGCGGTGGCTCAAGCCTGTAATCCCAGCACTTTGGGAGGCCGAGACAGGCGGATCACGAGGTCAGCAGATCGAGACCATCCTGGCTAACATGGTGAAACTCCGTCTCTACTAAAAAATACAAAAAACTAGCCCGGCGAGGTGGCGGTCGCCTGTAGTTCCAGCTACTCGGGAGGCTGAGGCAGGAGAATGGCGGAAACCCGGGAGGTGGAGCTTGCAGTGAGCTGAGATCTGGCCACTGCACCCCAGCCTGGGCAACAGAGCCAGACTACGTCTCAAAAAAATAAATACATAAATACATAAATAAATATTAACAAAATTCATTTTAACACATTCTGTGATTCAATTCAATTCAGAAAATACGTATTGAGCTATGGGAAAGTTGAAAGACGAACAAGACAAGGTCCCTGCCATCAGGAAGCTCACATTCAGATAGAGAAAGACAGACACAGGGAAGTCATTCTGATAACACAGCATATCATCTGAGAAAAGAGGTTTAGACAATGCACGGTGGGTGTTAAGTGGGACAAAGAGATCAACCTTAGGGAAGATTTCATAGAGGAAGTGACCCTGTCGATGGGGTTGAAAAATGAGTAGAATGTCCCAAGGAAGGGTGTTCTAGGAAGAGAGAACATTTTGAACAAAGCTATAGAGCTAAGGAATGCTGATGATTAGTGTAGGTGAACAATGGGCTACATGGTGGAATTTAGTGAAAGCATCAGTTAGAAGAGTAAGATGAGACTATCACAGTGAATCACATTGTCTTTTACCATGATGCCAGCTCAGTGTTTTAAATTATCCAGGCCAATAGGGATTTTTTTTAAAGAGTGGCATTTGGCAAGTCTCCAAGTGCTGAATGGAACACCTGAAGTCTTAAAAACGCTGCAACATGGAGAATGATTAGCAGGCCCCTGATCTGCTGAAAGGAACACCTGAAGTCTTAGAAATGCTGCAACACAGAGAATGATTACTAGACCTGTGATCTCAATGCTGGGCATGCTGGACACTTGATTTATTGAAAATGGTTGTTGTTCCTCCTCGAGGCACCTAATAAATACTGGGTGCTCGTGCATCACTACACTAAGGTGGCTAAAGATGAATGAAAGACTGGCTTTTGGCGGGGGTGGGATTTTTAAAGTTTCGGCATGAGATAGTGATGTTGGTTGTGCACCACTGTGAATGTGCTACAAGCCAATAAATCATGCACTTTAAAATTACTGAGCTCATTAACAAAACAAAGAATAAAAACCATAGGACTGTCTTAACAGATGCAGAAAAAGTACTTTACAAAATTCAACACCTTTTCATGATAGGAAGTCCCCAACTTATTAGGTATAGAATAAATGTACCTCAACACAATAAAAGCCATATAGGACAACCCACAGCTAACATCACTGGTGAAAATTTTCACATCATTGGTTAAAAGCTGAAAGCTATTCTTCTAATATCAGGAACAAAACAAGGATGACCACTCTCACTACTTCTAATCAGCATAGTCCTTTAAGTCCTAGCCATAGCAATTAGGCAAGGGAAATAAATAAATGACAACTAAATTTAAAAAGAATTTAAACTGTCCCTGTTTGTGGACAACATGACCTTATACATAGAAACCTTTAAAGATGCCACCAAAAAAAAAAAACTGATATAACTAATAAATGTGGTAAAGTTGCAGGATATAAAACCAACATACAAAAATAAACAACATTTCCATACAGTAACAATAAACTGTACAAAAAAGAAATCAAGAAAACAATACCGGCCGGGCGCGGTGGCTCACGCCTGTAATCCCAGCACTTTGGGAGGCCGAGGAGGGCGGATCACAAGGTCAGCAGATCGAGACCATGGTGAAACCCCGTCTCTACTAAAAATACAAAAAAAAGTTAGCCGGGCGCCGTGGGGGGCGCCTGTAGTCCCAGCTACTCGGGAGGCTGAGACGGGAGAATGGCGGGAACCCGGGAGGCGGAGCCTGCAGTGAGCAGAGACAGCGCCACCGCACTCCAGCCTGGTGGACAGAGTGAAACTCCGTCTCAAAAAAAAAAAAAAAAAATACCACTTATGATAGCTACAAAAAAATAAAATATCATACTTAGGAATATGTTTCACCAAAGAGACAAAAGGCCTGTTATACGCTGAACAATATAAAACGTTGATGAAAGAAATTAAGGAAGACACAAATAAATGGAAAGACGCCCTATGTGCATGGATGGGAAAAGTCAATGTTGTTGAAATGTCTATACTACACAAAGTGATCTGTAGATTCAGTGCAATCCCTCTCAAAATATCAATGACATTTTTCACAGAGACAGAAAAAGCAATTCTAAAATTTGTATGGAACTGCAAAAGATCCTGAATAGCCAAAGCAAGCTTGAGCAAAAAGAACAAATCTGGAGGCATCACACTACCTGACTTCAAAATATACTACAAAGTTATAGTAATCAAACAGCATGGGTTAAAAAAAAAATCCATCACAGTACTAGGATAAAAACAGACCCATAGATCAATGGAACAGAATAGAAAACCCAGAAATAAATTCACACATTTACAGTCAATTGATTTTTAAAAATTTTTTTTATTTCTATAGGTTATTGGGGAACAGGTGGCATTTGGTTACATGAGTAAGTTCTTTTGTGGTAATTTGTAAGATTTTGGTGCACCCATCGCCCAAACAGTGTACACTGAACCCAATTTGTGGTCTTTTATCCCTCATCCGCTTCCCACCCTTTCCCCCTCAGTCCCCAAAGTCCATGGTGTCATTTTTATGCCTTTGCATCCTTGTAACTTAGCTCCCACTTATGAGTAAGAACGTATGATGTTGTATTTCCCATTCCTGAGTTAGTTCACTTAGAATAATAGTCTCTAATCTCATCTAGGTTGCTGAAAATGCCATTAATTCTTTCCTTTTTGTGGCTGAGTATTATTCCATCATATATATATGTGGTATATATATATATATGGGTGTGTGTGTGTGTATACACCACAGTTTCTTTATTCACTTCTTGATTGATGGTCATTTGAGTTGGTTCTATGTTTTCACACAGTCAATTGATTTCTGTCAAAGGTACCAAGAACACACAACGGGGGAAAGAACAGTCTTTTCAACAAATGCTGTTGGGGAAATGGGATAGTCACATGCAGAAGAATGAATTAGACTCTCATTTCATACCATATACTAAAATCAACTCAAAATGGATTAAAGACTTGAATGGAAGACTTGAAGTATATAACTACTAGAAGAAAACACAGGGGAAAGCTCCATAACATTAGTCTGGGTAATGGTCCTTTGGAGATCAATCCAAAAGCACAGGCAAAAGTAGAAACAGACAAATGAAATTACATCAAATAATTAACGGAATAAAGAGAAAATCTACAAAATAGGAGAAAATATTTGCAAACCATACATCTGGTAAGGTTTTGCTATGGTTTGAAATTCCCCTCTAAATTTCATGTTGAAATTTAATTGCCATTGTAACAGTATTAAGAGGTAGGACTTTTAAGAAATGATTAGGCCGTAAGATCTCTGCCCTCATAAAGGGGTGAATGTTATTGCTGAGGGAGTGACTTAGTTATCACAGGAGTGAGTTTCTGATAAAAAGGATGAATTAACCTTTCTTGCCCTTCTGTCATGGGATAACCCTCGCCAATGCTAGCGCCATGCTGTTGGACCTCCCAGCCTCAAAAACCCTGAGCCAAATAAACTTCTGCTGTTTATAAACTACCTAGTCTGTAGTATTCTGTTATAGAAGTAGAAAATGGGCTAAAACTGGGCCAGGTGCAGTGGCTCATTCCTGTAATCCCAGCAATTTGGGAGGCCAAGGTGGGTGCATCACCTGAGGTCAGGAGTTCGAGACCAGCCTGGCCAACATAGTGAAACTCTGTCTTTACTAAAAATACAAAAACTTACCTGGGCGTGGTGGTGGGCACCTATAATCCCAGCCACTTGGGAGGCTGAGGCAGGAGAATCACTTGAACCTGGGAGGCAGAGGCTGGAGTGAGCCAAGATCATGCCACTGCACTCCAGCCTGGGTGACAGAGCGAGAAACCATCTCAAAAAAAAAAAAAGAAAGAAAAGAAAAGAAAAGAAAAAAGAAATGTGATCCCCAAAGTTGGAGATGGGACCTGATGGAGGGTGCTTGACTTGATGCCGTCTTCATGGTAATGAGTGACTTCTTGCTCCATTAGCTCCTGCAAGTTCTGATTGTTAAAAGAGCCTGGCACCTTCCTCCTCTCTCTCTTCCCTCCTTCCTCTCACCATGTGATGCCTGCTCCCCTTCACTTTTCCCCAGGAGAAGAAGCTCCCTGAAGCCCTCACCAGAAGCAGATGCTAGCACCATGCTTCTTGTACAGCCTGCAGAACCATGAGCCAAATAAACTTGTTTTCTTTATAAATTATCCAGCCTTGGGTTTTCCTTTATAGCAATGCAAACTAAGATGCTTGGCTTCTTGTCTTTCCCTCATGGATTTCTCCTATAAATGCTTCCTTAATAAATCAACTGTGGCCAGGTGCGGTGGCTCATGCCTGTAATCCCAACACTTTGGGAGACTGAGGCAGGCGGATCACCTGAGGTCAGGAGTTTGAGACCAGCCTGGCCAACATGGTGAAACCCTGTCTCTACTGAAAATACAAAAAAAATTAGCCAGGCATGGTGGCAGGCACCTGTAATCCCAGCTGCTTGGAAGGCTGAAGCAGGAGAATCACTTGAACCCAGGAGGAAGAGGTTGCAGTGAGCTGAGACTGCGCCATTGCACTCCAGCCTGGGCAACAAGAAAAAAACTCTGTCTCAAAAAAAAAAAAAAAAAAAATTCAACTGCATGTAAATCCTCGTCTCAGGGCCTTCCTCTGAAGAACTCCATTTTGGGAAGGGGTCTGGCTCTGTACCCCAGGCTGGAATGCAGTAGCTCAGTCTCAGCTCACTGCAACCTCTGCCTCCCAGGCCCCAGCAATCCCCCTGCCACAGCCTCCTGAGTAGCTGGGACTACAGGCACACACCACCACACGCAGCTAATTCTTGCATTTTTGGGTGAGACAGGGTTTCACCATGTTGGCCAGGCTGGACTCAAGTGATCTGCCCACCTCAGCCTGCCAATGTGCTGGGATTACCGGCTTGAGTCACTGCACCCAGCCACAGGCAATTATTCTCATAAGCTGAAACCAGAAACAAAAAGTACAAAGATCATTGATCCGAGACCAGCTGTGGAAAGGTCTAGCTCCACATTTTCGGAAAACAGGATGATTCCAACCAGGGTGATGTGATGACAGTTTCTCACAACTTGAACTATAGTATCTACTACTCAGACTCTGTAACCTGCTAATGATTCTGTTTATTGAAACCTACATTACCTTCTCTTACTCACATGTATAAGACCAGTAGGTTTTATTTAAGAAATTAATTAAGTTCTCCTAGCTACATTTACCCTTGGAATTATTAACATCTGGAAATGAAAATCAATGAAGACTTGGTGAATTCTTTAATTTCTTTTATTTCTTGCCTCTATCTGCCCATGTTAAGAATAGAATTGCTGCTGTTCTTTGATCCAAAATCACTGTCCAAATCTAAAGGGAGATACCTTTTTTTTTTTTAACAAGAGCACAAATCCACGTTTATTTATTGACTTTTCATTAGTTTAAATCCTTGAGGGGGTACAGCATCACTCGGATTCTGTGTCCAATAGCCTTAGCAGGAAGATTGCATCAGAATTTGGCACATACCATGCCACTGTTTCCGTGGGCCTGAGTTACCTTTCCCCAGATTACTCTGGTTTTGTTTGGTTTGCCGCCAGGAGTCACTGTGTTGTTCTTTGCTTTGTATACATAAGTGTATCTCTTGCCCAAATAGAACTCTGTTGCATCTAGAGCATAAACACCTTTAATTTTAAGAAGAGCTGTGTTCTCCTTTTAATTCTGGAGACCCCACTTATAGCTGGCAAAAATGGCCTTGGAGCATAGCCTTCTAGACATAGTTCTTTTGACAAGTGCTGTTGCCAGCAGGCCTATTCCAATTATTTGCCCCCAAATTTCAGCAGCAGGCGCTTCACTCCTCTGGAAGGAGATATCTAATTCTTTTTGGGGACCTCTTGTTCTGGGGATTAAATGAGGTAAGTAGATAACATAGCCAAGGAGTATGGCTCACAGAAGGCACACAACAATTAGCCACCTTTCTTCATTATGAAGTTGTGGCCTAGGAGGATGCTCTAATTCTGTGATTTTCAAAGTGCGATTATCCATCAGAATCACCTGGGGTGCTTGCTAAATGAAGATTCCCGGACTCTATCCTTCCAAATCAGAATTTCTGGGAAAGACCCAGAAATCAGCATTTTTAAATGCCCTCTGTTTATTTTTTAACTTTTTTTTTTTTTTTTTGAAACAGAGTCTTGCTCTGTCACCCAGGCTGGAATGCAGTGGTGCGATCTCAGCTCACTGCAACCTCTGCCTCCCGGGTTCAAGTGATTCTCCTGCCTCAGCCTCCCGAGTAGCTGGGATTACAGTTGTGCTCCACCATGTACAGCTAATTTTTTTTGTATTTTTAGTAGAGAAGGGGTTTCACCCTGTTGGCCAAGCTGGTCTTGAACTCCTGGCCTCAAGTGATCTGCCCACCTTCACCTCTCAAAGTGCTAGGATTACAGGTGTCAGCCACCACACTCAGTCCTCCATTTAAATTGTATGTATTCTAACGTTTAAAATCACCATATCTGATCCAGTGAACCAGGGTGTTCATGAGAATAGTGTGTTAATACAAATTGTTTTGCTCTAAGGTGACAGAAACTCAAATGAAATTAACTTAAGATAAAAAAAGAAAAAAAAAAGGAAGGAGGATTTATTAGTTCACAACACCGAAGGCTCAGGGTCAAGTGTAGACCCGGGAATCAAATCCAGGGAATCAAATGCTGCCTTCAGGATTCTGCCTCTCCCCTCCCTCTCCTGACTCTCTTATCACCATGAGCCCAGTTGACTCCATTCCTGGGCTCTCCACTTGATGAAATCATTGTCCCCAGCATCTCCGTTATTGCCTTGTCTTTACACTCATTATCTTCAAAGGCTGAACATATCTTTTTCCTGGTCGTTTCAGCAGAAGTCTCTGAGACATATCTGATTGGTCCAGCTTGGGTCACATGCCCATCTTTGAGCCAGTCAGTAGGCAGAAGGATATAGCTCTCTGATAGGTAGAACCTGAGCCATGTGTACATGCCTGTGGTAGAGAAATCGGTATCGACTCCACCTAAATCAGACAACATGAGTTTCCCCAAGAAATAAGTATCCTGTTGCCAGCGGAAGAAGGGAGAACTGTTTTTATACAGATGCCAAGTAGACAAGAGAACATCATGTTCACTAGAACCAGAATGCTCTTTTTTAAAAGCCCTATAAGGGATTCTGGTGATCATCCCATTGGGAGGACCAGATTCTGGTGGGTCTCCTAGGTCAGCAAGAAAGTACCTCTCTGGACTCCCAGCATTTTGGGAGGCCAAGGCAGGTGGATCACCTGAGGTCAGGAGTTCAAGACCAGCCTGGTCAAGAAGGTGAAACCCCATCTCTACTAAAACTACTAAAAACTGACTGGGCACGGTGGCTCACACCTGTAATCCCAGCACTTTGGGAGGGCAAGGCAGGCCAATCACCTGAGGTCAGGAGTTCGAAACCAGCCTGGCCAACGTGGTGGAACCCCGTCTCTACTAAAAATACAAAAATTAGCCAGGTGTGGTGGCGGATGCCTGTAGTCTCATCTACTTGGGAGGCTAAGGCAGGATAATCGCTTGAACCTGGGAGGCAGAGGTTGCAGTAAGCCAAGATTGCACCACTGCACTCGAGCCTGAATGACAAAGTGAGACTGCATCTCAAAAAAAGAAGAAAGAAAGAAAGAAAGAAAGAAAGAAGAAAGAAAGAAAGAAGAAAGAAGGAAGGAAGGAAGGAAGGAAGGAAGGAAGGAAGGAAGGAAGGAAGAAGGAGAGGGAGGGAGGGAGGAGGGAGGGAGGAAGGAAGGAAGGAAGGGAGAGAGGAAGGGAGGAAGGAAGAGAGGGAAGAAGGAAGGAAGGAAGAGAGAGGAAGGAAGGGAGGGAGGGAGGGGAAGGAAGGGAGGGAGGGAGGAAGAAAGGAAAGAAGGAAGGAAGGAAGGAAGGAAGGAAGGAAGGGAGGAGGGAGGGAGGGAGGGAGGAAGGAAGGAAGGAAGGGAGAGAGGAAGGGAGGAAGGAAGAGAGGGAAGAAGGAAGGAAGAAGAGAGAGGAAGGAAGGGAGGGAGGAAGGGAGGAAGGAAGGGAGGGAGGGAGGAAGAAAGGAAAGAAGGAAGGAAGGAAGGAAGAAGGAGAGGGAGGGAGGGAGGGAGGAAGGAAGGAAGGAAGGAGAGAGGAAGGGAGGAAGGAAGAGAGGGAAGAAGGAGGAAGAGAGGGAAGAAGGAAGGAAGGAAGGAAGGAAGGAAGGAAGAAGGAAGGAAGGAGAGGGAGGGAGGAGGGAGGAAGGAAGGAAGGAAGGGAGGGAGGAAGGGAGGAAGGAAGGGAGGGAGGAGGGAGGAAGGAAGGGAGGGAGGGAGGGGAAGGAAGGAAGGAAGGAAGGAAGGAAGTCAGTCTTACCCGTAGTGAGGAAATGTCATATATGTCTGGATTGCCATTCAGTGCTAAGATAGCCAAGCCTGTGAATATGAGCCTGTGTGAGTGTCTAATTTTAAGGTGGTAGGAGCCCTTTTTTGTCTGGCAGCAAGCAAGAGTGGTTGTGGTAAGCCCCAGGGATGCATTTATCCTAAACTGACTCAGAAAGTCTCAAAACGACTGATTTGTCCTCACTGGAGAGTTCAAGTCTCACCTCTTCTGTCTAGGGAGAAGTAAAAATGACAGACTAGGATGAGAAGCTGGGTACCTTTGGTTCAGCTGAGGGTTAATCTTCTGCAAACCATGTTAGCCAGAGAATGCAAGCCTAGATTGTCACCACTTAACAGAACGCGAAAAGGTTGGCATTAGAAGGAGCTTCGGAAAATTGTGTCTGCTTATGCTACAAGGAGACATCAGGTTAGCGTAACATCTACCAAGCAGATGTGCTGACAGGGACAGAGGCCAAATGGCAAACTTGTTGAAAAGGGAAAAACCAATTGTAATACAGATGATTTCTTTTTTTCTTTCTTTCTTTTTTTTTTTTTTCAGGCTGAGTCTCTCTCTGTCGTTCAGGCCAGAGTGCAGTGGCACAATCTCAGATCACTGCAACCTCTGCCTCCCGGGTTCCAGTGGTTCTCCTGCCTCAGGCTCCTGCGTAGCTGGGATTATAGGTGCATGCCACCATACCAGGATAATTTTTGTATTTTCAGTAGAGACAGGGTTTCACCATGTTGGCCAGGCTGGTCTCAAACTCCTGACCTCAGGTGATCTAACCACCTCGGCCTCCCAAAGTGCTGGGATTACAGGCATGAGCCACTGTGCCCAGTCACAGATGATTTCTGATGAAAACGTATTGTACTTCAGTTAGTACAGTTGGATTTTCCCCTTGATATTTATCAATAGAAGAGAAACTTTTCCTTGAAGTGAAAAAAAGAAAAATCAAGTCCTTCTAGAAGTGCTTATTTATATCAATGCTAGAAGCGCGAGGAAGAAGAAAAGTTCATGAAATGAGTCCAGTGTCTTCCTGAACAACTAGTTTGCCCAGAATGGTAATGCTCCTACTGCTGGAAAAAAAAGAAAAGTGAGACAAGACCCAAAAGGACTTGGAGTCTAATTTAAAAAGTACATCAAGATGCTGGGAGAAGATGTGGGAAAAGTTGCTGACAGAAGGTCCTGGTTGTGTCTTTTGTGGCCAGTTTGCTGGTATCAGCATGTCATATGTAAAGGGCAAAACATCATCTCGTTTTAATAACACACTTAACTGTCTATGTATACACAGGAGATCATGATGCTTGCCAATTAAAAAATTCAATCTCAAGTGCAGGTAGAGCAAGCCAATTTTTTTTTTTTTTAGACCAGACAGCTAGAAGAAATCTGTGGTTCTTAAAACAGTATCTGAAGCATTAAGAGTGTTGAGGCCGGGCACAGTGGCTCACACCTGTAATCCCAGCACTTTGGGAGGCTGAGGTGGGCAGATCATGAGGTCAGGAGCTCAAGACCAGCCTGGCCAACATAGTGAAACCCCAACTCTACTAAAAATACAAAAATTAGCTGGGTATGGTGGCATGCACCTGTAGTCCCAGCTTCTCAGGAGGCTGAGACAGGAGAATTGCTTGAACCCTGGAGGCAGAGGTTGTGGTGAGCCAAAATCGAGCCACTGCACCCCAGCCTGGGCAATGGAGTGAGACTCCACCTAAAAAAAAAAAAACGTGTTGCAATAAAGATCACAATGGGTTGGGTGCAGTGCCTCATGCCTGTAATCCCAGCACTTTGGGAGGACGAGGCAGGAGCATTGCTCGAGTCCAGGAGTTTGAGACCAGCCTGGGAAAGAAATACGGCGAAACCCCGTCTCTATGAAAAATACAAAACTTCATCAGGTGTGCTGGCTGGTGCCTATAGTCCCAGCTACTTGAAAGACTAAGGTGGGAGGATTGCTTGAACCCAGGAGGCGGAGGTTGCAGTGAACCGTGATCACAGCACTGTACTCTAGCCTGGGCGAGAGAAGAAGAGCCTATCCCAAAAAGCAAACAAACAAACAAACAAACAAACAAAACACACTGATGTGGATATCAAAACCACATTCTGGGGAGGGAGTGTGACAGAGGAAGACATTTGAAGGAGAACAACTCAGCAATTTATTGAAAAGTGCTCCTCCCCACACACTTCATCCACCTGGCAGCAGACTGGACAATTTAGAGGTGTTTTGTGCATTTCATCATGTGCAATATTCACCAGATGGGATTATCTTTCTGACTCACCTTGTTTTGCCCCTATTGCTTTTAAAGTGTCCCACTCCATATAAGAATGTTCTTCTTCTCTCTTATGAATAGAATTAGATATTCATTAAATCATTTATTTTTAAAGTATCAGGGAGTCTGCTATGTACTATGCACTGTACTGGGCACTAAAAGTACAGCAATGAAAAAAAGGGCAAAAAATCCTATTCTCACAGAGCTTATGTTCTAGAACTCTACTGCCCAAGATGGTACCCATGAGTCATATGAGCCTCTGAGAACTTGAGAAATGACTGGTCCAAGTTGAAATGTGCTGTCGGTGTGAGAAACACACAGGATTTCAAAGGCCTATTACTGCAAAAAGAATGGCAAAGCATGCCAATGTTTTAAGATTGATTACATATTGAAAAGATAATATGTTGGATACCACTGAGTCAAGTAAAATACGTTATTAAAGTTAATTTCGGCTGGACACGGTGGCTCACTCCTGTAATCCCAACACTTTGGGAGGCCAAAGCAGGCGGATCACTTGAGGTCAGGAGTTTGAGACCAGCCTCGCCAACATGGTGAAACCCCATCTCTACTAAAAATACAAAAATTAACTGGGCGTGGTGGTGGGCACCTGTAATCTCAGCTACTCAAAAGGCTGAGGCTGGCAGGAGGATTGCTTGAACCCAGGAGGCGGAGGTTGCAGTGGGCCGAGATCGTGCCACTGCACTCCAGCCTGGGCAACAAGGTGAGACTGC
Organism: Trachypithecus francoisi; assembly: GCF_009764315.1. Taxonomy (NCBI): domain Eukaryota; kingdom Metazoa; phylum Chordata; class Mammalia; order Primates; family Cercopithecidae; genus Trachypithecus; species Trachypithecus francoisi. Next base: position 102,074,459 of record NW_022681460.1, read on the forward strand.
ATCTCGAATAAATAAATAAATAAGAATAAAGTGAATTTCACCTGTTTCTTTTTACTTTTTTCAGTGTAGCCACTAGGAAATTAAAAATTGTGTATGTGGCTTACACTTTACTTCAAGTAAACAGCACTCTTCTAGAACAGCAGTTATCAGGTGGGAGTAATCTTGCCCTGCCTCCTGGGAGGACAGTGGACAAACATAAATTTTTTTTTTTTTTTTTGGTAGCTTGACATCTATCATCTCTGGAAACTCAAACTTTTAGGACTAATCTTTGAGAGTTTCCTAGACACCATGCCTGGAATTCAGAGCTGCCCCCAGGGGGTGTCTAGACTTCTTTGGACGTGGGTCATTTTGGGGAGCCCACAGTTCTGCTTGGTGTGTGTGTGGAGGGGTGTGTGTGTGCACGTGCACGTGTTTGAACAAATCTTAAGAAAGAACATGTAGCAGCAAAATAAGTCACTAATGATAAACAAATGTGATACATAATTTTGAGCAAGATTGAAACATATTAAACTGCCTTGGCAACTGGGCACGGTGGCTCACACCTGTAATCCCAGCACTTTGGGAGGCCGAGGAGGGCAGATCATCTGAGGTCAGGAGTTCGAGACCAGCCTGGCCAACATGGCAAAGCCATATTGTAATTTTGTAAAAACACAAAAATTAGCCAGATATGGTGGTACATGCCTATAATCCCAGCTACTTGGAAGACTGAGACAGAAGAATCGCTCGAACCCAGGAGGTGGAGGTTGTAGTGAGCCGAGACTGTGCCACTGCACTCCAGCCTGGGGGACAGAGTGAGACTCCGTCTCAAAGGAAAAAAAAAATGCCTTGGCATATTGTGGATTTTCCCTCCCGTAAGCTTTTCCCCTGTGACAACTTTTTTTCATTTAATATGATCAAAGGTTTTCTCTAAATTTAAAAATATTTTATTATGAAATATCAATACAGAAGAAAAAAGCAAACGTGTAAATATACTACTTACTAAATAGTAAGCAAATATCCGGGCACCTGCCACCTGGGTCATGAACAGAGCTTTCTCAATATCCCAGGGACCCCCAGGGTCGTCTCCCCATCATAACTCTCTACCTCCCCTCAGGCTTTTGAGATAACTTTTTCTTGACTTCCTTTTTAATTTTACAACCTATAGATGTGCCCCTAAACAAAACAGTATCAGTTTGACTATTTTTGAACCCTATATAAATTTAACTATACTGTATATATTCTTTCTAATTTTGCTTCTTCTGCTCCATATTATGTATTTAGTTGTACTCTCATAAATTCATGTAGCTCTACCACCTTTATTCTCACTGCTGTATAGTGTTTTACCCTGTGAGTATACAATGCATTTATCAGGTCTACAGTAGAGGCACATTTAGGCTGTTTCCATTTTACAGCTATCTTGAGCAATGTTCCTATGAACACTCTAGGACATGAATGTTGAGCTCATGGGCACAGGTTTCTCTAGGGTTGGTCCTCACCAAATTGTGATTCAAAAATATTTGTAGAATCTAACTATGCATCTGTGTCTGAGATTGAATAAAATCAACTCATCTGAATCCCTTATTACAGTCATAAAACTTCCAGAATGCACTTAAAACTCCATTCTCACTTCAAGTTTTTAGCATTTAGTGCTATTTGAGATCAAAGTCCTAGAGACTATCTCCTTAACTATTTTCATTTTTCCCGATCTCATTGCATAAAGGAGGAAAGAGACTCTGATTCACACATATCCTTGCATTGCCTCTGCATTGCTCACCAGAGTGATTTAGCTAAAAGGAAATCTGACCCACGTTTGCACCCCTTCATGGGATCCCCATTGCCTTCAAGATAAAATCCCAAATCCTTAATATAGCATCAGAGATTATGTCAGCTCCCCAGTTTGCTTGCCAGCCACACACAGCCCTACACTTCCCCTTTTTTTGGCAATACCAAAGGGCTTAGAGTCCCCGCTGTACAACTTGGTTTTTCTTTTTTCTTTCTTTTTTTTTTATTTTTTATTTTTTATTTTTGAGTCAGAGTCTTGCTCTGTTGCCAGGCTGGAGTACAGTGGTGCGACCTCAGCTCACTGCAACCTCTACCTCTCAGGTTAAAGCGATTCTCCTGCCTCAGCCTCCTGAGTAGCTGGGACTACAGGTGCACGCCACCATGCCCAGCTAATTTATGTATTTTTAGTAGAGATGGGGTTTCACTATGTTGGCCAGGATGGTCTCAATCTCTTGACCTTGTGACCTGCCCACCTCGGCCTCCCAAAGTACTGGGATTACAGGCGTGAGCCACTGCACCTGGCCCCATGGCTTTTCATACCCCATGCCTTCTACCACACTGTGCTCTCTGCCTCTTCCCAAATGTTGTTTTCCGCATAAACTCCCACCCATCCTTCAAGGATCAACTCGAAAATTATCTCCTCCAAGAAATCCTGTTCTAATGTACCCATGATGCTATATTATAACTCAGTCTCCCTGCCCTCCCTGAGATGGGGGATTCTTTCATATTTATCTCTGCATCTTTATTGTTAAACACAGGGCCAGACACATGGTGTGATGCTTAATTGTGTGTGTCAACTTGACTGCATGATAAGGTGCCCAGATATTGGGTTAAACCTTATTTCCAGGTGTCTCTGTAAAGGTTTTTCCAGATGAGATTAGCACTGGAGTATCTAGACTGAAAAGCAGATGGCCCTTCCCAATGTAAGTGGACCCAATTCACAGAGGAACTAAATAAAATAAAAAGTTGGAGTAAGAATTCACCTTTGCTCTCTGCCTGTTTGACCTAGAACAGTGGTGTTATGCACTCTGACTGGATCTACACCACTGGCTTTCCTGGTTCTCCAGCTTGTAGACAGCTGATCATGGAACTTCTCAGCCTCCATTATCTCGTAAGCCAATTCCTTGTAATAAATCCACATATAAAGTCTATTGGTTCAATTTCCCTGAAAAACCTTGACTAAAACAGTTGGGTAAGCACGGAATAAATATTTGTTGAACTGAACTGAAACTGACATTTGAACTTGCCTAGACTGAAAGAGCCTGATAGCACAGTGCCACGAGGTGTTACACACTATGTTACAAATGGTAGTGTCACAAACAGCATCTCCTAGAGTAATGCATTACAGAAGACTACTAATCTCCACTCCCATTCTTCTTGCTATTGTTGTCTACTCAAGAAAAATTGTTCTCTGCCAGGTGTGGTGGCTCACATCTGTAATCTTGGTGCTTTGCAAGACCGAGGCAGGTGGATCCCCTGAGGTCAGCAGTTTAAGACCAGCCTGGCCAACATAGCAAAACCCAGTCTCTACTAAAAACACAAAAATTAGCTAGATGTGGCGGCGCATGCCTGGAATCTCAGCTACTCAGGAGGCTGAGGCAGGAGAATCGCTTGAACCCAAGAAGTGGAGGTTGCAGTGAGCCAAGATTTCACCACTGCGCTCCAGCCTGGGAGGCAGAGTGAGACTCCATCTCGAAAAAAAAAAGAAAAGGAAAGGAAAGTTGCTTTCCACGTGACCCACTTCTTCCCCTAATCTCTGTCCTCTGAAACCTAGAGTTACTATCTAAAGTGAATTAGAATCAAGCATTTTAGAACCTTCTAATATCACTCAGGTAAGTCACTACATCCTCAAATGACTATTTCCTTCTTAATTCAGATAGACCATTGACTGATAACATATATTTTCAACAGAATACAGCTTGGTATTCATATAAATATATAGTTCATCATTAATCATTTAGTATTTTCTGTATCTCGCAGTTATCTTTCAGGATACAAAGGAAACAACTTGTGGTACTCCAAATAAGGTATAGGATATTAGGTAACAATTTAACTAGCTGAACAGAAATGTACCGGGTCATTATCTTTTCATATATTTGATATGTTTAATTTTATTTTTGTGTGCCTCTGTCTTAAAAGTAAAAAGCAAGAGCCAGGTGCAGTGGCTCACACCTATAATCCCAGCACTTTGGGAGGCTGAGGCAGGTGGATCACTTGCAGTCAGGAGTTCAAAACCAGCCTGACCAACATGGTGAAACTTCGTCTCTACTAAAAATATAAAAAGCTTAGCCAGGCACGGTGGTGGGCATCCACGCTACTCGGGAGGCTGAGGCAAAGGATCAGTTGAACTCGGGAGGCGGAGGTTGCAGTGAGCCTAGATTGTACCACTGCACTCCAGCCTGGGCAACAGAGTAAGACTCCATCTCAAAAAAATAAATAAAATAAAATAAAGTAAGGTCAAAAGCAGGGCATGAAGTACAATTAGTTAAAGATTTTAGCTACTTGGATACATGAAAACAGAGATTTTCACAATAATTTGCAGGGAAAAGTGTGGGAGAAGTCATATACACAGGATATTCTCCCCCACTCCTCCCATACCTCCCATACCATAGCAGACATCATCAATTGCTTCAGTACTCATTTCCTCTGAAGCTGGAGACCCTCCAGATTCTCAAAATTCGAGATGGCACTCCAAGCAGTATTGATCCCAGCACATTTGCCATTTCAGATTGAAAATCTGCCAAGAAGTTTTTAGGCAAAGGATCATCTCTTATTTTCCTAAATTGGATAAGAATATATTCTAGGTGGTATTAAGGCTGGTCCTAAAGTACTGAATATTAATATGAACCTGAAATGTTTCTGTTCACTGGTTTAAAAAAAAGAGAGAGTGAGAGGAGGAGGAAGAAGAGAAAGAGGAAGAGAAAAGAAGGACAAGGAGGAGAAGAGGAAGAAGAAAGAAGGAGAAGGAGGAGAAGAGGAAGAAAGAAGGAGAAAGAGGAGAAGAGGAAGAAGAAAGAGAAGGAGGAGGAGAGGAAGAAGAAGAAAGAAGGAGGAGGAGGAGAAGAAGAAGAAGGAGGAGGAGGAGGACGAAGAGGGGGAGGAGGGGGAAGAGGGGGAGGAGGAGGAGGGGGAGGAAAGGAGGAAGAAGGAAGGAAGAGGAAGGAGGAAGGAAGGAGGGAGGAAGGAGAAGGAGAAGAAGCAGAAAAGAAACTGAAATGTTTTCCTCCCATGTCAGGACTGAGTTTCCCCTGAAGATCTTCCTGGTTTCTCCAGCCTACACTGACTTTTCTCTTCCCTTACTGTTAATGGTCTTTGGCTTGCATGCTAGATGGGTTAGTGTCCAGTTAGACTGCTAGGTTTCTTGATAGTAGGGGCAGAGTCTTAACTTGTGCTGAACATGGCAGATGCTGAGCACATAACAGACGCTCACTGAAGTGTTCCCTCTTTTTATTGGTGATATGGAAAAAGAAGACAGCAGAAAGAGAGGTATCTCACCTTCTCAATACACTTTAGGGAAAAAATGTTGAAAGAAAAAGTTGAGTTGAGAGAATCAACTAAAGCAACAGCAAAATATGCTCCCTACCCTTTCAAGTCTAACATCTTCAAACCATTTATTGTCCAATGGTGGAGGGAAATCAATTTAGAGACCACACTACTCAAAAGTCAAAAAACGTTTGCTGGGGTTACTAATTTAATATTTCAAGGAAACTTTCCACACTGCATGTTCCAACAAACTCATCAATGCTGAATGTTTGTAATGCTCTGAATTTAAAATTCTGCTACCGTCTTACCCCAGAACACTCACTTCTGCCAATAAAAAGACTTGCTTTTACTAAGGTATGTGGGTTCACTCATCTTTGCTCAAGTGGCTTCCTCCATCTGAAATTCATTTTTCTCTTCTCTCTCCACCTGTTCCAATCTTGCCTAGCCCACTCAGTCAACTGAGGGACTCTCTCTCCCATACAACCTCTTTTGACTTGTGGAACTGTAACACTCCCATTCTGGCCACTCTGGGCATCCACCACACATTTTCTGCATCACACTAGGAGTTTGGATCCCACAACATGTAAAAGCATAAACTTGAGAGTCTGCCAGACACCTGAGTCAAAATCCTGGCTGGTTAAGTGACCTCAAGCAAAGATCTTATCTTCTTTAGGCCTTAGTTTCCTCATCTGTAAAATGGACATAAAAATAGAACCCACAGAACTTAAACTAGTACAACCTTTATGGAAAATAGTGTGGAGATTCTTTAAAGAACTAAAAGTAGAACTGCCATTTGATCCAGCAATCCCACTACTAGGTATCTACCCAGAAGAAAATGAGTCATTATACGAAACAGATACTTACACACACATTTACAACAGCATAATTCTCAAGTGCAAAAATGTGGAACCAGGCTGGGCACAGTGGCTCACGCCTATAATCCCAACACTTTGAGAGGCCGAGGTAGGCGGATCACCTGAGGTCAGGAGTTTGAGACCAGCCTGACCAACATGGTGAAACCCCATCTCTACTAAAAATACAGATTAGCTGGGCATGGTGGTGAGCACCTGTAATCCCAGTTACTCAGGATGCTGAGGTGGGAGAATCGGTTAAACTCAGGTGGTGAAGGTTGCAGAGAGCCAAGATTGTGCCACTGCACTCCAGCCTGGGCAACAGAGCAAGACTCTGTCTCAAAATCAATCAATCAATCAATCATTCAATCACCTGAGCCCACTCCTAGTGTGTATGATTCCGTAGTGCTGAGGTGAGCTTGAAAATGTGCCTTTCTGATAGGTTCCCTGGTGAGGCTGATGCTACTGGACTAGGGAATACATTTTGAAAATCACTGATTTAGCTCCTGAACGTGTGGTCTGGCAATGTTGGGCTGTGCTCAGCTGGGCTGTTCTTCTGGTCTTGGCTTGGCTCATTCATGCATCTACGGTCGGCTGCCAGTCCACCCCACAGCCGTTTCTAGGAGTTGGCTGAATGCTGACTAAGATAGCATGTGTGACTGGGACATATGTCTCTCAGCACTTGGCTGATCAGATAAGGATTGTTCACATGGAGCTCATAGGGTTCCAAGAGAGAGCACAAACAGCTAGAGGTCTAGACTGGCATGCTGTCACTTTTGTCACATTCTAATGTTCAAAGCGTGTCACAAGGCCAGTCCAGACTTAAGAGGTGGGGACACACACTCTACCTCTTGATGGGAGAAGCTGCAAAGCCACTTTACATGGGGGTGTGGTTAAAGAGAAGGGAGAAGTCTGTGTCCATGTGTGCAATCTATCACATCACTGTTGATCCTAATACCTAATTGGCACACAGGAAATACTTGTAGAATGAGTAAGTGATTCTCCTAACAACTGAATTTTCAAATTTTGCAAATGATAGTAAATCACTTGCACATGACAACCTAGCATTGCGTGCACAGGGGCTGCTGATGAATAGTAGATTCCCTGCTTGATGGCTGTGTGATCTTCACCCTCAAGCCTTAGGGCTTTCGCATATGAAATGAGGATGATAATTTTCATGTCACAGAGTTGTGGTAAGAATCAAATTTGGGAATCAAGGCTAGGTGCGGCGGCTCACGCCTATAATCCCAGCACTTTGGGAGGCCAAGGTGGGCAGATCACCTGAGGTCAGGAGATCAAGACTAGCCCGGCCAACATGGTAAAACCCCGTCTCTACTAAAATAATAATAATAATAAAACAAAAATTAGCTGGGTGTGGTGGTGGGCACCTGTAATCCCAGCTACTTGGGAGGCTGAGGCAGGAGAATCGCTTGAACTCAGGAGGCAGAGGCTGCAATGAGCCGAGACTGAACTATTACAATCCAACCTGGGTGACAAGAGTGAGACTTCATCTTAAAAAAAAAAAAAAATTGAGAATCCACACACAACATGAAGGTTTTAGAATTTCCTAAGCAGCATAACCTCTCTACACATTGGTTCCCTCATCTGAAAACTGGGCACAAATCACCCCCATCTTACAAGGTTTGGGGGAGGATTAAATGAGATGACATGTGCCAAATGCTTGCTCACAATTATTACTCATGGGATCACATTACCTAGCACAATGCCCGGTAACACTCAGCAAATGCTCGACTCCATGTGGTACTCTGCCGATAGAAATATACTAAAAGAGCTGCGATTAAATGCCCCACGTCAAAAACTCCAGGTGCACAAATGCTGTCCAAGGTGCCAGACTTTGACAATCTAGACGTGCAAAAAGCCACCAGCTCTCCAGCCAGAGTCAGTGGGGTCTCACGGTTCTCCCCAGCTGGATGCTTCTGCCCATTTCTCTCACACATCTAGCCCACAGCTCCAGTGCCTCTACTTATAGAGTGAAAGTAGGTCACCTCAATATTTCAGATGTTAGAGGCAGGCAAGATACAGGAGAAAGGAATGGAGCAGATGAAGCCAATAGCCAGAGACGAGAAGTGGATGGTTGGGGAATTCATAAACCTTTTGCGACTTCCCTAAACAGGGAAGGGAAGAAGGGAGGGACAAAGGAAAGGAAGGGGGGAAAGAGGAAGGGAGAGAGGGAGGGAGGAAGGAAAGATGGAGAAAAGATGAAAGGAAACTTAGCAGGCAGATGGTTGATCCACTTGAATGTCCCCTCTCAGTCACCTGCAGCCTCTGAGACCAGAGGCTGGAGATGCTATGTGAACAATCTTGTCTGTTGCCCACTTAATTGCCTGGGGAAGCCACAGCGACTGAGAAAACCGCACATTCTGCTAAAGCTTTCAGAGTGGTCCCCGGGGCTTCCCTCCCTCTAGGTGACTCCCATTTAGGCCAGCATTAATGGTCACCTGCCAAGAAGCCCTTGTCAGACTGTGCAGTTAAAAGTGCCTTATTCAGATAATCACCAGCTGAACCAGAAAGCCTTGTGGGCTGGGAGGGTGAGCTCTGGCTGTGGGTCCAGCCAAGCCTGCAGCAAGGCAGCCTCTCAGCCTGCCAACCAGGTTTTTCTCCCTCTCTCCTCTCCAGGAAGATTGTAGGGCTTTGCAGACTCATGGGTTGCACTGTTAATGACGATCTCGTAGGAGCAGGCAGCTTAGGACAAACCCAGAGTCAGATTTCAGATCAGGTTCAGGATAGTAGGAGGGCATGAGAACATTTGAGGGATCTGGAACCTTCCCTATGGGAGCTGGGAGGCTGGAGGCTGTTCTTTTACTAGGCACATAGATATGGTTCACTCGCTATGGTCGAGGAGCTATACCAGGTGCTGGAAATGCTGGGATGAGCATACTGGGCCCAGCCCACTCTCAGGGAGCTGAAGTCTTAAGAGAGGAGACAGAGACCTAATAAACTAATCAGTAATGACAGTGATTTCAGACTAGGGCCGAGTGTAGTGGCTCATGCTTGTAATCCAGGCATTTTGGGAGGCCAAGGCAGGAGGATCACTTGTGTGCAGGAGTTCAGGACCAGCCTAGGCAGCATAGTGAGACCCCCATCTCTGCAAAAAATGAAAAAACTAGCCAGGCATGGTGGCAGGCACCTGTAGTACCAGCTACTCAGGAAGCTGAGGCAGGAAAATGGCTTGAGGCCAGGAGGTCAGAGCTGCAGTGAGCCAAGATCATGCCACTGCACTCCAGCCTGGGCAACACAGTGAGACCCTGTCTCTGTATAAATAAGTAAAGTGATTTCAAAGAGTGAAGGAAATAAATAGAAAGACGTGCTAGCAATCGGCCTGGGGACCGCAGGGAAGAGCAATATTGGACAGGATAGTCAGAGAAAGCCTGTCTAAGAAAACATCAGTTGAGCGGAAACCTGAATGTGATGATGAAGCAAAGATTGGAGAAACAAGTATCTCATGTTGTTTCTCATGGAGGGAAGAGCAAGCAAAGGCCTTGGGTTTGGCTCAGCTTAGCATGTTTCAAACAGACAGTAGGTCGATGTGATGAGTGCTTAGTGAACCAACAGGAGATAAAATCAGAGAGCTAGGTCACTGCCTGCTAGCTTCCTGGATGCCCCCATGATCTCTGCCTCCTGGAATTTACACCCTTGTGTAAATAATAAATAGGGCTGACCTAGGAACCAACAGGACCTGGGGGAAGTGACAGGGTGTGGGTTCCAAGATTGGGTTATAGAAGAACATTGCAACTTCTGCCTTGCCCTCTCTTTCTCAGACAACTGACTCTGGACAAAGCCAACCACCGTGTCATGAGGACAGTTCAGCAGTCCTATGGGAAGGTCCGTGTTATAAGGAACTGAGGCCTCCTGCCAATAGCCAGCATCAATCTTCTAGCCATGTGAGTGCATCTTGGTTCCTTTAGCCCAGCAAAGCCTTCTGACAACTGCAATCCCAACCAGTGTCATGACAGCAACCCCTGAAAGACTATAAGCCACGATACCCAGCTGAGTCACTCCCAAATGCCCGACCAAGGGAAGCTGCATTAGTCCAAGCACAATGGCTTATATCTATAATCCCAGAACTTTGTGAGGCTGAAGGAGGAGATCACTTGAGGCTAGGAGTTTAAGACAAGCCTGGGCAAAATAGAAAGACAAAGTCTCTACAAAAACTTTTAAAAACTAGCCAGGTGTGGTGACACATGCCTGAAGTTTCATCTACTTGGGAGACTGAGACAGAAGGAGCTCTTGAGCCCAGGAGATCAAAGCTGCAGTGAGCTATGATCACACCACCGCACCACAGCCTGGGCAACAGAGCAAGACCCTGTCTGAAAAAGAAGGAATAACAAAACAGAATAAAGAAACTGCATGAGATAATAAAGGTTTATTGTTCTCTTAAGTCCCTATATTTTGGAAAATATTTGTTGTGTAGCCATCAATAACTAATACAGTCATGAAGCGCTATGGTGAGAAGCTGGGGTTCTCTTTTTAGCATCATTCGAGGATTTTAAGTGGGAAGATGACGTGATCTGATTCATGTTCACATGGAGCACTCCAGATTTGGGAGGGGAATGGGATGTAGGAAAGCAAGAGAAACCAAAGTGTTGGAAGGATTCCTATTTCCAGACTTCCTTCCAGCTGTCTGAAAATGCCCTTTAATTTCTTTCCAACCATCGAATTGCAGTCTTGCAGTTCCTAATAGGAGATGGAACAAATTCTGAAGTTTAGAAATGTTGGAAGCACTGCAGAGCTTCCTGTCTTGTTGTCACTCCACTTCCACTTTCTATGTGGTCACCAAATATTTTGTCCAGCTTATCCCATGACAGCATTACATTTCCTGGTTCCTTTGTGATCAGGTGGGACCTTGTAACCATTTATGGAGAATGAACTGTGAGTGCACGTACCCAGTATTGCTGCAAGCAAAGGCATCGTATTGCTCACTGAAGACCTTCCTTCCAATGCTGTCTTCTTTCATGAGTGTGAGTATGAGACGGTGGCTGCTCCATTAGCCTGGGCGCCTGAGTAAAGAGGAGCAGAATGCCCCTTGCCAGCTCTAGACGTATCAATGAGCATGAACAAGAAATAAACCTTTTCTGTTTTAAGATACTGAAATGGGCCGGGTGCAGTTCTTCATGCCTGTAAGCCAGCACTTTGGGAGGCCAAGGTGGGCGGGTCACCTGAGGTCGGGAGTTGGAGATCAGCCAGACCAACATGGAGAAACCCCGTCTCCACAAAAAAAAAAAAAAAAAAAAAAAAATACTAGCTGGACATGGTGGTGCATGCCTGTAATCCCAGCTACTCAGGAGGATGAGGCAGAAGAATAGCTTGAACCCAGGAGGCGGAGGTTGCAGTGACCTGAGATCGCACCATTGCACTCCAGCCTGGGCAACAAGAGCAAAACTCTGTCTCAAAAAAACAAAACAAACAAACAAAAAAAAACTATCACATCCTAACTGATAGAGTTTCTTCTAAAGCCAGTTTTTATTATTGATAGGTGCCATTTGTGGATCATCTACATGACTCTAATAATTCATTATCTATGATCTCGTTCAATTCTCACATCTCTTGCAAGATAAATATTATTATTTCTGTTTGACAGATGAGGAAACAGGGGCTCAAAGAAGTAAAATAAAGTGGAATATCCACAGGAAATGAAATTAATATCTGTAGGGAATTTTTTAAGTGCCACCAATATCAAACACTTAACTTTTATTAGGACAAGTAGCATAACTTCCCTGTGCCCCATTGTATCGTCTGGGATTCAGCTGCAAAATCTCTCCCACTACATAAGGCAAAAAAGAATTTAATAGAAATAATTTAGTTCAGGCCAGGCATGGGGGCTCATACCTGTAATCCCAGAGCTTTGGAAGGCCAAGATGGGCAGATCACTGAAGGTCAGGAATTCGAGACCAGTCTGGCCAACATGGTAAAACCCCTGTCTCTACTAAAAATACAAAAATTAGCTGGGCATGGTGGTGGGCACCTATAATCCCAGTTACTCGGGAGGGTGAGGTAGGAGAGTCACTTGAACCTGGGAGGCAGAGATTGCAGTGAGCTGAGTTTACATCATTGCTCTCCAGCCAGGGTGACAGAGTGGGACTCCATCTCAAAAAAATTGAAAAAACAGTGGCTCAAGCCTGTAATCCCAGCACTTTGGGAGGCCGAGACGGGCGGATCACGAGGTCAGGAGATTGAGACCATCCTGGCTAACACGGTGAAACTCCGTCTCTACTAAAAATACAAAAACTAGCCGGGCGAGGTGGCGGGCGCCTGTAGTCCCAGCTACTCGGGAGGCTGAGGCAGGAGAATGGCGTAAACCCGGGAGGCGGAGCTTGCAGTGAGCTGAGATCTGGCCACTGCACTCCAGTCCGGGCGACAGAGCGAGACTCCGCCTCAAAAAAAAAAAAAATTGAAAAAAAATTTAGTTCAAACAAAATTGTTATGGGGGCTGGAGGAGCAGGATCTAGGCTCTCCTCTAGGAATGACTTCCAGAGCAGCATCTCAGAACTGGCCTGTCAGAGAAAGAGGAAGAAGGGCCATCAGAAAGCCACCTTCTGGGCCAGGTGCAGTGGCTCATGCCTGTAATCCCATCACTTTGGGAGGCTGAGGTGGGTAGATCACAAGGTCAAGAGATCGAGACCATACTAGCCAATATGGTAAAACCCCATCTCTACTAAAAATACGAAAATTACCCGGATGTGGTGGTGTGAACCTGTATTCCAAGCTTCTCAGGAGGCTGAGACAGGAGAATGGATTGAACCCAGGAGGTGGAGGTCGCAGTGAGCCGAGATCGCACCACTGCGCTCTAGCCTGGTGACAGAGCAAGATTCCGTCTCAAAAAGAAAAAAAGAAAAAAAAAGCAAGCCACCTTCTGATGTCTGGCTTCAGAATCGCACCACCTTAACCACGGCCCAGATGCAGGAAACAATCCCTCCTCCTGCTGTTTGTCGAGCCACTTCTCATCTCCTATGAGCTCTATCAGCAAATTGGATGCCTCATGTTCCCATCAAACTTCATTCTAAACTCATGTCTTTGCTGACTGCACGTGATTGGTGGTTCTGAATCAGACTGGGAGCTCCAGCTGCAAGGGAGTCTGGAAAATGTGTTACAGATTTTCACTTTCCAGTCTCTGTAGTACAGAGATATCCTAGAAAAAAAGTTGAACAGATGTGAAAAGAGACAAGTGACTGGATCCACTGCACTATTTTTCCACCTGAAAAAATGGGTTTGTAATTCCTGCTCTACCAGTCACAAGGCTATGTTGAGGGGAAAACAAGACCAAAAATGTGGATCTACTCCAATATCACTGCCTTCTAGACATCAAACATACAGATCCTTCTGATAATCCTATATGGTCAGTATCATTATCTCCATTTTTAGCAAAATGAAATTAAGGATTTGGAGTCTGAGTTCATAAAGGCAGTAAGCTTTAGGCTTGATGCCATGAAGTGACCAGCTTGTCCCAGCTTGAAAGTAGCCAGACTTTCTTTGTGTGTGTGTGTGATCGAGTTTTACTCTTGTCACTCGGGCTGGAGTCCAATGGTGCGATCTCATCACACTGCAACCTCTGCCTCCCAGGTTCAAGCAATTCTCCTGCCTCAGCCTCCCCCAGTAGCTGGGATTACAGGTGCCTGCTACCACGCCCAGCTACTTTTTTGTATTTTTAGTAGAGACGGAGTATCACCATGTTGGCCAGGCTGTTCTTGAACTCCTGACCTCAGGTGATCCACCCACCTCGGCCTCCCAAAGTGCTGGGATGACAGGTATGAGCCACTGCACCCAGCCTAAATCAGCCAGACTTTCTACACCACCTCTCTATTCCTGATGCTCAAGCCTCTTATAGCCTGGAAAGGATATTCTGTGTTTCTTAATTAGGGCTAATGGAACACGTGCATTTCCTCCAGGCACAAATATTCTCTGCATATTTCTGCCTATTTAACCACATGTTCTAATTGATATCTTTCCCCCTGCCCCCCAACTAATTTATTTACTAATTAAAACTCTGTTCAAATGAATCACACTTGATTCAGGTGTCACCTTCACCGCATTTTGCAGCAAGCTTCAAGCAGGCTCCTGGGGAATGTTCTTTCTGGGAGTGCTCAGTTTAGGGTTGGATGCAGGACCCTTCCCTTGTGCTCCCTAAAGAAGGGGTCAGGCTGCCCCCTAAACAGGATCAGGGGATGATCTCTGAATCGGTGGCTGGCGGCACTCAGTGTTTGAAGACAAGCCAGGCACTAGGACAAGCACAAGGAGAGACCAAGCAATAATGGCTCAGGTTCTCGATCCAGCTGAGCTTTTAACAAGCTGTGTGATTTGGGGCAAATTAGTGGACCTCTCAGAGCCTCCCTCTCCTCAGCTGTAAAATTTCACTAATGAATTTCACTTTCCTAGTAATGTTGAGGGGATTAAACGAGTTGATGCAGGAGTCCCCAAACCCCGGGCCAAGGACTGGGAACCGAGTCACACAGCAGGAGGTGAGCGGTGGGCAAGCGGGAGGTGAACAGTGGGCAAGCGGGAGGTGAGCGGTGGGCGAGCGGGAGGTGAGCAGTGGGCAAGCGGGAGGTGAGCGGTGGGCGAGCAGGAGCGGGAGGTGAGCGGTGGGCGAGCCAGCATCACCAGCTGAGCTCCACCTCCTGTCAGATCAGAGGCAGCATTAGACTCTCATAGAAGGTAAACCCTCTTGTGAACTGCGCATGAGAGGAACCCAGGTTGCACACTCCTTATGGGAATCTATTGTGGAACAGTTTCATCCCGAAAACATCCCCTGCCCCTAACCCCGGTCCATGGAAAAATTATCTCCCAAGAAACTGGTCCCTGGTGTCAGAAAGGCTGCGAACCACTGAGTTAATGCATCTCAGAACACCAGTGACAGAGCATAAGGGTCACAAGCCAGGACTCTTGGGGTTAGGCTGGGATCTTCTCTTTGCTACCTTTACAACTTATCACCAATGACATAACTTCTCTGGACCTCAGTTTTCTCATCTGTATTATGGAGTTAATGAAAGCACCTACCTCATTAGATTGTTCTCAAAATTACTATTAAGCATAATTTTACATTTGTATGTACTAATACCAACTCCAGTTAGATATACTGGTGAGAACTTTGCACATTTTATGTTACATTTACTATATTTTTTAACTCTCATTTTATTTATTTATTTGTTTATTTATTTATTTATTTTTCAGACAGACTCTGGCTCTGTTGCCCAGCCTGGAGTGCAGTGGCGCCATCTCAGCTCACTGTAACCTCTACCTCTGGGGTTCAAGCGATTCTCCTGCCTCAGCCTTCTGAGTAGCTGGGATTACAGGCACAAGCCACCACACGTGGCTAATTTTTGTATTTTTTGGTAGAGATGGGGGTTTCACCATATTGTCCAGGCTGGTCTCGATCACCTGACCTCAGATGATCCGCCCACCTCGGCCTCGCAAAGTGCTGGGATTACAGGTGTAAGCTACTTTGCCCAGACTTATCTTCAATTTTTAAGTTCGGGGTGCATGTGTAGGTTTGTTATACAGATAAACTTGTGTCATAGGGGTTTGTTTTACAGACCATTTCATCACCCAGGTATCAAGCCTCGTACCCATTAGTTATTTCTCCTGCTCCTCTCTCTTCTCCCACCCTCAACCGCTCTTGTAGGCTTCAGTGTGTGCTGTTCTCCTCTATGTGTTCCTGTGTTCTCATCACTTAGTTCCCACTGATAAGTATGTTCTCAAAATTAAATGAGATAGTAAAACAAAGCATTAAGGACAGTGTCTGGAATATATTAAGTAATCGAGCACTAAGCACTATTGTTTTCATGTACTAGAGTATTGAGACATAGTTTGCACTAGATAAATAGTAGCTATCATCAGGAGACACAACAAGCAACAGGAAACTTCAATCTTAGCAGTCCTGGGAGACATGCTTTCTCTTGAGACTTTAATTGGCTCCACTCTGGGCCCCTAGGCATGGATTGAGGGCAGCTGTTCTTAAACTTGAACGTGCATCATCATCATGACCCAAAGGCTTGTAAAAACAAATTTCTGGGCTTAGTAGGTTTAGGGTAGGAGCCTGATAACACAGTTGTCAAGAGTCCCTGGAGATCCTGGTGCTGTTTTTCTGGGAACACTTTTTTTTTTTTTTTTTTTTTGAGACTAAGTCTCACTCTATTGCCCAGGCTGGAGTGCAGGGGCACAATCTCGGCTCACTGCAGCCTCTGCCTCCCAGGTTCAAATGATCCTCCTGCCTCAGCTTTCCAAGTAGCTTAGACTACAGGTGTGCATCACCATGCTTGGCTAATTTTTGTATTTTTAGTAGAGACAGAGTTTTGCCATGCCAAGGCGCAGGCTGGTCTCGAACTCCTGACCTCAGGTGATCTGCCCGACTCGGCCTCCCAAAGTGCTGGGATTACAGGCATGATCCACCGCATCCGGCCCTAGGAACACATATTGAATCTTTGATTTAGGTTAATTCTCAGAAAGCCCTCTTGTGTCCAGTCTGTCCTCACTGGCCTGTGTCACATCCCGCTGCTCTACACTGTCCACTCAAGATGGCGGCTGCCACAGTCCCATTTGTGCTGAACAGCACAGTTGTTCAATAATGCAGAATAATACAGAACATCTAAGACTTAGGAATTTATAAAGAAAAGAAATGTATTCGCTTATAGCTCTGGCAGCTGGGAAGGCTAAAGTCATGGCATTGGCAGGTTTGATGTCTGGCGAGGTGAGGCCATTCTGTTCTTCCGAGATGGCACCTCACAGACTGTTGTCCTCCGGAGGGGAGGAAGGCTGGAGGCTCTCATGGCAGAAGGTGGAAGGGCCAAGAGGCACAGGGGGCCAGACTCGTTAAAGGTTCCACCTCCTAATATGTTACAATTGTAATTAAATTTCAACATGAGTTTTGGAGAGGACAAACATTCGAACATTAGCAGCAACCTACCTGGAAAAGGACCACCAGAATTCTCTCTCACATTCTCTCCTCTGTTGCTAAATGCCGCTTTCTTACCTTACAAAACTAACCACCAGCCAGCCAGGGAATGCATCTAAAAAGACCAAGTCCAGCCCTACACCCTTGGGCTGAGAAGTGACCTATTCCAGAGGTACTTAAGCAGCTATTCAGCCCCCGACCAGCCCTGGCTTGGAAAGGGTTAATGATTTTTTTGTTTCGTTGGACGCCACCTGTGAGGGGGTAATAGTATCTCCATTTTCCACCCTCAAAGTAAATCAGTCTTTCTAGGGAAAAGTAGGACTAGAAAGATGAAGAGCTAGGTTTTTTACATATATATTTTTAATTCCCTTAGTTCTGAATTTCATTTACTTTGTGTTAATATTGTGACCAAAATTAATTTTAGACTAAAGGAAAAACCATTATTCCTTGTTTCCCTTAAAATATATTTTACCTTGAAACTGGGCAAGTAGAAAAATGCAATTCACTACAAAAGCGGGCATTGCTAATTTGCAGTATTATCTGTAGAGAAGTATTGAGGGAAAAAAAAACAGAATTATAGAGAAAAATTCAGAGAAGAAAAAAATAAGACTAACACACACCAAAAAGAATAGCACTGAAGACCAAAAGGAATGGTTGTAAAATATTTCCTCATAAAAGGCCAAGTAGTAAATACTTTCAGTTTCAAGCTCAGTGGATTATACCAACATCAATATCCTGCTTATAGTGTTAATATATATTTGACTTTTATATCCATATAAAATATTTGACTTTTTATGTTTTGCAAAATGTTACCATTGGGGGAAACTGGGCAAAGAGTACAATCTGTCTGTATTATTTCTTACAACTGTATGTGAATATACAAAGATCTCAATCAAATTAACAATATACATTTTCAGCTTTGCAGACCATCTGTGTTCTCTCTTGTTAACAAATCAATTCTACCATCGTTGAGGGCAAGTAGCCACAGAAAATATGTAAATAACTGTGTGTGGCTGTGTTCCAATAAAACTTTACTTATGGACATGAAATTTGAATTTCATATAGTTTTCTTTTTTTTTTTCTTTTTTTGAAATGGAGTTTCACTCTTTTGCCAGGTGGAGTGCAGTGGCGTGATCTTGGCTCACTGCAACCTCCACCTCCCAGGTTCAAGCAATTCTCCTGCCTCAGCCTCCCGAGTAACTGGGACTACAGGCACATGCCATGACACCCAGCTAATTTTTGTATTTTTAGTAGAGATGGAGTTTCACCATGTTGGCCAGGATGGTGTCAATCTCTTGACCTCATGATCTGCCTGCCTCAGCCTTTTAAAGTGCTGGGATTATAGGCATCAGCCACTGTGCCTGGCCGAATTTAATAGTTTTCATGTAGTACAGATATTTGACTTTTTATTTTTTTCAACACTTTAAAAATGTAAAAACCATTTCTAGCTCATGGGCAGCACAGAAAGAAATGATATTTAGATGTGGCCCATGGGTCATAGTTTGCTGATCTCTGACCAAAAGAAAGCAGTGTACTCGAAGCATTATCTCTGCTTTCAAAACAATAGTATGGATACTTTAGGGAAACTTTAGACAGGAATGTTTTTCTCTTTCCTGCAGTCATTAAATGGTTAAACAACCCCCTGGGCCGCTGGGGGAAAAGGACGGTAAGGGGATGTGAGACATTTAAAAATATGAAGGAATCTGTATCTTTCCTCAATGGGGCATTTTTTTTTTCTATCTAGATATTCATTAGACAATGGCCAACAAAAGATGTTGATGTGCCTTTTTGTAGCACTTTGTCTTTATACATTTAAATGCCAAATGTGCATCTCCTTAGGCCAAGTAATTTTATTTCTATACATTTTTCTCACAGATGTAAGCAAAAATATTTCGTGGTGCCTGGTCACAAAATTGAAATTTTTATTACAAAAATTGGGGTTCTCTAAATAAATAGAACCAATAGGAATTCTATCTATTTCTATCTATCTATCTATCTATCTATCTATATACAGTCATGCACTGCTTAATGATGGAGATGGCAATTTCATCATTGTATGAACATCATAGATTGTACTTTGAGAGGCCAAGACAGGAGGATCACTTGAGCTCAGGAGTTTGAGACCAACCTGGGCAACATGGCAAAATTCTGTCTCTACAAAAATACAAAAATCGCTGGTGGTGTGCACCTGTAGTCCCAGCTACTCACTGGGCTGACGTGGGGGGATCACTTGAGCCCTGAGCCCAGGAGGTCCAGGCTGCAGTGAGCTGTGATTGCACCATTGCACTTTAGCCTGGGTGACAGAGAGAGCCCCTGCCAAAAAAAAAAAACACACAGAACAAATTGAAGCATGAATTCAAAGAGAAGACCATAATACCAAAGCACATGATATGGTTTGACTGTGTCCCCACCCAAATCTCATCTTGAATTATAGCTCCCATAATCCCCATGTGTCATGGGAGGTACCCAGTAGGAGGTAATTGAATCGTGGGGGAGGGTCTTTCCCATGCTGTTCTTGTGGTAGTGAATAAGTCTCACGAGATCTGATAATTACATAAATGGGAGTTCCCCTGCACAAGCTGTCTTGCCTGCCACCATGTAAGACATGACTTTGCTCCTCCTTCATCTTCCACCATTATTGTGAGGCCTCCCCAGCCATGCGGAAATGTGAGTCAATTTAACTTCTTTCTTTCACAAACTACCCAGTGTTAGGTATGACCTTATTAGCAGCATGATTACAGACTAATACAGCACATTTACCCAAGCATGAGGGTGGGAGGGGGTTGCTGACACTGTGTAGCATGTGCTGGAGGGAAGGGAAGTCTCCTATGGGTACAATTCATAAAGCTGGTGCTTCAGTAAAGTCTGGCAGAGACTGAGCATCTAGATCCCAAAACCATGAGGTAATCAGCCAGCAGGACAAGAACCACAGAAGACAAAAGAGGATCTACAAAATCTGACAGAAGGGGCACCCAGATGGGGCTGGAACAAGGATTGCTCTTTTGTCAACCTTGACAAAAGGTTGCTCTCAGTTTCATTGCAAAGGATAATTGGCGACTGAGTCAGAAGCCACTGTACATGATGTGAAATTTGTTAAAAAAAAAAAAACACCTATGTATATGAATATGTATCAGCTTAGACGAATACAAGAGCATGAGTGTTTATCAGTTTATATTAAATATATAATAATAGCTAGGCTTTATTGAGCATTTATTATGCCACCACTAAGTGTGAGTAAGCCTCAGTTGGGCTTCTAGAACACCAAGAGGCCACTCTGGAGGAAAGAGAATAATGAATTAGATAACAAAGGGAACAAAAACAGGGAGTGGATACTTCAATTCACGGCAGTGTTCAGTGCCTGTAAAATTTATATCTTGGATCCTGAAAGATTCCTCTTTATCGTTAAAATAAATCTCTTCTTCATGCGAGCTGGTCACTTGTTCTGATTAGAGCTGATGGTGAGATTGGAATAGGTGGCTTGCCTATCTTGTCCAGTACACTGTGAGCTTCTTGAGGGCAGGAGCCACAACTTGCTCATCATTGCAAAAGACCTTTGATGACAGATGGATGAATGAATGGATGGACCTGGCAGCAACTGAGTAACTAAGCTGGAAATGCTATGATTGTGCTATGTTTTGAGAGAGAATCATACTGCCAGGTAGAACAGAGTAGCAAGTGTCCACAGGAACATTAAGGGTGGATGTGATTTGATTTTTCAATCAGGCCAAGATTCTTCCAGAGTTTTGTATAGTGAATATATAGTGCCATTTCTTTTTTTTTTTGAGATGGAGTCTCGGTCTGTTGCCCAGGCTAGAGTGCAGTGGAATAATCTCAGCTCTCTGCAAGCCCCGCATCCTGGATTCCAGCGATTCTCCTGCCTTAGCCTCCCGAGTAGCTGAGACTACAGGTGTGCACCACCACACCAGCTAATTTTTTGTATTTTTAGTAGAGATGGGGTTTCACCATATTGACAAGGCTGGTCTCAAACTCCTGACCTCGTGATCCACCCACGTCAGCCTCCGAAAGTGCTGGGATTACAGGTGTAAGCCACCACACCCAGCCCATTTTTCTTTTTATAATTTTTTTCTAAATTCTCCCAGATGATCCTGATAGTGTGCCCTTAAGATGGGAAAAAGCAGGTCTCCTTTCACAGACTGTAAAATCCATGAATGCAGGGATCTTGCTTCCTCATTCCTTCCTGTCTCTTGACGGAAGTGCCCAGACCCTGCACTTACTTAAATTTTTTTTTTGAAATAAAGAATGCAATAATCTGGTTATTTTTTCTTTAATTTTTTTTAATCCAGTCAATAATTATTACATTTGTTTGGGGGCAACAAACATGGGGGCATTCTGTAACTGTCTAGAGTCTTTCACTCCACATTTACTATACAAACACTGTTGTTTGGATTCTAATTTACTGAGATGTATGCCACTTTGAAGGCAGTTTATTAAAGAGATGTTTCCAAAGATATTTAAATGTGTTGTAGAAGATGCATGTATCAGGATTCAGGAGGGTTTTTTTGTTTCATTTTTTTGTTGTGTTCTGCTTTGTTTTGTTTTCTTTTTGAGATGGAGTCTCGCTCTCTCGCCAGGCTGGAGTGCAGTGGTGCCATCTTGGCTCACTGCAACCTCCACCTCCTGGATTCAAGTGATTCTCCTGCCTCAGCCTCCCAAATAACTGGGACTACAGGCGCATGCCACCATACCCAGCTAATTTGTGACAGGGTTTCATCATGCGGGCCAGGGTGGTCTCAATCTCGTGACCTCGTGATCCGCCCACCTCAGCCTCCCAAAGTGCTGGGATTACAGGTGTGAGCCACCATGCCCAGCCTAGGGTTTTATTATTTCATAGATATACTTCATGGAAGTTAGGAAGACAGGTCACAGCTACCAGAAAAGCTATGTGATATCATCCTTGCTTTCAAATTTTAAAGCAGGAGGGCTGGAGTGACTTTCACAAGGTTAAAAAAAAAATTAAGGCTGGGCCCGGTGACTCACGCTTGTCATCCCAGCAATTTAGGAGGCCAAAGCAGGCAGATCACTCGAGGTCAGCAGTTCAAGACCAACCTGTCCGACATGGTGAAACCCTGTCTCTACTAAAAATGCAAAAGTTAGCTGGGTGTGGTGGCACATCCCTGTAATCCCAGCTACTTGGGAGGCTGAGACATGAGAATCACTTGAACCCGGGAATCAGCGGTTGCGTTGTGCCTAGATCATGCACTGCCCTCCAGTGTGGGCAACAGAGCGAGTCTCTTGTCTCAAAAAAAAAAAAACAAAAAAACTTAATAAATGCTAGATTTGAGTCTAGATGTGTCTGATTTCAAAGACCGTGATCTTTCTATTCATGGCAGAGATCAAGATTCAGTCTCCTCTTTTGTCATAATAATAAAATTCCAAATTTTTTTCTAGGCATATAACTCCTCAGAATAAAGGACACAGCTCAGCCTTCCCTATAGTTAGGTATGGCCATGTCATGAAATTCCAGGTGTGAGAAGAGATCGTCTATAGTGGCTGCTAGGAAATCTGTCTTTTTTTTTTTTTTTTTTGAGATGGAGTCTCGCTCGTCGCCCAGGCTGGAGTGCAGTGGCGCAATCTCAGCTCACTGCAATCTCCGCCTCCCGGGTTCACGCCTTTCTCCTGCCTCAGCCTCTTGAGTAGCTGGGACTACAGGCGCCTGCCACCGCGCCCAGCTAATTTTTTGTATTTTTAGTAGAGGTGGGGTTTCACCGTGGTCTCGATCTCATGACCTTGTGATCCGCCCGCCTCGCCTCCCAAAGTGCTGGCATTACAGGCGTAAGCTACCGCACCCTGCCGCTAGGAAACCTTTCTAAGATGTAGTTGCCATGTACCTATGGAGTCTTCTTTCTCCCTTTCTTCCTCCTGCTGGCAGGAGCAATGGTAGCCATTTTGGACAATGAGGTAAAAGCCATGTATCGCGTATAGAAAATGCCTGAGTCCCTGTAAACTGTGAGGCTGCCATACTAGCCCAGAAATACCTGCCTCTGCACTACATCTGTGTAGGGGGGGAAAACACTTTTATTGTTTGAGCCAATGTTTTGGGATGCTTTTGCAGCTGAACCCAATCCTATTATACTGTTACAACACAGTCCTTCCAATCTGTCATCATTTTGAAGACAGAAGTCCTAAAACTAGTATCAATAATAATTTCACCTAAAGAACATCTTGGGGGAATCAGGTTGCATAGGATAATACTCACAGATACATAGCTTGTTCAAAGAGAAAACATAATGGAATTCTTCCTGAAAAAAATGGGGCTGACCTCTGTATTTTGGTAAACACTAAGATTCCGTACTCACCAAAATCAAATGTTGAGTTCACCTCGCTCAACATGCATGCCCAAAACGATAAACTAAGATGGAATGTGGGGAAGACAGGGTAAGACAAAGGCCCTAACCAACTTCTCCATAAGTATAGCATGTGCATTACCTCCCAATAACACCATTAAGAAATATCAGAATTGGGCCAGGTGTGGTGGCTGACGCCGGTAAACCCCTGGGAGGCCGAGGTGGGCAGATCACTTGGTGTCAGGAGTTCGAGACCAGCCTGACCAACATGGTGAAACCCCCATGTCTACTGAAAATACAAAAATTACCCAGGCGTGGCAGCATGCCCTTGTAATCCCAGCTACTCAGGAGGCTGAGGCAGAAGAATTGCGTGAGCCTGAGAAGCGGAGGCTGCAGTGAGCCAAGATCACACCACTGTACTCCAGCCTGGGTGACAGAGCAAGACTCCATCTCAAAAAAAAAAAATTAAAAAAATATATATCAGATATATATGTAGCAGAATTGAAGCCAAGTAGGTAGTTTTAGATTATAAATGTATTGAGGATGCAATCAAAACAACATCTTTTATGAACATTATATTACATGTAATATATTTACCTGGTACTTAATTAAAACTGTATTTCCTCCTCTTGCACTTTCAAGAGACTTTACTAAAAATGTTCTTTGTCCATTTTAGGCAAAGAAAAAGTTATACTGGGGAATTTTTAAAGACTATCTTGGAAAAACAACAAAAGGAAAGCTGAGTGAGGCTTACAGCCTTTCTACCTCATTCGGAATCCTAAAAAAGTACCCTACATGGCATTTCAAAAGTGGAGGTATAATGCTATAACATAAATGAACAGTTCCTACTGAAATGTTTCAAAGGAAGGTACCAACTTCATTATTATTATGTTGTGCTAAGTTTTAAAAATTATTTTTACATTATAATGTTCTTGTGATATAGAAAACATCACTCTAAAATATTAAAATAATATTTAACTTTAAAATTTCCTCATTTTAAAAATTAAAAGATTCATAAAAGTCAGTAACTATCCACTTTAAGGTCTATGTTTGTTTCTTAAGCATGGTTCTTTCAGAAATTTCCAATTAGTGATGACCTTCCAATGGGTCATTTTGACTTACTCTCAAATATTTTCTCTTATAATACTTGGCTCCTTCATTTTCAATTTAACTTTGGAAAAGAAAAGTAATTTTTTTTTTTAACAGCAGAGAACAAGTAGAAACTATCGATGGGCCTATATATTTCAAGAGGTTCCTAAACCATGTATCCCTAGGGCTAAGTCTAAATATAAAATCACATTTGTAGCTGTTCAATCAATTTTTGACATAATGACTCTTCAGAAGTTATGCTACTTTTTAGACAACCATTCTTTTTTTTTTTTTTTACATTGAAAATTGGTGGATTTTATGTAATTTTTACCTACCTCAAAAATACAAAAATATATAACTCATGTGCTTTTTTTCAACACTTTGAATCTCTTGATTGCCAGGGCTATATATCATTAATGCCTGTCACAATCCCCAAAACATGATAGATATTTAATAAAGAAAGAAAGAAGCAAATGAATGAATGAGCAATTGGCACAGAACTCAATGTCCTATGAAACTCAACAGAAACCATAAAGAATGCTCTACAAACCCAATGGTTGCCTTAAATCCTGAAAATACTTCTATTTTCTTTCTTTTTTTTTTTTTTATTAGACATAGTCTTACTCTGTTGCCAAGGCTGGAGTGCAGTGGTGCAATCTTGGCTCACTACAATCTCCGCATTCCAAGTTCAAGCAACTATCCCACCTCAGCCTCCCGAGCAGCTGGGATTACAGACGCCCGCCACCACACCTGGCTAAGTTTTGTAATTTTATTGGAGACAAGGTTTCACCATGTTGGCCAGGCTGGTCTCGAGCTCCTGACCTCAGGTGATTCTCCTGCCTCGGTCTCCCAAAGTGCTGGGATTACAGGCATGAGTCACCGCGTCCAGCCAGGATCACTGAGGTTCTTGAAGGACATTTTGAAGTTCACGGAGTGTCCTGTTTTCTTGTCAGTTTTTGTTTGCTTTTTGTTTTTTTAACTTTCATTTTAGGTTCAGGGATACCTGTGAAGGTTTGTTATGTAAGTAAACTCGTGTCACCGCGATATTTTGTACAGATTACTTCATCACCCAGGTATTAAGCCTAGAACACAATAGTTACTATTTCTGCTCCTCTCCCACCTCCCACCCTCCACCCTCAAGTAGACCCCAGTGTCTGTTGTTCGCTTCTTTGTGTTCACGAATTCTCATCATTTAGCTCCTACTTGTAAGTGAGAACATGCAGTATTTGGTTTTTCTGTTCCTGTGTTAGTTTGCTAAGGATGATAGCCTCCAACTCTATCCATGTTCCCACAAAACACACGATCTCCTTTTTCATTCCATGGTGTATATAGAGCACATTTTTTGTTCTAAAACACATTAAATAAATATGTTATAAGAAGTGTGCTGGGCGCAGTGACTCACACCTGTAATCCCAGCGCTTTGGGAGGCCGAGGCGGGCAGATCGCTTGAGGTCAGGAGTTGGAGACCATCCTGGCCAAGATGGGAAAACTCCATCTCTACTAAAAATACAAAAGTTAGTTGGGCGTGGTAGCAGGCGCCTGTAATCCCAGCTACTCGGGAGACTGAGACAGGAGAATCACTTGGACCCGGGAGGCTAAGGTTGAAGTGAGCCGAGATCACACCACTGCACTCCAGCCTGGGTGACACAGTAAGACTCCTTTTCAAAAAAAAAAAAAAAAAAGTGATAGTTTGACACTATAGTTTGAAGTCAAGTTATACTCTCCAGTTTACCTGACAAAACAGTTTCAAGTCAAAGCATCAAATGGAACAAATTTGAATTGTGAGCCATAATTGAGTGAACTCAAAATATTTTCCTTACATATGTGCATCAAGACAAAGGGATGAAGAAGTAATGTCTTCTATAACTTTCCAGTGTGTTTTTCGCATGTGCTGTTTCCACAAGGACACTCACGTCTAGGCTTGCTTCATCCTAAAGGTGTTTCTCTGAGCTCTACTGTTATTTTTTGTGTGCAGTTTGAGGGCAAGATAACCACCTGCCAAATGGCTTGGAAATTAATGAAGAACGTGGTACAAAAAGAAAACCTCACCTTTCACAGCATGATTTCCTTGCATACCTATTTCACCAGCTACCACCCACAATTAAGTCTTCTTGTCCTCTTTTGGTACAGACGGTAAAACCTTCCTATATCTTAGATACAAACTGTATTTCTTTACTTGCTATTTTTTAGTTATTACTTATGTAAGTGTGTTTTCATTTCTCAACTGATGTATTTTTTATTTTTGAGCATTGTGAGGATTTATGGCTTGAGAGGGATGGCATCATAATTTTTTCCACTAAAACAAATGGATTTTTTTTTTTCATTTAATGGGTTTTTACTTAGCGGCAGGGTTTTCAGGAGTGAATGAAAGTCACTAAACAAAAGATAGTTACACAGATTCTTCTCTACGCAGAAATAGGACAACAGGTAGTCTTCCTTCCTTCCTTCCTTTCTTCCTTCCTTTCTTCCTTCCTTCCTTCCTTTCTTCCTTCCTTCTTTCCTTCCTTCCCTCCGTCCCTCCCTCCCTCCTTTCTTTCTCCTTCCTTCCTTCCTTCCCTCCCTCCCTCCGTCCTTCCCTCCCTCCTTTCTTTCTCATTCCTTCCTTCCTCCCTCTCTCCCTCCCTCCCTCTCTCTCTCTCTCTTTCTTTCCTTCTTTTCTTCCTTCTTTCTTTCTTTCTTTCCTTCTTTCCTTCTTTCCTCCTTTCCTCCTTTCCTCCTTCCTTCCTTCCTTTCTTCCTTCCTTCCTTCAGATGGAGTCTCGCTCTGTCACCAGGCTGGAGTACTGGAGTGCAGTGGTGCTATCTCGGCCCACTGAAACCTCTGACTCCCCGGTTCAAGCAATTCTCCTGCTTCAGCCTCCCGAATACCTGGGAACGCAGGTGCACGCCACCATGCCCAGCTTATTTTTGTATTTTTAGTAGAGATGGAGTTTGACTATGTTGGCCAGGATGGTCTCCACTTCTTGACCTTGTGATCTGCCCGCCTCGGCCTCCCAAAGTGCTGGGATTACAGGCTTGAGCCATGGCACCTGGCCTAGTCCTTCTTTCTTACTTAATCTCCATTACTTCCTTGCCACGTGTTAAGACAGAATTTTAATATGGCCACCAAGATTTTCTATTCCTGTGGTGTACATGGCCTGTATAATTCTTAGTACTGTGAACATGATGGGTTTTACCCCCATGATTAAGTTATGTCAAGTAGCACAGTTGACCTTAAAATAGGGAGATAAAGAGATGGCCACTAACCTGATCACAAGAGTCTTTCTAAAGCACAGTTTTCTCTGGATAGTTGTAGGAAAAAAAAAAAAAAGTCAGAGAGACTCAAAACATGAGAGAGATTCTATTTGTGCAAACTTCTCAATTGCTAAGATGGAGGAACCACATGACCAGAACCTAGGAGCAGACTGTAGAAGTCAAGAATGGTCCACGGGCTGGACACAGCGCACAGTGGCTCACATCTGTAATCCCAGCACTTTGGGAGGCCAAGGTGGGCAGATTGCTTGAGCTCAGGAGTTTGAGATCTGCCTGGGTAATATGGTGAAACCCCATCTCTACAAAAAATTTAAAAATTAGGGTCGTGGCATGCACCTGTAGTCCCAGGTACTTAGGGGGCTGAGGCAGAAGGATGGCTTGAATCTGGGAAGTTGAGGCTACAGTAAGCTGTGTTTGTGCCACTGCACTCCAGCCTGGACAACAAAGCAAAATCCTGTCTCAAAAAAAAAAAAGTCCCTGTCCCGCAAGCAGCCAGACAGCAGCAACCTCAACTTTACAAAGCAAATGGACTCTGCCAACTACTCATGAGTGCTTGGAAATGCATCTTTTCCCAGTTGAATCTCCAGATTAGGGTGCAACCAAACAGACACCTTGATTTCAGCCTCATCATATCATTAGCAGAGAACCCAGCCTCACTATGCCAGCTTCTGACCTGCAGAACTGTGAGAAAATAGAGTATTACTTTCAGCTGCTAAGTTTACAGTAATTTGTTAGACAGCAATCAAAAATTAATATATCCCGTATTAGCTAGGATAAATCCAGTTATGGTTTTATAAAAGTATTTTAGAAACCGCAGAATCTCAGAATCATAAAATCACGAAGGTTTATTTTTCACTCGTACTAACATTTAGCGGGAGTCATCAGAGGGGCTCTACTTAATATAGTCACTCAAGGCCAGACGTGGTGGCTCATGCCTGTAATCCCAGCACTTTGGGAGGCTGAGGCAGGTGGATCATTTGAAGTCAGGAGTTTGAGGCAGCCTGACCAACATGGTGAAACTCCGTCTCTACTAAAAATACAAAAATTTGCTGGGCGTGGTGGCTTATACTTGTAGTTTCAGCTACTCAGGACTGGAAACAGCTGAGACAGGAGAATCACTTGAACCCAGGAGGCAGAGGTTGCAGTGAACTGAGATCATACCATGGCACTCTAGCCTGGGTGACAAAGTGAGACTCCATCTCAAAAAAAAAAAGTCACTCAGGGACCCATGATGCTGGAGGCTTGTATGATTTTAGGATGCACGTCTATGATTGCTGGAGGAAGCAGAGCTAGAAGGTTTTACGCCAGCAATTAAGTGTGCAAGCCTGGGTGGAACACACATTCCTTCTGCTCACTGGCACCAGAACTAGTCTCAAGGCCCTGCCTGGTGATAAGGGAGCTAAAAAGTGCAATCCGTTTGTGTGCATAAGAAAATGGAACAGGATAACCATGAACGATATTAGCTTC
Source organism: Trachypithecus francoisi (assembly GCF_009764315.1). Taxonomy (NCBI): domain Eukaryota; kingdom Metazoa; phylum Chordata; class Mammalia; order Primates; family Cercopithecidae; genus Trachypithecus; species Trachypithecus francoisi. The sequence goes on from NW_022681460.1 coordinate 102,103,572, forward strand.
AACCACCGCTTCTTTCCTCCTTTGTCTCCTCACTTCCAGATTTTGGCAGATTCTGCCCAATACCAGGCATATGGGGCTGAATGGAAAAACGCACTCATTCGAGGTATCAGACTAGTGGTGCACAGGATTGATGAATCAAGCCCACAGGCATATGCAGTAAAGACTACACACTGTAAATTTTTGAATTTGTTGCCAACATTTAAAATATCAGAACGTTTCCTATAAAAGCCAGGATCTAAGGTTTTTCTCAAAACATTTGGAAGATCTTGCAATGATCTATTTCAAAGAAGGAGGTGGAACTATTAATATACACATTGATCTACAATGTTTCCTAAAGAGTACTGGGATGGTGGTGGGTTTGTATTTTGAGAGAGGGTCTCACTCTGTTGCCCAGGCTGGTCTCGAACTCCTGGGCTCAAGTGATCCTTCCACCTTGGCCTCTCAAGGGCTGTGAGTACAGGCATGAGCCACTGCACCTGTCCTAAAGAAAATTGTTATATGAGAAAAAATCAAATAAAAAATGTGTATAATTTGTTCCTACATATAAGCGTATTTAAAAAGATCTAGAAGAATATATACATCAAACTATATAAATCATAGGTACCTATTGGGAATGAATTGAGTTGGGGGGATTCCACAGCACCCCAAAATTTAAACAAAGTGTATTATCTAACCAGGAAAACTCATCAAGTTTGGATGTCACCTTAATAGAGATGAGAACAAGCTTAATGTCTTAAATTGAGAAAGTCTTACTATTATACCATTTATTTTTAAGGATGTTGATTAATGTAGCAAAATAAAATTTCAGTTCACTAGGGCCTTCACATAACCATTTTTATGAATTCTACACATACGAAAAGGACAGACAAGAGAACAACATAGGCAGGAAATTTTTTAAACTTTAGGGTATAGCTGGGCACAGTGGCTCACGCCTATAATTCCAGCACTTTAGGAAGCTGAGGCGAGTGGATCACCTGAGGTCAGGAGTTCAAGACCAACCTGGCCAACATAGTGAAACTCCGTCTCTACTAAAAATATGAAATGAGCTGGGTGTGGTAGCGAGCACCTGTAATCCCAGCTACTCGGGAGGCAGAGGCACAAGAATCGCTTGAACCGGGAAGGCAGAGGCTGCAGTGGTCGGACCACTGCACTCCAGTTTGGGGGATAGAGTGAGACCCTGTCTCAAAATAAATAAATAAATAAATAAATAAATAAATAAATAAATAAATAACTTCGGGGTGTCTTATAAGCCAATACAAATCCACAGTGACGTGTATTTCTGCCTATTTAATACTAATTGGTAGTAGTCATAGATTGATCTGGAGATGCTGAAAGAACATAAATCATCAAAGACAGATTTGATGTCTGTTTCAATCTATAATGGACAGCTATGGCTGTGTCTGCCCAGCAGCCTTTCCATCTTCTGGAATTACTGAGAATTACTGATCACCATCTTCCTTTCTTTTTTTTTTTTGATACAGTTTTACTTCATCACCCAGGCTGGAGTGTAGTGGCAGGATCTCAGCTCACTACAACCTCTGCCTCCCAGGTTCAGGCACTTCTGCCTTAGCCTCCCGAGTAGCTGGGACTATAGGTGCGCTCCACCAAGCCCAGCTAATGTTTGTATTTTTAGTAGAGATGGAGTTTCACCATGTTGGCCAGGCTGGTCTTGAACTCCTGACCTAAAGTGATCCACCTGCCTAGGCCTCCCGAAGTGCTGGGATTCTAGGTGTGACCCCTACGCCTGGCCACCCATTCTCCTTTCTAACACTGCAAGTTCCTTTTGGAAATCTACCCCTCACCTATTGCATCCAGAATTGCTGATTGGTAAATCTAGGTGTATGCCCCTATAGGAGACTGAATAATGATTGCCTCCCCCAAAGATGTTCATGTCCTAATCCATGACTATGTTATGACACATAGCAAAGGGGAATTAAGGTTGCCAATGGAACTAAGGTTGCTAATCATCTCACCTTAAAACAGCATCTGTGGTTGGTACTAGGGCAGTGCCATCATGAGGGTTCTTAAAAATAGAAGAGGGTGGCGTGGCACAGTGACTTACGCCTGTAATCCCAGCACTTAGGGAGGCTGAGGCTGGTGGTTTGCTTGAGCTCAGGAGTTCAAGACCAGCCTGGGCAACATGGTGAAACCCTGTCTCTACCAAAAATGCAAAAAAAAAAAAAAAAAAAACAGCTATGCATGGTGGCATGCAGCTGTAGTCCCAGCTACTCAGGAGGCTGAGGTGGGAGGATGGCTTGAGCTCAGAGGGTGGAGGTTACAGTGAGCTGAGATCACACCACTGCACTCCAGCCTGGGTGATAGAGTGAGACCCCATCTCAAAAAGAACAAAAAAAGAGGGAGGCAAAAAATGAGAATCACAGGGAGATGAGAGAAATGGAAGAGCGACAGTAAGAGAGGGATGCAACTCTCACTGTTAGCTTTGAAGACGTAAGAAAAGATGTAAGAGCCAAGGAAACTAGGCAGTCTCTAGAAACAGAGAAAGGCAAAGACATGAATTCTCTCCTAGACTCTCCAGATGGGAACACATCCTGGCCAATATTTGATTTCAGCCCAGTGTCAGACTTCTGGCCTCCAGTGTCAGAAAATAATAGATTTGTGTGGCTTTAAGCCAGACAATTTCCAGTCACTTGTTACAGCAGCAACAGGAAGCTGATACACGAATACTCGCTTCTGCTACTGCAGAAACCAGGCTGGGATTTCCGGCAGTTCGTGCCTCCTATCACCCTCAAATGGAAGCTCAGCAGCATCTCTGCTCTGCTCTTCTCCCAGTTTGACTCAACCTTCTCTTCCTTTGCATGACTTTCAAGAATCTCTCTAATAAAAGTAACCTTTGGTTACAGCTGGTTGGATTTGGACTCCTGTCACTTGCAATTAAGAGTCCTGATTCCAAGTGGGGCGTGATGGCTCACGCCTGTAATCCCAGCACTTTAGGAGGCCGATGGGGGCAGGTCACTTGAGGGCGGGAGTTTGAGACCCCAGCCTGGCCAACATGGTGAAACCCCATCTCTACTAAAAATACAAAAATCAGCCAGGCATGGTGGCACATGCCTGTAATCCCAAATACTCAGGAGATTTAGACATGAAAATTGCTTGAACCCAGGAGGCAGAGGTTACAGTGAGTCAAGATCACGCCACTGCTCTCCAGCCTGGGTAACAGAGTGAGACACTGTCTCAAAAAGATTTAAAAAAAAAAAATCCTGATTTTATTTGCTAAATCAAGCAGAGGACCATTTGTCAATAGATGTTTCATTTGCAAGACTGAAATAATTGTAGTGATCGTTAACTCTTAGCTAACCAGTAAATGAGAGTAAGTAGAAGTGCCTGTGGGTAGTCAAGATTTGAATTTGTTTTTATAAGATTTCCTTATACCATTATTTCACTGAAAAAGAGAGTAAGAGCAGGAGAGTAGGGTAGGTAAGTACCTGGGCTCTGGAGTCATGAGGATCAGAGTTCAAATCCCGTCTTCTCTGCTTATAAGCTATGTGTGTGACCTTCAGCCTGTGACACATTGGAAAGCAATCTTCATTCACAAGGCCACCTGTCTTCCACGTGGTGTTTTGTTCTCCTTGTTCCTTTCTTTCCTTTTTTTTTTTTGACAGGGTCTCATTCTCTTGCCCAGGCTAGAGTGCAGTGGTGTGATCTCAGCTCACTGCAACCTCCATCTACTGGGTTCAAGCAATTCTCCCTCCTCAGCCACCTCAGTAGCTGGGATTACAGGCAGGCACCACCACACCCAACTAATTTTTGTATTTTCAGTAGAGAGGAGATTTTGCCATGTTGGCCAGGCTGGTCTTGAACTCCTGACCTCAAGTGATCTTCCCGTCTCAAGTGCTGGAATTACAGGCGTGAGCCACCGTGCCTGGCCTGATCTCTTTGTTTCTGACTACTGCCTCTTGTTCCTCAATTTGTTCTAGGAGTGTTTATCTATTGCCCTCCGACCCTAAGAATGGAAATGTGTTAACATTTCTTATTCATACTTTTGTCACCTGTGGTATGGATGATGGCACACAAGTTTTGAAGACCGAATGAGACAAAATACGTAAATAAATTATACAGGTGCTGACACCTAGCAAGAGTACTCTATAAATGCTAATTCACAAAATAAAAGCAACGACAAATGAGCCTCTTTGAGCCTTGGGCTCCTTATTTATAAGACAGCGTTGACATCTTTCTCATATATGTTGGTAGGACTTAAAAAGATGAAGTATTGGCTGGGTGTGGTGGCTCATGCCTGTAATCCCAGCATTTTGAGAGGCTGAGGTGGGCGGATCACCTGAGGTCGGGAGTTCAAGACTAGCCTTCCCAACATGGCGAAACCCTGTCTCTACTAAAAACACAAAAATTAGCCAGACATGGTGGCAGGCACCTGTAATTCCAGCTACTCAGGAGGCTGAGGCAAGAGAATTGCTTGAACCAGGGAGGTGGAGATTGCAGGGAGCCAAGATCGTGCCACTGCACTCCAGCCTGGGTGACAGAGTGATACTCCATCTAAAAAAAAAAAAAAAAAAGAAAAAAAAGATGAAGTATTTTAAGTGCTTGCCTGGCACACAAATTTTGGTTTCCTCAGCCTTCCTCTTCAGGGACGTAAATGTGGCAGCATCAAGAACCACATGAACTGGTTCTTTTCTTCCCTCTGGTCCAACAGCATCCTCATTCTCTTTCTGAGAGTAAGGCAAGATGTGAGGTCTGAAGCTCTTTGCCAAATATGTAATCACGTTGTCTTGGTTACTTCTGTCTCCAGTTGAAGAACGAGAAGCAATGAGTACTTCCTGATTTTCCAGAAAAGTAACTCCTCGGACCTGTTCTATTCCTACCATCCCCAAAAAGTCTATCACTTGACGGATGCCTCTGGACGAACTACTCCTCCAACTCTGGGACTTTAAATTCTCTGCTTTTCAATCACTGCTTTGCTAAAATTTCATATAAGCATTGACCAAGAAGTTGAGGGCAAGATGATTTAAAAGAACAAAAGAGGCTGGGCGCAGTGGCTCACCCCTGTAATCCCAACACTTTGGAAGGCTAAGGCGGGAGGATCACTTGAGGTCAGGAGTTTGAGATCAGCTTGGCCAGCAGGGTGAATCCCCATCTCTATTAAAAATACTAAAATTAACTGGGCATAGTAGTGGGCACCTGTCGTCCCAGCGACTCAGGAGACTGACGCATGAGAATAACTTGAACCTGGGAGGTGGAGGTTGCAGGGACCCAGGAGCACACCACTTGCACTCCAGCCTGGGAGACAAGACCTTGTCTCAAAAAAATAAAAAAGATTCCCCATTGAGACATATGAAAAACTAACACACAGTTTATCTGGCTTACTATCATCTTTGTTAGCCCATAAGCTATGCAGGTATATAAGATGTATCTCAATTCTATAATTACATCATTGGGGGAAAATCTAAACATTTTTCACGGCACATGAATTGAAAATGATTTTCAAAATAGTTTTGTCGGGGAAAACGTTACTTCTGGTTTACTTACATATATTTTACTGTGTATTAAAATCTGGTAGAACCCCCTCTTCACTTTGCCAATTGGACTTATATCTTTATTGATCATTCAAGTGGGCAAAGGAAATACGCTTCAAAAACTCAGGCAAACTGGGTGTTTGTCTTGTATCCTGTCAGAGGAAACAAATTGAAGTAGGAAAAAAAAAACCCTGGTAGAAAAATTTTAACTCTAAATGTGGAATAATATTGAATTAACTGAGAAAAAATATATATATAATCAACTAAAGGAAGTACTTTACTATGAATGATTAATGTTTCATAGCAAAGTTAAAGGAATCATAAATCTAAATCTAATGCATTTAAGAATTAACCTTACTTTACCTCTAATAAGCTTTGTGGTCTGCAGCTTATTATTATTTTTGTTTCGTTGTTTGTTAGTTATTATTAGTTATTTTATTATTAGTTCACACTTAATAATGATCTATATTTATGGGGTATAGTGTGATATTTCAATATATATATGTGCATTGTGTAAAAATTAAATCAGGGTATTTACCATGTCAATCACCTCATACATTTATCATTTCTTTCTGGTAGGTACATTCAAAATTCTCTCTTCTAGCTATTTCAAAATATATAATACAATATTGTTGACCAGGTGCAGTGGCTCACGCCTGTAATCCCAGCACTTTGGGAGGCCAAGCTGGGCAGACCACCTGACATCAGGAGTTCGAGACCAGCCTGGCCAACTGGTGAAACCCCAGCTCTACATTTTTTAGTATTGTATTTTTAACAAAACTTAGCGGCGTGTGGTGGTATGCACCTGTAATCCCAGCTCAGGGAGGCTGAGGCAGGAGAATCACTGGAACTCCGGAGACAGAGGTTGTAGTGAGCCAACATCGTGCCACTGCACTCCAGCATGGGCAACAGAGCGAGACTCCATCTCAAAAAACAACAACAACAACAACACAAAATATATTGTTAACGATAGTCACCCTATTGTGCAGTAGAACACAAGAACTTATTCCTCCTATCTAACTGTAACTTTGTACCTGTTGACCAATCTCTCCCTATCTCCTCCTCTCCACTAACCTCTGCAGCCTCTGGTAACCACTATTCTACTCTCTACTTCTGTGAGATCAACTTCTTTAGACTCCACATAGGAGGGAGATTATGTGGTATTTGTCTTTCTGTGCCTGGCTTATTTCATTTAACATAATGTCCTCCAGGTTCATCCAGGTTGCTGCAAATGACAGAATTTCCTCCTTTATAACGGTTGAATAGTACTCCATTGCGCATATATATATCTACATATTATTTATCTATTCATCTGTTAACAGACACTTAGACTGATTTCATACCTTGCCTATTGTGAATAGTGCTGCAGTAAACATGGGAGTGCACATGTCACTTTGACATATTGATTTCATTTCCCATATTTATTTCAATCCCAGTAGTGGGATTGCTGGATCATATGGGAGCTCCATTTTTAGTTCCTTGAGGAACCACCATACTGTTGTCCATAAGGGCTGTACTTATTTACATTCCCACCAACTGTGTGCGAGGGTTCCCCTTTCTCCACATCTTTGCCAACATGTTTTTTGTTGTTTTGATAGTAACCATTCTACCTGGGGTAAGATGATATCTCATTGTAGTTCTGATTTGCGTTTCCCTGATGATTAGTGATGTTGAGCATTTTTTCATATACCTGTTGGTCATTTATATGTCTTCTTTGAGAAATGTCTATTCAAGCCTTTTGCTCAATTTTAATTGGATTGTTTGGGGTTTTATGCTATTAAGTTGTTTGAGTTTCTTATACATTCTGGATATTAACCCCTGGTCAGATATATAGTTTGCAAATATTTTCTCCCATTCTGAAGGTTGTCTTTTCACTCTGTTCATTGTTTCCTTTGCTGTGAAGAAGCTTTCTAGCTTTAAATAATCACATTTTTGTTTCTATTTTTGCTTTTGTTGCCTGTGATTTTCAGGTCTTATGCAAAAAAAGAAAAAAATCCTTCCAAAGACCAATGTCAAGAAGCATTTCCCTATGTTTTCTTCTAGTAGTTTTGTCATTTTATTATTTCAGGTCTTACATATAAGTCTTTAATTCATTTTGAGTTTATTTTTGTATATGGTGATAGATAGGGATCCAGTTTCATTCTTCTGTGTAGGGAGATCCAGTTTTCCCAGCATTATTTACCAAAGAGACTGTCCTTTCCCCAATGTAGGTTCTTGGCAAATTTGTCAAAAATCAGCTGACTATAAGTGTGCAGATTTATTTATGTGTTCTCTATTCTGTTCCATTGGTCTATGTGTCTACTTGTATGCCACTACCATTTGTTTTTGGTTACTATAGCTTTGTAATATATTTTGAAGGTAGTGTGATGACTCCAGCTCTGTTCTTTTTGCTCAAGACTCCTTTAGCTATACAGGACCTTCTGTGGTTCCATACAGATTTTAGAATTGTTTTTTCTATTTCTGTGAATAATGTCATTGATATTTTGATAGGGATTGCATTGAATATTGTAAATTGCTTTGGGTAGTATGAGCATTTTAACAATATTAATTCTTCCAAGCCATGCACATGGGATATCTTTCCATTTATTTGTGTCTTCTTCAATTTCTTTCATCAATGTTTTATATTTCACCTCTTTGATTAGATTTATTCCTAAGCATTTTATTTTGTTGCTATTATAAATGGGATTGGTTTCTTGATTTCTTTTTCAGATCGTTCACTATTAATGTACAGAAATGTTAAACTCAAAATTAATAGGAGGAAAGAAATAATAAAAATCAGAACAGAAATAGAGACTTAAAGGCTGGACATGGTGGTTCATGCCTATAAATCCCAGCACTTTGGGAGGCCAAGACAGGTGGGTCGCTTAAGCCCAGGAGTTCAAGACCAGCCTGGGAATTATGATGAAACCCCATCTCTACCAAAAATACAAAAATTAGTCAGGCGTGGTGGTGCACACATGAAGTCCCAGCTACCCAGGATGCTGAGGCAGGAGGGTATTTTGAACCCAGGAGGCAGAGAATGGAATGAGCCATGATTGTGCCACTGCACTCCAGCCTAGGCAACAGAACAAGTCCCTGTCTCAAAACAAACAAACAACAAGAACAAAAAAATCAATTCGAGAAGTCCCAAATCTTACCATCAAAATCATCTAAATCAGGCTTGGGTGCAACTCTGGGTATGGTGAATCCTGAGACAAAAATTCTCTTCATCTGTGGAAATGTGAAAGTATAAAACAAGTTATCTGCTTCCAAAATGCAATGATGGGACAGATATAGGACAGGCATTCCCATTCCCATAGAGAGAAAATGGAAAGAATAAGGGGGTCATTTGTCCCAAGTGAGTTCAAAATTCAGCAAGACAAGGCCAGACATGCTGGTTTATGCCTGTAATCCCAGCACTTTGGGGTGGGTGGATCACCTGAGGTCAGGAGTTCAAGACCAGCCTGATCAACATGGCAAAACCCCATCTCCACTAAAAGTACAAAAATTAGCCAGATATGGTGGTGGACGACTGTAATCCCAGCTACTTGGGAGGCTGAAGCAGGAGAATCACTTGAACCTGGAAGGCAGTGTGGTTGCAGTGAGCCGAGATCACACCCCTGCACTCCAGCCTGGGAGACAGAGCAAGACTCTGTCTAAAAAAATAAAAAACCTCAGCAAGACAAATTTAATTAGGTCTCAAGGCCCGAAAATAATCCTCAAAGGGCTGATGCTCTGCCTTCTGGGCCTATAGAAGCCCTGTCAGTCTTAGGGATGTCCTCAGAGTCATTCTTCCTTTTTCTTGAAGGAAACACATGTTTGAAGCTCGGTACCTCTATGAGTTCATATCCTGCCCGTGACATTTTGGAAGTCCGACAGCTTCGCTTCATTTCATTCTGCCTCTGACCCTTTCAGTTCAGGGATACAGTGCTTCTGCTGATATAATATTCTCAAAACTTTGTGGGTCTCCTGTGCAACTCACAAAGTCCACACCATCAGGTAAGAGGGTTCTCCACAGCCCTTTCCTGGATAACCTCATCTCTATTCCTGGCTTCTGATGGGATAGCTGATTGTTTCCATTAGCCAAATATTCAGTCTCTTTAGAAACAAGAGACAGCAGTCAGAAACAAAAAGATGGGGCCAGGCATGGTGGCTCACATCTGTAATTCCAGCACTTTGGGAGGCTGAGGTGGGTGGATCAGTTGAGGTCAGGAACTCAAGACCAGTCTGGGCAATGTGGTGAAACCCCATCCCTACTAAGAAATACAAAAATTGGCTGGGTGTGTCAACACATGCCTGTAGTCCCAGCTACTCTGGAGGCTGAGGCATGAGAATTGCTTGAACCTGGGAGGCAGAGGTTGCACTCAGTCAAGATCCCACCACTGTACTCCAGCTTGGGTGACAGAGAGAGACTCTGTTTTTTTTAAAAAGTTCAACCTCTTTAGCAAATGGTTTTCCAGCCTCTCTATGGGAATTCTCTCCAGAGCCTGTTTTAGCATCTTTTGAAATATAGATAGACTGGGATTATTTCAAATCACCAAGTTCTGTTTCCTTCTTGCTTAGTAGTTCTTTCCTCGATTTAACTCTTTCCTCTTGCATTTTATTATAAATGCTAGGAGAAATCAGACCACACCTTCAACACTTTGCTTGGAAATCTCCTCTGCTAAATGGGCAAATTCACTGCTTCCAAGTTCTACTTCCCACAAAATAAGAGAACACAATTCAGCCAAGTTTCCTGACACTTTATAACAAGAATCACCTTTCCTCCAGTGTGCAATAATTTTTTTGGTTTCCTCATTTCCTTTTTTAATTTTTACTTTTATTTCTTTGGTTTTTTTGTTTCCTCATTTACTTCTGAGGCCTCAACAGAAGCACCTTTCATTATCATATTCTACAACAGACTGTTTGTGACAATATATGTATTCTCTAAAACCATAGCAGTTTTCATTACCAGCCTCTTCCCTTCCTTTTGAGTTCTCATCAGTGTATCTCCCTTAATGTCCATATTTCCACCAATAATCCTTTCAAGGCAGTCTAGCCTTCTTCTGTCAATGCCTCAAAATTCTTTCAGTCTCTACCCACTAGCCAATTTCAAAGCCACTTCCACATTTTTAGGTTTTTCTTTTTCTTTCTTTCTTTCTTTCTTTCTTTCTTTCTTTCTTTCTTTCTTTCTTTCTTTCTTTTGTGTGTGTGTGTGTGTGTGTGTGTGTGTGTGTGTGCTGTTGTTGAGACAGAGTCACCCTCTGTCAACGAGGCTGGAGTGCAATGGTGCAGTCTCAACTCACTACAGCCTCTGCTTCCCAGGTTCATGCAATTCTCATGCCTCAGCGTTCCAAGTAGCAGTGACTACAGGCACATGCCACCACACCGAGCTAATTTTTGTATTTTTAGTAGGAACAGGGTTTCACCATGTTGGCCAGGCTGGTCTTGAACTGCTGACCTCAAGTGATCTGTCCGCCTTCGCCACCCAAAGTGCTGGGATTACAGGCATGAACCACTGTGCCCAGTCAATTTGTAGGTATTTTTTTTAAAGCAGCATTCCACTTCCCAGTACCAAAATCTGTATTAGGTTCCTAGAATTGCCATAAGGAAATATCACAGACTGGTTGTCTTAAAATAATAGAAATTTGTTCTCTCATAATTCTGGAGGCTAGAAGTCTAAAATCAAAGTGTTAGTTGGGTCATGCTCCCTCTGAAGTTTCTAGAAAATAATTCTTTCTTGCCTCTTGTAGCTTCTAGCTGCAACTGACAATTCTTGGCATTACTTGGTTGGTGGCAATATAACTCCCTTTTTTTTTTTTTAAGAGTTTTCCTCTGTCACCCAGGCTGGAGTGCAATGGTGTGACCTCAGCTCACTAGAGCTGCATCCTCCGCCTCCCAGGTTGAAGTGATTCTCATGCCTCAGCCTCCTGAGCAGCTGGGATTACAGGTGTGCACCACCATGCTCAGCTAATGTTTGTATTTTTAGTAGAGACAGAGTTTTGCCATGATGGAAAGGCTGCTCTCAAACTCCTGACCTCGTGTGATCTACCCACCTTGGCCTCCCAAAGTGCCGGGATTACAGGCGTGAGCCACCATGCCTGGCCTCTGCCTTCATCTTTACATGTCTCCTTTCCTGAGTATCTTGTCCTTGTCTGTATCTCCAAATCACCCTCTTCTTTCTTTTATAAAGACACCAGTCAGTGAAGTAGGGTCACTGCAAGCATGTATGACTTCATCTTACTTTGATTGATTACATCTGCAAAGCCCTTGTTCACAAATATGGTCACAATCACAGATACCAGGGGTTAGAACGTGAACACATCATTTTAAGGGACACAATTCAACCCGTTATGATAACAATGATAATTATTGATTGGTTGGTGATGATGATGATGAAGATGATGGAAAAAGAGAGAGAATAAGAGAAAGAAGATGATAAAGATAAATAAATAATTATTGAGCATTTATTAAGTGCCATGTCATATGCAAAGTGCCTTACCTGAATTATTTCATAAAATCTACCTAAAACTCCTATGAGAAACATACCATAATCACCTTATCTTCACTTTCAAATCAAAAAGACTTAGACTATGAAAGGGTTAAGACCATTACTCAAGGTCTCTCTGCTGGCAAAGTAAATCTGAGATTCCCTCCATTTCTGTTGGAATTCTGAGCCTAGGCTCCTAACCACAATGCTCTCCTGCCTCTAATGATACTATGTCCTATTCTTTAGGGGCCCAAAGCCAGATAAATGAATATACTTAGGTTTTTATCTGCAGGAAAAGATACACTAATTTTTGCCCAAAGTGACACATGTTGATTGTAGGTGGTACACAGATGCAGGTCACACAGAGAGGATAATACTCCCCACCGTGAATTTTTTTTTTTTTTTTTTTTGAGATGGAGTCTTGCTCTCTTGCGCAGGCTGGAGTGCAGTGGCACAATCTTGGCTCACTGCAACCTCTGCCTCCTGGGTTCAAGCGATTATCCTGCCTCAGCCTCCTGAGAAGCTGGGATTACAGGTGCACGCCACCATGCCCAGCTATTTTTTGTATTTTTAGTGGAGACGGTGTTTCACCATGTTGGCCGGGCTGGTCTTGAACTCCTGACCTCAAGTGATCCACCCGCCTCACCCTCCCAAAGTTCTGGGATTACAGGTATGAGGCAGCGCGCCCAGCCAATTTTTTTTTTTTTTTAAACAATGCAGACCTATAGGATGTTCCCACAAAAATAACACGGAAAGTCTTGTGCGTGCTTCAACCAGCTAAATGGTGACGTCTTATGTAACTTTACTGCTATATCAAAATCAAGAAATAGTCATTGGTACAATGTTGTTAACTAGGCTACAGACTTCATTCAGATTTCACCAGTTTTTACATGTATTTATGTGTGTGTGTGTGTGTGTGTGTGCGCGTGTGTGTGTAGTTCTATGCAATTTTATTTTGTGCATACCTCTGTACAACCACCAGCATAATTCTGATACAGAACCCATCACTACAAATAAGCTCCTGGCAGTATTCCCTTTTCTTTTTTTTTTTTTTTTTTATTATACTTTAAGTTCTAGGGTACATGTGCATAACGTGCAGGTTTGTTACAGTATTTCCTTTTCAATGTACTTCATTGCTTTAAGGAGAAAGCCTTGGTTTGCATTTACTGTTTCTTTACCACCTAACACTTGTCACTCTCCTTTTGATCAACGAGATCTCAAATCTCAGTCTCAAGGTCCTTAACAGACAGCAAAAGCTACCTAACAGGTATTGCTATTACAGCAGGAGATACTAGTTTACCAGAATTGTGAGCAGTGAGAATTTTTCATATTTTTTATTTTTTATTTTTTTTTATTTATTTACTTATTGAGACAGAGTTTCACTCTTGTCGCCCATGCTGGAGTGCAATAGATCGATCTCAGCCCACTGTAACCTCCGTCTTCCAGGTTCAAGTGATTCTCCTGCCTCAGCCTCCCAAGTAGCTGGGATTACAGGCACTCACCATCACGCCCGGCTAATTTTTGTATGTTTAGTAGAGACAGGGCTTCACCATGTTGGCCAGGCTGGTCTCAAACTCCTGACCTTAGGTGATTCACCCACCTCAGCCATCCAAGATGCTGGGATTACAGATGTGAACCACTGCGCCTGGCCTGTTTTTCACTTTTAAGCCAAGGTATTTGAGTAACAAGAGTGAATCACAGAAAACTAGAAAGTAAATAATAACAGGGGAGGCAGACAGGTAGGGCAAAAAAATTAGGGAAGATGGCACGCACATGCTAAAATTTGCTGAACACTGGGTGAAGAAAGAATTTGGAACCTAATTCAAGTTCAGAGATGTTTTATAGCATCCACCGGAAAGAAGCATATACGAGCATGCTCCCTGGAAATGCAATTCATTTCCCACTAAAACTGGAAATTAGAGTGCATTTGTATTTCTTTATTTCAAGGCCTTTCCATTAAAGAAGATTTCAATTTGGCTGGTCACTCACAACAGTGACTCATCTCACCAGCCTTTGTATTCTTCATGTTATTAAACATTGCTGGTGCAGGGGCGGTGGCATGCCAGGGCTCAGACAAGGCAGTAGCTCCCTTTGGAGGGTCTGACAGGCAGCTCCCGTGCTGCAAGGCGGTGATGTCACCAAAGGGCAGCTCTGCAGTTTTCTCCAATGAGCAGGGAGGGAAATGAGGAGAGAACTCATGGAATCAGTCCCCATAAGAACCCAGCGTGCACTGAAGCTCACACCACAGAGATGATGCTAAAGGGCAATAAATGCAAAACGCTAATAGAGATGGCTCAACTAAGCCTTTAACTCATTATTTCTGCTTTCGGGCCTCTATTTCAGTAATTCAAAGGATATATGATAGAGCTTTTGGATAAATGGTTTAAACCCACACTAAGTGAGTCAAAAAGTCAATTAATTTGTAAAACCTTATGGCTGGAAGTAATATGAAGCCCACCATCTTCCAGGCAACAAATTTTTCAAGGTGATTTGGCTTATGGTCTTTGGAGTTTCACTTTGTGTGTGAAATAATAAGAGTTCATTTTTTTGCTGACATCACTCATGCACTTCATGTATTCAATAATATTTATTAAGCCTGTACAATAATGAGAAACAGTACTGAGCACTAGAGATGTATAGGGACTAGGCCAAGAGCGGTGGCTCATGCCTGTAATCCCAGCACTTACCACCAAGGCAGAAAGATCGCTTGAGGTCAGGAGTTTGAGACTAGCCTAGGATGGTCTCAACACAGCAAGACCCTGTCGTTAAAAATAAATAAATAAATTTAAAAAGTTAGCCGAGGCGGGGCATGGTGGCTCATCTCTGTAATCCCAGCATTTTGGGAGGCTGAAGAGGGTGGATCACCTGAGGTCAGGAGTTCAAGACCAGCCTAGCCAACATGGGGAAACCCCGTCTCTACTAAAAGTACAAAAGTTAGCCGGGAGTGGTGGCTCACACCTACGGTCCTGGCTACTCAGGAGGCTGAGGCAGGAGGATCACTTGAGCCTGGGAGATTGAGGCTGCAGTGAGCTGTGATCCTACCACTGCACTCCAGCCTGGGCTACAAAGTGAGACCCTGTCTCAAAATAAAAAAAAAAAAGGTCGGGCTGTAGCCCCAACACTTTGTGAGACCAGGCAGGTGGATCACTTGAGGCCAGGAGTTCGAGACCATCCTGGCCAACATGGTGAAACCCCGTCTCTACTAAAAATGTAAAAATTAGCCAGGCATAGTGATGCACATCTGTGGTCCCAGCTACTCAGGAGGCTGAGGCATGAGAATCACTTGAGCCTGGGAGGTGGAGTTTGCAGTGAGCCAAGATCCTGCCACTGCCCTCCAGCCTGGGCTACAGAAAAAGACCCTGTCTGGAAGAAAAAAAAAAAAAAAGAGCTATAGGGATTGAGCAAATACAATTTCTTATCTTCTTGGAGCTTACATTTCATGGAGGAGGCAGAAAATAAGCAGATAAATATATGTCATGCCACATAGTGATGTGTGCCACAGAAACAAGTACATATACATATATATAGAGAGTAGAGTAGGGGAGAGAAATGAGAGCCCTCTTCTCACTCAGAGGATAGTCTAAGTGATGAATCAGTAAACATTTATTGAACACCTACCATACACTAGGCATTGTGTTGGTGGGGAAGAAGGAACAGATGAAATCAAAAGAATTGGTGAGCACACACCTTATGGACAAGACAGAAACAGTAACAGTAATTACTATACAGGATCGGGTATAACATTTTCCCCAATATTCCTCCAAGACAGGTATTGTTATTCCCAGGGACTGGGAAAATGTAAATTATTTTTCACAGTGGAAAAATGCCAGCACCAAGATTCTAGCTCAGGTCTGTTTGGTTCTGAAATGGTTTTACTCATGCCATACTCCCTTCGGAATTGGAGATGAAAGTGGTGAATTCAATACCCTTGGTGGTACAACTAAGTGCCATGCTGTGAAAAGATCATCAGTTGCCAAATATAAACCAAAACAAAAGGTCCTGTTAACCGGGCTTTATCATTTTACTAATAAATTAGAAGGTATTTGAGGACCTTATAGATCTTGGGTTCATCATTCTGAATATCAATTATTATTAGCTATCGATACATGGAAGTAGTGACAAAAAATTGGTCAATATACGTCTGAGGCCGGGTGCAGTGGCTCATGTTTGTAATCCCAGCACTTTGGGAGGCCAAGGTGGGTGGATCACCCGAGGTCAGGAGTTCAAGACCAGCCTGGCCAACATGGCAAAACCCCCGTCTCTACTAAAACAACAAAAACAACAACAACAACAAATTAGCCAGCTGTGGTGGTGGGCACCTACAATCCCAGCTACTCAGGAGGCTGAGGCAGGAGAATCATTGTGGACCTGGGAGGCAGAGGTTGCAATGAGCCAATATTGTGCCACTGCATTCCAGCCTGGGCAACAAGAGGGAAACTGCTTCATAAAATAAAATAAAATAAAATAAAATTATCAGCTTGTGTCAAGCACTGTGCAATGTGGGCAGCAGTTGCTCTGTCCCACATGCAAACTCTCCAGCAGGTTAAGACAGCTGCAGCCCACATCATTTCAGGGGAACCCTGAGTGGGTTAGAACATCTGACGAGATGCTGCCCCTTGCATCTTTTTTATTTTTTAGTTCCCTCTCCAAAGGGGAAGACCAGACAATGTGTTGGTTACATTTCTGCTATTACAGAAGTCTGTCTACCATTCTGTGCTGCAGGGAAAGATGGAGTACAGATGGGAAAACTACTGTCTACTAAGCAGATTAGAGACAGTAGGGTGCAATGCACAAAACACAGGATCTTTTTTGTGGGTGTCACAGTCTGTCCCTACATTGTCAGTAGAGAGAGGAGAGGGGAAATGTGGTACGGATGCAGGCAGATGGCAGGTGGGTTCATAGGAAGATGAAGGGAGAAGATAAAGAAGACAAAACCATTTTCTCTGAGAGTAGAACAGATAGGATCTTGCTCTGTCACCCAAGCTGGAGTGCAGTGGCATAATCCTAGCTCACTGCAGCCTCAAAGTTCTGGGCTCAAGCAATCCTCCTCCCTCAGCCTCCCAAGTAGCTAGGAGTAGATGTGCGCACCACTACATTTGGCTAACTTTTTTTTTTTTAATTTTTACTAGTTTCTTAGACATGGAGGTCTCCCTATGCTGACCAGAATGGTCTTGAACTACTGGCCTCAAGTGATCCTGCTACCTCAGCCTCCCAAAGTACTGGGATTACAGGTGTAAGCCACCATGCCCAGTTGACTGTTTTCCTTATCTCTTCTTTCTTCTCCTCAATATTTCTTTAGACTTTGCAAGTCTTCCACAATGATTAAGAAGGCTAATCTCCTTCATTTTTGACATTAAAGATGGCCTGGGCTGGGTGCAGTGGCTCATACCTGTAATCCCAGCATTTCGGAGGAGGAGGCAGGCAGATCACATGAGGTCAGGAGTTCAACACCAGCCTGGCCAACATGGTGAAACCCTGTCTGTATTAAAAATACAGAAAAAAAAAAAAATTAGCTGGGCATGGTGGTGCATGTCTGTAATCCTAGCTACTTAGGAGGCTGAGGCAAGAGAATCATTTGAACCTGAGAGGCAGAGGTTGCAGTAAGCCGAGAGCGCACCAATGCACTCCAGCCTGGGCAACAGAGCAAGACTGTCAAAAAAAAAAGGCCTAATATGTCAACTTTACTCTTAAAACATGAGTAAACTAATTTGTCAATAATTGTAACTTTTCAGGAAAATAAATCATTAGTAACTGGATATTTCAGCCGGGCGCAGTGGCTCACACCTGTAATCCCAGCACTTCGGAAGGCCAAGGCAGGCAGATCACCTGAGGTTAAGAAATCCAGACCAGCCTGGCCAACATGGTGAAACCCCATCTCTACTAAAAATACAAAAAAATTAGCTGGGCATGGTGGCATATGCCTGTAGTCCCAGCTACTCAGGAGGCTGAGGCAGGAGAATCATTTGAACCCAGGAGGCAGAGGTTGCAGTGAGCCGAGATTGCGCCATTGCACTCCAGCTAGGTAACAAGAGAGAGGCTCCATCTCAAAACAAATAAACAGATAAATAAAAAATAATAATTGGATATTTCCTGTCTCAGAAAAGCTTGAGTTTTATGAAACCCCTGGAAATGGGGATGAGATTACAGCACAAACAATTCCTCTCTAGGACTGTTATTTAAAACAGGAAAACAAACAAAAACAAAACAAAACAAAAGCTAGCCTTTATAAGGACTTCTTTCAACTACTATTCTAAAGTAAGAGCTTTACAAAACTTCAAATAAAAGATTTTTTTTTTTGACCGGGCATGGTGGCTCATGCCTGTAATCCCAGCACTTTGGGAGGCCAAGGAGAGTGGATCATCTGAGGTCAGGAGTGTGAGACCAGCCTAGCCAACATGGTGAAACCCCATCTCTACTAAAAATACAAAAAAATTAGCTGGGCATGGTGGCATATGCCTGTAGTCCCAGCTACTCAGGAGGCTGAGGCAGGAGAATCATTTGAACCCAGGAGGCAGAGGTTGCAGTGAGCCGAGATTGCGCCATTGCACTCCAGCTAGGTAACAAGAGAGAGGCTCCATCTCAAAACAAATAAACAGATAATAAAAAATAATAATTGGATATTTCCTGTCTCAGAAAAGCTTGAGTTTTATGAAACCCCTGGAAATGGGGATGAGATTACAGCACAAACAATTCCTCTCTAGGACTGTTATTAAAACAGGAAAACAAACAAAAACAAAACAAAACAAAAGCTAGCCTTTATAAGGACTTCTTTCAACTACTATTCTAAAGTAAGAGCTTTACAAAACTTCAAATAAAAGATTTTTTTTTTTGACCGGGCATGGTGGCTCATGCCTGTAATCCCAGCACTTTGGGAGGCCAAGGAGAGTGGATCATCTGAGGTCAGGAGTGTGAGACCAGCCTAGCCAACATGGTGAAACCCCATCGTTAATAAAAATATAAAATTTAGTCAGGCATGGTGGCAGGCACCTGTAGTCTCAGTTACTTGGGAGGGTGAGACAGGAGAATAGGTTGAACCTGGGAGACAGAGGTTTCAGTGAGCCAAGATCGTGCCACCACACTGCAGCCTGGGTAACAGAGTGAGACTCCATCTCAAAAACATATATATAATTTCAGTATGGCTAGCATGACAGACACTGGGAACTACTAGACGCAGGAGACAAGAGATGTGGGCTGGAAAACTACCTATTAGATCCTGATACAGTTTGGCTGTGTGTCCCCTGACAAATCTCATGTCAAATTGTAATCACTAAATATCAGAGGAGGTACCTGGTGGGAGGTGACTGAATCATGGGGTTGAATTTCACCCTTGCTGTTCTCGTGATAGTGAGTGAGTTCTCAGGAGACCTAATTGTTTAAAAGTGTGTGGCACCTCCTCCTTGCTCTCTCTCTCTCTCCTGCTCTGTCATGGGAAGACGTGCCGGCTTCCCCTTTACCTTCTGCCATGATTGTAAGTTTCCTGAGGCCTCCGCAACCACGCTTCCTATACAGCCTGCGGAACTGTGAGTCAATGAAGCCTCTTTTCTTCATAAATTACCCAGTCTCGGGTAGTTCTTTATTGCAGTGCAAAAATGAACTAATGCAGGTACTGTGCTCACCACCCAGGTGATGGGACCATCTGTATCCCAAATCTCAGCATCACAAAATATTCCATGTAACAACCCTGCATAAGCCCCCCTGACCAAAATAAAAATAAAGAAATAGTATAAAATTTTTCAAAGCATCCCTCATGGCAAGGGTGATATTTATTATTTATTTATTTAGAGACAGTTTCACTCTTATTGCCCAGGATGGAGTGCAAAGGCACGATCTCCAATCACTGCAACCTCTGCCTCTCGGGTTCAAGTGATTCTCCTGCCTCAGCCTCCCGAGTAGCTGGGATTAGAGGCATGCACCACCACCCCCAGCCAATTTTGTATTTTTAGCAGAGATGGGGTTTCTCCATGTTGGTCAGGCTGGTCTCAAACTCCCGACCTCATGGAATCTGCCCACTTTGGCCTCCCAAAGTGCTGGGATCACAAGCATAAGCCACCGTGCCTGGCCAGCAAGGATGATATTTATGATACCCATTTTATAGATAGGAAAACTGAGTCTCAGGGAGTGTGATGGTTAATATTGAGTGTCAACTTAATTGGATTGAAAGATATGAAGTATTGACCCTGGATGTATCTGTGAGGGTGTTGCCAAAGGAGATTAACATTCGAGTCAGTGGGCTGGGAAAGGCAGACCCACCCTTAATCTGGGGGGCACACTCTATTCGGCTGTCAGCAAATATAAAGCAGGCAGAAAGACGTGAGGAGGTGAGACTGGCCTAGCCTCCCAGCCTACATCTTTCTCCTGTGCTGGACGCTTCCTGCCCTCAAACATAGGACTCCAAGTTCTTCAGTTTTGGAGATCAGACTGCCTCGCCTTGCTTCTCAGCCTGCAGACGCCCTACTATGGGACCTTGTATCGTGTGAGTTAATACCTAATAAATTCATATATATATATCCCATTAATTATGTCCCCCTAGAGAACCCTGACTAATAAAGGGAGGTATCTTGCTACTAGTCACAGAGCTAAGTGAAAGAATCAGGACTCGAATCCGACTCTGCATAACTCCGTTGGAAAAAATGGAAGCTCCAGCCAGGCACAGTGGCTCACACCTGTAATCCCAGCACTTTGGGAGGCCAAGGCGGGTGGATCATCTGAGGTCAGAAGTTCAAAACCAGCCTGGCCATCATGGCGAAACCCCATCTCTACTAAAAATACAAAAATTAGCTGGCCGTGATGGTGGGCACATATAATCCCAGCTACTTGGGAGACTGAGGAAGGAGAATCACCTGAACCCAGGAGGCGGAGGTTTCAGAGAGTCGAGATTGCATCACTGCACTCCAGCCTGGGCAACAGAGTGAGACTCTGTCTCAAAAAAAATAAAAAAGGAAAAACAAATGGAAGCTCAAAAATGACAAAACATAATAATATTATAGCTAGCATTTCTTAGGCACTAGCTCTGCATGAAGTGCTCATTCCAGAGCATTTCTCCACCTTGGAACCATTGGTATTTGGGGCCAGATAATGCTTAGTTTTAGGGGGCTGCCATGTGCATTATAGGATGTTCAGCAGCATCCCTGGCCTCTACACCCTAGATGCCAGTAGCACCACCACCACCTCCCCTCAATATGACAGCCAGGATGTCTTCAAACACAGACAAATATTTCTGGGTGATATTTGAGAACCACTTCCATACAATTTTTCACAGCATCACTCATGGCAAGGGTGATATTGTGACACCCATTTTACAGATATGGAAACTGAGTCTCAGAGAGATATCTTACTGCTAGTCACAGAGCTAATAAGTGAAAGAATCAGAACTCAAATCCAACTTTTCATAACTCCATGTGATATTATAATTATGGTAACTACCAATGAGTAAGCATTTATCCATACCTTCAGGCACTGTGCTAAGTAAGTTCTTTATGTGTATACCGTCATAGAATCCTCACATCAACTGTAAGAAGTGGATACACTTATATTTATTTCACTAAAATAGATCATTGTTTTCAAATGGCCTTGATGAAAACTCATTATTCCTGCTCTTTTTGTAGGAGCAAACTGTGGCCTAGCAAAGTTATATAACTTGGCCAAGGTCATACAGCTAAAGGTTGTAAGCCTGAATTGGAATATAGCTCTGTCTCACTCTGCATACAGTCTACGGTCTTCACCAACACAAATACCCACGAAGCCTGAGGTCTCATTATCCTGCACTCTTTGCCATGGAGGATGGGAGAAAAGGACAAACTCTGATTTATTCATACAATTACAAGTAAGGGGGCAGGTGTGGCGGTGGCTCACACTTGCAATCCCAGCACTTAGGGAGACCGGGGCAGGCAGATCACCTGAGGTCAGGAGTTCAACCTCTTGGCCAACATGGTGAAACCCTATCTCTACTAATAATAAAAAGTTAGCCAGATGTGGTGGTGCATGCCTGTAATCCCAGCTACTTGGGAGACTGAGGCAGGAGAATCACTGTAACCTGGGAGGCAGAAGTTGCAGTGAGCTGAAATCATGCCACTGCACTCCAGCCTGGGCGACAGAGTGAGAATCCGTCTCAAAAAAAAAAAAAAAAAAACAAGTAAGGTCTGCTGTTATTGAGTTCAGTGGTCATTCATTCACTCATTGTATATGCTGAAACACTGGAAAGGCAGTATCACATACTCCAAAGAGCATGGTCTCAAATCCTGCTCTACTAATTACTAGCTGTGTGGCCTTGGGCAAATTACTTCAGTTCTCTGAGCCACAAGCTTCATTTTCCTTATCTGTAAAATTAGGTAATTACCTGGGTTTTAGGATTATTAGGAAAATAGCATGAAATAATGCATGGAAAGTGTGTAGCCTAGAATGACTACACAGTAAGTGATCAATAACAATCTTTAATAAATTTTATGCTTGTTATTGTTACTTCCCTGAAGGAATTGAGCTGGTATGTTCTGAATGCATGCAAAGCTGAATAATATGAAAATAGCCAAAGAAAAATCATCATGCCAGGGAAATACAATTGAAATGCCAAAGCAATCTCTCAGCAGTATGACAGGACAGCATTTAACTGCTGTCCCATATGTTAGCTTTGGGGAAAAAATATTGCACATGAACCCATGTTTGTCATTAAAATTTTTTAAAAGAAGCTTTTGACTTTATGTTGGCAAATGCAATGAAATATACTTACAACACAAACTACACTTTAAAAAAATGAAAATACATCTGCAGTTTTCTAGATTTCTTGTCATCACTTTTTGCCTGTTTCTACTTTGAGGATTTGGGGGCGAAAAAGCAAACAACTTCTGTTGCTAGGAACATTTCAATAAATGAAGATATATTGCTGCCCACAAAGATGCCCTATGAACCAGTCCTCCTGCTCTCCCACAAACCAAATTACACACAGATGTATGGCTGAGTCTGAAGATATTTGTTAAGGCTATTCATTTCAATTCTGAACTTAGTTACAGATTCAAGATATAAAAGGGGAGGGAAAAAAGGTTGAGGGAATAATCTAAATTCTTTCTCCTACGGAAGCTTTGCTTATCTTCTTTGAATCTAATCATCTACCCGATTTGTATATTTCTTCATGCACATTGGTCAGTTGTTCTAAAAATCGTATGGGAAGGTTAGGTCTAATAGCCCAGGGTCAAGATTTAGCATTGGAAGTCTTAAAGTCCTTAGTCTTCCTTTCTAAATTTACCTCTTAAGAAAGTTCATAAAACTAGTGAATTCATTCACTTTGCATGGATCTTTCAGCTCTCACTTGAGAGAACAGATTTAAAAGGATGACTCATTGAGATAAACACTGGAGTCCATATTAGAATAACCAGATTAATATTTCTGAGAAGTGATCAGATTAATTTGTGTGGAAGGCAGTGGAGCTTAATGGTTAACTGCAGGGAGCTTCAGACTTTGATGGAACTGGCTTCACATCCTGGCTTTGCTCTTCAATTGCTGTGGCAGGTAGACTCAATACGGCCCCAGTGATTCCCACCTCCTGGTCTTTGTGCACTTCTGTAATCCCCTCCTCTAAGTGTGTATTGCCCTGGTGGCTTGATTCTAACCAACAGAATATGGTCAAAGTAATTGGGTGCTACTTCTGTGATGAAGCTACACAAGATGTGAGTTTTGTCTTGCTAGAAGATTCTATCCCTTGGTGCTTTGATGAAGCAAGTTTCCATGTTGTGAGCCACCATGTTAGAAAATGCCATGTGCCAAGGAACTGAGGGTGGCCTCCAGCCAACAGGAAACTGAAGCCCTTGGGGCAAGAATCCTCAAGGAACTGAATCTTTCCAACAGCCATGTAAGTGAGGTTGCAAAGCAGACCTTTCCCCAGCTGAGTCTTCAGAGGTGACCCCTGCTCTGACTGACACCTCAGTTACAGCCTCTTGAGAACCCATAAGCAGAGTATTTAGCTAAGCTTTGCCCAAACTCCTGGCCCCCAGCAACTGTCAAATAATAAATATTTGTCACTTAAGGCTGCTAAGTTTGTGGCAATTTGTTAAGTAGTGTATTAGTCTGTTCTCATGCTGCTGATAAAGACATAGCAGAGACTGGGTAATTTATGAAGGAAAGAGGGTTAATGGATATGTTGGACTCACAATTCCAACATGGCTAGAGAGACCTCACAATCATGGCAGAAGGCAAAGGAGGAGCAAAGTCATGTCTTACCTGGCAGCAGGCAAGAGAGAGCATGTGCAGGGGAACTCCTCTTTATAAAACCATCAGATATTGTGAAACTTACTACCACAAGAACAGTATGGGGGAAACCACCCCCATGAATCAATTATCTCCACCTGGCCCTGCTCTTGACACGTGGAGATTATTACAATTCAAGTGAGATTTGAGTGGGGACACAGCCAAACCATATCAAGTAGCAATAGATCATTAATACAGTAGCTATGCCACCTTGGATGAGAGAGTTAACCTCTCTGAGCCCAAGTTTTTTCTATGTAAAATGTGGATGCCAATACCTACTTCTCAGCATGGCTGTAAAGATTCAATAAAACAAATGTTTAACATTGTAGCTGGCATTTTGTAAGCTTATTTTAAATTTACTTTTGTTTTATTGATAATATTCTGTACTCACGATGCACATCAAACTCAGGAAATAATTAATGTGATATCCAGGAATTTTAAATATATAAATCAATTTTTTTTAGAAGTCACATATCAGGAAATTCAATGTTACAGTTGTCACAAAAGGAGGCACAGTTTCAGCTTTGTAAACCAAAAATAAAATTCTAAGGCCGCACAACCATGTGAATGGACCCCTTCTCTTAGCCAAGGACATTCCAAAGTTAACCTAACTAGTTCAGACCATGGTTGGGGGAGAGTCGGACATGCCTCCTTATGCTCTCCCCGCGTTTGAAATTCAGGAAAAGCCAACCCGCATTAACATCAACACAGACGTTTAAAGTTGATAAGAAACATTTACAGGCCAGGCATGGTGGCTCATGCCTGTAATCCCAACATTTTGGGAGGCCAGGGCAGGCGGATCATTTGAGGCCAGGAGGAGTTCAAGACCAGCCTGGGCAACATGGTGAAAAACCATCTCTACTAAAAATAGAAAAATTAGCTGGGCGTAGTGGTGGGTGCCTGTAGTCCCAGCTACTTGGGAGGCCGAGGCAGGAGAACTGCTTGAACCTGGAAGGCAGAGGTTGCAGTGAGCCAAGATCGCACCACTGGCACTCCAGCCTGGGCGACAGAGTGAGACTGTCTCAAAAAAAAAAAAAAAATTTACAATCTATTCTCTCCAAAGCCTGCTACCTGGAGGCTTCATCTGCATGATAAAACCTTGGTCTCCACAACCCATTATCATAGCCAAGATAATCCTTTCTGTTGATTCCAAATCTTTAGATAATAACTCTTTTAGCCAATTTCCCCATTAAAAAGTCTTTTTTTTTCTTTTCTTTTCCTTTTTTTTTTTTTTTTTTTTTTTGAGACGGAGTCTCACACTGTCGCCTGGTCTGGAGTGCAATGGCACGATCTCAGCTCACTGCAACCTCTGCCTCCCGAGTTCAAGCAATTCTCCTGCCTCAGCCTCCTGAGTAGCTGGGATTACAGGTGCCTGCTACCTTGCCAGGCTAATATTTTTTTTTATTTTTAGTAGACACGGGGTTTTGTCATGTTAGCCAGGCTGGTCTCAAACTCCTGACCTTGTGATCAGCCCCCCTCAGCATCCCAAAGTGCTGGGATTATAGGCATGAGCCACCACGCCCAGCCCAGAAAATCTTTAAATCTACCTATAACCTGGAAGCCCCCATCTCGAGTTTTCCTGCCTAATCCAGCTCGAACCAATGTACATCTCATATGTATTGATTGATTGATGTCTAGCTATAAGGTATAGAAGCAAGCTGTATCCCAACCACCTTGGGCACATGTCATCAGGACCTTCTAAGGCTGTGTCACAGGCATGTCCTTCACCTTGGCAAAATAAACTTTCTAAAATGATTGAGACCTGTCTGGCATACCTGTTTGGGCTCACAGTTTCTACTGCCTGATTCTTGTGCAATGCAGGTTGAGGGGGGGCAGCTGTGTATCTGCATGCCAGAGGAAAGATCACCCCGAAGGGAGGCAACAGGAAACAAAGATCCACAGAAAGAGGAGTGCATACATACTTCATAAGAGTAAACCAGCTTAGGGCCAGGGACAGTGGCTCACGCCTATAATCCCAGCACTTTGGGAGGCCAAGGGAGGCGGATCACCTAAGGCCAGGAGTTCAAGACCAGCCTGGCCAACATGGTGAAACCCTGTCTCTACTAAAAATACAAATTTAGCTGCATGTGTTGGCACACGCCTGTAATCCCAGCTACTTGGGAGGCTGAGGCAGGAGAATTGCTTGAACCTGGGAGGCAGAGGTTGCAGTGAGCCAACATCGTACCATTGCACTCCAGCCTGAGTGACAGAGTGAGACTCCATCTAAAAAAAAAAAAAAAAAAGAGTAAACTGGTTTACCCATAACTTATAGTTTAATTTGCCAAGTGTGAGGGAAATTGGGGAGCCCCTTACACTATTGGTGGGAAAAACCACAGTGACAAAATCCATCAACATTTTATATGTATGTGCTGTTTAGCCCAGTGATCCCATTTCTAGGAACTTATCCTAAAGAAATTCTCCAAAAAAGGACACCAATATATTTAAGCTGTTTATTGCAACAGTCCTCACAGATAGTAGGTTGAACCATATGAAATGGCTGGTATTTGGCCATTTTTGACCAATGAACACAGCAATTTCATAGAGTTCTACCTAAAAGAACAGCATTTGAAACAACTTCGGATTCCAGGTGTAACTGTAAAACTGTGGAATAGTTTATACACACACATATATGGTATATCAACATATACATATACACACATATATATAGTTTATATGGCATCAGCATATTAAGCAAATAAAGCAGCTTACAAAATAACATCCTTAGGCCACGCAAAATGATGACTTTGGGAAGCCAAGGCCAGTGGATCACTTGAGTCACAGGAAGTGGATCACTTGAGTCACAGGAGGTGGATCACTTAAGTCCAGTAGTTCAAGACCAGCCTGGGTAACATGGTGAAACCCTGTGCCCCGTCTCAAAAAAAATAAAAAATTAGCCAGGCATTGTGATGCATACCTATAGTCCCAGCTACTCGGGAGGCTGAGATGGGAGGAATACTTGAGCCTGGGAGGTGAAGGCTGCAGTGAGCCGTAATCATGCCGTTGCACTCCAGCCTTGGTGACAGAGCAAGAACTTGTGTCAAAAAAAAAAAAAAAAAAAAAATTCAGCCCCGCATGGTGGTGTGTGCCTGTAGTCCCAACTACTCAGGAGACTGAGGTGAGAGGATCACTTGGGCCTGGGAGATTGAGGCTGCAGTGAGCCGTGATTGCGCCACTGCACTCCAGCCTGGGTGACAGAGCAAAACCATGTCAAAAAAAAAAAAAAAAGAAAGAAAAGAAACTCATTTGTTCTTTATTGCTTTAGTATTTCATAAAGACCATAATTTTATTAGGCAATAAAACTTCCCTGGAGGTTTAAAGAAGTTCCTTAAATTTCACACATTACCATTTGCATTAATGTAATGTCAGAACACTCAGATGGCCAATAAAACATGAACAAACCACCAGCAAAAAAGGGTTGGATAAGGAGAAAAAAAAAATCGGAAAGAATTTGATATACAATATTTCAACAATATAAGCATCTAAGTGCCAATGGTAGAAAAACATCAGAATTTTATCGGACTTTCTCATCCTGATTTTGGTATTATTTTCATTACAAAGAAAGGGGCACTACGATTGCAGTTCTTGGGACTCTAAAAGCCTTGAGCCAGTGTTATCTTCATGTAATTTTTAACACAGACTTGACCCAGGACATACTGTTTCCAAAGAACAGCTTCTTCTAATAAGGCAGTAAGGAACAAAACAGGAAAGCAAATCTCCTTGCTCTCTTGTTTTTGAATGTCTTTTGCTCTAATAATCTGTGTCAAGAACGGCATGCCTGAATGTCATACTGTGTTGTGCTTCTGGCTGTTGTGCACATTCTGATAGAGATGTTCACAACTGGATGGTGGATTGTCACAGCACAGCACTGGGCACAGTGGCCAGCTCTGCTCAGGAACACAGCTGAGGGCTGGGCACAGTGGCTCACGCCTGTAATCTCAACACTTTGGGAGGCCAAGGCAGGTCGATTACCTGAGGTCAGGAGTTCGACACCAGCCTGGTCAACATAGTGAAACCCTGTCTCTACTAAAAATACAAAAATTACCCAGGCATGGTGGTGAGTGCCTGTAATCCCAGCTAATTGGGAGGCTGAGGCACGAGAATCGCTTGAACCTGGGAGGCAGAGGTTGCAGTGAGCCAGGATTGCACCACAGCACTCCAGCCCGGGGCGACAGAGTGAGGCTCCATCTCAAAAAAAAAAAAAAAACACAGCTGATTTGCAGTCATTTCTACTGAGGGTCCCATTCAAGGGCTTTCATAAAACAGTCTTCAGCTTTATTTTTTTTTAATTGTTTGTTTTCTGTTTGGCTCTGCTGTTTTGTTGTTGATAATTTGGGATGACAATTTGAGATATATATAGATATATTTGTGTGTGTATTTGTGTATGTACATATATATATCCCAACTTTTTAACATCTATAGAAATGTGTATATGTGTATAATTTAGGGGAATCTAAGAAGTAACACTGGCTGGACACAGTGGCTGATGCTTGCAATCCCAGCACTTTGGGAGGCCAAGGTAGGAGGATTGCTTGAGCCCAGGAGTTCAAGACCAGCCTGGGCAACATGGTGAAACCTCACCTCTCCAAAAAAAATACAAAAATTAGCTAGGTATGGTGGCATGCCTGTAGTCCCAGCTACTCAGGAGGCTAAGGCTGGAGGATCATTTGAGCCCAGGAGGCAGAGGTTGCAATGAGCCTAGATCGCACCACTGTACTCCAGCCTAGGCAACAGAGTGAGACCCTGTCTCAAAAAACAAAAAAGAAAAAGAAAAAAAAAAAAAAAGAAAAAGAAAATGAATGACCTGTTGTGCTAGTTCTAGATTTCCAATAATTGATGGGAAAGTTCTTATTCTATGTAACTTTGAACAAAAGATTTAAACATTCTGAGTTTCAGTTCCCTTGCTTGGGAAATGGGGAAATTTCTAGAACACCCCTTGTTGGGTTGCTGCAAGGATAAAATGAACATACATAGTTGCTCAATTTGTCACCCATCGCGATAGTTCCTGAATTGGCCCTAGATTCCCTGAAATCTCTTTGATATCTATGCCTCTGATATGGTTTGGTTGTGTCCTCACCCAAATCTTGAATTGTAACTCCCACAATTCCCATGTTTCATGGGAGAAATCCAGTGGGAGGTGATTGAATCATGGGGGCGGGTCTTTCCCATGCTATTCTCATGATAGGGAATAAGTTTCACGAGATCTGATGGTTTTAAAAACGGGAGTTTCCCTGCACAAGCTCTCTCATTCTTCTCTTGTCTGCTGCCATGTGAGACATGACTTTCACCTTCCACAATAATTGTAAGGCCTCCCCAGCCATGTGGAACTATAAGTATATTAAACCTCTTTCTTTTGTAAATTGCCCAGTTTCAGGTATGTCTTTATCAGCAGCATGAAAATGGACTAATACAGCCTCTTTGAGACTTCTCGTTTCCATCACCCCGCACTATTCTATCTAAACTCTTCTTTTCTGTGTCCTTTCATCCTTCTCATGTACTTAACGTTAATCATCCTTAGCCACAGGTGAATATTCTCTGTCCTCAGTTCTCTGTTCTTCTTTTGTTTCCTTTACACTTACACCCATGATGTAGCTCAAGGGTTATATGGTTTGGCTCTGTGTCCTCACCCAAATCTCCCGTCGAATTGATTTCCAGTGTTGGAGGAGGGACCTTGTGGGAGGTGATTGGATCATGGGGGCAGATTTCTCACTTACTGTTCTTGTGATAGTGAGTTCTCATGAGATCTGGTTGTTCAAAAGTGTGTAGCACCTTCTCCTTCACTCTCTCTCTCTCCTGCTCTGCCATGGGAAGACATTCCGGCTTCCCCTTTGCCTTCCGCCATGACTGTAAGTTCCCTGAGGCCTTCCCACCCATTCCTCCTGCACAGCCTGCAAAACTGTGAGTCAATTAAACCACTTTTCTTCATAAAATTACCCAGTCTCAGGTAGTTCTTTATAGCAGTGTGAAAATGCACTCATACAAAGGATCTCACTATCACCTCTTCTCATGTAATTTCCAAATCTGCACCACTAGCTCTGATTTCTCACTGGACTTGTATTTCCAGTGGATATAGACATGAAATATAGACACACTGAGCTGAAGGGAACTTTAAGGGGTGTTTAATCCAGAGATCTCAAACTGAATGGCTCAGGGGGCCAGGAAGGTAACCTGAATATAAAGCACGCTGGGTGTAGGTGGCAAATGGCAACTGATACTGGACCTCACCATCAGGAATACAACAGGGCACGGTGGGGGCTGTGGAAAAACAGGGGACCACATATCCTGTCTACAGGGGTCAACTTCAGCCAATCTCTGGAGGCACGAGTCTGAGCTCTTGTGTATCATCTCCCAATTGTCAAATGTTGCTAGCAAATTAAAATGTAAAACCCTGTGTAGAATAAACAAACCATATCTGCCACCCATTTGCCCCCGCTGATCTAACGCAGTGCCCTCCATTTTTTTGTTTGTTTGTTTTTTTGAGACAGAGTCTCACTTTGTCACCCAGGCTGGAGTGCAGTGGTGCAATCTCAGGTCACTGCAACCTCCATCTCCCAGGTTCAAGCAATTCTCATGCCTCAGTCTCCCGAATAGCTGGGACTACAGGTATGCGCCACCACACCCAGCTAATTTTTGTATTTTTGGTAGAGACAGGGTTTCACCATGTTGGGCAGTTTGGTCTCAAACTACTGACCTCAAGTGATCCACCCACCTCAGACTCCCAATGTGCTGGGATTACCAGCGTGAGCTATCATGCCCAGTCAGTGCCCTTTTTTTTTTTAAAGATTAAGTGTCTCAGGCTCAGAAGGGTTACATGATGGATTCATTGTTTACATTTGGCAGAGCCATAACCAGAATTCAGCTTGTCTCGCTTCAAAATCCCTCAAATTCTGCTTGTTCAAAAACTAAATCATGGGCCAGATGCAGTGGCTCATGCCTATAATCCCAGCACTTTGGGAGGCTGAGGCAGAAAGATCGCTTGAGCCCAGGAATCTGAGAACACCCTGGGCAACATAACAAGACTTCGTCTCTATGGAAAATAGTTAGCTGGGTGTGGTGGCACCCACCTTAGTCTCAGCTATTTGGGAGGCTGAGGTGGGAGAATTGCTTGAGCCCAGGTGTTCGAGGCTGCAGTGAGCTGACATTGTGCCACTGGACTCCAGCCTGGGTGACAGAGCAAGACCCTGTCTCAAAAAAAGAAAAGAAAAAAAAGAAAACTAAATATTTGTCTTTCTTTTCTTTTTTCTTTTTCTTTTTCTTTTTTTTTTTGAGACAGAGTCTTGCTCTGTCACCCAGGCTAGAGTGCAGTGGTGTAGCCTTGGCTCATTGCAACCTCCGTCTCTCAGATTCAAGCAATTCTCCTGCCTCAGCCTCCTGAGTAGCTGGGATTATAGGTGTCCACCACCACACCGAGCTAATTTTTGTATTTTTGGTAGAGATGGGGTTTCTCCATGTTGGCCAGACTGGTCTCGAACTCCTGCCCTAAGGTGATCCACCCGCCTCGGCCTCCCAAAATGCTAGGATTACAGGCATAAGCCACCACGCCCAGACTCTTTCTTTCTCTTTCTTTGTTTCTTTCTAAACATAAAATTGGCTTTTCCAGTAACCCCATTTCTAAGAGCAGAATCATTTTTTTCTCGATTTTCTCAGGCTGGAAACCCAAGCCTTTGATTTCTGTCTTGCCCTCTTTCTCATTGCGTCCCTCCCTTCATTTCGTCTTCATTCCGACTGCCAGAGCCTTACATTTAGCCACTTCAGGGTTCAGTTGCTCTCCTCATGGTTCAGTTCCTTTCAACCAGAACCATGGTTTATCTGTGTTAAAACAGCTCCTGTACCTAGCTGATACGGTTTGGCTGTGTCCCCACCCAAATCTCATCTTGAACTGGAACAATCCCCACGTGTCAAGGGCAGGAAGAGGTGGAGCTAATTGAAACATAGCGGCAGTTTCTCCCATACTGTTCTCCTGGTAGTGAATAAGTCTCACGAGATCTGATGGTTTTATAAACAGGAGATACCCCCCACACGCTCTCTTGCTCGCCGCCACGTGAGATATCCCTTTGTTCTTTCTTTGCCGTACACCATGATTGTGAGGCCTTCCCAGCCATGTGGAACTGTGAGTCCGTTAAACCGCTTTCCTTTGTAAATTACCCAGTCTTGGGTATGTCTTTATTAGCAGCATGAAAATGGACTAACACACTAGCGTTCAAGGTTCTCCACCATCTGGTCTCATTAACCACCCAGGGATGTAGTCTCTTCCCTTCCCTCCTCACATAGTCTGTTACCCATACTCACCTCCAGGGGGCGCTCAAGACCCTCCTCCCTTTCGGCCAGTTGACTTTGTTGACCAAAGATCACAATTGGGCCACATTAAGGGGATGAAGTCAGAGCACAAGATCAAAAGTGAATTCTGATTCCTCCTCCTGTTGAAAGTATCCTGGCCAGTTTCATCTATTCCATACCGATGAAATAATATATTTAACATTTAATATAAATTAAATTATTTCAATTAATATAAATCAATTTAATAATTAGATTAATTATTGGTATAAATTAATGTTTAATACTGATAATAATAACAAGTACTTTTTTTTGAGACAGAGTCTCGCTCTGTTGCCCAGGTTGGAGTGCAGTGGCGCGATCTTAGCTCACTGCAACCTCCCTCTCCAGGGTTCAAGCAATTCTCCTGCATCAGCCTCCCTAGCAGCAACTGGGATTACAGGAACACACCACTAAGCATGGCTAATTTTTGTATTTTTTGTTGACACAGGGTTTCACCCTGTTGGTCAGGCTGGTCTCAAACTCCTGATCTCAAGTGATCTGCCTGCCTCAGCCTCCCAAAGTGCTGGGACTGCAGGCATGAGCCACCACGCCTGGCCCAGGTACCATTTCTGAGAGCTAACGACATGCAAGCAACGTGTTTTTCCTGCAGTTTCTTATTTTATTTCTCCCAAAACTCTACGAAGTATTTCATTTCGAAGATGAAGACACTGCGGTTGAGAAAGACCAGGGGATTGGTTCAAGGTTATGTGGCCCGTGGTGGGGGTGAGATGCTACCCAGGTCTGTGGCCTCCAAGCTCTCAATCCATGTTTGATGCCTTCCCACAGCCCTGGTGAAGATTCTGGTGCTGGGACCCACGTCTAACTTCTTTGCATCCTTCGTACTGCCTCAGATTTCTCATCCATCAAATGGCAACAATAATAACCTGTATTTTTTTTTCCTATGGCTGCCATTATACAGTACCACAAACTGGGCGACTTAAAACAGCAGAAATAGAGTCACTCTCATATCTGGAGGCCAGGAGTCTGTGTTCAAGCTGTTGGCAGTGCCATGCTTCCTCTAAAGGCTCCAGGGAAGAATCCTTCCTTGCCTTGCCTCTTCCTAGTTTCTGCTGTTTTGTTTGGTTTTTGAGATGGAGTGTCGCTCTTGTTGCCCAGGCTGGAGTGCGGTGGCGCAATCTTGGCTAATCACAACCTCTGCCTCCCGGGTTCAAGCGATTCTCCTGCCTCAGCCTCCCGAGTAGCTGGGACTACAGGCGTGTACCACTATGCCCAGCTAATTTCGCATTTTTAGTAGAAATGGGGTTTTTCCATGTTGGTCAGGCTGGTCTTGTACTCCCAACCCGAAGTGATCCATCTGCCTCAGCCTCCCAAAGTGCTGGATTAAAGGCATGAGCCACCACGCCAGGCCTGTTTTGTTTTTTTAATGGTCTTGCTCTGTCATCCAGGCTATAGTACAGTAGTGTGATCTCAGCTCACTGCTACCTCTGCCTCCTAAGCTCAAGCAATTCTCCCGCCTCAGCCTCCTGAGTAGCTAGGACCACAAGTGCACATCACCACACTCAGCTAATTTTTAAAATTTTTTTGTAGAGACAGGTTCTCATTATGTTGCCCAGGCTGCTCTCAAAGTCCTGGGCTCAAGCAATTATCCCACCATACCCTCCCAAAGTGCTGAGATTACAGGCGTGAGCTGCCATGCTGGGCCCTAGCTTCTGGTGTTTTTTGGCAATCCTTGGTATTCCTTGTCTTATAGATGCATCCTGACCACCCACTCTAATCTCTGTGAGTGTCTTCACATTGCTTTCCCTGTGTGTCCTCTTCTCTTCTTAAAGGACATCAGGCCAGACTTGGTGGCTCATGCCTGTAATACCAGCACTTTAGGAGACCTAGGCAGGAGGATCACTTGAGCCCAGGAGTTCGATACCAGCCTGGGCAACATGACATCCAATCAGAAACTCCCAAGGTGAAGTCTTAGGATGACTATGCTTCAAAAGGTCCCCAGGAAATTCTAATATGCAGCCAGGGTTGAGAACCACTAATTGAGATGAATACATTCAGAGTCTCAAAAGAGAAAATCCAGAATCCTGCTGTTGGAGTACCTCTAGCTACAGACTTTATTTCTCCAGAATATTATATCCTAAAAAAAAAAAAAAAAAAAAAAAAAAAAACAGGCTAGGCCGAGCCTGGTGGCTCATGTCTGTAATCCCTGCACTTTGGGAGGCTGAGGTTGGGCAGATCACTTGAGGTCAGGAGTTTGAGCCCAGCCCGGCCAACATGGCAAAACCCCATCTCTACTAAAAATACAGAAAAAAATTAGCTAGGCATGGTGGTGGATGCCTGTAATCCAAGCTACTCAGGAGGCTGAGGCAGGGAGAACTGCTTGAACCCAGGAGGTATATGTTGCAGTGGGCTGAGATTACATCATTGCACTCCAGCCTGAGTGACAGAGCAAGACTCCATCTCAAACAAACGAACAGACAAAAACTAAGAAAAACAAGCTAGTACTTTGGAAAAACCAGTAAAACTTGACAGATTTAGACCTGTGTTCCTTTTCTTAGGAAATAAGAGAAGGAACACTCTATAATTTATTTTATTTTATTTTATTAAGATGGAGTTTCAGTCTAGTTGCTCAGGCTGGAGTGCAATGGCGCAGTCTCAGCTCACTGCAACCCATTCCTCCTGGGTTCAAGCAATTCTCCTGCGTCAGCCTCCCGAGTAGCTGAGATTACAGGCGCACACCACCACGCCTGGCTAATTTTTGTATTTTTAGTAGAGAAGGAGTTTCACCATGTTGGCCACGCTGGTCTCCTGACCTCAAGTGATCCACCCACCTCAGCCTCCCAAAGTGCTGGGATTACAGGCGTGAGCCACTGCACTAAGCCAAAATTTTTTAAAAAGATATCAGTCATTGGATTTAGGGCCCACTCCAATCCAGTATAAGTATTAACTTGATTACATCTGCAAAGACCTGACTTACAATTTGAAAGAGACCAAATGAAATCTACAGGCAGGCAGCCCGGGCGGCGCCTTGAGCCTAGTTAGAAGTTGACCCTGCAGGCAGACAGCCCGGGCGGCGCCTTCAGCCTAGTTAAAAGTTGACGCCGGAC
Source organism: Trachypithecus francoisi (assembly GCF_009764315.1). Lineage (NCBI taxonomy): Eukaryota > Metazoa > Chordata > Mammalia > Primates > Cercopithecidae > Trachypithecus > Trachypithecus francoisi. Next base: position 102,139,118 of record NW_022681460.1, read on the forward strand.
CTAACCGATAATGTTATCTATAGATTTCAGATGTTGTATAGACAAGCAATGTGAAAGTCCCTGTCTTGTTCTTTTTCTGTTCTAATTACTAGTGCTTGCCATATATCTCTCAACTTCCTGAGCCCAGTATAAACATATCCCACCATATGTCTCCCCTCCATATATCCCTCAACTTCCTAGGCTCATCCCACCATATGTCTCCCTACCATATATCTTTCAATTCAAAGACTACCATATATCTCAACTTTAGAAGGACACCACCTGGAAAATCCCCGATAAGAACACAGCCGTTTGTGAGAGCGCGGGAACCAATAAAAAAACTGCTAAATGTATAAACTTAAAATGTTAACCAATTGTAATGCTGTAACCTAGAGAATTCCCTCGTTCCTCTGCAACTTTACAAGTCCTGTTTACATTAGGCTATAAAAGGCAAGTGCACGCATTGTTCAGGGCCCTCCTGTATGTTGTGGAATGGAGGGACCAAGTTCGAACTTGCATTAAAGATCCTTGCCGCTTGGCTTTGACTCTGGACTCTGGTGGTCTTTTTCGGGGAACAAACGGTCTGGGCATAACAAATTAAGATCATATTCACAGGTTCTAGATGGACATGAATTTTGTGAAGACACTATTCAATCATTCAATCCTATGCGTAAAATTTCAAGACTTTGGTGAGGCTTAAATAGGACTCTGTGTGAAAAGGTATGTATCCCAGTGCCCGGTGACTCAGTAGTGTATTACATTTGTCTCCTCACACCAGTAATAATAGGCTGTATTGTTCACTTGCCTTTCACTTGACTCAGGTGGTTCGCTTATTTTATTTTATATTTATTCTTTTTATTTTTTGAGACGGAGTCTCATGTTTCACCCAGGCTGGAGTGCAGTGGCGTGATCTCGGCTCACTGCAACCTTCACCTCCCAGGTTCAAGCGATTCTCCTGCCTTAGCCTCCCAAATGCCTAGGATTACAGGTGTGTGCCATCACGCCTGGCTAATTTTTTTTTTTTTTTTTTTGTATTTTTAGTAGAGACAGGGCTTCAGCATGTTGTCCAGGTTAATCTCGAACTCCTGACCTCAAGTGATCCGCCCGCCTCTGCCTCCCAAAGTGCTGGGATTACAGGGGTGAGCCACTGCGCCAGGCCAGTTGGCTTATTTTAGAGTGTGGACAAGCAGTTCTCCACCCTAGCTTCACATTAGGATCACCTAGGACATTTAAAGAGCAATGCTGAGGTCTCGTCAAAAACTCATCCAATCAGAAATTCCCAGGGTGAAGTCTTGGAACAAACACGCTTCAAAAGCTCCCCAGGCTGTTCTAATGTGCAGCCAGGGTTGAGAACCACTAACTGAGACTAATATATTCAGAGTCCCAAGAGAGAAAATCCAGAATCCAGCTGTTGGAGTGCCTCTGGGTACAGATCTTATTTCTCCGCAATATTAAATGCTCAATAAAAAACTAGGCTAGTGCTTTGTGAAGATAAAGACCAGTAAGAGCTAACGGATTCAGACGTGTGTTCCTTCTCTTAGGAAGCAAAGAATAGTTATGATGTTAGCAAACAGGATTTGGTTTCAATCAAGCAGTGCCCAGCAGAGGGAAGATGGAAAAACAAAATGAAAATGTAGAAAGGGTTACATGTGTCAACAGTGTTTTCAGTGTTTTCTGGTGGGTTTCAGTTTTGTCCTGAGCCCCCAATGACAAAAATGTCATCCTGAGAGGGCCAGAAACCGACTGCAGTTACTTTGCAAGAACATGTGACAAATTAAACAGCAAGGCAAGAGGTGGGGGTTGAAGTATGTAAAATTCTGTTGTTATTCATTGTGAACTCATCCAGTACCAAGGTTCGTGGAGAAACTAAATTGAATTTGAAATCTGCCCTCGGGATTCTCAACATTAGTAAGTTTAATCGAGAAGCAAATTCCACTTTGATTAAGGGTTTTTTATTAAGGGCTTTGTATTCATTAAGGGCTTCCTATGTGTCAGGTCCTGTTCTGGACACTTGGTGTATTCTAATGGATACATAAGCCTTGGGGAGCTTATACCTCTGCAAAGAGCTTAAGTTGTACTGTCAATGCACAATTGAGTTCAGTGGAGTGGAGCTTTAAGGAATATTCTTATTCTCATTGAAAAAGGGGGAAAAGTTCATTTCACAACCCAAAATGAATAACTGCAAATGTTTCAGGAGGCTGGGTTCATTATTCAGATGAAAAAACATGAAGATTAGAAAGTTGGCCTGGCGCCGTGGCTCATGCCTATAATCCCAGCACTTTGGGAGGCCGAGGCGGGCGGGTCACCTGAGGTCAGGAGTTTAAGAGCAGCCTGGCCAATGTGACGAGACCCCATCTCTACTAAGAATACAAAAAAATTAGCCAGGTGAGGTGGTGGATGTCTGTAATCCCAGCTACTCAGGACGCTGACGCAGGAGAATCGCTTGAACCTGGGAGGTGGAGGTTGTAGTGAGATGAGATGGTGCCATTGCACTCCAGCTTGGGCAACAAGTGCGAAACTCTGTCTCAAACAAAACAAAACAAAACAAAACAAAAAAACAAAAAAAAAAACGATGAAGAAGAAACAAGTTAACAGTAAGCGCCTACCATCGTCCAGAAGGTAATTTACAAGGGGGTGTTAAGCAATATAGGGGAGATAGAAAAGAAAGCCTAAGTGGGTAAGTTAAATTCAAGTTTGTGGATGAAAAATAGTTGGAATAATTAGTATTATCTGCTTCCAAGGCTGAGAACTGTATTTGCCTGTTATGTTCCACATGCCAGTGATAGGCCATCAGACAGAAGAACGGAAGCAACAGGAAAGATTCACTGGCTACAGGTTATTCATTAATGTTCTGAATCGGCACTGTCCAATAGAAATTCTGCATCGATGGGAATGTTCCATATGTGTGCTGTCCAATATGGTAGATACTAGCCTAGGGGTGCCAGATACAATATGAATGCTCAATTAAATTGCTGTTTCAGATACATACATTTTTTTTTTTTTTTTGAGACAGAGCCTCACTCTGTCACCCAGGCTGGAGTGCAATAGCCTCTTCACGACTCACTGCAGCCTTGACTTTCTGGGCTCAGGTGACGCCCTCCCCTCAGCCTCCTGAGTAACTGGGACTACAGGCATGTGCCACCAGGCCTAGCTAATTTTTGTATTTTTTGTAGATATGGAGTCTTGCTATGTTGCCCAGGCTGGTCTCGAACTCCTGGGTTGACATGATCCTCTCCCTTGGCCTCCCAAAATGCTGGGATCCCAGATGTGAACCACCATGCCCAGCCCCCTTGTCACTTGGGAGGCTGAGGCAGGAGAATTGCTTGAAAAAGCCCAGCGCGGTGGCTCACGCCTGTAATCCCAACACTCTGGGAAGCCAAGTTGGGTGGATCACTTGAGGTCAGGAGTTCAAAACTGGCCTGACCAACATGGTGAAACCCCGTCTCTACTAAAAATACAGAATTAGCCAGGCATGGTGGCACATGCCTGTAATCTCAGCTACTTGGGAGGCTGAGGCAGGAGAATTCCTTGAACCTGGGAGCTGGGAGGCAGAGGTTGCAGTGAGCCGAGATTGCACCATTGCACTCCAACCCGGGCAACAGGGCAACAGAGGGAGACTCCATCTCAAAAAAAAAAAAAAAAAAAAAAAAAAAAAAAAGGAAGGAAAGAGGAAAGGGCAGAGGAAGCAATCAGATATGGATTTGTCTCATATGAGCAGAGGGATGGCTGAGTTATATCTGTCCTTTGTCCACAAGGAATTTCCTAGTGGACAAATTGTGAGGGAGGTATGTAACATTTTTATTTTTGTATCTGTCTTATTTAGGAATAAAATGGGAGGCAGTTTTGCCTGTTGCAGTTCCCAGCCTGACTTTTCCCTTTGGCTTAATGATTTTGGGGTCCCAAGACTGTATATACAGTCACATGCTGCATGGTATTTTGATCAACAACCTAATACATGTACTTGCATTTGATGGTGGTCCCATAATATTATAACACTGTGTTTTTACTTTACCTTTTCTGTGTTTTGATGTGTTTAGATACACAAATGCTTATCATTATGTTAAAACTGCCTACAGTATTCAGCACAGAAGCATGGTGTATAGGTGTGTAACCTAGGAGCCATAGGCAGTACCACCCCACCTAGGTGCGTAGTAGGCAAGATCATCTAAGTTTGTGTAAGCACACTCTATGATGTTCACACAATTGTGAAATCGCCTAATGACACGTTTCTCAGAACGTATTCCTGCCATTAAGTGACGCATGACTGCATATAGACTGGCTAGAGAGAGAGGCTGGCAAGTCCAAAATCTGCAGGGTGGTCCAGACGGCTGGGACCAGGAAGAGCTGATGCTGCAGTTCATGTCCAAAGGGGTCTGCTGGGTGAATTTTCTCTTGCTTAGAGAAGGTCAGTGTTTTGTTCATCCAGACCTTCAACTGATTGGATGCAGCCCATCCACATTATGGAGGGCAATCTGCTGCACTCCAAGTCCAAATGTAAATGTAGTAATGTAATATGTAAACGCTCCCAGGTCAGGTGCGGTGGCTAATGCCTGTAATCCCAGCATTTTGGGAGGCCGAGGTGGGTGGATCACCTGAAGTCAGGAATTTGAGACCAACCTGGCCAACATGTGGAAACCCCATCTCTACTAAAAATACAAAAATTAGCCAGGCGTGGTGGCAGTCACCTGTAGTCCCAGCTACTTGGGAGGCTGAGGCAGGAGAGTCGCTCGAACCTGGAGGGTGGAGGTTGCAGTGAGCTGAGATCGTGTCATTGCACTCCAGCCTGGGCAACAGAGCAAGACTCCATCTCAAAAAGAACCCCAAAACCACCCCCCAAAAAAACATTTCCAGGGTGAGGCAGCAGAAGAGGGCCTGGAGGCAGGGAATCTAAGGACTTCCTAGAACTAAGTCAAAGGGAGACACTTCAGCTATAACAGGAAATATCCTCTTCATTTACATAGGGCATACACCACACACCTAGTAAATGACTCTGTAACTTTACTTCATCTTCTTCATTTACACAGGGTGTATGCCAAGTAAGTAACTTTGTAACTTCCCTTTAGCCTCTTCATTTACATAGGGCATACACAAAGTAACCAGTGGAAACCTCTAAAGGGTATTTAAACCCCAGAAAATTCTGTAACTGGGCTCTTAAGCCCCTAAGCTCAGGCCCACTCCCACCCCATGGAGTGTACTTTCATTTTCAATAAATCTCTGCTTTTGTTGCTTCATTCTTTCCCTGCTTTGTTTGTGCATTTTGTCGGATTCTTTGTTCAAGATGCCTAGAACCTGGACACCCTCCACCATTAACAATGGCAACATTCAGAATAATGTTTGACCAAATATCTGAGCCTTGTGGCCCAGCCAAGTTAACACATAAAATTAACCATCACACAGCCTAACCAGGAATGACAATACCCATTAAAGCAAAGCCCAAGTGCTTCTCTGTAAATGAGGCCTTAGGCTCTTATGCCAAGCCTACTGGCTCCAATCCATAAACCAACCTGGCTCATAGTCTTAACAAGCTTTGTCATCCAGCTTCACAAACTGGGGCAGATGAGAAACAAGGGAAGGAGACAGACAGGACTTGCAAGAGACAGATGCAACAAAAAGCGAGGAGTAACTGCCCACAGGCTGGGAGCAAGGAGGCAGAAGATCTATAAAAAGTGGACAGAAGAACTATAAAAGCTCAGCGGCCTAAAGCCCTTGAGTGTTAGGACAAATTGTTCTGCCTGCTTCAAGAAGTGAGGCTATTCTACAGCCCAGTACAGAAACCGATGTTCTTTTTTTTTTGTTTTGTTTTCTCTGGAAATGTGTGTTTAATAATTGTTTAATTTTTTTATTTATAGAAAAGATACCAAATCAAATTGAATGTATCTTTTGCATTTTGAAGATTGTCCAGTGAGGCAGAGAATTGACTGAGTTACCCAGGCTGACCACCCAGAGATCACCAACATCTCTGTCTCTCCATTGGTAAACTTGCAATGTTCCAGGATCTGGTTCTCAGCCGTTCAGGATCAGCAAATATGTTTAGGTCAGCACACCCAGAGGTCATGGGCTCCACACAGTGGATATCCATTTATCATGCTCACAGAGGATGCTACATTAAACAGCAAATGACAATTTATCAATTTACAATGAAAAATACAAATGTTGATCAGTGCAGAATTTTCAAGTTGACCTAACCAAAGCTTGTTATCTCATTTTAACAACATCTTTATACAGGAGGCTGAATTATAGACAGTCTTTGGTTTCCTCCTACAGTTGACTAATGGCATTTGTTGTGACAGGTTTGGTTAGTTGAAAGACACTCTGGCCTACATGTTTTTGCATGGTTTCCCTTATACATCACCAATAATATCTAGGATGGTTTTTCTTTCTTTTTTTTTATTATTATTATACTTTAAGTTCTAGGGTACATGTGCATAATGTGCAGGTTTGTTACATATGTATACTTGTGCCATGTTGGTGTGCTGCACCCATCAACTCGTCAGCACCCATCAATTCGTCATTTGTATCAGGTATAACTCCCAATGCAATCCCTCCCCCCTCCCCCCTCCCCATGATAGGCCCCGGTGTGTGATGTTCCCCTTCCCGAGTCCAAGTGATCTCATTGTTCAGTTCCCACCTATGAGTGAGAACATGCGGTGTTTGGTTTTCTGTTCTTGTGATAGTTTGCTAAGAATGATGGTTTCCAGCTGCATCCATGTCCCTACAAAGGATGCAAACTCATCCTTTTTTATGGGTGCATAATAATCCATGGTGTATATGTGCCACATTTTCTTAATCCAGTCTGTCACAGATGGACATTTGGGTTGATTCCAAGTCTTTGCTATTGTGAATAGTGCCACAATAAATATACATGTGCGTGTGTCTTTATAGCAGCATGATTTAGTGGGATGGCTGGGTCATATGGTACATCTAGTTCTAGATCCTTGAGGAATTGCCATACTGTTTTCCATAATGGTTGAACTAGTTTACAATCCCACCAACAGTGTAAAAGTGTTCCTATTTCTCCACATCCTCTCCAGCACCTGTTGTTTCCTGACTTTTTAATGATTGCCATTCTAACTGGTGTGACATGGTATCTCATTGTGGTTTTGATTTGCATGTCTCTGATGGCCAGTGATGTGAGCATTTTTTCATGTGTCTGTTGGCTGTATGAATGTCTTCTTTTGAGAAATGTCTGTTCATATCCTTTGCCCACTTTTTGATGAGGTTGTTTGTTTTTTTCTTGTAAATTTGTTTGAGTTCTTTGTAGATTCTGGATATTAGCCCTTTGTCAGATGAGTAGATTGCAAAAATTTTCTCCCATTCTGTAGATTGCCTGTTCACTCTGATGGTAGTTTCTTTTGCTGTGCAGAAGCTCTTTAATTTAATTAGATCCCATTTGTCAATTTTGGCTTTTGCTGCTGTTGCTTTTGGTGTTTTAGACATGAAGTCCTTGCCCATGCCTATGTCCTGAATGGTACTACCTAGGTTTTCTTCTAGGGTTTTTATGGTATTAGGTCTAACATTTAAGTCTCTAATCCATCTTGAATTAATTTTCATATAAGGAGTAAGGAAAGGATCCAGTTTCAGCTTTCTACTTATGGCTAGCCAATTTTCCCAGCACCATTTATTAAATAGGGAATCCTTTCCCCATTTCTTGTTTCTCTCAGGTTTGTCAAAGATCAGATGGCTGTAGATGTGTGGTATTATTTCTGAGGACTCTGTTCTGTTCCATTGGTCTATATCTCTGTTTTGGTACCAGTACCATGCTGTTTTGGTTACTGTAGCCTTGTAGTATAGTTTGAAGTCAGGTAGCGTGATGCCTCCAGCTTTGTCCTTTTGACTTAGGATTGTCTTGGCAATGCGGGCTCTTTTTTGGTTCCATATGAACTTTAAAGCTGTTTTTTCCAATTCCATGAAGAAACTCATTGGTAGCTTGATGGGGATGGCATTGAATCTATAAATCACCTTGGGCAGTATGGCCATTTTCACGATATTGATTCTTCCTATCCATGAGCATGGTATGTTCTTCCATTTGTTAGCATCCTCTTTTATTTCACTGAGCAGTGGTTTGTAGTTCTCCTTGAAGAGGTCCTTGACATCCATTGTAAGTTGGATTCCTAGGTATTTTATTCTCTTTGAAGCAATTGTGAATGGAAGTTCATTCATGATTTGGCTCTCTGTTTGTCTGTGACTGGTGTATAAGAATGCTTGTGATTTTTGCACATTAATTTTGTATCCTGAGACTTTGCTGAAGTTGCTTATCAGCTTAAGGAGATTTTGGGCTGAGACAATGGGCTTTTCTAAATATACGATCATGTCATCTGCAAACAGGGACAATTTGACTTCTTATTTTCCTAACTGGATACCCTTGATTTCTTTCTCTTGCCTGATTGCCCTAGCCAGAACTTCCAACACTATGTTGAATAGGAGTGGTGAGAGAGGGCATCCCTGTCTTGTGCCAGTTTTCAAAGGGAATTTTTCCAGTTTTTGCCCATTCAGTATGATATTGGCTGTGGGTTTGTCATAAATAGTTCTTATTATTTTGAGGTACGTTCCATCAATACCGAATTTATTGAGCGTTTTTAGCATGAAGGGCTGTTGAATTTTGTCAAAAGCCTTTTCTGCATCTATTGAGATAATCATGTGGTTCTTGTCTTTGGTTCTGTTTATATGCTGGATTACGTTTATTGATTTGCGAATGTTGAACCAGCCTTGCATCCCAGGGATGAAGCCCACTTGATCATGGTGGATAAGCTTTTTGATGTGCTGCTGAATCCGGTTTGCTAGTATTTTATTGAGGATTTTTGCATCGATGTTCATCAGGGATATTGGTCTAAAATTTTCTTTTTTTGTTGTGTGTCTGCCAGGCTTTGGTATCAGGATGATGTTGGCCTCATAAAATGAGTTAGAGAGGATTCCCTCTTTTTCAATTGATTGGAATAGTTTCAGAAGGAATGGTACCAGCTCCTCCTTGTACCTCTGGTAGAATTCAGCTGTGAATCCATCTGGTCCTGGACTTTTTTTGGTTGGTAGGGTATTAATTATTGCCTCAATTTCAGAGCCTGCTATTGGTCTATTCAGGGACCCAACTTCTTCCTGGTTTAGTCTTGGAAGAGTGTAAGTATCCAGGAAATTATCCATTTCTTCTAGATTTTCTAGTTTATTTGCATAGAGGTGTTTATAGTATTCTCTGATGGTAGTTTGTATTTCTGTGGGGTCCGTGGTGATATCCCCTTTATCATTTTTTATTGCGTCTATTTGATTCTTCTCTCTTTTCTTCTTTATTAGTCTTGCTAGTGGTCTGTCAATTTTGTTGATTTTTTCAAAAAACCAACTCCTGGATTCATTGATTTTTTGGAGGGTTTTTTGTGTCTCTATCTCCTTCATTTCTGCTCTGATCTTAGTTATTTCTTGCCTTCTGCTAGCTTTTGAATGTGTTTGCTCTTGCTTCTCCAGTTCTTTTAATTGTGATGTTAGAGTGTCAATTTTAGATCTTTCCAGCTTTCTCTTGTGGGCATTTAGTGCTATAAATTTCCCTCTACATACTGCTTTAAATGTGTCCCAGAGAGTCTGGTATGTTGTATCTTTGTTCTCATTGGTTTCAAAGAACATCTTTATTTCTGCCTTCATTTCGTTATGTACCTAGTAGTCATTCAGGAGCAGGTTGTTCAGTTTCCATGTAGTTGAGCGGAAACTGATGTTCTTAATCATATATCTGGGACTCTAAATAACAGCATATTTAGATTAGGGGCTTTTTATTTTTTTAAATGGAGTCTTGCTCTGTCACCAGGCTGGAGTGCAGTGGCATGACGTCGGCTCACTGCAACCTCCTCCTATCGGGTTCAAGTGATTCTCTTGCCTCATCCTCCCAAGTAGCTGGGACTACAGGCACATGCCAACACTCCCAGCTAATTTTTGTATTTTTAGTAGAGATAGGGTTTCACCATGTTGGCCAGGATGGTCTCAATCTCTTGACCTTGTGATCCACCTGCGTTGGCCTCCCAAAGTGCTGAGAATACAGGTGTGAGCCACCGCATATATTAGGGCTTTTTACAAGTATAGCTGTTACAAGAAGTGAGAGGGAAGAAAAGGGGCAGTTTTTTTAAAGGGTGGGGAGCGGGGATGGTAGTCACTGCCCTTTATGACTCCCCCACCCCCACCTCAACATTCACTCCTGCACGGGGAATGTAATGGATTATCTATTGGTTTTTCTTAAAAATAATTGCTTCTTCCTTTCTCAGGACAATGGCATCAAGATTTAATTTTAAGAGAATTGTGCCCCCCATTCTTAGGCATGTAACTAGGGTGAAATTAATACCATGACTTCTTTAGGGTGAGCCTCATGACTGCAGCCAATTGAACTATGCCATCTATCCTTCTGACTTTGGTTTTAAACTGGCATTGCAGTGATGCAAAGGGATGTTTGCTGGAGGCTTCAGAGGAAACAAAAGACACTTCCTTCCTCATCTCACTAGGTGGTGTCTCATGAGAATGTGGTCTAGAATGGCTGTAGCCATTCTGCTTCCATGAAGGAGGAGCCTGGAGCTTCCAAGTGATTGCAAGGAAGTCTTCTCTGTAGAGATTGAAGATAAAGCCAAAATTATAAAGGGCAGAGGATGTAACTGCCCAACAAGTTCTCCTTGTCTGCTGCCTGGGCAGAGCCAATTTATCGAGACAGGGGAATTGCAATAGAGAAAGTTTAATTTCCTCAGAGGTGGCTGTACTGGAGACGAGAATTTTATTATTGCTCAAATCAGTCTCCTTGTGAATTTGGGGATCAGGTTTTTTAGGCATAATTTGGTGGTTAGTGGACCCATGAGTTGGGAGTGCTGATTAGTTAGGTCAGAAATGAAATCAGAGGGAAGTTGTCGTCTTGGCACCAAGTCAGTGCCTGGGTGGGGGCCATAAGACTGTTACTAGAAAGGGGTCTCTATCCAGACGCCAAGGGAGGGTTCTTGGATCTCGCACAAGGAAGCAAGTTTATTAAGAAAGTAAACGAATAAAAGAATGGCTACTCTATAGGCAGAGCAGCACTGAGGGTTGCTGGTTGCACATTTTTATGGTTATTTCTTGATTGTAGGCTAAACACAGGGTGGATTATTCATGAGTTTTCCAAGAAAGGGGTGGGGAATTCCTGGAACTGAGGGTTCCTCCCCTTTTTAGACCATATAGGATAACTTCCTGATGTTGCCATGGCATATGTAAACTGTCATGGTGCTCGTGGGAGTGTCTCTTACATGCCAATGCATTATAATTAGTATATATATATATATACCAAATATATAATGAGTAGCGAGGATGTCCAGAGATTGCTCTCATTGGCATCTTCCTTTTGGTTGGCTTGTTTACTGTAACCTGTTTTATCAGCAAGGTCTTTTTTTTTTTTTGAGATCAAGTCTTGTTCTGTCACCCAAGCTGGAGTGCAGTGGTGCGATGTTGGCTCACTGCAACCTCCGCCTCCCGGGTTCAAGTGCTTCTTCTGCCTCAGCCTCTCAAGTAGCTGGGATTACAGGCACCTGCAACCACACCTGGCTAATTTTTATATTTTTAGTAGAGATGGGGTTTCTCCATGTTGGCCAGGTTGGTCTCAAACTCCTGATCTCAGGTGATCCGCCCGCCTTGGCCTCCCAAAGTGCTGGGATTACAGGCACGAGCCACCGTGCCCAGCCTAGCAAAGTCTTTATGACTGTATCTGTGCCCACCTCCTAAGGTCCATCCTTTGACTTAGAATGTGTAACCTCTTGGGAATGCAGCATAGCAGGTGCCATCCTCTATTCAAGATGGAGTCTCTCTGGTTCAAATGCCTCTAGCAAGACCAGGCTGGGCACGGTGGTTCATCACTTGAGATCAGGGTTCAAGACCGCTCGCCTTGGCCTCCCGAAGTGCTGGCATTACAGGCATGAACCATTGTGCCTGGCCTCCTTCACATTTCATGGGACCTTCCTCTGGGCTGGGCCATATTCAGGGAATAAGGTTATAGTGATAATAACAATGACTAATATTCATTGAGTACCCACCATTTGTTATTATAACTATTATTCTAAGCACTTTGATACATGAACTCATTTAAGCCTCTCTGCAACCCTATGACCTAGATGCTACTATTGTTTCCATTTCACAGATAGGGAAACTGAGGCATAGAGAAACTATGCAGTTTTCAAGAGCATACAACCAGTAAGTGGGTAGAACCGGGATGAACCCAAGCCAACTGACTCCAGGACTCATAGGCATTTATACTCTTAACCACTATGATTCATGGGTGACTCTTGTCAAGGATTAGAGAACAGTAGTTGTGGCCATATTAGCTACTCAAACAGTGCTTTGGATGTGTTGAAAACCCAAATTTATAAGATCATAAGAGCTCCCCTGCAGTGCTTGTTAAAAACAGATCATTTTCAGGCCAGGAACAGTGGCTCATGCCTGTAATCCTAGCACTCTAGGAGGCCCAGGTGGGCGGATTGCTTGAGCTCAGGAGTTCCAGATCAGCCTGGGCAACACAGTGAAACTCGTCTCTACTAAAAACACAAAATATTAGCCAGGCATGGTGGTGCACGCCAATAGTGCCAGACATTTAGGAGGCTGAGAAGGGAGAATCACCTGAGCCCAGGAGGTCGAGGCTGCAGACTCTGTGCCACTGCACTCCAGCCTAGGCAACCAGAGTGAGACCCTGTCTCTAGACAAACAAACAAACACAACACAACAATAACAAAACACAGATCATTTTCATAGAGATTTGGATTCAATAGATCCATTCTGGAATTAGTATTTTCAACGCGTTTGACAAATGCTGGCTAAGTAGTTCAGTAGAATGGCTCTTGAGCTGAAGAGATCCTAATTTGGTTACTCGCAGCTTTACTACCTCTCCAGATGTGTGTCACCTTGTGCAAGTCCCGTCATCTCTCTGAGCGTCAGTTTCCCCAAACGACAGATGCAGCTAATAACAGCACAACCTCCTAGGGCTGTAGTGGGGATGAAGTGAGCCGCGTGCAAAGTGCTTAGTGGCCTGTCTGGTGCATAGCAAGCAAATATAATGACAGAAAGATGGTGGCAGCCACTGGGAAGTTCAAGCTGAGACAGTCCTCCAAGACATCCACCTTTTCATTTTTTTTTTTTTTTTGTATTGGCAAGGTCTCTCGCTGTGTTGCCCAGGCTGGTCTTCAACACCTGGACTCTAGCGATCCTCCCTCCTTGGCCTCCCAAAGAGCTGGGGTTACAGGCGTAAGCCACCCCAGAGACTCCTTCTGACTTTATGATAGAGTTGTCAGATTAAAAAAAAATCAGGGCACTTTCATTCAAACCTGCAAAAAGAGAAAAATTTTAAAAAATTAGGACGCCCAGTTCAATTGGAATTTCAGATAATGAAAAAAAAAATTAACGTAAGTAGCTCCCAAATGCTGCATGGGACATATTTATACTAAGTCAGTCATTCTTTTTTTAAAAAAATCTGAAATTTCAATTTAACTGGGAGTCCTGCATTTTTACTGTTAAATCTAGTAACTCTGCCTTTAGGGAAGGACTGACCCCAAAGCCTTATTCCCGCCCACGCCTGCCCTAGACAGTGTCCAGTCGCCAGGCGCGCAGGTCGATCCCAGAGGGGCCGCTGGCGCCTCTGCTCCGCCCAGACAGCACTAGCAGCGCCCCGAGCGACCGGGCCCCGCCCCGTCCCGCCCCAGTCCCGCCCCGAGAGCAAAGGGCGCCGCCCGAAGCGGGACAGCTCAGGCGGTTGACCTGTGTGAAGTCGCGCGGCTTCCACCCACGCAGTGTTCTCACTGAAGGCCAGAAACTCGCTCGCCATGTCGGCTGCAGAGGCGGGGGGTGTTTTCCACAGAGCCCGGGGCAGGACCCTGGACGCGTTTCCTGCAGGTACTGCCCGCCCCTCACCCAGGGAGGGGACTCTGGGGCTGCGGAACCGTCCGCCGGGGGAACCTTTTGTTCAGGTGTGCTCTCCGCCAGTCGGACGCCATTCGGGGCTGCACCCGGGTCTGGGGGCCGCCATAGCTGCATCAAAGCCTGAATTTAGGAATTGCAGGGATACAGTTGAGAGGCGAGTCCGAGAGAGCGGTCTGGTCCAGGAGCCTCCCTGGCCTTGACCTAACTTCCCCCAAAGAAGGGAAGTAAGAGGAAGGCAGCAAAGCATAGTTAGTGACAGCTTGGGCTCTGCAGCGAGACCTGGTTTCCAAGCCCTGCATTAGCTTCTTGGCCTCAGTTTCCATATCTGTAAAACGGGAATACTTGTGGGTGTTACTGGATAAGCGCTCGGTGCATGTTAGAGGCCATCGGTTTTATTAAGGTTGTTCACCGTTATGTGTTCTATACGCCATAAGTACAGTTATTTACTATAAGTCGTTCTCCGAAGTGGTAACATTGCCCCATCAGAGCAGTAGAGAGGGAGGGCAGTCGAGAGTCGTGGTAAAGTGCTTGGATTTTGGATTTAGATTATCTGCTTGGCCGTAAAAAGGGGTTTGATAATACCTGTTTCATAGAGTTTTTGGAAGCGTAAACAGATCAAAAGTATTTTTGTAACCCGGTGTTGAACGCATGCTAGGTGCTAAGTCAAGAGGGAGGTTTGTTACTGGTTCCTTGATTCCCGTCTGTTGCTTTTTACTGCCTGGAGCCAGATCGCCTTCCAGGCTCTCACCAGCTTTATACCCCCAAGGAAGTCACCCTAAATGCCCTACATGATCGGGCTTGTGTCCACTTCCTTCAGGGTTGTCATTCTCTCTCTTGCCCAATTCTGAAACAGGTTTTGTTGTTGCCCTTGTTTGAACTGCATTTGAAAGGGCCAAGGCCGTTCTTTCCCTGAGGGTCTTGGCGCTTGCTGTTTTCTGCTGCTAGCAGGGTTGGTGAGCCTGGCTCTCTCAGCCGTGACACCTCATTTTAAAGTTCATTCACTTCCTCATAGAGACTTTACCTGCTACCTTACGTAAAGTAGGTTTCTCTTGTAATTCTATGCTAAAACCTTATTTATTTATTTATTTATGGCGGAATCTTGCTCTGTCGCCCAGGCTGGAGTGCAGTGGTGATCTTGGCTCACTGCAGCCTCCGCCTCCCAGGTTCAAGCGATTCTCCTGCCTCAGCCTCCGGAGTAGCTGGGACTGTAGGCAAGCACCACAACTCCCGGCTAATTTTGTGTTTTTAGTAGAGACGGGGTTGCTCCATGTTGGTCAGGCTGGTCTCGAACTCCCAACCTCAGGTTATCTGCCCTCCTCAGCCTCCCAAAGTGCTGGGATTACAGGCCTGAGCCACCGCACCTGGCCTGGGACGACTGTATTTTAATGCAACTTGTCTTTTTTGTCCAACATGAAGATTTTGCTCTTTTCTTGCTGGGCAACATTCCATTGGATGATTATATACTTTATACATTCTGTTGATGTATACGCTGAGTATCTTCCCTTTGCCTCTCCAAACCTTTCTCCCTTCCCCAGGGAGTTGCCCCAGGGGATTGCCCTCCATGAACTACATCAGTGGGCTCCTTGCCTTTTGGTTTTCCTTTGGGCTCATCCAGTGGGGAGCCCTGAGAAGAAATAAGAGAGGGAGAGAAGCAAAAGGCAGCTGTATTTATTCTTGCAGTTTACTCTCTGTGAAGTTGCCTGGCTTGGCTGTCTTCCTCTCCACCCCTGAAGGTCAAGGTCGCTCCTTCTCTCAGGACAGCTTTTCTCTTCATTCTCTCTAGTTCTGTATTTGAGTAACCATTTCCTCCTTTGAGGCGTGGGAGTGGCAGTGGTTCTGCTTTTCTATCCTTGGGTTGCGACACCCCCTTGTAGGTTTCGTCCACCCAACCCACGCCAAGTAATCCCTTTTTAAGCGCTTTTAAAAATTATCCTAATTTGAGAATGCCAGCTATTTCCTGTAAGGATCCTGACTGATAGAATGCCCATTTAGTTGTTTCTGGTTTTTGCCCTTGGTAACAGTGCTGTTTTGAACATTCTGTACAAATCTCTTTTTGGACACATAGGAGAGTTACTCCGAGGCATATACCTACGAGCTAAGTTCTGGGTTATAGGATATAATCATCCCCAGCATTACTAGATATGGTCAAACTGCCTTCCAAAGTGGTAGCACCAATTTATACTCCCACCAGCAGTATATGAGAGTTCCCTGTTGCTGTATATGTATATATATTTTTTCTTTCAGTTCAAGAAATACTTGTTGTGGGCCGGCCGCAGTGGCTCACGCCTGTAATCCCAGCACTTTGGGAGGCCGAGGCGGGTGGATCACCTGAGCTCAGGAATTCGAGACCAGCCTGGCCAAACCGCCTCTCTACTAAAAATACAAAATTAGCTGGGTGTGATGGCGCATGCCTATAGTCTCAGCTACTTGGGACTTGGGAGGCTATGGCAGGAGAATTGCCTGAGCCCGGGAATCAGAAGTTGCAGTGAACCAAGAACATGCCACTGTACTTCAGCTTGGGCAATAGAGTGAGACTCCATCTCAAAAAAAAAAACACAATATTTCTTATATTCCTATTGCACTCTCCAGTATTGTGTAGAATAGGAAGTTAGGGGCGGGGGAGTGCTTCAAGTTACATGCTCTCAGAGGCTTATAATAATCCAGGTACAAAGCTAGGGCACAAAATATAATGCTTGGCTACTGGTGGGCTCTGAGGTCATTCAGGCAGGGCTTCCCTGAGGACATGTTGCTTCATCTGGTTGCTAGAAGAGGAGTATGAGTTAACTGGGTCATGAAGGCAGGGAAGACCATTGTGGACCATGGGCAGAGCAAGTGTGAGACTCCTAGGACAGGGCAGGGTGGGAAAGGGAAGGATGAGAGCTGAAGGAAATCTCTGAGTCTAGAGCAGAAAGATGAGATTGGGGCGTGGTGTGGAATGAGGCTGGAGAAGGGGGTGGTGGTAACCAAGAATTTTCATTGTATCCTAATAGCATCAAGAGGTTTCAAGCTGGATGTGTGAAGAGGCAAGGACATATGATCAGATTTTTATTTTGAAAAGAATGGTCTGGTTACAGCAATGGCAGCAAAAGCATTTCTACTTTAGAGCAACTTGGGGTGCAATCCAGTTGGAAGCTGGAGCTCAAGGATTTGTCTGGAAGCTGCATTTCTGTGGCTCCCTGTGATTTACTTTGTGTTTTTTTGTTTTTGTTTGTTTGTTTTGAGATGGAGTCTCGCTGTGTCACCCAGACTGCAGTGCAGTGATGCTATCTTTACTCACTGCAGCCTCCACCTCCCAGGTTCAAACAATTCTCCTGCCTCAGCCTCCCGAGTAGCTAGGATTACAGGCATGTACCACCACGCCCGGCTAATTTTTGCATTTTTAATAGCGATGGAGTTTCGCCATGTTGGCCAGGCTGGTCTGGAACTCCTGACCTCAAGTGATCCACCCGCCTCAGCCTCCCAAAGTACTGGGATTTACAGGCGTGAGCCACCGCACCTGGCCCCCATTGTTTACTTTGAATGTGTTTATTTGCTGTAGCTGGAGGTACCTATTGCGCACGGGGTGTCTTCCAGTGGAGTTGATGGGAGTGCTGAGGTATAGAAGCTTCCTAGGCCATTGCAGCTGCCAGGGGGCCACCACTGGGACCAGAGGATCAGAGGGCATCTCCCCTGGATAAGAATGGGGGTGCTGGAGAGAGACTTGACGATAAATCTATGAGACACCTACCTGCTGATAGAAGGAGAGAGTGACCTGGAACTTTTCTTAGCCCCGAGTAAATCTAGAAGTGGGGCCAGCACTTGGTCTCCTCTGTGATCCATGCAGTCCCATAGACACACCCAGGATGGGTCATTCAATGGAGGGCCTTTAGAGGCTCAGCCTCAGAGTGTTCTGCTGAGAACCCCAGGCTTGTGGCTTCGCATTACTAGGCGCTGAACCGTAACCTACCATCGCTGCTTCCGTTGCACTCACTGACAGTTTCCCGGGGTCCTGACTCTATGAGCATCACTGGCAACTTGGAGAGGTGCCCTTAGAGGCATCAGAGGTCTCTCCAGACTCCTTGGGAAGCCAGTAGAGTTGCCCCTTGGGCAGACTGAGAAAGTTCAAGAACTGACTTTTCGAGGCTGGGAGTGGTGGCTTGTGCTTGTAATTCTAGCACTTTGGGAGACCGAGGCGGGTGGATCGCTTGAGGCCAGGAGTTTAAGACCAGCCTGGCCAACATGGCGAAACCCCGTCTCTACTAAAAATGCAAAAATTAGCCAGGTGTGGTGGCATGCACCCGTAATCCCAGCCACTCAGGAGGCAGGAGAATAGCTTGAACCTGGGAGGTGGAGGTTGCAGTAAGCCAAGATCGCCGGCTGCACTCCAGCCTAGGAGACAGTGATGACTGTGTCTCAAAAAAAAAAAAAAAAAAAAAAAAAGCTGGCTTTTCCCCTTCTCTTGCCAAAACATACACCGTCAAAGGGGTTTGATTAACTCAAGCAACAGTCCCTAAAATTCACAGCTTTGAACCATCACCTGTGCTACAGAATTAGCTCATTGAGCAGTTTGTTTTCCAAGTGTAGCCTGCCGATTAAATGAAAGAGCGCTTTGCTTTAAGACGCATTTCCTCCTGCCGGTGATTTACCTAACAGTATTCCCATCAACTCCTTCCAGTAGTGGTGTGTGTGACACTTGGTTTCAGTCATCCGTTCCCTGTTAACATAATCTGCTAGGCTCTGTTGATGGATGTTGATTTAAAAAAAATGGTACACGTCTCATCTGAGAAAGCTCACATTCCTAAGGCATGTTCAGATATTCATTTTAATTAGGCAAATTGATAATTAGGTTTTCTTGACACATATCCTAATTAGGACTACTTTCTTCTAGTAATTGTCTTTTGAGAAGTTTATGGCTTCTGTTTTGAAGAAATCCTAAAAGGGAGAGATATTAAGATAAAATATGCTTTTTAAGTGACTTATATTTAATTATTTTTAGGTCCAAATCTGTTTTTCCAGTTTGATATTTTCCCTTCAGAGAACTGGATTAATAGGTGGCATTCTTAAAAAGATTATTTTCCCGGACATTTCAAACCTCTGCTGCTGTTCCTAAGAAGCTGGTGGAATTTGCTATATCCTGAATCTCTCCTTATACTCTCTGAAAAACTTCTCCCATGGCAGAGAATAAATAGAATCTCAGTAAAAAAAAATAACTCACTCCGTCTCTTGCAGGTCTCACCTAAGAACTTTTCTAGAAATAGTAGACCTGGAAAGGTATCTCCAAGTTTGAACTTGAAGGTATCTCCAAGAGTTGAAAATATTGTGGTTTTAAAAATTATAACAGGATGATGATGATGATGAAATAAATGCTTTCAATTGTGCCATACATTTAGGCCAAACTAGTTATCTCTTATTTGAGATATGTTTGAAAGTCTTATTTGAGGGTTTCTATGACTAAATTGGGCTTGTGATTACTTTCTCAACTCTTCGTTATAATCATCAATCAAGAGATAGAGTGACCAGGACACATGTGTAAAAAGTTCACACTATAACATTTCCAGAAAACACAATTAATTTTATTTTTGAATGTCGGGGTTTTTCCGGATTTTAAAAAATTTATTTATTTATTTATTATATTTTATATCTTTTGAGGTGGTCTTGGTCTGTCACCCAGACTGGAGTACAGTGATGTGATCATGGCTCACTGCAGCCTCAATCTGTGGTGCTTAAGTGATCGTTTCACCTCAGCCTCCTGAGTAGCTGAGACTACAGGCATGTACCACCATGCCTGGCTAATTTTTAAATATTATTTTAGAGACAAGGTCTTACTATGTTGCCCAGGCTGGTCTTGAACTCCTGAACTCAAGCCATCCTCCCACCTCAGCCTCCCAAACTGTTAGGACAAGCTTGTTCAACCCATGGTCCGCTGGCCACATGTGGCCCAGGATGGCTTTGAATGCGTTCAGGAACGAATTCCTAAACTGTCTTAAAAGTTGAGATTTTTTTGCGATTTTTTTTTTTTTCTTCTTGTGACTTTGCTGTCTTTTTCCACCTGTAGACTATAAATTCTTGAGGAGCAAGAAGCCCAGACCTAGGATGGTGTCTGGCAGTAGTGGACATTCAGTGGCTTTTTTTTTTTTTTTAAGGCAGAGTCTTGCTCTGTCGCCCAGGCTGGAGTGCAGTGGCATGATCTCAGCTCACAGCAACCTCTGCTTTCTGGGTTCAAGTGAGTCTCCCGCCTCAGCCTTCCGAGTAGCTGGGACTACAGGTGCATGCCACCGCACCTAGCTAATTTTTGTATTTTTGGTGGAGACGGGATTTGACCATGTTGGCCAGGCTGGTCTTGAACTCCTGACCTCAAGTGAACTGCCTGCCTTGGCCTCTTGAAGTGCTGAGATTACAGACCTAAGCCACCACACTTGGCCTCAGTGACCATTTAATATTGAGTAAATGAATGAGTGTGAATGAATACACTCCATCTGGGTCACCTGTGTGTATCTGTCCAACCCACTGCTGTCAGGCACCATGGAGTCTCCGGACTAAACAAAGCTGAGACCAAGGTATTGATCAAACCAATACAGGTTGTTGGCTGGGTGCGGTGGCTCACGCCTGTAATCCCGGCACTTTGGGAGGCCGAGGCGAGTGGATTACTTGAGGTGAGGAGTTTGAGACCAGCCTGGCCAACATGGTGAAACCCCATCTTTACTAAAAATACAAAAATTAGCTGGGCATGGTGGCTGGCACCTGTAATCCCAGCTACTCTGGAGGCTGAGGCAGGAGAACTGCATGAGCCTGTGAGACGGAGGTTGCAGTCAGCCAATATCATGCCACTGCACTCCAGTCTGGGCCACAGAGCAAGACTCCATTTCCAAAAAAAAAAAAAATAAAGAGGTTGCATGACTATGCCAGGTGGCTGTGCACCATGTACACTACTCCATGGCATCTAGAGGCAGAGGTTTTGCCTACCCGTGGCTGCCCTCGCATGCAGCACATCTGCCCGAAGGAAGGGTTACCTTCTCTTTGCATCTGGGGCTTCTGTTAGCCTGGCCTTGTGCCTGCACAGCTACTTCTGCCCAGGGAAGGTGCCTCCTCCCAATTCTCCCCAGAGTGCTGCCTGGGACAGCAGCTGCCTGCTGTCTTGTGAGGGAAATGGGGAAAAAAAATAGCAGCAAATATCCACCAAAAACAGGCAAACCCCAAGTGGAGTTCTGCTCTTGAAAAGTGAGAGAGGTTCTGGAAATGTCTTTTCCCCTCT
The DNA here is from genome assembly GCF_009764315.1 of Trachypithecus francoisi. Classification (NCBI taxonomy): domain Eukaryota; kingdom Metazoa; phylum Chordata; class Mammalia; order Primates; family Cercopithecidae; genus Trachypithecus; species Trachypithecus francoisi. Next base: position 102,160,212 of record NW_022681460.1, read on the forward strand.
TTAACTGTCATCTCAAATGGCATCGGCCAAAGCCAGTGATGCCGAAAGCTGCCTGGCCACAGAGTCCCAGCCCATCTGCTTTCTTAGTTCTCTGAAGAGTTGCAGATAAAGATTTTGGCAGGACGGCCAGTGTGGCAGCCAAGCCATGACTCAGAAGCTTTTGTGTGTCTCAGAAACTACCTTTTGAATGCATTTAGGCCAATAAAAGAGAGGTTGGGTACCTTTTTACAGGTTGAGCATCCCTAGTGCAAAATGCCCTAAGATCCGAAACTTTTTGAGCACTGACTTGATGATCAAAGGTCATGCTCAAAAGCATTTTGAATTTCAGATTTTACAGATTAGGAATGCTATACCAATTTGCATATGCAAATGTTCCAAAATCTGAAAAAATCTGGAATCTGAAACTCTTCTGGTCCCAAGCATTTTGAATAAGAGATATGCAACCTGTACTTAGGACAAGTCATTTGGAGACTCTGAGGATACTGCTGTCACAATTAATTATTTTGGGGGTTGGGGGAGGGATAGGGTCCTGAGGGACACTAATTTTTTTTTCTTTAACAACTCTTAGCATACCCTACAGTTCACCATGTTAATTGTTAATTAAATAATATTTACTACTTTGGGCTTCTTTCTGATTTAACAGTCTAAACGTGTACAATTCAGTGACTTTTAGTATATTCACAGAGGTGTACAACCATCACCACAATCAGTTTTAGAACATTTTCCTGAATCCAAGAAGAAACCCTGCACCCCTGTGCTAAAACTGTCCCCAAAGTCCCCCAACCCCTAAAGAGCCACTAATGAAGGAACTCTTAATCTGCTGCATACCATTCTGGCAGCTTCACAGTAGGGACATTAAGATTGTTAAGTCAGAAAGAGTCTCAAAGTGGTAAATATTGTTTAGCTACTCTTTGGTGGTTTTTTTTTTTTCCTTTACCACTAAAATAAGATTAGTCCCAAGAGCAGTTGAAGGGTTTTGCTGGAGACATTTAGATTGTGATTCACTATGCAGGTTGCTATTGTGAGAAACTGCAAAAATTGCATTTTGTTGCCATTTGCTCTTTAGCCAGAAAGCCTCCAGGCGGCTGTGAACCTACCCGTCTTTGCTGCTTTATAACCAAAGCAATAGCCACAGTATACAAAGGAAAAGATGTTGAGACCATAGCATGTAAATATATATGTGTCTCTCATCAGATGTTTGCTAGCCCCACCATGTGCTGGGGGAACCAAGAGATGGGTGAGTCTTTAAAAAGTCTGTCTCTGCTAAGGTAAGGGTAGGGGTTACTATGAGTGGTAGTCATGGTATGAGTAACTCACTTTTGACCACTTGCTCTTTGTCTAGTCCAAATGCTTTACATGTTTTAAGTCATTAATTCTTCCCAACTATAAGGAGACTGAGGCCCAGAGAGGTTCAGGAACTTGCATCATGTCACGTAGCTGGTAAAGGATAGAAATGGGATTTGAACTTGGGCACTCAAGCCTTAGTCTGGGCTCCACTGGAGCTCGGTTAAGAGTTTTGGGAGATAGAGGCCCAAAGTCAGTCTTCAGCATGGTCTGTCCCCTGCCTCCTGCTCCAGCCTTCTGGTCACTCAGGGTCTGGGTACTTGCAGTGCCCGCTGCCTGGAGCGCGTCTCCACAGCCCCATCCGCTGGCCATTCTGTCTTGCAATCAGCCTGATTACCCTGTAGTTGTAAAGAGCGAAGTGTGTAATTGAGTTGTGTAACTGACTTAGTTATTTGCTTGTTTGTTGTGCATCTCCCCTGCTATCGTGTAAGGTTTTAAGGAACAGGATCCATCAGCATTGCTCACTGTTGAATGTCCAGCCACTGACAGCCAGTGTCATAGAGCACATGCTCAGAACATACCTGCTTGAGTGAAGGAGGCCAAGCTGCATCTGCCTACAGGGCAGGGAGCATTTGAGCTGGCAGGGAAGGGTAGAAGGGATTTCAGCAGGAAGAGTTGGTAGAAAGGAGAGCATATCCCGGAAAGAGGAGGGGAAGTGTATTAATCCGTTCTCACTGCTAATAAAGACAGAACCAAGACTGGGTAATTTATAAAGGAAAGAGGTTTAATGGACTCACACTTCACATTGCTGGGGAGGCCTCACAATCATGGCGGAAGACAAAGGAAGAACAAAGGGACATCTTACATGGTGGCAGGCAAAAGAGCATGTGCAGGGGAACTGCCCTTTATAAAACCATCAGATCTCGTGAGACTTATTCACTATCATGACAACAGCATGGGAAAGACCAGCCCCCATGATTCAGTTACCTCCCACTGGGTGCTACTCATGACATGTGGGAATTATGGGAGCTACAATTCAAGATGAGATTTGGGTGGGGACACAGCCAAACCGTATCAGGAATTATGGGGTGTGTTGGAGAAGCAGATAGTGGTCTATCTGGGGGGAATCCTGTGGTATGTCTTAAGCAGGGTTTCTTAACCCCCCAGCATCGTTGACATTTATGGGCTGGATTTTGCTGTGAGTTCCTGTCCTGTGTGTCATGAAATGTTTAGCGGCATCTCTAGCCTTTATCCACTGGATTCCAGCAGCACCACCCACTTCCCAGTGTGGTACCCCAAAATGTCTGTGGACATTGTCACGTGTCAAAATCATCCCTGGTCTGATGGGACTACAGCCACTGTCCATTAGGACCAGTGAGATACGGCTGGAAGAGGCCAGGTGCAGCGGTTCAGGCCGGTAATTCCAGCACTTTGGGAGGCTGAGGCAGGTGGATCACTTGAAGTCAGGAGTTTGAGACCAGTGTGGCCAAGATGGTGAAACTCATCTCTACTAAAAATAAAAAACATTAGCCGAGTATGGTGGCACACTCCTGTAATCTCAGTTGCTCGAGAGGCTGAGGCAGGAGAATTGCTTGAACCTGGGGGGCAGAGGTTGCAGTGAGCCAAGATCGTGCCACTGCACTCCAGTCTGGACGACAGATCAAGACAACATCTCAAAAAACAAAGATACAGCTGGAAGAACTTTGGGCCCCTTTTAGGCCCAAGTGCTAGAATGAGTGGGAATCCATTGATGTCTTCATCTTTTTCTTCACCAAATATTGACTGATGCCTGCCACATGCCAGACTGAATAATACAAGCTGCTGATATGCTAGAAAGGGAATGTAAACGTGGGCCTGCCCTGGAGCTTTCAGGATGGTGGCTCTGTAGCCAGGAATTTGATGATCTGGTTGAGGGATTGGGAAGAGACATAATGACAGCAACTGCCTGAGATGAACTGGAGTAGGGAGAGCTGCAGGGAGCCATCCTGGCAGCCTCCTTCTCCCAGGTGGGAATCATGAAAACCTGGCCCAAGAGTAGTTGGTGGTGGGAACGGGAAGGTGGGGCTGTTGCAGGGATGTTGTAGACGTGGAATGATGCAATTTGGCTGGCTACATGCACAGGATGACACACGATCTTAAGATCTGTAGATTGGGGGACTAGGGATGATGGTGGCAAAATTAGCGAGGTCTAGGGAGGGAGCCAGTCTTAAAGAAAGACGTGCAGCCATAGAAAAGAATGAGCTCATGTCCTTTGCAGGGACATGGATAAAGCTGGGAGCCATCACTTTCAGCAAACGTAGGAACAGAAAACCAAACGCAGCATGTTCTCTCTCGTAAGTGGGAGTTGAACAATGAGAACACATGGGCAAGGGAGGGGAACATCACACATGGGGGCCTGTTGGGGGATTCGGGGCAAGGGGAGGGAGAGCATTAGAACAAATACCTAATGCATGCGGGGCTGAAAACCTAGAGGACGGGTTGATAGGGGCAGCAGACCACAATAGCACATGTGTGCCTATGTAACAAACCTGAATGTACTGCACATGCATCCCAGAATTTAAAGTACAATTTAAAAAAAAGAAAGAAAGGTGATGGATTTGCCTGTGGAAGTGTTGAATTTAAGATCCTGATGGGACAAGCTGGGAGCTTGGTCGTGTCCAGAAAACCAAACATACTATGTTCTACTCTTTTTTTTTTTTTTTTGAGACAGAGTCTTGCTCTGTCACCAGGCTAGACTGCAGTGGCGCAATTTTGGCTCACTGCTGCCTCTGCCTCCCAGGTTCAAGCAATTCTCCTGCCCCAGCCGCCAGAGTAGCTGTGAGTACAGGTGTGCGCCACCATGCCTGGCTAATTTTTATATTTTTAGTACAGATGGAGTTTCACTGTGTTGGCCAGGATGGTCTTGATCTCTTGACCTCATGATCCACCCCCTCAGCCTTCCAAAGTGCTGGGATTACAGGCGTGAGCCACTGCACTCAGCCAATATGACTTTTGTTACAAAAATCAAGTTAAGAAAGCTATTTATCATTGTGTTCTACCTTGAGTTATTTGAGGTTGCATACAAGTAACAGGTTTAGCACATCATGAGAGCACAAATTATAATGTAAGGTATTACTTAATAACGTGGCTGCCCTCCGGGCCTTTTCCTAGTTGGGTGATGAAAGCAGTGATTCATTTGCTTTTGGGGGCGCATTTATTATAGTTAGTCATTGATCAACTGGTAATAGTGAAAGAATCAATAAAATTTCTAATTCTTGGTATATATTAAAAAGTCAGCTTTCATTAACATTGACAAATATGCCTAAAAGGGATAATAAAAATGGGAGAGGAAATATATTAGCAGAGACAAATCCAAGAAAACATTTAGTTTGTGATTTTAAAAGTTCAATGGTAAAGAGCAATTGCAATTTGACTATCTGTCTTTCAGACAGGATATTGGCACATAAACAGGCTCATAGGAAAGATTAATGGTAAAGCATTGTGTGAAAATTCTTCCAGGTTTTTAAGATTCTTCTCTGAATGCAGTTGCTTTGCACCTGATAATGTTTAAAGAAAACCTACAGGCCTTTCTGTCCTTAGTTTGATATTACCCAAAATTCACTGTATATTTATCCCTCAGTTTTGAAATACGGTTTCTGTGACAGTGTTTTGTAAGTTAGCTGAAATGTGGAAGTGGCCAGATCTTGTTATTCTCTGTACAACAGATGAATCTGATTTCTAAGGTCAATTTTTCATTTAAAAGTATTTCAAAGTTAATTTTACAATTCGATTTAGAAAATTATGGCAACTCAGGCTGGATGCGCTGTCTCATGGCTGTAATCCTAGCACCTTGGGAGGCTGAGGTGGGCTGATCACTCGAGCTCAGGAGTTCTAGAGCAGCCTAGGCAACATGGCAAAACCCCGTCTCTACCAAAAATACACAAAATTAACCAGGCATGGTGGCGGGCACCTGTGGTCCCAGCTACTTGAGAGGCTGACATGGGAGGATCGCTTGAGCCCGGGAAGTGAAAGTTGCAGTGAATTAAGGTCATGCCACTGCACTCCAACCTGGGTGACACAGTGAGACCCCATTAAAAAAAAATTTATGGTAACTCATTAGCTTATCATTATTATTTTTTTTCCTGGCTTGTTTGGCTAGATGTAGGCATTCCTGGCTTATATATGTCTTCTCTATAGTAATTTCACCTGTCCTGAAATGTGGGCGAGTGATGTCTGTGGCAGAATATGCAAAGGTGGGCCTGGTTTGCCCCTCAGCCTTTGTAGATCTCAGTCCATGTATTTTCCTTTGCTGGGTCTCCTCTTCCTCACCTCTAAGCAGAATGGAAAGATTACTATAGATAAGGGCTTGTCATTGCATATGCCACAGCAGCCAGGTGGTAAATTGGGCCAGGTGGGGACTGTGGCAAATTTGAGAGCACAAACCCCATGTAAAAGCACAACCACTGTACAGACCCAGAGAGTCACTAGCACACTTCATTTGGGTCTGATGTGGCCAGATTTTCCAGGAGAATCCAGAAAGCCAGGTATATATATATGCAACTCATGAATTAAAAAGGCTGGCAACAAATTCAGAAATTTACAAATGCTGCTTGGGCCCCACAGCACACATCTGATAACCAGACCTCATCCACAGATGTCGAGTTTGTAATCTCTGGAAGAGATCACCACTGAGCACTCACAGAAGATAGATGTCTCGGCCCCAGCCTGTGCCTCAAATCAACCCTGCGCTGTTGGCAGGGACCCTGAACATCATGGCCGACCAGGACAAAGCTCTGGGTCTTGCCATTGTTGTCTTTGTGTACAGTTAGCCCATTTATCAAGATGTTCCATTTGAAGGAAGCTTTTTGGAGAGAAAATGTCAGTATTGAGGTGGATAACTTGAGGGCAGCCCAGAGCATGTTCTGTCTTCTTTGTGGCTGTCTCCACTCCAGGCCATCCAGCCCAGCAGCACTGAGGTTCTGAATAGCTCTTGGGTAGAAGTTGCTGGGTCTTTATTGTGTGACCTTGAACTTGAAGCATGCCTAAGCCCCATCTCCCTTCCCCCTCACTACCCAGACCTCAGCATCTCTCCCTTGGTTTAATGAAAGGCTGGTTAAAGTAACTCTGAGAGTCCCTCCAGCACTAACAGTTTCTAGTACTTAGGTGGGAAAAGGCGGGCTTCTGTGAGTTAAGCCTTCTGATCTCACCAGGATGAGCTACAATAAATGGCCTTATTGAGTACAGTGCTGGAAGGTCAGGTGCAAATGTAACATTAACTGAGATAAGTTAAGTATGTGAGGCTAGCGCTTAGATTTATATTACCATCCATGGCTGACTCTCAGCTGAGCCCAGTGATCTCACCTCCGGGTGTTCATGCTCTGTGTGATCCCCTGCACTTAAGGTGGGCTGCCCTAGTGACTTGATTGTAATGAGCACAGCACAGCAAAAGTGATGGGAAGTTACTTCCATCGTGATGGTATATAAGATTGTAACTTCCATTTGCTAGCAGACCCTCTGCCTTGTGTGGTTTGATGAGGCAAGTCTCCATGTTGCAAGCTGCCATATTGGAGAGGCCCATATGGCAAGGAACTGAGGGCAGCCTCCAGTCAGCAGCCAGTGAGGAACTGAAGCCATCAGTCCTACCACCTACAAGGAGCTGAATCCTGCTAACCACTATATAAGTAAGCTTGGAAATAGATCCTTCCCCATGTGAGTCTTCAGATGAGACCTCAACATTGACCAGCACTTCTGTTGCAGCTTGTGAGAGACCTTGCAGAGGACTAGCTAAACCATGCCAGACTCCCACAGAGGCTATGAGATAATAAATGTGGGTTGTTTGAAGCTGATACATTTGTAGTAGTTTGTTACACAGCAGTAGAGAGCTAAATTACCTTCTCTATGAATCTGTTAAAAAATTAACGTTGAAAAAGTTAAATTCACTGGTTGGGTGCGGTGGCTCACACCTGTAATCCCAGCACTTTGGGAGGCTGAGACGGGTGGATCAACGAGGTCAGGAGTTCAAAACCAGCCTGGCCAACGTAGTGAAACCCCATCTCTACTAAAAATACAAAAATTAGCCAGGCGTGGTGGCAGGTGCCTATAGTCCCAGCTACTCAGGAGACTGAGGCGAGAGAATCGCTTGGACTGGGAGGTGGAGGTTGCAGTGAGCTGAGACCACGCCAGTGCACTGCAGTCTGAATGACAGAGTGAGACTCCATCTCAAAAAAAAAAAAAAAGAAAAAAATTCATTCTGTACATTCTTATTCATAACGTATAGGTGTTTTAATTAAATAAATGTATGTTTTTACCATATGTTAACACTAAATACCTTATAGGCATTATCCAGAGCTTTGTGTAAGTTGCTTCTAAAGTTTATGGTCTTGTTTGATACCATCTGGGTCAGAAATGAGATCTTAACACTTTTTTCTTTTATTCCTTCCATACATATTTAAGTTTGTCTCAGAATTTGACCTTGGTCTTAATCATAGTCATCAGTTAGGACCCCTGACTGGGTTATTTTTTTAAGTCAATTTTGGAAGAAAAATACAGACTTCTTTGTTGTGCACTGGAAAACGTGTGTGTATGTATGCGTATGTGTGTATGTGTGCGTGTGTGTGCACATGTGTACACATGCATGTGTGCTATATACTCATACTTGCTAATGGGTGCTTTTTCCATGAAGTCATGTAAAAATAAATTAGAACTTACTAATTAGTAATGAATTCCCTGATTAACTTCTTATTTTTGAGATGGAGTCTCTCTTTGTCACCCAGACTGGAATGCAGTGGCACGATCTTGGCTCACTGCAACCTCTGCCCCCCGGTTCAAGCGATTCTCCTGCCTCAGCCTCCCGAGTAGCTGGGACTACAGGCACACACCACCATGCCCAGCTAATTTTTGTATTTTTAGTAGAGACGGGATTTCACCATGTTGGCCAGGATGGTCTTATCTCTTGACCTCCTGATCCACCCACCTCGGCCTCCCAAAGTGCTGGGATTACAGGTGTGAGCCACCACGCCCAGCCCAAATTCTTACTTTTCAGAGAATCTTGACGCTTAGTTTTGCAAGGCTATATAAACGGTGATGACTACATAGTAATGAATAATACAGAGAAATATTTAGGGCCAAATGCATGACCTGTACATAGGCAGAGAACTAACAATGACCAGGGAAGTATGCAAAACCAAACCAAAACAAAATAAAAAATATACCACCACTAACAACCTGAACAAAACCCCTCTGAAGTGTTACTTTAGTTGAAGGAAACGATAGTCATTGTGCTTCTATTTCTCATCCAACGCATGTAAGTTACAGGCCACTCGAGTTCCTTGGTTAGTTGTAGACTGGTGCTTCCCACATTTGGATGTGCACATAGATCACCCGGGGGTTCAGTAAAATGCACATCCCGACCCAGTGGATCTGGGGCCAGAGATTCTGCGTTTTGAACATGCTCCCAGGCAACGCCAATGTCACACCTGGATGAGTAAGGCTGTGGCCTAGCCCTGCCATTTCTGTGCCATGAACAACCTGCTGGTTTCTGCTGTCAGGTAACCCTCACCTTGTCCCTCTTCATCAGCCTCGTTGCCAGGCAGTTCTGCTTCTTAATTAGTATTGTCAGGCTTGTACCTTTTGACTGGGCAGTCTCATATTTAAGCTTTTTTGCTAGGAAAGGTAGGGGGAAAAAACTGGACCCCTGAGTGTCTTCCCCCCCCCCCAGTAATGACAAATACTGTCATACTTTATAGACACTGACTTTGCAAATCCTGTCATGCTTTAGGAGTGGACCTCAGTTTATCCCTACTTCCATGGCTCAAGCTGCGAAAAGAGTGCTTCCAGAGGGTTTCCAGAAAAGCGGGACTGTGCCTGGGGACCGTACCCTGGGGGGGTAATTCCAGGCTTTGGTGAAATAATTTTAGTGCAAGTATTGTTAAGAAGTCACTTTCATCTGAGTGTGGTGGCTCATCCCTATGATCCCTGCACTTTGGGAGGCCAAGGCCAAAGTGGACAGATCATTTGAGGCCAGGAGCTTGAGACTAGCCTGGCCTACATGGCAAAACCCCGTCTCTACTAAAACTACAAAAATTAGTCGGGTGTGGTGGTGTATGCCTGTAATCGCAGCTACTCGGGAGGCTGAGGCACGAGAATCGCTTGAGCCTGGGAGGCAGAGATTGCAGCATTGCACTCCAGCCTGGGTGACAGAGGGAAACTTTGTCTTAAAAAAAAAAAAAAAAAAAGAATTCACTTTTGTCTGGGTGTGGTGGCTCATGCCTGTAATCCCAGCATTTTGGGAGGCTGAGGCAGGAGGATCACTTGAGCATGGGAGATCAAGGCTGCAGGGAGCCATGATTGTGCCACTGTACTCTAGCTTGAGTGACAAAGCCAGACCCCATCTCTAAAAATAAATTTAAAAAGACACAATTCACTTTCATAATCTAAAAAGGTGCCCTTTTAAGGGATGGAGAGGTATACATTTAAAAGAGATTCTTCCTTCTAGAGTTAAGCATTGTAAGCTCCAAATATCTTTAATTCCGCCTTGATAAAAAAAAAAAAATTACCATGAGACCAAAGACCACCAGCTTCTGTAGCAGGAACCTTAAGAGTACCCAGTTCCTTTGGGAAATGAAGATTCCTGAGTAAACAGATTACCTCATTAGATAGGTAAGGTAGATTGAATACTGATATGTGAGCTGTCATTTATTTTAGGCCAAATCTATTTATTTTGTACCTTGTCATCATAAAATTGAGATTCTAAGTTTTTAGTAAGTAAACAAGTAATAATGAAAGATTTATTATAATAGCTCCAAGGACTATTGACTTTTTGAAATTCTGTTTGTCATAGGAAACGATTTGTTAAAACATTTGCTGTAGGGAGCTGTTTATAAACTCTGTTGTAGAAGGTTGATTTACACTGCTACCATGGGGTGCCTGTGGTCACCTCCCTTACCTGGTTCTGATTAATTCATCCAGCTTAAATGGCTCTGTAAACAGCCTCAGAAGTAGAAACGCAGGTAGAAGCATTCATTGGTGTAAAAAGGTTATTATGAAAGTAAAATAAATGATTAATATGTTAAGACACAAAGCAGAATCTCAGTTTTTTTTTTTCATGACACAATGATCCAGATCTTCAGGAAATCTCGTTGTCTAGTTCCTGACCGCTTATCCCTAATGCCTCGTTTGTAGGGATCTATTACTATGTAACAAATTACCCTGAAACTTCACGACTGAAATATGTATCATGTCACAGGATTTTGTGAGGAATCTGGGTACAGCTTAGTTGAGTTCATCTGCCAAAGAGTCTCATGAGGCTTCAATCAAGGTATCTGTTGGGGCTGTGGTCTCATCTAAAAGCTCAGCAGAGGAGTGTCCTCTTCCAAGCTGACTCACATGGTTGTTGGCAGGATTGATTTCTCATGGGCTGTTGGCCAGAGGTTTCCCTCTGTTCCTCAGCACACTGGCCTCTCTATAGGGATATTTACAGCATGGCAGTTTTTAATCTCCAGAGCAAGGGCTCTGAGAAAGAGAAAGAGATGAAAGTCATGGTCTTCTTTTAGCCCACTCTCAGAAGGGACTCCCATCATTGTATTCCGTTTATTAGAAGCAGGCTGCAGCCCACACTCAGAGGGTGTTGCACAGGGATGTAAATATCAGGAGGCAGGGATTTGGGGGCATCTTAGAGTCTTTCTGCCAACACAATCAGTTGGCACAGTGAATCAGTGCTCAATCACAATCAGTGCTCAGTGAATGACACTTGACTCCCTCAGTCCCTGTTGGATGTGCCATATTGCTGTCTTTCTCCATGAGGTACACACACCAGGGTTTCTTGCAGTCTTTGTTTAGATTGAGTTCTGGCCCCTTGTGATTGAACACTGTGCTGTAAGTTGAGGACTGGTGGGTTTATGTGCATGTACAATTTGTTCTGTAAAGTGCAGAGGTATTTTTGTTTGTTCACTTTTTTTTTTCTTTAACTCTGAAAAAGGAATTAAGAAGGGAAAGGAGGCGTGAAACCAGAATCCACTCGAAGGCGATAGTAAGCTCAGTGTGATGGGTGGAAAAGTGGCCATGGAATTTAAAAAGGTTATCACTGGCCCTTCCTTGCCATTTAGATCTCAGCTTAAATGTCACCACTTCAGAGAGGTCTTTCCTGTCTTATTTATTTATTTATTTAGTTTTATTTAGTTTTGAGACAGAATCTCTCTCTGTCACCTAGGCTGGAATGCAGTGGTATGATCTCGGCTCACTGCAATCTCCGCCTCCCGGGTTAAAGCATTCCTCTCACCTCAACCTTCAAAGTAGCTGAGACTACAGGGATGCACTACCAAGCCTGGCTAATTTTTTATATTTTTAGTAGAAATGGGGTTTTGCCATGTTGGCCAGGCTGGTCTCAAATGCATTACCTCAAGTGATCTGCCCACCTCGGCCTCCCAAACTGCTGGGATCCTAGGTGTGAGTCACCGAGCCCGGCCCTGTGTGTCTAAACTAGCCATTGCCTCACTCTTAGTCTGCATAGTCATTAATACTCTCTGATTCTATTCCCTGCTTGTTTACTTGCTCATCTCCCCCCACGAGCACTGAGTGCGAGGACAGCAGGGACTCATCTGTCTTGGTCACCCTCGTACTGCCAGCACCTCTCACAAGGCCTGGCAAGGCAAAGGCTCCCGGTATGATACTTACCCAATAGACAAATGAATCAAACACATGGACGTGAACTGATTCCAAGTAGTTTTTTAGAAATTGCAGCATCATCATGACTTCCAAAGGAAATGCCATTTATTCAGTTAACATGCATTGCCCATTAAATTATAATAATAATAATTATTATTATTGAGATAGAGTCTCATTCTGTCACCCAGGCTGGAGTGCAGTGACGCAATCTCTGCTCACTGCAACCTCCGCCTTCTGGGTTCAAGTGATTCTTGTGCCTCAGCCTCCCAGGTGGCTGGGATTACACATGCCCACCACCACGCCTGGCTAATTTTTGTATTTTTGGTAGAGATGGGGTTTTACCATGTTCCCCAGGCTGGTCTCGGACCCTTGACCTCAGGTCACCCGCCCATGTTGGCCTCCTAAAGTGTTGGGATTACAGGCATGAACCACCATACCTGGCCATCCATTAAATTATGAAAAACAAAATAAAAACAGCCTCAAGATGACGTGGCAGCTCTGTCCCACCACTAAGCGCTAGCGGGCCATTCAGCAAGTTCTGTCACCTCTCCTGGCCTCAGTTTCCTCAGAGGGTAAATGAGGGACCTGTAGTTTGGGGGTCCTCAGACTGTGCTGTGGCCAGCACCAAATCTGGCTCTGGCACCAGAAGTTCCAGATGCTCTTCTGTAAGAGCAAGCGGCTTTGCCTGGCATATTTTTTCAACATTGGTCTGCCATGTACGATTTTGATTATAGAAAAGATTCTGTGGCCAAATAATTTTTTAAAAAGTGAAACCCACAGCACTTCTGTGCCCATTAATGGCCATTCCAGCTCTGCCCAAGCAGGCACCAGCGGCAGTGCTGGCAGATAAGAGTAGAAACCCAACACCCATAAAGCTTTGGCCCAGGAGAGCCGATCGGAAGAGCAAGCAGAATGATTTCAGGTGGCCTAGATCCCTTTCCAAGAACATAAAGAGCCCCCACCCCCAGCCTCACACCTCACAGATGCCCACATCCTACTGCCTTTGAAATGTTAGCATCGATTTTTCTTTTTTCTTTTTTTTCTCCCACATTGACTTACTCATTTCAAGATCTCATTTCTGGCACCACATCTCCCACCAGATAGCCAGAGCTTCTGAGCGCCAAGTTTTATAATGAAAATTCTGTCACATCCCCCGAAACGGTGGAAATGGTGCCATGAAGCCTTGCAGAAAAGATTTGTAAGCACTTTACCTAGTAATTTAAATAGAATACTTCTGGCTGCATTCAGTTTGGGGTGTTTTATTCTAATTTAAAGATGATTATTGAGCACAAATATCCTGTGCAATTGGGCGCTCTTGTGGCCCCGTGCTTCCTTTTGGCTGTCTAGCTTGTCAACAGACAGCTCGGTGGTGTGGCTGCAGAAGCCCACGTGGACAGTCCTGGCCTTTGGGTATCACCAGGTCCCAGGCGTAATTAGTATAAATCAAAATCCTCTAGACTATGACAGGAAAATGGTATGTTTGAACAGCAGCTTATTAAAATGACCTACTTAATTTAAGAAAAATAGTGTATCCACTTTGCATGGTAACCTGGTTGCTTTTATGGCAGATTTTACAACATTTCTCCTTCTTTCTCTCTCTCTCTTTTTTTTTTTTAAGAAAAGGAAAACGAATGGAAAGGCCCATTCTACTTCATCCTGGGTGCAGACCCACAGTTTGGGCTGATGAAGGCCTGGTCCACTGGGGACTGTGACAATGGCGGTGACGAATGGGAACAGGAGATCCGTCTAACTGAGCAAGCCGTCCAGGCCATCAACAGGCTGAACCCCAAGCCCAAATTCTTCGTTCTGTGCGGCGACCTCATCCACGCCATGCCAGGTGAGACTCGGGTCGCTGCTTGTGACCTTTCCTCCTTCAGCCAGTCATGACTGCATTTGGGCAGGAAAAAAAAGATGTCGCTTCAAAGGCATCTTTGCTCAGTCATGGACCATTCTTTTGCTTCATGATTGTTGCAGTATCATTGAACATCAGAAAGTGCACACTCATTTTATATTGAGAGTTTGGCGAGATTAATCACAGTAATTAGGCACAGCTACAGTTCTGATGATTTGAGCTTAATATGAAACATGGAACAGATTCCCACACATCACCTTTCTGCATTTCCAGGGACAAACTTGAACTACTTCCAGACACTGTATCCATAAATACAATCTTCTCTCCTCATTTCCTTTTTTCTTACACTTTTATTTCTCCCTTATTTGTTGGTGCTTTTTTAGCTGCAAGTGACAGAAATCCAGCTTAAAACAGGAATCCCTTTTTTTTTTTTTTTTTTAAAGGTATGTGTTGCCTAATGGAACTGTAAAGTCCAGAAGCAGACCTGAGTTGCAGGTACAGCTGGATCTAGGGGGTCGGTTTGGTTATCAGGACTTGGTCTCTCCATCACTCTGATTGGCCTTCTTCTGGGTTGACCTTATTTACGTTCAGACTTTCTCTAGATAGTGGCTCCCGGGAGCTCTACATTTGTGTCCTTTTGACAGAAACCACAACAGAAAGAAAGTACCTTATTCTGGGTGATCCAAAGTCCCAGGCTGGCTGGGTGCAGTGGCTCATGCCTGTAATCCCAGCACTTTGGGAGGCTGAGGCGGGCGGATCACTTGAGCTCAGGAGTTCGAGACCAGCCTGGCCATCATGGTGAAATCCCAACTCTACTAAAAATACAAAAATTAGCCAGGCGTGGTGGTGCATGTATGTAGTCCCAGTTACTCAGGAGGCTGAGGCACGAGAATTGCTTGAACCCAGGAGGCGGAGGTTGCAGTGAGCCAAGATTTTGCCACTGCACTTCAGCCTGGGTGAAGGAGTAAGACTCCATCTCAAAAAAACAAAAAACAAAGTCCTAGGCTCATACCCCTCTGACTCACATGGCCCCCTTCCACCAGTGTGGGGGAACTGCAACCATGTACCCTAAAGAACAGGACAGTTCCCCCCGCAAAAAAGTGAGACGTTGGAAATGAAATAATGACAGACACCTTCTGGACCTTTCTTCCTATTTATTTTGCCTACTCTGATGTCCTTTTCTCCTAGGCAAGGATAAAGCCCAGCAAGCAGGTATAAGCAAACAGAGTGCCCCTGTCCCTCAGGGAGGCAGGCGACCTTAGACCATTGCAGAAAACACAGCAGTGGCTGTGGGTATCTGTCTGGGGCTAGCTGTACCTTGTAAACCAAGGCTCTGAGTCCTGTGATGATGTCTAACTCCTTTAGAAGCCGAGGTACCCTGTAGTAGGTCTGCGTGGATCAATTCCTCCCCATCATGGCTCTTTTTTTCTAGCAGCCCGCTTACCCAGAACAAAACCCATAATGAAAACGTGAGAATGACTGGGTGCGGTGGCTTATGCACTTGGGGAGGCCGAGACAGGTGGATCACTTGAGGTCAGTACTTCAAGATCAGTCTGGCCAACATGGTGAAACCCTGTCTCTACTAAAAAATATAAAAATTAGCCAGGCGTGGTGGCAGGCGCCTATAACCCTAGCTACTCGGGAGGCTAAGGCATGAGAATCGCTCGAACTCGAGAGGCAGAGGTTGCAGTGAGCCGAGATCGTGCCACTGCACTCCAGCCTGGGCGATAGAGCACGAAACTCAGTCTAAAAAAAATTAGGCAGGCGTGGTGGTGCATGCCTGTGGTCCCAGCTACTGAGGAGGCTAAAGTGGGAAGAACACTTGAGTCCAGGAGTTTGAGGCTGCAGTGAGCCATGAACCTACCACTGCACTCCAGCCTCCAGACAACAGAGAGAGCCCCTGTCTCTAATAAAAAAGAAGAAAAGAAGATTTCAAATTTTTCTGTTCAGTGGTTTCTTCTCTTTAAAAACAGAGTGTTATAAGTCTCACTGGAATTATATAACATGTTCTCGTAGATGTTTACCAACTTGTTTTGAATTCTGTTAATGTGTTCAGTCATATTTCAAAATCAGATTTAAAATAAAAGCTTTTCATGCAATTACGTTGCTTTTTAAATAAGATGTACTGAATATACATTAAACATTATAAATTAAAAGATACAGTTTTTATGGTCAGCACTGCCAGTTGGTCAAGACTTCGTAAATGTGACTTGGCAAACTTTTGAACGTGAATTTTACATGCAGTGCAACTCAGGCGGAATTTATAATTTGTTCTGAAGACTTGGACTGGTTTCTGCTGTTTTAAATGAACCAGTGAAAGGACTGTAACTGTTTTGAATATTGTGGTTTGAGATTAAACAGAGCATTTTAAAACTAGTTACCATTTTTTAATATGCAATAAGTGCCTTCCCTCTCATTTAGCTCATAGGCAGGGTTAGACACTAGAAAGTAATTATTTGCTTTGACTACTTAGCACATTCTTCATTATCAAATGCATATATTAATAGCAAACAAAATCAGAAAGCATACTTTTAGTTCTACCGTAAATAATATCTTGGCCCTGGCCAGGCACAATGGTTGACACCTGCAATCCCAGCACTTTGGGAGACCAAGGTGGGCAGATCACCTGAGGTGAGGAGTTCGAGACCAGCCTGGCCAACATGGTGAAACCCCCGTCTCTACTAAAATACAAAAATTAGCTGGACATGGTGGTGCACACTTGTGATCCCAGCTACTCTGGAGGCTGAGGCAGGAGAATCGCTTGAACCCAGGAGGTGGAGGTTGCAATGAGCAAGATTGCACCACTGCACTCCAGCCTGGGCAGCAGAGCGAGACTCCATCTCAAAAAAAAAGAAAAGAAAATATCTTGGGCCAAGTGGATTTAAGTTGACAATGGAGAAAGGCCAGGTGTGGTGGCTCACACCTGTAATCCCAGCACTTTGGGAGGCCATGGTGGGCAGATCACTTGAGGTCAGGAATTCGAGACCAGCCTGGTCAACATAGTGAAACCCTGTCCCTACTAAAAATACAAAAATTAGCTCAGCATGGTGGCATGGGCCTGTAATCTCAGCTACTTGGCAGATTGAGGGAGGAGAATCACTTGAACCCAGGAGGCAGAGAATCCAGTGAGCCAAGATTGCACCACTGCATTCCAGCCCAAGCGACAGAGCAAGACTTCATCTCAAAAAAAAAAGAAGAAGAAAATAGAGACAAAGAACTTTCATTTTTTGTGTGAAAGTTAGAATATGCTTTTTCTTATAAATATCCATTACAGTATTTATCGTCCACAAAAATGTCTTGTGTGCAAACTAAGTGCCAGTTACAGCGCTAGATGCTATGGATGTAATACTGGAGACAAGAGACCTGGTCTTTCTATGGAACTAGAGTCTTGGGAGAGAAGCATAAAAATATGACAGGAAGAGGAGTTCTTGGTGCCAAGCCCATAGGAAAATCCATAAGAGATACAAGCTTCTTTGTTTCACACAAAGTCCATTTAGTTTTGAAGCACATTTTCGTTTTGCAGGCATCTTTTGGGTTATCTTGGTTTTTTTTTCTATTATAAAGCTCCTCTATGGGGTAAGCCACATTATAAGTAGCAAGTGAAGATTTGTACAGATATTGAGACCCATCGATTTTCATCCCTCACTCTTAATTTAGGGTTACTCTTGTCAGTCCTACTGATGCTGAGGCATCCACCCACTGGTTTTGTCCCCAGGAGCCTTGTTAGATTACAGCAATTACGTGTGAAGCTGACAAATCAGAATGTGATGAAACCTTTAGGGTGCAAGAGATTCCTTTGAGCCTTTAGAACAGTTTGTTACTAACACACACGTCCATCCTGTTTATTAAAAATTGGCATAACCACACAAAAAGAGTTACTACAGGATGAATTCTTCCCTTGATATAAAGTCTCCTTGAAGAGTTCTTCATGTATTGACCTGCACTTGGGCAACTATTCCGTGACTTAGTTTCAGTTGATGGTTTGGCCCTGGGAACTCCTCTGTTCTGTAAAGGGAGGCAAGCCTGTATTAGTCTGTTTTCATGCTGCTGATAAAGACCTATTTGAGAGTGAGTAATTTATAAACAAAAAGATTTAATTGCCTCACAGTTCCACATGGCTGGGGAGGCTGGGGAGGCCTCACAATCATGGCAGAAGGCAAAAGGCACGTCTTTTTTTTTTTTTTTTTGAGATCGAGTCTCTCTCTGTTGCCCAGGCTGGAGTGCAGTGGTGCGATCTTGGCTCACTGCAACCTCTGCCTCCTGGGTTCAAGCGATTCTCCTGCCTCAGCTTCCCAAGTAGCTGGGACTACAGGTGCCCGCCAACACACCTGGCTATTTTTGTATTTTTAGTAGAGATGGGATTTCACCATGTTGGCCAGGATGGTCTGGATCTCCTGACCTCGTGAACCACCTACCTCGGCCTCCCAAAGTGCTGTGATGACAGGTGTGGGCCACCACACCTGGCTGAAAGGCACATCTTATATGGCAGCAGACAAGAGAGAAGAGAACTTGTACAGGGAAACTCCCCTTTACAAAACCATCAGATCTCGTGAGACTTATTCACAGTCACGAGAACAGCAGGAGAAAGACCCACCCCTGATTCAGTTACCTCCCACCAGGTCCCTTGCACAACGTGTGGGAATTGTGGGAGCTCCAATTCAAGATGAGATTTGAGTGGGGCCACAGCGAAACCTTATCAGTATTATTCCAAAGGATGGTATGTTAGTTTCCTGTTCCTACTATCACAAATTACCACCAACTTAGTGGAATCAAACAGTTATCTTACCATCCCAGAGGTCAGAATCCAACAAGAACCTCAGCAGTGTATTCCTTGTAGGGGTTTCAGCTTCTAGAGGCCAACTGCATTTCTTGGCTTGTGCTCTTCTTCCATCTTCAAAGCCAGCAGCAGCATTGCACCTTTTCTCCTCTCTGACCTCGGCTCCACCCTCTCATGTTCTGTTACTCTGATTCTCCTGCCTTCCTCTTATAAAGACCCTGGTGATTATATTAGGTCCATCCAGATAACCGAGGATAATGTTTCCATCTCAGGATGCTTAACATAATTCCATCTGCAGATTCCCCTTTTGCCATATAAGGTAGCATACTTGTAAGTTCCAGGAGTTAGGATGTCGAACATCTTTGGAGGGACATTGTTCAGCCTACTGCAGATGGCAGGGACTGGAATTCAGGGTCTGTTATCTGCCAGGAACTGTGTTACTATCTCTCATCTACTCATTACAGTCTTGCAAAGGAGGTGTCATTGCTATTTCCATTTTAATTGATGGGGAAACTGGCTCAGAGCAGTGAATTGCTTTTCCCAAGGCCACTCAGCTTGTAAACCGGGAACTCTTGTTCATCTGTTTCCAAACCTCATGCGCTTCGTTTTGCAGCCTGGCTGGTCAGACAGAGGGTGGTGCCCAGAGGAGCAGATGGAGCTGTTAGAGATGTGGAATCTCTGCCTTACTCAGACCTAGTGGATCCGAATCAGAATTTTAACAAGATTCCCAGATGAGTCGTATGGACAGTGAGGTTAAGAAGCACTGATAGGTTGAGCATCCCTAATCTGCAAATCCACTATGCTTCAAAATGTGAAACTTTTTGAGCACTGCCATGACACCACAGTGGAAAACTCTACACCTTTGGTCCCAAGCATTTTGAATAAGAGATACTCAACTTGTAATAGTGATGATGAGGATGATGGCAGTGCTGCAGGAAAAGTACCCATAGATGACATGGTGAAGATGTGTGTCTTAGTCTGTTTTCTGTTACTTATAATGGAGTATCTGGAACTGGGTCGTTTATAAGAAAGGAAATTTGTTTATTTCAGTTATGGAGGCTGAGAAGTCCAGGGTCAAGGGGCTGCCTCAGCTGAGGGCCTTCTTGCTGGTGGGGACTCTCTGCAGACTCTCAAAGTGGTACAGAACATCACATGGGGAGGGGACTGAGTGTGCTAACTCGGGTCTCTCCTCTTCTTAAAAAGCCACCAGGCCAGGTGCAGTGGCTCACATCTATAATCCCAGCACTTTGGGAGGCCAAGGCAAGTGGATTGCTTGAGCTCAGAAGTTTGAGACTAGCCTGGGCAACATAGTGAAACCCCATCTTTAAAATTAGCCAGGTATGGTGGTGCATACCTGTAGTCCCAGCTACTTGGGAAGCTGAGGCGAGAGAATTGCTTGAATCTGGGAGGCCAAGCTTCAGTGAGCCACAGTCATGCCACTGCACTCCAGCCTGGGTGACAGAGCAAGACCCTGTCTCAAAAAAAAAAAAGCATCTTGTCCCACTCTCATGATAGCCCATTAATCCACTAACTCATTTGTTCATGAATCCATGAATGGATTAAGCGTGTTCATATGTTCTGCAACATTAATCCATTCATGAGGGCAGGGCCCTCATGATCCAGCCGCCTCTTAAAAGCCCCACCTCTCAGAACTGCCACACTGGGGATTACATTTCAGCATGAGTTTTGGAGGACACAAATATTTAAACCATAGCAATGTGTGGTGAGCTATTTAAGGACTAGAGCAGCACGCATTCATAACAGATCAAGAAATTGTGTCAGTTAATAAAAGAGACTTCTAAGACAAAAGCCCTTGTTAATAAGGCAGATGACTCGGGAGGGAACTTTTTTTTTTTTTTTGAGACAGAGTCTCACTCTGTCACCCAGGCTGGAGTGCAGTGGCATGATCTCGGCTCACTGCAACCTCTGCCTCCCAAGTTCAAGTGATTCTCCTGCCTCAGTCTCCTGAGTAGCTGGGATTACAGGCGCCTGCCTGTAATCCCCCCAAAAAATTAGCCTGGCTAATTTTTTAATTTTAGTAGAGATGGGGTTTCGTCTTGTTGGCCAGGCTGGTCTCGAACTCCTGACCTCAAGTGAGTGCCCCCGCCTCGGCCTCCCAAAGTGCTGGGATTATAAGTGTTGAGTCATGGCACCCAGCTTGGAGGGAACATTTTTAAAAAGCCGTCCAGCAGAATGCCTCGTCATCCTTGGCGGACTCACTTTCTGGTCCCTCAATGGCTTCTGATGTTTCTTCTCACCTGAAAAAATAAAATATAGTACACAGGAGCCTTTTAGCAGCATTGCAGGTGGAGACTGGAAGCCTGCCGTCATCTGTTGCTGCCGCTGCTACTGGACAGCTGAGGCAGGTATTCTGATGATGCCCTGTGCTGCTTAGTTTCCCTGGGCACATTGTTTTCTCACCATGTTAATGGTGTGTCATATTTTTTACTGTTAAGTACTTAGGTGTGAATAAGTGTAACAAAATGATTGTTTACTGATAGCATGTAAATTCAGTGAATTCAGAGTCAGGAATCATGGTGATGCCAAACAACCACAGATTGTTCACTTGGGTGGCTGAGACAGACACTTTTTATTTTGTTATTTATTTATGTATTTTTATTATTTTTTGAGGCAGAGCCTCACTCTGTCGCCTAGGCTGGGTGCAATGTCATGATCTCAGCTCACTACAACCTCCACCTCCCGGGTTCAAGCAATTCTCATGCCTCACCACGCCCGGCTAATTTTTGTATTTTTAGTAGAGATGGGGTTTCACCATGTTGGCTAGGCTGGTCTTGAACTCCTGGCCAGAAGTGATCTGCTCACCTCGCCCGCCCAAAGTGTTGGACTTAACAGGCATGAGCCACCACGCTGGGTCACTGCCACTTTTTAATGGGCTAAATGTAATCTTGTGTGTATGCAAGTGGTTTGTGAACATTCCTTTTAACTGGGGAAGATAATGGTGTATATCAAGAGAACCATTATTCCTTTAGACTTACACATGCTCAGCATTTAAAGAGAAATGCTTTAAGTTTGTAGGTTTTGCTTTGCTTTTTACACAACACTTTGAATAATGCAGGATGACCTCTTCTTACAGGGCTTCCAAAATAGCCCTTTGATGTTCGGGAAAACAGCCACACATAGTGCTTTAAAAGGGTCTTTATGCAGGACGCTTAGGAGAGCTACAGTGGCTTCTTTCTTTTGGGTCTTGCACTTGTACATAACCCCTTACCTGCCATCTCAAAGTTCAGAAAGCTCTGAAAACTATGAGTTTTTTCTTAAGTTTGAAACTAAGTTGGTGGCAAAACTGCCTTCCAAGTGACAAAGGGCTGTTTATGGTCTTTATCGATCCCAGTATTGAGTGAGCGTATTCATATGTTTTGCTAACAAAATATTACTGGGTTTCATTACAGGGCACTGCCCGAGTCCCAGCTTGAAGTGTGATTTAATCTGTGTTCTATGCCCTGTCTTACCATTCTAAAGTTAGAAAAACATGGAATTTCAAATGAGGTCTGGCCTAGGGGTTTTGGGATAAGAGCTTATGGATCTGCAAAGTTGATACTTTGGGGTTGATAGATGAAGAAGCCTTTCATCACTAAAAGCAGAAGGCTTTTCTGATTTAATGTAGTTCCCCAAGTTGACTTTCCCACATCCATTGCCCAGCAACTGTATTTTCTAAAGTTAAAAGGGTCTCAGACATCTCATATTTGAATTTTGGGGACCATTTCTGTTGGGACCAAAGAGACTCAGTGTGAAAATGGAATTGGATTTAGAAATGATTCCAACAAATGGAGGCGAGGGAGTGTGCACAAAAGTGATATTTGCTATAGATAAAGCAGAATAATCCACTTAGGTAGAGAAGTCTGAACTTGAAGGTAAAGAAGGGCTGGACTTGTGCAGATATGGTTGCAAAAGGCTGGAGAGGAGAGGAAGCAAATCAGTAGAGTGTGGTTAAGAATGGCAGATGCTATGCGGAGGTAAAGTAGAATTACTGATGAAGGGACTTAGGCTTTTCCATCAGGAAAACGCCCCAGTGAGACCTGAAAACTTCTAATTCAAATTCATCTAGTTTGGTAGCTGTTCACGTTAAATTAGATGTCAAGGGCTAGACCAAGGTCCCAATAAGAGTAGCCGTGGCCAAATAACCATCAAGACTCCTTCCTCACTAGGAGGTTTTTTTGTTTTTGTTTGTTTGTTTTTTGAGACAGAGTCTTGTTCTGTCGCCCAGGCTGGAGTGTAGTGATGCAATCTCAACTCACTGCAACCTCCATCTCCCGGGTTCAAGCAATTCTCCTGCCTCAGCCTCCCGAGTAGCTGGGACTACAGGCATGTACCACCACGCCCAGCTAATTTTTGTATTTTTGGTAGAGACGAGGTTTCTCCATGTTGGCCAGGCTGGTCTCGATCTCCTGACCTCGGGTGATCCCCCTGCCTTGGCCCCCCAAAGTTCTGGGATTACAGACGTGAGCCACCACGCCTGACCCCCACTGGGAGGTTTCTAATTCTGTAATGAATGTATAGAATTGGGAAATAAAACCTTTGAACAAAGAATGCTTTGGTGTGCTGGGCTTCAGGCAAAGAATAAAGCCCTTTGTCTTTCTGTGGTTCCCCAATCCAGGAAGGTTGATATTCATTTTCCTCCAGCTGGGCAGACGCAAACCCATGAACATAATTCTGGTACAAGACAAGCCATGATAAGCAAAGCCTCGGAGGCATGATTTTGAAAACCAAAGCCAGGATTAAGGCTCTGGCCAGGAAAAGGCTTTATCTCATTGCTCCAACCTCCGCAAGTTCGCCTTCCCCCAAGCTTAGTTCCAAGTTCCTAAAGGGCAGCGGGGGTGTGTGTGTGTGTCTGTGTGTCTGTATTGATGTGTACTTTCGTTTAGTACCCAGTGCAAGGCACATGGAAAGTATTCAGTGAATGCTGCTCAGATAATTCACGGTGTGTTTCCCATGATCTTTAGCAAGAAGCCAGCACATGGTAGGCACCCAGTGCAGATTTCTGGAACACATGAAAAAATAGTCAATTCATTTATTTAACAAATCTGTATTGAGAGTCTACTTTGTACCAGGCACTGTTCTAGATGTTTGTGCTGTGTTAGTGAATGAAACAGACAGAAATCTGTGCTTCATTTAGAAATAAGGAATATAGATACATGTAGATATATTGAAACATGAAATTCTTTGTGTTTTTTGTTGTTGTCATTCTAGTCATTTGTAGGATTTAAATGAGGGTAGATAAGGATTTTTTTATTGTTACTTTATTAAAATTTTAAATTCTACAATAATACATAGAGACATTCTCCTTGTAAATTTAAAATATATAGTTAAAATAAACTTTGACCGACCCCTAAGTGCTTCCCTCGGGGTCACCATGGTCAAAAGTGTTCATGAATGTAAGCATGCTCGCGCTTTCCTCTTCTCTGCCCTCCCCTCCCCTTCCCTCCCTTCTCCTCCCTTCCCTTCCCCTCCCCTTCCCTCCCCTCCCCTCCCCCTCCTCCCCTCCCCTTCCTTTCCTTCTCCCCTCCCTTTCCTTCTGCTCTCCCTTTCCTTTCCTTCTGCCTTCCTTTTCTTTTCCTTTCCTTGATATAGTCTCACTCTGTCACCCAGGCTGGAGTACAGTGGCATGATCTCGGCTCGCTACAACCTCTGCCTCCCAGGTTCAAGTGATTCTCCTGCGTCAGCCTCCCGAGTAGCTGGGACTACAGGTGTGTGTGCCACCACACTGGCTGATTTTTGTATTTTTAGTAGAGACAGAGTTTTGTCATGTTGGCCAGGCTGGTCTCAAACTCCTGACCTCAGGTGATCTGCCCATCTTGGCCTCCCAAAGTGCCGGGATTACATGTGTGAGCCACCACTCCCCGGCCAGCAGGCTTTTCTTAAATACAAACGTGAGCATACTGTGCACATTGTCGTGTGATTTACTTTTTCTCCTTTCATCTGTCTAGAAAATCTTAATGTGCATGCATACATGTGAGGCTTTTAATAACTGCATTGCATTCCGTGGATGGGCATTTCATAATTGGCTAATCTTGCAGCAACTCCAGGTGGGAGTTAATCTGAACAGCGCTGCTAGGAGCATCCTCATACATACTGTTGTATAGTCAGGAAAGTATTTCTTTAGGCTTGAAGTGGGTTGCCTGGGTTTGGAATCTGCGTCAGTGCCATTTGCACTGAGAGTACACTGGCCAGTTCTCTTAGTAGCTCTCTGGGGAACATCTCTCGGGGACGGGGACTGACCAGCACTTTTCTTCCGTGCTATCTCTTGTTTGTAACCGACACCCTCCGTCCCTGTCACGAAAGCAGTAAGTTCCTGCATCGCCTACCGTGTCACAGATACTCAGAACCTTTCCATTGAACAGAAACCCTTTTGTTCATATTAAAGTAGGATCTGTTTGTTTTGTTTGGTTTTGTTTTTAAAGCGTCTCCGTTAAATCACGTTTATTTCCGCAGCTGTATCATTAGCCTTGAGTTGTTATGTTTAAGTGTCTACTCCAGGCTCCAAGAAATGCCAGGATTTAAAGACAATTTACCCTACGGTTTAACACAGAGAAACATCAGAGGGGAGCTCTATGCGTGCAAGAAAGTGATGCCTTAGTTGAGATATCACCAGCCTCTGGAATGGGCCGGGGCTGTCTGTGCTCAGATTTTCCGCAGGTCGTGTGTGGGCCGAATGCTGAGCAGTAACCCGGGAGCAATCAGCCAAGCCCCGTGGCTCCTGCACTCCTTCACATCCATTATGAGCCCGGTGAAAGCATCCAGGCAATCAGTGACAATGCCACCCTTCTGCTGTGGCTGATTAAAAGTGGTTGGAACTAATTTACCTTATGTGACTAATTAGGGAACTGGGAACATTACTTAAAAAGTTGTTTCTGATTAGGTGTGTGATCGCCCTTCCACCCCTGCCAGCATTTTCTATGTGGCAACCCGGCAGAGGAGCCACACTGGCTGCTGTCAGTCCTTTATTCCAAGTCTCGGCGTCTTAACCCATTTTGTGCCTCGGATTCCTTGATCAAGTTGCTGAAACCCCTGGATCCCATCTCAGAATAATATTTCTAAATACATAAAATAAAGTTCCTAGGATTTTTGAGGAAACCAATTCTATTGAAATATGAATAGAATATTCGTGAAATATGGTTATCAAAATATTTTTTAAATTATTGGATATAGTAATATTCATGTGTTGGTCAGTTATATAACACAATCTAATGGAGCTAATAGCTGTCATAGTTTCAAAATGGCAGTGAGTTTAAGGCCAGGCACAGTGGCTCATACCTGTAATCCCAGCACTTTGGGAGGCTGAGGCAGGTGGATCACTTGAGGTCAGGAGTTCAAGACCAACCTGACCAACATGGTGAAACCCTGTGTCTACTAAAAATACAAAATTAGCTAGGTATGGGGGCTTGTGCCTGTAATCCCAGCTACTTGGGAGTCTGAGGCAGGGGAATCACTTGAACCTGGGAGGCAGAGGTTGCAGTGAGTCGAGATCGCGCCACTGCACTCCAGCCTGGGCCACAAGAGTGAAACTCTGTCTTGAAAAAAAAAAAAAAAAAAAAAAATGGCAGTGAGTTTAAACCACACCCTGAATTAATCTTCAACAAGTGTGATGTGATGGGGAAAAAAATCCATGTGATTTCTGTTGGTGCAAAATTCAAGGGGGATGTTAATACCTCTGTAATTTCTACTAACTTCATAATAGAAGGAAATGGTAAATATCAGAAGTTCATGAAAAAACTAGTTTCTTCCCATCCAGGTTCACAGGATGAACCCCAGATCGCCATGACCCCAGATTAAAAGCCCACACCTGTGTGCACATACGCACATACTCTTATTCTTTGACTTGTCAGAGCTACCTTTTCATAGCCAACATATGGCTATTTTAATTGACCAAAGTATAAACTCAACAGTGAAACTCTACCTTTAATTAAAGGCCAAAAGCCTTAACTGTAGCTAGAAAAATGTGAATATTTGATTATTCAATGAAAAGAAGTAGCAGAAGCTCAATAATAGGGACTAGTTAACAGTTGCCTTTTGGTTAGGTTAAAAATAAAAAGCATAATCTTGCTATCTGGGTTCCAGTGTTTAGATCAAAAACTGAAAACTGAGAGAGCCTTGCCTTATTTGTTTATTTGTTCAGTGATGCATTTGAGAAGGCTTAAAATGAACAAAAACACACAGAGAAGAAATATATCAGGACCAACATATTTCGATATAAAATAATATCGATATAAAATAAAAGTTCATATAGGAAGACAAAACCAGAGGCCAAAACAGATAGTAAGATCTTAAGAGTCCTTGTGGTTGATAGAATCCAGTTGAAGGTTCAGCCAGAGACAGTTTGTCAAACAAAATGTTACCCATATCTAAGAGGAATACAGCTTTTCCTGGAAAATCTCATCTTTAAAGAAAATTTTTATGAAACTTGCCTTCTGGGGCACTAAGTAGTACAGTGTCCAATAGGGCAGTTTTTTGTTTTTTTTTTTCTAATGAGTCCCAGTTTGTCGCCCAGGCTGGAGTGCAGTGGCGTGATCTGTGCTCATTGCAACCTTCCTCCTGGATTCAAGCGATTCTCTCACCTCAGCCTCCCGAGTAACTGGGACTACAGGTGCCCACCCCCACAATCAGCTAATTTTTGTATTTTTAGTAGAGATGGAATTTCACCATGCTGGCCAGGCTGTTCTCAAACTCCTCACCTCACATGATCCACCTGCCTCGGCCTTCCAACTGCTGGGATTACAGGCGTGAGCCACTGCACCCCAGTAGGGCAATTTCTAGGTGTAGGTTTCTTCACCTGGATGTGAACTCCATGGATGGGCTTCATCCAGCCACTGGGCCCTGTCAGCTCTGCAAAGTCCAATGTATTTGCATAGATGCTTGAGGTCGTGAGGATGCTGTGGGGACTGCAGTGGGGAGAAGGTCCATAGCTCTCATCAGAACCTCCGAGGACCTGGTGATGGTTCCGTGTACGTGTCTGCGTGGCTGGGCTAAGAGGTGCCCAGCTAGCTGGGAAGACATGATTTCTGGGTGTGTCCATGAGGGTGTCTCTGAAAGAGATTAGTATTTAAATCAGTAGACTGAGTGAAGAAGATCTGCCTTCAGTATTGTGGGCAGGCATCATCCAATGCATTGAGGGTTTGAATAGAACAA
Source organism: Trachypithecus francoisi (assembly GCF_009764315.1). Taxonomy (NCBI): domain Eukaryota; kingdom Metazoa; phylum Chordata; class Mammalia; order Primates; family Cercopithecidae; genus Trachypithecus; species Trachypithecus francoisi. The sequence continues at coordinate 102,187,910 of NW_022681460.1, forward strand.
AAAGATGGAGAAAGGATGAATTTGCCTCCTGTTTGGGCTGAGACGTCTACCTTCTCCTGCCCTTGGACATCGGCACTCCTGGTTCTCAGACCTCTAGATTCAGACCAGTACTAACACCATCAGTTTCTCTGATTCTCAGGCCTTTGGATTTAGATTGAGTGAAACCCCCGGCTTACACATCGCAGATGGTGTGACTTCTTGGCCCCTGTGACCATGTGAACCCATTCCCATACTAAGCCTTCTCTTACGTATCTGTGTATGTCCTATTGGTTCCCTGGAGCACATGACGGATACAGGCTCCGTGACTCAAAAGAAAAATGAAGACCTCTGAACAATCGTGGAGCCAAAATGATTTGGGATCTGAATGCTCTTGTGTTCTGCTCCCACCTGTGGATGCTGTCCCTTGTAGCAGACCATGATTGTAGAGGCTGTTAGGCAAATCGGCTCTGGCAGTCTGATTGGAGACACCAGACCAGCCCTCTGAGCAGAAGAGTACTAGAGCCTGCTTCCACCCTTTGTGCTTCCTTGGGGTTTTCGGTTTTTGCTTTTCTTTTTATTTGAGACAGAGTCTTGCTCTGCGCCCAGGCTGGAGTGCAGTGGCATGATCTCTGCTCACTGCAACCTCTGCCTCCCTGGTTCAAGCAATTTTCCTACCTCAGCCTCCCAAGTAGCTGGGATTACTGGTGCCTGCCACCAGGCCTGATATGGTTTGGCTGTGTGTCCCCACCCAAATCTCAACTTGAATTGTACTTCCTTAATTCCCATGTGTTGTAGGAGGGACCCAGTGGGAGATTATTGAATTATGGGAGTGGTTTCCCCCATACTGTTCTCGTGGTAGTTGAGTAAGTCTCACGAGATCTCATGGTTTTATCAGGGTTTTCTGCTTTTGCATCTTCCTCATTTTTCTCTTGACGCCACCATGTAAGAAGTGCCTTCTGCCTCCTGCCATGATTCTGAGGCCTCCCAGCCATGTGGAGCTGTAAGTCCAATTAAACCCCTTTTCCTTCCCAGTCTCAGGTATGTCATTATCAGCAGCACAAAAATGGACTAATACAATGCCCAGCTATTTTTTTTTTTTTTTTGTATTTTTTTGTAGAGTTGGGGTTTCACCATGTTAGCCAGGCTGATCTCGAATTCCTGACCTAAGGTGATCCACCTGCCTCTGCCTCCCCTTGGGGTTTTCTGGAACTAATGAACGTCTTCTGCGGAAGTTTGCACAATCCCCTGGCAAATCAACGTGCCATAGACAAAGCGAGTGTCTTTCTAGCTTGTGCTTAGCTGACTGGAATATTTACATCTTCTCTTTCATTGTTGTTTTTGCTCTAAACACTCATTTCCTGGAGTTAGAACATTTTGCCTCCTTGATGGGCCTATTTTCTGCAACTAAATGAAGCACTAAAAAGGAGCATGATCCCAAAGGGGTTCAATTATCAGGTAATTGGTCAAGTGATCAGAATGTGGAATGAAAAAAAATAATGAGAGGTTGGAAAATGGAGCATTTGAATGCCAGAACGGGTGAGGACATATATTTCGCAAACCCAGAATTTAGAAAGTCACCTGCATGTTTCATATTCTGTATGGTTTTTCCCCAGTTCCTAAGTAGTTTATTGGAAAGCCATGGTGAAGTCTATTCAATATGTATTATTTGGTTTGTAGGAAATACTTACTATTCCCTTCTTTCTTTATATATTATTTGAGTGAAATACCACTGTCATCATCCATAAATATTCTTGTGAAGAAATTTTGTATTGATCTGCAAGGTAGCAATGGAAGAAATTTCACTTGGATAATATACCTTTTTTAATGGTTTTTTTTTTCAAAAGCACATTAAAGCATATTTTATATCATACTAAATTCACCTATTGTGTCAGATAGTTAAATCTCTTTTATTAATTGTATCCTAAGCAGACTAACAGTACAGATTCAACAGAGTTGCTATAAATATCTAGCAGCTAACATAATCAGCTATAGCTGTTGGATGCAAAATTAAATGAATCTTGTCTAATAACATGTATAATTTAAAAACTGGTAGAACTTGATGAAGCTTGATATGTTAGCAGTGTGGGGCTGGATCACTACCTGAGTAACGTTTATGCCTGCAAAGTTTTAGATCAATGAATTTACATACCTCCGTTAATTAGAGAGAGATAATGAACAGCATTAGAGATGGAAGGGATTATGGCTCCATAAATTCTCTGGGACTAGATGAAAGTAAATGTGTTTAATCAAAGGAATGAATCATTTACTTGAGTTCCACTCCAGACTTCTTAAGTTACAGTGTTCCCAGTGCTAGCGGGGACATAGTTCGTCTGACAGACGTGGTTTACAGCGTGACACTCTTCTGTTCCACCAGTCACTGCTCATGACCTTGAGGCTGGCAGGTGAGGTCAAGTTGTTTGACTTTAATTCATTTACTCATTTGTTTCTCTGATGGGAACCGAGGGGATCTGCCTTATGTGTCTGCCCCTGCTTACCAAGAAACAAATATGGTGTCTGTCCTCAGGAAACTTACAGGTTAGTCAGGCAGAATCATGAGGCATCAAGAGGTACAAATAAAACAAAATGGTGGCTCTGAGCCTGTGATACCCAATAAGATGGGAGGTGGGTGAGTTAGAGAAGGGTTCATTGAAACTGGAGCAGGACTGGGTGGCCCCGACCAGGCTCATGGTTTATTAAAAAATCAAATCAGGCCAGGTGCAGTGACTCACACCTGTAATCTCAGCACTTTGGGAGGCTGAGGCAGAAGGATCACTTGAGGTCAGAAGTTTGAGACCAGCCTGGGCAACATGGCAAAACCCCAACTCTACAAAAAATTCAAACATTTGGCCAGGTGTGGTAGCTCACGCCTGTAATCTCAGGACTTTGGGAGGCCAAGGTGGGTAGATCATTTGAGCTCAGGAATTTGAGACCAGCCTGGCTAGCATGGTGAAATCCCTCTCTACAAAAAAATACAAGAATTAGTTGGGCGTGGTGGCATGCGCATGCAATCGCAGCTATTTGGGAGGCTGAGGCACGAGAATCGCTTGAACTTGGGAAGTGGAGATTGCGGTAAGCTGGGACTGCACTACTGCACTCCGGCCTGGGTGACAGAGCAAGACCCTATCTCAAAAAATAAAATAAATTAAAATAAATAAAATAAAAAATAAAATAAAATAAAATACTACCAAAGGTATCCAGAAAAAACCTTAATGTCTCTGCCACCATTGACCTACTTCTCAGAGAAAGCTACAGTTAATACTTTTTCATGAAAAATTAGGGAAACTTGTCAAGTGTGGATACACTTGCATGTGTAGCTTTTTGTAAAAAAAAAAAAAAAAAAAAATGCGAATAGGAGCAAAAAAGACACAATGTTTAAATACCTTGTTATTGTCCTGGTCTTTCCATAGCAGGATATGCAGATGTGTTTCACTTTTTTCCGTGGACAAAATGCCAGCTTGCATTAGGTTGGTGCTCAAGTAATGGCAGAAACTGCAGTTACCTTGGCACCAATTTAATATTTGAGGTTCACACTGTGTCCAAAGTCCTGCCAGAGCCAGCACCGCAGGGCCCCTCCTGGAGTCCGTACGTTTGTGTACATGGGCAGCAGTTGAGAACTGGCCTGTGATGTCGGATGGCTTAAATTCAGATCCTGGCTCCCTTGTTTCCTGGCCAAATAGCTTTGGGCAAGTTATCTAATCTCTCTGTAGCTGAATTTCCTTATCTGTAAAATGCAGATAATAATGGTACTCGCTTCATAGGTTTCTCATAAGACTTAAATGAAATAATCTATAAAAGTGCTTAGAATATTGGCTGGTGTTTAATACAGCCCAGTAACTACGATTACTTCTGTTCTATTTTTAATAATGACTCTATTGAGATTGAATTCCATACCATGCCACTCATCCATTTCCATTCATTGGTCTTTTGTGTATTTGCTGAGTTGTGTAATGATCACCAAAATCAGTATTAAAACATTTTTATCAAGGCGAGCCATGGTGGGCTCATGCCTGTAATCCCAGCACTTTGGGAGGCCAAGGCAGGCCTTGGGAGAACAGCCTGAACGCCAGGAGTTTGAGACCAGCCTGGGCAACATAGCGAGACATCATTTCTTTCTTTTTCTTTTTTTTTTTTTGAGATGGAGTCTCGCCCTTGTTTCCCAGGCTGGAGTGGAATGGCGCCATCTCGGCTCACTGCAACCTCCGCCTCCCAGGTTCAAGCAATTCTCCTGCCTCAGCCTCCCAAGTAGCTGAAATTACAGGCATCTACCACCACACCCGGCTAATTTTTGTATTTTTAGAGTAGAGATGGGGTTTTACCATGCTGGCCAGGCTGGTCTTGAACTCCCAACCTCAAGTGATCTACCCACCTTGGCCTCCCAAAGTGCTGGGATTACAAGTGTGAGCCACTGTACCTGGTGCAACACTTCATTTCTACAAAAAAAATTTTTTCTAAGTAGCTGGGTGTGGTGGTGTGTACCTGTAGTCGCAGCCACTGGGGAGGCTGAGGTGGGAGGATTGCCTGAGCCCAGGAGGCAGAGGTTGCAGTTAGCTGATACTGTGCCACTACACTCCAGCCTGGAGGACAGAGTGGAACCCTGTCTCAAAACAAAACAGAACATTTTTATCAACCCAAAAAGAAACTCCGTCCTTGTTAGCTGTCATTTCCTATTTCCCTTCACCTCCCACTCCAGTCCTAGGCAGCCACTAATCCACTGTCTGTGTGTAGATTTGCCTATTCTGGATATTTCATATAAATGGAATATACAGTATGCGGCCCCTTGGGATTGACTTCGTTCACCTCCCGTGGTGTTTTCGGGGTTCATCCATGTTGCAGCTGTTGTTGAATAATATTCTACCATATGGATGTACCACATTTTATCTATCTGCTGCTACTACTTTTTATTATACTATGAGGTACATTCTTAGAAGTAGATTGTTGATTAATTTGAATCACTTTATTCACATGATAACATTAAGGAAAGTGGAAATTAGATTCTTGCCCCAACATACGGAATAACTAGTACAATATCGTATTTTTACCTCCATTACTAAATAATATCCCTAGTGGTCCAAGAAATCGAATTCACCATCTCCTTGGTGTTACCCTCTTCCCCCGACAAAGAAGTAAAAATTAATGAGAGAGTATTTTTAATGTGGAAATTTAAGTCCCAGGGAACTAAGCAGAAGAGAGAGGCCCAGTTCCCTGTCCTTGGGCAGACCCCAGGCTGTCTTCTCAATTAGCTGAGGATCTGTTTAAGACTGTAACTCTTCTTTCCTATTGTTCCCATTTTAAAAAAAATAAATTTACCTTTCCTATTGTGCTGACGTTGTTCACTTTTTTTTCTTTTTTTCTTTTTTTGAGACAGAGTCTCGCTCTGTCACCCAGGCTGGAGTACAGTGGTGCGATCTCAGCAAACTGCAACCTCCACCTCCTGTGTTCAAGTCATGCCTCAGCCTCCCGAGTAGCTGGAATTACGGGCACGCACCACCATGCCCAGCTAATTTTTGTATTTTTAGTAGAGGTGAGGTTTCGCCATGTTGGCCAAGCTGGTCTTGAACTTCTGATCTCGAGTGATCTGCCTACCTGGGCCTCCCAAAGTGCTGGGATTGTACCATGAGCCACTGTGCCTGGCCCACATTTTTAATCACTGATATTTTATCTGAAGATTGTAATAGCCCAAACTTTTGGAAAATAGGAAGTAATTTTAGTAAGTGTAGTTCCATTGCTGGTATCCATAGCTTTCATTTATTTCTGGTTAACTAGCCAGTTCACAGGACACCGTTTTCCCTGATTGATTCATTATCATTGGGTAAACCTAAGCGGCCACTAGAAATTGGGAAGAACTTGTTACTAATGTAAATACTACTCGTCATAGTATAGAGCTGCAAATATTGCTGTTTTATTATGAAGTAGTTGTCCCTTTATACCTTTTTGCAGATGACCAAACTGTCAGGTCAAACAACTTGCCCAGCACCGCCCAACTGATGGGTAGTGACCCTGTGGTTCCAGCCCATCTCAGAAACTCAGAACTTGGTCTCTTCTTTTTTTTCTTTTTCTTTTTTTTTTTTTTGTATTTTGAGACAGAGTCTGGCTCTGTCTCCCAGGCTGGAGTGCAGTGACATGATCTCGGCTCATTGCAACTTCCGCCTCCTGGGTTCAAGCACTTCTCCTGCCTCAGCCTCCCAAATAACTGGGATTACAGGTGCCTGCCACCACGCAGCTTGGCCTCTTTTCTACCCGTTTGCTGACTTAAAGCCATCTGAGGGGGAACTCTTATCTGCTGCCTTCTGATGGGCTAAGGCTGCATGCAAACTGGGGAAACAGGTACTGAAGGAGAAGACAGGTGTTCTTCACTCGAATTTGATGACAGCCAGCCTAAGACGCCCTTTGGATCTGTATCTACATCGTACAAAATGACCAGTCTGTATGTCTCCACCAGGGCAAAGCCACCTGTCTGCAAATGGAAGCAAGAGATGCCTAGTTACAGTCGAGGCCATCCTGCCAGCCCTGGGCCACATCAGCATTATCAGGTTTGGGTTAATAGGATGATCCTGGCCTGGGAATTGGTTCTCTTTGTTTAATAGACTAGGGCAGCAGTACTCAAAGATGTCACATTTTAAAACTTTACTTATCAGTAAATTAAAAACTGTCCCCAGAGTCCCTTATCTAGGGATCTCTAAACACTTGGCATATGATGCAGGAGATTCTAAGTACTTCCGAACAGGAGACAGTTTTGTCGTTTTCAGTGCTTAGGCTTGCTGACAATGTACCCCAGCAACAGCAGGCCCCCAGTATCATATGACCATATCAGTACAGCAAGGCCCCCGGCAGTAGCATATGACCATAGTACAGCAGTCCCCAGATTCCAGTAGAGATCACCATGTCCATCTTGTCCAGAATCTCAGCATCACCGTCTTAAACTCTTTGTTCTTTCTGAGACACGTAAAATTGTTTCTACATGTGAAGGGCAAATTTAGCAACCAGTTATCATCATCCTTTGGTATCCATGGGGGATTGGTTCCAGCACCCTCCCAAGGGTACCAAGATCCACCAGGCCTCAGGTCCCTGATATAAAATAGCATGGTATTTGCATATAACCTATGCACCCCCTCCTGTATACTCTAAATCATCTCTAGATTACTTATACCCAATACAGTGCTACACATCACTTTATTCTCATGGATTCAGCATCATACTCAGCACACAGCAAGTTCAAGTTTTGCTTTTTGAAACATCACGGAATTTTTTTCTGAATATTTTCAATCAACAGTTGAATCCACAGATGTGGAACCCACAGCTGCCGTTGGAAGGATGACTTCATTTAGAAAAGACAGAACAAGGAGCTTTCAGTGGGTGGCCATTTGTCCTTTCTGACCTCCCAGTATTTTGGTATTCCCTTCTGACTTCTGGAGAGTTTCCCCCGGTGTTAGTCTGTTTTCACACTGATATAAAGATACTACCTGAGATGGGTTTAATTGACTCACAGTTCCACATGGCTGGGGAGCCTCAGGAAACTTACAGTCATGACAGAAGGCAAAGGAGAAGCAAGCACCTTTTTCACAAGGCATCAGGAGAGATAGAGCACAAAGGGCAACTGCCCAACACTTTTAAACCATCAGGTCTTGTGAGAACTCACACACTGTCATGAGAACAGCATGGGATAACCGCACCACCCCCTGACCCCATGATCCAGTCACTTCCCACCACGTCCCTCCCTTGACACACAGGGATTCCAATTTGAGATGAGCTTTAGGTGAGAACACAGAGACAAACCGTATCACCCCCTGAATATATTCACCGGCTTTTGGTATTATAAACCACCTGCATGATGGAAGCTAGATGGCCTGATGGCCTCTTTCTTTCTTTGCAGTTAGGACTCAGGCATGTATCCCAGGCCCAAGTACTCAGACTCACCTGAACCAGACTTTGAGCCTTTAGTGAGTGACACAAAGGAGAAGGCAGGATCCATGCTGGTGAGGAAAGTGGCAGCAGAGGTGGGGATCCCAGCATTATTATTGTCCAGCACGTGCCGTCAAGCGGGGCTGTGTGCCTGGGCTTGCGTTTCTCCCTGGGAGCAGTTTTGCATGTGATTTCGGGATTGCTTCTGCTTTAAGTCTGGTTCTCTAGCTTTTTTTTTTTCGTCTTTTTTTTTTAGAGACAGGGTCTTCCTCTGTTGCCCAGGCTGGAGTGCAGTGGTGCAGTCGTACCTCACTGCAGCCTCTACTTCTTGGGCTCAAGTGATCCTCCCACCCTAGCCTCCTAAGTAGCTGGGCCTGCAGACACATGCCACTATGTCCAGCTAATTTTTAAATTTTTTGTAGAGATGGGGTCTTGCTCTGTTGCCCAGACTGGTCTCAAACTCCTGGGCTCAAGCGATCCTCCCGCCTCTGCCTCCCAGAGTGCTAGAATTACAGACATGAGCCACCGCACCCAGCCTCTATTTTTGTCGTTGCTGTTGTCATTGCTATCATCATCATCATCATCATCATCATCGTGCCTTCTTATTAGATTCAGCTGCAGTTCCTACCTTCTTCCTGAACACTTCTCCGGAAGTACCAGTTTTTGGCGATTCCTTCTACTTGTAAACTGTATAATCAGTCCACTTCATTAACACAGTGCCTTGGCTGGGCTTTCATCTCTTGCCACTGATCTCAGGCATATGGTCTAATGGTGAAGAATCTGGGTTTTAGAGTCAGAAAGTTAAGACATCATGGAAAATAGTGCCTTGGTCAGTGGGCTGGTGGGAGGCTGAACTGATGTCATGAATGGGAGCAATGCCAGGCATGTAACAGGCACTCAGTAATTGTCATGGCTGTGAGTAATGGCGTTTCTTGTATTTGCTTCCAGCTTGTAGGCTTCTTGGATAGGTTCTCTGCCATTTATCTGATTGTATCCCAAGTACCTGCCTCACTGTCTGATGACACGTCATAGGCACTCAATACATACAGGCTTTTTGGAGACTGGGTTTAAAACTCAGTGTGATTTAGGAGCTATTTGACCACAGGCATGCTCCTGGACCCCAGTGAGCCTCTGCTTCCTTATCTGTACAGCAGGGGCGATGATATCTGTATTCCTGGGTTGCTTGGAGGATTAAACAAGATTATAAATTGCAGGGCCTGTGAGGCACACTGGGGGTGGCAGTAATGGAGTGATGTCATAGCTGTTTTCCTTTATCCTCATTTGACATGGTATTCAACTGCGTGGCACTGTGTCCCTTTTCCTTCAGGAAGCAAAAGTATGGGGGATAGAAATGGGCTTTGTTTTCTCTTTGACTCTCCAGCTCGTATTCAGAATATTCCAGAAGCTTGCCTGGAGAGGCAAGGACAGCCAGAATGCTCTATGACAAAACGTGGATACTTAATTGCATGATTTGCCTCAATAACGTGTTCTTCTTCTGCCTTTTGTTGCCATATATTTTGCTCTGTTTTAGAGCAGCTATAGCTATCTCTCAAATTTATTTGGAAACATGGTCTTTCCAACCAAATGCTCTGACACCCCACCGTCTCCTGTAAATAATTACACAGTGTTTTAATCTGGCAACATGTGACAGCATGCTAGAAGGACTTGTCATCCTTTTCTAAAAGGTTGCCATTAGGACTGGTCTAGCAGATCATCTGAAAGGCATGAAGTCCGTTGTGGATGCAAAGTGTTACTCACTCACAACACTTCCGCTACTAAGGCCCCCAGTATGCCTGCTAGGAAGAATTTGTGCAGGCACGGGCCCATCACTTAGCAGTCTTCCCTTTGCAGTTTCCCCAGTGTGAATACAAGAGGTACAGACAGGATCCATGTGGAATATCCATGCCCGGGATCTGAGGCTCTATCTGTAAAATACGAAACATTCAAAGGGAACCCAGTAGAGAGATTCAATTTTGTGGGTTTTGTTTTCCCCACGTAAGTAAGATCCCCCTGTGCCGCTCTGGTAGGCAAACCCTGTAGGCCAACTGCATTATATTGGGCCCTTCAAATTTGTTGTAATGCTTGCAGTTATGCTTTGGAATACTCTTCCAAATTAGGGTGACCAACCAGCCTGGTTTGCCCAGGACTGTTCTGGCTTTAGCCCTGAAAATCCCACATCCTGGGAAACTGCTCAGTCCTGGGCTAACTTAGTTGGTCACCCTCGAGGTGCTATAATAGGGTCCTACCTTACTTACCCTGATTCTAGTTTGTGAAGATAAACATTTTTTCAGGGAATTGAATCTAAAAATTTTAGAAGTAAGATGCGGAAAATTGTTGACATCATTTAACATGAATATTTAACACTGTCTAGGGGGAAAAAAACGCTTTTGGGAGACCACTGTAGGTGTCTATAACTTTGATCTCAAGGGTTACGTTGGTATCCTAAAGTTCCGTAGGGGCCCTTAATTGCTTAGTTTTGTCTGATTTGTTATTTTGCTGGCTGCCTTTCCCGGCATGTGTCAAGGGAATCACTCACTGTTTTTATTTTATTTTTTTAATTTTTGAGACAGAGTTTTGCTCTGTTGCCCAGGCTGGGGTGCAGTGTTACGATCTCGGCTCACTGCAACCTCTGCCTCCTAGGTTCAAGTGATTCTCGTGCCTTAGCCTCCCAAGTAGCTGGGATTACAGGTGTACTCCACCACGCCTGTGCCATCACACCCAGCTAATTTTTTTGTATTTTTAGTAGAGACGGGGTTTTGCCATGTTGGCCAGGCTGGTCTCGAACTCCTGACCTCAAGTGATCCTCCCGCCTCAGCCTCCCAGTGATGTGAGCCACCGCACCTGGCTCACTGTTCTTAAATGCATCTCTGCTGCCACAGCCCCAGAGTAGTTTGCGTGGAACTACCCACGTGAGATGCAGCATTGTTACAGATCACTCCCATAATTTGCAGCATTTTGCCCTTGTGAGTTTCAGTTTGAGACTCTTATTTGACACCATAACTGACTACATCCACAGCTTCTCAGTATGGACAGCGTGTCCTTCCCAAATCGCCAGTCCTGTGGACGTATCATTATATGCATTTCAGCTGGTCCAGAGCTGAACCAACTTCTAATTCTTTGAGGCGTCTTGCAGAGCACCCCCACCATGCACCTGCCATGCAGATTTCATATGTGCCACATAACCTGGATTTTACATCATGCTGTCCCAAACATACCTTCTAAATCTGCTGAATGTGTCTAGCTGTTTTCATATAATGAAGCAGATGAGTGAATTAATTTTATTGTACGGGTGTTAGCCTTCTGGAAAATATTTATGTCTATCGCAAAAATGCCCTAACATCCTAACAAGGAGACACATAAAGGTATATATTGAGGCGGGGTGTGGTAGTTCATGCCTGTAATCCTAGCATGTTGAGAGGCTGAGGTGGGAGGATTGCTTGAGGCCAGGAGTTCATCCACCAGCCTGAGCCACATAGTGAGACCCCATCTCTACAGAAAATAGAAAAATTAGCCAGGCATGGTGGCATGCACCTGTAGTCCCAGCTACTCAGGAGGCTGAGGTAGGAGGATTGCTTGAGCCTGGGAGGTCGAGGCTGCAGTGAGCTGTGATTGTGCCGGTGAACTGCCATCTGAGCAACAGAGTGAGACCTTGTCTCAAAAAAAAAAAGGATGCATACTCAATGCTTGTAAGAAGGTTACCCTGAGAGAATGTCTGTGATTAATACATGAGCATCACTGGTATAGTTGTCATAAAAATGATGCAATTCCAATGCCAGAAGGAACCCATTAGAGACCACTTGGCCTCGTTTTTGCCGCTTTATGTCCAGGAGGAAACTGTTCACCTTAGTCTTGAATAAGTCACATTTGCCTGCAGCTTCCTGGGAGCAGATGTTTTACAGTGAATCTGACTTACCTTTTTCTGCTACACATTTTTTTCTTTTTTTGGAGACAGGATCTCTCTGTTGCCCAGGCTGGAGTGCAGTGCTGTAGTCACGGCTCACTGCAGCTTCTAACTCCTGGGCTCAAGCCATCCTCCCACCTCAGCCTCCTGAATAGCTGGGACTACAAGCACGCACCACCATGTCGGCCTAGTTAAAAGATTTTTTTTTTTTTTCGTAGAGACAGGGGTCTCACTCACTATGTTGCCCAGGGTGGTCTCAAACTCCCGGCTTCAAGTGATCTTCCCGCCTTGACCTCCCTAAGTGCTGGGGTTACAGGCGTGAGCCACAGTACCTGCCTATGCTACACTTTAACATTTTTTTCACTTGGGTCCATTGTGGGGCCAAAGAAAAGCTGGTATTCTCCCTTTTGGCCGCTGCCTGTCAGCTGTGGAGAAGGTTCTGCGAAATTGGATTTTTAAAAATAGAATATGCAGGAGGACCTTAGAGGGACCCTACAGTGGATGCTTTTGTAAGATGAAGAATCTGCTTATAATGTGCATATGTCCCTTTAATTTGTTTAATCGGATTTGTAGATCTCAGGTTTAGAAACTGGGCCCCCCTTCCCTCACTGTATTAAATGTGACTGCTTTTAGCATGGGTGGCCTGTCTCATCATGGGGAAAGAGAGGCCCCCCGTGTGTGTTCACCACAACAGATCCACGGCTAACAAGCAGCTGCTGACGAAATAAAGTTGCCTTGAACTAAGAGGGCTTCATCTGGTGTTTGGTTTGGCTTGAAAAGACTCTGTCGAAATGATCTAGAGATGGAGCCGGTTTTAAAATCAATATTATTTCATCTGTCATCAAACAGAACCTCTAAAGCCTCAAATGGGTGGGTTCAAAAGCCACAGCCATACCCGAGTGTGCCCCTCCATCACCGAGATGCAGTTTAGAAACTAAGCGTCTCTCTGTTTTCTTCCACCTGAAAAAGCAATAGTGTACAAAGAAATAAAAGTCTGCATGCAGAGCCTCAGAGGGCTGTCAGTTGGAAACGAGGGCTACCAAGACCCCTGTGAGACTGACTTTCTCGCGATGAAATGACCAGGATCACCCTTGCAAGCAACCAGAGCTGCCATTCATTACCCAGCTTGTCATTCTTACCCAGGTTCTCCCCAAGCCACACTGGAGGGCCAGCTTCATATCCTCTTTTCCTGGATCAGTCACCAAACAGGATTGGATAACCTGAGAAGGCTACACTCTATGAAAGGGAGACATTTAAAAAAAAAATTAAAAAATGGAAGGGGGCTCCCATAGGGAGAAGAACTAAATAAAGAAAGAACCACAGGCTCCCTGTGGAAAACAGGAAGTGTGTTCACATTAGGGGCAGGAGGGCGAGTGGACACGTGGATTCTGGGGAAGGGGAGATTTATGAATGTATGAGATGGCTGGGTTGTTGACACTTGGGAAGATTGAGAATCCAGGGGCAGGAAGAGCAGTCAGACCTGGAGGAAGAGGGGAGGGTCTAGGCATGGGGATCAGTGACCAGGAAAGGCGGCCATCAGTGACCAGGAAAGGTGGCCATCAGTGATTTTACCATTGCTGGGACCACATGGCCTTCTGTTCTCTGCTGCTGCTGCTTTTCTTTGTTCCTTTGCCAAAGACTGGCTTTCTTGGTTTTGGTGCACGCACAGGACTACCCCTGCCATGCCTTCGTAGGATTTCACAGCTCAGCTCTTGAATGAGGTGCGTTGACATCAAAATATTGTAAGTTTCAACTTCACCCAAAGAGTAAAGGTGATTGGCTCAGCTGGGGACAGACATCTCCTGAGGCCAGGATCACACTGCAGGACAGCATCACTGGGGGTTAAGATTTCAGCATTCGAATTTGGCAGTGACACAAACATTCAGTCCATAGCAGCATGTAAAGAAATCCAGTAACTTTTCAAAGAAATATTTTTCACAATGAATAGAATAATAGGATAGTAAAAAAAATTAGATCATAAATTCACACTATACCGAATTTATGAAGGTTCAGACGTTGAATTTGCTTAACCATCATTTTGCTATCCATCTTCAGTTTATAAATCTGAAAGGCAAGAGAGTTTGGAGTTTATGACTAGAGAGGCAGAAATAGATATATGTCATTAATATAGTGACATATTTATACATTATATATTATATTAATAATACAGCTAGTATATTAATACATAATCTAATTAATATATACATTATATAATGTCTTGCCAGAGGTGAATTTTAATAGATAATTTCTACTAGATCCAAATGTTTTTCTTTGTTTTTATTTTATCCTGGTGCAGTTTTTGAAAGCACTTCATTTTTGGCATATGTTTTAGATTGTAAGATTTTATATATATAAATATATATTATATATAATGTATAAATATATATTATATGTAATGTATAAATATATATTATATATGTTACATATAATTTATAAATATATATTATATCATATATGTTATATATAATATATAAACATATGTAAATATGATATATAATATATACATATATTATATTATATATAGTAAATATGTGTTATATAATATATTTACTATAAATATAATAGTATTAAAAATAAAATATAAATATATGTTATATAATATACAAATATATATAATATATAAATATATACATAATATATAATATAATATATACACTATATATAAATTTTCTTTTTTTTTTTTTTTTTTTTTTTGAGACGGAGTCTCGCTCTGTCGCCCGGGCTGGAGTGCAGTGGCCGGATCTCAGCTCACTGCAAGCTCCGCCTCCCGGGTTTACGCCATTCTCCTGCCTCAGCCTCCCGAGTAGCTGGGACTACAGGCGCCCGCCACCTCCCCCGGCTAGTTTTTTGTATTTTTTTAGTAGAGACGGGGTTTCACCGTGTTAGCCAGGATGGTCTCGATCTCCTGACCTCGTGATCCGCCCGTCTCGGCCTCCCAGAGTGCTGGGATTACAGGCTTGAGTCACCGCGCCCGGCCGATATATATAAATTTTCATACCATTACGTACTATCTTTCTTTTTATTCATTTGTTTACCTGCCAGGAAGTAACTGATTTTCAGAGTGTAATAAATTTGATCTACTCAGAGCTGATGCAGATTGATTTATTCCCAACAATCTGAAGACAACTGTGGTTGAACAGAAGGCCGTTAGAGAGAATTAAGTGAGGGCTGTCAAGATTAAACAAAGCTTCCCTATTTCGTGTGGTAGAGTAATAGATAACGTGAGAGTTTCTTATCAAGCATGACAACTCATTAAACCCCTAACAGCGATTCAGGTGCCAGTTTATGTCATAAACTAACACTAATTAGGCTTTTTAAGAGCCAGAAGATGCTTTTTCACACCAAAATCCAGTTACAGCCTGTGATGTTTTTTTAAATAGACTTTCTTAAAGAAAGCGGGAGCCTTTTTATATTCAAACAGCACTTTAACCTCTGCTCTATTCTCCTTGTGTTTAAGTTTATAAACCAGAACTAGTTTATTATGAGAAAGCTTTAACCTTCAAAGCAAAGTTGTGCTTAGTAATTTGGGGTACAGTGGGAAATGCTTGGACCTGGGGAGTCAAACAAAACTGGGTTTGCGTTCTATGACTTTGGTGGCTCTAGGAAGCTTGCTTTTTACTTCCTATTCAGAGCTTCCTAGCATAGACATTTCTCATTTATTTTATCACTGAGTCCTCAAAATCTTACTGTGGATTAGGTATTGGGCTACAATTTCTTTTTAAGTTTTAAATGTTTCAGCATCTTAGAAAAATTGAAAAGCATAAAAAACACCAAAAATAGTCTAAAGATTAGTATAATGCTTACACATGTATCCACCAGCCAGCTTCAGAAGTAAAACATTATCAGTCCTATTTAAGCTTCCTGTGTGCCAGTTTTAGTTAGGGATTAAGGGCATGTGACAAGAAAATGGCAAAGAACAGTGGCATATATTAAGAGTTTATTTTTCTCTCAAGTAATGAGACATTTGGAGGCAGGGGTTCCCAGGACCCGGGACTTCCTAGCTGTCTGCTCCTTCATCTTTAGGGTATGGCCCTTGTCTTCATGCTTACAAAATGGCTGCAGGAGCTGCAGCCATCACATCTGTATTCCACGAAGGAGGAAATGTCAGTAGCAGAAGGACTTTTCAAGGAAGTCTATCCAATGACTTTTACTCTAGAGACCAGAGTTGTACCAGAAAATGTAATATATTTTCATGTTGTGGCTGGTTTGATCTTCCATCCTGATCACTAAGACTTTCTTCATATCAGCAATAAGGCTGTTTCACTTTCTTATCATTTGTGTGTTTACTGGAGTAGCTCTGTTAATTTCCTTAAGAACAGTCTGCTAGAACACTTGCTGCCAACAAAAAGAAGGGTTATTAGATAGGAAGCTAGCTGCCTCTCCCTGAGAACATTCCTCTGCTTCCCTCCAGAGGTAAGTATTATCCTTAAGAATTTTGGGTTTTTTAAAATTGTATCTCTTTATATTTTTATTATAGGCATACCTTATTTTATTGGACTTCTCTTGATTGTATACTTTACAGATACTGTGTTTTTTTACATATTGAAGGTTTGTGATGCATCCAACATCATTTTTTTCTGTTTTTTGTTTGTTTTGTTTGTTTGTTTGTTTTGAGACAGTCTTGCTCTGTTGCCCAGGCTGGAGTGCAGTGGCACAATCTTGGCTCGCTGCAACCTCCACCTCTCAAGTTCAAGGAATTCTTTTGCCTCAACCTTCCCAGTAGCTGGTATAGACATGAGCCACCACGCTTGGCTAATTTTTGTATTTTTAGTAGAGACAGGATTTCACCATGTTGGCCTGGCTGGTCTTGAACTCCTGACGTCAAGTGATCCGCCCACCTTGGCCTCCCAAAGTGCTGGGATTATAGGCGTGAGCCATTGCGCCCTACCTCTGTTAGCATCATTTTTTCAACAGCATATTCTTACATGTTGGTAATTCTTGCAATATTTTGAACTTTTTCTTTATTATTATATCTGTTTTGGTGATCTGTGATCGGTGATCTTTGATGGTGTTGTCATTCTGAGGTGCCACAAACCATGTCCATTTAAGGTGGCAAATTTAATAGATGAATGTGTGTGTTCTGACTGCTCCACTGGCCATTTCCCTGTCTCTCTCCCTCTTTTTGGGCCTCCCTATTTCCTGAATTACACTAATAATGAAATAAGGTCACTTAATAACCCTACACTGGCTTCTAAGCGTTCAAGTGAAAGGAATGGTCATACATCCTTTGCTTTAAATAGAAAGCTAGAAATGATTAAGCTTAGTGAGAAAGACATGAAAGCTGAGAGAGGCTGAAAACTGGGCTTCTTGTGCCAAACAGCCGGGTTGTGTTTGCAAAGGAAAAGTTCTTAAAGGAAATTAACAAGTGCTAGAGATTCCAGTAAACACACAAATGATAAGAAAGTGAAACAGCCTTATTGCTGATATGAAGAAAGTTTTAGTGGTCAGGATGGAAGATCAAACCAGCCACAACATTCCCTTAAGCCAAAGTCTAAGGTTCATGAGGTTTAAGGAAAGAAGCCATCTCCACAGCAGAAACGTTTAATGTGTTTAAGAAATACATTTCATAAAGCTGTAGCTGCCATAGATAGTGACTCCTTGGATGGATCTGGGCAAAGGAAACTGAAAACCTTCTGGAAAGTATTCACCATTCTAGATGCCATTAACAACATTTGTTTTTCATCTGGGCGCAGTGGCTCATGCATGTAATCCCAGCACTGTGGAAGCCCAAGGCGAGCGGATCATTTGGGGTCAGGGGTTCCAGACCAGCCTGGTCAACATGGTGAAACCCCCTGTCTCTACTAAAAATACAAAAATTAGCCAGGCATGGTGGCAGGCACTTGTAATTCCAGCTACTTGGGAGGCTGAGGCAGGAGAATCGCTTGAATGTGGGAGGCGGAGGTTGCAGTGAGCTGAGATTGTGCCACTACACTCTAGCCTGGGTGCAGAATGAGACTCCATCTCAAAAACACACACACACACACACACACACAAAATTTGTGATTCGTGGGAGGAGGTCAAAAGATTAACATTAACAGGAGTTTGGAAGAAGTTGATTCCAGTCATCGTGGATGACTTCGAAGGGTTGAAGACTTCAGTAGAAGACAGAACTGCAGATGTGGTAGAAATAGCAAGAGAACTGGAATTAAAAGTGGAGTCTGAAGATGTGACCGAATTGCAATCTCATGATCAAAACTTGAACAGATGAGGAGTTGCTTCTTATGGATGAACAAAGAAAGTGATGTCTTGGAATGGAATCTACTCGTGGTGAAGATGCTGTGAACATTGCTGAAATTACAACAAAGAATTTAGAGTATTCGATAAACTCAGTTGATAATGCAATGGCAGGGTTTGAGAGAATTCACTGCAATTTGGAAGGACATTCTGTAGGTGAAATGCTAGTAAACAAAACAGCTTCACATACTACAGAGAAATCTTTCATGGAAGGAGGAGTCGGTTGATATGGACAACTTCATGGTTGTCTTTATTTTAAGAAATTGCCCCAGCCACCCCACCCTTCAGCAGCTACCGTCCTCATCAGTCAGAGGTCATGAACGTCAAGGCAAGACCCTCTGCCAGCAAAAAGATTGTGATTCACTAAAGGTTCAGATGATTGCTAGCATTTTTTAGCAATAAAGTATTTTTAATTAAGGTATGTTTTTTTTTTTTTTTAGACATAATGCTGTTGCATACTTTTTTTTTTTTAGAGACAGAGTCTCGCTCTGTCGTCCAGGCTGGAGTTCAGTGGCGAGATCTCTGCTCACTGCAGCCTCCGCCTCCTGGGTTCCAGTAATTCTCCTACCTCAGCCTCCTGAATAGCTGGGATTACAGGCACGCACCACCACGACCGGCTAATTTTTGTATTTTTAATAGAGATGGGATTTCACCATTTTGGTTAGGCTGGTCTAGAACTCCTGACCTTGTGATCCATCCACCTCAGCCTTACAAAGTGCTGGGATTACAGGCATGAGCCACCACGCCTGGCCACTTTTGCATACTTAATAGACTGCAGCATAGTGTAAATATAACTTTTATATGCACTGGGAAACCAAAGAATTTGTGTGAGTTGCTTTATTGAGATACTTTATTATCATGGTCTGGAACTGAATCTGCAATATTTCTGAGGTATGCTTTTAATATTTGTATGTATTCCTCAGAAATATATCAGCTTATTTCACATGTTTTTAAACTGTATGTAAATGGTATCATATCTGACAGATTTTCTTTTACAGATTGGTTTCCCTGCATGTTAGAAAGCCTTCTGTATTCATATGTATCATTCCTGTTCATTTGTTTTCATTGTTGTAGAGTATTACCGTATATGAGTATACCACAATTTAGTTAACCACTGTGCTGTGTTTGGGCATATAGGTTGTCTTCAGCCTTTTGCTACCACAAATTATGCCACTATGAGTGAGCTTTCTCCTTTGTTACTGTGCCCATATGCAAGAGATTCTGGAATAATCACTTCAGCATTCCAGGATATTGCTAGATTTTGTCTACGAAATGGTATGTTAATTTATGCGCCTAGCAGAAATGTGTGCCAGTGTCCACTGGCCGTTTCCTCACCGACACTTTCAGTTGTTGGGCTTGTAACTTTGACCAGTCTCTTGGATGTGAGATGGGCACTGCATGGTGTTCCTCTTTTAGCTTAATGGAGATAGAATTGGCAGACATTTAAAAATGCGCACACAGTGAACAGTTTTTAAACAGCTTTATTGGGTTGTATGTTGTACTTAACATACAATGAACTGCACATGTTTAAAGTGTGCAATTTAATAAGTGTTGACATATGTATATACCTGTGAAACTACAATCACAATAATCAGTGCACGCATCACACCCAAAGTTTCCTCATTAAGGCCAAGCGCGGTGGCTCATGCCTATAATTCAAGCACTTTGGGAGGCTAGGGTGGGTGGGTTGCCTGAGCCCAGGAGTTTGAGACCAGACAGGCAACGTGGGCCTGGAGTTTTCATTGTGTGTAGGTTTTTACACATTTAATTTATTTAATAGCTATAAGGCTATTCAGGTCATGTATTTTTCCATGAATGATTTTTCAGTATGATGTACCTATAGAGGGATTTTTTTCCTTTTCTATGTAATGTGATTATTTATTTATTTATTTATTTTTGAAACAGGGTCCCCCTCTTTCGTCCAGGTTGGAGTGCAGTGGCGCAATCACGGCTCACTGCAGCATCAACCTCTTAGGTTCAATCGATCCTCCTACCTCAGCCTCCTGAGTAGCTGGGACTACAGACGCCAGTTATTGTGCCTGGCAAATTTTTGTATTTTTTATAGAGGTGGGGTTTTGCCATGTTGCCCACGCTGGTCTTCTATTCCTGGGCTCAAGTGATCCGCCCACCTCAGTCTCCCAAAATGCTGGGATTACAGACATGAGCCACCGTGCCCAGCCTTACTGATATTTCTACTGGTAGAATTCAAACCTACCATGTTGCCATTTATTTCCCATTCTTCTTCTTTTTTTTTTTTTTCTTTATTGGGAGTAAACTCTGGAAAGCCTGCATTCCAAAAGAGCTGTAACACTCTTTCCCATTTTTCTATATGTTGTCTGTTCCCCTTTTTCCTCTTTTCCTGACTTCTTTTGGATTATTGTTCCTAATCCCACTTGAGTTCCGCCTGGCCCATTAGCTATAACTCTTTGCTGTAGCATTTTCAAGATTGCATTAGTGTGCACATCTTTAACTTTTCACAGTCCACCTGCAAAAGCGTATTACTCCCCTTTGCGTATTATGTAAGACCCTGATAACAATAGACACCCGTTCCTCCATTCCCATGCTTCGTGCTGTTGGTGTCGCATATTTTACTTCCACAAATAAATACTAAAAACCCTACCATATGCTGTCGTGATTTTTTTTTCTTTTACAAAGACAATTTCCTTTCAAAGAAATTTAAATTATAAGAAAAAAAAGGATTCTGTGTTTGCCCACATAATTGCCATTTCTGGTGGGCTTCGTGCCTTTGTCTAGATCCAGAGCTGCATCTGATACTGGTTTTCTTCTGCTTGCAGCCTTCCTTTAACCCTTCTTAATGTATCCAGCGCCAGGCTGCTGCTGATGTACTTTTTCAGGATGTCTGTGAAAGTTTTTATGTTACCTTTGTTTTGGAAAGCTTGTTTCACTGGACATCGAATTTTTTTTTTTTTTTTTTTTTTGAGACAGAGTCTTGCTCTGTCACCTAGGCTGCAGTGCAGTGGTTCACTCTCAGCTCGCTGTAACCTCTGCCTCCAAGGCTCAAGCAGTTTTCCTGCTTCAGCCTCCCAAGTAGCTGGGATTACAGGTACGTGCCACCGCACCCAGGTAATTTTTGTATTTTTAGTAGAGACAAGGTTTTTCCATGTTGGCCAGGCTGGTCTCGAACTCCTGATCTCAGGTGATCCGCCCACCTCAGCCTCCCAAAGTGTTGGGATTACAGGCGTGAGCCACCACGCCCTGCCGGGACATAGAATTATAGTGTAACAATTTTGTTTTGTTTTGATTTTTCAGTACCTATTTTTTTTTCTTCTGGCTTGCATTACTTCCAAGAAGAAACTGCTACAATCCTTACCTTTTCCTCTGTATAATGTGTCTTTTCTCTCTGGCTGCTCTTCAGATTTTCTCTTTATCATTGGTTTTAAGCAATTCGATTATAATATGCCTTGGTGTCATTTTATGTTTCTTTTATTTTTCATCTTTATTTTAGGTTTAGCGATACATGTGAAGGTTTGTTACATAGATTACTTGTGCTATTGTTGCATATTTAACTTCCACACTAACGGATTTGTTGTACATATTATTACATCACCCAGGTATTCAGCTCAGTACCCAATGGTTATCTTTTCTGCTTCTCTCCCTCCTGCCACCCTCCCGCCTCAAGTAGACCCCAGTGTCTGTTGCTTCCTTCTTTGCACTCATAAGTTCTTATCATTTAACTCCCACTTGTAAGTGAGAACATGCGGTATTTGGTTTTCTATTCCTGGGTTGCTAAAGATAATACCCTCCAGCTCCATCCGTGTTCCTGCAAAAGACATGATCTCGTTCTTTTCTTTATAGCTGCATGGTGTTCCATGGTGTATATGGACCACATTTTCTTTATGCAGTCTATCATTGATGGGCATTTAGGTTGATTCCATGTCTTTTCTATTGTGAACGGTGCTGTAGTGCACATTCGCATGCATGTGACTTTATGGTAGAATGCTTTATATTCCTCTGCATATGTGCCCGGCAGTGGGATTGCTGGGTCTTCTTTGTGTTTCTTTCATTCAGAGTTCGTTGAGCTTCTTATATCTGTGAATTCATAACTCGCATCGTATTTGAAGAGATTTCAGCCCGCATTTCTTCACGTATTTTTTCTGTTCCCACCTCTGAGGGACTTCTGTTGCACACTTACTAGCCTGCTTGCAGTTGTCCCACAGCTCACTGATACTCTGAGGGTGTTTGTTACTGTTTTTGTCTCTTTTCCCCCTCTATATTTCCTTTTGGACTGCCTTTAAGTTCACTGATCTTTCCTTTTGTAGTGTCTAATCTGCTGTTATTTTTACTTTTTTATTTTTGAGACAAGGTCTGGCTCTATTGCCCAAGGCTGGACTTCAGTAGTGGGATCTCAGCTGACTGCAACCTTTACCTCCTGGGCTCGAGCCATCCTCCCATCTCAGCCTCCCGAGTCGCTGGGATTTTAGGCCCGCACCACCATGCCTGGCTTATTTTTGTAATTTTTGTGGAGATGGTGTTTTTGCCATGTTGCCCTGGCTGGTTTTGAACTTGTGAGCTCAAGCAGTCCACCTGCCTTGGCCTCCCAAAGTGCTGGGATTACAGGCATGAGCCACCATGCCTGGCTTCTGCCCTTCAAACTCTTAATGCCTTGATGCCTGCACTCCCAGCTCTTATTTTCTCATCTCAGGGAGACTGTCAGACCCTGCCTGTGTTCCCCTCTGTGTAGCATGGCCTGGAAATCCTGCAGCAGTCCGATGCCTGTAGGACCTGTCTCACTCATGTCCTGTCTCTGACGGGTCGCTGGCCACCATAGCCTGCTAGTCCACGTCTCGAGTCGTGTGGTTTCGTGTTTCTTGTCCAGTTTTTTAATTGTTCCAGACAGGAGGATAAACCCAGTGTGTGTTCCTCTTCCTTGGCTAGAAGAAGAATAAGTCCTCACTGTCGTATTAATTTCCTTTTTATAATTCTTAGAGAAGTTGAGCATGTTTCTTTCTTTCTTTTTGGTTTTTGTTTGTTGTTTGAGACAGGGTCTTGCTCTGTCACCCAGGCTGGGATGCAAAGGTGCGATCGTGGTTCACTGCAACCTCAACCTCCCAGGCTTAAGTGAACCTCCCACCTCAGCCTCCCACGTTGCTGAGACGACAGGCATGAGCCACCATGCCTGGCAAATTTTTGTATTTTTTGAAGGGATGGAGTTTCACCATGCTGCCCAGACTGCTCTCAAACTCCTGCGCTCAAGTGATTCACCTGCCTTGGCCTCCTAAAGTGCCGGAATTACAGGTGTGAGCAACCATGCTCGGCCAAGCATCTTTCGTACGTTTTCTGAGCACGTGGATTTCCATCTCTTTGCATTCTGTGTTCACCTCACCCTATTTGTTCCATTGAAACAAATGACTTTTTCTTAGTAACTTAGAGTACTTTATATATTTACAGGTTAATCCCTTATCAACTTATATCAGTTGCTGCTATCTTTTCTTAGATTTGTCTTTTCATTTTAAAAATTACACTGTTTCAGTGAGCAGAATTTTTAAGTTTTAACGTAGTCCACTTTGTCCATTTTCTTTATGACCAGTGCATTTTGGGGTCTTGTTTAAGAAATCATTCTTTATCCTGAGGTCATAAGGATAGTCTACTGTATTTTCTTTTAAGAGCTGAAAAGGTGTTTTATATTTAGGTCTTTATATGGGGGATAAGGGTCACAGTTTTATTTCATTTTTTTTCCACTTGGTTATTCCAGTGGCCCCATTTCCATTTATTGAATAGTCTTTCTGTACAGAAAAGACTTAACTAGCAGAGAAGTCCTAAGACTTATCCTTCAAAAGGCCCCATTCACAAGGCTGGCACTTGGCGTGCATCTGAGAACCTGGATTTTGGGATGTTTCCTACAATGTGGTGCATGTTGAACACCCACCTTTCCTTCTGAGAGTCTGGAATTTGGGTACATGTTGGACAGAGGCTGCCTAAGTGACCAGCTTCAACAACAGCCCTGGGTGCTGGGTCACTCATGAGCTTCTTCCATAGACAAAATGCCACACATGTTGTCACTGCTTATCGCTGGAGGAGTTAGCACGTCCTGTGTGACCACACTGGGAGAGGAAACTGGTGCCCCGTTCCTTGTGTATTTGTCCCACGCCTCCAGTCCCTTTGCTAATCTCGTTTTGTGTCCTTTTGCTGAGATAAATCACAGCCAGGAGTATGACTGTTTGCGGGGTCCTGTGAGTCCTCCTAACAAACAGTTGAATCTAGAGGTGGTCTTTGGGATCCCCAACAACTGTCGTATCCCCACTGACATTAAAATGACTGGGATTTATTTGGGCAATGTTCTGAACTACCCTTGAACATTCATGTCTTCATCTGAACATCCATCTACTATCCCTGATTTTTCAGTGCAGGGCACATATCTTGTATCACCCAATAAACAGTCATTGATCACCATAGGAAAGGAACAGTGAAACTGCCATGGTGGTTTGGGGGAAGGTGGCAGGCGTTCAGCGGTAACTCTTTTGAGCAGACACATTTTATGTTTTTGCAATGAGTGAAATAAATTTTCCCATATCTATTTCAGGTTGGCAATCATTATCTTTTTATCATCTTGGAACATTTGTCATTCCTTTAATATCTTTAGTTAGGAATTTTCTACCTTCCTCATCTTGTCCAATAATTTAAAATCCCACGGTTATTTCACAGGCTCCTCATTCCTGTCTGTGTGTCACTGTATGATTTCTAACATGTCATGCTATGCAAACCAGTTAGTTGCTTTTACTCGTAGAGTAAATGTTTCTTTGGGGAATAGCTTATTGTTGGTTATGTGATTGCAGTGTTTTAAAGACGTGTCTGTGATTATGTAAAATGCTGTTTCTCTGAGTATCATGGTCATTTCCACATATTTCTCTATTCACGTGTTTTTAAGAATATGTTTATTTTTGCAGTATTTTATTTATTTATTTTTATTTTTTATTTTATTTTATTTTTTGAGACGGAGCCTCATTCTGTCACCCAGGCTGAAGTGCAGTGGCGTGATCTCGACTCACTGTAACCTCCGCTTCCCAGGTTCAAGCAATTCTCCTGCCTCAGCCTCCCAAGTAGTTGGGATTACAGTCACGTGCCACCATGCCCTGCTAATTTTTGGTATTTTTAGTGGAGACAGGGTTTTGCCATGTAGGCTATGCTGGTTTCGAACTCCTGACGTCAAGTGATCCGCCTGCCTTGGCCTCCCAAAGTGCTAGGATTATAGGCACGAGGCACCGTGCCTGGTCAGTTTTGCAGTGTTTTAAATACTGTTGTCTTTGAGAGGAGAGAGGCATGCACACAGACTGTGGTGATTAGCATCATATACTAGAAAGTGCAAAGTGTAGCACAGGTAACTGTGAGCCATCTCATAAAATCCTAACAGATGTCTCATTTGTCCGTAAAGGGCCTTGTGTCCCATAGAAATTCACGTACCCAACCTGCTCTTCGGCTGTGATTTTTCTCTCGTGGCCTGTGTGAACAGATTAATAGTGTCCATCTAATTTCTTCCTCCACTGAGGAAAAGCAAATCATCAGGCCCATTGCAAAAACTGCTCTGAGTTGAGCTTCCTGCCTTAAATCACACCCACAGTGAATGGCGTCCCTTTATCACCGCTAATGAGTCTGACATCTCTCTCCACTCACATGTGAGCCTCCCCAGCTCTCCATAAACAAGTCTGTCTCGGTTCATTTATTCTACAAAAAAAAAAAAAAAAAAAAAAAGCCAGAGGAGGATTTATTTTTTTCTGTTGGTTTTTAAAAGTCTGATATGAAACCATTCTGAGCGTCTCTAGTGCCATTTATGAGGCATAACTTTTCTTTCTGATGATTTACTCTCTCTGCCATCCTGCCCACCGTATTTTAAGTACCATCCTAGTTGGCCTGAAGTTATTATCATATTTTGTCATAATTGGGCCCCATTATATTGCTGTGTCAGGCACTTTTCCTGTTTCAGAAATGGCAGTGTTATCTAGTGCAATGCTGGCTCCTTAGAGATGTGGGTTCAATGACTTGCTAAGCCTGTTAAATAGTTGTGGACTCTTACCCTTTTCTCTTGTGATCAGCCAGGAAAGCTGGTGGATCACTTAGGAGAATGTTTGGCTGCAGTAACAAGCCACCCAGTATTGGGAGCTGAAAGCGGTAGTGGGGCACGGTGCAGCGGCCCAGCAGCACCCTCCTAGACCCGGGGCTTTCTAACCTTCTAACAGATCCTCACACTCTGTGCTCTCCTTTCCTGCCACAGAGCCTTGCACCTGCTGTTCACTCTGCTACGAATTCTCTCCTTCACTCCTACTCCCCCAGCATTCTCATCACCCACTGAGGGAAGCTGCCCTTGCCCCTGCAACTGGCTGAAAACCCCTGCTATATAAAGGAGTGGGCCAAGCACTCCCTTCTTTGTAACACTAATAATATCTAATTTGACATTTATCTGTGAGGCCCTTCTATTGTCCTCATCCCCAGTAGACCGTAAACTCCATGAATGCGAGGACCAGACCTAATTAGTCATGATTGGTATTCACTAGGAATGCTTTTGGCTACAGATTTTTAAAAAGTATCTTTTTTTTTTTTTTTTTTTTTTTTTTGAGGCAGAGTCTTGCTCTGTTGCCCAGGCTGTAGTGCAATGGTGCAATCTCTGCTCACTGCAACCTCTGCCTCCCAGGTTCAAGAGATTCTCCCACCTCAGCCTCCCGAGTAGCTGGGACTATAGGCACCTGCCATCATGCCCAGCTAATTTTTGTGTTTTTGTAGAGATGGGGTTTCACCATGTTGGCCAGGCTGGTCTTGAACTCCTGACCTCAGGTATCTGCCTACCTTGGCCTCGCAAAGTGCTGGGATTACAGCCGTGAGCCACTGCATCCAGCCTAAAAAGTATCTTAAATAAAGCAGGGCCTACCTTCCCTCCCTCCCTTCCTTCCTTCCTCCTTCCTTCCTTCCTTCCTTCCTTCCTTCCTTCCTTCCTTCTCACATAATAATAAGGTAGGCAGCTCTGAGCATTGGCTCATTTGTTTTACAGTGTCATGATCCGTGTCTTAACTATTTTCCTCATGGTTGCAAAATGGCTGCATCACTTCACTGTTTAAGAGAAGAAGGCAGGAAGGGAAGCAGTACCAGTGACACCTAACCCTTTTATCAAGAAACCAAATGTTTCCCTGGAATCCCCCAGCCAATTTCTGGTCATTTCTCCTTGCCGTTTGGCCACCTCTAACTAGAGAGGAGGCTGCAAAGCGTGTTGTTGCTTTGGCATCCTCTATACTGGAGGTGAAAAGGGGAGAAAAAGGAGGAAATGAGAGTGAGGTTAGCCTACTAGTAGCAATCTACCCCACCCTTGCAGCCCCAGTGTTTACCCAAACAAGCACTTTTTTTTTTTGAAATGGAGTTTTGCTCGTTACCCAGTCTGGAGTGCAATGGTGTGAGCTCAGCTCACTGCAACCTCCACCTCCCAGGTTCAAGTGATTCTCCTGCCTCACCCTCCTGAGGGATTACAGCTAATTTTTTATATTTTTAGTAGAGACAGAGTTTCACCATGTTGGCCATCCTGGTCTTGAACTCCTGACCTCAGGTGATCCACACACCTCAGCCTCCCAAAGTGCTGGGATTACAGGCGTGAGCCACTGTGCCTGGCCAGCGCTTTGGTATTAATGGACAAGTAGAAAAAACTCACCTGTTTTGACTGTCCATTCATTCTTCCATTCATTTAGTGTCCAGGGCGAGCCAGTCTCTCTACTACTTATTCTACACGCACACTTCCTTCTTCTCATGATCGTTCTGTCCAGTTAGGTGTTACTATTTTTATTTTGTGATTAGAAACAATCTCAGAAAGAATCAATACCTTTCTTAAGGTTACACAGCTCTGTAAGTGGCAGACCCAAGACCCAATGCAAAAGCCGCCTCCCTCCCAAACCCACTCAGCCTTCACCGTGTGGCGTTACCTCCCTGAGTGAGCACGGCTGATCCTGGGATCAGAGTAGGAAAACTCCTGCGTTTGACTTTTCTCTACCAGGAGGTAATGATCATTAGCCTGCCAGGGTTTAGCTGCTACATTAAACATGTTTTGGCAAAACAGTTGGCTAATAATATTGCAACTGAACAAAATATATTGAATATATAATTTGGGGTGATTTTATATTTGAGGCCTAACTAGGTGACATTCATTTTATGAGTAGGGTTATAATTTTTAGCACAGGACCTTATATGGTAGACTACTAAATTACCCAGCGGTTAGTCCATAGCCATAAACTCTCTATGTAATTTGAATAATTTTTTTCCTGTTTAAGTAGGTAAGGCACTTTGCCAGGAGATTTTGCTTTTACTTTCTTACTCCTGAAAACTCTCAGCATTCTTGCTTCTGAATAAATGAATCAGTGATCATCTGTATTCATGTCCACAGCTTACAGTTACCCATTTGTGAACTAAAATATTCGGAGACATTTCATCTCTGCAACATGTTTTTTTAATAATAATGGGTGTGTGTGTGTGTGTGCGCGCGCGCGCGCGCGTGTGCATGTGTGTGTGATTATAAAAGTAATAGATGCACAATCAAAAGAAATTTTGGAAGAAGATTGAGAAAAATCTCGTAATTCTGTACCACCTAGAGGCAATAACTATTAACATTTTTGGCACGTTTCCTTCCTAATCTTTAAAAACTTTTTTTTGCATAGTTGAGTTCCTACATTATTTGCAGTTTTGTGTGCTGCAATTTTTCATATATTATCAACAACCTCTTTGTTATTACAAGCATCGTTGTGAACGGCTGCATAATGTCCTTTCATTAATTAAGAACCCAGCAATCCTTTACTGGGCTGCTCTTCTCATGATGGACATTCGGATTATCTCCCAGACACATGATGTGTGCCTTGAATTGTTAACATTTTCTGAAGGAAGAACGATCTGAACCACGACGTCTGCATTAATAGGCCCTCTGCCTGCATCGGGTACCGTGTTAACCACTTATCCCCAGGAAGGCATCAGTCTTGCCATGATGACTTTGTCTTGGTAGAACAGGATGCTGGCAATTTTTATGTTTTAAAAAATGACCAGATTCCTCAGTCTTGCAGGCAGGGGTCCCCTGACGCAGGGAAGATGAATGACAAGAAGACCAAGAAGAGAGAGAGAAAATTGCTCAAGTGTTCCCTCCAGCCGCTCCCTCCCACTGTTCCATATCTGGCAGCCACTCTGGTGACCTCAGAGCCCTTGTGCTGCCCAGCTCCAACGTCCCTTTTCTTCTTATGGCTCAGCGCCCCTCTGACCACTGCAGTCTCACACAGTTCCTAGAATTCTTCAGGGGGACAAGAGTAAGCCGCTCAGACTGTGTGTTAACTTTTCAGTCTTCCAAAATACTGTGGCCAATAAAAGCATTGTAGCCAGAGAGTTTATTCGAAAGCTCAGCCCTGATCACGGCGTTGCCTGCTTAAAACCCTCCAGGGGCTGCCAGTTGCTCTGAGAATCCAGACAGGTCCCTCCATAGGAGCCACAGGGCTCTGCCTGATCTGGGCCTGCCTGCTGCATCTCCTGTCACTCTGGGCCCCATCTGTAAGGGGTGCTTTTTGGTTCCTCTGTATCCCTTTCACATTCTGTTCCCTCTTCCTACACTGTTCCCTCTGCCTGCTCTCCCTTCTTCTCCTTCTTCCCATGAATTGGGACTGCCTGCTTGTCCTTCAGATCTTTGTTGCTGTACACCTTCAAGTTGTTGCTCAGATGTTACCTTTTCATAGAGATGATCTCTGATTTTTTTTTTTTTTTTTTTTTTTTTTGGAGACAGGGTCTCACTCTGTTGCCCAGACTGGAGTGCAATGGCACAATCTTGGCTCACTGCAACCTCCACCTCCTGGGTTCAAGAGATCCTCCTGCCTCAGCTTCCTGAGTAGCTGGAACTGCAGGTGTGCACCACCACACCCAGCTAATTTTTGTATTTTTAGTAGAGACAGGGTTTTACCGTGTTAACCAGGCTGGTCTCAAACTCCTGACCTCAAGTGATCCACCCACCTGGGCCTCCCGAGGTGCTGGGATTATAGGCGTGAGCCACTGCACCCATCTGAAGATCTCTGATTTTAGAGTTGCAGCTCCCCTCCCCACCACCTTCCTGCATGGTTTCCCTCCTTAACACTTAGCACCATCTAACGTAGTGCCTGCTTTACCTATTAGCAGCACTGATCATCCATCTTTCTCCATTCAAACATAAGCTCCATGAAGGCAAACACTTTGTTGTGTTCTTAGTGCCTAGAATCTTAGTGTTTAGATTGCCTAGCATTTTGTAAATAATGGTTAAGCAAATGGAAGAATACTAAATCTAAGTCTCTCCTCCTCCCTTTTCTTTGTATTCACTTCTGTGGGCTAGAATTTACTTTGATTGATTTCAGCACAACAGCCAGAAGTTTCCAGACAATGAAAGCCAAAATCCAGGTCAGGTGCAGTGGCTCACACCTACAATCCCAGCCCTTTGAGTGGCCGAGGGAGGTAGATCACATGCGGCCGAGAGCTTGAGACCAGCCTGGCCAACATGGCAAAACCCTGTCTTTACTAAAAATACAAAAATTAGCCAGGCACAGTGATGCGTGCCTGTGATCCCAGCTACTCAGGAGGCTAAGGCGGGAGAATAGGTTGAACCCAATAGGTGGAGTTTGCAGTGAGCCGAGATCGCACCACTGCACTCTAGCCTGGGCAACAGAGCAGGACTCCATCTAAAAAAAAAAAAAAGTTATTTTTGGGGAAGGGGCCATTGGATCTTGGTGCAAAGTGCTTTATTGTCATAGTCTGCTCATGCCATTCTCTTTTCCCAAGAGAAAGGCAAAAATAATCATCGGTCCATGGAATATGTTGGGAGCAGATTTTCAGGTCCATAAAAGGGAGTTGTACCCGACATTGCCTGGACATCCGTGCACTTGGGACAGTGGCAACACAAACCTTTCCTGGCTCTCTGCTGCTGGTTACCCTCCAGGTAGTACTCCCGGCTGCTTCTCTGCCTGTTGGTGGGGTTCACCCCATTGCCCTGGCTTCAACCCGGGATCTATCTTGAGCCTCCCTGTCTTACCTGGTCTCTGCAGTCTGGTGATGGGCACGGGAGAGCTGGGGAGCGCTAGGTAAGACAGGATCCCTTTACCGCCTGACCCAGGTTCCTCCCTGTGTGCCTCGAGGCTTGCACTTGGATTGTGATTTTTGTGGGGTGCAAGTCCTGATTCATGGTCTCCTGTGTTCTGTTGGGAGACCATGAGAGGACCCATCTCTGATGAGTGATGCCATGGGAACCCTGTAGACTCTTAGGGGAGTGGAACCACATCCTGGGGCCAGACATTTAAATACCTTTGGGGAACAGGAAAATTATTTGCTAGTTAAAAAATAATTGTATGGCTAGGTACAGTGACTCATACCTGTAATCCCAGCACTTTGGGAGGCCAAGGTGGGCAGATCACTTGAGGCCAGGAGTTCAAGACCAGGCTGGCCAATATAGCAAAGCCCCATTTCTACTAAATATAGAAAAATTAACTGGGCATGGTGGCGCATGCTTGTAATCACAGCAACTTGGGAGGCGGAGGCAGGAGAATCGCTTGAACCCTAGAGGCGGCAATGACCCAAGATCGTGCCACTGCACTCCAGCCTGGGTAACAGAGTGAGACTCAGTCTCAAAATAAATAAATAAATAAAGTTAAAAAAATAAAATAAATTAGCATGTAATTTGAAAACAGAGACAGAGACAAATTATTGTCCTGTAATTATTGCCATCTAGAAGCAATTAATTGTGTAATGCTTTCTATAGATTATGGAATTGCTGTTTTATAGGAAGCAAAAATGAGGTTATGATTTAGATTCTTTTTTTTGATTTTGTTTTCCCTCTTCATTCACATTATAAATGCATGCAGATTAATGAGTCAAGTAGTTGTACCTAGCAAGTTATGCAAAACAGCAGTGCACAACTCCTCATTGGCCCGTTGCTCACTTCTAGAGGCAGCCACGCCCGTGAGTTGAGCTAATTTTGTGGATATTCACTTCCATTGTTTTAAACAACATGCTTGTGTTGCTGTTTCTGGATCTACTTACTGTTATGTATTGAATTTGTGTCCTAGAGAATGAGGATTTAGCTCTGTCCTTCTCTCCATCCCATCCCACATTTCATCCCCATGTCTTTCCAGTGTCATTAAATCCTAATTTGGTTGGCTACGTGCAGTGGCTCACACCTGTAATCCCAGCACTTTGGGAGGCCGAGGCGGGCGGATCACCTGAGGTGACAAGTTCGAGACCAGCCTGGCCAACATGGTGAAACCCTGTCTCTACTAAAAATACAAAAATTTGCTGAGTGTGGTGGTGGGTACCTGTAATCCTAGCTACTTGGGAAACTGGGGTATGAGAATCTCTTGAACCTGGGAGGCGGAGGTTGCAGTGAGCTGAGATTGTGCCACTGCATTCCAGCCTGGGTGACAGTGCAAGACTCTGTCTCAAAAAAAAAGAGACAAAGTCCTAATTTGGGTTATATCAGCATTTAGTATTTGTAATATCTTGCCTGTACATATTTTACTTTAAACATCATTCACAACAGAGCCACATTGTAGGCATGGTTATTTTTCCTGCATGCTTTATTTGTTATGGTTTTAAAATTGTTTTAAGTTTTTGAAGAGTGCTAATTCAACCTCAAACACTTCTTCAAAAAGTCTGAGCGTACCAATTTCCTGTCAATAAATTTAAAATTATAACCAATCTCAGCTTTTTGGCGAAATTTCTCCTTGAGCTTTCCTGATTGGTTGCTCTGTAGGCCTGCTAACAGCTGTGATCTTAGGATTTCTGTTTCCAATCTAGGAACCATCTGCACTTCTCTCTCATGTTGGATCTACTCTTGCCTCCTTTTTAGATGGGTCCCATTCTCCAGTAGCTTCTGGAGAAGAATTTGCATCTAAAAATGTCTTCATTTCGCCCTCACATTAAAGTGATAGTTTGATAGTTTGGCTGGGTATAGAATGATAGGTGAGGAGTTATTTTTCTCTCAGAATTTTGAAGGCTTTGTCTCCTTGCCTTTGTTCTTTCAGTATAGATTTTAAGAAGTTCAATTTTATTCTGATTCTTGATCCTTTATATGAAACCAGAAACACATAGGATCCTCTCTTTGCATCCAGGGTTCTACAATAATACTGTGATGTACTTTGGTGTGAGTCTGTTTAAACTCATGCCCTTTTGTTCTGGGAAGTTGTTTTGAATTATTTCTTTTTTTTTTTTTTTTTTTTTTGAGACGGAGTCTTGCTCTGCCGCCCAGGCTGGAGTGCAGTGGCCGGGTCTCAGCTCACTGCAAGCTCCGCCTCCTGGGTTTACGCCATTCTCCTGCCTCAGCCTCCCAAGCAGCTGGGACTACAGGCGCCTGCCATGTCGCCCGGCTAGTTTTTTTTGTATTTTTTAGTAGAGACGGGGTTTCACCATGTTAGCCAGGATGGTCTCGATCTCCTGACCTCGTGATCCGCCCGTCTCGGCCTCCCAAAGTGCTGGGATTACAGGCTTGAGCCACCGCGCCCGGCCGTTTTGAATTATTTCATCCTCTCTGTGTGTGTGTGTCTCTCTCCCTGTCTCTCTCTCTCCCTGTCTCTCTCTCTCTCTCTGTCTCTCTCTCTCTCCATCTGTGTGTGTGTGTATGTTTGTGTATGTGTTTGTGTGTGTGTTGTGTGTGGGCAGGGGAGCTCCCCTGTACTCTGGTACTCATAGTCTACAAATATTAGACCTCTTGTTCTGGTCCTTAAATATTATTTCCTTTTTTTTTTTTCACTTCCTTACTCACTCTACTTTTTGAGATGATTCCTCACCTTTATCTTCTAAACCTTCTACTGAGCTTTTCATTTTTGCTACCATAGTTTTAATTTTCAAGAGGTTTTTTTTCATTATTCCTTTTCAAAATAGCATCCTGTAATTGGTTGATTAATGCAGTATCTTCTCTCTCTGAGAATGCTAATGATTTTTTTTTTTTTTTTTTTTTTTTTTTTTTTGAGATGGAGTTTCACTCTTGTCATCCAGGCTGGAGTGCAGTGGTGCGATCTTGGCTCACTGCAACCTCTGCCCCACCGGGTGATTCTACTGCCCCAGCCTCCTGAGTAGCTGGGATTACAGGCGCCTGCCATCATGCCCGGCTACTTTTTGTATTTTTAGTGGAGACCGTGTTTCGCCCTGTTGACCAGGGTGGTCTCCAACTCCCGACCTCAGGTGATCCACCCGCCTTGGCCTCCCAAAGTGCTAGGATTACAAGCGTGTGTCACCACGCCCAGCCTGCTAATGTTTTTTTTTTCCTCCTCCCCATATAGCCTCTGTTTCTTACCATTGGGGTTTATTCTTGTTTTCATATTAGACACATTCCTCGTATATCTAATGATCCTTGGTTGCCTGCTTCCATTTAAAAGTGCAATTAAAAAAAAGAAGAATGAAAAAGTACAGCACAGAAAAGCTGATACCTGCGGGGGAGGAAGGCCACCTTGCCCATGGCCTTCACCATTGCGTGATGAAGGCTCCCCATTTCTGTATTATCGGTGGCTTTTGGTTTTCTTTTTGGCTCTCAGATTCCCCAGAGACCACTCCTGTTGGAGGGCTCTGCCTGGCTTCTTTCACTCTGGGTGTTCTAAGAGTCAAATGGAAGAAAAAGGCTCCACCCTGAAATCTAGGGTAAAACCTTTCATCTTTATCTCCTTGTTTTCCCTGGGGGACCCATGCCCCAGCAGTGTCTGCTGGCTCTCAGAACTCCTTTGTTTACTCTTTGTTTTTAATGAAAAAAAAAATTGTTTTTTGAAGAGACAGGGTCTCCATATGTTGTCCAAGCTGTTCTCGAACTCCTGGGCTCAAGTGATCCTCCCACCTTGGCCTCCCAAAGTGCTGGGACCTTTGTTTACTCTTTATAAAGACTAAAAGTCCCATCTTCTGCCAGGGTGAGAAGGACAGTGGTCCAGCTTCATGCAGTTTCAAGCCATCTTTCTGTTTTAGCTCTCTTTTTATTTCTATACCCAATAATAGCTAAAAATTGAGGTTTCTCAGAAACTAAAATGCAGGTAATCTGAAGGGAAGAGCTGGATCATGTGAACCCATCCTTTCCCCACCACTTGAGTTGAGATGTGGAACATTTGCCAGACTCCAGAAGGCTCCCTCGTGTGCCTTCTCTGTCAGTAAACTTTCTGTCACCAGGACTAGTTGGTTTTGCTTGTTCTTGAGATTCATAAAAATGAAATCATGCAGTATTGACTCTTGTGTCTTCTGATTTCTTTTGCTGTGTGTGATGTCTGAGATTCTTCTGTGTTATTACATGTAGCAGTAATTGGTTCTTTGTTATAGCCATGTAGTATACCATCTAATGGACAGATCACAAATTGTTTACCCACCCCACTACTGATGGATATCTAGGTTATCTCTACGTGGGTGCTATTGTGAATAAAGCTACCAAGAGCATTCTGGTTGCTATCTTTTAGTAACCGACATCGTCGTTTCTTTGGGTATATTCCAAGGAGTGGAATACTGTGTCATCGGGAAGATGTGGGTTTGTCTTTGGCAAATACTGCTCAAGAGTTTTCCAAAGCCAGTTGATTCTTGACTTTTCTCACTGCCAGCTGACTATTTAACTTAAACTAAGTCAGCTGCAGCTTGGCACAATGGCTCACACCTGTAATCCGAACACTGGGAAGCCAAGGTGGGAGGATTGCTTGAGGCTCATGGTTCTCGACTAGCAAGGGCAACATAGAAAGACCCTTTCTCTACAAAAAATAAAAACTTAGCTGGCCGTGGTGGCTCACACGTGTAATCCCAGCAACTCGGGAGGCCAAGGCAGGAGTATTGCTTCAAGCCAAGAGTGTGAAACCAGTCTGGGCAACATAGCAAGACCCCCATCTCTACATAAAATTTAAAAATCAGCCAGGCATGGTCGCGTGTGTCTATAGTCCCAGCAACTCAGGAGGCTGAGCTGGGAGGATCACTTGATCCTAGGAGGTTGAGGTTGCAGTGAGCCGTGGTCATGCTGTTGCACTCCAGCCTTGGCAACAGAGTGAGACCCTTATCTCAAAAGAAGCAATAATAACTCAGCTAAACCCATTGCTGCCTGTCCATGTACTTTGCAGTTTCCAAATTCTGTGACTGTTCTCTCCTCTCCTGTTTGTCCGTGAGAGTTTCCTGCCTTTACAGTGGGATTTGTGGAAGGAACAAAGCTGAATGTGTTTTCGATCTATTATATTTAAGTGGAAACCTTTATTATGACTTTAAGATGGCTTTTTAGCTCTCTCAGTCTCCCCAAACAGAATACCCTCATGTTTCCTCTGAGTCATTTCTGCTCAGTGGCTTTATAAAAACAAAGTTTTAATGCCTCCACCTCTCACCAGTATTCCAGACGTCGTTTTCTGCGTCTGCATTGCCAAGAAGATGACAACATGATTCTGATTCCACATCTTTATTAGATAGAATGATTAATAAACAGTCCAAACTGAATGTATGGTCTATGGGATGCTTTCTTTAAAATTTTTTTTTCTTGAGTTTGCAAAAATCTTTGTGCCCAATTATATGGATGTTTAAGCTGTTCAAGTCCTTCAAGTCCAGGGAAATCAAAACACCTTAACCTTAAACCTTGTAATGTCCCCAAATTAACCTTGTAATATTAATAATATCCCTGGGTCCCAGGTGTTCCCCTGGCCCTTGGAACCATCTTCACTATTTTGGTTAGGGTATGCCAGGGCTGGGAGGCACAGCTGAACTTCTAGAGACCTGAATTGGATGTCAGATCAGGTTTTCCCAAAGAACTCATGATATATACTGGACTCTCCACACCTCCCACTCCAGGGCTCCCTCTGGGGCTTCCTGCAGCGCAGAGATGGTGACAGGCAGATCAGAAATTGCAAGAAGGACTCACAAACACCCATGTTGCTAGCGATGATGATCTCACCAGCAGAGAAGAACAAGTACACTTAGTGCTAAGATGCTCCCAAGCACACAGACTCTGTCCAGGTCTTACTTCACGTACTATCCAGGTCCCGCGCCAGCGAGCTCACCCTTTGTCCTCTGCTGCAATTCTTTGCACACTTTTCGAAGAGACAGGGTCTCCGTATGTTGCCCAGGCTGGTCTCGATCTCCTGGGCCTTGCTTCTCACCTCACAGAACCCTCTTGCCTCATAGAACTGGCTAGGCCTCACTGCTTCTCCCTGGTTACAGCTCACTTCATTTAATGTCATTTTACTCATTAAAATACTGTCAGCACAAGGAGAGGCCCCAGCCACCTGGGCAGCCAAGAATGTGGCATCTTGTAGAGTAACAGGCTCGGAAAGTTGCAATCATGCAAGTAAAGTGCTCAGTGCCTGCCACGTGGTAAGAGTTCCATGAGTGATCACTAGTATACTCATGATTGATTCTATAGAGTGACTTTCTGAGCAGCTCAGGAAATGTTTTACTTCGCTTGGTCACACCCAAGTTGTTATTGGCTCCTCCACTCTTTCTCGGAGGGTCTCAAGATTATAACCAACCTGTAATCCTTTCTCTTATCTCTTTTGCTTTTTTATGTATCAGGGATATGTTATCCTAAATCTATGAATTCAGTATATTTTATTTCTATTAATGTAACAAATAGTATTTCTCAGTATAGATAATCACATAATTATACCTCTACGGACCCTCTAATCAAATGCATTTAATATGCTTATTACCGTACGTAATACATTTCCCCCCTCTCTTACACTGAATTCTCTTATGATCATTGCTATTATACCTGTGGGTATAAATAGTGGTTAGGTTTTTGTACTTGCTGATAAGAGCAATTTTGAAAAGCAGAAAAAGACACAAAATCCAGCAGTAATAACAGAAATCGCAAATATTTTGCTGGGGAAGTAAACCATGCAGCGAGAGAAGGAAGCGTGATTGTAAATGAAGTTGAATTAGTATATTCATCTGCATTGTAGATTAATTCAGTTTGTGGGAGTTAGCCGGAAATCTCACCATCAGTTATAACGTGATCTCTATGACAAACCATAGTTGCATTCCAGGCAGCCAGTTTATGAACAAATTTTTGCATACCATACATTTGTAAGGTGAAGAGGACTGTAGGAGAATAATAATATGTTATAATTCTGGTGTGTTTGCTTTTTATTACTGCTGGCTGCTGCGATGGGGGGATAATTTACGAACCGCGTGTTAACAAGTCCGTGTTGTAATGTTCTTTAGTGCAGGGTTATGATGGATTCAGAAATTGTAGAGCCTGGTCATTATTTGAGGAGTTAACATTACTCCATCAGATTAAAATGTTTGAATTCAGATGGCTTTGGGTCAGGCACAGTGGTTCATGCCTGTAATCCCTACACTTTGGGAAGCCAAAGTGTGAGGCTCATTTGAGCCCATGCGTTCAAGACCAATCTGAGCAACATAGTCAGACCCCGTCTCTACAAAACTTTAACAGTTAGTCAGATGTGGTGGTGTACGCCTGTGGTCCCAGCTACTTGAGAGGCTGGGGTGGGAGGATGGCTTGAGCCCAGGAGGTCGAGCCTGCAGTGAGTCCTGGTCATGCCACTGCACTCCAGCCTGGGCAGCAGAGCAAGATGGCGTCTCAAAAAGCAAAGAAACAAAAGGCTTTGATATCTAGACTCTCTCCCACAGTTCTAGGGACCTCCTTGATAACCTTTGGGTAGATTTGATCATTGAGTGTTACTGTTTTCCCCATTGCCACTAGCCAGAATGCCTGTCTGGATAATTAAACTGGAGACGTTCCAACAGTGTCTAAAACTCCTCTGTACTGGACATACATTTGGTTGTACTGTACTGAACTGAATGTGGCCAACCCAGGGCTCCAGTTGTATATGGCCTAAAGCCTGCAAGAGCTATTTGCACTTCGTCATCACTTAGTCAACAGTTCCTTGACAGGAGCTGTGAGGACGGTCCTTAGAAACGAGGGTCCTTGCCCTGTGTCCTTCCCCTGGCAGTATCCTTCCCCTGGCAGCTCTTGTGTAAGCCTTGTGTGCACATTCTGAGCTTCACAGGCACGGAGACCATCCCGTTTACCACCCTCTCCCAGGCATCTAGCCCTGTACACATAACACTGTTTTTTTTTTTTGTTTTTCTCTGTTCTTTGAAGATGGATACAAGTTCACCATTGCTTAATTTTTATTTTATTTTATTTATTTATTTATTATATTTTGAGACAGGGTCTTGCTCTGTCACCCAGGCTGGAGTAGAGTGGTGCCAACACAGCTCACTGCAGCCTCAGCATCCTGGGTTCAAGTGATCCTCCCACTTCAGCCTCCCGAGTAGCTGGGAGCACAGGCATGCACCACCACACCTGGTTAATGCCTGTAATCCTAGCACTTTGAGAGGCTGAGGGAGGCAGATCACTTGAGGTCAGGAGTTCAAGACCAGCCTGCCCAACAGAGTGAAACCTCGTCTCTACTAAAAATTCAGAAATTAGCTGGGTGTAGTGGTACGCGCCTGTAGTCTCAGCTGCTTGGGAGGCTGAGGTAGGAAAATCGCTTGAACCCAGGAGGTAGAGATTGCAGTGAGCTGAGATCACTCCACTGCACTCCAACCTGGGCAATGGAGTGAGACTCGTATTAAAAAGAAAAAAAAGGCTGGGTGCAGTGGTTCACACCTATAATCCCAGCACTTTGGGAGGCTGAGGCGGGCAGATCATGAGGTCAGGAGTTCAAGACCAGCTTGGCCAACATAGTGAAACCCCATCTCTACTAAAAATACAGAAATTAGCGGGGCGTGGTGACATGCACCTGTAATCCCAGCTACTCGGGAGGCTGAGGCAGGAAGATCACTTGAACCCAGGAGGCGGAGGTTGTGATGAGCTGAGATCGTGCCATTGCACTCCAGCTTGGGTGACAGAGTGAGACTTCATCTCAAAAAAGTAGAGATGGGATCTCCCTATGTTGCCCAGGCTGGTCTTGAACTCCTGGGCTCAAGCCATCCTCCTGCCTCAGCCTCCCAGAGTGCTGGGATTAAAGGCATGAGCCCCTGTAGCTGACCTATTGCTGCTTTATACCTAGAGAAATTAAGACAGCAGACAACTAAGTAAGAGGTGGTGTCATAGTGACAGAGTTATTGTCAAGATGAAAGATATGTGAAACACTTGGCCTTGGTGCCCTGGCAGATGGAAGCACTTGCTAAAGATATCTAAGGCGTGTTATCATTGATTGTGGTGCACAAGAGTACAGCTAGTGGTCACTGAGGGAGATTTGAACACGAGGTCTCCACACTCCCCACCGTCTCTACCTGTAGTCCCATTGACACATCAGTTCCCAGGCTTACCCTTTGTGGCTGTGCTGGACCCCCTGCAGCTGAACCCTGAGTCCTCATTCCTCCCTCCCCCCCACCACTATGACTGCATCAAGCCTCAGTTTGCTCATCTGTAAATGGTTGGGGTGGAATAAAGGGATTGATGCTGCGTGAACCCAAAATAGTGTGAAAAAAATAAAAGCCTATCTTGTAAGTGATCTCCACTTATAAGTCCCTTCAAAGTAAACACTTGTCAGGAATCATGTTGGCCGGGCACAGTGGCTCATGCCTGTAATCCCAACACTTTGGTATTACAGGTAGGCAGATCACTTGAGGTCAGGAGTTCGAGACCAGCCTGGCCAACATGGTAAAACTCTATCTCTACTAAAAATACAAAAATTAGGTGCGGTGGCGCATGCCTGTAATCCCAGCTACTCAGGAGGCCGAGGAATGAGAATCATTTGAACCTGGGAGGCAGATGCCGCAGTGAGCTGAGAACGCAGCACACTGCACTCCAGCCTGGGTGACAGAGTGAGACTCCCCATCTCAAAACAAAAAGAATCGTGTCATTTCAGAGCTGGTAATGAGTAAATGCAAAACACTTTCCATTCTCTTGCAAAATGACACGGACATTTCAGCTGGTAACAGAAATACACGGTTCTGTTGCAGAATTAGTCTGGAAATGTTCAAGCCTTGAAATGGGCAAGGTTTTCCAAAAGGATCTCTTGCATAAGATACCACAAGGCCATCTACTGCACCAGGGAAGGGATGATGTAAGGTGTCAGTGGGATAAAGGATCTGAAGATGAGATGAGTGTGGGAAGCTGCGAGCGGTTTGTGATTGGAAGAGGCCAGGCTGGTGACAGCTGAAAGAGCCGCTGCTGGTGGCTGTGCGAGAATGGATTGTGCGGGCCAGTCAAGGAAGTGATGGGCTGGTCAGGAGGTTATTGTCTCCCAGGCAGTGAGCTGTAACCCGGGGAGAAGCAGCGTGGTCTTGCCGGTTCTGCAAGGCAAGAGGGATGGGTAAAGTGTGTGAGGAATTGAAGCAGAGGACACAGAGTGAGCTCACTGGGGCAGGGCCTGGGTAGTAAGTCAGTGGGACCCCCAGAGTCTGTGAGTTCGGGGCATCTTAGCACTGAAAATGCCTCTTCTTGTCTGCCCTCGAGGCCACCACCACTGTGAACACAGGAGATGTTTATGACTTTGTCATTCCCGACCTGGAGGAAGCCCCAGAAGGAGCCTGGCGGCCGGAGTGGGGGATGGTTCGCATACATCACAGGTTATTTGGGGAAGTATACCCTGATTTAGGCAAAGGAAACCATGCACCACGAGGGGCTTGAGAGACGTTTGGGAAGTGTGATCCCCAAGACATGGTGGTGGCTGGGTATGAGGGCGGCGGGAAGGGAGCGGTCAGGGATCAGATCTCTGAGTCAGGTAGCTGGGTGGATGGCAGCCTTTCCCCGCGTGGTGGAGGCAGTGGCATGGGCAGAAACCAATGGGGAGAAGTGAGGCATGCTACAAACCCACCTCCTATCCCATGGCAGCTGGCAGAATTTTCCAGAGAACATTCCTTCTCCCAGAGCATCAGGAGGCTTCAGGTAAGGGAATCACAGCTGTTCCGACCACACCTCACTGTCCTCCCTCCCTGGGAGTGAATTCCTTTTCTGTAAGGCTGGAAGGACCACAGGCTTGGGGACGGACACAGCAGAAATTTGCTTTCTCACAGTTCTGGAAGCTGGAAGCCTGAGATCAAAGTGTTGGCAGATCGATTCCTCCTGAGGCCTCTCTTCTTGGCTTGCAGACGGCTGACTTCTCTGTGTATCCTCAGGTGGCCTTCATCTCTCTGCAGCTGTGTTCTCATTAATCCCCTCGTCTTATAACGACTCCAGTCAGACTGAACTAAGGCTCACCCTAAGGAACTCACTTAATTACCTTGTTGGAGACCCTGTGTCCAAATGCAGTCATATGATGAGGTACTGGGGTCAGGACTTTACATAGGAATTGGCAGAGACACAGTTCATCCAGAACAGGCATATCGCGCCCATTGCAGCTTCACAGATTGCAGTAAGCCAGAAGTCACACCTGTAATTGCCTAAGGCTCGCCCACTGCTCTGTTAGGGGAAAAGGCTATAGAAGACAGAGGAATGACACCCTGTGTGCGTGTGTATGTGTGCACTATATGTGTGCATTGTGCACGTGCGTGTGCATGTGCAGTGTGTGTGC
This sequence comes from Trachypithecus francoisi, assembly GCF_009764315.1. Classification (NCBI taxonomy): domain Eukaryota; kingdom Metazoa; phylum Chordata; class Mammalia; order Primates; family Cercopithecidae; genus Trachypithecus; species Trachypithecus francoisi. The sequence goes on from NW_022681460.1 coordinate 102,230,315, forward strand.
GCACATGCGGAAGTTAGATGGGAGCCGGGTGGAAATGTTGCCGACCCCCCTGTTCTCATCAGAAATCCTGGACTGATGAGGAAGGATTCTGAAAGAGCCCCGCTGATAACCCACTCCTGAAACTGGGGTGAGGAGAGTTGAGAAGTGGGTATCCCAATGTCTTCCTGTTAATTTCTGCCCTCAGCTGATTTCGCATTAGACCAACCCACACACATCTACTGAGCATCTTGACTGTGCAATGAAAATATGCTGAAGCCTGCATCTTACTGCACCACTCAGCCTCGGGGTCCATGGGAAAGCCAGTGGCTGGAATCCCAGGAAGAAAGAAACCCCTGAAAGCCGGGGCAGGCTGAGGAAACTATGTAGGTGGGAAAGGATTTTTTTTTTTTTTTTCCTTGAGACAGGGCCTCATTCTGTCACCCAGGTTGGAGTCCAGTGGTGCAATGACAGGTCACTGCAGACTTGACCTCCCCAGGCTCAGGTGAGCCTCCTGCCTCAGCCTCCGGAGTAGCTGGGACTACAGGTGCACACCACCACGCCTAACTAATTTTTGTATTTTTGTAGAGACAGGGTCTCGCCATGTTGCCCAGGCTGGTCTAGAGCTCTGGGGCTCCGGTGATCCGCTTGCCTTGGCCTCCCAAAGTGTTGAGATTACAGGCCTGTGCCACCGTGCCCAGCTGGTACAGAATTTGACCAAGTATGGCAGCAGTCTTTCCAGCAGGAAATTCTTCCTCATTGCAAACTGTCATTCATCTGGCTCCCCCACAGCCTGCCTCAGCTGGAGAAATCATTTGGTTTGCAAGTAACTGCTCGGCGTCTACTTACTCGAGGGCCATATTGATTTTGTTGTTCTTTTGGCTGCTACTTATATTGAACCGGGAAGTCCACTCTCTGCCGCTCTGAATGAGTAAAAGGCTCCATTAGTGGCCTGTTACATCACCTGACTGTTTCTCCGCTTCCTAAGGTTGTCCTGCTATTTAATTTAAAATCTTTCAGCAGTGGCTGAGTGTATCATCATCAGCTCTCCTTTGAGTTGCCGTGCCTACAGGGAATAGGGATTAGCACGGTCTTATTTTCTTTAACTAAGCAGCATCTTTTCTTGTCTGTTTGCCTCAGAGAACATTGGTTTGCTTGTTCTTCCTGGGGGAAAAAAAAACAAAAAACATTCTTACTAAGACAGTACGTGGATTCATAACACAGTTGAAGTCTATTCACAGAATCTTATTTAGACAACCTCCATAGAGGAGAGAAAATATTTTGAAGGTCTCAGAGGTGGTTGGTTTTTAAAAATTATTTGCTAGTAGAATCTTGCCATCTCTGCGTATTGCTGGCTGGGATGGTATGGTTGTTATTTAGTTATTTAGCCTTTTTTTTTTTTTTTTTTTTTTGTTAGATGGATCTTGCTCTGTCACCCAGGCTGGAGTGCAGTGGTGTGATCTTGGCTTACTGCAACCTCTGTCTACCGGGTTCAAGTGGATTCTCCTACCTCAGCCTCCCAAGTAGCTGGGACTACAGGTGCCCACCACCACGCCCAGCTAATCTTTGTGTTTTTAGTAGGGACGACGTTTCACCATGTTGGTCAGGCTGGTCTGGAACTCCTGACCTCAGGTGATCTGCCTGCCTCAGCCTCCCAAAGTGCTGGGATTACAGGCATGAGCCATCGTGCCCAGCCCCGGCCTGCTTTTTTTTTTTTTTTTTTTTTTTTGTATTTTTTTCTCTACTCCTAGTTCCTGCAAGCAGAGGGGTGGTCTGGTTGAATGGGAATGTGAACACTTGAGTTTGCCATTTTTTTCTCGTTCTGTTTTATAACTGGGTTATATTCCTCGGTACTTTGCAGCAGTTTCCTCCTTCTTTTACCCTCAGAGGGAAACACAAAACGTGTATCATCGTGATGTCTCGGGCTTGGCAGGTAAGCACTAAGTTTCCGTAGTATCTGCCTGTCTTTCTGATTGAGATGGACTTTCAGTGAAGCATAGTGGTCATTTTCCCTTCAGAAGACAGAGCCTTAAGCTGAAAAAAATAATGGTGGTAATGTGGGCACCTGTGTTCTTGGACATGAAGTCATTCCACCTGGGTTCCCAGTAAACGATAAATTGTAGTATATTAAAATCCTAAGAAAAGCTTTGTGGCCAAGAGCTCATCCTATCCATCTAGGGCTTTACCAGTGGCTTCTGAAATACGATGGCAACATGCCATTCAAAGCTATCCTAGGGACATTCCAAATATTGTTGGCTTTTAGTCCTCCATGCCAAAAGAGTTTAATTGAGGGATAAATGAATTGGGCATGGGATTTTTATCCTAATAACAACATATAATTTTGTTTATTTGTGTTGAGTTGTAAACTAAGCTTTGCACAGAATTTGTATAAAATAAAACCCTTTGGGCTGGGCACGGTGGCTCATGCCTATAATCCCAGCACTTTGGAAGGCCAAGGAGGGTGGATCACCTGAAGTCAGGAGTTCAGGACCAGCCGGGCCAACATGGTGAAACCCTGTCTCCACTAAAAATACCAAAATTAGCCAAGTATGGTAGTGCGTGCCTATAGTCCCAGACACTCAGGAGGCTGAGGCAGGAGAATCACTTGAATCCTGGAGGCAGAGGTTGCAGTGAGCCAAGATTACGCCACTGCACTCCAATCTGGGCAATAGAGCGAGACTTGGTCTCAAAATAAATAATAAATAAAGTAAAATAATAAGATACTTTGTTAATTTCAAAGGTAAAAGTATAGAAAACAAGAAGTTTCCTTCACTGAAACACAAATCCTTTGGTGTGCAGGATTTGAACACCTCCTTAGGAAAAGCTTGCTAGTAACTGAAGTCAAGTCACAAACAGATGCTTAGTTTCAGGTACAGCTACAAAGAACACAGAAGAGAAGCTGACACTTTTGTATTTTTAGGGCAAAGCCTTCCTTCTCCAAGGCTGAAAAAGGCTTGGTCCCACACTGCTCTGATTGATTTATCTGGGTGCCATTTCCTGGGGAGAAAACCAGTGCCACACACTCACCAAACCAAGAGTGCATCTCTTTTGGGAAGACAGGATCTGTGTGAAGGCATCTGTGCTCTCCTGTCTAGGCCTGTCCAGAACTATATAAAGTCATCCAGTTTTGTTCAGTTTTAATAATGGCTTGATAAAAACATACATGGGTGTGTGTGTGTGTGTGCGCGCGCGCATAGTGTAATGGTAATTAACGTACATGCATTTATATGGGTGTTTAATTTTTTTTTTTTTTCTTTTTCTGAGACAGAGTTTCACTTTTGTCGCCCAGGCTGGAGTTCAGTGGCGTAATCTCAGCTCACTGCAACCTCTGCCTCCTGGGTGCAAGCTATTCTCCTGCCTCAGCCTCCAGAGTAGCTGGGACTTACAGGAGTGTGCCATCACGCCCGGATAATTTTTGTAGTTTTAGTAGAGACAAGCCTTCACCATGTTGGCCAGGCTGGTCTCGAACTCCTGACCTCAGGTGATCCACATGCCTTGGCCTCTGAAAGTGCTGGGATTCCACGTCTGGCCTATAGGTGTTTAATTTTTAAGGTCATTTGTGCGTATGGAGAAAAAAATCAAATCCTATATATAGGTAAGGTATATAGGACATGGTAAGTCAATCTTTCCGTCTTCGCTCCTGGTGACCACAACCAGTTTCTTGTGTATCCTTCCGAGAGACGTTTCTAAGCATATTTGCATAATCCTCATGTGTCAAGGGGGTGGGGCCAGGCAGACATAATTGAATCATGGGGGCGGTTTCCCCCATACGGTTCTTATGGTAGTGAATAAGTCTCAGGAGATCTGATGGTTTTATAAGGAATTTTTACCTTTTCTCTTGGTTCTCATGCTCTCTTGCCTGCCGCCATGTAAGACATGCCTTTCACCTTCTGCCATGATTGTGAGGCTGCCCTAGCCACATGAAACTATTAGCCCATTGAACTTTTTTGCTTAAGAATTTTGCTCTGTTGCCCAAGCTGGAATGCAGCGGCAGGATCTCAGCTCACTGCAACCTCCGCCGCCTGGGTTCAAATGATTCTCTTGCCTCAGCCTCCCAAATAGCTGGTATTATTGGTGCATGCCACCATGCCCAGCTATTTTTTGTATTTTTAGTAGAGACAGGTTTCCACCATGTTGAACAGGCTGGTCTTGAACTCCTGACCTCAAGTGATCTGCCGGCCTCAGCCTCCCAAGGTGTTGAGGTTACAGACGTGAACCACTGCTCCCATCCGAATGTGCATTTTCAAATTTGAATAAAAGAAACCATTTACATCCCAGCCAGCCATATAAGAGAATCCCTGTATCCCCATGCTCTCACCAACAAATAGTATTATCAACACCCTTTTTTTTTTTTTCTTTTTTGAGACAGAGTCTTGCTCTGTCACCCAGGTTGCAACCTCTGCCTCCTGGGTTCAAGTGATCCTCCAGCCTCAGCCTCTCAAGTAGCTGGGACTACAGGAACCTGTGCCCAGGCCCGGCTAGTTTTTGTATTTTTAGTAGAGACAGGGTTTCACCATGTTGGCCAAGCTGGTCTCAAACTCCTGACCTCAAATGATCCACCCGCCTCGGTGTGCCAAAGTGCTGGGATTATAGACGTGAGCCACTGCGCCTGGCCAATCTACAGTTTTTTATTGTTGCCAGTCTGATAGTTATCACATCAAGAAAAACGTGGCCAAGCTGACTCACTGCTTGAGGGATTAGACCTGAAGTCTTGTATCTCAACATTGAAATTCATGGAGCTAACTACAGCTCCCTTCCCTTCCCCTTACAGAGTTCATGCTGTATCTGCTGTTGGTGCTGACCAGGAGACAGCGTAGTCTTTCCCATTCTTAGCTGAAAACACCAGCTCTGGAGTCAGGCTGTGTTAACCCAGATGGGACTTGCATTTAGGAAGGGTAGATTTGATAAGAAAAATATAGGAACAAGTCGGGCGTAGTGGCTCATGCCTGTAATCGCAGCACTTTAAGAGGCGGAGGTGGGCAGATCACTTGAGGTCAGGAGTTCGAGACCAGCCTGGCCAACACGGTGAAACCCCGTCTCTACTAAAAGTACAAAAATTAGCTGGGTGTGGTGGCAGGCTCCTGTAATCCCAGCTACTTGGGGGGCTGAGGCAAGAGAATGACTTGAACCCAGGAGTTGGAGGTTGTAGTGAGCCAAGATTCACGCCTCTCTACTTCTACCTGTGCAACAGAGCAAGATTCTGTCTCAAAAAAAAAATTATTATTATTATTATATATATATATGTGGTTGTGTATGTGTGTCTGTGTGTATTTAAACACAAATATTGCATAGAATATAGTTATACTAAAAAATGATCCCAATAGGATTCTTATAGAAGCGGGTGAGATAATCTGTGTAGAGTACTTAGCCAGGGGCCTGGTACATAGCTGGTGCTTCAGAAACCCAAACTTTTTTTGTTACTCTGATTTGTTTACTCTTTACTGCCCCACTTTCCAAAAGGCACCCTGGTCTTTTTTTCAACCTCTCCACCCTCACCCTTCTGTTCCCTTTGGTTAGGAAAGCTCCCTTCCCCGCCTTCTTTCCCCCTCTTCAGCAGGCCCTAGTTCCACCTAATCCCTGTGATGTTTGGTGGGAATGTTGCTTCCTCTGGGAAAGCTCTGGGGCACCTCCCACTGGCTTGAACCCCCACCCTGAGCTTCCATGGCACCCAGTACTTCCATGACGTAACTTCATAACTCATGCAACACCACAAGGTCATTGCCTATTCCCATGTCTGGGCCCCTCCCTAGAGCTTGGGCCATTGAGAACAAAGACACCTCTCACTCATGCTGGTCTGGCCCTGACCTAGCACACAGCGGGTAGCAGGATTGCATTGAATAAATGCCTAACTGAAGACAGATAACTTTTGTGCTTCTAGCGCTGTCATGACTAAGACTGCTTAGATTCTGCCTCTGGCTTTGAAAGAGCAGTATCTCTATGTGGAGTTTAACTGTAAAACTCTTACTGACTTTTCATTAGGTTGCGTATTTAAAATCCCAAATGGGACTGAAGATTTAGGGGCATAGCCACTAATACCTGAGTTCAGACTGTAGAATGGAATCTTAAAGTAAAAAAAGGCAGTCATTCTAAATAAGACTTGTTCATGGATCTGACACCCCAGAATCTCTAAACAGAAATGAATTGTGCTCTTTCCTTCCAGTGAAGGGACTTGGCCGTAGTGAATCTGCATGGAATTGTCCTGGAACTCCTTCGTCCCTGGATATCACGTTGTCCATCATTAGCCTTGAGCAATGCCTCATGTGTACCAAATGTCCAGAAGCAATTTGTTAAACCGAATATTCTATGATTAAGTATGTACATACCTTATAGCGGCGCCAGCGTTAGCTCTAAAGAAGGTTAAGTACAGGAGAGGTGATCACTTTGGAGGAAAAATAATTCCTGGAAGACCATGTATACTCCTAGGTACACACTCAAGAGAGATGAAAGATATCCACACACAAACTTGCACATGGATTTTCATAGCAGCATAATTCATAACAGCCAGAAAGTAGAAGCCAGCCAAATGTCCATCAGCAGATGAATGGATAAAGAAAATATGATGATATATTCGTACAGTAGAATAGTACTCAGCAATTAAAGAATGAAGCACTACTATAGGCTACAAAATAGATGAACCTTGAAAACATCATGCAAAATGAAAGATCAGTCACAAAAGACTACATTTTATATGATTCTATTTCTATGAAATGACTGGAGTGGAGAAATCTATGGAAGGTAGATTAGTGATTGCTTAGAATTAGGGTGGTGGGAGTTGCGGGGCAATGGGGAGGGGCTGCTGATGGGTGAAAGTTCATTTTGGGGTGATGAGAATGTCCCACAATTGATTTTCGTGACAGTCCACAACTCTGTGAACATTCTAAAAACCACTGAATTACATACCTTCAGAGGATGAATTATATTGCTTGCGTATTTGTATCTCAAGCCGTTATTTGTGGAGGGGAGATTAGGAAAAAAGTCTTAATTTTTAGGCTCCTTGGGGGACCAATAATGAGAAAAATAGTTGAGAAACACATATCATATTTTAGTAAGATTGAAGAAACAAGATTTATGGCCAGGCATGGGACCTGTAATTCCAGCACTTTGGGAGGCTGAGGCAGGCAGATCACCTGAGGTCAGGAGTTGAAGACTGGCCAATATGACGAAACCCCGTCTCTACTAAAAATACAAAAATTGGCCTGGCGTGGTGGTACATGCCTATAATCCCAGCTACCCAGGAGGTTGAGGCAGGAGAATCGCGTGAACCCAGGAGGTGGAGATTGCAGCAAGCCAAGATTGCGCCACTACACTCCAGCCTGGGTGACAGAGTGAGACTCCATCTCAAAAAAAATAAAAAGAAACTAGATTTACAAGACCAGGACGACAACTTTCTCGTTTGATGGTATTTCATTCAGATATCAAAATAGTAGCAGAGACATCATGTTGTCTCTGATACTCACTAGGTGTTGGCTTTTGAAGTCATCTGCTCTAGAAGAAGACTCTCTTTCTGAAAATGTAATTATTCAGATTCAGAAAGAACACAATTTATCCTGAGTGCAATTTTTTTTTACATTTTTTTTTAAATGAATTTACCCACTGCAATTTTTTTTTTTTTTAGGAATTTGTTTAGAAGTACCTTTCTGGTACTCTCTTTTCTCCATTTTCTCTCTTTCTGAGAGTAAAGAACAGTACTTATACAGTTGGCCTTGTCCCTTGTTTTATATTTGTTCCCATTTTATTTAAATGTATACTTGTTTACTTAATAAGATCTAATTTTAGTGCAGTTGTGGTTTTTTTATGCCTTGATTATTTTTCTATGGTGAAAGTAACTTATGCTCATAAAAAATTAAGTTTTGCAGGAAACTGAAATATTTTCTGTCCTTCCACTTCCCCACAGACAGCTACTATTAACAGTTTTGCCATGTTTTTCTAGATACTTTTATCTCTGAGTATACCAACTCGTTGATTTATTTTTAACAAAATTGTGTCATACTACTAGCTCTTGTAACTTCCTGTTTTCCCTTACTGTCTGCCACTGCCAGCCCAACGCTTGCTCCCCAAACCTTAACAATGCACCTTTTCTATGTATCTGTGGCCACTAAATTCGGATCTCCTTCATTCTGTGTGATGCCTGTTTATTACTCTACACATATTATCCATTCCTTATTAATGAACATTTAAGCCAGTTTAAATGTTTATACCTTCTCAATTATTGTTACAAGGAATAGTTATGTTTTGCACACTTGTGTATGTCTCTGTGGGATAAATGCTGATAAATGGAGCTGCTGGTTTGCTCAATATCATGAAGTTATTAAAGTTCGAATGGATATTTCCAGTTTCCCCCTGAAAAGAGTTCTACTTGCCCCCTGAAAAGAGTTTTAATTACTGAACTATGATCTTAACCATATAGTTGATGCCCTGATTTGACTATTCCGTTCCAACCTGAGGTAGGGACGGGGCCCCACCCAACTCTGTTTCCAGGGACCTCTTAGGGCTGGCTCTGGAAATTCTTGTCCTTGGCATGCTTCCCTCTCTGTGCAAGGGCCTAAGTATTGTCTCATCCGTGTATCCATCTGTCTGCAGGACAGGTGTGGCATCCAGGCACCACAGCAGATGAATTGTCAGGCAAACGTGAGCTCTAGGCTAGGATGTCAACCTGCAGACATATGTGTTCTTTCTTGCATTTCTCAGAGACAGCAGCAGCACTGGGGGTCAAGCTCCCTGAGAATGAGAAAAATGCAAGGGAGATCTCAGAAAACCTGAGACCCGCCTCCCTCCTCCCCTGTCTCTTCCCTGAGTAGGGGACTGTTAGAAAGAGGGGAAGGGAAGGTATGCACATACTACATACTGGACACTTTAAATACGTGATCTCATTTACCTCACAGAATTTCCATAAAGGAGGTGATAAGATTTTCATTTTAGGGTCTAGAGGGCAGCATCCCCAGAGGATACTCCTAATAAAAAGCAACCTCAGGTCTTCTGAATCTAGAGCCCACCTATGGATCCCCTTGAAAAGCCAACCCCAAGGGCACTGTCGTGGGGGCACCTGTTAGAATGATGGTGAATGTGTCCCCAGCCCCACCCTCCACTGAACCCAGACTCCTAAATCCAGCTGCCCTCTCAGGAGCCCATCCCGGAGGGACCATGAGTATATTGATAACTTTGGCAGTTTCTTCTCTTTCTTTTAACGTGGTGGACTATACATAACGTTACATGTACTACCTTAACCATTTTAAGTGTACCGTTCAGTGGCATGAAGTATATTCCTATTTGTTGTGCAGTCATCATCACCATCTGTCTCCGTTGCTCTTTTTATCTTGCAAAATGGAAACTCTGTGCCCATTAAACAGTAACTTACCATCCTTCCCTCCTGAAAGTCCTGGCAATTCTACTTTCTGCCTCTATGAATGTGACCACTGTAAGTGCCTCATATAAGTGACATCAAACAGTATTTGTCTTTTCTGCATGACTTATTTCACTTAGCATATATCCTAAAGGTTCATCCATGTTGTAGCATGTGTCAGAATTCCCTTCTTTATTATGGTTGAATAATATTCCATTGTATGGATATACCACAGTTCGCTTATCCCTTCATCTGTCAGTGGATATTTGGGTTGCTTCCATGTTTAAGCTATTGTGAATAATGCTACTGTGAACATAGGTATGAAAACATCTCTTTGAGACCCTGCTTTCAGTTATTTTGGAGACATACTCAGATACAGAATTGTTGGATTATCTGGTAATACTATGTTTAATTTTGGGGGGAGTCACCATATTGTTTTACACAGTGGCTACACCATTTTTCATTCCCATCAACTGCACAAGGTTTCCAGTTTCTCCACATCCTCACCAATACCTGTTATTTTCTGTCTCTTTGATAGTAGCTATCCTCATGGGTATGGGGTGGTATCTCATTGTGGTTTTGATTTGCATTTCTCTAATAAGTAGTCGTGTTGGGCACTTTTTTAATGTCCTTATTGGCCATTTATGTATCCTCTTTGTAGAAATGTCTATTGAATCCTTTGCCAACTTTTGAGTTGGGTTGTTTTAGTGGTTGTTGAGTTTTAGGAGTTCTCCATATATTCTGATATTAATTCCCTATCAGATGTTTAATTTGAGAATATTTTCTCCCATTCTGTGGTTTGTACTTTTTTCTCTGTTGACAGTGTCTTTTGATGCACAAACGTTTTAAATTTTCATGAGGTCCAATTTGTCTGTTTCCCCCCACTTTTTTTTTTGCCTGTAACAATACATTGAATTTTATATTCAAACTGAGCTTTTGATTTCTACCTGTATCCTGTTTCTCTCCTAGTCTTTTCCCTGACGGTAAACAACATGACCAGCCTCCCAGTTGCTCAGATGTCTGGGAATTAATTTTGAGTCCTTCCTGTAACCAGTACAAGAGGATTCCTGTCAATTCTGCCTCCCAATATCTCTTAAATCCTTCTTTGTTAAACCTCTAATTTTTATATTATGTTAGGATATAGAAATACTATTGATTTTTATATATTTACTTTGCATCCAAGCTAATTTCTTTTATTAGTGCTAGGAGTCTTTGATGTTTTGTTTTGTTTTATTTTGCTTTCTGTAGAGTATTTGGGATTTTTTTGTGGAGACAGTCTTGTCTTATGAGAATAGACTGTTTGATTTCTTTCTTTCTAATCTGTATGCCCTTCCCTTCCCTTCCTTCCCTTCCTTCCCTTCCTTCTTTCCCTTCCTTCCTTCCCTTACTTCCTTCCCTTCCTCTCCTTCCTTCCCTTCCTTCCTTCCCCTCCTTCCCTTCCTTTCTTCTCTTCCTTCCTTTCCTTTCTTCCCTTCCTTCCTTCCCTTCCTTCCTTTTCTTCCTTCCCTTCCTTCCTTCCCCTCCTTCCCTTTCTTCCCTTCCTTCCTTCCCTTCCTTCCCTCCCTTCCTTCCTTTTCTTCCTTCCCTTCCTTCCTTCCCCTCCTTCCCTTTCTTCCCTTCCTTCCTTCCCTTCCTTCCCTCCCTTCCTTCTCTTCCTTCCTTTTCTTCCTTCCCTTCCTTCCTTCCCCTCCTTCCCTTTCTTCCCTTCCTTCCTTCCCTTTCGTCCCTTCCTTCCTTCCCTTCCTTCCCTTCCTTCTTTCCTTCCCTTCCTTCCCTTCCTTCCTTCCTTCCCTTCCTTCCCTTCCTTCCTTCGTTCCCTTCCTTCCCTTCCTTTCCTTCCTTCCCTTCGTTCCCTTCCTTCCCTTCCTTCCTTCCCTTCCTTCCTTCCCTTCCTTCCTTCCCTTCCTTCCTTCCCGTTCCTCTTTCCTTTCCTTCCTTCATTCCCTTCCTTCCCTTCCTTCCCTTCCTTCCTTCCTATCCCTCTTTCCTTCCCTTCCTTTCTTCCCTTCCTTTCTTCCTCTCCTTCCTTCCTTCCCTTCCTTCCCTTCCTTCCTTCCCTTCCTTCTTTCCCTTCCTTCTTTCCCATCCTTCCTTCCCTTGCTTCCTTCTTTTTCTTCCCTTCCTTCCCATCCTTCCTTCCCTTCCTTCCTCCCCTTCCTTCCCTTCTTCCCTTCCTTCCCTTCCTCCCTTTCCTTCCCTTCCTCCCCTTCCTCCCCTTCCTTCCCTTCCTCCCCTTCCCTTCCTTCCTCCCCTTCCTTCCTTTCCTTCCCTTCCTTCCTTCCCTTCCTCCCTCCCTTCCTTCCTTCCTTCCCTTCCTCCCCTTCCTCCCTTCCTTCCTCCCTTCCTTCCTTCTTCCCTCCTTCCTTCCTCCCTTCCTCCTCTTCCTTCCCTTCCTCCCCTTCCTTCCTTCCTTCCCTTCCTCTCCTTCCTTCCCTTCCTCCCTTCCTCCTCTTCCTTCCTTCCTCCCTTCCTTCCTTCCTTCCCTTCCTCTCCTTCCTTCCCTTCCTCCCTTCCTTCCTTTCCTTCCCTTCCTCCCTTCCTCCCTTCCTTCCCTTCCTTCCTTCCTCCCTTCCTCCTTTCCCTTCCTTCCCTTCCTTCCCTTCCTTCCCTTCCTTCCCTTCCTTCCCTTCCCTTCCCTTCCCTTTCCTTTCCTTCCTGCCTTCCTGCCTTCCTTGCCTTCCTTGCCTTCCTTGCCTTCCTTCCCTTCCTTGCCTTCTTTCCTTTCCTTCCTTCCCTTTCTTCCCTTCCTTCCTCCCTTCCTTCCTTTCCTTCCTTCCTTTCCTTCCTTCCCTTCCTTTCTCTTCCTTCCTTCCTCCCTTCCTTCCTTTCCTTCCTTCCTTTCCTTCCTTCCCTTCCTTCCCTTCCTTCCCTTCCTTCCATGCTTGCCTGCCTGCCTATTGCACTGACTAGGATTTCTAGTATGAATTTCAGTGAGAGTGTGAGATCAGACCTCCCTGTCTTGTTACTGATCTTGGGGGAAGGCAGTCAGTCTTTCACCATTACCTATGATCATAGCTATACTTGTTTACAGATGTCCTTTATCCAGTTAAGGATGTTTATTTCTCTTCCTAATTCACAAAGAGATTTTATTAGATAATGTATTTTAAGGCTATTTGGAAAACAACCAAGATACTAATGTCTGCCTTAAAGAATATGGAAAAATATAAGTCATACCTCTCACAGTACCACTGATACAAATAAGAATTTTGTAATTATCGTTATAATGCTTTTTACTTCCTAGTTTTATTTTGACCGATTGCATTAGAGTTTTTTTAAGTGTTTTAAACACTTTGCAGCTTTCCACACTGCTCTCGCCGTTCCCACCCAGGACTCCTCTCCATGCGGGTCAGGTGTGTGCTGACATTGGGGTCCTGGAACTCTTGGCACCCACTTAGCAGATACCTCTTATCTACCTTGGAGACCCCAGAACAATCCTTCTCTGCCCCTCTTCTGAGTCATTTCTTGCCATTTTTCAGAGTCTTTCCCCTTGTTTCCCTGCCTTTCTTCCTGTCCTTTATATACATTCTTTTTGTGAACACAGAACCCTGCATGAGACAGGAAACTCATTGAAGCTCTGTGTCCTTGGGCAGGTTTCTATTTTTTTCTGTTCATGATGCTGGTGAGGTTGGCTTTGGCCAGCCTCATATACAATGAGACTGGGTTCTCATATACGATGGGACTTTTTTGAGACAGAATTTTGCCCTTGTCACCCAGGCTGGAGTGCAATGGTGCAATCTTGGCTCACTGCAGCCTCCGCCTCCCGGGTTCAAGCAATTCTCCTGTCTCAGGTTCCTGAGTAGCTGGGATTACAGGCCCACGCCACCACGCCCAGCTAATTTTTGTATTTTTAGTAGAGATGGGGTTTTGCCACATTAGCCAGGCTGGTCTCCAACTCCTGACCTCAAATGGTCCTCCTCCTACCTCAGCCTCCCAAAGTCTTAGGATTACAGGCATGAGCCACTGCGCCCAGCCACATGGGACTATTTTTCAGGCAGCTCTGCTAAGTTGTGCTGTGATCTTTGTTAATACTAAGTTGTTGTTAATATTGTACGTAACCCTACAGAGATTCTGATATATGCAAATGAGAGCTTGTTAAAGATCATGCAAACGTTTGCATTCAACTTGGCTTTTTGTAATCTAGGATTTACTCTTTTATTTCTAAATTCTTAACTAAAAACTATTTCTGTCCCTGGGGAAGATTTTCATTCCTTCCGAAACGATTTACTGGTTGTTAGGCACACACAGTGGGTCACTGATAAAAATGGAAGAATTTATTACATTTCGGGGGATGGGATGTGGAAAGCAGACAGCTGACAGCTTTGCATTCTTGTTTGTACCAGACTCTAGGCATCATTATCCTAGTAGGAATTCTTACAGCCATTCCGGAGGGATGGGAATTATCATCCCCATTTCATACACGATGAAACCAAGACTCAGAGGAACCAAGGGACTTACCCAAGGCCGTGCAGCTTGTAAGGGGCAAGAGACCAACACCGGGGCACACTCACTCCACCGCAACGCTTGTGACTCTGTGCAAGAAATATAGAAAGTGTTGGAAAAGCTACACAAGAAGGAGGCTCATCTTTTTTTATTATTATTTTTCAACAATAGATAAATAAATAATTTTTTGAGACAGAATCTCACTCTGTTGTTGGAGTGCAGTGGCGCGGTCTCAGCTGCTCACTGAAACCTCCGCCTCCCGGGTTCAAGCGATTCTCCTGCCTCAGCCTCCCAAGTAGCTAGGATAACAGGTGTACGCCACCACGCCTGTCTAATTTTTCTATTTTTAGCAGAGATGGGGTTTCACCATGTTGGCCAGGTTGATCTTGAACTCTTGACCTCAAGTGATCTGCCCGCCTCGGCCTCCGAAAGTGCTGGGATTATAGGCATCAGTCACTACACCCTGCCAAGAGGCTCATCTTTGCTGGAGGAAATTCAGGGAAGATGAGCTGCATGGTTTTGTTTTTGTTTTTGTTTTTGTTTTTTAACAGATTATTGGAGGATATTGGTGGTTTCCCCAAAAGCAGCATCCCTCTTTGTTTGGAAACACACATCACGTTACCGTGTGTAATTCCCAGCTCTTCCTTGTTGGTTGCTTCCAGACAAGGTTTCCTTCCCAAGTAAGCCTTTCTTTTGAACTGCCCCTTCTTAACTTTTCTGTTTATGGTCATTAGGGATTCGGATATTTTCCATACCTGCCTCAGTTAGCAGGTGAAGGGCCATGATTAATGCCTTTGAAGATCAAGAACAGGGGATGCTCTGCACCCCAGTGTATTATAAAGTCCTCATCCTGTGTCTCAGGGCAGCCAAGAGAAGTCACCCTAAGAGCAAGGACCTTAGTTTGTGACCAGGACCCTGTAGACAGCACCCTGATCTGGACCACCAAGTTCAAATCCCTACTCCTCCACTGGTGTCCAGAGGAAGTGAGTCGGTGCACACACAGCTCTGAGAACAGTGCCTAGCCTGTAGGAAGTGCTAGAAAGTATTGTCAGTGATCGAATGTCCCCAAATCCCCAAGTCAGTGTGAACAGAAAGAAGAGGAAGTAAGAGGGTCCGCTTCAGGTCTTTGAGAAAATCCAGTGAGGAAAGTGGTGATGAATCAGCCTTGGACCACAAGGGTCTCTGAGCGAGTTTGTTGTGTTCAAAGCCACAAAGGACTTGTCATTCCTAAACTGGCATGGGAAAAGAACCAACCAATGGAGTCTTAGAGAGGATCATGTAAGTCAACACAGATGCCTGCAGTCCGGGTCCGGCTAAAGAAGCAATGTCAATCAATGGCACCTTTGATGCAGACGGCAGGTGAACGAACCCCAGCACCTCTGAGAGAGAGGCCTCCTGGTTTCTGGTGCAGGCACAACCTGCTTCTCCCTAAGGCTCCCTCCACTGGACTTCAGGCCGTGCAGCCACCTTCCATCTCTGGGGGCCAGTGGAATGCGCTCAGGAAAGGCTGGCTGACCCCTGCAGCAGGAGCTGGGGTCCGAAGCCCAGTCTGCTCAGCCTTCAGTAGAAGCAGGTCCTGCCTGCTCCAGGGACCAAGAGTCCTCTCTTCCAGGGGTGCTGGGGGTTTGTCTGCAGTCCACGTTGGCCTCATGGCTGGTCTGAGTTGATCTAGGCTGGCCCTGGGGCTCTGAGTCCAAACATTCATTCCAGCCACCTGGCTGGCTTCCTCGATCTTCTTTAAGTCCTAGAACCGTGGAGCCAAAACCTTTGAGTTCTTTTTTTTTTTTCCAGTGAAAATTATACATAAGCGTGGGCAAAGGGAGGAAGGAAAGAAGGAAGGGAGAAGGGAAAGGAGGGAAGGAAGGGAGAGAGGCAAGGAAAGAAAGAAAGTAGTATTTAGGTTGGTGCAAAAGTAATTGTGATTTTTTGCCATTACTTTCAATGGCAAAAACTGCAATTATGTTTACACCAGCCTAATATAAAGGTTTTAAACCAAATGTAAGACTCCCTCCCTCTCTCATTCTGTTTCCTGGATTTAACCAGAGTTAACAGTTTTCTTTGAATCTTGGGGGACATTTTATTCATAATACATGAATATATGTGAGGCTTTTAAAAATTTATGTTTGATTTTATTCCTCTGTGCCTTATATTATTAACTTACTTTATATTAAAGATCTTCTCATATCGTTAATATAGATCGCCTGTTTCTTATCTTAATATTTATTTATTTCATTAGGGTTAAATATAAAACTATTTCAGTGAGATATTGAAATTCTGAACTCTTACACATCTAACAATGTAACTAAAAGTAAATGGCATGAACCTTGGTAGAATTACAAAAAGAGACAGATGAATCCACGGTTACAGTGACAACTTAACCAAGTCTCTCAGAAACAAATATACATCAGCAGGCCAAAAGAAAAGGATAATGTCACAGAAAATTTGAACCACACCATTAATGAGTTTGATTGAGTGGAAATATGAGGAACTTGGTATTCAACAGTTAGAGAATGCATGTTCTGCTGGGCGCGGTGGCTCAGGCCTGTAATCCCAGTCCTTTGGGAAGCTAAGGCAGAGATTCACTCTTGTTGCCCAGGCTGGAGTGCAATGGCTGATCTTGGCTCACTGCAACCTCTGTCTCCCGAGTTCAAGCGATTCTCCTGCCTCAGCCTCCCGAGTAGCTGGGATTACAGGCACCCGCACCTATACCCAGCTAATTTTTGTATTTTTAGTAGAGATGGGGTTTACCACGTTGTCCAGGCTGGTCTCGAACTCCTGACCTCAGGTGATCCACCCACCTGTGCTTCCCAAAGTGCTGGGATTACAGGTGTGAGCCACTACATCCAGCCTGATTTTCTTTTTATGAAGACAGGGTCCCACTATAGTGCCTAGGTTTGTCTCGGAACTCCTGGGCTCAAGTGATCCCTCCCACCTCACTCTCCCAAAGTGCTGGGATTACAGATGTGAGCCGCCGCACTCGGTCCACTAATATTTAATCTCAGAATTGACTTCACACCATCACTCAGCAACATGGGGCAGGGGGCCATGTAGTCATGGAATTTCTAAAGTGTCGTGGGGAAGGATGGGCAGAGGCCCCCATCGGACTTGTTGGTTTGCTTTTAGCACATGACTGCATTTTGCAGTTTCCATGTGCCAGGTCAAGTGGATTTCTAGATTACTCTCTCTTTTAATTTTATGTTAGTAAGTACTTAAGTTAGTCATTTCAAGTGAATAAGCCTCTGGCTGTCTCAGGACGTGACCCTCGCTCTTCCAGGGAAGCCGTGGCGGACGGAGCAGACGGAGGACCTGAAGCGAGTGCTCAGAACGGTGGACAGGGCAATCCCATTGGTCCTCGTCAGCGGCAACCACGACATCGGCAACGCCCCCTCGGCCGAGACCGTCGAGGAGTTCTGCCAAACTTGGGGAGACGACTACTTCAGCTTCTGGGTCGGGGGCGTCCTGTTCCTGGTCCTCAACTCCCAGTTCTACCAGAACCCCTCCAAGTGCCCCAGCCTGAAGCAGGCGCAGGACCAGTGGCTGGACGAGCAGCTGAGCATCGCGAGGCAGCGGCACTGCCAGCATGCCGTCGTCTTCCAGCACATCCCGCTGTTCCTGGAGAGCATTGACGAGGACGACGACGACTACTTCAACCTCAGCAAGCCCGCTCGGAAGAAGCTGGCAGACAAGTTCATCCACGCAGGTAGATGTCCCGTGCCACGGGTTTCAGGGAGGAAGGGCACGTCTAGACAGGGCATTTCCAGATCCTTCTCCCGTCCCACTGCAATGTGGCAAAAAGGGAGACAGGACTAGGCCGGGAGTTCTGATCCCAGCTCTTGGACTTGCAGACTGCATGGCTGGCTACCTAATCCTCCTGCGCCTCAGTTTCCTCGTCTGTAAAACAGGAATAGTAATAGTAGCCCTCTTACAGGATGGTTTCGAGGAGTAAATGAGAAAGGCCTCCAAGACATGGAGAACAGCCTGTAGCCTAAGTACTCAGTGTGCCATAGCTGCTCATAGTTGAAGATGGGGGTTCTGGAAGTGGCAGGAGGGGTTTATTGGGGAGAGGAGACCAGGTGGTGCAGGTGGGTGTGAATGTGGCTTGCATGTGCCTTAGAAGAAGGCAAGATGCCAGGGACATCTGCTTTCACTTCTCTGGGAAGCAGGCACCTTGCTCAAGGGCAGACGATCTTTAAGAGCCAAGCTTCCCTTATTTGTCAGCTGTGACCCAGGAAATCCTGGGATGTGACTTTAGTGGACAGTTCCTGGGGCCTGATCAGTTTTCCTCTGGCAAGGTGGATTAAGTTCTCTTCCAGAATCAGGAGAGAGTAATGGATTTAGTCCCATCTTTTCCCGCCAGTCATACATGTAACACACGCGTGCACACACAGAATGAAGACGCTCCATTTCTGGAGGTCACATCTCAGTTTCTGACGGCGCTCTAAGGCACTAGCCCACCCACCTCCTTTATTTTTCTGGTAGCACCTGCCATGGGCCTTTCAAGAGAAACAGTCTGTTCTAGGTGGATTCCCTGGGTTACCAGTGACTTGGCAAATTCCAGTTTTGCCAACGGTTGTGTCTCTTCTCTTTGTCCTCATTCTTACTTTCGCCAGGGCTTACTTTCTTTTCTTTCTTTTTTTCTTTTCTTTTTTTTTTTTTTTGAGACAAAGTCTTGTTCTGTTGCCCAGGTTGGAGTGCAGTGGCAAAATCTCGGCTCACTGCAACCACCGCCTCCCAGATTCCAGCGATTCTCATGCCTCAGCCTCCCAAGTAGCTGGGATTACAGATGCTGACCACCACGCCCGGCTAATTTTTGTACTTTTAGTAGAAATGGAGTTTCACCATGTGGGCCAGGCTGGTTCCAAACTCCTGACCTCAAGTGATTTGCCTATGTTGGCTTCTCAAGGCCACAGGACCTGATCAGTTTTCCTCTGGTGAGGTAGATTAAGTTCTCCTCTAGAATCGGGAGAGAGGAACGGATTTAGTCCCACCTGGAATTACAGTGCTGGGATTACAGGTGTGAGCCACCACACCCAGCCGACACTTCCGTGTTTTCAAGACATTTTGCAAAAACCTCATATAATTGGAGACGTTTTCCAGCTGTTCCATGGAGATAAAGTTAGAAAACTTCTATTAAGGCCTTTGAAATTTCATGCCATGCTTCAGTTGGTGCAGAAAACTGTCTTGATGACAAGGAAAAAAAGCATCAAGATGGCATGAGCACCACCATAGAGACTATTCTGTAACGGAGAATAAAGCCAGAGAGAACATTTAATGCCACTGAAGTGATTCCTGTCATATTCAATAGTGGGTTTTTTTGAGATGGAGTCCTGCTCTTGTCACCCAGGCTGGAGTGCAGTGGCACGATCTTGGCTCACTGCAACCTCAGTCTCCTGGGTTAAAGCAATTTTTCTGTCTTAGCCTGCTGAGTACCTGGGATTACAGGCGGCCGTCACCATGTCCTGCTAATTTTTGTATTTTCAGTAGAGGCAGGTTGGCCAGGTTTAGTTTCACCGTGTTGGCCAGGCTGGTCTTGAAACTCCTGACCTCAGGTGATCCACCCACCTCGGCCTTCCAAAACGCTGGGATTACAGGTGTGAGCCACCGCAGCCAGCCAGATCTAATGTTAGATGAGTAAAACCCATGACTGCCCTGAGTTCTTTGTTTGTCAGCCACATTCCTGAGTGGTATGTAGTTCTGTGGTTTTCCCATTGTAGGACGGAGCACCCCCAGATATCGAGAAGACCCACAGCTCTAAATTTATTTATTTATTTATTTATTTATTGAAAGAGTCTTGCTCTGTCACCCAGACGGGAGTGCAGTGGCGTGATCATGGCTCACTGCAGCCTTGACCTCCTAGGCTTAAGCAATCTTCCCATCTCTACCTTCTGAGAAACTGGGACTATAGGCACATGCCACCGTGCCCAGCTAATTTTTAAATTATTTGTAGAAATGGGATCTCACTGTGTTGCACCTGGCCGGGCTTGAATTCCTGGCCTCAAATGATCCCCTTGCCTTGGCCCCCAAAAGAGTTATAAATTACAAGTGTGAGCTCTAACAGAGCACCCTTGGGAGAAGCCTGTTGACCACCCACCAAGGGCCCTACAGGGTGGCATCGTATCCATGATGCCCCAGCCCCCTGCTCACTCAGAACTGCAACCCCTCAAGCTCAGGAACAAGAGCTGTTGGCAAACCACGGGCTGGTCTGTGTCTCCAGTTATGCCAGCTCCCAGAGACTGATAGCCACAACCAGAATGGCAGTTGATTAATTTAGGGCAAGACTGCAGCCCCGGCCTCTGCCCCAGCAGTGCTTTCTCTTCCTGTAGGCAGAGCTACATGGGAAGCCCAATTATAATCAGGAGGCTGCTTGGTAGGCGTGAGACAGAGCAGGGGGGTTAGTTTCCTTATTCCACTCTCAGTGACATCAGGCGCTGGAATCCAATGGCTCCGTCTCCGGAGGAGCTCACTAGCTGAAGGCTCTTGGTCATTTCATGTCCCTTCAATTGTCTCTGTAGCCTGTCCACTGTCTAATCTGGGTCCCAGCAGCAGCTCTGCACAGTGCTTCCTGCTCTGCTCTTGCCCATTCTAGTTCATTCTGCACCTAACAGCAAGATGGGCGTGTAACTGGCTGCCCAGTGTGAGGCTTCCCTTCACCCCCAGGTCTGGCCCAGTTCCTCACTGCAGTGTCCAGGGCCCTTCTCAGTCACATCTGCCTTCCCCTCCAGCCGCTTCTGGTTCACCTGCCTAGGCCCACTCAGCAATTTTTTGTTGTTTGAGACAGAGTCTCACTCTGTCACCCAGGCTATAGTGCAGTGGCATGATCTCGGGTCACTACAACCTCCACCTCCCGAGTTCGAATGATTATCCTG
Source organism: Trachypithecus francoisi (assembly GCF_009764315.1). Classification (NCBI taxonomy): domain Eukaryota; kingdom Metazoa; phylum Chordata; class Mammalia; order Primates; family Cercopithecidae; genus Trachypithecus; species Trachypithecus francoisi. Next base: position 102,250,937 of record NW_022681460.1, read on the forward strand.
CCTCAGCCTCCCGAGTAACTGGGATTACAGGCGCTCACCAACACGCCTGGCTCATATTTGCATTTTTAGTAGAGATAGGGTTTCACCATGTTGGCCAGGATGGTCTCGAACTCCTGACCTCAAGTGATCTGCCTGCCTCAGCTTCCCAAAGTGCTGGAATTACAGGTGTGAGCCACCATGCCTGGCCTCAGTACTTTTTTTTCTTGAGATGGGGTCTTACTGTGTCACTCAGGCTGGAGTGCAATGTTGTGATCATAGCTTACTGCAGCTCTGGATTCCTGGGCTCAAGTGATCCTTCCACCTCAGCCCCCCAAGTAGCTGAGACTACAATAGAGCACCACGATGCCTGGCTAATTTTTTTATTTTTTGCAGAGATGGAAGGCTCACTGTGTTGCCCAGGCTGGTATCAAATTCCTGGCCTCAAGTGACCCTCGCGCCTGGGTATCCCAAAGCGCTGGGATTATAGGTGTGAGACACCACATCCCACCTCCCACTCAACTTTGACACCTTCTGTATAAGGCTCTCCCCTCCTCTGTGCCCCAGGTTCTTCAGCTTCTCTTATCCCAGCACTTGTCAAATGGATTTGCAAGTGTTGACTTGTGTGAATCCCCACTAAACTCTCAGCTCCCTGAGGGCAGGGACAGGGTTATATTCAGCTATGCAGTTGGGAGGCCTGGCTCTGATATTAGCTCATAATAAATGCTTTATCAGTATTTGTGGAATGAATGAATGAGTCAAAGTCTTTGGGCCAGGTGTGGTGGCTCACGCCTGTAATCCCAGCACTTTGGGAGGCCAAGGCAGGCGGATCACATGAAGTCAGGAGTTCGAGACCAGGCTGGCCAACATGGCGAAACCCTGTCTCTACTAAAAAATACAATAATTAGCCAGGCCTGGTGGTGCCCACCTGTAATCCCAGCTACTCGGGAGGCTGAGGCAGAAGAATCACTTGAACCTGGGAGGTGGAGATTGCAATGAGCCGAGATTGCGCCTCTGCACTCCAGCCTGGGCGACAGGAGCATGTTCAGACCATCAAGTTCCCAACCCGTGGCCTCTGTGGCTTCGGTCTTAGGGAAGCCACTTGTGCCTCTCTCTGCTCCGGTCCTCAGGCTGGCTCTCCGGGGTCACTCATCAGTCTGTCTCTCTCTTCCCAAGCACCCCCTCCCACTGCTTCCTCTAGGCAACACCTGCGGGTATACAAAGGCACCTCTTCTTGGCCACTGGCCTAAGGGTCTTCACCCAAACCTGCTTCACAGAGAAGGCCAGAGAGATGAGGGCCCTTTCCGCAACTCCCTGTCAGTTTCCGCGGCCTGCCAAACCAGGCCCTTTGCTGAATGACCTTCCAAACGCAGCAGAAATCTTAGGCAACATCAGAAAGAGATATGAGTCAGATGTGGATGCACTCTGCTGCAGACAGAGAGACTTGCTGGGCTTGGAAGCTCAGGTAGGTGGACACTCCTGGGGCCTCAGGTCACAACAACGTAATTGGAACTCATTTTGGAAAGCCAGAAGTTCAAGTGATATTTTGTAAAATTCATTAACTTAAAAGCTGGGATAAAATTGGGGGTGACGATGGCAGCTGGTATTTAATATTGCCTTTGGTTTTTTCTCCCCCCGTGGCAATATTATTCCCTACTACTGTTTCAGTCTCATTTATCTCCTTGTGCTGAAATGCCAGGACTCAAAAATATGTCAAAAGCTCATCAGAATATCAGGGTAGCTTTTAATTATGATAATTGTGTTGTTATAAAATATCCTTTTAAAGAGCACATCTCTCCCCAAACCACCGTGGAGGTAAAATTCAGCTTCCTTCCAGCAAGCTTAATGAATAATTCTGAATCATTGTGTGGGATGAATAAATGATTTAATAATGAGCATCAACAATCATCTCTCATTGTTGCATTAATTTTTAAAAGTGGGATGAGGTAAATGAGGAGGAGGGATGTCACTGTGCAGTGGACCACCGGGAGCAGAGGGGTGTGCTGTGTGAACCGAAGCCCGCCAGCCTCCAAGCTCAGGTTTCCCTAGAAACAGATGCATCCTATTTCTACTTTTGAAGCTCACTAGAAAACCCTCTTTGTATGATACAAAAACACTGTCAATAGCCGGTACAAATAAACAGTTATCAGGGCAGGACAGATATACCAGTGTGAAGTGCCACCTGTTATTTTCTGTCTTCGTTTCCCCTGCGTGAGGATAATCAATTTCATCACATCCAAGGGATGTAAAAATTGGTTTTCCCCTTAATTTGCCTAATACCTAGTTGGAGTAGCAAAGACAGATAGTAGATAGTGAAATCTTGGTTGTACCGGGACATTGTCTCTGTCCCTTATGCCTCTTTCAGCAGAGGGTTAATATGTGATCCATTTAATATGGATTCCAATTTAGAAACTCAGTCTTAAAAAACAAAAGCTAGCTCTTTAACTGACCATGTTTCCCTTGATGTCTCGATACCTTTTCTTTTTTTCCATTCTCAGCAGAGAGATTAGAACTGTGTATTAGAGAGCCCAGAGCAAATTTGGCAATTATGAAAAATTCCAATAAGTTGATCTTCCCTGCAAAAGTTAATGAGTCATTTCACAGAATTAGAGTTTCATTTCTAGTATTTATGCTTTTTTAGAAAATGAGAGAGAGAGAAGATAAATCTTAGCCCATGGTTATAGTTTTAAGATTTCAAAGTTTTGGCCAGGCGCAGTAGCTCACACCTGTAATCCCAGCACTTTGGGAGGCCAATGTGGGTGGATCGCTTCAAGTCAGGAATTCAAGACCAGCCTGGGCAACATGGTGAAGCCCCATCTCTACTAAAATACAGAAATTAGCCGGGCATGATGGCGGGCACCTGTAGTCCCAGCTACTTGGGAGGCTGAGGCAGAAGAATTGCTTGAACCCTGGAGGCGGAGGTTGCAGTGAGCCAAGATTACGCCAATGCGTGCCAGTGTGGGCAACAGAGCAAGACTCCGTCTCAAAAAAAAAAAAAAAAAAAAAAAGTTCAAAGTTTTAAAGAACAAAAAGGTCAGGTTCCCAGAATCGACTTTATAGGAAGATAAAACATCAAATCCTGCTCTGACATCCTTTGAGTTGTATTGCACACACTTGTTTAGATCCTGATTCCTCCAGGAAACAGAAGCCCAGCCTTATTCACCTCTGTAAGGCCAGCCCCTAGCCGAGAGTGTCATATAGTAGCTCCCCAATAAGTAACTAGTGGTTAATAGAATTGAATTAAGCGTGATTCAAGTCTACTTATCAGCAGGTAATATCCGTATCACTGTGAATTAGTTTTCATGAACTGACTTTTTTATGGTGGTGGTGGGGGACAGAGTCTCACTCTGTCACCCACGCTGGAGTGCAGTGGCGCCATCTCCACTCACTGCAACTTCCGCCTCCCAGGTTTCTCCTGCCTCAGCCTCCTAAGTAGCTGGGATTACAGGTGCACACCACCACGTCTGACTAATTTTGTTATTTTTAGTAGAGACAGTTTCACTATATTGGCCAGGCTGGTCTTGAACTCCTGACCTCAAGTGATCCGCTCACCTTGGCCTCCCAAAGTGCTAAGATTACAGGCATGAGCCACCACACCCAGCCCACAAGCTGACTTTTTTATGGGAAATGCTTCACCTAGAGGGGTCAATAGAACTTTTCTGTAAAGGGTCAGCTAGTAAACATTTTGGGCTTTGTGGCTCTATGGTCTCTGTAGCAACTACTCAACTCTGCCTTCATAATAAGAGAGCAGCCACAGACAGTGCATAAACAACGGGGTATGGCGGTGTTCCAATAAAACTTTATTTACAGAAACAGGTGGTAGGCCTGCCGGTGATAATTTTCCAACTCTTGGCTTGGAGAAATGTTCCCATAACGGGGTGTCACTCTTGCTCTCCCCAGAACCTTGTCCACATTCTGTCTGTGTCTAAGTCTAGGATGTATCTGACGACCCCATTGTGACAACTGCCTGACTCACGGAAGGGTCTGCCCAGAACAGGCCTCCTGAAGGTTCTCAGTGAAGGGCATGCCTGGGTGAGGCACATGTTCTCCTGAAGACCAGGATGTGATTTGGGGATGGAGTGTGGATAAGGGGGTCCATGGTGCATGTAAGATGTCTAATAATTGGGTGATCAGCTTCACATGTATTAGAAAAAAATAGAACTATCTTATCAATTTAAAGAAAATGATTGAATGATCACCTGAGCTCAGGAGTTCGAGACCAGCCTGGCCAACATGGAGAAACCCCATCTCTACTAAAAATACAAAAATTAACCAAGAGTGGTGGCATGCACCTGTAGTCCTAGCTACTTGGGAGGCTAAGGCAGGACATTGGCTTGAACCTGGGAAGTGGAGGTTACAGTGAGCCGAGATTGTGCCACTGCACTCCAGCCTGGGTGACAGAGCAAGACTCTGACTCAAAAAGTAAAAAAAAAAAGAAAAAATAAAGAAAATGATTGAGTAAATAATAGTATGAGTACTGTGCAGATAAGGCAACACTTGGGGATTTGTACAGGGGGAATTAGTGTCTGGGCTGGTGGGCGGGGGGTCCTGTAACCTGGCAGGTGAACAAACAGGATTTGGCTTCCTAAGTTACTTGAGATAAGTCACTAAACATTACTCTGCCTTAGTTTTCTCACTTATAAAATGAGGGTACTCACCCCAACCTTGTCGAGTTGGTGTATCCCTTAAGGGGAGTCCTATATAAAATCAAAAAGACAAGTCAGGCCAGGCGCAGCAGCTCACACCTGTAATCCCAGCACTTTGGCAGGCCGAGGCGGGTGGATCACCTGAGGTCAGGAATTCGAGACCAGCCTGGCCAACATGGTGAAACCCCCATCTCTACTAAAAATACAAAAAATTAGCCAGGTGTGGTGGTGAGCGCCTGTAATCCCAGCTACTTGGGAGGATGAGGCACGAGAATCACTTGAACCCAGGAGGCAGAGGTTGCAGTGAGCCAAGATCACACCACTGCACTCCAGCCTGGGTGACTGAGTGACACTCCATCTCAAAAAAAAAAAAAAAGCAAGTCACTTAGCACCATGTCTGGCTCATAGTGAGCACTCCGTAAGGGTGTGTTTGTTGTTCTGTGTGATCCCGAACCGTTTGGGGAACCCACAGCAGGCGACTGTGCTTTATCCATTAGCTAGACCAGCATGCTTCTCACCCCTGGGGTGCTGGCGTCCTTCTTGCGGGGGTTCTTGAGAATCTCCAGGACAGGCAGGCCTTGTTTGGGGACATGCCTGCTGCCTGCTGATATAGCTGTGTAGATTTGAAAGGGAAATAGTGATCAACTGTGTTCAAAATTCAAGCTATAGGAAGTAAACTGGACAAAATTCTCTTGGCTCCTGGGATGTGCGGGAAGATAGACAGTTACAGCCAGTCTGAGATTTTTCAGGGTAGATGAGGAATGCATGCTACTTTTAATTTTAACAAAAGGGGGTACTGGTTTAAAAGGATGGTAATCATTGAAGTAGATGAAAAATTCTTACGGAATTTAGTGATAAAATTTGATCCTTTGTTTATTTTTCAAAGCACACGCCTGTTTCAAAAGAAAAAACTTTAGACAAATTAAAGTTCACAGTTTAGTTGAGCAAAGAATGATTCGTAAATCCGGGCAGACCGTTAACCAGAATAGAGGCTCAGAAAGACCCCAGCACAGCCAAATGGTGAGAGACTTGTGGACAGAAAGAGGAAAGTGACCTACGGAAATCGGAAGTGAGATACAAAAACAGCCAGATTGGTTACAACTCAGCATTTGTCTTATTTGAACACAGTTGACTTATTGAACCGTTGACTGCCTGTGATTGGCCAAAACCAGAGATTGGCAAGAGTATGTTCTATTCTGTTTACACATCCAGTTCAGTATGTATACAGAGAAACCTTTGGCTGAAATTAAAATGTGTAAGAAGGCTGGGCATGGTGGCTCACACCTGTAATCCCAGCACTTTGGGAGACCGAAGCAGGAGGATCACTTGAGCCTAAGAGTTTAAGACCAGCCCAGGCAACACAGTGAGACTCCATCTTTACCAAAAAGAATTTTTTTTTTTTAACCTAACCAGGCATAATGGTATGCACAGGTGGTCTCAGCTACTCAGAAGGCTGAGGTGGGAGGATTGGTTGAGCCCCGGAAGCCAAGGCTGCAGTAAGCTATGATTGCACCACTGTACTCCATCCTGGGCAACCGAGCAAGACCCTGTTTCAAAAAAATAAGTAAATAAAAATAAAGTATATAAGGAGGCAGCTTGAGCCTCAATTTAATTTAACATACCTCACCAATTAAGTGTTAGTAAACACACCTTTGAATGTTTAGTTTCATATTTTTTTTCCAAATATAACAGACCTGTCCACAGGGCAGTGACAACCATGTTACAGTGCCCTCCCATTTAAAATGAATTTTTTAGGCTGAGCGTGGTGGCTCACGCCTATAATACCAGCCCTTTGGGAGGGCGAGGTGGGCGGATCACCTGAGGTCAGCAGTTCAAGACCAGCCTGGTCAACATGGTGAAACCCCATCTCTACTAAAAATATAAAAATTAGCGGGATGTGGTGGCACGCACCTGTAATCACAGCTACTCCCGAGGCTGAAGCAGGAGAGTCACTTGAATCTGGGAGGCGGAGGTTGCAGTGAGCAGGGATCGTGTCACTGCACTCTAGCCTGGGCAACAAGAGCGAAACTCCGTCTCAAAAAAAAAAAAAAAGATTTTTTAAAAACCATCTCACACTCATGCCCCCGCCCTACCCCCCCCAACTTTTTTTTAAGCATCTATAGAATCCAGAGTTTGTGGGGCCTTATCAGTTTGAGGAAGTTTTCCCTTTTTGTTTTATTTCCTGAGATTTAGTCTTGAATTCATTTTCCCACGTTTAGCCTATTTTTTAGGTTCTGATCAGTTCACCGTAAAACATCACATGCTAGTCATTTAATGTCTGATTCTCATTCTCTATAAACCTAGATAAAAGACCAACTGCCAAAGCTACATCTGGTATGAAGTGATAGATTAGATTTCTCACTTTGGAGGTATCCTTAACAGTTGGGCTAATTAAAGTTGAAATCAAGTCCCAATGGTAAATATTTATAAATTGAGAATCTGGCATGTGTAAATGTATGCTGCTGATTCCTGAAGTTAAAGCAACATTTATCCATTCAGCAAATAGCATGGGTCTCATGCTAGGCACTGAGGACAGAGGGATGAACAAAACAAACAAGTTTCTTCTCTGAGGCTGTGGATTGCTCTTCAACAAAAATGTTTAGGTTTTTCTGTTCTTTTGTTTTTTTGTGAGAGGGTCTCACTCTGTCACCCAGGCTGGAGTGCAGTGGCGCAATCTCAGGTCACTGCAAACTCCACCTCCCGGGTTCAAGTGATTCTCCTGCCTCAGCCTCCCAAGTAGCTGGAACTACAGGCACCCGCCACCACACTTGGCTAATTTTTGTATTTTTAGAAGCTATAGGGTTTCACCATGTTGGCCAGGCTGGTCTCTTAACTCCTGACCTCAGGTGACCCGCCCACCTGAGCCCCTCCTAAAGTGCTCGGATTATAGGCATGAGGGAACACAGCCGGCCAACTACAAATGATTTAATTTTTTAATTCCATCACAACATTGCAAAAAGGAGCCCCCAGTGCATGGGAAACAGCAGTGTCTCTTGAAGTTTATGAAGTCAAAATATTATATCTTCTCTTTTGAGGTCATGTTTCAAAAATAGCAATTAGTGTCATTTTGAAATCAGCAGTGAGATTCTTTGTAAAATTCCAATATCCCCAGCTCAGTGAAACGCTCATTCTACTATTTACTGCACTTGCGTTGACATTTTCTGTAACTATTTCCCACAGTGTAAGTATAAATCTACAACGTTGCTTTATAAAATAAGCTAAAAAATGCTTAATTTCATTGCCTTTTAAATTTTACTTTAAAATGTTTGCATATTAATTGATTGATTTGAAAGTAAAAAAAAAAAAAAAAAAAAAGCATGGCCAGGCATGGTGACTCACCCCTGTAATTCCAGCACTTTAGGAAGCTGCGGTGGGCGGGTCGCTTGAGCCCAGGAGTTCGAGACGAGCCTAGGCAACATGGTGAAATGCTGTCTCTACAAAAAAAAAAAAAAACCACACAAAAAATGAGTCCAGGTATTGTGGTGCACACCTGTGGTCCCAGCTACACAGGAGGCTGAGGTGGGAGGATCGTCTGAGCCTGGAAGGTTGAAGCTACAGTGATCCATGATTGCACCACTGCACTCCAGCCTGGGTGACAGAGTGACTCTTTCTCCAAAAGCAAATACCACTCATTTAGGTGAAGCCCCCTGGGTACCAGACACTGTCCTGTGAGCCCCTGTGTCAGGACCTTAAAGGTGCTTTCTCCAGGTCTTCGGCACAGGTGTGGAAACTGAGCACGTCAGTTGTAAGGAGCAGAGGCCCTCTAACTCTTGAGTCTATTTTAAATTTCACAGGCGTAGTAAGAGGAAAGGAAATCTTTTTTCTCATACGTCTCCGTTCTGTAAGCACTATGCTGTGTGCAGTTGGAGTCCAGGTGAGGGCGCTGTTCCCTGCAGTAACATTGTCCAGATGGAAGGGGCCACGTCAGGCAGGTGTGATGTTCCTTCAGCCACTGAGCCTCCTCTGGGACCGCCCTGCCGAGGGTGGGGGCCCTGTGCTGTGTGCTCTGTCTCCGTGGGGACTGTGATATTCTCTGATCTCACTCCTCCATTATGCCACTGAAGGCACCTAATAGAGCAATTTCTCTTCCAAAAAATTCAGATGAACAGGCTTCTTGAGAGCCATGGTCAATGTTCACTTTTATTTTTATTCACATTATTGTCAGCGGCTGCTCCCATGGTGTGGCAAACCTACACCACAACCCCACAAGGTACTGGTATTTTTTCCGTTTCGCCGACAAACAAATTCAGGTCCTAGAGGCGGAGTCATTCATTCAGGTCACAAAGCTACGAAGCAAGTGCAGTGATAGCTAAGGGTTTTGTGGGGATCAGATGAAATAATCCAGTATCTTGAGACAGTGTCTGGCTCCTGGTAGGTGTTCAGTGATGGTGAACTTCTATTCTTATCATTATCATCATTATTATTGAAAAATATTTTAAATGACTGGACATGAAAAGGATGTGTAAGGGACACAATTTCTGATTTTCCTTTAATTGGTACCCCTGACCCACTGCTGAGTGTTGCCAGAGTGGGAACGGAAGTCTTCCTGGCAGTGTTTCTTCTGTCACTCCCCTATTCACCACACTAGGGTCCCCTGTCCCCAAGATGGCTCTCTGAAGCACCACCAGCAGGTACTAAAAACCACCTTCCTCGAGGGTCGGTGTGACTCCATTGGTCATTTAAAACGCAATAGACATGGCCAGGCACAGTGGCTCATGCCTGTAATCCTAGCACTTTGGGAGGCTGAGGCAGGCAGATCACTTGAGGTCAGGAGTTCGAGACTAGCCTGGCCAGCACAATGAAACCCCGTGGCTACTAAAAATTTAAAAATTATCCAGGCGTTGTGGTGTGTGCCTTTAATCCTAGCTACTCGAGAGGCTGAGGCAGGAGAATGTCGCTTGAACCCAGGAGGCGGAGGTTGCAGTGAGCTGAGATCACGCCACTAGCCTGGGTGACAGAGTGAGACTACGTCTCGAAGGGAGGGAGGGAGGGAGGGAGGAAGGAAGGAAGGAAGGAAGGAAGAAAGGAAACACGCACACAGAGGACACTATACTTGTAAAATAGTAATAATGATTACTTAATAAATAGTACACCCCAGGGACTCTTCCTCTGATTTTGTAGACAAGGAAACTGCTGCTCAGGGAGACAAATCGGATTCCCCAGCATCGCCCAGCTGCGAAGTAGTGGGTGACACTAATGCTTGGGGCCTGGGCAGTGACCCTGGGTCCTGTGTTCTCAACAGCATTGCTGTTGGGTGCCCCAGAGCGTGTTGATGAGCAGAATGCACCATGGGCATGGGTGTTGATGGCAAGTAGAGAGGAGCTGGGACACCTGTGTGGGGCAGAGTCCCACCTGCTCACCCTCCTGCCCATTCTTCACCTGCTCCTCTCCACGGGCTGCCTCAGGAAAGGAGCTGTGCAGCGACCGCAGAGGCTCAGCACGGGGATGTCCAAAAGGGATCTGCCAAGTAAGGGTCCCTGGAGCCCACTCAGCATAGAATACAAGGGCGCGGAATTCTCCTTTGGCCTCCACAAGCAGGAATTTTTCTTTCATAGTAAGCCTCTACGTTTATCCATTCATCTTGAGTATGTGAATTGTGCCTTCTGCAGACAAAGATGCTCTTGATGGTGTCTCTCTCTCTCTCTCTATCTCTCTCTCTCTCTCCTTCCTTCCTTCCTTCCTTCCTTCTTTCCTTGTTTCGTTCTTTCTTTCTTTTCTTTCTTTTCTTTCTTTTTGGTAGAAACTGGGTCTCACTGTTTTGCCCGAGCTGGTCGCAAACTTCTGAGCTCAAGCAATCTACCTTCCTCAGCTTCCCAAAGTGCTGGGATTACAGGCATGAGCCACCACACCTCACCTTTTTTTTTTTTCTTTCTTTCTTGAGATGGAGTCTCGCGCTGTTGCCCAGGCTGGAGTGCAGGGGCATGACCTCAGCTCACTGCAACCTCCGCCTCCCAGGTTCAAGTGATTCTCCTGCCTCAGCCTCCCAGGTTCAAGTGATTCTCCTGCCTCAGCTTCCCGAGTAGCCAGGACTATGGTTGCTCCCCACCATGCCCAGCTAATTTTCGTATTTTCAATAAAGACTGGGTTTCCCCATGTTGCCCAGGTTGGTCTGGAACACCTGAGCTCAAGCAGTCAGCCTGCCTTGGCCTCCCAAAGTGCTGTGGTTATGCGCGTGAGCCACCGCACCTGGCCTTCTTGATGGTGTCTTTCATGAAACAGGAAGGGATCTGTGCCCACCCCCGCAGACTCTGGCCAGCCCCTCATGGGTTCAAGCCCAGGAGGGCTCATTATCTAAAGATCATGGCTGCCAAAAAAAAGCTCACTTAAAATGCGGACCGCAGCTACAGAAAACGGCGATAAAATAAAAATAAAGGTTGGTTTGAGACATTGTCTTGAGAAAGGAGACAAATTATGCCAATCAGTTAATTTCAGCTTGTATTCGATGAAATGGTTGTTACTGCCGGTACGCACCAACTCACAATGAACGGAAAAGAAGGCAAGTGTCGACTTGGTTTCCTTGGAGTAAATGGTCTGAAAAAATTCTTTGACAGCATCCTGTACTTTACATTTGACATTGGCAGCAGCATCACTGAGGGTTATTTTCAGATTTCATCAGTCTTCCTAAGGGTCTGTTTCTGAATCCATCAGTAATCTGATGATTGGCTTTTCAGGAGCTAATATGGGCAGGTGTGTTTGCTCCATGAGAGCCTTATTTGCTAATGACTTCCCCAGTGTCGTTTTCTTCGGCTTTGTGAAATCCCGCACCTTTAGTGTCATTTGTGGTCTCACATACAGGTGCACTCTGGTTGCACAGCTTGGGGGATTGGGGGTGGTGGCTTGGTTTATAAGCCATCCATTTATGAACAGTTTCTTGTTAATGAGAAATACTGGCTGGGTGTGGTGGCTCTCACCTGTATTAATCCCAGTGATTTGGGAGGCCAAGGTGGGAGGATCAGTTGAGGCCAGGAGTTTGAGACCAGCCTGGGTGACATAACAAGACCCCATCTCTACAGAATATACTTTTTTTTTTTTTGAGATGGAGTCTCGCTCTGTCACCCAGGCTGGAGTGCGGTGTCGCGATCTCTGCTCACTGCAAGCTCCGCCCCCTGGGTTTGCGCCATTCTCCTGCCTCAGCCCCCTGAGTAGCTGGGACTACAGGCACCCGCCACCACGCCCGCTCGGCTAATTTTTTTGTATTTTTAATAGAGACGGGGTTTCACCATGTTAGCCAGGATCGTCTCGATCTCCTGACCTCGTGATCGCCTGCCTCAGCCTCCCAAAGTGCTGGGATTACAGGCGTGAGCCCCCGCACCAGGCTCATAATATACTTTTTTAATTAGCCAGGCGTGGTGCTGTGCACCTGTAGTCCTAGTAACTCGGGAGGCTGAGGTGGGAGGATCTCTTGAACCCAGAATTTCGAGGTTGCAGTGAGCCAAGATCGCACCACTGAACTCCAGCCTCAAGGACACAGTGAGACCCTGTCTCTTTAAAAAAAAAAAAAAAAAAAAGCCCTCTTTTCATATAGCTGATCATATATGAATGAGCATTTAGGAAGCATAAGATTATGTCATACAAAGCATTATCTCATGTCATTAAAAACTCAGACCACAGCTCATTGTACTCTGTAGACATTCCACGTTCATTAAACTCTTGTCATTGTTGGACACTGAGGCTGTTTCCACTTGTTCTCTGTCATGCATAACACCATCCTGAACTTCTTCATGCATAAACAGACCCAAATCTTAACATAAAGATACTTGTGCATTTTCATATTTGTGGAACAAATGCCTGCAATCAGTCTTAGTGAGGCCACATGTGACTGTGTGTCGTGTTTTGCTGAAGAGATGTAGCATTCTGACTGGAGCTTTTGACATTGGGGTCAGGTATTTTGCTTAGTGTTATATTCATCTTTACATCTTTTAACATTGACGGCACATGTTCTCTGCGTGTTTCCACGTGTTCCTTGGAGACAAGGGGAACACATGAGGTGGAGTAAGTATCAGCCCTGCCCTCAAGAAGCTCAGAGCCTTGGAGAAAAGTCAGGAAAGAAACCAGAGAATGACACTTAAGACGTAGAGTGGGGGATGGGAATGATAAATCACACCTGTAATCCTAGCACTTTGAGAGGCCAAGGCGGCAGATCACCTGAGGTCCGGAGTTGGATACCAGCCTGACCAACATGGCAAAACCCTGTGTCTACTAAAAATACAAAAGTTAGCTGTGAGTGGTGGCAGGTGCCTGTAATCCTAGCTACTTGGGAAGCAGCTGAGGCAAGAGAATAGTCACTTGAACCCAGGAGGAGGTGGAGGTTCCAGTGAGCCAAGATCCTGCCACTGCACCCCAGCCTGGGTGACAGAGCAAGACTCCATCTCAAAAAAAAAAAAAAAAAAAGCTCCTGGAGTAGGATTCCAGGACACTTTAGAGTTGTTTCTTATTACTTAAATTTCTCTCCCCATAAATCACATGTGAAGATGTGCAAGTACTTTGCTTGCTACCTATTGGATAGGGGTGTGGTTTCTCTTAAGATTGTATGAGCGTGGTGGTTTGCACCTGTAGTCCCATCTACCCTGAAGGCTGAGACAGGAGAATCACCTGAGCCTCGGGTGGTCAAGGCTGCTGTGAACCGTCATCGCACCACTGCACTCTAGCCTGGGAGAGAAGAGTAAGATCCTGTCTCAAAAAAAAAAAAAAAAATAATAGTGTGAGTTGCGTGGCACCTGCTGCCCTTGTGACTTTCATGTTAGTGACTTTCCATTCCTCCTTGCTGCTTCTCTCCTTCCTTCATTCTGTTACTGTTCCTTTAATTTATAACAACCTTTACGTTATTACTGTCTTCATAAAATCACTCCGTTAAGTGTCTGCTTTGGGGGCATCTGTTCAATTAATTGAGTATAAATTTGGGGATTGCCTACTGTATGCAAAGCCCAAAGAAAGCTTTTTTATGTGATTAATCCATCAATACACAGGACCATTGTGACCTGGTGCCTCTCTTACCTGTATTCCAGTCAGGGTTGTGGAATAACCATTTTCTTGCTTACTGCAACTTCAGCCTCCCGAGTAGCTGGGATTACAGGTGCCCACCACCACGCCTAGCTAGTTTTTGTATTTTTAGTAGAGATGGGGTTTCACCATGTTGGCCAGGCTGGTCTTAGATTCCTGACCTCAAGTGATCTGCCTACCTCAGCCTCCCAAAGTGCTGGGATTACAGGTGTGCCTGGCCTAGGAATAGCCATTCTTAATCTTGTTGAGGTCACTGACACTATGGCCAGATCCCTGGCCAGGCCCTATCCCAAGAAGGTGCACATTGCTTAAAGGTAAAGCTAAGACCCCTGGTACAGCATGCAGCAGTTAAAGGGGACTTAGGATATCATTGTAATATTTCATTTCTTTTTTTAAAAAATGTAAAGGCAGATCTTGCAAGATGTTAATATTTGTTATCTCTGGATGGTGGCATTATGAATGTTACATTATTCTTTTGTACTTACCGTATCTTTTAAATTTCTCAAAGCATGAAAAAAGAATATTATAAGAAGGATCCCTGCAGTGGAGTGAGTATAGGTCAAGAGTTGGCAAATGGGTTCTGTAAAGGGTCTGATTAAATAGTTTAGGTTTTGTGGGAGAAGAGGCAAAATTGAGGATATGATACAGGTACTTACAAAGTCCTAAATGCAGCCATTTATGATAGAAATGTAAGAAGCATTCTTAGCTCACAGGCCCCATCAGAAAGCGGACAATGGGCTTTAGTTTGCCAACCCCTGGTGTAGGTACTGAATCAGTTATCACTGATGCTTGTATTTAAGGGTCATAGTTACAGAGCCATCCGTCCTTTTCAAAAAAAATATACCACTTTACATTTCCCGCACTTAAATCTCTTCAGCCACAGGTAAAAGGCCACCATCTAAATCAAAGGGAGGAAGAGATTGTCTTTGTTTTCAGTTGCCAACATTTTGGGTGTTTTAGTAACTGATACTCTGCCTCTCATGTCTGTCGTCTGGTTCTCACTTCCGAATTGCCTCCAAGTTGTCACACAGACATGGCAACAGGGTTACTAAGCCACCTTTCCCGTCCCAGCGTCCTCCCCTCTCTGATGAGGAACGTGCCACAGCACTCACTACCTTTGGACCTGTGTGTGCCTTGGTCCTACTGAAGGCCAGAGGGTTGGGAAATCAATTTCACAGGAGTAGAAATGGTACGAGAAGCTTATTGACAAAACTGTATTCTAGTGAAGGCTCACTGAATCCCACCCTGACAAGGAAACCCTCTGCGGCCTCTCGGACAACAGGAGAACTCTGTTATTTTGTAGGAGTTTCCAAAGGCCAACTTACATAGTGTTTGTTCACAAATTGATTCTTGGACATGGTGGCTCATGCCTGTAGTCCCAGCTCCTGGGGAAGCTGAGGGAGGAAGATCACTTGAGCCCAGGAGTTCATGACCAGCCTGGGCAAGATAGCAAGACCCCATGTCAAAAATAAACATATACAATTAATAAACAAGCAGTCTTCAAAACAAATGGATTACTGGCCACCTCAAAAGGAGAGTGACTGTTCTAACAAGTACAGGATAGTATGAGTAGCATCAGTTCCTTTGGGCTGTACAGAACAGGAAACTCCCATCACCCAGCTCAGAGAATAAGGAAGTTCTTTGGACAGAGGGCCACAGGTGGCTCAGGCGTTTGGCCTGGCTGAATGTATGAGCAGGATCTCTCTGCACACCTGCTGTGTTTCTCCCTGTCGTGACTCGTTCCATAGGCTGGACCTGTCAGCTGGCTGATGCACTTCTGCACGTCACATTAACACTTGACAACCCCAGAGGAGGAAAGGGGGACTGTTTACAAGAAACATAACCTTTCTCAGATGCCCCAGTGACTTCTCCCAAATCTCCGTATCCAGACCTGGGCTCCTGCCTAGACCCCAAGTGGCCGTGGGAGGAGAATTGTCACAGCTGCGTCCATCCTGGTTTGGGGAATGAAGTTGGTGGTCTCCCTGAGCAGGACACTGCCCAGAACAAAATCAGGAGGAAAAGGGAGGGTGTGGATATTGAGAGGCAACCAGCACTGTCTCCAAAGGCAAGAAAGAAAAATGCCCTTGTCCACACTTTATTTCAAACACAGTCTCAAGAAGCATCAGTCCCTGGTGTACAATAGTGAGTGTGCCAGGAGTTTAAACGCATTACGCCTGAAACTCACAACAGCCTCCTGAGGCCATTATTGTTACTATTATTATTATGATTATTATTTTATTTATTATTTTTATTTTTTATTTTTTTGAGAAGGAATCTAGCTCTGTCACACAGGCTGGAGTGCAGTGGCACGATCTCGGCTCACTGCAACCTCCGCCTCCTGGGTTCAAGCGATTCTCCTGCCTCAGCCTCCCGAGTAGCTGGGATTACAGGTGCCCACCACCACACCTGGCTAATTTTTGTATTTTTAGTAGAGATGGGGTTTCACCATGTTGGCCAGGCTGGTCTCAAACTCCTGACCTCAGGTATCTGCCCACCTCCGCCTCCCAAAGTGCTGGGATTGTAGGCGTGAGCCATCGTGCCCAGCTAAGGGATCCATTATTGTCCCCTTTTTAAAACTGAGGAAACAGTATACAGTGAGGTGCAGTCGCTTGTGTTTTGGCATTTAAGTAACAGACAGGATCCAGAGTCAATGCTTGTTCCGCTGTCTCCGATTTCCAGCCTCTTGTGAGTAAGGTCTCCTTTTGTAAGGAACATGGCAGTTCGTTTGTAAAATCAGAAAATATGGGAACTCACCCTTCCCTTTGATAATATTGACAAAGGGGAGATTTGGGTTTCTCCTCCAGATACCTACTAAAGTATAGCTTCTGAGTTGCCACAAGTTTCATTTATTCATTCACTGTCCATCCATCCATCCATCTCTCCATTTATTCATTTCTCCAGCAGTCACAGAGCGGCTGCTCTCTGCTATTCATCCTGGGGATGAGTATTCAGTTAAACACACGTGGCCTCTGCCCTTAAGGAGCTCATAGACCAGTAGGGGAAACCAAGGTGGGAGCCAGAAATCAGGGCAAAAGTAACAGAACGTGCAAGGAACAGGATGAAGAAGAAGGAGCCCTGTCCAGCTTCACCAGGGATGTTTTTCCATTGGAGGAAAGGAATGAACAGAGTCTTGAAGAATGAATAAGAGTTCATCAGGCAGACCTGGGCAGAAAGAGGGCACAACATGGGCAAGACTGGAGCCACAAAACAGCTCATCCTGTACCGGCACTGGCACTGGAGTTGCTCAGTGACTGGAGTAGGCTCAGGCGGAGACATTGTGTTTGATCAGGACCTTAAGGTGATGGGGAACCCTCAAATTTTACTTGATGAAGTGGCACAAGTGGGTTTTGCTTTAAAAAAAGAAATTGTAGAGAGAGGGGGTCTCATTTTGTTGCCCAAGCTGGTCCCAAACTCCTGGGCTTAGGTGATCCTCCAACCTCAGCCTCCCAAAGTGCTGGGATTACAGGCATGAGCCACTGTGTCCGGGTTTTGCATTTTAGAAAGATGGCTCTGCTCAGTTTACCCGGATGCTTTTTCTCCGCTTTCCTTCCTGACTGAGGAGGTTTTCGGGGCACTAGCCTGGCAGGCTGAAACACGCTTCCTGCAGACCCCATGCAGCTGTGTGTGGCTGCATGACCTAGTTCAGGTGTTTAGCAAGCGGGGCTTCCCGAAAGGCTTTTTGTTGGCCCTTACCTCTTCTTCCACCTTGGAACTTGGACCCAGTGCCTGGAAGCCCTGCAGCCATCTTGCGATCTTGAGGATAGAAGCTACAAACTGAGGAAAGCAAAACAGAAAGATGGAAGGAGGCTGGATCCTTAATGAAATCCTGGAGAGGCTGCGCCCTCCCTGGACTGCTTACCTCCTCTTTTTATGGGGTAGATAAATCATAGTTAAGCACAAATACAGCCTTTACTGTTTTAAGCCACCATAGCCACTGACAGCTGAATATCATACAGGAGATCAGAGAACCAGGAAAATCACACTGAGGATGGAGCGGAGATGGGGGTAAGCATGTTCAGGCAAACAGGTCAACAGGATGCATGGACCAGGCGGAGGAAGGGAGTCTCGGGGTGACTCCTGCATGCCTGGGTTGGATGACTTCATGGTGCTCCAGTTAAACCCACACGAGGAGGGGTGGGCATTAGGGCAAAAGAAGTAAGTAGGTTGAGTTTGCAGAGCTTGCAAGAATGTCCAGAAGAGAGGTCCACGAAGTCTAGGAACAGATTGTTGGCTGGGAAATGATTCTGAATTTTTGGCAGGTGGAGGTGGTTGAGGTTATAGCAAAAGCGGTGGTCATCAGTGAGAGGGAAAGGGACGAGAGAAGGGGAATGGACAGAGCCCAGGGAAGGCCACCATTGAAAGGGCTTGTGGAAGCCAGGGATGTATGCAGGAAGAATAAGCTGTTAACTGGAGGAGGAAGTGCCTCGAAGCCCAGGGGTAAGGAAGAGTGTACAAATTTAGTTAATGTGTGTTCTTTAAGGGATCATTGCCTGATCAGAATTTTTCTTCCCCAGTTATTCAAACGGAGTCTGACTTACCCAAGGTCCTCATGTTCTGATGGCTGCAGTACCCCCTTCTTGGCTTTCCCTGGCTCAAGTCAGAGGCAGAGCACTTTCTCCCTAGCACATTTCATCTTGAACAAATTCTGCAAAACATTTTCCTTCCGTGGCTGGCCGCCACCTCTGTCTACCTCCCTCGAGTATTTTTGGATGGATTTCCAATTTGATACATGAACATTCTGTCTGTCAAAACAATATTTTTAATGAGCCTCTTGTCCTGACAGCTGTGTTTAAGGTAGGGTATGGAAATCTAGAAAATTGTCCATTCTGGATCGAAACCTTAATGTGTGCCCCACGCTCCATTTCACACGCAAGCTGCCATCTTCTTTTAAAAATAAAGAGGAAATTATGAACAGTGAGAAAGATGTAATTTGTGCAAATGAAAAGAAAAAGATCTTCTGATCAGATACTTAGAGAAGGATGAGAGGAAAGTATAATTATTGAGTGCTGCCTGAGTACAAGACATGCAGCTTCCTGCTGTGCCACCCAGGGCGTGTCTCTGATTCTCGCTTATCTTCCCAGTGACCCTGGGATTGGTTGATACTAATCTTGCCTTCCAGATGAGGAAACTCGGGTTCACATATGTTGCTGCACATGCCACACCTACACAGCTCAGCAACAGTAGAACTGAGGTTCAAGCCTGAGGCTCCCAACCCCTAGCTCCCACCCCAGGCTGCCACTGCTTTTCTGACAACCAAATATTAGTATTAACAAAATGCAGTCCTCCTCTTGCATGTTCTACAGGTTTTGAATCTGTAAGTCATCAGGAAGGGGAAAAAATTAAAAGTTGAGCATAGCCCCCCCTTGTAGAAAAGTAATAAAGGGACTGGGTGCAGTGGCTCATGCCTGTAATCCTAGCACTTTTGGGAGGCCAAAGTGGGCAGATCACCTAAGTTCAGGAGTTTGAGACCAGCCTGGCCAACATCGCAAAATCCCACCTCTACTAAAGATACAAAAATTAGCTGGGCGTGGTGGTGGGAACGTATAATCTCAGCTACTCAGGAGGCTGAGGCAGGGAGAATTGCTTGAACCCAGGAGACACAAGTTGCAGTGAGCCAAGATCACGCCACTGCACTCCAACATAGGCGACAGAGCAAGACGCTGTCTCAAAAGAGTAGTAAACGGCAGTGAGTCTCGGGGTTGAGGAGCATAACTGATCCTCGAGTCCAGGGTAGGGAAGTGATGCTATGCTGTGATCACACTCTCAAGGCTGGGGACTCAAGAGGGCAGCCAGACGCCTCCAGGCCCTGGAGAGGAATTATTTCCCAATACTGCTCTTTACCCTGGAGCATGAGAGCACATCCACATGCCCTTTGTAATTCTAAGTGGGATGCAGATGTCGTGGGTGGAAGTGGGAAACGTCACGTTATGCACAGGAATGTGGGCCCCTCTCAGCTGCCTCCAGGTGTTGGTGTGATGCCTGTGACCACTGAACCTCTTCCATCCACTCTCAAACCTTTTGCAGCAGAACTACTTCCATCCTGATGAAGCTGAAAATGCACAGCCCTAGGTGTTTTCTAGGCCACTTCTGTGCCATCCCCATCTCCCACATTCTTAGTTTTAATTAAGAGGAACTTTGAAAAGGGAAGAGTATAATTTTTGTGGATCATTAATCAGGTGAGATAGGAAAAGTATGATTTACGTGGTGTCTTAATTCATTTTGTGCTGCTATAACAGAATACCTGAGCCTGGGTAATTTATAAAGAACAGAGATTGATTTCTTGCTGTTCTGGAGGTGGGGAAGTCCAAGGTCAAGGGGCTGCGTCTGGTGAGGGCCTTCTTGTTGGGGCATCCCTGACAAGAGTGAGGAGGAAGGGGGCCTGGCCAAATTCATCCTTTTTTTTAAAATTAGGAAGCCACTTCTCTGATGACAGCATTAATGCATTCATGATGACAGAGCCCCCGTGACCTAATCATCTCTTAAAGGTCCACCTCCCAATGCTGTTACACTGGGGATTAAGTTTATAACACTTAAACTTTGGGGGACACGTTGAAATCATAACGCATGGCTCTTCTTTAGGGGAGGAAATGGGGGTGGGGGAGGAATCCTTAAAGAAATCTCTTCAGGTTTTACAGTATGAGCTGGCTTTAGGTAAAGGTCATTTTAACAACTGGGCCATTGCTTCCTACCCAAGCAAAACATTAAAAAGAGAGAAAGACGAAGAGAATCTCAAGAGGAGGCTAAGAATCCTAAGACAAGCCAGATGCTTCATATCACATAGACCAGACATGTGAGCAAATGCCTGAAATGACCAAGTGTATAGGTGTTAATGTCACACCCATAAGAGGAGATGAGGCTTGAACCCAGGTTTCCAGCAGGGTTCAGCCCGGGAGCACCTGGACCCATCACAGTGAAATCTTTGAGAGGCTCAGCTCCAGCAGGAGATATTGCCCCCACAAGCCACTCCAGGTCTCACAGGGGCAGGGCTGCTTGGCTTGGGCACTCCGTAACCCAAGAGTGTCTCTCTTCTCATGCTGATGATACAGCAAGCAGGAGTAGATGGGCTTCTCCGCCAAGACCCAGGTCAGAGGGGCTCTGCAGATAAGACTGCTTCTTCCCTGGATCTGTTTCTGCCCACTGAATCCCAGATGGTCTCTGAGAAGCTATAGTAACTATGTGTGTCCCCATGCCTGTGAGTAGTCCTTAGAGGGCTGAAAGGCTCTGAACTCTCCTGACCTCCCAGTTTACAGTATTTGTATTATTAAGATATAGAATGATCATCCAACAACCTAGATTTTACATAGCAGTGTGGGGGCAGAGGGAAAGCTTTTTGTTCCACCTTATGAAGGTTCACTGTGGAAATGAACTGACAATGAACAGGTGATCAGGAAAAACATGCATACAGATGTTTTAATGTGCTGAACTTGAGAGCCATACAAAATATGAGACTCAAGGGGCAAATAGTTGAAGCTTATATACCCTCTTCATAGGGGAGAGGGAAATGGGAGAAATGTAGGCAATTTTGAGCAGTCATAAATGATTTTTAGGGGAATTGAATGGGCCTAGGAAGCAGACATTATCTTGTAAACGATTCTTTTAGGAAACTGAATGGGACCAGCAAGTTATGGGAAGGTAAGAGACAGAACTGCATTGTGAACAAAGGTTGTCTTATTATGTAGATAAAGTCTCCTACATAATCTCTTGGAGCTACCCTCAGAAGAATGGAAGAAAAGCCTGTCTGGGCATGGTGATGACTTTTAGTCTCTTCTCTTCTCCATTGGCTAATCTTTCTCGGTTATTTGATGAGATTCCTAGGGAGGGATTCTTAAGATAATTGCATTTCTTTTAGAAAGAAATCTCCTTAGTCAGATAAGGAAATTCCAGAGAGTTTCAGATAAGGAAATTCTGTCACTGCTCTTGAGGAGGGAAGGTCAGAGAGACCTTGAGGCTGCTGCTTTAGTTCAGCATGTCAAAATGCCATGTTTTGGGGTACCATTTCTGAGCCCCAACACCAGAAATACAGTTTTCAGGACCTTAGTGAGTAGCTCTGAAGTACGGCAGCATATCCTGAATGGAATAAGTAAAAGATCCATTGTCGAATATATAAAAGCAAGTTGCAAATCTATATGTAGCCTATTCCATTTTTGTGAGATTTTATATATGTATATATGTTTCTTTAGATCTATATCTAACATATGTATAGTAGTATACACATTTAAATTATCTGGAAAATCCTAAAATAGGAACCTGGATTTCAAGAAATTTCCCTCCTCCCACTTTCTTTTGTTTAATATTCTGTAGTTTTACAACATTTGGGTTTAATTTTAGCAAGTATGCATTGTTTTTGTTTTTGTTTTCACATTTTATTTGGAAGTATTTTCAAGCTTACAGAAAAGATGCAGGAAAAGGAATAGTAAAAGGAATGCTTACCTACTCTTGACACACACATCCAACCATAGTAAGTCCTGTGAACATGCTTTGTTCTGAGGAAGATGAAAGGGATTATCCAGCATGAAAAAGGAACGGAGAGGATAGCAGTTACTCGGAAGTTCTGGATAAACAGATACTTATTTTAGGTCCTCTTGAGGAGGTTCGCTTTTAATCTTTGCAAGGCTTGTGTGAGATCACCAAAGAATGAGTTCTCATTGATCAAACTCTCAAATCCTTGTTGGGTATTTAAATTGATTATGTTTTTCTGAAGAATAATTTGGCAGTCATATCAAAAGTCTAAAAAATAGGAATATGAAAACTAAATTTATAGCCAACAAGAAAAAGAGTGACTATTTTCACCATTACTTTTTAACATTATATTGGAGATCCTAACTGTTGCAAAAAGCAAGAGAAAGAAGTAAGAGACATAAAGATAAGAAGTAAAATGACCTATTTGCAGATGATGTGATTTTTTTTTTAACTTAGAAAATCCCAGGAGTCTACCAAATAATTACTAGAATGAATAAGTTAATTTAGCACGGTCTCAGGATATAAGGTTAATAGACAAAAATAATTGCATTTTTATATAGTATCAGCAAGCAGTTGTTAAGTGAAATTGCAAAAATAATTCAATTTACAATAGCACCATAAAACATGAAATACCTAGGAATAACAAAGGATATCCAAGACCTCTGCCTCTACAAAACATTGCTGAAAGTAATTTTAAAAGACCTAAGTAAATGGAAAGATAGACCATATTCATGGATTACAGGGCCAATGTTAATATGGCATTTTCCCCTGGGTTGATCAATAGATTCAACAAAATCCCAGTCAGAATTACAGCAGTTTTATTATTTGTAGAAATCAGCATGCTGATTGTAAAATTTCTGTGGAAATGCAGGGTATCTATAATGGCCAAAACAGTTGAATTAGATCTGAGTTACTTTTTTAGATGGAAGGATGTAGACACTTTTAAAGTAGATATAGAAGTCTCTTTCTGACCATCAGGACAGATGCTCTTACTTATAGAATAGTTGACCTTTCTTGTGTTCACTAACACAAGTCACTTGCCTCCCTTGTTTGAAATGGCATTCGTGGTTTTATAAATGAAACTACAAATTACTGTTCCCTTTGTTACTGTTTTTTGATTTTTATTTTTGAGAAGCACAGAAACTTTCAGATTTTTGAAGAATCAAGAACTCTTGGCTGAACTTACCCAAATGTATTATTTTTAATGGTATGCTTTATTAGTGAGGGTGGCCTTCCTCCTGTTTTTGTAAATAATGTTTTATTGGATCACAGCCGTGCCCACAAGCTTATATACTTTCTATGGCTGCTTTCACGCTACAAAGGAAAGCAGAGTTGAGTAGTCGTGACAGAGACCGCATGGCCCACAAAGCCTAAAATATTTATTATCCAGACCTTTCTGGAAAACATTTGCTGACGCAGGTCAATTAAGTTAGCAGTGATCCTCAAAAGAAGTTCCACGAAAATATCTTTAAGATCCCATGCTAGTTCACGGGATTTGGGGATGATAGGGTTTGAATCAGTGAACGGCTGAAGCTGGAATTGATGGGATGCTTTGATGCTTACCATGAGAAGGGAGACGCATACACGACCGAGGCACTTTCTTTTTTCTCTTTTTCAGACAGAGTCTTGCTCTGTCACCAAACTGGAGTGCAGTGGCACAAGCTCAGCTCACTGCAGCCTCCGCCTCCCAGGTTCAAGTGATTCTTGTGCTTCAGCCTTCCAAGTAGCTGAGATTACAGGCACACACCACCACATCCACATCCACATTTCTATATTTTTAGTAGAGATGGGATTTTGCCATGTTGGTCAGGCTGGTCTCAAACTCCTGACCTCAAGTGATCCGCCCGCCTCAGCCTCCCAAAGTGCTGGGATTATAGGCATAAGCCACTGCGCCCAGCCAACCTTGGCACTTTTTGTAAGTCATTCCATTTCAGCCAGTGTATAACCCCATGTAGCTCTCTGGCCCGCCTTTCCCCACCCTCGCCTGTCCTCCAGCCAAGCCAGAATCTGAACTGGAATTCTGGTACCACCCACCAGCTGACCTTCAGTCGTGTCCTCTGGGAAATGTGCAGGAGTTTCTTGATGTTGGATGTCAGGGGGATTAAAAATGCTGAAGAGGAAATTCAGACGCCCAGCAGGTGCCAGCCTGCAGGAGCCTTTACGTTTGGTGCCTGCTGCTTCCTGGACACACTTGACTCTCTTCACTCACTCGTGATATTCCCCTCACCTGATGTGTCTTTACCTCCACTTGGCAGGTGTTTTAGTGCTGACTCTGGGGACAGATTCCTGGGTTCAGATCTCGCCGTCCCACTTACCGGCTGAGTTAGGCAAACTACTGAACATCTCTAAATCGGATAAAAAAATCACGGATAATAACCTTGCGTCCTTCATGGAGAAATTGTGGGAATTAAATGAGCTAAAAACAAGTAAAGTGCATAGAACAATGTCTAGACAGATAATGAACACTCCGTAAATATTATTATCATCATTATTGTTATTACCATCATAATATGATCCCCCCTCAGGCCTCAGGTCAGATATGAGCAGAGAACTAGGAGAAATTAAGGATGTGTTTACATCAGAGCCACCCCCTCCAGGAAGCCTTCTTACAGGGCCTATGGCACCGTGATCTTTGGCACTTTGCACCTCTGAGATGGTGAACAGAGCCTGTGCTTCTGAATTGGCCTTGTCCAAGTATACATCTTAGCTATGTGAATCCAGGCAAGTCACTTAACCTCTCTGTGCCTCATTCCCTCATCTGCAAAAGGGGATGATATCTTCCTTGTCAGGGTCCTCATTTGGCTTGAGTGAGATGATGCGGGTGCAAAGTGCAGCTCGTAGATGTCCAGTGAATAAAACGCTGCTGAACGATGTTGATTTCTGGGTTTTGTTATGAGTAGCTCTTTCTCTGACTGCCTGGCTGTAGCCCTCGAGTTCTTGATTGCTGGGAGTGGTTGGTCCTACCACACTCCATAATACCTGGCACCAAGAGGGAGCTCAACAAATGTTTATTGCCTCAAACTAACTGAAGAAACAACCTCCCACCTTACCCGGATCCCCTTCCACCGTGTCCCCTGTCAGTCCTGGGCCACAGGCATTGGGTCACTGGAGAAGATATATACCAGGGAAATTCTGATGAGAGTGAGTAAGTATGCTGGAATCTAGAATTCCCCAATTGACAGCACAAAGTGTAGAACCTTTTCCTGAATGAGTCAGGTGGGGCTTAACCACGACTTCATATTCCCAACCTGTACCTCCCAAACCCACTTAAGAAACATCTGTCTCTTCCCCTTTGCCCCCTGGCCATCCCTGGCCAGAATCTCTTATCTCAAAGCCTGCTAAAGAAATTCTTTACCGGCAGGAGGGATTATTTATACCTACTTTCTATACATTTACACCAAACCTTTCCTTTTTTAATTGTCCATTTCTCTCCCTCTTTTTTATTTGTGTCACATCTTTCCCTACCACTGAGGCGGAATAAAGTCAGTGTGAGTGACGGTTTGCAGTGCAGTTTTCACTGTTATAACTGGCAGCGTAAAGCTGGATCACATTTTCACAAATAGAGTCTCATGCAGGATAAAAGTAAAAGCTGTCCAATTGGAGGGTGTTTACACTTTCCAGGTCTAAGCCCCAACACCAAGGCATTAAAGAAATCCAGTGTTTAGTATCGGAATTGTACTGCCTTGCATCTCGATTTCCTGATTGATTTGAAGCAAGTTTACAACATTAGAATATTACATTATACAGAGACTGTGTCCCAATCCTCTGATTGATTTGAAATGAACTTGAATCAAGATAACTTAAAAATAGCTTTTGTAGCGTCTTCATGACTTGATACTGTGGAGAAAAAAAAAAAAAATACGAAGCTAATGCCACAGAAGTCATCTTCTGTTGATGCAGTGGCTGCCTTTGCTGGAAATTCTTCTGGCAGTAATTTAAAAAGATGCCTGTCATCTCCTTACAGCAGTTCATAATTCAAAAACAATCTGTATGTAATACTCAATTAAGGAACCATAGAGGCACGTCAGCCACAGATGACTGATGCACAGGCTGAGTGGAAATTCTGCCCAACTCTTGAAAACACCACTAAAATCAATCCCCTGTCAGGGAAACCAAGATTTATTAATACATTCCTTACCTCCATCGAGTTGTGAATCGATGCTTCCCTATCAAAAGCTAATAGAAAGCTGAGATGGGGGAAACTTCTTACAGGTCCTTGTGGCCCGTCGGCATGAAAGGGACAGGATTATAACTCGGAGAGAGGCTGTGTGTTGCAGAGCTGGACTGCCGTGCTGTGTGTCTCCCTCCAGCAGTGAGCAGCTGGCCCTGCCCTGGAGAAATCCTCATGGGTGGGGCAATGATGAGCTTGGTACCAACACCCATCCTCCCCCCCAGACCTCTGCCACCCATGAGATGGGCTGTCATTGTTATTCATTACAAACTCATGGAGGTCAGTAATGGGTCCAAGGTGCCAAAGCAGAATGGACTCTGATGTCTGAGTACGCCGAGTTCCGATCCTCGATGTCCTGTTGTCTGACTGTGTGGCTTTGTGTTTGTCTCTTAACTTCTCTGGGCCTCAGTTTTCTCATCTGTAAAATAGAGATGATGTGAGTCCCTAGGACAGAGGTGCATTGGGAGGATTCAGTAAAACAGGATGAAGGATACAGAGCGCCCCACTGCTGTGCCACCCCCTTCCACGCCCCTCCTCCTTTCACTCCACCTGGAGTGGTTGCCCTTACTGGAGGTGGAACTAGGAGAAATATTCCAGGTTCAGAACTTCGGGCCTCTCTGGAGCTGAGAAACAGACTCAGACACCCCCACGTCTGGAAATTCACCAGGCTTCTTCTGAATCTGGCTCCAACCCAAGAAATGTCTCCCCCATTTTCCAACTCAGCATCTCATCCCTCATTTCAGACTTCTTGAGCCAGCCAGGAACATGCCAGAGCCTTGAACTCAGCATCAGAACCCAGGAGGACAGAGTTGGTCACATCTTCCGACTTCTGAGACAGACTTTCATCCCCTGCCTGGCCGTCTCTTTGTAAACTCATCACATGGTCATTACTTGATTTTTTGTCTTGCAGGACCCCAGAAGGCCAAGTTCCTCACTGGAGTTGGGGAGAAATCTCTTTTACCAGAAGGAGAAGGTTTTGAACACAACTTCTTTGCTCACTAGTAGTTTCTCTCATCATCATCATTATTATTATTATTATTATTATTATTATTTTGAGACAGGGTCTTGCTCTCTTGCCCAAGCTGGAGTGCAGTGGTGCAACCATAGCCCACTGCAACCTCCAACTCTTGAGCTCAAGCAATCCTCCCTTCTCAGCCTCCCGAGTAACTGGAACTACAGGCATGTACCCCCATGCCAGGCTGATTGGATAAACTTTTTTGTAGAGACAGGGTCTTATTTTGGTGCCGAGGCTGGTCTCAAACTCCTGGCCCCTCTTACCTTGGCCTCTTACCAAGTGATCCTCTTACCTTGGCCTCCGAAAGTACTGAGATTATAAGTGGGAGCCACCGCACCTGGCCTCATCTTTATTGCTAGTCCTCTTGCAGCATCTTTGTACTCTAAGAATCCTCGTTTGGTCACATTTTCTGTGACTTAGGACGTTAACAATAATTGGTGAGCCCTGAGGAGCAGATGGAGAGGACACGTATATTACAGAGAGGTGCAGCTGTCCACGGTCTGGGGAATCCGCTCTGAAAGGTCCTCTGGGCACTTGAACAATCACCATTAAATGCTCCCCTCTCTGTTAATGCCAATCAATATGGTGTGAAAATTAAACATAAATGAGTTTTTACAGCTAATTATGGCTAAGGCAAACTTCTTTCAAAATTGCCAGACATTCTTTCCAGAATAGTACAGTTTGCAACTATGAGTTAGGCATGAAGAGCCAAGTCTCATAAACGTAATTTAGCATGCAAAGATATAATAATGCTGAGTGCTTACTGTCCAGCCGTTCAGTGTTTCCCCAGGCAGGGCTGATCTCATGCCGTCCCATTTGAGCCACAGACTGGCTTTGAAACCCCAGGAAAGCTACAGAGGAAGCAGTCATTTCCACCGCCCCTTGAGTCTGTACGATGGGAGCCTTTCAGTTCTCTATTTATGGCAAGGACCCATCGGGCACCCAACCCAGCGGTTCCAGCTGCAACCTGAGAACCGCACAGTTTGTGCTCTGGAGTGGCAGTGGCTGCATTTTGTCATGCCACCCTGCCCTGTTCATGTTGCCCTAATTTTTATTTTACTTTCTTTTCTTTTTTCTTTTCTTTTGAGACAGAGTCTCGCTCTGTCACCCAGGCTGGAGTGCAGTGGCACAATCTCAGCTCACTGAAACCTCTGCCTCCCAAGTTCAAGTGAGTCTCCTGCCTCAGCCTCCCAAGTAGCTAAGATTATAGGCGCCTGCCACCACGCCTGGCTAGTTTTTGTATTTATAGTAAAGATGGGGTTTTGCCATCTTGGCCAGGCTGTTCTCGAACTCCTGACCTCAACTGATCTGCCTGCCTCGGCCTCCGAAAGTGCTGGGATTTCAACTCGGATCACCAGATTAATTTGTGATCATCGTAAGCATTACACTATTGTAATAAGAGAGAATGATGCACCTCTCACTAATCCCACCCCACCCCCCTCACCTGGAACCACCACTATAAGCAGTTTAATGTCTGTGCCCACATGCCCTCTTAGGTATACATATGCACACATAGGCACATATACCTCTATATGCACACAAACCTAAGGTACACATTATTTTATGCAGGATCACATGATGTTTTTGCAGCAGTGTGCTATACATATTAATGGTATTTGGCACCTTTTGGTGCCAGTACATATAAATTACCTCTTTTTTAAAAATGCACATGCTGTCATTTAACAGATCTTCCATAAACAAACGTTACTAACAGTACTGCGATACACGTTGAACCATATATTAATGTCCACAGGCACAACTCAGATACATCTTTGGGCTTTTCCCTGGGGATTTCTGAAGGATAATCATCTACCAAAATGATTTTGTTGGGCCAAGGGAATGTACAGTCAAATGTGCGATAGTATTGCTGGATTGCCCCTTGACATGAGTTCTTTCTGTTCAAATTCTAATAAGAAGTAAATGAAATTACACTCATGCACCATTAGGCAATTTTGTTGTTTTGCAAACATCACAGTGTCCGTATGCAAACCTAGATGGTGTAGTCTACTGCACACCTAGGCTGTGTGCTATAGCCTGTAGCTCCTAGACTGCAAAGCATGCAGCATGGTACTGTACTGGATACTGCAGGCAACCGTAACACAATGGTAGGGATTTGTATATCTAGACATAGAGAAGGTACAGTGAAAATATAGCATTATAATCTTACGGGACCACCTTCGTCTGTGGCATCCATCATTGACCAAAATGTCTATGTGCTGCACGTGACTGTAGCTGTTTCTCTCCACCTGCGGCAGTCTTAAGTAGGGAAGGCTGAATACCCTTCGTTTTTGCACCTGAGCTGATCCTTTATGCACCTGAGCTGATCCACGCCTCCCCACAGGTGAATCTCCAGTTCCCGCCAGCACAGGTACCTATAGTCCCAAGAGCTCTCTTTACAGCTCCCCCAGAACCCCACTCACCAGAAGCAGAGACTGTCAGCAGATTCCCTTCCTGCCTTCCTCTTTCTCTCCCCTTGCTCTCCTGTCTCCTCGTTTGCTTTCCTTTGCACCTTTTTACCACCCTTTACCACCATTCTCAATCTCTGTTTCCTTCCTGTTCCCCAGCGTGGACCTAGTAAAAGTCGTTTAGATCCTGGAACAGGAAAAGGACATTAGGAAAAAACTAAGGGAATCTAATCATGGGCTTTAATTAATGTTAATGTGTCAATATTGGTTCATTAATTGTAACACATGTATTATCCTGATGTCGTATGTTAATGAATGGGGAAAACGGTAAAGGGGATATGAGAATTCTCTATATTATCTTTGTGATTTTTCTGTAAATATAAATTGTTCTAAAGTTAAAAGTGTATTTTTAAAAATACAGCCAGGCGTGATAGCTCACACCTGTAATCCCAGCACTTCTGGAGGCTGAGGCAGGCAGATCACTTGAGGTCAAGAGTTCAAGACCAGCCTGGCCAACATGGTGAAACCCCCATCTCTACTAAAAATACAAAAATTAGCCGGGCGTGCTGGCAGGCGCCTGTAATCCCAGCTACTCAGGAGGCTGAGTCAGGAGAATCACTTGAACCCAGGAGGCGGAGGTTGCAGCGAGCCAAGATCGTGCCACTGCACACCAGCCTGGGCGTCACAGTGAGACTCTATCTCAAAAAAATACACAAAAAATATATATAATTTAAAAAATAAAAACACATGGATCATTCACATTTAGTCATTGTATGTGCTTCAGTTCCTCTTGGCTGTGACAGTTTCTTACAGTTTTCCTTGTTTTTGATGACAGTTTTGAGGAATGCTGGTCAAGTATTTGATAGGCTGCGTCTCTCTTGGGAATGTGCCTGATGTTTCCCTCTGGATTAGACTGGGTTGATGGATTTGGGGGAGGAAGACCACAGAGGTGAAGTGCCATTTTTATCACATTCATATCAAGAGCACATACTAACCGTGTGACTTTCCACTTTTGGTGTTTGTCCAGTTTCTTCACTGTAAATACATTCTTTTTTTTTTTTTTAACCTTCTCTTTATACTCTTGGAACAGAAGTCACAATGCGCAGCCCACACCTAAGGGGTGAGGAAAGATGCTGTACTTCCTAGAGGGTGGGGTGTCTGTGTCATTTTTTTGTTACCCTTCTGTGTGTAGGAGATGTTTCCCCCCTACCATTTATTTATGTATTCAGTGATTTATTATTATGGTCTTGCAAAGTTTTTATTTGTTTGTTTTTAGAGACAAGGTCTCTCTGTCACCCAAACTGGAATGCAATGGCGCAGTCATAGCTCACTGTAGCTTCAAACTTTCAGGCTCAAGCAATCCTCCCACCTCAGCCTCCTGCGTAGCTAGGGCCACAGGCATGAGCCACCACACCTGCTAATTTTGTGATGTTTTGTAGAGACGGGGTCTCACTATGTTGCCCAGGCTGGTCGAACTCCTGGCCTCAAGCAATCCTCTCGCCTTGGCCTCCCAAAGTGCTGGGATTGCAGGCATGAGTCAATGCGCCTGGCCACCTCAGGGATTTTTTAATACTTTGGGTTATAATTCAACACTAGTTTATTTCGCTACTCAGATTGTTAAGCTTTGGCCATTGGGAATCCTGTCGCTTGATTCCTGTGTCCCTTTGCCATACCCCATCGTTGCAGGGTTTTTGTTTCTGATCACCGCTTTCCTTTCTCACAACACAAGATGTTCCAGGCTCATCTGTATTTCCTGCTCAATGCTACAGTAGCCGTTTCTCCAAGGAGCCATAGTTCCTTTTATTAGAGAATCCTTACTAGGAAGCCAGATCTGAGTGCTAGGTGCTCTCATTGCTAGTACATGCTTCTAGGGGCTCTCAGCTGACAGAGCAAGGAAACGAATGTCTGTGTACTGGCCTGTGTATATACACATCTATAAATATTTTTATGTGAAACCACAGTGATATTGAGCTAAACATGAATTACCACTGATATCTCCAACTCTAATCCATTATTACCATATGGGTCATTTTAGCTTCCTCCTCTTCCTGTAATTTTTTTTGCATTTTTTATTGAGCTATAATTCACATACCATAAAATGTGCTCTTTTGAAGTATCAAATTTAGTTGTTTTAATATATTCACAAGGTTGTGCAACCATCACCATGATCTAATTGCAGACCATTTTTACCATTCCACAGAGAAACCCTGCACCTGTCAGCAGTCACTCTCCCGTTCCATCCTTCCCTCAGCCCCTAGCAACCACTGATCTACTTTCTCTATGGATTTTGCTATTCTGGACATTTTATATAAAGGGAAGCATACAAGATGGGGCCTTTTGCAAGTGACTTATCTCACTTAGCTTAATATTTTTAAGGTGCATCTACATTGCAGCATGTATCAATGCTTTATGCCTTTTCATGGTTGAATAACATCCTGTTGTATGGGTAGACCAAATTTTGTTTATCCATCATCAACTGATGGACATTTAGGTTGCTTCCATATTTTAGGCTTTTGTGAAAAATGCTGCTATGAACACTCACCTACAATTTTTTGCATGGGCAAATGTTTTCTTTTCTCTTAGATGTATACTTAGGAGTGAAATAGCACAATTATGGTAAATATGTGTTTAACATTTGAGGAATTGCCAAAATGTTTTCCAAAAGAACTATACCATTTTACATTCCCACCAGCACGGTATGAAGGTTCTAATTTCTCCAAATCCCTATGAACACTTGTTGCTTTCCATCTCTTTCATCACAGCCATCCGAGTGGACATGAAGTGGTTATCTCATTGTCTCTATTCGCATTTCCCTAAAGATAAATGATGTTGAGCATCTTTTCACATGATTATCGGCCATTTGTATATCTCCTTTGAAGGAATGTCTGTTTAAATCCATTCCCGCTTGTTAATTGGGTTGTCTTTTGGTTGAGTTGTAAAAGCTCTTTATGTTTTCTGCATATTAGACCCTGATTAAATACATGATATGCAAATATCTTCTCCCATTCTATGGGTTGCCTTTTCATTTTTTATGATGTTTTGGGATCACAAAAGTTGGTAATTTTGATGAAGTTCAGTTTATTTCTGTTTAGTTTGACTGCTATGCTCAGACATTGTAAAGAAATAAGATAACTATACATTTTTTCTTGCAAAGTTATCAGATTATTCAGTATTTTATCTCCCTTCCAAATATAGCAATAACTTGTATATGTTTTAATTTTCCACCGAATTCCCTATCTTGACATTTTTTATTTTTAGTTTCGCTTTTAACATTTAAAAAAGATTTAAAAATAAATCAATAGTTAATTCAGTTTACCAAAATATTGGTGTTTACTCATCATTATTTTTTAATATTTCATCCTTTCTTTTGCTGAAGCAATTCTCTCAGTGGAGATTTAGACATGGTAAACTTTTAGTTTTTATATTCCAAACATTTTTTTTTTTTTTGCCCTCAAACTTAAATGATAGTTTAGCTAGATATAAAATTTGAGGTCCATAGTTATTTGCTGTCAGCATTTAGAAGACATTACTCTTTGATTCTGTTATTGTTAAGATTCCTGCTATCTGTATGATTATTTCTTTATAATGTTTTTACTGCAGTTGTCTTCCTATGGTTTTTCTCTTTGTCTTTGCTGTACCACAGTTTCATTGAACCATACATCAGTATGTATTAACTTTCATGTTTCCTGTGTAGTACTTTTATCTGAGGACCTGTGTCTTCCTTATTTCTGGAAAATTTCTGTTATTTCTTCACATTCTTCTCACTATTATTTTCTCCTTTCTCCTCCATCAACTCATCTAAACTTCTGCTGATCTTAATCTGTCCTTTGAATTTTTAAATTCACAGAACTCAAATCAAGAGCATGTTCCTATTGCTTGTGTCTAGGTCTCTGTATTGTGTTCTGGTTCCTCAGTTTTACCTCTCAGTTCACTAATTTCCTCTTTGATGTCTAGAATTGACCTCATTTATTTTATTATTTTTCATAGAGATGGGGTCTTCCTACATTGCCCAGGCTGGTCTCATACTCCTGGCGTCAAGCGATTCTTACACCTCAGCCTCTCAAAGTATAGGGATTACAGGCATGAGACACCATCCCTGGCCTATCTCATTTATTGAGAGTTGTTTTATTTTAAATTTTAGTGGATGCTTCTTTTGTGTCCACTATTTCTAAATGTTCATTACCTCCTATTAGCCTATGTTGTCTCATAACATCTTTTTATGGGTGTTAGTCCTTTATTAAGGACCTTTGATGTCTTAAACACATTGATTTGAAATATTTGTCAATTTTAAATAATTAATTTCATCTGGAGTGAATTTATGTTCCCAATTGAAGGGTTCGTAGACTATTTTACCACGTGATTTCTTCATGGGCAGCAGAATTTTTAATTGCGGGGTCAATTTGAGTAAGGGGTATTTTTTTGTTTTTTGTTTTTCCCTCATTCTTTCTCTCTTGGCTAACTTCTGACTCTCTAGTGGTTTTCATTACCTCCACCCCCACACCCATTCAGGACCAGGCCTGATAATACTAGTTTAGAGCCCCATGGTAATAACGGGGAAAACATTTCAGCTCCTAGACTTGAGCCTGTGTCTCTCCTTCCTTCCTAGACTCTCTGGTTGCAATAAGCCTTAGCCCAGTGGTGTGCTGGAGACAGCTCCTACCAACTCATTAGGACCAGTCATTACATTTTAAGGAATGTTGTGAGCTGGTAGTTAAGTGGCCACTATTAATAATTATATAAACTCAGCATTAAATAGATTATATGAAAAAGCAAAGGTAATAAATACTCAAAACTGATCACTTTGTAATTCTTTTGCTAAATATTGCTGTGATCCATGCTCTTGAGGCTGTTGGCAGCGTTTGTATCTCTGTGGTAGAAACAGATCTGATACACATGTAATGGGCACTACTGGGCATCTCTTCTACAGCTGGTTCAATGACATCACCTTGGCAACTTGCAATGAGCCACGACCACAATGGAAGTATTTACACCATGGAAATTGACAAACATGACACATCAGGTCTTTAAAAATAATAATAACGTGAAACATTTACCAGCCTACCACTTCCCCAGCACCAGGCAGCAGCGTTCTTCAGCCTCCTTCCATAAACAGAGGCACCCACAACCGCCCTTCTTCCAGCAGGGAGCCAGGCTTTATTTTCCCCATTTTCTCCTGAAAATGCTTTCAGTCTCTATGATCTTCTAAGAGCTGAACTCCTGGTGATGTTGTACTCGCACTCATGACTTTGCCTCTCTGTTTTGTGTCTGGCCTGTAGAGCTATTTGTTTTGTTTTTGAGCCTACCTGTGTCCTTGGGTTTTCTGTTTTACGCTTCATCCATTACGGCTGTTTGGAGCAGAGGGGGTTCATCAAATGCCAAACATGCTCTGGTATCTTAATTAGAATGCCATAAACATTATTTTTAGTTGTTTATTTATTTTGAGATGGAGTCTTGCTCTTGTTGCCCAGGCTGGAGTGCGGTGGCGTGATCTAGGCTCACTGCAACCTCTGCCTCCTGGGTTCAAGCAATTCTCCTGCCTCAGCCTCCTGAGTAGCTGGGATTACAGACGCCAGCCACCAGGACCTCCTAATTTTTTTGTGTTATTTATTTATTTGTTTATGTGTTTATTTTTGAGACAGAGTCTCGCTCTGTTGCTTAGACTAGAGTGCAGTGGCTTGATCTTGGCTCACTGCAACCTCTATCTCCCGAGTTCAAGTGAGTCTCCTGTCTCAGCCTCCCAGGTGGCTGGGACTACAGGCACCTGCCACCATGCCCAGCTAATTTTTGTATTTTTTAATATGAGGTTTCACCATATTGGCCAGGCTGGTCTTGAACTCCTGACCTTGTGATCCACCCACCTTGGCCTCCCAAAGTGCTGTGATTACAGGCATGAGCCACCATGCCCGGCCATTTTTAAAAATATTTTTAGTAGAGACAGGGTTTCACCATGTTGGCCAGGCTGGTCTCGAACTCCTGACGTCAAGTGATCCACCCATCTTGGCCTCCCAAAGTGCTAGAATTACAGGCATGAGCCACCATCCCTGGCCATAAACGTTATTTTTAAAAGACATAACTTCCATCATCTGGATATTTCTAGGCCTCAGGATGTTTTCCTCAGTCTCTGTCTTTTCTCAAAGTCATTCACTTCATCTTTCTTCTCTCATTTTCTTCCCTAGTACTTCTTTGTACTAGTGATGACGGAAGTGTTAATAATATATTACAAATATGAAGTATCCTTTCAGGGATTCTGTATGTCACATACACTTTCTATTTGTTGATTATATACAGAATATTATACATTTAATATGATAATTCTACATGATGGTATAATAATATCTTTAATATATTACTGTTCACAGAATAAAATGCTGGAGACCTCAGGTTACCTGATGGAAGTCCTCGGCCCCCTAACGTCTTTTTCCCTTCCCTGCAGGTGTCAAAGTCGTGTTCTCAGGCCACTACCACAGGAATGCCGGGGGCACCTACCAGAACCTCGACATGGTGGTGTCATCTGCCATCGGATGCCAGCTTGGCAGAGACCCCCATGGGCTCCGAGTCGTGGTGGTCACTGCCGAGAAAATTGTTCACCGATACTATAGTCTAGATGAGCTGAGTGAGAAAGGAGTAGAAGACGATCTCATGGATTTGATCAAGGAAAAATGACGGTCCTTCCTGTTCCCGTTCACTTTTCACTTGCACTATTTTTTTTTTTTTTTTTTGCCGGAAACAGCAGCTGCCCATAACCCCTTGCTGAAATATAAAAATAGCCCAGGCAGGTTTGTGAATTTATGTCCTTTATCAGAGAGCTGGGGCCCTATCCTGAATTATACTCAAAAGAGAACTGCAATTCCTTTAAAATGGAGCGAGAGATCCTGGAAATCAGTTTTTTAAATATTAGACTATGTCTGCATGGATGTTTGAATAAATTCTCCTAATGCTGTGTTTCTCAACTCCACTTTTGAATTGGATTGTTTTCTGGTTAGCATATGATCAAAGTCTGCCTGTTGACCTCAGTTCCAATCTGATATCCAAGTATGATCTTTGATAAGACCTTAAACAAACTACTCCTATTGTATTAAATTGTGGTCATGATTCCCAAAATGCTAGGCAAAACAAAATTCATCTCCTTTCCTTCCCAGCAGAATGAACAGCTGTCTCCCTTGTTGCAAGAGCCATGCAGACTTATTTTGACAAGGAGCCAAGTAGCCACCATTTCCTGTTAAATTCTGAGACTTCTGTTATTGCTGATGATAGAAACAGAATACAGTTGATACAGCTCGGAGCCTAAATTTGCCTTCCTGGGTGCCTAGAAAAGTCACCTTTGCACATAAATTGGCCGTTTATGAAAATCTCCTCCAAGAGACTGAAACCGAAGCTCTAAAATGCCACTTCTCCAGCCGCTGGGCAGCACATTTTGAGTTTGTTCACATCCACATTCTGGCTGTGTAGCCACTCGCAGATGGGTGGTCTCTGGGGATCAGAATGCCCCGCCACTCATGAGACTCTTTATTGTGCCCACTTCGACAGAAAAAGTGGGAATGTATGCAGAGCTCTCAAAAGAAACAAAGCAAAAATTCTGGTGGGGCCAAAACAGCACCTTAAGCCACATCCTCTGAATTGGCCCTGACTTGAATTACATACACTGATGCAAAATCCCTTGACAAAAGCGCGTAGGTTATTTCCAATCAGCATTGTTCTGATGTAACCTGTTTCACTGCATCTTCTTGGCAGCTCCTGACCACTGCTCAGTTTTCTCTTCTACAGCCATTGTTCTGGTGGACAAGTAACCTAGGAACTCCAAATCCTGGCAGGAAAAATGCACAGCATTACGGAACGGCACTCAGTAATTCTAAAATGACTTCCAAAGCTGGTTACACATGAACTGCAAAGTCTATTCCATTAAAAGACTTTCTCATTACAAAGTTTTAGTCAACATAGCAAAACCATGGGAAATTAAATGGAAAGATAATTAAATATGTAAATTCATAAGGAACAAAAGACGAGAAGTTAATTATATGATAGGTTGGTGACACCATAGTTCATTGTTATGTGCCACAAGAAAATTGAAATTTTTAAAAACTAAAGTGCTCTTTTAGTGTTTTGCTACAATCTTGTTTTGTATTTGTTTCTTTACAACAGGTGTAGGTGTAAGAGGTCAAGAAAAGGAGTTCGGTAAAGGGCATAGCTAATAACAACCACACATTGGGCTGGGCGCAGTGGCTTACTCCTTTAATCCCAGCACTTTGGGAGGCTGAGACGGGCGGATCACCTGAGGTCAGGAGTTTGAGACCAGTCTGGCCAACATGGTGAAACTGCATCTCTACTGAAAATACAAAAATTAGCCAGGCATGCTGGTGCACACCTGTAATCCCACCTACTCAGAAGGCTGAGGCAGGAGATCACTGGAACCCAGGAGGCAGAGGTTGCGGTGAGCGAAGATCGTGCCGCTGCCCTCCAGCCTGGGCGACAGAGCAAGACTCTCTCAAAAAAAAAAATCACACACACACACACATTGAGACTTGAGATGTGGTGACACTTGGATCATAAACAGAGGGCTTCGATTCCAGGATGGGGGTTTCTCCAGGGGGAAATGAAAAGGAGCTCTCATTGTGGTCTCACACATGCAAAATGCTCTGAATTGTGGCCCATGGGTTTGCAGAAGGATAATGGAGATAATTGAAAGTAATGAAAATGAAACTTACCAAATCTCCTTCCCCAAAAACTTAACTGATTTAAAAGTACCCCAAGAATATGCAAAGAAAAGGGAATCACATCAACAGATGATTGGATAAAGAACATGTGGTATGTATACACAATGGAATACTATTCAGCCATTAAAAAGAAGGAAACCATGTCCTTTGCAGCAACCTGGGTGGAACTGGAGGCGGTTATCGTAAGTGAAATAACTTAGAAGTGGAAAGTCAAATACCTCACGTTCTCACTCATAAATGGGAGCTAAATAAAGTGTACCCATGAACATAGAGTGTGGAATAGACATTGGAGACTCAGAATGGTGGGAGGAGGGTAAGGGATGAGAAATTACCCAGTGGGTACAATAGACACTTTTCTGGTGTTGGTTGCAGGAAAAGCCCGGACTTCACCACTTTGCAATATATCCGTGTAACAAAACTGCACTTGTATGCCTTATATTTATACAAATTTAATTTTTTAAAAAGGAAGAGAGAATCATTTTAAATTCTCACCAGTTTTTAAGTAAGTAAACAGTGGTATTTCCCAGTGGCAAGAGGTTCAGAAAGATGTCAGGAAATGTTTTTGTAGATAAGCATCTATCATTCTGATGGGTCATGACTAGTGTGTTCACTTGCGGTTCCTTTGCCTTTAAAAAAAGAGAACGATGTTAAAAA
This sequence comes from Trachypithecus francoisi, assembly GCF_009764315.1. Classification (NCBI taxonomy): domain Eukaryota; kingdom Metazoa; phylum Chordata; class Mammalia; order Primates; family Cercopithecidae; genus Trachypithecus; species Trachypithecus francoisi. The sequence goes on from NW_022681460.1 coordinate 102,289,975, forward strand.
ATAAGTGCCTTATACTGTGAAAAATGATAAAAGGACTTCCTGATTCGAAGTGCTGTGGTTTTGAATGTTTGTTGTGTGTTTTAAGTGCTTTGGCTCAGAAAGGTGGGGGTCACGTGGCCAAGGTCTCCCAACTCATCTTGGTGGAGAAGGAACGGATGTAGATGGCCCAAGGCTTGAGTCCATGCTCCATAACACTGTCCTGTCTTGGAAAACGTTTCTCAGCGGCGAAAGGTTCCACCAGCTCAGCCAGTGGCAACACACTGAGTACGGTAATCAGCACCTTGGACAGCGTTGCCTCGAGGCCCCGGGGATTTCCTCCCAGCTCTGCAAAGCCTAAACCATACCCTGATTGCACCAGGTTCAGGGGGCAGAAGCTTGTCCAAAGGGCAGATGGTTCCAGGGGGAGGATTTTTACTGGGGGATTTAGAAACTGAGCTGAACCATCATGAGTGACGGGACACAGCCCTGTCTGCAGCAGTAACTGTCCGCAGCTCTAGCTGCTCCATGTCTGGAGTTACCGCCCCAGGGTGTAGGGAACCACCAGCTGCCTGAAGGCAAGGAATGTCATCTAATGCTCCCCTTTCCCATTAATCACTTTAATTGGAGGAAAAAACAAAAACACAAGGGCATGTTACAGGGGGAAGGTTTTTTAAAGTGATCTCAAATTGGATTGCAAAGGCTCAAGTGACTTTGGGAATGGGGCTGGGAAGATGATCATTTACTTATTACAATAAATAATTTTATCTCACATCTTCAGTCATGTTTCTCCTAAGACTGGGAAGAATGGGGGAAAAAATCTAGTAAGCTTTATGGGACTAGCAACAGAACATTTTATCCTATTTTGTGATTTTCAGTATTAAGAGACTACTGATCACTTGCAGAGTTACAAGGCAAGCACTAGTTTAAACTTGAATAAGACAAGGACCATTGACCTTATATACCTGTAAATGACACTGCAGTGTATATAACTGTAGAAACAGTATACACATAGTAGTTTAGTATTATAGTCTGTATTCCAATCCAGAGTCTTTTGAGAAAAGGTTGCCAAAACATCATTTGCATTTACTTGAACTCTTTTGTTTGAGACAGGGTCTTTTGCTCTATCACCCAGGCTGCAGCCTTGAACTCTTGGGTTCAACCAACCCTCCCACCTCAGCCTCCCAAATTAGCTGGGACTACAGGCTCGTGTCACTACATGTAGTTTTTTATTTTTATATTTGTAGAGATGGAGGTCTTGCTCTGTTACCCAGACTGGTCTTGAACTCCTGGCCCCAAGCAGTCCTTCCACCTCGGCCTCCCAAAGTGTTGGGATTACAGGCGTTGGCCACTGCACCCATCCTTACTTGAACTCTTAATACTTATTCTTCAAGTAGTGCCTAAAACGATTTTGTGCAGTCACAAAATTAGGTAGCAATATTATATTGAGCTGGGGAAAAAAGAATATTTAAGAGTAAATTGCCAAGGCAAGTTCTATTAAAAACTTTCTGTAATAGACATCAGGAATTTTTTATTCAGATAACCTCAACAGTTTTGATTGCACTTGTAACAGATAGTACTTGTAATACTGATTTTTATAACTTCATAAAATACTCTCAAGCCATGGGGGAGCTCTTATGTATTTTTTAGTGAGTATACACACATACACACATATAGTAAAAGTGGAGGATTCTTTTCTTGGAATAATGATTTCTAGCATTTATCTAGAAAAGATTTTGCTGACCAATTTTCTTTTTCCTCCGGTGGATTTTTAAACATCAGTGCGTGCACATGAATACAGATTGGATTTTTCCTTTAGGTTTTATCTATGTAAATGAAGCCGATTAAATGTGAGTAATCATGTTACCCTTCATTATTCTGGCAATTATGTTTGAGAAGTAGATTTCTTCACTAAAGGGGCTTCACAGCACACTTAGAATGAGTGAGCCACTGTGTCTTTCTAGAAACGTTTCTTGTCATCATTTTGACATCCACTCAAACACTCACCCCTGAAAGTGGCCTTCCTCCTTGATATGGTTTGGCTGTGTGTCCACACCCAAATCTCATCTTGAATTGTAATCCCCATAATCCCCCTGTGTCAAGGGACGGACCTGGTGGGAGGTAACTGGATCACGGAGGCAGTTTCTCCCATGCTATTCTTGTGATAGTGAGTTCTCACGAAACTGATGGTTTCGTGTTTGACAGTTCCTCCTTCACACTCTTTCTCTCTTCTTGCCGGGTAAGACATGCCTGCTTCCCCTTCCACCAGGATTGTAAGTTTCCTGAGGCCTCCCCAGCCATGCAGAACTGTGAGTCTATTAAATCTCTTTTCTTTATAAATTACCCAGTCTCAGGCAGTTCTTCATAGCCTTGTGAAAATGGGCTAATACACTGCTCCACCCTGTCTAAGGTTACACTCCTTGTCCCAGCATTGCATTCTCATTCCCTTGCTTGTTTTTTTTTGTTTTTTGTGTGTGTTTTTTTGTTTTTGTTTTCGTAGCGCATCACTGAGAAATGTCCTTGCTTAATTATCTCTAAGTGTAAGCCACCACACACACCCACCAGAATGCAAGCTCCAGACAGCAGGGATCATGTCTGTCCCATTGCCACTCTATCCCTAGCATCTGGAACTGTGCCTAAGGGCATAGAGTTGCTGCTCAAAGAATACTCGGCAATGGATGGTGAGTAAAGCTATATAGCTATGGCGATCACATAGTAATCTATACCGATTATCACTATGAACACCCAATTGATAGGGGAGGAAGAAAGGGAAGGAGGTGGTATTCCAAAGCCTAGTAGTAGTCCTTGTGGGATTGTCCTCAAAGTGAAGTATTGTCAGCAGCTTCACCAATAACTGGCAGCAGCATTGTCATCTTTAGTTCAGTGCTCTCAGTGAAGAAATAGGAGGTGAAAACAAAAATATCCTCCACTTGTTGTAATTCTAAGCTTAGTTCACTGAACAAATACTGTACAGTAACCAAAGCAGGTGAGCCAGACAGGAGAGTGACTCTAGACTGAAGGTTCTATGTGAATATAAAAGAGATGTCTTGAAATACAGGGATGAAACTCAGGAAACACTGAAAACTGCATTGTGGGAGCGCAGCCCAGGGACATGATGGGAATGAATAAGATTCCTGGGAAAATCTAGCAGCACTGCAAGATAGGGAATCTGAAAACTCCAGGCTTGTGCACCCTGAACAAAAAAGGAATTGAATCCACCTGGAGTTCAGTGGTTTAAGCCCCTACAGTCCAAACTTCCTAGAGTGAAGACATGCAAGGAACTCAAAACCTTGGTGAGTCTCCCCTCCTCTCCACATTGGTCTGAGGACAAACCACAATTGCAAAGCAGCACACCAGAGGTCAATAAAGTTCTTCTCAAAATTCACTTTTTTTGTTTCGACATAGGGTCTCGCTCTGTTGCCCAGGGTGGGGTGCAGTGGCACAATCTCAGCACATGACAGTCTCCACTTCCTAGGTTCAAGCAATCCTCCTGCCTCAGCCTCCCAAGAAGCTGGGACCAAAGGCATGTGCCACCACACCCAGCTAATCTTTGTATTTTTGGTAGATGGAGTTTTGCCATGTTGCTCAGGCTGCCCTCAAACTGCTGGGCTCAAGTGACTCACCTGTCTCGGCTTCCCAAAGTGCTAGTGTTAACAGGCGTGAACCACCAGGCCTGGCCTAAAATTCACTATGTATTAGACCAGAGATACCAGAGGAAGAAGCCCAGGTCACTGGGGAGTGAGGAGTCCTAGCAGGGAGACAGCCAGGGATAGGAAGCCTCTGATTTGTATATCGGCTTCACACAAATCTCTTGCTTACCCCCAAAGCATGCATGAGCAAGACAGGCAGGGCAACACAAGCTTGAAGAATTGAACCAAGATTTGAATCACTGCCCAGAGGAAGCAACAGAAAGCTTACCGTTGGAGTCTGATCAAGTTAATTGCCTACAAGAGCCTCAACATTCTTCAGAAGAATATAACTGAATCCCAGTTCTTCACAATATAATATTCACCTTGCCCAGGATACAACCCAAAATTGCTTGACATACAACAAAACAACAAAAGCAACAACAGAAAAAAGAAAATACATTACTCTCAAAGGAAAAGACAGTCCATCCTAAGATGCCCCAGATGTTGGAATTATCACTCCAGGAGAATAGAGCAGCTACTATAACAAAGCTTTATAAAGTAAAGGAAAATATACCTAATATGAATGAAAAGAAAGGATATCTCCTAGAACATAGAAAAAAATCAAATGAAAATTTCAGAACTGAAAAATATAATATCTAAAATTTTAAAACTTACTGGATGGGCTTAATAGCAGAATGGAGGAAAGAGAAAAGAGTCAGGAAACATGAAGACAGATCAATAGAAAGTATTCATTCTAAAATACAAAGACAAAAAGGATTTTATTAAGCAAAGCTTCAGGACCCTATATCAAAAGTTTAAAGTACAGGTGACGAGTACCAGAAAGGAAAGAAAGAATGGGCCACAAAAAAAATGTAGAAAAATGATAGCCAACAACATCTCATATTTGGTGAAATTTTAAAAAATTAAATTCTGTATGCTCAACAAACACAGAAAACATGAGTCACGAAGCAAAATATTACTAAACTGGACTTTATAAAGATTTTGTTTTTCAGTGATATTGGAAAATGGGAGGCAAGCCTGGAAGAATAAATTGCAGCACATTTATCAGATAAAGGGCTTGTATCCAAAATATGTAAGGAACTGCAGCCTGGGCAACTCCTGACCTCAAGTGATCCGCCTGCCTTGGCTTCCCAAAGTGTTGGGATTACAGGCGAGAGCCGCCGCGCCCAGCGGAACCCTTCTTTTTAGAGATCAGAATGGAGGGAAGGGAGAGGGCGATGAAGCTAGGGCAGTGGGTAGAGACGTGGGATAATGTATTCAATCCATTGTTTGATAGGCACATGTCCATTTCCTGCTAATTCCTCTCTCAGAGGCACTCTGTGCTGTGTTTCATTGTGAAGCAGGTGAGGCTTTTTGGATTTATGCACAGTTAGCCTTGGTCATGTCAGGAAAGAGCCACCATCTATATAGAACGGGTGACATCTGCCTTTCACAGAATCCCTGCCTCTGGGCAGACCATATGGATGTGTTCTAGGCACTGAAGGAGAGTAGATGCAGGATGTAGCCTATTACCATGATATGTGAAAGTCTGTCCTTGGTCTTCCAAGCTGTCCTTTCAAGCTTCCACAAAAACAGCTAATGTCATCTCATAATACTTTTGAAATACTCTCTGGATTTGCTCTCTTAAAAAGCTACCACGGAGGCCAGGTACAGTGGCTCAAGCCTGTAATCCCAGCACTTTGGGAGGCCGAGGCAGGCGAATCACTTGAGTTTGGGAGTTTGAGACCAGCCTGGCCAACATGATGAAACCCTGTCTCTACCAAAAATAGAAAAATCAGCCAGGCGTGGTGGCATATGCCTGTAGTCCCAGCGACTCGGGAAGCTGAGGCAGGAGAATCACTTGAACCCGGGAGGCAGAGGTTGCAGTGAGCCGAGATCACACGACAGCACTCCAGCCTGGGCAACAGAGTGAGTGAGACTCCACCTCAAAAAATAAAATAATAAGTAATTAATAAAAAGCTACCAAGGTAGGTTTTTGGCTCAGTGGTGCAGTAACTCACGCCTGTAATCCCAGCACTTTGGGATTCTGAGATGGGAGGATTGCTTGAGTCCAGGAGTTCAAGACAAGTCTAGGCAACATAGTGAGACCACCCCTCCCATCTCTACAAATAGAAAGCATTAGGTGGGCATGGTGACACCTATCTGCAGTCCCAGCTACTTGGGAGGCTGAGATGCGAGGATCACTTGAGCCCAGGAGGTCGAGGCTGCAGTGAGCTGTGATCATACCACTGCACTCCAGCCTGGGTAACAAAGCAAGACCCTGTCTCTGAAAAAAAAAGGAAAAAAAAAAAAAAGGCTACCAAACTGCAATATCACACCCTTAAACCACATATTTTGGTGTGAAAAGCTATTAAAATGATACGGTATTGTATCTACCCTATAGGTCAGAGTTTTCCTGTTCTCTTATGTTGTCGTGGGATGAGATCCAACATGATACCCTGAGGGCAGCAGCAGTGTCTTCATAGCCACTGTGTCCTCATTGCCTGGCCTGGGGCCTGGCCCTCCTGATAAATGTGTGTTGCCTCCTTGTTGCTTCCTCTGTGCTGTGTTTCATTGTGAAGCAGATGAGGCTTTCTGGATTTAAGGCTTCCCTGCTCAGCAACCCAACACCGTGAACCTTCCCTCCAATTATTCATCCATTCCAAAGACTTGCCGAAGAGGTACCACGCCCTGTGCCTGGCGCTGGTGAACAGAGAGCAGCCTTTGTCTCCTACGAGACAACTTAAACACTGATGTTTCCTGTGTCCCGGGCAGCCTTTTCTGCTCCCTGACGTTCCTGGGAAACCTGACCAGCACCAATCACAGTCATTACTGTGTATGTGATGACGGTTCCCACATAGAATGATTTTAAGACAAGATGAACTTCCGCTGACTGGACAGCATGACGTTGTCCCCAAAACAACTCACACACACCATTTCTAAACTTTAATTCATCTCTGTTCCAAAGCACTTTCTCTTTTTTTCTTTTCTTTCTTTCAAGACAGGATTTCCCTCTGTACCCGAGGGGGGAGTTCAGCGGTGCGATCTCAGCTTACTGCAACCTCCGCCTCCCAGGCTCAAGCGATCCTCCTGCCTCAGCCTCCCTGAGTAGCTGGGACCACAGGCACCAGCCACCATGCCTGGTTAATTTTTGTATCTTTTAGTAGAGATGGGGTTTCGCTATGTTTCCCAGACTGGTCTTGAACTCCCGAGCTCAAGCGATCCACCCACCTCAGCCTCCCAAAGTGCTGGGATTACAGGTGTGAGCCACCGTGCCTGTCTTGTATTTCCCTGTCTTGACAAATAGCGACAGCCCCTAACCATGCGCCTTAAACCAGAAACTCAGGTTCTGCCTCTATCCTGTGCCCCAGTGTCTCACAACTTTCAGTTGCTAAGGCCTCGGGACTCACCTTGGAGGAGCCGCCTCCCCAGGGCCTGCTTTCCTTAAGCCTTTCCTGGTGATGTTCCTTAGAACAACTTATGGCCCACCAGTCTGCCCAAACTTCTTTTAGGGCCCAGCTCCCGTCTCACCCACTTCCTGACTCCCCCAGCCATACCTGAGCACCTCCCCCCGCACTGCCAGATGGGCAGCACACTGCAGAAGTTTTCGGTCCACGCCTCCAAGAGCTGCTCTTGCAGTGAGCAGGCAGGGCACAGAACGTCACCTCCAGGGCAGGGTGCGTCTCCTCAATTCTAACATGCACATTTTTTTCACATTTTACTGTTTCTGAAATCAAAACCCAGGCTCGCCATCGGTGGCCTCCTTAACATGGAGAAAATGCTAGAAAGATAGATACATTTAAAAATGGGCCAGGCATGGTGGCTCACACCTGTAATCCCAGCACTGTGGGAGGCCAAGGCAGGTGGATCACTTGAGGTCAGGAGTTTGAGACCAGACTGGCCAAGAAGGTGAAGCCCCATCTCTACTAAAAATAAAAAACTTAACCAGGCGTGGTGGTGCTTGCCTGTAGTCCCAGCTTCTCAGGAGGCTGAGGCAGAAGAATCACTTGAAACCAGGAGGCAGAGGTTGCAGTGAGCCCAGATCAAGCCATTGCACTCCAGTCTGGGCAACAGAGACTCTGTCTGAAAAAAAAAAAAAAAGAAAAAGAAAGAAAGAAAGAAAAAGGAAGGAAAAAAAACAGAAAGAAAAGAAAGAGAAAGAAAAAGAAAGAGGAAAGAAAAAAAGAAAAAGAAAGAGAAAAGAAAGAAAAAGGAAAGGAAAGGAAGAGAAAAGAAAAAAAGAAAAGAAAAGAAAAGAAAGAAAAAAGAAAAAGAAAATGGAAGCAGGAAAGGAAGGAGAAAAGGGAAGGAAAAGTGTTAAACGGATGGAGTTAGCCCACCTGGGTTCCAGTGCTAGCTCTCCCAGTCACTCAGTGACTCTGTGGCCTTGAGCAGGTAGTGTCCTGTTTCTGAGACTCAGTTTCTTCATCTAGAAAATGGGGACAATATGGTACCTTTCCCTTAAGGTTGACATGAGCCTACTTGACACCTTAGCACTGATACGTGAACAAATCTTGGCAGAATATAACCAAATGCTTCTGCAATGTCCACTGTGTCTGTGCAGAGTATTTGCATAATAGATAATCATGGCATTGATCGTCTTCAAACATCACATGTTTGTTTCTCAACCCTCATCCCCCAGCACAGAGCCCAGCCGTGCATCCACGAGGGGCCCATGGTCCCCCTCCTCATGTGCTGAGCCTCCCAGACTGGGTTCTTAAAACTAGATTTGGGCTGGCTGGGGTGGCTCATGCCTGTAATTTCAGCACTTTGGGAGGCAGAGGCTGGTGGATATTACCTGAGGTCAGGAGTTCCAGACTAACCTGGCCAACATGGTGAACCCCATCTCTATTAAAAATACAAAAATTAGTCAAGCGTGGTGGCACATGCCTGTAATCCCAGATACTCGGGAGGCTGAGGCAGAAGAATCTCTTGAACCCAGGAGGCAGAGGTTGCAGTGAGCCAAGATTGCACCACTGCACTCCAGCCCAGGCAACAGAGTGAGGCTGTCTCAAAAAAAAAAAAAACACTACATTTGATAGCAGAGCAGCAAGCTTTTTATAATGCAGCCTCAAAAGAACAAAATAAATGTTCCCTCTTGTCTGTAAAGGAACAGACAACTGAGACATCGGCTACGTGGCCTGAGACTATTGTGATTACTTCCCATGTATGAACTCGCTGAGTGCTAAAAACAACCCTACTACCAAGGTAAGTATTTTTATTATTCCCATTTTTCAGATGAGAAAACTGAGACCTAAGACATTGAGGAACTTGCTCAAGGTCACGTAGCTTGTGAGCATCAGAGTTGGGATTCACACCCGAGCATTGTGGTCCCAGCACCCATGAATTCTCCACTCTACCAAGCCTCTAGCCTTCTGTGGCAGGGGGAGTTGGAATGACATATGTACTCCCTTACCCAAAAAGGATAAGGTGTGTTCACAAATAGGACCCCAGGCTTTCTTCTCTTAGGCGCAGAATCAGGTCTGCTCCTCTTGGAATCAAACACTGGAATGTAAATTATTTTCAGCCGGGCACAGTGGCTCACGCCTGTAATCCCAGCACTTTGGGAGGTCAAGGTGGGCAGATCACTTGAGGTCTGGAGTGTGAGACCAGCCTAGTCAACATGGTGAAACCTCATCTCCACTAAAAATACAAAAAGTAGCCAGGCATGGTGGTGTGCGCCTGTAATTCCAGCTACTCGGGAGGCTGAGGCAGGAGAATTGCTTGAACCCCGGAGGCAGAGGTTGCAGTGAGCAGAGATTGCGCCATTGCACTCCAGAGTGGGCAATAGAGTGCGACTCTGTCTCCCCCTCAAAAAAAAAGAAAGTAAATTATTTTCATCCTCAAATTATGTCTCCACTGACAAATGGAACCAAGTTTATTTATTTCATTATTCAATTTAGTTAAGTATTTTTTTTCTCTCTCTCTCTCCAAGGAACTCTAGCAATAAAGTCACACATTACCCGAAAGATCTCCAGCAGAGGGATTTCTGGGCCAATGTTACTTACCTACGGCGCGTCCGCAGCTCCTAGCTTGGATGAAAGGAAAGTTTCCTTAGGTTTATTTACTTCTTCCAATGTAATTGGTCAGGAGAGTATAAATGCTGATGTCATGTCTAATTAGCGGTGGCCTCTGCCCTTCTGGTCACAGCACCGCGTCTGGCTTGTTTGTGTGGATGGAGCAGTTTCACGGGGAGCGTCTTTAGGAACTAGCTCTCCCATGGAGCTGCTCTAATTATCATTTAAGAAAACAAGCTTTTTGATGTTCTGTAGACAGTTCAGCAACATCTCCCCAACAGGGCTGATAATTTTAACCCCCTTTCTGTACGTGATGGACTTTTTCCACAGGTGATCACATCAGATCCTGGGGAACTAGAAACTGGGGACTCATCTCTGCCCCTCTCCATCCTGGACACCTTGCTGATCTTGGCGCCAGTCGAATCTGTCAGCGCTCTAAAGCTAATGGTTTGTATTGGCATGGATTTTGCCAGGCATCCGAAATTCAGATTAAACAACCAATGCAACCATCATGCCCCTGGGTACCATGTATCGTCATGAAATCAAACCTAGCATAAAGGAAAACAGTTCAATAACTAAAAGATTAGTGTGGATACAGATATTCATTGATACTAATAAATTTTACAATATGTTTTGTTTAAAAACAAAAAGGAGTGGGGGAATAATTTGAGTTCCCCTGTGGCAGGATTCCATTGAGTTATTAAGAGGTAAAGATTTTTCACAAAGTTAACTACCGGCTGAAAATGTCAATTTGACAGCAACACTTTCTTCTTGGTTCACATCATTCAGTTCCAGAAAATCAGTAAGATAAAAGCCATGCGCCATTGAGGGAGAGAGGAGCTGACCTCCAGGTTCTCTTTCTCTCTCTCTCACAGACACTCCTCAACCCCAGTGATCTCTGCTTTTCCATCCAAACACAGGACCAATCACCAGACTCCAGTTTGCTTCCAGGATTTTATATGGCACCCTGAGGACAGCTCATTCCACCATGTCCCCAACCCATATCATCATTCCTCTCTATGCAGACTCTAGCTCACTCCCTCAATCCAGTCTTACATTCTTTTTTTTTTTTTTGACAGAGTCTCACTCTGTCGCCCAGGCTGTATGCAGTGCAGTGCTGCGGTCTCAGCTCACTGCAACCTCCACCTCTCAAGCTCAAGTGATCCTCATGCCTCAGCCTCCCTAGTAGCTGGAAGGACAGGTGTGTGCCACCACACCCAGCTAATTTTTCTTTCTTTTTTTTTTGTATTTTTAGTAGAGACAGGGTTTCATCATGTTGGTCAGGCAGGTCTTGAACTCCTGGACTCAAGTGATTCACCCGCCTCTGCCTCCCAGAGTGCTGGGGATTACAGGTGTGCGTCACCATGCCGGGCCCAGTCTTGTGTTCTTGCGCACACACACAGAACTCTTCCTTTCCCCCTTTCTGCCTCTCCTTCTCTCACTTTTCCTCTGAAGCCCCCAGAGCTCTAGTTTCTGTGAAACAAATCCCCCTGCATCCCCAGCCTCTCCTCTGCGTCCTGAGCCCCTCTCACTCCTCGTTTTCCTTTGTCTGTGACTCCCTCCGAGTAGAAGCTGTTCCCTCCTCCATGTGCCACTTTCCTTGATGCCCATAAACCAGCTGGGGGCCTCCCAATTCCCCAGCATGACCTCCACTGCCTTTCACTCATTTCCTTTATGCGTTTTAGAGACAGGGTCTTGTTCTGTGGCCCAGGCTGGAGTGCTGTGCTGTGATCGTAGCTCACCACAGCCTTGACTTCCGGGCTCAAGTGATCCTCCCGCCCAGTGTCCCAAGTAGTTGTGATTACAGGTGTGCACCACCACACCTGGGTAATTAAAAAAAAAAGAAAATTGTAGAGATGGGGTAGGGAGCTATGTTGCCCAGGTTAGTCTTGAACTCTTGGGCTCAAGCAATCCTCTCGCCTCAGCCTCCCAAAGTGCTGGGATTTCAGGTGTGAGCCACTGTGCCCAGCCTTTACACTCATTTCTACATTCATTCAGCAAATTATCGGGTAGCTACTCTGTGCCAGGGATATATCTGATGGCTCATTCTCATGGAAATCATCCACCGATTTCCTGGCGAAGACTCATCCCTCTTTTATAGAAGACTCTGGGACTTGATTAATAGTCTTTCTGACCACCCAAATGTAACCTCCGTCCAGGGTGACATAGTGTCTGTGGGAGCCATCCACCTGTGACGGACACCTGTGCAGCACCCATTATGCTTTTTTTTTTTCTTTTTTCTTTTCTGTTTTTTTTGGGACGCAGTCTCGCTCTGTCACCCAGGCTGGAGTGCAGTGGTGCAACCTCAGCTCACCACAACCTCTGCCTCCCAGATTGAAGTGATTCTCCTGCCTCAGCCTCCTGAGTAGCTGGGATTACTGGCACACACCACCACGCCCAGCTAGTTTTTGTAATTTTAGTAGAGACAGGGTTTTACCATGTTGGTCAGGCTGGTCTCGAACTCCTGACCTCAAGTGATCTGTCTGCCTGCCTCCCAAAGTGCTGAGATTACAGGTATGAGCCACCATGCCCGGGCCCATTGTGCCTTCTGATTGTACTTTGGGGGCCCTCCTCTCTCCATCGTTAGTTTCTGTTGTTTAGATGGCACTGCCCTTACCCTGGGCTTTGCCATGGTGGAAGCAGAAGTGCATGTGGTGTATCAGATGCCACAGTTGTGGCCACATGCCAGGAGTGCCACGGAGGGCCACAGAAGCCCAGTCAAACCAAGGACATACAATGCCAGGCCTCTTGTTGGATGTATTAGGAGAAGATCTCTTTCCACTGGAGCTCACTGGAAGGGGTGGTGCATGTTTGGAACTGGTGGGGGATCCCACCTGGAAGAGAACTTACCAAGGAATGTTGCCATCATAGAAGAAACTAGAGCAGAGAAACAGGGAGAAGAGAGACTAAGAAGAAAGAAGCAAGGGACCAAAATGAACCCCTGGGTCTAGCCATACCTGCAGCTAGTCAGTGCTTGGCTGCCAATAACTTTCCTTCTTTGCTTCAGTCAGTTTTCTGTTGTTTGCAAACCAAAAGAGGCCTGATGCTACAACATTCCACAATGTTGATCTCAAGTCCCATTTCTTGTCCATTCTCCCTCTTCAACTGACTCCCATAAGCCAGAGCTGGAGGCTGGGGAAGGGGTTTTAGTATTTATTTAGTTAGTTAGTTAGTTAGTTTTGAGACAGAGTCTCATTCTGTTGCCCAGATTGCAGTGAAATGGTGCAATCTCAGCTGACTACAGCATCTCCCTCCCGGGTTCAAATGATTCTCGTGTCTCAGCCTCCCAAGTAGCTGGGATTATAGGCCTGTGCCACCACACCCAGCTAATTTTTATATTTTTAGTAGAGACAGGGGTTCATCATATTAGTCAGGCTGCTCTCGAATCCATGATCTCAGGTGAGCCCCCTTGCTCTTGGTTGGCTGCAATTCCTTACTGGCCAGCGGTCTTTGTTTCTTACCACGCGTCTCTCCATAGGCTGCCTTGAATGTCCTCGTGACCCCATGACATGGGGGTTGGCTTCCCCCAAAGTTAGTGATCCAGGGGAGAGAGAATCTTCAAGATGGAAGTCATCGTGTTTTAAAATCTAATCTTGAGAGTGACATACCATCACCTCTGCCATATGCAATTGGTCACAGAAACCAAGCCTGGTACAGTGTGGGAAGGGATCACACCTTACAGGGTGTAACAGCAGGAGGTGGAGAACATTGGGTGCCATCTTGGAGGCTGGTCCCACAGTGGGGGAGAAAGACAGGAATCAAACATCACACTAATGCACGTGTCATTGCAAACCGAGCTATGCGCTCTCAAAATACAGCCCATGGTCCTGTGAGAGCGTATCACAAGGGGTCCAGCTTAGACATAGGTGGAAACCAGAGATGAAACTTTGATGTCGCCTCTAAGGAACGAGTCAATAAGAGATGAAGAAAGGAAAAAGGACATCCTAGGCCATTGGTTCACAATCTTGATTGCTCACTGGAGTCATCTGGGGAGATTTTAAAAATACTGTTGGCTGAGCATGGTGGCTGACACCTGTAATCCCAGCACTTTGAGAGGCTGAGGTAGGTGAATCACCTGAGGTCAACAGTTTAAGAGCAGTGTGGCCAAGATGGTGACACCCCATCTCTACTGAAAATACAAAAACTAGTCGGGAGTGGTGGTGGACACCTGTAATCCCAGCTACTTGGGAGGCTGAGGCAGGAGAATCACTCGAACCTGGGAGGCAGGGGTTGCAGTGAGATCATGCCATTGCACTCTAGCCTGGGCAACAAGAGCGAAAGTCTGTCTCAAAAAAAAAAAAAAAATACTGTTGTCCAGACTGCCCCTCCAAAGACTCTGATCTTAATGGCCTGGGGGAAAGCCTGGGCATTAGGATTTTTTCAAGCTCCCAAGGCAATTCCAGTGTACAACCATGTTAGAGAACAACTGTTCTAGGATAGGGAACCACCTACACAAAAATGTCTGTTATCAGACGGAGACTAACATGCTTGAGGAACCGAGGGCCAGGAGGGCTGGAGGGTAGAGAGTGCAGAAGAGGGATATAGAGTGGGGACAAGAGGCGGGCAGATGCTGGACCTGATGATGCACCTCAGAGGACATGCTAGGGAGGCTGGGCTTGGAGGGTACAAGGAGGGTAGAGGAGTGACGTGATCCAATGGACATTTCCAAAAGATGTCTCTGGCTCAGGTTCATGAACAGATTGGAGGGGAGCCCAAGGGTGAGGGTACCAGATCTGGAGTGACAGAACCTTGGTTCCAATGGTGATAGGCGATGAGGACTTGGACTAAGGCAGTGACAGCAGGTGACAGCAATATGGTGGGCAGAGTCAAGAGTTCTATGTCGGCTGGGTGCCGTGGATCATGCCTGTAATCCCACCACTTTGGGAGGCTGAGGGGGGGGCAGATCACAAGGTCAGGAGTTCGAGACCAACCTGGCCAATATGGTGAAACCCCATCTCTACTAAAAACACAAAAATTATCTGGGAATGGTGGCGGGCACCTGTAGTCCCCAGCTACTGGGGAGACTAAGGCAGAAGAATTAGTTGAACCCGGGAGGCGGAGGTTGCAGTGAGCCAAGATCACGCCACTGCACTCCAGCCTGGGGTACAGAGCGAGACTCTGTCTCAAAAAAAAAAAAAAAATTCAGTGTTGCCAATCCTTATGATCCAATCAAAGCCTTTGATTTGACAAATGGGAAACTGAGGTCAGAGAGATGACAAGGCTCATTCAAGATAATTCCATAATAGGATAAAGCGAAAGGAAAGAGAAACCACCTTGGCCCTGACAACCTGTGGTTTAAATGATAAACAAGACCAGAGGAGAAGGGAAAAGGAAATGAGGATGAGAGCATCAGGCGAAGATGAAAGAAGACACATCTAACACACACACATACACACATGCTCGCATGCTCACAAATGAGAAGACCAAAAGGTCACTGGCAAGTTGAAAAATGGATGGTGTCATTATAAAGCTGTCTGAAATGCCAGCCAGGGTCAGCCCGGTGACCCGTCCTTCTGTGCCTGGCAGGGACACTGGGGGAGGGCTGGGGAAAGCTGCCAACCTGCTTGACATTCAGCTTCTATGGCAGGGGGTGGAGGGAATGTTCCACGCCATGCCTTGCCTCTGTTCTCCATGGCAGAATCTGTGACTTTCTCTCCAAGACAGCCCAAGCCTGTTGATAGCCTGTCCCAACTCTGTGCTCACATGGAGAAAGGTTATTTCCAGCACCCCACTTTTAGCCACACATTAAACAGATGGGGGCCTTCCTTTTCCATTGGTAATGATCCCCTGCCTCTAAAGAGGTGACTTTTTAGTATCTTTCTTGAGGAAAGGAAAAGGTGACTCACATCTCACCAGCCTGAAATAATGAGTTTCAGGCAAATGCATGTAGATATGGGTAAATAAAGTGAAGCCTTCTAATCGATAGTCTCTACATTTATCAGGAAATAAGCAGACGGCGTGAGGTTTTCTAAAAAACACAGAGACCAGAAACAAATAATTCCATGACATCCTGGGTTAGACAGATCATTAATTGGGTACTAAATTCTACTGAAGGTTTAGGGAAGAATATATCATTCTGAAATGTTAGAGCTAGAAGAACCCTCTAAGAAAACGTAGTCTAGGGATGGCCAATAAATGGCACTCTCACCATCACGTTCCCCCTCATACCCACACCAGAGACTAATAATTCATCACAGCACTGCTGACCTCTGAGTCCTCCTAAAGACAGTATTCCAGGCATGCATTATCAATCATGGTTATCACCCAAGATCTGCATTATCTTTATATAGTAAAATAAAATTTTAAAATTCAGTGCCTCAGTTACACTAGCCACCTTGCCAGTACTCAATAGCCACATGTGGCTATGGGACAGCACAGAATAGAACACTTCAATCATTGCAGAAAGTCCACCTGGACACCTCTAGAACCATATTTCCCAAATGGCAGTCATTTTTAATTTATATTTTTAATATATCATCTTCACACTTTTTGCCACATTGACTTGTTTTATTTATTTATTTATTTTGAGACTCGCTCTGTTGCCAGGATGGAGTGTAGTGATGCGATCTCAGCTCACTACAACCTCCACCTCCTGGGTTCAAGCGATTCTCCTGCCTCAGCCTCCCAAGTAGCTGGGACTACAGGCGTGCACCACCACGCCCAGCCAATTTTTGTATTTTTAGTAGAGACAGGGTTTCACTGTGTTGGCCAGGATGATCTCAATCTCCTAACTTCATGATCCGCCTGCCTTGGCCTCCCAAAGTGCTGGGATGACAGGCGTGAGCCACTGTGCCCGGCCACACATTGACTCCTTTTACAAAAAAAATTATCTAATAAGGAAATGTTTAAAATTGTCAATGGAAATGGAAAGCCAGTTTACTTTTTTTTTTTTTGAGACCAAGTCTCACTTTATTTATTTATTTGTTTATTTATTTTTATTTATTTATTTTGAGAGAGAGTCTCACTCTGTTGCCAGGCTGGAGTGCAGTGACACAATCTTGGCTCACTACAACCTCTACCTCCTGGGTTCAAGTAATTCTCATGCCTCAGTTTCCTAAGAAGCTAGGATTACAGGTGTGCGCCACCACACCTGGCTAATTTTTGTATTTTTAGTAGAGATGGAGTTTCATCATGTTGCCCAGGCTGGTCTCGAATTCCTGACCTCAAGTGATCCACCCACTTGGGCCTCCCAAAGTGCTGGGATTACAGGCATGAGCCACCACATCCAGCTAGGCCTTTCTTATTGATTTTAAAGTACCATGAGTTGCACACTCTCATGATTAGCATGGATTGGAACAACCATGAGAGGAAGAGGAGTTTGCTCAAGGTCACTAAACAGGAATGGTGAGAGGAAGGGGGATGGCACACACACACACACACACACACACACACACAAACACACACGCTCGCAGAGGCATTGTAAACAGTGGTTATCAGGTGGATTCACGTCTAGGTTTCTCCAAGTTAGATAATGTCTCTGAGCCTCAGTTGCTCCATCTGTAAAATGGGGAAAGGGTGAAACAATCTTGAAGGATCCCTGAAAGTCAGACTTCTCAACCTCAGCAACGTCAACACTTTGGGCTGGATCGTTCCTTGCTGTGGGGGCTGTCCCATGCACTGTAGGATGTTAGCAGCATCCCTGGCCTCTATTCACTGGATGCCAGTTGCACTACCCCTCCCCTGGCTGTAACAACCAAAAATGCTTCCAAACATTGCCCAGTGTCCACTGGGGGGCAAATTCACCCCTGGTGGAGAACCACTGCTGAAAGGATGAGAGATGATGTTAGTAAGTGTTCAGTTCATCGTCACCGTTGTTGTTATTTGTATTCATATTTGCATTTGGAGCGGGGTCTATCGTCCCCAGTTTACAGGTAAGGAAACAAAGCCAGAGCCAGGCTTTGAGTAAAGTTTTGGGTGTTTCCAGCATCCACCTTCCCGCCACACTTCAGGCAGCCCTGCCTAAGCTCGCATAATCTGGACTCCACTGTACACCCCACATCAGCTCTGAAGGACCCAGATGGTCAGAATAGAGGTTTTCTGCATTCAAGCTGGTTTTCTGCACTTCCAACCAGCCAGTGCATCAGACCAGGCTGATGCAGAGGGGCTCCCTGGAGCTCTCAAGAAATTTCTCAACAATGCCAGTGTGTGTCCTCCATCTTGAAGCTGAAGATGGTGCCAAGAAAAGCACAGCTGCTGATCCACAGGAGATGACGTACTGAAGTCGTTTGGAAATTGCTTTAATGCCTTCAACTGCGATGAACTTATCTGACCTCTCAGTGCCTGTGAACAACATCCCTCTTTCGATGAGCTCATTGGTGGCTAGGATGGTGACTTCCACAGTCAGGGCAGGGCACCAGGGCTGCACTGTGAGGCTGCCTTTTCTCTGTTGATGTTGACTTCCAAAGCTCTATTTGCTCATCCCACAAAATCCACATTGCAATACCCGGTCATTTTCCCCCTCCACGTGCATCCCTTTTCACTTGGTTTTGGACCTATTGCTCTACACTGATGTTTTTGCCGCAAGAAGCTCTTTGAGCAAAGCAGCGTTAGTCTCTAAGTCGGGATGAGAAAATCACATTGCACAATAGTTCACTAACGGCCCTCAGATGTTCCACAGTAAGGTAATTCATCTGACTGGGATTTTTTGTTTTGTTTTGTTTTGTTTTGTCTTTTTCTTTTTGTTTTTGAGATGGGGTCTCACTCTGTTGCCCAGGCTAGAGTGCAGTGACGTGATCACAGCTCACTGAAGCCTCAACATCCTGGGTTCAAGGATCCTCCTGCCTCAGCCTCCTAAGTAGCTGGGACTATAGGTGTGCACTGCAACCCGCCTGGCTAGTTTTTCATATTTCTTGTAGAGATGGGGTTTCACCATGTTGCCCGGGCTGGTCTCAAACTCCTGGGCTCAAGCAGTCCTCCCGTCTCAGTCTTCTAAAGGGCTGGGATTACAAGTGTAAGCCACCACTCCCAGCCCCTGCCTAACTGTTTTAAAAACAACTTTTCCTAAGTTGATTTCGTCACAAACTCTTTTCCACCGTGGTAGCAAAGACTGGCTAGCAGTTCACTCAGTCCGCTTCCTTATTCCAGATACCCAGATAGACAGTCTCCCTTGCAGTTCAATCCAGCTACACGATGGAGTTCTAGCAAATGGGACAGGAGATGAAGTGACAGGCACCTCTTCCAGGCCTGCCTCATACACATACCCCATACAATGCTTCACTCGCTTTCCCTGTCTGCCAGCTGAGTAGAGTGGACCTGTGGAGATGAGGAAGTCAGAGCCACAGATGGAAAGAGCGTGAACCCTTGAAGCACTGTATGGAAGGCTGCCTGTCACACACTTGCATGGAACTGTAATGTGTGCCATTGATATGGTGGGATGTTTTATTACTGCAGCTGCCATTACTCATCCTGACTACTTATGATGAACTGTTGGTTTCCCCCACCCAATTCATATATTAAAGCCCTAACCCCAATGTGGTTGTGTTTGGAGATGGAGCCTCTAAGAAAGTAATTAAGGTTAATTGAGGTCAAAAGGGTGGGGCCCTGATCTGACAGGATTTGCGTCCTTATAAGAAGAGACACCAGGTTGGGCTTGGTGGCTCACACCTGAAATCCAAGCACTTGGGGAGGCTGAGGTGGGCAGATGAATAGGTCAGGAGTTTGAGACCAGCCTGGCTGACCTGGCAAAACCCTGTCTCTACTAAAAATACAAAAATTAGCCAGGCATGGTAGCAGGCACTTGTAATCCCAAGCTACTCAGGAGGCTGAGGCAGGAGAATTGCTTGAATCCAGGAGGCAGAGGCAGCAGTGAGCTGAGATCATACCACTGCACTCCAGCCTGGGCAATAGAGTGGGACTCCATATCAAAGAAAAAAAAAGAAGTGATACCAGGTTGGGCTTGGTGCCTCACACCTGAAATCCAAGCACTTTGGGAGGCCGAGGAAGGATGATCATTTGAGGCCAAAAGTTCTAGACCAGCGTAGGCAGCATAGCAAGGCCTCATCTCTAGCAAAAAAAAAAAAAAAAAAATTAGTTAACTGGACATGGTGACATGCACCTGTAGTCCTAGCTACTCTGGAGCCTGAGGCAGGAGGATCACGTGAGCCCAGGAGGTTGAGGCTGCAGTGAACTACGGTTATATCACAATCTTGGTGCAACAGATTGCACCAATCTGCTGCTCCAGCCTGGGCAACAGAGCAATACCCTGTGTCTAAAAAGATTTTTGAAAAGCAGAGACACCAGAGTGTTTGCTCGCTCTCTTTCTCTGCATGTGCACCAAGGAAAGACCAGGAGAGGACATAGCAAGAAAGTATCCATCTGTAAGCCAGGAAGAGATTAAGTGCCAGAAACTGAATTGGCCAGCACCTTGATCTTGGAGTTCCAGCCTCCAGAACTGCAAGAAAAAAAAATCTGTGGCATAAGCCACTTAGTCTACGATATTGTGTCATGGCAGTCAGAGCAACAAATGCATTACTACAACATGTGACACCAAAAAAATTCAGTGTGGTCAGTGTTTTCCAGCTCACACTTTGAGAATTTGTGCCTTACACAGTTTCCATCAAATTGAACATTCCGTGGTGTTTGCATAGGCCCCGTAGGTAAATGTTCACAGAGCCCCACACAGTGTCCAAAATGTAGCTGCACTATAGCTCCCTCGAGTATTGTATTATTTAAATGGGAATATTATTCAGCCTTTAAAAAGGACTTCCTACCATCTGTGGAATGGCACCTGGAGGACTTTATGCCAAGTGAAATGAGCCAGACACCGAAACAAAAACACTGTGCAATGTCACATGTATGTGGAATTTTAGAAAGATAAATACATAGAAAGACAGAGTAAAACAGTGGTAGCCAAGGGTGGGAAAGTGGGGAGATGGTGGTAAAAGAATGTAAAGTTGGAGTTGTATGGGATGAATAGGTGTATATTCATATGGTAATTTTTTTTTTTTTTTTTTAGATGAAGTTTCACTCTTGTTGCCCAGGCAGAAGTGCAATGGCGTCATCTCGGTTCACTGCAACCTCCACCTCCCCGGTTCAAGCGATTCTCCTGCCTCAGCCTCCCGAGTCGCTGGGATTACAGGCATGCACCACCACGCCCAGCCAGTTTTGTATTTTTTTAGTAGAGACCAGGTTTCACCATGTTGGTCAGGCTGGTCTTGAACTCCTGACCTCAGGTGATCCACCCTCCTGGGCCTCTGAAAGTGCTGGGATTACAGATGTGAGCCACCACGTCCGGCCATTTTTTTCTTTTTTGAGATGAAGTCTCACTCTGTTGCCCAGGCTGAAGTGCAGTGGCATGATCTCGGCTCACTGCAGCCTCCACCTGCTGGATTTAAGCGATTCTTCTGCCTCAGCCTCCCGAGTATCTGGGACTACAGGCACCTGCCACCACACCTGGATAATAATAATAATAATTATCATTATTATTGTTATTTTTAGTAGAAATGAGGTTTCACCATGTTGGCCAGGCTGCTCTCGAACTCCTGACCTCAAGTGATCCACCCGCCTTGGCCTCCCAAAATGCTGGAATCGCAAGCATGAGCCACCACGCCTGGTCTGATACAGTATTATAATGATAGTCCTTATGTTGGATATTACACCTCAAACAAATAAACAAAAGAAATAGAAATTTATTTTCTCACAGTTGTGGAGGCCAGAAATGTGAACTCAAGGTGTGGGAAGGGTTTGAAAGAGTTCGTTTCTTCTAGAGGCTCTGAGGGAGAATCTGTTCCATGCCTCTCTCCCAGCTGTTGGTGGTTGAAGCAATCTTTGGCGTTCCTCGGCTTATAAACTATCACTCCAGTCTCTGCCTCTGTCTGCACATGAATTCACACGGCTTTCTCCCCTATGTCTGTGTATCTTAAATTTCCCACTGTTTGCTCTTATAAGGACACTAGATATTGGATTTAGGACCCACTCGGCTAATCCAGGATGCTTCCATCTTGAGATCCTTAACTTATTGCATCTGCAAAGACTCTATTTCCAAATAAGAGCCCATTCCCACGTACCTGAGGTTAGGACGTGGACATATCTTTTTAGGGAACACCCTTTAGTGCATACATGAGAACTATCAGCTCCATTCCCTCAGGGACATATTGGGTAATTGTACTTTTATATGAAAAGGCATCGAGAAGTGGCCAGGGTTATTTTAATTTTTTCTCTCCCATCTTATTTTTCAAGGTAACATTTGTTGACCTAAATAAGACATTCTACATCACTGAAGTGTGTTGGAAATTACAGATTTAATGAAGAAAAGACAAGCGTTTGGGGAAAAGCTTCAATTTCGTCTTCTTCAGGAAGTCTTTTTCTGGACACCCCTTTTGCACCGTTTATTGAAATTTATTGTTTTTCTATAGGTTCCCAGGGTGGACACAGCCACCCAGACCCTCCTGTTTGACAATTACCTGCTCCACCAATGAGCAGGCTACTTGACTTTCTAGCCATAGCTGATTGGTCCAGAAGTAGACACATGGTCCAGCCTGGGCCAATCAGATTGTCTTTCCTTGGAGGAGTCCTGTCGCTATCTGGGCTGGTCTCCTCTATGGAGGTGGTATGTATCTGAGTCATGGAGATGGTATGTGTCTCAGTCAAGGATGGTCATTTTCTGCCCTGTGCTCTGAAAACAGATTGACGATGAAGAAAGAGGCAGATGCACAAAAGGAGGCAGTGATGAGAGAAGGAGGACAGGACTGGCTTAGATACAGAAAATACTAACTTTGTCCTACTTCCTATTTTTCCTGAGGGAGGGCTAGCTACACTGTCTGCACTGTGATGACAGGCGATTACATGAGGCCCCTGGATCCCTATGTCAAATTTCCTTCATTTAAAAAAATTGCTTAAAGTAGCCTTGAAAGAGTGTGTTAACTGTCACTAGAGAACCCCAGAGAATTCTCTTCTCTGTTAGTCAATTAACTTCCTTTACCTTCCAGTCCACTGCTCCACTTTTCTCTGGACCTTAATTTCCTCATCTATAAAATATGAATAATAATAGCTACCTCAGAGGATTATAATAAAATTAAATAAGATAATAAATCTGGGAGAGTTTTTTCCAGGATCATTTTTTAAAAACTATTAATTTTACATATTACCCTTTTTCTGTTAGACAGTGAATTACTTAACAGCAAAAACCATGTCATTATGTTTTTCTTTTTTAGAGACAGGTCTTGCTCTGTCATCTAGGCTGAAGGGCAGTGGTGCAACCATATCTTACTGAGGCCTCAAACTCCTGGGCTTAAGAGAGCCTCCTCCCTCAGCCTTCTGAGTAGCTGGGACCACAGGCATGTGCCACCACACCTGCCTAATTAAAAAAAAATTTTTTTTTGTAGAGACAAGGGTCTCATGATGTTGCCCAGGCTGGTCTCAAACTCCTGGGCTCAAGGGATTCCCCCACCTTGGCCTCCCAAAGTGCTAGGATTGTAGGCAGAAGCCACCTCGCCCCGCCCAGCCCTTTAAAAAAATTTTTTGGCCAGGTGTGGTGGCTCACACCTGTAATCTCAGCACTTTGGGAGGCTGAGGCAGGAGGATAACTTGCGGTCAGGAGTTCAAAACCAGCCTGGCCAACATGGTGAAACCCAATATTTTCTTTCATTTTGTCTCTACAAAAAAATACAAAAATTAGCCGGGCGTGGTGGGAAACACCTGTAATCCCAGCTACTCAGGAGGCTGAGTCACGAGAATTGCTTGAACCCCGTGGGGTGGAGGCTGCAGTGAGCACAGATCATGCCATTGCACTCTAGCCTGGGCAACAGAGCAAGACTTTGTCTCAATAAATAATAAATAAATAATTTTTTAAATCTCCAGCTCCTAGCACGGGATTTGACACCCACTAGTGTGCTTGATAAAGGTTTGTTAATGAAATAAGTAATTGATATTTGATGAACTCTTCCTACAATGACCTCATTTAATTCTTACAGCCACTGGAGAGATAGATATTATTAACTCCATCTTACCAACGAGGAAACAAGGGCTCAGAAAAGCTGGGTAGAGTTCTCAAGGCTGCAGAGTAAGTGGTTGAAGCAGGGTTTTTATTATTATTATATATATTGTCTCAGTCTATTGTTAACGCTGGAGTGCAATGGCATGATCTTGGCTCACTGCAACCTCTGCCTCCCAGGTTCAAGCAATTCTCCTGCGTCAGCTCCTGAGTAGCTGGGATTACAGGCGTATGCCACCACGCCCAGCTAGTTTTTGTATTTTTTAGTAGAGATGGGGTTTCGCCATGTTAGCCAGGCTGGTCTCGAACTCCTAACCTCAGATGATCCGCCTGCCTAAGCCTTCCAAAGTGCTGGGATTACAGGCGTGAGCTACCGCGCCTGGCCTGAAGCAGGTCTCCAAGGTGCCTCTGCCCTCTGAGCTTACACTCATGACCATCACATTAAACTGGACACAGGTGGGCTTCAAGGCATGATAGCCACTCCATGAACCTGGCATTTACAGCACAGAAAGGGCAGGTGGGCTGCCCAGAAGCTGGAGGCTGAACACTCTGCTGCCCTGTATCTGTCATAGGAAGAAGCCTAGTGAACTGGGAGCTGACCTGGGAACGTGTGGTCTAAACTCCAGCTGCCCAGGCTGCAGGGCAGAGGCTGCGTATTCCCCATGCTCAGCACGGTAGCCTCCACCTGAGGCGGGGCCGGTGACAGGTGCCTTCCAAGAACCGGCAGATACCTCTGTGCTCACCCACTTTAATTAGGTGAAGGTGTCAAGACCCATTAGGATCACTTAGAAATACCATGCCGGGCCTGTGCTCCACCCACACATGCTCCAAATCACTGCCTTCCCGCTGAAGCTACTGTTTCATTAGCATTTCTTTATTTGTAGATAGTTTTTTAAAAATTTTTTTTAAATCCTCCCACCCCAGCCTCCTGAATAGCCTCCCTATTAGATAATACAACCACATGGTAAAATTTTCAAACAGCACAAGAAGATACATTATAAAAATCAGCTGGGTATAGTAGCGCACGCCGGTAATCCCAGCACTTTGAAAGGCCGCGGTGGGAGAATCCCTTGAGCCTTGGAGTTCAAGACCAGCCCAGAGAAACATGGAGAAACCTCGTCTCTATAAAAAATAAAAAATTAGCTGGGCAAGGTGGTGTACGCCTATAGTTCCAGCTACTTAGGAGGCTGAAGTGGGAGGCTCACTTGAGCCTCAAAGTTGGAGGCTGCAGTGAGTCATGATAGTGCCACTGTACTGCAGCCCACCAGGGTGAGAGAGCAAGACTCTGTCTCGAAAATAAATACAGAAGTAAATAAATAATCAATCTTGCTCTAATCACCACACCCAACTTGGGTGACAGAGTGAGACTCTGTCTCAAAAAAGAAGAAAAAAGAATTTTTTTTGGCATTGACATGGTACTATGATCTAATCTACAGATCAATTTTCCCAAGAATATATCTTATATCAAAATTTTAAGATTTTTTTTTTTCAGGATTCCATCCAGGATTATCCATTGCATTTAGTAGTCATGTCCCTTTAATCTCCTTTCACCTAGAATGTTCCTCAGCCTTTCATGGCATTGACGGTTTTGAAGAGTACAAGCCGATTATTAGGTACATGTCCCTCGACGCAGTTTGCCTAGGGTGTGCTCGTTATTCAATTCAGGTTTTGCATCTTTGGCAAGATGATCACAGGCTGATTTCGTGTTTGCCTTCATATGCCAGGTGAAGCCCATTATGTTGGTTTGCCTTGTTCTGATGTTGTTAACTTTGATTCCTCAATTAACAGTCTTGCCAGTTTTCTCCAATGTAAAGTTGGTACTGTTTTCTTGGTAATCGACAAGTAATACGCAGGGAGATATTTTGAGATCATGTAAATATCCTGTTTCTCGTTAAACTTCCATCCTTTAATTTTTGCTTCCATGAATGATTCTCCACTGGAAAAAAAAGTATTCTTAGGATGCTTGCAAAGTGTTACTGCATTCTTGAGAAGATTAAAAGCAAGCATGTATCAAAAGACTTTTAACCTACTGGCTTTATTTAAGGAGGATATCTCCAGGAAACAACATGAGGTGTGAGATTTAGATATAAAGAATTTCATTGCAAAAGTGCTTATAAGAGCAAAACTTGGAAATAACCTAAGTTAAGCAATACAGTAAGTTGATATCAAGAAATGTGAAGCAACCTTTAAAACAATGTTTTTGAAGAGATTTCCACCACATAATGCTTAGTAATGTGGTGAGTAATGGTAAGATATTAAACCACATTTGGCTAAATACAATATGAGATGCTGGATTGGAATGGTGGAACAGAAAAAGGACATCAGTGGAAAAGCTGATGAAATTCAAATAAAGCCCTTAGTTTGGTTAATAGTAATGTGCCAATATTAATTTCTTGGGTTTTATTTAATAAATGTACCATATGCATGTAAGATATTAATATTCGGGCGACTGAGAGATAAAGGAGAATGGTCTCTACTATCTTTGTAAGTTTTCTGTAAACTTAGAATTATTCAAAAATAAAAATGTCATTTTTCCAACACCTGGAAGTGTTGGAAATGTTCATTTTTTTTTTTTTTTTTTTGAGACGGAGTCTTGCTCTCGCTCTGTCTTCCAGGCTGGAGTGCATTGGTGCAATCCTGGCTCACTGCAACCTCTGCCTCGCAGGTTCAAGCGATTCTTGTACCTCAGCTTCCCGAGTAGCTGGGATTACAGGCACCTGCCACCACACCTGGCTAATTTGTTTACTTTTAGTAGAGACGGAGTTTCACCATGTTGACCAGGCTGATCTCGAACTCCTGAGCTCAAGTGATCTGCTTGCCTCAGTCTCCCAAAGTGCTGGGATTACAGGTGTGAGCCACTGTATCCAGCCACATTCATTATCTTGATTGTCATGGGTGTATACAAGTGTGAAAACATATTCTATTATACAGATGAAATATGTGCTGTTTAATTATGTCAATTATCCTTTTTAAGTCAATTACACCTTAATAGGTCTTTTTTTAAAAAAGGAGAAAAATGCTGTATTTGGTAAGCTCCTAATTATGCTAAAGTAGATGCATAGGAAATAGAAACTGGATGAAAAAATATCAACGTGTTAATGGATGCTGGTGTCTGTGGCTAATAGGATGTCGGGTGATTCTAATTCTTATTTTATTATTTATTTTTGTAGAGACAGAGTTTCTCTCTGCCAGTTAGGCTGGAGTGCAGTGGTACAATAATAGCTCACTATTGCCTTGAAGTCCTGGGCTCAAATCGTTCTCCTGTCCCAGCCTCCAGAGTAGCTGAAACTACAGGTGCATGTCACCACACCTGGCTAATTTTTTTACATTTTATTTTTTGTAGAGATGGTGTTTTGCTATGTTGCCCAGGCCGGTCTCAAACTCCTGGTCTTAAGTGATCGTGTCACGTCAGCCTCATAAATTGGGATTACAGTTGTGAGCCACCACACCTGGCCCCTATCATTCTTATTTTTATAATTGGCCATAGTTTTCAAATTCCCCATAATGGGCATGCAAGAGTTGAATACAGAGGGGAGCCGCTGTGTTCAAACGGCCTGATGTGCGATAATAAACCATTGCTCCCCTGTACGTAATGTGTCTGGCTCATGGTTGAGAACTGAGATCCCCCCTTGGTTTGTTAAGACAATGCGATAAAACACAAAGAAAGAAGAAATCCCCTCACAGCTGAGACTTCTCTGATCTCCTGGTAATAAAGAGCTTGGAAGTAGACACACCAGGACCTGGATCCAGGAGGAAGAGGCCTCTGTGTGTCAGGGTGGGAGGAGATGGTATTCGTTGCTAGTGAAAATGCAGATTTCCAGGCCCCACCAGCTGCAGCGCTGGCTCTGGGGTGGGGCCAGGGAATGTTTCTTAAGCACCCTGGGTGAAGCCAACACAGGTGGTAGAGATCCAGGCTCTTCCCTGGGGCCCGAGTTTGCCACGGGCTTGCACAAGGCTGGGGCAGGTGTGGATTGTATTAACCAGCCCCTTATCAATCTTCCAGGCTCAGGCCCATCTGTACCTGTCTGGATTCCTCACAGCCCGAAGAGGATGTTCCCGGATGTCGGAGAGGTATAGTGGTCCTTTGTCCCTCCTCCTGCAGACTTCAGACGAGTTGTGTCCCTTCCCTAGTAACCTAGCCTTGGCGAAGGTTCCTGAGCTGCCACTCACGTGGGGGACGCCGTTGGCCACTGAAGTTCAGGGAGGAGGAGTGAGGGGGTTGAGAAAAACTTGGTGTGGCAGGAAGAGGTGGAGGTAGAAAGTCTGAGGGGACGAAGGCCAGGGGGAGGCTGGATGGTGCTGGTCACAGTGAGCGCAGCAGGGACAGAAGCTCAGCGGTAAGGGCCGGAAGAATCTCTTTATTTTTTAGAACAGAGGCACGCTGTATCACCCAAGCTGGAGTGTTAGTGGCGCCATCTCAGTATCTGCTGGCTGCAACCTCCGCCTCCCAGGTTCAAGCGGTTTTCCTGCCTGTCTCCCAAGTAGCTGGGGTTACAGGTGCCTGCCTCCATGCCTGGCTACTTCTTATGTTTTTAGTAGAGACGGGGTTTTGCCATGTTGACCAGCATGATCTCAGGTGATCTGCCTGCCTCGACTTCCCAAAGTGCGGGGATTACAGGCCTGAGCTACTGCACCCAGCCTGGAAGAAGCCTTTTAAAAAGTGGGATTACCCATTTTGAGCACTGTTCTTGGAGACAGGGTGAGCGTGCAGAAAACAAAGCGACGCCCCCTCCGTTCCTCCCCTTTGCAGGAAATGACTTAACTAGGAGGCAGCTTCAGAGACTCCTGCATCAGGGGAGTCCCCACCGCTTCCCGGGTCATCATTCATCCTGGGAGACCCAGGAGTCTAAGTCCCGGCTCTGACAGCGCCTGTTTTTCCCGCTCCCTTGGCGCAGGCCCATGTTGCTCCCTCCAGCCAGTCTTTAGGAAAACAAATAGTGTGGCCTTGATGTCAAAGACCGTTTGGGAGTGGGGTGGGCTCTGGCATCAGAAGTCATCGCTGGAAGTAGAGGAGACGGGGCCCTGCTGTTCATCGGGATGGAGTGGGGGAGTGAGGGGAGAGGGAGTGGGGACACAATCAGCCCTAGCCGAAACCGCTGGTCCTCACGCAGTCCCCACCTCCCAGGCTCCAGCAATTCTCCCGCCTCTATGCACCCCGACCTCCCTACCGAGTAGCTGGGACTGCAGGCATGCACCACCACGCTCAGTTAATTTTTCTGCTTTTTAGTAGAGACGGGGTTTCTCCATGTTGCCCAGGTTAGCCTGGAACTCCTGAGCTCAAACGACCTGCCTGCCTGGGCCTCCCAAAGTGCTGGGATTACAGGCATGAGCCACCACGCCAGCCAGCAGAGATCCTCCTGAGCCCTGAAGAGGTAAGTCATGTTCCTTTTCTGCTCAGAACCTTCCTAAGACACTCAGTATAACATTTGGGCGCTGAGCCTCTGAGTTATCTGCCAGCCAACCCCCACCCCTTCCCACCCCTCTTGCTGGTTCTCAAAGGCAGCAGGCATCCCAGCTTTGGGGACTGTGCCACTGTAGTTCACTTTGAATGTCCCTGCTCGGATGTCCTTGTCATCTTTGCCCCGCAAAGCAAATGGGAGAGACACCTTTATTGGCTGATCTGCTAGTCACCATACTATAGGCTTTTTTCTGAGTGTGGCCTTTGCTCGGATGTTTATAAGCATTTAGGCCAGTGCCAGGCACATGGCAGAGTGTTTGACAAATACTAACCTGCCATCATTACCTGTCAGATTTTAACTCTTTCCAATATTCTCCTTCCCCTCAAGACCAGATAAATTGGGTCTCTTAAAATTTCTCACTATGCCTTTTTTTTCTCTTGAGGTACAGCTTTTCAGCCAGGTGTGATGGTTCATGCCTGTAATCTCAGCACCTGGTGAGCCCAAGGCAGGAGAATCACTTGAGCCCAAGAGTGTGAGAGCAGCCGGGGCAACATAGTGGGACCCTGTCTCTACCCCAGTCTACCCCCCCCCCAAAAAAAGTAAAAATTAGGCAAGGTAGAGGCACACCCATGGTCCCAGCTATGTGGGAGGCTGAGGTGGGAGGATGGCTTGAGCCCGGTAGGTCGACATTGCAGTGAGATACGATTGCACCACTGAACTCCAGCCTGGGCCACAACGTGAGGCCTGTTTCCAAAACAAGTTACAGCTTTTAACTGTCCATAGTACATGATAAGCTTATGTCTCACTGGTCTAATCAGAATATATTAGGCTATGCTACAGTAACAGCAAAATTCCAGTGGCTTGACCCACCCAAGCTGCCTCGTGACTCTAACAATCCACTGAGTACACAGATCTCCATGTGGTGTCTCAGGATCCAGGCTGATTCTGTGATGCCACCAGCTCAGTCTGGCCCCCAAGGAGGGGCTGAGAGTCATGCCTCAACCCCCAAGTGCTTCAATCTGGAGAAGACACCTGTCACTGCCGTTTGGGACTAAGCACATGATCACAGCTGACTACAAGGGGCCTGGGAAGTGGCACGTGAGGGAGGCAGCATGTGGGTACTTACTGATGGATGTTGGTACAGCCGCCCACTGAGGATTTACCTCCTGGGAGTCAGAATTGTCAACCCAAAAGGTTAAAATAACAGGCACTGCAGGCATCAACCAAAATGAACTTTATTCTGAGCCAAGTTTGAGGATGATAGCCTAGGAACACAGACTTAGTGGAAACCTAAAAGCCTGGACTAGGCAATGAAGAAAAGGTGACATTGTTACAATTGTGATTGGAAGGGCGGGCCAACTCAAAGCGGGGAGTAAGTTTCCAGGTCCTAGATAGATGAGAGACAGACAGTTGCGTTCTTTTGTGGGTTTTTTTTAAGACAGTCTTTGTTGCTCAGACTGGAGTGCAGTGGTGTGATCTCAGCTCGGTGCAACCTCCACCTCCCGAATTGAAGCGATTTTGCTGCTTCCTCTTCCTGAGTAGCTGGGATTACAGGCACCTGGCAACAAACGCAGCTGAATTTTGTGTTTTGGGTGTGGAGGGGGTGGTTTCACCATGTTGGCCAGGCTGGTCTTGAACTTCTGACCTCACCTGAGCCACCCACCTTGTCCTCCCCTAAGTTCTGGAATTACAGGCATGAGCTGCTGTGCCGCCTGCTGGCTGCATTCTTTTGAGTTTCTGATTAGCCTCTGCAAAAGAGGCAATCAGATACACATTTATCTCAGTGAGCAGAGGGATGCCTTTGAATAGAATGGGAGGCAGGTTGGCCCTAAGCAGTTCCCAGCTTGACTTTTCCCTCTAGCTTAGTGATTTGGGGGCGCCAACATTTATTTTACTTTCATAGTATATAGGGTAAAAAGTTAACAAGTACAAAGGCCTCTTAGAGTTTACAGAGGGAGGATTGAGTCTCCTCCCTTTGCTCTTCATCTGGTGGGCACCTGCTGCACGGCAGTGAAATACCTGATTAACTCCACCCTCACTGGCCAGGGTTCAGTTTTCGTTCATAGGCTTAGTTCATATTACCTCTATGTCCAACCTACAGCCATCTTGGGCTGCTTTTTAAGAAGTCTTTCAGGTTCTTTTTTTTTTTTTTTTTTTTTTTTTTTTTTTTGAGACGGAGTGTTGCTCTGTCGCCCAGGCTGGAGTGCAGTGGCCGCATCTCAGCTCACTGCAAGCTCCGCCTCCCGGGTTTATGCCATTCTCCTACCTCAGCCTCCTGAGTAGCTGGGACTATAAGCGCCCGCCACCTCGCCCGGCTAGTTTTTTATATTTTTTTAGTAGAGACGGGGTTTCACCGTGTTAGCCAGGATGGTCTCGATCTCTTGACCTTGTGATCCGCCCGTCTCGGCCTCCCAAAGTGCTGGGATTACAGGCTTGAGCCACCGCACCCGGCCTCAGGTTCTTTTTTCTGACAGGTTCACGTCTGATTTTTGTATCCCAGTTTGCCTTAGCACACAGGAGGTGTCCAATAAATGGTGTTTGTAAGAATGAAGGAATAGGCTGGGCGTGGTGGCTCACCTGTCATCCCAGCACTTTGGGAGGCTGAG
Organism: Trachypithecus francoisi; assembly: GCF_009764315.1. Lineage (NCBI taxonomy): Eukaryota > Metazoa > Chordata > Mammalia > Primates > Cercopithecidae > Trachypithecus > Trachypithecus francoisi. The sequence continues at coordinate 102,321,532 of NW_022681460.1, forward strand.
GTGGGCAGATTACAAGGTCAGGACTTGGAGACCAGCCTGGCCAATATGGTAAACCCCGTGTCTACTAAAATTAGCCAGGTGTAGTGGCAGGCACCTGTAGTCCCAGCTACTCGGAGGCTGAGGAAGGAGAAGCACTTGAACCCAGAAGGTGGAGGTTGCAGTGAGCCGAGATAGCACCACTGCACTCCAGCCTGGTGACAGAATGAGACTCCATCTCAAAAAACGTTCAGAGTGAACTCCAGCTTCAGGGTGTGGTTTAGTGCCCCAACTTTGGTGTTTACTTGCTTTGTGGTTTTAGACTTGCCATGGTAACCTTGCTTATTGTTCTACTCCTTGAAATGCGAATGATAGCACCTCGACCATAGGCTTGTAAGAGTCTTGTGTGTGGAAATACAGGCGAATGCTTCATACACTGCTAGAGCAGCGTGAGGACCTAGTGATCCTCCAACACAGTGGCCTCCAGAATGGCTCATCATGGGGCAAGTGCACGGTAATGAAAGGGCTCTTGGCCGGGCGCGGCGGCTCATGCCTGTAATCCCAGCACTTGGGGAGGCTGAGGTGGGTGGATCACCTGAGGTCAGGAGTTTGAGACCAGCCTGGCCAACATGGTGAAACCCTGTCTCTACCAAAAAATTAGCCAGGTGTGGTTGCAGGTGCCTGTAAGCCTAGTTACTCAGGAGGCTGAGGCAGGAGAATTGCTTGAATCCAGGAGGGGGAGATTGCCATGAGCCAAGATGCTGCCACTGCACTCCAGCCTGGGCCAGAGTGACAGCCCATCTCAAAAACAAAAGTGTTGCTTGACACATTGTGGACTAGACTCTGGTGGGACCACAGACCTTGGAGTACAAGTACTGTGATCATCTCAGGAAAAGACAGGCATGGGGTGAACCCTGCCTGGTGGGCTTCCACGTGATCCCCGGTCTCCTGGGGAGGGAACAGTCCACTACCAAATCCCAGCCCCACAGCCTCCCAGCTGTTGGCCTTTGAGTGACTCACTTGTTATCTGCAAAATGGTGATGACAGTTTTGACTTCACAAATAGCTGTAAAATTAAATGAGCATCTATGTAAGGCACCTAGCATAGTAGCTCATTACATAGACAAGGGTAGGTTCCCATGTGAGGGTTTCCTTTGTCTTTGTGCCATTTTGGCCTAATGTCCGAAGAAGCAGTGTCCCAGGCAGGGTCCTGCTGACCCCAATCCACAAGCAGCGCTGGGAGTCACTTGGTGACTGGGGGAGGGAGATGGCATAATTAGGCCAGAACCGTGAGGAAGGGGAGAGAGCATGGGGTTTGGGGCCAGTTAGCTCCCTTTTCAAGGACAAATGGCTCTTCGTTTAGTAATACTGAGGCTCTAACATGTTCTTCTCTAAGCTTCAGTTTCCTGCGTAATTGGAAGGGGTATGGATGATCGATAAAGGATGCAAACCATTTAGCACACAGTCGACTTGATCAAAGGAGTCTGTAGATTTTAGTATCATTTTTATTCCCATTATTTACAGTATACAGTACGAGAACTCAAGAGGTGGCAATTCACTAGGGACTGGGCTGTGTGCCTTATGGCAAAAGTCCCAGCAAGAACAGGGAAGGACTAGAAGGCACCTGTGGATGAGGCCAGGAGGAGTCTGGAAAATCCCCGGGGAATGTTGATCAGAGAGCATGGTGAGGTGAGGGCTTGGCAAACTAGGGAAGGAGCTGCCTCCACCTATAGCCGGGACCTGGGTTGGGCAGGTGCACTTATTTTTAGAACTGCAGCCTTCAGTATGGCAGCCACCAGGCACAGGTAGCTTTCATGCGTTTGAAGAGTGGTCAAGGCAGGAGTGTGGTGGCTCAAGCCTGTAACCCCAGCACTTCGGGAGGCCGAGGTGGGGGGATCACTTGAGCTCAGGAGTTGGAGACCAGTCTGGGCAACATGGCAAAATGCCGTCTCTCAACCAAAATTAAAAAATCAGCCAAGCGTGGTGGTACATGCCTGTGGTCCCAGCTACTCCAAGAGGCAGAGGTGTGGATCATTTGAGCCTAGGAGGCGGATGCTGCAGTGAGCTGTGATCCCGCCACTACACTCCAGCCTGCGTGACAGGGTGAGACCCTGTCTCAAAAAGTTGGTGCGAGTGAGGAACTGAGGCTTGAATTAATTTTAACAACTCTTGAATACATTGTAAGAGCTATTACTCATTTTTATTGGGAAGCTTAAATGTGTTTGAAACAACTTGACTATGTGAATGTTCCTTTCAATGGAGAATTTTATGAAACTTCCGTTTGTAGTAAAAAAAAATTTTGCATCTGGATTGAGATAGAGTAGCAGCGTAAGACACATGCCAAATTTCAAAGAATTAGTACCCCTCCAAAAAAGTGAACAGCTTGTAAATGTTTATAGTGACTGAAAATAGTACTTTTGATAGTGTGTTAAATAGATACAGTATTAAAATTGCACCTGTTTCTTTTTTGCAATGGGTTCTGGTAATCTTAAAAGTCACATGTGGTTTGTACCTATTTCCTTTGCACAGTACTCCTTGGAATGGTTCATCCTACTTTGTCAACATTAAGTATTTTATTTTTGATTTGGACCAGTTTGGTAGCCAAAAATAAATGGCCTATCATTTGTTTTAATTGCTCCTCCTGCCACCTGAGGTCAGACACGTTCTTGGGTCTATTGGTTTAATTCTGGAAATTGTGTACCTGTTCGATTATAGAATTTTCGGTCTTTTCTACCTTGGTTTGTGGAATATCTTTATATTGCCCATGTATGTATTGTTTGATATTTGTCTGCCTTTTGATTGTTGGCTTGTGTCATTTGATGTAAAGAAGTTAAGGTTTTTATGCTTAAACAAAATTTTTTCTCATATGTTCAGGAACCTTTTTTAATCCTTTCATTTTCACCACTTGGCTCATTATTTCATCTGGGCTTTTAGAATTTGGCATAAAGTGAGTATCCAATTAATGGGAAATTTGGGGGGCAAAACAGCTTTCCATTTCAAATGGGTTTTTAATTACTCAGTTTGTTCATCCTTTAGTCTTAGGAGCAATCTTAAAAATCAAGACAGTCTTCTGTTACCAGCAGCAAATCCATAAACATCTGCAGGAGATTTTTCCTTTTTGTTTTTGAGTCGGAGTAAAAAGTCCACCTGCTGCCCACGCTGAAGTACAGTGGTGTTATCTCAGCTCACTGCAACCTCCGTCTCCCCAGTTTAAGCAATTCTTCTACCTCAGCACCTGGGACTACAGGTGCATGCCACCATGCCTGGCTAATTTTTTGTATTTTTAGTAGATAGACGGTTTCACCAGGTTGGCCAGGCTGGTCTCAAACTCCTGGCCTCAAGTGATCCACCCACCTGTCAAAGTGCTGGGACTACAGGCATGAGACACCTCACCTAGCCAGAAGAAAGAATTTGACCCGGGGTCATATGGCAGAAGGAGAGCCCAAGGCAAGTTTTAGAGCAGGAGTGAAAGTTTATTAAGTTTTCGAGCAGGAATGAAAGGGAGGTAAAGTACACTTGGAAGGAGGCCAAGCAGGTGACTTGAGAGACGGAGGGCACTGGCTGATAACTGACCTGGGTTTGTATGTTGGCATGCTTCTAGGGTCTTGGGTCCCTTCCCGATTTTTCCCTTGGGGTAGACTGTCCACATGTGCAGGGCCTGCCAGCAGTTGGGAGTGGAGCATGTACTGAAGTGGGGTGTGCTTACTGAAGTTGTCACAAGCCCACTTGAGGTGTTTTTCCCTTACCAATCGAGTGTTTAAAACTCCACTATTTTGCCTCTCTGTGTGCATGCTTGAGCCCACTTGCCCAGCTCCTGATATCTTACTGGGAAGCTGTTGATCACCAGTTTAGTGTGCTTTTTTTTTTTTTTTTTTTTTGAGATGAAGTCTTGCTCTGTTGCCTAGGCTGGAGTGCAGTGGAACAGTCCCCTCAACCCCTCAACGTCCGCCTCCTGGGTTCAAGTGAGTCTCCTGCCTCAGCCTCCCAAGTAGTTGGGACTACAGGTGTGCACCACCATGCGTGGCTAATTTTTGTATTTTGGGCAGAGATGGGGTTTCACTATGTTGGCCAGGCTGATGTCCAGCTCCTGACATTGTGATCCACCCACCTCGGCCTCCGAAAGTGCTGGGATTACAGGCATGAGCCACTGCACTTGGCCTCAGGCATGTCTGTCTGTTGTGAGCCTGTCTTTCCCTGGCACTGGCTATGACCAGTCGTTAGACCATTAACAACTGCCAGAACATCACCCGACAGTGGCCTGGCATTCCTGGTGGTGGTGGGGTGGGGGCTGCTGCTTCTTTGCTTGTGTCTGGCTAGCTACCCACTGTAACGTGAGCACCTATCATGATTCCAGGACCTGGTCTCCTCTCTTCTCTGGGGCTGATCTTGATGAGTTTCATGTGCACTTTTCCAGGCCCTTTCCTATACATGAACATCTATGCCTTCAGCAACTGTTAGATATAGACTGTATCAGGTACCTATCATTCAGCAACCTGGTTTTTTCACCACTTGTGTCTCGGCTGTATCAGTATACCCAGACAAATTGTCTTTCTCTGAGTGGTATATTATGGTCCAAATATATAAAAGTTTACGCAACCATCCCATCAATTGGAGGTGATCTGGATTGTTCACTGTTAATTCTTTCTTGAGCTACTCTGCACAACTCGGGCCCCCCTGGCCAGGCCATCTTGCTGATGTTTAGGTAAATGCTTTTCAAGCGGAGATACTGATGGTGGCTCCATCCTGGGGCACGCACGTATTTCTTTGTCAAAATTTTCTCCAAAATGGTTATAGCAGTTGGACCACCAGGGAGGTATGAGAACACCTGATTAAGTTTTTGGTGGTTTGATAGAAACAATTCATGAACTTACAGCCCCCTGATGGCTAATGAGGTGGAACACCTTTTCATATGATTAGTGGGTATTTGCATTTTCTGTGAATAGCTCATTTACACATCCTTTCTTTTGGGTTGGAATCCCATTTTCTTTTGAAATGGGGAGCCCTTGGGGGAAAGAAATACATTATTTCTCTAAAATACATACATTGTAGATCAGCAGTCCCCGAACTTTCTGGCAACAGGGACCGGTTTTGTGGAAGACAGTTTTTCCACGTACGGGGATGATTCAGGCACTTAAATTTCTTGTGTACTTTTTTTTTGGTGTTTTTTTTTTTTTGGTGTTTTTGAGACAGAGTCTTGCTCTGTCGCCCAGCCTGGCGTGCAGTTGGCGTGATCTCAGCTCACTGCAAGCTCCGCCTCCCAGGTTCATGCCATTCTCCTGCCTCAGCCTCCCGAGTAGCTGGGACTACAGGCGCCTGCCACTGCGCCCGGCTAGTTTTTTGTATTTTTTTAGTAGAGATGGGGTTTCACCGTGTGAGCCAGGATGGTCTCGATCTCCTGACCTCGTGATCCACCCGTCTCGGCCTCCCAAAGTGCTGGGATTAGCGGCTTGAGCCCCCGCGCCCGGCCTCTTGTGTACTTTTTCTGTAATTATTACATGATAATGAAATAACTACACAACTCACTATAATGTAGAATCAGTGGGAGCCCTGAGCTTGTTTTCCTGAAACTAGACGGCCCTATCTGGAGGTGGTGGGAGACAGTGACAGATCGTTCGTCATTAAGTTAACGTTGTCACAAGGACACACAACCTAGATCCCTCGCATGGGCAGTTCACAATAGGGCTCATCCTCCTGTGAGAATCGAATGCTCCCACTGATCCGACAGGAGGGAGAGCTCAGGTGGTGTGATTTGAGCGATAGGAAGCAGCTGTAAATACAGATAAAGCTTTGCTTGTTCACCTACTGCTCACCTTCTGCTGTGTCACCTGTTCCTAACAGGCCACGAACCTTTCTTGGTCTGTGGCCTGGGGTTTGGGGACCCTTGTCAATAACAATTTGTTGTAAGTTAAAAATATCTTCTGGGATGTTGATTGTCTTTGTTCATATTTTTGTCTTGCATAACCTTGAAACTTTGCTGTGGTCAAGTTAATCAGTCATTCTATAGTTTTTGAAAAACTTCTTTGTAAAAGTCTGTAATAGCGCAAAGTCCATGACTTTCATTCAAATAGCTTGAGGATTTGCTAAAGTTTACTTTTGTGTGTGATAACAGTGTTCCAATGTACTGACTCTTTCTGGATGCACAGGCAGTTGTCTTAAGACTATCTAAGAGTCTTTCTGTGCTCATGTGAAATACCCCCTTTAACATCTAGTAAACCTCTGTCTCTACCCGGGTTTACGTTTTTTCATTGGTTTGTGTATTCCTGCCCTGGTTTTGTAGAGCTTGGAAATGTTTTTGGTATCTAGTGGTCAAAGTTTCCTTTTTTCCTTCCCAAAATTGCCTTAGCTCTTCTGTATTTCAGAATAAGTTGGTAAAATTCTACAAAGAATTGGCATGGCACTAGGGTTGTGATGCCTTAAATTCATAAAATTTGGGAAGAACTGACATCATTGAGTCTTTCTCATTCATGTATCGCTCTGCTACTTAAAATTATTACATAAGCTACAACCTCAAGTGCAATTTTGAAAAGTAGCAATGGGGTGGGGTGCAGTGGCTCAGGCCCGTAATCCCAGCACTTTGTGGGAGAGGATGGCTTGAGTCCAGGAGTTTGAGACCAGCCTTGTAGTCCCAGCTACTCAGGAGGCTGAGGTAGGAGGATCTGTCAAGCCTGGGGAGGAGGTCAAGGTAGGAGGATCCCTCGAGTTTGGGGAGGTGGAGGCTGCAGTGAGCCATGGTTGTGCTACTCCACTCCAGCCTGGGTAACAGGAGACCCTATCTCCCCACCATCCCACATACCCACAAAAAAGGCAATGACAGCATGCGTCTCTCTTGTTCTTAAAAAAAAAAAAAAAAAAAAAAAATGGGGCCATCTTAAGGCTATTAATACAGTTCCCATTAATCTGACAGTTAATTCTCAGAGCAGTGTGATATTAGTATATCTATTCAAGCTTTAGGTTACATTTTAATATGGAGGGCTGAGTCACTGTCGGTTACTTTTTTCTTGATTGCATTCTCTTATGTCTTGTTTAAACATGAGAACAGTAGTTTGGTTTGGCATAAAATTGTTAGGTCATGGCTTAATCCTTTAAATTTTGTTCTATTCTGGATTTTTTTTTTAAACTGCAGCCTGTTATGGTTAACATTTTATTATCCTAGATATATGCAGGATTCTTTAGCCTTGTGATATAAGAACTTTACTACGCTAGAGATCTTTTACCAGTTGTGTTTATCCTTTCTGATCCGTAAAATGAATATTTTCAGCTCCAAGTTTCTTGAGCTATATCCTTGTTAATTCTGTTGTAATTACTAGGGAAAGCTATTGTGGGATCTGGCCAGCAGCCTGCAATGCAATGGGGCTCTCTTTATTCCCGCCAGATCGGCAGGTCGAGAAATAATAGACACACAGAAGATAGTGAAGGCTGGGTCCAGGGGGTCACTGCCTTCTGGTCCCATGGTGCCAACAATGCACTGGATATGCCGGCGTTTATTAAGTTTAGTGAGGGCAGGGGTAGGTTAGTGAGGGATTTAGGGTCATTTGATTATGAGGTGAGATGGTCACATGGGGATGAAGTAATTCTTTAACATAACATCTGTATGCAGAAGTACAGTGTACAGAGATAAGAACTGACAATAGTGTGTGCCTCAGTAATTTCTAACCACCTTAAAACAGGAACAGTCTTCCCATAACCTGTGATTAGCAAGATACTAATCAGCAGTAACAGCTACAGCAAAGGCTGGTCACAAACAATTCATAGAAACAGGACGTAAAGGTAGACAACTGGTTAGACCAGAAATTCTCAGAAGGCAGTGTGCCTCAACCCTAAGGAGGCCTAGAAGAGCCATGGCAAGATGAGGGCATTTATAGCCCTATCTTATCCATATGGACAGGCGCCCCCCATGCATCCATTTATAGGCTCTGCACGAGGGTCGCATTCCATTCCCAGAGCTATGAACATCTTTTGTGGGATAGGAATCTTGGTGATGTGAAACCTCCCTGACTGCATGTCCATTCATAGGCTCTGCAGGGGGAAGCGCATCACGCGCTCTTGGCTCATTCTGGCAGTCCAGCCTGACATTGTCTTGACATAATCATGCATGCAATTTTGTATTTATAATAATCAGGAGCATTTCATCTTTTATTCCATAGCAATGGTTTCAGGGGGTCTCCCTACAGAAAGCATTGGTTTCATGATTCACTCTTTCTTGTCCTTTGTATTCATTATTATCTTCCTGATTCTTCTCCTTTCTGGTATTTTGTGGTCTTTGGCCCTTTCTTCTGCGTTTTGGGACAAATGGATTTTCTAACGTAATTTCTGTTCATTATCTCCAGTGTGGAGTTACTCCTCGACGCCCATCTCCCCACTACCCCCAACCTTTTTTTTTTTTTTTTTTAAAGGGATCTCACCCTGTCGTCTAGGCTGGAGTAATGTGATATGATCACAGCCTCGACCTCCTGGGCTCAAGTAATGCTCCGAAGTATCTGGAAACCATGGTGTATGCCACCACTCCTGGGTAATTTTTAAACTTTTGTAGAGACAGGGTCTTGCTATGTTGACCAGGATGGTCTCAAACTCCAAACTGGAGCAATCCTCCTGCCTTGGCCTCCGAAAGTTCTAGGATTATAGGCATGAGCCACCAGGCCTGGCCTGACCCTCTCTTCATTGCAGTCACATCTTTTATAACAAGGTTTTCTTCTACTTTGCGGGATGGCTCGATTTAGGCAAAAACAAGATTTCTTAGTCTCTTACTGTGATAAGAACTTCTTACAACTATGATAATGGGTTATATGTGCACATGATGACTCATGCTTTGATATGCATCATCTGATTTGATTACCACAGTCATGCATTTAAAGAGATGAGTGTATCCTTTCAAAAACGATACACTAAGAGGTGAACTAAGGATGTTCTATAGCTACTCAATGTCATAATTTGTAGGAAAAAGCAGAGGACCTGTGTTTAATTCCCAGTCCCCGTATTGGGTGACCATTGAGTCACCTGGGCGGCTTCCTAAATGCATTTTTGCCAGAGAACTATTCACTAGATCTGCCTACAGAAAGCACATACAGGTGTCTGAAAGGCAGGGGCACCCAGGGGTCAAGAGCAAAGGCTTTAGACTCGGCACGTGGTGTACATCTGCAAACCCTGAAAATCTGAGACAGGTCTCGGTTAATCTGGAAAGTTTATTTTGCCAAAGTTGAGGACACATGCCCATGACACAGCCTCAGGAGGTCCTGATGACATGTGACCGAGGTGGTCAGAGCACAAGTGGGTTGTATACATGCTAGGGAGACACAAGACATCAACATAGGCAGGATGAACATCGGTTCACTCTGGAAAGGTGTAGCAGGTCTAGAAAGGCAAGACAACCTGAAGCAAAGGTGGGAAGAGTCAATGGGGGAGGGGCCTTCCAGGTCCTGGGTAGATAAGAGACAAATGGTTACATGCTTTTGGGTTTCTGATGAGCCTCTCCAAAGGAGGCAATGGAGTGTGCATTTATCTCAGTAAGCAGAGGGGTGATTCTGAATAGAATGGAAGGTAGGTTGGCCCTAAGCAGTTCGAAGCCTGACTTTTCCCTTCAGCTTAGATTTGGGGGCCTCAAGATTTATTTTCCTTTCACATGTCTGAGATTTCCTTCTGCCCAACTTGAGCCTCGGTTTCTACATCTTTAAAATGGATAATAGTGCCCAGGGGGAGAGATAATTAGTAAGATAATCGATATAAATCACAGTAACTAGCATACCATAGTGAAATTCTGGCTTGATAGCCATTAGTCACTGCTGCTGTTACAAAATCCTTTGGAACAGAAATAGGTCACATTTAGACCTTTGACGTCTTTTCCAGTCCTTTCCTTCCTCTCCATGGATTATGTCCCATTGGGTAATACTCATACAGGTTTATAAAGGTGGTTTTTGTTTTTTTGTGTCTTTTTAGAGATGGGATCTTGTGATGTTGTCCAGGCTGGTCTTGAACTCCTGGGCTCAAGAGATCTGCCCCACCTTGGCCTCCCAAAGTCTTGGGATTACAGGCATGAGCCACTGCGCCTGGCCAAGGCGTCTGTTTTGTTTTTTGAATGTAACTTACACTTTGTTAAAGACTTAGATTATGGTAATTGAGTTTATCACCCTGAGTTCTAAGCCAATTTGGCTGACTGCGAAATGTGAGGTACGTTCGTGAGAGAACTGGGACTCGCACATAAAGATTTTAGTATACATGGTTAAACACTCATTGTTACTGCAGAATCAACATTCTTTCTCCATGATTACCAGTTACAAACTGATAATGTATAACCTTGTCCAAAAAGAGCCCATGTGCCCAAGGAGAGCAGATGTGCATGATTGCAGCTTTGGCCCTGAGTACCATGCTGCTTTTCTTTTTGGAGAGGGGATTCCAAACACAGTGGCTGTCAGAAAGTTTCTCATGGACCAAGATGTTACAAATAAATCTTCAGTGCCACAAAAGAAATAGCACTTGAAAGTAAATTTTCTCAGCAAGGCAATTTTTACTTCCATAGAAGGGTACAACTCATGGGTGGAGCAATGGTGAGGGCACCCCTGAACAAAGGGAGGGGAAAGGGTTTTTATTCCTGATGCGGGTAGCACCTACTGCTGTGTCATTCCCCCATTGGCAAGGGTTGGACCACACAGTCTAAGCTAATTTCGACTGACTATCTTAAAGAGAGCACGGGTACAAGTCAGAGTCGAGGGATGAGTAGCTTGGTGGGAAGGACAGTTAAAGAACAGGTGACTCAGCATGAGTCAAGACAGCAGGTGACCAGGGGTGACTCAGGTCAAAGCAGGTGAGTAGGGGAACAGATGTGAACTACTGATTAGAACTGGTGGGAAAGTTGTTTACTGAAATTAGAGGCCAGGGGACGAAGAGAACCACAAAAAACTTTAAAACGGAGAACAACAAATAAGACAGCTGAACATACTGATTCTTTGAAGAGAAACTTGGAGTTCAGTATATTTAACAAAGAGGTGGTGGAAGGCATGGAAAGAAAATGAACAAGCATCCTGTCTTGATTCCTGTCTGTTCCTCAGCCCTTGAGTTCAAAGGGCAGAGGCATTCAAATGTTTGTTGGGTTAATAAACGATGAACATCTGCTGGTCTGCTACTGATCTCCCTGGGAGCATAGCCAAGGTCTGTATCCCTGATTCTACCCCCTCTCTCTGGCTTTATCGGTAGTTTTCATCTAATTTGCAAAAAATTAGCATAGAAATGATAGTCTCAAGGCTGAAAGACTTTAAACTCAAGCACCATGTGACCCACTGAAATTTTTGTTTTTTTTGTGGGGGTTGGGGGTTGAGGAGACGGGGAGAATGGGTAAGAAGCTTTTGGGATCTGTGGTTATCAGAGGCATTCAAACCAGAGCAAGTCCATCCTGAGTGAGGACTGGGAAAATGAGAGTGGGACTTGGCAGGCTGCATTCTGGATTGTTAGCTATTCCTGGCCTCTAGATGTTTATGGTTAAGGGAACAGATGAATAACACTGTTACAAATTTTTGGTGCCACAAAAGAAATAGCACTTGAACATAAATTTGATTTTCTCAGCAAGGCAATTTTACTTCTATAGAAGGGGGCAACTTGTGGGAGGAGCAATAGCGAGAGCACACCTGAACAAGGGATGGGGTTCTTACTCCTTACACAGGTAGCACCTACTGCTGTGTCATTCGTCTATTGGTAGGGTTGGACCAGACAGTCTAAGCTAGTTCCGATTGGCTATTTTAAAGAGAGCCAGTGGTATGAGTCTGAGTAGTGGGGGGAGTAGTTTGGCAGGAAGGCCAGTTACAGAACAGGTGACAGGATGATTCAGGACGGAGCAGGTGACCAGGGCAAAAGATGTGAACTACTGATTAGAACTAGTAGATAAAGGTTGTTTACTGAAACTGGGGCAAGGAGATGAGAATGAAGAAGTTAAACTTTAAAATGGACAAGATGGGGGAGCCAAACATACTGATATTTGGTTCTTTGCAGAGGATGTCAGAACTCATTGTACTTAACAATTTACAGCCTAAAATACTTGAAAGAGGTATTTATTATATCCTACGACATTTACTAAAGAGACCCAGAATTGGGAGTGTCCTGTTATCCTGATATCTTGAACAGAAGCATTCCTAATTTTGCTTTAAAGATATTACTGATTCTTGCAAAATACAGTGATTAAGAATTTTTTTTATCACAAATCCTTACAACAGAGCATATCTGTCCCCATGATTTTTTTTTTTTTTTTTTTTTTTTGACATGGTCTTGTAGTCTTGCTCTGTTGCCCAGGCTGGAGTGCAATAGTGCAATTGCAGCTCATTGCATTGGCTACCTCCCGGGTTCAAGCAATTCTCCTGCCTTAGCCTCCCGAGTAACTGGGCTCACAGGCACGTGACACCACCCCTGGCTAATTTTTATATTTTTCAGCAGAGATTGTGTTTCACCATGTTGGCTAGGCTGGTCTCGAACTCCTGACCTTAAGTGATCCGCCCACGTCAGCCTCACAAAGTGCTGGGATTACGGGTGTGAGCCACCTCGCACCCAGGCCCTTACGATCTTTTTTATGCTATATAAACTAGTATTATACCTAGGGTGGATGCATTCCTCCTCTTATTTTCAGGAATACCATATTCTATGGATAACAGTACTTTCACTACTTCCTTAGTAAACTTGTGCTTTGCATTGTAGATTCGCCCTGAATTCTTTTTCATGAGATCCAAGAACTCTCTGTTGGGGTCTGGATTGCGACCCCTTGCCTGTAACATTGTTACCTCCCTTTCAACCAAAGCAGCCTCCCTTATCAGTTTATTCTGACTGCATTTTGGTGTGGAGCCCCAAAACTAGTTGGTGTCTCTGGGTCCCTTAAAATCTAAGTAGTAATTGGTGAATTTTTAAAATCTCCCTTTTCATGGGTTTTTAGAAGTTCAAAGTACCCTCCAAGATTTGCCCAAATCCCAGGTGCTTCTGACATTATTGTTGTTACGGGAACGGGTTCCTGATCCAGCCCTAAGAGGGTTCTTGGATCTCGCACAATAAAGAATTCAGGGTGAGTCTGGAATAAAGTGAAAGCAAGTTGATTAGGAAAGTCAAGGAATAAAGGACTATTCCATAGAGCAGCCCCAAGGGCTGCTAGTTGCCCATTTTTATGGTTATTTCTTGATATGTTAAACAATGGGTGGACTATTGATGCCTCCCCTCTTTAGACCATATAGAGCAACTCCCAGACGTTGCCATGGCGTGTGTAAGCTGTCATGTCGCGGATGGGATTGTATCCATGAGGACGACCAGAGGTCACTCTCATCACTGTCTTGGTTTTGGTGGGTTTTAGCTGGCTTCTTGACTGCAACCTGTTGTATCAGCAAAGAGCTGTATCTTGTACCGACCTCCTACCTCATCCTGTGACTACAAGTGTCTTAACGATCTGGGAACGCAGCCCAGTAGTTTCAGCTGCATTTTACCCAACTCCTATTCAAGATGGAGTTGCTCTGGTTCAAACCCTTCTGACATCATCAGGACATCTCTAATTTTCATGCTCGTGTGAAATTCTTGTTTGGGCTGAAGTGGTCAGACAGCCTGGGCTACCTTGTGTCACCATACTGTGCTGGGTGGAGGCTACTGCCTTTAGAAGACTTTGTCTATTGTGCCTTGAACACCCAACAGTGACTTTGCAAGGCCATCTCACTGGATAATGTAACATGATACCACTACCCAAAGAGGAGAATCAAGGCCGAGACTGGATCAGGCCCAGTGGATCACAGCGAAACAAGAATAGGCTTTTGTGTTAGAATCCTGGCTGTGTGATCTTCAGCAACTTCCTTAACATCTCTGAGCCACTTCATTTATCTGGAGAGAGGGGCTACGTCTTTCTTCCTGAGTTTTTTCTGAGGCTTACAGCCAATAAATGTAAGATACCTGACACACAGTAAACAACTAAATCAAAGGTAAATACTGTTATTCAGTCTTCAGCATAGAATTTGTTCATTTTTTTTTTTACTATACCTCCCTTCCTCCCCCAGTTTCTAAAGGACAGAGAAAGACAAACACCTCATTTTTTCCAGATCCAACATGCACCCCCATCCCCATGACTGGCTTTCAGTAGATTGACCATAGTGTGCAGAGGCCAGCAAACCTTGGCCCGCCTGTTTAGTAAATGTTAATTGGAACACAGCGTTGTCCACGCATCAGTTGAATAGTTGGAATGAGAATCTCAAGGCCTGTGCCTACAATATTTACTATTTGGCCCTTTACAGAAATAATTTCCTGTCCCCTGGCTTATAGTGTTGTTTTTTTTTTCTTTCCCTCTAAGAGCTAGGTTTCGGGCTAGCCTCAGTTTGTGTAATCAGGTCTGGGGAAAGTGCATTCAGTTGATCAAATCGGCTAACAAGGGTTCGTTGGTATGGGCTCATGGAGTATTTGGAGATGGGGATGTGCGTGGGTGTTCAGAGCCTTAACCCACAGTCCTGCTCCCAGGAAGCTTTTTGTCCACTTCTGTGGATAAACAAGGTATGTGTAGCTGGGCACAGTGGCTCACACCTATAATCAGTGCACTTTGGGAGGCCGAGGCAAGAGGATCATTTGAGGTCAGGAGTTCGAAACCAGCCTGGGCAACATGGCAAAACCCTGTCTCCACTAAAAATACAAAAATGAACAGGGTGTGATGGAGTGTGCCTGTAATCCCAACTACTTGGGAGGCTGAGGGGGGACTTGCTTGAGCCCAGGAGGCAGAGGCTGCAGTGAGCTATGGTTGTGCCGTTGCACTGCAGCGTTGGGTAACAGCAAGGCCATGTCTCAAAAATAAAAACAAAACAAAACAACAAAGCCATGTGAGCCACAGGCCAGAACTTTAATCCAGACTTGTGTATCAATTAGCTTCAACCTTTTAATCTGTCTGGCCCTCGGTTCCCCCGTCCATTAAATGGTCCAATAATCATAGGACCTACCCCTCCACCCCATACTGAATGAGTTATTTTTGTTCTAGAAATTCTTGATTTGAACAGCATTTGGGGGATACGTGATCTCTCACTTTAGCTCTACTCCCAACTTTGCCTAGAAAATGTGTTTACCCCTAGAATGACGTGAGGGACCCCACTTCAGATCCATCTGTCCTGGTGCCAGCCTTCCTGCCTCAGTTCCTCCTCCCTACCCAAACTGCCTGCTTTGGCCAACTCCTCATTGTCTGGTGACTGCCTCTGCCTGGGGAACCCCTCCCACAGACCCGTAGTGCTGACAGACTGCAACGGGTAACCATGTTGTTGAGAAGACCAAGGGCCCTTTTCCAGTTGGAAACCATGGCAGTGGCATCTGCCTGCTAAGGGTATCACTAAGGACACCTGGGTCTCTGCAGCCCAGACCTTGCGACGCTTGTACTTTAAACCAAATTGGGGTCACCGAGTCTACATCTGTCCTAGTCGCTCCTTTCCTCCCAAAGCCCTGGAGCAGATGGCGGTCATCTTCTTCCATTTCCCTCCATCTCGCTCCTCATTAACATGCATCTTCCTCCGCCAGGGCCTCTCTCAGCAGATGGTCAATGACGACCTTGTTCCATACTATATGTTCCTCCGGGGACAGGAGGAACTTTTAAGGAGTGTCACCAGTTTTTGGAGCCTGTTGCTCATGGGAGGATGTGGTGGAAGGGATGTGCCACCCACATACCTCCTTCATCCTGCCCCTACCGTGAGTCCGAGACGGCAGCCACTGTGGGCACCCCCTCGAATCTGTCCATTGGTGCCTCTCCTCCATGGGAAATCCTGGCCTGGGCTTCTAGCACCACCTGTGTGGGTGCTGCAGAAGCCTCCCATCGGGGCTGCTTGCGTCTGCTTTCATGCTCCAGTCAACCCCACAGTAGCAGCATGAACTTCATGGAAGGTGGCCTTGAGGAAGCCTAGCCCTGCTGCTTCTGCTTGCTCCTGGTCCCAGACACTGCTCACCACGCACCTCCCTCCACTTGCAGGCAGCCAGGGCTGAGCAGCTCTCCCTGTACCTTGGGTACTGCCAAAGCCCCTCAAAGGTGTCGACCTCCTAATCCTTGGAACCTGTAAGTGTTAACTTGTAGGATAAAAGGGATTTAGTTAGCAGCTGTGATTAAGGCATCTGAGATGGGGGAGATTATTCTGAATTATCCAGGTCCATCCAATATAATCACATAAGTTCTTTTTGGGTCTTGCTCTGTCATAAAAGCTGGAGTGCAGTGGTGTGATACTGGCTCACTGCAACCTGTGCCTCCCAGGTTCAAGCGATTCTCCTGCCTCAGCCTCCCGAGTAGCTGGGATTATAGGTGTGCACCACCATGCTGGGCTAGTTTTTGCATTTTTACTAAAGATGGGGTTTTGCCGTGTTGACTAGGCTGGTCTTGAGCTCCTGACCTCAGGTGATCTGGCCGCCTTGACTTTAATCCCATAAGCTCTTAAAAGCAGAGAGCCTGTCTTGGCTGTGTTGAGAGAGAGATGCTACAAGGACCTGAGATGTGAAACTAAGCTGGGAGGACAGATTTGAGGTGACAAGGGACTACCTTTATCTGGCTTTGGAGATGAAGGAAAGGAGGCCACAGACCAAGGAAGGTGTTAAGCTACTCACTCTGGTCACCTGTTAGAGCAGCAATAGGCGTCTTAATAGTATTTTAGCTAGTGATACAGTCTTCAGAGAAGAGGGCAACAAGGCATATACATTTTCACTTCTTTAGACAGGATCACATCAGTCGCCCTCAGAAGTCTGATACAAGTCTCTGGATAAAATCAAGGTGTTGGCTGCATCCCTTTAGGAAGCTCTAGGGGAGACTGTTTCCTTTGTCCGGCTTCTGGAGGCCACCTGCATTCCTTTGGCTTGTGGCCCCTTCCCTCTTCAGAGCATCTCTGGGTAGTGACCACGTCTGCCCTTCCTTTCTGCTTTTAAGGACCCCTGTGATGACACTGGGCACAGTCAGCTAATCCAAGATAACCTTCCCGTCCCAGTCAGCTGGTTAGCGACGTTGATCCCATCTGTGTCCTTGATGCGCCTTGCCCTTGTCACAAGATCTTTAGGGTGTTGCTTTGCCAGCTGGAAACCCCTGTGGCCAGTGGTGTCTTCTGCCTGAGCATTGCTTGCCCTTGCTGGGCTCATTGTGCTCACCTGGCCCAGTAGGCTGCACTTGGCTCATGCCACTGGCCCAGATCCGCATACCTGCCAAGGGTGAGCCACGCACAGAGCGCCGGCGGGTGTGTGGGTGAGCAAGTACAGGGTATCTTCACTGTGTACGGCCAGGTGTGCTGGGTGCTATAGCAGGGCAGGCAGCTCCAGGCACTGGCACAGTTGCTGGCCGTGCAAGAGTGTGACTGGATCAGATGTACCACACGTGGCTTCTGCTTTGGGTACTTGTGTCTGAATGAGGGGCATGGGATGGCACCTGAAAGCTTGGAGATGCCAGGAACTGCTGAGCCCCAAAGAGGATATCACAGCCCTGGCCTGGGGAGCCCGTAGGTCTGGGCTCCCTGGAGGGCCACAGCTCTTCTGTCCTCGTTGCCTGCAACGTGGCAAGTTAGTGTTACAGGAGGGGTCTGTTTCAGCCCTGCTTGTTACAAAGCTCTTTCAGGCTCACCATTGGGCGGGTCCCTAGTTCTTGTCCTGCTTCCTGAAAGAATGAGGTACATGGACAACTGGAGGGTGAGCCAGGTGAAGAGCTTCACTGAGCGACAGAACAGCTCTCAGGCCCGCAGAGGGTAGCTGCTTCCCAAAGGCAGGTTGTTCTGATAAATGTCCAGCTCTCAGTGGAGAGGAGACCTGAAGTGGGTAGCTGCCTCCCGCAGCTGGTAGTCCCGACTTCAGTTAGTCTGGCTGAGTCTGGGGTTGTCAGAGGCTCAGAAGAAAGGAAGTACATGCAGGCCTAGTGAAAGCACTGTAAGTTCCTCCTCCACCTGGGACCGCTAGCCTGGGCTTCAGGCCATTCCCTGGCTTTGAAGGTGAGGTTTCACCAGGGACCTGCCCCTTTCTGTCCAGAAATGTGTCTGCCTCTCGCCATCAACGTGCTGTCCTTGGCACCCAGGCTGTTTGCACCAAGGGGGTTCTCGCAGGCCCATGTTGAGCTGCCCTCAGCCACCCCTGACCTCCTTCCCACACACGTTGCCACCCAGAGTCTGGGGGGGCCCAAGGTAGTGGCGGGGGTGGATGGTGGTGTGTGTGCTGGTGTTGCAGTGCCGCTCCAAGCACACGTACACCCAGGTGGGTTACAAAAGTGCCCAGGCTTGGCCACAACTTCGCTTTGAAATTGGAGTGGGCACCGGAAGTGGGGAGAGACCGGGGAGTGGGAGCAGGCACTTGAGAGCCTGCGGGGAGGGGTGGGGAGGGGAGGCTTCCCGGGCCCTTGAGACCACAGAGATGCCTGGGTCCAGAGCCACAGCTGGGTGGCTGCAGCTATGCCAGGAGGGTGGGGCTCCTGCCTATTAGTAACTCTTGCTGGCTCTGTGGATTGTGCAGCCTATGCCTCCCCTTCTGCAGCTGGCATCCCTGCAGTGGCTGCTCCAGATGGGCTGCTGCTGCCATCACTACGTCCCATGACAGGAGCCTGGGGAGGAGGAGATGGACGCCTGCAGGGGGCTGTTTTTCTGCCTACCACATGTATTAGGCTTTTCCAGTTTTGGGAGCCTGGTATGCCTAAAATGAGAAATCACTGTGGTCTTAATTTGGATTCATCTGAGGGGTGTTTTTGTATGAGGAACGGTATAGCATCTTGAGGCTTAGAAGCGGTGATAAGCATTAACACACTCGTAAGTGTTGTTGACGTTAGTATCTGTGGACTTTTCACCAAGGAACGCTAGCTTGGGAGTTGGCTGCCCTGAGTGTCTGGCTCCCTTTCTCCTAGTTGTGTGGTCTGGTTCTGGGTGTCAGTTCCCATCTAACATGGTAGCTCTAAAATGTGTTAGTCACCTGTCCTTGTGAGTAATAGATGCTCAAAAAAATGACTCTTACTGAAACCAGGGAAGCTGAGCAGGATCAAGGTGGGATCTGCTATGTGAGGAGGACAAAGGCTTTCAGAACTGTGTAGTCCTGAGTCTGAGAACCCAAGAAAACAAAAGCTAACCTGCATCTCCAGGCCTTCCCTTCCCTTGACTATTTCCATTGCAATGGGATGAAGTTCCCCAATTTCCAGAGCCTGACTATTCAAGCAATATTCATGTTAAGTGCACAGCAGCCAACCCTTAGCCAAAGTGGATTCTTCAGTGTCCAAACAGCATTCTTATTTGAGATGTAAGAAGCTTGCTCACCATGGCTGAGCTTTGTGGGGTGAGACCTTGTGATGCTTTTGGAGTGGATGGAAGAGTTAAAACTGCTTTTATTAACCTCAGTTGGAAATCCTGGACCTCTTTAAGTCTGCCATGTGCTGTTGAACAGGTCGCACACAATTCCAGGATGTCCTTTGATGGAGCCAGTAGGAGTTGAAGCCTGACCTGTGCCCCACTCACCAAGCCTGTGAAGCTAAGTATAGGGCTACATCTGCCTCGGGGAAGAAACCTTTCTTTCTCATTTGTGCAGAGGCAACTTAGGCGTTAACAGCAACTTGGTCCCTGGTAATATTCAACTGAAGCTCTCATGCGTTTGGGGCAGTGAGAGGCGAGTTGTTGCAGATCTCACCAGAAACCTAGAAATCAAGCTTGGGTTGTGTCTACACAAACAAGGACTTAACGTACCCTAGGTCTTATTTCTGGGCCCCATGTGGTAATGGTCACACATTGATGGAATGTGCTGAAAAATGAAGGGCTCCATTTGTCATTCATCTTTCCTAAGAGAAACAGGAAGCTTACATGTTGATGTTCTGGGACTCGAGGGTTCTCCTGCGTTCCTTCCATGACAGCCTGGAAAAGTCTTTGTGAACTGATTTGGGAGGATGTGAGGGATACAGGAGATCGGCAAGGAAGACCTATTGTGACTGGCACGTGGCCAGAAATTAGTCCCATGGGCCGGGCATGGTGGCTCATGACTGTAATCCGAGCACTTTGGGAGGGTGATGTGGGTGGATCATTTGAGGTCAGGAGTTTGAGATCAGCATGGCCAACATGGTGAAAACCCTGTCTCTACTAAAAACACAAAAAAATTGGCTGGGTGTGGTTGGGGCATGCCTGTAATCCCACATACTTGGGATGCTGAGGCAGGAGAATCACTTGAACCCAGGAGGTACAGGTTGCAGTGAGCCACAATCATGTTACTGTACTCCAGCCTGGGTGACGGAGCAAGACTGTCTGTCAAAAAAAAAAAAAAAGTCCCATGGCCACTCTTAACTTCCAAGAGGCTGGGAACATAGTCTATATTCTGGGTGATCACGTGTCCCATTGAAAAGTAGGTGTTCTGCCTTGTAGAAGGAAGAAGGAATGGATATTGGGGACTTCAGGGATGTCTACTACGGTGGCTTCCAGAAATGCTCTGGCTACTGGGAAGGTTCTCACGATATGCGTGCAGAATGTTACATACTTCCTTGGCCGTGCTGCACAGCCCAGCCCAACTCAGCAGTCTTCAATGGAAAGCTCTAGAAAGAGGTAGAACAAATAGGACACAAAGTTGAAAGGATGGAAATGGCCCCAGGTGCCTTTTCTCCCATTCTCGCAGCGTGAGTCCCAAGGCCCCTCCTTATGAGGAATCTGACTGGTGACTGCTGTAAAGATAATGACTGTCTTGGGAGAGACGTTTGGCTGCTGGACTTGAGTTCATTTCCTGCCATTGTGCTTACAGAACTGGTTGAGAAGAATCTTACAAACTCCATCTAATGCCGAGGCTGCTGCGATAGAGTCCGTGTGCCCCAGAGGATGCATAAGACAAGTCGTTGGGTAGATGTATAAATCTGAATAAGTCTACTTTTGAAAATCTCATATCAAAATTTTCCTTTGGGGTATGTGTTGTAATATAAATAGTATGTTAGAATACATTTCATTTCTGAACTGAAGAAACCTGTTAGGAATTCATGCTCAAAATTTTTGCTGACAAGGGCGTTTGACAACATTTGAAAGCACTGCACCAAAGAGGTTACATCACAGCAGGCCCCTTCTGGAGCTGCCATCCTCCTGTGCATCTGGACCAGCCCCTTTCCCTAAAACTCATGCATTGGAATCACAGCTGGGGGCGGTGGCTCAGCCTGTAATTCTAGCACTTTGGGAGGCCAAGGTGGCAGGATGGCTTGAGCCCAGGAGTTTGAGACCAGCCTGCACAATCGAGTTAAGACTTCATCTCTACCGGGGGGGGGGGGGGGGGGGGGGGGGGGGGGGAGAAGGGGGGAATAGCCAGGTGTGGTGGCATGTGCCTGTAATTAGTCCCAGGTACTTGGGAGGCTGAGGTGGGAGGATGGATTAAGCCAAGGAGATTAAGGCTGCAGTGAATCGTGACTCTGTCATTGCACTCCAGCCTGGGTGACAGAGTTGGGACCCTGTCTCAAAAGGGGGTATCTGTCATCCATGCTGAAGTTAACATAGTACTGATTTTCTTTTTAGTTCAGGGAGTCGAGGTTTCACATTAGAAATTAACTCACTTGTCTGGTCAAATCCCGTCATCTGGCACAAAACTTCTTTGCAACTGTTGGAGGTTTTTCCATCTGAATATCGTCCTGTTCTGCTTCCTGAATGTGTGGGGTCTTTGCCTCCGCGTTTTTATCCCATGCTTGTTTTATTGACCACGATGGCAAGCTGCCCTAAAGCTCAGACTTGACTTTGTTGAAGAGCAACACGCTCGACTTTGAAGGCAAACCATTTACACATAAAATACAGGCTGATGAGAAGCCAGCCTTTCAAATGGTTGTCTGTTGGTGCCTCTTCAACAGCAGTCTCACCTTTCAAGCTAATGTGCGCAGTTGATAGAGAAGAGCGAAGTTGCTGAGAGCGGCCGAAGACCTTGGATTATCATTTGCTCTCTGGTTGAGTCTGATACTGATCCATGCATCCACCCAACAAATGTTAGGGCACCTGTTCTAGGGGCTAGGAGTCCAGAGAGAATAACACAAACCACGGCCTTGCAAGAGGGCACATTCTAGTGAGTATGAGAGATGGGAACAGATTAATAAGGGAAGTGTACGGTGGGTCTGACCATCATGGAGAAACAAAGGCAAGGATGCTGGGGTGGGCAGGATGGGGGGGAAACGTACCATGTCCAAAGGTCACTTTAAATGAGCCAGGCATGGTGGTTCGTGCTGTAACTCCAGCAGCTTGGGAGGCCAAGGTAAGCAGACCACCTGAGGTCGGGAGTTTGAGACGACCTCTGGCAACATGGTGAAACCCTGTCTCTACTAAAATCATAAAAATTAGCCAGGCATGGTGGCGCGCACCTGTCATCCTAGTTACTCAGGAGGCTGAGGCAGAAGAATCGCTTGAACCCAAGAGGCAGAGGTTGCAGTGAGCTGAGATCATCCTGCTGCACTGCAGCCTGGGTGACAGAGCAAGACTCTGTCTCAGAAAAGAAAAAAAAATGTAGTAGCTAATGGATGCTGGGCTTAATACCTAGATGATGGGATGATCTGTGCAGCAAACCACTATGGCACATGTTTACCCATGTAACAATTTCAGTTGTCCTGCCTCAGCCTTACGAGTAGTTGGGATTACAGGCACGTGTAACCATGCCCAGCTTATTTATGTATTTTTAATAGAGACAAGGTTTCACCATGTTGCAAAGGCTGGTCTCAAACTCCCAATCTCGGGTGATCGGCCTACCTTGGCCTCCCAAGGTGCTGGGATTCCAGGTGTGAGCCACTGCGCCTAGCCTGCATTGGCTGTTCTTTCTGATGCTCTCCTCTCCCACCCCCACCACTGGCCCCAAAGTGTGAGTTGTTCCTCCAATGTGTCCATGTGTTCTCGTCGTTCAGCTTTAACTTATAAGTGAGGATATGCGGTATTTGGTGTCCTGTTCCTGCGTTAGTTTGCTGAGGATAATGCCCCAGCTTCATCCACGTCCCTGCAAAGGACGTGATCTCGTTCCTTTTTACGACCGCATAGTATTGATGGTGTGTATTTACCGTATTTTCTTTATCCAGTCTCTCATTGATGGGCATTTTGCACGTCTAAATATTCCTGTGGATGTCTTGTCTTGGACATGTGAACTACTATTGGGAAGTTAAACAGTTGGATTGCTGGATCATAAGACAGGCATGTATTCAACCTTAGGAGATAGATCAGTCTTCCAAAGTATTTGTACCTATCTGATCTCCCACCAGGGCTGTATGAGAATTAGTTTAATCACATTAGGCCAAAACTTAGTATTTTCTGCCTTTTTCATTTTAGGATTTTAGTAAGTATGAAGTGCTGTTTTAATTTGCATTTTCTTGATGACTAATGACTCAAAGCTTTTTCACATCTTTGTTAGCCCCTCTTTTTTTTTTTTTTTTTTGAGATGGAGTCTCACTCTGTCGCCCAGGCTGGAGTGCAGTGGCACAATCTCAGCCCACTGCAACCTCTGCCTCCCAGGCTCAAGTGATTGTCCTGCCTCAGCCTCCTAAGTAGCTGGGACTACAGGTGTCCGCCACCACACTCTGCTGATTTTTATGCTTGACTTTAGTAGAGAAGAGGTTTCACCATGTTGGCCAGGCTGGTCTTGAACTCCTGACGTGAAATGATCCACCTTCCTCGGCCTTCCAAAGTGCTAGAATTAAAGGCATGAGTCATCACATCTGGCCCATTAGCTATTTTTTAATGAAGTGTCTCTTCAGGTCTTTTGCTCACTTTTCTATCAGGTTGTTCTCCTCATTCCTTTGCAGGAGTTGTTTATTTCCTGCATCTAAGTTGTTTGTGGGATAGGATATTGCAAATATATTTCCCTGCCCTTGGGGCTTGAAGGTCATTGTATTAGCTTTCTGTTGCTGCATTAAGAATTACCACAAACGTAGCAGATTGAAATAGCCTACATGTATAGCTCACTTCTGTAGACTTAGAGTCTACCAGAGCGTGGGTAGGTTTTCTCTTCAAGGGATAATAAAGTCGGACTGAATTCTCACCTGCAGGATGTGGGGAACAAACTTTTAAGTTCATTCTTTTTTTTTCTTTGCTTTTTTGAGAAGGAATCTCCCTTTGTCGCCCAGGCTGGAGTATAGTGGTGCAATCTTGACTCACTGCAACCTCTACTTCCCATATTCAAGCGATTCTCCTGCCTCAGCCTCCTGAGTAGCTGGGATTACAGGCGTGCACCACCACACCTGGCTAATTTTTGTATTTTTAATAGAGATGGGGTTTCACCATCTTGGTCAGGCTGGTCTCAAACTTCTGGTCTCAAATGATCCACTCTCCGTGGCGTCCCCAAGTGCCGCGATTACACCCAAACTCATTCTTGTCACTGACAGGGTTCTGTGCCTTGTAGCCATAGAATCATGGTCCCTGTTGCCTTGTCCATCAGTTGGGGCTGCCATTAGCACCTTAAGGCTACTCATGTTCCTTTTCCACACAGCCGCCTCTATCTGCTAACCCAGCAATGGGAGTTCAAATCCTTCCCACACTTGGAGATTCTGGCCACTTCTGTCTCTGAGCTCTTAATCCAGATTTAAAGGGCCCAGGCAATTAGGCCACCCCCACCCCACATTATCTCCTTTTGAATTAGCTCAAAGTCAACTGATTAGTAACCTTAATTACATCTGCAAAATCCCTTTTGCTTCCACATAAGATACCATAATCACAGGAATCCCATCGGGTCCAGCTCACTCCAGAGCATCAGTCAGGCTGTCAATCGAGAAAAACGATGAGACAGGATTCAGTCATGCTGGGATAAGGATGTGTGCCCAGGAGATAAGTCTATGCCTTTCTCTGAAGATGATTTTGAAGGCTCCAAATTTAGAGAGGGATATTGTGAAATACACAATTCTCATGTAAGAGTGGGGAAGGGAAAAAGTCACTTGTGCCTTTGGTTCTGTGAATCTGCATTTTTTACATAAGACAGATAAAGGGGGCAGAGGAAAAATACAGGGAGTCTACATTTTTACGTAGGATGACATAGAACGGGGCAGAGAACCATCAGACCCACATTTGTACCTGGTGGGCTCTGGGTGACTGCACTTCTAAAGATAAACTATCAATTTACATTGCCATGGTGACATTTTAACAGAAACACCTTAGGCTTAAGGATCTTGGAGCTCACAGTTTCTTCATGGGTAAAATATGGAAGAGGCTTGTAGCTCTTAATCTTGTCACCATCTTGTTTAGGAACCAAAATGGGGAGGCAAGTTTGCGTGACCCAGTTCCCAGCTTGACTTTTTCCTTAGGCTGAATGAGTTTGGGGTCTCAAGATTTATTTTTTATTTATTTTTTTTGAGAGATGGGGTCTTGCTATGTCACCCAGGCTGAAGTGCAGTGGTGTGATCTTGGCTCACTACAACCTCCGCCTCCCAGGTTCAAGTGATTGTCCTGCCTCAGCTTCCCAAGTAGCTGGGAGTACAGGCATGTGCCAACATGCTCAGCTCATTTTTGTATTTATTTTTTTTCAGTAGAGATGGGGTTTCACTATATGTTGGCTGGGCTGATCTTAAACTCCTGACCTCAGATGATCCTCTTGCGTCAGCCTCCCAAAGTGCTCGGATTACAGGCATGAGCCACTGTACCCCGCCTTGTTATGTTGAAGACAAGGTCCCACTCTGTCACACAGGCTGGAGTACAGTGGCACAATCATAGCTCATTGCAGCCTTGACCTCCTGGGCTTAAGCAGTCCTCTTGCATCAGCCTCCCGGGTAGCTAGGAGCACAGGTGCAGGCCACCATGCCTGGCTGATGTAATTTTTAAAATGTTTTTGCAGAGAATGGGGTCTTGGTATATTCAGGCTGGTATCAAACTGCAGGCCTCAAGCAGTCCTCCTGTCTCAGACTCTCAAACTCTGGGATTACAGGCATGAGCCACCATGCCAGGCGGGATCTGGATGTATATTGATAGGAATTGCTGACAAATCGGGTGTGTGAGGCATGAAAGGAAGGACTGAAAGCCAACTCTACAGTTTCTGGCCTACTGACTGCAGTTACTCAGGGACTCTGAGAGGGGAAGATTGGAGGTGGAACACGTTTGAGAGCAAGACCAGGAGCTCCCTTTTGGAAATAGGGAATTTGAGAGGTTGAGATGCCAGGCAACAGTGTCAAGCAAGCAATGAAAATACAGGTCTGTAGCAGTGGAGAACAGCAGGGATTACAGGTGTGAATTTGGGGGTCAATAGTATGTGGCCTCTGGTTAAAAGCATGAGACTGAAGCAGGGTGTGGTGGCTCATGCTTGTAATCCTAGGACTTTGGGAGGCCGAGGTAGGTGGATTGGTGCATTGCCTTGAGCTCAGGAGTTCTAGACCAGCCTGGACAGCATGGTGAAACCCTGTCTCTACTAAAAATAAAAAATTGGGCATGGTGGTGGGCACCTGTAATCGAAGGTTCTCAGGAGGCTGAGATGGGGGAATCATTTGAAGCCAGGAGGCAGAGGTTGCAGTGAGTCGAGAGCGTACTCCAGCCTGGGTGACAGAGCAAGAATCCATCTAAAAAATGAAACCGATAGGAGGCTGAAGTGACTAAAGAAGCAGAGAGAAAAGGGCCTAGTACTGAGCCCTGGGAGGCTGGGGAGATGAGGCTGAACCAGCAGGAGAGGCTAGGCAGGAGTATTACAGGGGGAAAGGAAGCTGGGAGAGGGTGGTGTCCTGGAACCAGGCAAAGAAAGGGTCATGAGAAGGAGAGCATGAGTGGCCACGTGAGATGCTGGGCGAGTAACACAAGGACCAGAACTCAACCACTGGGCTTCACTCTGTTAGTCATTGGTGTCCTTAACTTTACAAGAAGCAGTCTGGGTGCGGTGGCCGGGCCAGCATAGGATCAGAGAGCATCTAAGAGAGGCAGGCCGGGCATGGTGGCCCATACCTGTAATCCCAGCACTTTGGGAGGCTGGCGTGGGAGGATTGCCTGAGCTCTAGGAGTTCGAGACCAGCCTGGCCAACATGGTGTGAAACGTTGTCTCTACTAAAATACACACCCATAGAAAACTATCTGGGTGTGGTGGCCTACACCCACAGCCCCAACTACTCGGTAGACTGAGGCATGAGAATTGCTTGAACCTAGGAGGTGAAGGTTGTAGTGACCTGAGATTGCATCACTGCACTGCGGTCTGGGCGACAGAGTGAGACTCTATCACCAGAGAAAAGAGGCAGGAGGGGAATGTGGAGGTTATGTGTGAAAAAACTATGAGTTAGGATACAGTAGGTTATGCTGCAATAACAAACACCCCCAAAGGGCGTTGTCTTCACACAATAAATTTGTTCATTGCTGAAGGTATCCATTCAATACAGGCCAACTGGGGGCTTTGGGCATTGTGGCTCCCTTGGGAGAAGGATGGTGGAGGGTCTCTCCACATGAGCTTGGTGATCGTCACCCACAGCAGAGGGAAGGGAAGGTAGATCCCACACCAGCCTTCTGAGCTTACCCCTGGAATGGACACACACCACTTCCTTTCAAATGTCATTGGCCAAACCAAGATGCACGACTGCTTCTAACCTCACAGAGGGCCTAGAAGAGGAGAACCAGGGGTATCCACAGATGGCACTCAGGAATCACACAAAAGGCACAACCTGTGCTTGAAGCTTTCTGCAGATGATTCACTCAAATATTTGAGGATGAATCGCTCTGGAAGTTACTCTAGGGGCTGAGAGGGCAGCCAGAGAGTAAGGCGAAGTCCCCACTCCCACTTTGCTCTCTGGAACGCAGCAGTGTGTTCAGTGCTGTTTCAGACAGAATGGCCAAGGAAAACCTCCCTGAGACTATGAATTGAACAGGGTGAGGAGGATTCCATAGGCACAAGTGTTTGGGTCAGCCTCAACTTGAGCCCGGGACATGCTGGGCCTGGGGAGTTAGGAGATAGGTGCGGTGGGCAGGAATCAGGGCCACTAACACCAGTGGGCTGCAGCGAGGGGCTAATGTTTCAGTTCAAGCCCGCAGGCAGCTGTGGATGAACTTCCAGTATGGGGAATGACCTCTGATTCTATTTTATCCTTTGACGTGGAGTCTGCTGTTGCTCAGGCTGGAGTGCAGTGGCACCATCTTGGCTCACTGCAACCTCCATCTCGCACCGTCTCCCAGGTTCTAGCAATTATTGTGCCCCAGCCTCCCAAGTAGCTGGGACTACAGGCATGTGCCACAATACCTGGCTAGTTTGTGTATTTTTGGTAGAGACAGGGTTTCACCATGTTGGCCAGGCTGGTCTTTGAACTCATGACCTCAAGTGATCCACCTGCCTCGGCCTCCCAAAGTGCTGAGATTACAGGCGTGAGCCACTGCGCCCAGCCTCTGATTCTATTTTACAAATATCGCTGGCTACAATAGAATAACTCTGTGATAAGAGAATGAATTATTGATACATACAGCACTGTGGATGAATCTCAAAAAGATTATGCTGAGTAAAAGAAGCCAGACGGGACTGTTTGCACACTACAAGATGTGATTTACATGACATCCGGGAATAGGCCAGCTCCTCTATGGTGACAGAAAGCAGAAAGCGGCCGCCTGCTGAGTTCGGGGTGGGAATTAGCTGGAAAGGGGCGGGAGGGAACATTCTTGGTTGGACGATGCTGTATTTTGCGAGGAAGTCACAAGCATGTGTTACGTATGCACATAGGAGATACACATATATACACCTGTTTAAAATACAGCTTATGGGGTGGGCACGTTGGCTTACGCCTGTAATCCCAGCAGTTCAAGAGGCAGAGATGAGAGGATTGTGTGAGCCCAGGAGCTCGAGACCAGCCTGGGCAACATGGCAAAACCCCAACTCCACTGAAAATACAAAAAATTGGTCTGGCGTGGTGGTGCGTGCCTGCAATCTTAGCTACTCATGAGGCTGAGATTGGAGGATCGCTTGAGCCTGGAAGTTGACAGCACCACTGTACTCCAGCCTGGGCAACAGGAGTGACACCCTGTCTTAATACATACACACACATATTGTGTATATATATATATAGCTTATGTGTTTACATCATGGAGGCGTATGTGTGCGTAAAAAATATTTGGTTTATTATGGAGGAAAAGGTAGGGGGGATAGGCCAGAGAGTAGCAGAAGGCTTTTGGTGTGTCCCAACAGGTGCTCATGGTGACCTGGGACAGCATGGCAGCGCAGATGGAATGATGTAGATGGGTGTGGGTGGAGAGTGTGTCCTTTTTTTTTTTTTCTTGCAATAGAGTGTCACTGTGTCACCCAGGCTGGAGTGTGGTGCTGCAATCTCAGCTCACTACAACCTCTACCTCCCAGGTTCAAGCAATTCTGTCACCTCTGCCTCCTGAGTAGCTGAGATTACTGGTGTACACCACCCCGCCTGCCTAATTCTTGTGTTTTTAGTAGAGATGGGGTTTCTTCATATTGGCCAGGCTGGTTTCAAACCGCTGACCTCAGGTGATCGGCCCGCCTCGGCCTCCCCAAGTGCTGGGATTACAGGGGTGAGCCACCACGCCAGGCCAGGTTGGTTTCTTTCTAGGGCTGTTGTGATGCGTGACCATGAACTTGGTGGCTTTGTAGAAGTTTGTTCCCCAGCAATTGCAGAGGCGAGAAGGCTGGAATCGCAGTGTTGATGTGCCGCTCCTTTCTCTGAAGGGCTCTTCTTTGGCTTCCTGTGGTTTTTGCCACTCCTGGGCATTTCTCAGTGCAAGGCTTTGTGGCTCCAGGCTCTGCCTCCTCTTCACCGAACCTTTTCTTGGTCATCTATGTGTTCTCCTTTCTTAGAAGGGCTCCAGGCGTGACATGGAGGACCCGCTCTAATTTAGTATGACTTGACCTTAATGTAACTAACTATGTCTGCAAGGACCCTATTTCCAAATAAGGTCACATTCTGAGGTTCTGGGAGGACCTGGATCTTACGGGGACATTCATCAGCACATGACAGGTATTGAAGGTGGAGCAGATGGGACTCGCTGATGTGCCCGGTATTGTGAGAAGTGGGTGAAGGCAGAAGATTCGGGTATAATTGAGGTGTGAGCTTGAAATGCGGGGTGGAGGTGCCTGTCTGTACCATCATGAGAGACTGAAGGGACAGAGTTGGGGAGGCCTCAGAGTTTCTGCTTGGGCCATGTTACATCTGAGATGTGTACCAGATACCTACATGGGAGCAGTCATGAGTGTATGGACAGTGTTGAAAGCAGCAGATAATAGTGGGAAAGGGTGTAAACAGGAAGAGAGAAGGGGTCAAACACCCAGCCTTGAGCCCTTAACCTTGAGAGGTTTCCAAATGGAGAGACTCAGGTACAGCAGCTTTTGTGATGGTTCAGATAGAAACAAGTGCAAGCTACAGTACCAACAGTCCAAGAAAAAAACGCAGATTAGGCCGGGCGTGGTGGCTCACGCCTGTAATCCTAGCACTTTGGGAGGCCGAGCTGGGTGGGTAACCTGAGTTCAGGAGCAGACTGGCCAACACGGCTAAACCCCATCTCTACTAAAAACACAAAAATTAGCTAGGTGTGATGGCACGTGTCTGTAATCGGGAGGCTGAAGCACAAGAATCGCCTGAACTGGGGAGGTGGAGGTTGCAGTGAGCTGAGATCGCACCACTGCACTCCAGCATGGGTGACAGAGTGAGACTCGGTTTCAAAAAAAAAAAAAAAAGCAAATTAAGACATTGCAGTTGCACTGCAGAGAAATCAAAATTATTTTCCATGCATTCATGTATCTTCAAGCAACCTCCTCAAATTCATCTAACTCACTTCATGCAGAACACGGAAGCACTTCCAGTTTTCAAAGAATGAAAAAGCTGTTATGGCTACTCGGGGACTGAGGCAGGAGAATTGCTTGAACCCAGGAGGTGGAGGCTGCTGTGAGGCGAGATCGCTACACTGCACTCTAGCCTGGGTGACAGAGTGAGTGAGACTCCGTCTCAAAAAAAAAAAAAAAGGCTGTCATAACAATTCATCCTCAGAACATCTCGAGCCTTGCTTGGAGTGGGATGTTGCTTTTGCTCTTCCTCGTCAGCGTTAACTAACCACAGGGAGGGACATTGAGGGAGAGCCCCTCTCCAGAGGACACAGGATACAGGGGTGTCCTAGATTTCTGCTGCTATGAACCCTTGTCCTTGAAGGGAGGCAGTGGGATCCTCTTCAGGGATGAGGGCGAGCTGAGGTCTCATGATCCAAGGAAGCTTGCTTTCCTTTTTTTTTTTTTTTGAGATAGGGTCTTGCTCTGTCATACATGCTGCAGTGCAGTGGCATGATGATGGTTCACTGCAGCCTCAACCTCCCAGGGCTCAGGTAATCCTCCTAACCCAGCCTCACAAGTAGCGAAGACTACAGGCATGTGCCACCACACCCAGCTATGTATTTACTTACTAATTATTTTGTAGAGATGGAGTCTTACTATGTTGTCCAGGCTGGTCTTGAACTCCTGGGCTGAAGCCATTCTCCTGCCTTGGCCTCCTGAAGTGCTGGAATTACAGATGTGAGCCACTGCACCCTATCCCACAGAGGCTTTTGAGGTCCAGATAAACCCCCATCCCCTGGTTCCAGTTCTGGTTCACCTGAGTTGGGTTGTCTACGCATGGCAGAGGCTTGGAAGACCAACATGTCACGCCCATCCAGAGAGTAGCTGCTCAGTGGCCAGACGTGAGGCACATGCAGCCATTACTGAGACGCAGGTCAGAGCCTAGGGCCCAGTTGGTGTCTTCACAGCCAGGCTTTCAGGGAAATCTCGTAGATGGTGGTGGGATAATTAGGCCTTTTCACCAGGAGAGAGGGAGAAGAGCCAACAACGCAAGTGATCGTTAGTTAGTTCATTCATTCACTGAATTATTCTTTCACTTAACTATCTGTCTATTGTGTTCCGGCAGTGGTGAGTAAAATCAATGTGGTCCCCTTCCTCTCCAGCCCTCTGGGTGATGCTGGGGTATGCTCAAGTGTGCAGCCCGCTGAGGAACTGAGCTGGGTGGGTTTTTAGTGTCACTCCGGGGAGACCAGGAGCTGAGCAAGCACACTGCCCGGGCTGAAGGCACAGAGAGCTGCTGCCACCCAGACAGCAACCCCCGCTGGCGTTGGAGGAGGGTGGTGGAGGGACCCAGGGTTGTCAGCCTCTGGTGATGGGGTTTCACCACACTCAGTGCCTCTGTTACCTACGGTAATGATGCAGATGTTCCCGAGGCAGAAGGTGGCCTCCCTGAGCTGCAGGTCACACTCATGTCCTGGGGTGACAGTTTGGCAGGTCACTGCAGGGGTACTATCAAATTCCAGAGCCCGTGCAAACAGGACTCAGCTTGCTGTTTCCCAGAACTCCTAGTTCCATAAAGAGCAAGAACACGGAGTGACACTGTTCCTTAGGAGAAAGTGAGGGCAGGGAATGGAGCACACAGACTTGGCGGGCAGGTGGCTCATGGAGAAGTAAGGATGTCTGTGACTTAACAACATGGAATTAGAAGAAACCAGTTTTCTTCCTAGAAAAGACAAGTCTTGGCTGAGTTGCTCATCTCTCTGTGCCCATGATACCTCGGGGAGCATGT
Source organism: Trachypithecus francoisi (assembly GCF_009764315.1). Classification (NCBI taxonomy): domain Eukaryota; kingdom Metazoa; phylum Chordata; class Mammalia; order Primates; family Cercopithecidae; genus Trachypithecus; species Trachypithecus francoisi. The sequence goes on from NW_022681460.1 coordinate 102,353,887, forward strand.
TAGGTGTTCCAGGCAGGCAGGGGTTAGGCTGGGGTACAGGAACCCACTGAACGCTGCAGAGATCCCCTCCCTCCCCGCCTCCCTCCCCGCCTCCCTCCCCCTTTCCCCCCTGCAACACGCAGTGCTCGCACTTAAGTCTGCCTTCCAGTGCTGTGTGGCTTTGGGCACGTTTCACCACCTCTCTGGGCCTCAGGTTCCTGCCAGCATTGCTGTAAGTCTGTGAGTGCTTTGAAGGGTAATACATGAAGGGCTTAGCCCAGGACCCTGGCACACGGTGCTCAGTCAATAAAAGTAACCATCATTAGCAACATAGGGTGTCCTGAACTGAGTCTATGGGTCTCTGCCTGCCATGTTGAAACGAGTCTCCACAGCAAGGGGATGGGAGTGACCATCTATTGAGCACTTACTGTATGCTCAATGCTTCATCCCCTCATTTGTTCCTCCTGACAACCCCATGAGGTGAGTAATTCTGACAAACTGAGGCCTCGGAGGAGCAGGTACGTGTTCCAGCCATTCTCCATGTCGTTCCTGAGTCTTTGAACTGCTTTTTAGGTTTTTTTGGTTTCTAGGTAATTTGCCTTCTCCAAATCTGTTTCCGTGTTGGGGAAAATGGGGGTGGAGAATCCCTGCCTCATGGGACTGAGGATTTTAAATAAGACAAGGTGGCCAGAGGCTCCCTGGTGCCTTCACTGTCTGAGACATTTCTGGATCCTGGATCATGCCCCAGGCATCTTGCCATGGACCAGGACCAGGGTCAGAGCAGAGAAAGTGGAAGAATGAGCTAGGGGAAGAGTGTGAAGAATTGAACGACAGCTGTGTTTGCAGATATGAGGAGACTCTTCAGAAACACTCGCTTGGGGGATGAGCGGTGCTCTCAGCACTCTACACATCTTACTCATTTTTAAAACAATGAGCAACAGGAAGGTCATTTTCCTGATTGAAGACACTGAGGCCCAGAGAGGTTGATAGAGAAGGCTCAACTCCCATAGCCAGGTGGGGCAGAGCTGGGCCTGGAGTTTGGTAGGAGACCCCCACCTCATGCCCTTGACACTCATTCCGACAATCGGTGACTTTTTTTTTTTTTCTTTCTTTGAGACAGTCTCACTCTTGCCCAGGCTGGAGTACAACGGCATTCTTTTGGCTCACTGCAACCTCCGCCTCCTGGGTTTAAGCAATTCTCCTGCGTCAGCCTCCTAGGTAGCTGGGATTACAAATGTTCAATACCACGCCCGGCTAACTTTTGTATTTAGAGTAGACCCAGGGTTTCACCATGTTGGCCAGGCTGGTCTCCAACTCCTGACCTCAGGTGATCCGCCTGCCTTCCAAAGCGCTGGGATTACAGGCGTGAGCTACCACGTCCAGCCAGTCAGCGCCTTTTCATGCGTGGGCTTGCAAGGGGTTCTGTTCTTCCATCTGATTTTTCTGGTCTGAATATCGTGTTTGAGGGGGTGACCCTGGGAAATTGTGAAGCGCTGACTGTGTCATCAGAGGGAAACCCCCCTCCCCCATGGACTGCCAGCATAGCTCAGAAGTCACGTGGCCCAGCCCTGCCTTGGGTGGTAACTCCCATCTATTCTGTGTGATCAAAAAGTTAACCTCTGCCCATAAGCCACTGAACAGCCCTGTGACAAAATGTTACCCTTGTCTGACTTAAAATCTTCAGCAAACTTGGTTGGCCATCTCAACTGGTGTCATTTCATCATCATCCTCCTAGCTGCCCTTTCACTCAGTGGGCAGGGCTAAGATTTTTGAATGGAAAAGCTTCGGTTTGAATTGGCAGTAATGGTGCGTCGAAGCTGCGGGCACTCGGGTAAGCTTCTTGCCTCTCTGGGCTTCAATAATCTCATCTGTGAAATCGGGGTGATGACTAAGGATTTTACTGTGGTAAAATACATGGAACATAAACTGTCTAATCTTAACTATTTGTCAGTGTGCTGTTCTGTGGTATTCGGTACATTGACATGATTATGCGGCTGACAGTGTCATCCATCTCCAGATGTCTTTCATCTTCCCAAACGGAAACTCCGCACCCATTAAACATGAACTTCTCATCTTCCCTTCCTCCAACCCCTGGTCACTGGCACTTTATCTTCTATCCCTATGAATTTGACTCTTCTAGGAAACACCGTAATGCATTCATACAGAAACGCCCATTCTTTCTGATTGGTTTATTTCAGTCGGCATAATATCCTGGCTATTAGTCCATTCTCATGTTGCTATAAAGAATTGACTGAGGCCGGGCACAGTGGCTCATGCCTGTAATCTCAGCACTTTGGGAGGTCCAGCTGGGTGGATCACCTCAGGTCAGCAGTTTGACAGCAGTCTGACCAACATGGTGAAACGCTGTCTCTGCTAAATACAAAAATCAGCGGGCATGGTAGTGTGTGCCTGTAATCCTAGCTATTGAGGAGGGAGGCAAAGGCAGGAGAATCGCTTTAACCCAGAAGGTGGAGGTTGCAGTGAGCTGAGATTGCAGCACTGCACTCCAGCCTGGGTGACAGAGTGTCTTTAAAAAAAAAAAAAAAAAACTACCTGAGACTGGGTAATTTATAAAAAGATTTAATTGACCACAGTTCTAGTAGGCTGTACAGGAAGTATGGCTGGAAGGTCTCGGGAAATTTACAATCATGGCAGAAGTCGAAGGGGAAGCAGGCACATCTCATCATGGTGGAGTAGGAGAGACAGTGAAGCGGGAGGTGCTACACACTTTTGAATGACCAGATCTCATGAGAACTCTCTTGCTATCACGAGAACAGCGAAGGGGAAATCTGCCCCCATGATCCAATCACCTCCCACCAGGTCCCTCCCCCAACACTGGGGATTACAATTCAACCTGAGATGTGGGTGGGGACGCAGCCAAACCATATGAGTCCTCAAGGTTTATCCATGTGTCAGCACTCCCTTCGTTTTTAAGGGAGCACTGAGCACTCTTCCCTTGTGTGGAAAGAGCCAGTGTTTTTGACTCATTCATCAGGATGATTTTCAGGATGAGAGGCCATGTCCTGTTATTGCTGCAGGAAATGTAACCTAAATCCTTTAGGATAACATCAAACTGAATTCTTTTTTCATCCAACTTTTAGGTTCAGAGGTGCATTTTTGTTACCTGGGTAAAATTGGGTGTCATGGGGTATGGTGTAGGGATTATTTTGTCACCCAGGTAATAAGCCCTAGTATCTGATGGGTAGTTTTTCAGGCTCCAAGGAGGCCCCAGTGCCTGTTGTTTCTTTCGTGTCCATGTGTACTTGATGTTGAGCTTTCACTTGTGAGAACATGTGGTGTTTGATTTTCTGTTCCTGCACGAATTCTCTTAGGATAATGGCTTCCAGTTGCATTCATGATGCTGTCCAGGAAGTGATTTTGTTATTTTTTATGGCTGCATAGTATTCCATTATAGCACATTTTCTTTATCAGATCGACCATTGGTGGGAACCTAGCTTGATTCCTTGTCTTTGCTACTGTAAATTCTTTAGGTGCTCTCAGCATCATCACAGACAACACGTGTCACCCAACAGTGCACTTTATTCTCGGTATTTGAAACACATTTCCTAATTGCCCCTCCCCAGGCCTGTCTCATTGTTTCTAGATCCCAGGGCTCAGTGTAGGGCTGGCATGGAGAGATGGAACCCCTGGCTAGCATAATGCTGGCCACACTGCCTCCCTCAGCTGACCACTGGTGGCCAGTTTCGAGGAGTTGCTGGATGCCTGTGTTAGCCCTGGGGTTGGCACTTAAAGGGTGACATCTGGAAGGAACACTAGTTCCCTGTCTTTTCTGGCTTCCAGAGGCCGCCTGCATTCCCTGGCTGAAGGCCCTTCCACCATCTTCCAAGCCAGCAGGGTGACGGCTTCAAGTCTCTCTAATGCTGTTCCTTGTCTCTCTCCTACCACCATCACGTCTCCTCTCCTGACTGTTCCAAGAACCCTTCTGATGCCACTGGGCCTGCCTGGATGATCGGGATGATCTCCCCATCTCCAGATCCTCCCGTTAATCCCATCTGCAAAGGCCCTTGCACCACGTGGATTGCTTCCTGGAGCTGCTGGTCATGAGCGACCATAAGATGGTGGCCCAAAACAAACGTATTCTTTCAGTTCTGGAGGCCAGAGGCCTGAATTCAAGGTGTCGGTAGCGCTGGCTGCTTCTGGGGGCTCTGAGACTGGGCGCCCCGTGCCCCTCTCCTGGCCTCTGGTGGTTGCCAGCATTCCTGGACGCTCCTTTGGTTGTAGCTGCCGCACCGCAGTCCCTGCCTGTTTTCACACGATGTCTTCCCTCTGCTGTCTTCCCCTTCCGGCAGGGGCACCAGTCACTGGATTACTAGTACCCACTCGAATGCAGTGTGACCTCGTTTTGATGACATTTGCAAAGATCCTGTTTCCAAATAAGGCCACATTCAGGTTCTAGGCAGGCATGAGTTATGGGGGATACTGTTCAACCCACTGCCCCTTGTAAGGTCATACATTCACAGGTTCATGGGATTTGGGTGTGGATGTCTTTGGGGCCATTGTTCAGTCTGTCACAGATGGCATCTCACAGATGTATGGGGACTTTAGGAAAAACAGTCCACGTGGAGAATCCAGGCCTTGTTGGCACATGTCATCAAGGGTCACAGAGGTCGAACTTGATGCACAGTGATGCATTCATTACTCATCACATGAACATCATAAAGAATCCTCAGAATATTCAGCTACAAATGTGGGGCATTTATTATCGGGGCAGGCCTTGAGGCCACTCTCAGGACGAGTTTCTGTGACAGCCCCCCACATCGCTGCCTCTTCATAGCAGATCTTAGGGTTTTGTTTTGAGACTGGGGCTTGCTTTGTTGCTCAGGCTGGAGTGCAGTGGCATGATCACGGTTTACGGCAGCCTCTGCCTTGTGGGCTCGAGCGATCCTTCCCCTCAGCCTCCTGAGTTGCTGGGACACAGGCATGTGCCAACACACCCGGCTAGTTTGTGTATGTGTGTACGTACATGTTTTTTGTTGTTGGTTTTTTTTTTCTTTTTTCTTTTTTTTTTTTTTAAGAGATGGAGTCTTACTATGTTGCCTAGGCTGGTCTCTAACTCCTGAGCTCAAATGATCCAACCCGCCTTGGCCTCCAAAAGTGCTGGGATTGCAGGTGTGAGCCGCTGCATCCAGCCAATACTTTTTGTTTGTTTTGTTTTGAGACAGTCTTGCTCTGTTGCCCAGGCTGGAGTGCAGTGGCGTAATCTCTGCTCACTGCAAGCTCCGTCTCCGCCTCCCGGGTTTATGCCATTCTCCTGCTTCAGCCTCCTGAGTAGCTGGGACTACAGGTGCCCACTATCATGCCCGGCTGACTTTTTCTATTTTTAGCAGAGACGGGGTTTCATCATGTTAGCCAGGATGGTCTCGATCTCCTGACTTCATGATCTGCCTGCCTTGGCCTCCCAAAGTGTTGGGAGTACAGGCGTGAGCCACTGTGCCCAGCCCCGGACAATGCTTCTTAAAGCATTGTCTGCCATGGGTCAGCTCACCAGAAGCAGAGCAGGGCCGGGCCGGGCAGGCATCCTCCAGAGGGTTGTAATCAAGTGACTGACCCAAACCAGTGTTAAAGGTCACAGTGGGTGCTGCATGGAGAGGAGCCTGAATGGCAGTGTGATGGCACGGGGTGGGGGGGTGACTGGGTAGGGCAGTGCGGCACTCACATCGTGACAGGCAATGGCAGCTCTGACCATGGTGGTGGTGAGGGGTGGAGGGTGCTGGAAGCTGTCAGATCCACATCTGTTTCAGGGGTGGAGCCGAGGGCAATAGTGCACCTTACCTGTCTTGCTCACTGCTGTATGCTTGGCAACCGGTATACACTAGATGCCTGTTTCTTATGGGAGTGAATAAGTAAGAACCTGGTCAATTAGATGGGAGTTAGGGGACAGGAAGAGGCAAGGACTGGTGGCCTTTACAGCTGCTAAGATGGAGCACCTACTTCCTCAACTGGGGAAAGTCACGGGTGGGAGCAGTTTTAGGGCAGAAAACAAAGAGAGGCCTCTTAGTTTGGTTTGAGATGCTTGTGAAGTGATGCCGATGGAGTGTTGGTTAGACAGTCGGACGTGAGGCTGACATAGCTTTGGGAGATGATGGTCCACAGAGCTCTGCTGCCCAATCCAGGAGACACCAGTTATACAGGACACAGAGCACTTGAGATGCAGCTCATCCAAGCTCAGCTGTGCAGTGCATAAAATAACACCGGTTTGGTAGACTTAGTACCCCAAATGCAAAATACATCAACATGTTTCAAAAGATGGCATGCTGAAATGACCATGTCTTGGATGTAGCGTGTTAAATGAAATATACTATTATAGTTTTGACCTGCATTTTAAAAGTATTTTTAATGGGTTACTAGAATTTGTTTTTGTGAAACAGGATCTCTGTTACCCAGGCCAGAATGCAGTGCTATGATCACTGCTCACTGCAGATTTGAACTACTGGGCTCAGGTGATCTACCTGCCCTGGCCTCCTGAGTAGCTGGGAAGACAGGCACACACTACCATGTGTAGCTAATTTAAAAAAAAAAAAAAAACTTTGTAGAGACAGAGTTTGGCTATGCTGTCCAGGCTGGTCTTGAATACCTGGCCTCAAGCTGTCTTCCTGTTTCAGCCTCCCAAAGTGCTGGGGTTACAGGCCTGAGCCACTGTACCTGGCTGAAAATTTTAAATGGCATACATGGCTGACATGGCATTTCTGCTGGACAGCGCTGGTGGTGGTGGCATTGGGGGGGTCACTTAGGATGGTGCAGGGCAGGAGCAGCAGCCTGAAGACAATGCCCTGAGATCCCTCTGCACTCCCCTACGTGCGGCCTCCTGATTTAATGCCCACGGCAACACAGCTGTGGAGTGCCTGGCATGGTACCCATGTCACCCACCCCCCAAAAATGGTTACATGTCGCCTCCATCAGTGACAGCCCACAGCAGCCTTGGCCCAGCTGGGCTTTGAGGGCCACCTGTAACAATGCCCTGCATGCGGCCCTGGTGGGAGCTTACCCTACACCTGGATTCTCATCCCAGGAGCCTTTCTTTTCTCAGTTACCATAACTGGGTTAAAAATCTTGACTACCTTGTTACAGGGTCTGAGTATTTGAGCCAGTGTGAATTACTTGGGAGGTGCGGGGGCAGCATAGAGTTTCTTCTTATTCTCTAGATCTCAGCTTTAAAAGTCACTTTAGCCAGGCAGGTGCGGTGGGCTCACACTTGTAATCCCAGTATTTTGGGAGGCTGAGGTGGGTGGACCACCTGAGCTCAGGAGTTCCAGACAAGCCTGACCAACATGGAGAAACCCCATCTCTACTAAAAATACAAAAAAAAAATTAGCCAGGTGTGGGGGTGCATGCCTGTAATCCCAGCTACTCAGGAGGCTGGAGCAGGAGAACTGCTTGAAACCCGCGAAGTGGAGGTTGCGGTGAGCCAAGACCGTGCCATTGCACTCCAGCCTGGGCAACAAGAGCAAAACTGTCTCAAAAAAAAAAAAAAAAGCCACTTTACCCAAAAGGACCCCTTGGCCTTAGCTGTATGACTCTCCACTGGCTCCCCCTTCCCCCCAGGGGACCTCTGGCCATGTCTGGACATCTGTCTGTCTAAAGGGGTATCCCTGGTCCCTGGCATCTAGCAGGTGGAGGCATCCTACGATGCATGGGACAGTCCCACACAACAGAGAATCATCCAGTCCCCAATGTCAGCAGTGCCTAGGATCTCTGATCCCTGTCACTCTTCTGCAATATTTACTGTGGTCTGAAATTATCCAGATGGTTGACTTCTTTAACAAAATGTCTTTGATCTGCCTGCTTCATGTCCACTGACTCCCACAGTGCACCTTACCTGTCTTACTGCTGTATGTCCAGCACCTGGTATATAGTAGGTGCCTAATGGTCTGTTTCTTATAGGAGCGAACACATAGGTACCTGTAATGAGTTTTTTTTCCTATATGAAATTTTAATTCTACATTGCCAGTTTATCCAGATCTGCCTAATATAATTAACTCAAAATGAGATTTTGTTCCATTTCAATTCAGTTGATCACACATGTATTAAAAGTTCACCTCAATCTCCAGTTGTTGAAAAAGAATTGAGACAGAGACCGTCCACTGAAGTATCTAATTTATAAAATGTCACCATTTTTATTTTGTCATTGTAAAGAGGTTTATCTCAACCAGGCTGTAACAAAATTTCCACAGCTTATTCCAAAAGAAAATATTAATACAAGAGATCTTAAAAAATTAAACACATTTGTTTAAAAATCCTATTATGTAAACCTTAACATAAGAGGGTACTTAAGATAATACTACAGGTTTCAGGGCGTTTCTGCAGACTTCTAGACCTTATGTAGACACAGACTATCATAGACTCTAGATACAGTCCTCTTACCCCTAAGACGGCTCACTGGGACCCGATCATGGGCACCCCCCAGTGGGGTTACCATCGCTCCTACACTCAAAAGCCTCGCTTCTCTAAGAAGTCGGTGTCAGATGACTAAGTGTTCTACCTGACAGCTAAGCCAGGGATGAAGAGAGGCCGACATTATTAGGATGAAGCCTGGATAATAAAAACTAATTAGCTCTACCCCCATTCCCTTCACTCCGGGAAATTTATGGTCTTTGGGGTCACTTATTGAGCGTTTACTTGCTCTGGGTGCAAATGTACGATCCACCATTGTGTGTGCTTCTGTCCTCAGTCCCGATTTTTGCAAGGACATCCTGTCTTTCCTACACGGACCATGAATGAGTGGTGGTTCCCTTTCATGGAGACCAGCGGCAGAGCTGAGCAGATTCGAGGGGAAGCGGGGGGCCTGGGTGAGTGGTTTTCTGGTTAGGATGGGAAAACATGTATGTAGCAGTAAGAACTAAATCCCTGGGCCTTAAACCACCTGTGAATCTAGAATCTTCTGCCAGCAGGGCTGCTTGCTCAACCATCTTTTGAGGAAGCCAGATTTCTTTTTCACTTCTCTAGAGAAACTATAAGGAAGGATATGCAACTTGGTTGCTGAGATTTAGAAACAAGCGTGTGCTCCATTACAGACTTAAGTTACCCAAATCAGGCCCATAAGATGGCAATGGCTCATGGCTAGAGTGAGGAATACCAGAGACAACTGATCCAGGTGCATTACAACAGCTGTGGGAAGATAAGCTACGGGATCTGGTCTGCCCAGAGCCAGGAGACCCTGGATGCTACACCCTGATTCCTACTGACCCAGGAGCTGAAGCTTGATTTTAGAAACATAACATTGTGTATTACAAAAAATGAACTTTTTTGGCACAGAAATGAGACAAAATATACAGTGCTACAACTGTGCAAAATCACAGAAGCCAATCTGAAAACAGCAAATATTTAACAGTAGCTTTAATGAATTAATGCACAATATTTTGATGTTACCATTGGCCTTACTAATGGCAGATGCCTGTCTTCCAGAAACGCCCCATGTCGGCCGTGACTCTGAGCGAAACCGCAAGACAGAGTCGAGACAATCACTGCCTTAGGGGTTGAAACCCAGGCACGAGGCTGCCCTTTGTGGGATTTCCAGAAGACTTCTAGACCTTATGTACACACAGACTATCACAGACTGTAGATACACGGCCCTCTTACCCCTAAGATGGCTCCCTGGGACCTGATCATGGGTACCCCCCCGCAGTGGGGTTACCATTGGAGGCCAACTGGCCTCCTAGCCAGTGTGATGTGCGGGGGGAAGGAGGAGTGAGGTGAGGTCTTGTTCAGGTCCCAGGAGCTGAAAACCCAGCCTGCCCTTTGCCATCAGTTCTGTGCCAAGGTCAGAAGATGCTTCTGGAGTGCAGGGCCTCCCCAGCATAGGCACTGCAGCTCACATAGGAGCTTGGCGGAGGAACGAAGTATGGATTCTGGGGGTGGCCGGAGAGGGAGGGGAACAGAACTCAGCTGGGCCTCCCTGTGAGGGGCCAGATGGAGTCGCAGCCCCACGGGGGCTTGAGCAGGTGGGGCAGGAAGGCCGAGGCCTAGAACCCCATGACTTGGTCCTCGGGGTGGATAAATCGGCCCATGCAGAACCAAGAGAGGCAGCCACAGCTCACCTGGGCCACAAAGCCCTGGCTCAGGCTGTTAGGATAAGCCGCCTCCAGAAGGCAGAGCTGCCGCGCATCAACGAGGCAGGCTGGTGGGCTTCCCTCCCGTTTCCAACCCTGGATTGTGATCACTGGTCTCAGTGCCTGTTTGCTGCATCAGTTACAGCCGTGCTATCAATCCGCCTGGTGTAAATGACTGGTCGCCTCTGGTTTTAAAGCACAATGCTACCTGCCATGGTTCTAAAGAATTAAATGGTTATCAAAGAATTCACCTTAATAAGTTCCAAAGTATAAAGCAAGGCCAAGGGCTGTGATAGACCCAGTCCACCTTCCTCCTCTTCCTCGATCTTGCAAGATGGCACCCTCGCTTACTTCACTGGATGATCCCTTTTGCAGCCAGCAGGTCCCTAGATGCAACTGGTGACTGGATGTGAGGATGGCTGCCACCACGGCCTGTAAGAACTTCTGTGAAAGTGTCTTCCTCCACCAGGGCCTGCCAGTACAGAGATGCGGGTGGCTTTGAACCCCAGCTCCACAATCTACAATGGCTTGCCAGCAACGTGAGTGGAGTATACTGCTAAGTGCGAAACAAAGAAGCTAGAATTTCAGACTGATTTCAGGAAGAGTGGTGAAGAAAGTTCTGTCTCAGGTCAGGAGTGCAGGGCTGGGCTAGGTTTCTAGCAGCCTTTAACCTCCCTTCCTGGAAGCGTCTGTCTTTCAAGGAGAGACACCTCTGCCCAGCCCTACGGTTCCTGAGTCTTCTTTCATCTGGGGGAGAAGAAGAAATGACATGATGCAAAAGATGGAATCCGGTGATGTTCTGTTTGAGTCAGAGCAGGCCATGGAGAGAAGGATTCGGCGTGAAATTCTTCCTCCCAGCAGAGGTGGTCCCAGAAATCCAAGGCCCTTGAGAGACAGGCAGGCCCCCCTGGTTCTCCTCTGAATGGGCGAGGGGGCTTCCTTTCTGAGATGCTGACTTTGGAAACTCCCGAGTAATCTTGTGTGAAGGAGACAGACGTGAGGTGCAAAGGATCCTATCCACAGGGGTATCTTTGCCACTGATGGGCCATGGGCTGAGCTAACCCTTGGAATTGAATCCAGGCTGAGAAGCAGGTGACTACACATTTAAAGGGCATGGATTTTGGGCACCAGGTTGCAGCCACAATCCTGCTAGGCCTGGGTGTTGCCACCCCGTTTCTCCAGGAACTGGGAACCCTGCCAGTTGTCTCTGTTGCCTGAAGTTCATCCCACCACATTAGAGAGCAGGAGGACGGGTGTTTTGGGCAGCAAGGTGAACCCAACCATTACAGAACATTCTACGGGATTCCAAAGGGAAGGCTTCGGGGAGCTGCTGCCATGCGCCAGTCACTAGCATTTCTGAGTGGAAATGAGGGGAGAGGGTCTGGATCTGGGCGATGACTCGAGGGTCAGTGCATGATCATGGGAGAGAGAGCAGGAGCAGGCAGCTGGGATGGTCCCCATGTGGCTACCAGGAATATGCTCTCCACGTTTGGGAGAGGAGGGCAGGGTTTCTGTGAATAATGAAGCTTTATCAAAAGCGGAAGGCAGAGTTTCTCCCACCCATTCAATATCAGCTGAGAGCATGCTTGTTTCTCACGGGTTAGTATCTGTCAGCTCTGTGAGACTGACTTGGCGTTGTTTCTTGACATCATTGCAGAATGTCCAAGGTGCTTCCTGGTGTGGTATCTGGAGAAGAGGACAAGACCTGATTCACATCCTGGGTTTCGGGGGTAGGTGTCAGAAAAGGTGCGGGTCATAAGCCTGGGCCCAGGGGCATGTTGGAAATGGGAGATTCCTTTCTGTATGCAGCAGAGAACAGGGAGACGACCTCCAGGGCAAGTTCCCTGGCTTAGGGAGGCCTTCCTGAGACCATCTCTGAGCTGGCAGCAAACACATACTTCAAAACGAGAGATGTGGCATAAACCCAATGTGAGGGACCATGACGGCAGCTTGAGCCAGATGGCAGCTTGAGCTTTTAGACAGTCCCTGCTTCAGTCTGTGAGGGCACTCTACTCAGAGTTGCCAGCCACGTGGGCCGATGTGCACTGTGGCCCTGGAATTTCCAATAAAGCATGTGTATTGGCCAGGCGCAGTGGCTGACACCTGTAATGCCAGCACTTTGGGAGGCCGAGGCAGATCAAGAGGTCAGGAGATCGAGACCATCCTGACGAACACGGTGAAACCCCGTGTCTACTAAACATACAAAAAAATTAGCCAGGCGTGGTGATGGCCGCTTGTAGTCCCAGCTTCTCGGGAGGCTGAGGCAGGAGAATGGCGTGGACCCCGGAGCTTGCAGTGAGCTGAGATCTGGCCACTGCACTCCAGCCTCGGCAAGAGAACGAGACTGCGTCTCAAAAAAAAAAAAAAAAAAAAAAACCATGTGTATCGCAGCAACGTTGGCAGGTGAGTGGGACAGACACCAGACTGCCTTTTCGGGATGTCTCGGGTCCTCCAGACTCGCAAACTGACTGCGAGGTCCTTACTTCCATGCACACTCCGGCTCATTGACTCTCATCAGGGCATGGCTTACCTGGTGCAGGGTGCCCTAGGAAGTCATATAGGCCTCGGTTTCTCTGGGGGGCTGTGTGTGAGTGATCTCAGCCTTAAAGGCCATGAACAATCTTCCTCCTTGCTACGAGGGGAACACACAGCAAAAACCTTCCAGGTGATTCTCCAGAGAGTTCCTCGAGCCAGGAAATGCTCCATGCTCACCTGGGCAGTACACATTTTAAGCCACTGAGTTGAAGCAGGTCCAGGACAAGCCCATGGCTTGTCGTCTAACTATCACCTTCCACCCGCTTCTGTCCTCAGGTTCCACTGCGTCTCTGCGTCAGCTTAAGGTGGAATGCACTAACTTATTCTTGCATAGTGTATTTCATGACCTCCTACCTAGTTACTTTACCCCAGAAATGCAAACTGCCTCAATGGTGCTGAGCATGTGAGGATAGCCCTCGTCCTGCGAGGGGCTCTGGTGTGAGCTCACTGGAGGAGGAGCCCCAGGGGCCGTCCAGTTGCTGGTCCCCATCCTCCTCTCCACCCGCCAAGGCCCCCTGTACTCTGAGAGCCATCCTGGCATGGAAGGAAGTAGAGGACTCCATCTTAAGGGATGCAGAGTTCTGTTCCCAAGGATAATGTTAGCTGGGCAGACGGGGGATAGAAAATGTCTTTAGTGGAGAGAAACATGATCTGTTCAGTGTCCATGCTGGGTCCAAGTACACAGACATGGAGCCTAGTTTGAAAACCATGGAACCTTCTGCTAGTGGTTCCCTGAGCCAAGTATCTCATGATGGTGAGGCCAAGGCCACCTTGGACAAGCTGGATGATGCCGGGTTACCAGGTTACTGCTGATGACTGGGTCAGATGTACAAGTTCCCCCTCCAAGCCTGGTGAGGGCCTTGGTGGCCTTAGGCTCCTGAGGGCACTGGTCCTTCCTGAAGCCAGCCGTGGGGAAGATAGGGGTAGTTCTCTGAACTCAAACACCACTAATGGCTCCTTGCCAAAGCCACAGGAATATCCCTCGGGAAAAGTGAGAGGTGACACGACTGGGTGTCTAATGACCGTTGGTGGAGAACGCAGTAAAACGAACCAGATCCCCTCCCCGCTGCCAATCCCAGGCATCCCTAGGTTGGGCCAGGCAATAACTTTAAACAGCAAAAAGAGTCTGTCACTCTAGGCCCCATGTGGAAAAGAATGGAGACGTTGGCTCTTCAGGAACCTTCTTGGGTTAGGGGATAAGCTGTGCATCTCACCCAGGGGGCACCAAGCCTGACCTGGTGCCCACCCTCCTGCCAGCCCTGAACTGCTGGGAGGTGAACGAACAGCTCCTGCAGCCCAGGGCAGACCCCAGGAGCAGAAGGACCGCGTGTTGCAGTCTGTCCAGCGAGGCACCGCCTTGCTCTCTGGGGTCAGGGACCATGTGGCTCCAAGACTGACCAGTTTAATCAGGGTGTCGTGTAACTGGTGTGGATCGTGTGCTCTGAGGGTCACCGGGTGGGCGTGGTCGTCACGCCGAGGTGAGGGGCCAGCGGCAGTGGCTGGGGTGGAGGCAGCTGGCGCGACGCATAGGGCCCGTGGCTGGGGTTCCGTCGAGGTCAGAGGTCGCCGCTCTGGGGCTCCACGTTGCGCGTCTCCCGGAGCTGACCTCGGGACAGTTTGGGGAAACGGGAAGCCGCTTTGGGCCGGCTGTTCTTGTTCACAGGCTCTCCGGGTGGGGCGATGTCGCTGGAAGAGCAGAGAGAGAATCAACTTAAGTCTGGGGGTTCAGACGCAAATGACCACGGGCCGGGAAAGGAGCCAGGTATGGGCAGCAGGAGGCATGTGCTTGGGGACTGTGGGCCGGCTCACTGCAGCAGCCTCTGACTGGTAAGTGCCCCCTGGAGAAATGAGAAACCCGTATTGTCACGTAAACTTTCTATCTTTTTAAAGCGCTGCGAGGCTCCAACCAAGCTTGGCTGTGAGTCTGAGCCAGCTCATGGTACCGGTGTTCCGGCTGCATTTTAAGGTTATGAAAGAATGTTCTAGGCATAGATTTCTTCCCCACGTTTTCTTTCATTTTCCAGCAAAGGTACACTTCCAAGTCCAAGGTGACTTTGGAGAACACTGTAAAGTCATAAAGGATGTGTAGCAAAACACAGCAGAGGGACTTCCTGTGGAACTGATCCTGGGAAATCATCAGGCCCTAGGCCCCGGTCTACTTATAAGGTGGTTGGGCACGGTATTGTGTTTAACCACCAGGAACAGCGGAAGTCACCACCAGGAAGGGGGACACCGATCCTGGTTCTGAAGCAACAAGAAGCAACACACAGCAGCACAGCATGTGTGGGTCCCAGGGCACACTTCTGAGGGGACAGAGTAGAGCCCGGGAGGCTGTACGCTGAGGGTGGAGGGGGCTCAGCAGGCAGTCCCATGTTGCAGTTGCATTTTTAAAAAACTGTTTTCTTGGGACAGAGTGTCAACTCTGTTGCCTAGGTTAGAGTGCAATGGTGCAGTCATAGTTTGCTGCAGCCTCAATCTCCTGAGCTCAAGTGATCCTCCCACCTCAGCTGCCTGAGCAGCTGGGACTGTAGGCACTAGCCACCATGCCTGGCTAATTATTTAAGCTTTTTGTAGAGATGGGGTCTTGCTCGGTTGCTCACGCTGGTCTCAAGTGATTCTCATGCTCAACCTCCCAAAGTGCTGGGATTACAGGTGTGAGCCACTGTGCCTGGCTAATCCTTAACCATACTTGAAAAGTCCCGTTTGTTAGCTAAGGGGACACGTAAAGTCTGGGGCTGGGAATGTTCTGTCGATCACAGGCTATTTGAATAGGAAGTAAACATCAACAGGATGCAGCAGTTGATAAGAATGATGTCTAAGTGCTAAGATTACAGATGTTAGAAAAGAGACATAAAAATTGTCTCCAATAAATATCTCACTGGGACAAAATGCTTTAAAACAAGACAAAAACCTACTAGGACCAGTGTTCACTCTTGCATCCTGAGCACCTGTGTGCTGTCATAGCTTTCTGGATGTGAGCCCTCTGGATCCTACAAGGGGAGACAGGACCCTGTCCACAGCTAGCTCTGCCGTATTTGTGGCTCAGGGAGGAAGAGGGCCACCTAGCAAGTAAGTGTCAGATCAGGATCATCCACCCCCAGCTGTCTCCAAGCCCAGTTTCACACACCACATGAGTTAAGGGGAGACTTGTGTTCGTAAAGAAATCCGTTCCCCTAGAGGGTCCCCGCAGGGTTCCCTGAAATAGCCCAATGTGACTTCATGCATCTCAGGAGTGATTCTCTTTACGATGATCTGGTTTGCGTTGCACCGTTCCAGAGACACAGCCACTGCGAGTGAAATACCTCTCGTTTCAAGTCTGACACCCTGATAAGCTAACAAAATGAAAGACCCCTTTTAATGATTGCCTTCTATAAGTCAAGTTGAGCTTTGCCTTCTGTGCATGGATGAAAAACATTTGACCTTGAACAAAGCTGGAGATGCTCTGAATCATCTCTGAGCCCGTCCAGCCTGGTATGTGCCACCCATTCGTCCTTTAGGTGGTCGTCTGGCCGCAGGCCCAAAGCAAACATGCCCCTCTTACTTCAAAGGATGACTCTGCCTTACCAGAAGCCTCTTTATCCCTGGAGCCTTCTGAGAGGATGGTTTGAAGATGCTGAAAGGAGGTCTTTGCTCACGGTGTAAGGAGACTGATTCTTAGAAAGATAAAGGCAGGCTTGGATGTAAATGTCTGTTTAAAGCGATGCCCTCACAGTCCCCTCCTGTCACGCTGTTCAGATCCAGGGTCCGACCAGCCACTCCTTAGCCTGCAACACCACCATCGGTCAGCACAGCCAGGATGAACCTGGCCTGCAATGACCAGAGCCTGGGGAGGAGCCCTGGAGGTAACGGGCTCTGAGAGTGGTTGGGAGAGGCCAGTGCCTTGCTGGTTGTGAGAGAAGAGGTACCAGTTGGTGGGGCGAGGATGCTTTTATAACACTACCTGCCATGCGCAGGGGTGGAGAGAGGCTGGGGCTCTGAGGCAGATGCCTCTGTTCAGTCCTGCTGAGGATGGTGCTGTCTGAGCCTTGGTTTCCTTGTCTGTCATTTGGGGACGACAACCAAGAGCACATCCTAGTGCTGTGGCAGGGATTCGAGGGCTGCCTGAAGCCACCACCTAGCTGTGTTTCTGTAGGCAAATGCCTGCTGTCTGAGCCTTGGATAGAATAAAGCTAGGGTGGTTTTAAGCATCATGGGGATCCAGTGCCTGCAGTGACAATGACGAGGCAGCACTGAACACTGAAACACACGGGGCTGTGCCACCAGACACCATGCTGGGCACGAAGGGCTGCAGAAGTGGCCTTGGGCTTGGAGAGCCACAGTCCCACTGAGGATGGGGAGGGCAGACCCTGGACAGATCACTGGGATAGAAGCATAGGGTGGGGGGGATGCCCCAAGGAGGGAGAACCCAGGTGGTTCGGAGCAGGGCACAGAGGGCTTCCCGGAAGAGACAGAGGTGTGGAGGGTGAGCAGGAGTGAGGTGAGGGTCACTGTCCGAAGGGCCCTCTAGGTGTGAAGATGAGGACAGGTGAAGTGGTGGGACTGTGGGGGAGGGGTGGACTTCTACCCGGGCAGACCCAGCCTAGCTGCTTCCTCTGCCTGGAACGCAGGGTTAGCTCAGGGCGTGTACTTGAGCAGTCACAGGGCTGTGTCTGTCTGATGTCCGAGCCTGGCGCCTGGGGACTCCCAGTGAGTGTTGGCTGCTGTGGTTCACAGTGTGACAGTGGGCTCATGTGACATGCAGATGCTTCAGTCCTCCTGGTCCTGTGGAGCAGAGCCATGTCCTGGGACACAGGCTTGGTGGGTGGTGAGATGGGTGGACCCGGGTGGGCTGGCAGCAGGGCTGCTGTGATGGCTCCTGAGAACCCAGGGTGAGGGTGGGCAGACGAGGCTGCCGGATGATGCGCTTCATTCCGCACAAGTTGAGAGGATGACACCTGCAGAAATCTGCATGGAACAGGGGCTTCAGTGACTGTGTGACGGACAGAAAACCCGGACTGCTGGGCACGGTGGGCTTGAGTGGAGAGTGCTGGTGGCTGCTGGCATAAGAGGCTGAAGCTCTTGCAACCGCCATCTTTGTAGGTCGAGAATAGCCTAATACTGGTAATGCTGTCTGGCTGAATAGCAGGATCTGAAGGTGTGGGGTAGGTGGGACTAGGAGTGTGTAAACTGGGGAAGGAAGCGGGCTGATGTAGATAGAAGAGACAGGGCCACTACTTAGCGATGAAGGGAAGGAGACCCCACATTCCCCCACTGGGCCCCTCCCCTACAGGGGAGAGATGAGGCCAGTGCCACGCTCACTCCAGTGCTGGCATCCAACAGTAGAGATATGGGCTGTAGTCAGACGCTTTCCAGGGAAGCTGAAAGGCCTTGCATTTACAATGACAGCCTTCACTAAGACCCATTGATTTTTTTTTCCCCCCTTTAAAACCAAGGCTCCCTCCAGACCCTGCTGCAGATGCCTCCTCCCACCAGCATCCTCAGAGTGAAATTCCCATACCCCATAGCCCTTGTTAGGTGGCGACTTCTGCCTCGTGTACCACTGAGACTTCCGGAATGACGGCACCATTTCTTAACCAGCTTCACTGATAGAAGCTAGCCACCAAGAAGCAGACTGTCTCTTGTCTGGCATGACTGCATTTTTTAACAAAGTGGGCTTGCAGCTCTGGGGCCTAAGCAAGAGACGAATGCATAGACAGGGTACATTCTGTTCCTGCTTGCCAGCAGGGACTCTGTTAATGCTGGGGCTAGGTTTGTTCTAGTTTTGCAAACAAGAAAAAGGGGGTCTTGACGGCAATCCATCAGAATGGATTGCCAAAGGCCTTAAGTCCATATTCAGAGTCAGAAAACTTGCGTTTCTTCTGTTAGACACTATAGACCTTGGAGAAAGATCCATAATCTCTACAAGACGCATCTTTCTGATGTGTGAAGTGAGGATAATAGTGCCCATCATACATCACTCAATGCATATGTATGCGGTTGGCAATAATTAGAAATAGATATGGCTCTTCTGCTATCCTGCAATAAGAAAGTAAGAGGCACCAGTGAAGTCTGGCCAGGAAATTCATAGCAACTTTTAGTGCTAGAAGCATCTAATATACCAAAGGAACTGGGTAGAGACTTTCTCTCTCTTCTAGAGATGGGGGTCTCCCTATGGGGCCCAGGATGGTCTCAAACTCCTGGGTTCAAGCGATCCTCTCACCTCAGTCTTCCAAGTGCTGGGATTATGGGCATGAGCCACCCTACCCAGCCAAGGAGGCGTGTACAAGATTTTACAAACTCCCAAAATACAGCATACTTCCCAAACTATCTCCTGTTCCCAGTGCAACCCCTCAACTCCCTGCCCCGGGGGAAGGGGGCTAGAGGGAGCCCAGGGAACCTTCTCTGAAAAGCCCATCCTCGTCTTTCTGGAAGATGATCAATGTCTAGACATTGCAGGTGTTCTGCCGCGTGGTCCCGACACAGCAGAGGCGTCAGAGGGCTACGTAGATGGGGAGAGATGGGTATTCAGCAGGGATATTTACGGACAGCCTGAAGAAATAAAAGGCAGTGAGCAAATGGGTGGGGGTTCCAGTCTCAAGACAGCTCTGCAAATGAGGGTGAGGAAATCGTGGCCGTTCCGTCAACAATGAGAGAGTGCCATCTCTGGCATTCATGTTCCTTTTGGCTCTGGGGAGTTCAAGAGAAAAGACTCAGTTTCTAGGGGCCAGGACACCCTGTGAGATGTGATAGACAAGGAGGCCTAACGAACCCACCACCCGAGGGTGCAGACCCCTCAGCTAGTGGTGCGAGATGTCTCAACATCTTTCAGACTTGGGGAGCAGTCTCCCCATTTTTTTTTGTTTGTTTGTTTTTGAGATGGTGTCTTGGTCTGTTGCCCAGGCTGGAGTGCAGTGGCGAAATCTCGGCTCACTGCAAGCTCCACCTCCCGGTTTACGCCATTCTCCTGCCTCAGCCTCCCGAGTAGCTGGGACTACAGGCGCCCGCCACCTCGCCCAGCTAGTTTTTGTATTTTTAGTAGAGACGGCGTTTCACTGTGTTTGCCAGGACGGTCTTGGTCTCCTGACCTCATGATCTCCCCCTCTTGGACTCCCAGAGTCCTCCCATTTACTGGCCCTATTCCTTGAGCCAATTGTTACCCTCTTCGGTTGCTAAATTTACTAACAAAGGATGTACTACAAGGAACAAAATCCAGTCACCATCTATTTTCACCATTGTGGGTGAAATATCAATGTGGTGATAAAGGACTGGCTCAGGATAGTGACCACTCCTCTAGGGTGACTTTCTCCAAAGCAGACTTTCAGAGCCATGGATCCAGATCCCGACGCTCCTCTGGTACCCGGAGGGTGGGTACCAGGAGGCCACTTTCACGGTGTGAGCGTCAGAATCCCAGCATCTTGATTGTGGGGAGTGACATCCGTTAGCCCAGAGTCACCCCACCTGGAGCTGGGATGAGGACAGGCCGAGCCCTTTCCCAGGCTCCATTGTTACTGTCTTCTGGGCACCTCCTATATGACATTCGGTACCTTTATTTTTCGGTGACCCTGGCCTTTGCAACAATATTCATGAACCCGGTTTTAAAGGCACATTGAAGAATTTGAGAAGCTTTTCTTAAATACCAGCCCTCGTTCCTTTGCTGCCCCTCGTATTGGGTGAATGTTTGCTGCTTACTATGCTGGTTTTTGCAACATGGACAAATCGCAAGCGCATTGTCAAATTCCCAGAGCTGCCCCACAGCTGAGTCCATTCATAGGCCGCTCCGGAAAAGGCAAAACTAGGAGCGACAGAGAACAGATTGGGGTTGCCAGGGGTTGACTATAGAAGAACGCTAGGGGATTTAATGGGTAAAGGAGCTGTTCCGTACCTTGATGGTGGCGGCCACAGGACTCCATACATTTATCAAAATTCACCGAACTATGCCGTAAAAATGACAAATAGTACACGGTAGGCTTCAATCTCAAACTTGACTCCAAGAGGGTAGTATCTGTAAATCTACACTTTCCCGGGGTGAAAGAGCTCCTTAGGGAAGACCCTGATAGCCTGAAGCTCTCAGGTCAGGGACCTTTGTCCCTGTCTCTGGGCAGAAAGCAGGGGCCTTGGGGACAAAGTCTGAGATGACTGCCGGCCGTATCATTCACCAGCATGGGTATTTGGGACGGTCACGATGCTCCTCCCTGGGACTCGGATTCCTCGCCTGTGAAGGGGGATCAAAGTCAAACTACCGAGCTGCGTGCACTTCAAATGGGTGAACTGTACCTTGAGTTGTTTTAAAAAATGATGCAACAATACGTGAAGGGGAAATCGCAGGATCTGCCTTGCAGGTTCTTGAGACAAAGCCGAGGATCACGTTGGTTGCTGGGATGGAGCATGGCTCGTGGGGGTGCTGCTTACTTGGATACCCTCACCCTTCCCTGCTGAACTTGGCTTTGGCCACCTCCGGCAGGGTTCACTCCTCTGCGAACCCTGTGTTCAGGTCAGACCTTGATCTTATTCCTCAGACCTGGTATTGCCAGAGCCATTTTGGGTTACAAAGGGAGGGAATAGACTTAGAAACGCAGTTCTAACTACTGGGCAGAAAACAGGGGAAGGAAATGGCACAGAGGATTCATCCGCAAATCCACGAGGGCCTGGGCCCTCCTGGGTTGCACGGTCCATTGTCACCAACCTGGGAAACTCTGGGGACGTCAGTTCCCCTGGGCTGCACCTGGCTCTGAGTTCATCTGGAAGGCAACTGGAGAAAGTGGAGAAAAAACTCCTGGGACACCACGGTCACTTAGGAAACAGGCCATGCGTCCCCATGGCACTGCCTCCTCCCCTACCAGGAGAGGGATGTAAGCTGCGGTAGTGAGCCCCCTGCCAGGCCATGCGGGGGGGCTGACACACACGCTTCGTATTCATTTCAGAAACTCCATCTCCATTCTCGCCGCTGCTGGCATCTACAGCAGCACCGGGAGAGTTGGGGTGAAGGCGGGCTCTGAGGGCACCCGCCAAGGGGCCCCAGGAGTGGCTGTTCTTTTTAATAAGCCTCTGGGGTGCACTGCATGGTGCCCTGTCACCAGTATATGCGGCTGAAATTAATGTGACAGCCTCAACTGCTCAACAGTGAAAACGGCTGCTAGGAGCGACTAGCTTTTCATGACGCTTCACCTGTGATCTGGGTTTAGGCGAGCTGGTCAGTATTTCATTTACTAGGAGCTGCCTTCATAGGGAGGAGGGCTGGGTCTCTGCAACCCAGGTAGGACCAAGCTGTGTGTGCAGTAGGGATGTGGCCAACATCCTCCACGACCCAGCTCCCTGATAAGTCTGTGCATGTACTAGTTTGAAAACCTAGTTCTGCCTCCGGGACGTGGAAATCATGGAGCATGTGCTCCCTGCATCTTACTTAGGCCCTGGATCTGTGGTGGGGGAGGGAGTGGCGCTGCCCTGCCTTCTGTACCACGTGGCCTTGGGGGTCTCGATGGGTGGCGTCAGAGCACACCAGGCTGAACAGCCTTTGACTTCGTTCCTGAGCAACACCTAGGCCTCAGGACTGCGTGATGGGTGCCCCATGAAATCCAATTCCACCGTGAACTATGTTGACATCCACCAAGGCTTTTACCTCCTGCCTCTTGGTTTGAAATGGGTCTCCATGACTTCCACCATCGGCACAAGCGACCCAGAAATGGCTCTGGCAGTATCAAGGGTTCCTTGAAGGCAGGGCTGGGTCTGGTTCTCTTTGGATCCCAACACCATAAGGCACTTGATTTAATTATTCTGAATAATTACATCTTGAGCTTGTCAAATCTTGTGCTAAAGGAATAACAGATTCTCATACCATCCTTAAGCTGGCCACATGAAGGGGGTGCTGTAATTACCATTCTAATCTTGCGGGTGTGGAAAATAAAGCAGGGAGGGTAAATCCTATGGCTAATGAGGAGCAGAGGCTGGTCTTGATCTCGAATGTGTGGTCTGAGCCCACAGTCCATGACTAGATGCAAATGCATCCAAGCCCAGCCCCCAAGACGCTACGGTTAGGTGAGGGCAGAAGTGGGTATGTGACAAGGCAGCTGTTGCTCGCTGCTTTGAGAGGTACAGACAGACCCTTGGAAGCCACACTGAGCAAGGTTTCAACCATACATAGAAATGGTCCGGAAGGTGGAGGCCAGGACAGGCATGCCCAGAAAAGCAGGAGGTACATGTGACTCCCAGGGAAGAACCCAAAAGACTCGGGGCAGGGGACAGGGATGCCTGCAGAACAGACACTGGCTTTTGGGAACTAAAGAACTCAAAATACTGAGGGCACAACCTGTCACCAGATGAATGTAAATCCCCTACCCAGCATTTTTTCATGATCTTTTGAGTGTGCTTTCAATAATGCTGTGACGTTGCTGCCAGGTTCACTGATATTTTAAGCTTCAGGCTTTTCTTCTGCAAACTCTGGCTGTGTAGTTGCTCTTCTACAAGCACAACTTAAATGGTGAAAAGGGAAAGCAGGAAGAATCTAGAGAATCCCCTCATTTAAAAAAGTATTTAAAGAAGAGTGATACAGGCTCATTGCTTGAAAAAAAAAAAAAGCTTGTCAACCCACCCTTTGTGGATAACTACTGTTAGGACAGTAGTAGACAGTTCTCTAGTCATTTTTCTACATGTGTTTGTCACGGTACGTATTCCAAAATGAAAGTAAAGTTGCTTTGAAATTTGGTATTGCTTGAAATCAAAGCATTCTGGCCTTGGATATGCCAGAGACGATGGTGGAAATGGCCTGGAAGATAGTAAGGACGAAGGTGCTGTGTAAGTCTCGCGGAGTGACTGCTGTGAGGCTGGGTGTCACCATTTCATCTATTTCTTGCTGTCCTCACCGTGGGAGATGGGCAGTTACTGCCCCAGGCCCACATTAGAGAAGCAGAATGTGGCTTACATTCGGGTTCAGGGCCATGCCCAAGGTGACGTGGCAGCAGTCCCCAACCTTTTTGGCACCAGGGACCAGTTTTGTGTAAGATAATTTTTCCACAGGCTCGGGGAGTGGGGATGGTTTTGAGACAAAGTACATTACATTTGTACATTATATTTCTTATTACTACATTGCTATAAATAATAAATACACAACTCACCATAATGTAGAATCACTGGGAGCCCTGAGCTTGTTTTCCTACAACTAGACAGTCCCTTCTGGGGGCGATGGGAGATGGTGAGAGATCAGGTATTACATTCTCATAAAGAGCACGCAGCCTAGATCCCTCGTATGTGCAGTATACAGTAGGCTTTGCACTGCTATGAGAATCAAATGCCACTGCTGATGTCAGGAGGCGGAGCTCAGGCAGTGATGTGAGTGATGCGGAGTGGCTGTAAATACAGAGGAAGCTCTGCTCACCTGCTGTGTAGCCCAGTTCCTAACAGGCTACGGACTGGGTACTGGTCCAGGGGTGGGGAACCCCTGGCCTATGGGACAGAAAAGGGATCTAAACCCGATCCGAGTACTACTTACCCTGGGCTAAGGGGCAGAGGACAGGGCAGTAGGCCTCGAAGTTTCTAGGAAGACGTTGCAGTTATGACCTGTGAATTTACTTGCTTAAAAGAAGTCTTTTCTCTCTCTCCTCCAATATCTGTGTCAAGTCTCTAAATTCCTCTATTATCTGAAAAATGGGGCCAATATCAACCACCTATGAGATTAAACAGGACAAGACATTTAGGGTCCGAAGCCAACCTCGGGCACATTCTCTGCAAATGGGCTGCCTCTGGCCCTGTTGTGGATCTTGGTGACTGCGGACCTGTCCCTGGGGAGCACCATCAGGTGGATAAACGAGATGTACAACTTGTGAAGATCACCCAAGGGGCCTGAGGAGTCTTGGGGACAAAGCCGAGTCTGAGACAGGGACCCTTGTGGTGAGGCAGGTACAGCACCCCCGTAGAAACAGAATGGGGCTGGATTCCGATCCCAGGCACAAGGACCAGTAGTAGGACGGGGGGATGGAGAACGGATTTCTTTTGAGCTTGGGGCCTGGACTGTGGGAGCAGCTGGGGCAGAGGGACAGTGGTGTGGATCTACCATGGACGGGGTACTGAGAGGCATGGCACTGTGGGGTGCATGCATCCCCGGGGTAAACAGTGCCCATTAAAAACTAAAGATGCAATGTGCCTAACTTTCAAGGATGGCTTAAGTTCATAGAGCAGTCTACCAATGCTTTCTAGACGTCAGCTTTCACCATTTCAAGGCTAAAAGATGGCTCTGGGTAAAACTCTGATCATGACCAATGGCTGTGATGCTGCGGGCCTCTGTTGGTAGCCCCTGGTCACCTTTAGTGGGTACCTCAGGTTTCAGAGCTGGCTCGGGTTGACATTTCGGAAGGCCTCATATATCATCTACTAGGGTAGGCTAAAGAGAGGCTGCGTGATGGTTCAGCTGGGGTAAAATGCCTAACTTTCCAAGGATGAAAAGGATTCTCCCTGAATCCTGCTGCTGTTCTAATTCTCAGTTGCCCCTGTCCCCACTTTCCATGGGATGCTCAGAGCACGTCATGTCTCTGTTGTAATCCCAGCCACTTCCCTCGCAGTGCTCTCTCTCCACCACAGCACCCAGTCCAACCAACCCTGGCCAAAAACTTAAGCAGAAGACCCACAGGAAGACAGCGGTGAATGAAAAACGCAGCCTGCCTGCCCCGCGGACTTGAGAGTCCTCCAGTTCCCGTAAGATCATGATGGAGCTGAAAAATGTCACTGACATCACAATGCACCACACTACTCCTATGTCTGAGGTGATGCTGGTATCAAGCCTACTGCACTGCCAGTCATGGAAAAGATTTGGGCCGGGCGTGGTGGCTCACTTGAGCTCAAGAGTTGGAGGTGAGACTGGCCAACATAGTGAAACCCTGTCTCACTCATTGGGTGTGGTGGCATGTTCCTAGAATCCCAGCTACTTGGGAGGCTGAGGCAGGAAAATCACTTGAACTCAAGAGGTTTCAGTGAGCCGAGACCATGCCACTGCATCCCAGCCTGGGTAACAGAGCAAGATTCCAGCTCAAAAAATTGAAACAATTTAAAGGGAGAAGAAAAAAACCTCATTGGTAGGGCTATAAAGAAATATTTTTTACACTGCATAAGTATTATGAAAGTCAAGAGTTTTAAGAAAACTTGATAAAGTACAAAAGTTAAAAGCAAAGGCTAATTATTAAAGGAAAATATCTTATACATGTACTATAGCGTAGGGGTCCCACCTTTGTAAACTCCCCTAGTGCACGTGACATCCTGAGCTTTCACCTCCCCCTACCACTCACCCAGAACCACTTCCAGTCCTACAGGCTCCAGTCATGGGTAGGGCCCGAGGCAGGTGGATAATTTTTCATCTCTTACCCTTTGTAGATACACGAATTCCGGTGTGTTGCAGGTGCCCATGGTATCCAGTACACATGCATTGCATAGGTTTGTGTACATGAGCACACTCTTAGGTTCACACACCACTGCAATCACCTAACGACCCCTCTCTCAGAACGTATCCCCATCACTGGGCAACACGTGATTATTTTGCACTGTACACCCTGTGCTAGGCCCCAATGGACCAAACGAGTCACTCAAGCCCAATGCCACCTAATTAAGCTACAACGGTATGGAAGCAGGAAGACCCCCACACAGGAGATTGCAGTCTACCCGAGACAAAAGAAATCCCCTCTGTTTAACTCTTAACAAAAAAGCAACCTGAGGTAAGTAACCTGATGTTAACCAATCCATTTGTCCCCACCTCACAAAACCTGTTCTACCATTGACCAGTGGGGGCTCTCATCCTATTTTGGACAATGGAGGCTGCCTCAATTCGTGAATCATAAAAGCCAGTTGGCTCTATATTTACATTTACTGTAATTCTGTCTTTTGACACTGTTCCCTGAGAAGGCATCAGTGTACACCCTCCCTCTGCTACTCCTGTCATAAGGACGGAAGAGCCCTGCTCCTGGGGAAGGCTCACCCCTCCATCGGGCTGTTCCCCAATAGCTTCTTCCAGGACTTTGCAACTCCACAACTCCCCTCTCCCGTGGCCCCACCTGCAACAAAGCCTTAGGCCCTCTGGCCAGTATTGAGCTCTCCATCCCCATCCCAGGAGAACTTAAAAGACTGGTGGGTAGCAATTGACTACTTCCTCTCATCGCAACCCCACTACTCCACTTTTAAAGCTCTCAGGAAGGTCACCAATGACTACTGTGTTGTCAAAGTCAACTGGCGGGCTGGGCACAGTGGCTCACACCTGTAAGGCCAGCACTTTGGGAGGCCGAGGCGGGCGGATCACTTGAAGTCAGGAGTTTGAGACCAGCCTGGCCAACATGGTGAAACCCCATCTCTACTAAAAAATACAAAAATTAGCTGGGCGTGGTGGCAGGCACCTGTAATCCCAGCTACTCGGGAGGCTGAGGCAGGAGAATTGTTTGAATCCGGGAGGCGGCTGCAGTGAGCCAAGATCACGCCACTCTATTCCAGCCTGGGTGACGAGCAAAACTGTCACAAAAAGTGGCTTGTTCTAGTTGCAAGTCCTCAACCATTCAGCATCTCCACCCTCTTCTGAGGTTCCTTCCATCTCTCTTGAGGACTGCTTTGCCACTAAATCGTGGAGGGTCTTGGGTCTCTTCTGCCTGCAGTCCCCACATGTGCTCTCGTCTATTTGGATGGCTCGCCATAGATCCAAACGGCAAAGCTTCCCAAATTCACTGTCGGCCCTGACTTCCCTCTGGAGCCCTGGAGTCCATGTATCTACCTTGAACATGGCCAAAATGGAAATTGTGGCCAGGTGCAGTGTCTCATGCCTCTAATCTCAGCACTTTGGGAGGTAGACGCAGCTAGACATCTTGAGCTCGGAGGAGTCTGAGGCCACCCTGGGCCGCATAGTGAGACCCTATTGCTACAAAAAAGCCAGATGTGGTGGCGTGTGCCTGTAGTCCAGCTACCTAGGAGGCAGAGGCTGTAGTGAGCCGAGATCACACCACTCCACTCCAGGCGAGGTGACAGATTGAGACCCTATCTAAAAAAAAAAATTCAGTTTTTTTCCCCATTAAACTTCTGTTCCTCCTCAGGACTTCCACACTTTAGTAAATAGGGTAACCGCCAACTCCACTGCTCAAACCAGAACTCTGGGAAGCATTTTAACTTTTCCTTTTCTTCACATTCCATAGCAAGTCCAACACCCAATGGCCTGTGGCTTCTGCTTCCAGACATGTGTCCACTGCTTCCACTTCTGTCTGCTATGTCTCCTAAACCCAGACACCTTCCCTTCTCGCCTTGACCCTTCCTCAGACCAAATCCTTCCAGGGCTTCCCACTGCGTTCAGAATCAAATGCAAATGTTTGTGCCTTGGCTGTCATTCCATCGTCACTTCCTCCAGCACCGCGGGGACTACCTGTCATGCCCTAACTTCTCCTCGAGCTTTTGCCCTTTGCCCCAAAGTCCCCTCGAGTCACCCACTACTGCATCGATCCCTCGGAGTTTCTTCACAGCATCTGTCTGAAGTGTCATCGCCCCCGCTATATCCCCAGTGCCTGGAATTACATCTGGCGCACTCAACCAGATGAGTGAAGTCAAAGTGGTCTGTCCTGGTCTAGCTCCTCTATAGCGGACCACTGCCCGCTGGCCCCACGGCACCTTAGACTTGACAGCTTAGGGAGGTGCGGTGTGATGCCACGACACCAGTCTCGCAGTCAGAAAGCCCTGGGTTGGATTTCACACACAGCAACATCTGGGACGTGTCATTGTGGCAAAGCTATTTAATTTCTCCAACCATCACCTTGAGAAAATAACCCATAGTCATCTCTCTCATTGAAAGCAAAGATTGTTACTTTTAAAAGACTGTTAACAAGAAAAGCGCCCTCTAAGCCTCACTCAGTGCAATGTGAGATGGCATGAGTCCAGAGGACAAGTGAGCAAAAAAAGACATTTGAAAATTGATAGCCAGGCAGGTGGCGTTACAAGTCAGTGTGATGTAAACAGACCTGATACCACATGCAAAAATACGTAAGGGTCGAGACCGGGAGATAGCAGCTAGGGAAATGCCCTGCGGGCACGAGGGCCTCCCACATAGCAACCCGAGGGACTGGCAGTCCAGCAGACACGCAGGGAAAGGCAGTGACTGCCTCATGGCAGAAAGGCTGACCAACGTGTTTCTCAGTATAGTCCAGTGACACCTGCTGCAACCCTTCCACGTGCCAAGAAGCACCGGGCCTACAAGAGGGACTGAGCGAACACTGCCCCTACTCTCTGGGAAGTCATACCCTGGGCTCAGGCACCCTCATCTCTCTTCATTTCTCCCTGTACCCACCAGCTGCCCACAATCCCGTCTCCATGCCACACCTGAGTAACGCCACTGACGCCAGACCGTGTCACTCCTGCACCAAGTCTGTCTTGGAGAATAAGCCTTCCGATACTCTACGAGATCCTCCCTGATCAGCACTTTCACCTTTCCACCTCCTCCCCTCCTTCCTGTGACTCCAACCAGCCTCAAGGCTCCTCGGTGGCACCAGGCCCTTGCAAGACTGAGGCACACTCCTGCCTCCTCCTGCAAGACAGAAAGGCGCTCCCACCGGCTGACCCCTCACTACCTCCATCACTTTCTCCGGAGACCGTACTTGCTGCCCTCCCCAGCACCGCCTCTCCTGTATGGCATGCTGATGTATCTTTGTCCTCTTCCCTGAGCACCCTGGCACCTACAGAACAGGTGCTCAATTCAAATTTCTGGAATGAACGATTGCATTCTACAGGGGGAGAGGACACGTTCGAATACATTTACCATTATGAGTCATCAGGAAAATGCAAACTGAAAACGATTAAAAGATGGCTGTTACCAGGCATGGGCGGGGATGCTGAGAAATGGCGCACCTGTGGTTAGCAGAGGCACAAACTGGTGAAACCTGGGAAAACCGAGGCAGGTGTGTGCGTGAGTGAGCCCCTCTGACTTGGGAGCTCCACGTCTTGCTGTCTGCTTTAAGATATTGTTGAGCAAGTTCACAACGACATGGGTGAGGATGTTCAGTGCAGCATCTTTCTGAGGAGGAAGCTTGGAAACCACTCCATGGCCGTGTGCAGGACCCACGGACCCGGGATGTCAGGTGTGCAGAAGCAGCAGCACATGCTGCCGTTAAAGAGGATGATGCACACCCGTGCACAGCGGCACAGAAACGCCAAGACACAGGTAAGGGAAAAGCTACAGAACAAGAGACATCTGGTCCCATTTTAGTTAAAACTGAAGCCTCACATGAAGCAAGCACCCATGTCTACACAGACGCGCCAACAGGCAGAGACGAGGATGCAGCCAAGGGAGATGTTCATGTTTTGCTCCATAGACGCTCATCGTTGAAATGGTTTCAGCCAGAACTTATTCACACATTGCTCATTTAATTAAAAACAGTAAAGAACAAAGCATCCTGGCTGGGCATGGTGGCTCAGACCTGTTATCCCAGTGCTTTGGAAGGCCAAGGTGAGAGGATCACTTGAGGTCAGAAGTTAAAGACCAGCCTGGGCAACATGATAAAACCCTGTCTCTACTAAAATACAAAAATTAGCCAGATGTGGTGGCACACGCCTGTAGTCCCAGCTACTTGGGAGGCTGAGGCAGGAGAATCGCTGGAACCTGGGAGGCAGAGGTTGCAGTGAGCTGGGATCATGCCACTGCACTCCAGCCTGGGCAAGAGTTGAGATTCCATTTCAAATCCCAGCACTTGGGAAGCCGAGGCGGGTGGATCACAAAGGAGTTCGAGACCAGCCTGGTCAACATGGTGTAAACCCTGTCTGTACTAGGAAAAAAAAAAAAAAAATTAGCCAGGCATGGTGGCGCATGCCTGTAATCCCAGCTACTCGGTAGGCTGAGGCAGGAGAATCACTTGAACCCAGGAGGCAGAGGTTGCATTGAGCCAAGATTGCGTCACTGCACTCCAGCCTGGGCAAGAAAAGTGAGACTCCATCTTGGGGGCGGGGGGGTGGCGGGGAAAGAACAAAGTACCTTGAGAAAGAGCCCAGAGCTCCTGCTTAGCCCCCTGGAGTGCTCTGCTGGGCCCCTCCTCCAGCACTGTGACGGCAGGTGTGCACCTGCCCTGCCTGGTCTAAGCAGCTGGGGCTGGTCTCAGTTGGTCTACACCATGCTCAGCAGGTTAGAGTGTGTCAGATCTGGTTTTTGGCAACCAGAACTACTTATATAATACATTCAACTTGTGAGCACGTCTGGCAAACTCTGAGCAGATGAGCTTCCTTCTCTGCCTGCCTCGTCAGGGCATTTCCCACGGCTGGGCAACCACTCATTTTCCCTTTCCTCTGTGTGCCGGACGGGTGGCCCTAGGCGGCAGCAATCTTGTACGATCTCCCTCTGTATTCCTGAGTCCCCATCTGCTAGCGTGGCCACTGGAAATAACTGCAGCTGTATACTGACTTCAGGATCCAAAAATCCCAGGAAGACCCCGGAGCTGTGAGCCAGATGCCCAAGGCCTCCCCAGCTTTCAAGCCCCAGGCCAAGCCTGAACAACATGGAGGTGAGTGTTGCTTTGCAGTTACTGTCTCTAATTAACGTCCACAGCCTCTTAAAGCTGACCAAATCCCACTCTCCTGACTTCAGGCCCTCAGACAGTGCCTGCTGCACTCAATACAATCCATGCTCCTGATGATGCGGCAGATGAGGCCACACACAATCAGCTCTGCCGCCCTTGCCTCTCCCCTGCCCCCGCCTCTCCCCTGCCCCCATGTCCACGTCTCCCCAGGCCCTGCCATCTGCCACCTGCAATGCCCTCTCCTCTCTGGCAGGTCAGGGCCTCACACTGCTGGCTGTTCCCTCCTCCAGGACGACTCAAATCCTAGAGCAGAGACGAATTCACATCTGAGCTCAGAAATGACTTCACCAGAGATATCGTGTCTCTTATCAGATCCCCACTCGAAATCTTCCCCCAACCCTTGTAAATGCCCTTCATGGCCTTGTCTCCCATTGCAGTCCTTCCATCTGTTTGGTGTTTCGTTTTTGCTTTTTCAGTCACCCCCATGAGAATGTAAACTCCATGAGGGCAGCAACCTGGCTGGCCTGTGTGCCAGTGCTGGGGACATCATCGAAGAATGAAGGCCCATTTGGCAGGCTATTTTTGAGCAAGATTTCTGAGGCCCGATGGTTGGTGATGAGATGGACCGAGGTATTTCACTTCAGCTCTTCAGCTGGAAGAACCGAACATGTCCTCAACACTGCTCTGCGCCGGGCACCGTCCTTGCTGTCTTACAGGTATTGGCTTATTAAACCCTCACAGAAGCCAGGAGGGAGGTCCCATTATCACCGCCTCTTCCAGAAGAGGAAACTGAGGCACAGAAGCTAACTGGCATGGGCTTAGAAGCCCCGTAGGAGGCAGAGTTGGGGTGTGGAAGCAGCTGTCTGACTCTATGGCCCTCCTCTGCCTCATCTGCCATTTGTTTCCGTTTCTGCAGAATTTGTAGATTAAGCTGTACTGGAACGCAGCCTCACTCAGGCATTTCCGCATCAGCCATGTTTGCACTCACTGAGATAGTACAGCTCAGTGGCTGAGACAGATATTCAGTCCCCCAGAAATCCTTCCCATCCGAGCCGGGACTTGCCACCTGTTTTAGAGACGGGAACCAGCAGGAGCTGCTGTCACATGGCACTGAGTTGGGCACAGCCTGGCTGAGGGCTCTCACTGCATCCTCACAGCAGCTCTGTGTGGTTGAGTATAGCAGTCTCCACCTTACAGATGAGCAGACGGAGGCTCAGAAACATCATCTGCCCGGTCCTGTATCCCCAGCAGCTAAGCAGCAGAACTGAGACGGGGACACAGAAGTTTGACGCCCATGTGCTTCCGCAGTGGGCCCCCGTTACGCGTATGAAGCAGCCAGGAAGTGATTATTTGTCAGCTGCTCCCTTCCAGAAGCTGGCTCACCACCTGAAAGGAGGGTGGCACTTTTATCCTACCGCACAGGAACGGAAACCAAACCTCAGAGAAAATACTGGCTGGGTTGATGCCTCAGACTCAAATCTGATTCCAACACCAGAATGTGTTCCAGCCTTTTAAAAGCAGGGCTTCGCAACTTTGGATGCACCTTAGAATTACCCGGGGAACTTGAAAAAAATACTGATGCTCAGGGCCAAAGATTAATGTTGCATTAACCAGGCAGGGCCTGGCCTCCATTTTTAAAAGCATGCCGGGTGATCCAACTTGCAAGCTGTGGTTGAGACCCCAACTTGAAAGGAATCGTACCATTAGGGAAGTTCTGCAAATGGGAAGACTAGCCCCCAAAAGAATGATTCCACGTATCTCTGAGGTTACAGGTGGCTTTCTGGTGGGTTGAGAAACTGGTTAAACATTCAACGGTGTCTGAACCTTCTGGAGAAGTGATTTTTAGACTGTCCTCAGAACATGGCAGATCTGAGAACACTCTGTTCCTGAAGAATCACTGCAGGGAAGTCTGCACGATGGTGCCGAGGGTTTTCTGAGATGCTCCCGGCAGCTATGGACCACTGTTTCATCATTTCAGACCAGATTTCATCCAAAGAAAGAGAGGATCAATGAAGATGAAAACTCCCCACTTCCTTCACCTGGATGGCACCTTGCTTAGGAGCCCACCACTTGGCCAGAGAAGAAATATTTAGATCGAGAACACCTTTCCGCTGTGCCCTAAGCCATTCTACATTTATGATTCAACTAAAAATTTATTTCCGCTTACATGAAACCAGCAATGCTGAGCTGCTCCTCCCCTCACACGTTTCCTCCCAGAGTCTAGCATGAAAATACCACTCAAAAATCATCTGTAAAAAGGTAAATAAGGCAAAACATATGCTTTGCTCCATCTTCCTTAGCTCTTCAGCCTCAGTATACTTTTTGAACTATTTTATTTCATCACCTTTTTTGCATAGGCAACACAGAAAGGACTGTAGAATGAGGTGGTGAATGCATGAAAAAGTGACTCTCCCCCACCTTGGTCCTCCGGTAAGCCATGGTTATTTTTTAATGTATCTTCCTAGAGGTATCCATTACATATAGAAGCATGTATGTATGCACAGGTGTGAGTATATATCCTCATATTGGCGTTTTTTTTTTTTTTTTCTGGAGACTGAGTCTCACTCTGTCTCCCAGGCTGGAATGCAGTGACGTAGTCTCAGCTCACTGCCACCTCCACCTCCAGGGTTCAAGCAGTTCTCCTGCCTCAGCCTCCTGAGTAGCTGGGACTACAGGCATGCACCACCATGCCTGGATAATTTTTGTATTTTTAGTAGAGATGGGTTTTCACCATATTGGCCAGGCTGGTCTCAAACTCCTGACCTCAGGTGATCCATCCACCTTGGCCTCCCAAAGTGCTGGGATTACAGGCGTGAGCCACTGTGCCCAGCCCATATTTGCTATTTCTAAAACTAGAAAGGGATTATGTGTGGTACTTTTCCATGCTTTTTCCTCTTAGTGATTATGTCGTGGAGGTTTTTTCCACGTGATACGGAAGGTATTCCCTCCATGTAGGTGTACAGCGGCCTCCGTATTCTAGCCCAGAGGTTGGCAAACTTCCTATAAAGGGTGAGACTGTAATCATATTAGGCTACAGGGAGCCATTCCATCTCAGTTACAACTCTTCAACTTTGCCCTTATAGCAAGAAAGAAGCTATAGATGAAGTCTGAATGAATGGGCATGTTCCAATAAAGCTTTATTTACAAAAACAGGCAGAAAGTAGGATTTGGCCTGTGGGCTGTCATGTCCTGACCTCTGTTCTAGTCTGAACCATCTTTGGCTGTTTCACCACAGTCATATGGCCACACGGGGCCAAGGAAGCAAGGCCTGTTGGCACGGCGGACAGAAACCATGATGGGCCTTGGCTGCAAATGGAAATTACCTGTTAATTACCAACAGCTCTCAAAGTCAATGCTGCAGCAGACTGTATGGCGACTCTCCGGGCCCTGAGCAGCATCTGCGACATCAAGATGCCAGCTGCCTCAAGCTGGTTTTGGCAGCTACGCTTTCTTTCCAGAGACGGTGTAGAGGGTGAGGGCTCTGGAGTGGAAAAAGGCCTTCGGGCTGGGGTCCTAGGGTGGAAGCCCACTCCATTCCTTACTGGCTGTGGGAGATAGAGGACGAAAAATGACACGGGCATCTTTGTGTGTGTGTGTGTGTTAAGATCTCCCTGTCGTCCAGGCTGGAGTACAGTGGTGCAGTGCTTTGATCTCGGTTCACTGCAACCTCCACCTCCCAGATTCAAGAGATTCTCCTGTCTTAGCCTCCCGAGTAGCTGGGACTACAGGTGCACACCACCACCCCTGGCTAATTTTTGTATTTTTGGTAGAGATGGGGTTTCGCTGTGTTGGCCAGGCTGGTTTCCAACTCCTGACCCCAAGTGATCTGCCACCTCAGCCTCCCAAAGTGCTGGGACTACAGGCGTGAGACACCATAGCCAGCAGACACAAGCATCTTGAGGGGACCTGGCCCATGCAGACACTCCAGGAACAGCAAATGCGATCATGATGTTAATTGCTAAATCAAAGGTCAAAACTCTATCCCAGGATTTTCTATCTGCTGTGTCCCCAAGAAACGACACCGTGTAACATAAAGCCGAACACCACGATGTCTGTCCAGCTGCAAGAGTGGCCTCACCTTCTAAGATATTGCACAAGCTTTTTATGCTGCCTGCAAAGAACCCAAAACATGGGAGAGCAGGGACCTCGCTTGTCCTGCTGCTTGAGGGTTCCCCAAGCATCACGCCATAGCAGGTGCTGGAAAATACCTACAGCCCAAGTGAATGCCCGTAGGTGCAGGGTCCACACCAAGGGCCCTGGCTGTAGAGCTGTGGAGCTGAGAGCTAGACAGGGCTGTGCCCGCCGGGGGAAGACCCAGAGCTGTCGGGGATGGGGGATGAACTCAGCACAGAAAACACCTTGGAGCCTGGGACCTGCCCCTCCTACAGCAGCACAAAGCCCTGTGGTGCTCTGGGCTTTAAACTTCAGTTCCTGCTTAGTTGACACCAAACGAGGTTCCTGAGGAGCCTCTTCCTCTGTGGGGCTTGGACAGAGAACCCCGGCCTAGAGTGGGACTTATAGGGAAGCCACCATCATGGAAAGGCCCCAGACAGTTTCACCCTCAAGGCATCTGGTTCAGACAAGACAACCATGACCACTCATCCTGAAAGCCCAGTACTGTCTAAGACACACAGATGCTACAGGGATGTGGCACAGTCTGGGGGGCCAGGGGTAGGTTAAAAAGAAGGAGACCTTGGAAAGTGTGGGACTCCCTTCCACGTGGCTGCGGAACCCGCACTATCATCCCCATGGAGGCAACAAGCTGGGAGAGCAGCGCTCCAGGGACAGCAGCCTCCACCCTTCCCAGTCAGGTCCACACCCTGTGAGCCAGGAGGAAGAAAAGGTGACCCAACACCATGGCAAGATCCAGTGTGACTGTGGGAGTCCCTGTGGGATGAGCAAGGGAGCGAGTGTATGTGGCCAGGATTAAGAATGAATAGGGATAGAGAACTCCTGCTGGACCCAATAAACGGACCTCAGTGTCCCTTAGCAACACCTTTTTATGTCATGCCTGGCCCTGCCCATGCCAGAGGTGATGCCTGCCTTCCTATAAGCATGGGCAGTGCAAAAGTCTGGGATGCCACCTTCACTCCAGACTGCTGGGCCACACGGCTTCCTCCCCGCTCCCAACAGACTGTGAGCACCGCGAGGGCAGACCGAGGTTGAGGTGTCCCTGAACCCCCGGCACAGCCCCTGTGGAGCTCTAGAAACGCTACTGAAGGAAGTGGCTCATTTTGCCGGAAGCCCAGTTTGGAACTCGGGGCTCAGTAAGGCTAACTCTGCAGCACATCCTTGTGCCCATCCTGCTTGGCCAGGCAAGTGTGAGCAGCTGTAGCTTCACAGCAAGACGCTTAGGCGGTGATAAGTGCCACGCTACGCAGATCCCAGACATGAACTCAGGGGCCAGGTTTCACTACAAGAGATGGTGCCCAGGGCGGCAATCCTACCTCTGTCCCATGGGACAGCTTGGTGGTGCTGAGGGTGACTCCATGGCCTTGTGAGGTAAGGGGATGCTGTTGACCCCATCTCGGGACTGTTCTTTCAGTTCCTCACTCCTCTTTCATATCCTCATTCAAACTAGCAGCACGTACTGGTAGCTCTGCTTTGAGAATACCCCTCCCAGGCTGCCCGAGGCACCATCCCCTCTCCCCAGGGTGACTACATGGTCCCCTGCCTATTCCATCACCCTCTGCTGGCTCCACATGGCAGCCAGAGTCCCCTTG
This sequence comes from Trachypithecus francoisi, assembly GCF_009764315.1. Taxonomy (NCBI): domain Eukaryota; kingdom Metazoa; phylum Chordata; class Mammalia; order Primates; family Cercopithecidae; genus Trachypithecus; species Trachypithecus francoisi. Next base: position 102,390,670 of record NW_022681460.1, read on the forward strand.
GCTGCAAGGCCTCTGTGCCCGGGCTGCCCTGCCCTGGCTTCCCTGCTGTTTCTCCAGGGGGCCAAGTCCTCACAACCTCAGGACCTTTACACCTGCTGTGTCCACTGCCTGGCTCACTGCCTCAGGTCTCCACTTCATGTCAGACTATCCTTGTGGTCTTCCTGGACCGTAAACGGCACATCCCCAGCAGGCTTCTTTTCCTCCACAATGACTGTGATGTCCTTTCCTGTCTTCTCACTGGGAATCGCCACCTGACATACACACATCTGCTTGGCTATTCAATGTCTGTGTCCCCCATAAGGGCAGATGCTTTGTCTGATCTGCTGTTGAACTATCAGGATCTGAAATGGTGCACACAGTAATTACTAATTGGAGGGATGGGTGGATAGAGGGGCAGGCAATTTACCTCCTCTTCATCCCTGCTCTCATCCTCCTTGGGCTGTACTCCCAGCCCAGCCCTGGGAAAACCAAACCAGCCTGATCTTACCTGTGACTATTTAATCTTAACCCCTTTATTTTCATGTATTTTGAAAGCAATCCTAATCACTTGTTTTTAAAATTTCCTTTAATAAACGTTCTTGCAAGGAAGGTAGCTGCTTAAATGTCTCTGTAATTTTCTCATCATGTTTTCTTAGTTTTCTAGTCAAAATAACAGCTTTAATCACAGCAGTTCTAGATGGATTCAGAAATGAAAAATTTTCCCTCTTCTTGGTAATTGTTTATAATTATCAGTAAATCAATCTGGCATTTATGTTCTACCCATATTATCCTTCTTGGGTTGGTGATATGGTTTGGCTGTGTCCCCACCCAAATCTCATCTTGAATTCCCACGTGTCGTGGAAGGGACCCAGCGGGAGATAATTGAATCACAGGGGGCAGGTCTTTCCTGTGCTGTTCTTGTGACAGTGAATAAATCTCACAAGATGCAATGGTTTCATAAGGGAGAGTTTCCTAGCACAAGCTCTCTCTTTGCCTGGTGCTATCCATGTAAGATGTGACTTGCTCCTCCTTGTTTTCCACCATGATTGTGAGGCCTCCCCAGCCATGTGGAACTGTGAGTCCATTAAACCTTTCTTTCTTCTGTAAATTGCACAGTCTCAGGTATGTCTTTATCAGCAGTTTGAAAATGGACGGATACAGTTGTACCAAGGATGGAAAAGAGAGGTCAAGTTTTCCTCTAAAGCAATGAGCACCTACTATGCGCCTGGTTACTTTACATTCCCTGCATCACCCCCGTTAGTACGTTACCAGATGGAGGTTATTAGCTCTGTTTTCTGGATGAGGAAATACAGGGTGCACAGGGGCGAATACATTGTCCAAAGTCACACAGCTAAGTGACAGACTGGGGACTCAAACCCAGGACTGCTTCACTCCCATCATGTGAACTCAAGTGTGTTTTGTTTTGTTTTTGCATCCAGGTATTCAAACTATAGTCCCCACTGAAGCACACATCCTGCCCTTAGTTGTCAGAATAATACATAAATATTAATAGCCCCTAACACCTGGAATGCTCCAGGTACCCCCACCCCAACGCCCACAGCTTAGGCTCTCCTCTCGGTGACTCTCAAGGAGAGGTGGTCACTCCCCCAGAGATCTGGAGAGTCACAGCAGGGAGGCCCCTGTGCCGGCTGAGTTGTTGGGGGCTGAGCGAGGCAGCAGGAGACCAGGCTGGGCATCTGCAGGACCGGGCAGGCTCAGCTGAGGGTCATCCCTGCCCTACCCGCTGCAGCCCCCCAAGTAGGCTCTGGGTGGAGACTCGAAGGGCCCCTGTGTGCTCAGTGGTGAAAGGTGCTGTTTAAAGGCTGCCTCTCCATCTCAGGTTAAAATCTGAAGGTTTCATGGTGACCTTGTCTCCTGCCACCCACCTGGCACCAGCCACTCTCCTTAACCTGGAGTCTAGAGGCTGGGAAGGGCCATAGACCAGACTCGGAGAACAGAAGGAAACAGCCAGACCTTTGCTTTCTGTATGTCTGGATTCCAGACGAAATGGGTTCCTCTGTCTATTCGAACATTTCTCTGTAAATCCTATGCTGGCAGAGGCCCTGGTCACGCACTCTGACAGGATACACGGTTTAACCACGGCTGCAGGAGGAGAGTCACCAGCATCCTGTCCGTCCACAAGTCCTGGAAGGAAGACTCCTGGGGTGGGGACAGGCAGGAACCAGCTGGGACTGTGCACCTGTTGTGTGACAATGGGTTGTTGCCATCTGTATGCACTGTAAGTATATGACACCCTTGCTCTGGGGGGTGCAGGTCTTCCAAATGTGAAGAGGGCCATGTGGCAAACCAATTTCTCAACAGTACTCTTTGGAGCTGCTTGAGAGCAGAGGCCCTCTCCCTGTCATTGCCTGCCCCACCCCTTCCTTTTTTGTACTGATCATTTTTGCTCCTCTGAGGGCTGGCAGTGTCTGTATTTCATAGCTGTGCTAGGGAAGTGGGGCCTCACAGAGATGACTACCGCAGCCCAGGTCTGAGTGCTGGCAGAGTGCATTTCGTGGCTGTGCTAGGGGAGTATGGCCTCATAGAGCTGGCTACTGAAGCCCAGGTCTGCTGCTTCCTAGCTGTGCCACCTTGGACAAGTTACTCAACCTCTCTGAGCCTCAGTTTCCTCATCTGGAAATAGAGTGAACAAGGGTTGATGATGATAACATCTAACAATTATTGATTACTGGCCCATTGACCACAGGGCCAGGGCCAGGATTGCTTTCAAAATACATGAAAATAAAGGGGTTAAGATTAAACAGTCACAGGTAAGATCAGGCTGGTTTGGTTTTCCCAGGGCTGGGCTGGGAGTACAGCCCAAGGAGGATGAGAGCAGGGATGAAGAGGAGGTAAATTCCCTGCCCCTCCATCCACCCATCCCTCCAATTAGTACTTTCTGTGCACCATTTCAGATCCTGATAGTTCAATAGCAGATAAGACAAAACACACTTGAGTTCACATGACGGGAGTGAAACAGTCCTGGGTTTGAGTCCCCAGTCTGTCACTTAGCTGTGTGACTTTGCATAACATATTCTCCCCTCTGCACCCTGTATTTCCTCATCCACAAAACAGAGCTAACAACCTCCACCTGGCCTACACGTGGGCATTTCCCCAAGGAGTTCTTGCTGAGTAAGTCAGCATGAAGCAGTGGTCAAGAGCTTGGGTTCTAGAATCCTGGCTCTGCAGTTTACCAGCCGGGGGACCCAGAGCAAGTCCCTTCATCTCCCTGGGCCAAAGTTTCCCCTCCTATTGAAGGGATGGTGGAGGGAGACAATTCGAGTAACAGCTCTCTCAAAGGCTTCGTGAGAAGTAAATAGAACCTGGCATGAATCTGCTGATCGCAAGGCCTGATGTGGAGTCAGAAATGACAACTCATTAAGAAATGCCTGCGGAACAATGAATCCCTCAGTGGAACGTTCCGGAGAATTTTCCTAGGCCACACAATTACCCACAGAAAAATGCCATCTAGACCCCCCTAACCCCAATCACGAAATCAGCCTCTTCAGAATAAGACAGTGTAGAGAAAGAAACTTCCAAGTCTCCACAGCTGACAGATACTTAATGTTTGAGCAGACATGCCCCACGACGCCTTCCACTCCCCAGCATCGCCTCTCCTTTCCAACAGTACTCACTTTTGCTGCCTCGTGACTTCGGAGTCCACCTTCCCTGACCCTACCTGAGCATCAGGAGGCAAACTTCCCGTGTGGCCTGGAGGCCATTCCCAGAGTCTAAGGTCCTGAGTTGCAATGTGGGTGTGGTGAGGAACTGGCTGCCGTGGTGCTGGGCCCTTGGCTGATGTGCACACCACCCCTTCTCATCCACTGTGTTCTTAGGAATGATGCCAGTGAAGACGGTGGGATTACAGACTTCTTTACTGTAACAGCCTTTCGCAACCAAATCTGCTGAAAGCCCTTTGCCCCTACAAATGTGACTCCTGTGGCTTTGCAATGTGACGAGTCAACGGGGTCTAGAGTCCGGGGTCTTTGCATTTAACTCATGGCGTGACCTCGGCTAAGACCATTTCTCCCAGCTGATGGGCTCCTCGCTTAGAACAAGAGGGTGTTGGATTCCACCTTCCGCAATCCAGGATAAAAGAATACGCAAGCTCTTGTAGTGTGGCAACAGGATGTTCCATCACTGGCTTCTCTTCCAAATATGAAGGTTCCCTGTCTCATGGGCTGGGAGAAATCTCTAGAGCACCAGACACATCTTGGAAAATAAACTTGGAAAATCTCCCCCAATCAAACCCACTGCAACGCCAAAATTCATTAATTCCCGTGGTTAATATTTTCCAATACGACTGCCTTGTCGAATGCAGGCTGGAAGCGCGTCTGGAGACAGATGGCACCAGCTGCGGAGTGCTGGGGCACTGCCCACTCCATTGGGGAGGATGAACTGGGACGCGCCACAGAAGCGTGATCTCATGGCTCAGTGGGCGTGGAAGGCTGGGCCAAAGGTGTCACAAGCTTCTTACACAACGACTCGCCAGCACAGGTGGCTGTGGCTTTACTGACAGCTGTACACCAGACCCCGCAGCATGAACATATGTTTGCCCACCCACCTTCTCTCCTTTCGGGGAATTGTGCCCCCTCCTTCTGGAACGATCATGTTCAGTCCATGAGCTTAGGTGGGCTGAACGCCCTGCCCCTCTGCCCCAGATTTGGCTAATCAAGGTGCTCCACTCTCCGGGCCACAGGCATGGACCCAGATGCGCTGATGACCCAAGGCTGCATCAGTCAGAATCTCTCTAGAATTTCTGCTGCAGCTCTCAGGAGCAACAGGATGAATGAGATTTTTCCTAGGACTTTTATAGGAGCTGGTGAGAACACGCATCCTTCAGGGCCTGGATCTAAACCATCCATAAGGTACGCAGCTGCCAGGATCCATCTTTCCACCAGACAGAACAGGCTTGAGTGTGAAACCAGCAGGGTCCTGGTGACAGTACTGGAGCCTCTGGATCCAGCCACTCCTGAAGCTAGCCATGTCCCTGGACTTCACAGTTACATGAGTAGTAAGTCCTCCTTTTCTGCTTTAAGCTAATTTGAAGTGGGGCTCTACAGTTTTGCTAAGCAGAGTCCCTACTGACACACACCATGTTTCTGAGATCTCTGCAGAATCAGACATGTAGCATTTCTGAGTATCTCTCATGGGTCCACACACCTTACTGGATGCTTTTACAGGATTGAACAGTAAAAGAGACTGAGACCCACACCAGCCTGGCCCCAAAGTCCGCGCTCCCAACACTTTGCCTTCAAACAGAAGTTTAAGTGTTAGACCCACGCTGGGCGCGGTGGCTCGAGCCTGTAATCCCAGCACTTTGGGAGGCCGAGGCGGGTGGATCATTTGAGGTCAGGAGTTTGAGATCAGCCTGGCCAACATGGCGAAACCCCAGCTCTCCTAAAAAGACAAAAATTAGCCGGGCATGGTGACGGGCCCCTGTAATCCCAGCTACTCAGGAGGCTGAGGCAGGAAAATTGCTTGAACCCGGGAGGCGGAGGTTGCAGTGAGCTGAGATTGTGCTACTGTACTCCAGCCTGGGTGACAGAGCAAGAGACTTTCTCAAAAAAAAAAAAAAGTTAGACCCAAGCTCTAACACCAGCTCTAAAACTTACTAGCTGTGTGATCTTGGGCAAGGACCTCCACTTCTCCATGCCTCCATTTCCTCATCTATAAAACGGGACTAACAATAGATCCTACCCCTCTTAGAGTTGCAGATTCCAGGAGACCCTGCATGGAAGAGGCTTAGCGCAGGGCCTGACAACCAGCAGGAGCCCAGGCAGCGTGGGCTGAATTGGAAATGGTGGCTCAGTTTAGGGATCCGTTGGGAAGAGACAATATTGCAGGATTTGGACTAACCGGCGACTAGGAATATCTTTGCCAAACTAATTTAAAAAAAAGAAAACAGAGCGGTGCCACAAACCTGAGCCCTTCTGGACTCATGAGACAAGCCAAGTCTCTGAAGTGCCTCCACCGTCCTCCTGTGTAGGCCCAGGATGTACCGCAGGCAAAAAATCAGTGGAAAATAGCTGTTGCTTCATCATGATAAACATTCATCCAGCATCGACTGGTTTCCAGGCATGTGCTACAAAACTGGGAGAAGAGGGGAAGAGGCGAGGTTCCAGTCCTCTGCACCTTTCCATCCCAGGGGGTGGGAAATGCAGGTCAGCACCAGGCACTGGCTGCCACAGTAGGGGAAAGACAGGAGGTGACAGGAATCCAGAACCCACTCCCCACCCAGGGTAGTGGTAAACGGGTGCGGCACGGCTGCGTTAGGAGCTGGCTGAAGGAAGATGTGGTGGAGCCCGATAGAGATGTGGCCCAGGGTGTGACCTCAGGATCGAGGTCCGGAGTGGAGAGCGATTAGGCAGCCTGACAAGGGAGGCTGATGAACAGCTACTCGCTGGAACGGTTATGACCTGGGAGTCAGATCACAGAGGTCTGGGTCTGAGATCCTGGCTCCATCACGCACTAAGTCTGGGTCCTTTGAGACGTTCATGACCCTACCTGAGCCTCGGTTTCTTTATCTGTACAGTGGGCCTGCATATGGTAACTGCCCTCACAGGGAACTCTGTGAAGATCAAAGAAGGTAATTCTGGCACTCAGAAGTGCTCCATCAGGGCTGACCATCCCCACGGTTAGCTGTATTCCTCTGCTCCTGTCACTCTCTCCCTGACGCAATACGATACATGCTTCCATAGGCCTTCTTTCCATGCACCAATATTCCATAAAACTTCCGGATACTCAATGCTGAGGAAGGGATTCCAGGTCTGGGTATGATGTAGTAAGGTCACCTCCCCCTGTGTCCCCCACCCAGTCAGCTTTCAAACCTGGAGCAGATGCACAAGGCAGCTAGTCAATGACTCAGGAAAGTGAACAGCAGCAGGCTGACTGCGGAGATGACCAGCTGTTGCTGTCCCATCAAACCTGCAGTGAGTTCACCATTTTTCCCCTCTAGCATCCTCCAACCGAAACTGCAGGCAGCTTGACCCCAAAAGTGGGCAGGGGATGAACAGACAGGGCTCTCAAAGAAGCCCTCCAGCTCTGGCTCCAGGAGTGGAAAAGGGGACTCCTATGCTCAGAAAGGGTGGAAGGGATCTTGTTTTTCTTTTTTTTCCTTTCGGCCCTTCTCTCATGCCTCCGCCTGCAGTGGTCCTCAAGCACCTGACACTCTCGGAGAGGGGCAGTAAGATCAGTGGTTCCCCAAGGATGCCCAGGTCTTCATCCCTGGAGCCTGTTCATATGTCAGCTTCTATGACAAGAGGGACTGGCTGCTGTGGTTACATTCACCCTTTTGAGATGGGGAGATGATCCTGGACTCTTCAGGTGCACCCCGGGGAATCTCAGCGTCCCAGAGTAGTTGCTGGGAAGCAAGGAAGGGGCCATGGTATGGGCAGCTTCCAGGAAGCCGGGAAAGGGATTCTGCCCCACGGCCTCCAGAAGGCACCAGCCCCGCCGTAGCCCAGTAAGACGGATCTTGGACTTCCGGCCTCTACAGCGGCTGGAAAATAAATCTGTGCAATTTTCAGCCATGCAGTTTGTGTTAATTTGTTATGGCAACAATACGAAATTAACACAGTGGAAAACTTTCCTCTTTAATCAGAAGAGCGGTGGTCCCAAGAGGGTGGGGCCAACCCATAATGCCTTTCTCTTGTCCTGTCCTCCCTCCACTTGACCTTGGGTGGGGGCAGTAGGGCGTTGGGGAGCGGTTAGCCATGGGAAGTAGGTTAACCTTCACCCAATCCTTGCACCTTAGACAAAAGTCCACTCAAAATGAATCACAGATCTAAATGTAAAGCTATAAAACTTTTAAAGGAAAACCTAGGAGAAAATCTTTATGACCTGGGTTTCGGCTAACAGTTGGTAGACATGACACCAAAAGCATGATCTCGGACAGAAAAAAAAATGAATTTCATCAAAATTAAAAAGTTGTCTCATACAAAAGACACTGTTAAGACTGAAAACTGAAAAGACAAGCTGAAGACTAGGAGAAACTATGTACAAGGCACGTGTTCGACAAAGGTCTTGTATCCAACATACACAAAGAACTCCCAAAACTCAACCTTTGTAAAACCACAAACAGCCTGGTTTCTAAGAATAGGCAAAATACTTGAACACACACTTACTTCCCCAAAGAGGATGTGTGAAAGAAAAATATGCACGTGAAAAGATGCTCAACATCATTAGTCATTAGGGAAATGCAAATTAAGACCACGATGAGATATTCTGCATCCTTGTGAACGGCCACAGTAAAGAATCATGAAAGTATCAAATGCTGCCCAGGCTGTAGAGCAACTGGGCCTCTCGTACACTGTGGGAATACACAGTTTTTTACATTTAGCGTAGCACCCAGTCATTCACTCTTAGGTATTCGCAGTAGAGAAATGAAAACTTTTGTTCACACGAAAAGCTGCACTTGAATGTTTCCATCAGCTCTATTCAAAATTGCCAACAACTGGAGACAACGCAAGTATCCTTTATGAACAGATAAAAAACCATGGTATATCCATTTAACCAAACACTGCTCAGTAGTAAAAACAAACTGCTGACTCACCCAACAACTTGACAATTCTCAGACATGCTAAGTGAAAAACACCAGCCTCAAGAGGTTGCTTACCATATGATTCCATTTATATGACATTCCTGAAAGGACAGAACTAGAGGGGTAGGGACAAGGGCTCAGGGTTGGGGGAGGGTGCGGCTAGAAAGGAAATGAGGGAAAAGCATGAAGCAGCTTTTTGGGGCGATGGAACTGGTCTATATCTTGATGGTGATGGTGGTTACTCAAATCTATACATGTTTTTAAATTCACAGACCTGAACAAGAACAACAAAAGTCAACTGCACTGTATGTTAATTTAATTTAAATTTTTTTTGGTGAAAGTCAAGCCAAGGAGGGCTCTGATCAATCTGTTAAACTTGGCTCTATCCGAGAATACACAGAGTGATGTCTTTCTGGGCCCCATTGTGGATTCATGGATGGTTTGGGCTCGAATTACTAGTCTGTGTTCCATCTTCTCCCTCCTTATAATATCACTTGCCTTAGCATTTCACAGCAGTGCTACACACGCACAGACACCCTTTTTTCTGCCTAGAACAGGTCATTAGTCTGTGCCAGTGCACAAATGGCTCCATCATCTACCCTTCTCTGTGCCCCCGCTTTGCCACAAGACTTTGCAGGGCCCTCCCACTCTCACTCTGGTTTCTACCTTGTGACCCTCCTTGGCAATGGGACATCAGCCAATATGACATACTCAGAGCTTGGATGGTACCTGTATGGGTGGGCTTGCCCTGTCTGTGCTCCCTGCTGTACGTACCCAGGCTGGCCTGCTGGTCCTGGGAGGAGGATGAAAGATCTGTGGATCTTTCCGTTTCATAGCCCAGTTTTTCCATTCTTCCTAGTCAAGGCCATCCCGCATCCACAGCCACCTACTGATTCCCAGACACAGAAGCCAGCTCAGCCAAGACCAGCTAAGCCTCCTAGCCCATCACCTGATGCATAAGCAATATGTTATTATTACATTCCACCTTTAAAGTATCATAGATATTTGTTACACAGCATCAACATGGCAGGAGATAACTGATAACCAAACCAAGTAACCATTCTCAGTTATCACTCCCAGACATCATTTTAAAAGTGCAAGGGGAGGCCAGCTGCAGTGGCTCATGCCTGTAATCCCAGCACTTTGGTAGGTCAAGGCAGGAGGATCACCTGAGGTCAGGAGTTCGGAACCAGCCTGGCCAATATGGTGAAACCCTGTCTCTACTAAAAATACAAAAATTAGCCAGGCGTGGTGGTGCAAGCCTGTAATCCCAGCTACTGGGGAGGCTGAAACAGGAGGATCGCTTGAACCTGCGAGGTGGCGGTTGCAGTGAGCCGAGATCGCGCCACTGCCCTCCAGCCTGGGCGACAGACTGAGACTCCGTCTCAAAAATAAATAAATAAAACTAAAAAGTGCAAGGGGAAATGCAGAAAGCTGTGAGTTTGCTTGACCTACTGAGAAGAAACCTCTCACCAAGATCAATTACACTTCAGCGGGACAGGACGATGTTGGTCTATAAATGGCAGACAATTTCCTTTTTCTTTTCTTTTTTTTTTTGAAATGGAGTTTTGCTGCATTGCCCAGGCTGGAGGGCAGTGGCGTGATCTCGGCTCACTGCAACCTCCGCCTCCCAGGTTCCAGTGATTCTCCTGTCTCAGCCTCCCAAGTAGTTGGGACTACAGGCACGTGCCACCACACCTAATTTTTTTTTTTTTCTATTTTTAGTAGAGATGGGTTTCACTGTGTTAACCAGGATGGTCTCAGTCCTGACCTTGTGACCCACCTGCCTCGGCCTGCCAAAGTGCTGGGATTACAGGCATGAGCCACCACGCCTGGCCAGACGATTTTTTATATGCGGTGGACACACCTCTCTGATATAGGAGATATTTTATTACTTTTTTGTTTGTTTGTTTAAACAAACTCCACACAGGATGGAGGTCATTGTGCCAAAAATACCTAATCTGCTTCCCTTTTTCCGAAGTGAAGTTTCAGATGCTCCCACGTTTAAAAATAAAAGACATGAAGTAGGGCAAGCAATTGTAATAATGTCTAAGCTGCCAACTCAGATCATTTTGGGACTGAAGTGAGAGTTTGAACAAAGAAGTAAAACCACAGTCAAAACTGCTTCCCTTTGAGAAACTCCGAGTAGGTAATATTTCCTTTAAATCCTCTCAAAGAGCCTGTGAGATCTCTGCCACTATCCCCATTTTATAGAGGCGGATGCTGAGGCAGAGGTCAGGTTCACAAGGCTGCTATGTAGTTGACCTGGAATTGGAGCCCAGGTCTGTTTGGCTCAAAGTCTTACTCTTTCTGTCACGTACCAAGCTGCTGATGAACTCCTGTAAGAAATTACCAACAGCGCTTTGGCTCAGCCACTCTACTGAAATCTGACCATTTACCACACTAACCAGTTTACTGAGGTGAAAAGAAGGTCCATTATTTCGGGTGTACCGGCACCTTGCAGTCTGGTCTTTGGGCTCAGCAATTTAGGGCCTGGCCAGAGGGATGGCATCTTTATGCTAACAAGATCCCAGAGTCCCAGCCTCCGAGATCGACTTGACCAACAGCTAGGAGGAAAGGGAGTGACCGTGGGTGGAGATACATGGATAAATCTACATCGTCTCCTAAATATGCTCAGTGAATGCGCTTGCTGTGTGCTCCCCCGGCCCCCATGCCCTGATCAACTCTTTTTTTTTTGAGACGGGGTCTCACTCTGTCGCCCAGGCTGGAGTGCCATGGTGCAATCTTGGCTCACTGCAACCTCCACCTCCCAGGCTCAAGCAATTCTCTTACATCAGCCTCCTGAGTAGCTGGGATTACAGGTGTGTGCCACCATGCCCGACTAATTTTTGTAGTTTTAGTAGAGATGGGGTTTTACCATGTTGGCCAGGCTGGTCTGAAACTCCTGGCCATCTGATCTGCCTGCCTTGGCCTCCCAAAGTGCTGGGATTACGGGCATGACACACCGCGCCCAGCCCCGACACCTCTTTTTTTTTTTTTTTTTTTTTTGAGACGGAGTCTCGCTCTGCCGCCCAGGCTGGAGTGCTGTGGCCAGATCTCAGCTCACTGCAAGCTCCGCCTCCCGGGTTCACGCCATTCTCCTGCCTCAGCCTCCCGAGTAGCTGGGACTACAGGCGCCCGCCACCTCGCCCGGCTAATTTTTTTGTATTTTTTAGTAGAGACGGGGTTTCACCGTGTTGGCCAGGATGGTCTCGATCTCCTGACCTCGTGATCCACCCGTCTCGGCCTCCCAAAGTGCTGGGATTACGGGCTTGAGCCACCGCGCCCGGCCCCCGACACCTCTTAATATCAGCTCTGCCCTGGATCTAAGGAACCCAGAAATTAGCTGTGTACACTCCTGCTAGCAACGAAAGCGACTCCTGCTGCAGCCACAGCTAAACTAGTTAGTGTGCACTCTGTGCTAGGTGTGAGTTCTTCAACTTTCCGAGGTAGGGGCTATAATTAGTCCCATTTTACAGAGGGAAAAATAGAGGCATGAAGTCCCTAAAGGTTCTAATCCAAGATCACTGATACAGTAAATGGCATGGCCTCGAGTCAAACCCAAGCCTGCACAACTGCCGCCCTCCTTCTCACTGATAAGGCCATGCTGCTTGTACCTTTAATGTGAAAGTAATAAACAAGCCTCATCTCCAACCCTGACAGTACGGCTTGTTTCCTGCTGCATTAGTAATTTCTCAACCTGCCTTCCCAGAACAAGCTAGTGAGAAAAACATCCTCAACTCTGTCACAGCAAGTTCTCATGTATAAAAAAGAAAAATAAACACACGAAATCCTGTTCTTACTCAGCAAGCCGTAACCTGCTTTATCTTCTGAGTGACGCCTGCTAAGCCAGCAGATTGTGCGCTCACGGACGAGTGCCAGGGCCAAAGCTGAGCTTTGTTCACCCTTCTTTCTGGTCCAGGCAAAACATCCTGGGTGTGTGACATGAATGAAGACAAGGGGCTTAGCTTATGGGCAAACAGGTTAGGAACGGGATGGCTCCAAGTAGGTGTCGAACAGGTATCAAAGACACCTTTTCGCAGCTGGGATCAAAGCTCTCAGAAGTTCCTTAACCCTCCCCAGCCCCATTTTCTAGCCCTTTCTGTAATTAACCTCAAAGAAGGGGAGATGGATAGGACCTTGGACAGCACCAATAGGCCTCCCATGGCCAATCTAAGCACCAAGACGCCACAGCAGTGGCAGGGCTTACACAGTGGCTGCGGCCTCTATACTCTGAGGACCTCCAGAGGAGACACGCAGTGGTGGAAGACGAGTGTGACCAAGCCTGGCTTCATTTCCTAGGGGCACAGAGGACCCACAGTGAAAACGCAGGACCTGCAAATCCCCAGCCCTGAAGATATTCAGGAGTGTTCTTTAAGGGCTTCATTTTGGTGTGACAGTGACAAAGGGTAGAGGCTTGCCAATCGTGCACACCCAGTTCACACTCCCCACGCCACCATATCCCAGCTGTGAGACGATGGCTTGGCCACATCACTCTGTGAGGCTCAGTTTCCTCATCCGGAAAAAAGGGACAGTAACACCAACCTCAAAGCAAGGGTGTGTGAACTTAATAAATGAAAAGCTGGCTGTGCATGGTGGCTCATGCCTGTAATCCCAGCACTTTGGGAGGCCGAGGTGAGTAAACCACTTGAGGCCAGGAGTTCAAGACCAGCCCGACCAACACAATCAAGCCCCATCTCTACTAAAAAAACAAAAAACAAAAAACCCAAAAATTAGCTGGGCATGGTGGCACATGCCTGTTATCCCAGCTACTTGGGAGGCTGAAGCAGGAAAGTCGCTTGAGCCCGGGAGGCAGAGGTTGCAGTGAGCTGAGAGCACACCACTGCACTCCAGCCTGGGTGACAGAGTGAGACTGTCTTAAAAAATAAAGAAATGAAAAGCTCCTGGCCTAATACCTGGATCCTGGCAGGTGCTAAATACACATTGGTTTCTCCTCCCTCTCTCTTTTTCTTGACTGTGGAGTCCCAGTGCTTTGTAGCTAGTTTTACAAGACCCAACAAGCGAGCTTCTCAGGCCAGGTCTGGGTTTCTCAACCTTGCCACTACTGATGTTCGGGTCAGATAACTCTGTGCAGGAAGGAGGTTGTCCTGTGAGGTGTAGGATGCTTAGGACATCCTTTGCCTCTACCCACTAGATTCTGGTGGCACTGTCCCCCATGATTGGGACAACCAAAAATGTCTGCATTCATTCCCGGCTGTCCCTGGAACTGGGGAGTAAGGCAAAATTGCCCTTAGTTAAAAACCAGAGGGGTAGAGGCATAAGGAAACCCACTTGGGTTTAGTAGGGCAGGCGGCAATGAGTGACAGGGGAGTGGCAACCCAAGAAAAGCAGAATCAAAGGTCCTCTGACAGCCCCTCTGCAGGGAACTCCTTCAGCTGAATTTTACCCATGAACATAATTTGCTTTTTGAATTTAACAGGTGAGAATACCAGACTTCCTTTTCAACCCTAATAACCTGTGACCGATTTCCCTAAACTGACACAACTGCCCTCCAAAGACCCACTTTTCTTGGTGAGCTGCTAAAAGCAAAACAAAACAAAAAAAAACCCAAAAACAAAAACCAAACCCTTCATAATCACTGGCTGTGCTCTTTCTACAGGTAACCAAGTGCAGCCGCTGGCTACACAGAGAGGACAAGAAGCAAAAGGAGCTGCCACAGAGAAGGTGTGAGAAGCGCAGGACACCTCTCCGAAAAGCAGGACATTTGGCTGGGCACAGAGGCCCTCTTTGGGAACACGTCTTCCACATGGAGGAAGGGGGCAGGTGTGCCAGTGGTGCTTGGGCACTGAGCAGACATCTCTAGCCTGAAGATTATTCCAATGGATCCTTTTCTCATGGAGTCCAAACTCTTATGAGGACCTCAGTCAGAACCACAGGGGCCACGTTGCCCCAGGCCTGGTGTTGGAACTGTCCTGGTCAGCACCTCGTCATCGTGATCCCCTGCGGTCAAGTGGGATCCCCGGCCGCCTTCATCCTGCACTCTTCACATGCTACGCAGATTTATGCACCGAAGCCCCCTTTTGCCCTGGAAGGCTTGTGAGGTACAGTGGACCCCATGAGGCCCACAGATGTTTTAAGCAAACAAAGGAGTTTCCAACCAACTTAAACATCAGACTTTATATCAAGATGTGCATTTCTACCACCTCTTAAAAAGGTCAAGGACTTTTATCCAGCTAGCTGCAGTCCTATATAACAGGAATCAGCCAGGTGAGGAGTGGCTAATCCCTTTAGATGGGCTCTATGAGCTGCACTCCGCACCACTCCCTGCTGACAACTTAATGGCTTAATTCACTTATATGACCCACCCAGATCTACAGGCACCTGAGTTTGCCATGACATCCCAGTCGACAGACGTAAATTCGGGGTGCCCGTTGATACTGGAAGATCACAGAACCAAGGCCCCAATTTGGGGTGTCAGTCCAGGTAGCGGGGTGTCTCCTCCCTCCAAATAATACATCTAGTTGATAATAATGAGGCTAAGAAAGAAATGAGGACAAAAGGCTGCAATGGCTGACGGGCTGCTCTCTGATGAGACAGGTCTGTCCAGGAGTCCCATTGCTGGGGATGGGGAGGGGGGTGCAACATCAGCGTGTCACCTCCTGTGGTGTGCAAATACGCATCAACACATCAGAAAAGGGGCCAAAGATTCCATGAGCCCAAACAGCCTCTTAGCATCTAAGCTATCCCAGGACCCACTGGGCCACAGGTACCAGCCCACAAACGGTGACCAGGGCTGACTTTCCAGGCAGCTGCTGCGGATTCTGCAAAGTGCTCCACATGAGAATAAGCTGCCCTTTGGGCAAAACAGCAGCAAAGTGTCCTCTGTGGTCTCAGATGGCTGACAGTTCCAGAATCCAGTTTGTTCAGAGAGAAGTCCTGCCTGGCAAAGGCGGCCACGTTTCTAAGCAGAGCTGCTGAGTTGAACGTATCCCTCCCAGAGGTGTGATGTGGGCTGTGGCTCGCAAAGGCACCACCATTTCCCCTTGCTGCCCTTGATGGCTTGTTGGTGGCACTCTCCCCATAGACGAGGGGCACAGGGATGCCACCACAGCCGCGCTGCGCCACCTGCTCCCTGGGTCTGCAGCCAACTTGGCAGCAGAGGACAGCCTGCTATTCTTAACGCTTTGGGGCTACATGTTGATTCTGCAGCTCTCTCATGCAGGCTTCTCTGGGAGACACTGGTTCCCCTCGCTATGCTGACCAGGCTCTCTTCGGCTTTCGCACCTCCTCCCGCCTCTGCCCCGTGGGCTCCAGTCTCCTGCCCTGTCCCTAGCTTCCATCTGAGGCCAACACCTCTTCCTGACCTCTCGTTCCCTGGGCACCTGTCCCCAACCTTGTAACCTCTGCAATTCCCCATATGTCAGCCAATTCTATGTTTTATATTGGGAAATCGCATGCCAAAGAGTGTTTCCAAATTCTTGAAACTGGGATTTGAGATGGTGAAGTCAGAATTCCTGCAACTTCTTAGGAATTCTCCAAATTACATCCTTCCCACTACTTACTCATTATCCTAGAAATCTAAAACTGTTCGCTTAATAATATTGAGTTTAGTAGGATTTGTAAAACACGATAGCCTAGAATGAATATCCAAACGCTGGGAAACACAAGTGAACGCCGTTGGGTGCTGCTGGGAGAATCACGCAACATGGGCACCTCCTAGCAAGGCTCATGGCGCTACAGAGTCTGGTGTCCAGAATGCCAATTTAAGGACTTATTGTGCTTCCAAAACTTGTAACGTCAGTGCAAGGCAATCCTGACTAATGAGATCGTGACCATGTCTTTCCCATGTGTTCCTGTCCTGGTACCTGCAAACGGCGACCCAGACCTGCAGCTCTGTGTGTTGACACCTCCTGCTCCTGCCTCTGCTCTGTAGCTGTGGATTCCTCCAAACTGTGATTGCTGCACCTTAATTTTCAGCAGGACAATTATAACATCCTTCTCCGACCTCTTGACTGGTTTTTCTTGTGAAGTGAGATGGGAGAAGACTTACATTTCCTGAGGCATGCCTGGGAGGAACTGCCACCTGAAGCCAGCTCACAGGCGGCCATCCTAGGAGACGTTTACTCTGCTCTCGCGTGGCTCTGGCCTTGCCTTTGGGACGCACGTAGACCGGTTTCTGACCCCAATGCTTCCTTTACGTTTCATCTGCTCCTAAGTGGGCTTCCTCTCCTTGTACCCTTTACCTCTCTGCACCCAGATGTTCAGCCTCAAAAATTTGGCATCTTCTGCTGCTCCCCTTCCATTGCTCCAGCGGGAGGCCTAGTCACCTACTCAAGTCTCACCGTCCTCATCCCAGAGGGTGCCAATGCCACTGCTGCCCCCTTGCCATGAGGACCATGGGGCAGATGCTGCTGCATACCTGAGACAGTGGGGCCCCATGTCCCCTCTTGGTAGGGCCTTCCAAACCCACATCCCCCTTTCCTCTTGGCCATCTGGGTCAGGCCCTCCCCGCCTTCTGTCTGCAACATGATGAGGGCACCCTAACCCATCTCCCAATCCATCCACTATACCCAGTCCTGACGTGCTCTTCGGAAAGCACAGCCCTGAGCTCACACACCTGCAAGGGCTCCAGCCCCCAGAGACCAAGACCTCCACCCCAGGTCCCAGTGCGCCCTGACCACAGGGCCAAGTGCCCTGTTCTCCAGCCATAGGGGATGACTTGGGGTTCCCTGCCCCTTGCAGCTGTTCTGCACACCTGGAAAGAGTGGCTTACCCTTCGATCCAGATCAAACCCTGCATATCAAATTGGTATTAGAGGGTGGGCTTTAGTGACGTCAGGAAAAATTTAAAATGTACATACCCTCTAAGCCAGAATGGCTTCTAGACATCAAGCCTGTAGCTCTACCTGCCAAAATGTGTATGCATGGAGATGTTCCAGACTATAGTCTGAGGGAGAAAAATCTGGAAACTTCTTAACTGTTCAAGTAGAGCAATGGTCAAATAAATTAGGAAACAGCCATTACAGTGGATACTATTAGCTTTCAGAAGGACTGAGCCAGTTTTATTAAATTAAGAAAGGTGGCCGGGCACGGTGGTTCACGCCTGTAATCCCAGCACTTTGGGAGGCCAAGGCGGGTGAATCACCTGAGGTCAGAAGTTTGAGACCAGCCTGGCCAACATGGAGAAACCCTGTCTCTACTAAAAATACAAAAATTAGCTGGGCGTGGTAGTGGGTGCTTGTAATTCTAGCTACTCAGGAGGCTGAGGCAGGGGAATCGCTTGAACCCGGAAGGCGGAAATTGCAGTGAGCCGAGATTGTGCCATTGCACTCTAGCCTGGGCGACAAGAGTGAAACTGTTTCAAAAGAACAGGAAAAAAAAAAAAAAATAGAAAGGAAAATTTCAGAACAGTGGAGTTTCCATTTGACTTACTTAAGTATTGATGATTTCCGCAAAATTACACAAGAGACTTGACAGTGAGTGCGAGGGTAGGTGTGCACATGGGGTGGGTACTGTTTACTTCCTCATCTTTCTGTGGTGTTTTAGGGTTTTTCCACACTAGAAGTTCATCACTTTCCCTAAGATATCTGCCCCCCACAATCTCTTTCCCCGAGACTCCCTTTCTGTTGGTAGAAACAGTTACACACATACGGTGCTTACTATGTGTGACACGCTCTTCTAAAAGCTTCTAAAAGACCACTTTCCTCCTTAGTGGAAGAGCCAAAGACTACCAGCGACTCCAAAATCGACACGACACTTTCCATGTGGCTATCAGGGATCTCAACTCACCTGCCTTAGAGGGCCAGGTGGCTGATGTAAGTCAGCAGAGCAGGCCAAGGGGAAAAGCAAGAGGGAGTAGTTGGAACGATGCCGAACTGGCACACGCTCACCCAAGGAAAGTGACGTGTGTGGACATTTTATTGAACACACACCTAACCAGCAGGCCCGCAGGTTTGAGATCTCTTGCATGGCGTCGCCACTCCTTCCTGGCAACTGGGCAATGCTGGGGACTTTGGAGTCTGGAAGGTTCTGGTCAGTCCACAAAGCAACAGAAGTCAAAAGTTGCTACTTCCTGTTAGCAGTGACTTACAAAGCAGCTTAGGTTCAAGTGACCCCCGCAGTGCACAGGTCAGGGCGTGGCATCGCTGAGCTAAATGTAATCTGCTCACTGGGAGAACAAGGCAGCTCACATTTCAGCAAAATATGGATATATTTCACAATCCCAAGAGAGAATGCAGCAGCAAATGGGGGCGGGGGCAGGGGAAACCCAGACTGGGTTTTCTGCTGAAAATCCAGTTGGGAATTTCTGCTCTGACCTACATTACTCTGCCGCTTTCCAGCCCCCTAACTTTCTCTCTCCTCAAGGAGGAACAGCAGAACATAATGTATTTCCCAAAGTTAAATTACTCTGCAGAGAACCATTTTAATAATGTGCTAAATGACAGCACAGCAAATCACTGAAGCTGTCACCGATGTGCGGTCCAGTTTCGCTGAACGAATTCTCAGACTCTGAGCCTCCCTCCACGAATGAACGGCACCTCACATCTCCCTGGGTATCTCCGCCATCTGCAAAGTGTCACGTCTCTCAGTAAGCACCCTTTCCCCAAACGTCAGACGACGAACACAGCACGGGGTTTCCAAAAGATGTGGGCGTTGGGAAGCTGGCACTCACTCATCTGTTCCTTGTGTTGGGGAGTAGACTCTGGTCCCCCTCTGGGCCATACTGATATTGAGTTCAAAATAGAAAAGAAATGCCCCACTTCCCACCGGCCTACTTTCCAATTCAGAGCTGGCATTAACAAGGGAGGCAACGGGAGGCAGAGGGACTTGGAGGAAAAACTCAACCTCCCGATTCTTCAACTCAGATTTGTGCAGATGGCAGATTACTTAGAAGTCATGATGCCTCTTACGGAACACAGTGAAATATGGACACGTAAAATGGAATCAAAAAATGAAAGAGTGTGTGTGAAAGCAGGTCCCATCTAATACTGGACTGAAAGTTTTAAGTAACATTTGTGAGGAAAAACACAAGCAAAAAAATTTCTACCACTGGCTTTTATCTTCCCTGCCCACCTTCTCAGCTCCCAAACTGGAATGGGACCACCATTCCTGAAGCTGACCAGTGGCCCTGTTCATCGAACACACAGGGGCACAGTGTGCACACCAAAAGCATCATGAGTAATGTGGAGTGTCCGCAGATTCAAATGGAGGGGCGGTGGGAGCAGTGGGGAAGAGCCAGGACTGCAAACTCCAGAGCCATCATGCCGGTAAGTGGTCCACCCAAATATATGACGTAACCAGGCAAACAGCATGGCAAGGGAGGCTGGCTCAGTGCCCGGGAGACAACAGGAGTTGGGGGTTCAGTGGACACGGGGCACCTAAGTGTGGGAGAGTGGGGGAACGGGGCTGTGACCAATTCTTCTGATTTTTCAAGAGAAGCTAGGTTGGGCGTGGTGGCTCACACCTGTAATTGCAGCACTTTGGGAGGCCGAGGTGGGTGGATCACCTGAGGTCAGGAGTTCGAGACCAGCCTAGCCAATATGGCGAAACTGCATCTCTACTTAAAAAAAAAATACAAAAATTAGCTGAGCATGGTGGCACGTGCCTGTAATCCCAGTTACTCAGAGGCTGAGGCAGGAGAATCGCCTGAACCCAGGAGGTAGAGGTTGCAGTGAGCCACGATTGTGCCTCCGCACTCCAGCCTGGGCAACAAAGCGAGAACTTGTCTGGGCAACAAAGCGAGAACTTGTCTCAAAAAAAAGACGCTTGACATCTGGATGTTTTTATCTGACAGCTAATTTTTTGATGTTGGCAAGTACTTGAATTAAGAAAAATAAATAACAAAACAAAACCCCACTATACTGGCTAAATAAAATAAGTTGGAGAACCAGGCTCAGTCCGCAGGCTGCAGGCTTCCCACCTACATCCCAAAAACATGGGCTATTGTGCCAAACACCCTAGGATCCCATTGTGCTGGGTGAGGACCCTGGGACCAGCCAGGTCACCCCTTTGAGCCTCACTTTCCTCATCACTATGAAATAGATTTCACTGGCTCTCCAGAAGACGAGATGAGATGGGTGCTGTGAAACGCGAGGCTGGCAGCCACAAGAAAATGGGAGGCCCTCTCTTTAGTGAACAGTCCAGTTACGTTCAGTAACTCAAATGGACTTTCCGGATCCTGAAGCAACATTTGAAAGAACCAAGGAGAAAATCTGTCAAGATTTATAAGAATAATAATGCTTTGGGGTTTATTTCCTTAGCCAGGAGATTTTTGTTTTGTTTTTTTTTTTAACCAGAAATCTCTCAGGCTCGGCTTTCCAGCTGAGACAGCAGTCTCGCTGCTTTCTGTGGGCAGCACATGGAGAAAGGACAGGATCACGCGGAGATTCGTCAGCACGGGCAAGGCCTGGCCGCGCCTCATCCATCATTACCCCAAAATGAAACAATCCGTACATTCCGACCTGTAATCCCATCCTGCTCAAAAAGGAAGAAGAAGGGAGCAGTGTGATTTGGAACAGCGAGGAAAGCCGGAGAGCTTTTATTAAAAGAGCTGTTTAATTTCAACTGGGGTCTAGACCAACATGTAGTGAAAATTCCAGCATCGACAGTGTGTCTTTTGCCACAGTCTCCCACTGAAATTCTTGTTCTGTAAAGTCCATACATTGAACCTTGTGTTCTGTGAGGCTTCTCTCTCAGCGCTGACTGACGGCAACCAGCGTGGCTGAGATTCACATCACGCCGAGAGGCTCGCATTAACGTGCAGTTTTTACAATTCGGCACACGAATGTTTGGGAAACACTGGACCGGAGATGCCTGGGCTGCGGAGCCCTGTGGGGGGTGGGGGACACTGACTTGCGGATGGGGCAGTGTCTCCTGCTCACACGGTCAACATCAGGAGCATCTTAGGAACAACTTACTAACTCAGTTTTCACCGGGGAATTCAGCCGCTGTGCGATGACTCCGCGAGAGGCTAATTCCCCCACACACCCCAGGCTGCCTGTAAGGGGATGCCTCTAAGAGAATGAGACCTCCTCATGTGAACTATCGCGGCCATTTCCAAATACTGAGATCAAGGCCCTGGCATCACAAATAAAAGGAGAAAAGGAAAATAAAGAGTTCTAGATACTGTCTTCTATTCAGGATAAAAAGGCACCTCTTATCAAAGGCAGCACGATACTATGATGTCTTCTCACAAAAACCCTGGAACAATGAGAAAATCTAAGCAATTATCTTGGAGACAACTTCAAAGGGCCTAGCCAGGGAAGATGGGCACCTGCTCATGTCTAACTGGATGCTACTACTGGGCACACCCCACAGACAGGAGCACACCCCACAGAAGCCGGCTCCCAAAGGTGCACCCCACAGAGAGGAGCAGAAATCCACCCTCTGTTTTGAACCCAGCATCACCATCAGAACAACTGTTAAAGAGCTACAGTGACAGGAAACTCTTATTTTACCCCAGCAAATCATACAAATCACACCGACCCAGAACAGTGCTTCTCGAATGAGTCCCAATCTCACAGGTCTTCTCTACGGACTTTAACGTTTCATGTTTCTACTACGGTAAGATTTTAGAAATAATAGAATTACATTCTGTAGCATCTGAAGACTATAAAAACCAAGTCGGGCTTGATGATCTTGGTTCCCCTAATTCCAAGGATGTAAACGTCAGAGGTCCCAGGTTATGACAACACAGTGGACTAATCAGTGGTAAGGCAGTGACATCAAAAGGACGGCCTGATGTTTCCTGGCAATGGGACCAGAGCAAAGGGGTGGATGAGGTCAGCATGCCTGGCATGTGGCAGGTGAAAAGAAGTCACTGCATGACATTTCGAGCCAAGATTAGCTTTCTTGAAAACAGTAGCATCCATTGGGTTGACAATTTTGAACTGTAGTGATTTTCTTTTCTTTTTTTTTTTTTTGAGATGGAGTCTTGCTCTGTTGCCCAGGCTGGAGTGCAGCGGTGCAATCTCAGCTCACTGCAACCTCTGCCTCCTGGGTTCAAGTGATTGTCCTGCTTCAGCCTCCCAAGTAGCTGGGACTACAGGTGCCCGCCACCATGCCCAGCTAATTTTTGCACGCCCGGGTAATTTTTGTATTTTTAGTAGACATGGGATTTCACCATGTTGGCCAGGCTGGTCTCGAACTCCCGACCTCATTGATCTGCCCACCTCAGCTTCCCAAAGTGCTGGGATTACAGGCGTGGGCCACCATGCCCAACCTGAAGCATAATCATTTTCTAAGTGCATAATATGTAAACTCTTTTAATTTTTTTTTAAATGTTTCAAGAGAAGGCATTTAAGTAATATTAATGTTCATTTTTAAGTAATACTCATATAAAAATAATTTAAGTCAATATGGCAGGAGTCTGGGAGAACTTTTCCTTGGGTTCATCACCCAAGCTTGAGAAACACTGACACAATTTGTTTCAGTTTTGGAGCACCCAGTGGGCTGTGTAGAAAAGGAATCTTTCCTTGATTGAAATGTGTCAAAGTATAAAATCACAGAGCCCCGAGTTTACTTGTGAGCCTCAGGTCAACAATGCTCATTTGCAGGCCTGCTCTCTTCCCATCCCTTTAGAAGCTCCAAAGCGCTGAGGCCCAGCCTCCATCGCGGCACCTGGAACAGGCCCTGGAGTTTCCCTGGGTCCCGTGGCGATCAGGGCATCACGGAGAGCTGCTGTGCTCCCTGACCTTCCAAAACCACCAAGAACGAAGTGCTGGGAGGGCTGGCGGCGCGTGCCCGTGTGAGTGGTACTTACACGAAGAAGGGCATCAGCTGGATGAGGGTCTCCTTCTTGGGGCTGGCGGCGAACTCGGGGACCATCTGGATGACTTTGTTCATGATGCTGCGCAGGTAATTCTGGAGCTGCTTTCTTCGTTCCTCCACAAACTTGGCATCCTGAGGAAACACAAAACATCTTCGCTCAGGTATGTGTTCCTCACCTGGTCAGAAACGACCCCACGGAACAGGCGATCACCCATCAGCGCCCTCCCGGCAGCCAACATTGAGCAACTGCCTCGTGTGACTGGTCCCTAAGCCCTTACGTGTATCATCATATGGAATAACACGAAAGATGCCCATGATATTATTATTAAGTGGAGGAAAAGCAGGTCTAAGACCTGTATCTGGTGTGTTCCTATTCAAATGGGACGTTATTTATGGGGCACCAAAACATGCCGAATGTGGTGCTGGGGTCAGGCGTAGAACAATGAACGCACTGCTGTGGCCTTCGTGGAGTTCACGGGCCAGCGAGGGAGACACAAATCAATCCAGCGACCACATAGGTCAGTGGGTAATTATCAATCACACCAAATGTCACTCCAGAGCACGGGCTTAATTTTGCCTTCAGAGGAGTTTCTTGAAATACAAATCAACTGCCAATGATTAAGAAAGAGACTTTATTAATAAACAATTTCTGTGTTCTCTTGAAAAACTAGGATGCGTGGGCCACGATGCTGAGGCGGGTGGATCACCTGAGGTTGGGAGTTCGAGACCAGCCTTACCAACAAAGAGAAACCCCGTCTCTACTAAAAATACAAAATTAGCCGGGTATGATGGCACATGCCTGCAATCGCAGCTACTCGGGAGGCCGAGGTAGGAGAATCGCTTGAACCCGGGAGGCAGAGGTTGCAGTGAGCCAAGATGGCGCCATTGCACTCCAGCCTGGGCAACAAGAGCGAAACTCCATCTCACACACACACACAGAAAACCTAGGATGCATGGTAGCATGGCCCCACCCATAGGTCCATACCAGGCTGGGCTGTGCAGCGTGGCCCCAGAAGGCAGGCACAGGTTCCCAGGTCTGAGCAGTTTCCACCACTCAGTGATCAGGGACTCTGTGCTCCAGAACCCCCTCACTCCTCCTGCAGCCCCCACCACACCCGTGTCTGCTTGCTGTCTGTGGGCAGGGCCAGCGTGCTTCGTGTGCAACCCACACTGTTGCAGACGGTCCACACTGGTGAGCTGCTACCCACCTTGACATTCTCATTAATTTGGAACCCGGGGCTCCACACTGTCACGCTGGCCTGGGCCCCACACATTCCATAGCCAGTCGTGCTTTGTGCATCTGTGCTAATAGCCCCTGGCTTGTAACAAAGGCACCCTGGGCAGTGAGCGTCAGGGCCGGGAAAGGCTTTCTCTGAGACAATCATGCTCCTTCTGGACTGAAGACCAAGCAAGGTGAAGAAACAAAGAGCTGAGAGAAGGCAGTGGAGGAACGAAGTCTTTCCAACCTCACAGAATACAAGGAGGAATGTTCTATGACGATTACGTGAAACAGATGAGGAAACTGCAGTCTGCAGCGGACCTTAGTACCTCACCCAGGAGGCCCCATAGATCGGATGTGGCACTCGTCTCTGCTCTCCCTGTGCAGGCACAGAGCTGGCCCAAGGCAGGGACTCGGTCACAATCTGTCAGCACCTCGAAAAACTGCCTAGCATCACGTGCCCTGGTCCCCGGTGAAGAGCTCCCACAGGCCAGATGTGGTGGCTCACGCCTATAATCCCAGCAACCTTAGGAGCTTGAGGCAAGAGGATCGCTTGAGCCCAGGAGTTTAAGACCAGCCCGGGTAACATAACAAGGCTCAATCTCTACAAAAAATTGAAAAAAGTAGCTGGGCTTGGTGGTGTGCACCTGTAGTCCCAGCTACATGGGTGGCTGCAGCAGGAGGACTGCTTAAGTCCTAGAGGTAGCGTGCACAGTGAGCTATGATCACCCTACTGCACTCCAACCTGGGAGACAGTTAGACCCTGACTGTATTAGTCCATTCTCACACTGCTATAAAGAACTACCTGAGACTGGGTAATTTATAAAGAAAAGAGGTTTAACTGGCTCATGGTTTCGCAGGCTGTACAGGAAACACGGTGGGGGAGGCCTCAGAAACTTACAATCATGGTGGAAGGCAAAAGGGACGCAGGCACGTCTTACGTGGCTGGAGCAGGAGGAAGAGAGGGAAGGGGGAGGTGCCACATACTTTTAAACAACCCGATATCATGGGAACTCACTGTCATGAGAACAGCAAGGAGGAAATCCACCCCCATGAACCAATCACCTCTCACCCGGCCCCACCTCCAACACTGCAGATTACAATTTGACAGGAAATTTGGGCAGGAACACAAATCCAAACCATATCACTGACTCTAAAAATCAAAATCAGAATAAAAAGAAGAGAAGAGTTCCTAGAAAGCCCCACCAAGGCCCCGAGCATGGCAAGAAGAGTCTTTCTTAAGCGGCGCCTCTGAGCCAGGGTTGGCAGATTTAGCAAATGAGAATACAAGGCACCCAGTGAAATCTGAACTTCAAATAAACAATGGATAATTTTTCAGCAAAAAGTATGTTCTATGCAAGGAAACCTTTCCATGCAGTATTTGCGATACACTTATACCACAAAATTATTGGTTTATCTGAACTTCCAATTTCACTGGGCATCCTTATATTTTCTCTGGCAAGCCTCTTGCGAGCACCAGGTGGGAGATGGAACCGTGGAGCATCTATGCCAGCAGGGGTCCCTCGGGGCCACTCCAAAGTCACAACAAAGTCTTCTTGTCCAAAGCCGCCTCTGATGAGCGGCCTCAGTGGGGGACCTTTCTCCAGAGGGGTGGCAGCTCTCAAACACGGCTGAGAGCCACTCCAGTGTCACCATCAGTCCAGCTGGTGGCTAAAATCTCACAGCCTGGCAGGAGGTGGGTTATGTACGAATGAGAGAAGACATTTAGACAAGGTTGTCCCAGGGTCCTACAACCCAAGCTGGAGCCTCTGGTCACCCAGTCTGAATGCTGCTTCTGCTCTTCGGAAGGCAAGTTTCAACCCGCCATTAAACAATGAGATGCTTTTCTTTGGAAAGTAGTTAAGATGCCAGGTTAGTGCCCAATGGAGCTCATGAAGCCTAGTTTTTCATCTGCACAAGAAACCCTCAAGGCAGCTTGAGAGACTCTACCGCAGAAAGACAAGAAACGAGCTCATCAGCCCTGCAAGAACTTGTGAAGCTTTTTCTTTTTTTTGGAAGGGAAATGCTCAAAACACTAAAGCAATGAGGAGCGATCAGAGATGGTCCTTCCTGCTGTATGTGGGGTGGTGCTACAGAGCCCAAGGAAAGTGACCGCCCCACCCCCAAAATGAAGGTTAGAGAATTCCATCCATGAGTCTAATCTGCCTCTCTCACCTGGGTCTCAGAGGCCCCTGGAGGAATCCCAAGTCCCTTCCAAGTGCTCACTCCACACAATAGCTGCTCGCTGGAAACCTAAGCCAGGTTCTGCTCTAAGAACATCCAATATGGCAACAACTGGAATTTTTTAAAAATCTGATTTATTTCAATAAGTTTTGGGGGTACAGGTGATTTCTGGTTACATGAATGAGTTTTTTTGTTTTGTTTTTGTTTTTGTTTGAGAATGTGTCTCACTCTGTCGCCCAGAGTGGCGGGCAGTAGCATAGTCTCGGCTCACTGCATCCTCCGCCTCCCAGGTTCAAGCAATCCTCCTCTCTCAGCCTCCCAAGTAGCTGGGATTACAGGCACACGCATAGCCATGCCTGGCTAATTTTTGCATTTTTAGTGGTGACGACTGGTCTCGAACTCCTGACTTCAAGTCATCCGCCCACCTCAGCCTCCCAAAGTACTGGGATTACAGGCATGAGCTACTGCACCCGGCCTTGAACGAGTTCTTTAGTGGTGAATTCTGAAACTCTAGTGCCCCCTTCACCTGAGCAGTGTGCACTGTACTCCAGTATGCGGTCATTTATCCCTCACCCCCGTCCCAACCTCCCCCACGCCTGAGTCCCCAAAGTCCGTTATATCACTCTGTATGTATTTGCAAGCCCATAGCTTAGCTTCACTTATAAGTGAGAATACACGGGATTTGGTTTTCCATTCCTGAGTTACTTCACTTAGAATCATGGCCTTTGGCACCATCCAAGTTGCTGTAAAAGACATGATTTCGTTCCTTTTTATGGCTGATAGTATTCCACGGTATACTTAAACCACATTTTCTTTATCCATTGACATCTGTGACATCTTCACTCACACTCTGTTCTCAGAGCTTTCCCTGCCCTGTGTCACTATAGCACATCCAAGGCTGGTCACTGAATTTCAGAAAGGTGAGGCACTTGCACAAAGGGTCAAGACCAGCAGGTCAAGGCTGAGCAGGGCCTTCCATCAGGCAGCAGGGACAGCCTCCCCCACTACAGAAGACAACTTTCAACCTTCCAAAGAAAAACCCATGGGTTCCTCTACACCAGGCTTCCCCAAAGCGAGGTTCACTTCTTTGAAATTCTACTTTCAGGCTGGTTTTAGCAGAAGCCATTTGCCCTGTGAAAAGGAGGAAGCCTGACACCTGGGTGCAAGGGCAGGCGGGGCTGCCTGACTCATCCTCCACCCAGGTCTCACTCTGACCCTAGAGGTGCAGACACCTTGGCCTGAATTGCAGCACAGGACTTGGTAGAATGTGACCTGAGAGGTGTGGAAGATCCCAGAATAATTCATGGAAGGCTATATTCTTGCCTGTGACCGTGTTTTGTTTTCTTACGTTTTTATTGTGAATTTTTTTTTTTTTTTTTTGGACGGGGGGACAGGGTCTCGCTCTGTTACCCAGGCTGGAGTGCAATGGTGCAGTCCCTGGTTCAACAGATTCTCCTGCCTCAGCCTCCCAAGTAGCTGGGACTACAGGTATGCTCCACCATACCTGGCTAATTTTTGTATTTTTAATAGAGACAGGTTTCGCCATGTCAGCCAGGCTGGTCTCGAACTCCTGACTTCAGGTGATCCACCTGCCTCGGCCTCCCAAAGTGCTGGGATTACAGGTGTGAGCCATCACACCTCGCTGAAAAAATTTAAATAAGGCAAAAAGCAGTGCAAATTTTAATGAATCCCCACAATGCTTTGTCTGAAAAGTCTTAACCCTTTTCTGTATTTATGTCACCATTTTTATCTTCTCACTAAGGTGTTTTAAGGTAAATTATAGTCATGACATTTTACTCCTAAATACTTTGGTGTGTATTTCCGAAAAATTAACAACATTTTCCCATTTAAACACAATAGCATAATCACCTCTAACAAAATTAATGATGACTCCTTGGTGCTAAGACCTACCCCATGTTTAAACGTTTGAGTTTTCAAATGTGCCTGCTGCTTCTGGAATTTTAAAAGAGGAGTTACAGTGCACCTCTTTATCTGTCCATTCTTTAAGAGGTTGAATGCAACACTCTTCAGACTGGATTACCCCTGGGATCACCTGGGTTCTGACCTTTTGGGGGACACGGTGCCATCATTTTCACCACAAGCTGCTCACGGAGGTCCACAGACTAAATGTGACCCACAAGTATGTTTTGTATGGCCTGAGCAACGTCTTGAAACATTAAAACCAGGAGATTTCTGCTTAAATAATGAGCAGCCCTGCCAGTGGGTAGGGGCTAAGCCAGGAGTGCCTAATTAGCGGACCACATAGCACTGTCACTCTGCCCAGCCTGGTCCCGTGCCTGGTGGCCTCTGTGATCCAGTGCATTTGCAAGCCCTGGTTTATACACCTTGCACAGGCAGTATGACCAGCCAAGGCCCTAGAAATGCATCCCAGAGGCTACACTGCATCTACTTCACATCATAAGTGACATTCCCTGGGACTGTCAGAGACCTGCAGTACCATTTACCGGCTCGATGGGAATGCGTGGAAATCCCTTGGAATCTCAGTTTCTCATCTGCAGGATAGCGATGGGGTACACCTACCCCACTGGTAATAACCCAGGCTCAGCACCTGGTCGCCGACATGGCCCGCCAGGCCTGTGACAGGTGCTGATGATCCACGGATGTTTAGCTGGGATCCTTTTCCTTCAGGAGTTTAAATGTTCAGGAGGGGGTGGGGACAGGCTGGGGCAAGTGCTGCGATGGAAGCCACAGGTGCTCAGGAAAGCTCACAAGGAGGAGTGTCTATGTTTGCAGGAGGGCTGGAGAGAGCGTTTCACTCCAGGGAAGCAGCCTCGGAAGCCGGTGCTTTAGCTGGCTCCTGGAGGAAAGACATGTGGCCATCAGGTGGTCAAGGTGGTGCCCTGGGGTGGGGGAAGGGCATGCCAAGTGGAAAGAACAGCAAATGCAAAGAAGAAACGCCCAGGCAGAAGGAGCTTGGCTTGCTGGAACAGGAGGCAGCCCGAGTGGCTGGGTTTAGCAGCTCCAGAGGTGTAAGACTGCAGTGTCAGCAGCAGTAAAATGGTGCAGAGCCACGTAGACCAGGGAACAAAGCCAGCGGGGGGTGGGAAGCAGGAGGTCGACGATCTGATAAACACTGAGAGGGAATGCCTGGGGACAGCAGGGTGTAGGCAGCTTAGGCAGAGAGAGCTCTCAAAACTCCATCACGACCCTTTGCAATTGGAATTCTTCAATGGCTCCCATGCACTCCGTCCATCTCCCAGGACACATGACTAAACTCCTAGCATGGCTAATGGGAACCTTGCCATGTGGCCCTAGCATGCCTTGCCAACCTCTCTTCATGTCACCTTCTCCCCAACCCAAACCCTCACCAACACCATAATATGTTAGCAGCCCCGAGTTTCTTCTCATGTCCAGCACGCAATCTCCTGATGTCTCCCATCTCTGTCTGGGATGTCCCCCTGGCCCAGAAGGCCTTGCCATTTTGCTCTTTGCTCCTGTGCCACCACCTCTGAGAGACCTCTCGGGACATGCCAGTGGAGGTGGCCCAGGCTCTCTCTGATCCAGTCCTCGTTCTCCCTTCTTCAAAGCACTCGGTGCTTCCTGGGATAGTCTCATTCCTTCACTGTGGGCCTCTTGCTCGCTCCCCCACCTCCCTTGCTAGATGGTAATTCCACCAAGGCAGGGACTTTATCTGTCTGGTTCATCCCTCTATCTCTGGAGCCTAACACACTTCCTGGAGATCCCAAGAGGCTCCATACACATTTGTTGAAAGAACAAACACCTGTTGGGGATAAAATCAGGGAAGGCCAGGCAGGCCACAGGAAGAATGGCCTGGAGAGTGTTGCCAAAGTCCAGAGAGAGAGAACAAAGACCCCTGGTGCTGGTGTAGACAGACTGGCCTGGAAGGCAGCTCCCTGGTTCCAAAGAGAGCCAAACACCAGGGAGCAAGTGAGTGAAGACGGGGAACTAGGCCTTCAGAGGCCCCATCTGTCACATGGACCTCCCAGGAGGAAACGGGACATCCAGGAAGGGGCCATGACCCCCTGAGGAGTGTCCAGCTCTTAAAGGGCCATGAGGGATCTGTGAGTTTTCTGGTTGGGCTTCTGGGGCCGCAGCCAAAATTCTGATGAGAAGCCACAGGACTGGAGGCAAGCCCAGCGCACGGAACCTGCCAGACTCCTCTGGGGGCTGCCTAATGAGTCCTCGCCGCCCGTGGCCCCCTGTCACTCTGTGGCATTCCTAGCGTAACACCATCGTCAATGATGCCTGAGAGCTATTCATACACGGCACTGGGAGTTGGGCCTCGCTTTGAAAAAAAACACTCTAGACGATTTTAATAGGAGTACTTTTCTTCCCTCCAAAAAAGGTTAATTTTATTTTGAGCTTCCAGAAGATAAAGATATCATCAAATGAAGAAGAGCTATTTTTAAAACGATGGAATGCTGTGAACAAGACGACGAGGCTCCTGGAACCAGTGCTCAGGCCCCGCCCCCTGTATTTCCCCGAATTTTGTTTCCTGGCTCGTTTCCGACAAGTGCGTCTTTGCAATGCGTGTCCCGCTCCCCAGCAGGCCCTTCCTCGGGAGCCGCACTTCATGTGAGCTATGGGACAGACAGAGGTGATTCTGCATTTCCAAAGTGTTTTTTTTCATTTTATCAAGAAATATCAAGGTATTTTGTAAAATACAAAGGTCTGGTCTATGGGGAGTAGCAGGCAGCTCAGCTCCCTGAAGAGACACCTGCTTTGGAGTCAGCGGATCTTGTAACTTGTCACTGGCTAGAGAATTCTAGAATATTGATGAGACTACCAAGGACCCCAGCAACAAGCTCTCCTGGCTATGAGATTCCATCCTGCACTTTTTTTTTTTTTTTTCCTGAGACAGAGTATCTCTCTGTTGCCAAGACTGAAGTGCAGTGGTACAATCATGGCTCACCGCAGCCCTGACCTCCAGGGCTCCAGCAATTCTCCTACCTCAGCCTCCAGAGTAGCTGGGGCTACAGGTGCACACCACCATGTCTGGCTAATTTTTAAAGTCTTCCTAGAGATGGGGTCTCACTATGTTGCCCAGGCTGGTCTTGAACTCCTGGGCTTAAGCGATCCTCCCTCCTCAGCCTCCTAGAGTGCTGGGATCACAGGTGTGAACCACCACGCCTGGTCTCGCACCCATTCTGATGAGACTGGCTCACCAACCACATTTCTTCTTTCTGGGCACAAAGACAGATCGGGCTTCCCAAGATGCCTTGCAATTAGACGAGAGCCATAGGCTGACTTCTGGTTAATGTAAGGTAATGGGAGTTGGGGCAGGCCATGTCCAGGCCTAGCCGAAAAAAGGAAATTCCCTGCGAGTCTCTCCTCCCCCGCTTCCCTTTCCCCTTCCTCTGGGAGCGTGTAGCCCACACGTGGAGAAAGGAGGGGCCGCCTGATCTGCAGTGGACTGTGACATGAATGAGAAGTTAACTCGTGGTATGCCATCGAGTTACAGATTTACGCCCATGCTGGTTACTGGCACCCGCGTTAACTGTGCTGGCTTTTGCATGGCTCACTCAGTGACTATCTGCTGCATGCCTGTGTGTGTCCAAGGTACTGTGCCTTGAAGGAACGTACTGGCAAACAGATGTGGCCCCTGCCCTCCGGAGCTTAGATCCAGTAGAGCCAACAAGCAGATACGTGAACACATCATAAAGAGAGCTGGGACAGAGATGGACTTGGCTTGAGTGGCTAGGACAGGAAGGCACCTGGGAGGAGGTGGCTTCGGAGGCGAGACCTGAAGATTCAGAGGAAGCAATGCAGGAGGCAGAGAGGCCAGCAAGGATGCAGTCAGCCAGGCAGGACATGCTGGCAGCCAGGGAGGCAAGGAGAAGCGAATGGGTTTGAGTTCTATTTCAGAGCTGACTGATCTATTTCAGGGGTGACTTGCTGATGGGTTGCAATAATTCATTTGCTCATTTAGCTATCCAGTCACATCTATTCATTTGTTGATTCATTCAGCACGCATTCTCTGGGGGTCTACTGTGAGCCAGACACTTCCAATAAAAAGACCAATGAGACCTGTGGATCCTGCCTTCGTGGAACTTACAGTCAGTTGGAAAAGACATCCAAAGCGATCATTACAAAACAGTGTGACAAAGCCATGACACACGCCTGATGAAGGGCTACACAAGGTCTTCCGTGGGGGAGAATGGTGCGAGGTGCCTGATCTGAATGGGGGTCAGGGAGCCCTCCCAAAGGACTGTGGGACATAATAATGACTATTGTCATTATTAGTAGCAGCAGCAGGAGGAGCTGTTACTAGCAACATTTTTGGAGTGCTTTCTCTGCCAGGCACTGGGCTAGGCACATCTATGCTTACGCATCGTTTCATTTATCCTCAGCAACCCACTGAGAGATGGCTTTCTTTTCTTCTTCTTCTTCTTTTTTTTTTTTTTGTAGTTTTACTCTGTTGCCCAGGCTGGAGTGCAGTAGCACAATCTTGGCTCACTGCAACCTCCGCCTCCCCAGTTCAAGTGATTCTCCTGCCTTAACCTCCTGAGTAGGAGGGATTACAGGCCCATGCCACCACCCCCAGCTAATCTTTCTATTTTTACTAGAGATGGGGTTTCACCATGTTGGCCAGGCTGGTCTCGAACTCCTGGCCTCAAGTGATCCACCCGTCTTGGCCTCCCAAAGTGCTGGAATGACAGACGTGAGCCACCGTGCCCGGCCAAGAGAGGGGCTTTTTCATGTTCCCATTTCAGAAGAAGGAAGCTGAGGCTCAGAGGCGCCCAGGTCCACAACTTCTTGAGTGGGTGGGTGGAGATAAGAATTGACCCCAAGAGGCCTGATTCCTGAGCCAGTGCTCTTATATCCACTCTGCTCTAAGACAGTGGGAGAGAAAGGCGACTCCAGGGCAGGGGAGCCTGAAGATGCCAAAGACAGTAGCTTAGGGGGACCACAAGATTCAGAAGCAGAGGGGCCTGGGGTAGGGGGAGCTGAGGCAGCCCTGGGAAGCCACATGAGAGAATCTGGACTCCACCCAAGGAGTGACAAGCATTTTAAGCCAGAGTGAGAATCAGCTATTCCTGAGACTGAAAACAGCTCTGAGGCTTCAATTTTAAAAAACCACTCTGTTTTATCTCTGGAGCATTGAAAATGTGCCTTTCTTTTTTCAAGCATTAGCCAGCTGGGAGGCATGGAGCTCATCTAAATCACAGACCCAATTCTGCTACCCTGGGATGCAGGGAGCGAGCCACAATTCACGGCAAATCCATGCCAATCTGTGAACTCTGCTTTATAATGGGGGGCGCCTGGGCTCCCAGCACCCAGGCCCGAGCAGTTGTTTCTGGGGAGTCCATTGCGCAGTTGCTAATTGGGAAGCTGACGAGAGAAATTCCTGTTATTGCCACTTTAAAGACTCTCGACAGAGACATCTGAGAGAAACAAATAGTCGGGCATGGTGACCCGCATAGCCGTGGCTTCCCAAACATCACGGAGCTCCTTTTATCAGCTGCTGACTGGGTGCTGTTAGTAAAGCTTCACGAAGTGGCCTCCCCTGATTAACCTGGGGAAAATAATACAATTGCAAATTTCTAAAAGAAAACTATTCTAATCTTTACAATGGGACTTGGCCCCAAATAGTCATGAGGAAGGTCCTGAGGCTCCCATCTGGGCCAACCAGCGAGGAAGGGGCCTGGCTGAGAGGCTGGAACAGGTCCTGCAGCTTGTTCACCAGGCCTTTTTCTAGGTGATCACCGCCTGGAATGTACCAGGCATGGACGGAAGAGGGGAGGGATGAGGTCTTTATCTGAAGGCGTTTTGCAAGGGCAGGGAAGGGAAGGAGAGAGCAGAGGCAGGCAGGGCAGGGAAGAAGAGAGGGGAGGAGGGAGAGAAGTGAGTAAGGGGGAGGGAAGGGGAGGGGAGAGCAGGGCAGGGCAGAAGAAGGCTGAGGAGAAGAGAGCACAGCAGCTCAGGACAGGGCAGGCAGGGGAAGGGAGAGAAGGGAAGAGAAGGGCAGGGCAGGAGGGCTGGGGTGGGAGCACTGGGAAGGGGAGGGAGCACTGCGGAGGGGAGGGAAGAGGAGGGGAGAAAAAGCAGGGCAGGGGAAAGGCAGGCACAGTAGGGCAGGGCAAGGGAGAGGGCAGAAAGGTATGGGAGGGAGGGGAGAGGAGGTCAGAGGAAGGGAGAATGAGGGAGGGCAGGGTCAGAGAGGAGAGGAGAGGAGAGAACTGAGGAAGGGGCGCACAGGGCGGGATCCATGTCAAAGGCATCCTTGATGGGACTCCCCTCCCATAAGCCTCTGCAGACACTGCCTTGGAGGCCAGGGACACTGCCCCTCTGTGGGGATGAGGGAAGTGAGGCCCTATCGACTCTTTCACCCCAGCAACTCTGCGCTGCCACCATGTCCCAAGGAAGTGCTTTTGTGACGGACTGGGAAGGAGGGAGGAGGGGAGGAAACAGGTCTCGCCCTGCAGAGGCCATCGCGCCTTCACTCTCTGGACATTGATTGAGTCCATGGGATCAGATTCGGTTCTCCATCTAAGCAGACATCTCTTTGACTACCTTTCTGTGCCAGGCCCTGTGATTAGAGGTGAATAGTACCTAGTTGTCCCTGAAGTCGTGAACGGTCTATGGTTCATGCACGTACTCCAGCCTCCGTCAGGCATCCGTGGTAGAGAGAATCCATCAACCACCTTCATGTCCATGGGATGCCCACCTCCCTCGAGTACTGCTTGTGAGTCCCACAGATGAGAAGGGGCCAGCCAAGGGAAGAAGCAATGGCAAACTCCGGAATGACCCCATGGGAGGTGGAAGGATCACTTGAGCCTGGGACGTCAAGGCTACAGTGAGCTGAGATCACATCACTGCACTCCAGCCTGGGCAACAGAGTGAGACCCCATCTCAAAAACAAAAAACATCTGTGTATATATATATACACACACATACCCTGGGCCTTCCATGATGGACGTAAACAGTGATGGGGAGATTCAAGCTCCCTGCACAGCACGCGAGGGCCCTCACCATCCAGCTCCCACCTGCCTCTCCAGCTGCACCCTCTCACCTGGCACAGCTCCACTCCCTGGGCACTTTCACACCACTAAGGAGATGCTCACATGGCAAACTTAATCTTAGGGTCCAACGTAAATGCCTCCCTACATCCCCTGGGAGATAGCTGGTTGCTGCCTCCTCATCTGTTGAAACATCCCTGACTCTTCCTCATCCGCTGCAAGGCCCTCCAGGGTCCTCTTCATGACTGTATCCATCTTCAGTGCCCAGCACAAGGCGCACACCCCTCAGTGAACGGTCACAGCTACTGTGAACCGAGTCGCTTCTATGCGGCCCGACCATTTCCTCTGCCCTTCCCAACGCCGTCCAGTGGTTTCTTGGCCCACTTAGAACAAACTCCCAAGTTCTCAAGTCCCATAGGAGGCTGTGGGAGATCCCGAGGCTTTGACCTCAGCCCCATCGCTTTCGAGATCTTACTCTAAAGTTGCAGGGGAGCGGGCATGACAGATCATAGCCCCAATCCTGGGGCAGCTCAAGAGGGGAATACCCATGAGAGAGCTCGGAGACTGCACCACAGCATTCACACGGTATCATTAAACTGTGCTAAACGTTAGAACATAAAATAAAACCTGGTCCTGCATCTACAATGAGGATGTGCCCAAATCAAAACTTAACTGCAAACACAGAAAGGAAAGCATGTCTCTATTTCAGAAAAGGAACAAGGGCTCCACACAGAGCTGAAGGCCCAGTTACACTCTTTTCACACGTGCTTCTCTTAACAATAATAGGCCCATTATCACCAGCTTCCTACATGCCAAGCACGATGTGAAGTGCTTGCTTCCATTGTTTCAGCGTACCCCTGCAACAGCTTTGGGAAATAGTAATATCCTCATTTGGCAAATGAATAAACTGAGGCTCCAAGAGACCCAGTGGCTTCTCCAAGGTGACCCAGCTGAGTTCAGAGCCACGTCTGCCTGAGTTCTGCACCTGAGCTCAGGAGTATGAGGCTGTCCTGCCTCTTAAGACCCATATTCATGACCACAGGAGACCTGCGGCTTTGCTAAAAACAGAAATTAAAAAATGACCTAGTCCTGCAGTTCACATAGGGTGAACCAAAATACCAGAGTTCTAAAAACTTACCTCCTGGCCCAGTGAGAAATATTTGTGGTTGGAAGAAAACTCATCTTTATGTCTCCACAGAACCCCAGCCTGGAACCCAGGAGGCAGAGGTTGCAGTGAGCCAAAATGGCACCACTGCATTCCATCCTGGGTGACAGAGTGAGACTCTGTCGGGGAGTGCTTTTGCTCAAGAAGGGATGGATATGGCAGCCTGTCTCCCCACAGGCAGTAGCCCGCCTGCGATGACTCTTCTACCCTCCATGGTGCTTGGCACAGGCTGGGCCCTCAGCAGGACACAACAAATGATTCCCATGGCAGGAAAGCTGTGGGCTCTGTTGCAGCTAAAGCCTATTTTTTCTTTGATTTTGACTTTGCAGCCAAGGCAGACTGCAGGCTGGACAGCTGGAGGATGGGGGAGGAGAGGAGGATAAAGGCTAGTTCATGCTTGCTTTTTTTTTTTTTTTTTTTGACAGAGTCTCACTCTGCCGCCCAGGCTGGAGTACAGTGGTGCCATCTCGGCTGACTGCAACCTCTGCCTCCTGGGTTCCAGTGATTCTCCTGCCTCAGCCTCCCAAGTAGCTGGGACTAAAGGCCAGCGCCATAATGCCTGCCTAATTTTTGCCTTTTTAGTAGAGACGGGGTTTCACCATGTTGGTCAGGCTGGTCTCAAACTCCTGACCTCAAGTGATCCACCCACTTCAGCCTCCCAAAGTGCTGGTTTTATAGGCCTGAGTCACCGCGCCCAGCCTCTTCCTTATGCAGTTTGGCCTCATCTGTTGAGACACCCCTGACTCTCTCCCATCTGCTGCAAGGCTCTCCAGGGTCCACCTCATCCCTGTATCCATCTTCAGCACAAGGCACACACCCCTCAGGAAAACTACCATATTTGGGAGCAATCTATCAATATTTGGTCAAATGAGACACAGTAGAATATATAACCCTGTAATTCCACCTGGAGGATCTCTCCCAGAGGAATTCTCGTCCTGGACCGTATGGGCTGCATCAAAGGAGATGTTGCCAATGCACACTCCAAAAATGGAATCAACAGTCCCAGAGGCCGAGTGCAGGTATGCACAGCCACATGGCTGCAGTTGCAATATGGCACCGGGCGAACCAAGCCAAAGAACGAGGACCGAAGCACAATGCCATGGAAGCAAATGAAAAATATATGCAACGACCCAACATATTCTGGAAGGAAACAGATTTACAGATACATGCCGAGGCTATTGGAGTAGCTGCCTGTGGCAGGAAGAACAGGGACAAGAGGGGATAAATACAGGGCTCTAGAGTGACCAGTGAGGACAGCATGCCAGGAGCTGGGAACAGCATTCACTCATGTGGCAGAATGGAGGGGTGGATCTATTAATTCATTGGTTCATGGATTTTGAGAGGCAAGCTCTCACTATGGTGCTCAGATTGTCTCAAACTCCTGGGCTCAAGCAGTCCTCCCACCTTGGCCTCCCAAAGTGCTGGGATTACAGGCGTAAGCCACTACACTTGGTTTCACTCACATTTTGGTATCTGAGGTCCAAAGAGAAAAAACAAAAAGGAAAGATATTTTCTTGTCCATACCTGTTTACTGCCAGGACCCGCCCCCCCGCCCCCACTCCACGGGACCCAAAGATAGGATATGGGGTTCCGACATGTTCTGCCCTGAAAGAGCTCCCAAGGCCAATCATTCCAGAAGCCAAGACTGAGCTGTGGAATTCCATCCAGGAATTCCCAGTGCTCTCAAATACTCTCTATCTCAGTCTTCCTGGGGATCCGCTCCCCGTGCCTCCCCAGCCCTCTAAGCAATTGCCTGGGTGGTGTGGGCCCAGCTGAGGGGCTGGCTGGGCTGACAGATGGCATGCCTGGTGCCCTTCCCTTGCAATCACCGAGTGATGCCCTCCCCACGCGCTGAATCCCTTCACACTCAATTCCAAGTGTGATGGTCACCCAGGCTCTGGGTTAGAGATTCTCAGACTTTCATGGCAGCGGTGGTGGCATTAGGTGGGACCATCTCTAACTGCCTTAATTGTAGCTTCTACAACCAGCATAAATTCTTCACTGCAGAGGCCACAGGCTGAAATGGCTCAGTGGGCAGAGAGACCGTAATGGAGATAAACGTTAGCACCAGCCAATGTGTGTTGGACGCCAGGAACTGAGTGGAGGGACTTATGGACACTGTCTCCAACCCGAACAACGTTTCACAGGCGAGGCTCAAAGGAGGTTAGTATCATGGCCAGGACCCCACAGTGAAGGGACTCCAGAGCCATGTTCTTTCCACTCCGCTTGGCCACTGTGTGTCCCCAAGAAAGCTCCTTCGGGGTAGGGCATGGCTAGGGAGGAACAAGGACCCTTCAAAGCCAGCCAGGAGAGAGAAGGTGGCGTGGCATTTGTACCCCTCCCTGGAGCTGATGGAGATAAAAGAAACCAGGAGTGAATCAGACACCCCAAAGACAATCCCATACAGCAATGGCCAGGCTGAAGGTATAAACTGCAGGAACAGAGGGTGCCAGGAACGCTGGTGAAGCGGGAGGGACGCTCTGGTGGACCACAGCCCTTTGAGAGTAGGAGCTCGCAGGGCCAGCTCTGTCTGCTTTTTAAGGGAAGCTGCAAATGTGGATCATTAGGCGAGATCTCTCCCTTCTCAGATCAGCTGGCAGCTAATTCAAATGCCTGAATATCACGGTGCAGATCAAACAAAATATATCTGCAGGCCATCCAGAAGCAACAGAAAAAAGAAATCAATAGGCCATCAAAAACAGTCTGCAAGCTTGTTACCGCCCCGCTGCTACAGTTCATCGAGCTGTGCTACTGAGAGGTGACACCGGTGACACCGGTCCATGCTTCTGAAGGCCGAGCACCTATCTACAGAAACAATCCAGACATGCTGGGAAGGGTGGGGCCCAGCTCGCCCTCCGGAGCAGGGCCGGGAATGCGTTCTACAGACAGAACAGCCACCCACCACAGCCTACCATGCACCATTCAAAATACGGCAGCTACAGTATCTTCAAAAACACTCTTTCCAAGAAGGTAGCGGTACCTCCAGTTTACAGCTAAGAACACTGAAACTCACAGAGATGAATTAGCTTGCCCTTGGCCATGTTAACTAACGTCAGAGCTGGGATTTGAACCCAGGTGCACGTGGCTTCCAGGCCCAGCTACTCTGCTGTCCCATTTGCCCCTTTGTTTACACAGGAGAGGTTTGCTAAAGCTCCACTCAATTAAAAGCCCTTGACTTGGCCTTGACCATGTGCCTGGTGCCATGCTGGGAACTGCAGAAAGGAGACAGCAGAGCACAGAAGCGCCTCCTGTCAGGGCCTTTGAGTTTAATGCAAACCAAATGGATAAGGGGAGGGAGGGAAAGTAAAGGGGTTATTTTAATGTTCTACGTCAGAGCATTATATACCCTAGACAAAGGTTCTGGAGTTTTTTCATAAGAAGGAAAGTAAAAAATAAATCAGGGCCAAAAAAGGAATCATTCCAGCTGCAGTCGAGACATGTCCCAAGTCAGGTTCTTAGCTTACTATCTGGCCCTTTGCAGAAAAAGGTTGTTAACTCTTGCCCCAGGGGATGGTGAAGGCTCAATATGGAAAGATCTGGGATCTACACACAAGCCACTCATCAACCACAAGGATCTACACAATAACATCAACAAGAAACAGAGTCTGGCACTGCAATCTGTTACAGCAGCTAGCTCAATTCCAACATGGAGGGAAAACAGAACTGGGGAGGACTCGATTCTGCATTAGTCATTGAATGTCCAGATCTGGGACCACAGGGCTAGCACACAAACACCAGCAACGCCAGACAGGAGTCAAGCTTCTCTTTCTCTGACTATAAATAGCAGCTCGCATCTACTGAGGGCTTGCTCAATGCCAGGCACGGTGCAAAGTGCTTTGATGTGATGGGAAAGAACCCAGGCCAGGAGTCAGACCCTCTGTATTTCAATCCTGACTCTGCCACTTACCAGGTCTACAGCTCAGAAAGCATTTCAGTCTTATCACCTCTGAAAGAGGGATGGTAACAATAGTTGCAGTGCCCAACACAAAGGAAGCACTTACCTCACCTTGGCTATCATCACCTTTGTCAGACCATTTAATTCTCACAATAACCTACAGGTTCCTTACAATCATTTTCCCCACCAGCAGGTAAGCACACAAGACACGGTCTTTGCTCTGCAGTTCAGAGCTCTGTCAGACAAACGAATGCAAAAATGAGTGATGATCAGAAAACAGATACACACTGTGTTACGGACAAGCCTCAGCAAAGAGATTTGAAAGATGAGAAGGTTTCAGCTGGATTTGGTGGGTAGGTTGGGAGCAAAGTGTGGTTAGTATAACCTTCCCAGGCCAGGCAGACAGATCCCACCTCCTCGGCTGTCTTCTTTACCACCATTCCCTGACCATAGTTGACGTTCTTAAGCCTGACTTGTCTTAAGCCCTTGATATGCTAACTTTGCTGAACACGATTCTAAGAAATCACCTCTAGATAAAATGCTGGAAACCTCAGTGATTTCTTTCATCTTTCATTTCTTTCCTTTTGGGCAATCAAATAGCCAAAAGCCTTTTCAAGTCTGATTCTATTCCCTCCGTATCACGTGAGGTGCCTTTAATGAAGCTTTGGTGGTCAGAATTTATAATAGATAACTTTTCTTCTTCTAACTCTTGCCTGTCCAGCACACATCCCCTTCATGGCCCTCTTAGGAGCACTACAATAATCCTTTCAAACATCTCCCACTTCTCATTTCCAGACCAAGTAGTTGAGGACAGACTACTCCTCCCTCCCGTTGCAGGGGCAGACACAGGATTCAAGTCCAGCTTTTTTTTTAGGGTGTTCTGTCTCCCTGGACATAGTGATTGGTTCAAGAATGGACATACTGACCAGGCACCGGTGGCTCACGCCTGTAATCCCAGACTTTGGGAGGCCGAGGCAGGCGGATCACCTGAGGTTAGGAGTTCGAGACCAGCCTGGTCAACATGGTGTAACTCTGTCTCTACTAAAAATACAAAAACTAGCCAGGTGTGGTGGCACACATGTGTAGTCCCGGCTACTCAGAAGGCCAAGGCATGAGAATCACCTGAGCCTGGGAGGCGGAGGTTGCAGTAAGCCGAGATCATACCACTGCACTCCAGCCTGGGTGACAGAGTGAGACTCTGTCTCAAACAAACAAACAAACAAAAATTGAAACTTGTACTCTGAAAAACTACAAAATATGATCAAAAAAAATTAAAGAAGGCCTAAACAGAAAAAATTCCATGGTCATGGATGGGAAGACTTAATATTATGAAGATGGTAATACTCCTCAAATTGATTGGCAGATTCAACATCATTCCTTATCAAAATCCCAGTTGCTTTT
The DNA here is from genome assembly GCF_009764315.1 of Trachypithecus francoisi. NCBI lineage: Eukaryota > Metazoa > Chordata > Mammalia > Primates > Cercopithecidae > Trachypithecus > Trachypithecus francoisi. The sequence continues at coordinate 102,432,726 of NW_022681460.1, forward strand.
TTTTTTTTTTTTTTTTTTGCAGAATCAACAAGCCGATCCAAAAATTCATATGGAAACTAAGGAATCCACAGAAGCCAAACTAATGTTGAAAAAGAACAAAGCTGGAGGACTCATACTTTTCAATTCCAAAAGCTACTACCTGCACAAAGCCACAGTCATCAAGGAATCATGTGAAATGATTACTATGCTAATCCGCTTCACTATAGTAACCATTTTCCTATCTCTATATATCCTACAGCATCATGTTGCAAACCTCGAATATACAAAATAGGATTTTTTTTTTTTAAAGGAACTAGCATAAAGATGTTTAGATCAATGGAAAAGAACTGAAATTGTAGAATTGTGAGAAACTCTCACATTTATAGTCAACCGATTTTCCACAAGGATGCCAAGAAAATTCAATGTGGAAACAATAGTCTTTTTTCAGACAGGCCCTCACCAGACACCGAAATGCTAGCACCTTGATCTTGGACTTCCCAGCCTCCAAAAGAACGAGTTTCTTTTATTTAAAAACCATCCAGTTTGTGATATTTTGTCACAGCAGCCTGAACAGACTAAGACACCAGATGACCCGGCGATTCCACTCCTAGATGGAATGAAATAAAGAAGATAAACATTTGTCCACCCGAAAACAGAGTAGGAGTCTGTTTGTGTTTTTTCCTTTTCATTTTTTGTAGAGACAGAGTCTCACTATGTTGCCCAGGCTGTTCTTAAATTCCTGAGCTGAAGTGATCATCCTACCTTGGCCTTCCAAGGTCGCAGGAGTATGAGCCACTGTGCCCGGCCTAGGATTCTTCACAAAAGCCAAAAAATGGAAACAACGCCAATGTCTACCAACTGATGAACGAATAGGCACAATATGGCATAGCCACACAATGAAATATTTGACGAGAAAAAGAAATGAAGTACGGTGGGTCCCACTCATCCACAGGATACCTTCCAAGACCCCTAGGGGATGTCTGAAACTGCAGAGAGCACCAAACCTTATACATATATTATGTTTCCTCCTATACATACATACTTATGACAAAGTTTAACTTCTAAATAAGGCACCGTAAGAGATGAACAACAACAATCGAACAGAAGAATTATAACAATATCCTACAATAAAAGTAATGTGAATGTGGTCTCTCTCTCAAAATATCTTACTGTACTGTACTGTGGGTAACTGAAACTGCACAAAGTAAAACCTTGGATAAGGGGTGTTACTGCACCGATACACGCTATGACACAGATGAACCTTGGAAACACGATCCTTCTGCGACTCACAAAAGACTTCATAGTGCATGATTCCATGTATATAACATTTCCAGAACGGGCAATCCTATAGATACGGAAAGCACATGAGTGGTTGCCTAGGGCTGGGGCTGGGGAGAAATGGGGAGAGTGTGCATGGATACAGAGCTTCTTTCTGAGTGATGAAAACATTCTAAAATTGCTCCTAGTGATAACTGCACAATTCTGGAAATAGAGTAAAAACCACTGAATTTGAGACTTTAAAGGGGTGAATTACCTGGTACATGAATTATATCTTTTAAAAAAGGAATGAAGTTCTGTTATATGCAACAACAGGACTGAACCTTGAAAATATTATGCTAAGAAGCCACTCGGGAAAGACTACGTATTATACTATTCCATTGATAGGAAATGTTCAGAATAGGCAGATCCACAGATGCAGGAAACAGATGAGTGGTTGCTCGGGGTTGAGGTCTGGGGTTTGGCAGGAGAGGATGTGGTGACTGCCAAGTGGTACAGGGTTTCTTCTGGCGGTGATAAAAATACTCTAAAACTTGGGGTGATGGTTGCACAACTCTGAATATACCAACAGCCACTGAATTGTGCATTTTAAATGGTTAAATTGTATGGTATGTGAATTATATCTCAATAAAGCTGTTTAAAATAAAAAAGAATGGACACATGACTCAGACAAACAGAACAAATGGAATCTAATCCTAGGACTTTTCTGGGACTATTAGAAAGGAAAAGCTCTCTTTCTGCAGCGAGTACTGCCAGGATAAGTCTGGGCCTTCCAGAGGTTCTAGCTTGAAGAAAGCCTCTCTGACAATGAATCCTACACAGAAAAAAGGTAGAGAGAAGGAAGGAGGGAAAGAATGAAGAGGAGGCCCCATTCTGCTGAGATCACTCCAGCCCTAGAGCCAGCTTTACCTGAAGCTGCACCATCTCTGCTCTTTTCAATCACAGAAATCAAATTCCTCTCATGCCTTTGCTAGTCTAGGAGGAGTTTTCCTCAGCTTCTCACTGAAATGTTGACACTTCCTGGGCATCCCCTACTTACTGTTCCGGTCACAGACCTTCCTTCCCTGGGCTTCCCATTCTGGAGCCCCATCCTGGCCCCCAACACCCTGACTTCTCAGTGCATGGGCTTATCTGCAAAGCGTCTTCCCACCACTCAGCAGCAGCCTCCCCTGAGCCACTTCCCCCACCTAGACTGCACCTGGAGCAGCTGCTTAAAAATAAACACGAGCTATGTTATTCTCTCCACATTCTTCCCACCCTATTAATTATTTATCCAGCACCTGCTTCAAGAAAAGGAACTTAGCAGGGAAGGAATAGGAGGAGGAACTGGAAGGAGTGAGGCAGCTCAGAGCAGCGTTGGTGGGTGGCAGCACCCAGCAGGGTAGGGGCAGGGGGGTGTACAGTTGAGGCAACCCTGGGGGTTGGGGTGGTGGATGGGAGGGTCCTCTCTGTGGCAGTGGTAGAGCCCACTAGCCCCTTGTCAGAATGATGTTTTTAAGTTCACAAAACAAGATACACAGGATTAGGGGAAAAAGGCGGAAAAGCACATACTCTTAAACACAGGTATCAGAACTGCGATGCAGCAATGTGAGCGCTTCTTTGCACATGCATTCAGTAACAAGATCTACTGGCAGCTCTAATCACTCCTGAAATTCTCAAGTAGTGACCCTTAACCATGAGCTTTAACGATGGCTGGAAATACCGCAGCAACCGCAATGTGATAGGAAAACACATGTGATTGCTTTCTGTTGGGGACAAAGAAGGAGTCACCATTACTGCTATTAGAATTTGTCATCTAAGTTCACATTTAAAGTCCATGCTTCACGTAGAGGGTAGTGAGAATAAAAGTGTAAATCTTTTCCACTGATCACTTGAATTTCATCCTCAGACCCCAGGACAAGAATTCATGGGCTAGAAGATCAGGCTGAGCCCCAGAGCAGGCCACTCTGAAGACACACTGAGGAACAGTAAGGTGACAGGCTGGTCTACACTGGCGTCAAGATTCAAATCCAAGTACTCTGACCCCAGAACCCACGCCCTCCTCCACCGCCCCTCACTGCCACTGTCCCAAGGGAGGTAAATGCCCAGAGGAGACCTCATCAGACCCTATTTTGAGTTGCAGCCTCGGTTCCAAGCCTCGCACATCTGGACAGACCATGTTGCTTGCCCGGCTCAGAGGTGCTCCTGAGCCTGGACACTAAGCAGGTCCTGTGTTCTCACCAAGAACTTGAACCTTTCTATTGCAGTGGCAAGAAAAGCTGTAGGAGTCAGAGAAGGTCTCTGACTCTGTATCTAGTGTTGGGCTGGTGCAGGCCTGCACGTCCCCTGGTACCCATTCTGCCTGTTGCTTCTTAGCTTAACTGGATCACAGCCTCCACATCTCAGTGTCAAGGTCCCTAACTGACCCTGGGACTAAATCAGGTTATTTGTTTAATAAGTGAACAAATAAACCCGTAAAATTCTCTGCTAGGCTGAAAATTCCATGAGGGCAGGAACCATGTAGATCTTTTACCACTGCCTTTTTTTTTTTTTTCTTTTTGAGACAGTGTCTCGCTCTGTCACCCAGGCTGGAGTAGTACAGTGGTAGGTCTCGGCCCACTGGAACTTCCACCTCTCGGGTTCAAGCGATTCTCCTATGTCAGCCTCCCAAGTAGCTGGGACTATAGGCATGTGTCACCATGCTCACCTACATTTTGTATTTTCAGTAGAGATGAGGTTTCATCATGTTGGCCAGGCTGGTCTTGAACTCCTGACCTCAGGTGATCCACCCGCCTCAGCCTCCCAAAGTGCTGGGATTACAGGTGTGAGGCACTGCGCCTGGCCTACCACTGTCTTAAACATAATTTGTTTGTTTTTAAAGAGACAGGGTTTCACTCTGTCACCCAGGCTGGAGTGCAGTGGTGTGACCCTAGCTCACTGAAGCCTTGAACTCCTAATCTGAAGGAATCCTCCTGCCTCAGCCTTCTAAGTAGCTGAAGATACAGGGGCACACCACCTGTAGCCAGGCATGGTGGTACATGCCTGTGGTCCCAGCGACTCAGGAGGCTGAGTTGGGAGAATCACCTGAGCACAGGGAGGTCAAGGCTGCAAGTTTTGTATTTTTAATGTTTTTGTAGGGTTGGGGTCTCACTCTGTTGCCCAGGCTGGTTTTGAACTCTTAGCCTCTACCAATCCTCTTGTCTTGACCTCCCAAAGTGCTGGGGTTATAACTGAACACAATTCTTGAATAAATCTGAATGAAGAGCCCACAAGAAGAGGTGGAAGCAGTAAGAGGCTTGAGACTTGCCTGCAGCTGGGAGCTTCCTGTTTCATCCTGAGAGAGCAACACAGCATACAGCCACACCCCAACAGGCCAACAGAAAACACAGTCACTCTGCCCACAACAGGTGTGGCTCAGAGCCTGACAAGCAGACCAGTGAGCAACAGTTACCCTTCACCGAGGGGGCCAAGGTGAGGCAGGGACGAAGGAGACAGAAAAGGGTCTCATTGGAAGAGTCCAGTCTTCCAATAGCAACCACAACAATGACACGGAACGGTGCTTCTCAAACTTGCTTGTTTATACAACCCCCCTGGGGGCCTGTTAACGTGCAGATTCTCATTCAGCAGGTCTGGGATGGGGCCTGAAATCTGCACATCCAATAAGCTCTTGGATGAGTCTGAGGTCACTGGTAAACAGACCACATTTTAAGTGGTAAGATACTGAGAAAGAATAGACACACGATAAAATTTTAGAATCATTCTTTGAGGTCGTATTTGATACGGTTCAACTCAAGCCACATTTTGGCTGGAAAGTCTGGCACCAATGCATGAAAATGTTCACCACTGTGTTCTTTGCTCATCCACATAATGGCATGAGGTTGACAGCAAAAGGAGTCAGTGAAGGTTACAGAGAAGTGGACTCCTGTCAGAAGTCCCAGCCCTGGCTTTCCGAGCACCTACGTACCTCACCGTATACCTGGGGCCAGTTATTTCCTCCTCCTGGGTGGTCCTCAGTCACTGGTCTGCAGGCAAGCTCCACCAGCATTATCTAAGGACCTTTCACAAATGCAGGGCCAGGAGCAGTGGCTCATGCCTATAATCCTAGCACTTTGGTAGACTGAGGCACGAGGTTTGATTGAGTCCAGGAATTCAAGACCAGCCTGTACAACACAGCCAGGTCTTGTCTCTGCATAAATTAAAAAAACAAAAAATTAGCTGGGTGTAGTGGCACGTGGCTGTAGTCCCAGCTGCTCAGGAGGCTGAGGCAGGAAGATCCCTTAAGCCCAGGAGTTTGAGGCTGCAGTGTGCTATGATCATGTCACTGTAGTCCAACCTGGGTGACAGAGCAAGATCCTATCTCTAAAAAATTTAAAATTAAAATAAAATAAACGCAGGCTGGGCACAATGGCTCATACCTGTAATCCCAGCACTTTGCAAGACCGAGGCAGGTAGATCCCTTGAGCCCAGGAGTTTGAAACCAGCCTGGGCAACATAGCAAAGCCCTGTCTCTACCAAAAAAAAAAGAAAAAAAAAAAAAATTAACCAGGCATTGCGGTTCACGCCTGTGGTCCCAGCTACTCAGGAGGCTGAGTTGGGAGAATCGCCTGAGCACAGGGAGGTCAAGGCTGCAAGAGAGCCGTGATTGTGCCACCGAACTCCAGCCTGGGTGACAGTGAGATCCCATCTCTAAATAAATAAAGAAGTAAATAGATGCAGATTGTGGGGCTTCACTGTAGAGATTCTAATTCACCAGGTCTGGGGTGTGGTCTGATCATGTGCATATGCTTAAACTCCAGTGATTCAGATCACACCCAGAGTGGGAAACCATCAGGCAAATGACAGCTGCAGTGGACCTGTCCTTGGTGCTGACCAGTGGAGAGCTATGCGGCCTAAATACGGACTAAAGGAGGATCCCCTAGAGGCCGTCATTTTACCACTTGGCTTGTGAATCTGGAAAATACGCAGCTATGTCTTGCCCTGCTTGGGTGCTGGCATTACTGGTACCTCCGTCAGTCACCTGGAACTTAGCAGTGAAGCCTAACCCACCGCAAAACGGAAAACAATGATGTTTAATTACTTCCAAAATCAGTGCACTGGGGGGCATCTGCGAGAGTCTCCAAAACAACGTGAAATACGTGATGGATAGCTCTCCAGACCTGCCTGGTCACCAACGGTATTGCTGAGGGAAATGCCCCAGAGAGCGAACCCATTTTTTATTGGTTGTTCCAGTTTGAAGAATGCCTGTATAGAACTCTAACTTGTGCCTTCTGCTTTGATTTCCTGCTGCAGGAGGAGGGAACGAGTGGAGGGCATAAGGGGAAGGCATGAAAAGTGGAAACGAGATTTAAGCAGAATGCCAAGTCTGCCTGGGTGGCTCATTTTTCCAGTCCCCTAAAAAGATTTCTGCAGCTGTCCAAAACTCCATTACCCAGCATGCAAAGCCCCTTCTGCTATCAAGCAGCAGATCAAACCTAGATGACAGTTCACTCCTAGCTTCTGAAAAACCTCCCACCTCTCTACTTACATCCTCATCTTTCAAGCAGAACTGAGTAATTTTACTTTAGGTGGCAACAGTGGCCAACACATTTTTTAATGTGCAAATTGAAGAAATTCTATGCTGTTTGGTTTATAAAATAAAGCCTCCTATGACCTGACTTACAGACAGCTGTAGAGTTGAATCTCTTTTGTGCTATTCAGAGATGACTAGAGACTACCTATGTGCTTGTTTATGTGTGCATTATCTGTTCTCCTTCCCACTCAAAAATTGTAAGCCTATGCAAACAGGGCCCTTAACTGTTTAATTCCCCCACTGTATTTTCAGTGGCTGGCACATAGTAGGTGCTCATGAAAGATGTGCAGAATGGATGAATAAATGGTGTTCCCCTTGATATGCACGCAGCCCTCTCTGTATTAACTAGGCCAGTGCCTCCTGCTACCGGTCATCCCCTACACTGCTTCCCAAGCAAGCACTTTTTAAAAATGCAAAACCAGTTTTAAAAACCATGCCACTTTTTTTGTTTTCAGGACAAAAGTCCAAACTCCTTAGCGAAGCATGCAAGGTAACTGGCCCTGCCTGGCTGTTCTGCCTCACCTGCTAGCGTGCAGATGCTGTGCCACATGTACCTGCTGCTAGTGGGACATGCTGACTTCTCAGTGGGCCTCATGGGGCTGGATGAAGTTGTGTTGTTCCATAAACTTGGCTCTCAGAAGTGCTGTTTCCTCTGCCTGGAATTCATCCATCTCATTCAACAGCTGAATGCTGCTTATCCCTCAAGACTCAATTCTGGTGGCACCTCAGTTCTGATGCTTCCCCAGTCTCTCTTTCCCTTCTCCCCACAGGCTGTCTCCCCTTGATATTTTGCCTGCTCACTACCCATGTCCTTTTATCCTGGTAACAGTGCTACAGCCTTTCCTTAGGGAATCAACCTTCTTGTCTGAGAGTGGACAGAAATTATCCACCCCTCCATCCAGGGCTGAACCAATGACCCGGCCAATCAGTCACTGTGATTCGTCCTGGGACAGGCAGGACACTCAAGCTAGGCCACTGAGCATCAGTGCTGAGATGGAAACTACTGGGAAAGCAATTTGCTCCTTCTGCCTGAGGCACCTAGCGGATACAATGGAAGCCTGAGGCAGCTGATCATCTTTGTCATCAGAGAGGTGGCTGCCTAAGAAGGAAGCCAACTGAGAAAAAGCAGGCAGAGAGAAAAACAGGCGCAGAGACAACAGGCAAGACTCAGTTTATTTCTCCACTCAGCAAATACACGAGAAGGAGACTGGTCAAGATACAGATGTCTGATGATGCTGAGCTCCCGACTCCAGCCACTCCTGAAGTCATTCCTAAGCCTCTCGTTACACAAGCCAATACATGATCTTGTTAGATTAAAAATAGTTTGACTTTGGTGTTGCCACTTGCCGTAGAAAGCATCCTCAATGAGATATTCTCCCGTGTGCTCCCACATCCTAATTTAACCTCCCCCACAGCACTGACTTGGGAGGCCCTATGAGAACTCCCTGAGGGCAGGAAATGTGTCTTATTTGTCTCCGAGGTCACAAGACTTGGTGTATCATAGATACTCAATAAAGGTTTGTGAAATAAAAAATGAAGGAATGTTTATTTAGAAATTAATGGAGCTTTTCACTTACTTTTTTACTTTAGGGCCTTTCTGCCAAGAACTCTTAGACGCCTCGGGATCTTGGTTGCAGCCAGGCGGCTGTCCTCCCCAGAGCCCTTACTGTTCAGTCCTCTGAAGTCATTGGTCCTGGAGATAACAGGAAGGGCAGGTCCAGGCTGCTGAGAAAGTCCAAGGCCCATTACCGTGCTACCTGCCCACCTGGGCTTCACCCAAGGGCACACTCATCTCCGGAACCCTTCCCAACACTGGTGAGGGGCAGGAGCACCTGGACATCAAGAATTGAGCGCATGCCTGAACCTGTCTGTTCCCCATACTTCTGCAGCTTTGCTCATGCTTTCCCCTCCCCGGAATGCTCTTCCCTTGTCTACTTAATTATTCAAAGCTCAGAGGAAAAAAAATCACCCGCTCCGAGAAGTCTTCCCCAAACCCTGCAGGGAACCAAATTCAAAAGCTGTGAGAAGGCCAAGGAGGGTGGATCACTTAAGGTCAGGAGTTTGGTGAAACCCCATCTCTGCTAAAAATATAAAAATTAGCCAGGCATGGTGGCAGGTGCCTGTAATCCCAGCTACTTGGGAGGCTGAGGCAGGAGAATGGCTTGAACCTGGGAGGCAGAGTTGCAGCAAGCTGAGATCGTACCACTGCACTCTAGCCTGGGAAACAGAGCAAGACAAGGCGAAGGAAAAAAAAAAAAGCCATTAGGGCCAAGGAAGTGAGAGAAGCAGGACAGGCTGGTGACCTAGGACCATGTGCTCCAGTGAAGGGCCCAGCCTCCATTCAGTGCCTGACAATGATTGCAACAAGGAAGTGTGAGATAAAGAGGAAGACCAGCCTTGCTTACTGGGGAAGCCGTGTACCCTGAGCTGCAGGCATGGGTTTATCATACTTCTCATCACCACCACCATGAAACACAAACCCTGACTTGGGCGGAATGTGACCTGTGGGCTGCCAGCTGACTACCCCGTGCTGCAACTTTGTCCAAGGCACAATTTTAGGGCCCTCTCACTGCACAGTATAGTCACCTACAGATGCGTGTGACCTTTCTGCGAGTCCTCATCTCTGCCAGGTCTCCATGTCTGCTGATTCCTTTCTCAGTCCTCAATAGCTCTGCACTCACCGAAACCTGCAGACATTTCTTTTTTTTTTTTTTTTTTTTTTTTTTTGACAGAGTCTCATCCTGTCACCCAGGCTGGAGTGCAGTGGTGCGATCTCAGCTCACTAAAACCTTCCCCTCCCGAGTTCATGAGATTCTTCTGCCTCAGCCTCCTGAGTAGCTGGGATTATAGGCATCCACCACCACATCTGGCTAATGTTTGTATTTTTAGTAGAGACTGGTGTTTCACCATGTTGGCCAGGCCAATCTCGAACTCCTGACCTCAGGTGATCCACCTGCCTTGGTCTCCCAAAGTGCTGGGATTACAGGCATGTGCCACCACGCCCAACACAGCTGCAGACATCCTGGCCTCTCACATTCCCCTCGCACGAGACTCCCAGCCACACTGACCCCATCCAGCTGTTCTCTAGGGGGCAGTGACAGCTCCAAAATACAAACTGGATTTTGTCACTAACAGCTTAAACTCCTTCAATGGCTCCCCTGGCCAGCACACAAACACAACTACCATGTTTAAGCAAATAACTATGTTCATAAAATGTGCTAATATTATAAAAGGAAAAAATAAGGGGCAAAGGAAGAAAGCATGTAATGGAGGGAACTAACTTATTTTGGGTAGCTGGGAAACGGCTGTTCAAGGACACAGAATTCCAGATGAGGCCAGGTCCAGTGGCTCACACCTGTAATCCCAGCACTTGGGGAAGTCGAGGTGGGCGGATCACTTGAGGTCAGGAGTTTGAGACCTGGACAACATGGTGAAACCTCATCTCTACTAAAAATACATAAACTAGCTGGATGTGGTGGTGCATGTCTGTAATCCCAACTACTTGGGAGGCTGAGGCAGGAGGACTGCTTGAACCTGGGAGGTGGAAGGTGCAGTGAGCTGAGACTGTGCCACTGCACTCCAGGCCTGGGCAATAGAGCGAGACTCCAAAAAAAAAAAAAAAGGAAAGAAATTCCAGTTGAGACCTGCCAGAGGAGGAAGATGTGGCCACAGGAAGGGTGAGGGATGGAGTATCCTAAAGGAACTGTATGTGCAAAGGTCCTGAGGCAAGAAAGAGCTTGAAGGTTTGAGGGGTCACATGAGGTGAGGCAGGGATGCTAACTCCTCGGCCCCAGGGATGCTGAGGGGATTAAATGAGAATGTGCAGGCCGTCCTTGGCACCCTGCCTGGCATGCCGTTAGCACTCAATGAATAGCCACTATTCTTATTAAGATGGTGCCACTGATGTGAAGCAGGGCTTGTTTATTTCCTGCTGATAGGAAAAAGGTGGCCCAGTTCACCAGGGAGAGCTAAGAGCCAGCATCAAAGGCTCCTTTGTGACACAAAACAGTTCCCATTTTCACCGGATTATGAGGATCAGGCACTTAACTCAAAAAAGCTTCAAAACTCATTACCAAAAGGAACTTCACTTTTCCCTCAGAAGGCAAAAGAGCTGAAAAATTAAATGAAGAGAAAGTTCCAAGGGGGTAGTTAACCTGAAAGTGGTTGTGAGCCGGTAGAGAAGAGGGGCTCTTCAGCAAGTCAGACTGGGCCCTGTACTGCCAGGACACTTAAAGCTTGCTGGGCCCCATTTTGGAGAGAAGAGCTTTGGAGCGGGTTTACTCTGGATCCAGGTGAAAGAATGTCATCTGCGGCCCAATGTTCCTTCATGCCAATACCCACAAATCCAGCCTCCACTGATGCAAGCAGCCATGCCCGTCTCTCAGTGAGCAGTCTAATGGGGACCCGCTCCCCCAGAAAACAAGTCCAGTGAGGAAGGAGACACTTAAACGAGTATGTGCACCAAAGCTTTGGGCGCTGCAAAGGGAATAGGCGCCAGGCACGCAGAAGGCACAGGGAGGACGGAGAGATCGTGGGTTCTAGGGTGAATGGAGACAGAGTTGCTACTCCAATGAGGTGACACCAAGAGTTCGTTGTTGTTGAGACAGGAACTCACTATCTTGCCCAGGCTGTTCTTGAACTCCAGGAATCAAGGGATCTTCCCACTTCAGCCACGCATAGCACTGGGAGTTCTATCTTTGTAAAGACAAAGGATGGCGTCCAGAAAACATAAAGGGATCCTAGAAACCAACAAGAAAAATACCCCAGAAGAAAAATAGCCAAAGGACACACAAAGGCAAGAAAGGGAAGAGAAATCCAAATGGCTAAAAGTCACGAGCAGCTCATCAGCCTTATCAGTAACTGGGAAAATGTGAATCAAAAACAAAATGAGTGGTAGGCGCGGGGCTCACGCCTGTAACCCCAGCACTTCGGGAGGCTGAGGTGGGTGGATCATCTGAGGTCAGGAGTCTGCAACCAGCCTGGCCAACATAAACCCCGTCTCTACTACTCTACTACAAATACAAAAATTAGTTGGGCATGGTGGCACGCACCTATAGTCCCAGCTACTTGGGAGGCTGAGGTGGGAGAATCATTTGAACTCAGGAAGCGGAGGCTGCAGTGAGCTGAGATGGTGCCACTGCACTCCAGCCTGGGCAAGAGTGAGACCCTGTCTCAAAACAACAACAACAACAACAACAACAAAATGAGATACTATTTTGTACCCACTGTGTTGGCGAAATATAAATAAATTTTAAGTTGAACAAAGCCAAATGTTGTTGCGAATGTGAGACAAAGGGAATTCTCACCCATGATTGAAAGTGAACCACTGGTGCTGCCATCTTGGAGAACAATTTGGCAAGAGCTAGGCAAGCTGATGACAAGCATACCTTACAAGCCAGCAACCCCATTCATGGGCACACAACCTAGAGAAACCGAGTCTCAAACCTGTGTACCAAGATATGTGTACAAGGATGCTAATGCAACAATGCCTGAATAGGGAAAAATTGCAAACCTAAATGTCCATCAAAGAGAGAGTACGTAAATGCAACACTGAGTAGTCATACCATAGGCTATCAGTAAGTGTAGCAGTTAATGAATTAGAATGCCCTGAGCCTAAATGAATAAATCTCAAAAAATGTAATACTGGCGAAGAACGGTAGTTATGAAAGGCTACATAAAGAATAATATTAGGCCGGGCGCAGTGGCTTACACCTGTAATCCCAGCACTTTGGGAGGCCGAGGCAGGTGGATCATGAGGTTAGGAGATCGAGACCACGGTGAAACCCCGTCTCTACTAAAAATACCAAAAAATTAGCCAGGCGCAGTGGCAGGCATCTGTAGTCCCAGTTACTCGGGAGGCTGAGGCAGGAGAATGGTGTGAACCCGGGAGGCGGAGGTTGCAGTGAGCTGAGATCGCGCCGCTGCACTCCAGCCTGGACGACAGAGTGAGACTCTGGCTCAAAAAAAAAAAAAAAAAAAAAAGAATAATATCATTGATGTGAAACAGTAAAAAGAAAACCTTCTCATAATCATATATAATACAAGGACACAGAACGATTCTGCAGAGTGGTTCCCTTCTGAGACAAAAGGTGCAACAAGGGTTTCGCTCTATTTACAGTGTTTAATTTCTAAATGTTAACATTTGTTAATCTGGATGGTGACGTGTGTGTGTTCATTACATTTTCCTGTGTATTCCAGGACACATCTGAAACATTCCATAATAATTTTGTAGGAGCTTGGAAGCAAATATGATAAAATGTGGACAGCTGTTAAGTTTGTGTGGTGGGAATACAGGTGCCTGGTATCCTATCCTTTGTATTATTTTTCCCTTTGTTTAAAAAATCATCACCATATGGCCGCTTTGGGACACTGTTTGGCAGTATCCACTACAGTGGAGTATAAACATACCCTGTGACCAGCAAGTCCATTCCTAAGGATTTTATCCCACAGAAATCAGGACTCAGAGCCAGCAGAAGACATATGTGAGAACTGTTAATCACAGCACTATTTGTAGCTGAGCCAGACCAGAAGCCACTGAACTATCCACTGACAGTAAAAGATAAATAAATTGTGGTGTAGTCATACAATGGAATATTACAAAGCAATGAAAATGAACCAACAATTGCTACTTGCAACAACATGGATGAAGCTCACAGATGTGATGCTGAGAGAAAGAAGCCAGATACAAAGGAGTACACACAGGCAAAAGCACACTACAGTATCAGAAAGCAGCACAGTGGCCCTTTAAGAAGAGGAGGCTCTGGAGCTCTCATAATGGTCTATTTCTTGCTCTATTGCTGTTTGCCTAGGTGTGTTCATTTTGTGAAAATCCATCAAACTGTACCTTAAAATTGGAGGTATGCTATATCTCAACTTAAAAAACAGCCAAAAAAGGCCTGGTATGGTGGCTCATGCCTGTAATCCCAGCACTGTGGGAGGCTAAGGTGGGCAGATCACTTGAGGTCAGCAGTTTGAGACCAGCCTGGTCAACGTGGCGAAACCCCATCTCTACTAAAAATACAGAAATTAACCATGCCTGGTGGTGCATGCCTATAGTCCCAGCTACTCAGGAGGCTGAGGCACAAGAATTGTTTGAACCCGGGAGGTGGAGGTTGCGGTGAGCCAAGATCGCACCACTGCATTCTAGCCTGGGTGACAGACTAAGACGCTATCTCAAAAAAAAAAAAAAAAAAAAAAAGCCAAAACCCACAACACACCACAAGAAGAAGCAAAGAATTGAAGAGGGGAGGAAGAAGAGAGAATGAAAGAAAGAAAAAGCATGCCTATGTGTGAGTTATCACCAATCACAAAGGAAAGGAAATCAAATGAGTGCATTCTCCGTGTAGACCTGGTTTTTACGCTGGCATTTGAGGGCTAAGGACACACTGCGCCATGGGAAACAGTTGACTGGCATGGGCTTGTTCACTCTCCACCAGAGCCCATGCTGTCAGTGTGCTCACCACCATGTGACAGCTGAGTGTCACAGAGTCTTGAGGATTTGCCCAGGGTCACACAGCCAGTGTGGCTGGGGGCAGGATCTGGATCCACAGTCCAAACTCTTTCCCTCTGTATGGCATGGTTTCTAAAGATGCAAGTGGCCCATGACACTGCAGAGAAGGATGAGAGAAAGGGAGAGGCTTCCTCCAGCCTGGGGTTGTGAATTGCAAAAAGGTGGCTTCAGGAAATAACCAATTGGTGGCAATTTGAGAGGCTGAATTTTTTTTTTTCTCCCAAGATTGCAATACACAGTTCTCAATTTGTTTTCTCCTTTGTGTTTTTCTGCTGTTTGAAGTTCTCAGATATTAATGAGAATACTGAAGGGAAAGGTAGCAATTATTCTCCAACTATTCAAAAGGGTAAGAGCCAAGAAATACTTCTAAGGTGTGATTTTAATCAGTTGTCTGAAAATGTGAGGAACAAAAGCAAATAGAATACGGGTTAAGTCTTTTCAGAAGGCTTTTAGAGCTGGAAGGACAGATTAAATAATGATATACAGCCCCAGAAATATTTTGGCCAACGTTTAATGCCCAACAGAGTCCAGCTGTCTTATAATTCACTCAATCACAAAGCCAGTGCGTTCTACCTAGAAATAGGGTCCTCAAACTCAGCCTGAAATGAGTGAAGTGGGGCAAGCTGGCTAATTCTGGTGGGTTCACTGGGAAGAGCAGACCCCAGAAGTGTCAAACAAATCTTCTGTGACACCAGGAACAACTAATGCAGAGTATTCATGGAAGCTCCTGCAAATCTCAGCTGGTCAATGTCCAGCGGGCAGGTGAGATGGCACCATATGGGAACTGAGCATCTATGAACGACCATGAATGACAGTGTCCTGGAAGTGAAGGGACACAGGACGAGAGAGAAAGGAAATTAATGACCCAACAAAGCCGGTGCTACACAATGACTTCCACACAGCTTCAGTTCATTCTTCAACAAACGGGTTCAACTCAGTACTCGGCACTGTGACAGATCCTAAGAAGATGAAGACTCCAGTAAGACCAGGCTCTGCCCTCTAATTCTATGGTGCAATGGGTGCAGGGATGGGGGGTACTACAGGAAGGAAGAACTGTCAATCAGGCAACTGTGATAAGATGGAGTATGAGAAATGAACCCAGGGGAGAGGTGGCTCATGTTTTTGAAGTCAGGGAAAACTTCCTGGTGGAGGTATGAAGGCCACAGTGGAGGGTGGGACCAGCAAGTTCTATGACTTGAGTCCACCAAGAGGAGTCTCTTGAATTCTGCTTTTTCATGTGTTATACCTAGAAAATATGCAAGATGGGAACAGAACAGCAAATATGCTTTCAGTGGCTGGTTCTGGATTTTTTGTTTATAAATGACCTTGATTTTTTTTTTACTGGATTTTAATTTGATATTATAGAAAAGTCCTCCCAAGAAACCCCACTAATTAAACATATATATACCTATGCATAGGCCTCCACAGACACATTCCGAGTCTGAAGCTCACCAAGGTCTCTCCCCCGAGATGCTTTTTCTGGCAAGATGACGTTAGTGGTTGCTCTCCTGGAAAATATCTTAAGAGGCTTTTACTGTATTAAAGAGAAACATAACTGTGTGATGTATAATGAGCCCAATTTCTCTCTTCTTCTCGATTAATACATTAAGTACTAGGAATATTTACATGGTGGTTGGCAGAGTGTCAAATGAGACACAGGCTTGAGTTTATGGCTTCATTCACTCGGAGCTGCTTGTCGCTCCCAAATTTCTCTGTGGGACCCTAGCAGTTGCAGGGGATGGTGTGACCTCCCTGCATCTCTGCTGCGAGCAGGTAGGGGAGTCACATCATCTTCTGAATTGTCTTCACATGATGAACTTTCTGGCCCAAACCTGTAGTAGGTGACTTTCTGCATAACCAGCTTCTAGATTTGGGGACAGACACGTGGGACTTACTTCTCCACGGAGGGCCGGATGGTGCGGCCCTCTGCATTTGCAGAGTTCACCTCAATTCCTGACTCTGGCACTTACAAGCTATGGGAGTTCGGGCAGGATGCTTATTGCCCCTAATCCCCAGTTTCCTCATCTATAAAACACTTCATATGGAGCCCGATAAGAACTGCATGATGAGAAAATGAATACAAAGCTCTCGGTGTGCCTGGCAAGCCGGCATATGGTGGCTGGTGTTAGTTTACATGGAGACGCCGGGTTTGAGGTTTCCGGCGGGACCGTCCATGTCAGGCTCACCCACTGCACAGGTTCGGGGTCCTGGCATTGCTGAGGATAAGAACGCACTTGTGTGTCTGCTCGCTCCACTTTGCTACCAGCCCAATGAGCCTGACCTAACAAACCTGAAGACAGCTCTTATCCTGTGCCAGACACTATTCTGAGCATTTTACAGAAGTAGCTGCTTTCAATCCTCATAAAAACAATGCTAGGAGTGGCATGAGTATTCCTGGTATATGAAAGGGAAAACAGGCACAGAGAGGTCAAATAACGTGCCCGAGGCACATCAGTACACACAGAGTACAGCCTTAAGGATCTTTTTCTTTGTTTGTTTGACTCTCAGTGCCTATTACAGCCTCTTACTTACAGAGTTGGTAAAGTCCCACTGAAAGAATAAATGCATAAATGCATGAATGAGTAACTGTCTCCCCACAAGTTTAGGATTAACAGGGAAGTTCTTCCAAGCCTGTGGATGAACTCTGAGGGCAGCACTCCCAACTCTAAGAATGGCCCCTAAGCAAGGGTGGAGTGGTGGGTGTGGGTGGAGAGAGAGGCCATCAGAGCCCCTCCTCACCTGCCCCCTGCTCTCCACAGCACTGAGGTTGAGGAGTTGACTTAGGGAGTTAATGTGAATGTCCATCAAATAGGCAACGGCTGACTGATTCTGCCTGTCCCGCCTCCAGGATCCTCTGCAGCCGACCTTCCTGTGGGATAGGCTGTGCTCACAGAGGCTGAAGGCAGATGACCTGCCTGGGCCCAGATATCAGCCTTGACGCTGCCAAGTAAGATGGCCCAGGCAGGTCACTTCACATCCCTGTGCCTCTGCTGCCCCATTTGTCAAGTGGGCTGACAGTAAGAGTTCTCTACCCAGGGCAAGGAAGCAGGAAGAAGAGGTGTACAGGAGGCAGGATGAGGCCCACCCTCTCCCAGAGTGCCTATGCCTCAATCCCCAGAACCTGTGAATACGCTACTGTACTGGAGCCATTGCAGAGGAGGTGAAATTAAGGGCTCTGACACAGGGAGATTACCGTGGATAGGCTGGATGGGCCCAGTCCAATCACATTACTGAAAAGTGTAGAACCTTTCCCTGCTATGGTCAGGGGAAGATGTGACAACAGAAGAATGGTGGGAGAGAGGCAACAGGGAAGACAGAGGAAGGGGCCATGAGCCAAGAAATGCAGGCAGCTTCTAAGCTGGAAAAGGCCAGGATAAGATTCTCCTCTGGAGTCTCTAGAAAGAAATGCAGCCTCGCTGACGCCTTGATTTTAACCGGGTGACGCTCGTTTCGAACATCTGGCCTCCTGAACTGTACGAGAATAAATGTGTGTTGTTGCAAGCCACAGGAAACTGATTTGGGATGTACAGAAAGGATGCCTGGCATTGATTCTGCTGGCCCACCTGTTCCTTCTCCTAGATTTCTGGCTGGGAGCCCTCTGGCCCCTCAAGCATTTCACCTCCTGCAGGAGTCTTCTCTGCTTCTCTCTCCTCTGTCTGAAACTTGCACCAGGTTCCCTGCAGCTCACATAGCTCCTCTCTGAAGACTCATTTACTAGTCATCCTCCCTACAAGACGGCCAGCTTCTTAAGGACAGAGACCAAACCTTAATTCGCCTTCATTGCCCTTACACCCAGCACACAGCCCTGCACTCGGTACACATTTGCCTCTGGTTCCTATATGAGGTCCACTCTCTCCCATCTCTGCGCCTACCCTGCCGTCTCCAGGACTGCGTTTCCAATGCCACCTCCCAAGAAGCTGCAGAGGGGCTTCCCGCGGCTCAGCGAGTACCAGTTGGTTCCTCTACCACACATGGGTGTATGTGTTTTTAATGAGGATTTTAATGCATAATTTCTCCAACAAGTTGAATTATCTGTGGCTCCAGGGAAAGTGATTTGCCTTGCCTTAATGCCAAATGAACTTTCGGAGACGGAATCTATTAGCCTAAGAAGGAATGACAGTCTCTCCATTCTCATTTGCTCCCTGAGCCATAATGCAGACTTTAGTAACGTTGTCAAGAACGAGTCCTTTACCTAAGCCTCATGCTGCTAAAGCCCGTTTGGAGAGGGAGCTTGCCGGTCAACTTCCTCGGACCACTAGAGAGCCACCTTTCCTGTCTCCAAAAGCCTGCTTGGCCTCATGCCCACTCTGCAAAAAATATTCAGCCAAAAGCAGGGTGAGAACAACCTCCCGAGTCACCTTGAAAGTTTATGTACTCGCTTTTGGAATTGAGATTTTTTGAATGTGTGCCAACACCCAGCAAAGCGAAGAAGAAAATAAAAGGGAAACTCTTCCACTGAATTTCTGTTTGTTTGTTCATTAATTTAGACCGCGAGTATCTTGGTATGTCAGGTGCTATTCTAGCAGCTGGGGACAGAGCAGTGAACAGAAACAGATTCCAGCCCTGGTTCATGAGATTCCATGCTGGTGCAGAGAGATAGATAATACTGAAGTGCACAAAGAAGTCATTACCATTGATGATACACACTGCGAAGAAAATTAAAGCAGAGGAAAGGGCCAGAGAGTGACTAAGGGTGGCAGAGTGAGGAGTGTCAGGAAAGGCCTGTGTCCAAGGAGGGCAAATCTGAACTGAAATCTGGTGAATGGGAGGAGGCGTCCATGCAGAAATCTGGGAATGGCCATTCCAGGTACAGGGTGTGACAGGTGCAAAGGCCCTGAGGTGAGAACAGTGTAGACGTCTTAGGACACCAGTGTGCCTGAGTGGAGCGGGCGGGGGCAGGGCATGAGATGAGGAAGGAGAGGGAGGTGAGGGAGCTAGCAGGGGACACCTGAGGCCACAATAATGAGTCCCCATTGTAAGTACCAGGGCTGTCACTAGAGGGTCTTAATCTATACTTGACACAACCAGATTTATGTTGTACAAATCTCACTCTGGCTGCAGTGTGGAAAATAGGCTACAGGGAGGCAAAACAGAAAAAGACACAGCCACTGCAGGTGTCCACACTGCGGTGACAGTGGCTTGGAGTTAGAATAATCTAAACAGGAGCCAGGGCAGTGGTTCATGTCTGTAATGCCAGCACTTTGAGAGGCTGAGATGGAAGGATGGCTGGAGCCAGGGAGTGTGAGGCTGCAGTGAGCCATGATCGCACCACTACATTCCAGCCTGGGTGACAGAGAGAGACCCTCTCTCAAGGAAAAAGGAGAGAGAGAGAAAGAGAGGATGACTTAAGCAGGGATGCAGGAAGCAGGTGAACTGTGACTCTTTTGAAAGTGGAGCCCATGGGACGGGCATGTCAGTTTTGGATGGGTGAAGTTGCGCTCTTACTCTCTCAGTCCCGCTGAATAATGTCATTCAGCAGAAATGTCACTCCAGCTTGCGTCATTAGAGCTGGTCATTAACATCCGGAGTGGACTCCTTTGCTCCCTGGCATTAGGCACGGCCAAGGAACTTGCTCTGGCCAATGAAATACAAGTAGAATTTCCACGTGTCACTTCTGGGCAGCAACTTTAGAAGCCACCGCCTGACTTGTCCCTACTCCTTGTTCCTGTTGCCACACGCATGCAGATGGAGCCTCCAGCAGCCTGGAACCCAGCAATGTGAAGAGCAGAGCCCTGGGCCAACCCGCGATGGACAGAGAACATGAGCCAAAGATACACCCTTGTTGGCTTAAGTCACCAAGATCTTGGAATTATTACCTTGGCCCAACCAAGCCCCACCCCAGTGATACATTAAAGTTAATGGGTCAGGTGCAGTGGCTCACACCTGTAACCCCAGCACTTCGGGAGGCCGAGGTCGGCAGATCACAAGCTCAGGAGTTTGAGACCAGCCTGACCAACATGGTGAAACCCCGTCTCTACCTAAAATACAAAAATTAGCCAGGTGTGGTGGCACATGCCTGTAATCCCAGCTACTCAGGAGGCTGAGGCAGGAGAATCGCGTGAACCCAGAAGGCAGAGGTTGCAGTGAGCTGAGATCACACCACTGCACTCCAGCCTGGGTGATAGAGCGACCCTCCATTTCAAAAAAAAAAAAAAAGTTAATGGCCAGGCATGGTGGCTCACACCTGTAATCTCAGCATTTTGGGAGGCCGAGGTAGGCGGATCACCTGAGATCATGAGTCCAAGACCAGCCTGGCCAACACGGTGAAATGCCGTTTCTACAAAAACACATAAAAATTAGCCAGGCATGACGCCAGGTGCCTGTAATCCCAGCTACTCAGGAAGCAGAACCCGGAAGGCGGAGGTTGAAGTGAGTTGAGATCATGCAACTGCACTCTAGCCTGGGTGACAGAGCAAGACTCCATCTCCAAAAAAAAAAAAAAAAGTTAATGAATAACTTCAATATATATCTATTGTGGCTTGACTCAGCTATGAAAGAATAAACTTCATCGAATGGTGAACTGATATTCAGGCCAACTATTTCAACATGATTTGAACTTGATATGGTAAGTGAAGGCATGGATACCTCCAGGGAGAGCTCTGGGTATCCTGTGAATATACAATTACACACATGGCCTATTAAGGCAACAGATTCTTTGGTAAAGACAAATGCTGAGTCCACATACTATACAACATGCTAATTTTGTCAATTAAAAAAGATTCAAATTGGGATTAAGATCACTTTCAATTATAAAACTGTCAGACAATCACCAATGATGGCATTGTACGGGAAATATACAGAAATTCAGGCTAGAAGGATACTCATCTGACAAATGAGAAAGGCTAAACTATGTTTGCTATTTATTTGAATAATGTCTAGGTCTATGGCTGGGTGCGGTGGCTCACACCTGTAATCCTAGCACTTTGGGAGGCCGAGGAGGGCAGATCACGAGGTCAGGAGATCAAGACCATCCTGGCTAACATGGTGAAACCCTGTCTCTACTAAAAAAAAAAAACAAAGTAGCTGGGCATGGTGGCGGGCGCCTGTGGTCCCAGCTACTCGGGAGGCTGACGCAGGAGAATGGCATGAATCTGGGAGGTGGAGCTTGCAGTGAGCCGAGATCATGCCACTGCACTCCAACCTGGGCGACAGAACGAGACTCCGTCAAAACAAAAACAAAAACAAAAAAAACTTGTAATTAAAAAAAAAATGTCTAGGTCTGTGGATTCTGCAGTGAGTAATGGCTTCAAGGTTTAAGAGTAACAAGGCATGCAAAATTCAACCAACCCTGGACGGGTGCGATGGCTCATGCCTGTAACGCCAGCACTTTGGGTGGCTGAGGTGGGAGGATCTCTTGAGCCCAGGAGTTTGAGACCAGCCTGGCCAACATGGTGAAACCCTGTCTCTGCAAAAAGTTGAAATATTAGGCAGGCGTGGTGGTGCGTGCCTGTGGTCCCAGCTACTTGGGAGGTTGAAGAAAGGAGGGTCACTTGAACCCAGGAGTTTGAGGCTGCAGTGAGCTACAATTGCATCACAGAACTCTAGCCTGGGTGACAGAGCAAGACCCCAGGAAGGAAGGAAGGAAGGAAGGAAGGAAGGAAGGAAAGGGAAAGACAGAGAGAGAAGGAAGGAAGGAAGGAAGGAAGGAAGGAAGGAAGGAAGGAAGGGGAAAGACAGAGAGAGAGAAGGAAGGAAGGAAGGAAAGGGAAAGACAGAGAGAAGGAAGGAAGGAAGGAAGGGGAAAGACAGAGAGAGAAGGAAGGAAGGAAGGGGAAAGACAGAGAGAGAAGGAAGGAAGGAAGGAAGGAAGGAAGGAAGGAAAAGGAGGGAGGGAGGGAGGAGGGAGGAAGGAAGGAAGGAAAAGGAGGGAGGGAGGGAGGAAGGAAGGAAAGAAATGAAATTCTATCAACCTGAAAATGTCTTCTCTAGAGGTAAGCCATAATTCCAAGTGGACAAGTAAGTTATCCCTGAAGTAACCCAAACAAAGAAAAGATTGTGACGTGGCGGGTTTTTCTGGGCCAATTTAGAATCAACACACTCCAGAGATTTTGCCCTTGGGATGTTAAAGCAGGTGTCCTGAGTTATTAGGCCCAGTGGGACTAGCATAAGCTGGGCCTTGAAATGAATTCACCAATGGCCTCTGTTGGGTGTCGAAGGTTCTGCATCTTGACTCAATCCTCCTTTGGAAATGGGAAGAATCACTCAGATCTGTCCTGAGCAGCAGCTAAGGTGGATTTAAAGGAAGTGTGTATGTCTTAGCCAAATGCAGAGAAAAAGAAAGAAGGAACCAAACGGCAATCACCGGGCCAGGTATGGCCCCTCCTGTTACTCACGCCTGTAATCCCAGCACTCTGGGAGGCCCAGGCAGGCGGATCACTTGAGATCAGGAGTTTGAGACCAGCCTCGCCAACATGGCAAAACCCTGTCTTTACTAAAAATACAAAAACTAGCCAAGTGTGGTGGTGGGCGCCTGTAGTCCCAGCTACTCGGGAGGCTGAGGCAGGAGAATCACTTGAACCCAGGAGACAGAGGTTGCTGTGAACTGAAATTGTGCCACTGCACTCCAGCCTGGGCAACACAGCAAGATTCGGTATATATATATATGTATAAAAGATAATCACAGTTCAACTAGCTTATTGAAAGCTAATTAAAAGTTAAAAGCAGCACAGGCTAGAAATGGAGCTGTGGCCCCAAGACTGCTCATGACCTAAGCGGTCAGATCCACCCCCACCACCGGGAGCACGACCATAAATCTGGTTCAGAGCCAGCTGCTGCACTTGTACCAGCTGGTCATTATTGGGCCAGGCTCACTAAGATGCTGTCTTTTATTCCCAAGCTTGTTTATGTGCAAATAGGGTTATGTTGGGGGGAGAAAAGCACATTGCTCAGTGGACAGAGGCTTCACAGGGGAAAGGTCCACCGCTGTGAGGAGCCAGCCCCGGGATTAGCAGGGGCAGATCGTCTCTCTAGCCTGGGGATGAGGGTGGACAGTATGAAGCAGACCCAGTTCCCTGCTCCAGAAGCGGAGGTTGCGGTGAGTCGAGATCGCATCACTGCACTCCAGCCTGGGAACAGAGTAAGACCTTGCCTCCAAAAATCCAAACAAACAACAACAATAACAACAACAAAACAGTTCCCAGCTCCTGCACAGGAGAGACCCAGGACATCGTCATGTTCTCTTTCTACACGACGCAACTCCGGAAAAACCCTCCCACTCCTCAGGGCTCAGCCTCATCTCGCTAAACTCGAATACAGTGTTTTCAGGACTGGTGAGATTTGCTTTGTCTTAAGTTTTGTGTAACTGGGGGGCTTGAGAAGGGAGGAGGTGGGAAAGGAGTTGAGGCTGCAGAGAAAGCATGGAGCAATGTCTAACATGTGGTGGGTGCAATAATGGTTCCCACAGACATCCACACCCAAATCCCCAGAACCTCTCATGACCAAAGGGACTCAGCAGATGTGATTAAGTGAAGGATTTTGAGATAAAGGGTGGGGTCGGGGGATTATTTTGGATGATCTGGGTGAGTCCAATGTGATCAAAGGGGAATTCTAAGAGGAAGAGGGTCGGAACCAGAGAAAAATGTGACTGTGATGATGGAAGCAGAGGGCTGAGTGATGTCTTTGAAAACAGAAGGCCATAAGGCAAAAATGAAGGTGGCCATGAGAAGCTGAAAAAGCAAGGAGCGAACTCTCTCCTGGGGCTCTGGAAGGAAGAGGCCGGGCTGACGTCTTGATTTTAGCTCTGTGACGCTCATTTTGGACATCTAACCTCTGGAATTGTAAGACAATAAATTTGTTCTAGGTCCCTACATTTGTGGTGATTTGTGACAGCAGCAAGAGGAAACTAACATAGGAAGTGTTGACTCAACACTGGTGATAGGTGCTTGGAAACTAAGACTTCAAGCTAAATACAGTACTTTATGCCCTAGGAACTGAACTCTTGTATCAATTTGTCCATGGTAAAGTTCATTTTATAATACAATATGTCATATTGTTTAAAGCTGCAGTTCCCAGCCACCCCTGGACAATGTTAAGTCAGGACAATGTAAAGCCACAACCTAAGACTTTTCCTCATCCAAATCCCCTCATTTCCACCTTGTGCTACAATGGCGTTCCCTTAGCACAAGACGCAGGCAGGTTCTGCGAAGAAGCTGTCACGGAAGGGCCACTCCAGGATCGTGTTTCTTGCACATAAGAATGTCTTATAATTTGGTAATATCCTGGTTAGCAGCATGTTGTTTTATGACATTTTAGGGCATTCCGAGTGAGTCCCGAGATTTGTGTGAGCCCATGGGTCATTAGATTAAATCAGTATATAATTTCCCCTCTTTTCAAAAGAATTCTTGTACTCCTTGCTACGAACAAGTATAGCGTTTCCGTCTGCCATGTGTAGCGGTTCAGCTCTATTTTTCCTCAACAGAAAAATGAAGGACACATGTATTCTGGGCCTGGGATAAACCTGCTTTGTAACTGTTTACGTTCAGATTGAGCAGACCTTGGCATGATCAGGTTTCAATCTGTTTTATACGTAGAAATCTACACACATGCAAACGTAAGCATCGGGAATAGATTTCCCTATGAAATTCCCAAGCGCCAGGAGTGGGTCATGGAAACTCTTGCTCTGTGTTTCTGTGATAAAGGTCAAGGAAATCCTAGCACGGTACCTCCTGAAGACAGAAACTAGGAATTCATCCCATATGGCATCTGCCACATGGCTTTGTCAAAAGATAGAAGGGCAGTCCTCATACTTCCTCATGAACAGCATCACCTAGAGGGCTTGTTCAACCCAGACTGCAGGATCTCAACCCCAGAGCTTGTGAATCAGCAAGTCTAGGGTGAGCCCAAGGACGTGCATTTCTAACCAGCTCCCAGGGGCTGCTGCTGCTGCTGCTGGCTGGGGCCACACTTTGAGAACGACCATGGCAGAGAGATCATGCTCAATACAATGCCCGATGTCTTACACGTCCTGAGAAAGGTCATGGCTCTACCTCCCAATCGGACTGTCCCTGCCAAGCTATTGAACACATACCAAAATTGATGAAGTGTCTCTGTCTCCTTCTTGACTCTAAGCCAAAGGTTCTCCAGTTTGGCCGCAGAGTG
The DNA here is from genome assembly GCF_009764315.1 of Trachypithecus francoisi. Lineage (NCBI taxonomy): Eukaryota > Metazoa > Chordata > Mammalia > Primates > Cercopithecidae > Trachypithecus > Trachypithecus francoisi. The sequence goes on from NW_022681460.1 coordinate 102,458,138, forward strand.
CAATCACTTAGACAACTATTCAACCCCTCTATGCCCAGGCCTCACTTCAGATAAATCAGAATGGGGACGGAGGTGGGCCACAGGTAGTCCTCAGTGGTTTTCAAAGCTCCCCAGGGGATCCAAAGTGCAGCCATGACAGAGAACTGCTTCCCTAAGCAAACATGAGGAGTGACATCATGATGCCTCCTGGCTGAAGCTGACCATTTGACAGGGCTCCAAGCCAGGTCTAGACACAGGTCTATCTTCTCCAGGGCCGGACCCAGCCCCTTGCACAATGACACACAATTGGTGCCCAATTAACAACTGCTGAGTAAATAATACTAATCAACCAACGATTTGATTTGACTGATTGCAATCAATCAAACAAAGTGCTTGCAGAGGACGAGCACCTCCTTCCTCAAGGGTACCGGAATGAATACACAGAGGCAAACTGGGTCACCATAAATCATTAGCCTTCACGAGGCAAATAAACATATAACAACAACAACAACAACAACAAACTCCTCTGAGAAAGTTTGACTCCACAGTCACAAGTTGACAACAATGGATGAAAACTAGAAAAGCATTTTTCGGTCCAGAACAGGGGTTGGCAAACTAACCTACAGGCCAAATCCAGCTGCTATCTATTCTTAAAAATAAAATGCGATTGGCACACAGCCACGCGCATTTGTGTCTGCACTGTCTATGGGGGCTTACACAGGACCCTCGCAGAGGTGAATATTTGCCTCTGAAATAGTACAGTCTCCAAAGCCAAACATATTTACTCTCTGGCCCTTTAAAGAAAACGTTTTCCAACTTCTTGCCCTAGATAAATGAGAGGACATACACAAACACACACACACACCCACACACACACACACACACACACACACACACACACACGATGTAATGGTCAATGTCTTTAGGTGGTGGAATTATGAGTGGTTATTTCTTTTGTCTATTTTTTCCCTATATCCGCCAACTTTTCTTTAAGGAGCATGTGTTTTTAAGTAACGGACTAAGAAGAAGAATAAATAATCCATTTTAACGTAGGCAGTGACAAGTGAGCTTCCCGGCGTGGGACGGTACCTTGTTTCCGATGGCCTTTTTGGGTGGGAAGTTGTAGGCCCTCACTTGAGGGTACTTGTTTTGTAACTTGTGGTGCAAACTCCTGAACTCTGTATACCGGCGATAGATGTTCCATTCATCGTCTTTTATCCGGATGTAGACCTGTCAAGAAAGAGACAGAAAACGTAAATTCCTCTTAAAACCCTTATTATAAAGGATTAGAATTTCGGCAATGCTTTCCCCAACAAAACCAGTTGCAGCAGGAGTCACATCTGTGTTACACACCACTGGATGCCCAGTTCCTGGCATAGAGCAGGGACTCATTGGTGCTGGCTGAACAGATGGCTACAGGAAAGAATGACTAAATCAGGCAAGTTATGGGAACAACATACTGTATGCTATTTTCCCAATATCAACAGAGATCCACAGCCCAATTAATAGCAGAGATGCATTTTCATGTTTCTGTCATGTGTGTATTGCAGTACTAACAGCCTGCTGGTGAGAGGCTAGTCAACCTTTCTGGCCACTTGTTTCCTCATCTGTAAAACAGAGCTGAGAGCAGCAACTCGCTCCAAAGGTGGTTTGGAGAGCAATGCGGTGGCGCCTGGGACGACTCCGACCACCACAAAGACGAGGTGGAATTCAGTTTCAGAAAGAAGGAAGGGGGCCAGAGCTGAGATCTGCCCCACTACACAGAAGGCCGTGTCCAGATGGGATAAGCATAACTGGGACATAGAATGTCTTCATTTTAATCAAGTTATGACTCATTAGAGAATACTCTGGGGCTACAAAATGTGAGGGCTGTTTCATCAGCTTTTTGCAGGCCTTAGCACCTTCCAGGGGCAAGTAGCTACTTCATCACAAGGAAAAATAGAGAAGCAGGAGAGATATCAATCCACTTTTTAAAATTACACGAGTTAAGAACAGCCCAGAGAGAAAAGTCCCCAAGGATAAAGGGTTATTGTAATTTATACTCCATGAATGTCAATACACATCTTTAAAACCTGTATGACCATGAAAAGAGGCATCTCTATTGTAAGTGATAAATTCTGTTCCTACGTGAAAGCCACCCATCAACCCCAAACACAGACATTATGTGTTCGAACTCTAGTATGGCGACCATAGAATGCCTCACATTATTCTCTGAACAGGAGGAAGGACTAGAGACTCAAATCACAACCAAAGTTTCAATTAACGAATGGATAGATGTTTTCGATGGAGTGAGATGGAGAAACAGAATGCTTATCAAGTTTGCAGAAGTCCCAGGGTCTCTGATGACCTTAAGGAGCAATAATGTCATCCCATTATTGTCGACGTCACATCACCAAACCTACAGTCAGGTCCGTTACTCAAGGCTTCTTCAACAAGCGAGAAATATTCATCTCTAATTTGTTCAAGGTAATGTTTGAGGGGTCTTTGTATGAGCAGCTGAATGCAGTTCTTATCCTACATATCTTTTCCTTTTATTAAAATGAGACAGAGTCTTACTCCGTTGCCCAGGCTGGAGTGCAGTGGCATGATCTCAGCAACCTCCGCTGTTAGTGCTGCAATACACACATGGCAGAAACATGAAAATGCATCTCTGCTATTAATTGGGCTGTGGATCTCTGTTGATATTGGGGAAAATAACATACAGTATGTTGTTCCCATCACTTGCCTGATTTAGTCATTCTTTCCTGCAGCCATCTGTTCAGGTTCAAGCGATTCTCCTGCCTCAGCCTCCCGAGTAGCTGGGATTACAGGTGCCCACCACCACACCTGGCTAATTTTTTGTATTTTTAGTAGAGACGAGGTTTCGCCATGTTGCTCAGGCTGGTCTTGAACTCCTGGCCTCAGATGATCTGCCTGCCTTGGCCTCCCAAAATGCTGGGATTATAGGCGTGACCCACCACGCCTGGCTGTCACCCTATATATCTTGAATGGCCCATACCTGCTTATGATATATTCTTTTTTTTTTTTTTTTTTTTTTTTTTTTGAGGCGGAATCTCGCTCTGTCGCCCGGACTGGAGTGCAGTGGCCGGATCTCAGCTCACTGCAAGCTCCGTCTCCCAGGTTTACGCCATTATCCTGCCTCAGCCTCCCGAGTAGCTGGGACTACAGGCGCCCGCCACCTCGCCCGGCTAGTTTTTTTGTATTTTTAGTAGAGACGGGGTTTCACCGTGTTAGCCAGGATGGTCTCGATCTCCTAACCTCGTGATCCGCCCGTCTCGGCCTCCCAAAGTGCTGGGATTACAGGCTTGAGCCACCGCGCCCGGCCGATATATTCTTATAAAAGTCTAAACATCCCTTGGAGAGTGGCAAGTTCAATCACTTCTCTGGTCATCATACTAATTTTCTAGATCGGGGTGGGCAAACTATGGCCCATGGGCCCAATGCAGCCACATTCATTTGTTTTGGCTGCTTTTGCAATAAAGACAGTCCCTCACTTAGGATGGTAATTGTCTTGCAATTTTTCAAGTTTATAATGGTACAAAAGCAACAAGTATTCAGTAGAAACCACACTTCAAATTTTGACCTTTTTTCTAGGCTAGTGATGTGCAGTATATTTTACATGAGTTTCAACACTTTATTATAAAGTAGGTTTTGTGTTAGATGATTGTGCCTAACTGTAGGTGAATCTAAGTGTTCTGAACAGGTTGAAGGTAGACTCAGCTAAGCTATGTTGTTCACTAGATGAAGCGTATTAAATGCATTTTCAACTTGCGATATCTTCAACTTACGATGCGCTTATCCGGACATAACCCCATCATAAGTCAAGGAGCTTCTGTACAGCAGAGTTAAGAAGCTGAAACAGACCATACAGCCTGCAAAGCTAAAAGTATTTTTTCTGGCCCTTTACGGAAAGAGTTTGATAACCCCCAATCTAAACAATCAAGAAGTCATTATTGTTATTTTTCCACCAGCATATCCAAGATCTGGTGTGGAAAGGGACAGTCCTTTCCAAATCTTACCAGCCACTGGGAGGGCTACATTAACAACCCGAGTGAGGCCCAGGAATCCCCAAAGCAACCAAAGCTTCTCCAGTGATTGACAAGTGGGCAATTTCAAGAACCCCGAAGTAATGCACAAACTCACCCGTCAGACAAGCCATGGAACCTTTCTCGTCATTCATCTCCTCAGCTGCAAAACGGAGCTGAGAACAGCATCTCCCACCCAAAATGATATGGAAAGAATTCAGGTATACAAACAGTGCAGCTATGCCCAGGACCACACAGGCCCCCCTACAGACGGGGAGGAACTGGGCTTGGGTTAGGAATTAGTAGGCTAAGGTCAAGATCTGGACTTGCAATTGTCAGCTCAAGTGAACAAAAGGTCACATCCAGATGGGACCAGCACATGTGGGCGTACACCTTCTTTATTGTAACCAAGTAGAGAAAACATGAGCACTGCTTCACCAGCCTTTTACAGGCCCTAGCATCTTCCAAGGATATACGGCAACTATAATACATCACAAGCGAAACCAGAGAAGTGAGAGCGATCAATGCAATTTAAAAAATTACCCGAGTTAAGAACAGCCCACAGGGTAAAGCCGCCAATGATGAATGGCCATTGTAATTTGCATCAGTGAAATGTCAATACGCGTCTTTAAAACCTCTTTAACGTAATAATAAAAACAAGTCTGTCTCCTGTGAGTGATAAATTCTGACTCTACATTTTTCATAAAGGGCATGTAAAAGCCCACTGGTTTTGCTCCCTGTAGGCCTGAGTCTCCCCCTTCTTCTCCAACTGCTCTCTCTCCGCCTTCCACATGGGCACCTTCTCTCCTGCCCACGCCCTGCCTCTTCCCGGAACACACATGCGCACTCCCAGGCCTGCATGTTTCATGTTTAGGCCAATGACTCCAAAATCTGTATCTCTAGTCTGGACCTCTGATACAAACTCCAGACCAGGACGTGATATCCCCTAGGTACCTACAACTCATCAGGCCTAAATCTGCACCCAGGATCCGCCCACCTATTATGTATTGAGTCCTATCCCAGGCACTTCACGCACCTCACTGACTAGTCTCATGTTAATCTGCAAGGCCGATGGTACGAACACTCCCTTTCCGATGAAGTAATGGGCTCAGAGAGGTCAGATCACTGGCCCAAGGTAGGTGCGGAGATAAGGAATTTGAACCCATGGCTACCTGCCCTCTGCCTCTAACACTTTCTATCACAGTGTTACCGGACAGGGGTTCTGATCTAGACCCCAAGAGAAGGTTCTTGGATCTCAACCAAGAAATAATTTAGGGCAAGACTGTAAAGTGAAAGCAAGTTGATTAGGAAAGTAAAGGAATAAAGAACCACTACTCCATAGACGAAGCAGCCCCGAGAGCTGCTGGTTGCCCATTTTTATGGTTATTTCTTGATTATATGCTAAACAAGAAATGGATTATTCATGCCTCCTCTTTTTAGACTATATAGGGTAATTTCCTGCTGTTGCCATGGCATTTGTAAACTGTCATGGCGCTGGTGGGAGTATAGCAGTGAGGATGACCAGAGGTCATTCTCGTCGCCATCTTGGTTTTGGTGGGTTTTGGCCAGCTTCTTTACTGCAACCTGTTTAATCAGCAAGGTCTTTACGACTTGTATTTTGTGCCGACTGCGCATCTCATCCTGTGACTTAGAATGCCTAACCATCTGAAAATGCAGCCCAGTAGGTCTCAGCCTTATCTTACCCAGCCCCTATTCAAGATGGAGTTGCTGTGGTTCAAGCATCTCTGACAACAGCAGTCTGCTGCAGTCACCTAGAATCCTGAAGGTGCCAGCAATGTGGGTAGCCAGAACCAGGAGCCCTTGCCTTGTTCTCCTGAAGCCCAGGCACCTCTCTGCAGACCCCGTGTTCTCGGAAAGGTCTCCTTGCTATCAGACGGTCCAATCTCATCTCATTTGTGCCTCTCCCTTTGGATCTAATCGAACCCAGTCTAATGCCATTAAAATTACCCGAAATTACCCAAATGGCTGATCCACAACGATAATGCTCCAAACATCCAAAGTTAGGAAACTTGCTCTGCAAATTAACCTGTCCCTGAATTATATATACTTAACTGTATCACGGGCTTATTTCACCAAGGATTTCAAAGGGCTTAGGCCCCAAATTGTTAAGAGTCTTTTGTTTTGTTTGTTATTTTAGAAGCCTCTCCCCCTCAAATTAAGTTTGATCAGCCCCAATTCCTTCCGCTTGAGCCGTAAAGATAATAATTCCTCGGAGGGATAAAAAGAGTTGACCTCTTCTGACACAACCAAGTTCTCTTTTAAAACAAGCAATAAAAAACCACTTTATGTCGGATCTCCTTGACTCAGTAAAAGAAGATTAAATCGGAGGGTAATATCTGTAATCGGGCATCGGGGCAAACCCTCTCTTGTTCATTTTAGGAGGAAGTTCAAATCTGAAGATTTCTTTTCCACTGAGAAGAATTACCCTCACAATGTCTGTAATAACAGTGGAGGTAAAGGGAGGTTAAGGGGAGAAGAAAATGCAAAAACCTCAGTCCATCAATGAACAGCATCCAGAACAAGCTCGAGCACAGATAAGGTCTCAAGGAAACGCTTTCTTTTTAGAAGATGAAGACCGTCTACCAGAGTGTTCCTATAAGACTTTCCTGTGCCCTGTTCTAATCAATAGTGCTCTCCTGCAATGTTAAGCACTATCCCCTAGATTCCTTCCCTTCTTTTTTTTGAGATGGAGAGTCACTCTGTCGCCCAGGCTAAAAGTGCAGTGGCGTGATCTTGGTTCACTGCAACCTCCGCCTCCCAGGTTGAAGTGATTCTCCTGCCTCAGCCTCCTGAGTAGCTGGGATTACAGGTGCCTGCCACCACGCCTGTATTTTTGTAGAGACGGGGTTTCACCACGTTGGCCAGGCTGGTCTTGAACTCCTGGCCTCAGCTGATCCACCCACCTCAGCCTACCAAAGTGCTGGGATTATAGGCGTGAGCCACCGCACCCAGCCTTCCCCCCGTTTTTGAACATGACCTAAACGGAATCAGTGTGTGCTCCTCTGGGTCTAGTTTCTCTCACTCAGTACTGTGGACGTGAGATGCAGCTGTGTTGCTGTGTATGGCCCTCAAGTTCCTTTGCACTACTGCATAGTATTCCACTGCATGAATATTTCCCTGTTTGTATCTACCTGTTGTGCTGGGGTGGACACGGAGGTTGTTTCCAGTTGCGACTTTGATGAATAAAGCAACTATGAACATTCACACGTGTGGCTTCTGCTCTCGTGTCTTTTGGGGTCATAGACTTTGGTGTGAAAAGTGAAATCATAAAGCGAGGAGGAGAAAACATGGCAGAATGTCTTTGTGACCTTGGGCAGCAGAAAGGAGTCTTGTGCAGGGCACAAAGGAGCCTTCTGGGTGCTGGAAACATCCAGGATCTATATCTGGGCAGTGGTTATGAATGTCTATACAGAAGTGAAATTAACTGAACTATAAACTTAAGATTTATACACTGATCATATTTATGTTAATCCTGAATTTAAAAGCAAAAACACAACAAAGCCCTGCCTTCACTGTCCTCGGGAGAGTGAGCTTTCACCCTAACTCGTGGGGCGGGGAGGTCTAAGCCAGGCCATAGATGGGGCAGGAGGCGGTGCCAAAGCTCTGTGGGTGCGCATCCAGGGGGACCTGACACATCGTCATATGTCAGCATCAGGAGGGAGCCCAGACACTGGACTCTGGCCTGAGACAGAAATGGGTTTGAATTCCAGCTCCACCCCTTGCCAGACAAGGGATCCTGGATAAGTTAATTGAACACCTCTTCAAGCCGAGTCTCCATTTGGATAAATGAAGATAGTGCTAGAGGCTAAATCTTTGGGAGAGGAGGAGAACTGGGCAGTTATATTCAGGACAACATTTTGTACACATACTAAAACATCTAACAACGAAGCAGTCAACATTCCAGGGTAAAATTTATCTCAGACACACATAAACACGCACAAACATGCACTTCCACAGTGGGGTGGAAAAGAAGAAGTGGGGAGGGAGTCAGGCAGACAGAGAGAAAGAATGAAGATGTAAAAGCTTGCTTTAAGTGGTTGAAGCCCTCAATCTGGTTTGAGGGTGTGCCAAGCATAGGAATGGGCATTTTAGCCCAAAGCATGTCAGATCTCAGGTGCTCCTGCAAGAGGCAGAAAGGCAGCATGAAAGGGCACAGCTGTGTAGGGAGGGAGGCCTGGGTTCACATCCTCACAATTCCCTTTTCAGCTGCTGTGACCCTGGGGATGACATCCCACCTTGAGACTCAGCTTCTTCAACTGTTAGACAGGCCAGTGCCAATGTCACTGGGTGGTTGTGAGGTATCGTGCCTCGCCTATGCCTGGCAGGCAATAAGCAATGGCAGCTGTTAATATTGTAACCCTTATCACCTTCATCATCGGCTGCCTTTGTGTACATGAACTTCCCTATTACAGAATTAGGGCTAATTATAGGATGTGCAATCATGAAATTAAAGCAGGTAATTACCATGCCTAATTAATTGTCAAATGCTAGGCAGGCGGGGAAACACAAACATAAAGCACGCTCTGTGGATTGGGCAGCTAAGCATTCCCTCTGCTTCCAGAAAACTCAACAGCAACAGCAGAGTTCAGGAAATGACCTTTCTGAGTGGGTTCTGAGTACTAAAACAAAATCCGGGAAGCATTCCCTGGGCTTCTGACTCAGAACGAGCTCAGGGCACCTCTCTGTTGGCTGCAGGCCGCCTGGGCATTTATCCAGCCCCTGACACACAAGCCCCCAGGTTCCCGGGCGAGAGTGCTGTTTTAGGAGGAGGACCTCGTAGGAGATACTTGATGGATATTGTAAACCCCTGCAAGGATCAGACCCCACAGAGAAACCCGCTGACATGAAGGCGGCGAGAACTCAGAAATAAAACAGTCACTGACACACAGCGAATGTGGAACCAACATGTCAGGCTTCCTGCAGCACAGGCCAAATGCCTCCCTCTCCGTTTCAAACTTCACGTAACTCCTTCATGATCCAAAGTCCTGCACCTCAAAACTAAATACTTTTTTTCTGCATGTTGTAATATTCAAGAGTGAAAACTAGTATTAATCGGAAGTTTCTTGGACATACGGAAAAAGTTGTACCATTTCACAACACCTGCCATGTGCCAGACATGTTATGCACAATGTTCACAAAAGCCCTGCGATTTATTTATTTTATTTTATTTTTGAGACAGAGTTTTGCTCTTCTTGCCCAAGATGGAGTGCGATGGTGCGATCTCAGCTCACTGCAACCTCCGCCTCCCGGGTTCAAGTGATTCTCAGCCTGCCTCAGCCTCCTAAGTAGCTGGGATTACAGGCACAAGCCACCATACCTGGCTAATTTTGTATTTTTAGTAGAGATGGGGTTTCACCATGTTGGCCAGGCTGGTCTTGAACTCCTGACCTCAGGTGATCTACCTGCCTTGGCCTCCAAAAGTGCTGGGATTACAGGCGTGAGCCACCCTGCACCCGGCGAGCCCTGCAACTTTGTATGCCTTAAAACAGATGTGGATGGGGGGCGGAGCAAGATGGCCGAATAGGAACAGCTCCAGTCTCCAACTCCCAGCGGGAGAGACACAGGAGACCGGTGATTTCTGCATTTTCAACTCAGGTACTGGGGTCATCTCACGAGGGAGTGCCGGACAATCGGTGCTGGTCAGCGGCTGCAGCCCGACCAGCGAGAGCTGAAGCAGGGCGAGGCATCGCCTCACCTGGGAAGCGCAAGGGGGAAGGGAATCCCTTTTGCTAGCCAGGGGAGCTGAGACACACAACACCTGGAAAATCGGGTAACTCCCACCCCAATACTGCGCTTTAAGCAAACTGGCACACCAGGAGAACATATCCCACACCTGGCCGGGAGGGTCCCACGCCCACAGAGCCTCCCTCATTGCTAACACAGCAGTCTGTGATCTAACTGAAACGGCAGCAGCGAGGCTGGGGGAGGGGCGCCCGCCATTGCTGAGGCTTAAGTAGGTAAACAAAGCCGCTGGGAAGCTCGAACTGGGTGGAGCTCACAGCAGCTCAAGGAAACCTGCCTGTCTCTGTAGACTCCACCTCTGGACACAGGGCACAGCTAAAAAACAACAACAAAAAAGCAGCAGAACCTCTGCAGACGCAAACGACTCTGTCTGACAGCTTTGAAGAAAGCAGTGGATCTCCCAACAAGGAGGTTGAGATCTGAGAAGGGACAGACTGCCTGCTCAAGCGGGTCCCTGACCCCTGAGTAGCCTAACTGGGAGACATCCCCCACCAGGGGCAGTCTGACACCCCACACCTCACAGGGTGGAGTACACCCCTGAGAGGAAGCTTCCAAAGTAAGAATCAGACAGATATACTCGCTGTTCAACAATATTCTGTCTTCCGCAACCTCTGCTGCTGATACCCAGGCAAACAGGGTCTGGAGTGGACCTCAAGCAATCTCCAACAGACCTACAGCTGAGGGTCCTGACTGTCAGAAGGAAAACTATCAAACAGGAAGGACACCTATACCAAAACCCCATCAGTACGTCACCATCATCAAAGACCAGAGACAGAAAAACCACAAAGATGGGGAAAAAGCAGGGCAGAAAAGCTGGAAATTCAAAAAATAAGAGCGCATCTCCCCCTGCAAAGGAGCGCAGCCCATCGCCAGCAACGGATCCAAGCTGGTCAGAGAATGACTTTGACGAGATGAGAGAAGAAGGCTTCAGTCCATCAAACTTCTCAGAGCTAAAGAAGGAATCACATACCCAGCGCAAAGAAACTAAAAATCTTGAAAAAAGAGTGGAAGAATTGACAGCTAGACTAATTAATGCAGAGAAGGTGATAAACGAAATGACAGAGATGAAAACCATGACACGAGAAATACGTGACAAATGCACAAGCTTCAGTAACCGACTCGATCAACTGGAAGAAAGAGTATCAGCGATTGAGGATCAAATGAATGAAATGAAGCGAGAAGAGAAACCAAAAGAAAAAAGAAGAAAAAGAAATGAACAAAGCCTGCAAGAAGTATGGGATTACGTAAAAGACCAAATCTACCTCTGATTGGGGTGCCTGAAAGTGAGGGGGAAAATGGAACCAAGTTGGAAAACACTCTTCAGGATATCATCCAGGAGAACTTCCCCAACCTAGTAGGGAAGGCCAACATTCAAATTCAGGAAATACAGAGAACGCCACAAAGATACTCCTCCAGAAGAGCAACTCCAAGACACATAATTGCCAGATTCACCAAAGTTGAAATGAAGGAAAAAATCTTAAGGACAGCCAGAGAGAAAGGTCGGGTTACCCACAAAGGGAAGCCCATCAGACTAACAGCAGATCTCTCGGCAGAAACTCTACAAGCCAGAAGAGAGTGGGGGCCATATTCAACGTTATTAAAGAAAAGAATTTTCAACCCAGAATTTCATATTCAGTCAAACTAAGTTTCATAAGTGAAGGAGAAATAAAATCCTTTACAGATAAGCAAATGCTTAGAGATTTTGTCACCACCAGGCCTGCCTTACAAGAGACCCTAAAGGAAGCACTAAACATGGAAAGGAACAACTGGTACCAGCCATTGCAAAAACATGCCAAAATGTAAAGACCATTGAGGCTAGGAAGAAACTGCATCAACTAACAAGCAAAATAACCAGTTAATATTATAAAGGCAGGATCAACTTCACACATAACAATATTAACCTTAAATGTAAATGGACTAAATGCTCCAATTAAAAGACACAGACTGACAAACTGGATAAAGAGTCAAGATCCATCAGTCTGCTGTATTCAGGAGACCGATCTCACATGCAGAGACATACACAGGCTCAAAATAAAGGGACGGAGGAAGATCTACCAAGCAAATGGAGAACAAAAAAAAGCAGGGGTTGCAATCCTGGTCTCTGATAAAACAGACTTTAAACCATCAAGGATCAAAAGAGAGAAAGAAGGGCATTACATAATGGTAAAGGGATCAATTCAACAGGAAGAGCTAACTATCCTAAATACATATGCACCCAATACAGGAGCACGCAGATTCATAAAGCAAGTCCTTAGAGACTTACAAAGAGACTTAGACTCCCATACAATAATAATGGGAGACTTCAACACTCCACTGTCAACATTAGACAGACGAACGAGACAGAAAGTTAACAAGGATATCCAGGAATTGAACTCATCTCTGCACCAAGCAGACCTAATAGACATCTATAAAACTCTCCACCCCAAATCAACAGAATATACATTCTTCTCAGCACCACATCGCACTTATTCCAAAATTGACCGCATAATTGGAAGTAAAGCACTCCTCAGCAAATGTACAAGAACAGAAATTATAACAAACTGTCTCTCAGACCACAGTGCAATCAAACTAGAACTCAGGACTAAGAAACCCAATCAAAAGCGCTCAACTACATGGAAACTGAACAACCTGCTCCTGAATGACTACTGGTACATAACGAAATGAAAGCAGAAATAAAGATGTTCTTTGAAACCAATGAGAACAAAGGTACAACATACCAGAATCTCTGGGACACATTTAAAGCAGTGTGTAGAGGGAAATTTATAGCACTAAATGCCCACAAGAGAAAGCTGGAAAGATCTAAACTTGACACTCTAACATCACAATTAAAAGAACTAGAGAGGCAAGAGCAAACACATTCAAAAGCTAGCAGAAGGCAAGAAATAACTAAGATCAGAGCAGAACTGAAGGAGATAGAGACACAAAAAACCCTCCAAAAATCAATGAATCCAGGAGTTGGTTTTTTGAAAAGATCAACAAAATTGACAGACCACTAGCAAGACTAATAAAGAAGAAAAGAGAGAAGAATCAAATAGACGCAATAAAAAATGATAAAGGGGATATCACCACTGACCCCACAGAAATACAAACTACCATCAGAGAATACTATAAACACCTCTACGCAAATCAACTAGAAAATCTAGAAGAAATGGATAATTTCCTGGACACTTACACTCTCCCAAGACTAAACCTGGAAGAAGTTGAATCCCTGAATAGACCAATAGCAGGCTCTGAAATTGAGGCAACAATTAATAGCCTACCCACCAAAAAAAGTCCAGGACCAGATGGATTCACAGCTGAATTCTACCAGAGGTACAAGGAGGAGGTGGTACCATTCCTTCTGAAACTATTCCAATCAATAGAAAAAGAGGAATCCTCCCTAACTCTTTTTATGAGGCCAACATCATCCTGATACCAAAGCCTGGCAGACACACAACAAAAAAGAGAATTTTAGACCAATATCCCTGATGAACATCGATGCAAAAATCCTCAATAAAATACTGGCAAACCGGATTCAGCAGCACATCAAAAAGCTTATCCACCATGATCAAGTGGGCTTCATCCCTGGGATGCAAGGCTGGTTCAACATTCGCAAATCAATAAACGTAATCCAGCATATAAACAGAACCAAAGACAAGAACCACATGATTATCTCAATAGATGCAGAAAAGGCTTTTGACAAAATTCAACAGCCCTTCATGCTAAAAACCCTCAATAAATTCGGTATTGATGGAACGTACCTCAAAATAATAAGAACTATTTATGACAAACCCACAGCAATATCATACTGAATGGGCAAAAAGGAAAAATTCCCTTTGAAAACTGGCACAAGACAGGGATGCCCTCTCTCACCACTCCTATTCAACATAGTGTTGGAAGTTCTGGCTAGGGCAATCAGGCAAGAGAAAGTAATCAAGGGTATTCAGTTAGGAAAAGAAGAAGTCAAATTGTCCCTGTTTGCAGATGACATGATTGTATATTTAGAAAACCCCATTGTCTCAGCCCAAAATCTCCTTAAGCTGATAAGCAACTTCAGCAAAGTCTCAGGATACAAAATTAATGTGCAAAAATCACAAGCATTCTTATACACCAGTAACAGACAAACAGAGAGCCAAATCATGAATGAACTTCCATTCACAATTGCTTCAAAGAGAATCAAATACCTAGGAATCCAACTTACAAGGGATGTGAAGGACCTCTTCAAGGAGAACTACATACCACTGCTCAGTGAAATAAAAGAGGACACAAACAAATGGAAGAACATACCATGCTCTTGGATAGGAAGAATCAATATCGTGAAAATGGCCATACTGCCCAAGGTTATTTATAGATTCAATGCCATCCCCATCAAGCTACCAATGACTTTCTTCACAGAATTGGAAAAAACGGCTTTAAAGTTCATATGGAACCAAAAAGAGCCCGCATTGCCAAGACAATCCTAAGTCAAAAGGACAAAGCTGGAGGCGTCACGCTACCTGACTTCAAACTATACTACAAGGCTACAGTAACCAAAACAGCATGGTACTGGTACCAAAACAGATATAGACCAATGGAACAGAACAGAGTCCTCAGAAATAATACCACACATCTACAGCCATCTGATCTTTGACAAACCTGAGAGAAACAAGAAATGGGGAAAGGATTCCCTATTTAATAAATGGTGCTGGGAAAATTGGCTAGCCTTAAGTAGAAAGCTGAAACTGGATCCTTTCCTTACTCCTTATATGAAGATTAATTCAAGATGGATTAGAGACTTAAATGTTAGACCTAATACCATAAAAACCCTAGAAGAAAATCTAGATACTACCATTCAGGAAATAGGCATGGGCAAGGACTTCATGTCTAACACACCAAAAGCAACGGCAGCAAAAGCCAAAATTGACAAATGGGATCTAATTAAACTAAAGAGCTTCTGCACAGCTAAAGAAACTACCATCAGAGTGAACAGGCAACCTACAGAATGGGAGAACATTTTTGCAATCTACTCATCTGACAAAGGGCTAATATCCAGAATCTACAAAGAACTCAAACAAATATACAAGAAAAAACCAAACAACCCCATCAAAAAGTGGGGAAAGGATATGAACAGACATTTCTCAAAAGAAGACATTCATACAGCCAACAGACACATGAAAAAATGCTCATCATCACTCGCCATCAGAGAAATGCAAATCAAAACCACAATGAGATACCATCTCACACCAGTTAGAACGGCAATCATTAAAAAGTCAGGAAACAACAGGTGCTGGAGAGGATGTGGAGAAATAGGAACACTTTTACACTGTTGGTGGGATTGGAAACTAGTTTAACTATTATGGAAAACAGTATGGCAATTCCTCAAGGATCTAGAACTAGATGTACCATATGACCCAGCCATCCCACTACTGGGTATATACCCAAAGGATTATAAATTATTCTACTACAAAGACACATGCACACGTATGTTTATTGTGGCACTATTCACAATAGCAAAGACTTGGAATCAACCCAAATGTCCATCTGTGACAGTCTAGATTAAGAAAATGTGGCACATATACACCATGGAATACTATGCAGCCATAAAAAAGGATGAGTTTGCGTCCTTTGTAGGGACATGGATGCAGCTGGAAACCATCATTCTTAGCAAACTGTCACAAGAACTGAAAACCAAACACCGCATGTTCTCACTCATAGGTGGGAATTGAACAATGAGATCACTTGGACTCGGGAAGGGGAACATCACACACTGGGGCCTATCATGGGGAGGGGGGAGGGTGGAGGGGGGAGGGATTGCATTGGGAGTTATACATGATATAAATAATGAATTGATGGGTGCTGACGAGTTGATGGGTGCAGCACACCAACATGGCACAAGTATACATATGTAACAAACCTGCACGTTATGCACATTTACCCTAGAACTTAAAGTATAATAAAAAAAAAACACAACAACAACAACAACAACAAAAACAGATGTGGAGCAACTAAAAAATGCGCTCTCTATCCCCCGGGGAGTGAGCAGTGGAACTAGCACTGGGCCTTCAGTAATATGCTGCCCCCAAAGCCCATATCACATCTTCTCCATCCCAGAGAAAAACAAGTGCTATCAACTCTCTAAAACCCCGATCCCCTTTACGCAGATTGTTGAATGCAGATAGAGTTAGATGACATGAGGATAACAACGACTTTTCAAAAAATGGTTTTGGGTTCCCAATTCATTTTGCTTCCTTAATAGCCAGGGAATGAAATGATTTGTGTTTTGGTTCAAGGCCTGTGTTAATGTATCCTAACAAAACTTTCCTTTTAATGAAATGGCTTCATGTGTTATTAACTCTAAGTGTCCTCACTGCTAGAACAAAATGCCTGAATTACTGTATGGCCGTGCCGATAGAGGGATATTATTGCAGCCAAATGCCGAGAATAAGATGAATAACTCAGCCCAAGAAAAATGGCTTTTCAGTTCACTGGGTTATGTAAATGAGACAGACTAGTACAAGAGGAAATGCATTATTTACTAAGAATTGCCAGCACCATTCCACAGACCTTTGAAAGAAGGATGTAGCGTAAAGGTTTGGACCCAGCCAGTCGCTGCTTTACCTGGCACCACGGTACCGTAATTATAGCTGAAGAGCAGCCTCTGTGTCTCGGAGAGAACTGAGGTGCACACATTATGTTCACTCCATTTCAGCCCATGCTCTACTGTCTCTGGACATTTAACTCAATGCTTCTGAAAGTGGCATGGCCGGAACTGCCCAAAGACCAGCTTTCCAACCCCCTGACACTGCCTGTGCTGTTTTATTAGTTTTGAGACATGATGAGAACTGGACGCTAGGTTGAGGGTATGTACTCCTCCTTCAAGACCCTCCTCAAACCAGGTCTCTTTTCCCAATCCCCACTGTCCCCCAGGCAGAACCTCCTCAGTCACCACCAGGTAGCCTGCTGTATACCAAGCTCAGGGCTGGGCCCTGGGGCTATGATGGAGAAAAAAACCAGGCAGGATCCCCACCTCGCAGGGCTCAGTCCTCGGGGACCTCAGCCGACCTGATGCCAATAATCACCCATAGGAATATAGGCTTTCAAAGGGAGATGAGGCTGTGGGAGGGGGCCTGGTTTTGCCAGCGGCACCATGCCTGGGAGTGGGGTTGGGTTCGCTGAGCTTTGATGTTTGATCTGGAACCAAAATATTGAGTCAGAGGTTGGGCACGGTGGCTCACACCTGTAATCCCAGGCTGAGGTGGGCAGATCACTTAAGGTCAGGAGTTCGAGACCAGCCTGGGCAACACGGTGAAACTCTGTGTCTACTAATAGTACAAAAATTAGCTGGGCATGGTGGCGGGCGCCTATAATTCCAGGTACTCAGGAGGCTGAGGCATGAGAAACGCCTGAAACTGGGAGGCAGAGGTTACAGTGAGCTGAGATCACACCACTGCACTCCAGTCTGGGTGACAGAGTAAAACTCCATCTAAAAAAAAAAAGAAAACAAAGGAGTCAGAGTAGACAGTCCTGGAAAGGAAGCAGCTGTAGGGCAAAGGGCAGGGCAGAGGGGATATGTGGCAGGGGCTCGTGTAACAGGAGACAAGTGAAAGGAGGCTGGGGCAGCTGGAACAGGGAGGACGAGGGACCCAAGAGGATGCTGGAGGTGTCCAGGGCCCGGTCCGGGACGTTAGAGGATGATGAAGTGGGTGGAGCCACAGAGCCGGAGCCTGTTCCCTCTGCCTGGAATGCCCTGTTCCTGGACAGACTCGATGCCTATCCCCACACTCCATGAGGCTTCTGGCTCAACTATCACGGCTGACCCCAGCACAGACCACCATGTGGCATGCTAGGTAGACCTGTTTGTTGTCCTTCTCCTTCAACCAGAGGATCAGCTCCAGGAGGACACGAATCTGGTCAATTTTATCCAAAGGAAGTACAAAAGAAACACTCAGTATATATTCCCAGGACTAAATGTGTAAGGACAGAATGAATGAATGAATGAAGGAACGGAAAGGTCAGAGTGGATGCAGGCAGTGTATTTGCCTGTCCATGAGAGCACTGCCAGGGAGTGTCTGACAGGTTCTGCCCCTCTCAGTCCCACAAAAGCAGGATGTCACCTGTGTGTCTGTGCGTGTGCCTGATAGATACATGTCAAATACACGAACCGGGGGCTGCTCAGAGCATGGGACTGTCCTCTACAGTTCTTACGGATTTGGAAGAGGAAAATGAGAGCATGGATCTTTGCCCTAGTGAGCCATAGCCATTTATATACAAATGGGTTTTCTTTCACTCATTTTTAGATTACTGGAGAGAGAACATAGATGTATGTCTCTAAGAGAAAAGGAAATATTTTTAGCACTACTGGCCATGGACCATGGTTGGCCCATTCACTTTTACGTGCCATAAGCCCTGATGAAGAGGAATTTGCCACTCTCCCTTACTGAGTCTGAGTCACTGGTCTAGCACAGAGCTAGTTATTAGTGAAACCAGGACTGAAGCCCAGGTCTGCCTGACTTCATGGCCCACATCTTGGCATCACTGGCCACCGCCTTTTCCTTCACACCTAGGAAAGCTAGGGGAAAAGATGGGTACTCTTGTTCCCATAACTCACTGAATTTCTGGTTCAGGTTCCCACCTGTTGGCTCTAAAACAAAGTCTATGAGGAGATACGCCATGGACTGGACCATTTCCAACAAAGGAAGATGCAAACGGCCTCTGTTAGAGGACTCATGGAACAGTCTCCACTTTATGTCACCCTGCTAAGTTAATGGACCTGCCAATCCCCTCGGAACCCACCGAGGACCTCAGAGCCCAGGCAGCCAACTGCTATGGCCTCTTTCAGTCCCAACTGCTGCCAACACCAGTCCCTGCCAGAAAACTAAGGAGAAGACAACTTCAGCATGAAACGATCCATGCTTTGGTTCATGGCTGTTGGGCTGGGGCTCCAGGTAAATCATGGTGAGACAGAAAGCTGGCCTTTTCAAGGGAGTGGTGGACACGAGCAAGGCAGGAAGGCCCCTTACCAAAGGTGCTCTGAAGACCGGGACTCCGGGAGGGGGACGCCACATCTGAAGGCAGCTTCATCTGGTAGTAGCCACTAAAAGTTGTCCCCCCTGCCGTATCTCTCTCCCATGATCCCTACGCTGCTGTATATACAGTTTTATTAAAAGTTCTACCCTGATGTTATTATAAATGAGATTTTTCTAAATTTGTTTTTTCAGATGGTTCATTGTCAGTGTATATAAACACACCAGATTCCGTATGTTGACTTTGCATCCGACAACTTTACTGAATTTACTTATTAGTTCTGGCAGTTGTGGGTTTGTTTTGTTTTGCTTTGGTGATCTGTTTAAGATTTTCTATATGACATGATATCATCTGCACACACAGATAATTTAACTTCTGCTTTTCTAATTTGGATGCCTTTTATTTCTTTTTCTTGTCTAATTGCTCTGAATGGGGCTTCCAGTACTATACTGAACAGAAGCGGCAGCAGTAGACATCGTTGTCTTGTTCGTCATCCTAGAGCAAACGCTTTCAGCTTTTTACTGTTAAGTATGATGTTAGCTGTAGGCTTGTCACATACGGTTTTCTTATGCTGAGGTACATCCTTCTAACCTCATTTGTTGGGGGGTTATAATGAAAGGATGTTGAATTTTGTCAAACAAAATACTTAGGAATAAACTTAACTAAGGAAGTGAAAGATTTATATGCTTAAAAGTATCAGACATTGATGAAATAAAATGAAAAAGAAAACCTGCAAATAAATGGAGAGATATCCCAAGTTTATGGACTAGAAGAAATAATATTGTTAAAATGTCCATACTATATAATGTAATCTCTATCAAAATTCCAATGACATTTCACATAAATAGGAAAACAACCTTAAAACTCATATGGAAACACAAAAGACCTTGAATAGCTAAAGCAATATTGAGAAAGAACAAAGCTGGAGGTATCACAGTCCCTGATTTCAAACTATATTACAAAACAACAGTAATCATTTGATGCTGTCGTTAAAACACACACATGGACCATCAGAACAGAACAAAGCCCAGAAATAAATCCACACATATATGGTCAACTAATCTGTGACACAGCCACCGAGAAAACACAACGGGGAAAAGACCGTCTCTTCAACAACTAGTGCTGGGCAAAATGAACATCTACCTTCAAAACAATGAAATTAAACCCTTGTCTCACACCATATACAAAATTATCATGAAACAGATTAAAGACTTAAGTGTAAGATCTGTTAAACTCCTAGAAGAAAATATAGGGAATGAGCTTTTAGACTCTGGTCTTGGCAGCGATTTTTTTGAATCTGTGACCAAAGCACAGGCAAAGTAAGCAAAACAAAATAAGCTGGTCTACGTCAAACGAAAGAGCTTCTGTGCAGCAAAGGAAACAACAAAATGAAAAGAACCTATAAAGTAGAAGATATCTGCAAACCACATATCTGATAAGGAGTTAATATCCAAACTATATACCAAAATCCCAAATAATCTGATTTGAAGATGGGCAAAGGACCTGAATAGATATTTTTCCAAAGAAGACATACATAGCCTACAGAGAGATGAAACGGTGCTCACATCACCATTCACCAGAGAAGCGCAAATCAGAACCACAATGAGGTGTCACCGCACACCTGTAAGATGGCCCTTCAGAACCACAATGAGGTGTCACCGCACACCTGTAAGATGGCCCTTCAGAACCACAGTGAGGCATCACCGCACACCTGTAAGATGGCCCTTCAGAACCACAATGAGGTGTCACCGCACACCTGTAAGATGGCCCTTCAGAACCACAGTGAGGCATCACCGCACACCTGTAAGATGGCCCTTCAGAACCACAGTGAGGCATCACGCACACCTGTAAGATGGCCCTTCAGAACCACAATGAGGTGTCACCGCACACCTGTAAGATGGCCCTTCAGAACCACAGTGAGGCATCACCGCACACCTGTAAGATGGCCCTTCAGAACCACAGTGAGGCATCACCGCACACCTGTAAGATGGCCCTTCAGAACCACAGTGAGGCATCACCGCACACCTGTAAGATGGCCCTTCAGAACCACAATGAGGTGTCACCGCACACCTGTAAGATGGCCCTTCTCCAAAAGACGACAAACAAGTTTTGGTGAGGGTATGGAGAAAACGAAGCTCTTGTACACTACTGGTGGCAATGTAAACCATGGAGAATAGTATGAAGGCTCCTCAAGCAAATAAAAATAGCACTACCATACAGAGCCCAGCAATCCTACTTCTGGATATGTATCTAAAGAAAGTAAGGCAGGGTGTGATGGCTAAGGCCTATAATCCCAACTCTTTGGGAGGCTGAGGCGGGAGGATCCCTTGAGGCCAGGAGTTCAAGACCAACCTGGGCAACACAGTGAGACTACGCCTCTACAAAAAATTTTTAAAAATTAGCCAGGTGGCCGGGTGCGATGGCTCAAGCCTGTAATCCCAGCACTTTGGGAGGCCGAGACGGGCGGATCACAAGGTCAGGAGATCGAGACCATCCTGACTAACATGGTAAAACCCCGTCTCTACTAAAAAATACAAACAAACAAAAAAAATAGCGGGGCGAGGTGGCGGGCGCCTGAAGTCCCAGCTACTCGGGAGGCTGAGGCAGGAGAATGGCATAAACCCGGGAGGCGGAGCTTGCAGTGACCTGAGATCCGGCCAATGCACTCCAGCCTGGGCAACAGAGCGAGACTCCGTCTCAAAAAAATAAAATAAAAATAAAAATAAAAACTAGCCAGGTGTGGTGGTGCATGCCTGTAAGTCCCAGCTACTCAGGAGGCTAGGGTGGGAGGATTGCTTGAGCCCAGGAGGTGGAGGCTGCAGTGAGCTGTGATCACATCACTGCACTCCAGCCAGGGTGTGAGAGCTGAGACCCTGTCTCAAATTACTTAATTGAAAAATAAGGCCGGGCGCGGTGGCTCAAGCCTGTAATCCCAGCACTTTGGGAGGCCGAGGCGGGTGGATCACAAGGTCAGGAGATCGAGACCATCCTGGCTAACACGGTGAAACCCCGTCTCTACTAAAAAATACAAACAAACAAAAAAAATAGCGGGGCGAGGTGGCGGGCGCCTGTAGTCCCAGCTACTCGGGAGGCTGAGGCAGGAGAATGGTGTGAACCCGGGAGGCGGAGCTTGCAGTGAGCTGAGATCTGGCCAGTGCACTCCAGCTTGGGTGACAGAGCGAGACTCCGTCTCAAAAAAATAAAAAATAAAAAAAAAGAAAAAGAAAATGAAACTTTAAAATAAAAAAATGAAATTAAATCAGTACCTTCAAGAGCTATCTGGACCCCCATGCTTATTGCAGCATTATTCACAAGATATGGAAACAAACTAGGTGTCTGTCAACAGATGAATGGATAAAGAAAATGTGGTATCTCTATATACACATACACATAAATATACCACATATGGAATATATGTGGTACACACACACATATATGCAGTGGAAAAATATTCAGCCATAAAAAAAGAAGAGAATTCTGCCATTTGTGACAACATGGATAAACCTGGAGGGGATTGTATTAAACCAGATAAGCCAGACACAGAAAGACAAATATTGCCTGACTTCACCTACAGGCGGATGTGTGAGTGAAGTTCTATGGATAAACTCCTAGAAACACAGAACAGACGGGGTTTGCCACGGGCTGGGGGGATGGATAGGGGAGACGGGTCATGCTGGTCAAAGGGTACATCTTATAACTTTCTTTTAGAAGATGAGTAAGTTCAGCGGATCTGATGACTGCACGGGGATTCTGGCTAACAATACTATGGTACTGTTTACTTCAAATCGGACGAGAAAGCAGCTTTAAGTGTCATCATCTCACACACACACACACGCTCTGTTGGGGAGGTAGTGGATATGTTAATCTGATTGTGGCAGTCATTACACAATGTATATGTACGTCAAATCATCATGTCGTCTGCTTTGAATACATACAATTTTTGTCAACATTTAAAAATTTAAAAACAATTTAGCTCTGCATCCCCACCCAAATTTCATCTTGAATCATAGCTCCCATAATTCCCACAAGTTGTGGGAGGGGCCCGGTGGGAGATAACTGAGTCACGGGGGCAGGTCTTTCCCGTGCTGTTCTCTTGTTAGTGAACAAGTCTCATGAGATCTGATGTCTTTATAAGGTGGAGTTTCCCTGCACAAGCTTTCTTTGCCTGCCACCATCCATGTAAGATGTGACTTGCTCATCCTCGCCTTCTGCCATAATTGTGAGGCCTCCTCAGCCATGTGGAACTGAGTCCAATTAAAGCTCTTTCTTTTGTAAATTGCCCAGTCTCGGGTATGTCTTTATCAGCAGCATGAAAATGGACTAATACAGAGGTGACAGGCAATGAAAAAGTTCTAGCCTGGCCTCAGTTGTGTTGTGTGGATATAAGGCAGAGGCCCAGCTGTCAC
Organism: Trachypithecus francoisi; assembly: GCF_009764315.1. Classification (NCBI taxonomy): domain Eukaryota; kingdom Metazoa; phylum Chordata; class Mammalia; order Primates; family Cercopithecidae; genus Trachypithecus; species Trachypithecus francoisi. The sequence goes on from NW_022681460.1 coordinate 102,481,293, forward strand.
ATCTGCGTTTGAGTACCAATGCAGAGAAACTGCCTCCGCCCCCACCCCAAGTCAGAGCGACAATGACCGCTGGTGGGCAGCAGTGCCCAGGAGCCTCGCGTCCTAACAAGGGGCGTCTTCAGCATGTGCAGCAGCAGCAGGGGCCACAGAGAAAATCACAAGGGTCGAGTCCCTGAGTCCACGTGAGGCGGCTCCTGGGAAACTCAGAAATAGCCGGAGCCACTGCGATGGGAGCTAATTTCCGGCAATCAAGCTGCTGGGGGCTCCAGCGATCATAGCAGGGGGATGTAAAAGGAAGTATGACTTCATCCTGCAGTCACATGTCGCAGTCTGGATATTTGAGTCATGCACATGATCCCCCCTTAGCCATGTGCATTGCTAAACTGGCTGCTCCATTTGCGGCACTGATATTCTGCAAAGGGCTTTCTGTTTCCCTGGGAAGGTAGAACAGGCTTCTGCTTCTCTCTTCATAGATATAAATACCTTCCAAGTCTTCCTGGGATGGGGGGAGGCAGCGAGGAACAGAAGCTGGAACCCTGTTTATTCTGAAATCATGGAATTGAGACACTGCTTATGATATATTGACAAGTATGATTCTAGTCACGTGTGTGTATGTGTATAATTAAATCCCCAGAAATAAGACTGGGATACAAATTAAAACATTAACAGTGGCTGCTATTTCTGAAGGGTGATAGATTTTTATTTTTCTTTATCTTTTTTCAAGATTTCAAAATTTTTTTCTTCTACTGAACAGACTTTGATAGCAGAAAAATTAAATTACTTATTTTTCAAGTAAGTGGGACTTCTGGTTGACACTGTGAAGACAACGCACCTCCAACCCTCCATCTTCTCCCCAAATGCAATCGGATGGAGGCTAAACTGCAGAGGTACTTGAAAAGGCATGGTCACCTCCGAAAATGAAAGGCACGTCTCTATCGTTCAGGAACAAAGAGGCAATGTGCAAGAGTGAAGGAGGAAAGTGAAGCTGACCATGGAAGCAGGGTCCAGCCCAGGCTGAAGGGCCAGGGCTGAGAGCTCACTGGGGACTAGACCCACGGCAAAAGATGGAGCCCAGCACCCAGAGCAAAGCCACAGCTGAGGCCCAGAGTGTTCAGGGTGTTTGAGATACTGATCTCCACAATGGCCTGAATATTTTCTCATATAAGAGAGAGAGAGAGAGCATGTGTGTGTGCGCATATATATATATATATATACATATTTTTTTTTTTTTTTTTTTTTTGAGACAGAGTCTCGCTCTGTCATCCAGGCTGGAGTGTAGTGGCACGGTCTCGGCTCACTGCAACCTCCGCCTCCCAGGTTCAAGTGATTCTCCTGCCTCAGCCTCCGGAGTAGCTGGGAATACAGGCATGTGCCACCACGCCCGGCTAATTTTGTATTTTTAGTAGAGACGGGGTTTCACCATGTTAGCCACGCTGGTCTTGAACTTCTGAGCTGAAGTGATCTGCTCACCTCAGCCTCCCAGTGCTGGGATTACAGGTGTGAGCCACGACACCCGGCCAGCCTGAATATTTTCTGTCATAAAAATTTTAAAGGAAAACTCCTCTTGGAAGATGTGATGCTTCAAATTGTTTTCCAATCCCAAGCAGCATTGCTGTGACGGATGGGAGGGTACTTTTCACCTGCAGCCTCAGCACCAGAGCCTTTGAAAAAGCTTCTGCTAGAGGAGACAAGTTTTAAGGACAGAGTAAGTTTCCATTTGTCTTGGAGAGAAGGAGTGAAGGGCTGCGGTGACAACTTACTCTGACTGCAAAATTCCACGTGGGCAGGAGGCCAAACGTGCCTCTACCGCTCATCACAGTAATAGAAGCAGCAAAACCACCTCTGGAAATTCCTTTCAAGTCAGCCCAGCTGCACATTCACAGGTATTCAATCTCTTTAAGTTCAGCCAATGTTTATTGAGCACCTACTAGTCACCAGACTTGTGATGGCTCCAAGGAGAGATGCTGGGCTGAGTCAATAGTTCAGAGCAATGATTATGGGCACAATGAGACTAAGGCTGCCTGGGATAGAATCTTGATTTCATAATCTCATTAGTGATATGACCTTAAGTAATTTGCTAAACCTCTCCACACATGCTTCAATTTCTTAAAGTAAAATGTGGGCAATTACCGCATCTACCTTCTAGGACTCTGAAAATCATCTACTTTGCTTAACACATAAATATTTAACAAAATTTGGCTATTACTAGCAAAAGCAATGTGCCTGTTCTAAAGAAGTTCACACATTTGGCTGGGTGCGGTGGTTCACGCCTGTAATCTCAGCACTTTGGAAGCCTGAGGTCAGGCGTTTGAGACCGACCCGGCCAAGATGGCAAAATTCTGTCTCTACTAGAAGTACAAAAATTAGCCGGGCATGGTGGCATGTGCCTGTAGTCCCAGCTATTCAGGAGGCTGAGGCTGGAGAACTGCTCGAATCTGGGAGGCGGAGGTTGCATTGAGCTAAGATCACACCACTGTACTCCAGCCTTGGCAACAGAGTTAGACTCCATCTCAAAAAAAAAAAAAAAAAAAAAAAAAAAAAGTTCACACATTTGTGAGGCAGGCAGGCAGCCAGCCAAAAAGTTACAGTCCAGTGCAATAAGTGTTATGGCAGAGGGACACACAGGAGGCCAGTAGATAAGGAGAGGTGATATGGAATGCAGTTTCCTGGAGGAGGTGATGTCTGAGCAAAGTCTTAAAGGATGAAGAGGAGCTGGCCGGGGGAGGAGGAGGTAACAAGAGGGAAGTCCAAACTAAAAATATAGAAGGAGTTTCTTACTTTGGTTTCACTAAGACCTTTCCAAATAAAATGTTCTCGACAATAAGAAATCAGTGAGACTATAATGGCCTTAAAAATGATCTTGGCATTTGAACAAGCAATACCCTCAACTCTGAAAATACTAAAGAAATCGCAATGCCCAGAAGACAGTTTTACAGTTTCCCTCCCTAAATGAAAGCTGCAGCCGCACTAGGCCTGTTCAGCTGCATCTGGCTGCAAGATGTGGTTGGGTGATGAAGTCTCATTCAGCCAAACAGCTCTTGTGTGAACGAACGGGCTGGGGAGGCCGTGATTCAGCTAGAACGGCCGTTAGCATGGCACCTTCTGATGTGATCATGAACGGCCCTCTCCCTCCTGCCACAGCTAACTGTGCTTTACAGAAATCAGGAGCTTCTCTGGCTGCATGGAAGCTGCGCCACGCTTCATCTCGCCGTGCTTCTGTTCTGCATGCTCCCAACCACACCGGGAGCCAGCAACTTCTCTCCTAGAGAGGAACTCTGTGAGCCAGGCCAATGGTGTTGCTGGCCTTTCTATCTTCTTAAGTCACAGACTCTTCGATTACCAGGAAGAAAAGCCAGTTCACTGTGGCTTTGGGGAAATGGGGTATTACTGGAAGGGTACAAGGGTATCTCAAAAAAACCAAGAGCCGGAAAGGCTGCTGGGCCTCCTGAGGGGCAGGACCAGCGACCAGAAAGCCACCCAACTCCAAGGCTAGCTGCGAGGCCACACTGCTCCGCTCCTCTGCACGCCCAAGGGATCCTGCCTCCTTTCTGCAGGGTTGCTTTCTCCACCTCCTGAGCTCAGGGTCTACACACGACACTCCCTCAACCCAGCCCCACGTGCAAGCAGACTGACCCAGGCTCTGGGGCATAATCCCACATGGTCCAGGAAGAAGGCTCCGTGCGAACAGTGGTCATCTTTCACTGCCTGCCATCCACTTCCTCTTCTTCAGTTCTCCTTTAGGGACCCACTCTCCACCCGGCCTGTCTCTGGGCTCCCTGTCGGTCCCGCTCCAGCTCTAAGCCTAGAGTAGGCACGAGATCAAGGCTGGGAGAATCAAAGTCCTGCATGTACCACCGTGAGGGTGTTCCACCCCATCCAGGCCGATCAGGAGCCTGTATGACAAGGAGAGAGCTGAGGGTTTTCATAGCCGCGTTTCTTGGCCTGTGAGGATCTAAGCTCATAGCTACTGGTGAGCCCTACAGGAGAGGAACCTACCAGAGAACACACTACAGACGGAGGCAGAACCTAAGGGGGAAATAGTGGGGAGGAGGACGGGGGAGCGGGGGAAGTGGAAAGCGGGAGGAGTGGGGAGTAAAACAGGGGAAGGAGGAGAGAGTGAAATGATGGGAGGAGGGGTGAGTGAAACGGGGAGGAGGAGGTGGGGGAAGAAGACAGCAGGAGGGGGCAAGGAGGAGGGAGGGAGAAAGGGAGAAGGAAGGAGAATAGCTGAGACCCTGGATCAAGCAGATGTGATCATCTCCCTCCTGCATGGCTAACGGTGCTTTACAGAAATCAGGAGCTTCTCTGGCTGCATGGAAGCTGAGCCACGCTTCCGCTTCCATGGTGACCTGCTAATGGCCGTCCTTATATTTTACTTATACAAGGCAAAACATTGTTTTGTTTTAGCCAGTTCAAGGTAAGATTTTGCCACTTGTAATGAAAAGATCTGAGACCAACAGGAATCTGATTGGGCCAGTATCTGGGTAGTTTTCTCCTGCGTGGGTGCTCACTCTGGGCCAACGAGCTGTGGCCGGAGCCTGCCTCTTTGCATGTGTGCATTGTGCACAGGAGGAGAAGGGGAGTGGATTGTGACACACTCCAAAGGATACCTCCTCCTTGGTGCCCACAGCACTGCCCTTTCTGGGTTTAACTGGCCCTCTAACTTATCTACACAATTCAGAGCTCCCTCCTGTATCCTTCGCCGTGACTGGGAATTGTTGGTTGGGACAACCTTGCAGCCAACACCGAGGACAAATACTTCCTTTCTTCCTCTACACACAGGACCAGGGGTAACTTACCAACAACAAAAAGTCCATAATAAATACAAAACCTTCAAATGAGTACTGATCTTTAATCAAAGAGCTGCAACTTCTCAGGCAGCCCCAGAAGCGAGACCACTTAGTGTCTGCGTAGGGCTTGCGTTTGATGCTGCTTCCTCCTCTGCAACCAGGCAAGGTTTCTGTCTGGGTGTCTCCAGAAGACTCTGCCTCCCTGTGCCGGTGTTATGGAGATCTGTCCCCCACCGAAATGCATTTAAGAGTCTTTAAATAATGCCAAGCAGATGGTGGTCAGCTCGGGGCAGATATGCTACAAAATGCCAACAAAGGTCCCTCTGGGCTCACAGGTGGAACATCCCACTTCCCAATGGGCCTGAGGCTTCTCCATGTGCAGTGCAGAGCCCAAGGTGAAGCTGCTGAGGCTCTTCATCCATCTACAGATGCACAGGCTTTTTTTGCACAGCTGCAAGACTGTGCTTATGGTCTTTAATCTTCCTCTGTGAAAAGCATCCAATTTAGGAATTTTTGCAGTAATCATTTCAGAGTAATGAAAAACAAACAGAACAATAGAGCATTTTAGATGTGACAGGCGCACTCTCTGCACCTCTCTCTAATGTATGTTTAAAGAGACATATTAGTCATCGCGAGGAACCCTCTTTTGTCTCCCCACGCAATCAAACTGCGCCCGCATGCAGACCACAAACATCGTAATACAGTTAATTTACCCAGTGTACTCATTTCTCTCTCATAACAATGCCTGTAAGACAGCGCTCAATTTTGTTTTAAAATTTCCTCACACACAAGATGGGGCTGGGATGAACACTTTTCCATCTTGCTGGCTTGCAAAGCACCATGGTAGAGGCTAATGTGTGCCATTTTGCCTGGTCCAAGTCTTTTTATGGTGGGTAAATGAGGTGTGAACAGGGACTTACCCAAAGGCCCAGAGTGAGTGGTTTAGATGTGATTTGAACCTCTGTTTTTTCCAGCACCTAATCTGTGTTCTTCCTCCAGACCACCCTGTCCTTAAGCAGTAAAGAAAGAGCTCAGGCTCTAGACAAGGCATTGAGGCATTGTGTGGGCCATTCTTGAGACCTGCCATATCTCTGCAAAACACAGGCAGATGCCTCCCAATCACTAAGAGTGGGGAGGCCCTATTCCAGAGAACAGAGGTTAAAGCACAGGCTGTGGGAACTGCTGCCTCAATTAACCCTTGACTCCACCACCTGCCAGCTGGGTGACTCTGGCCAACCCACCTAACCTTTCTGAGCCTCAGTTTTAGCATCTATAGAGCGGGGATACTATTAGCACCCACCTAAGAGGGTTGTGATGTAATGCATGTGTAATGCATGACCGGTGTCTACTGTACTGTTATTAGCAATTCTGGAAAGGGGTTGAACTCTCCTTAAATGCTACATGAACACACAACGTGACTTGACCTTCCCAGAATGTATTGTTACTTAGTAAGGAGAAGAAAAGGGAAAAGGGGTCTGGTCTGATATCACAGCTTACTGCCCACTACAAGAGGGTGGAATTATGGCAAAGGAGGCTTCAAGTGTCACGATCAACTCTGTCAATGCAATTCAAACACTGCTTTGGTCCCGAGATGCACAGTGTTCTCTCTGGAGGCCATCGACAAGACAAGATGCTAATGCCCCGGGCGTTCAGAGGGTGCTCCTGAACAGCTCCCATCAACCCAGATATGTCTCTGTGAAGGCCAGGAGCTCAGAACCTTTCCACCTTTGCAAAAACTCATAATCCCGATGCATCCTCTTCCCGAAAAGAGGCAATTTCACACCTCCTCCCAGGCACACATGCACATACCCCACCAGATACACATACACACATACGCTACCGGATGCACACACTGTCAAGTACTCACACACATATCCCTTCAGGCACACATGCACACCCCCCAGCAGATGCACATACATCCACACACTAACAGGTGCACACATCACCAAGTACTCATACACTATCCCACCAGGTATACATCACTTTCACCAGATGCGCACACACACACGTGCACACGTGCCACCCAGCATACACCCTTACCCCACCCCAAAACTATCCTCTACCATCATTCTCTCTCTGCTTCTTCACAGTGTTTGGCATAATGAGCAATTATCTTGCCTAGTTTTTTCCAGTATCGTGCTGTATTCATTGATGCCATAGGTTGATACTGTTTACAAGATGAATCCTTTGAAATGGCAGGCAACCACAGCTGCTGACCTCAATCTATGGTACATATTGAGCCTTTATTTATTGATGGCTCTCTGTCCTCTCTCCACTAGAATGTAAGCTCTGCACATTTTAAAAATTTATTCTTTTAATTGACAAATAGTAATTATACATATTCTTGGGGGTACATGGCCACAGTCTTATTCACTATGCCCAGTACCCAGATCAGTGCCTGGAAATAATGGATATTCAATACTATGAATGAATGAATGAATGAATGAATGAACAGATGAATAAATGAACATCACCTGAACATTTACTTGCAATTGTACCTTTACAAGTCTCCATCTTTACTATGCAATGAATTCTTTGAGGGCAAGAACCAAGATGGAAACTGCTAGAAGCCCCCAGTTCCTAGAGATGCTCAGTGGGTGCTAGATGGGTGGGTAGGTAGATGGATGGATAAATGGAAGGAAGAGAAGGAAACAAGAAGGCAGGCAAGAAAGAAGAAGGAGGGAGGGCTTACCCTCCGTACCGGGCCACCTACATCGCTATCTCTAATGCACATCTATCCTTGCTGATAAGCGTCTGGCAGTGGGCAAAGGACGGATGCTTTCGACAGTCAAGACCAAGATCTGCATATGCAAATCTCTGTGTGTGACACTGTGACACCTCCTCCGGTCTCCTACACAAATGAAGACTTTGCAAAGCCTACTGGATGAAGGTGCCCGACACTCAGAGCAGTGAAAACTGGAAAGCCAGAAAAGTCTCACCTAAGACAGAGGAAGAAACAGGTAGGTCCCCGGATCCACAACTCAGGGAGGGAAGAGACAAGGAACACTGGCTAATGCGGAGAGAAAGGATTTCCTCCGCCAGGGCTCTGGGAGCTGGAGCGGCAGCAGGTGGCCACCGCCACCTACAGGTCAGTTGTAGCCACCGCAGGTGCTGGCCAAGCCGGTATGCAGGGCTTGCCTGGTGTGTGCCTGACCAGGAATGCTGGAGGTTCTCCAAAAAAAAAAGTCCTTGGTAGGGTAGACCCAGTGTCTGGAAGTCCCAGCCAAGAGGGCCACAAGGTGTGGGGGCTTTAGAAATCCCAGGAGTAGACCAAGGTCTGACTTCCCACCCAAATCAGACTCGGTGGGGTTCTGCCAAGGAGAAGGGCATCTTGGAGCTGGCTGATAGATTCAGGTCTTCTAGGAGGAGGAGGAAACCCTTGTCAGGAGGGACAAAATCAGCAATCTTGCATCCGACTCCTTTTCCACACCACAGCCAGAGCAATGGTTCCCAAGTGTAAATTAAAGTCCTCCAATGGGCCAGGCGTGGTGGCTGATGCCTGTAATCCCAGCACTTTGGGAGGCCGAGGCAGGTGGATCACTTGAGGTCAGGAGTTCGAGACCAGCTTGGCCAAAATGGTGAAACCCTGTCTCTACTAAAAACACAAAAGAATTAGCCAGGCATGGTGGTGCACGCCTATACTCCCAGCTACTCGGGAGGCTAAGGCAGAAGTGCCTGAACCTGGGAGGCAGAGGTTGCAGTGAGTCAAGATTGCACCACCGCACTCCAGCCTGGGTGACAGGGTGACAGTCCATCTCAAAATGAATGAATAAATAAATAAGTAATTTCCTCCAATGATGCGCCACTGCACTCAAGCTCAAGTCTCAATTCCTGGACGTGGCTTGCAGGGCCCTGCATGATCTGTGCTTCCTCATTTCTCTCTTCGGGTTATTTTCTGTTTGCTCTTAAACTGAGCAACAAGTCACATTCCCCAGCAGCACCTGTGGCCCATGGAAACTCATAACTAGGTGTTGACTACATGAGCTGAACTCCAAAGTCCCTAAATGCCACGTGCTATGTCACCTCTATAGAGTTCTGGGCAGCAGTTCTCTCAGCCTCTATCAAAGAGCTCTTTGCATCAGTTAGGAATTGCATTTGGCTCCAAAATAGCAGGGGTCTAATCACTTGGGGCTCATTTTCTGATGGATATGCAGTCGGCAGGGAGGCAGTCCAGGATTGGGATGGCTGCCCCCTCAGTCATCAGGGACTGAGGTCGTCCATCTTTCTGCTCTCCTATCTTGGCTGCAGAGTTGCCATCCCCTAGGTTACCACATGGCCCAAGGTGGCTGCTGGAGTTCCAGCTATCATTTCTCAGTTCTAGACAACAGGAAGGAGAAAGGCAAGGCATGTACCACCCAGATGAGATGTAAGCAGCCTTTCTGGGAAGCCACAACCAATACATCTACCTATATCTTAGTGGCCAGATCTTAGTTACATGGCCATATGTAGCTGCAAGGGAAGCTGAGAAAATTACTATTTTCTATGTGGGAATAATGCCCAGGGCTCTGTTACTAAGAGATAAGGAAAAAAAATCTCACAGCTATTTTCAGTAAGCAACTAGCAGTGTCTGCCACACTCCTATACATCCAATTACCACATCTTGATGGAAGGCCAGGGGACAAAAAAAAATCCAAAGATAACTTCCCTGCAATCTAAATGCCTACAGTCTTACTGAGGACTCAAACAAATATAGCTGAAAATACAAATGACAATATCAAGCAGAATTAAATGAACCACAAGTCCCTCTGCAGTCTTTGAAGGGTAAATTTTATGCAAAAAGCAAGACAAGGAACAATTACTGAGGGCCAGCGAAGTGGCTCATGCCCGTACTCCCAGCAATTTGGGAGGCTGAGGCACAAGGACTGCTTGAGACCCAGACTTCAAGACCAGCCTGGGCAACACGGTGAGACCCCATTTCTACAAAAAAAATTACTAAGCCCTTACTTCATGCTGGACTCTATGCCAGCCGCTTTCTATGTTTTCATTTCTCTTAGTTTTCACAACAACCCTGCAAAGTAGGCATTAGCATCTGCATTTTGCATAAGAGGAAATAAATTGGAGTTATATGATGTGCCTAGGGTCATACCGCCAGTAATGATTTCCAGCAAGGATGGCAAACTGCCAAGTCTAGAGCTACCTGCCTACTCTAGTGTACAGTGCTGGCTGCCTGGGAAAGATGGTGGTCATGTTGAGGATGATTCTGAGAACGCATCTGAGCTCACTGAGAAAGTCTGTGATTGATTAGCCATGTCTGCCATGGACAGGCAAATGGAGCCAAGTGGCACGAGAGCCATATATGTAACATTCCTGTTTCAGAGGCTTACGGCAGTTGGTTCATCTGTGGAAATGCCACACTGGCACTCTGGTGTCTACGCCTGGGAGAACGAAGGGTGGGAGGGGAGGCACATGCTGCCACCAGGCGAGTTGGCCCCAGGTCTTGCTGCTGGGGATTCTTTTTGCATCTAGGGCCCCCGTGCCTTGAGAAAGTGGGTGCTTAGCAACTAGCCAAGATGAAGGCCACCTCCAAGCTCTAAATTATTCCTCTTACTAACAAACAGCCTCAGAAGTAACAAAAGAAATGACAGCTGCAGTCAGAACAAGGAGCAATTTTATTTTAAAACCCAACTTTAAAAGGACAGACCTGTGATCTCATGTCGGAGCAGAGGTGACAGTTCCTGTCTGACAGCACCATGCCTGCCAACATCTTCACCACCCGGCTGCTCTCCTCACACCCACGGGCCCATGTGACCTCACACTCGGAGGGGTCTGGCAGTCACAGATGCAAGCAACCTCCTCCCTACACCAGTCCCCAGGGCTGGTGACCTCCCCTCACATCCACCAAAGAAGGAAAGAAAACGATTGGGGGCAACTTCCAGACTCAGCTCAGATGCCCTCCCCATCCACAAAGCCATCCCTCACCCCTCACCGCATCCTGCCTCCAGGCTGTATGAGGCAACTCTCCTCTGAGCACCTTTGGTCTCTAAGCGTACTATACTCAGCGATGGGCATCTGCCTCTGGTCTCTGACTTTCTGCATTTAGCACAGTCCCTGGCACAGAGTACCGACCATTTGACAGCTACCTGCTATGGAGAACACAGTCAGCTCCAGATACCACACAGTTTTCTCTACATGAGGTTTTCTCAGTCACAGCACTACTGATGCTTGGGGCCAGGTAAGTCTTTCTTGTATGGGAGCTGTCCTGCTCATTGTGAGACATTCCACTGCATCCCTGGCCTCCACCCATGAGATGCCAGTAGCAGCCACCCCGGTTGTGACAATCAAAAATGCTTTCAGGCATTGCCAAATGTCCCCTGAGGGATAAAATAAAACCACCTCTGGCCGAGAATCACCAAAGGGCATTATCTCAGAGTTGCCCAGGGCCACTCAGCCAGAACTTGCACTGAGCACCCTGCAGCTGTTCTATCTCACTTAAGCCTATGATAATCCCTTGGGGTGGGTCCAGTGATCCTATCGCACAGATGACAGGACTGAGGTTTGGTGAGGCTCAATAATTTGCCCAAAGCTAAACAGCTGGGCACAGGCCCTTTCTAGAACTGAATCCAGAAGAACCATATGGCTCAAGCTGCTTGTCCAGGCCAGAGACATCACTCCCTTACTTTAAGAAAGAAAGAATTGGAGCTACCCAGTAAGGCCAGTTTGGTTGGAAACCATCTGTTTGTTTATTTACTTACTTATTTTTGAGATGAAGTCTTGCTCTGTCACCCAGGCTAGAGTGCCGTGGTGTGATCTCGACTCACTGCAACCTCCACCTTACAGGTTCAAGTGATTCTGCTGCCTCAGCTTCCCAAGTAGCTGGGACAATAAGCGTGAGTCACCCTGCCCGGCTAATATTTTGTATTTTAGTAGAGACGGAGTTTCACCATGTTAGCCAGGAGAGTCTTGATCTCCTGACCTCATGATCCACCCGCCTTAGCCTCCCAAAGTGCTGGGATTATAGGTGTGAGCCATCATGCCCAACCCCATCCATTTATTGAATGCAACCAGTGCATGGCGGCCTTTCCTATTTCTGTTAATGCTAAAAGGCTGCTGCATGGAATCTCTTTTGTTGGTAAATCAAATAGAGCAGGTCACAGGTCATCCCGCACACAGGGCAGTCACGGGATCATTAAACGGTAGGCAACAGGAGGACGCTCCCACTGGGCAATCAGCCTCGAATACTCCCAGCTCCAGGGACTCCTTTCTCTCCCCTACCAAGAATACCGCCATCCAAAGAGATGAAATGTAAACTTGGTAGAGCTGGCAGGGAAGAAGCTAATTTTCTATTACAGAGCATCTCCACTTTCGCACAGAGCCCTGAAATTGTGTTTATGAACCTAATGTGTACTTTAGAGGAATGTGGTTGGCAGTAATGAGCACATAACTCTCAGGAGTTTGGAGGCCACCGAGTAGCAGATTGTTGAATCAATAAAAATAGCACTAAGTCAGTAAGAACCTCTGCAGCTCTTCTGTTCAAGGACAAAAGTGGCTACTTTGGGGGCAGCAGATGTACTTTCTCCCTTGCTTGTAGAGGTGCATATTCTGTGCAGAGCCATGGTCAGAAGCCTTGTTATTCACCAGCACTGGGTCCCCGACTCAATTGCTTGGCGGAGTTCATCTCGGTTTGCTTACTAGGTAAGCAGGGGGATGGTGTATCAAGTCCAAGTACTTCTACCTCCTCATGTGTTCTGGGTTTTCTCTACTCCTGCCCTCGGTCCTTCATCAGCTATACTTGCCAGGACCTCCAAATGGTCCCTGATTGACCCTAGGTTCCCCAGTACCACCACAATGACTAGCCTAAAGCTCCAATTGTACTATGTCACTCCTCCACTTAAAATTCTCTGGATCAATGCCCAAGCTCCTCAGCAAGCAAAGCCCACCTGACTAGCTCCTGCTTTGGGCCACCTGGTTCAGATTGCATCCTCTTTGGTAACTGTGGTCTGACCACTCTCTGGAAAGCCTCTGTCTTCCCTTCTTTCACACCATGGGCACTGGACAGAGCCTATGACTCACGCTTCAGCCAATCAGAGCACCTCATTCCCTTGGCCACAGCAAGTGGTTCAGGAATGGGCATGGCATCGCCTATGATTGGGTGAAGCTTTTCCAATTAATGGGATAGAGAGCCGTACCCTTTTCTCACTGACTTGAATTCAAGTTGATCCCATTTGGAGCTTCCCAGTTGACTCCTGCCCATGAGAAGACAGGCTGTCTGAGAATGTGCCCCCACAAAAGCTAGAACAGCCCCACCACTCAGACAGCCCTCCCTTCCCTGCACCCTGCCCCTCTCAACACACAACCAAGTGTCTCCATGTATCATGGGAATTGTATTAGTCTGCTCTTACTGCTAATAAAGACATACTGAGACTGGGTAATTTATAAAGAAAAAGAGGTTTAATGGACTCACAGTTCCATATGGCTGGGGAGGCCTCAGAATCATGATGGAAGACAAAGGAAGAGCAAAGGCATGTCTTACACGGTGGCAGGCAAGAGAGAACGAGAACCGAGCAAAAGGGGTTTTCCCTTATAAAACCATCAGGTCTCCTAAGACTTACTCAATACCATGACAACGGTATGGGGGAAACCGCCCCCCATGATTCAATTATCTCCCACCAGGTCCCTCCCACAACACGCGGGAATCATGGGAGCTATAATCAAAGATGAGATTTGGGTGGAGACACAGCCAAACCATATCAGAAATCATGTAAAAACACTGTCAAATGTACTGCTGTTGTCTGCCCCTGTCACCACCATCTGTGACCAAAGATAGGGATTTCAGCAATGGAATTTAGGGAAGTTCACTAGAGTTGCAGAGAACTAGAGTTGCAGAGTTTACTAGAGTTGCAGTTGCGGTCAGCAGGAAACCCACAGGGTTTGAAGTGAGACAGGCCTGGATGCAACCTGCGTAACCTCAGACAAACAGCTTCTGAAGTGATTGTGACTTCTTTTTTTTTTTTTTTTTTTTGAGACGGAGTCTCGCTCTGTCACCCAGGCTGGAGTGCTGTGGCCAGATCTCAGCTCACTGCAAGCTCCGCCTCCCGGGTTCACGCCATTCTCCTGCCTCAGCCTCCCGGGTAGCTGGGACTACAGGCACCGCCACCTCGCCCGGCAAGTTTTTTGTAGTTTTTAGTAGAGACGGGGTTTCACCGTGTTAGCCAGGATGGTCTCGATCTCCTGACCTCAGGATCCACCCGTCTCGGCCTCCCAAAGTGCTGGGATTACAGGCTTGAGCCACCGCGCCCGGCCGATTGTGACTTCTGAATGAAGAAAACAGAGTAGAGAGACGCAGAGTTGGGGGGGGCGGTGCTGCATTCGAGCCCCTTATCAACTCATGCCTGCAGCCAGGTTACCCCAAGACTACTGATTTACAGGGAGTAACAAATTCCCTTTTTGTGTAAGCCAGTTTGGTTTGGGTTTTCTGCCACTTTTGAGTTAAGATGCCAAATACAAACATCACTACCTGCTTCGCAGTGCATAATCCACCTAAACCAGCTCACTCCAAGCTCACACATATGCCAGGATTCCTGTCCCTGACATGCCTATTCTCAAGCCTGTTCCCTCTGCTTGTCCGCACTGTGCCTTCTGTGTCTGGCTAAGTCTTACGCATCCTGGAGGGCTTGCCTCCAGCGTCTTCACCCTGCAACATCCTTCTCTGGTCTCTTCTCCTTTCCTCAATTATACTTAACTTCTGTGTTCCCCCAATGCCCTAGACCAAGGTCTCTCGCTGTCACTCCTCCCTGTCCCCTGCTGCTGTGCCTGCCTTCCCTATCCACCCCAACTAGACTGATCACCACCCGAGGGTAAGGATCCATGTCTCATCTCTCTATCCCCAGGTTTGGGCATCATACCGAGCAGAAATTAGGTTATGCAGTACATGCATGTTGAAACTAAGCTGAGTCTTGTTCCTGATGGCAAACCTTCCCTGCAGCCAGCATCTCTTCCCCTAGCTTGGAGAGACAATCACTGCAAGTCAACCTGGTACCTACGGGTACAGCCTAGTGAATGCAAAAACCAAAGCAAACCACTACCGTCTAAAAGGCAAAGAGAGATGCTTAATTAGAAGAAAATGGGTAGAGCTGGATGCAAGGAGGTTTGATGCACCTGATCAGGACAGCATGTTGTCTTGGAGAAAGACTGACAGACATGACTATGAACCAGACACTTCAGGGAAAGTCTCAGCTGTGTCTCTGAGCACTGGGCAGTCATTCCCATAATTAGCAGGGTGGAGTGGACTGACGTCTGAATGCATGAGATGAGGGCTTGAGATAAAGCTGGACTTTTCCATCCAACAATGAGGGCAAGAGGATTTTCTGGAAAAAAAAAAAATCATCTCTTTCCCCATCAACTTCTCAGAACCTTTAGTATGTCATCAGATGTTGGGCTGTACATAAGCAGGAGGTGACACCACAAAAAATAACTGCAGTCAAACAGGATCACTGACTTGACGGCCTTAGGAAAAAAAAAAAAAGAGTTCCCAATTGCCTTGAACAATTTAGTAACCCGCACGTTATGAAAAAGATGTTCACCAGCAATTGAAGACATGGAAATATATCATGGGAATCATGTAAAAACGTGATCCGATACTCAGCTGCTGTCTGACACTGTCACCACCATCCTTGACCAAAGACAAGGATTTGAGGAATGGGATTCAGGGAAGTTCACTGCAGTTGCAAGGAGGAGACGGAAAGGTGGTCAGCTGGAAACCCGCAGGCTTTGAAGCGAGACAGACCTAGATGTGAGTCTTGGTTTTGTCACTTATAAGCTACGTGTCCTTGGTCACCTTGCTTAAACCCTCTGAGCTTCAATGCTCATCTATAAATGGGGGGATAATAATGTCATTCCTGCTGTTGCCCTGGTGGGGCCACTGCGAGACACAGGCCTCGTACATCCACAATCAGCACAATCCCGGGAACGCCATCATCGTCATCACTCCCGAGACCCAATCCAAGGCCTTCCTGGAGCTAGATGTGAATGATCTCAGCTACCATCAGCTGATTTGGGGAGGTTTTTATCCCACTGGATAAAAGCCCTTCCCTAGTGTCTTCCTGACAACGGTGCCAGAAACAGAGACACTCAGATGTGTGTTGAGAGGGGCAGGGTACAGGGGACAGAGGGCTTTCTGAGTGGTGGGGCTGTTCCTGCTTTTGTGTGGGCAAAGGAAGCACTCTCGCCAAGTCACAAACACAATCTCAGGAGACAGCTTTGAAAAATAATGCATGAGCTGCCAATCTTGTCTGTTAACCTGCATCTCAATTCCAGCCAGGGAATTTTCAAAAGGCATCCAATTAGTCCCCTTGGCCAACTGGTTTCCACGATTCAGGTCTCACAGTAAGTGCATATTGATGTTGCTGTAAGCCCTAGGAGAGCAGGCTGCTGGTCTACACCACCTTCTTCCCATTTATGAAATCTTGGCTCTGTCCGGTGGTTTCTCTGGACTTTTGTCACTACAGATTAAAAATGAGGTTTCGAAGAGGTGAAAATTGATCCAGAAAGTACTGATTGAGAGTCTTTGGGGGTATCCAGGATTAGGCCGGGCACCAGCAAAGTTTTTAGTATTGATTTTTAGAATTCCACTAACAACAAAAATCCGCCATGTATACTTCTGTTCATTTGCAGAAAAAGGCAAGGGAGAAAGGTGCCCAAAGTTCATGCTAAGCCGATGGGGCTTCTTTAATTACCTGAATGCTTTAAGAATCACAGTTTTTATTTAAGAAGCAGTGCTGGTCTGTAGCATTTATTTTCCTTTTTTTTTTTTTTTTTTTTTTTTTTTGAGACGGAGTCTCCCTCTGTTGCCCAGGCTGGAGTGCAGTGGCACCATGTCGGCTCACGGAAACCTCCACCTACCGAGTTCAAATGATTCTGCTGCCTCAGCCTCCAAGTAGCTGGGACTACAGGTATGTACCACCACAACCTGCTAATTTTTTAATATTACAGTAGAGACAGGGTTTCACCATGTTGGTCAGGCTGGTCTTGAACCCCTGACCTCAAATGTTCCGCCCACCTTGGCCTCCCAATACAGGTGTGAGTCACCATACCGGGCCCCTATTTTACATACTTCAATCCTGCTCTTAGAAAACGAAGAACGTAAGGCAGCTCATTGGGATCCAGTTAACAAAACAGGTTAACAACAACCACTTCATACTCAGAGCTTAGTACATACCAGGACCGATTCTAAGTGTTTCCTATAGGTTAACTCATTTAATCCTCATCCATGTTAAGTGCTGAGTATACCTAATAAGGCACAGAGGAAAGTCAACAGGAGCTCCACTGCCATGAAACTTTACAAGGAATCCCCTCCACAGGGCCAACTCTTTCCAACCAAAACATCGATACTAACTCTTATTCTTAACAATGTTCTTGATAAGCTCCTTTGCCTCCTCTCTGTTCACTAAGCACACGGCGGGTCCCTCTTGGAGTGCTAGATCAATCCTCAATCACCCATTCAATAAGAGGCAGTTACTACACTAAATAGTCCAGCAGATGATAAAGAACAATTACTGACTGTGCTGAGCTTTTATGATTCTATGCAGAGACTGTGAAAAGAATTTCCTTGTCTGAAAAACAAATAGGGCCAGGTGCGGTGGCTCATGCCTGTAATCCCAGCACTTTGGGAGGCCAAGGCGGGTGCATCACTTGAGGTCAGGAGTTCAAGACCAGCCTGGCCAACATGGTGAAACCCTGTCTCTACTAAAAATACATAAATTAGCCCGGCATGGTGGTACACACCTCTAGTCCCAGCTACTCAGGAGGCACAGGCTGAAGAACCCAAGAAGTAGAGGCTGCAGTGAGCCGAAATTGCACTGCTGCACTCCAGCCTGGGTAACAGAGCAAGGCCTTGTCTCAAAAAAAAAAAAAAAAACAAAGAATGAGAAGTTACTGTTTCAACGGCACATCCAGGAGCTGCATGGGAGCAGATGTGCAGCAGGAAAGCGTGGACTCGGGAACTCCACCTCCTGGGTTTGAATGCACTCCCTTCTCACATACACATTTACCAGCTGAGTGTCCTTGGGTACGCAGCTTAGCCTCTCCAGTGCTCAATTTCCTTATCTGTAGAAAGGGGGTAGCAGCAGTAGTTTCTTCCTAGGGTTGTCCAGAGGCTTGAATTTCTTAATATCTGTAAAGCACTCAATCCAGGGCCTGGCATACAGGAGGCGCCATGTTGAGCGTCAGCCATTTTTATTGGTGATACCTACTTGTGAGGTTGGAGAGGAAGTTGATGGGCTGCAGAAAGAGAAGTTCTGAACCCACTGTACACTGAGGCTATTTTTTTTTGCAGGTGAAAAACCTTAGCTTTGGTTGACCTGGGAAGAACTCTATCTGGATTTACTATATCATGTCTGTTTCATTCTTTCATTCATTCAGCCAGCCAGTCATCTATCACCTCATAGGTATTGAGCACCTACTATGTGCCTGTGTTGTGAGCAAAGTGGGCATCTGGGACGACAGAGCCCTACCCTCAGGGAGCCCCAGCCTCCTGGGGAGATGCACACAGGAGAGTTGCTCAGTATACAGCACGAACAGCGTCGAATGGGGGATGGCTCAGCATACAGGAGCCCTGAAGCAGGGGCATCTCGATAAGGGCTCAGCAGATGTCTTCTGTAGCCAGCCCGATGATAAATGTTTCAGGCTTTGTGAATCACACGGGCTCTGTCCTAAAGACTCACCTGTGTCTTTGTTGTATAAAAGAAGCCACAGACATTATATAAATAAATGGACATGGCTGCATTCCAATAAAATTTTATTAGGAAAAAAAAAAACTGTCAGCTGGGTGCAGTGGCTCAGTCCTATAATCCCAGCACTTTGAGAGGCCGAGATGGTAGATCACTTCAGGACAGGAGTTCGAGACCAGCCTGGCCAACATGGTGAAACCCCATCTCTGCTAAAAATACCAAAATTAGCTGGGAGTGGTGGCGGACATCTATAGTCCAGCTGCTTGGGACACTGAAGCAGGAGAACCCCTTGAACTCGGGAGGCAGAGGTTGCAGTGAGTTGAGGTCATGCCACTGCACCCAAGCCTGGATGACAGGTGAGATTCCGTCTCAAAAAAATAAAATAAAATAAAATAAACTGTCAAGGGGACAACGTGGCCCACAAGCCATAGCTTGCTGACCCCTGATCTAGAGGAAGGGGTTCTGGAGATGTGATGGATATGACCTGTAGGGTGGGATGGGGCCTATAAGGAAGAGACAGAGGGAAGGGCCTGCAGCCTAGGGAGTGAGGCTTGGAGGCCATGGAGAAAAACGCTCTCCCTCATTCAAAAGGTCCAGGAAGATGACTCAGGTACCTGTGCCAGAAACACGCCACAAATGCTTACTCTGGTATGGAACAAGAATTCCCCCCAGACCCACCTGATCCAGCTCAGGCAAAGAAGAAAAGTCAGCACCTACAATGTACCAGGATCTGGGGCCGGTACTTGAGTATCTGTGTTTATTCCTATGCTGCAGTTGAGGCTGCAGACTCAGGGAACCACCACGGGCTAGACGCAGCAACCTGCATCTCCCTCAGTATCCAGTGCCATAAGGGATGCAATGGGAACAAACAGCAGCACAGTGGAAAATAGCTTTCACTGAAAGCTTACCACATGCTAGGTGCTATACTGAGTGCTTACTACATGCTAGGTGCTATACTGAGTGCTTACTACATGCTAGGTGCTATACTGAGTGCTTACTACATACTAGGTGCTATACTGAGTGCTTACTACATGCTAGGTGCTATACTGAGTGCTTACTACGTGCTAGGGTGCTATACTGAGTTCTTAGTACGTGCTAGGTGCTATACTGAGTGCTTACTATGTGCTAGGGTGCTATACTGAGTGCTTACTACGTGCTAGGTGCTATGCACTCACATTCCCCAGTGAAGAAGGTACTCACTCATCCCATACCCTTTTTGCAAGTGAAGATACTGAGGCTCAGACTAACTTACCTGACCAAACTCACACATGACAGCATCTGGCAGAGTTTGGACTGGCTTTGAAAGTTGTGCTTGGCCAGGTGCGGTGGCTCACGCCTGTAATTCCAGCACTTTGGGAGGCTGAGACAGGTAGATTACCTGAGGTTGGGAGTTCGAGACCAGCCTGGTCAACATAGTGAAACCCCCGTCTCTACCAAAAACACAAAAATTAGCCAGGCGTGGTGGTCCATGTCTGTAGTCCCAGCTAATTGGGAGGCTGAGGCAGGAGAATTGCTTGAAGGGGAGGCAGAGATTGTAGTGAACCAAGACAGTACCAATGCACTCCAGTGTGGGCGACAGAGCAAGACCCTCTCAGAAAAAGGAAAAAAAGCCACGCTCTTCCTAGAAAGATTTAGAGCTGATGTTCTGGGGTGCAGTGAGGATTGTGTGTTTTTCCAGAAGCAAAGGTAAAACTTGTGGCTGGCACCCGTTGTGGTTTGATTTATCAGAGTATCTGCAGGAAGACTCTGCTGCCCTGGCCAAGGGTTGGTAGACTAGTCAGGGAGGAACAGCGTGGCCCCCTCTAGCAGCACACAGGTGACCCTGCTCTGATGTCTCAGCGCAGCAATGCCATGTCCCCAGCAGGATCTACCGAGCAGCATCCATAGGGAGGAGCATGACAGAGAAAGCCCACGCAGGCCCTAGGCCTGGCAGGATTTAGGCAGATGCTCCATCTTCCTCCAACACACTGTTCCCTCCAGGACGCATTCCTCTCAAACTGGGCTGGCCACCTGGCCTGCTGGCTGTTTTCATATGGCCCACAGACTAAGAATGGTTTTCACATTTTTAAATAGCTGGAAAAAAATCAAAAGGAAAGTAGTATTCTTTAGCATGGGCAAAGTACATGAAATTCAAAGTTCAGTGTCAAACAAGAAAAAAAAGGTTTTTTGAACACAGCCAGGCATGGTGGCTGACACCTAAAATCCCAGCACTTCGGAGGCCGAGATGAGAGGATGGCTTGAGCCCAGGTGTTGGAGACCAGCCTGGGCAACACAGAGAGACTTTGTCTCTGCAAATAATAAAGAAAAAATTAGCCAGTTGTGGTGGCAAGTGCCTGTAGTCCCAGCTACTCGAGAGGCTGAGGTGGGAGGATCACTTGAGTCCAGGTGGTAGCAGTTACAGTGAGCCATGATTGTGCCACTGCACTCCAGCCCAGGTCTGGGTGACAACCTGAGACCCTATCTCAAAACAAAAACAAAAACAAAAAAACCAGTCACATCCATGCATTACATATAGCCTATGGTTGCTTTGGCTCTGTAAGAACAGAGTTGCGTCTGAGATGGAGACTGCACGGCCTACAAAAACATAAAACATTTACTAAGAGCCCTTTAAAACAAACACTTGTAATCCCGTGCCCTAAAGACTGCACAAAAGATGAAAAGATGAAGGGAAGAAGAGAGAAAAGAAGAAATGGGCTTAGGAGAGTGGAAAGACATTTCCTGATTCCAAGACATCCTAGTAAGCCAGAGTAATCAAGACTGTATGACACTGTCAGAAGGACAAGCATAGAGATGCATGGGACAGGGTCAAGAGTCCAGAAACAAACCCATTCATCTATGGTCAACTTATTTTTGGCAAGAGTGCCAAGATCATTCAGTGGGGAAAGAACAGTTTTTTCTAACAAATTGTGCTGGCACAACTGGGTATCCACAATAAAATGAAGCTGGATCCTTACCTCATACCATATATAAAAATTAAGTCAAGGCCAGGCATGGTGGCTTACGCCTGTAATCCCAGCACTTTGGGAGGCTGAGGTGGGCAGATCACCTGAGGTCAGGAGTTCAACATCAGCCTGGCCAACAAGGTGAAGCCCCATCTCTACAAAAATTAGCCAGGCATAATGGCAGGTGCCTTTAATTCCAGCTACTTGGGAGCCTGAGGCAGGAGAGTAACTTGAATCCAGCAGGTGGAGGATGCAGTGAGCCGAGATTGTGCCACTGTACTCCAGCCTGGGTGACAGAGTGAGACTCCATCTCAAAAAAAAACAAAAAAAAGTCAAAATGGATCAAAGAACTAAATGTAAGAGCTGAAACTATAAAACTCTCAGAAGAAAACGCAGGGCAATTGGAATAAATATTATGGAAAAATAGTCTAGTTTGAAGCTCAGTGCTAGTTCTAGTGATTGAATAGTCATTCAATGTCAGTTTGACATAATTGTATCTTGGTCTAGGAAGATATATAGAGCTATAGAAAGGAGACTAATAATAAAGGTAAATATTATAGTCATTTTTACATAGTTAGGGTATAAATGGTTTTTACTGGGTTTGATAAGGGTTATAATAATTGGGAAGATTAGGGAAGTCAGGGTTAGTATAACAATGGAGGTGTGCATGTTATTACTTTTATTTGGAGTTGCACCAATGTTTTTGGTTCCTAAGACCAATGGACATCAAGTAGGCAAAGGATTCTTAGACATGATACCAGGAACACAAGCAACAAAAGAAAAAACACATAAATTGGACTTTATTGACATTAAAAACTTCTGTGCTTCAAAAGACACTATCAAAATGGAAGGACAACCACAAAATGGGAGAAGGTATGTTCAAATCCTGTGTCTAATAAGGGACTTATATGTGGAATCTATAAAGAACTCTTACAACTCGAAATTTTAAAAACCTATGATTTTTAAATAGATAAAGGAATTGAACAGATATTTCTCCAAAGAAGGTACACAAATAGCTAATAAGCACATGAAAAGATGCTCAACGTCATTAGCCGTTAGAGAAACGCAACACAAGATACACTTTCAAAGCACAAGGATGGCTATAAATCAAGAAAACTGACATGTGACCTGGCAATTCTGTTCTTGGGTAAATGCCCAAGAGAACTGAAAACAAATGTTTTCATACAGAGACTAGTACAGGAAAGTTTAGAGCAACACAATTTGCAATAGCCAAAAACAGGAAACAACCCAAATGGCCATCGGTAGATGAATGGATAAGAAAAATGTGGTCTATCCAAACAATGAAATATTATTCAGTCATAAAAAGCAGTGAAGTAGGCTGGATGCGGTGGCTCACACCTGTAATCCCAGCACTTTGGGAGGCTGAGGCGGGCGGATCCTGAGGTCAGGAGATGGAGACCATCCTGGCTAACACGGTGAAACCCCATCTCTACTAAAAATACAAAAAAAATTTAGCCGGGTGTGGTGGCGGGTGCCTGTAGTCCCAGCTACTCAGGAGGCTGAGGCAGGAGAATGGCGTGAACCCAGGAGGTGGAGCTTGCAGTGAGCCAAGATAGCGCCACTGCAGTCCAGCCTGGGCGAAAGAGCGAGACTCTGTCTCAAAAAGAAAAAAAAAAAAAGGAATGAAGTAGTGATGCACACTGCCACACAGATGAAACCTGAGGATATTGTGCTAAGCGAAAGAAGCCAAGCATAGAAGGCCACATGTTGTATGATTTCTACAATTCTAAGTCACAAAAGGCAGATCTAGAGAAAAATCTGCAAAGAAAAAGATAAATCGTTCTATTACAAAGACTTGTGCTTGCACATATTCACTGCAGTACTATTCCCAATAGCAAAGACATGGAATCCACCTCAATGCCCATCGATGATAACACTGGATAAAGAAAATGTGATACATTTACACCACGGAATACTATGCAGCCAAAACCGGAATGAGATCATGTCCTTTGCAGGGACATGGATGGGGCTGGAGGTCATTATCCTTAGCAAACTAACACAGAAACACAAAAGCAAGTACTGCATGTTATCACTTACAAGTGGGAGCTAAAGGATGAGCACACATGGACACAGAGGGAAACACCACAGAGGGGGGCTTTCTGGCGGGTGGAGGGTGGGAGGAGGGAGAGGATCAGGAAGAATAACTAACGAGTATGAGGCTTAATACCTGAGTGAAGAAATAACATTTACAGAGAACCCCCGTGGTGCAAGTTCACCTAGGTAACAAACCTGCACTTGTACTCCTGAACTTCAAATAAAAGTTAAAAAAGAAAAGAAAAGAAAGTAGATCACTGGCTGCCAAGGGCTACAAGGGGAAGGGGTGTGGGGGTGATGGAGAGTGCCTGCTAACAGCCACAGAGTTTCTCTAGGGTGATGAAAACCTTCTGGAATTAGAGAGTGGTGATGGTTGCGTCATCTTGGGAATATACTAAAAAGTGACTGAATCATACACTTTGAAAAGGTGAGTTTTAAGGTGTGTGAATACCTCTTTCTTTTGTTTTTAAGGACCAGGAGAGAGAGAGAAGGGTGAAGCTCAAGGCAAGGGGAGGGAGGATGTGACAGGTGCTGACTCCTGCTCTGGCCCGTGTTACAACTTATGCCCTTTGCAAGCACAGCTTCTTTCCATCTCAAGTCAATCCAGTGGGGTGGGTGAAAGTCCCATTTTATACATGAGACTCTAAGAGGCGAGGCTGGCCCAAGGCCACGCAATTCCAGGAGGCAGAGCTGGGCTGGATCCCCACGTCCCCTGCACCCACACACCAGCTGTACGGTTCGGCCGGCCAGCTGAACCCACCGGATACTCAGGGAAAGCCAGGAAAATACAACTTGGTATACTCTGCATCAAGCATGTTAGTGCTCTTCCCCCACTGCAGGGGTGAAGGTGTACTACTGCCCCAGCAGAAAGGGGGGAAACTGAGGCTCAGAGAGGCAAAGTAAATGGACCAAGGTCACATGGCTAGTATGTAGCAGATATGGTTTAGCTGTGATCCCCACCCAAATCTCATCTTGAATTGTAGCTCCCATAATTCCCTCATGTTGTGGGAGGGACCCAGATAACTAAGTCATGGGGGCAGTTTCCCCTGTACTGTTCTTCTGGTAGTGAGTAAGTATCGCAAGATCTGATGGTTTTATCAGGGGAAACCCCTTCCGCTTGGTTCTCATTCTTCTCTTGTCTGCCACCATGTGAGATGGGACTTTCACCTTCCACCATGATTGTGAGGTCTCCCCAGCCACATGGAACTGAGTACATTAAACCTCTTTCTTTTGTAAATTGCCCCGTCTCTGGTTTGTCTTTATCACCAGCGTAAAAACAAACTAATACAGTGGCTAAATCAGAAGCCAAGCCCAGACTCCACCGGCAAATCAGGACCTGCTACTCCCCACTGGCCTCTTTGGTGACTTCCAGTGGCTCTTAAGTGTCACTGTCACCAGGTCAGGGCAGACATGCAGCTGCTGGCCCACCAGCTGTTTCTCAGCTCTCTTCCCATCCCACAGAGGCTGCTTCCCATTGCAAGGCTGGCAAATGACACTTTCTCAGGTGCCCCTGCAACTAGGGCAAGAACAGGTGGAGGGCCTCTGGGAAAGACTGGCCTCATTGATGAGGCGGCTGGGGAAGAGAAGCCTTGCTTCTCCCCTGCTCTGACCCCTGCCTTGGAAGCCCAGGCTGCCACGTGCAACCATGATGGAAGACAATGGTCTACATGACAGCTGGACGATCCCGTCCGGTGCCTTCCTCTCTACCCTCCCCTTATATCACTCTCCCCCTTCCCTGCTGTGTTTCCCTCTCTGTTGCCAGGTAGAGTTCCTTCCAGTTTTCCTCCAACAGGCCTGGCTCCTGCCCATCCCAGACCCTCAGCCCAGACCTTCCCTGAGTCTAGAACGTTCCTTCCACCCCTACACCTGTTTAGCTCCAATTCAGTCATCAGATCTCAGTTCATGTGTGACCTCTTCTGATTTTAATGTTCTCAATATCCCCTGGGCTTTCTGACTGTTCGTTCATGATTGTGATCATTTCTTCAACGACAAGCTCTTCCCTCTGGGCTGAAGTTCTGCAAGTCTGTGAGTTGGGCTGTCCTTGCCACCATAGACCAGGCAGCCTCACTGCCTCTACCTGGCACCCGGCAAGGCGCAGCCTCACTGCTGGTCTGTGTTACAAGAATGCCTAGATCTAGGCTGCTACCTTTTGCTGCTTGGACAGAGGTTGAGAACAAACGATCACTAAAAAGACATGGTCTGCCAGAGTAAAGGGGTCCCAGGCTGGAGTGAGGGGGTTCATGAAGAAGGGGAGAGGTGAACTGGGTGGTAAGGGGGAAAGGAGAAGGACGACAGTAGAAAGAAAATAAAGGGAGCGGGAGAGCGCTGAACCCAGCTGAGCCCTGAAATTAGGTGCAAGTTTCCCAAGGAGGGCTGATGCCCTGGCTGGAAACCGGGTGGGACTGGGACGCCTGCAGTGAACCGCCTGCCTGGCCTCGCAGGACTGGTGGCTGCCTTCAAGTCCCACCTGATGCATCAAGCAGGTCAGAATAAAGACAGCCCCCAGATGCCCCCCTACTCCTGCTCCCCGACCTCACCACTCCTGCCCAAGCTAGGCCAAGAGGTGAATCTCTGAGGCTGCTTAGAAAGGTCAACAGGAAACTCTCCATAAGCCAGCAGCCCCCAGCCAAGAGTGAGCGTGTGCCCCCAAGTCCAAGGTTCTGCATCTGCGCCACACAGGGGTGGGAAGCCCGTACGGGCAGAGCTGGGCCTGGCAGTGCAGATGGACTGCTGGGGCCCTGGAACGTGGGCAGCTGCAGCAAGCCCAGCATGAACATGCCAGGCAGTGGCCCTGCGATGGGGGGAAGGGCATGCCCCAGAGTGGTTTGGAAGGCCAGCTCTGCTTCACTGAGGGTGCAGCAGAAAAAGACATTAAGTGCTAGTAGCCACCATGCATTGTTGAGATTTCGCCTGAAGGAAGAAGGGGAAGATGGTGGAGATAAATCTGGGTGCTGGTATGCTCCTGACCCCTCCCAGGGGCTTTGGGTCCTGGGGCTATGAAGGAGGAGGGGACAGTTATGAGTGGGGAAGAAACCAGGGTCAAGAGGTGAAAGGAATGAGACCAGCTAACCAGCAATTCGGGGAGACAGAGACGCTGTCTACCTGCCAGCCCCATTCTGTCCCTCGATCTATTTCATAGGTATGGCCTGAGACTCAGTTCAGATGTCGCCTGTCCTCCACAAAGGCCACCATCTCCCATGCCTGGCACAGGCAACTCTCCTCTCCCACCACCCCCTGACCCACTGCCTCACAGCGGTCTGAACACCTGAGTGTCTCCCCTACGGAGAGGGCATGAGGTGTGCAGGGCCTCGGGCCCATCCACTGCATCCCGGCACAGAGCGCAGTGGGTGACACCTTGCCGGGATTCAGGTTAAAGAAAGTGACTGAGAGAGTGAGTGAGTGAATGAGTGAGTGAGTGAAAAGAAACAGACTAAGAAAGGAAGAAACGCAAAGCAAGAGAGAAAGAATGAAAAATAGGAGGAGAAGCAAAGAGAAAGAAACATACCACATTCATTTGGGCTACGCTGAAAAATTACAGGATTTCACTAACAGTTTTAAGCCCCTATCATGCTTTATGGACATGCTGTTGCCTTCTCTGTCTCTCTTTCTAAGCTGGAACACAAACTGTCTTTCAGAATCTCAGGTTTGCTACTTTCCTTTCGTATATTCAGAGATGTCAGGCCTGGACCGGGACATTGGAAATACCCTAGCGACCCCTTAAGTTCAAAGACAAGGAAAGAGGCCGGGCGTGGTGGCTCATGCCTGTAATCCCAGCACTTTGGGTGGCCGAGGCAGGTAGAACACTTGAGGCCAGGAGTTCAAGACCAGCCTAGCCAATATGGCAACACTCCATCTCTACTAAAATACAAAAATTAGCTGGGCATGATGGCAGGCACCTGTCATCCCAGCTACTTGGGAGGCTGAGTCAGGAGAATCGTTTGAACCCAGGAGGTGGAGGCTGCAGTGAGCCACTGTACTCTAGCCTGGCCCACAGGGCAAGAATGTCTCAAAAGGACACAGCCAAAGTCCCTCAGTCAGAAAGTGACTTAAGATGAAGGCTTTCATGGCAGGCCAGGGGCTAGGACCCTGCAGAGTCCTTCCAGGCACGGGGGGAGCTCAGAGAGGCCCCTCAGCCCTCCTGAATCCCAAGCCAGGCCACGCCTGAGCAGTCAGGGGCACGAATGCCTGAGCAACAAAGGCGATTTCCTGAAATGGCATCTGGCAGCGAGGAAAGCAGCCAGGTGCTCGTGCGCCACTCCACCAGGCAGCAGCACACCTTACACACGGAAATGTCACGCATCGCACTGACGCCAAGCTGTTGCCGTCTCCTTGTACTAAAAACGGTGCTGTGTTCCTGTCTTCATTCCATCCCCTCTCCGTATAGAAACGTCTGTGAGGTCCTAAAGCCATGGCCTCCTGTGGAGAGCCAGCACCTGACGCCTGGGCCCAGGGAGGAGGGGTGGCCCTCACCTGTGCCGGTGCTGCTCCGGGGGCTGTAGCAGAGCACAGCAGGGGTCTCGGGCATCGCCAGGAAAAGAGCTTTAATCCCCTTTGGAAAATCAACCTTCAGCGACTTCTGCATCACCAACATAAAACTCCTGGGGTATGCAGGGCCCCAACCGAGTGCCACTGACACCCACCCCCCACCATTTGATCCTAACAGCTGCCGCAGAAGCAAGGCAGACCCAAAACCCAACCCCAAGGCCCAGACCCGGGGCCTACAGGATGTGACGTGTGGCACATGTGTGGCGTCGCTGCTCCTACAAATAGCGTGCTGTTCCTACACATAGCGTGCTGTTCCCTGGCTCTGCTTCCTGCTGTCCCCTCTCTCAGGATGCCCTGTCCAGCTCGGACTACGCCCATCATTTCAACCTGCCCAAGGCCCAGAGGCCAAGGGAACCGAGAAGGTGTGTCCTCACCATGGAGTAGCTGGCTCTGCCACAAGGAGCCCCAGGATCATGGGTGACAACATTCCAGCCGAGGCCTTCCAGGAGGAAAGCAAGAGAAACCTGCAAGGCTGAGGACCCAGACTGTGCTACTGGATGCAGCTGCTGGGAAGAACTGTGTTCATCAAGGAGGAAATACATACCTAAACTGGTGTTTTCCAAACTGCGTCCTCTGGTGCTTTCTACACTGTGTCCTGAAACAGCTATGTCCCAAGAGACGTCTGGACTCAAAAAAATGGAAGTAGCCAAAGCCATGCCCAGGACCCCTCAAGCAGGGCAGATTCTCAGAGCCTCAAGCAGGGCAGGTTCTCAGAGCCTTGCATCCACCTTCCTGCGACCTGAGTCTCCAAGACGGTGCCCTAAGAAGGAGCTGCTCCCTTCAACCAAATGACCTGACCGTCTCCTCGCTGGTCATCAGTTTAATAAATGGGATCTTTTTCTGATCTAGAGAACACTTCAGAATTTTAACAAACAGTTGTAAAGAAGAAGTATGTCCCTGCAAAATGCCTGTATTTTCAATACTGGCTAAGATCAGATAGGTCCTATCAGTCAATGCTTGCACTGATTTCTTGGGGTAGGAGAAATAGAGGGAAACAGGAGACAGAGGAAGACAGACGAGAGGGAGAGGGCAGCGCGGTCCGCACATTCTCTGCAACTGAAGAACAGCTGCAAAGGGCAAAGTGATATGATCCCCCCAACCCTCTCCTGGGCCTGAGGATGGGCAGACTGGCCCAAGCTCAAGCTCCTGGTATATGACCTGGCCACAGAGCACAGCCTCTTCCCCATGAAGAGATGACCAGCCCTATCCCCATCCCATAATCAACAGAACTGACACCAAAGACACCAAGTGCCAGCTCCCTTTTCTCTGGGGCCCCAGAAGGCTGAATTTACACTTTGTAATAGACGTTACAGAGTGGCAGCATGCAGGGACTTCCCAGCACGATGCGAGACGTCAGGCCTGGCATCCGCCCTGTTCTAGCCTTTCCTTACAGGTTAACGTCAATGTGCTTGTGGGACTGGAGCAAAGGCCTGTCTGACCTGTACTGTCCTGGATGAGGTCAGCAGGGCCTTTGGTGTCAGATGCAGGAAGTCAACAAAGCTCCCTGCTGTTGTGCAGAGGCGTTGGAGGGTCCCTAGCACTTGGAGGAACTGTCTGTGTGAGTCATGGGAAGGCCCTACTTTGCGTTGCAGGGTACACAAGGCACAGCTCTTTCAGGACACAGTTTAGAAAACAGCGGTTTAGATACATATTACCCCTTGACTAGCACTTCCTGGCGTATCACTCTGGCTCTGAGACAGGACACACAAAAAAATGAATGAACATCGGCTCCCTCTCCCTGATCCCACTTCTGCTGCCTTCCACCCCACCAAACACCCTGCTTTGCAGTTCTCAGGCTACAGGGCTATCCCCAGGGCCCAGGTTGCTGATCTTAGAGCTCACAGATCAGCTACTTTCTATTTCAGGCAAACAGAGAAACAAAAACAGCCACTGAGAGCTTACTATGTTGTCGACACTCTAGTCAATAATTAGTATTATCTTACCGATTTGCTCCTGTTATAATATGATCCCCGTTTCATAGAGAAGGAAACTGAGACTCGGAAAGGTCAGATAAGCTGCCTGAGGTCATGCAGGAGAAGCATGTTTCAATTCACAGTCCAGACTCTCCACCCCAGCATGTCAAATGGCATGAAATAAACACCACCCAGGAAACTTGCCCATCAGCCTTGATCTAGGGCTGGGCAAGAGAAGAAGCATGGGAGGTTTTAAGAAGGATGCCCCATGTGAGGACCTCAAAACAGGGGGCAGGGGACAGATATTCTGGCCAGCAGGTAGAGCGGAGGAGACTGACCCCTGAGCACCGGCACCAGCATCAGGAATGAAAACAGCTATGAACTGGAATGGGTCCAGAGAAAGCTGAACAGGGCCTCTCATCAGTAGGTTTTTGGGGTATTTTTGTTTTGTTTTGAGACAGGGTCTCACTTTGTCACCTAGGCTGGAGTGGAGTGGCACAATCTCAGCTCACTGCAACATCTGTCCCCCGGGGTTCAAGCGATTCTTGCACCTCAGCCTCCCAAGTATCTGGTATTACAGGCGTGCACTACCACGCCTAGCTAAGTTTCTTTTTTTCTTTCTTTTCTTTTTTTTTTTTTTGAGACGCAGTCTTGCTCTGTCGCCCAGGCTAGAGTGCAGTGGCACGACCTCGGCTCACTGCAACCTCCACCTCCTGGGTTCAAGCAATTCTTCTGCCTCAGTCTCCCAAGCAGCTGGGACTACAGACACACGCCACCACACCAGGCTAATTTTTGTATTTTTAGTAGAGATGGGGTTTTACCATATTGGCCAGGCTGGTCTCAAACTCCTGCCCTCAGGTGGTCCAATCACCTCAGCCTCCTAAACTGCTGGCTTTACAGGCATGAGCCATCCAGCCTGGCCAATTGTTACAGTTTCTATGATCCTGTGAGCCGAGTTTCTAAAGGGGGTGTTCCAATCAGTGGACGTTAAGGCAGAGGAAGAAGGCTCGTCAGGTCGACATTATCTCCCCTCAAGACATTTCTTTTCTCTGTTTTCAAGGTGACAAAAGCTGCCCAGAACTGTGGCTAACCAAGATGTAAACAAATGTAATGACTCGTAGCGGGAATGGACCTCCACAGGGTTGGAAAGGAATGGGACGCACACAACTTTTCAGAAGCATGGGGTTGGTTTTGTTTCCCTGGGGCTCCTTCCATTCAGGAACCCGCTCCCCATTCCACATATTCCTAATGGCTCTGCCACAGGACTCACCTCTACCCATACTCTCACCCCTATGCCATGGCCCAGGCCCGGCTAGTCACAATAATCCTTGCACCAGGTCCGGTCCACCAAAGCCCTTCTCTGAGACCAATGCACAGTCAACACATGGGGAGAAAGCCTTCTGCCCCTGGCAGTTGCATAGCGGGGAGCCCTGCTCCTCGGCTGCAAGACCCAGCCTCTCACCCCCACTCTTCATTCTGTGAGCTGCCATAGAATTTTAGCAGAGTGAGCTCCTCTCCTTTCTTCAACCTTTTTTTCCTCCCAAATAAACTAGCCAAGCTCCTGTCACTGGCAAGTGAAGGCGTGGACCTAGACAGCCCTGTACTTGGACGCCACAGTAAAGGCAAGGTCTGGCCCTGGGCCTACAGGAGGTGACGTGTGGCACATGTGCAGTGTCGCTGCTCCTATGCATAGCGTGCTGTTCCCTGGCTCTGCTTCCTGCCGTCCCCTCTCTCAGGGTGCCCCGCCCAGCCTTCTCTGCTTGATCCTCCTGCCACCAGCCCAGGCCACCTTTTCTCCAGAAGGTATGTCTTCCTGAGCACTCCCCCGTGCCAGCCTGGGCTAAGTGCGCAAACTCTGGACTTCTACAGCCCTGGTGTGTGCCCCTTATTCATCACAAATATTTACAGTGACAGCATTGACCCCAAAAATGCATCGGTTTCCTCCAGCACACCAAAAGGTTTCTGAAGGACCAGGGTCAAGTCTTAGAATACAAGATATACAAACAGCCATAACTAACGGTAACTGGCAAATCTGTAAATGGGGAGGACTGATCTGCTCAGTCTGGGCTGCCAATAAACCCAAGGACTATGCCTGCCCCAATCAAGGAAGAAAGGCCTTCCCAGTGACTCAAAGTAAAACAGCCTCTACCCCTATGTCCTGGTCCCCTCCACCATCACCAGGTCTCATTTCCTTCCCAGCACTCATTGCTGAATAAAAGTAAACGCTATTTGCTGAACTGTTTATTAAGCCTGCACGCCTTGGGAGCAGCCATCTTATCTCTTTGGCCTCATGAGTATATTCCCAGGGCATAGAAGACAGCCTGCACGGAAGGTGCCCCATAAGTCTTTCTTGGTGGGTTCACTGGTTGGGAAGGAAGGAAGGAAGGAGAGAAGGAAGGAGGGAAGGAAGGAACGAAGAAAGGAGGGAAGGAAGGAACAAAGGAACGAAGGAAGGAAGGAAGGAAGGAAGAAGGGAAGGAAGGAGGGAGGAAGGGATGGAGGGAGGGAGGGAAGGAACGAAGGAAGGAAAGAAGGAAGGAAGGAGGAAGGAAGGAAGGAAGGAAGGAAGGAAGGAAGGAAGGAAAAAGTGAATGAATGAACAAGACCTCAGAAAGCAGCTTGTGAGCTAAAGCTATGTCATGAGCAAGAGCTGACCTCAGAGCACCGGCTGTGGGTTTAGGTAACAGTTCAGAAGATGCCGTGACCAAGAGCAACATCCCTAAATTCTTGACACTCTGAAGCAGAAGTTTTTTACATGATCATTTCCTGACTTCATTCAACTCAGAGAGAAAACTCACACTTCACGTAACACAGATGGACCCATTTTCTGACACTTTTTGCAAAAGGTCAACTTTTTTTTTTTATTTTTTTAAGGGAATGAGTTTATTTCACCTTTTGATGTGTTCCATCAGAGCTAACTTTTTTCATTAGATCACAGAGCAACAGAGCATCATTCGTACACTGTGGATCAATAAATTCAATGTTAAAAAAAAAAAAATAGAAGAAGAAAAAGCTCCAGCCCCTAAATGAAAAAGCAAAAGACATCACAATATAATAAATCTAATACTCTGCTCCTCACAAACCCCTGGGGCTCAGTTAATTGGAGCGATGTTCTCAGGATCTGCACTGATTCAACCCTCACAGCAGGGGGCCATTTCTCCTACCCACCCCCCATTTCACCCTTTGCCCAGACATCTCATCTTGGGGCCTGGGAGCTCACAGGACCCCCACCCCACTCACTCCCAACTCCCATTTAAGAGTGCCTCAGGCTGGGCGCCATGGCTCATGCCTGTAATGCCAGCACTTTGGGAGGCCGGGGCGGGTGGATCACCTGAGGCCAGGAGTTCGAAACCAGCCTGGCCGAAATGGCAAAACCCCATCTCTACTGAAAATGCAAAAATAGCCGGGCGTGGGTGGCAGGTGCCTGTAATCCCAGCTACTTGGGAGGCTGAGGCAGGAGAATCATTTGAACCCAGGAGGCAGAGGCTGCACTGACCGACATCACACCACTGCACTCCAGCCTAGGTGCGACAGACCAAGACTCCATCTCCAAAAAAAAATAAAAACAAAAAAAGACTGCATCAAGCATCACCTCCTCCTGGAAGCTTTTGTGACTATCACCACTTACAAGTGAGGTAAGGTGTCTCTTCTTATTCTCCCACCACAGCTTCTCTATAGCCCACTTCCAGCACAGATAAGAACAATGAGGATGACAAAAGTAACAGTCACAACAATAATGGCTGTCACATATTCAGTATGAGCTATATTACTAGGACTATATAAGTGCTTTACAAGTAATATCATTTTATTAATTTCATCTGATCCTAATTACTTTATGAGCTTTGATGCACTATGCTCATTTTACAAATGAATAAACTGACGTTAGGAATGTTAACTTGCCCAAGGCTATAGATCTCTGAAGGCAGAGCTGAGATGCAAACTCAGGAATGACTGATTCCAAAGCAAGTGTGCCTGATCCCAAGGTCACCGCCCCTCAGGTCTGTTCTTGGAGCAGACAGCACAGCAACTGATGTAAGAGTCCCCCTCAAGGCCGGGAACCTCCAGTTATTATCCTTCACTTCACAACTACCCTGCAAGTTGGGTGGCATTGCCCCAATGTGCAAAGAAAATAAAGCAGCGGTTCCCAACCATTTTGGCACCAGGGACCGGTTTCGTGGAACACTATTTTTCCATGGACTGGGGCTGGGGGCGGTTAACTGATGGTTAGGGGATGAAACTGTTTCCCCTCAGATCATTGGACATTAGATTCTCATAAGGAGCATGCAACCTACATCCCTTGTATGCGAAGTTCACAATGGGGTTTGCGCTCTATGAGAATCTGATGCCACTGCTGATCTGACAAGAGGCGGAGCTCAGGCACTACTGCTCGCCGGCCCACCGCTCACCTCCTGCTGTGTGGCCCAGTTCCTAACAGGCAACAGCCCAGTATCAGCTGGGGACACCGGAATAAAGCACAGCAGTTCAGTAAAGCTGCCTGTGGTCAGAGAGCAAGAAAACAACAGTCAAGATTGCAATTTGTATCCATCTACTACAGAAGTCTATGCCCTTTCTAAGACAGCACACTGCTACCAGCTCCTCTCACCACAAACCTATTCAGGAAAATAATCCAACATACAAAACAAGCCTGAAGAGCAACGTGGCTCCCTACAACTGTTTGACAAGGAGAAATTAGAAAAAAACTTAAATGTTGAGCAAAAGGAACAATCAGAGAAATGATATGACCGCATGATGGTGTCACTGGACACTGTGCACCACAAGAGATGGTTCTGGTGTAAAGTGCAGGGTAACATGAGAAAAATCTCATGTTAAATTCAAAAGCAGATGCAGGGCCAGGTACAGTGGCTCACATCTGTAATCCCAAGGCTTTGGGCAGCTTGAGCCCAAGCGTTTGAGGCTTCAGTGAGGTACGATCTTGCCATTGCTCTCCAGCCTGGGAGACAGAACGAGACACTATCCCTTAAAGTTAAAAAAAAAAAAAGGCAGAACACAGACGTTTACATGTGACACGATTCCAACTAAAGAAAAAAATGGGCCGGGCACGGTGGCTCACGCCTGTAATCCCAGCACTCTGGGAGGCCGAGGGGGGAAGATCAGGAGGTCAGGAGATCAAGACCATCCTGGCTAACACAGTGAAACCCCCATCTCTACTAAAAATACAAAAAATTAACCGGGTGTGGTGGCGGGCGCCTATACTCGGGAGGCTGCGCCAGAAGAATGGCGTGAACCCGAGAGGCGGAGCTTACAGTGAGCCGAGATTGCACCACTGCACTCCAGCCTGGGCGACAGAGCAAGACTCCATCTCAAAAAAAAAAAAAAAAAAAAAAAAAGCACAGAGGAAAAGCTAGAAGGAGATATTAACTGCAATCGTATCTATGTGTTGGGATTAACTACAAGGAGATATTAATTGCAATTATCTGTGTGGTGGGACTAACTAGGAGGAGATATTAACTGCAGTCATATCTGTGAGTTGTTACTAACTAGAAGGAGATATTACTTGCAATCACATCTAAGTGGCAGGACTAACTAGGAGGAGATATTAATTGCAATCATATCTATGTGTTGGGATTAACTACAAGATATTAATTGCCATCGTATCTGTGTGGTGAGACTAACTAGAAGGAAATATTAATTGCAATCATATATTATGTGTTGGGATTAACTAGAAGGAGATGATAATTGCCATCGTATCTATGTATTGGATTAATTAGAAGGAGATATTACTTGCCATGGTATCTATGTATTGCGATTAACTAGAAGGAGATGATAATTGCCATCATATCTATGTACTGGGATTAATTAGAAGGAGATATTAATTGCCATCGTATTTATGTATTGGGATCAGCTAGAAGGAGATATTACTCGCCATCGTATCTATGTGAGTCCTTTGTTTTCCTTCTAACTTTATTTTCTGAATTTTCTATAATGAAGATGTACTACTTTTAGCATTTTTAAAGGTTTTGTTTTCTTTCTTTCTTTCTTTTTTTAAGAAACTGGCTATTACCAGAGAAGACTGGTCTGACCTTATTTTAATCTTTGGAATGGACACCAGTCTGAGTTCTGATTAAGGATAACTCAAGCCATTCCAACGTCCAAATTGTCTCTGTTGATTTTTTTTTAAGGAGAATAATTACACTTTATACTAAACTTATTTGTAGTCCAAATGCAGCTTAAAGCCCTGTTTTGATTACTTGTTTAGGGAAAGAGTAACATTAGAAAATGCCTAAGAATCACATTTGCATGATGGGTGATGAGGCAGGGAATTACAGTTGGGGGAAAAAAAATAAAATAAAATAAAACCCTGAATATTCAACAGCGTGTATTGAATCTAAGGCCTACTCTTACATTCACGTTCATATCCAACAAATTTTCTTTCTCTGCTTCATGCAATTTCCTGTGTCTTTAAAGGCAAAAGGCACATTTGGCAAATGAAGCCGCTGCAGGAAGCTGTGCTTCGGGTAATTGCTAAATTGGAGTTTAAGTGATTTCTCTCATCTTATTCAGCAACTGCTCTGGGAACTTGCCCTCAGAAGGTTTCTCCTTTCTCCCACCAAGTCAGCTGGCATCTTCCCAGTCATGGGGTCATTTTCAAGAAGACACACCATGGCTCTGTGTCAACAGAAGCCACCACAGAGAATCCTGATGTTCAAGGTCAACAAGACATCAAGGGTGATCTGTACCCTCTCCCCACTGTGACTTCCTCTTGGGGTTCAGCCTGTCCTGGCACAGGCATTGTCCCTGCCGTTTATTAACCATCAAGCATGGCCAATGCTTTGGGTCACTATCATTTGATTAAACACCAACAACCGAATAGAGAATTACAAAGTCAAGAGCAATTTCTACACCTAAAGTTTTTTTTTTTTTTTTTAATTACTTCCCCAATTACTATTTGTCAAAAGGAAATACGCAGCTTCAGGGTAAAGTGAGAAAATACAGACAAACAAAAAAAAAGAAAAACAAAACACACAAAATCTCACTACCCAGAGAAAGTCACAGTTGGCTCCCATCAGAGGTGGCAAACTGGTAATTCGCGCAGGTG
Organism: Trachypithecus francoisi; assembly: GCF_009764315.1. Classification (NCBI taxonomy): domain Eukaryota; kingdom Metazoa; phylum Chordata; class Mammalia; order Primates; family Cercopithecidae; genus Trachypithecus; species Trachypithecus francoisi. The sequence continues at coordinate 102,518,259 of NW_022681460.1, forward strand.
AAAACATCTGATTGGTTCCCAACATTTAAAAATAAGAAGTTTTAACATTGAAATCCAAATTTTCATCACAAAACACAACAGCAACGACAGACAAACCTGGAAGATGAGGGAACACAGAGTCTGAAATGCTGCACGGTGACAGAGGGCTGGCACCGAGAACTCATCCTGAGTCATTTCCCAGCTGGGCTCTGCAGACCCCAAGGTGTGCTACATCTGGCCTAGATCTTTCCATTTCTTTTCCTATGCTAATATATACATTTTAATTATAATTTTTTAAAATGAGCCTGAACTATCCATTTTCTTTTGTTACCTGCTTCTCCCTCCCCCCATTCTGGCACATATAACAGCTTTCCAAACTGACATATTAGATCTATATCACCAGCCAGGCACGGTGGCTCACACCTGTAATCCCAGCACTTTGGGAGGCTGAGGCAGGTGGATCACTTGAGGCCACAAGTTCAAGACCAGCCTGGCCAACATGGCAAAACCCCATCTCTACTAAAAACACAAAAATTAGCTGGGCATGGTAGCACGCACCTGTAATTCCAGCTACACAGGTAGCTGAGGCACAAGAATTGCTTGAACCCGGGAGGTGGAGTCTACAGTGAGCCGAGACTGCACCACTGCACTCCAGCCTGGGCAACAGAGTGAGACTCTGTCTCACAAAAATAAATAATTAAAAAAATTGAGATACAATTCACATACCATAAAATTCACCTTTAAAAGAATTTTAAAAATTAGATCTACATCACCATTTTTAATGGCTACGTAACACATATCTATCCTTCCCGGGATTTTCTATAATGAGTATTACTTGTGGAGGCACATTACATTTCTATCCTGCCAGATGTTCCCGTCATCCTCCTGCAGGGCTCCTCCCTGAGAGAGGATTATACTTTCCAGCTTATTATCATCAGGCCTGACCATGTGTTTTGAGGGAGTGATGTGTGTCACTTCTGAGCAGAAGCTTTCAGGATCGGAGCAAGGCCTGCCGTCGTCTCTTATCCCCATGTCAGGGGAGCTGCACGCCCCGGCAAAGGGCTGTTGCTTCTTTCTGGATCCGGGCATAGAGACAGCGTGAGCACAGCCACAGCTAACCCACGATGGATGTGTGGCATGACTGGGAAACAAACGAATAATAAACTTACTGTTGTAAGCTGCCAAGGTTTGCGGACTGCTTGTCACAACAGTATAACTTAGCCCAAGCTACCTGATATACCAAAGCATTAAAACAGTACTGTATTTTTTTTTTTTTTTTTTTTGAGACGGAGTCTCCCTCTGTGGCCCAGGCTGGAGTGCAGTGGCCAGATCTCAGCTCACTGCAAGCTCCGCCTCCCGGGTTTACGCCATTCTCCTGCCTCAGCCTTCCGAGTAGCTGGGACTACAGGCGCCCACCACCTCGCCCAGCTAGTTCTTTGTATTTTTTTAGTAGAGACAGGGTTTCACCGTGTTAGCCAGGATGGTCTCGATCTCCTGACCTCGTGATCCGCCCGTCTCGGCCTCCCAAAGTGCTGGGATTACAGGCTTGAACCACCGCGCCCGGCCTGTATTTTTTTTTAAATAAGATAACTAAAAAGCTACTCCCCCCCCCCCCCCAGTAAGCCTTTAGTACTCCTATAAAATAATTTTAAAAGGTCTCTGGCCAATGCCCAAGGCCTGCCCCTGAAGGTCTTGGCAGGCTGTGGCTGGTTGATGGTTCTGTCTGCCTGCAAGAGAGTCCAGGTGAGCCCTCCAGGAAACACACCAAGTTTTGTGGCTATGACAGAGATGGTTATTTGTGTCAACAATACCCAAGGGTAGAAGAAAGCAGCATGAAAAAAACATGTAGCTCTCAGCACAAGATGCTTACGATAAGAGAGGAATTCAGAGAGGAACTCAGAAATGACTTCCTGGCTGGTGAAGAACAGACCCTGGCCACCGAATCATCTGTGCAGACTCCAGGACACACGCTCTCTGAGTAGAACTGGCCCAGGCTGCCCTGGGATTTAAATCAGGTACGTCTGTCCGTCTTGTTGCGTTTTTTCTCCTTGTCTCTATCTGCCTCTTTCTCTACTTCCCACCCTGCCTCCATTTTCTATTCCCTCTCCTTTTTGTTTTCCTTTTTTTTTTTTGACTCTGGTCTGTTGAGTGGTGTGGACTTCACCAAACTGAATCAGTGTGCAGTGGAATCGCTTGTGCAGCCAGGGCTCCTGAGCCTCCTTCTAAGATCTGTGCTCCCATGACTAAGTGATAAATACATGGGGATCATCCAGAAACCAGAGGCCTCAGGGGCACTCTGATCCTACGGCATCTGTTGAGCTAACGATCATCCACAGTTTCCACTTGCTTAACCTCCATGGAACCCGCCACACCCACACTGCCATCCTGGTTTCTTAGCATGTGCGGGGTGATCCAGCGTTCTGCTCTCTCGTGACCCCTCACTTTCACCCCGTGCCCCGAAAATCTGAGTGGCCCACATCAGCCACGCTGCACCATACCCCCAGAGGACAACCACAACGGGCACCTCCAGCAGCACGGATCGGTCTCACCCGCTTTTGCATTTAGATTAATACAATCACCTGGGTGTGTTTTGGTTGCATCTTTTTGTATCCAGCTTCTTTCAGTCAACATTGTTTATGAGATCCAGCCATACTGTTGCCTGTAGTTATAGATCTTTAATCTCCTTGCAGCCCAACATTCCACTGTGTAAATGTACCCCAATTTATTTATCCATTTGTCTGTGGACGGGCATGTCATGGTTATCTTGCATTTACTGATGTGGTTGATGAGTATGAATTTTCTCCTCACTATAGACTGTAATTCTATGATGACAAGAAGCTAGTCTCCTCTCTCATTACTGTAATCTAATCCTTAACACAGTGTCTGATCCATGATAAATGAGGGAGGGAAGGGATAGAGAGTGGGGAGACGGAGAAGATACTGTTACACTATCCCCCCAGATAGGACTCCACTCTGAACAACAAAGTCTATTTCAACAATCAAAGTAAATAATAGCCCAATTCCTGCTTGCCTTATTAGCTACTTCTCTCCCTGCATATTTCACATTTAATTAAGCCCCTAGGCTCTTAAACTATTTCTGCCTCTTACAGCTAATAAACATATTTAGGTGTTATTAGTAATGATTTGCAGGTACCAGCAGTCTCCAGCTCTCTCAAAGCAGACTGCTTACCAAGGCTCTAGTTGCCCAAGGAAGGGCTCTAAGACAGAATATTATCATCTCCACGTTATCATCATATTCAAGAGATAAAACCTCCCTATTCAATTATCTCTTCAAATTTCCGTATAAAGGATGCAGTGGAAGAGAAAAGAAACAGCAAAATCAAAATTCTTATGCAAGACAAAGCACAGAAACTGACCATGGCGCCTCCTGGTCAAACGCTCCCGCCTTGGGCAATGACCACACCCTAGACAGACCCCACACTCTGCTCTGGAAGAGCTCTTCATTTTACCTGTGATGGAGGTTGACAAGAGAAAGTCGCTGCACTGCTACCTGGGAAGATAAATTGACTTCTGAAATCTGAAAAGTACAAAGTCATCCTCTTAAAACTAAATCTTTCTGATCATGCCTCTGAGGCTCTAACATGGACATGTGCAAAGCTAAGGCTGCCAGTAGCCCTGATTCCCTCCAGCCAACCAGCTCAGAATATGCTTAGAACTTCACTTCATGCACCTCACACTCTATGGTAAGAAACCAGGACTATCCGTGACACCAGTCCCCCTGTCCACCTCAACAACATCACCTTTTGGCTACATGCCCTGACGTGTACTCTTCTTACAAAAACTTGTAGGCTGGGCATGGTGGCTTATGCCTGTAATCCCAACATTTTGGGAAGCCGAGGCGGGTGGATCACTTCAGGTCAGGAATTCAAGACCAGCCCGGTCAACACAGCAAAACCCCATCTCTATTAAAAATACAAAAACTTAGCCAGGCTTGGAGGTGCGAGCCTGTAACCCCAGCTATTTGGGAGGCTGAGGCAGGAGAATCATTTGAACCTGGGAGAAGGAGGTTGCAGAGAGCCGAGATGGCGCCACTGCACTCCAGGCTGGGCAACAGAGCCAGACTCCATCTCAAGGAGAAGAAGGAAAAAAAACGCATGTCCCAAATGCACTTGGCACCTGTTACCCCATTTGGGTAACATTTGGACACAGTTATCTGCCTGTCCCTCTGTGCTCGTAGGGCTTGACGGAGCCCCAAAGCCCTGAGCTGGAGGGAGGCTCTGAGCTGAGTGACACCGGCTGCAGCTTCCTCATCTGGAGGTGATGCCGCTGCTCATGCCCGATGTTCATCCCGAGGTTGACAGGAGGCAGTGGGTAGAGACAGTCTGCGAGCCATCAGGCAGCTATTCAGTCATCAGCTCTTATGATCTATGTTTACGTGATGAATGTTTTCCTAGGGTCTGTGGCATGGGAATAATAGCTATTTCTGTGTTTAAAAAAAACAACCCCGTGCATTGGCAAGTAAATGCTTCTCCTAACTTCAGCGAGCCGAGGGTCCATCTTCGGAACTTGCATTGTGCCTGTAGCATGAAGGCTTGGTATCACCTTGTATTCATCTGAACTGCTGCATGATACCATGAGGCTGGGTTTTTCTGTGTGTGTTTCTTTCTTCCTGTGCTGGGCTTTGAGAAGCCTGAGTCTTATAAGGAAGTAGATAGGGTGGGGTTGCTGCTTTAAGCTTCAGATGTTTCTTTCCTACCTGTTTCAGATACAGAAATGCATTTCCAGTCCAACCTTTAAAGCCTATCTCTGTACACCACCGGCAGCCTCATCCCGAGAGACTGTGAATCCCAGCTCCATGCCAGGCTTGACGAGACTGAAATTGTCAGACTGCTCTATCGGGGGCTGGAGGAAGCAGCTGAGCTGGCGGCCCTGTGGAGGCCTCTTCTCAGGGGCTGGGAGAGAGAGGTGTGTGGAAAAGTGTGTAGTTTGCTGGTTGGGTTCTCAGGAAGTCCCTGAGGATGGTATTAGGACCTTGAGAGCACGGGACAGTGGAGATGGGATGAGGAATTTCAACTCTGCTACTAGACTGACTTGGCCCACACAACAGGAGGCAGGTGTTGGGGCAGGGAGCCCGGGGAAGACGTGGAGGGAAGCAAAGTTCAAGCACCTCACTTGCCAGAAGAAGTTGAAAGGGAAATGAATGGCTTTTTGCAGCAGGGGATTTGGAAGAAGTTACTTGCTGGACTGTCGAAGTAACAGAGTTGTGTTACCAAGTCTGCCCCTACCCCGCCTAATTTTGTATGAATTAAAAAGAGCAGGGGAAACAGACACATGAGGGCTGTGGTAACAGTAAGCATGGCTATTTACTGCGCCTTTCATATCACCACTCTGATCCTCTCCGCCACCTCATGAGGGGAGGTATTTTCATCATCATGAGGCCCAACAGGTGCAATAACCTTCCCAAGGTCACGCAGCCACTGAATGGCAGAGGAAGCTGCAAACCTAGGTCTAGACAGCCTGCTAGCTGTATGTTTTTAAGGAGAAAAATGCTGCCTCTTTCTTAAATAAGTTTCCCTAAGAAAGGAGAGACAAGGTGAAATACTGATGGTGACAATGTTTGATGAAGGTGAGGATGATATGGATGATAGGTGATGATGCTATGGATGGCTGATGATGATGGTGATGGATGGCTGATGATGGTGATGGATGGTTGATGATGGTGATGGATGGTTGATGATAGTGATGGATGATGATTGTGATGGGTGGATGATGATGGTGATGGATGATGATGATGGTGATGGATGGCTAATGATGGTGATGGATGGTTGATGATGGTGATGGATGATGATGATGGTGATGGATGGTTGATGGTGGTGATGGATGGTTGATGATGGTGATGGATGGTTGATGATGGTGATGGATGATGGTGATGGATGGCTGATGATGGTGATGGTTGGTGACAGTGATGGATGGTTGGTGATGGCGATGGATGATGGTGATGGATGGTTGATGATGGTGATGGATGGTTGGTGACGGTGATAGATGGTTGGTGATGGTGATGGATGGTTGGTGATGGTGATGATGATGATGGTGATGATGGTGATTCTGATTGAGGAGAAAAGAGGAGGGGAACTAATGATGACAATGGTGATCATGGTTGATGACAGCAGTGGCAGCAGCTATAATGTTTCCTAAGCACTTCCCATGTGTTAGACATTGTGTCAAGTTCTCTCCATTCTTTACCTCCTTAAATCTAACAGCACTGTGATAGGAAAATTCTAGTTACAGCTGCAGTTACAGAGTAAGAGGTCAGTGTTTTCCTTGAATATTCTATATGTGTTAAGGAAAATCAAATCAAGAAAGATCTAGGAATCTTTCCACTGTTCACAACACAGCTGGCTTTTAGTATTCATGGTCAAGGGCCTGGCAGAGCCTGGGGAACTAAAGCCCCATTTGGTCTCCAAACCTCCTTCGAGACCTTGGTTTTTATTCTCTCCCTGGCTAAATCTTTGTCTGGACTTGTTAAAGGGCAGAGCAGTCTACTTTGAATTTCCACCTCCTTGGCTCTTAGGAGTAGCCTCCATCACTTTTGGCTTCTAGCTCTTAGCATGAAGAATAAAGCAGTGGCTGCTGCCTTGGCTTCTCAGTCTGTGTTTTCAGCACCTTGGGTTTTGAAAGATTGTGGATCAGGGTGCAAAGCCCAGCTCTATTATTTCTCAGCTATGACCTTAGGAAAGGCACTTAACCTTCCTGTGCCATAGTTTCCTTATCTGTAAAATGTAGCTACTGACCACCTCATGTCTCGGGCTGGCATGAGGATTAAGTGAGGTATCGCAGAAAAAGTACCCCGCATAGTACCTGGTACACAGGACTTAACAGACATTGTCTCATCTGTGTTCCCATCTTGCTGTCAAACTGCAGAGGAGACAAAGAGGTGGTGCTCTCAGCAGTGCTGGCAGCTCCCTCCTTCCCTTGCTCATCACTTTCCCCAGGGCAGGCATGGGGCCTCGTGGGTGAGACTATCAGTGTTCACCCTGAAGCATGAGCTTGGTGACTCATGCGTCCATCATTTCCCTGAGGCTGCCTCTTCATCTCATATCACCTTGACTGAGCACTCAGTAGGGGCCAGTCCCACTAAGGCCCCTACTTTACCTCTTTCATAGAGGCTTTACCTCTATCATCTCGTTTAATCCCTACATCAAGTCTGTGAGGTCAGTGCTATGATTATCTCCTTGTATGGAGACAGAAACTGACATGCAGAGATGTTAAGAAACTTCACAGCACACAGAGGTGTGAAGTCGGGTTTCGGTTGACTCAACACCATGCTCCATCTTAAGAATTCACGTCAACCACCTCCCAACACCAGGGTGTGTCTCGCTGCAGAGGTGTGATTCCTCCAGCAGACCCACTGGCTTCCCACCCTCACCTCCCAGGCCTCTGGAGGAGAAGATGAAACACCCTGATTTTACTGATTCTGAGACAGGCATTATCTTCACATTTGACATCTCTGAAATCAGGATGGGTCTAACAGTTGATGGTGTCTTCGATTCTGTGAAATATTGGACAGTAATGGGCTATTAACTCATTCATTTCTTTATTCATTTCAGTTGTCTGTTCATCAGTAAGTATTAATATGAAACTTCACAAGAAGGCAGTTTTGCCTCCCAGGGGACATTTGGCAATGCTTGGAAGCATCTTAGGTTGTCACAACTAGGGAGTGGGTGTGGGTGCTCTGGGTAGAGGCCAAGACGCTGTTCAACATCCCATAATGCACAGGGGACCCCTTGCAACACAGTTACCTGGCCCAAAACGTCAGCTGTGCTGCAGTTGAAAAACCCTGGTGTGGAGATGCACATATTTCACCAAACTGGCCTTAAGCTGAGCCTGAGCTGTGGGCAGCCTGCAGGCTTTAGTGGACGTGTGCTGATTTGGGCCAGTTTAACACCACCTCCCTTCTACTAGTCAGAGCACCCTCATTTTCCTTCAGGGAAAACATCTTTCTCCCACTGACCTATGGCTTTAGAAATAGGTACATGACACCCACCCAGTATCACACCTACCCAGGCACTGGGGTCAGCAGACACGTGATATGGCCTAGACCATTGAGAGTCAAAGAGAGTCACTTCCAGGACTGTTGCCAGCCTCAGAAGACACAGGGGCCTTTCCCCTGGGGACAGCATGGACATTTCCAAGGCGATGTCAGCCTGGAGCTGCCACCTGCCACCCCACCACCACAGCCTGGCTGTGAACCCAGCCAACACAGAGCAACGCAAATTGACAGAAAGATGGGGGGCTGAGTCTGATGACATTGAGCTCCTAAAATTCAAGCTCTGCCCTTGGTCTTGTCCATCAGGCAAGTCAATGAATGTCATCTGCTTCCTGTCAATCTGAGCTGGGTTTCCTCTCCTGAAACCAAGAGCATGCAGGTGTCGATGGCGAATGAGTGTCTTGGTGAGAACAATGAGGTGGTCAGCTAGTCTCCCACACTGTCTCCATTTGAGGAGCCCTGCCCTAAATTGGGGCAGGAATCACATTACAGGGGCAGGCCGGGTCCTGCTGAGATGGCTGCATCCAGAGGATGCTGTCACGGAAGTATCTGGGCATGCACAGATTCAATCCCTACCACCAGCCCTCGGACCAAGATGCAGCTCCTCACATAAACCTGCCTACAAAGAAATAAGCACAAGGACTGGCAGAGAGAAACACTGGAACTAAACAATGCTTACACTGTTTACTATAGACCAGGGTTTCTCAATGGTGGCACTGTAGAAATTTTGGGATAGGTGATTCTCTGTTGTGGAGGGATGTCCTGTGCACTGCAGGATGTTGAGCAGCATCCCAGCCCTGCCCACTAGATGCCAGTAGCCCCTTCTTTCCACCGAGTCTAGCAAGGGAGGCATCAGACAGGTTTAGGCAGATTTATAACTACTGCTCTTGGCAAGGAGAGAAAGCTTCATGGAGAAGGGGACTTCTGAGCTGACTGTGCAGGAGACTCCAAGACAGGAACTGACACCAGGCATGTGAAGAAAACTTGGAAACATGGACAGGAGCGGTGGCTCACGCCTGTAATCCCAGCACTTTGGGAGGCCAAGGTGGGTGGATCACCTGAGGTCAGGAGGTCGAGACCAGCCTGGCCAACATGGCAAAACCCATCTCTACGAAAAATAAAAAAATTAGCCAGGCGTGGTGGTGCGTGCCTGTAATCCCAGCTACTCAGGAGGCTGAGGCAGGAGAATCACTTGAATCCGAGAGGTGGAGGTTGCAGTGAGCCGAGATCGCACCACCGCACTCCATCCTGGGCAACAGAGTGAAACTCCATCTCAAAAAAAAAAAAAAAAAATGAAGTGAAGGGGAGGGGAGGGGAGAGAAAACCGGGAAACACAGAGGGACTGAAACTGGTGCCGATCACCACACCATGCCCAGAAACCCTAAGACCACAGTCAGACTGAACAGGTCCCTTTCCCCTTCTCACCCACTCCACTAGAAAAACAGCTTTCTAGCAAAAAAAATAAATACAATTCTCATTGTCAACCTGAAATGTCCTACATCTGATGTGTGTTGTGTCTCCAGACTGTTTTCTCTCCTGATCAGGTTAATTTGGAGGAAGGACGCTGGCATACGCTTTTGCAGCAATTGATGAAAAGTGGTATTTAGAGTTATGGCTGTCTTAAGTATGAAATATCACCAGCCAGTTAACATCAACTTTAATTTAAATCTGTACTACTACAATAATTGGTCACTAAAAGTTCAGGGTGAATACTATCAGGAGTGACTCGGTAGTCACGCCAGGGAAGCACTTTCCCGACATGCGGGAATCCTCCAATGTAAAACAAATCCCACACGCATTTGCAGGTGGTTCCGGCTCCCAGAGAAAAACATGCCCTGCCGCTTTATCTATTCCCTTCCCCTTCCCAGGAGCTCAGAAACTCAATGCTGCGGTCCAAGACAGACAGTGCGGAATACCAAGAAGCCATCCAATTACCGCAGGTAGAGGAAGTTCGCTCGCTGTCGGCCTACTGTGCTTCTCTTCCCAGGGCTCAAGAAAAACAGGGAGAGGCGGAGAATTATGGATTTCCTCTCCGCATCAAGGACTTAGGAGGGACAAAGAGAAAGAAGGAAAGGGGGAGGGAAAGGGTAAGGAGGGTGAGGACAAAAGAAGTGGGAGGAAGGACAGAGAAGAGAGGAAACAGAACAGGAGAGAGGAGGAAGAGAAGGGGGAAACGACAGGGAAAAGGAACGATGAGGAGGAGGGAAACAGAATGAGGAGGAGGAGGAAAGAGGAAGACGAAAGAGGGAAAAAGAAAGAGAAAAGTTAAAGACCAGGGGAGAGATGGAGAGTGTGCAAAGCAGGGAGCAAAGAGAAGGAAGGAAAGGAGAACCGCCCACCCCCTCTGACCTACTAGCTCCCTCCCTGACGTGCCAGAGGAATGTCCTCATTGCCCCCGGCCCTGACAGACAGATGCTGGGAGACCAGGTGAGCTAGACAGCCGGAAACAAGGAAAGACAGCTGGACAGAGACAGCATCCATGGAAGCTCACTTCTGGAATCAGGGCCCTCTAGATGCTGAACACAGGAAGCCCAGTGTGCCAAGACGTACACACAGCCTGGGCTACACGTAAGAAACACAAAGCATTTTCACTGCAGACTAGCCTGAGGGAAATGCAAGTTTCATAAACAGTAAGATACGAAGGGATTATGGAATAGAATGCAAACCGCCCCTGACTGTCTCACACGGAATGGCAGGCTCCCAAGAAGTACCGTGCCTGAGGTGGCTGGCATCCCGGCAGCGCCTGGGAGGCCCTTCCCCTTACTCAAGCGTATCTCACTGAGCTCACTGCCTGGCATGCAGCAGGGGCTCCATAAATGCCCAGTTTTATTTTACTTCTAATTGGCACATAATAATTATACACAGTTATGGGGTTGATATGTTTCTCCCCTCCAAATCATGTTGCAATGTGACTCCTGAAGCTGGAGGTGAGCCTAGTGGGAGGTGTCTGGGGCATGGGGCAGGTGCCTCATGAACGGCTTGGTGCCCTGCTCATGGGAATGAGTGCGTTCTTGTTCTGTTAGTTCATGTGAGAGCTGGTGGTTGGGGTAGAGTAACACCTCCTCCTCCTCTCTTGCTCCTTCTCTTGCCATGTGACACGCCTGCTCCCCCTACACCTTCGGTCATGACTAAAAGCCTCCAAAGCCTCCCCAGAAGCCGAGCCAATGCTTCTTGCACAGCCTGCAGAACTGGGAGCCAAAGATACCTCTTCTCTTTATCAATTACCCAGCGCCAGGTGTTCCTTCACAGCCATGCAAAATAAACTAACTCAGGGGCAGGATGTGGTGTTTTGCTACATGTATCCATTTTGTAATGATCACATCAAGGTAATGAGCAGATCCATCACCTCAAATACTTCTCCTTTCTTTGTGGTGGGAACATTCAGAATCCTCTCTTCTAGCTATTTTGAAATATTGTTATCCATAGTCATTGTTAACCATAGTCACCCTGCTGTGCAACAGATCACCAGAACTTCTTCCTCCTGTCTAACTGTGACTCTGCAATGCCAGTGAGTGACTGGGCTGTGCTCCCAGCCAAGCCCCTAGGCTTTACTTGCGTCTGTGCTAAGTGAACTTGAGAGGCAGTTTAAGAAAAGCTGAGAGGGACTCAGCGTTGAAGGAGGAGGGCCCATGAGCAGTCTCTGGGGTCGGAAACTGAACAGAGCACAGCCTGCCCAGTTCTGGGTTCCTTACCTCCCACGGGCTGATGCAAAGGGGCTGCGGCTGTCTTTTTCAAACCAGAGGACAAGCCAGGCGGCCATCCTCAGAGCCTGTTTAACTCAGGCAGATGCATATGTCCGAGAGCACGGCCCTGGCCACATTCAGAAGAAGGTCCCCGTTCCACCAACGCTCCCAGGATGAGCTGTACCGGGAAGAAGTCCTGCCATTTCCTCCCGACAAGATGATCTCCCCAGGGGAGATGGGGTTAAGAGGCGTCCCTTTCCAACACCCCTAAAAATAAGTCTAACTACTTTGGGTGTAGGAGAGAGTGGGCATTCCCAGCCTGGGATGGGGAGCACAGGGAGTGTGCGGTGTGGCACTTCAGGGCAGGTGCCATCTGTTCCCCATGGGGACCTGCTGGGGAGGAGAGTCCATCTACCTGTCAGCCCTGACCAAGTCCACTCACCAGGCCTCACTTCCTCCCCTGGATGCGGGAGGTAACATCCTAGGGCAGCCCTGATCATCAGGTGGGATGGAAGGTCTGACAGAGGCAGACGCTGGGCCTGCCACAGTGCAGGACCCCGAGACATCAATACCAACCCACCTGCAAGGAGACCTTCATGGGTGGATTAATTCATCTTAGAAAGCTTTTTAAGTTTATACTCTGTGTTCAGGCAGGAGATGAGGGCAAACGGACAACCTGTCCTTGCTGTGTAATTACAACGCCTCATCCAAACACATCAGAGATGCTGTGTGTAAGTACAAAACTCAACGGTGCCAAAAGGAGCTGTTCAGTGCATCTTGATCGAGACTCCAAGGTAGCCCTGCCTAGTGGGCAGCAAGGCCATCTCAGCCATTACTGGGGTCCTGTGCCTTCCCTGACCTTCAGGACAGTGTGGTGCTTGTGTGGTGCCTACACCTTGGAGAAGGGAGCTCCAACCTGCAGACAGTGGTCCACTCACTGCCAGCTTGCGGGTCCTGGTTTTCTGCTCCCAGGGCACACAAGCAAGCTGGAATTTTTGCCCAGACTTGGAGCCTCACTTCCCTGGGAGGTCTCTCTTGTTCTGGGGCCTGTCATGGAGCCCTTATCCCCTACCTGTCTCCTCAAAGGAGCCTCTTTAAAAGACAAGAGGCCGGGTGCAGTGGCTCACGTCTGTAATTCCAGCACTTTGGAAGGCTGAGGCAGGTGGATCATTTGAGGTCAGGAGTTCGAGACTAGCCTGGCCAACATGGTGAAACCCCATCTCTACTACAAATACAAAAATTAGCCGGGCACGGTGGTGGGCACATGTAATCCCAGTTACTCAGGAGGCTCAGGTGGGAGAATCGCTTGAACCCCAGAGGTACAGGTTGCAATAAGCCAGGCGAGTGCCACTCCACTCCAGCCTGGGAGACAGAGAGAGACTCTGTCTTTAAATACATACATACATACATACATACATACGAACGAACAAATAAACAAACAAAACCATCCCAAGCTTTTGAAAAACAACAGCTAGGCAGGAAAATGTCTTTGCAGAACTTCTACTTTTACCAAAAATCTCCCTTCAGGTGAGGGAGCAGAAGAGACCAGCTGGCTACACTCAGGGAACCTGGAAAAGGAAAGCGACCGGGGGAATCACAGATCAACATCTTAGCAAGTTCCTCTTCCTCAGGATTTTGTTTTCAAAACAACGGAGGTAAAGATGGGATATAGAGGCCACGCTGACAAGGTCCCAGTTAAGCCACGCTTAATATGACTCGGTGAAAAGAGGATGATTTCCAAACACTACTCTTACATTTTTACTCGTACTTTTAGAGTGGAGGTCTTGCTGTCACCCAGGCTGGTGCGCAGCGGCATGATCACAGCTCACTGCAGTGTCAATCTCCTGGGCTCAAGCACTTCTCTTACCTCAGTCTGCTTCAGAGCTGTGTTTACACATGCAGGCCACCACACCTGGCTCAAACACCCCCTTACTTTTTAATACAGTCAACACTCCATATCAGTGGGTTCTGCATCCACAGATTCAACCGACCACAGATTACAAATACTCAAAAAAGTGCATCTCTACTGAACATGTACAGACTTTTGATCTTGTCATATTCCCTAAGCAATACCATATAACAACTATTTACATGGTATTTGCATTGTACTAGGTATTATAACTGATCTAGAGATGATCCAGTGTCTACAGGAGGACGCACTTAGGTTATATGCAAATACTACGCCGTTTTATATGAGGGACTTGAGCATCCTCAGATTTGGGTATATATGGGGGGTCCTGGAACCAATCCCCCACAGACAGCAAGGGATGACTGTATGGTAATTTACATCCCGCCTCATTTAGAACAATGGACACCACCATTTAGGTAAGTGAGTAAGGCCACTCTCAGCAAGGCGGCTCTGAAAGCCATAGGCTGATGCAGGAAGTGTGGGGCAGGGCACCTGGCGTGAGCACCGTCCAGTGCCTGTGTATGCTCAGCGTGCCCCCTGCCTCCAAGACGACTCAGAGGGAGAGAGGATGAACACGCTGCCTCCTCTGCACAGCAGGGCACCAGTGAACCCTCGTACTGCTTCCGAGGTGCCATTGTCTCGAGGGCCCCGTTACTTCCACAGAGCCGCCACGCCGTGTTCACACCTCGGCTTCCTTCTCCTCGGCATCCTTCCTGCTGTCTCCCACCTCACCTGGCTCCCTTCTCTGCACCCTCAGGCCTCCTCTGAGAGATCACTGCACCCTGCTCGCCATTCACTAAGTCAGGACCCTGTTATCTGCTCCCACATCCACCCTGCACCCCACCCTGTGCCACCTGCCTCTTCCCCAGAACTTTCATTTCCAAGGACAGTTCTACTGCTGAGGTATTCTGCTGCAGTTAGCGGGTCCTACCACCACATCAGCAAGAGTGACCTGGCTATGCCCTTCACTGTTTTTATCTCCCCCTTTGAGACATTCCCCACACTTGTAATGATTATTTCACATTCCCCTTCTCCATTAGAACTTAGCTAATGAGATGAACCTTGCCCGGGCCCAACGCTCCCTTCCCAACAAAAACCAAATAATCAGTGACAACTGTGGCCACAGAACAGAAACAAAACAAAACAAAAGCTGCCAGTCTCCATGACGAGCAAACGTGACAGCGTACTCCAACCTCCCCAGCCCCTGCCTGATAAACACGCTGGGCAGCTCTCCAGATGGGTCACTTCAGGGCGCAGAAGGAGTCAGGAAAGGGAGAGAGAGCCAGGTAGCCCTGAGACACAGCAGAAACATGAGTGGCCAGAAAGCGGCCCCGAGTCCTCCACTTTGCTACTGAGGGTTTGATCTACTGCAAAACACTTGTTTTGATTTTCTCATATAAAAAGTAACTATAAAAACTCAGACAGTACACCTGCCAAGAGGGTATGCCCACCTCTACCTATAGACTATTTACAAAGCCCATGTCTTTAGCTTTCCAAGTAAAAAATTATAATCCTGAACGTGTGCACACACACAAACACACAGACACGTGTGCACACACACAGGTGAGCTCCAAGTTTGCTTCAAAGCCTAATACGCAAAGACTTTATGCATATGAGGCCGAAAAGGTCTCCACCTTAACAGACTTCTCGCATTCCCAGGGACCCACCAATTCCACACTGTGGTCTTTGCAGCGCTCTCTCCCACATGAGAATATCACTAATATCAGCTGCCCATGGCAGCTGTGACCATGAGTGACGACGGGTCAATGAGAGAGTGGCAGAATTCCCTGCAGGAAACATGCTATGGAAACAGGTTCATTTCACTGAGACAAATTCGTGAAGCGCATGCCTTGGTGGTTGGGTGAGGAACAACATGGAGCAGACAGAGGCACAAGGCGGGATCTTGTGCATGACCCAGAGGGAGTTATTCAACCCAGAGTTCCAGCTGCTTCATCTATAAGATGAGGATCATGAAAACAGTGCCTACCCCATAGGTTGCTGAAAGAATTAAGCAGCAATGTGCATTAAACAGCCTGCAGCAGAGGCTGGGGCTGCCTACCCGACGGCCGGCTCTCCCACCCCTCCGCAAAGCCTCATGTAGCCACCCTTGAACTTGGGTTGCTTTCGTGGAGGTCCTGTCTCCCCACCAGGTGCCAGATACCTTAGGAAAATGCTATCTTGCTCTTTGCAGCCCTTTTAAAGCCCTTGATGAAGTAGATGCTCCATACAGTTTTTTTGAACACAGGGACATGCCCAGAGGCATTCGATTCAACAAGGGGAAGATCTTTCTACGTTTCCTTCCAAGTTTAATTGTTTATCACAAGTCAAGTGGTTATTAGATCACAAAGGTAATGTTCACACAGTAGCTATGGGCCAAGCATTTCATATGTCATCACACATGGTCACATGCATGCTGTAAGGTGAGTGGTGTCCCGTCCCTCCTCCTTGTTCCTTTCTCTGTAGAGCGAGGCTACCTTTACGCCACACTAGTTTAGCAAGCCTGCTTTCTTGCTAAACTAGTGAGGCTGGTGAAGGTCAGCTCAATGTCAAGTTCGGCTCCCACTGGTTCTGCAGGTTTGGCACACGCTGGGCATATAGCAGACCCTTGATCAACAGCTTTGGGATGAACAAAGGCTTTATACTGGAAGGGAAATTTTAAAAATTCTTCCTATTTGGAAAGATAAAAGCAGAGAGAGGACAGCAGTGACACATATGTCCAGCAGGAAGGAGAGAGCATTTTGCCTTTTGCTTTCTGTTTTCACCTACATCAGGCTTTCCTGGGAGCCCTAAGCATTCCAGGAACGGCCAGGGGTTCATGTGCTGTGATCCTCAGAATGCCAGGGTGGAAAGTTCTCGAGAGACAGCAAGAACAAGGGCAAGTGCTCCCTGGTCTGGCTTGACCTGCAACACAGGAGCCCACACTGGCTGGGATGAAACTCACAAATCAAACAGACAACGGCTGCCTCAGTCCACGGCAGGCTCTCCTACCTACCTGGCATACAACAGGTGTGACAGGAAGGACCAGGTGTGAGCAAGAGAGAAATGCTTCAGCCTTAGAACGGGTCCTTGACTCCCCTCAATTTGGAATGGTATCTGCGAAGGCGGAGGCTACTCAGAGCCCACACCACTGCAGCTGCAGTTCCCATTTCTGTACTCGGCCCAACCATTTCATCTTTCTCTACTCAATGAATTCTTCCCTCTCTGCATAGCTACACAGGAAGCAAGCATAAAGACAGAGCTGTGGGTAAAAGAAAACTCGAGGGCCCAGGGGGTAAGCTATCTTAAGAGAAGACTGATGAAAAGGAAGAGCTGAGAAACGCAAAGCCTGAAGTCCAAAAACATCACCATCCTCCAAACCACCTGAAGCTCATGCAGCCCACCAAGACGCTATGATCTATTATTAATAGAAAAATAATACACTTTCCCTGCATTACATATATACATATGCTTAGCTGGATTAAACCTGTAAAAAGTCCCCAGAGGCCAGGCACAGTGGTTTGCACCTATAATCCCAGCACTTTGGGAGGCCCAAGTGGGAAGAACACTTGAGGCCAGGAGTTACACAACAGCCTGGGTAGCATAGTGAGATCCTGTCTCTTCAAAAATATGGGCATTGTGGTACATGCCTATACTTCCAGATACTCAGGAGGCTGAGGCAGGAGGACTGCTTGAGCCTGGAAGTTCAAGGCTGAAGTGAGCCATGACTGTGCCACTGCACTCCAACCTGGGTGACAAAGCGAGACCCTGTCTCCAACAAAGTAATAATAACCACTCAGGCTACGTGATTTTGTTCTGCAGGATGGGGGATGGGAAGAGTTTAAATACTGAACAAGTTTTCCTGGGATACCATCATTTCTCAGGCCAAGACAACACCCTGTGGCCTCTAGGAAACAGAACTTATTCTAGAAGAAAAAAACGCGACCAGGCGCAGTGGCTCACACCTGTAATTCCAGCACTTTGGTAGGCCGAGGCGGGTGGATCACGAAGTCAGGAGATGGAGACCATTCTGGCTAACATGGTGAAACCCCGTCTCTACTAAAAATACAAAAAATTAGCCAGACATGGTGGTGGGTGTCTATAGTCCCAGCTACTCAGGAGGCTGAGGCAGAAGAACTGCTTGAATCCAGGAGGCGGAGCTTGCAGTGAGCCGAGACAGCGCCACTGCACTCCAGCCTGGGCAACAGAGTGAGACTTCCTCTCCCAAAAAAAAAAAAAAAAAAAAAAAGCTTTGCTGAAACAAAGCAACTCTCTTTACAAAGGAGATCTAATTGGTTCTGTTGTGCAAATGAAATACTGTACAACAGCCAGCGTTTGTAGTGGCTAGACACAAAGGCTGAAATTTATCCCACATGGAAGACTGATTCCAAACACACTGAAGGTATTTTTCAAAGGGAAAGACCTAAGATCCCAGGTAAGTACACTGATATATGACTTCATACCAATCTGGTGGCTGTAACAGTTGAAGAAAACAAGTAGGTGAACTTTTTTAAGACCTAACATACCTTTAGAGACACTTGAGTGGACTATTAAGACAGTGAATCTCAAACCTGTTTGGAAGTCAGGGTATTTGGGGAATAAGACCAAACATCTGCAAAGGTATAAATGAGAAATAACTAACAACTAATTTAACTCTATCATATGGAAGTGCCAGAAAAAATCAAACCAAAATGTGTGTTAAGAGAGACAGCATGAGAGAGAGAGAAAGAGAAAGAGAAAAACCCAGCAGAACAAGGTACTGGGTTGAGTTTAATTTTGTTTTCCATTTTATTTGACACCCCTTAATCATTTTGTCTCTGGATAGTGCCTGCCAGCAGCCACGCATCCGCAGAGCGTAATGTGTAAGAAGTACTCATGGATGAAAAACTTGAAATCAGGAACTCTTCAGATATTACTTTGTCCTGAAAAGTAGTCAAATGCTGCCACTTCTTATTTTTAGTGGCAGAACACACCTCAGCTCTCTCTCAGGACATAGGAACACCAAACTTTTTCAATAATTTGCATTCAACCTTGGCAATGCACAGCACTTCTTGCTAAGAATCCTCTGTGCCAAATATAATTCCAGATTTTTCCACAATACAAGTAGTGTGGGCTCTGTGACTGCACACAGCAGGGGAATTACTTTAGTTTCTTTGGCATGTAGGAGGACATTTTATTTTCTTTGAGACGAAGTTTTGCTCTTGTCGCCCAGGCTGGAGTGCAATGGCATGATCTTGGCTCACTGCAACCTCCGCCTCCCAGGTTCAAGCGATGCTCCTGCCTCAGCCTCTCAAGTGGGTGGGATTATAACGTGTGCCACCAAGTCCGGCTAATTTTTGTATTTTTACTAGAGACGGGGTTTCACCATGTTGGCCAGGCTGGTCTTGAACTCCTGACCTCAGGTGATCCACCTGCCTTGGCTTCCCAAAGTGCTGGGATTACAGGCATGAGTCACCGTGCCCGGCCAGAGGACCTTTTCAAGCAGCCACCCCGAGGCAGGTTCTGGGACCCTGACATTGCTCAAACGAGATGTCCTGAGATACTGGACGGCCAGAGAAGTCACTGTGAACCAGCACCCGCTCTGACAACTTTCCAAAGCAAACCATCTCAGCATGGCTCTTGGATATGGAAGGTTTTCTGGGTAATATGTGCACCACAGTGGACCCAGAGAGGTCCTGTGGAAAAGTCCTGGCTTGGCTGCAGGCCTGCCCTTAGCCCACCATCTCAGGGGTGCAGGTGGCTGTCCATGCAGGTGAGATCTTAGTCGAGCTGGGCCCCACCTTTTGGAATAAGGGTGATTGTCCCAGCTGCTTCTAGTTTTGCTTTTGGGGTTTTGTTTTTTTTGGGGGGGGAAGGGTCTTGCTCTGTCACCCAGGCCAGAGTGGCAGTGGCATTATAATAGCTCAGTGCAATCTCAAAATCCTGGGCTCGGGCAATCCTCCTGCCTCAGCCTCCCCCATAGCTGGGACTATAGGTATGCACCACCATGCCCGGTTAACTTTTACATTTCTTTTGGCGAGACAGGGTCTCACTGTGTTGTGCAGGCTGAAATACAGGGGATATTCACAGATGCAATCACAGCTCACTGCAGGCTCAAACTCCTGGGCTCAAGCAATTTTCCTACCTCAGCCTCTGGAGTTGCTACGACTACAGGCACATGCCATCATGTGCAGTTGCTTTTAGGAATTTTATAGACCTTGATTCTACTCTCATTCAGTAACATAGAATCTCTACAGACTGAGACCTTGTCAGAGACTGCTTTGGGGGCTAAAAATATGTCAGTAAAGGAGATGCTTCCCTGCACCTTTGATTCTTCACCTATAAAATGGGGTAAGAGTTTCTTATCCCACAGAGTGGCTACAAGGATTGAATGAGCTATTACACAACATACCAACCAGTGAGAGGTGGCTACTAGTTATTATACTGGTTTTTGTTAATCACAGTCTATCTGTTCCTTTATGTCGGTGTTACCCAAATATCAATCATTCACAGAGCATCATGCTAAACTTTGGACTGTTTTCATGATTGTTTGTTTAGTAGCTTTCTTTAAGCTGACTCATTTCCTTTCTACCTAAAATAATTTTAAAGGGGGACTGTACATCACCATGGTAAATGGAAAAATAGAATTCTGTGTCATAACTAGAAGGCAAATGTAAAAATGAATACAAAGAAAACAAATCTAATTAACCTCAAGTCTGTCGCCTGCCAAAGGCATTGACCCCAGCCTTGCTGTTTTTCCTAAGAAGAAAGATCAGAGGCACATGAGAGGTAAGAAAGTGACACAGAGACTTTCTCCTTCAAGGAGCTGGAAGCCGTGAAGAGCTGAAAAGGGGGGGCCCTTCTCCCTGCAGCATGTGGCCTTTCATGGCCAGTGTGGTCCTTCTAAATCCTGACTTGGCACAAAGACACCATCTTGCCGTCCCACACACTGGGAGGGCTTGTTCCAAGGCAGCCGCCCTGCAGACCTCTGTGTGCGGGGTAAATGTTCCAGATCTGTGCTGTCCAGAACAGGAGCCACCAGCCACGTGTGGCTGCTCAGCATGTGAAATGTGGTGCAACTGACGAGTCAAATCTTTCGTTTTCTTTCTTTCTTTTTCTTTTTCTTTTAGACAGTCTCGCTCTTTCTCCCAGGCTGGAGTGCAGTTGCATGATCTCAGCTCACTGCAACCTCCGCCTCCCAGGTTCAAGCGATTGTCCTACCTCAGCCTCCCAAGTAGCTGGGATTATAGGTGCCCACCACCACACCCGGCTAAATTTTGTATTTTTAGTAGAGACAGGGTTTCACCATGTTGGCCAGGATGGTCTTGAACTCCCGACCTGGTGATCTGCCCGCCTTGACCTCCCAAAGTGCTGGGATTATAGGCGTGGCCATTTTAATTAATATAAATATAATTTTAATTAATATAAATCTCAACAGCCACACACGGCTAGGAGCTCTGGTACGGAGAGTGTAGCTCCAGTACCGGGGGGCACAGCTCTACTGAGAAAGCTCTATGTCTTGGCTCTTCATTCGAATTTATGCTCACTTTGGGGTTATGCCCTTGTTTTCCTTCAAGGGAAATCTTACAAAACTAGACAGTGGCTGTCACGGGAATGTAGTTGGCGATTGTCTCCTCTATCCATTTTTATTGTTTAATCTCAAATCTTGTGTGGAAATTTCTTTTAGAGCTTCTTTAGAAGAATTAACATATTTTATGATCATTAGCAAGAGAATTATCCAAATAACCACATTTCCCTTTCACACTGGCTGCCAGGAAGCCCACGGGAAGTTCATAAATCAATGAGCGCAATGATGTAGAATCTCATCATACGTACATACACTTTCTGCTTTTTCCTTTTAAACTCTTAGTTTACATTTTCACTGATCCTGATTTTTTTTTTTTTTACCTCTATCATTCTTTTTTAGATGTTTCTCTAGAAATTATCTCATATCTTTTTGAGGCAGAGTCTCATTCTTGTCACCCAGGTTGGAGTGCAGTGGCGTAGTCTCAGCTCACTGCAACCTCTGCCTCCTGGGTTCAAGCGATTCTCCTGTCTCAGCCTCCCAAGTAGCTGGGATTTCAGGTGCCCATCACCACGCTCAGCTAATTTTTGTATTTTTATTAGAGATGGGGTTTCACTAAGTTGGCCAGGCTGGTCTCAAACTCCTGACCTCAGGTGATCTGCCCGCCTCAGCCTCCCAAAGTGCTGGGATTACAGGCATGAGCCACCATGCCCGGCCAGCATACTTTTTTAATTCTAAAATAAGTACTCTTCAACAGTACCAGTCTTTTAAATGAGTCACCTTTTATGCAATATCATTTATATAAAGTAAAAACATGGCAATAAAAGCTTTCTAAAATGCTTCCAAACAGATGCTCTGATTTTGCTCTGCAGGCACCAATCAGAAGCATCATTTGCTAAAAAGAGAAAAATAATTGCATGCAAGAGATGCCACTTCACACCCCCAGCACCAGGGAAGGCTACAGAAGGCCAGAGGCGTGGAATGAAGTTGCTCCCAGTGATGCAGAGCGTGGCACTGGCTGGAAGCAGGGCTGCGCCCATGAGAGCTTCACACAGCGAAGGACGGGGAGAGAGTGACTTCACTGCCACGGTGGCCATTGCGGAAACCATCTCCCAGGCAACGGCATATTTGCTGAGGTCCCTCTCATTTCATAGCTGACTTTCAGGAGCTAAAAATTGCCAAGTTGCTTCATGGGGTGAGAGGAAGGAAAAGTCAAAACTGAAAGGTCAAGGAAACCTCTCAAGTGATAACATGTTTTAATTTTGCTCTAAAATAAAGCCTTCTGCTGCACTGTTTTCATCCTAAACGCTGCACCTTCCAGTTCTCTGATGACCACAAAGCAGAACTTGAAGGGTCAAATAAGGCAGTTGGGTTTGGCGGGGGGGATAAAAGGAGAAAGAAAGAGAAGAGGATTTTTAAAAATCTATAATATCTAATTCTCTCTTTAAACCGGAGCTGGGAACAACTTGAACACTCAAGATTCTCCTACGACTGTTGCCCAGCTGAACGTGTCAACTAAAACAACCTTCTCATGTCAAAGTCTAGCTCATCTGTCCCTAAGATTTCCAGTAAGATGTGCATACTATGTATGCTTAGACCCGAGACCAAGCACAGCTGTCGTTTGGGAAGGTGAGAAATGAATAGAGTGTTTACTGCACGCAGGTATTTCTAATCTCCAAACAGTTTTACAAGACAGATTACTGTCTCAATTTCACAGCTGAAGAAACTAAGACTCATCTAAGGTCATAGGATTTAAACCAGGGATTCTGCTTTCAAGTTCAGTGTCCTTTCTTCAACACCCCACTCCTTGGGGAAAAAATATCTTTTTTTTTTTTTTTTGAGGCGGAGTCTCGCTCTGTCGCCCGGACTGGAGTGCAGTGGCCGGATCTCAGCTCACTGCAAGCTCCGCCTCCCGGGTTTACGCCATTCTCCTGCCTCAGCCTCCCGAGTAGCTGGGACTACAGGCGCCCGCCACCTCGCCCGGCTAATTTTTTGTATTTTTAGTAGAGACGGGGTTTCACCGTGTTAGCCAGGATGGTCTCGATCTCCTGACCTCATGATCCGCCCGTCTCGGCCTCCCAAAGTGCTGGGATTACAGGCTTGAGCCAAAAATATCTTAATAGCCAAGATAATTTCTTCAATAAGTCAATTTCTCATTAAGAAAACTGGCAACAAAATCCAAGGCTTTGCAGAGAGCTCATGTGGAATAAAACAGAAGCTAAAGACAATTATTTTAGCACAAGCAGACAGGAGAAGCAGGAAGCAGCTGGGGCTCAGCACCGAGAACAAAGCAGTCCCAGAACAAGGGCGCACAAAAGCCTGGAAATCAGAGTTCGTGGTAAGAGAGAGGAGGAGAAGGAAGACAGACATGCAGACGAGATGTGGGCAGGGCTAAAAGAAGCTTCAGAAAATCAGAGAGGAGATGGAGAACTGGAGTCCCCTTGATTGGGTAAAATCACCTCCTCAACAGACACACATCTCGCTGCCCAAGACACTCAGTGCCCACCTGGGTGCGGCTATCGCTAACCCCAAGAAAGCAGAGGTGATGTCCACAGGTCCTGCTTGTCAAGCGTCAGTTGCCCCTTCTTTTGGAAAGAATTATCTGGCTTTCATTTGGGGAATCCCCTTTCCCCACTCTCAGACATGTGGTCAGGTGAGGTAAACGTCCACCCTGGGGCCAGTGGTGGTCACATGAACTGACCCAGGCCAGTCACAGAGTCCATCACCCAACCTCAAGGTGTAGGAAGAGGCTCAAGATCCAGAAGAGACCAGTGAGACCTGCCCATCCAGATGGGCTGAGAACCCGGCACTGCTGGGGTCATCCTATCAACCCACAGACAGCTGGCCTGAAAGGGTCACCAAGCAGCAGATACAGGAGACGGCAGCAGGTTCCTGATGGCAGGTCCAGCCACGCCCAAGGCCCGACCTACCACTGGACTTTTCAGATGCAATACAAGCCAACACATCTCCGTTTCTGCAGTCCGAGCTGAGATTCCACAGCAGCCACACTACGAGCCCGACTGGCACGAAGAGGCCCACTGTATTCTCCTGCCCAACTGAAAGCCACAGACTTCTTCCATAAGGCCTCCGGGCAGTTACCATGTGGGCATATGGAGGGCCACGGCTTCCTCATCATAGTGCCCCACCGCCAAGAGGCAAAGCACCACAGCATGACAAATGCGCGTCCTTCCACCCGGCTGTGATGTCCACCTGAAAACCAGGCACTCACCTGATACACGTGGAATGCATTTGCTGCCTTGCCCCGGAGAAACACGGACGGGATCCAGACATTGATCAGCGCCCGGTTTGATCTATAACCAAAAGAGAGAGAGACCAACATTGGACATTTTAACTTACAAACCAATAACAAATAAAAAAGAGGCAAGGAGACAATTTTCTCCTCTACAAGGTATTATGCACAAGCAATTTATGACAACATCACACCTGATGGCAAGCTAAAGGACAAGTTTAAGTCTTATCACCGAGCCTGTGTCTCTCTCTCTCTCCATATACACACATACACACACACACACAACCTGTACTCTGGAGCGAGAAAGAGCTCCCTTCAGTTCTTACTGAGTGATCTGGCCCATAATGTATCTGAACCTCAGTCTCCACATCTGAAAATGAGGATAATAACTGGAAGCCCCAAGGACGCGATCACAGGAGGTCACACACAGCAATGCCCAGCGTTTCTGGAGTACCCAGCAGTCACGCTGCCTCCTTACTGAGCTGACTTCAGACCCTGAGCCCATTTTAAGATCAGACTCCACAAATGAGCTCAGGAGACCAACACTCATGGCAACAAGGGTGACAGCTGTTTAGGATGGGAGGAGGGAGGAACAAGAGAAAATGACAAGTTACAAAACCAGGCTGATGGGTACAAATACCTCTCTTTCAACTTTTCCAAAAACACCGTGTATATGGGTCCAGTACACCAAGGTTTAAAGTCAAATGCAAAATAATTTACTGAGTACCTGCCATGAACGGTTCCATGCTTTTACTTATAGTAAAATCATTTATTTCTCACCTCACATGGGCTATTTGAGGCATGTTTAATAGACACTTTGGTTTTGTGATTGTTTTGTCTTCTGTGATGACTTTAAACTTAACTTGTAAGTCACTATCACATTTGTACCTGGCTGGATCCAAATTACACAGAGCTAATAAGCTGACTGTCCCTGAAACTTCAAGATCAATTGTAGTAATTATCAAAACGGCACTGCAGCATTCTGGAAGGGCTGTAAGGTCCCAGCCTTCGCCTCTAATTAGAGTTGTTTCAGGGCTAAATGCTTTCTCCTGAGCTCTCCTTCTCTCTAAAGAGCAGCTCATAAAAACTCGCCAGCCTTCTGGGTTTGGAACACAATTTGAGACACCGATGATGGAAGATTCCATGACTCAATGTTCTCACAACCTCTAGAGTAAAGACCATTTCATTTTCACAATGAAAATAACCCTTCAGGTAATGGGTCTCTCCTGAAACAGCATTTCTTCTAATCTCTGAGCTGAGAAGCTGACCTCCTTTGAAGGGTAAATTAAACCCCATTGACCACTTCCTCAGGGCTCAATGTACATTGCAATTCTGAGCCATCAAAACTGGTTTGTGTATCTAATCACTTTCCTCCTGGAAAGGTCCCTGAAATTGTACTAGTGCCTAGAACATTCTCCTTTCATTTCTGTGGTAGGCTACAAAGGCAGAAATATAACTAGCACTCTGGTTTTTAATAACTTTTCTGGATTGGTGAGGACTGGACAACCTCCCATGGTTAGAGCGAGGATACCCCAGTCTGGGTTAGATGGTTCTCTCTTTCAGTGCATTGACCACACTGTATCAGAATTGATTGTTTAAGGGACCATCTCCCTCCTAGGTGTTCGTTCATTTGTTCATCCTTTTGTTCCTTCACTCACTCATTAAACAAGTATTTATTGAGAAGCTACTCTGGGTACTGGAGATAGAGGAATAAAAGAAGCAGACATAGCCCTTTCCCCATGGAGCATTCAGTTTTAATATGGGAGACAGACAAATCTCCATAAAATTTACTCTGTTGTGGGCTGGGTACAGGGGCTCACACCTGCAATCACAGCACTTTGGGAGGCTGAGGCAGGCAGATCGTCTGAGGTCAGGAGTTCGAGACCAGCCTGGTCAAGATGGTGAAACCCTATCTCTACTAAAAATACAAAAATTAGCTGGGCATGGTGGCATGTGCCTGTAGTCCCAGCTACTTGTGAGGCTGAGGCAGGAGAATCACTTGAACCTGGAGGCGGAGGTTGCAGCGAGCCGAGATCACACAACTGCACTCCAGCCTGGGCGATAGAGTGAAACTCCATCTCAAAAAAATTTTTTTTTATTTTTAATTTTTTTTTTACTCTTTTGTGGTCAAGGAAGATACTTTGGATAATTTCAATTTTTAAAAATTTATTAAGACTGGTTTTGTGGCCTAACATATGGCCTTTCCTGGAAAGTTATGTGTACTTGAGAAGAATGTGCATTCTGCTGTTTGGGGAATGTTCTATATAAGCCTGTTATATCTAATTGGTTTCTCACGTTGTTTAAATCTTCTCTCCCCTTACTGATCTTCTATCTAGTTATCCTATCCATTACTAAAAGTGGGGTACTGAGGTCAACTCTTATTGTAGAGCTGTTTATCCTTTCATTTCTGTTGATTTTTTACATCATATGTTCTGAAGCTTTGTTGTCAGGTATAGATATGCCAACAGCTGTTACACATAAATTATTTACTATTATTGTAAGTGCCACCAAGGAATACTGGATCTAAGGAGAGTGACTTCCAGGGCCTGCTTTGGTCTGGGACACCAGAGAAGGCTTCTTTGAAGAAGCAATGTTTCGGCCAGGCTTTAAGGGATATTTAGAGTTAGCCAAGTTGGGGAAGGGAGGTCGAGGATGAGAAAGGTGCTTCAGGCAGGAGAAGAAGCATTTGTGAAGAGCGCTGAGTCTACACCAGCACTGCCTGGGTTTGAATTCCAGCTCCATTTCATCATCTGTGAGATGATGCCCATCTCTGAAGGCTGTTGTAGGGACTGAGTGGCTTAGAACAGTGCCCAGCACAGAGGCGATGCGGTGTACAACTGGTTTAAGCGGGTAAAATAATAACCCTAAAGGGAGAAGACCAAGTGGGTTACAGGAGTGGAACTGCCAGAGTGGCTGATGCAGGGAGAGGAGTGGCAAAGGCTGGGGACGAAGCCAGAGATGAGTGAGGGCCTTCCTCGCAAGCTCCACAAAGGATTTCGGTCTCCATGATGAGAGGGGAATGGTGCCATTGCTCCCTCCGGCTTTAGTGTAGATGAGTAGACTGGTTGGGGGAGGTTCCAAATCTCTGGGGAGAGACAACGTGGCCTGGATCAGGCAGAACCACTTGAGGGCAGGGACCATGGCTAATCGATCCCCTGTATCGGGGACCTGCCCGGACACCAGCCTGCAGCAGGACCTGGGTGAATTCTTGCTTTAATAATGAGTGCTTCCAGCCTCGTGTCTGGGACTCCCCTCTGTGGCTCTCTCCTGTCTTCCCAGTTTCTTCCCACCGCTGCCCTCCACTGGACTGCATTCCAGGAGCCTCTTCATGCTGTGCTCCCCCCGCCCACAAGCCCATGGCAGGCAAATTCACCTTTGATTTTCATTCGTCACCTCTCACCCAACCTCAGCCTCTCCACCCTATCAACCTAACGGCCACCTCCACCCCCGACCTCAGCAGTTGCCCCAACACAAGTAGCCCTGTGATGCCCTCACGGCTTTCATAATCTCACTCTTACTGCCACCACAAGCCCCGCAAGGTTCACATCAGGACCTTCACCTCACAGATTAGGAAAGTGAGGCCCAGTGAGGTCAAATGGCTGGACTGATGCCTGAGATTTCAATGCAGGCCAGCCTGGTTCTGAAGAAATGCTCTTTCCAAGGCCCAGCCCTGCCTGCTCTAGAAGGGGCTTTTCTTCCCAAGGGGTGCTGAACTTTAAACTCACCAGAGCTGAATGAGCGAGGAGAGAGCTTATCCAATTTCCTTTACCAGCCTAAGGGATCTATTTGTCAAAAGCCCAAGAAATCCTGAACAAAAATCAGCTGAGTGCAGTGGCTCCTGCCTGTAATCCCAACACTTTGGGAGGCTGAGGTTGGTGGATCACCTGAGATCAGGAGTTTGAGACGAGGCTGGTCAACAGGGTGAAACCCCATCTCTAGTAAAAAATACAAAAATTAGCCAGGTGTGGTGGTGTGTGCCTATAATCCCAGCTACTTGGAAGGCTGAGGCAGCAGAATCACTTCAACCTGGTGGGCGGAGGGTGCAATGAGCTGAGATCGTGCCACTCCACTCCAGCCTGGGCAACAGAGATTACGTCTCAAAAAAAAAATAGTCTGATGACCAACTAACCTCTCCCTAGGGGTGCTCAGCAGGGGCACCAAATCGAATCTAATCCAATCAAAAACCCGACCAAGGCACTGACTACTGCTGTTTCCAATAACCCAAGGGCCTACACAGATAAAACAATGAGTGAAGTTGGTCACTTCCAGGCAACAGCAAAGAGCCGGGACTGTGGTCAACTGGACAGCACGTGCCCTGTGCTAAGGGGACAGCTTTTACTCAGCTCCAGCAGACTGTGGCTTCACAGGGACAAACAAGTAATTTTTAAAGAAAATAAAGGAAATTTGTATTTTTATGTGATAGCTTCCAACTTCTAAATGTCAGCCAAGAAAAAAAAAAGAAGTTTTTAAATACCCAAGGGGGAGATAAAACATATCTGAGGGCCGGACTGAGGCTGTAGGAGAACAACTCCTACTAGCTCTACAAGAACCTCATCAACCTGGTGTGGGTCTGAACAGTAATTTCTGTTTCCCTCTGTGGTCTTCTGGGACAGAAGCCAACAACAGAGTCCAGTTTCTAAAGGATCCCTTGTGAGCACAGGCTGTGGACTTACATTTCAAAATCCGACAAACTCTGGTCTTCGGACGTTTGACTCAAATCTCCAGGCACCTACCATCAGGAGAAGGGGGAGAGGAGAGAGAAAACGCATAATGGTTACCATGGTTTGCATAATCACAGAAGAATTCTGCCTCTCAGAGATCCCTGAGTATTTCCAGTTCAGAATGAAGTGAAAAAGCAGTCACTGGAAAACAGTAAGAGACTGTGTGGAGGGATGGTTGGAGAGGATGTTGCAGCAATAAAAATATGCCAGCATGAGAGATCTCAATTATCTTTAGGGACAAGGGACTGTTAATCCTATTGAGATAATCACAGGCATGTAAGAGCATGTAATTTTGGAGCGGTAAAGGCCTAATTAGGATCTGAGATGCAAGTTATCAGAGGTGCAATGGAAAAAACATCCATTGTCACCATGATGAACATCGCACACACAGACACACCCAGTAGGTAAACACAAAAGGCCAAAGTCACCCCCTCAACGGCTCCATCCTTTCCCCTCATAATGTATGAGCAATTTGAGGCAGCAGAATACGGCTTCTTCTTCTGACTCAGAAGGGCCACATGAGATAATGACTAGAGAAGAGAAACTAAACTGTGTGGCATGGTGGAGCCCACCACCAGTACCGCTTTAGGGGTCCTTACCACACACTGTGGAGGTGGGGGTGAGGGCAGGCAGGCATTCACAGGTACACGTGACCCCCAGTAAGCTACCCACCCTCAGCTCCCCCTCAGATAGGAAACTGATTCTCACAGCTGTCACAAGGATTGCAATTACTATGTAAAGCAGACAGCAAAATGCCCAGTAGTGGTAGACGTTCAATAAATGTTGATATTTTTCTCATACCGAGGGAATAAGCTTCTTTTTTTGATCTGCTAGAAATTAAATTGGCTAGAATTTTAAGAAGGAGGATCAAGACTAAGAGAAACCAAGTGGAACAGAGAAGGGTGAGGGGTAGTGAAGGGAAAAAAGAGGACACTGACTTCACACCTTTCACCTCTCGGGGTTCCCACACTACCCGCAATCCCCAGCAAGCTTCACAGTGAACTTGAGGACAGGTATTATTCTCCCCACTTTACAGATGAGGAAACCAAGGCTCAGGGAGGCTGTAAAACTTGCCCAAGGTCACACATTTAGGAAATGGATCTGTCCAACTTCAAAGCTTTTCTGCTATAAATCCTCAGCAAACAGGAAAAGTCAGCTAAAAGGTGAAAAAAGAAAGTAAGATTGAAGTAGTCTTGAAGGCTTCAAGAAGAAATGAAGAAACTGAAGGTTAGGACACATTAGAAGGCTCTCCTTCAATCAACAGTGGAGGCTGGGTGAAGTGGCTCATGCCTGTAACTCCAACACTTTGGGAGGCTGAGGTGGGCAGATCGCTTGAGCCCAGGAGTTCAAGACGAGCCTGGGTAACATAGCAAGATCGTGTCTCTCCTAAAAATAATGGAAAAAAACATTAGCCAGGCATGGTGGCACAAGCCTGTAGTCCCACCTACTCCAGAGGCTGACGTGGGAGCATCACTTGAGTCCCGCAGTTCAAGGCTGCAGTGACCTATGATCACACCACTGCACCCTAACCTGGGTGACGGAGCATGACCCTGTTTCAAAAAAAAAAATTAAGAGAATTTGTATTTTCTATTTTGAACTTTTCTGTACCTTCTACAATGAAGACATATTAACTGCATAACCATAAGCAGATATATATTACTTTAAGTGCATATCACATTATTAAGTAATCAAATACCCTTTCCACCTCATCCCACTCCATGCGTTTCACTCAAATCCAGAAAGCAAGGTGGCAGAGATAGTGCCTTCCAAACAGTTATGCATCAGGGACGGAAAAGGGCAAAGAAAGGGTTCTAAGGCCATGTCACCTTCTAGACAACACCCATTCTCCCCTTTTACATCCATGTGGAGCCCAGTAGAAATGGCCAGGACGCCGGGCGCGGTGGCTCAAGCCTGTAATCCCAGCACTTTGGGAGGCCGAGACGGGCAGATCACGAGGTCAGGAGATCGAGACCATCCTGGCTAACACGGTGAAACCCCGTCTCTACTAAAAAAAAATACAAAAAACTAGCAGGGCGAGGTGGCGGGCGCCTGTAGCCCCAGTTACTTGGGAGGCTGAGGCAGGAGAATGGCGTAAACTGGGGAGGTGGAGCTTGCAGTGAGCTGAGATCCAGCCACTGCACTCCAGCCTGGGCGACAGAGCAAGACTCCGTCTCAGGAAAAAAAAAAAATGGCCAGGACACCAGCAGGCCACTCCTCTTCTCTGTGTTTCCCCCTCAGCGCTGAGGCTGGGAAAGGCTCTTCTGGACATACTATGGGGATCAAGTGAGCAGGCTGGAGGGGGACTCACAGGCCATCAGGACACCAAGCTCCAATGCTACACACAATCGCCATCGCCTTTAAATGCAGCCTCATTCCCAAATGGAAGTGAACAGAGTTTGCACCCAGGAAACTCAATCACAAGAGCGTCTTGCTGTATCTACCCCACAGAGCACAGGCAGAAGGCAACCAAAAAGACCAAGGTGAAAGACAAGGCAGATTTTTTATGGACAGACATTAATCTACAATTATAGAAAACAAAGGGCTTCTTCAAAAATGACTAATTCTGGAACAAGGTATCTTTTGTGTAGGTAAAAGTTTCCCTTCAGGGGTGGTGATTTTCAGGGAACATTTTGAGTAGTGGATATGCGTACGCAGGAGTTGTTCAATCCTTCTGACTTAGAGGCTTTTCTTCTAATTACGTGGCATTATTGGGATCAGTAAACCAGGAGATTTTGTGTGCCTACATCAGTACCAGGGAGGCTGCTTGGAAAAAGAATTTGGGAACTTTCTAACCTCCGTGGAACATAACTTGATAACAAGGCCAGGCACTGTAGCAAATGCATGATAATAATTAAAGGCCGAGCTTACTCAACATCAAATTTTGTCTTTTCTCACTGTCTTTCAAGACTGGAGCTAGATGTTAGCTAGACTTGACAGCAGCCCTTTAGAGAGCTGATTTTACTTTATATTCTGGCAATAAAGAGTGTGGAGAAGAGATTATTTTGTAAGAAAAATCAACTTTCTACTGATACTGGCCACAAACATCCCCTGTGACCTCCTGAAGTCTGGGGAATCTTGGAGAACACATCCCTGGGATGCAGACTTCTCTTTAGTTTACCCTCGATATGGGGCACAAACCAGCCATCAGCAACATGGCTATCACCATTCACCTCTCCCTGACCCTGCAGAGAAGGCAGCTCACCCTATGCCTGTGGTCTGGGCACTCACGTGGCAGTCTTTAGGTGCAAGGAAAGGCAGATGCTGTTACTAGAGCAACAGAGCAGCCAGGATTCCTGAATCATGCCAGAGCAAACACCCTCAGTGCTGTACACACAAGGATGTGAAATGGAAGATGAGACCAACGGGGAATCCACTTCTGGGCTGCATCAGCAAAGAAGTTTCCATCATCTCCCCTGACTCGGGATTTCCTGGGTTGTTGGGGGAGGTGGGGAGCAGGTACAGGCCAGGACAACAGCTCTCTCCCTAGTCATGAAACTCTGACCCCAGTGCTATATGGAACTCTGACACAGGTCCACCCTGCCACTTTGACTGGCAAGTCCTCAAACCTGGGAAGACACTAGAGGTTCTGCCAAAAAGAATGAAAAGTATCCATTATGTGCTGAATAAATGTTTCTTTAAATAAAAAGGAAAGACAGAAGAGGGAGAAAAAAAGAAAATCAGCCAATTTGCCAGAGCCATAGAAAAAAAATTACACCTCCTCCCATTAGCACAATAAGGGTCTGGGTAAGGGGGCAGTGAAGATGAACAGGGAACCCTTATCACTGCAGCTGCCCTCACTTCTAGTCCTGAGGGGTGTGCAAGAATGACACCGCCACCACCAGTATCATCAAAGGCTGCCCACTCTACAAAGCTCTTCCACAGCGGGTGGGCAGAGGTGTGCTCCTGATTTCATGGGCAAGGACAAGAAAGATCACTGTGAATAAACACAGAGGAAATAAAGATGTCAGGACCCCAAATCAAATCTCTAAGTCTACTCAGCAGCCTCTCACTCAGCCTCAGTGACTTCAGGTGCTCAGGCTTTCTCCAGGTGGAGAAGCCACACGAGGTATTCTGATCAATAATCCCATCTGAGGTCCCAGTAGGCTGCCAGCACCACTGCCAGATAAATGAGAGCGCTATCTTGGATGTCCAGCTCAGTCAAGCCCTGGTCGATACCACATGATGCAGAAGAACCACCCAGCTGAGCTCAGTCAGCCCACAGAATCATGAGAGATTAAAAAATAGCCATTTTTTTTAAAAGCCATTAAGTTTTGGGGTAGTTTCACATACAGCGATATATACTCCATAAAAGTAACTTGCCTAAGGTAATTCGGCTAGTAAGTAGCATAGGTGGAGTCCAAATGCAGGTGGTCTGGCTCCAGAGCCTGCACTTCTAACTACTAAGCTATACGGCCTCCCACTACAAAGTCTCCGTTCTTCACATCTTGCCTCTGGGATGCCCAGAAAATGAAGTAACCCTATTCATACTCAAGAGCCTTAGCTGGTAAACGGACCTCTGATGGATGAAGAAAGTCTGAAAGGACTCAGTAGCTCCAAAGTAGACATATACAGATGTACAACTGGGTCTAAAACCTTGAGCCTTCTGAAAGCTTGGGGGTTTTCTGATTTTATTTTGCTGTTGCTACTGCAGGATGACTTAGGAGGCTTTGCCCCTAGGAAGTCCCAGGTCCTTTTCCATCTCTGGGTACACAGGTCAGCCTCCAGACTCCGAGCCTCAGGAACATAAGCTCTCAGAAACAGATGGAAATGCAGACGTTTTGAGTTCTAATCCTGGGCTTCCTCTGATGGTTTGAGAAGTCACTTGGCTTCCGTAAACCTTGATTTCTTCCTTGTCTACCTCATGACAACCAGCCTCTGATTGCCCTGTTCAAAAGAATCAACAAAGGCAAGGGGGGAGGCCAGCATGTGTTGAACAATTACTACGTGCCAAGGACTTCACGGTCTCACAGTAAATCCTCAAACAATCTGTGAAGCAAGTATTATTGTAAGCTACAGTTCCCTTCTCCTCTTCCTTAGCCTCTCTGTAAGGTTCGCTCTTTTCATGTGAGACTCAGCCAAAATATGAATTCCTAGGAGGCACCTTCCCAGACCACCAGAACTAAACAGTGTCTCCAATGCAACCCTCTACGTTTCACATTCCTCAGCCTGTAATGACTCCACGCTGGTTATCTGCAGATTGGAACCCTCCTTGTGAGCTCAGAGAGCTCTATATGTGCTTACCACACCCACCTGTTCACCATGACACACTGCAGCCTGGCCAAGAACCCAGCACATGTAGGCACCGAATTAACACACTGAATGAATGAATGAATGAACAAATGAACCATAAGATACACTATGTTTCCACCCTGAAATGCCAACAGATTTTTAGACTGCTTTGTAGCAAATTCAAAATGTTGCTGCATGGGAAGGACAAGATAGTTTGGAGACAAAAGAAAAAAATCAAAGAAGAGAATCTTATTTTCTTCCTTCTAATTACCAGGTTCTCAGATTCACTGCTCCAAAGAAAAGCAACAAGGAAGATGCTATGGAGGCAGCAAATCTTTGTTCCAATCATGAAGAGACAGCCATAATTTGTTTTCCAGAGTTGCTTTCTCACTCATCCCTGTTTTCAAATAGCCTGCCCTTATGCAATTAGCTCTCCCTTTTTACTGCCAAAAAAATGACAACTTTTCCATTCCACCAATGAGCTTGCTTTCTCATCTCATCTTTTAATAAGGAACATAATGGGAAATGGCACAGTTCTGTCTCTCAGCTTGGGTGGTCAAGCCAAGCAACAGGCTCAGGCCTGATGATATGATCATAAAGTCGGACTGGACTATCCATGCCCTTCAGGACAAAGCCAGTCCAGTTCTGGAGCACTTTCAGGGTACTCTGT
This sequence comes from Trachypithecus francoisi, assembly GCF_009764315.1. Lineage (NCBI taxonomy): Eukaryota > Metazoa > Chordata > Mammalia > Primates > Cercopithecidae > Trachypithecus > Trachypithecus francoisi. Next base: position 102,553,188 of record NW_022681460.1, read on the forward strand.
TAGTTTTTTCATTTGATTTACAAACATACAACTAGAGGTATCATATCTCTGTGGTTTTTGTTTTGTTGTTTTTGTTCTCTGTTCTCTGTGGTTTTTAAAAACAGCCGAGGTCAAGGACTTGCTAGTAAAACCTAGCAAGGTTTTACTCCTTTGCTAGGAGTAAAAACTTGGCAAATAAGAGCTTTAAAGAGTTTTTATTTTATCCTCTGGGCAGCCCTGAAACCTCACACAAATATAGACTACCACACTTCTGTGAATTAGTTTTTGACATATTTGTTTTTCCCAAAAGATAATGGGGGTGTCGAGGACAATATTCTCAGAGTCCAAGGTGGTAGGCAGGCACATCTGACTGCTCAGTGAATGTTCCCATTGGATGGATAGACAGGCGGATGTAAAAATGGACAGATGGATGAATGAATGGCTGGAGCAGGGAAGGGGTGGGAGGCAAAGGGCATGGGGAAATAATTGAACTTACTAATTCACTAAGAATGGACATCTACTTTCTTTCCAAGACATAAAGAGTGATGGACAACATAAGCACACAGATAAGGACACAAAGACATTTGCTGCAACACCACTTAGGGTAATACAAGCCTGGAAACAAGGAACAAAATGGTTATATAAAATACAGCACAGTCACAGCCAGGCTATGCAGCTACGAAAAGAACATCAGGCATCCCCTCTAAGGAGGAGAAGATCTCTAAGATATAAGTCGAATTACAAAAGCTAGACACAAAACAATGTGTCAGGTGAACTACTATCCTCATGAAGAAGTAGCGTGTCGGGAGACACACGTGTCTATATGCAGGAACCATTTCTATAAAGACACGTAAGAACCTGCTAGCCATGGATGCCTTTGAGGGAAGGCACTGAGAAGCAAGTGTCAGAGGACACAGGAGGATTTATTCCTATCTGTAAAACTTTAGACCTTATAAATTTTTACCACGTACATGACTTGTTAACCTTTCAAAAAATCAACATAACAATCACGCAATTTTAAATCAAAAGAAAGAAACTATCACGTCTGTGGTGGAAAGAAAATCAGAACAGTGAATGCCTCGGGGAGAGTGGAGGGGGGAACACCAGGAAATGGCATGAAGGGCCATTCTGGGGTGATGGTAAAGTTCTATGTGCATACTGAAGTATTTTGGAAGAAACATGTACCGGTATCTGCAATTTACTATGAAATGCATCCCAAAAAAGATAAAATGGACAGATGAATGAATGAATGGCTGGACGGATGCATGCATAGATGGATGGATAAAAAAACGATGATAAAGTACAGCAAAATGTTAATGGCAGACTCTAAGTGGTAGGTATACACGTGTTCACTGTAAAATTCTTTCATATAATTGCTTTTAAAATTTCAAGCAAAATGCTGGAAAGTTTTTGTTCCACCATGCTGGAAGAACGACTGAATTATCTTTCTACTCTCTGTACAGAATATGATGTAACAGTACTGTCTTCTAAACAGGCTATCAGAGTATGCAGCTTAAAAATGTAGGAGAAAAGGGATCAGAGAAATGTGCCTGATGGTTGATTAATTAAACTATGATGTTTGTCTGGATTCTGTGGTATTTGTGGTATGTATCAGCTCTTTAACAACGATAATTTGTAAGGCTGGGCATGGTGGCTCATGCTTATAATCCCAGTAACTCAGGAGGCCAAGGCAGGAGGATCGCTTGAGCCCAGGAGACTAAGGCCAGTCTGGGCAACACAGGGAGACCCCATCTCTACAGAATATTTAAAAAGTAGCTGGGTGTGGTGGCATGCTCCTGTAGTCCCAACTACTCATGAGGCTGAAGTGGAAGGATTGCCCTATCCCGGGAGGGAGAGGCTGCAGTGAGGCGTGATTGCGCCACTGCACCCCAGCCAGGATGACAGAGTGAGACCCCATCTCTAAACAACAAATAAAGATAATCTGTTGCGATTTACTTCCTCATTCTAAATAAGTGTTTTTTTGTTTGTTTGTTTTTCACTTTAAAGACTGAACAAGACTTGGGTCTGCCGGGCCTGAGCTCTGACTCAGCTGTGTGGCCGAGAATAAACCACTCCACTTATCTGGGCCTTACCTCCCTCCTGGAAAATGGGGACAATAGAAGCTTCCCTGGATAGGGTTGTTGGGAAGCTCCAATAGGATCCTGCAACATCCGCCCCAGCCCAGTACCTGGCGGAGAAACATTCTGGGCTCTGTGGAAACCCCTGCTGAGGGCACGGCGGTCTGGGTGTTGAGCAGCCCTCGCCTGGAGTGAGGGGCTGACTGCTCCATTCCACAAATGCACACTAGTTATGCCTATGTTTATTCCACAGATTTGCACTACATTCCACTCAGTAGTGAGACTCTCTGCAGGTGCCAGGGGAGAGGAAGCCCCGGGGCTCGCAAAGCATACAACCTACCGGGACAGACAGCCTCCACGCAGCAGTCAGCACAATTCATTAGACAGTTAAGGCTGTGAAAAGTCCGCGGAGGACAGGGATGGATGAGGCGTCTGGGAGGAGCCTGAAGCATGAGGGAGATGAGAATGGCTTTGGTCTGTGCTCCAACGGGGGAAACCTCTGAGGGATTTAAGCAAGAGAGAGTCTGGTCCAGCTCACACTTCAGTCACTCTGGCTGCAGAGCAGAGATGGGAGGCAACAGGTGAACCGCCAGGAGGCTGCGCGCATGTGCATACACACACACACACACACACACACACACACACACCCGAACTGCACACAAGGGGTAACATCCCAACTTTCTGCCATCCCCTTTATATCAACAGACTTTTAAGAATCACCTATAAGAAAAGCACAAATCAACAACTGTTAGCATCCCTCCAGGCTGAAGCTACCAATATAGAACTACTCTTAAGTTATGAGTTTTCAACCAGTTGGTGAAACACTCAGACTTACCGCAATGAGTGGAGAGTATTCAACTAACCCAAACTTGCTCCTGCTTCAGATGAGGGGAACAGTCTGAAAAGTAAATGAGCAGCCTTACAGTGGCTGGGGCCCTGGGCTCCAGGCTTCTCCTGCTTTGCCCGACATCTGTGGTGTTTTTAGCCTCTCCTCCCAGGTCCCAGGGTTTCTGGAAGATGTTTCAAGTCTCAGTGGCCAGAGCTCTTCCTGTGTTCTCCCTACTGACCCATGCCCCCTACTGAGTTGCTAAGGATGAGTTGCTCTTAAAAGGTTACACAAACATGATTTTTTTTTAAGTTCAGCAAACATGGAACAAATGTTCTTGTATTAGTCTGTTCTCACGCTGCTGATAAAGGTAATTATAAAATAAAGACTTTAATGGACTCACAGTTCCACATGGCTGGGGAGGCCTCACAACATGGCAGAAGGCAAGAAAGAGCAAGTCACATCTTACATGGTGGCAGGCAGGAGAAGAACAAGAGCCAAGGGAAAGGGGAAACTCCTTATAAAACCCTCAGATCTCATGAGACTTAATCACTACCACGAGAACAGTACGGGAGAAACCACCCCTGTGATTCCATTATCTCCCACCAGGTCCCCCCCACAACACATGGGAACTATGGGGGCTACAATTCAAGATGAGATGTGGGTGGGGACACAGCCAAATCATATCAGTTCTCATGCACTATTTCATCCTTAACTCCTATTGAACAGCCAGGGAAACTGAGGCACAGATCAACCAGATGATGCCAAAGAAAGGCAGCTGTGCAAAACCGAGAATCTGAACTGGCTCGCGCTACTGTTACAGTAACATGGGGAGTGGATGTAGGATTTCTTAAGACACATTACAATGCCAAGGAAAACTGGGATGTAAAAACTGGCCTGGGACCACCGAGCAGCATTTAACAGCACTGAGAGATATCAAGGATGTTTAAGCGGCAGCTCTGAGGGGCTCATCCTTGCAGGCAGGAGCAGATTTAGATATACCTGGCTTGATCTGCTAGTGATGCCAGCCTGTAAGAACAACAAAGGTACCTGCCTTTCCTGTTACCTTAAATGTCCTCTTGCAAAAAGAATATCCCTTACCAGCACTACGTGCAAATGTGTTACACGGAGAACCCTCCGGGGCAAGGACTCATTCATTTTTGCATTTCTGGCACCTAAACCCAGTACCTCTCCAAACTCTACATCAGGGGTCAGCAAACTATGGCTCCTGGGCCAAATCCAACCTGTTTTTGTAAACGGAGTTTTATGTGAACACAGTCACACTCAGCAGCCGGTTATGCATCATCTATGACCACTTTCAGGCTGCATCAGCAAAGTGGAGTAATGGCGAGAGAGAGAGCGTGACCCACAGAGTCATCTACTATCTGGGCATTTACGGAAAATGTTTGCCAATTCCTAACTGATAGCTGGAAAGATGTAGAAAAATTATTTGTAATTTCAGGGAAATCCATTTGTCTAGGTAGGGAGGAATACATCTTTGATCTCCATAGCTTTATAAAATGTCAGGGACTTGAGAATCAAACAAGGCTCCTGGCTCAGGATAGAGAAAGAATGTCAAGATGTTAAGGAGTCAGACATTTATTTGCACCCACTCATGTCATTCTTTGAGTAACCTGTTTCCCATATTCTACAGAGGCTCAGAGAGGCTAAGTGATGTGCCCACAGACACAGCAAGAATTCAAAGCCAACTGTGGCTGAATTCCAATTTGTGCTCCTTCTATAACACCTGCTCTCTCCCCCAGAAGAAACATGGGTGCAGAAAAAGGATCCGGGCTCACCTCCTCTGAAAGAAGGAAGCCCTAAAGCTCTGCACCTGCAAAACGTGGTGCCTCGAAAGGAAAGTGAAGATGCTCTGGCAATCCCAGCACGTGTATGTCTGGGTCATTTGCTGTTAACCACACGCATGGACTGTATTTTTAACATTATAAGCACAATGATGAAATTTGTGGATGAAAAGGCTCTGTGTTTGCTGCTGATTTGCAGATAAAAGCAAAACAACTCTGGAATGTTTCCTCCAGGGTTCTTCCTTAGAGTTTAATTTCCACCAGTCACAAAAAAGAATGCCACATCCCGGAGGCTCCTTTAGGCATGGAGGCATGGAGGTAGGGGAAGAATGTTCTCATAAAGCTCTTCACTGATTAGTTTTGGCTACCAAGGTCTCCCGGAGAAGATACAGGGTCTTAAGGTCAGATGCCTTAAGGTCAAGTAGACTCAGGCCTCAACACTTATTAACAGAAAATCTTGACCCTCAGAGTTTCCTCATCTGTAAAATAGGACCAGTACTCACCCACCACGATGCCTGCAACGTCCTGTTTGTAAAATGCCTGGCATCCTGCCGGGTCCACAATAATAAACACTCAGTAAAATGGCCTTTCTCACCCTCCCACCCCAGCCCCTCCCTTTCACATCCCTGCACTAAAAAGATAACAAATGGCAAGGGGAGTGTAGCTAGCTTTGACCTGAGCCATCGTCCCCTCAGCTCAGCTTGGATGGGCACCTGTTCTCCACTTCTGAGACGCCAGCATTTCTCCTCATCGCTCTCCCAAGGCTCGAGTGCTATTCCAAGGAGACCGGTGCTGCGGCCCTGGGAAGAATGGGGCACCAGAGCAAGCTGCAGCCTTCTCTCTCGGCCTCTCCTAGGCCATTCGGTTGTGTGATGAGGAACAAAGAGAACTGCTGCAGTCCCGCTTCCCTCCCAGTCAGTGCCGAGGCAGCAGGAATGGAACCGCTAACTCGGTTTCAATGGATCAGTAACGGGAATCTAGGTGTGGCTCTCTCTCTCTCTCTCTCTTATTTTTTTTTAATGAGACTGAGTCTCGCTCTGTCGCCCAGGCTGGAGTAGAGTGGTACAATCTCGACTCACGGCAGCCTCTGCCTCCCGGGTTCAAGTGATTCTCCTGCCTTGGCCTCCAGAGTAGCTGGGATGACAGGCGTATGCCACCATGCCCAGCTAACTTTTGTATTTTTAGTACAGACAGGGTTTCACCATGTTGGCCAGGCTGGTCTCGAACTCCTGGCTTCAAGTGATCTGCTCACCTCAGCCTGCCAAAGTGTTGGGATTACAGGCGTGAGCCACCACACCCGGCCTAGGCGTGGCTCTCTCTTATTTGCTCTTTCCTGTCTTCCGGAAAAGAAGGCTTTTTTGTTTCATTTTTCACCCTTCAACCCTTTTCTTACTGACACTGAGCAGGCATAGGCACTGCCACCTGTTTGGGAACTCATCTCACATGGAAAAAGCATCTATGGGTTTTCCATTCCCTGCAGTCTCAAGGTTTATTCATTTATTTATTTTTTAAAGTAGACGCCTTCTCTTGAACGGCATCTTACCAAGAACGCTGTGCTATTCGCCACAGTGTCACACTTGCTCTCCGGGACAGTGATCTGGTGGTCGGTGGACTGACAGCAGGTGGGCAGAGCAGTGAAGAGCGTGCAGGGAGAACCAGCCGCCCAGTTCACACTGCAAACTGCCTCCTCCTAGCTCTGTGAGCAGGGCAAGTGGCTCCACCTCTCCGCCCTTCTGCTTCCTCCTCCGTGGAATGAATATGGTAATTCCACCTCCCTCAGAGTTTGCAGTAAGGACTCAATGAGATAATTTGCATAAAGTACTAAGAAGAGTGCCTGAATCACCAGGGCGCTCGGCAAGTGTGACCTTGGCTATCATTATCTGGAAGCCGCACCAGCACACAAGGAGCCAGGAAGACTCCTTAGCTGGCTTAAGGGCTGATGAGAATGACCTTGGTCTTGGATCTCGGAGTTCAGAAATAGACCTGGATCAGGAGGTACTGGCTCAGAGAGCCTGAGGGTGAGGCAGGAAGACGTTTTGGTACCCTGGAGTCTCCCGGTGCAGGCAGTCCAAGAACAGAACTCTGCAGTGACGGGGACACCCGGCCAGCTGAGGCTGCCCCTGCCTGGGGACAAGGCCATGCACATTACGCTGGGTTCGCAGACATCATCTTCTGCCATCAGGAGATGTGATGTGTCCCTCAGTCCTCATCCCCACCTTTGTTCTGGAGCTGGTGAGGCCGGCGCCCAAGAGGCCGCACATCCCATTGGTCCTGGAGAACGCTGTCCATCTTGCTGCCCCGTTTCCCAACAGTAAATTCCTTCTGTATCCGTTATGTGGGAAAAACCTATAGAGTTACTTGAAAAAGGAAGCCAAGTGGCATCTTGTCAGGTCTCTCTGTCACTCTATGCCTATTATTGTGAGTTGTCCATACAGTTAAGTGGCCTAGAGCACACAGGCTTTTCCTTCGTTTGCATGTTTATTTGGGAAGTTGTGGGTACAGCTGATGGACAGAGGGTGGGAGGTAACTACAGCCCCTTCAAGCCACTCATTAGCTCCCGCAAATGTCACCTGGCAGAAAACAGAGACTGTGGGGACACAGACCGGGTGAGGGCCCTGAGTGCTGGCCTCTGCCTTCCTTCACTTCTCCCTGCCTTGACCTGGTGGCCTCTTCTCAGAGCCCTAGAGCCCTGTGGGACACAATGTGAATCCCACCGCCCCATGAGAAAAACTCCAACTCTTTAAGGATGACAATCAAGGTCCTCTAGGAACAACTTGACTGAGGATTCACTTCCTGCTGCAGGCAACATCCCCTCCGGGTTCTTTCCTTCCACAAGTCCCCAGATGTGTGTCTGCCAAGGTTTATTCTTTCAAAGCCTACAAAGCTCAGGTGTCCCCCAATAAGCAAAGACTTTAAAACTGATCATCCCTTCTCCCCTGTGTCCCCACAGAACTTTTTTCTTTTTCTTTTTTGAGACGGAGTTTCGCTCTTGTTGCCCAGGCTGGAATTCAGTGGCATGATCTCGGGATCACTGCAACCTCTGCCTCCCAGGTTCAAACAATTCTCCTGCCTCAGCCTCCCAAGTAGCTGGTACTATAGGCATGTGCCACCGTGCCCAGCTACTTTTGTATTTTTAGTAGAGTTGGGGTTTCACCACGTTGGTCAGGCTGGTCTTGAACTTCTGACCTCAGGTGATCCACCTGCCTTGGCCTCCCAAAGTGCTGGAATTATGGGTGTGAGTCACCGTGCCTGGCCTCCACAGCACTTTTTATATGTGTCCATTACACCACCGCCTACATTGCATGGAGATTATGGGTTTACTTCCTACTGCCCCAGAAGTCTGGGGGTCATGCAGACTTTCTAAGAAAGTTATGTAAACCCCAACAGGCAACCAAAGCAGAAATGGACAAATGGGATCACATCAAGTTCAAAAGCTTCTGCACAGCAAAGAAAACAATGAGCAACGTGAAGAAACAACCCACAGAATGGGAGAAAATATCTACAAACTACACATCTGGCAAGGAATTAATAAACAGACTATACAAGGAACTCAAGCAACTCAACAGCAAAAAAATCTAATAATCCAGTTAAAAACTAGGCAAAAGATCTGAATAGACATTTCTCAAAAGAAGACATACAAATGGCAAACAAGTATATGAAAAGGTGCTCCAATCACTGACCACAGAAATGCAAACCAAAACTACAATGAGATATTGTGTCACCCCAGTTCAAATGGTTTTAATCCAAAAGACAGGCAATAATAAATGCTGGCAAGGATGTGGAGAAAAGGGAACCCTTGTACACTGTTGATAGCAATATAAATTCGTACAACCACTATGGAGGAAAGTTTGGAGGTTTCTCAAAAAACTAAAAATAGAGCTACCATATCATCCAGCAGTCTCACTGCTGGGTATATACCCAGAAGAAAGAAAATCAGTATACTGAAGAGAGATCCACACTCCCGTGTTTACTGCAGCACCATTCGCAACAACGAAGATTTGGAAGCAACCTAAATGTCCACCAACAGATGAATGGGTAGAGAAAATGTGGTACATATACACAACGGAGTACTATTCAGCCATTAATGAAAAATGAGCCTGTCATTTAGCAACAACGTGGATGGAACTGGAGGCCACTATGTTAAGTGAAATATGACAGGCACTGAGAGACAGACATCTCATGTTCTCACTTTTTTGTGGGAGCTAAAAATGAAAACATTTGAACTCATGGAGACAGAAAGTAGAATGGCAGTTACCAGAAGCTGGGAAGGGTAGTGGAGGGAGGAGGGGGGAGGATGGTATGGCTAATGGGTACAAAAAATAGAAAGAATGAATAAGATATGGTATTTGATAGCAAAAAAAAAAAAAAAGAAAAGAAAAGAAAAAGAAAGTTGGCATATCTTTTTTTTAAAAATGTTACTAAGAAAGTTACTCATCAGGCTGGGGCGTGGTGGTTCATGCCTGTAATCCCAACGCTTTGGGAGGGTGAGGCGGGTAGATCACCTTAGGCCAGGAATTTGAGACCAGCCTGGCCAACATGGTGAAACCCCGTCTCTACTAAAAATACAATTAGCCGGGTGTGGTGGTGGGCGCCTGTAATCCCAACTACTTGGGAGGTTGAGGCAGGAGAATAGCTTGAACCTGGGAGGCGGAGGTTGCAGTGAGCCAAGATCGTACCACTGCACTCCAGCGTGGGGGACACAGCGAGATCCCGTACCAAAAAAAAAAGACAGTTACTCATCAGCTATGCTATTAACAGTGTTAATTCAGTGCTCACCGAACTGTCATGTATGTAATGAAGTGTTTAAGATGCTTTTTAAAATGATGTCCTTATAATGCTGTGTCTTATCTCAGAATACCCAAGACCTATCCCAGTGCTTGGCAACAGGACAATGATCCATGTATGTAAAGATCTCATGTATCTTTCCACCCCAACAGAAAGGTCTGGAAGGATAAGCTCCAAGCTCATCACAATGGTGACTTCAGGGGATGCAAATGGACGGTGGTGGCCAAAGAGATGCTTAACTTGATGTCTAAAGGCTTATACTGAGAATGTATTCATGTATTACTTGTATCTTCTAAACACATTTGTTAAATAATAGCAGCTGTGGTAGGTTGAATGGTGCCCTCCAAAAAGATATGTCCATATCCTAAGCCTCAGAACCTATAAATGTGACTTGTCAATGTGGAAAAAAGGGTCTTTGCAGATGTGATTCAGACTCTTGAGGTGAGAACATTCTGGATTATTCAGGTGGGCCCTAAATCCCATGGCAGGTGTCCTTATAAGACAGATGCAGAGAGGCACCAGGGAAAAGCAGGAGAAGGCCAGGTGAAGACAGAGGCAGAGATCGGTGTGACACGGCCATAAACCAAGGGATGCCTGGAGCCACCCGAGGCTAGAAGAGACAGGGAAAGACCTTCCCCCAGAGCCTCCAGGGGGAACATAGCCCTGCCACTGCTGGCACCGTGATTGCAGATTCTGGCCTCCAGAAGTGCAAAGAAATAAACTTATGTTGTTTTAAGCCAGCACGTTTATGGTAATTGGTTACAGCAGCCCCAAGAAACTCACACCGGCAGCTAATGTCGGGTAACTGCATGCCTAGCACAAGGCCCCAGGTTAAGCATTTTTTTATACATCATCCTCCTAAGGAGTAGATATCATGATCATCCTCATTTTACTGATGGGTAAATAGACTCAGAGAGTTGACTTAACTTGCTCAAGGGCACAGAGTTCTAAGTGGCACAGTGAGGACTGGAAGCAGGCAGTGTGGGCTCCAGAGTCCACACACTAGGTTGTAACTCAACTCGCAAGACCATGTCTGTGGGGTCAGACAGAGCGAGGCTCACACCATGACTCTGCTATCTTAGGAAAGCACCTGACCTCTCTGACTTTCACTTTTCTCAGTTAGAAAGCAGGAAAATATTACTTTCCTGCATTCTGAGTTTGGTGTCGTCTATCTCAGGGCCTCATGGTGCTCAGTAAATACCTCCTGAGTGAATGAGAGGCAGGGGTCAGGTAGGGCTGCTGTCTCCCTTGATGGGGAACCCGAGTGTTATTCAGATGGTTGGGTTTTGGAAGCTGCTTGAAGACATATTCCTTATGATGAACGTGATGACTTTAGGTACAAATCATTTTCTAAATTCATTTGCACAGCCGTATCCACTACTCTACAAGCTCTTAGAAATGCTGGATGTCTGGATGGGGTGGGTAGATGGATGATGGGGGTGGGGTGAATGGGAAGATGCATGATGGGTGGGTGGGTGAGTGGATGGATAATGGGCGGGTGGATGGATGATGGGTGGGTGGATAGATGACCGGTGGGTGGATGATGGGTGAGTGGGTGGCTGGGTAGATAGGTGGATGGATGATGGGTGTATGGATGGATGATGGGTGAGTGGATGGATGATGAGTGAGTGGATGGGTGGGTGGGTAGATAGGTGGATGGATGATGGGTGTATGGATGGATGATGGGTGGGTGGGTGGCTGGGTGGATAGGTGGATGGATGGGTGGGTGGGTGGGTGGATAAGTGGATGGATGATGGGCGGGTGGGTGGATGATGGGTGGGTGGGTGGCTGGGTGGATGGATGATGGGTGGGTGGAGGAATGATGGGTGGGTGGGTGGATAGGTGGATGGATGATGGGTGGGTGGATGAATGATGAGTGGGTGGGTAGATGGATGATGGATGGATGGATGATGAGTGGGTGGGTGGCTGATGGGTGGGTAGGTGGCTGGGTGGATAGGTGGATGATGGGTGGGTGAATGGTGGGTGGGTGGGTGGATGATGAGTGGGCAGGTGGATGATGGGTGGCTGGGTGGATAGGTGGATGGATGATGGGTCGGTGGGTGGGTGGATGATGGGTGGACTGATGGATAGGTGGATGGATGATGGGCAGGTGGATGGATGATGGGTGGGTGAATGGACAATGAGTGGGTGTGTGGATGGATGATGAGTGGGTGGGTGGATGATGGATGGGTGAGTGGCTGGGTGGACAGGTGGATGGACGATGGGTGGGTGGATTAATGATGGCTCGGTGGGTGGGAGGATGAATGATGGCTGAGTGGGTGGGTGGATGGATGATGAGTGGGTGGATGGATGATGGGTGGGTACGTGGCTAGGTGGATAGGTGAATGATGGCTGGGTGGATGAATGGTGGGTGGGCGGGCGGGTGGATGAATGGTGGGTGGGCGGGCGGGTGGATGATTGGGTGGATAGGTGGATGGGTGGGTGGACCATAGGTGAGTGGGTGGACGATGGGTGGGTAGGTGGCTGGGTGGATCGGTGAATGATGGCTGGGTGGATGAATGGTGGGTGTATGGGTGGATGATGAGTGTGTGGATAGGTGGATGGGTGGGTGGATGAATGGTGCGTGGGTGGGTGGATGAATGGTGGGTGGGTGGGTGGCTGGGTGGATGATGGGTGGATGGATGATGGATAATGGGTGGGTGGATGATGGTGGGCGGGAGGATGGATGGTGGGTGGGTGAATGGTGGGTGGGTGGATGGGTGGATGGATGGTGGGTGGGTGGATGGATGGATAGGTGGATGGTGGGTGGTAGGTGGATAGGTGGATGGATGAGGGGATGGGTGGATGAATGGTAGGTGGGTGGGTGGATGCTGGGTAGATGATGGGTGGGTGGATGGATGGATAGGTGGAGGAATGACAGGTGGAGGAATGACAAGTGAAGGGATGGGTGGGTGGGTTGGGGGGGATGAGTGGATGGATGATAGGTGGGTGGTTGGATGGTGGGGGGTAGATGAGAACAGTTTGGAGAGGTAAGTGGCCTTCCTCAACCTCAGATTCTCTAAGCCAGTACCCTCCTGATCCACTTATATTTCTGAACCCCTGGAACCAAGACCAAGGTCATTCTGATCAGCCCTTAGGCCAGCTAAGGACTCCTCCTGTGGTCTCGTGTGCTGGTGCAGCTTCCAGATAATTCCATTCTGCAAGGTAAAGAGATTAGGGTATTGGTAGCAGAAAGTAAGAGGGAATTCTTAGGAGTTCTGTCTACAAACACCAAGGGGTCATATAGCAGAATCTGCCTCCTGGACAACTTGCTCTGTGACATTCAATATTGAAGCCTAGCAGTAATTCCAAAAAAGTACCTTCCAGAAATATTCATATGTAAAAGTTAACACATGCCCCCAAACACACACACCAGTGCCTCCCATCATCATCAGCTAAACAACAGTCTCATCACTGCTGGGCAGGCCCCACTCACCGGGATCGATGACTTAGGAAGCCAATCACCAAAACCCTCAATTACAGCCCGACCTGTTCCTCACAGAGATCAAACCCAAGCAGCAGCCCTGCCAGAGAGAAATCAGCCTCATTTCTCATCTCTTCTGTCGATAAGCAATAAATGACAAAGTTCTACTAATTGAAAATGCCAGGCATAGTGCAATTTAACATCCCTTTTATAATCACCTCACTTTATCACTGCTTCCCCAATACCCTTTTGAAACTGATGACTCTTTGAGAAGATGTTTTTGGAACAGAGTCAACGCAGCAAAAGGGCACAGTCCTGGACCCACAGCCTGCCCTGCTTCTAACAAGCTGAGTGGCAGCAGCCAAGTCTTCTCCCTGCTCTGAGCTTCAATTTCTTCCCTAAAGAAAGGAAAATGGCTGAGAGTAGTGGCTCATGCCTGTAATCCCAACACTTTAGGAGGCCGAGGCGGGTAGATCGCTTGAGCCCAGGAGTTAAAGATCAACCTGGGCAACATAGGGAGCCCCCATCTCTACAAAAAAATTTTTTTAAATTAGCCATACATGGTCACAGCTATTTGGGAGTCTGAGGTGGGAGAATAATTTTACCCCAGGAGGGTGAGGCTGTAGTGACTCACCACTGCACCCCTGCTTGAGAAACAAAGACCTTGTCTCAAAAACAAATAAGTTCATTATCTATTTTTTAAGAAAAGGAAGAAAACAAGGGGCAGGAAAAGGAGGGGGACTATGGCTCTCTGCTGCCCCACCTCCACTCTCCTGTTGGGAAACCATCCTTCCAAGAGATGTGATCCAAAGGTGAGCACTAACTGATTTCGGCCAATCAGCATATCTTGTCCTTCTGGCCGCAGTGACTGGTTCAGGATGGGTCAATTACTCTCACATGGTTCAGAGTGAATCTGGGGGTTTCTGCTGGCAACTGTGGGCAGAGACTTGCTCTTTCTCTTAAGTCTAAACAGCCTAAGAACACTGCAGCTACTGCTGTTTCCTTGAGAGGACTGTGCTGGGGGAGTGAAAGGGAGCAGTGAGAACAGAATCAGGCCAAAATGGACCAGGTTTCCATGATATCCCAGGCCTCTGGGTCACCGTGAAGCTGACACTTGCTACTATGGTTGGCATGCCTGTCCCCTCCAAACCTCATGTTGAAATTCATTCCCCGATGTTGGAAGCGGGGCCTCATGAGCGGTGTTTGGGTGCTGGGGCCCAAGCCCTCTCGGCTCACTGCAACCTCCACCTCTCAGTTTCGAGTGATTCTCCTGCCTTAGCCTCACGAGTAGCTGAGACTACAGGCACACACCACTGCACCTGGCTAATTTTTGTATTTTTAGTAGAGACAAGGTTCACCATGTTGGCCAGGCTGGTCTCAAACTCCTGACCTCAAGTAATCCACCCACCTAGGCCTCCCCAAGTGCTGGGATTACAGGTGTGAGCCACCGCGCCCGGCCTCTATTAGTTTCTGCAAGACCTGGTTGTTTAAAAGAGCCTGGCACCTTCCCACTCTCCTGCTTCCATTCTCCCTGATGTGATCTCTGCACACAGCAATTCCCCTCTGCCTTCTGCCACGAGCAGAAACACCCTCACCAGATGCAGGTACCCAATCGTGAACTGTGCAGTCATCAGAATCGTGAGCCAAATAAACCTTTTCGTCACAAATTACCCAGCACCAGGCATTCCTTTGTAGCAACACAAAAATGCACTAAGGCACTCACCTACCTCTGGACTTTTTTAGTATCTAACATAACGAATTCCTTGCTTTGCAGAGGCCAGTTTGTACTGGGTTCTCTGTTTCTTCCATTGAAATCATCCTAACTAATACAAAAACCATGATCCCAAAGGTCTCATCCGGCTCCAGCATTTCTTTCATTTGTAAGATTTCTAACCATGCCAAGGCCTGAAAAGGAAAACCTAAATGAAAACCCTCAATCCCTGTTGCCAAGGAGCGATTGTGGGCTGTTCAAGGCCACAGACCATGGCAGTCTTCTCTTTGATCCCAAGTTCAAAGCACAGTACCGACAACTCGGGACACTGAAAAATTCAACACACATGGGCTAAATGAGTGGCTGAGTAAGACCAAGGTTTTGTAAACTGCAGGCCCGAGATAAGCTTTAGTTCTCTAATCAGCATCATTCCCATCACCCCCGTAACTACCATCAGCACTACTATCTGCTGAGTGCTTACTAGGTACTGGGCGCGCACAGCTCTGCACCTATTACCTGCCTGAAGCCTCATAACCCGCCCATCAAGTGATCAGGACCACTCACAAGGAACTATGCTCTGTCTTTCCAGGAGCCTGGAAGACTGACCCTCCCCACCCACCTGCAGTTAGATGTGTCTGTGGAACTTGCTTTACCACTGAAATAAGAGAAATGTTGCATGTAATTTCTGGGTGGAAGCTTTAAGAGTCAGAGTGTGCTTGGCCAACGTCTCCTGCCCCTCTGCCACAACCTGGGTCTGTGGGTGAGGATGGTGACAACACAGAAGAGTGGCCCAGCCAACTTCACAAAGGACAAGTGACGTGAAAGAGACAGAAATCTATGTGTTTTCTGTTCATGACATTATGGGATTGTTACTGCAGTGTAACTCAACTTACATTGACTAACATACTACACCCTGTTTTACAGATGTGAAAACTGAGGCTCAGAGACATAAAGCTCCTTGCCTGAAACCACGTAGTTACCGCAGCAGAAAGGCTTGTATAGGCCTGGAGAACACAGAAAGTCTGGCCATTGTTCCCCAGGTCCTTGATCCCGATCTTCACTCCGGCTGACTTGGGGCTTTCAATGGAAGTCTTGCCCGCATTCTCCTGGTTAGGAAACTCCAGATCCAGAAAAACCTCTGGACCTCAGAAACCAACAGCCAAGACAGAGTAAAATTCACAGAAATCAAGTTCCCCAAACCAACCCTCAAGACATGAAATTACAGACATGTAAGAAAATACACCATGTAGGATAGAATGGCGCAAACAGAGTAAAGAGAAGGGAAATAAAGCACATTGTTGAAGAAAAGGCCAGAGTGAGTCAGTCTGCTGAAACTCCTGGCATAGAATTTCTTTCTTTCTTCCTTCCTTCCTTTCTTTCTTTTCTTTCTTTCTTCTCTCTTTTTTTCTTTTTTTTTTTTTTTTTTGAGACAGAGTCTTGCTTTGTTGCCCAGGCTGGAGTGCGGGGGTACGATCTCAGCTCACTGCAACCTCCACCTCTCAGGTTCAAGCAATTCTCCCTGCCTCAGCCTCTGGAGTAGCTGCGATTATAGGTGCTGGCCACCACGCCCAGCTAATTTTTGTATTTTTAGTAGAGATGGGGTTTCACCATGTTGGCCAGGCTGGTCTCGAACTCCTGACGTCAAATGATCCACCTGCCTTGGTCTCCCAAAGTGCTGAGATTACCGGTATGAACCACCATGCCTGGCCCCTACCATAAATTTTCAATACAACCAATCAATCATTCCTACATAATCAATTGTAGGGAAGCAGTAATTCTGGCTGAGATGATTTGTGACCAAAGTGGAGTGCAAAAACGGTTATAAGGCTCACTTTGTCCACAAAATAACTAGTGATTGCTCTGCTTCACCTGGCATTCAGCCTGTGAGAACTCGCTCCGGGGGGCCAGTCAAGATGCCAGGGATGTGGTGTGGGGGTTGTCTTCAGTGATATACCTGTGGTGTGCAGCCTTCTAAAACAGACCCCGGTGGCTCTGTTTCCTGGTCCTCACCTCCTGGGTAATCCCGAGTGTGGCTTGGCCCCAGTGAATTCCCCCTCTGCCCTAATGAACAGATTATAGTAGAATATTGTAGAAGTCATGAAATGCCACTTTTTTTGTTGTTGTTCTTTTTTTTTTTTTGGAGACAGGGTCTCACTCTGTCCCCCAAACTGGAGTAGAGTGGCGCGATCTCAGCTCACTGCAACCTCTGCCTCCCAGGCTCAAGCGATTCTCCTGCCTCGGTCTCCCAAGTAGCTGGGATCACAGGTGTGTGTAACTACCGCCTGGCTAATTGTTGTGTTTTTAGTAGAGATAGGGTTTCAACATGTTGGCCAGGCTGGTCTCCAACTCCTGAGCTCAAATGCCCTCCACCTCAGCCTCCCAAAATGCTAGAATTACAGGCGTGAGCCACCGCTCCCGGCCAGAATGCTACTTCTAATGCTTAGACTACAAAACATCCTTACTCCTATTTAGTTGGGCTCTCTCTTTTGCTTTCTTTGGCCATGGTGAAGAGATCTGGGTAGGCAAGAAACCTAGGGTGGCCTCCAGCCAACAGCCTGAAAGGAACTGAGGCCCTCAGTCCAAGAGCCCTTAAGAAACCGAATCCCACCAACAACCACACGGGTTAGCTTGGACGTGGATCCTTCCCTAGCGGAGCCCTGAGGTGTCTGTAGTCACCAGCTGAGACTGCGGATGCAGTATGAGAGAGACCCTGGAGAGAGAACCAGCTGAGTGGCACCGGGACTCCAGGCCCACAGAAACTATGAGATGGTAAATGTCACTGCCAAATGTCGTTTTTCTTCTCAGTGTTGGGACAATTTCTTATGCGGAGAAAGACACAATCGCTAAATAGAGAGTTTCATTTAGCTATTTCTGGTGCTCGCACTTAATGAATCATTGGCATAATGCCAAATCCTTCCCAATGAGTCTATGGGGGCCAAAATAATGGGGGCTAAAACTGCAATCCATAGATAAAATCTAGAGGAGTGTTCCCCAAACCCCAGTGCATCACAAAGCATCACCAGGATTCTTGCCACACTCGCCCCAAATTGCACTGTTGCTGAATAATGTTGCCTTTTCAATCCGCTCATTTTTTTCTTTTTTTTAAAGACACGGTCTCACTATGTTGCCCAGGCTGGTCTCGAGCTCCCAGGCTCAAGTGATCCTCCTGAGCAGCTGGATTACACCACTCATCTTTTTTCACTTTTAACATTTACTTAAAAAGGAAAGTATGTATCACTCTAGCAAATAGAAAGCCAGTATCACTAGAAGGCAACTGAATCTGATGAAAGCCAAATGTGATTAAATCCTAAGTGTTAGTGGTTCTCAATCCCAGGAGCATCAGAATCATGCAAAACAATGAGGGGTGCCCAGGTCCCATCAAAGAGATTCTCCTGCAGCCGATCTGGGGTTGAGCCTTGGCATCAAGGCGTCTGGACGTTCTGAGTGGAGTCTACTGCAGCCGCGTCTAAGAGCTCGGAACTTCCCAGGGGCCGACGGCACCCTGAACCAGAGGCCCACACTCACTTTGTCAGGGTCTACAAGAGTTAAAGCTGGACTAGCACCAACCTGAGACCACACCAGCATGGCCGAAAGGAAAAGAAAAGGGGAACACCTTCCCCAGCAGAGCCCATATTGTTCAGCACCTGACCCTGAGCCACCTAACATCACGCTACTATCACCAGGGCTACACGCCTCACACTCCACAGACAGACCCGAGAGCTGCACAGGCGCATCTCTTTGGACAATCCTCTGTGGAAGTGACTGACTAAAATAGATTCTGAGCGACAGACATTTGTAGGTTACGGCATCTGGTGAGGGACTGGATTCAGTCATCGTAGCTCAGCTCACGTGGTGTCTCCTCCACCAGGCTGCAGACTGTGTGAGTCCGGGGGACAGTGATCAAGGCCTGCTCTCTGCATCGCTGGTGCCTAGGTCAGTCCCTGGCATACGGAAGACACTATTAGCATCCAACGACTAAACAGATGAAGTGTCATCCAAACTGGATCTTGGGGAATGGGCTAGAGACAGCCCACCACCCAGGGAAAGATGTGGTCTTCCAGAGGGGACCCAGAGGAGCAGGGACAAGCCTCTGCTAGCCAGCCCTTGCTCCTCCACCAATAGCCTCTCCAGTGAAGCCCTGGCTTATTCCAACAGCCACTGCTGAAGGCACCCGTTCTCTCTGTGACTGATGGATAATTTCATACCCAAATTGGAAACCATTTAAATTGAGACATCAGGAAAATCAGAGGCGGGCAACATATGATATCTCTTTATATTTGACAGCAAGTAAAAAATGAAAACAGCAGTGTTGACCATCTTGAGACAAATAAACCCACAGTCCCTTGGTGGTTTGTGGGGCAGGCACAGAGTGCATCATTTCAGTCAAATTCACCACGTGTGTTCTGGGCATCTGTAGTCAGGATGCTAAGGTAAGAAGTGGGAACTGAGGTTCACGCATTCAACAAATGCTTTATACCCTGTATCAGGTGCTGGGGACACAGTCATACACAAAATGGACCAAGAAGAGAGCAAATAAACAACTCTATGCCAAGTAGTGTTAGTATTGTGAAGAAAAATAAAGCAGGAGAATGGTATTTTAACCAAGTTTATGATATAAACTGATATTTTACTCCCTACTTTGGATGATTTAGAGGCATTTACTGTTTAATGTAAACCTCATACAACTCTCTTTGGTGGGCATGCCTAGTCCCACTTCAAGATGAGGATATGGGCCAGGCATAGCAGCTCACACTTGTAATCCCAGCACTATGGGAGGCCGAGGCAGGAGGATCACTCGAGCCTAAGAGTTTGAGACCAGCCTGGGCAATATAGTGAAACCCCATCGCTACAAAAATTTAAGAGTTAGCCAAGTGTGGTGGTGCATGCCTGTAATCCCAGCTACTCAGGAGGCTGAGGTGGGAGAACTGCTTGAGCCCAGAAATTGGAGGCTGCAGTGAGCTATGACTGCACCACTGCACTCCAGTCTGGGCAACAGAGCGAGACTGTCTCTTAAAAAAATTAAAAATACAAAGTGTAAAGAAACAAAGGGGAGGACATGAAGACTCTAAAAAGAGACTTATCAGCTCCATCTCATACTAGTCATGGGGACATGGAGACTTGGGGATATTACCTATCTTATCTGTGCCTTAGTCTCCTCATCTCTAAAATGGAGACACAAGAACCTACACCACTGCTTGCTACTACATGTACAGCTCATGGAATAGGATTTGGTACGTAATAAGTGCCGGTATACCTGTCTGCAGGTAGGAGTGTAAATGACACTCCCACTTATAAGAACTTCATTATCTCATGGAGAAGCCAAACGATACATCCATGAAACTAGCAATGAGAATATTTTGAACAAACCATGTCAATTCATACCATTCCCGCTGCCTAACAGGCCCATCTTCCTGATCAACTTGAACTCATCCTTAAAAACTCAAGTTAAACGTCTCCTCTTTGAAAGCTTCCATGACATACCCCAGCAGGTAATTAACCCCACCATTGTGCTATCATTATACTTGATACCTACAAAATTCTACTTCTTACTCATTGCTCATTCTTTCATTCAACTACTGTGCGTCAACATCCTGCCATCTGCCACGCCCTCATCAACCTCCACGGCAAGGATGTTTAGTACGTCTGTGTCTTCCACTGGATGACAAACTTCTTGGGAGACAAATTAACTGGGTGTAGCTCAACAGAACTAATTAACTAATGAATAAACAAAGAACAACGTAAGATTAGATAAAATGAGCGGTCCAGAGGGAAAAAGGATTACAGGAATTTAAAGAACATTGGAAACATACCTACCAAAACGCAGTATTGACAGGGCCACTAGGGGCTTTGTCAAAGAATGAACGAGACCTTGAAGGATGGGGAAGATTTGGAAGAGTGTGAAAAAGGAGGAAGTCGACATATATTCACGATTGAAGAATGTAAAGTCGCACACAATCTGAACAGTATAAATGATCCATTTTGTGTTAACAATAGATGTGTGTTATGCATGTGTGTGTGTGTATATATGCCTGCCTATATGCAAATGCATAAAAAATACCTGGAAGGGTATATACCAAATGCTTCATAGCAGGATCGCTAGGAAGGAACACTTGTCTTTTGTACTCTATATAGTTTTGCATTATTTATATTCTTTCAGAAATGTATTTTTATATTATTTATGTAATGTAGAAAAAATGTTAAAGCATGTCTTCCAAAACACAAATGGTGAAAAGGCAGAGCGACGGAAGTAGAAGGAGCAGGAAGAGCAAATGCTGAGGGACAGGACTCGGTGGAGAAATAGCAGACGGTAAGACATGAGGGTGAAGGCAAAAGTCAGGTCCTGCTTCACCATCTGCCATATTATTTTTAAAGCAAAGCTAAAAAATATCTGCGTTGCACTGCAGCACTGGGGGCAAGAGTTGGCTGCGAGCTTTGCTCTAACAGGACAGGGTGGCGATTCCCACAGGAGGCCCACACACTCAGGCTGGCATAGGCAATGACACCCTGGACGGGAGAAACGAAAGGAAGCCACTTTCCCAGAACAGAAACAAAAATCTGGCTGGGTGCAGTGGCTCATGCCTATAATCCCAGCACTTTGGGTGGCTGAGGCAGGATTGCTTGAGCCCAGAAGTTCGAGATCAGTATGGGCAACATAGAAAGACCCTGTCTCTACAAAAAAATTTTAAAAACAACAAAATTAGCCAGGCATGGTGGTATGCACCTATAGTGCCAGCTTCTCTGGAGGCTGAAGTGCAAGGATTGCTGAGCCCAGGAGTTTGAGGCTCAAGTGAGCTTTAATTGCACCAATGCACTCCAGCCTGGGTGACAGAGAAAGACCCTGTTTCTATTTAGGAAAGAGGAAAGGAAGGAAAGAGGGAAGGAAAGAAGGGAGGGAGGGACGGAGGGAAGGGGGGGAGAGAGAGAAGAAGGGAGGGTGGGAGGAAGGAAGGAAGGGAGGGAGGGAGGGAGGGAGGAGGAAGGAAGGAAGGAAGGAAGGAAGGAAGGAAGGAAGGATCAGTCTAAAGAAGCTTGAAGTTCTTCCAACTTTATCAAAATCCTTGGGTGATCCCCAGTGTCTGGCTGGCAACATCAGTTGCATTCCAAACCACAGTCACTGCTTTGGGGTGGACGAGGCCCTCCGTTTTCGAGTATCTGGGAGAACACCATTTGAACTCTGATGAACAAAATCACCTTCCTCAGAAATCAGGACTGCAGCTCTGCAGACCTCATGGGCAAGAAAGCCGCGTCCCAGGAACACTGGGGTGTAGGTAATACCAACATGGTGCCCACCCCTCAAGAAGAGGTCATTTCCAGAAGAACAAGTCAAGGGGAGCCAATAGCTTGGCTTTTTGCAACTAAATTAGGGATTCCTTTACCAAAACGTATCTATTCCCATCTAATCACATAACGTGCTGGTCGCCCAGGAAAAGAGAAAGCAATGAATCCAGGCACAATCTGCTCTGGTTCCCACAGACCAGCTGGCCAGGGAATCAAACTCCATGAAACACACAGCAAAGCAGCATTGACTTTTACTAGGAGATTATATAAATTCACTTTAGGGAGATGGGGAAGCCTCCTAGAACACGCCAGGAGATGCCCTCGGTGCTGCTCACTGCCTGGCCCAAAGGGCCTATGTGAATGATGGCCCGGGAGACAAGGAAGCAGAGATGTGCCTTTATTTGTTTTAAGACGGAGTTTCGCTGTCACCCAGGCTGAAGTACAATGGCGCAGTCTTCACTCACTGCAACCTCCACCTCCCAGGTTCAAGCGGTTCTCCTGCCTCACCCTCCCAAGTAACTGGGATTACTTGGGTTTGAATCCCATTGATCATAATGCATGCTAATAACATGCATACCAGGAAGGAGCAAAGAACCGGGGTCTTGAGATTCCTCCCTGTGGGAGAGGTGAGTGGGGTCTGGGGCAGTTTCCATAAGAGACAAAGAATGAGATCAGAGGAAGCTTACTTGTATTCAATAAGAGCAGGCCTTCTTGCACCAATAACGAATGTGGGTCAGGAGCTCAGAATTTTGATGAATCCACATCTGAGCACCTGGTTCAGATGAAATTCAAAGAACAAAGAGGCCATTTCAAGAAGGACTGGAGGGTAATTAAAATGAGAACAGGGGGCATGTGAGCCCCAGGAACATCCTGGTGGTCACTGCCCATCAGTTCTCCTACAGGTGAGGTTGTGAGGGGCAAACTCAAACCACGCGTTCACAAACATGCTGGAGAAGAGAAGAGAGGACAGGTGGAACAGAGGGGTGAAAAGCTGCCTTCCAATCCTGGCTTCTATTCCCTCAGGATCCATGGCAGGCAAGACCTCAGCGCTCTCCAAAGCAGGACCTCTGTCTCCATGCCAAATCACCATGAAGTGAAGCCAGAGAGACACAAGTCACACGAAATACAATCTGGGCTTTGACCTTTTCAAAGGCAGAGACTGTATTTGCCACATCCACTACATCTCCGTAGTCTGCCTCACACTGGGTAAAGCAGCCACACAAAATACAAGTGACTGACAGGCAACGTAATCCAGTGTGGAAAATGCCTCCCTCAACTCACAGCCGAAGTCGTTACATAGTACCAAGCTTCTAAATCTTGATTATTTTGCACCTTGACAATGCTTTCTATTTGAACCAGCACAGGACCGACTGTAAAGTTCAGCTTGCATACACTGCATTTGCCCACAGACACGAAACTCTGATCTTCAGGGAAGTGTCAAGTGCCACACCTGGATGCCTTGGACAACCAGACTCTATCCCCTCAAACCCTAGAGTCCAGACCCTCACGGGTCCCCGGGGAAACTGACGACCCATGGTGATGAGCAAGCCAGGTAAAGGATGAGAGTTTATCACAGGAGCATCAGAAAAGCAAGATCTGTGATTTTAATACTTCCAACTGCCCCCAGGTGCAAGAAGTACCTGCACGAACAGCAAGGAGCATGTGATCACTTGGGGTATTTGGCCATGGGAAGGAAAACACAGCTAGGCCCAAAGAGAGGCTTTTCTTCTCTGGATCTGAGAGGTTTAAAGTGGGTTCCACAAGCATTTTTCCAAATAATTTTGTGTCAAAGACTAATATTTCTGAGTTAAGCCTCTATGTGAGATATATTTTTAGTAGTCCCTCTTAAATGGCACTTTAAAAAATAATCTCCTTCAAGACGGCAGACGATTAAAACAGGGATGTCCAACCGCTGCGTTAAAAAGCCTCTTATAATTTGGAACACGAAGTTTAACGTTGCCGCGGGACAGCAGACAATTTGGTACTTGATCATTAGCTATGCCGCAAGCGCCACCCGGCAGAAAAATAGATTTCTTATTAAGCTTCCATACTTAAATAGCATCAGCCCTCAAATGAGATCACTCCCTCCAAAGGTTTTAAAGATACCAAGAAAGTCCCAGGGAGCATTATATTTTAAAGTGGATCTTATTACAAAACTTGGGATGGGGTTTTTCCATCTATCATCCCTGGCTATGAAATGACTCATCGTTCTCTCCCATCAGCTCAGTCATCTCAGAGGAAACAAGGTGCCCCAGGAAGCGCAGACGGCTCACAGCGAGGACCCACATGAGGTGTTGTTGAGCAGGACGGGAAGGCAGCTTTCTGGACAATGGAACGTGCTAGTGAACAGCGCGTTGCCAGAGATACTCCAGGTGCACACTCAGATGTATATGTCATATGCTCCCTGAGTGACTACGTGTTCCAGGCTCTGAGGGTGGGAAAAAGAAGACAACAGTCTCTGTCTCAGGGAAGCTCCTGGTCCACAGGAGAAAATGGAAAAGGCAACACCAAGTGGTGCTTCAGAGTGGCAAGTGCCACAGCACAAAATGCTCCAGCAACACTCATCAGGGGCCAGCCGTATGGTGGAAGGCAGGCAACGGCCCACTCCACAGGGACCCTCACAAAACACACAAGGCTTGGATGATGAAGGGCAGATGGAAAGGCTTTGTAGATTTTCAGGCAATTGCAATGAATAGCAATTATCACGGCAAAATGCAGCAATGTAAATGTTTATTAAACTGGAGACAATGGGAGAGCAGAAGGGAAGGGAGAGGGAGAGAGTTGCAACCAGAGAGAGAGAGAGATCAGGCAGGGGGAGAGACAGAGGAAATGGGGGGGAGGGGGGGGAGAGAGAGAGAGGAGAGAGAGAGAGAGAGAGAGAGAGAGAGGAGAGAGAGGAGAGAGAGAGAGAGAGAGAGACAGAGGCAAAGACAAAGAAGCAGAGAGAGAAACAAAAGGAGAGAAAGGGAGTGAAAGAAAGGCAGACACAAAAGAACAACAAAAAGAGAAGAAACAAAGATACAAAAACAGGAGGAGAAACAGAGAGAGTGGGAGAAAATGCAGAAGGTAAGAGACAGCCCAGGTGGCAGAGACCCAAGGTGCCTGGGAAAGGCAGTGCTGTTCAGATCAAACTCTGACCAGGCTGGTGAGTGGGTAGGAGGCCAGCTGGACCTGGGACTAAACACAGGCAGGCCCACTGCACCCCACAGCCACGCTATGTCGCCTCCTCTCCTCCAGGCCCTGCAGACTCCATGCCAGGGCAGGCTCATGAGATAAGGCAGGCTGTGATGAGCTCCCTGCTAGCTGGTACATCAATAAAAAACATGACACTCAATGGCCCTACCTTTCCCAAATGCACTCTTCGGAAAATAGTTCCATGACCATTTTCTTAGAGAGGATGTTCCTCAGGGAAATAATTCTGGGAAATAATGACTGCAATAGTGTTCCTTGGGGAAATCATTTTGGGAAATGCTACTGTACCTAGCCCATCCCTTTTGGAGAGTCATGGAAAACCCACAGTGTAGAAGACTGGTGTGTGACCCTTCAGGGAAATCCCACAGTGTAGAAGACTATCAAACTATCTTTAATCTAACATTTTTCAGGCTTACTGCATCACAGAACCCCAGTTCCTTTTTAAAAAATACATGAAGCAACTATGCAAACCCCCTACTCAATCAGTGTTCTGCTTTCGGGAAACTCTGCCTTCTCTAGATTACAACTTTCCAAAGAGCCTTTTTTTTTTTTAATTTTGAGATGGAGTCTTGTTCTGTCACCCAGGCTGGAGTGTGTAGCAGCGTGATCTCGGCCCAATGCAACCTCCACTGTCCGGGTTCAAGGGTGATTCTCCTGACTCAGCCTCCCGAGTAGCTGTGAGTACAGGCACACACCATCCTGCATGGCTAATTTTTGTATTTTTAGTAGAGACGGGGTTTCACCATGTTGGCTAGGCCAGTCTGGAACTCCTGACCTCAAGTGATCCACCTGCCTCGGCCGCCCAAAGTGCTGGGATTACAGGTGTGAGACACCATGCCCAGCCTCCCAAGAGCCTTTCTGACATAAACACCATGTGATGAGTATGCTAAACACACACACACACACACACACAAACACACACACAAACACAGACACACACGTAACTCCTGATGTATGAAGTGAGAAGGAGAGATAAGAAAGGGAGAGATTCACTTTGCAGATCAAGAATGGGCATGTTTGAGAGCTTCGCCACAGAAGCATCTTAATGTTTAAACCCATCCAGAGTGCTGTGCCTGGAGCACAACAGACACTAAATTTTGCTTGAAATTGGAAAACATAAAATAAAAGAGTGAGCAGTGTGGTAGTATGGAACAACAGAGTCCTGGGTTTACATTCAGGTGCTACCAAGAAGCTGTGTGCCTTTGGGTGAGTCACAAAACCTCTCTGTACCTCAATTTGCTCAGCTGAAAAATGGGCCTAATCAGAAAATTATAAGGACTGTCTAGAGGGTTCAAGGAAAAAAAAAGCACAACAAACACACAGCAAAGCTCTACCAAAGGGTGGTTCCCTCACCAAACAGACAAGGGAGGGGACGAGTGAGAGACCAGGGGTCGGGGGAAGGAGCCGACAGCATGGACACTTGGAGTCAGAGCAGTGGTTCCACTGGCAGTAAGTCACACCAAGCCAGGCCACCTTTTCTGCTTAAGTGGAGGTGATCAGAAACGGGACTAGGGACAGAGAAACAGAGCCTTGCCAAAGAGGCTGAAAAAAAGAGCAATCCAATGTCCATTCTATAAAGTGAGCTCGTGTTTGCATCCGCCAGGGGAACAAATTGCATTTAATGAGTGGGTTCATCTTTAGCTTTCACCGTGCTGTGCCTTTAATTGACCTCTACAACTTGCAGCCTTACAAGGTTCTATTTCCCTGTCTCCATTTATTATTCAAACTAGGAGCTGTTCTTCCAGAGTGTAATCAAATCCTGCTAAAAGGTAAAAATCTCCAGCATTCATTCACATCTTATACCAAAGGGGAAAAACATAATAAGAGAGTCCTAAAAATACTCACAGTAAAAAAAAAGAGAGAGACAAATTCAATCCTTAATCCCAAACTCCTTTTCCTTAAAAAGAAGCATCTTAGCTTAAAAGGATACACAGGCCAAGTTTGGTGGCTCACGCCTGTAATCCCAGCAGTTTGGGAGGCCAAAGCAGGAGGAATGCTTGATGCCAGGTGTTCAATACCAGCCTGGACAATGTAGTGAGATCCTGCCTCTACAAAAATAAAATAAAACAAAACAAAATAAAATATAATATAAAATAAAATAAAATAAAATAATTAGCCAGGCTTGGTGGCACACACCTGTAGTCCTAGCTACTCCAGAGACTGAGGCAGGAGGACTGCTTGAGTCCAGGAGTTTGAGGTTACAGTGAGCTATGATGGTGCCACTGCACTCCAGCCTGGGCAAGAGAGCAAGACCCTGTCTCTAAAAAAAGTAAAGTATATATAGTGATACAAGTTAAGCATTCCTAATCCTAAAATCTGAAATCCAAAATGTTCCAATGAGCATTTCTTTTGAGCATCCTGTTGGCACCCAAAGAATTTTGGATTTTGGAGCACCTCAGATTTCAGATTTTTTGGATTAGGGATGCTCAACCCACAAGTGTAATGCAAATATTCAAAAATGTAAAGAAATCTGAAACACTTGTGGTCCCAAACATTTCAGAAAAGAGCTACTCAACCTGTATCACAAAAAGATACCACTGAAAGGACACTAACCCTGCTCGTCTCTGTTTTCTGAATTCTCATTTGGTCTATGTGCTCAGCCTCTCTCTATGAAAATGAACTCATCATGTAGCAAACATTTACTGAGCAGCTACTACATGCTGGGCATGGTGCTAGGCGCGGGGGATCGGAGTCGGAAATGGGTCATGAGGGCCAGCACAGAGAGCACTGTTTCACTGGCAGAATCTCACAGAACCTCGCACTACGGTCAGCACCATGTTTATTCCCAGCAGACAGAAGAGGAGATTCGGGTTTCCACCTAAAGTAGACAGTCCTGACCCTGAGTCACTCGAATACCTGGGGTCTGGGAGGAAGTCATTAGAATGCAGTGTGGTAAGGGATCTAGGCCCCACGGAAAGGAAGAGAGAAGTAGCTGAGATTCCCATAATAGATGCCTCTCACAGCGAAAAGCCAGAAAAAAAAGCAAAAGACAACTCCAGGAGGAAAACTGAGCTGGAAACAGCCTTCTTCCTTCTGCCCTGGCTGTCTGACTCAAAGGAGATGACCAAAGCAAGCCTTAGGCAATAATGGGGTATCCCCTGGGGACCCCAGTCCAAATGGCGAGCTCTTCTGACAGCCTTCAGGCCCTTAATGACCGTTTTATTTGCTCCTCGCTTCTGGCCATCACAGCCTGCCGGAGGAAAGGATCTGATGCCATGAGAACTGCCTCTGTGTAAATGACTGTCTCTGTCCTGGAGGGCATCAGACTTAGGCAGAGGGAGCGTAGCACAGAGGAGAGGTGGGCTGGCATGGCCTGGGGGCCTACTGGTGACATTCATTAATTCACTCATTCACTCAATGAGTCGACCCACATTTACTGAACATCTACCGTGTGAATCACTGAAACCCAAAGGCAGCAGAAAGAAACAAAAACTTGCCCTTGTGGACGCAGGAGAGGTAACACTGAACAGTGATAAATCAATGTAACATTACATTAAGACAGGAAGGGAGAGACACATGTTGGCATCACAGTCGATATGGAAAATCTGACCTTGTCAGGGCATCAGGGAGGGTTCCTGAGGAAGCATGGAGCTGATAGGCAGCTCTGGCACTGAGCAGTGTTCCAGGCAAGGGAACCACAGGAGCGAAGGCCCTGAGTGGGAGGCAGCACAGGGCAGGAGATTCAGCACCCTGGGGGAGCATGAGGAGACGTTGGTGGGGCGGGGATGCAGTGACCAAAATCCTTCCGCAACTCAGTTGTTAAACTCATAAAAGAGGAAAATACTTCGTTTGTATGCCCAACACATTGTTGGAACTACATCGTGATGTCCAAAAGGATTATGGACCTCAAAAGGGATATTTCTGCAGCAGGTGGAAAAGGCTGGGAGAAGGTGGTCATCCTTTCCAAAGCCCCGAGAGTCTTTCAGGGCAAGATCTCTGGGTTTTCACCCAGTCTAACCAAGCCCTGTGGACTGCCAGCCAGCCTTCCAGTCTAAAGGGAGGATTTCATCTACAATGAGGATTTCCACCCAGGATGCTAGCCCAACATTACTGTAAAAACAAAAACGGGAAACCATGCAACATCCAACAGGGGCCTGGGGAAATCTATTATGGTTTTCACCAGGGAACAAGACACAGTTCTTAAAATGAACGACAGTTCTACTCGTGAAGTAAAATTAAAAGATCTCTAAAGCATACTGTTAAATGAGGAAAGGTAGGACACAGAAGAATGCATTTAGCAGGCTACTCATTATTAACATGTATAGGCGCCTGAAAACAGCATGCTGAGGCGTCACTCATATCTCCAAAACAGAAACCCAAGACTGGTAACAGCTACCGCTTCTGGGTAGGAAAATCAGGGGGTCAGAGACAGGAAGAGATTTATTTTACCCTTTTTTACTACTTAACTTTTTAGCATGGGGATGCCAAGGTCTGTCACGAATCTAAAAATTTTGATACTTTCCAACTGTTAAAAGCAAAAATATTACTATTAGTATATCCTATTGTACAATATGAAAAAAGTTAAAAAAAAAATAAATTTAAAAAAACAAAAATCTAATTTTTTAACTCAGACCCAGAACTGCCACTTCTCAGTGTGGGATGTTGGAAGAGTTACACCGTTTCTGAGTCTCAGCTTTGTCTTCTGCAAAATGGGCATCATAATAGTAATTACTATGAGGCCACGTGAGGATTAAATGAATTACTAACATTCAAGAGGGAAGCCAAATTTTTGGCTGATAGCAATTAATAAATATTAGCTATTAATATCAGTAGTTATTCATCCGTACTGGTTAATTGGGCATCTTTATTATTCACAATGAGAATGATACACTGATGTTGCTCTCCAAAAATTTATCTGCAGTGACAACAGTTACCTACATTTACTACTTGACACTCACAGGGTCAAACTGAACCTGTCCTAAGAAATGGGACCACTGCCTGGTTCCTGGCTGCCCACTGAGCCCCTCTCTTGCAAGGCTAGCCTTGGAGTAGGCTGGGACCCTTGGTGTTGGGCAGGGACAAGGGGGAGGTTGGCCCACCTTCAAGACCTACCCCACTCACACGGGGAGACAGGTCAGGGACAGGCCTCCATCCCCACATCCCATTGTCCTTTCTCAGAGGAGGCAGATTAGATGTTGCCCAAGTCTCTAATGTGCAACACGGGTGGCAGGGCCACTGCAGGGATGCTGGAACCTTGGCTGGGGGAAATGGGTAACACGAGGGGCTCCCTCTCCCATACCTGTTCCTGCAATTCTCTAGAGCTGGTATAGCTTGCAGAAAGAAAATGGGCTTTGAAATTAAACCTGAGTCTGAATCCCAGGCTCTATTACATACACACTCAGAGAATTACTGGAGCCTTCTCTGAACCTCAGTAAACCTGCAAAATGGAGATGATATCACCTCCCTGAAAGGGTTCTTAGTATATAACAGGTCCTTCCTAAATATGCTTCCCCTTAAGGAAACTCCTGCCTATCTAATTAAAGAAATCCACAAAAACATGTACAAAGTCTTGGAGCTGTCAGGAATTAGCGAGGCAAACTCAGTCAGGGACTGCACTATCAGGCTTTCAATATGGTGGGGGGTGGGGGGATGGGGATTACGTTTGTACACTGGTCCCACTGAAACAAATGGGGTCTGGTGTGAACTGGCACCTCAAATAGTGCTTTCCTAGACCAACGTTTATGAGCCTACTGATGGAAACACACACCACCACCTGTGACACTATTGTGGCCAAAAAAACCAAACCTGAAGCTCGTCAAGCCTCCAGAGTGAATGACCAATTTAAAGGAAAGGTAAGGGACAGAGGACCATGACAAACATCACCATAGGATTACAATTAGCAAAATCCTACCTGCGAAAACCTACAGTTCAAGGATCCAAGTGTCTTCCACAATAATGACAAAAAAGATAAGGGAAAAAAAGGAGAGATAGCAAGGGAATCTACAAATTAAAAGAGCCTGAAGAGGGGCACCAACCAACTGCACTATATGAACTTTATCAGGATCCTGATCAACACAAAGACATGGAAAACTCTTTTGAGCTAACTGGAGAATATTGAACACTGACTGGGTATTTCATAATATCATGAAATTACTGTTAAAAATAGGTGTGAGGCCAGGTGCAGTGGCTCACACCTGTGATCCCAGCACTTCGGGAGGCCGAGGTGGGCAGATCACTTGAGGTCAGGAGTTCGAGACCAGCCTGACCAAAATGGTGAAACCCCGTCTCTAATAAAAATACAAAAATTAGCCAGGCGTGATGGTGGGCACCTGTAATCCCAGCTACTCGGGAGGCTGAGGCATGAGAATTGCTTGAACCTGGGAGGCGGAGGTTGCATTGAGCTGAGGTCACACCACTGTACTCCAGCCTAGGCAATAGAGCACGATTCAGTCTCAAAAAAATAAATAAATGAAACAAAAATAGGTATGATAATGGTACTGTGAATATATTTTAGCAGTAAATATTGGGTATTTATGAATCAAAGTGTAAGATGGGTTGGATATACATCCAAATAATCTGAGTTGAGAAGTAACGAGCAGAGTATGAACAAAGCGAGAATGACCTTGAGTTGATTATTACTGAGGCTGAGTGATACGGACATGGGTTTTTGTTACATAATTCCCTGTGCTTTTACATATGTTTTAAATTTTCTACTTTTATTTAAAGTGAAAGATTAAGCCATAGGCTAGGAGGCAATATGTAAAATACATGTAACTGCAAAGGAGATATAAAAACAGTGAGAAAGCAAGAAAGTCAAATACCGTGCAGCAGAAAAATGGACAAAGGCTATGAGAAGTCAGATGTGGAACCCAGAACGGGGAACAGGGAAATGAAAAGATGGGCAACCTCACCTGTGGTCAGGGAAACGCAAGTTAAAGCCATCTCATGCAAAAAGGCACTGGTAGGTACGAGTGGGAAAACACAAACCATCTTCCTTCCGCTGTCACACCGCAACCATCAACGAAGACGACTTCTTGGGACAAAATGCGTGGGGGTTTCTCCCTACCACCAAACAATCAGTTCTGCAGCGGATACCAGCTGGGTGTCCTCTGATTCAGTTCTGACACATGTACCTGGAGGTAGCATCAGATCCCACAGGGTGAGGCTCAGTGCCACAAGACCGCTCCTCACTTCTGATGCCAACCACAAGTCCCAGGTTGTTTAACCTGTGCTTCTGACTTACTAGCGATAAAATGCAGATCTCACCATCCCCTTCTTGGGTTCCATTAATTTGCTAGAGCAGCTCACAGAACTCAGAGAAACACAGTTTCTGGTTTATGATAAAGGATATTATGAAGGATACAGTGAAGAAATGCACAGGCCAAGATATGGGAAGGGGTGTGGAGCTTCCATGCTCTCCCCGTGTATCAACCTCCAGGAACCTTCACCTGTTCAGCTACCTGGAAGCTCCCTGAATCTCGTCTTCCTGGGCCTTTTATGGAGACATCACTGGATAATCAAGATTAGCAACGTGACTGGATACAAAGGGTATGGTCTAAGACTAACAGACTGAGTGAGGAGACCCTGCAAGGCCTGTCTGTCCAGATCCTTCCTGGCTTCTCTGTGCAGTACTCTTTCCTCCCGGGCGTGGGGCTGGACCCCTTCTGAAATGGGGGTCTTGTGACCTACAAACAGACAATGTGGGTCAATTTCTTTACGGAAAGCAGGGGAAGAGCAGACTCCTGCCTTGGGTAGAAAAAGGAAGAGGTGAAAAGAGAGCAGGAGAAGGTCAGAGAGATTCTGTTTTCTGAGGCCTTCTTCTGAGGCCTAAAGTGCCTCCAACCTTACAACAACGGCTGTGGGAGTTACGGGCCAGGAGCAGTGGATGAAAACACAAATATATAAAATATCACAGCAGGGATGTAAAAGTATTAGCAGGAACTTTTGCACACAAACAGAGGGATAATAAATAGGTACTTTTACTTTATAAAATGGTGAATCTCAGTAAAGTTTAAGACGGCATACACTAAAACTCCGCAATTTCATACTTAGGTACTGACCTTAAAGAAATGTTTGTGTAATGGACCCAGGAAGTGATAACAGATGGCTGCTAATATCACAAAAAGATAGCAAACATTATGCATCTCCTGACAGAAAAAACCACCCAACAACAGTGATATAATCAGCAAAATTAAACCTGAATCCAAGCCTCTAATTTAAGGAAATACAGGAAATGAAGAAGCATATCGAATCCCACTACAGAGATACCATCAGCAAAATTGAGGTGGTGAACACCTCTGTAAGGCAAACCCAGTGTCTTCAGTAAACAAATTATGAGAGAGAAGGGGGTAGAGAGAGATGAGAGAAGACTCTATTGAAGAAAAGAAACCTAAGATAGTAGTGGATTCATAGAGAAACAAAGTAGAATGGTCGCTAAGGGCTGGGGGAGTGGGGAGCAGGGACTGAGTGTTTAACGGGGACAGTTTCAGTCGGGGAAGATGCAACAGTTCCGGAGAGGGGTGGTAGTGACGGCCTCACTATGTATGAACACACTTAATGCCACTCAACTGTACACTTAATGATAGTTAAAATGGTAAAAGTTATGTTAGGTATATTTTACCCTAATTCTTAAAATTTAAAGGAAAAGCAGCATAGACACATATTAACCAATCACAATGCGTGGGTCTCACGTAGACCCTGAATCAAAAAAACTATTCAAAGGTATGAGGCAATTGGAAATTTGAACACTGACTGTGATGGCATAAAGGAATTACTGGTAATGGGGGTGATAAGGATATTGTATTTATTTTTTCGTATTTTTAGAGATAAACACAAAGATGTCTATACATGAAGTAATACCCAGAATTTGATTGAAATGATATAGAAGGAGGAAACTGATGTAGATAACCTGAAACACAATTGGCCATGACAGATACCTGTCCACCCTGACAAAGGAGATACAAGTGTGCATGACACAGCCTGCCTAAATGTGGGCATTTTACATAATAAAGAAGTTGTAAAATGAGGAAGCTATTATACATCTGCACAAAAGGACAAGTGTTAGATGCTCATGGCGTTGTGGTTTGTAATAGCAAAATAGTGGAGACATCCTAAATGTTTACAAAGACATGACTGAATCAAAAATATTGCGGTATTTCATTCAACAGAGAACTACAGAGTCAAGCAAGCAAGTGATCTAGATCAGTGGATCTCAACCAGGGGTGATTGTGCCACGTTCTGAAATCCGAAGGACATTTGACGATATCTGGAGACATCTGTGGTTGTCAAAAACCTGGCAAAGTGAAGCCACTGGCCTCTAGTAGGTGGAACCCAGGGATGCTGCTAAATATCCCATAATGCTCAGAACAGCCCCCACAATAAAGAACTACATGATCCAAAATATCAGCAGTGGTGTGGTTGAAAAGCCCTGTACCTGATGTATGTGGATTACTCCTCAAACCACAATGTTGAATTAAAAGCAAATAAGCAAAGTGGCAAACAGATATATACAAAATTAATGTCATGGAGGTAAAAGTTAAGAACACAAAACCAAGATTGTTTACTGCTCATGGAGATTTATCCATGCAGTAAAGTATGGAAAGATGGGTCGGGGGACTATATGCCAATTTTAACTACAGATGAGTAGAAAGAGAAGCAGGAAATATTGCTTCAACAGAACTTGTAACATTTTACTTATTCTACCCCCTCCCCATAAAAAATAAATAGCAAATGTGGCAGAGGTGAATGTGGGCAAATCTGGCTGGTAGATGCATTGTTGCTTGCTCTGTTAGTCTCTGTGCTTTTCTCCTGGGCTGTGGGCAGCAGAAGCTGGATGGACACAAAGGGTTGGGGGAACACTCACCGGTCCCCGGAGATCGATGAGCTCCTGCCTCATCTGGGACACGAGGGCTTCCTTGGCCACCAGTGCCCTGTGCAGGCGCTCGTTGAACTCAATCAGCTCGCCATGCATCTCTGCCACCTGGAACACAAGCACCGAAAGGTGGGGCTTAGAGGCAGACATTCCCCAGGGACGGATCCCACCTTCTCTGGACTCTCCTTTCTGACACCTGTCAGCAAAACATCCTTAGGCTGTTGGGGCTGGAGTCAATGACACTGCTTACCTGTGAACCATGCAATCCACCTGTAAGCTCAATGTGGTTTGACCTGCTTCACACTGATGCTTCAGAGTCAACAGTGTGAAGTTATGGTCCAAATAAGACAGTATCAGATCATGTTTGGACCTTGGGCTTTTTTTCCTCTTTTTTTTTTTTTTTTTTTTCCTTTTAAATAAGGTCTTGCTCTGTCACCCAGGCTGGAGTATAGTGACACGATCTCAGCTCACTGCAACCTCTGCCTCCCAGGTTCATGCAATTCTCCTGCCTCAGCCTCCCAAGAGCTGGGATTACAGGCATGTACCACCACGCCCTGTATTTTTAGTAGAGACGGGGTTTCACTATGTTGGCCAGGCTGGTCTTGAACTCCTGACCTCAAGGGATCCACCCGCCTCGGCCTCCCAAAGTGCTGGGATTACAGGTGTGAGCCACCAGACCCAGCCTGATTCTTAATAAATGAATGCTGTTCTAGCAAAGGCTTTCTTCCACAGCTGACTTATACTTGTCAAGAATTTTGCTAACAGCATGAGAATAACTGACCATTTGGTTTATCAGGTCCTTGGCTCAGAAAATCAAGAAAACAGAACCAGAGCTTTATCAAGGTCAGTGACAACAATGGTGACAGATGAAATCACAGCAGTGCAGCTACCCTGAAGTCACTGTTTGCTCCCTGTCAGGCTAAATCCTCCCAGAGCGCTCTTTGCAGCTTCATCACATCACACTGGCTCTCTGAGGTGCATGTTATTATTCCCACCTTACAAAAAAAGAGACGGTATCTCAGGAATATAGGGAGTTTGCCCAAGGTCAAACACCTAACAAGGAACTGACGCCGGAGCCCTGGCCATGCGCTGCGGTCCTACCAATCCACTCTGCCCACAAGCAACCCATTTGGGCCTGCTGTGAGCTGCTGAATTTTTCCAAATTGAATTATTCTATATTCTCAGCTGATCCCCAATAAATAAAACTGGAGGTGGCTATAGACGGTCTATAGTTAAAGTACAGACTATTCAACTATAATTTACTTAAGCATTTTAGAGAAACGTGAGATGTAATCCTGCTACATTCTCCAAGAACCCTGAAGGAAGAATCTTGCAAGCATGTTTTAAGAGAAATCCCCAGAATGCGAGGTCAAGCCGATCCTTACCTAGGCCCTTAGCTCCCTACCCTTCCCAAGAGATCACCCCTCCAATCCCCCAGGCCTCGCCTATGCACTAACTACGCTGTATGCAGTGTAAAAACAATACCAGGCCACGTGCAATAAGTACTTTATATGAGCTATAGAAGACACCGTCAGAATAAAGGAGGGACACAGGGAAAAGCTTTGTGAAAAAACGGGTCACTAATGTGTGTCTTATCTCAGGAGGAATAAAAGGGAGCCCTCCTTTTTTGTTGTTGTTGTATGAAGGGTAAGTCACAGGAGAAAATCCACCAAGATATGAATGATAGCCGAAGGGGTATGTTTCCTTCTCATTCTTTCTGCTTTTCCTTATTTGAGCTCCCATTCTTCAGTGGGAGAAGCCACTGAGACCCTTTATAAAGAATTAAAATTCTTCATCTGAAATACAAGGGAGCCATTGTGCAATCAACATGAAGGATATCAGGCTTCCATTAACTTGCTCTGTGAGTTCCCCTCCAAAGGTACCCCCTTCTGTCCCTGAGGTACACAGGTTTTCAAACCAGTGTGAAATAACAAGTGAAAATGACACAAAAGACATTGCACGAACCATGCAATTAACAAAGGCAGAATAAGTCACTGAACCTTTCTGGCAGATTTTTTTCTTTGTACAGATGTAAAATTAATATTCCTTTGTTGCCTTATTCCTTTTGGATAAGAAAAGCTTGAGTCGATCGTCTTTTGGCCTTTAACAAACAAATACAGTATTGCTAATAATGCCTGTGTGCCCCACACACACAGAAATCACATAAACCCTCCACGAGCTTCCTCTGGGCTGTGAATCCATTCACCATGCAGCAAGCTGGAAATCCACAGCTGCTGATATTACTGCTAAATACCTGCCAATGTGCCCCCACAAAACGTGAGCCTTAAATAAATGCCACTGCCATTTCCAAAGCAAAGCGGGGTTTTGTGTTTTGTTTCTGTTTTGTTTTGCAGTGGGAACCAGAGTGTTACTGCAATTTTCCATAAATGCAGAAAACATCGAAACATCCCAGCTCCAAGTGGTGTTTACCATAAGCTGTCAAAACCCTGGTTCTCTTTTGGAGCCAGAAGATCAGAACTTGACCACATCAGGCAAATCTTTCATTTCACTGGGGAATGAAAAGGAAAACTCCGACGCAATTTAACAGACAAAATTTGATAAAAATAATTTCCAGAAACCATTAAAACTACGATGCTCATTGTTACTAAGCTAAGCTCTGAAACTCTGAGTTTTTATATTACATATCCCTACCTACAGC
Organism: Trachypithecus francoisi; assembly: GCF_009764315.1. NCBI lineage: Eukaryota > Metazoa > Chordata > Mammalia > Primates > Cercopithecidae > Trachypithecus > Trachypithecus francoisi. Next base: position 102,590,736 of record NW_022681460.1, read on the forward strand.
CATTGGTATAAACAGCTTTCATCTTACGTAAACCATACTGAGCTTACTGTTCCTCGAATAACTATTTCCAAACTCCAGTATAACTAGAAATAAATTCAGGAGTCAGAAAGAGCCTCAGAAGAGGGGAGAATGTGAGATCACAAATAGTTCCTGTTATCACAAAAATAAAAGTAGGCTGCACAACCACTGCCTCTTGAAATTTTTATTAGGCTTTGAGGGCACTTATGGATTCTCATCTGAACACCTTATTTTTCAACAGCCACAGAAAATAGGACAGAGAGAGAACAGGTGCCCTCCAATCCATTCTCCTCCGAGCAGGCACAATGATCTCCCCAAAGTAAGATCTACCATTGTCATCTGCTGTTTAATACTTTCAGTGCTTCCACAGCTCTAAGAGTAAAATCCAAACTCCTTCAAGATGCAGCCCCAGCCTTTCTCTCCAATCCCCTTTCTCCCTCTTGGGGTCTCACTCACTCACTCAGCCCCCACAGGCCTTCTCTGCTCCATACACATGCTGAGTTCTAGGAGGTCACCCTGCAGACAAGGAAGAGAAAGGTATGACCAATGGAGGAAACTACAGGTGCAAATGCTGGCACCAGAGGCTGGGAGGGAGGAGGCAGAGAGAGGTGGTGTAGGCGTCAGGCCTTGCTGCAAGATGGGCCCGGGCTAGATCAGTTACTGACAGTGTGTGTGTTCTGGTGCAAGCCTGTAGCTGTGCGTCTGTGAAATGGGCATTAAAAAATCACACCGGCCGGGCGCGGTGGCTCAAGCCTGTAATCCCAGCACTTTGGGAGGCCGAGACGGGCGGATCACGAGGTCAGGAGATCGAGACCATCCTGGCTAACACGGTGAAACCCCGTCTCTACTAAAAAATACAAAAAAAGCTAGCCGGGCGAGGTGGCTGGCGCCTGTAGTCCCAGCTACTCGGGAGGCTGAGGCAGGAGAATGGCGTGAACCCGGGAGGCGGAGCTTGCCGTAAGCTGAGATCCGGCCACTGCACTCCAGCCTGGGCGACAGAGCGAGACTCCGTCTCAAAAAAAAAAAAGAAAAAAAATCACACCCATTTCACCAGGCCACTGTGAGGATGGCAGGAGATGCCACACTTAGCAGGCTTGGCAGCACATTTAGGGCAGGATAAGTTCCCAGTAGATGAGAGCTGCTTTTATGTCATGGGTGATCATGACAGGAGACATGGAGGAAGTGGCAGACAAGCAGTTCTCCAGGGGCCAGGTGGAGAAAGGCCATGACGTGCCACACCAAGGAGCTAGAAATGCTGTGGGGAGCACTCAGTGTGCCCTGAAGCAAGAGCACCACAGAGCTGCTAACCATCTTCCAGGCACAGTGCTAGGATCTTAGGGAGGAGGAAGGACAGTCACACAGCTCACATCCTTTGACATTTGGTAAATTATGATAGAGTGACTCGGAAAGAAGACAGTGTGTCAGGGAAGGCCCACCCCTCCAAGAGTTAACATTCAGGAATCACTTTTTTTTTTTTGAGACGGAGTCTCACTCTGTCACCCAGCCTGGAGTGCAGTGACCGGATCTCAGCTCACTGCAAGCTCCGCCTCCCGGGTTCACGCCATTCTCCTGCCTCAGCCTCCCGAGTAGCTGGGACTACAGGTGCCCGCCACCTCACCCGGCTACTTTTTTGTATTTTTTAGTAGAGATGGGGTTTCACCGTGTTAGCCAGGATAGTCTTGATCTCCCGACCTTGTGATCCGCCCGTCTCGGCCTCCCAAAGTGCTGGGATTACAGGCTTGAGCCACCGCGCCTGGCCCAGGAATCACTTTTCTAATGAGCCTTGGCACATGCCAGGCAGCCTCCCAAGCCGTATCCAATGCCTATATCCCCACCAGGCACTTGTGTCCTGACATCACCAGTTTGAGAGTCTGATGTGCTTCCTTCTACCCTTAGTTGTATTTCATGAAAATTAATCAATCTGCAGGTAGCTGAGGAGGAGATTCCATTTTGACAACACTATGACAGTGACAAATCAAAAGCAAATGCCAGGTGGAGATACAATGACCAGGGCTGACACAGCCCCAAACCCAGCCCAGCACGGGACAGAGGACCAGGAACGAAGCCTTCATTCTCCAAGAGGCCCAAGGACACCATCTGGCCAGTAGAAGTTGTGGTTCAGAACGTGTGCTTGGAAGGTGCACAACTTATCAGTTAATGAGATGCAAAGACTTTGCGTCACCATCTGGGTTTCATCTTTTGGGCTGGAGAGAAGGTAGAAGATTCAGGAAGTTTAGGTAATTTGCCTACTTGGCAACGTATATCAAATTTTTTAAATCGCTCACCTTTGATTTGACAGATCATGGCTGGGCAGAAATCTTGCCTCTCTACTTGCAAGTGAGCTCAAAATACAAGCTTAGCTCCAAATGGCTAGGATCCACCTAAATGCCCATCTAAGGGGACTGGTTAAGTATCTCAAGATTCGACTACTCCCCTGCCCGCTGTTCCCTTGGCAGACAGCACGAATCAATCACTGCGCCCGTTCCTCAAGAAGATATCTAGGCAGTCATAACTGATCAATCAGTGTGTTGACCAGCAAGATGATGCCTATTTGGTAGCCCTGGCCTAAAAGATGGGGGAAAGCATCACCAAGAAGGTGACATTTGAGTTGGGCTTTGGAAAATGATGCCTTCGGGGCTTTAGGAGATGGAGCAATTCCTTCCAGCTGGAGTATCAGGAAACATGATCTCCAGTAATAATGTTGCTGTGAGAAAACTTTTAAGTCTGTGAAAATACCAGGAATTATCATAATTACCTGCCAAATCATGAAAGGATTATAAGTTTTTCAAAAACGCCTCTGGCATTTCGTTTCATATCAGAACATTCCCTCCATCTAATCACATTCAAGTAAATCATGCTTCACCCTCCTCCGGCTAACAAATTAGATGCTTCTTGATTAATTAGATCAAGACACTCCCCAAATTTCAATAGCAACTGAGGCTCTTTGGGTCACATACTCAAAACTCTCCAAGATTACTCACTTCAATGCCTTAGAATCTGTAAGTTTTATAAGACAACCCGTTTTCTGGCCCTCTTTACTCTGGTTGTGGGGAGGGGCCTGAAGCCTCTTTCTGTGATGATGGCATTGTACCTGTCTAGTTAAAAAGTGAACCTAGACGGCGCCCACTTTGCATTCACACGCTCCGGAACACCAACTAAGTGTCAGGCCTTTTCTAGGCATTAGGTGCACCAGCTCATATAATTCCTGCAACCCCCCTGCAGGGCGGGCATGCTTTCCTTACCAACGAGGCACAGAGAGGTTGGCTCATAAGCCTCAAGTATCAGGGCAAGGAAATGACAGAGTGAGGACTGGAACCCACACCTTAATGGCCCTACTACCTGTGCTCTTTGCACTCTATCTTGGATATGGTAGGAAGCTGATCTCTTTGGTGGTTAAAGACAATTCGTTTGTACCGCAGAGTAGAGGAAAGTGACATGGTTTGGACCCATGGCTCCCAACCCAAGCTGATCACTGGTCACCGGAAGGGCTTCGGAAAAATTTCTGGGTCTTGGCCCCTGAAATGCCGATTCAGTAGACTGAGGGCAAGGACCTCAAAGAATACTTTTTGAAGCCCGCATTGACTGTAATGATCAGTCAGAACTGACACCCACTGGCGAACACAAAGGGAGCGTTTCACAGACTCAGCTTTGAACGGCAGTTGGGCCATTCCCTACTTGTAGAAAACCGTTTTCCTGTTCCTCATTTGTAAAACAGGGATGTCACAGAAGCTCCTCCAGTTCTCAGCTCTCCACCTCTCAACTCTCGCTGATGGGAACAAAGCTACAAGCCAGAAGAAAACGGCATGAACCCTGCCTGCCCACAGCAGGATGGCGGTACAGTCATCCCTCGCTATCCATGGGGGATTGGTCCCAGGACTCCACACGGACACCAAAATCCACGGACACTCGAGTCCCTTCTATAAAACGGTGTAGTATCTACAACAGAACCTACACACCTCCCTCCTCCTGTATACTCTAGATCTTCTCTAAATTACTTGCAGTACCTGATATGATGTAAGTGCTATGTAAATAATTGTTATACCATATTGTTTAGGGAATAAAGACAAGGAAAAAAGTCTGTACACGTTCAGTACATATCCATTCTCTCCGCCCGGTATTTTTACTCCTCCACTGGTTGAATCACAGATGCAGAGTCGCAGATACAGACGGCCAATTGTAACTGTCAGATGCAGCGTTGCTACCTCAGTAATGACATGGCAAGTGCCACACACACACAGCAAGTGAGTCTACGACAGGGACATGCACAGGGTGTCCCACAAACTGGTGTGGGTGTGCCACCTGTTTTCTACCAGTGCAAGACCAGAGGAGGAAAGGAACTGGAAGCAAGCGTTTAGAAATGTTCCAAGCGCTTTCATATTGCTGTGACACACAGCAGCTTCAGGGCTCTTCTAGGTTGTTTTTTGGTAATTTATAAAAATATCAGTCTGCAATCAATTGAAAGTTTTTTTAAAAAGAAAACTGGTTCTCTGGCTGGGCGCGGTGGCTCAAGCCTGTAATCCCAGCACTTTGGGAGGCCGAGGCGGGCGGATCACGAGGTCAGGAGATCGAGACCATCCTGGCTAACACGGTGAAACCCCGTCTCTACTAAAAAAACACACACAAAAAAAAAAAACTAGCCGGGCGAGGTGGCGGGCGCCTGTAGTCCCAGCTACTCGGGAGGCTGAGGCAGGAGAATGGCGTAAACCCAGGAGGCGGAGCTTGCAGTGAGCTGAGATCCGGCCACTGCACTCCAGCCTGGGCGGCAGAGCGAGACTCCGTCTCAAAAAGAAAAAAAAGAAAAAAAAAAAGAAAACTGGTTCTCACAGTATGAGAAGCATTGACCTCTAAGTGCTGTGTTTGAAGCAATCTCTTGCATTAATAATTATGAAAAACAAGGATAAAAAAATGAAAAAAAGCCAAACTACAGCCACGTTTGGATAAAACTCAAGAGAGCTGAAAAGAAAAATGAGATGAAACCAATGCTAACAACACCGTCATTCTTTTAGCTGCGTATACAAGTTAAGTATCCCTTATCCAAGACGCTTGGGACGAGAAGTATTTTGGATTTTGAAATTTTTGGATTTTGGAGTATTTGCATTATATTTACAGGTTAAGCATCCCAAATCTGAAAATCTGAAATCCAAAATGCTCCAAAGAGCATTTCCTTTGAGCATTATGTCAGCGCTCAAAACATTTCAAATTCCAGAATATTTTGAATTTGTAGTTTTTGGATTTGGGATGCTCAACCTGTACATTGTCTTATAGTGTCCATTTAGCCTTGAAAACTAAGAAAACTAGAAATTTTAATTGAAAGAATGGGTGTCCTGACCAACATAGAGAAACTCCAACTCTACTAAAAATACAAAAAATTAGCTAGGCATGATGGCGCATGCCTGTAATCCCAGCTACTCAGGAGGCTGAGGCAGGAGAGTCGCTTGAACCTGGGAGGCAGAGGTAGCAGTGAGCCGAGATGGCGCCATCGCACTACAGCCTGGGCAAGAAGAACAAAACTCTATCTCGGAAAAAAAAGAAAAGAAAGAAAAAGAAAAGAAATAATAGGTGTCCAGATCTAGCACCAGACACAGAGTCACAGGAACTCCTCACGCAATTCCAGTAGCCATTGACCTCTTTGACCTTGGCACTGTGGGTCCAGGCAGTGACAGTGAGATCTGAATCCCAGTTATTAGGGCTCCAAAGCCCATGCTCTTCTCATCACATGGCCTTTCAGGCCACAAATAAATAACCAGGAAGAGAAACACGGTGCCCATTTGAGAGTGGAGGAAATGTGGACTTGCTGGGGCAAGTGGCCTGTCTAAAGCCATACAGTTTCTTTTATTCCCTAACAGAGCCACGACTACACACCAAGCTTCCTGCTTTTAATTCAGCACTCTCTGCTCCTCTACTGGGAGGCCACAAGACTTTTAAACAAGCTGAGCAATGGGGAAGTGTTCTGTAAAATGAGGGTGCTGTCTTCCTGGAGGGGCGATGGTGACAGTGGCGGGGGGGGAGGGCAGACTCAGGGGCACTCCCTGCGCACCAGGAATGTTCCACATCCTCTCCAAGCCGTACTCACCTGAACCCTACAACTCCCCTGGGAGGTGAGTGGTGTTACTGTCCCTAATTTTGTAGCTAAGAAAACTGAGGCACAGAAAGGGTGTGAAACTTGCCCAAGGCCACACAGGAAGTAACCAGCAGAAGTGGGATTCGAATTCCCAAGCCTGTGTTCTTGGCCACACTCCTCTCTCCTCCCTCTCAGCATATGCCACCAATGTGATGCTGAGCTGGCATCTCAAGGTATCAGTGAAGAGCAGAGGACGTGGAAGGGTGCTGAGCCACGGACAGAGGGCTGGGAGCATCTCGAAGGTAAGGGACACTGTCACGCACATACATACATATACACAGAGCCGGGGAAAGGAGCCGTCAACCCCACAGCGAATGACTGCCATTAGCAGGCGGAGGGGAAAAACCATGTAGGCTCTGGCTGCTCCCTCATCTCCCTCAGGGGGACCTAGCAGTAAGGGAAGGGGCACCGAGAATAAGAACCTCGGCCAATCCAACGCCAAAGGAGACTCCCAGAGAAGAGTCTAGGAGCTCCCCAGCAACTAGGGTAAGCCTTCTCCAAGATGGTTTCTGCTTCAGGTGAAGGCAACACAGAGAATCGCTTCAAACGAAAATCCCAATGTGAAGACAATCCAGGCGACTGGCAGACATGACTTCCAGATGTTCCATGTCAAGGAGAAAAATGAGGCCCCTGCAGGTCAAATCCACGTCCTGTCTACTCACTGCTGGGTGACCTTGTGTAAAGAATCACACATCTTAGGCTGGGCGCGGTGGCTCACACCTGTAATCCCAGCACTTTGGAAGGCCGAAGCAGGCAGATCACAAGGTCAGGAGATCAAGACCATCCTGGCCAACATGGTGAAACACCGTCTGTACTAAAAAATACAAAAAAATGAGCTGGGCATGGTGGCGCAGGCCTGTAGTTCCAGTTACTCAGGAAGCTAAGGCAGGAGAATCGTTTGAACCTGGGAGGCGGAGGTTGGAGTGAGCCGAGATCATGCCACTGTACTCCAGCCTGGCAACATAGCAAGATTCTGTCTCAAGAAAAAAAAAGAATTACACGTCTTTGATTCCTGGTATCTTATTTTTTAAATTTTGTTTTCCAGAGACAGAGTCTTATTCTGTGGCCCAGGCTGGAGTGCAGTGGGGCAATCACGGCTCACTGCAGCCTCGACCTCCTGGGTTCAAGTGATCCTCCTGTCTCAGCCTCTCGAGCAGCTGGGACTACAGGCATGTGCCACCATGCTCAGCTAATTTTTTTTTCTTTTGTAAAGACAGGATATGGCTATGTTTCTCAGACTGGTCTTGAACTCCTGGACACAAGCAAGCCTCCTGCCTCAGCCTCCCAAAGGGCTATGATTACAGGCATGACCCACTGCACCTAGCTCTAATTCCTGGTATTTTATTTGTCAAATGAGGATACTGTCACCTATTGTACATGTTTTTCATGAGGTACAAAGGGATGAAAGAGATCAGGCAGTCACCAGTACCTGCTATGATGAGGACACGATGTAAGAGAATGCGCACCTGCTATGGCTCTGACAGCGCTCTAAGTGTTTTACACATTAGCACACATTACAAGCCTGGGAGGTGGAGATTTACTCCCATTTTACAGATGAGGAAAACTGAGGCTCAGAAGGGTGACTTGAATGTCCCAAGTCATGCAGTCTGGAAGGGAGGGAGGTGGTCAGTCTGGCTCCAGAGCTCATGGTCCTGTGTCTACTATCTTTGGAGTCTCTCTTGTTTCTTTCTTCGTTCCTATCCTCCTTTTGCGTTGGTTCTGCTGTGTGGAGGGCTGGCCCCAGGAAGTTATTTGGGCTTGCCCTGATGAGTCAGGTGCTCTGGAATCTTGGGACTCATCCTCCTCAATGCTACACCATAAAGCTACCATGCAATAAATTCAACTGAGACCAGTGGGGCAGATCATCCTGAAGTGCCACCAAGCCAGTGCTGTGCAGGCTCTGTCTGCAGAGCCACTAAGTAGAGGCTTGTAAGTAACCCTTGTGATAACTTCACATTTCAAAGGCTCCCCTGATTGCCTCTGCAACAAGCCCCTCCGCACTCAGAACACTGAGATTGCGAGAGGTAATGCTTACACACATCAGGATGGGATTACACTTTAAAGAGGGAAAACGCCTATCACTAACAACAGATCAATTAGTAAGGGGACGCCTCTAAGAAGCAGAGGTTTAGGTAACTGTCATAGCTCAGCCACGGGGCTGCCGGGTCTCAGTCCCCAATGTTGGTCATCACTTCTCCCGACACGTGGCCTTTCGGAGAATACACAGGCAAGCCAGGGAGGGAGGCTTCACAGAGCAGCAGCAGCTGCTACCAGCCTGGAGACACTGATGCTCTCCTGCCCCACACCAACAGCCCTCCAAGAGCCAAGGCAGAATCCACAGAAATGACCATGTTACAATAGCAGCCGTCACCTTCCTGGTGGCTGTTTGACACAAATGAGCAATGACAGGGGAAAGAAAGCAAAAACAAAACCCTGAACCCCAGCCCTCTGCTGAAAGGTGTGTTCCTCTAAGAACAAGCAAGAGGCGCTGATGCAGCTGTGAGGGTCTTTAAGCGGGTTCTCCAATTCACACCTGTCCTGTGAGAGCAGTACGGGAGAGGGTGGGCCAGAGCCAGGCTGTGTGGGATTAAAACCCACTATTCCTTACTTCCTAGATGTGACTCTGGGCAATGTACCTTCACCTCTCTGGGCCTCAGTTTCTCATCCATAAAATTACATTAACAACAACGCAAAATTCACAGAGCTTTTGTGAGGTTTAAATAATAAAAGAAGTGCTTAACTCAGGGTTTGTCATATACGAAGTACTCCATAAATGTTAATTACCACGATTATCCATTAAAGAGGCACCAGCAGAAGCATCCAGTGCCACTGGTCCTGTAAAATCTACACCCTTCATGTCTCCAAGGTCTATCCCCGCTCCTCCATCCTTGTTGCCAAACCTAGGTTCGGAACCCCCTCCTACCTAGACAAACACCACCGCCTCCCTGCTGCCCCCGCCACCAGCTGATGCTCAAATGATCTTTCTAAAACCCAAGATCACACCCTTTTACTGCTTAAAACCCTTCAATAACATTTACAAACTAGACTGCATGATGTCTGCAATCTGCTTCAAAATACTACTGGGAGTGGCGGTGGGGGAGTGGGACTGGCTTGGGTTGGTGGCTGCGGAAGTTGACTGGCTTGGGTTGGTGGCTGCGGAAGTTGACTGGCTTGGGTTGGTGGCTGCGGAAGTTGACTATGTGCTGGGCACACAGAGGTGCATTCTACTATTCTGTCCACATTCACATTTGTCTACAATCCAAACTTTCAAAAAAATTCTTCAATAGCTTTCCACTAATTTTCTTGGCATGGTATAAAAGCAACTGGTGGGAGAGGAGGTGGGAGGAAAGGGGTGAAAACATTTCAAGAGAAGGACCCATATGGATGGAATGAGAATACGGCTGCACCCCCACCTTCCCACCATGCACACATCCCAAAATTCTATCCACCCTTCGCAATGTCACTCAAATCTCAGTTGATCTCCTTGCCCAACGCCTTCGATCCATTCATCTACCTCTTCCATAGATCATCCTCCGGTGGTAGTGGCAACAACAGTTACTGTTTTCTGAGCACTTACTACATGTCAAGTACATCATGTGTGACATAAAGGCTCTTTCGTGCAATAAAAGGGAGTGCCCTGACCAGCCACAGCCCCATGAGACCTCAGTTCAGGGAGTGGAGCACAGCTACATACAGCTCCCACGGGTCCCCACAGAGCCATAAAGCTTCTGTGCAGTGTACAACCTGCAGAACTGCACACAGAAGCCTTAGACATCATACTAGGTGCTGGTGTTGTTCCTATTTTATATGGGAGGAAACTGAGGCCCACAGGGACTAGAACACTTGCCCATGGTCTCATGGAGATGGCTGCAGTAGCTAACGTCCAGACCCATGTTCTACCTATCACATGAGGCTCCCCCAGAAGAAGGTGTAGCATGCACTTCTGCAGATGGTAATGTTTCCTGGGCAGTTCACAGCTCTAGCACAGAGCACAGAATCTTACCCAACTCCACGTGTGTTACCCGGGATCAGTGCCAAAGCCACTGACAACAGCAGACACTTGTAGGGCTTATTTCCGCTGCATTGATTATGGGAGGGTCAACAGAAAAGGGGGAAGAGGCCTCTTTCTGTAAACATAGCATATGAGGTGGTTTACTTAGTGCCACACAACGGGTGTAATTATAGTTCCATCACAAGCACAAAACCTGGAGCTCAGCTAGGCCTGTGAAAATGAGGCCAGAATTACTTTAAAGGGCTCTGCTGGCCTCTCCTTTCAAAAGCACGGTGGTTACAGGCTGGCTCACAGAGGGCGGCTATTGATTTCCCAGGACCTGGGAGTTAGAAGGCAGTGCAGCATTGGCCTCCTCTCCTCCCCAGTGCAGAAGGCCTTCTCCAGCCTGCCAGGCAGGCAGCCCAGGAGGACAAAGAGGAAGAGGAGGATACAGTGAGGCCACTGTCATTAAGAGCAAGCATTTACTGAGCATGTATTGGACGCCAGACCCAATAATAAGCCCCATCCTCGTGTTAACTTATCCATACGAGACCCGTCCATGGCTCCTCAAGAAACTTATCTTCAGTATCTGAAAATTCTCAAATTCATTCATTCATTCATTCCACGAACATCTATTGAGCATCTGTCATTTGCCAAGCCCTGTTTTAAACACTATGGATACAGCAGCAAACAAGAGAGACTCTTGCCCTCGTGGTTTCTACACTCTAGCTAGTGGTTCCACCTACACATTGAGGAAACAGAGGCTCACGGAGGTTCAGTCCTAGGCAAAGCAAACACTAAAGGTCATGGGATTGGAACCAGAGTCCTTTCTCACACCACCATGCTGGACAATCTCTCTCCGCTCTGCGGTTATTTTATAAACCCTCTCCCTTTGTGAGGTTGTATTAGTTCGGTTCTCATGCTACTGATAAAGACATACCCAAGACTGGGTAATTTATAAAGAAAAAGAGGTTTAATGGACTCCACAGTTCCACTGGGGAGACCTCACAATCTGGCAGAGGGCGAAAGGCACGTCTTATATGGTGGCAGACAAGAGAGTGAATGAGAGCCAAGAGAGAGGAAACCTCTCATAAAACCATCAGATCTCATGAGACTCACTACCACAAGAACAGTAGAGGGGAACCACCTCCATGGTTCAATTATCTCCCACCGGGCCCCTCCCACAATATGTAGGAATGATGGGAGCTACAATTCAAGATGAGATTTGGGTGGGGACCCAGCCAAGCCATATCAGAGGTCAACTGCACCTCCCTGCACAGGCCTAGAAGCACCAATTCATTTGCTTATTCAGTCATTCATTCATGTTTCTTCATTCATTCAACAAACATTTATTGAGCAACTGTGTACCAGGTACTGAACTGAGCTCTGGGCATCAGTGTGACAAGGACCCTGCCCCTGCCCCTGCCCTCACAGAGCTCCCTATCTCCTGGGGATCTAGGTGGCCAACAGTTCTCAGACAAAGTGGCCAGTGGCACAGCAGGAAGACTGAGGTCCCTGGAAACATGAAGGGGAGGCAGCTACCTGCCCTGGGGCTTGTGATACTAAGCTGAGGCTGGAGGCAGGCAGAGGTCAGCCGGCAGAACAGGTTCACACCCAAGCCCCGTCATTCATCTGCTCCCATTTCCTCGGCTATAAAGTGAGGCTTCATCGTGTCAAGCAGGATTGTAAACATGGTTAAGATGTGACTTCAGAGCAGCCAGCCTGGCACAGGGCCTGGGGCAGCTTCTTCTTATCCCCAAGAATTGGTTGCTGGACCCAGGAAGTTACTTAGTACCGTGAGGCTAACAGCAGCACACCAATTCAGAAACTTTTCTGGGAAATACTGCACCCTGAAGTGCTGCTTTTCCCTTTATTTTGCAAGGTGCTGGAAAGCACAGGCTTTCACATAAAGATGTAAATTCTGAAATTATGTGGCTCTTTGTCGTGTTCTAATGTCTTGAGAAATCAGTGGAGGCCGGTGTGTGTTTTTAATCATATTCCTTCCGAAGTAACACACAGAGACCTCCTGAATATTTCAACCACGGGCTCAATAAATTATGTCCAAGTTTCAAGAGAAAGTAAATGAAAGAACATTAAATTTTATGAGCATCAAAATGTTGTTTTCCTTTGAGAGTCTCTTTCCCATACCCAACAGCACTCCCGTAAAGCTGCCAAGAGTCCCCTTCAGGTAACGGCTGGCTCGCTCCTCCCAGGAAGGCGTACGCAGCTATTCATTCCTGCCAAGTAGTAATTCGTGAACACCAACACCTGGACAGAGGGAAGACTGTGCTCAAATGTGAATGAGCAGTGTAGGGTAGTGGTCTGGGGGATGAACTTGGAGCTGGATGGCCAGGATTCTGTCCCAGTCTGCCAGTAACTTGCTGGGTGACCTTGGGTAAGTCATTCAACCTCTCTGGGCCCCAGTTTCTACATCTGAAAAATGGTGGCCATAGGAGCTTCTTACATCACAGCATTGAGCCAATACACAACTAAAGCTTCGTAAAAGACACAAGGTTCTGATTCTTACAGCTTGGATTGACACACAGAACTGGGCACATCCCTACTACTTCCTTAGGCCCCACGGACATTACAATGGAAAGACGAGATGGAAGAGTTCAAAACAACAACACGGAATGTAAAGGGCTTGAATGTGGGACCACACTTCACTGGCTGTGTCCTACGAACAGGGACAGCCATTGTTTCTATACAGTTCTGAACACCCCTAAGCCTCGTGGTTTCACCAGCAACATGGAGACTGTAACCTCTTCTCTCCAAGGGACATTGAAGATATGACTGAGATCTTGCACCAAGCATACACTCTTGCCCTCAGCAGGCATGCAGCAGACATCTGTGACTTTTCTTCCCTTGCAGAGGGTAACAGGCAGTAAAACTTTTTCTCTGAGTGACTCATATCCCCATGACATACTCAGTGAAGATAACTGCAAAAGTATCACAATGCTTCCCTGCCTGGGCCACCCCCAACAGAGTGGCTCATCAAATGTGATCTTCTTCTGTTTTCTATTCAGCAGTCAGCATTACAAGACCACATCTACCTCCCAGAATCTGGGAGAGGTAAAACAATTCACGTTCTCAGCAGCATCTATGAAGCTGGGGTCTCAAGCCTAAATTTCTTTACTTCCTGGCACAAAGCACTGAGCTGGAAATGACCTGGCAGCTATGGAGTCACTAGCCCAGAGCTTCTCTAATCCCTACAACGGGAATGTCATGGAGACAACAAGTGGGTCCTTGTGGCCGAGATACTGGTGTTCACCATGCACCCTACCTGCTCCCCAAGCTTCCCAGCCCCCTCTGCACAACAGGGCACAAGCTTTTGACTCAGGGCCAACGAGCTCCACGTGGAAGTGACACATGTTTCTTCTGAGTCACAGCACAGGACTGCTGGTGTGGAACCCTGCACCATCCCTCCCCTGTCACACTAAGCAAGATAGCCATGATGTGGCTACAAGATGGGAGCCTCTGTCCACCTAGATTTCTGAGTCACTATGTAGAGCAGAACGGTCCCACTGTTGCCCTTGGGCAACCTATGCTGGACATATATGAACAGGAAATGCGTTTTTATTTTGTTAAAGAGCGAGATTGACGATCATTTGTTACTGTGGCAGAACCAACCCTATTCTGACACGTGTCAACTTGACGACCCTGTAGCTTTCCAGCTCTCTCACAATCGGCCTGAAAGTCTGAGGAAAGGCACAGAGACCAAAGATATCTGTTAAAGGCAGCTTTGCAACAGCCATAGGAAGTAGGTATCATGATATCCTTTTTCCCGGGAAGAAACGGGACTCAGACACATTAAATCATTTGTTAAAGGTCATACAAATCACAAGTGGTGAAGTCAGAATTTGAACCCAGGTCTATCCATCACAAGGCCTGTATTCTGTCTACTATATGGGCCCAGGAAGTACTTTCTAATGAATTTGTCTGTGAAAGCACCAAACACAATTCAAATCTCACTTTGGGCTCCAATCATAATAGTAACCACAGGTTGGATGCATTCCACAGGCCAGACATTCTTCTGGGTCCTTTATCAATATTCCTGCACTGTAATCATCATGTCCCTTCAAGGCATTAGGCCCATTCTACAGGTAAGGAAACAGGGGCCTAGAAGAGACTGTAGAATGAGTTCTCATAACCTGATGGTGAAGTAAATACAGGAAAGATGCTAATGGTGACAGACAAAGGATATGGGTCCCTTTAGTGGATGGAAGGCAAAGACTCCACATAAACGGCTATAAAGCGGGACACCGAGGAACACTCTCCACTGGAGGATCTCAGGCCTTCAAGAACCCACAAAGATGCTTCAATGCCCAAGATACCACATGTTCAGGGTGACCTAATCAGACTCTTAAAGATGTTTGCTGCCAGGGTTGTGAAAGACAGACGGGGGAGATCATCCCTTCTGGTCCCTCCCAACTGTTCTGGCAGTTCTAGCCTCTTATCTACCTGGCCACCAGGTGCAAGCTACTGGTAATAACCTCACACTGACCCCAAGTGGTCACTCTGCTCCAGATGACTCACAGACCAACGTTTCCAGAACTCCAGACACAAATCTGTTTTATGCAAAACCATGTTGTTCCCATTCTGCCTCCCACATCCCTCCATCCATCCATCCATCCCTCCATCCACCTACCTTTACTATTACATGCCAAGCACTGTCTAGACACTGGGGATACAACAGGGAACAAACAGATAAAAGCTCCTTCCTCCTGTGAGCTTACATCCTTGAGGCCAAGGTTAGGAATGACCATTGACTGAGGGACATTGTCTTTATGCCCCATTACAGAGAAGAGGACTTCAAACAAAATGTCAGGCTTCAATCGAAATTCTCCTTCCTTTGCAGAGTCTGATTCTACATCTGAGAAATTCACCAGGATTTCTACAGCTAGATTCCATTCTAGTTAGTTTCTCCAGGGAAGAACAGGAGGATGATGGAGAAGATGATGATGATGACGATGAAGACGAAGATGAAAAACAGAACAATTTTTGGCTAAGAATCTAAACCTGATCATTACATCCTGGATTTAAATCGAAAAGGTGATCTTCTCCAATTCCTCACTGGATGCTAAAAGACCCTTTTTCAGTGGCCCTCATGGTGAATCTCTCTCTTTTTCTCTCTGCCCAAGATGAATTCCCCTCTTTTTCAGCTAATGGAATCCTGCTTTTTCTTAAGAAACCACCTCTCTTCCCAGTGGTCTGGGGAAGCTGATCAAAGGCCCCCATTGACTGGTGGGCACGTGCTCTGACCCTGCCAATCACTGTATTTCATCCTTTGGCCATACTGACTGGTTCAGGGATGGCAGAAGACTCAAGTCAGGCCGATAAGAGTCAGTTCCAAGAATCTTGTTAGAGTTACTGGGACAAAAACTCTCTCTTCATGACCAGAATTGCTAAGCTCATAGGACATAAGCCTGCAGCTGCTAGGATCCATCACATATAGAGGGAGCCTTCCTAAGAGTAAAGACCACAGAAAAGAAAACAGAGAGCAACAGCAGGAAGAGAACATCCACATTCACTCATCTGACCTCTGGATGCAACCCTGCCAAAGGTTACACCAATCCTTGGATGTCCTCTTTTCATCAATCAAAAAGTTTCATTTTTTATTAAGCCCAGTTTGATTTTTCTGTCATTTGGATTAGAATCCTGACTCACAAAGCCACCAAGTAACTGCCCAGTTTCTGCTTGAACACCTCCCCTCAAAGAAACTCACTACCCCTCTTTTCTTTTTTTTTTTTTTGAGACAGAGTCTCACTCTGTCACCCAGGCTGGAGTGCAATGGCATGATCTCAGGTTACCACAACCTCTGCCTCCCACGTTCAAGAGATGCTCGTGCCTCAGCCACATAAGTAGCTGGGATTACAGGTATGCGCCACCAAGCCTGGCTAATTTTTTTTTTTTTTTTTTTTTTGTATTTTTAGTAGACACGGGGTTTCGCCATGTTGGCCAGGCTGGTCTCAAACTCCTAACCTCAGGTGATCCACCTGCCTCAGTCTCTCAAAATGCTGAGATTACAGGTGTGAGCACCATGCCCGGCCACCACTCATCATGAAACAGTGACGATGGCGCATGTCTCTTTCCACTGAATTCAAAGTTGTCTGTGTGTAGTCCTAGGACAGCCCATGACAGTCACAGCTAGAACAAGTTCAACCTCTCCCTCCGTGTGACACTCCTCATCTGGGGAACTCTAAGCTGCAGGGCAGCATCATGCATCCTCTATCTGGAAACACTGTTATGCTTTTCGGCCATATGTTGTTAAACATGTTTCTTTCAACATCTTTCAATCAATATTCCACAAGCGTCTCCCACGTGGAAGGTGGGCCTGGGGGTGGGGATGGGGTAGGGGGCTGCAGAGAGAGATTCCACAGAGTCTCATCTCCCAGGCCCCGCCATCCAGGAAGGCAACAGGTCAAGGATGATGTCCCTTATCAAACCAGCCATTTCTGATTTGCCCACGGGGATATGGTATGGGCTGTGGGTTCTGGGACACAGCGTGAATGCTACTGTGTGACTTCACACAAATTACACGGCCTTTCTGAGACTCAGTTTTCTCATCTGCAAGTGGAAATTTTAATGATACAGATTTCCTGACGCTGTGAGGAGACCGTGACACCCTCTGTGGGATCCTGTGCACAACACCTGATGCGCGATGAGAACCTAAGAGGGGATGAGCTTCCTTGTTCCTGGGAATACCTCCCCGTGGGGAGGCAGCCAAGGCAGGCAGTTCCTCTGCCGGCCCGGTCCCCGAGGAGCTTCCTTATTTACCCCCAGGGTTCTGAACATCCCCAGGGTTCTGAACAGAATGTACTTCCCTTCCTCACTCAACCCCAGGGCTCATGAGTTACCTCCACACTGCTTAAGAAAGTTCACTGGACTCCAACACTTTCCTTTTCAAAGAAAACAAAAGCCGTGCCTTCGGCAAACTGCAGAGGCAATGTCTGGCCTAAACAATTGAACAGCCTCCCACCTCCCTAATGACTCAGCCCCAGAACACTGATGACACATTAGGTAGAAATCTACTTCTGCTAAGAAAATAAGTCAAACACCAATTCCAGGATGCACTGACTACTTCCAAATTCAGGTGCGTCAGCCGCTGCGAAGAGAACCTGGATTCAGCCCAAGGACTGCAGCACTTTCAAGGTGAAGCGGCCGTGACAGTGCCATGGAAGTGTCACCCGACTGTTCCTCGGCCGCGGAAACTTCCACTTGCAACCTTTTTGCTTCTCTGGAGCTTTTATACCCAGGTCCTAAAGAGGTCTGTCCCAGACTTGAGACGATGAGGGAAAATGCGACAGTGGCAGCAAAATCAAAATCTCAGGGTTTCTCCATGAGGTCATTGTCCTCACTCGGCCAGGGCAACCACCCCATCACCGTCACTGAATGATAATCCTTCCCTTCGTCAATAAAATCTGGGGCAAATGGGCTATATGTTTGCAAGTATTATTCAAAGTCAGATTTGTGACCAGGCGCAGTGGTTCATACCTGTAATCCTAGCACTCTGGCAGGCTGAGGTGGGCAGATCGCTTGAACCCAGGAGTTTAGGACCAGCCTGGATAACATGGGGAAACCTCATTTCTACAGAAAATATAAAAATTAGCCAAGCATGACGGTATGTGCCTGTAGTCCCAGCTACTGGGGAAGCTGAGGTGGGAAGATCACTTGAGCCCAGGATGTCAACACTGCAGTGACCTGAGATCACACCACCGCACTCCAGCCTGGGTGACAGAGCAAGACCTACCTCAAACAAAAACAACAACAAAACACCCATCACATTGTGTACCTTAAATCCACATAATTTCCAGTTACCATTTATACCTCAATAAAGCTGAGAAAAGAAAAAAAATTAAAAGATCTACCTCCAGCAACTCTGGAGTCAGTGTGACATGAAAGGAACTTCTGGAGGGAAGACAAACCTACTTTTGCCTCCCAGCCCCATCACCTGCCAGCTGGGTGACCTTCAGAAGGTGACATGCTTTATGCAAACTCACTTTCTTGTCTGTAAAAGAGTTTACCACTACCTGCTGCCCAAGATGGTTAAGATCAAACTGAGAAAACATCTCCCAGGCCTGACCAGCTCTGGTGCTCAATGATGCCCAGTCCCTCCGCCTTCCAAGGCTTTTGTGGTGTCTGATTTTTGTTTGTTTGTTTTTGAGACAGGGTCTTGTTTTGTTGCCCAAGCTGGAGTGCGGTGGCGGCATCATACCTCATTGCAGCCACAACTTGCTGGGCTCAAGTCATCTTCCCATACTAGCCTTCTGAGTAGCTGGGATTACAGGCATGCACCACCACACCCAGGTAATTTTGGTATTTTTAGTACAGACGGGGTTTCACCATGTTGGCCAGGCTGGTCTCCAACTCCTGGACTCAAGTGATCCTCCTGCTTTGGCCTCCCAAGGGGCTGGGATTACAAGCATGAGCCACTGTACCCAGCCAACAGACTTCTCTCATACCTTGATTTTCCATCTCTAAAATGGAAGGACAGGTGACTTGTCAGAATACACAATGAAGTGCAAATGTCACCACTCTGAATGCAAACCCTCAGTAAAGAGAAAACACAGTACTCCAATTTCTTTTCTCTGAGGGGATAAAATTTCAAGGTATGGGCATGACAACAACACAGACCATCCACTGAAACGTGCCAACACGTCCAGGCCAATCTGAACAACACAGTGGCAGACACAGGGCAGTGGGGACAGAGTTCCATATCACCTGCTCCAAGATTTGTTGTTAAATTCTTGCCAAGAACTGTTCTGCCGTCAAAATTATTTATGGCTCCTGTATCAATACAGGATGCTGAGCAGAGTCTGTTCTGAATACCTTGGCTTTAACTGTGTTACAGTAAGCTCAAAACCAAAACTTTCTCCTACAAGCTGGAAGACCCACAATATTAAGTCATTCCAACCTCCTGTTAGCTGCTCTGAGAATCATCACTGTCTCTGGGTCTAATTTATTTAAAATGTAAATATTGTATTTCTCTATGTCCCAAAATACCAACGGGTTCTTGTTTGATTTAGTAAGGGTTTCATAAAGACACCAAGTGCCGGGCCGTTATCACAAACACAGACCCAGTCAGACTGTCTTCCTGGATGTGCTTTGACCCACAGGAAGCAGGAGAAGGTAGCAGTGGAGGTGGGGTCCAGCTGCCTGGGTTCAAATCCTGATCCTGCCAGCAACAAGTCACATGAGCTTGAGCATGTGGTGATCCTGGCTGGGCCTTGGCGTCTTCATTAGTAAATGGGAGGGAGAACTACGGTACCCATTTTACTGAGTAATTGTGAAAAATTCACTGAAATAATCTGGGAAAGGCACTTAACACACTGTCTAGCACATAAGGAAATGCAAAGAGCATTGACTGCTCTCATCATGACCACCAGCTTCCCCCAAACCCCCAACCCTGACACGGTCTCGCTCTGTCACCCAGTCTGGAGTGCAGTAGCACCATCATAGCTCATCGCAGCCTCAAATGCCTGGGCTCAAGAGATCCTCCCACCTCAGCCTCCTGAGCAGCTACGAATACAGGCACGTGCAACCAAGCCCAGCTAGTTTTCTTAATGTTTTGTAGTGAGAAGCAGGGGGGAAATCTCCCTATGTTGCCCAGGCTGGTCTTGAACTCTTGACCTGAAGAGATCCTTCCATCTTGGCCTCTCAAAGTGCTGGGATTACAGGTGTGAGCCATTTCACCTGGCCTCAAAATCATCATTAAACATCATTGATTTGAGCTCTTTTTGCTTGATGAAATGAATTCTTATACCCCCAGCAGCAAGAGGTTCACTTCGGGTAAAATTAAAGAATCTTTTCCAAGTCTGGATGACTCCTCTCTCTACCTCCCTCCTGTCCTGGAGTCCAAGGTCCTCAAAGATCTGTAACTCAGATATCTAAGACAATAGCGAGATGATGACCCGCCTTCCTGGAGACGGCAGCCACTCTGTCCTGGGACACCCTCTGGGAAGTGCTGCTCAGTGTCCTGCTCACCTCTCCCCTGCTGCAGGAGATGTCATTTCCCACAGGAACAGTAGTGAAGCGACAGTCAACCTCCCCTCGCATACATCTTGGCAGGGTTTGTTTTCTGATGCATATTTGCCGATGGAAGGCTCGATGGATGACAGGCCCAAAGGTTTGTGTATGACGTCACGTTTGAAAGACTGTTGCTTTTCTAAAAAAGGCTCTGGGATGGATAACTTAAACCAGAAGGGGCTGACACAAATGCCTACAGGGACCAGGCAGGTAAAATAAGCGAGAGAAGCAGGCTAGATGGCGACGGGGTGACAAGGTGAGGACTGCCCTCTTGAAAACAGGGCCACCAATACTGAGCCCCAAATGAACATACTCACCGCTGTGGGAGCTTTCCATTTACTCAAGGGAAATTGGAAATAGTGAACTTTATGGGAAATGGCCTGATGCTTCAGCATTGTCAATAAATTCAATACACTTTGGGAGGCCGAGGCGGGCGGATCACGAGGTTAGGAGATCGAGACCACCCTGGCTAACACGGTGAAACCCCGTCTCTACTAAAAATACAAAAAATTAGCTGGGACCTGTAGTCCCAGTCACTTAGGAAGCTGAGGCAGAAGAATCGCATGAACCCGGGAGGCGGAGCTTGCAGTGAGCCCACATCACACCACTGCACTCCAGCCTGGGCGACAGAGCGAGACTCCGTCTCAAAAAAACAAACACATAAAATAAATAAACTTGATAAATTCAATCCTAAAAACGGCATTAGCCAAATCAAACAGATCTATGGGCTATATGTGGCCCAGGGTGCCAGATTCCTATCTTTGATTTAAAGAGTCCCATAATGATTTCATCTTCGGGAGGAAGGATACTTTGTCATCAGAATAGCATCCCTATATCCCTGTTTTATGCATCAAGATTAAGTGAGATCATTCATGCAAAGCAGTTTGCACAGTGCTGAACACAAAAGAACATTCAGATGCACCCGGCGATGATTTTTTCCCCGAGGTGGGACTCACCTACGCAGGAACACAGAGCTTCACAAAAGCGAAGCCCCAGACCTCGAAGTCTCTAACGTTTCTCTATCAAAGGACCCACCAACAAACAGTTGCTGTGAAAGTTGCCCCAAGCTAAGCAAGCTCCTTGGTGGTGTGCTTTGTTTTAAAGCATCCCATCCCAAAGATCTCCAGACTGCTTAGGTTTTTAAATCAACATTTGTCATTTTACTGCACTTGTTTTCACTCAAAACCTCAAAGACCTAAAGTGGATGGCTTCAGAGGTGACAGTGCCTTTGAAGTGATTCCCTACGTCTAGTTGAAAGGGATGAGCCATGTTTTCTCTTCCCTACGAGGCCATCTAGAAATTCAACATCCCAGATATTTAACAAACAGACCCATCAGCCACAGAGGGAGACAACGAACATACCCATGAGGTTGCATTCGTAGCAGTGAGATGGCAAAGATAAACGCAGGGCACGGAAACGCGGGATGCATCCGTCTGGCAGCCGCACCTGTCATTCTGCATTCGGGTCTCTAAGAACAGCTGAAATGGACTTGGCTAAACATGGCCTTTCCTACCTCAGCCGTCCTACAGGGTAGGACCCTCCTTCCTGCCCAGTCCCCAGGACATAGGCTCTGTGAGAGATATAGATAATGGCTGAAGTAATAAGACTTCTCACCTGCTTGGGAAGAAATTCTTTTTTTTTTTTTTTTTTTTTTTTTTGAGACCGAGTCTCGCTCTGTCGCCCAGGCTGGAGTGCAGTGGCCGGATCTCAGCTCACTGCAAGCTCCGCCTCCCGGGTTTACGCCATTCTCTCGCCTCAGCCTCCCGAGTAGCTGGGACTACAGGCGCCCGCCATCTCGCCCGGCTAATTTTTTGTATTTTTTTTTTAGTAGAGACGGGGTTTCACAGTGTTAGCCAGGGTGGTCTCGATCTCCTGACCTCATGATCCGCCCGTCTCGGCCTCCCAAAGTGCTGGGATTACAGGCTTGAGCCACCGCGCCCGGCGGAAGAAATTCTTATCAGGAACCATGAAAAGATCAGAGAATCTGGACTGGGAGCCCTGGGGAAGAGGAAATCACACCCTCTTGATCACAGCTACAAGCCCAGCACCTGGACAGCACCAGGCCCACCACAGGTGCTTGATAAACGCTATTGAATACACTGAATTCAACGCACCCATACTGATCATTGATCAAATGTAACTGATCAAATTACTTAATCTCTGAGCTTCAGGTTTCTTCTCTTTCAAACAGGGAAAACTCTACCAACATCCTAAGAGTTGTAAAAATTAACTGATTGCCACCAGGCATGGTGGCTCAGGTGTATAATCCCAACACTTTGGGAGGGCGAGGCAAGTAGATCGTGAGGTCAGGAGTTCAAGACCAGCCTGACCAATGTAGTGAAACCCCATCTCTACTAAAAATACAAAAATTAGCCGGGCGAGGTGGCGCACACCTGTAGTCCCAGCTACTTGGGAGGCTGAGGCACAAGAATCGCTTGAACCTGGTACGCAGAGGTTGCAGTGAGCCAAGATGATGCCACTGCACTCCAGCCTGGGCAACAGAACAAGACTCTGTCTCCAAAAAAAAAAAAATTAAGTGATTGCCTACGAAACATAGTATCCAGCATCCCATGAATGAACAAAAATGCACCGCTAAATATCCAATGTGCTAAATACTCCATTCCGTCCTTTCTTTCCTCCCTTGTGCCATCTCCTCCCCTCTGAAATATTACCAGCAGGGCATCTGTACACACTCAGCGCAAGAGCACGGGTGGCCATGAGGGTCTCAAAGTGGGCCCAGGAGAGGAGGGAGCCTGGAGGTGAGGCTTGAAGGACCAGGGCACATGGAGTGAGGAAGAAGGAGGGCAACGGCAGCCAAGACGAAATGAAAGAGGAACAGACAGGACTGTGAGGACTGACGAGGAGACCAGAGGCCACAAGAACCAAGAGTGGGAATGGGGAAGCACAAGAGATCAGGCCAGGAGGATAAGAGAAAGACAGAGGTGCTCAATCCTGGTGGCGGCCAGGGGCTGGGAGGCAGGTGGACCTGTAAGGTGGGCCTAAGGACGAGGTTCTTGAGCATCAGAAGCACCCGCCCAAAGACCTTGGGGGAGCCCACAACCATCCCACCCAGCACTGGGTCTTTCTCAAGCTTTGTGATCATGGCCTTCAATACAACAAGAATGGGGAAGGATAGAGTCACCACTTTAACAGGCAAAAGGCACACACAGAGAGTAACACATTTTTAAAATGCCACCAATAAAACAGCTTTAACAAGACTTTCCTAACAGGCACGAATAGCAAATGAGCAATCCAGCTAGATGCCAATGTTAATTTGCTCAGAATCTATGGAAAACGATAGACTTTCATGCAGGGGAAAGCCAGATGCAACCATTTGGCAGTGAGCTGAAGACACGCACACGTGCATGCATATGCCCGTGCGCACGCACACACACACAAAAGGACGCACGTGCACACACCACAAGCACACCTGGCTGTGAGTCAGGTGAAAGTTCATTTTCCCTGACCATCAATTTTCTTCCAGGATGAGGATAATAGTAAAGTTAGTAACAGCATCATTAACAGCAAAAGTAAGTAATGCTCACACTGTAAATTATTTAATTCTTCTTTTTTTTTTTTTTCTTTGAGACAGAGTTTTGCTCTGTCACCCAGGCTCCAGTGCAGTTGTGTGATCTCGACTCACTGCAGACTCCACCTACCAGTTTCAAGTGATCCTCCTAAAACAGCCTCCCAAGTAGCTGGGACTATAGGCATGTGCCACCACTTGCCTGCTAAGGTTCCTGGGGCATTCACTGTGCTTGGCCAAATTGTTTAATTCTTAAAACAATATTCTGGCCAGGCGTAGTGGCTCACGCTTATAATCCCAGCACTTTGGGAGGCTGAAGTGGGCAGATCACCTGAGGTCAGGAGTTCAAGAACAGCCTGGCCAACATGGTGAAACCACATCTCTACTAAAAATACAAAAGTTAGCCAGGTGTGGTGGCAGGCACCTGTAGCCCCAGCTACTTTGGAGACTGAGGCAGGAGATTCACTTGAACCCAGGAGGTAGAGGCTGCAGTGAGCCAAGATCACTGCCATTGCACTCTAGCCTGGGCAACAGAGTGAGACTTCATCTCAAAAACAAAAAAAAACAATCCTGGAACAGGTATTCTGTTGTTCCCATTTCACAGGTGGGGAAACTGAGGCTCAGAGACATTAAGGAACATGCCCACAATGACACACTGTCTGATACAACAGCTCATGCTCTCAGCACCTACATGTAAGCTATGCTGCTTCAAATGCTTTTTGGAACAAGACCAGGTATAAATAAATAAAAATTAAATCAAATTTTAGGATTTAATTTGATTACTCCCGAGTAGCTGGGATTCTGTATCCTTTTCTGGTACCAAGCTAGGCCCGAGAAATGCATGACCAAGGGACCCACTTGGAGCATGCAGAGAAGGTTCTGCCCTGTAATCTCATGATCTCTGTGTAGGAGTTTCTGGGAATGAAACTGGGCAGCCAAGTCCAGCAGCCTGGAAAGTTGGGCTCAGGCAGCTGAGGCCAAAGGTCTCTCTGGAGGAGGGCCAGTCAGGCCTGCCAAGCTCACACCAACAGAGGATGCAAGGTAGGAGTCTGTGGAGTGCAGCCACAGCCCCCTTCCAAACACAGATGTGGGCTCTGAAGCAAGGAACTGCAGTTGGCTTTACAGGTCCAAAGAAGATGAGAAACTGACTTGCTCCCAGAGTGTGTGGATGACAGCCAAGAAAGCCTCCCGCAGCCTACAAGCCAGCGGGCTAACATGCCTGGAGTGGCCAACCATGTTCTGTGTCAGGAGCCTTCAGAGGCAGGTACAGCGAAGATCAGCTTTTCCATCGGAAGGGGAAGCTGCCCCCAAACTTCTCCACCAGCCAGACCCACACTGGGCTGCTGAGCGACCAAATAAAATCCAGGCCTAGAAATGTGTGAGGTGATTTTCTGGGAGCAAGGATGCCACCCTCAGCCCTGAAACCTGCCACCAGTGCCGCCAGGACTCGCGTGCTGGTTAAGAACCAGGACTCTGGGGTCCGGCTGCCTGGCTGCGCTGCCTGCGGAGATGTCACCTCAGGCTACTATTTCAACCCGCTGGGACTCAGTTTCCATATTCTGCCAAAAGGTGACAATGGTGACCACCTGTCGTTCAGAGCTGGCCGGAGGATTAAACGGTTCACGCACGGAAAGCCTGGCTCACAGATGCTTTGCGTGAGTGTTGACTATCATTACTTATGACCATCAAGCCCATTTCACGTTGGAGTGCCGTGGCGTGATCTCAGCTCACTGCAACCTCAGCCTCCTGGGTTCAAGTGACTCTCCTGCCTCAGCCTCCCGAGTAGCTGGGATTACAGGCACCCGCCACCATGCCCGGCCAATTTCTCTATTTTTAGTGGAAACAGGGTTTCGCCATGTTGGTCAGGCTGGTCTTGAGGTGAGGAAACAGGCACAGAGAGATTAAGTCTTTTACTCAAGGCCACAAGGGGGCCACCATGTCCTGAGCACATCTCCGTCCCAGGCACCAGGCCAACTGTTTCAAGTCACTGATCCTAAGCCTCCCGCAACAACAACAAAAGTGATCATACTTAAGCTGTAAATTATTTAATTCTCAAAACAACATTCTGCAATGGGTCTTCATTATCCCCATTTCACAGACAGAGAAAATGAGGTTCAGAGACATTGAGGAGCGTGCCCATCAGGACAGTGTCTCGGATGCAACAGCCCAAGGTCCTGCCCCTATCTGTAAGATACGCCACTCACATGCTTTCTGGAACAAGACAGGGTACAAATAACTGCTAACACATCTTAGTCCCTTCAGAAAAAAAGAGCCCTTGTCAAAGTGGAAGAGTGATCTTTGTACTATTCAAAGAACAGGTCTGAAAAATACAAGTCAAGTCATTCAATGGAAGCAGAAAAGAGAGGGGCCACTTGGCATGTGTGCCAACACTTCAATCCCACCTGCGTGATTTAAAGCAGAAGACTCGTTGCCAGTGGACTGTGAGCCAACGCATAGCAGATAAACATGCTTAGTAGCTGGCATACGTAGACACGAAAGTAATATACACTCCTGTTCATTGCTTGGGGCTGTGCAGGGTACAAACCACTCTCCAGTCATTTATGCCACTAAAAAAACAATCATAAAAACCATTAAGAGGAGGGCTAGTTTCCAGCGAGGAACCAAATTATCTTCACCAAACAACATTGTTCAATCCTGGAGTTTATGTGCCACGCACCATGTAAGTGGCTGGGATGACAAAACGCAGTAAGCCAGCACTCTGCCTGTGGAGAGTTCAACCGGACACAGCTGCTAGCAGCAACCCAGCATCCATCCCAGGTCTTTGCCTACAGTTGCTAAGGGGCTGAGATGGAAGCCAAGACTGCTGGGGTATTTTTTCACTTTTATTATTTATGGTTTTTTTTTTTTTTTTTGAGACAAGGTCTCGCCATGTTGCTCAGGCGGGAGTGCAGTGGTGTAATCATAGCTAACTGCAGTCTTGAACTCCTGGGCTCAAGACATCCTCCTACCTCAGCCTTCTGAGTAGCTAGGACCACAGGCACACACCATCATGCCCAGCTCAATTTTGTTTGTTATTTTTTGTAGACTGGGTCTCCCGATGTTGCCTAAGCTGGTCGTGAACTCCTGGCCTCAAGCCATCCTCCTGGCTCAGCCTCCCAAAGTGTTGGGATTACAGGTGTGAGCCATCATGCCTGGCCAGGGGGTTATTTTGTCACATAGATGAGAAGCCCACCAAGCACAAAGCCGAGATAGGAAACCGAGCCCAGGGAATCAGGCAGACAGCGTCCTGACATCACATCGCCTCAGCTCCCACATCCAGCCATACCTTCAACCAGCGTTCTCAGAATTGTCTGTTACATGAGCCAATCAATTCCATCTTTGCCAAAATCATTTAAAGAAGCATTTCTGGCAATAAGGAAAAAAAGTCATCTATGTATCTCTCAGGAAGAGATACATAGATGAAAATAAGATTTAGCAGACTGTGATAGAAACGTGTTCAAATTTAGAGGGCATCCAAGTGAAAGGATGAACAATTCTTTTCCAAGAAAGGTTTGAATGTGGTAAGACAGTGGAGGTGACTGAGAAGTTCAGAGAACCAAGGCCTCTGGGGACAGAGAACGAGGAATCCGCGCATATAGGAACCACTCAGGTTCCAGAAGTTCTCCTGCTCATGGCCTCTCCCTGGCTAAGAGTCAAGTGCTTTGGGGTGGAGGTCACCGCCTGTGCTTCTAAGAGTTGTTAACACTGTGAAAAATATTATCACTGGGGATATGAGGCAGCCAAGGGCTTTCTGTTTGGCTTGTAGAAGAATTTTCTTTACTTCTAAGATACACAAATGCATGACTTTTCAATTTAGTTGCTATAATAAATAATCTATAGCTGAAAGGCCAAGAGATATCAACAAGCTAGAAACATCTCTGGTTAAGGGTAATACAAAGAGTAGTGGTAAAATAACAAAAGCAACAGCAAGGATAAAAGAACAACTAGCATTTACTGAGGTCTACTCTGCGGGAGGCACTGTGCCAAATGTGCCATATGCAGATTCTCGAGCAGTCTTCCCAGGACTATAAGGGAGAGGTACGTGCAGCTCCATTTTACAAATGGGCAGCCCGAGGCTCTGGAAAGTGGTGACCTCAGCTGGCTTTAGAAACCCACAACAGTCTGACTTTGTGACACTGCTCGTACTACCAGGTGACAGTGCCTGAATACGGTCTCCAGGTGGGGTTCAATTCCACAAGAAGATTATGCGGAAATCCACACGACGGTGCTGTGAGCAGGACAGTGGCAGGAAGGGCCCTGTCCACCTGGCACTCAGTAGAACGATGCTCAGACATAATCCCAAATGGCCACCTCATGGGAGTGACCTCAACAGGTGACCCAATTTAGGACCCTTCCTGCCTGTCCTTCCTCCAAGCATCAACAGCCTCATTTTCTCTCTCTCTTTCTCTCTCTCTCTCGCTGTTTCCATGTGCCAAGCAACTCCATCTGTTATAGGCTGAACTGTGTTACCCCGTAATTCACACATCCAAATCCAAACCCCCAGTACTTGAGAATGTAACTGTTCCTGCAGACAGAGGCTTTCAGGAGGTAACTAAGGTTAGATGAGGTCATTAAAGTGGGCTCTAATCCAACATGACTGCTGTCCTTGTAAGAAGAGGAGATTAAGACAGAGTCATGCACAGAAGAAAGACCACAGAGGGAAGACGGCCATCTATAAACCAAGGAGAGAGGCCTCAGAAGAAAACAACCCCACCGACACCTTGATCTCAGCCTTGCAGCCTCCAGAAGGTGAGAAGACACATTTCTGTGATGACACCCAACCCATGGTACTCTGTGAGGGCAGCCCTAGCTAATTAATACACCATCCAATCTCCTCGAATTACAGGACGCCCATCCTGCTACAAAAGCTGATGTCAGTCAGAAGCTTAAAAAGACCCCATCACTAGAAAGGAAGCTTTGTGAGGGCTGTGATTTCACTGATACCAAGACAGTAACACGGCTGACACAAAAGATATAAAATTGAGTCAGGGGGACTGTTTTATTGACTTACAGGGGGAAGACAGAGGTTGTCCAATAGGATATAAAGGGACCCACAGATGGGTCATGTGGTTCCTATAGGATGACCCTTCCGATTCTCACAGAGCAACCCGCATCCCATCAGCCCCACCGGTCAGTCCCACCATTATCAGCCCCGCCCCTAAAGCCTTCAGTGTTTCTCTCCACCTGCAGCCCCTGCCCCCATTCCTAATCCAGTCGTTCCCAAATGTCTCAGACTTTGGCCCACAGGAATAAAAAGCACCACGTTCCAACCAAATGGGGCTGCCCCCACCTCCCACAAGTCCCAGTGGCCCATGCCCCACCACACTGCCCCAGCCTCAGTGCCGCCTGCACCACAGCACCACGAGGCTCGGTGCTAATATAATATCCACTGTCCTCCAAGAAAACAACAGCACAGAAAAACTTGTCCAGGGTTAGAGACTTGGGAGTGACTTAAATTCAAACCTTGGCCACCAGATTCCAGACTCCACACAGGGGCCAGCAAACTACAGCCCAGGGCCAAAGCCAGCCCCAGTGCCCGTTTTTGCACATAAAGTTTTCTTGGAACAAAACCCCATCCATTCATTTATGTATCCTCTATGACTGTTTGTGAGACACACTGGCAGAGCTGAACAGATGCGACAGAGACCACAGGGCCATCAGGCGGGACATGTTTCTGATTCAGCCCTTTATAGAAAGCTTGCCAACTTGCCCTATACTCATGCCTCCATGCCATGCCCACCTGGTTCAACCCTTCCAGGGCTCCTCCCAACCTGACTGCCCCTCACACCTGGACAGAAAAAAAAAAAAAGACAAAAAAATTACATATGTATTTAGCTAGGGCTCATGTCTGATAATACCAGCACTTTGGAGGGGCCGAGGCGGGCAGATCACCTGAGAGGTCAGGACTTCAAGACCAGCCTGGCCAACATGGCAAAACCTTGTCTCTACTAAAAAATATACAAAAATTAGCAGGGCGTGGTGGCATGTGCACGTAGTCCCAGCCTCTCCAGAGGCTGAGGCACGAGAATCACTTGAACCTGAGAGGCAGAGTTTGCAGTGAGCCGAGATCACACAACTGCACTCCAGCCTGGGCACCAGAGTGAGTGAGTGAGTGAGTGAGTGAGTGAGACAGATACATAGACAGACAGACAGACAGACAGATAGATAGATAGACAGACAGACAGAGAGACAGATTTTTTTTTTTTTTTTAAGAGACAGGGTCTCATTCTGTTGCCCAGGCTGGAATGCACTGGTGTGATTATAGCTCACTGCAATCTCGACCTCCTGGGCTCAAGCAATCTTCCTGCCTCAGTCTCCTGAATAGTTGAAACTACGGGTACATGCTCCTACACCCAACTAATAGCGTTTAAAGAATTTCTTAGAGACAGGATCTTGCTATGTTGTCCAGGCTGGTCTTGAACTCCTGACCTTAAGCAATTCTCCTGCTTTGGACCCTCAGAACATTGGGATCACAGGCATAAGCCACTGTGCCTGGCCAAAAATTATATTTAAATATAATCCCGCTGATAAAGAACAAATCTACTTCTCTGTGTATTCTTTTGTTCTCAGAAATTGCCAAGATGTCAACCTCACACAAGATAATAATTAAGAAGAACCAGCAAAGTGCTTCCAAATATTTAATTAATGTGTTTTATCTGCTTCACTACCTGAGAACAATGGGCCACAGGTTGGAAGAGTAAGTCTAAACTTCAGCAATGAGTTCTTGCTTTTATAAAATGCTTGTCACAACCTTAATATTACTTAAATGTAGTTTTTTCCCGTTATTATTAATTAGGTTTTCCCTAACAGTCAGGATCACAATTAACCTTCAAATAGGAGCTGCCAGAATGCATTTAAATAATTTTCGCGAAGCAAACCTCTTCCAAATCACCTTGCATTGGCTTTTCAATCCTTCCTCTTAGGCAGTTTCCTCGTCAAATTAAAATCTGTTACGATACCATGCAAATAAACGTCTGTGACATTTCAACAACGCTGCCCATTCTTAAAAATGCCTTTGAGAGAGGG
This sequence comes from Trachypithecus francoisi, assembly GCF_009764315.1. Lineage (NCBI taxonomy): Eukaryota > Metazoa > Chordata > Mammalia > Primates > Cercopithecidae > Trachypithecus > Trachypithecus francoisi. Next base: position 102,621,445 of record NW_022681460.1, read on the forward strand.
CAAACTGGAAGGGCTATAGTCAAAATGCAGACATTTCAGATTTCTATTCTTTCTTGCCATTAGGGAGCGGCCTGCAGAACTGCACAGACAGGATACATTGCTAGTGAAGGGCAAAATTTTGCAAAGGCAAGTCAGTTAAAAACCAGGGGCAGTTATGTGTTTTCTGTCTTTCACAAGGCTGTTGTTTTGCAAGATTGCTGTAATATACCTATCACTGTGGAGAATTATATGAACGGCCAGTGGGAGAAAAAACCCTCCTGAGTAAAGTCACCCAGAGCTTGTGTCCCAGTTGAAATGTTGTTTTTATTGCCACTGTTCTAAGGTCCCTGGGTACCTTTCATTACCTGGTGGAGTTTAGGGGCTTCAGAAGTGTATGTTTAGGTAGCCTGGGAGGTTTCGCTTTCAGCAACCTCCCAGATAGATGGATTGTTGGACCAGGAGGCCCATTTGTCAGCTGTGAGCTGTGTCCATGGCACTGTTTATCATCAAAGGGACTAGGAGATGGGCTGGGGCCGAGAAGAGAGCTTTAAAGTCAACAACATGGGGAGCAGGGGAGGAGAAGGGGATCAATTCACAAATGGGCTTAGGCCAGAGGTTGCAAACAGGTTTTGCTCACCCAGTATAATTTTTAAAAAGAAAACATTGACAGGTGCAGTGGTTCAGGCCTAGAATCTCAATACTTGGGGAGGCTGAGGCAGAGGATCGCCTGAGACCAGGAGTTTCAGACCAACCTGGGCAACACGGCCTGACTCCATCTCTGCAAAAAGGAAAAAAAAAAAAAAAAAAGCCAGATGCCAGCACTGAAATGCCAAGAGCATTTCCACAGGGCGAGAATCAGCTGGAGAGCAGAAAGGTCATCCTGTTTGGACACTCCTGTCTTCCTCCCTGTCCTCCTGGGACTTCATGCCTCATTATACCCCCGGCATGGAACTTGCTGGCATCTGAGTTGCCTTTGCAGCACCAAGAGACCAGCGGTGATGGGCTGCTCAGTTTTCTGAGGCTCCAAGGATGCTGTCCTCAATGTAAACTCATGGGACTCCCCCAAAGCACATGGAATGACCCCCAGAAATGCCTAGAACAGGGCCCAGTCTCATGTGAAAGTTTATAATCACATAAGGAAACAAACCCCAGTACACTGTAATGGTCCAATCTGGGTCTCTAGACTGGCTGGATCTCAGCCCCATGTATAAACTGAGCAAGTATGTCAGATTCTTCTCTGGGATCGGTTTGCTCAAAAAACACAATCAATCTCTATATTTTCAAACTGAAAATATTCCTTAAAAAGTCTGGAACAGTTTACACAACAACTCAAACCAGTAATAATAAAAGTTACTACTTAACAACTGCATGTCATATGTGAAGACATTTGCAAATACTGCTCCATCTAGTCCCAACATCCCTAGGAGGTAGATCCACATCACAGATGAAGAAGGTGAGGCACAGGGAAGGGATAAAAACAGCACTCAAACTCCAGTCCACCTGGCTTCAGTGCACATACTCTTCATCACCCTACCAGTGTCTCCCCAAGCATGGAACTCGGAACCCAAGATCGTTTTGTGCGGTGCCTCGATATGACAGTGAACAACGCTGAATTCCAGACAAAGCTCTTCCCTTTCTCATGCCTTCTCAGTTTTTCACGTCGGGGTTCATCTGTCTTTGCCTGCTAACCTTTGCTCACCATTTGTTTTTTTTTTAAACCTCTAAGCAGACAACAGTGGCTGACTAGAAACTAAACACTGTTTTGTATTCACCATGGCACTTTTGAAGTTATTTTTCTATTGATGGCAAATGATGCTGGTTCTCTTTACAAATGAGTTTACTTTAGGTAAAAAGTGAGAGAAAATTTAAAGAAAATATTCAATCAGTAGTGGTGGGCAGACAGCACAGCTCATGACTGCAGAAAAGGAATGACTCAACTTTTTTTTTTTTTTATTATACTTTAAGTTCTAGGGTACATGTGCATGACGTTTATATCATGTATAACTCCCCCATGCAATCCCTCCCTCCTCCCCCCTCCCCATGATAGGCCCCAGTGTGTGATGTTCCCCTTCCCGAGTCCAAGTGATCTCATTGTTCAGTTCCCACCTATGAGTGAGAACATGAGGTGTTTGGTTTCTCTTCTTGTGATAGTTTGCTAAGAATGATGGTTTCCAGCTGCATCCATGTCCCTACAAAGGACGCAAACTCATCCTTTTTGATGGCTGCATAGTATTCCATGGTGTATATGTGCCACATTTTCTTAATCCAGTCTGTCACAGATGGACATTTGGGTTGATTCCAAGTCTTTGCTATTGTGAATAGTGCCGCAATAAACATACGTGTGCATGTGTCTTTGTAGTAGAGTAATTTATAATCCTTTGGGTATATACCCAGTAGTGGGATGGCTGGGTCATATGGTACATCTAGTTCTAGATCCTTGAGGAATCGCCATACTGTTTTCCATAATGGTTGAACTAGTTTACAATCCCACCAACAGTGTAAAAGTGTTCCTATTTCTCCACATCCTCTCCAACACCTGTTGTTTCCTGACTTCTTAATGATTGCCATTCTAACTGGTGTGAGATGGTATCTCATTGTGGTTTTGATTTGCAGTTCTCTGATGGCCAGTGATGATGAGCATTTTTTCATGTGTCTGTTGGCGGTATGGATGTCTTCTTTTGAGAAATGTCTGTTCATATCCTTTCCCCACTTTTTGATGGGGTTGTTTGTTTTTTTCTTGTATATTTGTTTGAGTTCTTTGTAGATTCTGGATATTAGCCCTTTGTCAGATGAGTAGGTTGCAAAAATTTTCTCCCATTCTGTAGGTTGCCTGTTCACTCTGATGGTAGTTTCTTTAGCTGTGCAAAAGCTCTTTAGTTTAATTAGATCCCATGTGTCAATTTTGGTTTTTGCTGCCGTTGCTTTTGGTGTTTTAGACATGAAGTCCTTGCCCATGCCTATGTCCTGAATGGTACTACCTAGATTTTCTTCTAGGTTTTTATGGTATTAGGTCTAACATTTAAGTCTCTAATCCATCTTGAATTAATTTTCGTATAAGGGGTAAGGAAAGGATCCAGTTTCAGCTTTCTACTTATGGCTAGCCAATTTTCCCAGCACCATTTATTAAATAGGGAATCCTTTCCCCATTTCTTGTTTTTCTCAGGTTTGTCAAAGATCAGATGGCTGTAGATGTGTGGTATTATTTCTGAGGACTCTGTTCTGTTCCATTGGTCTATATCTCTGTTGTGGTACCAGTACCATGCTGTTTTGGTTACTGTAGCCTTGTAGTATAGTTTGAAGTCAGGTAGCGTGACGCCTCCAGCTTTGTCCTTTTGACTTAGGATTGTCTTGGCAATGCGGGTCTTTTTTGGTTCCATATGAACTTTAAAGCCGTTTTTTCCAATTCTGTGAAGAAACTCATTGGTAGCTTGATGGGGATGGCATTGAATCTATAAATCACCTTGGGCAGTAGGGCCATTTTCACGATATTGATTCTTCCTATCCATGAGCATGGTATGTTCTTCCATTTGTTTGTGTCCTCTTTGATTTCACTGAGCAGTGGTTTGTAGTTCTCCTTGAAGAGGTCCTTTACATCCCTTGTAAGCTGGATTCCTAGGTATTTTATTCTCTTTGAAGCAATTGTGAATGGAAGTTCATTCCTGATTTGGCTCTCTGCTTGTCTGTTACTGGTGTATAAGAATGCTTGTGATTTTTGCACATTAATTTTGTATCCTGAGACTTTGCTGAAGTTGCTTATCAGCTTAAGGAGATTTTGGGCTGAGACAATGGGGTTTTCTAAATATACAATCATGTCATCTGCAAACAGGGACAATTTGACTTCTTCTTTTCCTAACTGGATACCCTTGATTTCTTTCTCTTGCCTGATTGCCCTAGCCAGAACTTCCAACACTATGTTGAATAGGAGTGGTGAGAGAGGGCATCCCTGTCTTGTGCCAGTTTTCAAAGGGAATTTTTCCAGTTTTTGCCCATTCAGTATGATATTAGCTGTGGGTTTGTCATAAATAGCTCTTATTATTTTGAGGTACGTTCCATCAATACTGAATTTATTGAGCGTTTTTAGCATAAAGGGCTGTTGAATTTTGTCAAAAGCCTTTTCTGCATCTATTGAGATAATCATGTGGTTCTTGTCTTTGGTTCTGTTTATATGCTGGATTACGTTTATTGATTTGCGAATGTTGAACCAGCCTTGCATCCCAGGGATGACGCCCACTTGATCATGGTGGATAAGCTTTTTGATGTGCTGCTGAATCCGGTTTGCCAGTATTTTATTGAGGATTTTTGCATCGATGTTCATCACGGATATTGGTCTAAAATTCTCTTTTTTTGTTGTGTGTCTGCCAGGCTTTGGTATCAGGATGATGTTGGCCTCAGAAAAAGAGTTAGGGAGGATTCCCTCTTTTTCTATTGATTGAAATAGTTTCAGAAGGAATGGTACCAGCTCCTCCTTGTACCTCTGGTAGAATTCAGCTGTGAATCCATCTGGTCCTGGACTTTTTTTGGTGGGTAGGCTATTAATTGTTGCCTCAATTTCAGAGCCTGCTATTGGTCTATTCAGGGATTCAACTTCTTCCTGGTTTAGTCTTGGGAGAGTGTAAGTGTCCAGAAAATTTTCCATTTCTTCTAGATTTTCTAGTTGATTTGCGTAGAGGCATTTATAGTCTTCTCTGATGGTTGTTTGTATTTCTGTGGGGTCGGTGGTGATATCCCCTTTATCATTTTTTATTGCGTCTATTTGATTCCTCTCTCTTTTCTTCTTTATTAGTCTTGCTAGCGGTCTGTCAATTTTGTTGATCTTTTCAAAAAACCAACTCCTGGATTCATTGATTTTTTGGAGGGTTTTTTGTGTCTCTATCTCCTTCAGTTCTGCTCTGATCTTAGTTATTTCTTGCCTTCTGCTAGCTTTTGAATGTGTTTGCTCTTGCCTCTCTAGTTCTTTTAATTGTGATGTTAGAGTGTCCATTTTAGATCTCTCCTGCTTTCTCTTGTGGGCATTTAGTGCTATAAATTTCCCTCTACACACTGCTTTAAATGTGTCCCAGAGATTCTGGTATGTTGTATCTTTGTTCTCATTGGTTTCAAAGAACATCTTTATTTCTGCTTTCATTTCGTTATGTACCCAGTAGTCATTCAGGAGCAGGTTGTTCAGTTTCCATGTAGTTGAGCGGTTTTGATTGAGTTTCTTAGTCCTGAGTTCTAGTTTGATTGCACTGTGGTCTGAGAGACAGTTTGTTATAATTTCTGTTCTTGTACATTTGCTGAGGAGTGCTTTACTTCCAATTATGTGGTCAATTTTGGAATAAGTGCGATGTGGTGCTGAGAAGAATGTATATTCTGTTGATTTGGGGTGGAGAGTTCTATAGATGTCTATTAGGTCCGCTTGGTGCAGAGATGAGTTCAATTCCTGGATATCCTTGTTAACTTTCTGTCTCGTTGATCTGTCTAATGTTGACAGTGGAGTGTTGAAGTCTCCCATTATTATTGTATGGGAGTCTAAGTCTCTTTGTAGGTCTCTAAGGACTTGCTTTATGAATCTGGGTGCTCCTGTATTGGGTGCATAGATATTTAGGATAGTTAGCTCTTCCTGTTGAATTGATCCCTTTACCATTATGTAATGGCCTTCTTTGTCTCTTTTGATCTTTGATGGTTTAAAGTCTGTTTTATCAGAGACTAGGATTGCAACCCCTGCTTTTTTTTGTTCTCCATTTGCTTGGTAGATCTTCCTCCATCCCTTTATTTTGAGCCTATGTATGTCTCTGCATGTGAGATGGGTCTCCTGAATACAGCAGACTGATGGGTCTTGACTCTTTATCCAGTTTGCCAGTCTGTGTCTTTTAATTGGACCATTTAGTCCATTTACATTTAAGGTTAATATTGTTATGTGTGAACTTGATCCTGTCATTATGATATTAACTGGTTATTTTGCTCGTTAGTTGATGCAGTTTCTTCCTAGCCTCGATGGTCTTTACATTTTGGCATGTTTTTGCAATGGCTGGTACCGGTTGCTCCTTTCCATGTTTAGGGCTTCCTTCAGGGTCTCTTGTAAGGCAGGCCTGGTGGTGACAAAATCTCTAAGCATTTGCTTATCTGTAAAGGATTTTATTTCTCCTTCACTGATGAAGCTTAGTTTGGCTGGATATGAAATTCTGGGTTTAAAATTCTTTTCTTTAAGAACGTTGAATATTGGCCCCCACTCTCTTCTGGCTTGTAGAGTTTCTGCCGAGAGATCTGCTGTTAGTCTGATGGGCTTCCCTTTGTGGGTAACCCGACCTTTCTCTCTGGCTGCCCTTAAGATTTTTTCCTTCATTTCAACTTTGGTGAATCTGGCAATGATGTGTCTTGGAGTTGCTCTTCTGGAGGAGTATCTTTGTGGCGTTCTCTGTATTTCCTGAATTTGAATGTTGGCCTGCCCTACTAGGTTGGGGAAGTTCTCCTGGATGATATCCTGAAGAGTGTTTTCCAACTTGGTTCCATTTTCCCCCTCACTTTCAGGCACCCCAATCAGACGTAGATTTGGTCTTTTTACATAATCCCATACTTCTTGCAGGCTTTGTTCATTTCTTTTTCTTCTTTTTTCTTTTGGTTTCTCTTCTCGCTTCATTTCATTCATTTGATCCTCAATCGCTGATACTCTTTCTTCCAGTTGATAGAGTCGGTTACTGAAGCTTGTGCATTTGTCACGTATTTCTCCTGTCATGGTTTTCATCTCTGTCATTTCGTTTATGATCTTCTCTGCATTAATTAGTCTAGCTGTCAATTCTTCCACTTTTTTTTCAAGATTTTTAGTTTCTTTGCGCTGGGTACATAATTCCTTCTTTAGCTCTGAGAGGTTTGATGGACTGAAGCCTTCTTCTCTCATCTCGTCAAAGTCATTCTCTGACCAGCTTTGATCCGTTGCTGGCGATGGGCTGTGCTCCTTTGCAGGGGGAGATGCGCTCTTATTTTTTGAATTTCCAGCTTTTCTGCCCTGCTTCTTCCCCATCTTTGTGTTTTATCTGTCTCTGGTCTTTGATGATGGTGACGTACTGATGGGGTTTTGGTATAGGTGTCCTTCCTGTTTGATAGTTTTCCGTCTGACAGTCAGAAGGACTGTCTGTTGGTCTGTTGGAGATTGCTTGAGGTCCACTCCAGACCCTGTTTGCCTGGGTATCAGCAGCAGAGGTTGCCGAAGATAGAATATTGCTGAACCGCGAGTGTACCTGTCTGATTCTTTCTTTGGAAGTTTCCTCTCAGGGGTGACTCCACCCTGTGAGGTGTGGGGTGTCAGACTGCCCCTAGTGGGGGATGTCTCCCATCTAGGCTACTCAGGGGTCAGGGACCCACCTGAGCAGGCAGTCTGTCCGTTCTCAGATCTCAACCTCCGCGTTAGGAGATCCACGGCTCTCCCCAAAGCTGTCAGACAGAGTCGTTCGCGTCTGCACCGGCCCCGGCTCTTTCCCCTGTTGGACTGCAGCTGTGCGCTGTCCGCAGAGGTAGAGTCTACAGAGACTGGCAGGCTTCCTTGAGCTGCTGTGAGCTCCACCCAGTTCGAGCTTCCCAGCAGCTTTGTTTACCTACTTAAGCCTCAGCAATGGCGGGCGCCCCCCCCCAGCCTCGCTGCTGCCTTGCGGATAGATCGCCGCAGACGGCTGTGTTAGCAGTGAGGGAGGCTCCGTGGGCGTGGGACCCTCCCGGCCAGGTGTGGGATATATTCTCCTGGTGTGCCTGTTTCCTTAAAGCGCAGTATTGGGGTGGGAGTTACCCGATTTTCCAGGTGTTGTGTGTCTCAGTTCCCCTGGCAAGGAAAAGGGATTCCCTTCCCCCTTGCACTTCCAGGTGAGGCGATGCCTCGCCCTGCTTCAGCTCACGCTGGTCAGGCTGCAGCAGCTGACCAGCACCGATTGTCCGGCACTCCCTAGAGAGATGACCCCAGTACCTCAGTTGAAAATGCAGAAATCACCGGTCTTCTGTGTCGCTCGCGCTGGGAGTTGGAGACTGGAGCTGTTCCTATTCGGCCATCTTGCTCCGCCTCCCGGAATGACTCAACTTTAACGACATTAAAATGCCACACAGCACAGGAATGACTCGTTTCATTGACCACATCCTGACAGTGCTCCCCAGTGACCACATGATGACAGTGGTCTCCAGTGACTCCAGTGCCCGCATCCTGACAGTGGTTCCCAGTGACTCCAGTGCCCGCATCCTGACAGTGGTCCCCAGTGACTCCAGTGCCGGCATCCTGACAGTGGTCCCCAGTGACTCCAGTGCCCGCATCCTGACAGTGGTCCCCAGTGACTCCAGTGCCCGCATCCTGACAGTGGTCCCCAGTGACCGCATCCTGACAGCGGTCCCCAGTGACTCCAGCGACCGCATCCTGACAGCGGTCCCCAGTGACTCCAGCGCCCGCATCCTGACAGCGGTCCCCAGTGACTCCAGCGCCCGCATCCTGACAGCGGTCCCCAGTGACTCCAGCGCCCGCATCCTGACAGCGGTCCCCAGTGACTCCAGCGCCCGCATCCTGACAGCGGTCCCCAGTGACTCCAGCGCCCGCATCCTGACAGCGGTCCCCAGTGACTCCAGCGCCCGCATCCTGACAGCGGTCCCCAGTGACTCCAGCGCCCGCATCCTGACAGCGGTCCCCAGTGACTCCAGCGCCCGCATCCTGACAGCGGTCCCCAGTGACTCCAGCGCCCGCATCCTGACAGCGGTCCCCAGTGACTCCAGCGCCCGCATCCTGACAGCGGTCCCCAGTGACTCCAGCGCCCGCATCCTGACAGCGGTCCCCAGTGACTCCAGCGCCCGCATCCTGACAGCGGTCCCCAGTGACTCCAGCGCCCGCATCCTGACAGCGGTCCCCAGTGACTCCAGCGCCCGCATCCTGACAGTGGTCCCCAGTGACTCCAGTGCCCGCATCCTGACAGTGGTCCCCAGTGCCCGCATCCTGACAGTGGTCCCCAGTGACCGCATCCTGACAGCGGTCCCCAGTGACTCCAGTGCCCGCATCCTGACAGCGGTCCCCAGTGACTCCAGTGCCCGCATCCTGACAGTGGTCCCCAGTGACTCCAGTGACCGCATCCTGACAGTGGTCCCCAGTGACTCCAGTGACCGCATCCTGACAGTGGTCCCCAGTGACTCCAGGTGACCACATCCTGACAGTGGTCCCCAGCAACCATGCCCTGATGGTGGTCCCCCAGTAACTCCAGTGACTGCATCCTGACAGTGGTCCCCGGGGACCCCATCCTGACCATAATCCCCATGACAGCATCCTGACGGTGGTCTCCAGTGACCAAGTCCTGACGGTGGTCCCCAGCGACTGCATCCTAATGGTTGTCTCCAGCGCAGGGTGCTTGAGATGATCCCCAAGTTACCCACAGGAATATTAGAACTCCAACTTAGATTAGTTTTTATTCATCATCTTTAATAAGTTCCTGATTTTTGTTTTGTATATTGTAAAGAATCTATGTATACTACAAACAAACAAATGTATATTGCAGTGAACCACAATTCTTTCTAACAATTGGATATGTTATCAAAGAAGTTTCTCAAACCCAGGTCTAGACTCTGTACTTTACATGGGACACAATCCCAAGGGATCTGTCATGAACACTGAGATGCTGGAGGGGCCCCCTCCAGGGTCCCCTCCCTGCCCTCTCTTACGATAGCCCCTGATTTCCACCAGAGACCCCATGCAGTTCTGGGCAAGCTGACTCCTCGCCCGGCTCCAGCGTGGAACACAGGATATAGGTTAGGCCACTCGGCATTCTCCCCAGTCCCATCACCATCGTGACTGGCCTTATAGGTTCTACCCTAGGTCCCCTGCTGAGGACGCAGGGACAAGCACTTGTTCTCACCCTGCAGGTAGGGAGAATCCTGGCACTGTTGGAGCCATTTTTGCTCCAGTGAAGGGAACCAGGTAGGACTGTGTTACACAGACACAGCACCTGGACCCCGACGACCGCCTGACCCTCCTCTGGTGCCCCTCCTTACCTGGACTTCACCACCACATGAACCACTATAGGTGCTTTGATGTTTGAGTCAGCCAGCATCGGGGCCCTAAGTAACACAAATCCCAAAGTTCATCCACGCTGAGCCACTTCCCTGGCACAGCTGTGATATCCCCGGCTCTCTCTCCTCCCCACCCCACCAAGGAAGTCCTATCAGGACCTGTGCTCTCTGAGTGGGTGGCAGCATGTGTTTGTCTTCTGACAACTACATCTATGACTCTTACACCTGCCATCCATCTGAGCCCAAGTTTCTTCTCCCCGGGGCCTTCATAAGATCTGAGTATCCGCAGGCTGGCTGGAGGCCCACTTACTCACTCACTCCGGCATGCATGTTCAGCCCAGCTCTCAGTGCCCTCTCGGAGCTCATCTGCTCACTGGAGCTCATCCCCGATCTCTCAACCACCTGCACAGCTCCAAAAACAAAGCACTCCTCCGTCGGGTCTCTCACAGGCTCTGCAACCATGTTCCATGGAAGAAAGAAATAGCTGTGACAGACGACATCATATGCCCTTGACACACGTCACCTGTCCTCACTCCCAGGCCTGGCCTGGGAATCGCTGCAATTCCAGAGGTGGAAGTGTGGGGGCTAAATTCTGAAAGGCCGAGATGTTTTTCTCCAACTGGGCTGGACTGGGTTTGGGAAGTCCTTCCTCCAGGACACAGTGAACCAACTCCAATGGCGTGTCCTTGTTCTGATGGGGAGGGTGGGGCCGCTGGAGAAGACAAGGTGGCTTTGGTCCCTGCATGGGGGACTAAGGGGGACTACAAGGTCTGAGCAGGGGTGGTAACCGCGGTGCGCGTGAGCTCGGGATGTGGTGGGAAGACAGTAGTGTGGCAGGTGACAGAAGGGATGCTCTGGAAGTCTTGGGGAAGCTGAGACCTAGGGGAGGCGGCGGAGGGAAAGGGATTGCAGCGACGACCTCCTGGAGGAGGCCAGACGAGGAGGGTGAGGATTTTCTTCAACAGGTTTCGCTCACGCCTTACCGCCTCGGTCCTGATGCGCTCTATGGACAGGGAAGGAAACACCAACGTGCTGCTTTTTTCTGTTCTTGTTTATCAACATTTAAATGCTGCTGCCATCCTTTTAAGCACACACATGTGGGACCTAAGGTGACCTCAGGTCCCAGATTTGCTTAAACTCCCAATTGCCTTTTCATCTAAAGAATTGGAACACAATTCTGATTAGATCATGACTCTTGAGTTTGGAAGAGAGTCACTGTCATTTTGTCACAATGCATGGGGATACCGTTCTCTTACCAGCCTTATTTTTCTAAACTGAGTTCCCTGAAATTGGTCTATGCTGGAGTGATCTTAGTTTCCCCAGTGCATGACACAGTGCCTGGAACACAGTGGGCAATTCAGAACATTCTAGAAGGGATGAGTGAGGGATCACTCACGTCCACATCCACATCCACACACACACACACGGTTAATCTTAAGTATTTTCCAGTGAGGTCAACAAAAAAGCAGCAGTAACGTGTCATGGTTCCCAGCCTCTGACCTCTGGTTCCCACTGCTTGGGGCTGAAGATGGTGTCTGAGGGCTTCCTGTCTTCACATTCATTCAGGACAAACACAGATAAATCCCTGCTACATGCCAGCCCCCACGCTGGGCACACAGGCATTGTGGCAGGAAGACAGGCATGGTTCTGGCCCTCGGTGACTCTCCCGCAGTTCTTTCCAAGCCCCTTCCGACCACAGGGCTGGTGCACAGGCTGTGCCCTCTGCCTACTACGCTCCTGCCCAAGTCTACAGCTGCCTGGCCCCTTCTCATCCTGGAAGGACACCTGCACAAAGGGAGACCTCCCCCTGGCAAGTCAGGGTCGGGCCCTTCACTCTCTCTCTCAAGCACACTATGTCTTAGTACAGTAGTAATTAGTTTGCTCATTTCTCTCTTTAGGATCCATCTGTGTCTGCCCCACTGGAAGGTGACTGCAGAGAGGTGGCAGCTCCCCGGGAGCAGGGAGACCCGTGACAAGATGCAGCCACGCCCAGCCAGGAGCTGTCAGGCAAGGCCTCCTGGAACCCGCATTTCCACAACCTACTCTGGTTTCTTCCCATGTGGGAGGATGAAGAAACCTGCCACCAAGGAACTAATTATGGCTGAGCCCAAGCAGTTCTTGCCTTCCAGGAAATTTCTAAGACAAAGGGTGTGCACCCCTCCCGCTTCGTGCTTTGATGTCTCCATAGTTAACAAAGCTGCAGTGATACTGACCGCCCAGGGCTGTGGTGTGCATCTGGGCTGAGCTGCTCTGGTCATGCAGAGCCCAGAGTACACTACAGAGGGCTATGGCCAAGACAATCTTCTCTTCTCCTGGCAGGTCAGTTTCCCGGTCTGTGAAACGGGCCCTCCTCATTGCTACCTCACTCCTTGCGGGATGATTTAATAACATCACAGATGAACAGTCTGGCTCACAGCCAACAGACACTCAACAAATGGCAGCTGGAAAGACTGTATTTGTATATGGGAGTGTCTCTGAAGAGGTGGGATAGGAGTCCTAATTTTTTCTTAAGACAGGGTCTGGCTCTGTCACCTAGGCTGGGGCGATCATAGCTCATCATAGCCTCTGTATCCTGGGCTCACGCAATCCTCTCACCTTAGCCTCCCCAGTAGCTGGAACTACAGCTATGCACCACCATGCCCAACTAACTCTTTACTTTTGTAGAGATGGTCTATGTTGCTTGGGCTGGTCTCGAACTTCTGGCCTCAAATGATCCTCGCACAGTACTGAGACCGTGGCAGGCCAGATCTCACTAACACAGCAGACCTCTGTAACAATTGTTTGGGCACTGACTGAGTGGTGAAGTTAAATATTAAAAGCTGAGAGAGCTAGTGCCCTTATACAAAGGCTGGAATGTAACAAAAGCCCATCCCTAGTTGTGCTCAGGCCTTTCCTGGGCCTTGAAGCATGGCAAGATAGTGAAGGATTAAACAAGTGTTACTGGGGGTGTGAAAAAACTCCCCAGGCCTCCACAAACAAGTTTATTGGGGGTCTGAAGGGACTTCCCCAAACCTCCATGATTTAGCAGGAGACAAGATAAGGGTAATCACCGCAGCACCTGCACCCATTTAGATTAAGTAAATTTACTGAAGCTCCAGAGGAAGGTCTTCAGGACTCAGACCTCAGTTATAGACTAGAAGAGGCTAATCACTTAGGTCTTTAGATGAATGCACACTGACACGTGGACAGATAGCTTAGGAGGTATGTAAGCTCTGGGAAAGTTTGTAATTTTGAGTTGGTCTGTGGATGATTTCCAGGCCTTCTCCCAGTAAACAGCTTACAGAAATAAAAATTTTCTTCTCTCCCAGTTCATCTGCATCTCGTTATTGGGCCATGAGAATAAGCAGCACAACCCTTCGTTTGGTTTGGGAACAGGATTATATGCATAAGCCACCGCATCCAGCCAGGATCCCTAAACTTTTAAACAGCCCTGACTACTACTGTCCTGGTTTTACCTGTTGGTTGCTCACTCTTCTCCACCAACAGAGGATGGGAATGAAGCTGCCGGGTTCTGCCCTCCCAAGTCATGCCTCCCACCATGTGGAGTTTGTATCCAAGTCATGCTCCCAACTCTGACCAGAGGCAGAAAGCCAACACTCTCTACCTGCTGGTTTCCATCCAGCAAACGATGCATCAGCAAGGACGCAAAATACTCACAGAAAATCTTGAGTCACGATGCCAAAGGGGCCTCTGGGCAGAAAAAGCAGCCTGATCAAGGCCACTGCTGCTTATGGTTCAACAAAGGCCTGCCAGCTGCAAAATCTAGCAAGAACATGCAGGCGCCCAGGTGTGCGCGAGCTCGGAGGACAATGTGAATTTCAATCCTGGCTCTGCTGCCCTCTCTAGAAGAAGCTCACTATCTTGCAGCTGTTGGGGCTCGTATGTGAAATGGACCAAGGATGTCTCAGCCACAGCACTGCTGAGAGCCAAGAACACCAACAGCCAGCACGGGGCCGAACACAAGGTCGGTTCTCTGTCAGCGGTGTGATGGTGGCATGAAGACCATTGCCGCATCCAAGGCTGTTATTACCACTCCCATCCAAACTAAGTGTGGTTCCCCCAGGCCGGTAGAAATGGCAGGTGCTGATACGTTTCAGCTCTCAGTCGGGGGGTCCTGGCCTGAATGCCTTATATGCATTATCTCATTTCAACCTCCCAGCATAGGCAGAGATGTGTCATTAGCATCACCATTTTGCAGATGAAGAGAATGAGACTTAGAGAGGTTAGGGAACCTATCCAGGCTCACCCAGTTAATACACTAATTTCACAGTTTGTGTCTGCTGGCCAGTAGGCACATGATGGTGCATAAGATACACTTAGTCCCTGTGCAGCTGATGTCAGGTGTTAATTAAATGCACAATGAATTGCTCACAGGGTGAGGAAGTGAGAGTGTTAGATGGCAGGACACAGAAGTTTAAGCCATGTTATTTGTTCCTTGCGCCTTTACAAGCGGCAAGTTCCTATCCTTGAGGGAAGGGAAGCCATTGTGGTTCTAAAGACACAGGAAAGGCCACCAGGTTCTCAAGTCACCCTAGGACATGGGGCCCAGCTGCCCAAACTCCCAGCATCTCTCGATGAGTCATTGAGCCCCACTGTAAGCACAGCTTATTTGTGAGGGCTTCACGGAAGAGCCAAGACACAGACGGACACAGAGAAGCCGAGGGAAACGAGGGGAGCTACCTGTTCAGACTGAGTCCTACGCATCTGGGGCCGGCGAAGTTCCCTGTGCCCAAGTGTGGCCCCGGAGAGAGTGACGGCCAGAGCAGCAGAGCCTTCAAAGGCCCATGCATGGGTACTGGAGCAGCTGCCCCATGCATTGTCAACGTGAAGACAGTCCGCCACTCCCTTCTCCGAGGTCCTGGGCAGAATAGGAAGGTGGAAAGAGAAAATTTCCGGGAGAAACATCGTCTGTAACCGAATTTCCTCTCACCTGGGCACGTAGGAGGAAAACCGGAAAATAACAATTCAAATTCCATTTCACTTAATAAAGGAATCACTGAATGTGAGGTTTCTAGCCTCGTGATGGGCTCCTGTCCTAGCCACCACTGTATGATCGATTTTGAATCCAATAACCAGAATGAGACTTTGAAAACCTGTCTCTACTCGACCCCCTCCAATAGCTTCCCACAAGGCCTCAGAAGATCTTACTTTCCACCCACTTCGAGGATCACTGGGCATCAACCTGGAGCTCCTCATTCCATCCCTGGGAGGGCTGCAGAAAGAGCCAGGAGGGAAGGGGATGCTGAGAAGTCAGGAGCAGAAAGGAGGGATGGGAGAGAAGGAAGTGTGCCTGCCCTAACCAAGCCCACAGCGAGCTGGACATTAAGATGTGGAAGGAGGCGCAGGGAGCATAACAAGGACCTTTAGAGGGCACAGAAGGAGTAGGAGGGAGGCCCCTGAGGTGAGAGAAAGCAAGATCCCAATTTGGGTAAGAAGAGGGCTTTTATTTTGAAATGGAGTTTCACTCGGTCTCCTAGGCTGGAGTGAGTGGCAAGATCTGGGTTCACTGCAACCTCCGCCTCCCGATTCTCCTGCCTCAGCCTCCCGAGTAGCGGGGATTACAGGTGCCCGCAACCACGTCCAGCTAATTTTTGTATTTTTAGTAGAGACGGGGTTTCCCTATGTTGGCCAGGATGATCTCGATCTCTTGACCTCATGATCCACCCACCTCGGCCTCCCAGAAGAGGCCTTTTGAATGTGATGCAAGTTTAGATACAAGTCAGCCCCGTCCCTGGGGAACCTATCCCAAATTCTTCCAGCCCCACTGGCTACACCCAGTCCCTCCAATCTGCCAAGCTCTCCTGCTTCTGGCCTTGACCTTTGCTGTCTCTGTGCCTGGGATGCTCCCCTCCTAGATCTTTGTACTTCAAGCAACATCTCCTCTCCCCAACCAGCAGTCACCCGATCACATCACCCCATGTCTTCTTCAGAGCACTTCGCTGTATCTGAGAACAGCCTGGCTATGCAGTTGTGTACCTGTTGACTGCCTATCTTACTCACTAGAAAGGATCTTCCACAGAAGCAGAGGCCTGATGCAGTTCACCCCATTACATCTCTAGCCCCTGACCCAGAAGAGATACCTCCTGATTTACTAACAATATTGACAGTCCTTTAGAGCAGGGTATGACAAACTCTCTAGCATGAGTCAAATCCGGCCCACTATCCATTTTTGTAAATAAGTTTTATTGGAACTGTATTAGTCTATTAGGGCTGTGGTAATAAAATACCACAGACGGTTGTTCAAACAACAGAAATCTACTTCCCACACTTGTAGAGGTGCAAAGTCCAAAATCAAGGTGCCGGCAGGGTTGGTTTCTCCTGAGGCCACTCCACAGCTTACAGATGACCATCTTTTTTGCTGCGTCTTTACATCGTCTCCTCTCTGCACACACACAAGCCCCATCCTAATAACGTTTCATCTTAATTACCTCCTTAATGGCCCTATCTCCATAGACATTCACACTGGGGGTTAGGGATTCAATATGTAATGACGGGGGCAACACAATTCCGTCCATGTAACAAATGAGTATGGCTGTGTTCTCTTTACATACAATCTCTGGCTGCCTTCCTGGAATGACAGCCAAGTTGAGTGCTAGAAGCAGAGGCGTTAGATCCACAAGGTGTAAAGAATTTACTCTCTGGCCACCTTTTATGGAAGAAAAATACTCATCCCTGGTCTGGAGCAAGGCCCCTGCCGTTTGACGTATCACAACAACAGTAATTTTCTGCATCACTCTCAACTGCAAAGCCCCATGGTGAAGCCCACTCCAACGCACCTGGCTACTCTTATTGTGCTTCACAGTCACCAGTGGTTCTATCATTCCCCTGAGACAAAGGGAGCCAGCTAGGCCTCCCACGATTCCAGAGAATGAAACCACAGACTAAAAAGTACAAGCCCATGAAGTAATAATTAAGATATACGCAGAAAATTAGGGAACAGAATTGCCTGTCAAATGCCAGCCCCAGAGCAATTGCGTGGAACTTGTGGTTTGCTAATACCACATCCATTAATAATTCAGAAACCGCTCAAGGATTATTGAGAAGACAAGACTTTGGTGCCACAGGCCTCCTGGTAGGAGACAAAATGACATTGTGTGTGTCATCTTTTAGCCACAGAGATCTATCAAGGGCAAGGACATGATGGCTTTTATTCTTCCTGCTGCTTGTTTCTTTCTGCTTAACCACAGTTTCAATCAGAACCAATTCAATTTAAGACTGCAACTGCTAACTATCCCCCGACATCCTTTTTGATTTTGTGTTACAGAACCCACCAAGTTGTAGAATCAAAGAACCTCAGTTGCAAAAGCTCACAGGAAAGACGATGCTGAGGAAATAGCTTTAAGTTTTTAAGATAAAGACTTAAGTGGTGTTTCTTGCATATCAGGATCCATTCCAGCCTATTCATAAACATTAACTCATTTAGTCCTCACAACAAACCACTATTAAGACCTTCGTGTTACAGATGTGAAAAATGAGACACAGAAAGACTAAGTAACTCGGCTGAGGCCACATGACTAGGAAGTCACGGAGCCGAGAGTCCAACCCGGGCTGTCTGCCTCCACAGTCCACTCACAACCACCACTCTGTGCTGCTTCTTTCAGGTATAAACTGTGTGCATACGTTACATCTGCAGACCATTCATCCCACAGGTATTTCTACAATTAACAAGCTGCGTACAGTGGCTCATGCCTGTAATACCAGTACTTCGGGAGGCCAAGGCAGGAGAATCGTATGAGACCAGGAGTTTGGGACCAGCCTGGGCAACACAGAAAGACCCCAGCTGTACAAAGGTTAAAAAAAAAAAAAAAATAGCCAAGCATGGTGGTGGCATGTGCCTGTGATCTCTCAGCTACGCAGGAGGCTGAGGTGGGAGGATCACCTGAGCCTAAGAGTTGGAGGCTGCAGTGAGCTGTGATTGCACCACTGTGCTCCAGGCTGAGCAACAGAGTGAGACCTTGGCTCTATAATAAAAAATAAACATAAGCAAAAGAATGATTAGCTTAGAAACCAAAGACCTGGACTTGAATCCTAGGCCCTCCACTTAACAGCCAGATGGTTGTTTTTGAGCCTCAGTCTCATCTGCTGTAAAGCAAGGATCATAAATACCCTCTATGTTATAGGAAGCCATTGTCATAGGATTCAGCTGAAGTGGCTCCAATTTACTGATATCTGTCACATACAGAATCACTGACTCAACTGATACCAATGGGGCAATTAAGACTCCACACCCGGCACTGGGTGAGGTGTGGAGGATGCAACAATGAGCAGAATGGGCCCCTCGTGGGGCGCTGAGTCAGCAGCTATAATACACGTGAAACAAACGCTGACAAGAAGAACCACAGAATTCAGAGCTGGGACGATGCTGCAAGGGATGGATGGAATTCCGAAAGAGGGCTGACAGAGACCGCCCCAGTTCATACTGGCAGGTCATGAAAGGTGCTTCTCACCTGGCAGGAACTTATCAAGCCATGGTGGCAGGGACTTTCCCGGAAGAGAGAAGGGCAGGTATAGAGGCCCTGGGGTCAGCCTGTGGTTAGGCACCACCATTTTACCCCTTCTGCAACTTAGGGCATGGGCATAATTATCCTTACTTCAGACCCATCAACCAAGCTTCTCAGAGGTTTAAAAAACCCAGGACAGGTGCAGTGGCTCAAGCCTGTAATCCCAGCAATTTGGGAGGTCAAGGCAGGTGGATCACCTGAGGTCAGGAGTTCAAGACTAGCCTGGCCAATATAGTAAAATCCTGTCTCTACTAAAAATACAAAAATTAGCCGGGCATGGTGGTGGGCACCTATAGTCCCAGCTACTCAGGAGACTGAGGCAGGAGAATCACTTGACCCCAGGAGGGAGAGAGCGTAGTGAGCTGAGATCACCCCACTCACTCCAGCCTGGGCGACAGAGTGATACTCCGTTGAAAACAAAAACAAAAAAACGAAAAGTGTCCCCAGGGTCCGAAACTCCTTTATGACAATGCCAGGACCTGAAAAGCCAGATCCCCCTGACTCGGAAGGCCATCCCCTCTCCAGCAAGCCTCACCATCTTCTGTGAAAGGGCTTTTAAAGCAGTCTAAGGATGAGGTCTAACTGGTTGTCTTAGAATGCTCACAGGAATGTCTGAGTGTGAACTTAGTAAAACTCCTTCTATCTCCATTACCTGAGAGTAAATAATATACCAGGAATATCAGTTTTCCCCTTACCATGGAAGTTATTTGGCCGACAAATTCCAAGGACCACGTGGAAGCTCTCCTCCTGTCCCAAAACCAAGCAGAAACATCTGACACTCAGCAAAGAAGGTTCTTGAGGAGGAGGAGATGAAGTACGAGATCTGAAGCTCCAAAGAAATACGAGACCCCCTGGCCTCCCCTGCCCTCACGCCTCATCTCTGCTTTGGCTCGTGGAGCTTATTTCCTGGTAAAACCTGCCCCGATGGGACACTTCATTTTCATCTACATTTACAAGGAAAAGCTCTTTCTGCAAATGAACAGGGTTTTCTCAAAAACAGACCCTCAATCTCACCAATGGCCCAGAGTTAGGGGAAAGTCTCTACAGTCCAATGGCCAGCTTTTCAACTCAACCTCCGCTAACCGTCTATTATACCCAGGCTCTGGCTGAGCGCTGGAAATTCAGAGATGAGCAAGCCCTGACTAAAGAACTGTGCAGAAACTGCTGTGCTAGTTGGACATGCAGGGGGCTGGGATGGGGACATTCATTCATTCATCAAATACGGAGCAAGCACTGCAACTGCTAAACAGCCCCCAATATCCTTTTTGCCTTTGAGTTATAAAACCCACCAAGTTGTAGCTGGACACAGGGCTGCAAGATAAAGACTGCATTTCCCAGCTTCCCTTGCAGCTCAGAGCAGCCACCTGAGTAGCTAAACTCTGTGCAGCAGGATGCGGAAATGAGTGATGTGAGCAACTTCTGGATCACACACCCTTCCCGCAGGCCAGTGTAGCAACAAAACAGAAGAAACCTGGGTCCCGCTTCCTCGTGGAAAACAGCTGCCTAACCACCCCACACCTTCCACTTCACACTTTCATGCAAAGAGAGAAATAACTCTATCTCGTTTAACCCAATGATAAACTACGTTGACACTCTCATTAAAACAAGCCCCAATTGTGTGGCTGCCATCCTGCTCCAGGTGCCAGAGATATAGCAGAGATGGACTCTGTCCACTTTGTCATCTCTATGACCAAAGTCTCCGCCTCCAGCAGCTCACATTTGAATTGGTGACAGACAACATACAAAGAAACAAGTAACTCAGACTGTGTTTTTTCGAAGGAAATAAGCGGGATGAAGGGTTGGAGATGAATTCAGGCATGGCCAGCCATGCTGTCCCAAGGGAGGGAAAGCTCAGACCTAAGGGCAGAGGGGCCAACGGCCTTGGGAAGAGCATTTCAGGCCGAGGGAGCTGCAAGCTCAACCACCCTGCATCTCCTGGAGGAAATGGGAGGTGGCCAGCATGGTGCAGTCCAGCAAGCAGAGGAAGCCAGGAGTCAGGAAAGGAGGATGGAGGAGGGTGTGAGCCCTGCCTGGGAGGTCCCTGTGGGCTACCCAGAGAAAATAACACCTGGATGCAGGCGCAAATAATGTTATGGGGTGAGGAGGTGAGAAGGTGTGTTTGGAGTGAAGGCTTCAATTCCTGTTCCCTTTGTCATGGAAACTGGTGGGAGAGACCTCTACCCATTCCAGCAAGCTCTGGGAGGAGAGACATTGAAAGGTTAGAAAAGTTTCTTTACCTAGGGTAGGGGGCGGGGGTTCAGAAAACCACTCCCTGAAGTTCCCAACAGGGTTTCAAGTGAAGAACTTAATTTTTTAGCCATGCAGCTCTGCCTTATAGAGTTGACTAGGAAGGACCAGCCCTCGCAGGTAACTTTCTTTTTACCAGAAGCCTTATTCACTGTCTTTTTATTATAATTTATAACTAGGTTATGGTCCTCCCAGGGAAGCCCCATCTCATCACTTACCTCCTTCCCTTCTTCCACAGCTGTTATTTAGGAAAGAACAAACCTCCCCTGTGGCCACTGTGCTATTTCTTCAGTTATTTTGCCCTGAATTTATGGGTTTTGAGACTCTTTCCTGCTGCAGGGCACTGCTGCTATGTGCTAGGATGCCCTGGGCAGTTCCCACCTTGCCTTTTTTTTTTTTTTTTTTTAAGCTTTACTGAGATTTAACCAACAAACGTCAGAGTGCACATATTTAAAGCAAACCATGTGACAAGTTTTGACATATGTTTACGTTTATGAAACCCCCATCACAAGACACAGAACATGTCCATCATCCCCAAAGGTTCCTTCAGACTCCTGGTAATGCCACCCTCCCATCTCGTCGCCAGACAGCCAGTGATCTGCTTTCTGTCCCTATAGATTAGCTTGCATTTTCCAGAGTTTTCTATAAATGGACTTATACAGCATATGCTCTTTATGGTCTTTTTTTTTCCACTGGCACAATTATTTTGAGATTTATCCATGCTGTTACGTGTGCCAATGGTTCATTCCTCCTTGACACAATTTGTGTATCTTTTCACTGCCAATGGCCATTTGGCCTTTTCTAGTTGTCGGCTAACACAAAGTTGCTCTGAACATTTGTGCACAAGTCCTTGTGTGAACGTGTATTTCCTTTTCTCTCAGATAAAACCCTAGGAGGGCAATGAGAACCTTGCCTCTGAAGGTGGAGTATTATCTCATTGTTACCTGCCTTTTTCGGGGTGAAGTATTAAGAGTAGCATTTCAGTGAGTCTCTCCTGATGCAGTGCATATATGATCTCTGACATAAGAGAACTTTAGCTGGTGCAGCGGTAAACATTGTATGTCAACTACGCGGTTTGTATGTACGTGCATGCATGTGTGCACATGCGTGTGTGCACGTGTGTGTATGTGCATGTGTGTGCATGAGTGTTCACATGCGTATCTGTGTGTGCACGTGTGTATGTGTGCATGTGTGTGTGTGCACAAGTGTATGCATGTGAATGCGAGTGTGTGCACGTGTGTGTGTGCATGTGTGCATGCATGTATATGTGTGTGCACGCACATGCATGTGTGCAAGCATGCATGCACATGTGTGTTGATCTTGGTGATCCTGCTTCTGATTGAACTCTGCTGCATATCTAGCTCAAGAAGTATCAAGACTAAATACAAACTCGCACCGAGCTGGGACTTCAGCTGCAGAGTTGAGGGGATACGCATAGACTTCAGGCCAAGGGTAGGGGATGGTCGAAGGCACCACATGACACCTAAAACAGGTGCCTTCAACTCCACTGCCCTGTCTAAGGGAAACCCTTCCAATTCCTCCAAACCACTCAATACCTGCAACCAGATACTAACTGGCGGGAGCAATTGAACGGTGTTGAACACATTCACTTCAAGTAACGAGTGAGAACCCGCCTCCCTCTGAGAATCACTGTGAGCACCCGTTCATTCACCACAAGCCCAGGAAAGACCTACTATGTGACAGGTGCCACAGTGGGCTCTGGGACACCATGGTGAACGAGTCAGTCTCTGCCCTCAAGGAGTGGACAAGCTAATGCAGAAGCTAGACGGGACACAAATCAATGTCTCTGCTGGGTGCTACCAAGAAAAACGAGACAAAGAGGGGCCAAGAGAGCGACAGATGGAAGGGGACAGGTTACTTGCGGGTGGATCAGGGAAGAAGGGCTTCCAGGGGGATAAATAACTGAGCAGAGACCATGCACTGCCTTCAGTGAGCCCTCGCAGGCTTCAGGCTACTGTTGCACTGGGAGGCTAGAGCTTAGGTAGCCCCTATCTGTGCATCTCCCCAACTTGAGCACCAAAAAGGCAGAATGAGGGATGGGGCTCAGTGGCTAACACAGTTCTGTCCACACCAAAGGTTGTTTGTCCTGAATGCAACTCAAACAGACCCTGATTGCAGAGGAAGCCCACCTCTTCTCTCCCCTCTCTTGCTGTAGACAGAAATCACAGCAGGGTTGCAGAACACCCAAATAACTCCCAAACACACGTGGTGGGTAATCTTAGAGCAGTTTTTGTTGATGCTAATGGCCCAAAGAGAGACAACCTTTCCATCGCCTCTCTCAAAGCGAAGCTTCCTTTGGAACAGTCTCTGCCATAACCATTTATGTTTGTCCCGTTAGCCCCAGCCCATCGTGACCTGCATTTTCCCCGACTCATTCTCTCCTTCCTACATGCGACAGGCTTAACAGTCTTCTAGCGCTTTTCGACATAACAGACAGCTTACATAATCACACTTGCATCCACTGGAACTTGCTGGCATTCTTGTTTCTTTTGCTCATTAGATAAATAAATCCTTACATGTTGTCAGGACTCTCCAGCTGAGAAACTGATGGACTCGTCTTTAATTTGTACCCATCTAGAAATACCATTTATGTGTAAATAGCAGTAGAAAATATTACACAGGCGTTGCAAAAGTCTGCCTTATACCTTAGAAGTCGAGGATATTTTCTGTCTTGTTTCCTGTTGATCCCTGGCCCTTGGAGCTGTGACTAGCACACGGCAGGCACTCAGGAGGTTATTTGCACAACAAGTCGACAAATATGAAGCAGGAATGACGATGGCACCCACCTGGCATGAGTGATTTGAGGATTAATGACAGTATCTGTAGAGGGCCCCAGGAGTGCCAGGCCACAGCAACAATCCAGCACGTGGCCACTATTAAAAGGTTGATCCCTGCAGAAGGGATAACATGCCACCCAGAGCCTGGATGAAATCCGTAAATACCCCAAGCCCCATGGGGGAAACGTTCACATTACTGAACAATCCGAATGATACACAGTAGAGGCTGCGAGTCCCAGAAGCCACCATGAGCAGGTGATTCTGTGGAATGCCACCCGGTGGGGACAGATGAGCAGTAGGCATGTATGTGCCTGCCTGCCAGGTGTCAGCACCACCAGCGAGGTGCCATCTCTGCTGCTGGTTGGGAAAAAGCCCTCAGAGCAGAGACCGTGCATCACCTTGAGCAGTGAGCCCTTGCAGGCTGTAGGCTTTTGTTGCACTGGGAGGCTAGAGTTTACCTTGCCCCTGTCTGTGCATCTCTCCCATTTGAGCACCATGAAGGCAGAATGAGGGCTGGACTCAGTGGCTAACACAATGCTCTGTCCACACCAAAGGTTGTTTGTCCTAAACACAACTCAAACAGACCATGATTGCAGCCGAAGCCCGCCTCTTCTCTCCCATCTCTTGGTGGGCCAGGAGTTTAGAAGGTCAAGGTCAGTGGGGAAGTGAAGGTCAACATGAGAGGATCTCAGGGTAGCAGCACTTTGCTGACTGATGGAGGTGTGTTTTGCCATTTTAATGACCAACACAGCTACGTTGGTGCCTACCAGCCAAGGCCGAGCCTGGCAGAAGGCATCTGGGCCTTGACCACTGTGCAGACAGGCAGGCCTCAAGCAGATTCTCCAAGCCATTCCAGGCTCCAGCAGATCCAACACCATTCATGACTCTGCATGGCCTCTACATTCTACCACTGACAACTTCTCCCCTCTTCTTGGCCTAGGCGTTCAACAGGCAAATGTGTGACACCTATTAAGCTTCCCAACTCTGTGCCAGACACAGAATAAAGTGGGGGGAAAAAACGTACCCAGACCAGCCCTGCGTGAAGGTATCCACACCCCATTCAACATTCACAAATGTGAGAATTCACATGCCTGGCACTGTCCTCATGATGTTAGTGACATCACCTCATCTAATGACAGGAACTGCATTCCTCGTTTTATACTGGAGGACACAGTTCTTTCTGTGGCCTTAACAACCTGACTCACCATCTATTCCACACCCTCCCTCGGCTAGGCACCTGCATGTAAAACCAGTCATCCTCGTGACCATATGCAGTTGGCATCACCATGCCATGTAAGCGAGGGGAAAATGTAGACCAGAGTTGTGAAGAGTACACAGAATTTCAATGCAACTCTTTCTATATCAAAGCCATTACAGTTGACAGAGCACTATTCTGAAATCCATTGCTAAAATAAAATATCCTGTTCACAAACTGTTTAAGAAGAGGGAAACGGTGGTTCAGAGGAGAGGGGCCCGATTCAGGGAACTCCTCTCCCTTGTAAGGCTCATACTGAGCATCTACTTCGGGTCCCTCCAAAGGGTGACTCTGCTTCCCTCATACCCTTCCCCTGCGCGAGGGGTGCAGGCAGCCCTGAAGCTGTGATCACCAAACCCCTCTCTTATGGCAAACCTTTGAAGAGCAGCCCCTCGACCCACCTCCTCCAAAGACAAAGATTCCGCCCAAACTAGGGGCTGGCCATCAGTGAGTTACATAGGATAGCTCGGCTGACAAGGCTGCCCTTTGCACTCGGGTCCCTAGTAACTTTTCTGAAGAGTTTCCAAAGTGCCTTATCCCCAAAGGCCACGCCGCTGCAGCAGGAGCACTGCCATCAGCAGGGGCCTAACTCAGTGCAATCATCAATAAACTGGGAAGTTGCCTTCCATTTGCGCTGGAGGGAATGTAGTTACAAAGGCAGCGAAACGCGCATTCAAAGGCATGTACATGCTCAGCCCTGGCCAGGAAAGGACAAAGATTTCAAAGGCTCTGTAATACGCTAATTCTCCAGCCAAAGCTTCTATTTCAACAAACAGCAAAAGGAATTAAATGTCTGTTTTAAATCGGAACAGGTTACAGCTCGTCGGTACTCCACCTTGACGTACAGAAATGGACAAAGGCTTTGACCAAATTCTAAGTGGAAACACGGTCTTTCCCTATTATTCAAAACCCAGAGAATTATAATTAAAAATTGTAATTAGGAATGGCACCATTCAGAAGTTTTCAGAGTCTGGGTGGGCAAGGCCCAGGTATCCAGGTGCAAAACTTGAGGAGGTGGCAAAAAGCTCAGTAATCGTAATAAATAATATTTCCATGCAATGCTTTGAAATACCAAAATTAATGCCAAAAAAACAAATCTGTGGAGAACAAAATAGCAAAATTTTAAATCAGGCAGGAGGATAGGCTCAGGACCACTGATTTTTCCTCTGGCCTATGGCTCCACACTCCTGCTCCTTCTGAAGATGGTCAAGTGTGCCCAGAAAAGTGAAGGGACACTGGTAGCTCAAAGCTGCCAGTGACACTGGTAGCTCAAATGTCTAGGGCTTGAGGCCCTCAGTGCTGTGCTCTTGGGTCCCTGTCACCTTGGGCAGGGACTACTGCCCTAGCCTTGCCCTGCTCCAGTCCTGACACCACTCCGCGGCTGGGAGGATCTTCGCAACACCCGAGTCTAACCTTGTCACACCTCTGCTAAGACTTGTCAGGTGGCCCCTCCTTTCTCACACTCATCAGCTATGAAATCATGTGTGGACTGCTCATACGAGGGGCTCAAAAGACCTATATATACACAGACTGCATGCACAGACTTGAAATTCTAGTTCCCACAGATTTCAAATCATCAGAAAGCTGAAATAACCAGATTTTTATAGTGTCACACTATGATAATTGATGTTCCTAATTATGGCCTTGAGGCACGGCACGCTCTTTAACTGCCTTCTAAATTATCGAAGATCAAATTATGTTCAGTTGCATTTTAGCATTAAGTGTATTTTAATTATATTCTCATTCTTGGAAAATTAGTAACACGCACAGCTGAAATAGATGATCAAGGCAGCTTTGTGAATTAAACGTTCTGGACAAAGCCCAGCTTTCCAGAATGTTCTCACAAAATCATATTCTGCCATCATGCTAGGTAAATGACAGTTTATAGTTCATATCCTCTCTTTTTAAAAAAAAAAAAATTGCCACTTACATAAACAAGTGAATTATGGAGTAATATTCTTAAGGGAGGAAATAAAATAGGAGGAGAAGCAAGAAAATAAGTGAAGCTGGCCAGGTGCGGTGGCTCACGCCTGTAATCCCAGCACTTTCGGAAGCCAAGGTAGGTGGATCACTGGAGGTCAGGAGTTCAAGACCACCCTGGCCAACTGGTGAAACCCCGTCTCTGCTAAAAACTAGCCGGGCATGGTGGTGTGCGCCTATAGTCCCAGCTACTCAGGAGACTAAGGCAGGAGAATCACTTGAACCTGGGAGGCAGAGGTTAAAGTGAGCCGAGATCTCGCCATTACACTCCAGCCTGGGAGACTGAGTGAGACTCTGTCTCAAACAACAACAAAAAAGCCAAAAGTAAGATTAAAACCAAAACCACATGCCACAAGGTCTCACTTTTGCTAAAGATGAGCTCACAGTTCCGCCAAGCTTCTTAGAAGTCAAGACCAAAAAAAAAAAGAAAAAACAGTGACAGGATTCATAGCATCCAAAAGATCTACTACTTGGTCAAGGGAATCATTCCTGCTACTTACGCCTGGGAAAAATTTCTCTCGCGTAGAAATCATTCCTATTACAGACGATATGCATAGGCAACAACTGCCTTACCAGTGTGTTAATAGAAAACACCATGATGATTTTCAACAGGCTGTATCCCCTAACATCCCAGGGCAAGACGTTCAAACCTCAAATGCCACTGAAAACGGGCAAGACAGGCTGAGCCGGGGGAACAGGAGGGAGAGTACAACTAAGTACCGTGATAAACCCAGCCAACCGCTGCTATGTGGAAATAATCAGCCCAATGCTTCCAGAAAATCTAATTTTTTAAATTACAAAACATTTCAAGCATGCAAGAGAATAACTAATACATATCTACGTATAGGAAATGAGGAACCAACAAGACATATTACCTGTGTACCATCTTAAGGTACAGAACTTCTGGAACTTTTGAGAACCTCTCTCCAATGTTGGCCCTCTCCCATGATCACAACCCTAATTTTTATGGTTACCATGCCCTTGCCTTTCCGTATAGCTTCCCATAAGTGTCAATTCTTCACCTACCTCCTGTTCCATTCTGCATGCTTCTCATCTTCTTATGAATGTGTCTGGCTGTAACTCACTTTCTTCGAGCCACATAATTTTCATGAGATCCATCCCAACTGATGTGCACAGCTGAGGTTCATCCATTTTCGTAGCTGTGTTGGTTTCTATGCTGTAACACACTTTTTGAAAATCTACTCTCCTATCGATGGATATCTAAGTTGTGTGGAATGCTTTGTCGTTGCGAGCGATGCTGTGAACATGGCTGTGTGTGTTTCTCCTGGTGCTCGTGGGCAAGTGTTTCACTAGGGTGGGGCTAAAATTCATCTGTATTTTAATACTGGTCAAACTAATTAAAATTTTTTTAAAAAACAAAAGCAACCATGTGGACCAACTCCATACCTCTGTCAGCTGCCAGCCTACAGCCTGCAACAGGTGGACAGCTTCATGGTAAACTGCAAAAGAAGATTCTCTGAGCAGTAAAATGGTTCAGGCTGCATTTGTTTCTGCCTTTTATCTAGCTTGTTTCAAGAACAAAAGGGTCCCACGTTGACAGATCACATGACCTTTTGGCAGGTGTTTATAAACATCGTTTCTTGAAAATTATCTTTAAAACTTTTGAACGGTGATGAGCTTGGGCTTGTCCTCACTAACACAAGCCTACAGGTTCCTAAAGAGCTGAGATGGATCCTCTTAAACTAGAAGTGCTTTTAGAAAATATGTACTGGTGAGATTTCTTTTAAAATGCATTCACCCTAACAATGTGGCCCCAAGGCACTCCACGGCTTTTTATAAAAGGTGTTATGTAGCCTGAAGTTTCCAGAGTGACAGAACAGGAGAAACTACGGTCTGAATGTTTGTGCTCCCTCAAAAGCACATGGAAATTCTAACCCCCAAGGTAATGTATTAGAAGAGCAGGACCTTTGGGAGGCACTTAGGTCATGAGGGCAGAGCCCTCATGAATGGGATTTGTGCCCTTATAAAAAAGGCCCCAGAGAGACCCCTCGTCTGTCCACAATGTGCGGACGTGGCAAGAACGCGCCCTCTATGAACCCCAAAGTGGGCCCTCACCAGATCCCACAGCTGCCTTCACCTTGGCCTTCAGAACTGCGAGAAATACATTTCTGTTGTTTATAAGCTTCTCAGTTTACGGTATTTTGTTAAAACAGCCTCAACACACTAAGACAGTAGATAACACAATCAATAACAATAAACAGAAAATTACCGCCTCAGCACAAAAAACATGCAAGTGTGCCTACTGTAACTGTAGAAACTGATTTTTATTTTTTGGAAATAGTTTCATAAAGTTTGACGGAAAGTGGCCACGGCCATTTGCTTATATTCAGCTGTTTCCATACCACTTTGACGGAGTTCAATAGTTACAATGTATGCTCCACCCACAAAGCCTAACATGTCCACTCTCTGGCCCTTTACAAAAGAGATTTTCCCATCTCTGTCTTAGATCTCTGGGTCACACACACATTCTAGATTCCGATAAAGAAAGGACCGTAGGCACTGGTTCATTTCCTGCATTGTGAATTGAGACAGAACCAGATTCTAAGTAAATTATCTTTCTTTTGTATATAATTCAAATTTAGCTTCAGGATCAATATTCTTTAAACATGGTACAAGAGATGACGACCAGCAGCCGCAATGTTAGGTAAGGAGGAAAGTGATAGTGTGACTATCGAGTGTAGTCGGGATGATGCCTGTAAAAGAGCTTCGACTCTGAGAAGGACTAAAATCTTTCTTTCTCTGTCCATAGGGCAAGGTAAATCATGACTGGAGTCCCCTCAGAGAAACAATAGAATGTTCATGCCACAGTCTCTTAGTGCCTGTCTCATGTAGAGTCCATCCTCCAAGTCAGGATTCAAAGGGAAGCAAGGTAAGCTTGATCTCTACCTTCCTGGAAGTTACATTCGAGAGGGGAGATGGACCATAAAGAGCCAACACGATGTAAACTAGAAGACCAGGGATGTAAACTAGAAGACTGGGGATCCTGATATTTCAATCAAGAAAATAAAACTGGGCAATACGATGGATTAGCCAGATGGAAGGCACAGTCGGGTCAGACTGCACTGCCAGGGAAGGTCTCACTGACGCAGTGACACTGAATGGAGACCAGGAGGACAAGAAGCCAACCATCTGCAGATTTGGGGGAGAGGGAATATGGGAAACACATGGGCCTGGAGGGCGGAGTGACCCTGGCCCTTCCTAGAGGCAGGCTGAGGGGGCTGGAGAGTAGAATGAGGAGTGTGGTGACAGGTGACGCAGGAGATGTGGGTGCACACCAGAGTGTCTGCGGATTTGGAATCAGCTTCCAGAGTCCAGGAAGGAGTCGAAAGGTAGTACTCCCGGCAAGAGAAAATGGCAGGTTAGACTCGCGGTAGTAACGCAGATAGAAAACAATGGCTGGCTTTATGAGATATTTTAGAAGGAACTATATAACTCATTGAGTGACTAGATGTAGACAGTGAGGGAAAGAGAGAAATCAAGGATGACTCAGGCTGTTTAACTTGATTAGCTAGCTGAATGGAAGGTGGTGCCATATAGGAAGATGGAGAAAACCGCAGACGGGCAAGTCAGGAGAAAGAACTGGGTTCTGCACTGGCCTCATTCGGTGTGAGATGCCTTTAAACCAGTGGTCCTCAAAGGAGGGATATTTTTGCTTCCAAGGGCAGAGTAGGGAATGTCGAGAGACATTTTTGGTTATCGCAAATGGGATAGGGAGATGTCACCAGCATCTAGTAGGTAAGGCTAGTGGCGAGATGTCACTAAACACCCTGCAACGCACGGGACAGCCTCCCACAGCAAAGAGCTACGCAGTCCGTGTCATCAAGACCGAGTTTGGGAAACCCTGCTTTAGACAATCCATGGAGATGTCATGAAGGCTGCTGGAGCAACGTGTGTCTGGAACTCAAAGAGAAGTCAGGGTTACAAGTATACATCTGTTTTTTCTCAACAGCTTGTTTTTCTTGTGTTGCTATTCTCTCTCATCATTCTTTTTTTAGCTGCTCTGCTGGGGAAAAGCACTTACACAGGAATTAAAAAGGGATTGAGGTTAACAGATCTAGTAAAAACTGTCAAAACTATTAAGTCGTTCATAAACACTAAGGTAAAACACAATGCCAAACAATGGAAGATAAAAAGAGAATAAAATATACAGAGTAAAATATACAGCTTGGAGAAACCACCAAGCTGATCACTGATGATCGATGATATCAGAGCACTGTCTCCAAGGCATTATGGGGACATGAAGGAAAATGTGATCAACTCTGCCTTGGTTGGAGAAAGTGATGGAAGATGGGAGGCAAGAAAGGGTTCTTTTCATTCATGTTCGAGAAATGCAAATTAAAACTATATGGAGATTACATTATTCAGCCACCAGATTAGCAAAACCTCGTAAGCAATTGTATTTATCCCAGCCAGGTGCAGTGGCTCACACGTGTAACCTCAGCACTTTGGGAGGCCAAGGCAGGCAGATCATCTGATGTCAGGAGTTCAAGACCAGCCTGGCCAACATGGTGAAGCTCTGCCTCCACTTAAAATACAAAAAATTAGCTGGGCGTGGTAGCATGCACCTGTGGTCCCAGCTACTCAGGAGATTGAGGCAGGAGAATCGCTTCAACGAGGGAGATGGAGGTTTCAGTGAGCCAAGATGGCGCCACTGCACCCCAGCCTGGGTGACAGAGCAAGACTCCATCTCTAAAGAAAAAAAAAAGGAATTTTACTTATGCCATTAAGAGATTTCTAGTGTAAGAAAAAGGATACAAATATGAAATCAAGGTAGGTAAGTAAAAAAAAAAAAAATCCGTAATTCAAATTTTGAATTAGAAATATCTATATGGATCATAATATATAGTCTACTAAAAAAGAAGGGATAGGGTAGGGGAAAGGGAGGGAAGAGGCAGGTGGGGAAGAAGAAAGGGAAAGATTTTCGAACTCTGAACACTGAAAAGGCCTAGAAACAATAATCAACCCAGCAGCAACGAGCCCCACCAACCAGATGATGCTGTATAAACACCTTTCCCCGCCGGATGCGGGGGCTC
Source organism: Trachypithecus francoisi (assembly GCF_009764315.1). NCBI lineage: Eukaryota > Metazoa > Chordata > Mammalia > Primates > Cercopithecidae > Trachypithecus > Trachypithecus francoisi. Next base: position 102,653,261 of record NW_022681460.1, read on the forward strand.
ACGCCCGTCATCCCAGCACTATGGGAGGCCGAGACGGGCAGATCACGAGGTCAGGAGATCGAGACCATCCTGGCCAACACGGTGAAACCCGGTCTCTACTAAAAAATACGAAAAATTAGCTGGGCGAGGTGGAGGGCGCCTGTAGTCCCAGCTACTCGGGAGGCTGAGGCGGGAGAATGGCGTGAACCCGGGAGGCGGAGCTTGCAGTGAGCCAAGATCACGTCACTACACTCCAGCCCGGGCGACAGAGCAAGACTCCGTCTCAAAGAAAAAAAATTAAATACCCTTTCCCAGTCAAGAAGCCAGGGCCCCCTGGAGGAACAGGTGCTTCCAGGCCTGGGGCATGAAGTACAAGAAGGGCCTAGAACACCTCGGCTTCCTTGCTTTGATGTCCAGCGTGATGGCAAAAACTACTCCTGAGGATTCAGGAATCAGACTAAACACCGTCCATGGGCAGAAGATAGAACAACTTGAATATCACAAAAAAATTTACTGTGATGAACTGGAAAACATCAAATAGGTTTAAATACGTAAATTTGTAACGCTTTTTTTTTTTTGAAACAGATTCTCGCTCTGTCACCCAGACTGAAGTGCAGTAGCATGATATCGGCTCACTGCAAGCTCCACCTCCCAGGTTCCAGCGATTCTTCTGCCTCAGCCTTCACGTCTGTAGCTGGGACTACAGGCATGTGCCACCATACCTAGCTAACTTTTGTATTTTTAGTAGAGAGTGGGTCTCGCCATATTGGCCACGTTAGTCTTGAACTCCTGACCTCAAGTGGTTCACCCACCTCGACCTCTAAGTGCTGGGATTACAGGCATGAGCCACCACGCCTGGCCCTATTTTTTTTTTTTTTTTTTTAAAGACTCATTGGTCCTCTCTGGAGGAGAGAAAGGAATCAACTAATTATTATATAAATGGATAAATAAAAGAATCAAAGCCTTGCTTTCCCTGGCTTCCTCATTGCATTATGATAAGGTTAATGTAGCTAACAACCTGAAATATCACCAGGCACATGGGAATCACGCCACATGTGAAAGCAACGGTGACTGTTGTCACTATACCCACATCATCACCCCTGGGCCCTTGGGGACATCCTCACCCAACCATCCTTGGCTGGTGAGAGGCAGCAAGGGTCCTCCCAGCCATGGGAGGCAGCAGAGGATGCCTGGTCTATTCTAGAGAGGAAAGTAAGAGAATATTTGCCATCTCTTCTAATTGTCAGGAAAATCTAGAAACACACAACATGCATATATATTGCCCTTACTAAGGGCCAGAAATTCTTCTCAATGTTAGACACATATTAACTTATTCTTCACAGTAACACCAGGAGGTAGGAACTGTTACCATTCTCATTCTACAGATGAGAAAACTGAGGCTCAGAGAGGTTAGTAACTTTCTCATGATCGTAGACTTGTTCATTGCAAGGAAAGGTATGATCCGCACAGGCTTGTTCAAGATTCTGCAAAGTATGAAACCTTGAAGAAGGTAATAAACATCAGCCCTGCAGAAAACCACCCAGGGGACGAGAAGTCTAAGGAACTTATCTGTGTTATCATTATTGTCATTGTCATCATCCTGTTACCAGTTATTCACTGAGCGTTCACTTTGAATTGATGATTCCACATCAATTATGCCATGACAGAAGCACTATTATTATTTCTTTTCTTTCTGAAACAGAGTCTCGCTCTGTAGCCCAGGCTGGAGTGCAGTGGCACAATCACGGCTCACTGCCACCTCCAAATCCTGGGTTCAAGCAATTCTCCTGCCTCAGCCTCCCAAGTAGCCAGGATCACACATGTGCACCATCACACCAAGTTATTTTTTTGTATTTTTAGTAGAGACGGGCTTTTGCCATGTTGGCCAGGTTGGTCTTGAACTCCTGGTCTCAAGTGATCTGCCCACCTGGGCCTCCTAAAGCGCTGGGACTACAGACATGAGCCACTGCACCTGGCCCATAAGTGCTCTTACTATTCCACTTTCTGGAGGGGCAAAGTAAGGTCCAGCAAAGTTGGGAAGGTTTCCACAGCTGTTCAGTGAAACACAGGTGGAGCCAGACTTGGAAGCCAGTCAACGACATTCCACAGCTCACATTTTCCCCCAGCCTTACTGAGGTACAGTTGACAAATAAAAACTGAATGTATTCGAGATGTACAAAGAGATGAGGTATGTGTACACTGTGTAATGACTAATGCAGTCAAATGAACGCATCCGTCAACACCCACAGGTATCGTTTTTTAACTCTGTGATCTTCATCACACAACAGGGGGTGCTGAGGACACCTCAGATTTCTCTTAGCAAGTTTCAAGTACAAGAGGCCAGGATAAGGGAAGGAAGCCAGGGATGCGGAGGAGGAGAGCAGTGAATACACACATCAAGGTAAACAGTTTTGGCTTGGGGGCGGTCATTATTTCTGTGTAGAACAAAACAAAACCAATAAACAACAAAAAAAGTCATAAAGACCATTTTTCCAGCCCAGATTTTGACATTGAGAAGTGGTACATCCTACTGGCATTGGTTGAAAATCACCCCTGGGCTTTGGCCACGGCTGCAGGCGAGATTCAATGCCCAGAGCCTCCAGGGCCTCAGCTCACCACACACTGCCCCGTGTGTGGCGGTGAAACTCAGGCCCCAGCGGATGCCGTGGCCTCCACCCCAGTGCAGCTGCTGGTGCGATCTGCCTTTGTCTCCAGCCTCCGACCCCTAACCCTGTCTTCCCTCCACAGCAGGGGGGAAAAAAGTGGTACATCCTAGAGGAGTGGTTCTCAACCAGCAGGGATTTTGATCCCAGAGACGTGGCCACATCTGGAGACATTTGTGATTATCACAGCTGGGGGGAAGGGGGTGCCACCAGCATCTAGTGGGCAGCAGCTAGGCGTGCCATGAAACATCCTACTACACACAGGATGGCCCCATGACAAAGGATTCTGTGGCCCAAAATGTCAATAGTGTTGGGGTTGAGAACCCTGGCATAGAGCAAGTCACTTGACCTAGCTGGGCCTCACTTTTGTCCTTTGTTAAGTGGTGACAGCCATGTCTACCTTTCATTAACCATGTTTACCCTTCATTAAAGTATTTATGAGCAGTAAATATATCTACTGTCTGGCCCATAACAGGCACTCAAAACAGCAGCTGATACTAATGGCATAATCATCCCTGTCAGCATCCCCACCATCATTAAGTAGGAGAAGTACCTGCATTAGGGATTGGCACAATGTGACCCACTGGCCCCCTGCCTGTTTTGGTAAAGTTTTATTGGCATTCAACCATGTTTACAAATTGTCTTGGGCTGTTTCAGTGCTTCAATGGCAGGGGATCACATGGCCCACAACACCGAAAGATTTTAGTATTCATCCCTTTATAGAAAAAAGTCTGCTGGCCTAGGAATGATCAAGAAATGTGAAGTGCTATACCAAAAACAAATTGTTATAATTCTGATGTGTCAAAAAAAATTGTAGGAAATTTCTTTCTTCCCCCCACATATATAAGGGCCATGGGCACAAAATTACAGGTGCAGAGCATTCTAATTGCTGAAAGCCAATTTTATCCACTCGATTTTATCACTTTTCATCAAAATTGACCACCACTTTGCTTTAAAATACACGCCATCACAGCAGTTCAAACCTCTAACACCAGGAAGGCAGTCATTATGATACTTACAGAGAAACTGAGATCTGACATCTTACTCTCCTCCTGAGCCAGAGCACAGGAAGGGGAGGATTTTCCATGAATTTTAAAAGCATTTTACCACCAAAAGAAGAAAATTTTTTCAAGAAGACAAAAAGATAATATTTTAGCATTTAAATCTAGTTTTCTTGACAAAGGGAAAATGATTTCTACATATTACATAGTAGGAACTGGGTTGTTACCATAGAACATATTTCATTTTGAGGAGAAGAACTGAGTTTAAAAGATTCATTTTTGGAAACGTTAATCTCAGGCACCTGGAGATGAAAGTGCTGGTGCACAGAAGTTGGTCTTTGTCGAAAGACAGTTTTCAAGTTTTTATAAGACTCATCTCCCTTCTCTACCTTAAAAATGGATTAAAAAAAAAAAAACTACTTAAAGGGAGTGGGGAAAAAAAAGAACCCAATTTCAATATCCTTTGCTAAAGAAACAGTCTTTGCTCAAAACAGGGCAGAGTTGCCTGTGTGACCCAGAGAAATAAGTGAATTGAAACTTTTCTAAAGTGCTTGTCACTGTAAAAGAGTTGCTGAGAGTTTGCCCTGGCAAAGCTGAGTTTTCGGTACTGAAAATGGAACCTGTGAGTCACTCCAAGGAAGCCCGAGGAAACAGGGTATATTCAGCTCTCTGCTCCACCGGTTCCAGAGGTAAAATGTACCTTCGTCAACGGAAGCTGCAGAAAAAGCAGGATACTGATGGGAAAAAATTAGCCATGAAGGAAGTTGTGAGAGGTGTTTTCTCAAAAACAAAACTAAGAAAGCGGTGGGCGACTTGGCAAGCAAAAGTTCTTGGGTTGGTAGGAAGAGAAGGAATGTTAAGGGATTCTGGCAACTTCTCCTGGAAGGCTGGCTTCACTGCCCCATGGTGGGGTGTGTGCGTATCCTTAAAGGGAACCAGTGACCCCACTACCTGTCATCCTAGGAAAGTCAACCCTGGGACGAGTAGAAGTGGAGAAGCAAGGACATGGAAAGTGATATGGTTTGGCTGTGTCCCCACCCAAATCTCATCTTGACCTATAACTCCCGTAATTCCCATGTGTTGTGGGAGGAACCCATGGGGATAACTGACTCATTGGGGCAGTTTACCCCATAATGTTCTCGTGGTAGAGAATAAATTTCACAAGATCTGATGGTTTTATAGGGGGAAACCCCTTTCACTTGGTTCTCATTCTCTCTTCGCCTGACACCATGTAAGACGTGCCTTTCACCTTCTCCCATGATTGCGAGGCCTCCCCAGCCATGTGAAACTGTGAATCCATTAAGCTTTTTTTTTTTTTTTAAATAAATTACCCAGTCTTGGATATGTCTTTATCAGCAGCGTGAAAACAGGCTAATACAGGAAGGGGCAGTCATCTCTTCCCTGGGGCTCCAGCTGCGTTAGGCCTGGACACAAAGGCCCAGAGAGGTCCAGGGCAGCTCTAGTCCTCAGCCAAGCGACAGCCAGCCAGTAGGGAGGCAGGGAGCCAGCCTGGGGACATAGACAGGTCTGGGCTGTGACTGAAATGACCTGAACCTACCCAGAGACGAACTGTGCTCCCCACTGAGCATAGACAAAGGGCAGGGAGGCGGGACCAGCTAGCAGGGAATCGCCGTGATGGCGGCGGCAGCCGTGATGGCGGCGGCAGCATGAGCCCACAGCTGCCCAGAATGCTGCAGGCAGACAGCGGAAGGAGGCAGGTGACTGTAGACTTCCCAGGCCTGGGAGTAGAAAGGGTGAGTCTTTAGAAACCAACAAGACTCATTCTCCCTGAATAAGCATAGCAGGCCATTCTCAGCCCATCGGAGGAGGGAGGAACGAGAGATTTCCAGCGACCCTGTGCATGACAGGGTTGAGGGCTGTTCCACTGAGAGTGACAATGTCTGTCCCCAAAACAGGTAAATGAGACAAGAGGGTTCCCCACCACAGCAGGCACCTCACCCGAGAGATGAGGGGTGACAGGCGGCCATGCATACAATTCCCTGCTTGATCTATAAACGCTATACATTGGAAATGATGATTGCCAGGCCACAGATGCAGACATCTGAGGCTCACAGAGGTCGGGTGACAGGGCCCAGGCATGCGCCTAGAGCCAGGATTTCGATTCTCACATTCTGACCAAGAGTGGGGACAGATCGTCATCTCCCGGTGTTTGGATTCAAAGTTCTCCCCAGAGAGTGGCTGAGAGTTTCAGGTCTGGAATCTGAACACCTACGTGACCCTGACCATCAGTAAGCTTACTACACTTCAGTTTCCTCCTCTGTATAGTGGGAATGAGAGTAATACCACCACACAGAGTGGTTATAAGGATCACATGAGATAAATAAAGTGCTTAGGAATATGTCTGGCACTCTGTAAGCACTGAATGAACGCAAGCTTGCCAGCCTGATAAGGATTTTCACAATCACTGAGAAAGATATCTGCAGCTTTCCCAAAGAACAGAATGGCTCAAAATTAATTGATAAAAAGGATTCTTTGTACTTTATTTTTTAATCCATTCAAATATGCCCCCAAAGTAGATTAAATAAAAACGTTCAATATGTTCTTTCTACCAAGCTATTGGATCAAATCACCCTATTAGCTGAGCTAAATAATTCATTTAGCTAATTCACACTGTAATGAATCAGGAGAAGCTACAAAACCTCAAAGTCGTTCCAAGTCCAATTTCAAGTCTCTTTCAGGCTTTAGAAAAGTCTTCCACTAGAAGACAGTCATAAAATGTGTCAGGAAACAGAAACGATGAGCTTAACCTCTACCTCGGGCCGACTAATCTTCAGAAATGAACACACTGTCTGAAGAGCAGGAAAGCAGTCACCGCTGTTATCAGAACTGGGTCCAAATGTCAGCTCTGCCACTTGCTGACTATGCAACTTGGGATATTCTACTCAACCTTTCTGAGCCTCAGTATCCACCATCGCCTATCTTGCAGGGCTGTCGTGAAGATTAAATGACATGATGCATATAATGGGGCCAGGCATGGTGACTCACACCTGTAACCCCAGTACTTTGGGAGGCCAAGGTGGGAGGATCATTTGAGGCTAGGAGTTCAAGACCGGCCTGGCCAACATAGCAAGACCCCATCTCTTTGAAAATATATGCATAATAATAAAAAGATGTATATGACGCCCCTGCCCAGTGTTTGACACATAGTACGTGCTTATTAAATGGTGTCAATTATATTAATTTGGATTTAAATAATTTGTCTATTCATTATTCATTCATTAATAAGAGTGAACTACTCTAGTGAAAATTTCTATGTATTCTACATAAGAAAGTTGCTCAGCTGAACGTTAGCAACAATTCTTACAGAAGAGCTTAAACAAGGTTAGTAAAACCTCTGATCCTTACAAGCTTAGCTAACACTAGAGCCACTGTGCCTTGTATCTGCCTCGCGGGGGAAGAGAACAAGGAAGGGACAGAAGATTTTAGATCCTTCAAATAAAACAAACAAGAATATCACACTATTAGAAGCAAAGTCCTAAGTCTCCCTATTACATATGGGGAGATGTTTCTAAAATGACAGGGCACCTGGAGGCAACGCTTTTTACAAGATGTCTTCCAAGCCAAACTGCTCCAAGTCATTCAAGCTGAAAGTCTTCTGGCAGTACCCCTGACAATCGACTAGTAGGGTACCTTTAAGAAACAGAAGCCTCTCTGCACCACCGACCTGACAAAACTCTACCTTCCGGAACAGGTCTGAAATGACTGGCTGGGACTTAGGAGGAAATTCCTATCCAAAGGCCAAGAGCGGCCATGGGAGGAAGGTGCCGCTCTCCACATGCACCTGTGGTAGGGAGAATCAAGACAGAGAAAAGGGAGAACTTTCCAGTCCTACCACTTTCAGAAAAAGAAACATTAATTGTAGCATCTGAAACCTAAAAGACTCTCTAGTAGGAATGACAAACAGTGCTAAAAAAGGAACTACGGAGGCGTCTTGCCTCTGTCTCACTCTATGGTCTATCAGTCAGTTGCCACCTGACACGCCCAGGTGGCCAAACCTTCGCACCTGCTGTTCCTGCCATCTGGACTGCCCTTCCCCACCCTGTCTCACTGGCAAAGTTCTATTCTACCTGCAAAGCCCAGCTTCAAAACGAACATTTCTGCGCTATCTTCTCCAATACACCCCAAACCACAACCCCTCCACCAGCAGATCTGACAGCGCCAATTTCCCTCTTCTTTTGACTCACTGATTTCTTGCTGCTAAAAATTATTATTTTATGATGCTAACTCGGCTACTAGGCTGTGAGCCCCCCAAGACAAGGGAGAGGGCTGATTCTTCAATATATCCACTGACCTGGCTCTCACTCACTCATCCATTCATTCACGCACTGAGCACTGAAGTGAACCTTGGTTTTCTGCCACCATGGCATCCGCTTCCCCTAACAACAGTCCCAGTTTTCATCTGGGGATCCATCCCTCTCCCCAACCTCCCTTCTCCATGTCTCAATGGAGCTCTTCCCTGTCTTAGCACCAGCCAGATCCTGTGATCAGCTGAAAAGAAAGAATGGAACCTAAGTTGACTCTACAGAGTAAATGTAAGGTTTTTGACAGGAATGGAGACAGACTCTTGCTTTTTCCTATGAATGTGAACCTGGAAGAAAAACTGTGTGCCCAGGGGTGATCACAGTCATGTGTGACCCTGAGGAGGAAAACCTATTGATATGGTTTGCCTGTGTCCCCATCCAAATCTCACCTTGAATTGTAGCTCCCACAATTCCCACGTGTCGTGGGAGGGACCAATGGGAGGTAACGGAAGGATGGGGGCAGGTCCTTCCCGTGCTGTTCTCGTGACAGTGAGTAAGTCTCACGAGATCTGATGCTTTTATAAGGGGGAGTTCCCCTGCACAAGCTCTCTCTCTTTGCCTGCCACCATCCATGTTAGACACGACTTGCTCCTCCTTGCCTTCTGCCATGATTGTGAGGTCTCCCCAGCCATGTGGAACTGTGAGTCCATTAAGCCTCTTTTTCTTCCCAGTCTTGGGTATGTCTTTATCAGCACCATGACAATGGATAATACGCCTACCAAAAATGATGTCAACCCGGAAAGGGAAGAGGAAAGCACACTAAAGAGAGAGAAACAGGAGCCTGGTAACACAGCTTAAGTATCAAGCATTTGCCACAGCTAAAGCCAGACTTTTCCTTGGGCCAATGGATTCCCTTCCTCGAGATTACCACGACAGGCTCGACTCAGTGGTAATAACAAGCTGAGCAGATACCAGTCAATCCTTGCTCTTACAAAGTCTATAGTAGATCCGGCAACACAACAGAGCAACTCTCCTCCAAGCAGTGACTCAGGAATCCAGGCTAGTGTCATTTTCTAGCTATGCATCATGGAACACACGGCTTCCAGAATCACCATGGCAGGGGAGCAAGAACCAAGAAATCTCATTCCCACTCTCCTATGCCTCAGTCTAGGATAACACTCATCACCTCTACTTTCAACCCATTGGCCAAAACGAGTCACATAGTCCCAAGCTACCCATAAAGGAGACTAGGAAATGCATCTGTCCTATGTGTCTACAAAAAGAAAAATGAGACAGACCTTGATAAATAACACAGTCTTTGTCACGGACAGCCTGAGCCAAACTTTTTTATTCTGCAACCAAAAAAAACTATTTATTCAATGATACAAGCATCAACCAGGTACCAGAGGTCATGAAGAATGAACACAGGTAAGTGGGGCATATTCACGACACCGTACTAGCAGGATTAAGAGAGGTGACACAAAGGACGTGCAGGACACCTGGGGCAAAATGAACCCAGTCTTCAGGAGTACAGTAGGGTGATTCGAGAAGGCTTCCAGGATGAGATGTGAAAGATCGGAAGTCAGCCAGGGAAAATGGACAGACAAGGTTCATGAAAAAAGAACAGGATTCCAGGTGGGACCTTATATCTGCCTGTGTAAAGGTCTGCAGTGAGAACACGTGCATTTGAGAAAGGAAAACATGCTCAGAGTGGGAAGGCAAGAACATAGCAAAAAGGCTTACTTTAACATGTGTACATGTTACTTTTACAGGAACCTAAGGGCGAAAGTGAGCCACTGGCAAGTTTTAAGCAGAAAAAGAAATGGAACAAGCAGACTGGGTCCGGAGTAGTTTGTCATTGTCCATCTACATGCATTAAATGCCACAAGTCCCTCCCTCCTCCCTGTCTCGGCGATCTTCACTCTCCCCGCACCCCCAGTTTCTCCAGCTCCACACTGCCAGTGATGAGCCCTTGACGTTGCCAGCAGGCTGAGCTCATGCAGCATTCAAGACAGCCCTGTCCCTTCCCCAGGTGTATTCTGAACTCTGAGCCCAACCTTGACAGGACGACATCTCTTTTACTCGCTTCCATCAAGGCCATAGGACTCCTTCTGGCTTCTTGAAGCCACTTCCCGCCTCAAAGAGGAAGGCAAATATAAAACAGGCCCAAAATAGTGTGGGTCTGAAAAGCTGAAAACCAGCCACTATAATTACAAGTATTTTTATCTATCGCCCAAAAAAGGACTATTGGATCATTTTCCAAGTGTTTCTCTAAGGAAGTTCATCTGTTCATTCGCAAGTACTCCAGACTTCCAGATCAGAGGCACAACCGGAAATGAAGCTTCAGCAGAAATGGAAGCGAAACAGAACACATGGGGTGGAGACACAGCAAAGATCAGGGCCCGGCACTGCCACCGGAGAGGGTGGCGACCTCGCCATGAAATGGGAAACGAGGTATCCAAGGTTCTGTGAGAGAAATCAAAAGATCAGCAAAGATAGACACTACAAAGCTGGGGGCGCGAGCATGCCTGCACAGAGGCACGACTGTGACCTGCACCTGAACACACCCCAGGGAAACGCAAACAGGTCACTGAGAGGCCAAGGAAGAGGTGGCAAGAAGGAAGAGCCATTGAGAAGAAGACAGTGCCAACAGCGGACCCTTTTCCTTCTGCTGCACAGGCGGATAACCCCAGCACACAGGAGCAGATGGGGACACCCAGTGGGCACAAGAGGCATCAGAAGGGGCCCTGCCATCCGAGGCAGCACATGGCTGTTTACCCAGTAAGTGCTCACATCAGAAACCGTGTCGCCAGCCAGAATCTGTTTCCATTCTCCCTCCTCATCGCTTCCATCGTTCCCTAGTTCTTGACAAGCTAATAGCCAGCATGTTTATCACTGAGTTCATTTTCCTGGCTTGCTTAGAACTAAAAGTTAGAGCTAGCAGGCAAGGCAGGCCCGATTCCTATTTCTAGTCAGGTACAGAGAAGGCCACAGAGGGTGATGGGAAGAGTACCAACTCTGGGGTCAGTCAAGGGGTCAAATCTTGCTTCTACCCATGCTAGCCCTGTGACCTCAGGCAGGTGACTTAGCCCTTCCAACCCTCGGCTTCCTCATCTATAGGTCTGCAGAGAACAACGAATCAGACAGTCCATATAATGCAATTAACACAGTGCCTAAAAATAGAATAGCCCCTCAATTTGCCCCAACTGCTATTACGTTATCTTTTTTTGCTTGTCTGTTTGTTTTGGAGACGTCTCACTCTGTCACCTAGGCTGGAGTACAGTGGCGCCATCATAGTGATGCAGGACTGATGGGCTCCCAAAAAAGGGCTTAGCCTGCAAGGGTTCTTGGTTGTGCCCAGGAAAGTACTCAAGGGCAAGCTGGAGGTAGTAGAAAACAGCTTTATCGAAGCAGCGGTGTCACAGCTCCAGTGGAGTGACAGCTCCGGGACTGCTCCTGCAGAGCAGGGTGACCCGTAGACAGAAGGCAGCAGCTCGGGGCAGTTGTGCAGTCACATTTGTACCTACTTTTAATTACGTGTAGATTAAGGGGTCGTTTATGCAGAAATTTCTAGAGAGGAAGTATTAACTTTTGGGTCATTGCCATGGAAAGGAGCGGTAACTCCTGGATGTTGCCATGACGATGATAGACTGACATTCCACAAGCATGTCTGATGGAAAGCTGCTTCCACCCAGCCCTGTTTTAGCTAGTGGTCAGTGTGGTCCAGTGTCTGAGTCCCACCTCTGGAGTCAAGTCCCACCTCCTCCTTCAATAGCTCACTGCAGCCTTGACCTTCTGGGCTCAAGCAATCTTCCTGCCTCAACCTCCCGAGTGGCTGGGACCACAGGCATGCTGCTGCACCCAGCTAGTTAAAAAAACATTGTTTTGTCAGTACAGGGTCTCACTACATTGCCCAGGCTGTAACATCAATATCTATAGCTGCTTTTCATAAAATGTCACAAAAAACCCAACAGGCCACTGAATACCACACACATAATAGACTCTCAAAAAGCACTGGTGGGAGAAATTCTCCAGGATCAACAACCCAGGTTCTTCAACTAATAAATGACAGGTAAGGAAGAAAGGGAAAGGCAAGGAGACACAGGTGACAGAACACACAGATTAAAAGAGACTCAAGAGATCCGTCACTAATCGTGAGGTGGGGACCTTACTAGGATCCTGACTCAAACATCTGTTTAAACTGCAAATGTGAACACTCACCAGATCCTTGACAATACCAAAGAATTACTGCCAACTTTTGGTGTGATAATGATCCTACAGAGTTTTTTCTGTTTTAAAAAGAGAGCCCTGGTAGTTTACTACTAATATATTCCCAACCACTTAGGGGCAAAATCAACATTGTGCTTCGGATTTCTTTCCAAACCCTACGTGATACTGGGGAAACAGGAGGGTAAGTGGATGAAACAACACTGGCGAAGAGTTGATAACTATTGAAGTAGGGTGATGAGTATATGGAAGTTCTTTATGCTCTTTTGCCTGTTCTTTACCAGTAAAATATATACGTATTTTTAAAAAAACAGAGACACCTGTGTGAGATACAGCCTGCCTCCTCCTCCTGGAGAGACCTTTGTTACGTAAGGAGTCCATTTGTAAAGGAGACCACGCTGGAGGCTGGAAATTCATGCGCTGGTGAAGCCTGCAGGCTGGGTCACACGTCCTCATCCTCAAATCCCTCACTTTCCCAGGGCCTGTGCAGCTGTGCTGCTGACCTGTGTTGTTAACTAAAGTCAAGGCAGGCAGCCAAGCAAAGGGCACATCCAAGAGGCAGAAAAGCTCTGAGCTTAGCCATCTTGCGTAAATGAGATGCTCCAGTTCCTTGTTCGGGAAGCTGGGGATGAGAAAGAGTGAGCCAGGGGCCCCCTGAAAGACCTTCTTAAAGAAGCGCCTCTCCCTGACACTCCAACCTGAGAATCACTGGGACTAGCATGACCCTTCTTTAACAGGCTTTTTAAAGTGTGACTATGGTATTGCAGTAATGTGGGGTTTTTAAAAGAGCTCTTATCTTTTAAAGATAGATTCTGAAATACTCAGGAATGTAATAATATGGAATCTGGAATTTTCTTCAAAATACCATGAGAGGCTGAGGTTTGAGGGGTGGGACAAGATACAGATGAAGCAAGATTGGCCAGGAGTTACTAACAGCTACAGCCAGGTGATGGGTACATAGAAGCTCATTACACTCATTTATATCTGTGTATGTTTCAACTTTTACGTAACAAAAAGATTTTAAGAACTCCTTGGAGGTTTAGCCCTGTTAGTCATTCACACTTTAGTGGGAATTACACCTATCCTGCTAGAAACTATAACTTCTTACCCTTTTTCACTGATACATAGGAGGCACTTAAACACTCAGTTTTGCTTCGTAATCAAACTATATGAGGTAAGAGCCTGGTCTCAATCCACTCAGTTTCATGTGATTTAAAAAAAAAAAAAAAAAAAAAAGGACAGGCATGGTGGCTCACACCTGTAATCCCAGCACTTTGGGAGGCCGAGGTGGGCAGATCACTTGAGGTCAGGAGTTTGAGACCAGCCTGGTCAATTTGGTGAAACCCTGTCTCTACTAAAAATACAAAAATTAGCTGAGCATGGTAGCACATGCCTGTAATCCCAGCTACTACGGAGGGGGAAGCAGGAGAATCGCTTGAACCAGGGAGGCAGAGGGTGCAGTGAGCCGAGATCGTATACCACTGTACTCCAGCCTGGGCAACAGTGAGACTCCATTAAAAAAAAAAAAAAAAAGAGTCACATCATACCTTTCACTTTGAGTATCAGTTTAATGCACATCTCAGCTCAGAGTTTTTTATCCTAAGTCCTGATACAGAATCCAGTATTTTACTGAAAAGCCCATGCTGCTCTTATATAAAAATGACTCCTGGACAAGTCAAAAGTGTTGGAACCCATTGGTGCCAATTTATGAGGCAAACACTGGTGGTGTAACTGCTCCCAAGGTGCTGGCTGCTTCTGGAATGTTTACAGTTTATTAAAATGATGATCACATTCACAGTTATCTACAGCATGTGATTATGAGTGTATTTTTTACCAGCTTGATGTTTAAGCTTACTTTTCCATTAATAGCAACACTGCCATTATAATGAGAACAAATGTTGCTAATACACCATTATTTTACCTATGAGAAAAATTCAGGGACTAACTACACTCAGACAGTAAATGATAAGTGTCTTATAATTTTAAAAATCAATCAACAGCTAGCCGAGCCCTGCCATATGGAAGGAAGTAAAGTTCTGTTTGCAGAGGATGGACCGGCAATATTGAAGGAGAAGATACACAAGTGGGGCAAACAGCTAGAAAACAGTGCCAGCAAGCAAGACCTGGGAGAGCCTGAAGGCAGCACGAGGGAGCTAAGCCCTGGTAAACAGTGAGCGGAAGGAGAACTGAATTACATACCGATACAAAGCTTTATGTAAGTGAGGGCGCCGCTGGTCAACAAAAGCAAAAGTCCTTATACAAAAATCCAGTATTTTATTGAAAAGCTCATGCTGTTGTCATATAAAAATGACCCCTGGACACATGGAAAGTGTTGGAACCCATTGGTGCCAATTTATGAGGCAAGCACTGGCAGTGTAACTGATCCCAAGGTCCTGTAAAAGAAAAAAAAAAAAACAGATTCTAACCTAAAATAGAATTCACTATAAACAGGCAGAAAAGTGGGGAAATCGGGCTCAGAAAAGTAACTGGGGCCAGGCACAGTGGCTCACGCCTATAATCCATCCCATCACTGTGGGAGGCCGAGGCAGGTGGATCACCTGAGGTCAGGAGTTTGAGACCAGCCTGGCCAAGATGGTGAAAACCCATCTCTGTTAAAAATATAAAAAATTAGCCGGGTGTGGTGGCACGCATCTGTAATCTCAGCTATTTGGGAGGCTGAAGCAGGAGAATTGCTTGAACCTGGGAGGCAGAGGTCACAGTGAGCCGAGATTGTGCCACTGCACTCCAGCCTAGGTGACAGAATGAGACTCTGTTTCAAGAGAAAAAAAAAAAAGAAAAAGGAACTGAAACCAGAGCAATTCTGGCAGGTTCAACACAGAAAACCACTGGAGTCTTACCAGACTCATTGCTAGTAGTCTATTGAATAAATGCTTATTGTTAATTGCTATTGAATAAATGGCCTCCCAAGCATTGCTGCATTCTTATATACCTTCAGCGTTAAACCCCCATTGGCCTAGCTCAGGTCATGTGCCCAGCCCTGAACCAAAACCAGGGCAAAGCACTTGGATGTACTGTCCCACCCAGACAGCATGCTATGGTGGAGAGGGAAGCCCTCCAAAGGAAGTCAGGACAGAGGGGAGAAGAGGAAGCACAGAGACACCTCCTGTATACTGCAGGCACTCAGCTGGGTTCTTTATGTGCCATTCCCAAAACAAACCCACTCGCAGGTACGACTGCCTGCATTTCACTAATGGAGAACTTGAGGCTTAGAGAGGTTAGGGGCTGTGTCCAGGAACATATGGCAGTAAGTGGCAAATCTGAACTCAGTCTGACATGCGATACATGTGCTTTCTAAGTCACCAGGCTGCAGAAGGCAGCGACAAAGTGATGCAGGCCCAAAGTCCAAATGTCGCCAACATGTCACATTGTTGTGAAGGCAACTGCTGAAAAAGAATAGAACATCTCTGAAGCTGAGTCCACACCAAAGGAAATGTACTTAAAAGAGGTAAAGAAGCAAGAGACTCAGAAGAGATCTATCTTGGATGTGTTCAACATACTTTCTCTTCAAAACCCTGGTGAGAACAATTGTTTCTCTTCTGATGTCTTAGAATTTCAAGAAGGATGGGGAATTTAACAGCAGAAATTCTGAGCATCACTAACAGTCTCTAAGAAGCGGCGAGGAATGATCTAAAGAAGCTGTGGTTAGGTGCCAACCTCGGCAGAGCTGCTGTCAAAGACACGGCTCAAGGTGTGTGGGTATAACCCCACCTCTGCACTTCAATCCTGTGTCCTGACGATCAGAACAGGCACGTCTGCCTCATCCACAAGAAGTCGCTCTGCAAGTGGCTCACGTCTGTAATCCCAGTACTTTGGGAGGCTGAGGTGGGTGGATCATAAAGTCAAGAGATTGAGACCATTCTGACCAACATGGTGAAACCTCCATCTCTACTAAAAATACAAAAATTAGCTGGGCATGGTGACGCATGCCTATAGTCCCAGCTACGCAGGAGGCTGAGGCAGGAGAATCGTTTGAACCCAGGAGGCAGAGGTTGCAGCGAGCTAAGATCACGCCTCTGCACTCCAGCCTGGCAACAGAGTGAGACTCTGTCTTAAAAAAAAAAAAAACAAAAAAAAAACAAAAGCTCCATCTAGGGTAGTGAATGCCGTTTCAGGGATGTCTCCGTTTCAACCTCACAACTTCTTGGCTCATCTCCTACAACCATCAACACGGCTACTCCCAGGCTAGGAAAAGTCACGAAGGGAGGAGAAAGGAAGCTAAGGGCTGGACACTGAGAAGGCGCTCAATGTGTGTGCATGAACTGAGTTGGCACCATCTATTACTCAATGGCCTCCCCAGGCTCTCCAAGCTATACTTCCTGCTAACACTGAGGGCCAGAGGAAAGTGTGCCTCCTCTACCGAACTCATGTGCTCTTATTAGCTATCTAATCTAATTTCTAATTAGCTATCTAATCTAATTTCCACCAGGATGCTCTGAGCTCTAGTTAAGACTTAACTGTGGGCCAGGTGCAGTGGCTCACACCTGTAATCCCAGGCGCAGTGGCTCACACCTGTAATCCCAGGCGCAGTGGCTCACACCTGTAATCCCAGGCGCAGTGGCTCACACCTGTAATCCCAGGCGCAGTGGCTCACACCTGTAATCCCAGGCGCAGTGGCTCACACCTGTAATCCCAGGCGCAGTGGCTCACACCTGTAATCCCAGGCGCAGTGGCTCACACCTGTAATCCCAGGCGCAGTGGCTCACACCTGTAATCCCAGCACTTTAGGAGGCCAAGGCGATGGATCGCCTAAGGTCACCTAAGGTCACCTAAGGTGAATTGAGACCAGCCCATTTAAAGAGGGCTTTATGGCATTGACTTTAGGTCTTCACGCCTTCATGCCTGAACCTTGAGCCCTCCCGTTTGGTAGTTCCACACTCATCCTCTCACAGCTGGCCAGAACAGCCAGGCAGGTGAACCCTGCAGTAACTGCCCACATGACCTGATCCTCTCCACACATCCCAGCTGAGGGCAGCACAGCAGGAGATGAGACTTTCACATGGTCAAAGCAAAGCAGGTGATGACACAGCCAGGACACAGCCACAGTACCACCTTTCTCCCCTCCTCCACTCTGTTCCAACCTGTGAGTCTCCTTTCAGTGCCTGCCAATGCTTTCCTTGTATTCAGCCTCTGTTCTTGCTGTTGCTCATGCAGAAAGCAGGCATCTGATAAACACTGAAATACATCATCCAACCACGCGGCCCACGAATGAACTAGTGGCACCTGGCTCAGAGGCTCAAACACCCAATCACTGTCTTCTTGCACCCCCACCCGACCCCACCCTACACGCTGCCCAGCAGCCCCACAGGTCGAGAATCTCCACGGAGAGCAGTGCCTGGACCCAGCACTCAATGCCTTTGTGGACCCTGCAAAGCAGGCGCCCTTGCTGGGCTGCACTGGTCTGACGGAGTCCTCACCTTAGCACCTTTGTTCCCCAGAGGAACAGAACCTTTCATCCTGCACTTTCATTCTGAGAACCTTTCACCCTCTCTAAGCTCATCAGGCCTTCTTTCATTCAGTAAATCCAGACATCCCCATCCTAGGGAGAATTTAAAAATTCAAGGGTTATGCAGCATCTACCATTTGCCAATAAGTGGCTGTGGAATGTACAGAGGTGGCAAAGACACGATCCCGCCTTCCAGGGGCTCGGAGTCCACTAGGGGAAAGAAATACACAAGTCATCCCAATCCTGAGATTGGGGCCCTGTTTCCCTCTCCACTTGGGCCTTCCAGGCATAGACTCACAGCCCAGAACCCTGGCATTGCCACCAGCCAAGTCTGAGTCTCATGGCCCCACTGAGGGAGCTCCCAAGGAAGGGCACAGCGGTGGGCAGAGACCACATAAGAGTGCCCTGTCCCCAGGCCTCCCCAGCCTGGCTTTTGACTCATCCCCACCAGCCTGTGTGTTAAGGCCTCAGCTTGCCTTCCCTTGCGCTCACTTGAGTTAATGCAAGATGTTTCTAAAGTCACCTTCCTTCTTTAGAGTCAATTTAGAGACCAGACAAAACAGATGGTAAGAATGGCAGCCTGAACCAGCAATGAACTTAGGGGGACCCCCTCCAAGGCCCTGGGGTTCTGAAACCCACCCAAGCTCAGGCATGTCTCCACAGCAATGAGTGAGTGTTTTCCTGATTATCAAAATAAAACTCACTGTAGAAGATTTAGAAACAACCAAAAGTATGCTTGTATAGTTAGCATATGTATATATGTACATACACACATGGCTTATAATACTGCCACCAAGGGACCGTTACAACATGTACACACAGCTCATCAAAAACAGCTTCTCAACTTCACCATCGAATATGGTAATAATCGATGGTTTTTGGAAAACCTCTTTATCATATCCAAGAATTACCTTTATTCCTCATATATGAAGAGTATTGCTTATCAGGTATCAATAAAGTTAAAATGATTTTTCATTACCTACCAAGATAAATATCTGGTTTTCCTCTTTGAGGGCCACTAATGAGATGATTTACATGGATGAATATCTAGCATGCAGCCATCCTTGCAATCCTAAACAAACCCTATGTTTTACGTGCACTGTTCTTTTAATATGTGACTGAATTTGAGTAACGACTTTCTAGAATTTTTGTACATCTTATACACAGATGATTCTATTTGATAGTGTTCTTTTTTATGCTATCTTTGTCAGGACTTTTTTATATCATGGTAATGCACACGTGAACCAAGACAGAGATGTATAAAAACTCTCTCAGGAAATATAAATAGCAAAGGGCTCTTTGTGTATTACCTTGAAGAGTTTCCTAGAAATCACCATGAAACCATCTAGGCTTGCTGTCTTCTAAGGAAGCAGTTCTTCAGTTACTTGTACAACTTTATTCCAAAGTGTTTTTGTTTTTTGTTTTTTGTTCTGTTTTTTGTTTTGAGGGCAAGGAGTTCCCTTTGACCAGTCTGCCTCATCTTCAATTAATTCTGATAAGGAATTTTTTTATGAAAAATAGTTCACCTCATCCATATTTTCACTTTTAACAGCACAAAGGTGCATGCGATATTCTCTCCTGTTTTCATCTCCAAATGTTACAATTATTTCCTTTTTAATGTTACATATATATTTTTCTCTTATTTCCTTATCGTAAGTGCCACAAATTTCCAATAATTAAGTGATGTTTCAAAGGATCAGTTCATACTTCTCTTTATAAAGCACACTGACTTGGTCTTGTTTTGTTTTGTGGGGCTGAAGAGTCGCTTGGTTGTTTTGCTCATATGACTTTAGAACAGGCTACGCTTGTCTTGGAAAATCTCCAAAGCAGCCAGCATCAGAAACAAAGATGCAGACTCCTTACCTCGATGAGCTTTCTTTCATAGGAGCTTGCAAGTTCTTCAGCAATTTCCCCCGGCTTCTGTTCAGTTACTGTAACTTCTCCATCAACACTCCAAAGATTTGGCACAACTTTAGAGAAAGAGAGACATGTCATAAATATTTCAACAGTATCGAAAATTATTCTCCCAGGAAAAAAAGAAAAAATTCTTCTTTCTCAGATGACTTCAGATTGAAAATGCTCTCAAGAAACACACACACACACACACACACACACACTTACTAATTACTTAACCAATGGGACATTTTCACCTTAGTACAATAAAACGAGTGATAAGGCCTGCATGGTGGTGTGTGCCTGTAGTGTCAGCTGCTCAGGAGGCTGAGGGGAGAGGATTGCTTGAGCCCAGGAGGTTGAGGATGCCATGAGCTATGATTGTGCCAATGTCATCCAGCCTGGGTGACAGAATTAGACTTTGTCACTTAAAAAAAAAAAGCGATAAGCTGTAATTTTAAAATGCAAGAACTGTCATAAGATAGAAGCACAGGAGTCAACGAATAATCTTGTCACTACTTTCCATTTCAGGAGAAAGCAGGCAACGTTTTGACAGATTTGGCAAGACATAAGAGCCTACATTTGTTGTTTTGTTTTTTTTTGGGCGGGGAGTGGAGGTTTTGTTTGTTTTGTTTCGTTTGAGATGGGGTTTTCTCTGTCACCCAGGCTGGGGTACAGTGGCACAATCAATCATACAGCTCACTACAGCCTCGAACTCCTGGGCTCAAACGATCCTCCTGCCTCAGCCTCCTGAGTCACTGGGACTGCAGGCATACCCCTGCTGCACCAGGCTAATTCTTTTTTTTTTTTTTTTCTTTTAGTTTTTGTAGAGACAAGTTCTCACTATATTGACCAGGCTGGTCTTGAACTCCTGGCCTCAAGTGATCCTCCCTCCTCGGCTTCCCAAAGTGTTGAGATGACAGGTGTGAGCCACTGCATTCAGTCCACTTACATCTTTTATATTTGCTAAGTTTCCTTTTCTACAACAAAAAAGTGATCCAGTGAGGTAGTGCCTGCCCACAGCGAGCTGTGGAGCACTAATGGGATCAGAATAATGTTGTAAAACCAAGGATTGGCATTTATAAACCATACTTAGGATGACAGCAAGAAAACCTCTAGAAAAACTTGAAAACCAACACAGAACGTCAATGCAAAAGACACGTTAAAGAGAGTGGCTCCCAGGTCAGAGCAAGCATGGGCACAGACGGCTCCGAGTAGTGTTTCCATGATTACGTATAAGCCCGTATATGCCCATTCTGTAGGGGAGAGCAAATAAAGAAGAACTGGGAATGAACCAGATAGTTCCAAGAAAAGCAGGAAACAAGAACAGGGAAGACCTCCCACACCAACGTCAAAGAAAAAGATCCACAGCATGTTTAAGAACGCGGATTAGCCTCAAGCTCAAAACAAGCATCGACGATGCAGGATCATTTTCCTGTGTGTTCAGGGACAAGAAACCCCTTGGACGCCCTATCAGCTGTATGGAGCGGGCAGTGAGGCTAAACAAGGATCTGAGACTAGTCCCCCATTGACAGGGGGTAGCCTTCAGGGAGAAGGTGAAAGTCAGGAAGGCTGAGCAAAACCAGGAGTCAAAACGGAAGCAACTAAGCCAGGCGGCTAAGCCTCCTCGGGCCACACTGTTAGAGCCTGCAGAAGGCTCAAGACCATGAGTGATAGCAGGGACCATGCAGAAAGAAGCTCCGAGTCCTGGGCCACAAATGCACAGAGTGACCCGATCA
This sequence comes from Trachypithecus francoisi, assembly GCF_009764315.1. Taxonomy (NCBI): domain Eukaryota; kingdom Metazoa; phylum Chordata; class Mammalia; order Primates; family Cercopithecidae; genus Trachypithecus; species Trachypithecus francoisi. Next base: position 102,674,489 of record NW_022681460.1, read on the forward strand.
CAACAGATAACCCCAAATAGTTATGGAAAGAAAAACTGTGAAGAACTCTGTAAAGATGAGAGCCTGAACACAGTAATTTACACTCACATCCTCTCAAAATCCCATTAAACTGTCCATTGAGGCTGGGTGCGGTGGCTCATGCCTGTAATGCCAGCACTTTTGGGAGGCTAAGGCGAGTGGATCACTTGAGGTCAGGAGTTCGAAACCAGCCTGGCCAACACGGAGAAACCATCTCTACTAAAACTACAAAAATCAGCTGGGCACAGTGGTACGCTCCTGTATTCCTAGCTACTTGGGGGGCTGAAGCAGGAGAATCACTTGAAACAGGGAGACAGAGACTGCAGCGAGCCGAGATTGTGCCACTGCACTCCAGCCTGGGCAACAGAGCGAGACTCTGTCTCAAAAAAAAAAAGCAATTAAAATGTCTCCTATCAGGCAATGATGAATATGGTAAGTACCCTGATTTGATCATTAAACTTAGTATACATGTATCATAATATCACACACTACCCCATACATATGTACAATTATTACATGTCAAAAATAATCATAAGGCCGGGCGCGGTGGCTCAAGCCTGTAATCCCAGCACTTTGGGAGGCCGAGACGGACGGATCACGAGGTCAGGAGTTCGAGACTATCCTGGCTAACACGGTGAAACCCTGTCTCTACTAAAAAATACAAAAAGCTAGCCGGGCGAGGTAGCTGGCGCCTGTAGTCCCAGCTCCTTGGGAGGCTGAGGCAGGAGAATGGCATAAACCTGGGAGGCGGAGCTTGCAGTGAGCTGAGATCTGGCCACTGCAGTCCAGCCGGGCGACAGAGCGAGACTCCATCTCAAAAAAAAAAAAAAAAAAAAAAAAATCATAAAAGCAAAAAAAAAGGGGGGGGTTTATAAAGGCATTGCTCAAAAAAAAAGCATTGGAGAGGAAACAACAAAATTACAGAAGCTGAGAATCAGGTAGACGACTGATAAGTAACTCGACAGACCTGAGAAAATTTCATTCCTAAATAGACATGCATGCCACCAAAATAATACCTGATGAGAATGGAATGATTCACAAAAGGCTAATGAATTGTTAGCACGAGACACCTCTGGAAGTGAGGGTGAACACAGGACTAGAAAGCAAAAGAAAGGTTTTAAAAGTCTGTTTAAGAAGCGATTAGCAGAATATACATGTTTATTCTCTGGAGAAAACGCGGTAGGTGTGGACTGAGTTGAGGTTGGGGTATTCTATTTTTTTAATGGAGAGATAAAAGTAACACACACTAAACTTCTGAGTTTCTCCCATTTTTCTTCCCTCTCCCCAGCCCCACTCATTCCCAGAATAGCAGGCAGACAGCATTTGCCTCTAAGGCAGGGAATGGAAAGGTATTCTCCCAGGAATCTAAAAAAGCTTTGGAGACCAGGGGTAGTTCTCCAGTGGAATGGCACAGCCAGATCACCCCAAGAGGCCCAAAGTCAATGTTCATGGAGCTTCGAATCAACTTCTAATCCCACTCCAACACCTCAGTAGACATCTACAAATCACCTCCCATTTGAGAAAAGCACCTAAGAACTTTATGAAAGACTGAGATGAAAGATTGAGACAGGAATAAACAGAGAAAAGCAACTTGCAGGAAAGAGAGACTATTTAGGGAAAACACTTCAAACGCAAACTGTTGGTAATATTTCCAGAGAGAGAGGAGGAGACAGTGTAGTCATGAAATAAGAATAGGGAGATATTTAAAAAGGAGAAAAAGAAAAACACAAAGCACACAAAAGCCCTTTTACAGAGTGAAACTGTAACAGCAGAAACAGAACAGGGACTATACGGGAAAGGGTAGCAAAATTTCCAGAAAATAGAGGCAACGAATAACAAAATGGAATACAAGCCTGGGCAACATGGCGAAGCCCCACCTCTGCAAAAACCACAAAAATTAGTGCGGTGTGATGCCACGTGCCTGTAGTCCCAGGTACTTGGGAGGCTGAGGTGGGAGGCTCGCTTGAGCCTGGCAGGCAGAGGTTGCAGTGAACTGAGATGGTGTCACTGCACTCCATCCTGGGCCACAGAGCAAGACCCTATTCCCCCTCCCCCCCAAAAAAAGAGGGAGGGAACAGAGAACTACAAGTCCAAATGAGAAGAGATCAAGAAAGGAGAAAAAGATAACGCACAGAAGAGGAAATCAAAGATATAATTCAGAGTCAACAGAAACGAGGGGCAGGATGGAAGAGTTCAATGAACGTCCAGCAAAATGGACAAAAGCAAGCCTCACTCACAGACTTCAGAACACAGGAGACAGAGAAGATAGCCTACCAACTTCTGCAGTGGAAGAATTTTTACAAACGATAAAAACTAGAAATGGCATAGGATTTCTAAAGAGCAACACAGAAAGCTAGAAAACAATGAAGAAACATCTTCAACAACCTGAAGAAAAATTATTTCAAGCCTTAAATTATATACCCAGGCAAGTCACGTGAGAGGCAGGATAAAGGCATTTTCAGACACGTGTCCTTGCAGAAACTGTACCTCGCACCTAAAGAAGAGAAGAAATCTAGGAATTGTAAAGATATAGGGGATCCAACATACAAGTGAGCCAGAGAATTCTTCATTATAACAAAAAAGCAGAAACAACCCAAATGACTATCACCTGGTAAGTCAACAAGATGTGGTCTAGGCATGCAGGGGACTTCTATTCAGACATGAGAGGACTGAAGAGCCGACTCACGCTGCAATACGGATAGACCATGAGAGCATTCAGCCAGGGGAAAGAAGCCAGATCCGAAAAGCCGCAGATTACCCAATCCCACAAACACAAAATGTCCGTAGAAGGTCTTAGCTGCCAGGGTCTGGGGGTAGGAGGGATGAAGACTGACTGCTATAGGGTATGAGATTTCTCAGGGGCACAACAAAAATGTTCTGGAATTAGAGAGTGGTGATGGTTGCACAGTTTGTGAATATAAAAACCACTGAGGGTAGGGCGTGATGGCTCGCACCTGTAATCCCAGCACTTTGGGAGGTCGAGGTGGGTGGATCACCTGAGATCAAGCGTTCGAGACCAGCTGGCCAACATGGTGAAACCCCATCTCTACTAAAAATACAAATATTAGCCAGGCATGGTGGTATGCGCCTGTAACCCCAACTATTCAGGAGGCTGAGGCATGAGAATTCCTTGAACCCGGGAGGCAGAGGTTGCAGTGAGCTGAGATCCCACCATTGCACTCCAGCCTGAGCAACAAGAGGACAACTCCGTCTCAAAAACAAACAAACAAACACAAACAAACAAAAACCCAAAAAAAAACACCACTGAAATTAGGTACTCTCAAAGGGTGAGTTGTATGTCATGTGCATTATATCTCAAGAAAGTTGTTAAGAAAAAAAGTGAGTGGAGAATGTGGGCCCACAAGCAGCAGACTTCTGGCTCGAGTAGGCCAGAAGGCACCAGGAGAGACTGCCTTGGGTGCAAGTGGGAGGCAGCTTGAAGTGCCTGAATGTACCGGGGGATTTACACACTGAGGACGAACGTGCAGTTGAATGAAGTATTAACACCAGAGAAATCAAGAGATCGTGCAGGAAAAACGATCACGTACCTCAAAGCTGTGGAGAGCATTTCCAGTTACAATAATGTAATCACTGAATACTGATCTAACCAAAATGAGGATACGACTGTGCCAGAGGATAGGGAGCTGTGTGTGTGTTTTCTGGAGGTGGAGCAGTCAAAGACAGTTTCCACAATGAGAAACAAGTAACTCCCACAATTGAAAAATAAAAACATGGCAACAGCCATGTTGATCAGAGATACGGAGGCAACAACCCAAAGCATGAGTGGAAAAGTTTCAAAGAAGGGCTTCTGAAGGGTGTGAAGTGGGAGACGGTGACAGCCAGAGACCTCCTGTCTTTTGTAATAAAGCTAAGAGAACCAATGACTTTATCTATGTACCTGCAAAGTTTTGATTTAAAGACACAAACAAAATTATGTATAAACTATGATTATATGTTAGTGATATGTAAACTATGTAATCAGAATTTGAGGGGAGCCTGCCCTTAGCCATGGGACTTAGAAAAGTCAGGTAAGGGAGCAGAGGAACCCGTCGGCAGGGCAACCAGGAGACAGATGCCTTGGCAGGCACCGCACTATGAAGCTGGCTGCAGCTGCTCAGCAGAGCCTGGCGCTAATACATACCCAAGATGGCAAACTCACAGCCCTGCTCTGCCCCTGACTCCAAATGATCTCCTCATCTTGGCCAGGCCCAGGCTGCTGCCCTCTGCAAGGAGGTCCTACTCATTATGATTCATTCAATCCGCTTCAAGTCCAATCAAGCGACTGGCCTCCTATCCCCAAGTCACCAGCCTCCTGTCCCCAAGGCACCAGCCCCTCTAGGACTACATTTAAGAAAAATCAGCAACCTTCAACACCGGGGTGGTAGAGATGCAGAAATAAGCTTTTTAACCTTGAAGCCTTGGGGAAAGACCCTGGACAGTCATGAATTTATAGAAGTTCTCTTAGCAACTAGCCAGGCAACCTTCCCTAGCAACTACCTGACCTCCTTGCTGCCCTGGTTCAGTTTTAGCAAGCATGCCAAAAACTTCAATTCCAATATGAAATAATACAAAATTAAGCCTAACTATATCATACTTTTCTCATCAGTAGGCAGCTTCAAACATGGACCCCAGGCCGTGTGCAGTGGCTCACGCCTGGAATCCCAGCACTTCAGGAGGCTAAGGCAGGCGGATCACTTGAGGTTAGGAGTTTGAAATCAGCCTGGCTAACAGGGTGAAACCCTGGTCTCCACTAAAATGCAAAAATTAGCCGGGTATGGTGGCACACGCCTGTAAACCCAGCTACTCGAGAGACTTAGACAGGAGAATCACTTGAACCCAGGAGGCGGAGGTTGCAGTGAGCCAAGATCACACCACTGCACTCCAGCCTGGGCAACAGAGTGGGATCTGTCTCCAGAAAAAAAAAAAAAACAAAAAAAACAAAGATGGTTCCAACACCCCCTTCCCCTTGGTATTCACATTCTTATATAATCCCTACCCCTTGAGCATAGGCTGGACTTACTGACTCACCTCTAATAAACAGACTATGGCAGAAGTGATGGGCTTTCACCTCTAAGATGAAGTTATGAAGCCTGCTGCTTCTGTGTGAAGTGGCCTTTCTTGTTCATTTATTCTTATGAGCAAGGAACTGATGTACGCAGCCAACAGCCCCCATGAGCCACACAAGGGGCAGTGCACCTTCCTCTAGTGGGGCCTTGGGACAACCACAGCCTCCAACTGACACCTTGATAGAGCCTTAGGAGAGACCCTGAACCACGCATGTGACTAAGCCACACCCAGGCTGTCTATCCCGCACAAACTGTGAGATAGTAAATGTTTGTTGTTTTAAGTCATCTAACTGTGGGGTAATTTGTTACACAACAGTAGTTAACTAATGTAGAGTCTTTAACCATTCCATAGTTACTTCTTGAGAGACCACTTTATTTATTTATTTATTTATTTATTTATTTATTTATTTATTTATTTATTTATTTTTATTTTGAGAGACTCTCATTCTGTCACCCAGGCTGGAGTGCAATGGTGCGATCTCGGTTCACTGCAACCTCCACCTCTCCGGTTCAAGTCATTCTCCTGCCTCAGTCTCCTGAGTAGCTGGGACTACAGGAGCGTGCCACTACACCCAGCTAATTTTTTGTATTTTTAGTAGAGATGGGGTTTCACCATGTTGGCCAGGCGGATATCGAACACCCAACCACAGTGATCTGCCTGCCTCGCCTTCCCAAAGTGCTGGGATTACAGACATGAGCCAACACGCCCAGCCAAGAGACCACTTTAAATTAGACTGAGTTAGACTGTGAAGTTACAGAGATGGTGATATCATTCCATGTAGATGACATGTACAAAAAAAAAACACTAAGAGGTAAATGTGCCATGTTGCTCAACAGCATAAGGATTAATATTTACAAAGTGAGGGAATCGACTGAACAAGTTAGATGTCTCCCACCTCTCAACTGCCAAAGGTGAGTATGAGGGGTCAAGGCGTGAGAGGCAATTCATCCCATGAGGCTAAGTTCATTCAAGCACATCAGATTTATTTTCAAGTCGAGAAGGTTCATTTGCCTTGGGAGTAAAAGAACATCTGGATATTAAGGAAGGCAGCACAATTAAAGTCTGAGTAATGTCAAGTCATTTGAGAGACAAAAATAACAGATGACAACACCATTCTACTCTTTGCACATGCCCCCAATAAACCAATCAATTTGTAAAGAATCAATTGTGACCAAATTCTGAAAGTCAAATCTAAATAATAAATACAAACATTTGCAACCGATCAAACTCCAACTTTTCTAAGTTGCATCTTTCCTGAGCGTGATCTATGAGTTTTAAAACTGAAAGAATGGGGCTGGACATGGTGGCTCACATCTGCAATCTCTGGGGCTTTGGGAGGCCAAGGTGGGTGGATCACTTGAGGTCAGGAGTTCGAGACCAGCCTGGCCAACATGGTGAAACCCCCATCTCTACTTAAAACACAAAACTTAGCTGGACGTGGTGGTGGTGTGTCTGTAATCCCAGCTACTCCAGAGGCTGAAGCAGGAGAATCGCTTGAATCTAGGAGGTAGAAACTGCAGTGACCCATGATTGCACCACTGCACTCTGCCCTGGGCAACAGAGTGAGACTCCATCTCAAAATAATAATAATAATAATGTAAAATAAAATGGAAAGAATGACAATTTAATACCCCAAGAGAAAAACATACTTCTCTATTCATGTCGATGATAGCTCGCACTGACTTCAAAAACAGAAGGCTTCAAGACACTGGCTAGCAATGCCATCTGAAATGCATTAACAATTTCCGCCCATATTCTGAGTTACCTTGACAGTGTTCAAAACTTTATATTTTGCCCTGGTCAAGGACTACATGAAAAGTACACCTGCTGGAATCCAAGAAGACAGAAGCTTTCATCTATATGGCTGGATATTTCCATGTTCAATTAGAAACTTACATTATGCTTAAAAAGCTCAAATAGAAAGGTCAAAAAGCAAAAAGAAAGGCTGCATTTAATTTCCAATTTTCTAATTAAAATTTGAAAACTATATCCATATATAACGGGGTGTCACAGAAATCAAAATAATGATACTGCTTCAATTTACATAGCACTGCAGATTACACAGTACCTTCACATCAGAATCTCACTGGAGCCTCCAAGCAGGATTCAGTCTGCCCATTTTAATCTCGTGCCAAATGTGAAGATGGCGATGCTATTAACTGGGATTTCCCATTGAGCCAATCAACCTAGTTAACATCTACCTTATTCACGGGAAAAATCCATGCTCTACTTACTTGCCTGTACTCTGAATAGTCAGCAACTTTCTCCTGTGTCTCCCTGATGGCATAATTATAAAAGTTCCACTCCAAATGGGAAAATAATGATTTGGCAAAAACAAGAAGCCTTCTCTCTTTACATTCAAATAGACATGGAGATTGGGTTTGGTAGAAGTATACAGACATTTATGTTCAATCAGAACTAATTTTCATGCTCCACAAAAAGCTGTGGGTTAGTCAGTACCATCAGCAGGTCATCTAAACTTAGAGAACATTCATAACTTTTCATCTCATCGCAGCTGGCCATATCTGTTTGGGGGTATCTGTGTTAAGTTGTCTAAAATAGGTAGAAACAGTGCTGGGCTTGCTAGCAGGCACCAGAGAACACACAGGGTTTTCTGTCTAAATTAAGTGAAACTTCTGATACCATGGAGAGCGGCCTGGCAAACAGCATGATGAGGTAACTGTTTTGCTTTCAATGTGAACAAGCTGAGCATGACCCAGATGCAAACAGCCTGAGATGCTGGTGGCGAAAATAAAGAATCATTTTAAATTCAGAGATGGTTTCCTAGGACATTCGAATGCACACAATGAGGTATGCCCAGGTCCCATAACAACAGGCAAGGTTCTGCGTCTTGGGAAATTTGGGACTCTTTACAGTTCCAAAGGAGAAAGGATCCTTCCAAGTGAGATGCCAATGATGTCTACAAGACACCAGGTACTCAGAGAGTTCCAACAAAGGAAATGGTCTTCCTAACAGTAACATCCACCATCTTCAAGTGCTCACTGTGGCAAAGGGAGAAACATGGGCAACAAGACACTGAAGCTCTGCAATGAAACGGATCCTGGGAGTCAAAGTCTGGCTCTACCGCTTAGCAGGGATGACTCTGGGCAAGTCTTTCATTTAGTTCCTACACAACTAGCTACTGAAGGTTTATTACCTGCCAGGTACCAGGCACTAGAGATAGAGGGATATATCAAGGAGGGGAAAGGTGAGTGCCAAAAAGAAGCTGACGTTCCAGTGGGGAGACTCAGAAACCCAAGAAGTGACTATTTAATATGCCAGGCCAGGAGAAGGGCTAGAGGAAGTTAAAGCATGAGAAAATGATGGTGGAGAATGCTAGTTAAATAAGGTTTGAGGAAAGGCCTCTCTAGTGAGGAGCTGTCTGAGCAGAGACTGGGATAAGGCAGGGGAGTGAGCCCCACACAGCCCTAGAGAGAACGTTCCTGGGAACTGCAAATGCAAAGGGCCTGGGGTGGGCACCCACATGTTCTACCAACAGTGAGGAAGCCCCATGTGGCTAAAGGATAATGAAGGAGGGAGACATTGGCAGGAAATGAGAACAGAGAGGGGACAGGAAGGGTTTGCAGGCTATGGTATTTTATTCTGAGCAAAACAAGCAGCCCCTGGAGGATTCAGAGGAAGTGGGATGATTGGTCTTTTTTAAGGATCACTCCACGGGGTATACGCAGTGCAGAGGCTGGGAGGTCGAAGCCAGGGAGTGAACAGCTCAGATCTCCCTCCAAAAGATAACTTGCCATTCCATTGCAAGGAATGCAGTTACCCAGCAGTCTCCAGCTACAGCACCTTCCAGTTGTGCTGCTCTTCCCGGACACCCCTGGTCAACAGCTCAGCATACATGGCTGCTCCCGCAGCGTGAGGGAGGTTCCAGCGCCCTGCCGTGGTCTCCGGCTCTAGCACAAACGCAAATCCACAGGCAGCAATAAAGGTGCTAAGGGGCTACTGCCTATAGGCCCCCAGGAGCACAGCACGGCCTGGACAATTTAACAGTCCCACTTGAGCCTTCAAACACCACGGCATGAAATCTCTATTTCAGAGCTGAGAAAATGGAGGGCTGGGTTTTTAGAAAACCCTGTCAGTGATGAAACCAGTGATGCAAATCCCAGCCTGCCTAATTTCAAAATCCCCCGCTTGGGACAGACATCCAAGGCCATGTGTTAAACACCAAAGGGAGCCTACTCCCCTGTGTGCCACACACACACACACACACACACACACAGTGTCTCTGTCTCTCTCTCTCATACCCAGGCTAACATTTTTGGTTGTCCACTCATGATTTAAGAAAGCTATAAACCTTAACCTTTCCAAAAAGTTGAAACCAAATGCTTTAAAAACATATTATACAAACCTACTTCCCAGGTAATGGATTCTCCACTAAAAAGCAAGGGGCTCCAGTGATATCCAAGCCAAGAAAACACTATTCAAAAAGTACAGACTTAGCTCACTATAATCGCAGCATTTTGGGAGGCTGAGGTGGGCAGATAACTTGAGGTCAGGAGTTCAAGACCAGCCTGGTCAACATGTTGAAACCCCATCTCTACTAAAAATACACAAATTAGCCGGGCGTGGTGATGTGCACCTGTAATCCCAGCTACTCGGGAGGCTGAGGCAGGAGAATCGCTTGAACCCAGGAGGTGGAGGCTGTAGTGAGCCGAGATCACACTAGTGCACTCCAGCATGAGCGACAGAGCAAGACTCTATCTCAAAAAAAAAAAAAGGTACTGACTTGACTGTATCCCTCAAGAACAAGACCAAGACCAAGAACCATGTTATCCGAGTGGGATATTCTTTTTCTATAACAGATGGAGAATTGCAGATGATCAATAGTGTGGGCAGAGACACAAGCCATCCCTGGGTTCAAATCTTGGCTCTGTCACAATGACACTGTAATTCATCATAGGAAATACATCTACTTGATTTTGCAACATTTGCTGGCATACAGCTTCCGAAGTCCCTTGGAATCTCCCAAGTGACAGGTGGCGTCTTGCATGCTACCGAGATGACTGGTAGATGGGGGCCGCTGCATGGTCTCCAGAGAGTCTGGTTGGTCAGAAGCACAGGCGATAACACGGACTTGCAACTGGCATCTGAAGTAGGAGCAATTCTGGGACTAAGAGCTTACCCTATGGGGTTCTGTCAGAACTGAATTGAACGGTAAGGAGCCCGGCTGGTGTTGGAGAACTGCCTGATACGGAAGAAACCCCCGCACACGTGGCAGTAGAAATGGTGTGTTAAGAGTGGTGTGAGTAAAAAAGGAAAAGCAACTTGGGGCTCGGTGCGGTGGCTCACGACAGCAATCTCAGTGCTTTGGGAGGCTGAGGCAGGAGGATCGCTTGAGCCAAGTAGCTCAAGACCAGCCTGGGCAACATGGTGAGACCCTGTCTCTATCTTAAAAAAAGAAAAACCCAGTTTGTTTTTCCCTACAGGTGTCACTAACTAGCAGATCTTGGACTCATGACTTCCTTTCTCTGAACCTCAGTTTCCTCATTTGTAAAATGGGGATAACGGTAACTCTTGGAAGAATTAAACATGAGAAAAACAGAAATTACTTTCCATTCTCACGCCAAGTGTCAAGGACATGAGAGTTTTTTTTTTTTTTTTTTTTTTTTTGAGACAGGGTCTCTCACTGTCACCCTGACTGGAGTGCAGTGATACAATCATGGCTTACTTCCGTCTCCACATCCCTGAGCTCAGGTGATCCTCTACCTCAGCCTCCCAAATAGCTGGGACTACAGGTCTGTGCCACCAAACCCAGCTAATTTTTGTTTTTTTTTTTTTTTTTTTGGTAGAGTTGAGGTTTCGCCATGTTTTCCACGCTGGTCTCAAACTCCTAGGCACAAGTGATCGCCCAACTTGGTCTTTCAAGGTGCTAGGATTATAGGCATGAGCCACTGTGCCCGGCCGATACGAGAATTTTTTTAAAAAACAAATGCAAGAGTGAGAGCCTGCCCTCTTTTTAAAATTAGAACACCTCTCCATTAAGTTTCATGTCTCATGTGTCTTTCCTGAGAAATCTGCTCACCTGTTTCAAAGCTGCATCTCTCTTCCAAGAGATTAGCTAAATATATAGCGCATGCACGGGGACAGCTGGGAATGGCTGTTGCATAAACTCAAAGCTGTCATCACACCCTTCCCCAGCCACAGTCCCACCTGCTCATGTGATGGAGCCCAGCAGAGGCTCCGATGGAAACGTCAGAGTTGTGTTTCTCCCCCTAAGTGAGAAGTAGTTTGACAGTGAAAACCACTTCTTTGCTGGAATAAAACATGCGGACAGCTGTGCCAGACACGGTGATTTCCTGCCCTGAACCGAGTGGTGCAGAAGTATTTGCTTGAAAGAACTCTGAGCCCTAACTGCACTCTACAGACCCAAAAAAGGAAGTGTCAGCTTGTCAGCAAAGGGCCAGGGTAGCATGGCTCACCACAAATGTTGTTTTTAAAACAGCTCATTCCAAACAGCAAATGTATCTGGGTTCAAATATTAAACTAGTAACAGAAATGCATGTAGTATGGTTCTATTTTGGTGAGAGTGGAAAGGTATCATCCAGGTATGCACATGGTGGTCTGAGCACAAAGGACACACTCAGGTTGTTAACTGTTGTGCCCTGTGGTATGGAGGGCAATAGATAATAAGTGTTTTCATCCTAAACCTGTGAAGCATTTTTTTTTTTTTTTTGAGACAGGGTCTCGCTCTGTCACCCAGGCTGGAGTGCAGTGGCATGATCTTGGCTCACTGTTACCTATGCCTCCCAGGTTCAAGAGATTCTCCTCCCTCAGCCTCCCAAGTAGGTGAAACTACAGGCACTTGCCATCATGCCCGGGTAATTTCTGTATGCGCAGTAGAGACAGGGTTTCACCATGTTAGCCAGGCTTGTCTCAAACTCCTGACCGCAGGTAACCCTCTGGCTTTAACCTCCCAAAGTGCTGGGATTACAAATGTGAGCCACAGCACTCAGCCCTGTGAAGCACTTCTATTTGGTGCAATAAGCACATGTGACTTCTGCAATTCACTCTTAAAGCAGCAGAGTTATACATATCAGAGGCAGAAACTGTTTGTTTGTAAGGCCTGGGTTTATGGAACAAAGCCTTCCTCGGGAAATGACTGTGCAACCTGCCCTTAAGAAGAGAGTCTTGGAATTTCAAAAGCCCATGCAGAGGATTTCACAGAACTGCCTCAATCCTAGGACTCTATGCCATACCACAGGCAGTTAGATATGGGGCAGCTAAAAAACGATGCATGTCAATAGAGTGAGGACACGACACTGCAAAAGGCACAGGGGCTGGAGCCACACAGACCTGGGTTCAAATCCCAGCTTAGCCACTTTCTGCAAGGGGCTCAGCTGCCCGGCACACAGTCTCCTGCCCAGAACGAAGAGAATAATCACACCTTTCTTGCAGGTTAACATTAGAGGAGACATGGAGGAAGGGCTGAATCAACCAGAAGGGTGCCTGGTCCAGAAAGCATGCTCCATGGATGGCGATGGTGGTGCAGGGCGCTGGAGTCATTCATAGAACATCAGATCATGACCTTGACCGTCGACTTAGATTAGAAGCTTCAAAAGGGCAAAAACTCCATCTAGTTTCTCAGAAGCCATGAAACATCCACAGATTGGACTCTCATTCCTTCCTGACTGAATTACTGACCAATACCTCACTTGAGCCTGACTATAAAAACTTGGCAAAAAAACATTATTTATATGTAAATAATACATATACACACACACACACACACACACATACATTATATATATATATAAAAACAAAGAAAAAATTTGTCACTCTCACTAGGGATGCCATCCAACTAACAAGGTACATTTAACATGGCTTTATAATGTTTTCTCTTTATTTCTTTAAAAAGTTATTTTCTCAAATTATATAAGTAATATATGTTCACTGCAGGGAAAATATATATCCATTTTTAAATGTGTATGGCCCTGTTGTACATACACCAGACCCCTGCAAATCAAGGAATAGGGACAGGGTATAAATCCCAACCAGGCCAACAAGTTGTATGATAATGTGTTAGATTTCTAGAAAGCTCATTTTCTCTCATGGGGTCCATACAACTATTTAAGATGTTGGGGCTGGGCTCAGAGGCTCACACCTGTAATCCCAGCACTTCTGCAGGCCGAGGCAGGCGGACCACCTGAGGTCAGCAGTTTGAGACCAGCCTGGCCAACATGGCAGAAACTTGTCTCTACTAAAAATATAAAAATTAGCTGGGCATGGTGGTGGCTGTAATCCTAGCTACTCAGAAGGATGAGGTCGAAGAATCGCTTGTACCCAGGAGGCAGAGGTTGCAGTGAGCCAAGATCATGCCACTGCACTCCAGCTTGGGTGACAAGAGTGAGATCTTGTCTCAAAAAAAATAAATAAATAAAGTTGGACAACTGTCCAAGAAGAGAGGACATAACAATAATGATAACAACATCAGTTAACATTTAACCGGAGGCTAAGTGCCCAGCACCATGGCAAGCACTTCACACGCTCTGATCCAGTTCATCTGGCTTCCCATTCTGCACATGAAGGAGCTGAGTCTACTGCCTTCAAAAAATAATACATAGAAACAGAAGGTAGTTTCACAGTTGCCAAGGGCTGCAGGGAGAGGGGAGTGACTGCAAATGGGAACAGGATCTCATCAAAATGTTCTGGAGGTGGATAGTGGTGATGGTTCCACAACTCTGAATACATGGAAAACCACTGAATTGTACACTTAGAACACATGGACTGCATGGTTTGTGAATGCCATTTGTATTAAAACAATTCAAATGCCTGAGTCCAGAGCACAGGAAGTGCAGGTCACCCTTCATCACTGCCCTGGCCTCCTCACCACTGTCACAGGTTTGTGTACTGTTACTGGTTTTGTTTTCTATCAGAGACAAATGGCACACCTTGCTGTGTCGCTACCTCTTACTCCATGCCAGGTCTGCACTCGCGTCTCGCCAGTGCACACAGACCAGCCGTGTTCTTTGTCATCGCTGCATTTTAGGATCGAACCAGCAATCTATTCCACCAGCCTTTTATTGATCCCAATTCTAATAACACCACCATCTACAGCCTCGTGCCTGTCTCTTTGTGCATGTGCTTAAGTATCTCTTTGGGATCGACTTCTAGAAACAAACCTGCTGAGTCACAGGGGATGCAGTTTAAATTTTGATAGCTGACAAATTCCCAGGGAGTGTTCTGTGACCTTGAACGGCCACTTCATTTCCCAGAGCCTCAGTCTCCTCATTTATCAAACCAAGGGGAAGACTTTGAGTCAATTTCAGTTCTAACATTCACTTTTTAAACAAGATCCAGAGGATGAACGACAAACAGCAAAGCAGAGCTGGGGCACATGCATAGACCCAAGCTCAGCAAACACTCACTCCAGCCGGGGGCACGTGCACAGACTTGAGCTCAGCAAACACTCACTCCAGCCGGGGACGCGTGCACAGACCCGAGCTCAGCAAACACTCACTCCAGCCGGGGACGCATGCACAGACCCGAGCTCAGCAAACACTCACTCCAGCCGGGGGCGCGTGCACAGACCCGAGCTCAGCAAACACTCACTCCAGCCGGGGACGCGTGCACAGACCCGAGCTCGGCAAACACTCACTCCAGCCGGGGACGCGTGCACAGACCCGAGCTCGGCAAACACTCACTCCAGCCGGGGACGCGTGCACAGACCCGAGCTCGGCACTCACTCCAGGCGGGGACGCATGCACAGACCCGAGCTCGGCAAACACTCACTCCAGACGGGGGCGTGTCCACAGACCCGAGCTCAGCAAACACTCACTCCAGCCGGGGACGCATGCACAGGCCCGAGCTCGGCAAACACTCACTCCAGACGGGGGCGTGTCCACAGACCCGAGCTCAGCAAACACTCACTCCAGCCGGGGGCGCGTGCACAGACCCGAGCTCCGCAAACACTCACTCCAGCGGGGGACGCGTGCACAGACCCGAGCTCGGCACTCACTCCAGCCGGGGGCGTGTCCACAGACCCGAGCTCGGCACTCACTCCAGCCGGGGACGCATGCACAGACCCGAGCTCGGCACTCACTCCAGCCGGGGACGCTTGCACAGACCCGAGCTCGGCAAACACTCACTCCAGCCGGGGACGCGTGCACAGACCTGAGCCCAGAGCAAACATCCACTCCAGCCAGGGACCTGGCTGAGAAAGCCCCAGAGAACAAGCAGAAGGAGAAAGACATCAGAAAGTGGAATGCGCTCCAAGAGACCAGGAGGACATGGATGCCCCCACCCCACATGAGAGAAAAGAGAAGCTCAGAAGGCAAAGACAAATCATCTGCAAGGGGCTGGGCTTTGTGGAGAGACTTCTGGACAACAACAGACAACATGGGCCAGTGCCTCAAGCTGCATGGGAAGGAAGCCCAAAGCCAGGAATACAAAGCCCTCAAGGAGCACCAGGCACACAAAAGATGAAGGATGAGAAGGAAGATGTTAACAGGAGAGGTTAAAAAAAAAAACAACAAAAATCTCTCACAATTCATGTTGGTAATCCAGAATCTATCCCTGCTCCAGGAATCTACAAGGAAAACAATGTCAAGGCTGGAACAAGGACGCCTGTAGCACCAACAGAAGAAGACTCATCATCCCTGAAACCCAAGGTCAAGGCAAAGTCTAATGTTGCAAGGGGATAAAAAAGATATGTTTGAAAAAGAAATCACGTTGAAAGCTCACTTCCCGTATGAATTCTGAAGAATGCCACAGGGTCAGGTCACAATGGAGAGAAAAAAGAGGTCACAGGGAAGTGCTCGAGAAGCCTCAATGTGGCAGCTGTCTCCTGTGCAGACAGAAGAGAAGAGCGGAGAACACTGCACATCGGCAGGAGCAGAGACCTGAGCGGCTGCGTTCATGGGCCAGAGGCAGAGGACACGGGGGATTAGGGGTCGGCAGGGTCCTTTGATGTGGCGGTGACCCGAGCAGAGAGGTCCATTTCATCAGCATGGCTCAAAGGGGGACCCCGAACCACCCTCATCAAAGTCACATGGGGAGGGCTGCGAGGGAAGGGGAAAACTTGTCAGAATGCAGATTCGTGGGTCTCGGTTCCTAGAAATGAATTCAGTGGATCTGAGACAAGGGCCAGGAATCTGCATTTTCATAACTATCCAGGGTGATTTCGATGTACCTTACCAATTGAAGACCAGCACTAGGCGATGAGAAAATGTCCTAAACATACGAAAAATCAGAAAATGGGAAAACAATCATATTCAAGGGCTCTCATCCATAAAGCCACACACGACCCTGGGCTGGCTTCAATCCGCTCCTCGCTCCTCTGAGCCACAGCTCTCGTAAAAGCTGCGGGAAGCCAGGTGGGGGGTGTGGGCTGGAGGAGGCAGAGAAACATTCTAGCATCCCCCTTACCCAGCAGAACTATGGCTTGCTCAAGCTGGAGACGGGGGCAGAGAGGAGGAGGACAGCCTCTTAGCCAGCGGCCACACCAAACCAGCAGAGCTGATGCTGCCTCCTCTCAAAGATGGGGCAGAACGAACAGCCAGGTGGCCCAGCTGTGACCACGCTGTATTTTGAACGATCCCCATGTACACCTGGAAGCTGAGTGCATGTTTCCCCCATGTGAAAAGACCTTGACATATTCGGAACGATGTAATAAATGACAAACTAGAGGCTATTTCGAAAGCCCACAGAGATTATGTACAGCCTAGACAACTTCCCAGATAATCTTAATTACGTCTAGGAACCCAAAGCAAGGAAGCTCTGGGGAAGCGGGGGGCAGGAGAGACAGGAGGGGGAATCTGGGGAGGGAGGCGTGGCACTCCCGCCAGAGGGTTGAATCCAGCTGTCTGTCCGCGGATGGAACAACTCGTCTGTGGAGGATCTCTTTGTACCAGGCTATCATAGTGAGCGAGAATGAGACAAGACAGAAGTCCTCCTCTGACAGAGACTCAGGGAAATTTCCCAAGGGAGGCTGGAAGTCCTCCTTGGTGTCTTATTACATATTAGATAAAAAGTAGCAACGCTCTCCACATCGGGCACCTTCAACAGAGGAGATGTCTGATTCAGGAACTACCTCCTAAACCCTTACAAGTCCCACGTTTCCTCTGAGCTACTAAGATGGAAAGGCGGCGAAATACCATTCACTCTCCAAGAAGGCTCTAGAATTCTGATGCCACCACTGCATTTGCTGCCCCAGTATATACATGGTGAGCGACTGCCATGGGTCAGGGCCCTGGAATCCGTGGGGAGTGGAACATGAGAGGCAGTTCCTGCTGAGCACTTACATCTGACTTGTAGCAAATGAGCAGATAAGTAAGGAGAATTTCCAGGAGTAACAATTTCTATGCAAAACATAAACCAGAGAGGGTGCCTCAGGAGAGCTGCTGCAGACATGGAGGCTGGGCCTCTGTGGGGAGACCTCAACCACACAGAGAACTGACTGGCTCGAAGCTCCATTGTGGAGCCATCACAGGGGAATGTTCTGGCAAAGGGAATGGCAAGTGCGATGACATGGGAACGCGGGACTTCTTCCGGGAACAGAAAGGCCACTGTGACTGACAGAAGGTACACACAGAGATGAGGTGACAGGTCAGAGCGGGATGGCGGGTGGCAGCAGATGACACAGGGCTGGGGGCTGCGGGGGAAACTTCACATCTTATTCTCAGGATGAGGCAAAGTCGGTGGAGGCCTTTCATCAGGGGAGCCGGGAGCTATGATCTGTTTGCTGATTGCTAAATCACTCTGGCTGCTGTGTGAAGAGCGGACTGCACAGGAGCCAGGATGGAAAGCGGGTGACCAGCTCCGGGCTCCAGTAGCATCCCAGGCAAGAGACTCTGGGGGCCTGACCCAGGCGATAGCAGTGAGGACAGTCATAAATGGCCATTCATCTCCAGGCTTTATTTTGGAACTGGCAGGACTTGCTATGGATTGTAAATGAGAGATAAAGTCTGCAGAAAAATACAGGATGACTCCTAGATTTCTGGTTTGAGCAACCCAGTGGTGGTATTTATGAGTGGGGGCTGGGCACGGTGGCTCACTTCTGTAATCCTAGCACTTTGGGAGGTTAAGGTGGGAGGACTGCTTGAGATCAGGAGTTCGAGAACAGCCTAGGCAATGCAGAGAGACTCTGATGCTACCAAAAAAAAAAAAAAAATGTAAATAAGCCGGGCATGGTGGCGCGTGCCTGTAGCCCCAACTATTCAGGAGGCTGAGGGAGGAGGATCGCTTGATCCCAGGAGTTCAAGGCTGCAGTGAGCTATAGTTGTGCCACTGCACTCCAGGCTGAGTGGCAGAAAAAGACCCTGTCTCTCATAAAGAGAGAGAGAGAGAGAGAGAGAGAGAGAGAGAGATGCTTGTGGTAGGGAGAATGGCCCCCAAAAATGCCCATGCCACAAAGATGCTGTGAATATGTTACCGCACATATCCAGAGAGACTTTGCAGATATAATGAGAGTTACAGACCTTGAGATAGGAGAGTAGACTGGATTACCTGTGCGAGTCCAATCTAATGACGTGAGCCCTTAAAAGCAGAGAATGCTTTCCAGTTGAAAACAAAAGAGAGGGATGGCAGAAGACAACTACCGAGGAGATATAGGAGAAGAGGAAGTCGGATTCTAAGAATGAAAAGGACTCGACATGCCATTGCTGGTTCTGGGTTCTGGGGGCCTCCAGAGCTCAGGGCAGCCCCCAGCTGAGAGCCAACCAGAAGCAGGAACCTTAGTCATTCAACTGCTCGGAACTGGATTCTGTCAACAACGGAGTGAGCAAGCAAAGGAATTCTCCCCTAGAGTCTATGGAAACGAATACAATCCTGCCAACACCTCATTCAGCCCATTGAAATCCATGGCAGACTTCTGACCTCCAAATCTGTAAGATAATTTGTTATCAGTCATTTGTTGCCACACCAAAAGAAAACTAATACAGTGGGGAAGACTGGGGAGAAACTGAAGGTTTGGTGGGAAAAGCAGATGTTCTGCTTTAGCTATCGTAAGTCCAAGTGGAAGAGGCCAGTAGACAACTAGTTGTGGAACTAAGCAGAGCTGTCAGTGGCCATTCCTGCCTCTTCCACCGTGATTCCCAGTAAAATGGAAGTCCCACATACCCAGGAACTCTGTCTTGTTCCCCATTTTAAGTCAGACAGTAGCCTGGTACCTGGCACATAGCAGGCACTTCATAAACAACTGCTGAGTGCTGACTCTCCCTCTTCAAAAAAAATGCTCAGGAGGCTGGGCACAGTGACTCACACCTGTAATCCCAGCACTTCGGGGAACCAAGGCAGGATCACTTGAGGTCAGGAGTTCAAGACCAGCCTGACTAACATGGTGAAACCCCGTCTCCGCTCAAATACAAAAACTAGTCGGACATGATGGTACGCGCCTGTAATTCCAGCTACTCAGGAAGCTGAGGCAGGAGAATCGCCTGAATCAGGGAGGCAGAGGTTGCAGTGAGCCAAGAGCTGGGTGAGAGTGAGAGTTCATCTCAAAAAAAAAACAAAAACAAAACTCAGGAAACAATCAACAGAGTGAAGAGACAACTTACCAAATGAAAGAAACTGTTTGCAAAATAGGTCTGACAAGGGGTTAATATCCAAAATATAAAAGGAACTCAAACAACTCAATAGCAAGAAAATATAACCTGATTAAAAAATGGACACAGGATGCAAATAGACATTTCTCAAGAAAGACATCCAAACGGCCAGCAGGTGTATGACCAGCTGCTCAACATCACCAATCATCGGAGAAATGCAAATCAAAACCACAATGAGCTAGCACCTCACACCTGTTAAGATGGCTGTTATAAAACAGAAGAAAGATAAATGTTGGCGAGGATGGGGAAAAGGGAAACCTTGTACACTGTGGGTGGGAATGTAAATTAGTACAGCCATTATGGAAACCAGCAGGGAGGGTCCTCAAAAAACTAAAAATAGAGCTGCCATAGTGGGATATGCCAGCAATCCCACTACTACGTATTTATCCAAAGGAAATGAAACGAGTATGTCAGAGTTATTTATCTGTGCTCTCATGTTTATTGCAGCACTATTCACAATAGCCAAGATATAGAATCAACGTGTATCCATCAACAGATGAATAAACAAAATGTGGCATATATACACAATGGAAAGTTAGTCAGCCTTTAAAAAGAAGAAAATCCTGTCATTTGTGACAACATGGATAAACTTGGAGGACATTACGCTAAGTGAACTCAACCAGGCACACAAAGACAAAATACCACATGCTCTCACTCATACGGAATATTAAAAGTCAAGCACAGAATCAGAGAGCAGAATGGTGATTACCAGAGGCTGGGGCCGGGGCAGAGGAGTGATGGGGGGATGCTTGTCAAAAAGTACAAAGCTTTAGTTGGGCAGGATGAATGCGTGCCGGCGGGCTAGGGGACAGCGTGGTGGCTATAGTTAAGAATACTGGATTGCTGGCAAAACAAAGTGGCTCACACAAGCCTGGTCAATATGGCAAAACCCTGTCTCTCCTAAAAAAATTAGCCAGGCATGGTGGTGGGTGCCTGTAATACCAGCTACTTGGGAGGCTGAGGCAGGAGAATCACATGAATACGGGAAGCAGAGGTGGCAGTGAACCGAGATCGTACCATTGCACTCCAGCCTGGGCATCGCACCAAGACTCAGTCTCAAAAAAATAAAAAAATACAGGATTGTTTCCTTGAAAATTGCTAAGAGATTATATCCTAAATGGTCTCATCACCAAAAAAAAAAATAAAGTATGTGAGGTGATGAATATGTTTATTAACTTGATTTAATCATTTCACAACATATAGATCAAAACAACACATTGTACACCATAAAGACACACAGTTTGTCAATGATACTTCAACACAGCTGACGGAAAGAAACCATTCCTGCTCCACGTCCCTGCCATTACTGCTGCACTTCCTTACTCCTGTCTGCAGCCAGCCTCCTGCAAAGAGCTGTCTCCACTCGCCCCTCCAGCCCCTCTCCTATTCTCTCAGCAATGCTCTGCACTCAGGCTCTCACACCTGCAGTCTACTGGCTGCCACCAGATGACTCAGGGAACCAACTGCACTTGCCTCATTTACCCCATCGGCAGCCACGACACAGCTGGGCTTTCCCCTCCTGCAAGCACGCTCTCACATGGCTTCTAGGACCCCATGCTCTTAGTCTCCTCCCTGGTCAGTCCTTCTCCATCTTTATTTTTTATTTCTTTTTTGGAGATGGAGTCTCACTTTGTCACCCAGGCTGGAGTGCAGTGGCACAATCTCAGCTCACTGCAACCTTTGCCTCCCGGGTTCCAGCAATTCTCCTGCCTCAGCCTCCGGAGTAGCTGGGATCACAGGCACGTGCCACCACGCCTGATTCATTTTTTGTATTTTTAGTGGAGACGGGGATGGCCAGGTTAGTCTCAAACTTCTGACCCCAAGTTATCTGCCTGCCTTGGCCTCCCAAAGGGCTGGATTACAGGTGTGAGCCACTGCGCCTGGCCTCCTTCTCCATCTCTTTTGCTGGTATCTCCTTTTTTCCACATCTTAACGTGAGAGGGCCGCAGAGCTCAGTCCTGGCCCACGTACACGCACTCGCTCAGAAATGTTATCCAGTTTTGGGGCTTTCAGTACCCTCAATGTGTTCCATTCCGTACTGTGGGCCCCAGCATGCTAACTGAACTCCTTCTGTCTCTCCACAGACGTTCCGATAGCTCACACTCAGCATGCCTGTACCCAGGCTCCTGCTTGGCCCCCCAAAGTCATCCCAATCCTGGTTAGCAGCATCCCTCCACATCCTTCTGGCTGCTTGGGACAATGCCTTGGAGGCTTCTAGGTCTTTGGGTCATTTTTGTGGGTCTAGCGGTTCTAGAGGCATGTTCAAGGGTTCACTCAGGAGCTGTTCCCTAACCCTCCTGCCCCTCAGCAGCATGTGCCAGGCAAGTGCTTGACATGAGAGCAGCAGAGGTGGGAGACAGTCATTCGGGCCATTACCTGTTGGTAACCATGCGTTCGCCTTGATGTAGATCTTGATGTTAATTATCGTCTGTCTCCCTCTAACTAGAATCCAACTCCACATAGCAGGAATCTTTATGTGTTTTGTTCACTTTCAGCCCAAGGGTCTAGTACAGGACCTGGCCCATGACAGGCACTGCTGTCACTCACACCTCACAGCCTGTGTTCCTGGAAATCCTTCCAGCTCCAGCATCCACACAAGGCCAGGGACAGGCCACTTCTTATCATTCTCACTTCCCCACCTGGTCCCAGCCACCACTGCCTCATGCCTGGGCTCCTATAACCACCCACCAGCTCTTCTCTGCCTCCACCCCTGCTCCCAGACTCCAGTCTCCACAGAGCAAACTTCCAAAATCCTAACTCAGAGGCAGCCCCTCCTCTGCTCACAGTCCTCCAGTGGCCCCCTTCTCATTCCCGCCTGTGGCCAGCCTCCCTGCCTACCAACCTCACCAGGCCCCAGGGGATGCCACTGTCTAAAGCCTGTGCAGCTTCTCCACCTCCTCTCTGCCTTGCTGCCTCCTTGCTGTTCCTTGGACGCACCAGGCACACCGCCACCACCCCCTGCCTGTATTCACGTGGCCAGTGACCCCTCGGCAACTCTGTGCTCAGGCAGCACCTTCTCAACAAAGTTCATCCCGACTCATTTAAAGTCATGATCTCCCCACACTCCTGAGCCCCCTGAACCTGCCCTATTTTGACTTTTGTTCCATATCAATTATCAGCTTCTGACACGTTACACATCCTTAGTTTATCGTCTGTCTCCCCCTAACTAGAATCCAACTCCACATAGCAGGAATCTGTATCTGTTTTGTTCACTTTCAACCCGAGGGCCTAGTACAGGACATGGTCCATGACAGGCACTCAATAAACACAGCATTGAAAGGAGCTATGAATTAATGAAAGATCTACATCAAGGCGAACGCATGGTTACCAACAGGTAATGGCCCAAATGACTGTCTCCCACCTCTGCTGCTCTCATGTCAAGCACTTGCCTGGCACATGCTGCTGAGGGGCAGGAGGGTTAGGGAACAGCTCCTGAATAAACCCTTGAACATGCCTCTAGAACTGTTAGACCCACAAAAATGACCCAAAGACCTAAATACCAACAGCTTCTCTATCTGGGTCTGGAAATTTCTCAAACCCAACACAAGAACCCTCCCCCACTCCTATCCCAGCTGCCAGTCCAGGTCATGAAAAAGATGGCTTGGGATGAAGTAGTGGAATTTGTTAAGCTGGTGCTAAAGTGGGTCTGATGAGCAATTAGACAGCTGGAAAAGCCAGCTGCTCCCTCGCTGTGGGCACCGTGCCATTTGGAGAGGCAGCTGGCGGCCCACCAGAGGCTCCCCGTGGCTAAGTGCCCAGAGCCCCTCCAATGGCAGCGGCCTCTTAGGGGTGTGAGCCAGGGAGGCGGTGTGGACACCAGCCACCTCATCACCACAGCGGGGATGCCAGAACCAGAAGGAGGCAATGCTGCGGCGACAGGTGGTCACCTGGTGCAGGCAGGACTGAGAAACGGCACTGATGGAACCGGGAAAAGCACACACGTTCACGAAGGCAAAACCTAAATAATGTGATTATTATTGGGTGATGATGATGACTTCAGCAGGCACTTCCTATGAACTTAGTATGGCACACTGCCTCACTGAATTCCATCAGTACGAGGAAGCAGGTGTGTTCCCCTATCTTAGAGACAGGAAAACTGAATTCCTGAGAGGTCAAGGAGCCAGTTGCTAAAGAAGAGGGGCAGGGGCTCAGAGGATCCAGAGGAGATGAGAGGTAGCCGTCAGGTGGGAGGCCAAACCAGACCTCTCTGGCAACTCCAGCTTTCCAGCTTTCAGCTAGGGGATTCAAATGCTTTTGGACAGGAGGATAGAGGAGGAAGATGGGAGAGTTTCATTTACATCTGTCACTTTGAAGTTGGTGGAGGTAGCTTGTGGACTGTTTCCTTTGTCACTCAATTCTGTTTGCAGAAACCCTTGTGGATTTGAGGAAAGCTGGTAAGAGCAGAAGAGATGATTTGTGGGAGTAAACAGGGCTTGCGAGAAGGCTGCGATTTTCTTGCAAGGAAATTAGTTATGGGACCCAGGCGTGGTGGCTCATATCCGTAACCCACTATTCAGGAGGCCAGGGTGAGAGGACTCCTGGAGGCCAGGAGTTCAATGCCAGCCTGAGCAACATAGCGGGACCTCATCTCTAACAACGTTTTTTAAAAAATGACTTGACATGGTGGCATACACCTATAGTTCTAGCTACTGGGGAGGCTGAGTCAAGAGGACTGCCTGAGTTCAGAAGTTCAAGCCTGCAGTGAGCCGTGATCGTGCCACCACACTCCAGCCTGGGTGACAGAGCAAGACACCGTCTCTAAAGAAAAAAAAAAATGCCTGTAATCCCAGCACTTTCGGAGGCCGAGATGGGCGGATCACAAGGTCAGGAGATCAAGACCATCCTGGCTAACACGGTGAACCCTCGTCTCTACTAAAAAATACAAAAACTAGCCGGGTGAGGTAGCAGGCGCCTGTAGGCCCAGCTACTCCGGGAGGCTGAGGCAGGAGAATGGCGTGAACCCGGGAGGCGGAGCTTGCAGTGAGCTGAGATCCGGCCACTGCACTCCAGCCTGGGCGACAGAGAGAGACTCCGTCTCAAAAAAAAAAAAAAGAAAAAAAATTAAAACAAATAAAATTAGTTATGAATTCATGTTTGTTTGTTTTTTTGTTTTGTTTTGTTTTTTGGTTTTTTTTTGAGACAGAGTCTTGCTCTGTTGCCCAGGCTGGTGTGCAATGGCACGATCTCAGCTCACTGCAACCTCTGCCTCCCAGGTTCAAGTGATTCTCCTGCCTCGGCCTCCTGAGTAGCTGAGACTACAGGCACACACCACTACGCCCGGCTAATTTTTGTATTTGTAGTAGAGACGGGGTTTCACCATGTTGGCCAGGCTGATCTCGAGCTCCTGACCTCAGGCGATCCGCCCACCTCGGTCCCCCAAAGTGTTGGGATTACAGGCGTGAGCCACTGTGCCCACTGTATGAATTCTTATATTGCTGGCTTGTGCATCATAAAGGTAAAGTCACTAAAAATCCTCAATAATGGTCCACTGAGGGTCAATAATATTAATAACCATAATGGCGATGACATTTATTAAGCAGTTTTTTCTGCTGTTTTAAGTCCTTGCCACACATTAGCTCATTTAAACCTGCGAAAAGCTCTTCTGAGGCAGGAGCTATTATCACGTCCACTTTACAGATGAGCCAAGTGAGGCACAGACTTTACAGGCACTTTGCTCAAGGACAGGAAGCCAGCAAGTGGCACAGCCAAGACTCCAACCCAGGCAGTTTGCCTTGAGCCTACGCTCCCAACAAAGCAGGATCTTGGTGATGTCCTGAGCAGCCTGGCCACATGGCCTGCAGCCCAGAGGGCAGGGTCCTGAAGGTGAAGAAGGGGCCATGGTGGAGCTCTGAGGAGCAGCCAGCAGCTATCCATTTCGCCATCCTTCCCAATACCTCACAGCCTGCAGGAGTAACTGCACTACCCGGGTCAGGGATCCGTGCACCAGCCCAGGGGAACTTCAGGCGACTGGAGCTCTCTGGGAAGAGGCCAAGCCACCAGTCTGTCACTGGATGCGGAACAGGCTCTTCTAGAAAACCCCGGTTTGTCTTTCTGCACTGAGCTCAGATGCCACCTCCTTCAGGAAGCGTGCCCTGAGCCACCCAGGACAGGTCTGCTCTCTGGACCTCACACATGGGGCAGTTACAACCCAGTGCTTCAACCACCTGTGCACAGATCTGCCTGCTTTTCACCTCTGGTACAAAAATGAGTGCTTAAAGAATGGAAACAAATAACAGCCTGCTCCCGAAACACAACCCAAGGACTGCATCAAGCTCTGCATCGTGCTTCAAGCCAGCACTCAGTGGAACAAGTAAGAGGTAGGTGGGTAAGACGCTAGCCTGACGGGCAGAGGAGTGCTGAAGAGAAAGCTCCCAACACCTTGATCCACAGCTGGGCTTCTGGCCAACTAACATCTACCTTAAAACCCTCTTCTCCCTGACAGGGCATTCCAACATGAGGCCAAATGGCCCTCAGCCCGGCTCCCACCCCGTGGCTTCTCTCCTGGGGCTCTGACTTGTATCTCTTCCTCTGACACTCATTTCTACAGACTGAAAATTGCAAATGAACCACTATACACTTTGGCTCCCCATGGGAGCTGGGCAGGAGCTCTGGCACCTTCTGTGTATTTCTAGGCTTTCAACCCCCATGCTCGCGCTTGTCTCTGGGCCTTCGCACCCGCTTCTCCACCTGCCTGGAACCCTTTGCCCACCTAAGTCTGCCTAACCCTTCAAGGCTGGTTTTATGTAGGTTCCTGCAGGAAGCCCTCCCTGCCTGTCCCCACCACAGCCCCGGTGATGGGCTCCTGTTCTGGGCTCCCCTGGCACTGGAGCTCCCCAACGCGGCACAGACCACGCTTTATTGACATTGCCCCTTGACCTGTCCATCTGCCCTCCCCACCTCCTGCAAACTCCAGGAGGGGATTCTCCTGTATCCCAGAACCTAGCAGAGGGCTGGGACTCAGCAGGGGTTTAATATGAAATAAGAAAACAAACGGTGTGAAAGAGTAAGTCAAGGAATACATGAGTCATGGGGGCCGGGACAGCTTAGCACATAGATGGGTTTTGGTCACCCAGTAGCATATACAGTGTTTCCTATGCACCAAGAAGTAGTCTGAGAACTTTTACATGTATTATGTACCTAATTCTCAATGAGCTCCCTGTGAAATACCCTCCACCTCATTTTGCACGAGGACAACAGAGGCACAGAAAAGCTCAGCAATTACCCTGTGGCCCTATCAATGGAGAGTGGTGAAGTGAAGATTCAGACCCGGCAGGCTGCTTTTACAATCTGTCCTCTCACCTATCTATGATACCGCCAGTGCTTAGACCAGTGGCCTGGCCTGAACCCCACCTCCTGGGATCCACACCCTTGAGCAGTCCCCTCCTGGAATGACTCTGGGCCTGGCCATGTGACTTACTCTGGCCAGTGGAGTATTTGCAAGTGTGAGCCTAGCAGAGGTTTGATAAGCCTTGCACGTGGGCTTGTCTTTCAGGATGCTTCCTCTTAGAACTCTGAGACCACCGTGGCATGAATAAGCCCAAGCCAGCCATGCGAGGATGTGATGTGAAGGAAAATGGCAGGACTCAGCCAGCAGCCACAGCCAAGGACCCAGACACCATGGCCTTCATTGAGTGGCCCAGGCCCTTCCAATCATTTGAGCCATGAGCTGAGGCCTCAGACACCATGGAGCACAGATGAGCTGTCCCCACCACAGCTGCCTGAATCATACAGCCTGCCTGAACTCCTGACTCACCCAACTGTTAGTAACCAAAATCAGGGTTGTTTTAAGCTACTAATCTTGGGAATGGTTTGTTAAGCAAAAGTAGTTAAAGAAAACATCTCCTTACTATGAGAAACAGAATCATGTAGATCCAGCACGGCACTTCCCAGACACTCACGCAATCAGCAAACATTCCCACATCATGCTCCACACTAGTCACCGTTCTGGACACTAAGACTCAGCAGAGAACAGAAAAGTCCTTACTCTTAAGGAGTTTAGATTCTACTGGGGGAGTCAGACAGACCAACAGACGAATGCATTTTTATATCATGTGCTGCTAAGAGCTACACAGAAAAATAAAGCAGTGCCAGAAGTGCCATTCTAGATAAAATGACCTCCTGAAAAAATGACACTTAAGCACAAACCTGGCTGGGCGTGGTTGCTCACACCTGTAATCCCAGCACTTTGGGGTCAGAGGGAGGCGGATCACTTGAGATCAGGAGTTCAAGACCAGCCTGACTAACATGGAGAGACTCTCATCTCTACTAAAAACACAAAAACTAGCCAGGCACAGTGATGTGCGCCTGCAATCCCTCGGGAGGCTGAGGCAGGAGAATCACTTGAACCCAGGAGGCAGAGGTTGTAGTGAGCTGAGATGGCGCCAGTGCACTCTAGTCTGGGTGATAAGAGTGAGACTGTCTCAAAAGGAAAAAAAAAAAAAAAAAAAAAAGCAGAGACCTGGATGGAGAGAGGAAGAGAGTCATGTAAAGACTGGGAGGAAGAATGCCAGGAAACAGAGGCAGCAAGAACAAGGGACCTCCCAAGATGCAACAAGATGAAGAACAAGGACTGGGCATGTCTGAGGGAGGAGGAAGAGGCCAGGGCCGGATCCTGTGGAAATGAGGGCCACGCTCAGGGCATGACTGTGTTCCGGGTAGGAAGGGAAGCCTTAAAGGCCAGAGGGCCCAACAGTGACATGAGCCAACTTCTATTTTCAAAGGACCACCTGACTACAAAGAAACCTCATGGGAGAGGGGCACCACCAGAGTGAAAGCAGGGAGGGCAGCAGGGAGGCTGCTGCGACAATCCCAGCCTCTGATGACGGCGGGCCTGGGGAGGTGGGAGGGCTGCAGAAGAGAGGAAGAGAGGTCAGCCCTGCCCTTGTTCCATGGTAATCCTACACAGTGTGCAGTAAACACCACACTGTGCATGATCTTCCTTTCTCTGGGATAAAAGTTAGATTTACTGTCATTCTTGTATGACTGCAGGGTTGGACGAAGAAGCACGTGTGGTCATAGCTGGTTTACTTTTGAAAGACTTTCCAACAGTACCTCCTGAGAATGCCATGTAAGGAACCCAACCTTAAAATTTTAAAAAATTAAAAACTAGTCTGGAGGCCGCTGGGAAATGGAACTTTTTAAACCTTAATCGAGGCTGAAAATAAACTAAACATTGAAATGCTCCACGGAGCCACGCTACTATGAAACACAGGCCCTGCTGAGAGCTTGGTAAACAGAACTTGGACCCAATGGCTCTCCAGGAAGAAACTCTGTGCCCGTGTCCATGACAGGCCCCCAATTCCTTTCTCATGACAAGTCACTGCTCATTGCAGTCACTCACTCATTTACTTCATCTGGAAGGGGAGCTGCTGTAAGTCGGAAGGTATTTATTTTTACCCATAGAATGATTTTCAGGGAAAAACAGGAGGAAATAGACTGTGCAGGCCATAGGAAAATTAAGTAAAGGCAGAAAGGCTAGAGGAGGAATAGAGCCTGATAATACAGTTTTGTTGAAAAATGCAAACCATAGATTCCTGGTGTTGCCCACTTTATCTCCCACACCTCTCCCACATCCTTTGAACTTATTTTAATTCCTATCATCTCCACCTGAAGAGCCAGCCTCCATCCCTTAGTGACTGCTATAACGGCCCAATGGTCACCCCACACCAGTCTCTGCCTTCCTGAATTCTCTCCCCATTGTATATGGAAGGTGATCGATTTAAAACGCAGGGCTGATACCGCCAGCCCTCTATGTAGGACTCTTCAAAGCTTTTCTATCTTTCTTAGGATAAAGATCAAACCCTTCCAGGGACCTATAAGGCCCTACTCCTCTCACTCTCTGAGTTCAAGCAACCCAGGTCTCTTCTCAGCCTCGTGACGCCCTGTTTCCCCTTATGCCTCTGGCTTTCCCCATATCCAAGGCAAAGAGACAAACCTGCCAAGGGAAGGGGACACCTTCCTGTCCCACAGACCTGAGTTCCAACATGTCTTCCACAAGAAGCCATGCCCGACCCATCCCCAACATCCAGACCTGAGAAGACCCTCTGCAGCTGTTACTATTGCCAGCGACTGCCATGGGCCTGAGGTCATTGTTCTAAGACTACCACCAACTGACCCTTCCGTGCTGGTCACACAAAAAGACTGACCTTTAACCTCTAGGACTCAACCACGAATGATCAGGGTTAGCACTGGATTTTTTTGTTTTTTTGATATCCTTTTTTTTGGCGACAGAGTCTCGCTCGTCACCCAATGACACGATCTCGGCTAACTACAACTTCTGCCTCCCAGGTCCAAGCGATTTTCCTGCTTTAGCCTCCTGAGTAGCTGTGATTACAGGAGTGTGCCACTACACCCAGTTAATTTTTGTATTTTTAATAGAGATAGGGTTTCACCACATTGGCCAGGCTGGTCTCAAACTCCTGACCTGAAGTGATCTGCCTGCCCCGGCCTCCCGAAGTGCTGGGATTACAAGAGTGAGCCACCATGCCTGGCCGATGTTTCTTTTTAACATGCAGACATTGAGGATATTAGCACTGTTTTTAATTCAGAGACTAGTCCCAGCTGTGACCACCCAAAAAGGAGGAGAAAATTATGAGCTGTCTGCCTGCAGCGCTGCATGTCAGCTGCACTCTCTTGCTTCCTGAGACCTTATTTCCATGTTAATATACATCAGCCTCAATTACAGACTCCAACGGAAGGATAGCAAAGTTGACACAGGTTGACACCCTCTTGGTCATCACCTGTGCTTTATGTGGAAAGTAATAACAGAGATAGAAACACAGCAGCCGCTATTTGTGGAGTGCTTCCCACACACCAGGCAGGGTATTAACTTTTGTTGACTTATCCACTCTGTTTAAAAACCTACTCATTAAGCGTTGTTAATATCTCTGTTTCACAGAAGATGATTCTGGGGCTTAAGGAAGTTACTATCCCACAGTCAAATGACTGATAGGTCCAAACACATAACCTGCCAGCCCCAGTGCCTTCCAAACAACCCCGTTCCTGCAGCAGAAACTCTGCGTCTCAAGCACTTCATCTCTCCCTACCCTCACCATCATCCACAAAGCTGCCTGCCCCAGAGCTGCCAACACAAGTGTGTTTCCAGCCAAGGAAACAGATGTCACTCCTGCAGGAAAAATCCTTGTTTCAGAATTCATTGACCAAGGCCTGTGACTAGTTTCATAAACCAGGAAGGAGGAGTGGCGGCAAGGGAGGCTAAATCACAACCACGGGTTTTTGTTTGGTCAAAAAGGAAAAATAAATAACTAAATAAAGTTAAACTACAATCACTCTATTTTTAAAGATGTTTAAGAGACTTTTCCCCCATAAACATAACTAGAAGAAGTCAGCATCTCCTACATTACAAAAAAAAAAATGTAAGCAGTTGTCACTGTAATTCGAAACCCAAGCAGATGACATGAATCCAAACGAAGTCATGAGAGTAGCAGTCACACTTACTGAGCGCTTTACACACCCTGTCACTGCATGTTAAATATACGTATCATGTACGTAACATCTCAACAGCCTTGTGAGGGAGCTTCTCATCATACCATTTAACAGATGAAAATACTGAGACCGGGCATGTTAAATAACTCAGCTGGGGTCACACAGCTAACAGGGAACAATGCCAGGATTCCGCCATAAGAACGACCAATTTCAGACCATACGCTCTCAACAACTACTTACAGAATCCAACAACAAAAATCTTGCCATTGTTCAATTTAAATATACCATTTAGAAGTAATTTTTGTCGGGGGGGGGAGAATCAATGTCTTCTATCACTGTAAGAAAAATATGCCCTTTCAGACTTATTTTTAAGGTGATACTACCACCACTTAGGTGGATCCTACCTGAGGCTTCATGGAACAAATATTATAATTTGATCTGCTAATAAACTGCCATAACAAATCTGAAAGGAGAAATGTGACTGTTCTTTTGAGAACACAAAACTGTCATTTCAAATTAAGTAACAGTAACAAATGGTGAGAAATGTGACTCTGTCAGCAAGGCACATCTGTGTTTGAGCATTAACCAGGGATCTTCCTTGTTAACCATCCACACCACTCCCTCCAGCTTAAAGATGCTGAAGTGTTTCTCAAACAATAGTAAACCATCCTTCATTTAGATACCAGGGCTCTGCTCAGTACTGAAAAGATGGTTTTGCTTCCAGGAAGCACACAAGACACCCTCCATTCTGCACAGGTGATTTGGATTTTTTTTTTTTTTTTTCCCCTTTGAGTTGGAGTCTCACTCTGTCACCTAGGCTGGAGTGCAGTGGCATGATTTCAGCTCACTGCAACCTCCACTTCCCAGGTTCAAGCAATTCTCCTGCCACAGACTCTGGAGCAGCTGGGATTACAGGCATGCACCACCATGCCTGGCTAATTTTTGTATTTTTAGTAGACACAGTGTTTTTCCATGTTGGCCAGTCTGGTCTCAAACTCCTGACTGCAAGTGATCTGCCCACCTCAGCCTCCCAAAATGCTGCGATTACAGACATGAACCATCACGCCTGGCCTGCATGATTATATCGAGGAAAAAAGCAGTGCTTTCTTCCATTCTCAGAATTCTAGACTCCACTTTGGCACCCTAAGTCTGGGGTCCCCAACCCCCAATGGCCTATTAGGAACCAGGCCGCACAGCACGAGATGAGTGGCAGGTGACTGAACATTACCGCCTGAGCTCCTCCTTCTGTCAGATCACAGGTGGCATTAGACTCTCAGAGGAGCATGAACCCTATTGTGAGCTGTGCACGCATGGGATCTAAGCTGAGTGCTCCTTATGAAAATCTAATGCCTGATGATCTGAGGTAGAACAGTTTTATCCTGAAACCGCCACCCCCACCACCAGTAGAGTAATTTTATTGGTGAGAACCTAACCTCTACTGGAGCCACAAAGGACTCCATGACATTTGACATTGGTTCCAGAAACGCTGAAGACTTACGCCCAGCACTTTGGGAGGCCGAGACGGGCGGATCACGAGGTCAGCAGATCGAGACCATCCTGGCTAACACGGTGAAACCCCGTCTCTACTAAAAAAATACAAAAATCTAGCCAGGCGAGGTGGCGGGCGCCTGTAGTCCCAGCTACTTGGGAGGCTGAGGCAGGAGAATGGCATAAACCCGGGAGGCGGAGCTTGCAGTGAGCTGAGATCCGGCCACTGCACTCCAGCCTGGGAGACAGAGCGAGACTCCGTCTCAAAAAAAAAAAAGACACAAAGTCGTAACAGTTATTATGCTACTTAATCCACGTGAGTCTCTGATGCAGGCGCACCAGGAGGTGCTTCTGTCTGAGCAGAGAAGCAACCTGATCCTCTGACAGGGTGAATGACCCCACCAGGCTCCCATGAGGGTAGAACCAGGCCTGCAATCCAGTCTCTGATGTCTTCTAAATGGACGGACTTGATACCCAACCATACAACTATTCAACCCAATTACATGCCCCAGAGATGTCTGGGCCAAAATAGGGTATCAGACTGGTTCACTAAAAAATTGTCTTCCACATGGCTAGCCATAAGTAGAAAGCTGAAACTGGATCCTTCCTTACCCCTTATACGAAAATTAATTCAAGATGGATTAGAGACTTAAATGTCAGACCTAATACCATAAAAACCCTAGAAGAAAATCTAGGTAGTACCATTCAGGACATAGGCATGGGCAAGGACTTCATGTCTAAAACACCAAAAGCAACGGCAGCAAAAGCCAAAATTGACAAATGGGATCTCATTAAACTAAAGAGCTTTTGCACAGCAAAAGAAACTACCATCAGAGTGAACAGGCAACCTACAGAATGGGAGAACATTTTTGCAACCTACTCATCTGACAAAGGGCTAATATCCAGAATCTACAAAGAACTCAAACAAATATACAAGAAAAAAACAAACAACCCCATCAAAAAGTGGGGAAAGGATATGAACAGACATTTCTCAAAAGAAGACATTCATACAGCCAACAGACACATGAAAAAATGCTCGTCATCACTCGCCGTCAGAGAAATGCAAATCAAAACCACAATGAGATACCATCTCACACCAGTTAGAATGGCAATCATTAAGAAGTCAGGAAACAATAGATGTTGGAGAGGATGTAGAGAAATAGGAACACTTTTACACTGTTGGTGGGATTGTAAACTAGTTCAACCATTATGGAAAACAGTATGGCGATTCCTCAAGGATCTAGAACTAGAGGTACCATATGACCCAGCCATCCCACTACTGGGTATATACCCAAAGGATTATAAATTACTCTACTACAAAGACACATGCACACGTATGTTTACTGCGGCACTATTCACAATAGCAAAGACTTGGAATCAACCCAAATGTCCATCTGTGACAGACTGGATTAAGAAAATGTGGCACATATACACCATGGAATACTATGCAGCCATCAAAAAGGATGAGTTTGCGTCCTTTGTAGGGACATGGATGCAGCTGGAAACCATCATTCTTAGCAAACTATCACAAGAACAGAAAACCAAACACCGCATGTTCTCACTCATAGGTGGGAACTGAACAATGAGATCACTTGGACTCGGGAAGGGGAACATCACACACTGGGGCCTATCAGGGGGAGGGGGGAGGAGGGAGGGATTGCATTGGGGAGTTATACATGATATAAACGTTATGCACATGTACCCTAGAACTTAAAGTATAATAAAAAAAAAAAAATTGTCTTCCACAAAACTGGTCCCTATTGCCCAAAAGGTTGGAGACTGCTGCCCTAAGAGATCAAGAATAACCAGCAAGATCTACTAAAAGTTAGCTAACAATCTCACACCTTACTGAGTCCCTGAGCCTAATGTGCTCTTATTAAATATTAATAAATTCTTCATAGAGGCGTCAAATACTTACCAACTGCAGGAGACATCAGGTGTGTAAGAGAGGAATGGCAGGGTGGCAGAACAAAAGCGACACAGGTTCAGAGGTCAGACAGGAAACCTGTCCAGGCTAGGGGGTCAGACTTTGGTCACCTGGAGGACATGAAGCCCAACCCAGTATCTGGCATACGCCCTAGAATGGCATCAAATGCACATTTAGCTTATTTGCTGTCAACTACATGCATGAATCGATGTGTGCACAAGAGATGCCAGAGCTGCACTGAAACATACGGAAAGAGTGACAAGACAAATCATATCCCTGCTGTGTGCCACTCCCACAGTTCCATTCTTCCAGCCCACGGGCCAGGACACGTGAAAGATGGACGTGTGAACTGCCACTCCCCAGGAGTCTCCACAGCCAAGGGCTTCTCCAAAGATGAGGCTCCTGCTGAACTGAGAGACACCGTAGGGTTTGGGGGGTGGGGGATTGCTGGGCATGATGGCCCACACCTGTAATCCCAGCACTTTGGGAGGCGGAGGCAGAAGGATTGCTTGAGTCCAGCCTGGGCAACGTGGCAAAACCCTGTCACTACCAAAAATACAAAAAAAAAAAAACCTAGAAAGGCATGGTGGTGGGTACCTGTAGTACCAGCTACTCGGGGTGGGGCTGAGGTGGGAGGATTGCTTGAGCCTGGTAGGTTGAGGCTGCAGTGAGCTGTGATCACGTCATTACACTCCAGCCTGGGTGACACTGTGAGACCCTGCCTCAAAAAAACCAAAAACAAAAAGAAAAGAAAAGCCGGCCAAATGAGACACAGCTGAACCCCTGGAAGGAATGCTCTTCTCTGAGAAACTTAGCCGACTAATTCTTCTCGGACCACTCACAGACAGAGATGGCTACTTTCCAGATAAGAGACAAGTGGACTATGAACATCGAGACTCATAGGATTCAAGATGAGGATTGAATGTAACTCCTCTTCTTCAAAATGAATATATATATAAAATATATAATGTATATAATATATATAAAATATATATAACGTATATTATATATAATTAGATTATCCTATGACAATCTAATGCACACACACACACGCACACACACACACACATATATATATATATCAGGGCACTGGTAGCTTCCTTCTCCTCCCAAGAAATCAAACAAGTAGGGTCCAAGGCTGTACTCCACCACTCACAAGCAATTATTCTTAACATTTACTGTATATCAGAAACCCAGACCCCATACACCCAGCTTCTGGGAAAGAGCATCCATTTTTTGCTTGGGAAGCCAATTCTCCCCAGCTCTCACATCCACTGACTGTACCCCAGGCCTGACTCCAACCTAGCTTCACGAGTGGCATGTGACTTGGGCCTGGCCACTCAAGAGCTGGGCAACCTCCCTGGCCAGCTATGGGTTCTTAGATGAGCATGCTGGAGTCAGCACAACTCCGGGAACCTGAGCACAGTCTCCTGACACAGAGGCAGGAGCCCCCTTTCCACGCTGAACATGAACTAGAAAGTTCTGGAACTGCTACAATCATCCTCTAGCCGTAAGAAGAGATAAAACTGTCTGATGATGGACCCATCATGGATGAAACTAGTGTTGAGAGAAAGAGATGGGGAAATAATGATAGGCCAGAGAGGCTGGGTGTGGTGGCTCACGCCTATAATCCCACACTTTGGGAGGCCAAGGCAGGCACATTACTTGAGGTCAGGAGTTTGAGACTAGCCTGGCCAACATGGTGAAATCCCGTCTCTACTAAAAATACAAAAATTAGCCAGGTGTGGTGGCAGGTGCCTGTAATTCCAGCTACTCAGGAGGCTGACAGGCAGGAGAATCACTTGAACCTGGGAGGTGGAGGTTGCAGTCAGCCAAGATCATCGCACTGTAGTCCAGCCTGGGCAACAGAGAGAGACTCCATCTCAAAAAAAAAAAAAAAAAAAAAAAAAAAGATAGACCAGGGAGACAAATACAAACCAAAAGACCAACACAGAGACAGACTAGGTCCCGGTAACACCAAGTCCTTGATCGTGCCATTGTCTGATCAAGACAAAACTTCTGTTAAATCAATCAATAAACACCCTTTTAATGTAAAACAGTCATTTTCAGGGTTTCTTGCTTCAATTTTAAGCCAATTATCTTTTTTTGCTCACAACAGTGAATACTAAGAGACCACCAGGCCAATCCCAGACAAGAATTTTACTCAATACTCATTACTCCTCTTAAAAGTAACCCAGGCAGCTTATAAAATGATAATTGGAATCCTGGTTAATTATTTTTCCACTGGAATCGAGGTTTAAAGCTTATCTAGAAAATGAGCAAATACAAATAGTTAATTTTTTCAAGAAAAGCAAGCAGGGACTTGTTCCAATAATCATGCATACTACAAATGGAAGAAATTCCACACAAAAAAAGTCAACGGATTTGATTAGGTAAAAATTAAAAACCACTATGGGTCAAAATAATTATGCAGAAAAAGTAAAAGAAAAAGATTTGCCACAAGAATGACAAAGATGGCCAGGCGTGGTGGCTAACGCCTGTAATCCCAGCAATTTGACAGGCCAAGGCCGGTGGATCACTTGAGGTCAACAGATCAAGACTAGCCTGGCCAACATGGTGAAAGACCATTTCCATAGAAATACAGAAATTAGCCTGGTGTGGTGGCAAAGGCTTGTAATCCCAGCTACTTGGAAGGCTGAGGTGGGAGGATCGCTTAAACCTGGGAGGCAGAGGCTGCAGTAAGCTGAGATTGTGCCACTGCACTCCAGTCTGAGTGACAGAGCAAGACTCCATCTCACAAAAAAAGGAAAAGAAAGGAATGACAAACAAATGCTATTTTATAAGAAGCACAGCTGCATCAAAAGAACATCTAAAAGAAAAACTGACAAAAAAATCAAGATCGTTATAGACTCAATACTAAAAAACTAACTGATGGCAAACAAAACAACAAATGGTCAATAGTCTCGGAAAAATTGAAACATGGTAGAAATCCAAAATAAAACTTGCAATCAAATTAGCAACGAAAATGACAACACCCTGTACCAAGAAGGGTAAGGCCTGTCAGGCACACCCGTACACAGCTGGAGTCAGTGTATGTTTTTCTGGGAAGCATGTTGACAGTCTTTGCCAAGACCCTTAAAGGACCTAGCAATTCTCTTCACAGGAGCAGACCCTAGAGAAATAATTAGAATCATACACTAAAATGTGGGTATAAAGATAGTCACCATGGCAGTAATAACAACAAACAACTTAAATGCCTAGCCGTGGGAAGTTATCAGAGAGATCGTGCAGCCATTAAGGCTGTTCAGAGAAAATATTTAAAGACACAAAACTGCTCATGATATAAAACCAAGTGAAATGAGAGAATTCAAAATGATATAGCTAGAATGATCTAAATGTGTTTTACATAGACACTCTAAATACAAAGAAAAAAGACTGGGAAGAGGTACTTCGAATCTCTTCAATAGTGGCTATTTTTGGGTGATGAGATTACAAGTGATTTTTCTTTTTCTGTCCTGGTGCTACTTTAAAAAATTCTAATGGACGTATATTTCGTTATAATCAGGATTTTTTTTTTTTTTTTTTTGAGACAGCGTGTCAGTCTACTGCTCAGCTGGAGTGCAGTGGCATGACACTAGCTCACTGCAGCCCTGATCTCCTGGGTTCAAGCAATCCTCCTGCCTCAGCCTCCCAAGTAGCTGGGACCACATGTGCACCCCACCACACCAGACTAATTTTTTTTTTTTTTTTTTTTTTTGGTAGAAACAGGGTCTCACTTCTTGCCTCAAGTGATTCTCCAGCTTTGGCCTCCCAAAGTGCTGTGATTACAGGAGTGAGCCACCATGCCCTGCCAAACAATATTTTTTAATTACATTTTTCAATTGAAGTAGCTTTGGTTTAAATAAGCCAACATTTAGTGACCACTTCCTGGGTACTGAGCCAGGTGATTTGGGAGACAAAAGCAAATACTCCTGTCCTCAAGGAGTTCACGGTCCAGTGAGCTACGTATGACCCAGCAAAGGATGCTGACCACTGAAAAACTCTGCTGGTCAGCCAAATGCTCACTGGTGCTAGAGACGTGGGCTCCAGCTGGTCACTACGTGCCATCTCTAATTCAGGTCATGTATGGAATGCACTTCCTGGCAACGAACAATGAACGCAATGAACATCAGCTACCTCCAGCACTACCTCTACAACCAGGGCAGATTGCCTAGCATCCATCCTCTCCTCCTCATCACAGAAGCCCCATTTGATTCAGAAAGGCCATGTGCCAAGCTAAAAGACCACACTTCACAAGCCCCTTCCATCAAAGTGGTGCCAATGTAAACTCAAGTTGTGAGATGAGACTCCCAAGAAAGCTCCTTAAAGGAGGGACAGTTGGTGGGGAACAATTCTTTTGGCCTTCCTATTTTCTCCTGTTTCCTACTTACAACACAGACACGCTGGCTAGAGCTTCAACAGGCATCTTACACCAACCTGAGGATAAAAGTCACAGCTAAGGACACTAGGACTTTGGCAGAGACACTCACCAGCTCTGGACCGCCTAAGTGTGACCTTCTAGGAAAGATACATTGTTGATTTAAGCCACCAGGGCCATATATTTGCTACAGGCAGTCATGCATAATTCCAAACCCAAAGAACTAGTAGCACTATTATTAGCATGGTGATGGCAGTGGTTAGCGGGACTGCGAACTCCAAGGTTTCTCAGAAGCAGCTATTTAAGGCTGGATGTGGTGGCTCACGCATGTAATCCCAGCATTTTGGCAGGCCAAGGTGGACAGATCACTTGAGGTCAGGAGTTTGAGACCAGCCTGGCCCACATGGTGAAACCCCATCTCTACAAAAATACAAAAATTAGCCAGGCATGGTGGCGTGTGGCTGTAATCCCGGCTACTCAGGAGGGTGATGCGGGAGAATCCCTTGAACTCGGGAGGCGGAGGCTGCAGTGAGCCGAGATCATGCCTGGGTGATCAAGCGATCCTCCCAGAGTGCACTCCAGCCTGGGTGAGTGAGACTCCATCTCAAAAAAAATTAAAAAAAAGTACCCATCCAAAAGGCTGTCATGGAATGAAGAGGCCAAGGCCTTCCTACCCCTTGATTTCCTCCCTTTTATAACTAAGGTTCTGAGTATTTTTTTTAAACTGTTACAATTGTAAATCTTATGTTTCCTATGTTTTACTACAATGATTTTTAAAAGGTCTGCCCACTGCCCCTCCACAGAGGTTCATCTCCTTCTCTGGCTTGTAGGTCTCACCCTTATCCAACCTCAACCCCCACACCCAGTTACTTTCTCCTCAGCTGCTATGCATGTCACAAAAGCATGCCAGCGTGGTTGCTTCTGTAGCCCCTGCATCATGAAATCTGACCCCACCTCAGGCCCCATCTTTTTATTTATTTATTTATTTATTTATTTAGACATGGAGTTTTCACTCTTGTCGCCCAGGCTGGAGTGCAGTGGCATGATCTCAGCTCACTGCACCTCCATCTCTTGGGTTCAAGTGATTCTCCTGCCTCAGCCTCCCAAGTAGTTGGGATTACAGGCACCCACCACCATACCCTGCTACTTTTAGTAGAGATGAGGATTTCACCATGTTGCCCAGTCTGGTCTCCAACTCCTTACCTCAGGTGATCCACCCACCTCGGACTCCCCAAGTGCTGGAATTACAGGCGTGAGCCAGCGCACCCGGCCAGGCCCCATCTAAATCCTATCCAGGGGCATGGCTGTCACAACAGAACAGCAATATGATGGTCAGAGAGATACAAAAAACGTGAAATGGCCTTAACTGTGAAGTCTGGGAGGCTTAGAGATAAGCACATAAAGCAGGGAACTGCCCACTCCCAGATCCCCAAAGGCCTCCAGTGGATCCACTTTGTGATTCCTGCTGCGCATGACAGGAAGCACCACCGGACTTCAGAAACTCCCTTTTTCTGTTTCACGCTGGCCAGGCTGAGGAATGGGGGGTGGACAGGACTTCTCACCCTCCTGGCCTACCTCTCACCTGCCTACTTGGAGACTGGGGCACTACATCTGCCCGCCCCCAGGTACAACTGCTGCAAACAGCCAACACGCTCCTGAGAAGTTACTGCGAGACTGAGGGTCAGTTTCTCAAGAGATTCCATAAGAATGACCCAGCTAGCCGGAGGTCCATGCCTGCACCAAGCCTCAGGTTCCAGGAAAGCCCTCGTGCTACCCGGTGCCTTTACTCCCCATCCCGCTTTCTCCATCCATTCATGCAGCACCGACTTGCTGACCCCCACCATGTGTCAAGCACAGTTCCCAGGGCTGGAAGAAGGTACGAAGCGTTTCCTCCGAGCAACTCAGAATCCACTAGGGGAGGACGGATGGCCAAATGCTTCATCACCGAAGCATGTGACCAGTGCTCAGACCAATGCCAGCACAGGACCATGGGAGATGCAAAAGAGGAATGCCAGCACCTCGAAGTGTTCACCATGGTACCTGGCACATAGGGAGTCTACAATCAATGGTAGCCCGTGGCTGGTTCTCCAGCGCAGCAGGACAGATGGTGGTAGTGACAGCCACCAGCATGACAAGAGGAAGAATAGCATTCACCGGACCCAGACAGTCTTTCCAGAGTTGGTGACACCTCAAAATAAGTCTTCAGGGATGAGGAAAGTCATGCAACAGAGAAAGTGTAGTGGGAAAAGGGCTTCTAGGCACCAACCATTGCAGTAAATAATAGCCTTGCGTAACCCCAAGTAGTTCAGCATTGCTGTGGTATAAAGTACAAGAAGAAGAACAACGAGAAATGAAAGTACAAAAGTAAAGAGGTCACCCTCAACAGAAGGGTCAAGACCACTGACTTCTCCCCTACCCCATGCCCTCCTCAGTCTCCCCACGGGTCTTTAAATGAAGGCTTTGAAAATAGATACTTGAAGACTAACAGTGACCGCATTCCCTTCTCCAGTTTGGTCTTTTGGTTCAACCAAATGACGTGTTAACTGCTGGGGCAACAGTGGATGGATATTTAATGAGATTTATGTCAGACTGATGTGGGAATACAGATATAAAATCAAAACCCATCGTTACATAGGGAAATAAGTATGTAAAGCACTGCTGGGTTTTCTATGCAACCAGGAGCAGCATATATGAGACAGAGAACAAGAAGGAAAGAGAGAGTTTTAAATAACATTTATTCTGTCCCCCACCCTAGCAGAAAGAAGTCCCACAGAAACAGAAAATTGTACTTTTCCAATAATCCCTAAATTGCTATTTCTTTCTTTTTTTTTTTTTTTTTTGAGACGGAGTCTCGCTCTATTGCCCGGGCTGGAGTGCAGTGGCGGGATCTCAGCTCACTACAAGCTCCGCCTCCCGGGTTTATGCCATTCTCCTGCCTGAGCCTCCCGAGTAGCTGGGACTACAGGCGCCCACCACCGCGCCCAGCTAGTTTTTTTGTATTTTTTTAGTAGAGACGGGGTTTCACCGTGTTCACCAGGATGGTCTTGATCTGCTGACCTCGTGATCCGCCCGTCTCGGCCTCCCAAAGTGCTGGGATTACAGGCTTGAGCCACCGCGCCCGGCCGCTATTTATTTCTGAACCTTTACCTGTTATCGTTCAGTTTCCTAAGGTTTCTATACACTGCCAAGAGAACTGTGATTTTCATGTTAGAATCTACACTCCAAACACACACATACACACACACACACACACACAAAACTTACAACCCATGTTTTCATCCACCTTTTATTGTGTTTAAGTTTTCTGTTCAAAACACTGATGAAGTTTCCTTTCAATAAAGGAAATGTGGATGCAAGTGTTTTTTTACCCAGAGGTTTTTTCATTTCTTTCCTCTGTGTTATTTTGAGTCTTGCTACTGAATCGTAAAGCAAGAACCCTGAAAAACATCCCAGTGTTAGGCAGGTGAGAATATATCAATATAGGGAAGGAACTTGGGAAAATGGAAAGGCAGAAATAGTGATTTCCATAATAAAACTCCTGACAAACTCAAGCAGTAGTGCACAGGAAAAAATCTGTCTGCACTCCTCCCATCTGACATGCCAAAAATGTACCTCCAAATGTGAAAATGGATCGTTGCAGCTTCCTAACCAAATTTCAAATTAAGTACCGCAGGCCCGGGGGACAGCCTCGCACACAGCAAACTGAAAACACAAGCACTGCGGGATGCCTGGTGCCAGCTGCTCTCTGACTTCTGCCAACTCTGGAGCACGTTGGTGAAGGGGAACTCGACAGTTCGTGCATTTCTTCTCTAAACTTACTGAACACCGGGGACAATCAGAGAGAGAAAGGAAAGAAAGAGGGAGCAAGCGAGCCTGTTTCCAACCGACTGGAAGGTCATCTGAAAAGGTCAACAGCTTAGAAGAAAAAGTTAAAGAAAAATGAAAAAAGAGACACAGAGGGACAGAATGAGGGCAGGACAGAGAGACATTCCAAGAGAAACAGACCAAGCCAAAGACAGAGAATGGGAAAGGAGGAAGGAAGGAATGAGGGAGAGAAGTAGACGTACACACACTCAGAGAAGAGAAGGAGCGGGGATAGGAGGAGAGAGAAGCACACAGGGAAAGAATGAGAGCCACGGAAGGTAGGGAGCTGAGACCCAAACAGGAAGTCATCATCCCATCATCTACCCATTCAGCAGGTATCTGATGCCAGTAGAAAGATGGACAGAGCCCTAAGTAATTTCAGGGCTGGGAAGTGGGGGTCAGGACCGAGGTGGGGAAACACACAGGGCAGTGCTGAGTCCAGAGAGGGAATGAACAACTCTCCACCCAACAAGCCCCAAAACCTCTGGGCTGAAGCCAACACCATCTCATCTCTAATATCCAATCATTTTGAAGCATAAAATTAACAGAAACACTGGTTTAAAAACAAACTTAGATATGATGCCAAAAGTACACATGACAAAAGAAAAAATAGATGAATACAATTTCATCAGAATTAAAAACATGTATGCTTCAAGGACACCATCAAGAAAATGAAAAGAAACTTACAGAATGGTAGAAAATGTATGTACATCACGTATCTCTGATAAGGGTCTAGTATCCACAATACACAAAGAACTTACACAACTCAACAATAAAAAAGACAACTAAACAAATTAAGTAATGGAGAAAAGATTTGAAAATACATCTTTTGAAGATCTACACATGGACAGTAAGCCCATGAGAAGATACTCAACACCATCAACCATCAGGGAAATGCAAATCGAAACCACTGATTTGCAAACCTGAAGATACCACTTCACATCCACCTGATGGGTACAATAAAAAAAAGACAGACAGTAACAAATGTTTGGAGAGAATACGGTAGAAATAACTGGAACCTTCATTCACTTCTGGCGGGAAGGTATAGCCGCTTTGACCCAGCAATTCCACTCCTAAGTTGTACCCAAGAGAAATGAAAAACATGTCCACACAACGTGTACATGAATGTTCATCGCAACATTATATACAATAGCCAAAAAGTGAAACCCAAATGTCCATCCACTAATGAAAGGGTAAACAAAATGCGGCATATCCTTGTAGTAAAATCGGTTTCAGCCATAAAAGAGAATGCCATCCTGACACATGCTACAATGTAGATAAACCTTGAAAACCTTATGCTAAGTGAAAGAAAGCTATTACAAACCTCCACACACTGTAACATTCCACTGATATGAAGCGTCCAGAACAGGCGCATCCACAGAGACAGGAAGCAGAATGGTGCTTGCCAGGCCCTGGGGTGGAGAATGACTGCTCATGGAAAAGGGCTTCTTTGTGAGGGAGTGAAAATGTTCTAAAATGTCATGAATGCACAACTCTATGAAAATACTACAAATCGTTAAATCATACACTAAATAGGTGAATTGTATGGCATGTGAATTACATCTCAATAAAGTTGTTTGTGTGGTTTTTTCACCTTTCATTTTAGATTCGGGGGTACAAGTGTAGGTTTGTTACACGGGTATATTGCATAATGCTGAAGTTTGGGGTATGAATGATCCCATCACCCAGGTAGCAAGCATAGTACTCAACTGGTAGTTTTTCAACCCTTGCTCCTCCATTCCTCCCCACCTCTAGTAGCCCCCAGTGTCTGTGTTAGCATCTTCATGTCCAGGAGTACCCAGTGTTTAGCTCCCACTTGTAAGTCAGAACATGCAATATCTGGTTTTCTGTTGGGGCACTAATTTGCTTAGGATAATGGCCTCCAGCTGTATTCATATTGTGCAAAGGGCAAGAGTTCATTCTTTTTATGGCTGTAGAGTATTCCATAGTGTATATGTACCACATTTTCTTTATCCAGTCTACCATTGATGGGTACCCGGACTGACTACATGTTTTTTTTTTTTTTTTTTTTTTTTTGAGACGGAGTCTCGCTCTGTCACCCAGGCTGGAGGGCAGTGGCCAG
The DNA here is from genome assembly GCF_009764315.1 of Trachypithecus francoisi. Classification (NCBI taxonomy): domain Eukaryota; kingdom Metazoa; phylum Chordata; class Mammalia; order Primates; family Cercopithecidae; genus Trachypithecus; species Trachypithecus francoisi. Next base: position 102,719,317 of record NW_022681460.1, read on the forward strand.
ATCTCAGCTCACTGCAAGCTCCACCTCCCGGGTTCACGCCATTTGCCTGCCTCAGCCTCCCGAGTAGCTGGGAGTACAGGCGCTGCCACCTCGCCCGGCTACTTTTTGTATTTTTAGTAGAGACGGGGTTTCACCGTGTCAGCCAGGATGGTCTCGATCTCCTGACCTTGTGATCCGCCCGTCTCGGCCTCCCAAAGTGCTGGGATTACAGGCTTGAGCCACCGCGCCCGGCCCTGACTACATGCTTTTGCAGGCAGGAGGGAGGAAGGAGTAGAAGGAGGGAGCAGAGGAGGAAGAGGAAGAGGAAGAAGAGGAGGAGGAGGAGGAGGAAGAAGAAGAGGAGGAGGAGTGGGAAGAAGAAGAGGAGGAGGAGGAGGAAGAAGACGAGGAAGAGGAAGAGGAAGAAGAATAGGAGGAGGAAGAGGAGGAAGACAAAGACAAAGAAGATGAAGACGAAGAAGGCATTTGCAGCAAACCAAGCTGCTCTTCCATCTCTCATCCAGAACTGTGGTAACGTGAATGTGAGGGTCAGGGTTTCAGTCTCCCAAGACTGCAACTTGCCAGGCTGGGGCTTGGGAGGACAAGTTCAGGGTGGACCACCTCTCCCACCCAGCCTCCCTGCCCCTCCAAACCCACGATGGGTGGGCTGTGAACTCAGCATTGAGGCTGATAGTGAGCACAGAGGTGTCTCCACAGCATACTTTGAAGGACCAATCTGCTCTGACTTCTGTGTGTCATCTCCTTTCTAGCCCCTTCAGGGGACATTTTCTGCCCACAGTACCCCCTAGGCTGCAGCCATCCTGGGTGACAGAGTGAGACTCTGTCTCAAAAAGAAAAGGAACGCCGGGCGCGGTGGCTCAAGCCTGTAATCCCAGCACTTTGGGAGGCCGAGACAGGCGGATCACGAGGTCAGGAGATCGAGACCATCCTGGCTAACCCGGTGAAACCCCGTCTCTACTAAAAAAAATACAAAAAATTAGCCGGGCGAGATGGTGGGCGCCTGTAGTCCCAGCTACTCGGGAGGCTGAGGCGAGAGAATGGCGTAAACCCGGGAGGCGGAGCTTGCAGTGAGCTGAGATCCGGCCACTGCACTCCAGCCTGGGCGACAGAGCCAGACTCCGTCTCAAAAAAAAAAAAAAAAGAAAAGAAAAGGAAAAGGGTCTTTGTTGGCTTTGGGGAGAATCACACTCTCATGAATATTCAGATTCCCCAACGTTTCCACTACTCCACCGTGAAGCCCACTGAAAGATTAAAAACCAAAATGCTTCCTTTGTTTACCAAAGGAAACATAAGCCACGATTCAAGCATTTATTTATTTGTTTGTGGCCGAGTCTCACTCTGTGGCCCAGCCTAGAGTGCAGGGGCGCGATCTCGGCTCACTGCAACCTCCACCCTCCTGGGTTTAAGCGATTCTTGTGCCTCAGTCTCCGAAGGATTACAGGCACACACCACCATGCCCAGCTAATTTTTGTATTTTTACTAGAGACGGGGGTTTCACCATGTTGGTCAGGCTGGTCTCTAACTCCTAGACTCAAGTGATTTGCCCACCTCAGCCTCCCAAAGTTCTGGGATTATAGGTGTGAGCCACCTTCCCAGCCAACTCAAGCATTTAAACCACATCTATTAACATGGTGTACAAATGCATCTTACCCTTAATGGCCATAAGCCCTTTAAAGTATCCTCAAACAGACTTGAAGGTTTCATCCTCAAAATATGGGCTGTCCAAGCGCCTAATTCACAACTGCTAAAAACCTAAACTGGGGCACACAACCAGAAGGGCAAGACAATTCATGACAATTCCCAGACATGAGAACTTATGAATCCGTTGAAACAAAGGGCTGGTATCTTTATTGATACCAAACCCTCACATAACCCAGAGGAAAAACCCTTGACACACACAGGCCAAGGAAATGAGCTGATAATTCACCAAAAAGAAATTCAATTCATAAACACAGAAAAAAAGTCTTCCATCTCCATTGCAACTCATGAATTACAGATCAAACGAGCTAGGTTTTTGCCTACTGGAGTTCCAACAGCAACAGCTATGAATGCCGGTGAGAGTGGCCAAGAGGTCCTGCTTGCTGGTGACACTTTCAAATGGCCACAATCCTGGGGAGCAATATGGAAATCCAAAACAGAAGTCAGAAAAACTTTAGCACTTCATTCAGCAATTCTGCTTATGAGACCACATGTTCCAAAACAACTAGAAACGGGGAAATTCTATATGCAAAAGGCATCCCCTGCAGCATTTTACAGTATGGTAAAAGTGTTTTGTTTTGTTTTTTAAGGCCCAACAATTGAAAATTGACTAAAACTCAGGTCTATCCGCTAGCTGGACTATCACACAGTTGTTACAAATTAGAGCAATGCAGTCCACATAATGATAGAAAAGGCTTTGTGATAGATGATTAAGTGGTGAAAAAAGCAACAAACAAAATTGTATGCACAGCTCAAGTTCAATTATGTTTTTAAGAAAGTGTCTACAGAGGGGGAAAATCTTTTAAACAAAGTTCTGTTTTCCTCATTTTCCCTAGTGAGCTGGGTGGGATGGGTAGGGTGGAAAGGGACTAAGTTTTAGAACCCAATCCAGGGACCTTTGCATCCTATTTAATCAACCTGTGCCTATTTCCTAATCAGACACTTTAACCTTTAAATGACTTATTACCGGCAGGGCACATTGGTTTAAGTCTGTAACCCCAGCACTTTGGGAGGCCGAGGTGGATCACCTGAGGTCAGCAGTTCAGGACCAGCCTGGCCAACATGGTGAAATCCCATCTGTAATAAAAAATAGGAAAATTAGCCGGGCGTGGTGGTACATGCCCATAGACAGTCCCAGCTACTTGGGAGGCTGAGGCAGGAGACTTGCTTGAACCCAAGAGGTGTAAGTTGCAGTGAGCCAAGATCATGGCACTGCACTCTAGCCTGGGTGACAGAGACAGACTTCATTTCAGTAAGTTAATAAATACATAAATATGGCTTATTACAAGGGAAAAATATTTTTATTCTTAAGAGTCACAACTGCAACTCCAACTTGCAGCCCAAATAGTTTCTAGGTGATGGCACAGTATTAACATATTCACTTTGGATTTGGTTTCCCTATTTTCCCCCCAACCTAACTCAAAGATAAGCATCTGGGGCATTCAAGGCCTACCATCTGCTCATTAGTTAAAAAACAAATGCTAAAATTTGTCCACTTGCAGCTTTGTTTGATCTGTCTCAAAATACATTGGCATTTCCCCTAATGTTGAACAGGCCCTTCCAGTATTTAGGCAAGATTGATGAACTCATTTGCAGAATGGTCCAGTTTCCACAAACAAGCTGTCACTAAAGCAAGAGGGTTCGTTTGGACTTTGCAATCCTGCTACTGTGTTTACCAAGGCATCTTTCCTCAGTACTACTGCAGGTCCGGCAGATGGGTTGCTAATGAAGAGAATGTGATTGTCTATTTGGAAAAATACAGGCTATTTATTGCAACTGATAAATCATGGCTTGACTCTTTGCCCAAACAGGAAGTGAGACAATGATGCTTCTCAAGTTTAAGAACAAGCTCCTGAGTCCAAGGACCAGCTTCAGAAGCCGTCTTTCAAGACGGTTTCCAGAAAAACTTGGACGACTAATGAAAGCTGTCTTTTACATTTTCTTTGTTTTCGTTTAAACACTCCTACAACAGGAGTGTACAAACTATGGCCCTGAGGCTAAATCTGGGCTGACGGAAGTTTTTGTAAATAAAGTTTTATTGGCACACAGCCAAGTCCATTCATTTACACAATGTCTATGGCTGCTACAACAGCAGAGCTGAGCAGTTGTGACAGAGACCCATCCAGACAACAAAGCCAAAAGTATTTACTCTCCGGACTTTTATAGAAAAAGTTTGCTGAACCCTGTCCTAGAAAGAATGAAAGCAGTTCCTCTGAATTACCTTGTAAGTCCAACCAGACCAGTATGAGACAGAGCTGAGCTACCTGAGTGATGGAGGTGCAAGCACAGTTGACCAGTACAGGTCGGACTGCAGAGGTAACCTCAGCGTCAGCTCAGTTCATCCCTTTTGACTTGGCTGAAGGCACTACCCCAAGAATAGCAACCCTCTACCCTACTTCAAATGTTAGGCAAATCCCTTTGACGGCAGATCTTTGAAGAATGCATGAAGTACCTTCCTTGATTTTTTTTTTTAAACATCACGTGACAGTTTAAAAAAAAAAACAAACACCATTCTTCAAAAGGAATTGTAAAAGATGAAAAATAGTAGGAAGAAGGTCTATTTGGGGCCATCTGATGTGGACAACTGGAGGTAAGTCACAAAACTATCTCTACATTGACAAAAACTCATGCTGGCTCCAACTGCACATTTGACATCAGGGAGATGAAACCACTCTTTTTCTTGGCTTCACCACACACACGACATGCAAATTGGTTAAATGTTCATTTAGATCCAGGCCAGGCCTAAAATCCTAGGACTGTCCTCACCACTTCCATCATTCATTCATGCACACATCCAAATCATATTTACTGAACACCTACTATGTTTAGTGCCAGGTGCTTTAGATATGGATGCCAATAACACAAACAGGAATCCTGCCACCAGGGAGCTTACTGACTAGTGGAGAAACTGAAAACAAGTCAAACCACGAATAAACAAGACCTACTGCAAATGGTGACAAGTGCTCTGGAAAACATAGCTGGGATGCTGAAGGGGACAGGGTACGTCCTGGCAGAAAGGCCGGGGAATGGCTCTCTGAGGAGGTGGCAAATCCAAGGTCTGGGCGAAGGAATGAGGGTGAGCTAGCCCTGCAAGGCAATTGGGAGTGGGGAGGAAAAGTGCATTCTAGACAATCACTTAGGGAGAGCAGCAGGAGTCAGAAGACTCGGTAGAGGCTCCCTCGTGTGGTCACGGCGGGGAGGCAGCCTGCCACGCATCTCCAGCTTCGCAAGGAAGTCCCTCTGGCTCCTGACTTGACACGTGGCCTCAGGCAGATCAAGCCTCTGTGCCCCTAGCTTTTCCACGTGGACAGTGGGGAGACTCAAGAGACACTGACTTAGGTCTGCCCAGCCCTGAGGTGGGAAAAGCACGGCATGTTCCAGGAACTGAAATGAGGTGATACAGGCAGAGAAGAGCATAGGATGGGGAGCGGCGCACCAGACAGGGTTGGAAAGGTGGGCAGGGCCAAGTCAGGCAGGGTCTTGTAAATCATGGTAAGGCATCTGCGTTTCATTTTAATTGCAATGGGAAGTCACTGAAGCGTTTTAAGCAGGAAAATATCCTGAGCATATTTGTATTTTTAAAAGAAAAACTCTGAGTTGTGAAGAACAGGGAAGAGGGGCCAGAGCAGAGGCACAGAGAGCAGGATGCTGCTGCTGTCATGGACTCTGCTAGAGGCGAGGTAAAGCAGCTGAACCTGACCTCCAGTGCCTACTCAGACCAACTGGAAGTGGCCATCTATAACACTGTGCTGAGAAAGTGTCGGAAGTTTAGACAGGGATCACGGGGGGAAAGTATCCTGTTTGATTAATGATGCCTGCCATGGGTGTAGAAGGGAGAATAGCAGTATCGTGTCAGTATCTGTCCTCCATCTCTCTCTACAGACTGAGAACATTTCAGTGCCTCTAACACTAATGTGTCTACAGCTCAGCTGGGGGCCCTGTCAAAGTGCAGACTCTGAGACTGTAAGGTCCGGGGTGGGGCCTGACATTGTGCTTTTCTTTTTTCTTTTCCTGAAAGGGTCTCACTGTGTTGCCCAGTCTGGTCTTGAACTCCTGGGCCGAAGTGATCCTCCTACCTCAGCCTCTGGAAGTGCTGAGATTACAGGCATGGGCCAGCCCAGCAAAATCCTGCCTCTCTAACATGCTCCCAGATGACAAGGCCACTGTTGCTGGTCCAGAGTTTTTTTTGTTTTGTTTTTTTTGTTTTCCCCAGATGGAGTCTCGCTGTTGCCCAGGCTGGAGTGCACTGGCTGGATCTGAGCACACTGCAACCTCCCCGACCTGGGTTTAAGCGATTCTCCTGCCTCAGCCTCCCAAGTAGCTGGGATTACAGGCATGAGCCACCACACCTGGCTACTTTTTGTATTTATAGTAGAGACTGGGTTTTGCCATGTTGGCTAGGCTGGTCTTGAACTCCTGACCTCAGGTGATCTGCCTGCCTCGGCCTGCCAAAGTGCTGGGATTACAGGCGTGAGCCACCGCGCCCAGCCTCAGAGACCTCATTTTGAATAGCAAGAATCTAGAGAACTGATTTTCCCCCCATAGACTTGTGTAAGATAAGCTCCAGCTCCCAGGGCCTGACACAGAAAAAGGACACTTAGCAAATGTTGACAGAACTGAGTTGGTCATTTCTGTGTGTCTTTCAGCCTTCAACTGCTATGAAAAGAACTGTGAAGAACTCCAGGCAGTTAACCGTAAAACATGAGCAACATCGCAAGTGTGTGTCATCCATCTTCCGTGGAGCCGCTCCACGTTGTCACTGAGGTGCAGATCATTTGGGTGGGGGAAGGGGTTCAAGAGAAGAAGTGAGGAAAATGCAAAGGTGAGAAATGCACTTAACAGGGCTGATCCTAACCACAGGGTCATGATCGGAACATTCAGCTCTGTGGAATGAAAAGGGAAGTACGATGGGGTGAAAGGAAGAGCTGGTGCTATGTTCTCAGAAAAGCAGCATCCCAACCCACCAGATCCCTAGATGCACTGCATTACAACAGCAATGCTGGCTTGTACAAAAGCCCCAACAGCGAGTTTGCAGCCTCATCCTACACTTCACCACAGATCCAGCCCATAATCCCAACTTATCTGAGCATTGGCCAAGTCCAAATTTCCCTTTCAAAGACAGATTCAAATCAGGTCTGAATTAAGGATGGTAGCCAGACCCTGCCGCCTGCAGATGGGATCAGGTAGCCAGCGGACGCATTACATAAATGCCAACAAAACCTGAAGGCTCGGTGGGCCATGGTGGCTCATGACTGTAATCCCAGAAAATTGGGAGGCCAAGGTGGGCAGATCACCTGAGGTCAGGAGTTTGAGATCAGCCTGGCCAATACAGTGAAACCCCGTCTCTACTAAAAATACAAAAAAAAAAAAAATTAGCTGGGTATGATGACACACACATGTAATCCTGGCTACTCAGGAGACTGAGGCAGGAGAACTGTTTGAACACAGGAGGCAGAGGTTGCAGTGAGCTGAGATCGCACCACTGTACTCTCGCCTGGGTGACAGAGCGAGACTCTGTCTCAAAAAAAAAAAAAAAAAAAACCCTAAGGCTCAGTCCATGCCCTTCAGCTTCCCTGGAAACTCAAGCCGTCTTTCTAGAATAAGCAGAGAACCTGGGGGTCCATGCAGACCCCTTCAGCTCTACAAGCTGCCTCCTATCAACCATACAGTCTACAGATTCTCTTTCCCTCTCTCTCCTCCTTTTAAACTCACAGAATTACAAAAGCCTTAATTTTTAAACAGTTTACCTTAATAGTGCACATTCATTTTCAGGGGGTCATTAAAAAATCATGAGAACATTCTCCTGTTGCAGGGAGGTGATTCATGCTTTCTGCCAGCATCTACTTCATTTTTGGGCCTCTGCTGGTTACGACATCCCAAACTCCCAGACGATATTAATTCAATTTATTCTGCACCTTTCTAGTGGTTGCCTATTAACATTAAACACATACAGCACTTTTCAGATCTCCAGAATGTCGAACAAGACTGTTCTTCAGATAATGTAAGTGTGAAAAGACTAATCATCACTAGGATTAATTGTTAGGAAAGAGTGGAACAACAGAGAAGTCATTTGTATGTGAGGGCTTTAGTACCTTGTATGAATTTGCCCCTTGCTAGAATGCTGGAGGATGAGGGCTGGATGCTGGCTAGTTTCCCAGTGTAAAACACAGAACTCAATTGCTTCATCTGTCTAACTGGGGTTAGTTAAAAGGCAGGAGAGCCTCTTGATTAACTCTAGCGTATTATTGTGGAGTTAACTACATTGAGGGAGGCCAAGTCAATGCAGGCTGGATGCTAGAAAGTCAATATATTTTTTAACACATGAGGAAGAACAAGACTTGTTTGGGCTTCGCTGAGATCTGGTCAAATCCCTACATCAGCTCCTCAAATCTTCACGCAATGCGGGAAAGGCCTTTAACTTTCCAAGCTGCCTCTACCTTACAACTTGTACCTGGGCTGACCCGGATGCTGCATTAGTCCGTTTTCACAATGCTGATAAAGACATACCCAAGACTGGGCAATTTACAAAAGAAAGAGGTTTAATGGACTTTCAGTTCCACATGGCTGGGGAGGCCTCACAATCATGGAGGAAGGAGGAGCAAATCATATCTTCCATGGATGGCAGCCATCAAAGAGAGCTTGTGCAGGGAAACTCCCGTTATTTTAAAGCCATCAGATCTCATGACACTTATTCACTATCATGAGAACAGCATGGGAAAGACGCGCTCCCATGATTCAATTACCTCCCACTGGGTTCCTCCCACGACATTTGGGAATTGTGGGAGTTACAACTCAAGATGAGATTTGGGTGGGGACACAGCCAAACCATATCAGATGCCTTCTGCAAAGTTTATGATACACCCAGAGCCAAGTAAAAAAGATCTCTCTTAAAGGTAGATACATTAAGACTTCAGCTGTCTTTATCTCTGATCAAAAGATAATATAAAAGGCATTGATAATATCATTGATACTGATATTAATCAATATTAATCAATACCAAAGGCACTGTTTGTTAGAATAACAAACAGTTATTATTTCTAACAGTTTGTTAGAAAGATTTTTGACTGAAGTAAGAGGAAGTCAAGATCCACAGGCTGGTTTGCAAGGTTATCGAGTATTCTACCCTTGCTGGAACAGAGCAGAACATCTATGAAGCCAAGAGTCTTCACCCTTTGAGGGGATAATGCCCAGGTGTGGTTCTGAGCTGGCCCTATGTACAGCCACAGATCTGAATCCACAGATCATGAGAACTGATCCTGCTCCTAGAACTGTCACGTTTGCCTGGGCTCATTCTCGACGTACTGTAAACACGTGCAAAAGGACACAGAGCTGGGACTCCATCAGGTTTGTTTTGGTGGACTACCTGGTTTTGTGCCTGCTTACTATCCAAACAAACAAACCCTTTGCCTAAACAAAGATCCACTGGTAAATTCAACAATACTCCCTGCTTTTGCAAATGTAGGCTCTTTAGAATTCTTCAGTGAGCTTTGGCCATCTCACCTCCCTGTTTTGACCTGAAGAACTCAAACTCAACCTTCAACCCTCTGATCTAATGTCACTTTCTCCAAGAACCCTTCCATGATCTAGAACGAGGAGCTCCACGCAGTGCTCCAGCTGCACCTGGATGTTCTCAGCACCATGTTAGGAAACGTGTCCTGTGGTGTGGTCACCGCTCCATCCTCGCCAGGCTGGGAGCCCCAGGCAGAATGACCATGTCTAAGGTCTGCATCACAGCATCCACTGGGGCCTGGCCCGTGGCAGGCCCTCTATAAACAGGTGTCAGAGAAAGCAATAAGGAGAGGGAAGGAGAGAGAAAGAAGTAAGGAGGGAGGAAGAAGAGAAAAGGAACAAGGAAAGAAGAAAGGAGAGGGAGGAATGCAGGGAGCAAGGGAGATGTAGAATTTGCCATGTCTACTTGACTCTTGAAGGCTGATGCCAGATGCCCTAATAACCTACTACTCAAGTAGAGTACTACTTGATACGCTGAGAAAGAAACAAGAGGAAAAAGAGTCTCACCCAGCTCTCCAATACCAACTGCATGCTGGCTAGGGGAGGAAGCCTACCACACGCAAGGTCACTTTCCCGGGCAAGAGGTAGAAGCCGTGGCTCTGGAGTGAGGAGACCTGGGCACCCACCTGAGCTCTCACCTCCATTATCCATACGGCCTTCAATGAGCTCCTGAATCCCTCTGAGACTACGTTTCTTCATATGTTAAACAGGGGAACAATGAGATCGTATCATAAAGTACTGTGGTACGGATTCCATGAACTGCTAGCCAACAGCCTGGCAAAAAGTAAGCACTCAATACACAGCAGCGACCATGATGACAGATGAAGAGGTCTCTTCTAGGTCTCAATGCCCCATCACACGCAGAAGTGCTGAGCCCACCCACAGGGCAAAGTAGCAGCACAGTCAACAGGTTTCAATTCAATCAAGTACACATGGCTCTCACCTGAATTTTTTTCTTCTCTTGTCGCCCAGGCTGGAGTGCAATGGCGCCATCCTGGCTCACTGCAACCTCCATCTCCCGGGTTCAAGCGATTCTTCTGCCTCAGCCTCCCGAGTAGCTGGGACTACAGGTGCACACGCCCCCATGCGCAGCTAATTTTTGTATTTTTGGTAGAGATAGGGTTTTACCACATTGGCCAGGCTGGTCTCAAACTCCTGACTTCAGGTGATCTACCCTGCCTCAGCCTCCCAAAGTGCTGGGATTACAGGCGTCAGCCACCGTGCCTGGCCTAATTTTTGTATTTTTAGTAGAGCCAGGGTTTTGCCATGTTGGCCATGCTTGTCTCGAACTCCTGGCCTCAGGTGATCCTCCAGCCTCAGCCTCCCAAAGTTCTGGGATTACAGGTGTGAGCCACTATACTCAGCCTAATACTAATATAATCTTGATTTTACACATAATAAATTGAGGTCCAGGGAGGGTATGTAACTTGCCCAGCATCAGAGAGCTGCTGAGTGGTAGCACTGGGGTGCACCCTTACATGGTCTGACTCCAGAAACCCTACTCATAACCACAACTCACATTGAGGAAAGGCACTTCAGATTACTAGTGTCAAAAGGAGGCAAGAGCCAGAGTCCCAAATTTAGAATCCAAAGACCTAACTCAGTTTCCCACTCTGCCACTTGCCAGGTGCAGAGCCCTGTGCTGAGCCTCAGCTTAGCCACTTTTAAAGTGAGAATAATATCTACACCTGTGGCCTCAAAGGGCTGTCAAAGGATCCAAAAGAAAACAGCACTCTGCAGGCTGGGCGTCGTGGCTCATGCCTATAATCCTAGCACTTTGGGAGGCTGAGGTAGGCGGATCACCTGAGGTCGGGAGTTTGAGACCAGACTGGCCAGCACAGCAAAACCTCATCTCTACTAAAAATACAAAATTAGCCAGGCATGCTGGTGGGTGCCTGTAGCCCCAGCTACTCAGGAGGCTCAGGCAGAAGAATCACTTGAACCCGGGAGGCAGAAGTTGCAGGCAGCCAAGATTGCACCATTACACTCCAGCCTGAGTGACAGAGTGAGACTCCGTCTCAAAGAAAAAAGACAGCACTCTACAAATCGTGAAGCTTCACCCAGATATGAAATAGCCAGCCCCACTCTTCTTCCTGACTGCACCAGAAGCCCAGTGGGAAGCTGCCCCGGTTGAAGGTCCCTTTGACTTAAACACACAAGGTGGTGGGCGTCTTTTATCAAGTGGTCTTTTTCCCTGATGAAAATAATGCATGTCCACTGTGGAAGAGGTAACAAGGAAAGGAGAGGCTTAGAGGATGGGCTGACATCAATTTCAAGCCTGCTTGTTTGAGAATGTTTCAATGGGCAGATCAACCATTTCAACCAGTACACAACCCCCCCCAACCCACCCTCACCCCTGCACCCCTGTCAGCAATCAATGTAAATTTACCAGGCTTGTTTCTGTTTCCTAATTTGCTGTGGGACCTTGAGCAAGTGGCTTAAGCTCTCTGTGTTTCTGCATTTGCAGAATGAAGATCATAATAGCATCTACCTATGTAGGATTATGTGACGATTCAATGAGTCAACGTACAGGTCTTAAAACAGTGCCCCGCATGGAGTTAGCACTCCTTAAATTTTAGCCTTTATTCTTTATCATCCTCTCTACCTAACGTGGAAAGGTCCAGTTCAAAGGCAGGGAGAAGGGAGAACTCCCTTGGTCGTCACTGCTGGTGAGTTGAAATGAGATGGCACGGTCAGTGACAGTGCCCTGGAATAACCAACCCCTCTCTCGGGAGTTCCTTCGTACCCCCAAGGAAGCATGGGATCACGCGGGCAAGAAGCAGTCGGGGCTTTTCAACAGACACGCTGGAGAGCAGGCAGACAGGACCAAGACATGCGGGGCTCTGGGTGCCACGATTTTCCAGCAAATGTGATGAACGTTCAGTCCTTCCCTTCCCAATACTTCCCCACAAAGCCACCAAAGTTAAACCCAAGTTGCTGGTCACTAAAAGCCATGAATATCCCATCTGGTCATCCTCGTTTTGTTTATTTATTTTTGAGACAGTCTTGCTCTGCCGCCCAGGCTGGAGTGCAGTGGCGCCATCTTGGCTCACTGCAACCTCCACCTCTCGGGTTCAAGTGATTCTCCTGCCTCAGCCTCCCAAATAGCTTCAATTACAGTTGCGTGCCACCATGCCCAGCTAATTTTGTATTTTTAGTAGAGATTGGGTTTCACCATGCTGACCAGGCTGGTCTCAAACTCCTGACCTCAGGTAATCCACACACCTCAGCCTCCCTAAGTGCTGGGACTATGGGCCTAAGCCACCACATCTGGCCCATGTGGTCATCCTTTGGACAGGAACAAGATGAGGGTCTGATTTCCCAGGCTTAAAGACCTAGACAGTGACCCCCAGCTTTCTGCCCCTACCCTCCAATTTCTCCCCTCCCCACTCAGCCTGCTGCGTATCAGCGCCAAGTTTGCCATTCTCCAGAAGTACCAGAGATTACTACGTGTGCCTCGCAGAAAATGCTGAGTGGAATGAAGAAGAAAAAAAAAAAAAAAAAAACTTCATCATACGATTCATATATGGGCAAGAACTACAAACAATTCAGGGCGCTAAAATTAATTTGCTCCCCTGCCAATGAAGAGAGGGTGAGCATCAAGGCAGACTGTAATAAAGACGTACTTAATGTGTACAGCACATATTTATTCATTTTTAGAAAATGTGCAGCGCTACCACCCCCCCTTCTCCCATAAAACCTGACCATCCTACTCAGCTGCTATTCTTATCCCTTGCTCATTTGCGTAATTTTAACACTGCAGAATATAGCCAGCCTAAGAATATGTTTTTATAATTACACCCATCACAGGAACTGTCAGCATCTAATGATGGATAATTTCAGCTATTATAAGAAGCTTAAAAGATCATTTTCATGAATAATTCGTAATATGAATCATTAAATTCAAACAATGTCAGAAATTTAAAAAAAAAAAAAAGAAAAGAAAAATATTTTAGGTGCCTAAAAGTAACCATCCCTTTAAAGGCAGAATCCAGTTTCTGATGTGCACAGAAACAACACAATACACAGGGCAGGTCAGCACGAGAGGGGAAGAAACATGCAAACTGGCTCAGGTCACTTCACTCTTTTGATTTTTCATCAACTTCCCCTAGCCTGAGGATAAAATCCGAGCCTCATAGCAGGTCACGCAGAGTCTGCCTGCTTGATCCCTGCCTGTCTCTCTAGTTCATCTCTCACCTCTTCCTCCTGCCACCATAGGTCCTATGCAGGCCCCTAACCTCCCAGGGCTTCTGTGCCTGTAAACATGTTGCTCTCCCTCCCTCCCTCCAGCAAAGAAAACCTGCCTGAAAATGAAACAAGCCTACACTGGAAGCAGAACCAACACAGAAAGTGATGCATCTTCCTGCTAAACTGTTTGAGCACCTGGATCCAGCCACACCTGCACCCCAAGCTTCTTAGTTCTGTAAAGTAACACACATTCTTGTTACCTTCAACTCACAGCAGGATGGCGGTGGAGTGGGGGTTCTTCTTACTAAAATAAGGCTGCAGGCCTCAAGAGACTCTGCAGTAACAGCAGAATCAGTTTCCAAGGCTAGTCTGGACCAAAGCCCACAAAGCCAAACAGTCAGGGACACAGAGACAGATGAGGCCAGCACAGGCAGTGGAGGGGTGTGTGTGTGTGTGTGTGTGCGCGTGTGTGTGTGTGTGGTGTGTGTGTGTGTGCGTGTGTGCGTGCATGTGTGCTGGGGGGCTGTGGAGTGAGGGGTATCAGGATCAATGTAGGAGAGACTAAGCCAGACCCAAGAGAAGACAAATCACCTATGAGGTGGCCTGGCCAAGAGGTGTGTCTATATTGCATGGTGGTAGAAAAGCCCCCAATCCACTCTTTTCAGTGAAACATGAAAACCAAAGGACAACCCCCATTTCCAAAGGAAACTGGTCTGGGTATCACTTTGCAATTAGAAAGACATTATGTGTTAAAATACGCAGGAATTTTCAATAAGAGAAAACGTGTTTATACATTCAATAAGGAAGACAGAAAGGGAAGAATGGCTTTCGCAAACAGAAGAGAACATCAAACAAGTACACCATGGCATTCCAGAATATTACCAATTTCTACACAACAACAGCCTTCACATTACAGGTTGTATCTCATTAGCAAGGCAGTGAAAATAATCAGTAAGTCACAACTGATGTTTGTTAAAACAGAGTAGAACAGGATATAACACATGAGAACGTTCTGCACGTCATAAAGGTTAAGTATTGTTCCCAGAATGTTGTGTCTCAATGACTATATACACATATGTGTATGCTTAAAAGAGTATTCTTACTGTGGGCCACAGACAAAAAGGAATGAAAACTACTTTTACAAAATATGTTAGATCAAAAAAAAAAAATGAGGATGCAGATCAGAGATGACACCTGACGATACGACATGCCGTTTTCAAACCGAATGATGGACGCTGCACCCACACTTCGAATCAGCAACAGCACTTCTGTACCTCTTTCCTGCCTTAAGGCCCCAGGACATAAGGACACAGCTTACTACAATCCTCTTTGTAGTAGCAAAAACCTGGAAACAACCTGAATTCCACCTATGAGGAAATGATTTGAAAAATTATAGCATAGCCACATGATGGACTCTAATATGCAGATATTAATGATTTAGTTATACATCTGTTGATCAAGAGGAAAATTCCTGACTGTTCAGTGATACACTCTTACCTGAAAAAGACAAGGTTGACCAGGGATCAGCATCCCTTTTCTTCAACGGGCCAGACGGTAAATATTTCGGGGTTTGCAGACCACAGGTCTCTGCAAGAACTATTCAACTCTTGTGTTGTAGCTCAAAAGCAGAGATAGAAATAATGAATATGGCCATGATCCAATAAAATCTTATGTTATAAAGGTGGCATACCCACGGGCCGTGGTTTCTCAACTCCTGATATAGACTGTAATTCCATTTTTGGAAAAGAAATAGAACAAATATACATTTGTTTGTGGAGTACAGATTTGTATGATTACCTCTGGTGATCTAAAAGGGTAGCATTGGAAGAGATTAACTTTTTTACATACCTCTGCATTGCTAGACTTGTTATAAAGGGCATACATTTCTCATTTTAAAAATTTTATTTTGTTTTGTTTTGAGACGGAGTCTCACTATGTCGCCCAGGCTGGAATGCAGCGGCATGATCTCGACTCACTGTAAGCTCTGCCTCCTGGGTTCAGGCCATTCTCCCGCCTCAGCCTCCCAAGTGGCTGAGACTACAGGCGCCTGCAACCGTCCCCAGCTAATTTTTTGTATTTTTAGTAGAGACGGGGTTTCACGGTGTTAGCCAGGACGGTCTCGATCTCCTGACCTCGTGATCCGCTCGCCTTGGCCTCCTGAACTGCTGGGATTACAGGTGTGAGCCACTGCGCCCGGCCTCATTTGTAAAATTCTAATAAAGTATTAAATTATGTAAAAAACCCATGTATGAAGTACAAGCTCCGGTGTCTACTTTCACTGAAATCAATTCTCTGTAATATATCCCAACAATTTTTATTATCATTGGAAATAACAGAGCCTTCCATAATTCATATTTAATTGGATGTCAACTGTCATAATTGGAACTCTCCATCTAAAAACTGTCCCCAAAAGGTGGGAAAAGTGATAACAAGTCATGGGAAACCAAGAAAAAATTTATTCTCTCCCAGTGAGGACCCGAATTATACAGTAAGAGTAGTTTAAAACTTACACTCACAAGCCTGGATCCACTGTTCAGTATGCTGGGCAGTTACCATCCACATTTTACAGGTGGAGGATGGCGCTGAGTTTATGCCATCCCCGAATGACATGACAATTGAGCATGAAGCCGAGATTTAGACCTGGGTCTGAATTCCAGTTGAATGAAATTCACTTGGCACTGATCAATAGCAGATAAATAGCACATATGCCCATGGTAAATCCAATCCTTCATGCTCCAAGAGCACCCTAGATTTACAGGGAAAATAAGCGCGGGACTAAAAGCAGCTGGCCACCTTATTGCTGAAACATTAAGAGAAGGATCACCTCTGTTTCACCCAAACAGGGATGAGTCCCTGCCTCACCTATGGATGGCAGACATACTACAGGTGGTAGATACACTACTGTACTACCTGTCTACAGGTGTTAGACATACTACCACCTGTAGGTTTCAAAGTATCGAGTAGAGACCATATTTCACATGTCTCCACTGAACCAACACCATCACTTTATCTCTAGCAAAGCCAAAACCTCCTCCCAGATGGCTCATCAAAAGCACAGTAGCTGCTAACAAACAACTGTGGCAGAAACAGCAGGTGTTGGGGGCTGGGCATGGTGACTCACACCTATTATCCCAGAACTTTGGGAGGCCAAGGCAGGAGGATTGCTCAAGCCCAGGAGTTCAAGACCAGCCTGGGCAACATCGTGAGACCTTGTCTCTACAAAAAAATACAAAAAATTATCCAGGCGTGCTATAGGCCCAGCTACTTCAGAGGCTGAGAAGGGAGAATCACCTGAGCCTGGGAAGTCAAGGCTGAGCTAAGCCATGATTACACCACTGCACTCCAGCCTGGGCAATGCAGTGAGAGCCTGTCTCAAAACAAAAAAGAAACTCAGCAGGTGTCCCCTAATACCCATTCTTTTCTTCTTTAGCAAGAAAATCAGTAATTTTTGCCGGGTGCTTGGCCACCTAGGTGGAAAACAAAGACACTATGTTTCCCAGCATCCCTTACAGCTAGCTGTGGCCTCATGAAAGGGTCATGAGCAAACTGCGGAAGAGAAGAGGAGTGAACTTGAACACTCAGCACTAGAAATGATCCAAAATGAGATGTAGGGGTGGGTGAGGCGGGGAGGGCACACGGGCAGGCAATGTGGCCAATGTCACACTGCTAGCAAAGGGCAGAGCTAGAACTCTCTGGTCAAAACCCACAGTCTAAGTCTTCATGCTATAAGGCTTCCCAGTACAGGCTGCACAATGAATGCTGTCTCACCTTCCGTAGGAAGACATAAAGGAGGAGACAAGACGGTGGCCAGCTTGCATGTCCATCAAACCCGACTTCTTGTCATCTTGGACACACGTGTGGCTGGCTGCTGACACAGGTGCTTGATGTTATGTACACTCACATCGTACCATCATCGGATTTTTCCCGAACTCCCTACCAATGATGTATTGCTTTTTGTGCCGTCAGATTTCTTCTGAGCCCATAAAAAGTCCATGGGTCAAGTAAAGGGTCAGGGGAGGGGTCATGAAGCCCTTCAGGCAGAGAATGCTTCTCCCAAGACTGTGGCAAAGTGCCGTACCTACCTGGAAAAATATATTCCAAAATATTAACAGCGCTACAGGGTTTATAAATGCTATTTTATTTTCTCCTTTTTCTCTTGTGTCTATCGTCTTTAATTTTCTACAATGATTATAATTTGGGGTTTTTAATAAGGAGAAAGAAAACACAAATTGTTTTTCAACAACTTTATTGTTGAACAACAATTTAAGGCAAGCCATGATGACCTCCGCAGGCTGCCTCTGGCCCAGGGTGTATGCCTGCTTGCTGTCTACTCCAAATCCTTCATTTTGCTCAGAAGGCAGCAAAGACCACTGAAGAAAGGCCCCGCAACTGTGCATGCACCACTCCTGATGGGCCAGCAGGAGGACGCCTGCACTCTGCTAATAGCACTATAATGAGGGCAGTCAGATGCAAATGAGGGCAACAGTAATTAAAGGTAGAGCCTTGCTTGGCTTAATTGGCTCCACCTGCAGGAAAGGGGGTGGTTTTGGAGGAATTCGCTCCCCCAGTGAGATTACGAGGACAGAATCGGAAAGAAAGGGTAAGGGGGAGCTTGGCAAGCTGAGGAATTCTGGGTACAGCACATACCTCAAATGCCTCCCAGTGACTCTGGTTAAGTACACCTAACTAGGGCATCACAGGACTCAAGGTCCACCTGCCGGCCTGTTCCGCCCCCTGGCTTGGCTGCCTGGCAGAAATCTTGAACTGGAAAGACCAGGCACCCCCCTCTGGAGCCCAGGTTCCTGTGCCTACCCAGTCACCCGAGTCTATGAGCTCCAGGTGGGCAGATATCGAGTATTACTCACTTCTGTATCAGGACAGCAGAGATCCAGGTCCTGCCACTCCCCAGCTGTGCACCTGGGGCAATGCGCTTGATAACAATCTAATACTTACATAGCGTGCATGGAGGGGACTTTAGCCCAGACAGTCTGACCCCACTAGACACACTCTGAATTTTTTTTTTTTTTGTAGAGATGGCGTCTCAAATTCCTGGCCTTAAGCAAACCTCCTCCTACCTCAGCCTCTCCAAGTGCTGGGATTACAGGTGTAAACCGCCGTGCCCAGCCAGTCTCTGACCTTTCTAAGCTTCAGTTTTCCCATGTAAATGGGGACAATAGTACCCACCTCAAAGGACAGTTGCCATGAAGCAGTTAGCACAGGGCCTAGCAGTGGTGCTTAATCTATGTTAGCTATTATTATTAGGCGCTCAGCAAACTCATTCATGCATTCACTCACTCATTCATTCATCAAATGTCTACAGGCACCAGGCACTGTTTCGGAAGCGAGGTGCACAACAGTATCAACATCAAGTCAGTCCCTACGCTCATGAGCTTATATCCTGGCTAATGTCTCTTGAATCTGTCACCAAAGAAATAAAGAGATTAAAATTTTAAAGTATACAATAGGCAGCAATAGACCTGGGAGGGACCAACTAGGAAAAATGATGGCAGGGAAATCACGCAGGGCTTCCTGGAGCAGGGGTTTCTGGAGGTGAATGTGGTGTGCCAGGCATCAGGGAGACCACAGAGTACACAGAAGGCACACCACAGAGAGGACAAGGAGGGAGTCTATTTCTACGGAAATGCAAAGAATGCAAGTGAATCCATAAACCAGTGAATTAAGCCCAGACCAGGAGAGGGGCTCTCTCTCTGTACAGGCTGTCGATTCTTCCATTCAGCCCGAAACAAAGAAAATCTTCAGGCGAGCCACTCTCAACCAAGGTCCACGGCATCATGACCCACTCGAGCAAAACAAAACGGCCAGTTTCCTTACAAAAGCTGCAAGGAGAAACTTAGAGCAGTTTTCAAAATCAAACTGGCTTTTCACAAAACAAGCCACCTGTCAGCTCACAGGACGGAGAGGAGCTGAAAACAAAAGCTGATTGACCAAGTACACCCATAAACAAAATGCTGAGACAGCCCCAAAAAGTTAATGACGACAACAATAAATATACGTCTGGCCTCCGCCTCCGAGGAGGGAGCTGAGGCACTCCAACTGCTCCTGTTGTATTTCTGGGTCTTTGTTTCCTACCAAACAGTCAAAATGAAATGAACAACAATCATGAATCGATACTTGATATTTCGAGGCAATTCTGTTTGCAGTGATTTGGGAGAAGAAAGCCTCCTGCCAAGGAAGAAATCAGGTTGAACAAATAAAACATTACCCCTTATGGAGGTCGCCAGAGAGACGAGGGCCACTCTTCTAGAACCTGGGACTGGATCCTCTTGCAGCTGTGACCCAAAATGTGATGACATTTTCCCTGGAGTGGGGCACAAAGGAGTGGCTTGAGGGGACTTTAGCACCCTCCATCCCTGACTCCATCAGCCTCATCCTCCAAGGCCACCAGAAGAAGCAGGGACTCCCGGCTGCCT
Source organism: Trachypithecus francoisi (assembly GCF_009764315.1). Classification (NCBI taxonomy): domain Eukaryota; kingdom Metazoa; phylum Chordata; class Mammalia; order Primates; family Cercopithecidae; genus Trachypithecus; species Trachypithecus francoisi. Next base: position 102,739,143 of record NW_022681460.1, read on the forward strand.
ACCTAGTATTCGTCGTCGCTCCTTCCTTATCTGCCAAACAAGCCCCCCGTTTCCCAGCCCACCTTCCAATTTGGGGTGGCCACATAGCTGGGTACTGGGGCTACCTGTTCAGAGTTTTATTTAAAGGTCGAGAAACTAGCTAATGACACAAATACTGTTTTGTCAGGATCATGGATTGCAAAGCTTTTGAAAAGGTTTGCTCTATCATTCTCATGTTAATTATTCATCCACTTGGAGAAACGAACTTACAGGTGTCTCCTAACGTGCTGTGACCTTCCACAGCCTGGACACTCTCCTAAATGCATTTCCAACCCACAACATCAACCACTGCCTGCCACTTGGCGTGTGTCATCACTTTTAAACTGCAAATAATTCTCTAAAGTCAACGTTGTTTTAAATTTTTTTCTTTATTTCACTAGCTTCAGGGGTATAAACGGCTTTTGGTGACTTGAGTGAACTGTGTAGGGGCAAAGTCTGGGTTCTCAGTGCACCTGTCACTCAAACAATGTGTACACTGGACCCAACAGGCAGTTTTTCATCCCTCGCCTCCCCTCCCCCTCAGAGTCTCTAATGTCCCTTACGTTTCTCTATATGCCCCTGTGTGCCCACAGCTTGGCTCCCACTTGTAAGTTAGAGGATGTGCTATTTTTCTGTTCCTGAGTTACTTCACTTAGGATGATGGCCTCCAGTTCCATCCAAGTGGCTGCAAAAGACAGTACTCCACTCTTTATGGCCAAGTAATCTTTTTTTTTTTTTTTTTTTGAGACACAGTCTCACTCTGTTGCCCAGGCTGGAGTGCAGTGGCATGATCTTGGCTCACTGCAGCCTTCACCTCCTGGATTCAAGCTATTCTCCTGCCTCACCCTCCCAAGTAGCTGGGATTACAGGTGCATGCTACCACGCCCAGCTGATTTTTTGTATTTTTAGTAGAGATGGGGTTTCACTATATTGGCCAGGCTGGTCTCAAATTCCTGACCTCAGGTGATCCACCCGCCTCGGCTTCCCAAAGTGCTGGGATTACCGGCATGAGCCACAGCGCCCAGCCCTTTATGACTGAGTAGTATAGTATGGTGTATACTACCATGTTTTCTTTCTCCACTCAAGAAAGTATTTGCAAAGTACACATCCGACAAGGGGTTGATATCCAGAATCTACAAGGAACTCAAACACATCAGTCATGAAAAAAATGAATAATCTCATTAAAAAGTAAGCAAGTAAGAACAGACATTTTTTCAAAAGAAGATATACAAATGACCTACAAACATACATAAAATATATGTTATCTTTACTCCTCAAATAGAAATACTGAAGCTCCGAGATGGCAACTTATTCCAGGAGCTCAGAGTTGGTAAAAGACAGGGCTAGGATTGGACCCAGGTTCCTCCAACCGGAAGTTCTGTGCCTGCCTTCCCCCTCCAGTTCTATTAATGCTTCCCCAGGCTCCCCCTCCAGGCAATGGCTTCTCTCTACCACGGAGCAAGGAGCCTTCGCAGACCAAGAGCAGGTCCAGTCTACACACAGCCCTGCTCCTGAGAAGTCAATGGTTCTGCTTTCCACCAACCCTGATGTCCACGTCCGAGTCCCTCCCACTCTGACCCGGCTCCCCATGTGACTCATGGTACACAATCAGATTTCAGTCTCCAGCAGAAAAGGTGAACAGGATGCATTTTTTCTCAGGACAAAGTACATGGTGGATGCTAGTCAGTCAAACAGAGGCTGCCCCACCTAGACAGGCGTCTCTGGGCTAGCTCGTCACACACCACCACCGAGGTCCAGGAGAGGCAGCACACCCTAGCCCGAGAACACGTCTGAGAGAATAAACTCCAGAAGCGCTGAGGAAAGCATGGATTTAACAGACAGATCTGGGTAGGAATCTTTGCTCTGCTACTTTCTAGGTAGCAGATTAACTTCATGTGTCAATGTGGCTAGGTCACGGTACCCAGATATTTCATCCAACACCAGACTAAATGTCATTGCAAAAGTATTTTTTAAATGAGATTAACAGCTTAATCAGTAAAGCAGATTATCTTCCATAATGAGAGTGGGCCTCATCCAATCAGCTGAAGGCTTTCAGAAAAACAAACAAACAAAACGGAGGTTTCATAAGGAAGTATGAATTCTGCCCCAAGACAGCCTTTGGGCTTGAGTTGCAACATCAGTTCTTCCCTGGGTCTCCAGCCTAGAGGCCCACCCTGCAGATTCTAGAGTGGACAGATGCCACCATCACATGGGTCAATTCCTTAAAATATCAATCAGTCTCAATCTGTCTACACACACACACACACACAATTGGTCCACATTTCTGGAGAACCCTGACTAACACAGTGAGCTTCAGCACATCCACCTCTCAGAGCCTTGGTTTCTCACATCTGTAAAACGGAGGCAACAGCCCCATCCTCACAGAGCTGTTAGAAGGAAAAAAGCTGCAGGGAAAGCTACCCTGGGACCCGGCACATTACAGGTACCCAATGAACAGAGCTTCTGTTATCTGTCAACCAGGGATTTCTCTAGATGGTTACAAGGCCTTGTGGGAAAAGGTTGAGCTGAATGAGAATATGTATTCGAAATTACCTGCTTGTTTATATGTTTAGTGTCCATCTCTCCCACTAAACCCGAGGGGTCTCCTTGGGCCTGAAGTATTCCCAGAACTGTGCCTGGTACTCAAGGAGTATTCAATCAATGTTGGCTGAATGAATGACATGGTGCCCTGACCTTGTACTCGGCACAAAGTAAACAACCTCATTTCCCAAACCCCCCGGGGGTTTTGGATTCTGTGTAAAGAGTGAGGGAGGTGGTGGGAACAGCAGCTTACAAAGCCCCACTCTGCACCAAAGGATGTGTTGGGAATTTTACATCTAATTCTCTCGATTACTCCTCAGAACAGGGGCTGCAGGTGAAAACAGTGACCAGAAGGCAGTTACTTCAAGCAGGGAGGAGAGCAACTATGAGGTCCCCTGTTTATAAACTTAGTATCCGAAAAGGTAAAGGCCACTTGAGATTCTGCCCATAAAACAAATACAAAATAGACCAGGACAAAGTGAAACAAGAGAAGAGAGAGAGAGGAGGCGAGGAGACAGATGAGAGGAGGAGAAAGGGAGGGAAGGAGGGGGAGGACCACGTGAGAGAGAATGGCCAGCAGGTGAGGACGCTTTGGCTACAATCTGAAGCAAGGATGCAGCTGGAAAAAAGAAGGCAAGCCCGGGGGAGCAGAAAGATGATGGAAACGCGGCAGTGGAGCAGTCCAGAGGGAAAGGGAGCTTCAGGCCTGGCTGGATTCACTTCCTCTGCATCAACTCCATTCTCAGGCAAGACTTCTCATTCCCACCGAGACTGATGGCGGACATCATTTTTGTTTTAATTGTTTGTAGAGACGGGGTCTTGCTCTGTCATCCAAACTACAGTGCAGTGGCACAATCATGGCTCACTGAAAACGCTTGCCCAGGCTGGTCTTGAACGCCTGGGCTCAAGCAATCATCCTGATTCAGCCTCCCAAAGTGCTGGGGTTATAGGCGTGACCCACTACACCCAGCCGAGTGACTCAGCATATCAGACAGACATGTCGGTAGCACATTCTTGGACACCCTTCCTACCATAGACCCTCACAACCTATCAGGTATTCCTTCTGAGACTCCAACAGCACAAACCCCAAAGTAAGCTCTTTCTGAAGAGCCACACAAATGAATGAGAAGATGGAGACCACATGCCTCGGAGTGCTCCAGCAGGGACAGCAGAGCTGGCCGGCCGGCCACCACAACTCAATGTTCCCCACTTCCACGGGGTAGAGTTCTTGTGCAAAGCAGCTGCCCAGCCAAAGAGAACACTTCTGAGACCCCTCTGCACCCAGGTGAGACTGTATGACTGGCCCTCACTCAGGGCATGTGAGCAGAGCGGTGCAGTCACTTCTGGAGGAAAGGAGAATGAGAATCATCTGCCCACTCTTAAGTGGTATGGAACGCTGCTTCCTCAAACTTGTTTCCCTTCTCGGGGAATGCTGTTTCCATCTACATCAACATCTCTGTGACTCTGAAATCACTCCTGAGACTCACTTGGATGGACCCCGATAACAAGTTCTTATTAAGCACCTGTTGTGTACTTGCTTAATAAAAAAAGAAAAAACCTGCAAGTTTCTAAGTCCCAGACCCTGCCCCCTATGTGGTCACATGGTCTAGCAGAGTAGACAGAGCACACACACAAGACGTGACCACAAAATAACCCATAGTAGCAAAAAGCAAATGCCAGACTCTGCTTACTGCTCGTAGGAAGCACCACGGGGGTTTAGGAAATTGAAAGAGCCAAGTAATTAGATTTCTTTCAGGTGACAGGAGAAGAGCTGGATCTTACCATAAATGCAACAGCTGGCCCGAGCAAGCATAAGGGAAGCGGCGTTTCTAGGAGAGGAGTCTGGATGAGCCAAGAGTGGGGTCGTAAAGTGGTTGTGATGGGGGCACATGAGACAAACATAACAGCAAAGCAGCTTCGTGAAGAGCAGTGAGAGGAGGCACACTGCAGTGGGACAGGAAGGGTCGGGAACGGAGATGAAATACAATGACCCACAGTGGATTCTTGTGGGAGCAGGGATTGGGGCACAGTAAAGGCACTGGGTTAACTCACACAGTGGTGGTGAACAGCCTCCATCGAGCCTCCCTGGTTTTCGTTTTTTATTTTATTTTTTAGACAGAATTTCACTCTTTCACCCAGGCTGGAGTAAAGAGGTGTGATGTTGGCTCACTGCAACCTCCACCTCCCAGGTTCAAGCAATTTTCCTGCTTCAGCCTCCCGAGTAACTAGGATTACAGGCACGTGCCACCACACCCAGCTAATTTTTGTATTTTTAGTAGAGACGGGGTTTCACCATGTTGGTCAGGCTGGTCTTGAACTCCTGACCTCAGGTTATCTACCCATCTTGGCCTCCCAAAATGCTGGGATTACAGGCATGAGCAACCACACTTGGCCGAGCCTCCCTGGTCTTAACTCAATGGTGCCTAGTTGAAGAGACAAATTCTGATGCTAAATCCGGATTCAAGAAGAAAAGTGCACCCTTGACTAATTTACTATATCAACCACTGGCCAAGAATCAGAGAGTGTCAGCACATTTATAGCATATTTGCTGACTCTGAACTTCATTAATTGGAAAGTGATATCCTCCAAGGCAGTGGTTGCAAACACTGCACTCCAACCTGCACACTGGAATCATTTTGGAAGTTTAAAAAAAAAAAAAAAAAAATCCTCATTCCCACTACTGACTTTTGGATCTGGATAGGTCCAAGCATCAGGATGTTTTTAAATTCCCCAGGTGACTCCATTAAAAGCCAATACTAGGAACCACTGCTCTATGGGGTGAAGAGATGGAAAGACGGGACAGTGAGAGAAGCTCCTCTCCTGCTGGGCCTGCTACCAAGACTAAAGCTACAGCTGCTGGCAACCTCTTGCCAGTCCAAGGAGAACACCTGGCTGAGAAGGCAGCCAGCACACAGTGAGGGATGGGAGCACCCGTGTACTGACTCATGGGAGCTAACTGTATGCGTCTCTTTCCAACTCTGCAAACAGTGACATCGTGTTGGCAGTCTGAAATCAGACATAGAAGGAGGATTTACAACACCATGGAAATCTGCAAACATTCTAAACCAGGGTTTTTTGGTTTTTTTTTTTTTCAGAGAGCTATTTGTTAGACATTTACCAGCACATCACTCTCAACAATGAAAAAAAGTAACAGAGTTGAGAAACCGAAGAAAGAAAGAAAAAGCTTCTGATGATATTGTTTGAGCCCCTGGATCAAACCATCCCTTAAGGCAGATACTCCTGGACTTCTCTTTTATTCGCTTAAGACAGATTAAATCAGATTTTATGACTCTTGTCATCACAAGAGCTCTGAACGATGCAACTAGGGCAGGGTCAAGGTCACATGCTAGCTGTGCTCACTAAAAGCAAAAACCACACGTGATCAGGAGAATCCCATTGAAGGCACAACTGAAAGATGCAGTTTCACGGGGATGATGCACATTATTTGGGTGGCACTAGAAGGAAGGTCTATGAATTTGTCCACTACTAGGCTCTCCACAGCTACAACGGATCTGAAATCAACTAAAGGCCATGAGATCCAACAGCAGCCAACAGCTCCTATTTTATTTGTATTCATTTATGTTATAAACATTTATAGAGCACGCATCATAGATCAAGCACTGTGCAGGCACTTTCAACACAGCAGGGGAAAAGACATGCCAAGATCCCTGCTTTTGTGGACTATACGGTGCAAGGGGGAACACTGGGAAAAAATAAGCAAGAAAATCAACGACCAAGATACTTTGAGGGCAGGATAAGTGCTATGATGAAAAGACGGAGATGGAATGAGGGAGGCAGCATAAGGTAAGACAGGGCACTCAAGAGGAGGTAGCATCTGAATGGAGACCTCCATGGCAAGATGGAACCAGCCATACAGAGATCAGGGAAGAGCGTCCCTGCATAAGGGCAGCACATGCAAAGGGCCTAAGGCAGGAACCAGCCTGGCATGTCTAAGGATTGGCCTAAAGGCCAGTGTGGCTGGGGTGGAGACAGCAAGAGGGAGGATGGTGTGAGATGAGGTTGGAATTTAGCCAAATCACAAGCACTGAAGGCCATCATCAAGAAGTCAGGACTGGAAAACCATGAGCGGTAAACAGCAGAGTGAAGGGATTTACGAGGTTCCATGTTTACTCCACTTGGGACACACACACACAGAGCCAGCTTTGGTGGATTGCTATTCCTTGCAACCAAAGGAGACTGCCTCAAACAAAGACATCTTGGCCTCTGTGCACACTGGGAGTGGAAACGGCAGGCCACGCACGTAGAGATGCCCTGAAGCCTGCAGTAGTTCAAGAAAAAAGAATCAAGTTACCCTGCAAGCTCCCCTGAAACATTACGGGCTCTAGGAGTCATCTAGCCCACGACCATCCATCTTCACTGAATCAGCCTTCTAACCTGCCCTGTCCCATGCTTTGGAAGGCCAGGGAAACTGACACCCCAGCCAGAGCACAAAGCACACGCGGGTGTGGAATCAGGGATCGCTGGGCTCACCCCCGGGAAACTAACACCCTAGAGAACAAAGCACACGTGGGTGTGGAATCGGGGATCACTGGACTCACCCCGGGGAAACTGACACCCCAGCCAGAGCACAAAGCACACATGGGTGTGGAGCAGGGATCGCTGAGCACACCACACAGCCGCAAAGACGACACACCAGACAGGCTGATGGCTTCCCAATTTTTTACTTCTTTTGTTTCTGAGAACAAACTTTTAAATTGCTCCCAAGCCTCCCTCATCGGTCATCTTCCTCCCACTCAGTCTCCTGCCCTTGCTGCTGATTATTTTGAAGGCCACCAGCAATGGTCTATTCCTTCTCCCTCTCTCCCTGGGTTGACTGCAGATTAATTACATGGGGATGCTGAGGACAGTTCGCAGCTTTAAAATCCATTGCTACAGAACAGGACTACGCTAGGGTGGCCAGGAACAGTTATGACAGTGGAGTATCCAGTAAGAGGGGAGGTAGGAGGAAAAGCCTTACAATGCAGGAGCAGATACTGTACTTGGAAAGACAATTCCACAGAAATAATTGCCTTTTACAAGGACGAAGAGGCCTGCATCAGGGAAAGAGGTAATAATTTGCCATAGAACACATGAGCTATAGAAAACTAGTCAAGCTGGACAACAGGAGCAGGGGAGGCTAGCGGAATGACTGTTCCTATTACCAAAAGGTCCAGGGTGGGACTGTCTCAGCAGGCACAGCTGGATTCAGGGACCCTAAAGACAGGATCAGAGCTCGCTTTCTCTCTGCCTTTCAGCTCAGCTGCTCTTTCTGTGCGATGGCCTCATTCCCAAGCTCCATGTGGAGACAAGCGGATGACAGCGGCCCCAGTCTCCCAGCCCAATAGGAAAGCAAGAATTCTTCCTGATTGTGTATGAAAGCCCCGAGATCTAGCCAGAGCCAGCCAGGTAAGGTCAAGTGCCGTGCCAAGGATGAAGCCAGCCACATCACACAGTGAGTAAGGATACTGTCAAGTGAAAACTGGAGCAAGTGCAGAGGACACAGATGTTCCCTACCCACACGTGGATGGGGAAGTCACGCAAGCCATGTGACACAGACAGACCCGTGTCTCTCTGGAGTCGCGTGTGGCCAATCCTAGCAGGAGGATCTCTTCTTCAGTACACAGAGCAAGCTCTCATGTCAGACAAATGCTACCGGAAAGAGTCCAGGAGAAGCCCACCGCCTAAGATGGTTCTGTTTTGCAGCAAAGACCTCCACAGAATTTCCCTGCTGTGGGAACATCAGAGCGACCAGCCTCCCAGCTGAACATGCAACCACTGACCACACGTGAAGAATGACACCACTGGCCCACCTGACAGCGGGGCCATGCCACACAACTTCAGAGACGTCCCCTCCAATACCTAGAGGGGGCTGGCCACCAGGTCTGGCATCAGCAATCCCAGATAGACAAGTGCAAAAATGAGGCAAGGGCTTCCTTTAGCCAGAAAGGCAGACAATGCATGGGCAGGGGGTGGAAAAGGTAGGTTTTCCTGACCCAGGTGTGGCTACAGCTGAAAAGCTGGAGCTCTCCTCTGAGGCACCAAGTTTGTCCAGCCAGGGAGTTATGACCAAAAAAATCCTAATCTTCAAAACATCAGCCTCCCACCACCATCTCCATAGGATGATGATGAAGTGAAGACGATGCCCATATCCATCAAAGACTAAATCAATAGCTCCGTTCAACTGTATTAGTCTCCCATTGCTGCTGTAACAAATTACCACAAACCTAGTGGTGTAAGACAACCCAAATTTATTATGTCAAGTTCAGGATGGCAGACGGCCAACATGGGTTGTTTTTCCTTTTTTGCAACCTAGTAGTGCAAGGCTCTCCGTAAATGCAGGAAAAAAAATGAGTAACAAGTGACTCTATTTCTTTTTTCTTTTCTTTTTTAAAGAGACAGGGTCAGGCCAGGCATGGTGGATCACACCTGTAATCCCAGCACTTCAGGAGGCCGAGGCAGGCAGATCACCTGAGGTCAGGAAGGCAAGACCAGCCTGGCCAACATGGCAAAACCTGGTCTTTACTAAAAATACAAAAATTGGCCAGGCATAGTGATATGTGCCTGTAATCCCAGCTACTCCAGAGGCTAAGGCAGGAGAATCACTTGAACCTGAGAGGCAGAGGTTGCAGCGAACTGAGATCGGGCCACCGCACTCCAGCCTGGGTGACAAAGTGAGACTCTGTCTCAAAAAATAAAAAATAAAAAGTGAAACGCCCCAATGGACTCTCCCCTTTGGACCCTAATGACTGAGAAGTAATTGTGAAAACCCACTGGCATGTCACAAGGGAGATTCTTGGGTCTGGATGTGGAAATCAGTGTTATAGGTGAAACCCGAGTCTCCAATCAACTGCCAGTAATGATTGACCGCCAGTCACGAAAATGGTATTTTGATCACTATTTGTCTGATTCCTGCATCTATTTCTTATAGAGAACTTGAGGGGAAAAGAAAAGAGCCACGATTAATTACATGTTAAAACGAAGTTACGATTTGCTGACCACCTGTTATGGGATAAGAACAGAACATATAAGCATCTCACGTAACAGCCGCCCTCGCTCCCTCAATGCCAACTGACATCCGGCAGAACCGGTGCTCCTCAGGGCTCTCTGATAAACCATGAGCTGGAAAAGGAAAAAGCTCTCTTCCACCGAGTATGGGAATGAATGAATTAATGAATGTATGTATATATGTTTAAAGGAAAAAGGTCGTGGGAAGGGCCAGAAGTTGACTCTCCAAGTGAGAGCTTGACCAGGTCCAGAGACCTTTCCTGCTCCCAGTGCTGGGCACCTTTCCATCAGGCCCAACACCACTAAACACCTGAACCACCCGACTACTTCCTTTCTGACTTACCAAGTACCAACAGGTGAGACTCCAGCTTCCAAGGTAAGTCAGCCAGAGAGAGGACAAGCCTTCTGGTCTACCCAACAGCTCCGTGTCTCACCAGTGTTGGGTCAGGTGTTCTGGTATCCATCATTGTCTGTGTGCTTGGCTAACGTGAGCCTGCTCCTAACGAGCCAATCTGTCCACACAACCCTAAAGTTGAAGTGATGCACCTGCTCTCCCCAGACCTCTCAGTGAGCTGCCAAGGGGCCTCTGCAGGTAGGAAGCCAACTTGCAAACATCTTGTTTCAAATTTCAGCAATAAGCCCAAAATGAAAGCATGAGTTTTCAGACAGATCTCCTGCTTTCGTAAGTGAAATTTCCCAACACTGGCTCCCTGGGGAGGAGAAAGGGTGTCCAATGCCATTAACAACAGAAGTGACCAAATGACCAGTAAGAGTTACAATGAAGTGGAACTGACAGGCGAGTTCCTGGTAGATACGGCAGCCCTTGCACCAAGGTTCTAACGCTGGAGGAAGAGCACAAAGAATTTGCCCTAAGGTGAGAGACTCAAAAGAGCAAATAAAGGTATCAACTTTTGGCAAATCTGACATTACCAAGGAAAAACAGCACTTGAGAGGCAAATAATCCAACCTCACTTATGGACCACATTAGGGGGGAAAAAAAACTTTCCAATAGATAATGACGCCACCCAAATTCCAAATTCCAGTCCTTATTTTGCTGCTTAAATAATGATTTTCTAGGAGGGACTACATCACTCCTCTTAAAAAAAAAAAAAAAGAGGGTGGGAATCTGAAATTTGATATCTGTAAAATTAAAGGTTGTCAATGTCTATTCTAAAAGTTCATTTTAAGTTGTTTTGTTTAAACCCTGGAGGCATTTTCCGTAAGAATGTAGTAATGCAGGAATAAGAGACTGCTGCTAGGTGGAGTCGCCACATGTACGTAACCATCTCCGCTCTAATTCATGTAAGAGCTGTCACAACTACATCCTGAAATGGCTCATATCCAGCTATGGCTCAGGGCACTCAGGATCGGCCTGGGGAAATGGACCTTCAGCTGCTATGAAAAACCATTCTGTACACTGTAGGTTCCATATGCCCATTTGGGGAGAATCACGCTCAAAATTTTCCGACTTAGAAATGCATTGTGTAGTGCTGAGGTTTTCAAACCAAAAGCAAGCCCAGTGGTGCTTCTTTTTAACCTGACTTTAATGTTCTTGTAGTATTGAATCCAAGTTCTGTGTAAGTAATGTGTAGATTTCACAAAAGGTGGTGGTACTGTCCACAGGTCACTTGCGTTAGAGTCACGTATCTAGAAGTGTACATCGAGAGCCTCATCCTAGGTCCACTGGTGTAACTCCCAGGGTCCTGGAAAGAGGTATATTTAATGGGCTCCCCAGGCAATTCCTCTGCACAGTAAAGTTAAAAGAATTTTATAATGCAAAGAACCAGAGGTTTGGAGAAAAATGCCTGAGCTCATTTCCACCACAGACACCTGCACCAGCCCCTTAAGCTCTCCTAAGCCCCTAATAACAAACTTTAAAATAATGGAAAAATACCTGCTCATCACAAGGTTACTGAGTCAAATCGGCATACATATGAACTTGCTTGGAAAGGGCAAAGGGCTAGACAAATACTATTCATTCAAAGCATGTAATGAATGTAGTGAATGACTAAAAAAGCCAGTTGCTGGGGAAACACAGATGAGATATAAAAACTTGGGAGACCAACATATAAATAATTCTGTATAATGAAATGAATACAGGGCCATAATAGCAATATTTGTATGAGAAGGGCATGAGCCCACAGAGAAAGATGATTAATTCTGCGCTGATAACCCCCAGAATGATCACAGTTACCGACCCAAATATGAATGAAGCAAGGCATGTTATCAAATAGTATCACCAATAAGCTGATCCTGATCAAATGGGAACCAAAAGAAATATACAAGCTTCAAAAACATTCACATCTTCACACAATTACTAAATAAGTCATAGCCAGATTCCAATCCTGTCTCCATCACACACAAAAATAACCATTTATTATACACCAGGTACCATACTAGAAACTCTGCATTCATTGTTTTGGAAAATCCTCACAATGCTCTCAGGACACTGCTGTGATGTCCTGGTGTATGTGGGAAAATAATTCCAAGCAGTCAGGCGGTCATGGGTGAGCATGAACTCAGTGCAGGTTTGGTTGACTCTGAAGAAATGTGGACTGGGAGCGGTGGCTCACGCCTGTAATTCCAACACTTTGGGAGGCCAAGGCAGGTGGATCACCTGAGGTCAGGAGTTCAAGACCAGCCTGGCCAACATGGTGAAACCCCATCTCTACTAAAAATACAAAAATTAGCTGGGTATGGTGGCAGTTGCCTGTAATCCCAGCTACTCGGGAGGCTGAGGCAGGAGAATCACTCGAACCCAGGAGACGGAAGTTGCAGTGAGCCGAGATTGTGCCACTGCACTCCATCCTGGGTGGCAGAGTGAGACTCTGTCTCAAAAAAAAAAAAAAAAGAGAGACATGTGAATGTGGGGAACACCCACCATTCATTAAAATGTCCACACTCTATGAGCTTGTCTTTAAGGAAATTTTGTTGTGGTCTTTTGGCTGAGGGCTGCAAGACACATCAACCAGAGTTAAAGATCCTTTCTTCAGGCCACCCTGAGAAATATTTTAGGAGATTTTAGAAGCAGCACATGGCCCCACCTCATTTGGTGAGATCTTCATGATTGTTCTTCTGTCTACTGGAATTTCTGATTAATAACAATAATAACAGCTAAAATTTATCCAGCATTTATTCTATGGTAGACATTATGCTAAGATGTCTACATGGATTGCCTCATGAGGTAGGTGCTATCAACCAACCTCATTGTAAGAGATGAAAAAACTGAAGTGCAGCAAAATTAGGAAACTTAACCAGAGCTGGGATTGGAACTTGATCAGCCTAAGTCCACCACTCTGATTCTCTGTCATCTTGGCTTTCTGTTGCTTGCACCTGTGCCCTGCTGTGACTTCATCATATCACAAGGTTCACTGCCATGCGACTATCTCAAGACTCTGGACATAAAATTCTCTAAGTACACATATCAATAAGACTGTAGCTAATAGTCTAGCAAGCAAGTGAGTCTTACAATATTAGTTATGCATGTTGCAGGGATATACATCAAGTTTTCCATCTGATTAATTTTCTGGAATCCTTAGCAGCACCATTATTCTAATCCATCCACACGTGCACTCATCACATGTTGAGTGTCTACTGCGTGCCACATACAGGTGTTAATGAAAAAGCCCGGCCCCTCCCAACCCGGGCTCGGGCTCCCCCTCACCTTCAGCTGTTTGACCTTCTCTTTTCAGCATCTGGACAGCTCCTACATATTTCTTCAGCTGGACTTTGAGCACCTCGTTCTCTCTGCAAGTACAAGAATGTTAAAATATATATATTTAAAAAGTGACAATGTGGACCCACAGGAGGGGGCAGGGGTGGGTGGTGAATCTGTGCAAAGAAAAGCACAATTTGCATCTTATAAATGTTAATCTATTCTCATGGTTTCGAGATCATCATGGGAGAAGGCTGTGTTACCATAGGTATGTTTGCAGAATACCTTCAAGAACTGTTCTTTCATGAGACAGATAAGCACCAATCGGTTCCAGTGTCCACAAATTCAGAACACAGACACCGGCTGTGCTTAGGCCGTTTGAAGCTACCCATCTACCAGGTGCCTATTCAGTGTCAGGAACTCGAGTCTGCTCTCCATTTACAGAAGCATGTACTGACCACTGTGCATTCACCCTGGAGAATGTTCTTAATATTTTTATCAACTGTGACAGGTATTAAACACTTATTATTTGCCAGGCATCATGTCAAGTATAGAATCTCCTTGAATCCTTCCAAGGCACTAACACAACCCTCATTTTACAGCTAAGGAGGCTGAGGCATAAAGAGAAGCAGTTGGACCAAGTCCACATCCACCCCCATGTAAGATGACACTAAGGAACACAGAACCCAGGGTATGACAGGACCCCACCTGCTGAACTCACTCCCCAGGTACACTGGCTGACAACAGAACGTGAGGACCAAGGGGGAAAAACTGCCATTTGTTGAGTATTTAGACTTTACATATGTCTCTATGAACCAAGCATGCATCCATTCATTCATTCATCCATCCGTCATTCAGCGGAAAGATGCTTCATTCAGCAGAAAAATGCACAGTGGCCTGCAGTAATCTCATATTTTACAGGAGAAGAGCTGGACAAATAAGGTTTCTGACCAAAGTCATCAGGAAAACTCACTAGTAAGATCTGAACCCAAGTTTCCCTGCCCCCAAGGCCCACAAGGACTCTTCACCATCTCCTTTGAGATTCAGATTTGGTGTCTGACCAGCTCTACCAGAGGGAGCTGCCTCTTGCACATTTTCTATTTCTGCCCCCACCCCCTACACCTCAGGCCTTGAGCCTAAGAGCCTTTAAATGTGCTAGAGCATTTTTTCTTTCCTTGCAATGAAAAGAGCTGAAGACTGGGTTTTTTCTGTGATTATAAAAATAAAAAATGCTCATTGCAAAATACTCAATCAGAATACATTTAAGAAGAAAAGCAGGCCAGGCGCGGTGGCTCAAGCCTGTAATCCCAGCACTTTGGGAGGCCGAGACGGGCGGATCATGAGGTCAGGAGATCGAGACCATCCTGGCTAACATGGTGAAACCCCGTCTCTACTAAAAAATACAAAAAACTAGCCGGGCGAGGTGGCGGCTGCCTGTAGTCCCAGCTACTCGGGAGGCTGAGGCAGGAGAATGGCGTAAACCCGGGAGGCGGAGCTTGCAGTGAGCTGAGATCCGGCCACTGCACTCCAGCCTGGGCAACAGAGCGAGACTCCGTCTCAAAAAAAAAAAAAGAAGAAGAAAAGCAAAAACATGCTAAGACCCCAACATCTTGAAATAAACTCCATTAACATTTTTATATCCATCCTATTATTTCTCTAGGTGCACACACACATCCTAAACAATTTTAGGGGGATGAAACATCCTTCACAATGCTTTAATTTTTGTGTGAATGTTTGAAGGCTTTTTTTCCCCTGTTTACTGTTCCACTCAACACTTCCCCATGGCAACCAACGGCAAAAACCTAGTATATACCTTTCAGGCCTTCTTCCATGCTCTGACAATCACTACCAACCCAATACACTCGGAGTCTCTATGACAGGATAGTATAAATGTTTCTGAGACTGGGACGTCTCATTTAATAATGCACCACAGTAAGCCTCTCACTCAGTCTATTTACGGATGGAAATAGCACCCACTGCTATAGATACGCCAAACACTGACTTAGTTGAAAAACTTGAGACTGCTCATCGCTGGTGCCGAGTGTCTGTTTTCAATGCATCTGACTACATCCCAGCCCACGACAACAGCACTTTCTTTGTATTTTGCTTCTCTGTGCTGTATTGTGGCAGAAAAAAACATCAAGATCAAACTCAGACACTACCGTAGACTTAGGCATCACCTGAGAACTTGACGTTCGTCTCCGAAGCTCTGGAGAAAGAAAAGCACAAGGGAGCCCCTTAGTTATCCCCTCGTCCCAGATAACGCCTGCCATGGATGCCTCCACGGGTATCTGTACTTTCTCCATCTGTGACATGAGTCTCAAATGTTTGAAACGAAATAACAAGTCCTTAAAATGTTTGTGGGAGAGAAAATCTTCCCCGATGGGGACTGTACAGGATGTTTTTTGTTTTGTTTTGTTTTTGAGATGGAGTCTCACTCTGTCGCCCAGGCTGGAGGGTAGTGGCATGAACTCGGCTCACTGCAACCTTAGCCTCCTGGGTTCAAGCAATTCTCCTGCCTCAGCCTCCCGAGTAGCTGGGACTACAGGCACACAACCACCACGACTGGCTAATTTTTGTATTTTTAGTAGGGATGGGATTTCACCATGTTGGCCAGGCTGGTCTCAAACTCCTGACCTTAAGTGATCCGCCCACCGCAGCCTCCACAAGTGCTGGGATTCCAGGTGTGAGCCACCGCACCCAGTATGTAGAGCATGTTTTCTAGGATTCCTTTAGCCAGAGTCTCACCGCCCAGCCCGGCCTATTCCTAATCTCTACATGTGAATTCAAGTCACATATCTTAAAGTCAGGGAAAGAACGGCATTTATACACATTTCTAAACAATAGTTCATGGAAGAACATTTTCCAAGAGGCCCCATG
This sequence comes from Trachypithecus francoisi, assembly GCF_009764315.1. Lineage (NCBI taxonomy): Eukaryota > Metazoa > Chordata > Mammalia > Primates > Cercopithecidae > Trachypithecus > Trachypithecus francoisi. The sequence continues at coordinate 102,755,242 of NW_022681460.1, forward strand.
ACCAACAGAAGTCATATCAGTGCTTGGAGGTCAGGGCTCCTCTCATTTGCTGCCAGCTGTCAGGCCAATCCTCAGCTTCCCTGTTCTTCTTCAGCTCTGTGGCCAGCACTAAAATGTTTCAGATAGCTGCTTTTCTTCCGGTCTGAAGAAATCTTTTAATACCATGTTCAGATTCCATCTAAAAATCACACCTGGCTGGGTGCAGTGGCTCACATCTGTAATCCCAGCACTCTGGGAGGTCGAGGCAGGTGGATCATCTGAGGCCAAGAGTTTGAGATCAGCCTGGTTAACATGGTTAAATCCTGTCTCTACTGAAAATACAAAAATTAGCTGGGCATGGTGGCATGCGCCTGTAGTCCCAGCTACTCAGGAGGCTGAGGCAGAAGAATCACTTGAACCCGGGAGGCGGAGGCTGCCATGAGCCGAGATCACGCCACTGCACTCCAGCCTCGCGACAGAGCAAGACTCCATCTCAAAAAAAAAAAGAAAAAAAAGTGTTGCCAATGTGGAGTGTGGCAGAGTTGGATATCTGAGATGTTTGCACCTTCCTTGAAATCCCTCCTTGCTAGCTATGAAGTGAGAAGCAGCACAGCACCAAGACTCCCTTACAGGTAAAAGCTGTGCCTCATTCCCAGAGATCCATACATCCATACATGTGTAGTGAGAAATATGCTTTTCTTTTCTTTTTTTTTTTTTTTTTTTGAGACGGAGTCTCGCTCTGTCGCCCAGGCTGGAGTGCAGTGGCCAGATCTCGGCTCACTGCAAGCTCCACCTCCCGGGTTTATGCCATTCTCCTGCCTCAGCCTCCCCAGTAGCTGGGACTACAGGCGCCCGCCACCTCGCCCGGCTAGTTTTTTTATATTTTTTAGTAGAGACGGGGTTTCACCGGGTTAGCCAGGATGGTCTTGATGTCCTGACCTCGTGATCCGCCCGTCTTGGCCTCCCAAAGTGCTAGGATTACAGGCTTGAGCCACCGCGCCCGGCTGGGAAATACGCTTTTCAATCTGCAACACATGAGCACCTGCCTCTGACTAGGGCACTTAATATTCGAGGTGTGGAAGACATGCTCACATTTTATCTACACAGTAACCCTACAAAACAGGTTATTATTATTGCCATTTTTCTTACTGCCTTCATTTTACACATGAAAAAACTGAAGACCAGGAGTGGTGGCTCACGCCACCCACCTGGGAAGGCCAAGGCAGGCCCATCACTTGAGCCCAGGATACCAGCCTGGGCAACATGGTGAAACCCCATCTCTACAAAAGACACAAAGATTAGCTGGGTGTGGTGGCATGCACCTGCAGTCCCATCTACTTGGGAGGCTGAGGCAGGAGGATCGTTTGAGCATGGGAGGTGGAGGTTGCAGTGAACAAAGATCCAGCCTGGGTGACAGAGTAAGACCTTGTCTCAAAAAAAAAAAAAAGGAGGAAAGAAACTGAGGCTCAACGAGGCTAAATGAACTATCCAAAAACTGACAACCAGCAAAGGCAGAGCCACAGTTCACTTCAGCCTCTCCATGTCTATGTTCCTCTCCTCTCTGCCACATACTTGGTGTCTAATTAGATCACCAGCGACACATCATGAGGTTGGTTTTACTGTGCCCATTTTGCAGATGGGAAATTTGAGGCCCAGAGGGTCTAACACACACTCCAACATGGGATTTAAACCCATATCCTTTACCTTTAAAGTCTCCTATTACATCATATACGTTTAGAGAATTAAGTGAACAGGGCAACATTGAAAACGTAAGGCCTAGAAAAATTCCATGACAAAACGTGTGCTCGTCAGCACAGGTCTGCAGAATCTCTTGGGTGGCTGAGACTACTGTGCAGATGTGAACAGGATCCTCCTGACCACCTAGCTTTGCTAAGAGAGGCTAAGGAACTTTCCTCGAGTTATGGAGCTCAAGCTTCTGCTGCCAACCCCCTTAGGCATCTCATAAATGTAAGCAGTTGGTCACAGGTGAGCTTTAGGAAATATGAATCAAGAGCCTCAAGAACTGTAACCTTCTGACCCAGCAACTCCACTTCTAAGAAACTATATTCAGAAAAGAAAGGGAAGTCTCAAAACCATATGCATGAGGATGCTTCGAATATAAAAGAAACTGCTTGCAAATTAATTGTCTGACAATGAAGGAGTGGGTGGAAAGGTTATGGTGCATGCTCCTATAATGGGATGCTATAGGATTGTCAAGGCTATGATAAATAGGTACGTTTATCCCCAGGGATAAATATTATATATATATACTCACACTGATATACCATTAACTGAATGCAACAGAGTATATTTACTCTAACCCCTTATATCTATTTAGATGGATATATTTGCGCTGGAAATGTATAGACCACAATGTTAACAGTGCTCATTTCTAGATGATAAAATTAATTGGAATTTTTTCTTTAATTTTTCAACAATGCACTTTACTAGAGCACTTTTTAAAATGTATTAACAGATTAGAAATACTCACCCCCAGGCCAGGTGCAGTGGCTCACACCTGTAATCCCAGCACTTTGGGAGACCGAGGTGGGTGGATCACCAAAGGTCAGGAGTTTGAGACTAGCCTGGCCAACATGGTGAAACCCCGTCTATACTAAAAATACAAAAATGAGCTGGGCCTGGTGGTGCACGCCTGTAATCCCAGCTGCTCGGGAAGCTGAGGCACAAGAATCACTTGAACCTGGAAGGCAGAGGTTGCACTGAGCCAAGATCACACCACTGCACTCCAGCCTAGCAGACAAAGTGAGATTTCTTCTCAAAAAAAAAAAAAAAAAAAACAAATCCTACAGTAACATCACACCTAATAATGCTAATAACGAAAGGCTGAATATTTTCCCCCAAAGACGGAGAATGAGTCAAGCAATTCTTCCCTCAGCACTCCTATTCAGCACAGTAGGTGCTAGCTGGTGAAATAAGGCCATCCCTATCCAAAAAACATACAGGTTAGAAAGGAAGGACTAAAACTTTCCCTCTTCACAAGTGACATGACCGTCTGCAAAGGAAATCCCAAGAACTGATAAAAATGGTCATAGAATAACCGAGTTTTTCAAGGTCACAGAACACAGGGTCAAATGTAAACATTAACTGTATTTCTATACACTACCAATGAACAATCAGAAGGCAAATTACTTTTAAAAACAATCATGTATAACAGCTCCAAAAGATGAAATACATTCATATAAATCTAACAAAATGTATGCAGGATCTGCGTGCTGAAAACTACAAAATACTAACAAAATAATCAAAGAAGAGCTAAATACCTGGATACACCAGGTTCATGGCTTAGAAGACTCCAAAGAATTAAGACGTCAATTATCCCCATATTGATCTATAAATTTAATGAAAGCCCAATCAAAATCCGAACAGGATTTTTTATAGATATAGACTAGCCAATTATAACATTCATATGGAAAGACAAAGAAACTAAAATAGCCAAAATCATTTTTGAAAAAGCAGCACAAAGCAGGAAGACTCACACTGCCGAATTTTAGAATTTCCTGTAAAGCTACAGCTCTCAAGCCAATGTCATATAGGCAAAATGACAGACACGCACCAATAAGACAGACTGAAGAATCAGAGAATAAACCCATATGCACACAGTCAAGGAATGTGACGAAGGTAGGAAGGTGCTTCTGGGGAAAGGACAGTCTTTTCCACACATGGTTTTGGAATAAAAAGACATTCAGACGCAAAAAAAAAAAAAAAAAAAAAAAAACATTCAACCAATACTCACACCTTATACAAATTATTAATTAAAATTGGACCACAAAAAAATGTAATTTAAAACTATAGGCCGGGCGTGGTGGCTCAAGCCTGTAATCCCAGCACTTTGGGAGGCTGAGACAGGCGGATTACGAGGTCAGGAGTTCGAGACCATCCTGGCTGACACGGTGAAATCCCGTCTCTACTAAAAAATACAAAAAGCTAGCCGGGCGAGGTGGCGGGCGCCTGTAGTCCCAGCTACTCGGGAGGCTGAGGCAGGAGAATGGCGTAAACCCGGGAGGCGGAGCTTGCAGTGAGCTGAGATCCAGCCACTGCACTCCAGCCCGGGTGACAGCGAGACTCGGTCTCAAAAAAAAAAAAAAAACCTATAAGAGGTTTAGAAGAAAGTATCAGAGAAAATCATACCTAACCTGAGTTAGACAAGGAAAAGTTCTTAGATATAATACTAAGCATGATCCAGAGTAGAAAAAGAGTTTAACTGGATTTGCTTTGTGAAAGACTTTTTTTTTTTTTTTTTTTGAAGACAGAATTTCACTCCTGTTGCCCAGGCTGGAGTGCAGTGGCACAATCTCAGCTCACTGCAACCTTCACCTCCTGGGTTCAAGTGATTCTCCTGTCTCAGCCTCTCAAGTAACTGGGATTACCAGCACCCACCATCAGGTCCGGCTAATTTTTTTATTTTCAATAGAGATAGGGTTTTGCCATGTTGATCAGGCTGGTCTCAAAGTCCTGTAATGGAATGTAAGTAACAGAATACTTACTCATCAATAAAAAGGAATGCACTATTGACACATGCAACAACTTGAATGAAACTCCAAAAGCATTTTGCTAAATGTTTTGGGCGCAGTGGCACATGCCTGTAATCGCAGTACTTAGGGCGGCTGAGGCAGGAGGATCACCTGAGCCTAAGAGTTTGAGACTAGCCTGGGCAATAAAGCAAGACCACATCTCTATAAAAAAATTTTGTGGGGCGGGCACAGTGGCTTATGCCTGTAATCCCAACACTTTGGGAGGCCGAGGCAGGTGGATCACCTTAGGTCAGGAGCTCGAGACCAGCCTGGCCAACATGGTGAAACCCCGCCTCTACTAAAAACACAAAAATTAGCTGGGCATGGTGGCAGGTGCCTGTAATCCCAGCTACTTGGGAGGTTAAGGCAGGAAAATCGCTTGAACCTGGGAGGCAGAGGTTGCAGTGAGCCGAGATCGTGCCATTGCACTCCAGCCTGGGTGAAAGTGAGACCTTGTCTCAATAAATAAATAAATAAATAAACAAACAAACAAATAAAATTAACTTAAAAATTAGCTGGGCACGGTGGCATGTGTCTATAGTCCCAGCTTCTCCAGAGGCTGAGGCAGGAGGATCACTTGAGTATAGGAGTTGCAGGCTGCAGTGAGCTATGATCACACCATTGCACTCCAGCCTGGGCAACAGAACAAGACTGCAATTCACAAAAAAATAAATTAAAAAGGTGTTAAGCAGGGGAATGCAGACATGCTATGTGGAAAAGGCAAATGGAGTCAGGGGTGGAAACAGAAGAAGACGGAAGACAGGAGGCCATTACAGTCATCAAGGCAAGAAACAATAGTGGCCAGAACTGAGAGGACCGAAGTGGTAGCCGTGGAGATGGAGACAAGTATTGAAATATTCGCCTGTCCAATTCCAGAAAGCCTTGCCAACTCCCTCCCACTCCCAGCCCCAAACAGGCCTGCTGGCTACCCTGCAGATTTCTTTAAAAGCATGGGAACGAAAGCAAATCATTGAGTAGGTGGCAAGTATCTCTCAAACAGCTTCCAATGACTGCAATAATTAATGTTTCTAAGTCAAAGCAATTATGCCTGCCCCAATGTCAGAGTAAACAACCAGCAACCCCAGACAGCACTACTCAAAGGAAAATTACTCACAACAAAACTAACGAACCTGTTAAGTACATTTGGTAATTCTCAGGCATGAAAACACCACACTAAGATATACCTATGGGAATTATACTTTCCCTAGATGCAAAAAAGCACGCCTCGAGGGGACCTCATGTCTACTGTCCAGCAGGTACTGAGCAGGCATCGACCATAACCACACCCAACTACAAGGAGAAGGTGGCCCAGTGGCCAGGCTATCCAAGACCATGAGGACTACCCCAAAATAGGCACCAATAAAAGGCAGGAAGGGAGGCATAAACTGCCTGGCTTTGTGGTGCTTGCAGCCACTCCTAAATCTTCAAAGGTCAAGTTCACTGCAAAATAAAATAGTCAATGTTGAAAAACCATTTTTCCCTAACTGTACATATTCCTGTTAGTCTCTTCTGACCGCAACTCCAACCCTGCCACCTTTTCTAAGGCATGAGAACTCCTTTAGCCTGAGCCTAACGCGCATTCTTGCACTGCCCTTTACGGAACACGTTTGCCCTCCTACACTCGAGTAATTGTCACCATGACAATGGTGCTAGTAGCTCCCACTTGTCCAGCACTGAGTGGGGGAGGAGAGAAGGGTAGAGGGGTAAGCAAAGCTTTTTAGATGCCTGCAGACTGAGATACCTACAGAGGAGGTAAGTCATGCTCCTGGCAAGAGAAGCTGACGAGTGGCAGAGCTGGAATTCACACTCAAGACAGTGCAACTCCAGAGTGAAAACTGGACCAGTCCTCTACACCAGGGGTCCTCCATCACTGTGGCTGTCAGGAACCGGGCCGCACAGCCGGAGGTGACTGAGCAGTGACCAAGCGGTGAGCAAGCAGTGAGCAAGCATTACCACCTCAGCTCTCCCTCCTGTCAGATCAGCGGCAGCCTTAGATTCTCATGGGAGCACGAACCCTACTGTGAACTGGGCATGCAAGATCTAGGTTGCACACTCCCTATGAAAATCTAATGTCTGGGCCGGGCGCGGTGGCTCAAGCCTGTAATCCCAGCACTTTGGGAGGCCGAGACGGGTGGATCACAAGGTCAGGAGATCGAGACCATCCTGGATAACACGGTGAAACCCCGTCTCTACTAAAAAATACAAAAAACTAGCCGGGCGTGGTGGCGGGCGCCTATAGTCCCAGCTACTCGGGAGGCTGAGGCAGGAGAATGGCGTGAACCCGGGAGGCGGAGCTTGCAGTGAGCTGAGATCCGGCCACTGCACTCCAGCCTGGGCGACAGAGCGAGACTCCGTCTCAAAAAAAAAAAAAAGAAAAAAAGAAAATCTAATGTCTGATGATCTGAGGTGGAACCATTGTATTCCAAAACCATTCCACCACCCCGTCCCCAATGAAAAAACTGTCTTCCATGAAACCAGTCCCTGGTGCCAAAAAGGTTGGGGACCACTGCTCTACACCATTTTTGTGAAACAATCAATCCTAAGAGGGCTTTAGGAATAACCCAGTCACCCAGCACCTCTGACACTGAGGGCATCAGGGCAAGAGGGAAAGCAAAAGACACCTTCCAGAGTATCTTCCCCCAGCGTCATCTTGGAAAGGCGGCTCCCAGGTTCTACCCAGGCTGCTGCCCCGCTACCCAATACACCGGGCTCTCTAAGCTAGACCCGACCCCCTCCCCTCCTCTTGCAGTTGTCAGGGCTCCCAGAGTAGCTGAGACAATCACCTAATATAGCCCCCCACCTCCACTCTGGGATTTGGCCAATCATAGCTCTTCCGTGTTGCCCATACCAGCCAAGCTCTTTCTACCACGTTTGTCTTGGCTAAGGTTGATTTGATTCTCTATCTGCAACTTTCCCATCTGCCCCAAGTTCCTGCTGAACAGCTACAAATTTTGCAAGTGTCTCCTCCAAGGCCCTCTTCTCTCTGAAGTCCTTCCTGCCAACCCAGCCTCCACCACATGGAGCTTGTGACAGCTCCTTCCTCCGCCCCTAGCATATTCTAGACAAGCTTCTCTCTTAACAAGTTTCATACTTTATTTTTTATTTATTTATTTATTTTTTGAGACGGAGTCTCGCTCTGTCACCCAGACTGGAGAGCAGTGGCCGGATCTCAGCTCACTGAAAACTCTGCCTCCTGGGTTCACGCCATTCTCCTGCCTCAACTTCCCAAATAGCTGGGACTACAGGCGCCCGCCACCGCGCCCGGCTAACTTATTTATTTATTTATTTATTTTGTAATTTGAGACGGGGTTTCACCGTGTTAGCCAGGATGGTCTTGATCTCCTGACCTCGTGATCCGCCCACCTTGGCCCCCCAGTGCTGGGATTACAGGCGTGAGCCACCGTGCATGGCCAAGTCTTACACTTTAATACCCCTGGCCTGTGCTCATCTTCCCCTATCTAGAGTATGAGATCCTTGAGGACAGTGGCCGTGCCTTATTTCTCTCTGTACCATGAAATACTGCCCTCGTCCATAAGGAAATGGAGGCTCAATGTGGTTAGTGACCGGCCAAGGTCAATCAGGAGTGGAAGTGGAATTGACATCGGGGTAACTCCAAAGCCTCTACCCTCCAGCGCTAGGCCAGGGTCCTTCCAGATGTGGTCAGAGGATGGACGATCTCTATAATGAAGGGAGCAGAGGAGCTTCTCCAGAAAGCAAATCTCCCCATAACCCTGCCTTTCCATTCCCAAGCAGTTCAGCCCAAAGCGATTAGATGCTAGTTAACTTACAAGGGGGTAGATCAATAATTAAATATATTACAGACAACTGGAGCCAGGTTTCTTGTTATTTGAGAAGAGAATAACAAATACATCAAGTCAGAAAGTGAGAAATCAATGGGGATGTTGGACTGGGATTGAAGATATCAGTGCGAACTCACAGGCCCATTTCAAAAGAACACAGAAGCCAGCTCATAAGAATTCCCACTGATAAATGGGATGGATGGCACGGACTCAGCTTATAATCCATTACTATCACTGTTTTGACACTTGGATGCTCTGAGACAATCCAGGCATCAAAACAGTGATAGTAATGGATGATACGCTGAATAAAATAGAAACTGATGAATCCAAAATTAATTAATGGAAAATTTAATGCATAATAGGATATTTAGAGCTCAAAAATCTCCCTACAAAATATGTATTAATTGCAAAGGGGAATCTCCACAGTGAAGGAGCATAACACATGTCATTTGAATCAGAGGATCAAAGTTAACATCAGGAATGGAACAAACACAAATGAAAACCATGCACCACCTGCCAGGATGCATTAAAAAGATGCATCGCCTGTGTAACATTCCTACAGATGCATAAACTCTATCTCATCAGAAGAAAACACCAAGCGAACCAAAGGCACAGATATTCTGCACAATAAACTGGCCTATCGTCTTCAAGAATGGCAAGGTCATGAAAGTCAAGAAAAGAGACAATTGTTCTAACCCGAAGAGACATGAAAATTCCATGCAATGTGTCATTCTGGACTCAATCATTTTGCAAGAAAAGACACTGCTGGGACTACTGGTTAAAGCTGAGCATAATGTAAAGATGAGACAGCAGAAATGTGTCGATGTTAATTTTCTAATTCTGATTGTTATACTGTTATTACAAAGGAGAATGTTTTGCTTGTGAAACACATTAACAGATTCAGGGGTGAAAAAGTAAAAAGCAGATTCCCAGGCCCCTCTCTGTAATCACCCTCTTGGGGTGAAGCCTGGAATCTGTATTTTGGCAAGCCTCCAAGACACTTCTGGGCCACTCTGGCACCTGGGAGCCACTCCCTGCCATATGCCCTCCTGCCGTATCACAATCATAACAATTACTGCTCATAACCCTGTTCAGAAAACAGTGGTACCTCCCACGTACAAGAAGTCTGGGTAACTTTCCCTTTCCTTCCAGTTTTTTCTAATAAGACAGGGCAAGGGCTGCCAGGGGACTCAAATTCCAGGATATCTGCATTCCTCCTTGGCTGTTCTCTGGATGAAGCTGTGTGGCATCTCATCTCTGCCAGCTGGAGGGGGTGGAGAATGGAGCTGTAAAAAGCTTGTCTGATTTTTACTGCTCTCTCCCCCGTTACCATCATTGCACTATTTATTTTATAAACCCCATCTCATTAGCCACCTGGTAAATCCCACTCAGAATGGCACACTGGCCCCTGCATTGCACATCCAGAGCCAGAGAAACAGCCCAAACAAGCCGTCACTCAAGAAGGTAATTAATTACAGATGACACACACCCAAAATATCCTGAGTGCAATGGGAAAATCACAGGGTTCCAAACTTAATAGCCGGAATCATACTTGTCAGTCCCTCACTCATAACTTACATAAGTTACTCCCCTGGCACAAAGAAGGCAGCTCACTTCAGCCCTTTGCGCCATGAAAAACTGTTTGTTTGGAGGTCAGACAGCCCTGATGGGAATGCTTGCTCTGCCTCTGTGTGACCTTGGGCAAGTCGCTTAACCTCTCTGAGCCCCAGTTCAGCATTTATAAAATGGGATGATGAAAGTACCTACCTTCAGAAACTACAGAGAATTAAAATAAGTATGTGTGTGTATAAATACGTGTAAAGTGTCTGGCATATGGTAAGTATTAAATACATGTTAGTGCTTATTAATTCATTGTCATCATCATCGTTACTCATAAATTGCAAACCAGGGCTCTAGTGTCTTTATATTCCAAATCAAGGAGGCCTATTTTCTCCTAGGGAGTGAGGACTAGGGAAACACTTGGAATAATGCTCAAATTATCACCTGGACATATTTCCAGGTCAGGCATCAAATGACTGAGTCCTCTTCCCCAGCTCATCCCTAGCTAACTCCTAGGGCATGGTGGATTCAACCTCACCCCTTCAGAAAATAATTATCCGATTTCCCTCAGCCGCATCAGGTCCCTCGCGGGATGTGGCATCTCCCACAATAATGGGAAGGTGAGGGAGCCTCTCACAGACTGAACTGGGCTTCCATGGAAGCCAATGTGGAATACCCTAAGGTATCGCCAGTGTGACCACTCACCTTTTGGAGGAGTGAATGCAGGAGTACCACTGCATGGAGAGGTAAATAAACACAAGTCTGGCAACCCAAATAAACACCCTCAAAAAAAGGGGGCTGGAGGGGGAGAATAGGCAAGAGAAACTACTATGAAATAGAAAATTGTTTCCCGACAGGCCCCAAGAAGGATACGGAGCAGCAGATGGCGAGAACACAACTGGGAACCTATTCCGCATTTTTTTTTTTTTTTTTTTTTTAACAGAGTCTCGCTCTGTCACCCCGGCTGAAGTGCAATGGCGCGCTCTCGGCTCACAGCAACCTCCGCCTCCTGGGTTCAAACGATTCTCCTGTCTCAGCCTCCCAAGTAGCTGGGATTACAGGCATGCATACCCGGCTAATTCTGTAGTTTTAGTAGAGACGGAGTTTCGCCACGTTGGCCAGGCTGAAACTCCTGGCCTCAGGCGATCTACCCACCTTGGCCTCCCAAAGTGCTGGGATTCCAGGCATGAGCCACCGCGCTCGGCTCTATAACAGATCTTTCAGAGTCCCAGGCACAGAGGGGCAGGGCAGGTAACAGAAGATTGAAGCATGCCAGGGGACATACACAGGGGCATCTTGTGAGTGGTGGCGGCCATGGCAAAGTAGAGAATGTGTGCCCATTGTCCAGGACTCGAAACCAGGCAGACGGGAATATGGCCCTGTGTGGCCAGATCTTCCAACTCTTCAAGAGCAGCTGGAAGTCTGGATTCCTCTGGGACCCATCAGGGCTTGAACCAGTGATTGACTCATTTTTCAAACATCTCACGTGCCAAACAAAACACAGCTGGGAGCCACCATGGGCCCCGGCCACGCAGTGCTACATCGCTCTCGACTTTGACCTCTTCGCATTGAGTCTTGCCATCTGTGAGACCAGAAGTCTACTTGCTATAGTGTCTCTTTATTAGGCCAAAAGGAGATGGATTAAAAGCCCTGAGTTCCTGTCAAAAACACATATTCTGAATCTAATCATGAGGAAACAGCTGACAGACCCCAATTGAGGGATGTTCTACCAAACAACTGGCCAGAAGAGGGACCCCCAAGAAAAGTCAAGGTCATGAAAGATAACGAGGCTGTGGAGGGATTCCAGATTAAAGAGACAGGACCCTTCGGTACAATGCCTAATCCTGGACCAGATCCCAGCTCAGTCCGAGACTAGCCATGAAAGGTGGAATTGGCCCCATTGGTGAAATAGGAATCCAGACTAAATATCACATCATAATACTCCACCGGTGTTATACCTCTTGCGTTTTATCATCACACTGCAGTCATGTAAGAAGAAATCCTTGTTCTTAGCAAATTATGTACTTGAGTATTTAGGGGTAAATGGTCATGATGTTTGCAACTAATTCTTAAATGGATCAGGAAAAAAGTTCGTATGGATACACAGAGATATAGATACAGATAAATCTATCTCAAACAGAGCAAAATATTAATAACTAGTCACTCTGCAGGAAGAGCACACATGGGAGTTCTTTTTTTGTTCCTGCAATTCTTGAGCAAATCTCAGATTACTTCAAACTAAAGATTTTTTAAAAAAGAAATTCCTCTAGAAATGAGGAGCTCCCAACAACAAACATATATATATATATGGATTTATAATAATGGCCCATGCAGTAACGGTTAAAAGGGTTAACTGAATAGCTCATAACTGGTACTATAAAGCCAAGAAAATTTGTTTGGTCAATATAAATAGAGCATATTAAATATCAAATTGTATCTGGGAATAACAAGGCCCACCTACTTTTATTCCTCTTATAAGTACTGGGGTTTTGAGGGGTGCAGTTCACCTGTCTCCTCCGGGACAATTCCAGCAGACGCACTGACAGAACCTAGGAAACACTTCAAGTGACATTTGGGAACAAGGAGGTACAATCGCTGTTATCTTGCAACTTGCATCTGACCTCAAAGGAGTCCCTTTCCTACAATGCAGAGGCATGGCCTCTGGGAATTGCAACTGCTGTGCAGCTGTTGTTCCCAATAACGGCTGGAGAGTGAGATGTCCTGCATCCGAATACCAAGCTGAAAACTCAATTTGGCTCTTGCACAAGTCACAATAGTCTCGTCAAATCTCGGCCTCTTGAGACTACAGGCAGAAACACGGACTGCGAATGCAGCAAGGATAAAAACATAACAACAGAATACAACGATGCAGGCCATGCAGCAGAGAGAGAGAGAGAGAAAGGTGGGTGAAGGAGGGGGATCATCACCACCTACCCAACAGGAGAACCACACCCCACTGGCCTGGCTGGCTGAAACACGTGTTTGCAGGACGAGCAGGAGGAAGACAGACAGGAGAGAGGGAAAGAAGGTGGTTCTTAAATTTGGTACAAATAATTAAAAATCAGGACATTTCCCTTAAAGATCTAGGTTTCTCTTGAAAAAGCCAAGTGTTCGACCAAAGGGGCCTGGGCACCCTCAGAGCAACCGGGGCTGGTACTAAGGACCTGATGCCCCTTTAGACCAGCCAAGTACTCTCCACTTCCCCCAAAGATCCCTCCCCACTCCCTAGTCTCTCACATGGGGCTGATTTATTTACTTCTGTTATCTACCTGGCGCCTGTAGGAATTCCAGTTTGAGACCCCCTACGGCATATGAACTCTGGGAGTCCTACAAATTCCACAGGCAGCTGTGGACTGGGAATTTCAAAGCAAGGTATAAAAATTAGGTGACCACAGGATTCTAAGTCCAGGTTCATACAAACAGCCTTTCCTATGGCAGCTGACGGTTTGGCAACCACAGCAAAACTGCCATTGGCTCCCTCAAACACACACTTGCCCTTGACACAAACCAGTCCCAAAGGATCTAGCCAAATAAACCACATTTCTGAGGAAACATAATGATTTTCCCCTTGACAGCTAATGCCTGCAAGAGTTGATACAGCAAAAGGAAAACAAGACTCCCTCAAGCTGTCTGTCACTGCTGCTAGTCTACGCTTGAGTAAAACATGTTTCTGCTGTGTTCCATTCCAGCCCATGCCTTGCGGATGAATTATGGAAGAACTACAGAAGGCATTTCTAGGGACTGTCTGTTCTCTGGCCTCCAGGCTCCCAGCTCAAAACTCAAGAGAGCCAAGACAATGTACCTGGAAGCCTCTTAAGATGGCTTTTTACAGGTCAGTGCCCAAGCATGAAAGGATTCTGTGGTTTCCAGGAAGCTAACAAGGCACGGGGAGCTTGAAGACCCCGAGGGAACTGGATGCCATTTGTTTACAAGGTAAATCGGAACTCTTGGGAATAAGGCTACCAGCAGGAGGCTCTAGGAGATCTGAACCTCTATTGATTTTATTTGTAACAAGGCTGTTCCTCAGCCATGACCTGAAAACCAACAACTCTGGGCCTGCCTAGTTTCTACAGCCCAACATTCAGCACAATGCCTGGCACGCAATTCAGCCTCAAGGACTGTCTGATGACATCCAAACTGAAGCTAACATACAAACCTTGTTTGGATCCTGATTTGGGAGGAAATGGCTATAAAAGACACTTTAGGAACAATTAGGGAACCGTGAATATGAACCGTATGTTAGATACTGTGGAATTACTGTCCTTTTTCTCCAGCATAATACTGTGACAGAAAAGGAGTTCCGATCCAGACCCCAAGAGGGAGTTCTTGGATCTCACGCAAGAACGAACTTAGGGCGAGTCCGTAAAGTGAAAGCAAGTTTATTAAGAAAGTAGAGGAATAAGAGAATGGCTCCTCCATAGACAGAGCAGCCCCGAGGGCTGCTGGTAGCCCAGTGTCATGGTTATTTCTTGATAACTTGCTAAACACAGGGTGCGTATCCCCTTTTAGACCATACAGGGTGACTTCTCGATGCTGTCATGGCATTTGTAAACTGTCATGGCACTGGTGGACTGTCACATAGCAGTGAGGATGACCACAGGTGACTCTCATCGCCATTATGGTTTTGGTGGGATTCAGCCGGCTTCTTTACTGCAAACTGTTCTATCCGTAAGGTCTTTACGACCTGTATCTTGGACCGACCTCCTATCTCATCCAGGGACTGAGAATGCCTAACCATCTGGGAATACAGTCGAGTAGTTTCAGCCTCATTCTATCCAGCCCCTATTCAAGATGGAGTTGCTCTGGTTCAAATGCCTCTGACATTACTACGGGGTAATGCAGGAGAATGTCCTTGTTCTTAGGAGAGAAGTCCGAAGAGTTCTCCTGCATTTGCATCACTGCAAAGAGTGATGTGCATCAACTTTCACATCACTTAGAAAAAGTATATTTACATACACACATACATATCTATACACAATATGCATCTCTGTATGTTTGTGTTTATTCATTTGTTTACTTAGAAAAACAGTGAGAAATGTGCAAAAAAAGTTGGTTAATCTAGGTGGAGGGTAGGTATATCCAAGTTTATAGTACCAGGACTTTCCAGCAGGTTTGAAATTTTTCAAAATACAAAGGAAATTAAAAAAAAAAAACGAAGTATTTGGCTAGGTGCCATGGCTCATACCTGTAATCTCAGCACTTTGGGAGGCTCAGGCAGGAGGACCGCTTGAGCCCAGGAGTTCAAGACCAGCCTGAGCAGCATAGGGAGACTCCGCCTCTAAAAAAATATTTAAAAATTAGCCCAATGTGGTGGCACACGCCTGCACTCCCAGTTACTTGGGAGTCTGAGGTAGGAGGACTGCTTGGTCCCAGGAGGCTGTGGCTGCAGTGAGCTATGATCTACTGCACTCCAATCTGGCTGACCCTGTCTCTACCCCCAACCAGAAAAAAAGAAAGAAAAAAATAAACGTTTGATGAATAAATAAATCCATATGTAAGGCCCATGATGTCCTTTTTTTTTTTTTTTTTTTTTTTTTTTGAGACAGAGTCTCGCTCTGTCGCCCAGGTTGGAGTGCAATGGTGCGATCTCGGGTCACTGCAACCTCTGCCTCCCAGATTCAAGCGAGTCTCCTGCCTCAGCCTTCTGAGTAGCTGGAATTACAGGTGCCTACACCTGGCTAACTTTTTTTGCATTTTTAGTAGAGATGGAGTTTCACCATGTTGGTCAGGCTGGTCTCAAACTCCTGACCTCAAGTGATCCACCTGCCTCGGCCTCCTGAAGTGCTGGGATTACAGGTATGAACCACTGCACCAGGCCTCACGATGACATTTCTATGTCCTATTGAGGGTAAACAGATGAAACTCAGGCTAGAGGTAACTGGTTGGGGGTAGTATGGAGCTCCTGCCACTTCAGCACTATCCTGAGTGCTGAAGGAATCACTATCTCAGCCCTCCCAAGAGCCAACTGCAGCATCCTAGCTGGGAAGCTCTGCTCCGAATGAGCAAGCGTTAGCAGCCATCAGAGTAATTACTTTTGTGAAGCGGAATGAGCTCTAATCCACTGTAATCAATTGGCCTATTACCAGCTGCCTGTTCGCCTTCAGTTTCACCCTTGCTGGCAGCTTCCTTCCTTTGTGCTTTGTCCGGTGGGATTATTATTAAAGAGGGATTTATTAGTATTATTTTAAATGACTGTTTAGAAAAGGATTCTGGAAAGACGACAGTGACAGCAGCATAATTTTTTAATCTCTCAAAATCCCCATAAAAAAACTAGGCCGGGTACAGTGGCGCACACCTGTTATCCCAGCACGTTGGGAGGCCAAAGCAGGCAGGTCACCTGACGTCAGGAGTTCAAGACCAGTCTGATCAACATGGCAAAACCTCTTCTCCACTAAAAATACAAAAAAATTAGCCGGGCATGGTGGCGCATGCCTGTAGTCCTAGCTACTTAGGATGGTGAGGCAGGAGAATCGCTTGAACTCCAGAGGCACAGGTTGCAGTCAGCCAAGATCACGCCACTGCACTTCAGCCTGGGCGACAAAGTGAGATTCTGCCTCCCAAAAAAAAAGAAAAAAAAAGCAAAAGCCCACAGACAGCATTTATAACAAAGCTAGGTGACAAGGTAGCCCCATAAACCCCAAAATACAAGCAGGCAAGGATAAAGTCCCAGTCACAAGGCCTACATGGTATTTGCATAGAACACAGAGGCAAGTGACAGATCTGATGAAAAGCCCTGAGAAGGATCCCCCCAATCACCGACAGGTCCCCCAAATCACCAGCAGCTCCCCCCGCCCCTGCAAATCACCAACAGGTGCTCCCTGGAAGGAAAGTGAAAGGAAAAGAAATCTTGGGGCCCCCAAATCATTAAGCTAAAGGGAAAAGTGAAGCTGGGAACTGCTTAGGGCCAACCTGCCTCCCATTCTATTCAAAGTCACCCCTCTATTCATTGAGCTGAACGCATATCTGATTGCCTTCTTTGGAGAGGCTAATCAGAAACTCAAAAGAATGCAACTATTTGTCTCTCACCTAGGAACCTGGAAGCCCCACTTCGAGCTGTGCCGCCTTCCAGATTGAACCACTGTTCATCTCACATATGTTGATTGATGTCTCGTGTCTCCCTAGAATGTATAAAACCCAACTGCGCTCTGACCACCTCGGGCACATGTCCTCAGAACCTCCTGAGGCTGTGTCATGGGCACGAACCCTCAACCTTAGCAAAATAAACTTTCTAAATTAACTGAGGCCTGTCTCAGATATTCCGGGTTTATAAAAGCATGGTGGGCCACATTGAGAAGTGCAGTAAAGCCAGGAGATTTTTCCTCTCCCCTAGCAGATGACCGCAAGGAGATCCACAGTAACCCAGGCCCACCTCCACTGACCTCCCAAAGTGCTAGGATTACAGGTGTGAGCGACTGTGCCCGGCCCTCACATGCCAATAGTTTCATCTATTCTCAGCAATCATATTGTTGTAGTCGTGTTATTCTAAAACTTTATAGATATCTACACACAGGAATATATATATATACTCACACATAGACACACAAACATAATTTTAAAATACCTCATCATGAAAATTTCCCATTCAAACACAGTATTATAGGGTTATTTATTTACACTCTTTTATATATTTAACCCATATACAAAGCATCTCAGGGATACATGGGATAATACACTTGGAATGATCCATAATAACTCAGTTGCTTTCTAGCACAATAGAGACATAATAGCCTCAGAAAAAATAACACACTGTTACGAGCAGAGCAGGAACTCCAGAGAAGCTCATGTATCATCTAGTCAAATATGCTCCTTCCAAGTCACACCTGCACAACTGTACAGAGAAAAGAAAATACTGCTCAAGTCAGAAAACTACACACAGTCTGATACTTTGCATGCCGAAGACAGGCAATCACCACTAAGAGCATCGCCCATGCACGATCATGGAGAGGCCTGGACCATACCCTGGAAGGTCCTGCTTTGACTCATCTCTGATCTCCTAAACAAAAAGTCAGAAGGCCTATCAGGCAAGTTTCCCAATTGTTGGGAGTTCCATGTTTTTTCCAGGACCGTGATGGAACATTCGGGACATCTGGCCCCTTGTGTCCTGGGTTGACTCAACAGATGACGAAAGCCAGGCTGGTTTTGTGAAATCTGGGGACATCTGGGTGCTGTCCTGACTGAGGGTTGCATTCCATGGAACAGAGAGCAATACGTCTCTAGCATCACACTCCAATGAGCATGACTTAAACCTCCCACCTCTTCTGGCTGCTAACAGTTTACATGCCTCTCCCGGCACCGGCACCCTTCCAACATAACAGCCACCCCCAGATCATAGCAAATGGAAGGAACCTGAGCAAGGGAGCCCAGAGGAACCCATCAGCCCCTGCCCTGGGCCCTGCAACCACGAGATGCTCATCCTGCCAGGGTCCCTGTACGTCTTGTCCCCTTGAGCCTGCAGCATCTGTAACCTCCAGTCTGGCATTTCCTGCCCTGGCTCCCTCCCCCATGCCCAGTGACTACTGATCATATGAAAACTGAGATGACACAGAGCCTTTACCCACAACGCCCAACACAGTGAGGACAACGAAGTCTAAGACCAAGTAGACTATGGGTTATCACTAGCCAGCTAACCATCTCTGCACCATAGCTGGAGAAAAGCTAGACAAAAAACAGATGCCAAAAAACTATCACCTCTAGGCACATAGTATTCTCCCAACAAGAACCTAAGCTCCATGAGGCCAGGGGGAATTTCATCTGATTGTCAGACTACTGTCTCCCCAGTGTTTAGACCAGCACCCTGCCCACAGCAGGCACTTGGCAAATACTGACTGATTGAAGGTAAGACGGTTACAGACAAAGCACTAGATACAGAATTCATTCACTCATTTTAAAAGACTGGAAAAAAATAATTGCATCCTGTTAATATAAAAAAACCACTGAACTGCATAGGTGGGTGAGTAAATTGTAAGAGATGTAAATCCCATCTGAATACAGCTATTAAGAAATTAACAGTAATTAAGCATCTATTATATACCAGGCATTGAGACAAGCACTGCAGCTGTGAGAGAATATGACAAGATCTGCTTGTGAAGATGGTAGGTGTAACTTTCACTAAGACCTACAGAGATAAATACGCACACGTAGGGAGGAACACCACAGGGGGGTCATGAGGACCTAGTCACATCTCGATAATTAAAATGGAGCCATAAAAATCATGTAACTGGCATCACATACAAGAATGTTAATGATCCAGCCCAATTCCACTCTCCTCCTCCTACTTTACAGCTAAGTAAACTGAGGCTGAGTAGGAAAGCAGCTAGACACACCCGACAGAAAAGTAAAACTCAGATAAAAATCACCCATAAGGCAGGAAGATTGCTTGAGGCCAGAAGCTGGAGGCTACAGTGAGCTATGATGGTGTCATTGCACTCCAGCCTGGGCAACAGAACAAGACCCTGTCTTAAAAAAAAAAGTTATTGGGACACACTGGCAGAGAGAAGACTGTGTGAGGACTGGGGGTAAAAGGCAGCCATCTACAAATCAAGGAGAGAGGCCTCAGGAGAAACCAACTCTGCCAACACCTCGATCTTAGACTTGCAGCCCCCAGAACTGTGAGAAAAACATTTCTGGGGTTTCAACTGCCTGGTTTGTGGCATTTTGTTATGGCAGCCCGGGCAGACTGATAGACATTAGTGATGTCTCTTCTTCCAGCTTTTGACAGGTGCAAGTTCAAATCTTGGCTCTGCTGCTTAGCAGCTCCGGTCTTTACACAAGCTGATAACCCTTCTGTGCCCCAGTTTCCATTTATGTGAAATGGGAATAGTGAATGTTCCAGAAACTACGTCTAGTCAGTCCTCAGTATCTGTGGGTTTTATATCTGTAGATTCAATCAACTGTGGTTGAAAATATTCAGGAAGAACATACAAAATATCAACACCAAAAGAGAAAACAATACAAATACAAAATAGTATACCAATTATTCATATAGTATTTGCATTATAATAGGTATTATAAGTAATCTAGAGATGATTTAAAATCTACCAGAGGATGTGTTTAGGCTATTTACAAATACTGTGCCACTTCACACAAGGGACTTGAGCACCCTTGGATTGTAGTATCCGAGGTGGATCCTGGAGCCAATACCCCATGATACCAAAGGATGTGTCCGTGTGTTGTTTTAGTGTGAATTGTGAAAGATATTGGCTACATCTGAGTGTTACTATCAAATGTTGATTCTCATTTGTTCTCAGTGATTTAAATTCAACAACCTGAGGATACACATTTCACTAGGTTTATGACTGAGACAATGTGGTATGGGGGAAAATTTGCAGGTCCTGGGGTCGGGCTGTTAAGGGTTTTTTTTTTTGTTTCTGTTTTTTGTTTGTTTGGTTTTCTGTTTTGTTTTGTTTGAGATGGAGTCTTGCTCTGTTGCCCAGGCTGGAGTGCAGTGGCGCAATCTCGGCTCACTGGAAGCTCCACTTCCCGGGTTCACTCCATTCTCCTGCTTCAGCCTCCCGAGTAGCTGGGACTACAGGCGCCTGCCACCACGCCCAGCTAATTTTTGTATTTCAAGTAAAGACGGGATTTTATCTTGTTAGCCAGGATGGTCTCGATCTCCTGACCTCGTCATCCGCCCGCCTCAGCCTCCCAAAGTGCTGGGATTACAGATGTGAGCCACCGCGCCCAGCCTGTTTTTTTGTTTTCTGAGATGGAGTCTTGCTTTGTCATCCAGGCTGGAGTGCAGTGGCTCAATCATAGCTTACTGTAGCTTGCAGCTCCTGGGATCAAGCAATCCTCCTACCTCAGCCTCCTGAATAGCAGGTACACACCACTACACTCGGTGAATCATTTTACTTTTTGTAGAGACATGCTCTCCCTGTGTTTTCTGGGCTAGTCTCAAACTCCAAGAGATCCTCAAGTGATCCTCCTGCCTCAGCCTCCCAAAGTGCTGCGATTACAGGTGTGAGCTATTATACCACACCTGACCTCCCCTCTTCTTATAAGGGTGTTGGTCCTATCATATTACAGCCCCATACTTTTTTTTTTTTTTTTTTGAGATACAGTCTTGCTGTGTCACCCAGGCTGCAGTGCAGGGTTACCATCTCGGATCACTGCAACCTCTGCCTCCCAGGTTCAAGAGATTCTCATGCCTCTGCCTCTCAAGTAGCTGGGACTACAGGTATGTGCCACCATGCCTGGCTAATTTTGTTTGTTTGTTTGTTTGTTTTGTATTTTTAGTAGAGATGGGGTTTCATCTATTTGGCCAGGCTGGTCTCAAACTCCTGACCTCAAGTGATCCACCTGCCATGGTTTCCCAAAGGCGTGAGCCACCATGCCCGGCCTGCCCCTCACTTATGACCTCACTTCACTTCAATTAAATTCTTAAAAGCCCTATCTCCAAACACAATCACATTGGGAGTTAGGGCATAACATGTATATTTGGGGGATAGGAGGAAATAATTCACTCCATGACAAACAGTGACCCACTTCTGGCCAGGGGCCAAATTTGCCTGCTGCAAATGTATAAATAGAGGAAGTTTATAAAAATGCAATCTAATAATAGATCAGTAAAAATGTAGATAATCTCTGAACATTAACCCTAAAAACAGAATAATCCCCAAATAATTATTCCCAAGTCAATTAGAAATCACCTAAGCAGTAAATGAAATGTAATTAGCATTGCTTGTGAGACTTCTCAGAAGAGGACACTAAGCTGTTTACTAACCCTCCTATCTCGGGGACAAGAGAATTTTTTTTTTTTTTTTTAATAGTAACAACACTTCCCATTTACAAGACCATTTTTCTTCCCCCTAAAAATCCAAAGAGCAAAAACGCCAAACATAAAATCTCCTTCAACATGCTGTTTATTACTAAGAGGAGGGGAGAGTTTAGCAACTTTCAAACAAGCCACGCAGCACACATCCCACATCCATGTCATTTGATAAACTTCTAATCTTTTTATTGTTCATCATTTATAAAGCACCAACAGCATTATCACATGGAAAATAAACCTATTCCCTTGAACGAGCTTTGAGAATTCTTTTGTGCTGGCTCAAATGCTGCCTTGAAAGCTGGTGAACACCACAAGAGGTTGGTTCGTCTGTCACTGTTAATTTCTCTTCCAGCCCAGCTTGGGTCAACAAAGGAGCTAATGCTGCTGCAGAGTTGTCCGAAATCCCGTGATAAATCTCCCTACCTCCCATCTGCCCGGAGTTCACACAGGCAGCAAAAGCTAGATTCTCTCGCCCTTTCCTTTGGGCAGAGGTCGAGGCTGAAAATCGCAAACGATGTATCTTGCCAAGATGGGACTGTTGTCTTCTTGCCCTGAGTTTCTGCAGTCAAAGAGGTCACCAGGCTAACTGTGTACCCACCACCTGCTCTCTTGATGAGTTTCACTCCACCAAACCTCCCACATCATAATTCCTGCAGCTCAGAAGCACGGGGGAGATGCTCTAGCTACCTCCCAGGAGACACTGCTCTGTACCACTAGTGCACCAGGGAAGCATCTTTCTGCCCTCTGGAGAGGGAGTTAACAGGAACTTGCAGTTCCCAATAATGACCTTGGGTTATTCAGACTTGCTTCTGTAGAACCACTAATAAGAAGCAGAGGGGGCCGGGGGCAGTGGCTCACGCCCGTAATCCCAACACTTTCGGAGGCCAAGGTTGGGAGGACCACCTAAGGTCAAGAGCTTGAGACCAGCCTGGCCAATATGGTGAAACCCCATCTCTACTAAAATTACACAAATTAGCCCAGCATGGTGGGGCATACTTGTAATCCCAGTTACTTAGGAGGCTGAGGCAGGAGAATCACTTGAACCCGGGAGGCAGAGTGAGCTGAAATCGCACCACTGCACTTCAGTCTGGGCAACAGAGCGAGACAGTGTCTCTAAATAAATAAATAAATAAATAAGAAGCAGAGGGGCAGCAGCACCCATCCAAAAGTCAAGGGGATCAAACTGCATTAAGTTATAAGCAAGGAAACATCTCTGCAGGCATCTCAGAGGTTGGAAAATGAAGCCTTCCCTTCTCCCAAACATTAGCATTGGCTCCAGAAGCAGAAGGTGTTTGGCTCGTAGTTGACAGATATAAGCTTCTCCTGGTTGGGACGTAGAGGAAGCTACGTGACAGAATGGGAGAGAGTGAGAATTTGGAGCCAGAAGACAGATTCAAGACCTCACTCAGCACTTGGGCACTGATGTCAGGGAGTAAAAATTAGAGTCCACAGGCCAAATCCAGTCATCACCTGCTTTTGTAAATAAAGTTTTATTGAAACACAGGCATCCCATTAGAACATATAGTATCTGTGCCTGCTTGTGAAAGCTGATCACACAAACTGGGTCATTCTTGTCACACCCAACTAAAACAGAATCAAGCAGCCGGTAGGGAAAAGCACTCAGGGAACACAACATTGCTGCAAGAATGTAACTCTCTGCAAGCCTGGCTATTCGAACTGGAACCCACTTTTATCTGATAGCTACTGAAACTGGCTGCAATTCTAAGACTAGCTTTATCTACCGCAGTCACTCACCAATCAGAGGTTGTCGGCTCCACAGAACTTACCGGTGCCAATGAACTTTCTTGCAGAACAATGTGTAACATTCCTGCTGTTTAGAAAACTTCCAACCCTCTCTTGGTTCTTTGGACCTACCAAAGACCACCTGATATGTGTGTACACCCTGAATTCCAATTCTTGCTTCTCAAATAAAATGTTTTAAATGTAGATTCATCTCTGTATTTCATTTGACTTCAACACTGCTTTCACACTACAGTGGCAGGGTTGAGCAGCTGCGACGAAGACCATATGGCTCACAAAGCTGAAGGTATTTCCCATCTTCACATAGAGCACTCACTGACCCCTGTCCTGTGTGCCACTTCACACCTATTACTTTACTTCTTCGAATCTCAGTGCCCATGTTCCTTAAATCGAGAATGGCATGATCATCTGTCCTTCCTATCTCGAGGGATTATAAAAGTCAAATTCATTTATCATAATATCATGTTAATGACAATGACAATTCTTTGAGCCCTTACTATCTGCCAGGCAGTATTCTAAGCACCTTGCCTGATTTCATTTAATCCTTCAACATTGCTGAGAGGAAGAGAATATTATAAACCCATTTTATAGATGAGAACACTGAGATCCAGAGAGGTGAAGGATGGTGACCAAGATGACCCCTCTGCCAGGTGGTAGAGCTGGGATCCCATCCAAGATCTTCCTCCATTCAGCATCCCCTTCCCTTCCTGGCTCTGCGGAACACAGAGGTATTGGAGGTACCGCCCAGCAGAAGAGTGAAATGACAGATCCCAGCCCTGCACTGACACCTTGCCACCCTCTGGCCTGTCTCCACCTTTTCCCTCCAGCCTCGCCCCTCTCCTCCTCCCTTCTTTTTCTTCCCATCTTGAATTCCCAAGAAGAGTTTGCCATCTTCCTTTTCAGAAACATACGTGGCCTACTTCTCAGTTGGTAAGCAAAGCCAAACAATGACAGCCACCAGGTACCAATTTGCATTTCATTCTTAGGCAACACTTCACATTAAGTCTCTAAAAACACTTCTAAAACAGAGAGTAACACTTCCAGAATAAAGACTCAAAGCTTTTGGTGTAATTTAGAAAAATACATGTGTAACGTAGAACACCACCACTAATAAGCAGCAGCGGGAATGTCTGCTGGGAATCTCAGAATTCTCACTGCATCCTCGCAAATGCCCTGTGAGGCTTGGGATTCACTGGACACTGGAGCCCAGAGAGGTCAGGGAATTGCCTGACAGTGCACAGCCAGTAAGCAGCAGAACTGATGATCAAAACTAGGTATTCTACCAGATCTAACAATTGGGCCATACCACCACTCCACGAGACATGAGAGGCTGAGTACATCTAACGATCATTAGTGAAACAGGAATGCACGCAAATGCTGTACAATGCCCAAGCTATGGCCTTCCCTATCCTTTCGGTCAGGAGAAATCCATCTACTCTTCAGTTCCCTGTCCTGAAATCTGGGCTGCCTGTGGCTGTTGGCACTTGCCAAGGTCTCCCAGCGAGGGCAGCACTACCCCAGAAGAGGGCTACATCCCTGAACCAGCCTCTCCACTGTAAAGGCAGAAACCCACCCACAGCCTCTGGAACATAGCTACAGCCAGAGCTAGGTGCTCAGCCGACCTCCTGCCCTCCCTAGACCCCTCCCTCTGCACCACAGGCTCAAAACGTGAGAATCTTCTACTAAAAAAGTCCATGCTTTAGTATGACTTCAGAACCACACATTTGCTGCTATCTGACTCAGGATGATCACAAGATGGGAATAACTGTGTTTTCTCCCTCCCTTAAAAAAAATTAAGCCTTTTCAGAAAGGTTTAGGGATGCAACAGCAGACCCCAGAGCTGGGTTCCATTGGGTGCTCTTAGTCAGCACGTGAAGATGGTGTGGGCAGCTTTCCGAAACCTCCAATTAGCAGCAGGAATATACAGCTCTATAGGAATTTCTCAGCTCTCAAAGGGCTCGTGTCAACCAGGGAGGAGGGTGAAGCTGTCCCACAGGGTCCATCAGGACCACAAACAAGCACCTGGCCCAGTGAAAGGCCCCTCCAAGCTCTCCTCCAAGCTGCTATGTGATCTAAGATGTGTAAAATCACGCTGCGTCACTAACACCCGAAACATGCTGGCCGGGATTTTTCTCCTGGGCTCCAGGGCATCAGTAAATTCCATGGCTCTCTCTCCAGCCATCAGGGCCTCCGGAACTGCATCAGGGTCTCGGAGGCACGGCAAACAGCGCGCACGCACACACTCACACACACACTCACACTCTCACTCCTCACACACACACGTGCTCTCTCACACACACTCACACACACCCTCACACACATCCATTCACACACACACTCCTCACTCACTCCCACACTCCACACACACACACGTGCTGTCACTCACACACTCTTCTCACACTCCTCACATACACACTCCTAACTCACATACACACTCCTCACACATGCATCCACACGCACACTCCTCACACACACATGTGCTCTCTCACACACACGCTCACACACACATCCTCACACACATCCATTCACACACACACTCCTCACTCACTCCCACACTCCCACACTCCACACACACACACACGTGCTGTCACTCACACACTCTTTTCACACTCCTCACATACACACTCCTCACACATGCATCCACACGCACACTCCTCACACACACACAGCCTCCTCTCCCACAGAACCCCTTCTCTGGGACTGTGTCCACCACCTACTTAGCCACTTAAACCAGAATCCTGGCTGCCACCCTCCACTACTCCCTCCGGAACCCATCCGTGAGAAGTCCTCGAAGCCTCCTACCCATGTCAGAGCATTCTTCTCCACCCCCACAGCCCCAAGAACAGCCCATCTACCCTCCTCCTTCTGCCTGAGCTTTTCCTCTCTGTTCTGATACATGCATACCAGCAGGCAGGTGCACCCATGCACACGCCTCCCTGACCGATGACCTCAGGGGTAAGTGGCCTCCCCCATGTAACAGAGGAGACCTGGAGCTGGCTTTGCTCCATGGGTCTGGATCCAGTGCTCTCAACTGCCACAAACGCTACACGGCCTCCCCAGTCACCGGCTCACATACACATGTGTCACTGCGATTCACGAAGGACCCCGCTCCCCGTCACCCACACACCATCACCCGCACTGCCGCTCTCACACCATCTGTTCTCCATGGCTCCTCTGCCACAGGATCTGCCCCCACCGTCCAGAGCTGGGCTTCTCAACTGGGCCAATTTCAACCCCCAGGGGACACTGGGCAACGTCTGGAGACACTTTTAGTTGTCATAACGGGGAAGGGAGGAGCACTTCTGGCATCTAGAAATCAGAGGTGCACAGGACAGCCCCCACCACAAAGGATTATCCAGCCCAAATGTCAGTAGGAAGAGTGAGATGCCCGATCCAGAACTTGAGCTTCTTATCGACCTTCTTTACCGTTTCCCGCAGCACCAATATTTAATAAACGAATGCGGCCAGGTGCGGTGGCTCACGCCTGTAATCCCAGCACTTTGGGAGGTTAAGGCAGGGGAATCACTTGAACCCAGGAGGCGGTTGTTGAACCCTGGGTGGTCCCCAGGCTGGAGTGCAGTGGTGCAATCTCTGCTCACTGCAGCCTCCTCCTCTGGGGCCCAAGTGATTCTCCTGCCTCAGCCTCCCAAGTAGCTGGGATTACATACAGGAGCACACCACCATGCCCGGCTAATTTTTTGTATTTTTAGTACAGACAACATTTCACCATGTTGGCCAGGCTGGTCTCGAACTCCTGACCTCAGGTGATCCACCCACCTTGGCCTCCCAAAGTGCTGGGATTACAGGCCTGAGCCACCATGCCTGGCCATGAATGCATTTTAAATGTCTGCCATCCCCTCCTGTTCACACAGTACATCCATGTTGCCCTGCCCAAAGACAAAGCCACTTCACCAAGGCAGTAGGCAGCAAAAGACCATCCCTAGCCCACGCCCTCCAGCCAAGTCCGTGCCCATGGACAAGACCCACATGGCGTCGTGGGGTCATTTCTGAAGGAAGCCCATGATCAGCTCCTACCCATGAGAGCTGCATTTTGGCTTGTTTCACTGTCACAGCCTCATGGGGCCATGAACAAATCAGGTGGCATCATGTGCGCTTTGGGCCTCAGGGCGCCCTCCCTAGAACTGGGGCTCCCGGACAGCCTCCCTGAAGCTTTGTCAGGCTTCTCCTTTTTAAAAGAACAACTGTGAGATACAATTCACATACCGAACAATTCGCCCAGTTCAAGCGTACAATTCAGGGGTTTTCAGCGTATTCACAGAGCTGTGCAGCTATCCTGACAATGTTATCGAAGAACATTTCGTCACATCCACAAGAAACCTCACACCCCGCAGCAGTGAGGCCAAGTCCTGAGATCACCTCCAAAGCCATCTTTCAGGTGTGGCAGGAAACCCTTTCTGGTGAAAGCTCTCCCCAACACGTGCAGTTCAGAAGGGGACCACCACCCTCCTCACCCCACATCCCCGGGGCCAACGTTCCGCCCTCTCTCCGGATGATCTGGGGCAAGAAGAAACCAGCATGCAAAGAACTCACTCCCTCAAATCACTCTTCTAAGAGCTTTTCTCCTCCTGAAGGAGCTCTCTAGAGGGCAATCTACTAGAATGTGCTGATACAAATTTATGTAACGATCTAATAATAACTCAATACGTCCTTGCTAAAAAGGTTCCAGCAGCAAAGGTAACCAGAAATGTGGCTGAAGTGCTTCTGTGTGATGAGGGATGAAGCAAAGGGAAAAACCAGGAATGTACAGTAGGCTGGGCTCCAGGAACCGCACCAATGCACCTGTGCTATGGCCAAGGCACATTCCATGCTCACGAGGGCATCCCTCAGCCTGTTCAGTCATGGGAAGAGGATGCTAACTGGGGCGAGCTGTGTAAGGAGGTGGGGACCTAGGAGCAGAGGAACCTAGAATAGGAGCAATAACATGGGGCTTAGATTCGAACAAAGTTGGTTCGATTCTCTGAGCAACCATTCAGCTTGCCATGTGACCTGTGACAAGGGTTCCAGTTTCCTCACATGGAAAGGGGAATTATCCTTTCCTCTAGATCGTGGTTGCTCACCTCTGGGCTTTTGCACATCCTCTCCTTCCCCAGAAAGGCTCCTCCCTTCACCCTCATCTGCTCAAATGTCACTTCCACCAGCGAAACTGCCTGGATCCCCGCCCTCCAGCATAGACATGCAAGCACTCACTGCCTGTGTTTGCTGCTTTCTTGACAGCCTACACTTTTCCTTCAGAGCAATTCTCTGTTTGTACTAAAGTGAGTATATCATTACTGTCTGCCTCCTCACCAGAATATGCCACTTCATTACTGTCTCCCAGTGCCTGGGACACTGTGGAAACCTGGTGATTTTGTCTTTCCTTGAGAGGCAGTGCAGTGTGCTGGCAGAGAGCTTGTGTTCCAGAACAGGGTGTCAGGTGAGCTCTTTTGGTAAAGGGTCAGGCCTGTGAGCCACGCAGTCTCCTTTGTAACTACTCACTCTGCTGCTGCCACATGCAAGCTGCCAAGGACCATTCCTAAACAAATGGGTTACGATAATGCTTTATTCACGAAATAAATGGTGGCCCTGCAGGCGATAGTTTGCCAACCCCTGATGTAGAAGCACACTAAATTTGGATCCTGGCTCATTCACTCCCCAGCTTGTTACCTTCAAAAAGTGATGACTTCCTTGTGCCTTGGACCCTCATCTGTAAGAGGGCAGTGGGACTTCTACCTACCTCACTGGGAGGATTAAAATAATCTCTGAAACACACTAAGCACTCAATAAATATGAGCTGCTGTCATCATAATCGTCATTACTTAATGGTGCTGATAATGGAATCAATGATGGCACCTCCCAACCCTAGGCAATTACTGGTGGCTGCCATGACAATGATCACACTGATGATGGTGGTGGTGGTGGTGGGTGGAGGAGTCAACCCTGACAAAAAGAATGGCAACCAGGTGAGCTCAGGGAAAGGACAAGAAATAGCAAGAGCTCTACCTGGGCGCACAGAGGCTCTGTGACATCTGACACCTGGACAGTCTGGAGGGCCAGACAGGTGGCCCCCACAGCCACCTCTCTGCAACCTCATCTGCATCTGTGGCAGAGCTCAGACAAGGACCACTAGGTGACTCCAGCTCTGGGCCAGACAACCAGCTGGTGCAGTCACAGGTCACTGGAACCAGATTTCTCATGAGGGAGGCAAAGAAAAAAGTTTCCAAATGGGAACAATGACCTCACCAGCTATGAGATGGCCAAGAAGGCCGTTTATTCGGTTCAGCCAGCAAAGCTAAGACTTCGTCATAGCGTGCCCCACAAAGTCAAAATTCCTTTGGACGCAAAGAGACACGCATTGAGCAAATGGGCCATGTGGAAGACTGGAACAGAAAGCCCCCGGTTTACCACCATCCTTAACCACTGGCTGGTCCACGTAAGGAGAGCTCTATGGAGCAACCCAAAAGCGAGGACGGAGCATTTTCTTCTTCCTAGTAGGGCTTGCGTTTTGCTTTGCAAAATAAGCACATAAATAGTCCAAACAAACCAACAGCTATTAAATTCACAATATTAAGTTGGACACGAGACCCGCTGGAAGCACCGAATGAAAGTATATCATGGCTTCCTGGTTTACAACAGGCACACACACCCAACTCTAATGCCCGAAGCTGCTGGTGGCAATCATTAAACAAATGAATACAGGGCCTCTAAAGGAGGGTGGGTACACGGAATCTTTGGATTTTCCAAGAGTGGTGTCTACATAACAATTTGTATCCTTCTTGGTCCAGCTACCTGAGAAGTAGGTCGGGAAAGGCTCTGGTAAGGAAATAACCCAATACCATCATCAGCTCCAAGTGAACTGAGTCCCACACTCCCTTGCACACTACAAGACTTGGCTGCCTATGCCCCCAGCCTTCATGCTCGCCAGCAACTCTGAGTGGAGAGCCCTTCCCTCACCATGTTAACCTGGCTGGCCCTCCAGTTTCAAGGCTCAGCCTTGCCTGACCTCAGCGCGTGGGTAGACTTCTTCCTCTGTGCTCCCAAACCATCCTCTGTTTAATTTGCTCCCAGCACACACTGCTCTAAATGCCCATCACAGCCCCCTCATTTGTCTCTCCCATTTGCCTGGCTGCTCTTCAACAAGAGCCCTGCCCACTTATCTCTGTATCCCAAGTACTTTGCTCAGTGTCTGGCACACAGGAGATGCTCAATAAATGTTTGTTTCATCGATGAATTAATGTATCTACTTTGGCAAACCACCAAATCACATTTTTAACCAAGACTGCTGCTACTATTACTATTATGATAATGGCAATGACTACTACTATTAATACTACTACTATGAATAGGTGCCATGGATTAAATGCTTGCCATGCATTAAACAGCATGATAAGTGCTTTAAACAATTCTCTTGACAACCCCCTAAGGTAGCCCCATTAGACAGGGACAAACACGGCCTAGACAGGCAAGGTGGTAGATCCGAGGTCACATGGTTAGTATGCAGCAGAGCTGGCTGATTCTCATCAGTCAGAAGGGAATCAAAGGCTGGCCAGGTATGGTGGCTCACGCCAGAAATCCCAACACTTTGGGAGGCCAAGTGATCCTGGATCACTTGAGCCCAGGAGTTTGAGACAAACCTGGACAACATGGCAAAACACTGTCTCCACTAAATACACAAAAATTAGCCAGGCATAGTGGTGGTGTGGACCTGTAATCCCAGCAACTTGGGAGGCTGAGACAGGAGAACAGCTTGAACATGGGAGACAGAGGCTGCAGTGGGCCGAGATCACACCACTGCACGCCAGCTTGGGTGACAGAGCAAGACTGTCTCAAAAAATAAAATAAAATAAAAATAAGCAAAGTTTATATTTAATATTTAAATGGTAAAAAACAGACCTGTAAAAGTAGACTTACAAAAAATGTTTAGCTGAGTACAGACTCAAACTAAAGGACTGACTATTTTGCCTATATATACTATTCTTTCTCTTTTCTTAGGCATAAGTGACTTGACCTGAGACAAAAAATGACAGGCAAGTTATCTTTTTACGCCACTAAATTGCTAAACAACTTGGCAAGCTGTATATGCATCACATAACAACTAGAAAGCACACTGCAAAAGGAAAATGCTGTTTGCAGAATGCGTGTCACTCAAGCTCCTTTCTTATTCAGGACAATTGTGCGGGAAACACATGAGCAACAGAGATTGCAAAGCAAAAACATGGGCCTACTCGATTTATACTCACTTGCATGTGAAATCATGTATTTCCCACTTAATAAGATGCCAATGCATCTCCAAAAGTTCTAGTAAGTGGCCTTTATCTGTTACTCAAAGGCTGAACATGACAAACTCTTGATTCACTCACATGACAGCAAATGCAAATTCAAGAGCAGCCGCAGGAGAAGTGAGTCGAAAAGGCATGAATAAGGCCGGGCGCAGTGGCTCACACCTGTAACCCAAGCACTTTGTGAAGTCAAGGTGGGCAGATCACCTGAGGTCAGGAGTTCAAGATCAGTCTGATAAACATGGTAAAACCCCTTCTCTACTAAAAATACAAAAATTAGCTGGGCAAGGTGGTAGGCACCTGTAATCCCAGCTACTCAGGAGGCTGAGGTAGGAAAGTTGCTTGAACCCAGGAGGCAGAGGTTGCGGTGAGCTGAGATCGCACCACTGTACTCCAGCCTGGGCGACAAGAGTCAAAAATCTTCATCTCAAAAAAAAAAAAAAAAGCATGAGTAAACACACTCATATGAATTCTGCTGCCCAAAGTAAGAAAATCCCATGACGAAATCTAAGCCAAATGCTCAGGCTGCCCATACAGCTTCCAAATGCCAGCCCCTTCCAAAGTGAGAAGTTTCAAGAAATATTATCAACCAAAAAAGTATATACTTGTAAGTAGTATTCAGTCTTGTCAAGGTTGTAATGCTAGGCCAGGGGCAAAAATGCAGCAGCTAAACT
Source organism: Trachypithecus francoisi (assembly GCF_009764315.1). Lineage (NCBI taxonomy): Eukaryota > Metazoa > Chordata > Mammalia > Primates > Cercopithecidae > Trachypithecus > Trachypithecus francoisi. The sequence goes on from NW_022681460.1 coordinate 102,787,594, forward strand.
TCTCAAAACCACGAACCTACAGGATCAAAGATTGCCAAGCACATCTTATAAATCCTTATTACGTGGTAATTCTCTATTGCATGGGTTTTCTTAAATCAGTGTAACTAATATTCTATTAACCAGAAATCTTGGTCAACTGGAAATTCTGTTTTCCAAACTCTACTCGAATGCCTTATTTTGTACCTCATTCCCTCTCACATTCTGCTCTGTGCCGTTCTCAACATTTCTTCCATACCCCACACTCATCCCTACCCCAGGGCCTTTGCATATGCCCTTTCCTGTCTTCCCCCAGACATTGGGAGAGCTGGCTCCTCCTCATCCTTCCAGTCTTGGCTCCTTTGTGCCCTGCCACACACACCGCACCACCAGAATGCTTTCCCCATCTAAGAAAGCAAACCCTCCCACCAAAAGATATCCCCCTCCCTAGGTCCTTTGCAAATTGTCATCATCATCTTGTACTATCTTCTTGGAAGTTGTACCACCTGAGACCTCATTTTTCTTTTTTTTTTTTTTTTTGAGACAGAGTCTCGCTCTGCCACCCAGGCTGGAGTGCAGTGGCCAGATCTCAGCTCACTGCAAGCTCCGCCTCCCGGGTTCACGCCATTCTCCTGCCTCAGCCTCCGGAGCAGCTAGGACTACAGGCGCCTGCCACCTCGCCCGGCTAGTTTTTTGTATTTTTTTTTAGTAGAGATGGAGTTTCACCGTATTAGCTAGGATGGTCTCGATCTCCTGACCTCGTGATCCGCCCGTCTCGGCCTCCCAAAGTGCTGGGATTACAGGCTTGAGCCACCGCGCCCGGCCGAGACCTCATTTTTCAATTACTTGTTATCATCTCAGTCCTCCCCACCCCACCCCACCCCAAAGAATGTCCAAATCTGGACACACCATCTCCTCACCAACACCTGCTCACCCTCTGCACCAGGGAAGAGTACCACCATCCAGCAAGCCAGAAGCAGAGCCTGCATCAGCTTATGCTCCATTCTCTCCAACAGAGACTGCAGGATGTGCCAAGACAGGGAACAGTCCCCAGGCCTGGCCGAACGAAAGGTTTGGTTTTACAAATACACATCCTCCGAAGACCCCACCCTAGACCAAGACACCCATTTTGGGCAAGAAGCTTCTATAGAGGGAAACTTCTACACGGGATTTCTAGTCTCCTGTTGCCACCAGCCTCTCCACACTGCTCTCAATGGAAATGCCTCTCTAACCATGTGAATTCGTTGGTGCTGCATCCTCAGTGCTGCTCCATCGCCTAAAGGATAATGACCCACCGCCAGGCATGGTGTGCAGGACTCTGGTCTGGCCTCTGTCCACTCGAGCTCCTCTCCAGTTACCCTCAACACCCTGGGTAGCAGAGTCTAGTCCATCAAACACACCATGCCTTCCTCCCTGCCACCCCACCTCATCCACCTGCCAACCCCCTAATCAGCCTTCCAGATGTAGCTCCAGTGTTGCTCCCCTGCCAGTCCTGCCTTTCTCAGCACAGTGAGCCAATCCACCCTGGGAGCTCCCCAAAGGCCATTCCTATCTACCATCAGAAGCAACAACTGGCCAGGCACGGTGGCTCATGCCTGTAATCCCAGCACTTTGGGAGGCCAAGATGGGCAGATCAGCTGAGGTCAGGAGTTTGAGACCAGCCTGGCCAACATGGTGAAACCCCATCTCGACTAAAAATACAAAAATTAGATGGGCATGGTGGTGCACACCTGTAGTCCCAGCTACTTGGGAGGCTGAGGCAAGAGAATCACTTAAACCCTGGAGGCGGAAGTTGCAGTGAGCCAAAAGCATACCACCGCACTCTAGCTCTGGCAACAGAGTGAGACAGTCTAAAAAAAAAAAAAGAGCAACAACTATGTTGTGTGACAAACACATGCTTGCTGGCCCTCCAGGGTAAAATAAGACAAAGTCTTAGTTTACTGTTGCCACTGCCCAGCACCATGACCTACATGGAACAGGCGTTCCCAGGTTTGTATTCAGGAAACAGTTACTACACACCTCCTACGAGCCAGGCCCCGTTCAAAGCACCAGACCCAAAGTGAAGAGGACACCCAAGACCCCACTGCCTTCAGGCTAGCTCAAGGTCATCAACTATGGCCCACAGGACAAATCCAGCCTGCTGTGTATTTTTTGTGGCTTCTTAAATAGCTTTATTGACTATAATGTGCCTACCACACATTTCTGCTCTGTTTCTGTGAATGAAGTTTTAGTGGAACACAGGCATGTCCATTCATTTATGTACTGTCTCTGCCTGCTTTCTTGCTGCAACAGCAGACTTCAGTAGCTGTGACAGAGACCACATGGCCTGCAAAGCCGCAAGTATTTGCCCTCTGCCCCTCAACAAAAAATATTTACTAACTTCTCATCTACCCAGGAGGGTGTGGATGCCCTGGGCAAGCCCAGTTAGCCAACCAAGTGTTGATCATTTCAGAGGGTCAAAGTGACATAAAGAAAATGACTCATGTTACTAGGATGGATGATGAGAGGGTAAACAGACAAGGCCCCTCGGAGGTGCTGACATCTGTGCTGAGGCTGGACACCCTAAGAAGGAGCCAACCATGCTGAGACCTGAAGGAAGAGTGTTCAAGAAGGCAGCCATCACATGCAAAGTCATCCAGTGGGAACAAGCCTGGCGTTTCAGTCACAGCTCAGCAGGAAGTACATGGCACCATCAAAGGGGTTGATGGTGAGGTTTAATAGACCATTTACAGAGGAGCAAGGTGAAAAGAAACCAACAGGGGAGGTGAGGGATTCGGGGGCTGACAATTGTGGAAAGACTGTATTGGTCCATTTTGCTTGGCTCAACAGGAATACCTGAGGCTGGATAATTTATACGGAAGGGAGGTTTATTTGGTTCACAGTTCTGCAGACTGTGTAAGAAGCGCAGTGCCAGCACCTGCTTCTAGTGAGGCCTCAGAAAGCTTTCAGTCATGGCAGAAGGCAAGGGGAGCCGGTGTGCCACATGGCAAGAGAAGAAGCAAGGGAAGGGAGGCTGGAGGTGCCAGGCTCTTTTTAAGCAACCAGCTCTGGCATGAACTAATAGAGCAAGAACTCACTCGTCACCAAGGGGAGGGTGCTAAGCCGTTCACGAGGGACCCACCTGTCCCCATGACCCAACACTTCCCATCAGATCCCAACTCCAACATTGGGAATCACATTTTAACATAAGATTTGCAGGGAACAAACATCCAAACTATACCAGATGCCCACCCTACACTCCTTCAGGCCTGACGGGTAAGGCAGATGGTGGTTACTGGAGTCCAGCATCAATTGGGCAGTGATGCCACTGAAAGAAGGTGCAGTCTTCAGCAGAGAGGAAGACGAGAGAGTAGCTGCCCCAGCCTCAAGTCCTGCCTGGCAGAGCTTCCCACTGACCAAATGGGCCAAAGTCAACCACAAGTCAGGGGTTGGAGAGCCTCGTGATGGAGTCCACCAAGCTGCGCCTCCGGGGCCAAGAGGACAGTGGAAAGGGAAAAGGCTGGAAAGAAAATCCAAGGGGAAAACGCAGCCCGTCTGGTATCCCCTGTCTATCCAAAGGTCAGAAAGGTGGTCAACATGGCTTCAAGGGCCATGAAAGAAGATAGTATTACCAATCTCAGAATATGACGAGGTATCAGACATTGGAACTCATTGCGGGACTAATCGGGGGAGGTGTAAATTAAAGATGAAATCATCACTGTATCTCTGTCAAAAATGTACTCGAGTGTGGGTTTTGATCAGCTGTAGCATGTCAGCATTCCTGAGAAAAACCAGGAAAGCAAGAAGAGGATGATTTGCATATCTCGAAATCACACATACAGTTGCTACTCCCTGCACGAGGCCAGAAGTGAAAGCAGTCAAGATCCCAAAAGAGAAAGCTCCCATGGTTCAGACATTGATGCTATCATGCCATCAAGAAATGGGCGCGGGGGGCGCGGGGGGACAGCACTAACACTTCTGCCATGAAGTTATGTCTTAAGTGCTTAATAGTAGCTGTTATTAATACTTGACTTTATTTTGTGCACAATCTCCATATACTTTTTTCTCATCTTCCTTAAGATATAATTCACCCTTTTAAAGTGCATGTCCAGTGGTTTTTAGCATATTTGCAAGACTGTACAACACCACCATTAAGTCTATGAGGAGATCCTTTTCATCACCCCAAAAAGAAACCCTATATCCATTAGCAGTCACTCCCAACCGCCCACGCCCCAACCATGGCCCCTGACAACCACTAATCTTCTTGCTGTCTCCAGAAATTTGCTTATCCCAGATGTTTCATAGGAAAGGAATGATATAATAACACCAAGTTATTTTTAAATGATTAGTGCAGGACTATTTTTCTGGCTGTGACCTTCTAAAGTTGGTGGGCTAGTTGGCGGAGCACATAAGCCTTTCTGCTGTGTAACCAAGGGGGTAGACTCAGAGGGCTGAAAGATTCTGAATCCAAACTAAAATGAAGATTCTTGATGTTAAAAACCTAACATCTATTCCTACCATGCCCGCCGCCGCCTCTCAGCAACATGAATACAGTCAGAAAGTAGAGTGGAGGCAGTTCTTGGGGTCCAGCAGACCCAGCAATGGGGCAAACAATGGGCACCCAGCCCACCACCCAGGCCTCACCAGCATCATTCCCACACCTGGCAACGTCAGAGTCAGGGTGCTGTTCCCTGCTGTGGCAAATCTTGTCATTACTACTTGGCCCTAGAAACATTTGTTTGAGACATTTGACTAGCCTGCACTTTGGGGAAGGGACTTACTTACAGTTCCCAGAGACAAGAGAGGTGAAGAACAGATTTTCACTAAAGAAAATTGGTGCCTGTGATTGGAAGTGTTGCTTAGATGCACTGGGTTCTAAGATTCTGGGGCTATAAGGAGTGCAGTGACTGAAGTGGCTACCTGAATACACTGGATTCTAAGATTCTGGGGCGATAAAGAGTGCAGTGATTGATTAGTAATGTCTGCAAGAGCACAGGATAAGGGAGTAGCAGCAAAGGACCCTGTACTTCCTATCCCTCTCTTGAATGTGCACCAAGGCCACTGAACCCACTACCCATGAGGTATGCGTTCTCCCAGTCCTACGGGGGATTTTTCTTTTTATATTTTTATTTCTAAATTTATTTATTTTTAATAGAGACAGGGTCTCCTTATGTTGCCCAGGCTGGTCTCAAACTTCTAGGCTGAAGTGATTCTCCTGCTTCGGCTCCCCAAAGTGTTGGGATTACAGGTGTGAGTGATCGCGCCCAGCCCCAGAGGGGATTTCTATTCTCCTACTTGTGAAACACATGGCCATGTCTCTATGCAGATTTGGCCCATGGAACCTACAATCTCATAAAATCCTTTGCTGAAACTTCAGCAAAATCTTTAGGGAGAAACGCCTGGTCCAAGACATCCAAAGTTGAAGCCTAGAAACAAAACAGTGAGAGTTCTCAAAATCGTCTTGCATCTGCTCAATCCTGGGATCGCTGGTTACTGGGAATTAGTTCTTGAGAAGCAGCCCAACATACAGTGTGCTGAGCCATCGTCTCTGAAAGAATGGAAGGGTGAAGAATGAAGCCAACTCCCTACAATGCTCCACAGGCCATGCCTGAAACTGGGGATTAGGCAGAGGGATGAACTTGGCTGAGTATCGTCACACATCTGCAGGGGTGCCAGCCTTGCGAGGAGCCAAGGAAGCCCTTTGTTAGACTGGTGTCCTCAGCAGGGGGCACTTGGAACCTTCATTCTGGCTAATTGCTAAGATAATGCAGTTATGCACAAGACGTGCTTTCTACCAAAGCCTACACCACATTAATTCCAGAAGGGCTCATCTAAAACCAACAGGCAGGTGTGTTACAAATCTCATTCTCCAACCATTCCCCATGATTGGAGAAACGATTCCACACCACAGGCAAAGAAGATCCTCGTTCTGAGTTGAGATCAAGTCAACAACAATTTACTGGGCACTAACTAGCGAAAGTGGGACGGAAGTCAATATTTAAATGGCCAAGCACTGAGCTAAGGGCTCCCCCATTTCACTCAATCCCCATGTCCCCATTTTACAAATAAGGAAACAGGCTCAAAGTTGCCTGAGGTCACACAGCAGGAAATGAGGGAGCAGGGGTCCACTCAGGCCACCACAAGTCTCCGGTGCACGTTGCATGTTCTCTTCATCATGCCACGCTGTCCTCTTGGCCCACAGCCTGGGTGAGGCATCATATCAATGTTCAAGAAAAAGAACTAATGTGAGCTTGGCCTATGAGGCACTTATGCATCATTAGGCAAATGGACCCCAAAAGACATGAGAATGTTCAAGCAGAACTACTGGGTGCCCACATCTGTGACAATTAAAACCGGCCAGGTGCAGTGACTCATGTCTGTAATCCCAGCACTTTGGGAGGCCAAGGTGGGTGCATCACTTGAGGTCAGGAGTTCGAGACCAGCCTGGCCAACATGGTGAAACCTCGTCTCTACTAAAAATACAAAAAATTAGCCGGGCATGGTGGCGCATGTCTATAATCCCAGCTACTCAGGAAGCTGAGGCAGGAGAATAGCTTGAACCCTGGAGGCGGAGACTGCAGTAAGCCAAGATTGTGCCACTGCACTCCAGCCTGCATGACAGAGCAAGATCCTGTCTCAAAAAAAAAAAAAAAATTTTTTTTTTTAAATTTAAAGTGCTCTAGCTGGGAGGTAGAGGTTGCAATGGGCGGTGAAGCCACCACTGCAATGAAGCCTGGTCAACAGAGTAAGACACTGTCTCTAAAAAAAAAAAAAAAAGCGGCAGCAGCAATACTTTAACTCACGCACGGTCAGCTGGAGTTGGTTACTGTACCTAGCACCTGAGAACTTACACCAGATGCTGTGATGTAATGTGAATTATAATACAAGTCTGAGATACTGGAAAAACACAGATGAAGCACCGGAGGAAATCATGGCGCCTTCACACTGCAGCTGGCTCCTGATGCATGAACAGAAGCCAGCCCTCGAGCAGATGGGGATAAGCACATGCAAAGGCCCAGAGGCACAAAGGGCTTTCAGAGAATGGCCCTGCACAATGTCTCCACTTCACAGCGTAGGGAACAGGGCACCACTCAAGCCCTCCCAGCAAGGAATTTGGGGTCAGGGACAGGAAATCAGTTCCTGGATTCTTCACTTACGAGCTCACATGAACTTGACCAAGATAGGAAACCTCCAGTCTCTGCTTTTTCATCTGAAAAATGCAGAAAATCAAGCCTGCTTCATAACCACGTTTCAAGTGTTCCATGCAATCATGTCCATGTAAAGGCTTAAGACCTTTTACACGGTGCCACACAGTGGCCTGGGGTCGAAGGATAATATGGCAGAGCACTCTGGGAGAGCAGGACACCCAGGAAACAGTTACTGTGAAACCTCCCACCCTGGGCAGCAAGAGCAATTCCTTTAGGAGACGTCATGACCCCACGTCCCTTGCCCTTGGCTCACCTCTCGCCCTCATGCTGTGGAGAGCCAGTGTGTACACATCGCCTACTCACTCCCACCCCCATCACCATCAGGTCTCCCCTGTCCTGCCTCAGGACTTTCTCCAGAACCAGAGAAGGGGACCAGCCCTGCTGGCAGGGCAGTGTGGAAGCAGGGCAGAGACAGTCAGCACCTTGAGGGGACAGCCATCAGCCTATGGAGGGGATGTTGGTGGATGAACGCCCCATCCTTCAGAGGCGACTGCGAGACATGTTCTCTGCACTCCTCAGCAGACCCTCCGGCCGCCCACCTGCAGCCATCTCAAGACATGCCCTTTCCTGACGGCTGTTCCTTCTCTTCTCACCCTCCAGCTCCCTCACTGCAGGTTCCTAGGATCAGCTCCCAGAGAAGCACCTGAATCCAAGCCCCTAACTTAGGCTCTGCTCCCAGGAGAACTAGGACTAGAACAGGGGTCTCCCTTCTCAGCCACCCAGCATGCCCACCCCACAGAAATGAAAATGCCCCCTGGTCCTTGGTCATGCATCTGCACATACCAGAGCTCCGGGGGAGGGGAACATGAGGAAACTCAGTGCTCAGAGGGACCACGCCCTGGGCTCCTGCGCTCCCATTCTCCTGAGGTTGGATACATAGGCAGCCCTGAGAATCAATCCATTCATTTGGCCAAGTCGGCTGGACAGCCATTTGCTAAGGACCTAGAGAGGCCTGCCTTACAGATGAGGCCATAGGGGTAGAGAAACAAAACACCGCTCTCGGCACTTACAAAATCAGTTTGGAAGACAAACAGGGAAACCTTCCTGCACACCAGAGCACCAGCGAACCCCTGCCCCATGTCCACCTTCACTGGGCTTCGTGGTGCTCTCTGGGGGCAGGAAGATGCAGGGAGGGAAAACCAGGCAACCAGGGCCCCTTCTTAAGACTCCATGAGGGCTGGGCCAACAAGGCTCACACCTATAATCCCAGTACTTTGGGAGGTTGAGGTGGGCGGATCACCTGAGGTCAGGATAAGACCATCCTGGCCAATATGGCGAAACACCGTCTCTACTAAAAATACAAAAATTAGCCGGGCATGGTGGTGCGTGCCTATAGTCCCAGCTACTCAGGAGATTGAGGCAGGAGAATCGCTTGAACCTGAGAGGCGGAGGCTGCAGTGAACCAAGATCACGCCACTGCACTCCAGCCTGGGTGACAGAGCAAGACTCCAACTCAAAAATAAAATAGATTAAAAAGAAGCGAGAGAGTTAACCAAGAAGCTATCTGGAGGAAGAGGGTCTTGGTAGAGAGAAACCTTATAGCCAAGGCTTCAAGGAGGTGTGGGGGGTGTGCGCCACGCACATTAAGGAACAGCAAAGAGACGAATATGCCCAGAACAGATGAACACAAGGAGGAATCGGAGGAGCAGAGAGACGTGATGGGAACACCGCATCATGTCAAGTCCTTTTATACCACTCACCAGCTTTGGCTTTATTTCAAGGGAAGTGGGGAGCCACTGCAGGATCTTGAGCAGAGAGGGATCTCCTGAGGACGGGCCCAGCCATCTATAGCACGGGCCCCTTCCTTGCAGCAGTGTCACTGGAACAGGACAGGCCCCAGGACTACACGATCACTTAGCGTACCCATGCTGGCTGTAGACTCTCCAGGAGGATGAACTGCAGAAGGTTCTGGGCCCTCCCTGCTCTCACACTCCCAGCTGCATCTACCCCTTTCATTTTCCATGTCGGCAGGCCACCACCCCTTACTCAAACGCATCTCCAACTTCACAGTCTGCCCTCGAGAAGCAGCTAGCACAGAAAAGCGGCTTCTCTTTTAGTCCTCAGTTACGGTCGGTGTGTCTGTGGTTCTTCTAACGAACACATCATTGCCCTGAGAAAAGGGCCTGTAACTGAGGCAACGGGAGGAGTCCAGGGTCCTTTAACCAAGCCAAATCCCCTCCTCCACTTGTTAACCACCATGTCCCTGGCTCACTCATCCCTGTGCTCTCAAGAAGATAAACATTCTGTGGCTCTTCATGTGAGCTGCTGCTCCCAGTGGCTTGCTAAATTGTGCCTGCGCTTCTGAATCCACCGACTTAACACAATATTTTTCTACCAATGTAATATAAAGAATATATCTGAGCACACTCAGCTGCATAATTACATTGTTACAAACCTTCTAACCAAATATGTTTCCTCCTGGGACGGAGTTTTTTCTCCTGTTCTACACAGTGGCAACAAGCGCCAGAGTCCCCTGGGACAGGGAAGAGGTGGTGGGCCATCACCCAATAGGGGCAGGACAAGCAAGTAGTCCAGAACCAGGCATCCCGCAGAGGCAGCCACTGGCAGGAGAGCATGGGGGGTGGAAGGCAGAGTGAGAAGCCAAGCCTTGTTCCCATGACATTGTTCATGCCTAAATACTTGCTACCATGGTCTCATTGTTTGCGTCCTCTCCCCACTGCCAAATTCATATGCTGAAATCCTAATCTACAGGATGATGATATTAGGAGGTGGGGCATTTGAAAGAGCTTATGGTTATGAGGGTAGAGTTCTTTATGAATGGGATTCGTGCCCTTATAAAAGAGGCCCCAGAGAGCTCCCTCACCCCTTCCACCAAGTAAGGACACAGGGAGAAGGTGCCATCTATGAACCAGGAAACAGGCCCTCCCCAGATACCACATCTGCTGGCACCTTGATCTTTGACTTCCAGCCTCCACAACCATGAGAGATCTATTTGTTGTTTATAAGTCACCTAGTTTCTGGTACTGTTTTGTTACAGTAGCCCAGATGGACTAAGGCACCTGCCAGTCACCTGCTGTGGGTGCGACATGGACTTCAGGCCTGAGGATGAAGAGTTGGAGATGGGGGAAATGCCAAAACACCCTTTCTTATGGGATTCTGAGTCTAATAGGAGCAACAGACCCTAATCAGACACACATGTATGTAATAAGAACCACAGTCAGTGCTGTGACAGGTAGAAAAGCCTGCCAGAATCTCCAAAAAAAAAAACCAGCCTGCTTCCACCTCAGGGGTGTCAGAGGGGACAGGGAAGCCAGTTCCCACTGTGGGGGTCTCAGAAGTGGGCACAGCCTGCCCTAGCAAAGCCCTCAAGCCTGGAGGAGCAGTTTTCACCTCTAAACGTAGGTAAATATGTTTTTTCTCCTTCTGTGGGCAATTACAGAAAGCCCGCTGCCAAATTCTTCCCAAAATGCACTTCATTCCAGGCCTTCTAGAATTCCCTTAAGGAAGAAAGGGAAGAAAGAGGTGGGGCGGGGGGAGGAGGGAGGAAGAAAGAGAAGGAAGGTAAGGAGAGAGGGAAAACCCAAACGTCTAATTATTTGTATGTCAAACTCCATAAAAATAAAAGAGGACTTTACATCTAATTGTTCTTAATGCTTTAATAGAACATTCCCCAATAAAATACCTCCCAGCAGTTTAACCTTCAAAACGGGAGGAAACTATCTCCATAATTCAAACTTGAAAAGGTAGAAGAGAACTGGAACACATCAGACAAATTGCCTTCTGTTTTTCTTCAATTGAAAGCTCAACAATTTGTCTTCCTGTCACACCACCTTGCTACATAAAACTTTCTGGAAAAAGCTGCATTCAAAAAGCTCACCATAAAGATTAGGGAGAGTGGCTGTGCATGGTGGCTCACGCCTGTAATCCCAGCACTTTGGGAGGCTGAGACGGATGGATTACCTGAGGCCTAGAGTTCGAGACCAGCCTGGTCAACATGCTGAAACCCCACCTCTATAAAAAAACAAAAAATTAGCCAGGTGTGGTGGTGCACGCCTTTAATCCTAGCTATTCGGGAGGCTGAGGCAGGAGAATCGCTTGAACCCAGCAGGCAGAGGCTACAGTGAGCTGAGGTTGTGCCATTACACTCCAGCCTAGGCGACAGAGCCAGACTCTTTTTCTTTTTTTTTTTTTTTTTTTCCCCTGAGACAAAGATTCAAGGGGAGCATGAGAGAAACACAAAATATGGGGGGATCTCCCCAGGGGCCTCCAGACTGTATAGAAAACTGGCCGAGAGATCCAGAGTGGGTACCAACATGGAAGGCTCTGAATTAGATATTTTGGAAAATGTTATGACCCTCCCTACAGCTAAAAATAAAGGATGTGCCATTCATTCATTCAGACAGGGTCTTGCACTGTTGCCCAAGCTGGAGTGCAGTGGCACAATCACAGCTCACTGCAACCACGAACTCCTGGGCTCAAGCGATCTTCCTGCTCTGGCCTCCCAAAGCACTGGGATTATAGGCATGAGCCACAGTGCCCAGCTCTTTTTAAACGATTATTATCCTTGACTAAAACCAGCCAAGACTGGGGCACAAAAGAGAGCTATAGTAATAGATATGACTAGAGAGACACTCTGACAATCACCAAGTATAAAAACCACCCTAATGACCATGAAGGGTAGATGGCAGGGGACTTTCTAGCAGAGTCTGCATTCGAATTCCAGTCCTGCCACTGTGCATGGGGTCCTGAGCAAGCTGCTTAGCCTGTCACCCTCTTGTGAACTGAGAACACAAAAGGACCTTGCTCACTGGTCACCACAAGGATTAACTTAGCTGATCTATGTCAGACAGAATTCTGGGTGTTCAGAAAACACCTGGAAAATGTAAAAACTTAGATATCTATCACATTTTGTCAATAATGAATTAGTGGCATCTGTTCCAGGGACTTGTGGTATACGTGCTGCGTTCATCTCTCAGCCCGACTGGTTGCTACAAGTACAGGTCAGTTTCTTCCTGCAGGAAAATGGAAAAAGCCTCAGAAACACTGTGTCTCTCACCAGTTTCAAGATGGTGGTTTGCCCCATTTGATGGGTGAATCTGGGGTTCAGAGAAGGAAAGCAACATGTTCCAGGTTACAGAGCTAAGATAGGGCAGGGTTTCCAAAGACCCCAATGCAAAGCCCAGGGCAGTCTCCATGAAACCACACTGTCTGCTGGTCCCCACATGCCCATCTGACGCCAAACCTTGAAATGACCATCTGCAGGTGTCCCATCTTCCCAATCTGTAAACCAGTTACCTGGTCTGGATGTAGGAGGTAATAACTCCAACATGGGCTTGGTACCAACTCTTAACAGAAAAGTATCACAGAAACCAAAGATTCTACGACGTGAATCTTTTCGTGTGTATTATTATGTGAATTTTTTTTAAAGACAGGGTCTTGCTTTGTTGCCCAGGCTGGAATGCAGTGGCACAATCTCAGCTTACTGCAACCTTCACCTCTCCAGCCCAAGCAATCCTCCCACCTCAGCCTCCAGAGTAGCTGGGACTACAGGCGCATACCACCACACCTAGTTAAATGTCTTTGTATTTTTTGTAGACATGGGGTTTCAGCACATTGCCCAGGCTGGTCTCAAACTCCTGAGATCAAGCGATCTGCCTGCCTCGGCCTCAGGATCACCTGAGGTCAGGAGTTTCAGACTAGCCTGGCCAACATGGCAAAACTTCATCTCTACTAAAAATACAAAAAGTAGCCAGGCACAGTGATGGGCACCTGTAATCCCAGTTACACAGGAGGCTATGGCAGGAGAATCGCTTGCACCCAGGAGGCGGAGGTTGCACTGAGCCAAGATCACACTGCTGCACTCCAGCCTAGGTGTCAGAATGAGGCTCCGTCTCAAAACACACACACACACACACACACACACACACACACATAAATACATGTAGAAGAGTAGGTTGTGTGAGAAAATGTAAAACCATAATGAGGAGGTGGAATGACTGAGGTGGAAGACCACCCTCTCTTCAGAGATATTGAGAAGAAACCTTTCTGCAAAGATCTGAAGACCTGTGCAGTAAGAGTCCCGGGCAGAAGAAACAGCAAAGACGCTTAACAGGAAGCAGACAGGCCCCCGTTAGATCATGCAGAGCATGCAGGCCAGGAAAGGAGGGTGGATATTCTTTTTTCTGAGTACAATGGAGCATTGTATGCATAAGAATGGCAAGAGTTGACTTAACACTTAGAAAGTAAAACCAGAACCCACTCAAACAAAGCCACTGTAAATGACCATCAAGGAACTTTGAACATAGAAATTAGATACTAAGAGACTGTTGCTAATTTTATTGTGTAATAGTGTTGTGTGTGGTTGTTTTTTTTTTTTTTTTGTCTTACTATAAGAGATTCATATATAAGCAAGTATTTATAGCTGATGTAATATCTAGAACTTGCTTTAAGTTGTTAAGCAAAAAACAAAGCAGGGAGTGTAACAGGCTCAGCAAAGCAAGAGTAATAACAAGTGAGTTACTGAGAAGACTGGGGGGATGGGTACACAGGGGTTGTTATACTATTCCATCTATTTTTGTTCATGTTTGAAAAATTACATAATTTAAAATTTTTAAAATAAAAAGCAGAAACAAACATATTAACATTTTGAATCTGTGGCCATGTAGCAGACAGGGGAAAGGTATCTTTGCTGGGTGAGGTCCTCTGAAAGCCAAGGTCATATTCCCATTAGCCGTAAACTTGGGAGGAAAACACAGTCCTATCCAGCCTCACACCCTCCTCCATCAGAGCGCTTCTGTTAAATGACCGTATCTCTTGCCTGTCTGAGCAATTTCCCATTCAGATAAAAGAGCCAAAACAAATTAGCCCCAATCTGCACAAATGAACCCAAATCACAGGCTGTGACCCTGCTGGTGACCCTAAGACAACCTCCTCCTCACGGGCTTGGGGCCTCCCGACACTGTGACCATGGCAATTAAAAGGGACGCAGCTCACACACACTATCTCAAGATATGATCACTGGACAAAAATTAGCTCATGGGCTGCTGTTCCTGGGCACAAGTACCTGCCACAGAGCTCACGGTGTTAAAGCTGTGATGCGGACTCACTCTTCAAAAGATCTGCTCCTCAGTGACTCAGGTTAACAAAGGCTGCGCAGTCTCAGTGAAGACGCCAGTGCTGGTGAAGGCCTGCGCTAGCTCTGGCCTTGTACCTTGAGGAGCTAGGCAAATAATTAATACACATCTTGGTTATCCATCCTTAACCCCAGTAGCAAAATCTACTGGGAAGATAAGACTCTAATCCAAGAATCAAACAACTGGAATCATACTTACCATGGTTGATCTACCCAGTCTCTCTAGAATCATTCACCCTGCTTTAGAACTGACCATCATTATCTCTTGCCTGAATAGCTCAAAGAACTTCCAGCCCCTCCGACACTGGCCTCCTCCTATCTACTTCTCTACAATACCCAGGAGGGGATTATGGCTCTGTCCCTCGAACAGATCTGATCAATTACTCCCCCTCCTTAAAGGCCTTCAATAGTTGCCCATTATCCACAGAACCAAGGCCAAACTCCTCGCTGGGACCTTGGGAATCTGCTCCCAGGCCACCCTTGCGGAAACCCCACCCTCAGTCATTCCCCAGATGCACTCTGGACTCCACAATTCCAGGATACAGCCACAGGGAGCAACCTGAAGCTTCCCTGGCACAGCATCTTCCTTCATGCCTCTCCTCCTTGGCACAAACTGTTCTAACTGGAGTGTACTCTGTGAGCTTCTGGAGGGACGTCTCTGCGATCCGTGGGTCCTGAGCACCTAGAAACCATACTTGACTGAGGCCGGTAAAGATCGTAGGATGATATAGAACTGCCTTCATTTATTAGCTTCCTGTGTATCAGATACCAGCCCACACTTCTTTACCTGCATTATCTCATTCATTCAATCCTCACCAATACCCATGAGGTAGGTTCTATTATTTTTCCCGTTTTCATGATTTTTAAACACAGAGGCTCATAGAAGTACAGTAACTTGTGCAAAGTCACAATGCTAGCAAGTGCTTACTGCAGGGATTAGAGTCAAGGTCTTTGTGAATCACAAGGTCATTTGTTAATCACTATAGGGACAATCTGATCTACTGACGACTACAGAACAGAGTATATACTCCCTCATCACCCAGGTAACAAAACAAGTGAATTTTCCTCAGGAGAGATTACTATGTACCAGGCACTAAACAGACCACTACTTGCCTTCTGTTTTATTTAGAGTGACAGTGTGCTCCACTAAAAAACAGAAATCACATTTCTCAGCATCCCTAGCAGAGTAAGTTCAGGTCACTGAGAAGTAAAAGAAAGTGTTTGAGGGACTTGTGGTACCCTCTGTACAAGAAGTTGGCACGCACTTTCTTCCCTTCCCCTGCCTCACCCTTCCTGCTGCCAAGAACACAGATGTCATGGCTGGGGCTCCAGCAGCCACTTTAGACCATGAAATGAAATCACCTTGGAAACATAAGCCAAACACAGCAGAACAACAACATAGAAGTAATTGACAAATGCTCATTTGTTCATTCAACAAACATCCGCTGACTTCTATTATGTGCCAGGCATTGTCCAGGCTCCTTGGAATAGATCTACTGGTGAACTCATGAGACAAAGGCAGGCCGGATGCGGTGGCTCACACCTGTAATCCCAGCACTTTGGGAGGCCAAGGTGGGCGGATCACCTGGGGTCGGGAGTTCAAGACCAGCCTGACAAACATGGAGAAACCCTGTCTCTATTGAAAATACAAAAAAAGTAGCCGGGCGTAGCACTACATGCCTGTAATCCCAGCTACTCAGGAGGTTGAGGCAGGAGAATCACTTGAACCTGGCAGGTGGAGGTTGCGGTGAGCCGAGATCGCGCCATTGTACTCCAGCCTGGGCAACAAGAGCAAGATTCCACCTCAAAGAAATTAAAATAAAATAAAACAAGACAAAGGCTCCTGCCCTCATGTGACTTAAAACTTAAGACCAAAGGGCAATGATAAATCATGAATGTAAGAAGTGATGTATTAGAGCACAAGAAATGCTACGGAAATAAGAAAAAGTTAAGCAAAATAAGGGGGACTGATCATGCAGGGGAGGGAGAGATTGGACAAGAAAATCTGAGGGACAAATGAGTGAAAAACAAGAAAAACAAGAATATCTGCTAAGATGCAGCTAACGTCACTCCCTAACAAACTTGGGAAAGAGCCTCGCCAGACACAGAAAGAGAGGCAGAAACCATCTGTGAATTTAGTTCAGCCCTAACAGCTCCTTAGCTCACATTACCAGAAACAAGAGGGAATGTGCTCAAAGGCAAGCCTATTCCACGCTACCCTGCCATTTTTAAGTGGCCTTTTCAGCATGGATAACAAAGGGCATTTTGTAGCTCGGTGGGTGGCATTCCAAGACCCCACCTCTCCACTTTAACCTGTGTGGCTCAGCCCTCAGGGAGCTCTCTCGGGTCTCAGGGAGCTTCCAAGTAAGAATGCATTTGAAGGAAAGGTTTTCTGCTTAAAATAAAACGTTTTCATGACGGCTCTTTGGTGGCTGGAGCTGAGCAGCAGCAGGTACGAGGCTCACACATCTTTGCTTTGGCTATGTTTGGCACCAGCACGAATTTGGTGAACTCTAGTTTGCTCAGTGAACCAATCAACTTTGCAAACTTCCAGAGTCACTAGCTTTGACAGTTGTCTCTCTTTAAACCGCATCGCTGCTGCTGCCAAGAATATCTCCCCTCTGCCGAGCTTCCTGTTGCTCCCCTCCCAGGCTCCAAAATAACAAGTAGTTGCTTGGCAGTGATGTCACATTGCCACTGTCACCGCCTGCAGGGCATTCACATGCTGGCTATATTTAAGACCAAGGCTTCATGTTCAGTGACATGGAAATTGCCACCTTGTGAACCGTACCGGAAAGGCAAAATTTCAAAAATTACTTCTACGAATCATCAGGCTGCAAATTCTGCCTCTCCGGAGGCAAAGATGGAAAGTCAAGGGGGTTAAACTGAGTCACGGACTCCAGCTCCTTGGATCGGCTACATCCAGCTGTTTCATTCCAACCATTTCTCAGAAGTAACTCAAACACCAGCATTTACCTAGCGGCCACGCCTCTCTTCCCACTGTTACCTTTCCTGGGCTCTTTTGGTGTCACTCAAAACCATCCTGCTATTTTTCTTTCTCTCTAGACATCTCTACCTACTTCTCATTAGAAAAGACAAGAAATGAAGCATTAATGAATGGGAAAAGCATTTCCCTCCCCAGTGAATAATTACGTAACCTTTTCATAAGAGTTCTATCATATTAATGGGTTTTGGGAATTTTTTTTATCTCCTCCTGCTTCTGTCCTTTGATGGGGGAAAGTGATGGGCTGGAGCGACATTTCAGACACAACCTTCTCCCTTTTCCCTTAACAGCTGCATGTTTTTCACATCTTGACAAACTGCCCAAGTCCGTGTTTGGTGCAGATTTTTCAGGGAACATCTGGCATCAGGCACTAATGACTCTGACGCTCAACCATTCAACACGGGCACGTGCTTCAAAACGCAGATGTTCATGCAAATATACCTTGCTGCTTGCTCCCTAAAAAGTTGAGTTCGTCAACAAAACCTGAGTCTTTGATTGGATTCTAGAAGCATTAGAGAAAATAAACAAGCACATGGCTTTCTCCCTTGTACGTGATTGCTCTGAGATGTCACCAAGCTTCTGTTCCTCTCCCATTATGCTGCATCTACCATTTTCATATTTTAAAAAACTATCTAGGAAACCTATACCGGCTACAAAATTCTGAAAGGCTCATGAAGAAATTTATATGGCTTTCACACTGTTGGTCATGTTTGAGAAGGTGCTTCCATTATTTTAAATTTCAACATTAATGCATTTGGCATTTCCATTCTCCCACCTTTGGGAGTCCCACCTCATTACTCCCAAAAGAAAAAACAGCTGGGAAATCATTCATGCCAAGGATACCTTCACCTTCCACAGCCTCAGAAGCAGGGGCCAAGCAGTGATGAATGGTGGTAGAACTAACTCAAGTTCTGATGTGCAGGTCCTCCTGCCTCAGCCTGCAGCCAAGAACTTGGGCCATGAAAACACTCATATCTCTCGGCCGGGTGCAGTGGCTCACACCTGTAATCTCAGCACTTTGGGAGGCCAAGGCGGGTGGATCACTTGAGGTCAGGAGTTCGAGACCATCCCAGCCAACATGGCAAAACCCCGTCTCTATTAAAAATACAAAAATTTGCTGGGCATGATGGTGCGTGCCTGTAATCCCAGCTACTCGGGAGGCTGAGGCAGGAGAATAGCTTGAACCTGGAAGGTGGAGCTTTCAGTGAGCTGAGATTGCGCCACTGCACTCTAGCCTGAGCAAGAGGGCAAGATTCTATCTCCAAAAAAAAAAAAAAGCGTATTTTGCCATGAGATCCCACTTCTGGAAATACACATTAAAGAAAGAAACTGACAGAGAAACACACACAGATGCTGAGATATTCACTGCAGCCTTCATCTATAATCTCAGACTGGAAGCAGCTGCAATGCAAACCACCAAGTACCCTAAGAAATGCTACACAGCCGTTAAAAATCACAGCAGGGTCAGGCTCTCTCACACACTGCTGTTGGAGTAAAAGAGAGGCCGCTTTCTTGGAAAGGATTTTAGTAATACAAGATCGAGAGCCTCTACAAACATGCTTACCTTCTAACATGGGAATTTCACTTTTTGGAATCTAGCTGAGGGAAATGATTTTTAAAAGGTGGAATAGGTTTATAAAAATACATGTTCATAGAAATACTAATCCTACAAGGGAAAAAAATGGTTAAGAAAAATGATGTGAGAAACAAGGACATATCCAAACACAGAACTCCACAAAGCTATCAAAAGTGACATCCATGTACTTGAATAACAAGAGACAATGTCTGTTGTTTATTGTATTATTATAATAAAAAAATTTTCAAAGCAGACCCTCAATTTATAGATTCAGAATGATCTGAATTATATAAAATACATATATGCATAAAAATAAGCTGGTATAAAATGCCCCATAAATAATAAATTCATTGATGGTAACTGTGTTCAGGTGACTTTCCTCTTTAAACTTTTCTGGTATTCTCGGATTTAAGAATTCTAACTTGCAAATTACTTTTATATGCAGGAGGGGAAAATACCCTAACCTAAGGGAAAAACCTTAAGGATTCAAATGTACATACTACATTTATGAGCAGGGAAAAAAAATCTTGTATTTAAACGTAGTTTGAAAGCTACGTAGAAACAGAATAAAATAAACAGAATGTAAATTGCATGTATACAACAAACAGTGGAATAACTATGTAAAAATGTACTTAAGTAGACTAAGAACGGACATAATTATCACGCTGGGGTCATGGGATTTGGGACTCTTTTCCCCATTTTGAGTTGTTATGCTGCTTTCACAATTTAAAGGTAATTTTTTTTTTAAGTAGGAAAATAGAGTTCCCTCAAGAACTCTCAAGTATGGCAGAATTCCATGGAAGAATCCCTCTTGTGGACATCTTAATCTGAAAGCATTCAGCTTCACATTGAGTGAGCAAAGCCAGTTGCAGAACAATGGGTGCACATTGCAAGCTCACAGGCAAATCCTTAAAAACCCACAAAGCAGCCGGGTGCTCAGGCTTGTAATCCCAGCACTTTGGGAGGCCGAGGTGGGCGGATCACTAGGTCAGGACATCGAGACCATCCTGGCTAACACAGTGAAACTCCGTCTTTACTAAAACGAGAAAAACTGGCCGGGCGCGGTGGCTCAAGCCTGTAATCCCAGCACTTTGGGAGGTCGAGGCGGGTGGATCATGAGGTCAGGAGATCAAGACCATCCTGGCTAACACGGTGTAAACCCCGTCTCTACTAAAAATACAAAAAACTAGCCGGGCGAGGTGGCGGGCGCCTGTAGTCCCAGCTACTCAGAGGCTGAGGCAGGAGAATGGCGTGAACCCGGAAGGCGGAGCTTGCAGTGAGCAGAGACTGCACCATTGCACTCCAGCTTGGGTGACAGACCAAGACTTTATCTCAAAAAAATAAATACCCACAAAGCAAGCTCAGTCTGTTTTGTGCTGTTATAACCGAATACCTGAGGCTGGGTAATTTATAAGGAACAGAAATTTCTTTTCTCACAGTTCTGGAAGCTGGGAAGTCCAAGATCAAGGGGCTGGCATCCAGCGAGGACCTTTGCTGCGTCATCACGTGTCAGAAGGCAGAAAGGGAAAAAGGAGCCAAACTGGCCCTTTTATAACAGCACGAATCCCACCTCCCCCATGGAGCGCTCATGATCTAATCACCTCTCAGGTCACCACCTTTTTATACTGCTGCTTGGTAATTAAGTTTCAACATAAGTTTAGAGGGACGACCTTCAAATCATAGCACAAACCTACATGTTGTTTATGGTTTACTTAAAAATAAAATCTAAAACAAAAATGACAAATGTTAGTAGTGCTAATTGTTGCAGTGGGTCATAGTATTCTTTATATTTTTCAAACCAGCCAAGCAACAAAAAATTAGCTCCCAGCTTGGTTCTGAGCTAAAAATCAGTCTTTCTAAGGCTTTCAATGAGCTTACCCATTCAGATCATTGCTGGCATTCTAAGTCCTTGCTACTTAAAAAGTGTGGTCTAGGAACCAGCAGCATCAGCATCACCTGGGAGCTTATTAGACCTCCATGATAGCAGGCCCCACTCCAGACCTGCTCAATGAGAATTTAAAGACTAACCCAAGCCCCAGGTGCTTGGTGGGTACATTAAGGTTTGAGAAACTCTGCTCTAAGCCACCAGTTGTCAACCTTGGCTGCACACTGGAATTACATGAGCGTCTAGGCCTCAGCTCCAGAGATTCTGATTTAATTGGTCTGGAGGGCAGCCTGGACATAACCATTTTAAAAGCTCCCCAGGTGACTATGATGTTCAGCAAAGTTTAAGCAACAGATTTAGCTCTTCAACCCAGAGAATTCTTTATTAGGAAGTTAGTTACATCTGAGCAACGGCAGGCTAGATTAACTCCAGAAAATGACTTTTTGCAGACTTCAAATGGAGGCATAATTTACTTCCATGAAACCAACAGTAATCACCATGCCTGTCTTTTACTCAGTACTCACACAGGGTACTCAATGTGCTTAGCACCTGACATGCATTACCTCTTCATCATCTTTCTAAGGGAGGGTGTATTACCACTGTGGTTTTCTAGATAGGGAGCATGAGGGGTAAAACGGCCATCTCAGATCACACATCGAGGAGTGGTGGAAGCCCCTACATGACCTTAAGGATGAGCACTGCCTTAAATTGGGCAGCGTAGGTGCCTCACTTGTCTCACCCTTGCCCCAGCCCTGAGCTGCAGGACTCAAATCCACACCTGCCCCATACGACACTTCCTGCTAAGAGTGGCCCCACGAAAATGGAACTTCTGGAGCTGTCAGCCTAAAGGTTAAAATCTTTGCTTGCAGTCAGGTGTGGTGGCTCACGCCTGTAATCCCAGCATTTTGGGAAGCCGAGATGGACAGATCACCTGAGGTCGGGAGTTCGAGACCAGCCTAACCAACATGGAGAAACCCCACCTCTACTAAAAATACTGAAGTTAGCCGGGTGTGGTGGCGCATGCCTGTAATCCCAGGTACTTGGGAGGCTGAGGCAAGAGAATCACTTGAACCTCGAGGTGGAGGTTGCAGTGAGCCGAGATCACGACACTGGACTCCAGCCTGGGCAACGAGCAAAAATCTGCCTCAAAAAAAAAAATCTTTGCTTGCATATCCTTCCCTTCAATTTCTAGCACCCACAGGACAGAATCAGCTGTACTGTGTTTCTCTCTGATTGACTAAGCTCCACACAGAACAGTAAATGTTTGATGAGTGAATCAACAAATAAACAGTATCGGCCAGGAGCGGTGGCTCACGCCTGTAATCCCAGCACTTTGGGAGGCTGAGGCAGGTGGATCACCTGAGGTCAGGAGTTTGAGATCAGCCTTGCCAACATGCTGAAACCCCGTTTCTACTACAAATACAAAAAATTAGCCGGTATGGTGGTGGGCGCCTGTAATCCTAGCTACTTGAGAGGCTGAGACAGGAGAATCGCTTGAACCCAGGAGGCGAAGGTTGCTGTGAGCCGTGAGCGCACCACTGCACTCCAGCCTGGGTGACAGCAGCGAGACTCTGAAAAAAAAAAATCTTGGATAGGCTCCCAGTTGCGTGATCTGAGATTGCACCACTGCACTCCATCCTGGGCAACAAGAGCGAAACTCCGTCTCAAAAACAAACAAACAGACAAACAAAATCAATCGTTCATCTGTGACTGAATTACATCAGTAGTATCAAACTGCAGGAAAACAGCTCCTCCTCAGCCATCTTCCCTCTTGACTGACATGTGTGTCTTGCACTCACCCCTGGCCCCGAACACCAGCCCCACCCATCCCATGCACTCACGGCTCCCTAGCTGCTCCAGGGTACATCATGAGACCAGCCAGCTGCTGATAAGCATGTGCTTAACAATGATGAAGGGCACAACTCACTCAGCTCATAAGACTCAGCCAAGGGAAAGAGCCAGCGACCTTGGGGAAGCGGGCTTCACATCCAAGGAAAAGCGAGAGACGGGAGAGCCAGAGTGGGTCACATATGCAGCAGGTGTAGACTGGAGTTCAGTGTAGACTGGAGCCAGTCTCTGGACAAGGACTCAAAAAGATTGGGGCAACCAAAAGGGACCTTGCACACAAAATTCCGATACATTTGTAAATGGTCTTGAAAAAGAGGGCACTAGGGAAAGAGCTAAAGCAGAGAGTCTCACTGGGGGCCGTGGGGACAGTTTGGGTCATCACAAGGATGATGGGTGCTACTGTCGGAGGTGTTTAAACCATAACAGCTCCATCTGGAATAGGAGCTGATTAAAATGAGGCTGAGACCCACGGAGCGGCATTCCCAGGAAGTGAGGCATTCCTCGTCACAGATGAGATGGGAGGTCAGGAGGACTGGTATCATTAGACACGGGTCACAAAGACCCTGACGATAAAACAGGATGCTGCAAGAAAGGCGGCCAAAACCCAGCAAAACCAAGATGGTGATGAAAGTGACCTCTGTTCATCCTCAGTGCTCACTGTGTGCTAATTAGAATGCATAAACATGCTAAGGACACTCCCACCAGCACCATGACAGTTTACAAATGCCACGGCAATGTTCATAAGTTACCCTACATGGTCTAAAAGGGGGAGGAACCATCGCTTCCAGGAAATCCTGCCCCTTTCCTGGAAAACTCATGAACAAATCTGCCTCTTGTTTAGCATATAACCAAGAAATAACCATAAGTACTCTAAGTCTGCCGGCCCACGCTGCTGCTCTGTCTATGCAGTAGCCATTCTTTTGCTGCTTTACTTTCTCTAATAAACCTGCTTTCACTTTAAGGGCTTGCCCTGAATCCTTTCTTGCACAAGATCCAACAACCCTCTCTTGGGATCGGGACCGGGACCCCTTTCTGTTGGCACTACCAGCATTTACAGCACGGGGCTGAGGATACTCACTGTCCTGAAAGGCCAAGGCAGTAGCACACAACCAAGATCAGCCTCCCTCCTGTGATACTTCAGTCGTCCTGTGGCCATTCATGCAGGTAGAAATCTTACTTATAATCTGGGCCTAGAATGGAATGCCTTTCATATATACTGACTAGACCAGGTTTACTTTATGGTTCACCCACTCTCTGCTCTTTTTCTGGACTCCTTCTAAAGAATGACTTCTGATCTTCTTACCTTCTTAAAATCAAAACGCGTCCATGAGAAGGAGATGCAAGCACTTGGCGTCAGCATGTTTTCTGGCAGAGTTGCGCCTGACCAGTATGTACTGAAATCTATGTTGTATTATAAATTCCTTTTATTTCATTTCTCTTTCATATTACAGTAGAGTGTTATACTGATTTTTTAAATTACTTGTGTAGGTAGGTTATATTTGCTATAAATTTCATTTCGGAAGGGGGCATTACCAAATATTTTTATTTAAAACAGATATTGAGTCTGGTAAGATCAAGTCTAAATATGCCAAAGTAGCTGGACCAGGGGTTTGCTAATAAGGTCAGATTATATCAGAGCAAAATATCTAGCCAAGGAAAAGCACAATAGAGAACACAGCAAAGAGACCTTTGGGCTACCGCTTAGAATGACTGAGCCCAGATTTTACCTACCAAGACAGGGTGCACAGGACGGCTGGCACAAGAGTGACAGCACGGTAGTGTCACTCGGGAAAATCGACAGAATCCAAGTGTCATGAGCCCTCTGTGGAAGTGACCCACTGTTGGGGACATCTGCAGGCTGCACCTCACCACATGCACCCCCAATCTGATGGCAGGAACATCCTGGTTTTCCTTTTGAGCAAGCTCTCCTCCCCCTTGTTCCTGCTCCACGGAGTCCAGGTGAGGGAAAGCCAGCCACCCCCAGCTCCAGGGGGAATGGGACCCAGGCATGGGCAGCAAAAGTAACACAGCTGGCCCAGGAAATGACTTCTCCAGAGCTACTGGAAAGAAGTCTTCTCCTCCCACTGGTGGTGTTAAACCGACAGGATTTAGGCTGGGGCCCCTGGGTGCCCTCTTGTTACCACAAGAGAAGAGTGACCTAAGAATGAAGCCAAGACCGAGGGAAAGAGAGAGGAGAGACATGGAAAGTCATGGGGACTGCATGATATTCATGGTACCCCCTGAGAGCTTTGATCCAACCCAGCAGAAAGCTAGCTCTTCTCCTAAAGGTTTAAGTTTCATGAGCCAATCGACTGCACTTTTTCATAGACAGTTTAGGGTAGGTTTCTGTCACCTACTACTGACTCTAAGTGGTAAGATTCCTTTTCCTTTTTTTTTTTTTTTTTTGAGACAGGGTCTCTCTCTGTCTCCCAGGCTCTATCTCCTAGGCTGGAGTACAGTGGTACAATCTCAGCTCACTGCAGCCTTGACCTCCTGGGCTCAGGTGATTCTCCCACCTCAGTCTCCTGAGTAGCTGGTACTACAGGAGTGCACCACCACGCATGGCTAATTTTTGTAATTCTTGTGGAGACAGGGTCTCATCATGTTGCCCAGGCTGGTCTCCTGGGCTCAAGCTATCTGCCCACCTTGGCGCCCACAAAGGACTGGGATTACAGGCATGGGCCACTGCAACTGGCCTCTATGTGGTAAGATTTCAATGAATGGCTGAGAGGCTTCCAGAAAGCCCCAATTCCCAGAAAATGACTAAAGAATACTGTCTTGGGGCAAACGACCAACCACAGGTCTAAAGCCGAGCCTAACTGGCTGCTTTGTGCCAAGAGAAGATGCCAACAGGAGGACAACCATCAAGGTGCTGGAAGAACTGACATTTCTCAGTGACACTCGTACCGAGTGACACAGTCACTGGCCCCATGGTCCCTTCAGTCCCTCATTTAGCCAATATGACTGAGCAATGCCAGGCACTGTGCTAGGTGCAAGGGCAGGTCACTGCCCTCATGGATCACACAGTCTAAAAGGAAAGACAGGCAGTGCACGGACGACAACCCGGACTGCAACTATCTATAAAAATGCTATTCAGGAATACTGGCTCCCATGAAGTATATCTCAGAGGGACCTGACCAGACTCATGATCAGGCAGGAGATAGTGCACAAAGCCTTCCAGCTTTTTTTTTTTTCAGAGTCTCACTCCATCGCTCAGGCTGGAGTACAGTGGCCGATCTCAGCTTACTGCAGCTCCATCTCCTGGGCCCAAGTGATTCTTAATCTCCTGCCTCAGCCTCTGGAGTAGCTAGGATTACACGTACACACCACCACACCCAGCTAATTTTTGTATTTTTGGTAGAGACAAGTTTTCACCAGGTTGTCCAGGCTGGCCTCGAACTCCTAACTTCAGTGATCCACCTACCTCGGCCTTCCAAAGTGTTAGGATTACAGGCATGAGCCACCGCGCCTGACCAACAAAGCCTTCTGTATTCATGTAGTCAGAAACAGAAAGCCCCACTCAAACTCTCTTGAACAGAGAAAGAGGTTTACTGACCTACATACCTAGCAAGTCAAGAGGCAGCTCTGGTGCCTCTTGCCAGCAGCCTAGTGATAACACCATGTCCACTACAGCAACTCTTCTTCTAATGAAAGAACCTCTCTCTTCCCCTCCTCTCATCCATAAACACAGGCTTCCTAAATCAGACAACAAAGCAACTGTCAATTTTTGAAAGACATGTAACAAAAACTGAGTCTTATTTCTTATCTCTACTAAGCCTGAGAGCAAAGTTTGGTTTTATTTTACATCAAGGATTTAAGATATTCCTTCAAAGCATGTTTCTTTTACCAAATAGAAAATAATAATGTGGGCTTCATAAAAGAGTGACAGGTTGGGCGCGGTGGCTCACGCCTGTAATTCCAGCACTTTTAGGAGGCCGAGGCAGGCAGATTACTTGAGGTCAGGAGTTCGAGACCAGCCTGGACAACATGGTGAAACCCTATCTCTACTAAAAATACAAAACTGAGCTGGGCATGGTGGCACATGCCTGTAGTCCCAGCTACTCAGGAGGCTGAGGCAGGAAAATTGCTTGAACCTGGGAAGCAGAGCTTGCAGTGAGCCGAGATTGCGCCACTGCACTCCAGCCTGGGAGACAGAGCGAGACTCCATCTCAAAAAAAAAAAAAAAAAAAAAAAGAGTGACAAATTCTTTTTTTTTTTTTTTTTCAGTCTCATGTACAATGCTGCCATCTTGGCCTGGGGACCTTATCTCAAGCAGTTTCCAAGACTCCAGAAGTGCTAGCATATGGATGGCAAATTCTTGCCAGACTTGCCACCGCATCCCCTTCCCATGTGCATGGCAGACACTGCTAATCAATAACAACACTCTTTCCTGTTGAGTCCTGACAGGACTCCAGTCCTCTCAGCCAGAATCCCAGGCAGTGACTACCAGAGTTGGCAGCAGGATGAAGCCTACTGGCTTTTCCCGCCGGAGCAGGTGTTCTGAACTGGGGAGACAGCACTGAAAAGGGCCAGACCCTTCATTCCAAAGGCCATCCCTAGCCCAGGCTGGGCTCAAATTCAAGCCAGTATCCCCATAATTGAAGTCAGTATGCCTGACCTTCGCAACTCCCACCACTTGCCTCTTGTGATAAAAACATAATCAGTGCCTTTGGATGGACACTGGAGAAATATACTGTCCTTTTCCACAAAGGACATAGTCTTCATATTTCTCCCATGATTTAAAGGCAAAGGACAGCAGAGGCTGAGCCTTAGGGTGGAGTGTGAGATTTAAAGCCTTCATAGAAAGCCAATAAAGGTCTCCTGGGGTGCGGGACAGCATGATCTGAGCAGGACTCCCAAGGCCATTCCAGGCTGTACAGTACAGTTCTCAATCTCACACGCACAACACTGTCACGGACGTTCTCACTGCTCAGCAGCCCAGCAGGGACAAATAAACAGAGGGACACACACTAGGCAGGCAGGGCTGGAAAAACACAGCAGGAAGAGCTGAAGGTCAAATGAAGGCCAGGGGCCAAAGGCTCTAAGATACTCACTGCAGGGGAGGCTTGGACAAGGGAAGGGTCCAGGAGACTCTGGCCTCGCCTCAGCATCCCCAGCCACCTACAGCCAAGGCGCTAGCCAAGAAGAAGAAATTAGGTGACGTTCACTGAGCGCTTACTGAGGGCCTAGAGCTGCGCTAAGTGCTTAGGAGCCTCAGCTCCTGTAATCGTCCCGACAATCCTAGAAGAAAATGCAAGAGACATGCTCTTGCTGCCCACTGCTTGCCTTGGGGACCTGGCAAGAGTGTCAATCATGGCCCTCTCTGCTCACTCTTGGCCGTAACATGTCCACTAGAAAATCTTTCCTAGGCGGTGCACAGTGGCTCACGCCTGTAATCCCAGCACTTTGGGAGGCTGAAGCAGGTGGATCATTTGAGGTCAGGAGTTCGAGACCAGCCTGGCCAACATGGTGAAACCCCGTGTCTACTAAAAATGCAAAAATTAGCCAGGTATGGTGGCGGGCACCTGTATTCCCAGCTACTCGGGAGGCTGAGGCAGGAGAATTGCTTGAACCCTGGAGGTGGAGATCGCAGTGAGCTGAGATGGCACCACTGCACTACAGCCTGGGCGACAGAGCAAGACTGTCTCAAAACAACAACAACAATAACAACAAAAACTTTCCTAAAGTGTTATATACAGACATTAGGAAAAAGAGTCTCTTCCCTTTGGATCCTGGGCGAGGCTCAGTGCTACAAGAGGCCACCTTTGCTCTGTGCAGAGACCCTACCTAAGCATGACACCAGTGCACAGAGGGCGGGACCAAGGAAAGATAGAGGGAGAATGCATTGGTGCCACTGGGGGCCTGGGTCCCACAGTGCTTGAAGAAAGTAACCTGTCCTTGGATTTCCCAGCTACTGCAAGGAAAAATTCCCCTGGTGACCCAAGCTAATTTGGCGTGGGTTTCTGCCATCAAAAGCATGTTAGTGTCAGTGGGGAAACTGAGAATTGAGAAGTTACCAAGTGGCAGAGCCAGGACCAGAGTCACTGTGCTGTGCCGTTTCCCTAGGTAAGGGTCGGACACGGCCCTCCAAAGCCAGCAGTGACCATGACACATCAACAGGGTGCTTTACGCCACTGCACAGGAGAAAGGAGGGAGAGTGCTCCATGCCACCCCAGCCCCCTTTAAGTTTCTAAATAGGTAAAGAACCAGAGAGGCTCA
This sequence comes from Trachypithecus francoisi, assembly GCF_009764315.1. Classification (NCBI taxonomy): domain Eukaryota; kingdom Metazoa; phylum Chordata; class Mammalia; order Primates; family Cercopithecidae; genus Trachypithecus; species Trachypithecus francoisi. The sequence continues at coordinate 102,816,382 of NW_022681460.1, forward strand.
GAAGCATGAAGAGAATGGCCCAGCCATACAACTGACAACATGTTCATGCGAGTGCAGCAGCACTGCACAGAAGGAGGGAAAAGTCACAACAGGTGAGTGACTGAGCAAGGCTGGCCCCAGTGAGACACAAGAAGCGAAGTCTGCAGCGGTCCTCTGAGTCACGACAGGAGAGTAACCGCAAGGCCGGCCCCAGTGAGATACACGAAAGGAAGTCTGGAGCGGTGCTCCGAGAAGCAGTCCAAGGGGCTCCCCCCGAGGAACACTTTCTCCACCACCTTCGTGACTCTCAATCAACCAGAAGCCCCTTCCCGGACCTGGCAGGTTGACTGTTGAGATCACATGTCTACTTAGGTGCAGGGAAAACACCCATGCTCCAATCTCGAATAACCAAACAAGAGGCCTCTTCAGGCAGGACTCTTATGAGTATAACAGAGAAAAACCACCACAAATGGCTCAAGGAATGAAAGCAATTTATTGGCTCACATACGTGAAGAGTTCAGAGGAAAGACAGCTTCAGGAAAGACTGGATCCAGGAGGTCAAATGAGACTATCAGGAACTGCTGATTTCTCTCTCCCTCCATTTCTCCACCACGTGGTTCTCACATGGGATTAGAATCTCCCCATAAAATAGCAAAGATAGCTGCCAACCACTCCTGGCTGGCACCGTCCTCTCAAGGATGCTATAACTGGCTCTTATCAGACCATCCTGGCCACATGCCCTCCTATAAAGCCCTCATGGTGGCCAGTGCATGGAGCAACCCGACTGTCCAGGCCTGGGTGGGCTGCTCTCCTCTGAAGCCCTGTGGGGGCAGGAGGCAGGGGTAGCCCCATTAAACCACATGGACAGAAAGGAAGGAGCAAGGATCCACCAAGGAAAACTGGGGGGTGTGATGGTTAATTTTGCATATGCATGTGTCTGGGCCACCAGATGCCCAGATAGCTAGATCAACACAATTTCTCAGTGTGCCTGCGATGGTGTTTCTGGAAGAGACTAGCATGTGAGTTTGTGCACCGCGTGAAACAGATGGTCCTCACCACTGTGGGCAAGCACCCCCCATTCCATGGAGGGCCTGAGTAGAAGAAAAGGAAGGTGAGTTCTCTCCCTGCCTGACTGCTTGAGCTGGGACATGGCTCTTCCCCCGCCCTCGGCACTCCTGGCTCTCAGGCCTTCAGACTCAGACTGGAACCTACACCACAGGTTCTCTGGCTCTTGGGCCTTTGAACTACATCATGAGCTTTTCTGGGTCTCTAGCCTGCAGAGGGCAGCTTGTGGGACTTCTTGGCCCCCATAATTATATGAGCCAATACCTTATAATAACCCCTTTCTAGAAATATATATATGCATCCTATTGGTCTGTTTCTCTGGATGACCCTAATATTAATACAGGTAGTATCTGCCCCAGGAGGAAGCAGACGCCTGATGGGTGTAGCAGGCAGCCTTCAAGGTGGCCTCTAGTGACCCCTGCTGCCTCTTGCTAGTCACACTACTGTGTGTTTCCCCCAACAATGGACCAAGGCTAACTGTGACTACAAAATATAGCAGAAGCAATCCTGTGTCACCTCCAAGGTTTGGTTATTAAAAACATGGTGATTTTCAGCTTGGGTGCGCCCTCTCCTGCTCCTGGGTTACTCACCCTGGGAAGTCAGCTACTGTATTGGGAGCAGCCCCACGGAGAGGCCCACATGGCAAGAAGTTGAAGCCTCCTGCCAACAGCCACAGGATGATGCTTGCAAGTGGACACCCCCATCCCCAGTCAAGCCTTCAGATGATAGCATCTCTGGCCAACAGCTCAACTGCAACATCATGAGAGACCCTGATGCCCTGGCTAAGCCATTCCCAGAGTCCTAATTCACAGAAATTGTGGGGGATCATAAATATTTGTTGTTCTAAGTAACCAAGTTTGAGGATAATTTGTTACACAGCGAGAGCTAACACTGCTATAATATAATGACAAGAAACAGAAAATGAGCCCTCACAATAATTCAAGAACCCATTTACTTGCTTCCTTCAAAGCCACTTTTCCTCATATAAATGTGTGTCTTTTTTTTAACATGTCTCATAGCTTGAGGTTTCTTAATTCAAAAGGAAACAAGGCAATCGATTATTTAGAGGAATGTGACTTACAGAGCCTTAATTGCAAACGATTATTATGCCTCTGCCTCAGGAACTCACAGCTGCCCAGGGCCAAAAAGCACGAGGCTAGTTACATGACCTTGTTCTAGAAAAGCCAGTAATTCTTAGCAAAAGGAATGCATCATCAAATGCAGGATTTGCTTGGCGACACTCAATTTTACAACCATGAACTCAGAGCCAGTGAAACATGCATGTACACAAGCATATACTTAGCATTCGGATATTTCACTTTTCTGAGCAGGAGATAGACTAGCTCCTAATTCTTTCTGCACCGTTGCTGTTAAAATAGACCTTTTGATGAGGTAAGGAGACATAATTATTATATTCAAGAAAAATGATAATAATAGTTAACCTTTACTGAGTATTTATCAAGCACATTGAGCAATACATGGTCTCTCGTTTTATTTATTCAACACAACTCTATGAGGTAAAGAGTTTTCTTATTACCATTTTAAAACTAAGGAAACAGGCCAAGTGCAGTGGCTCATACTTGTAATTACAGCACTTCGGGAGGCCGAGGCGGGTAGATCACTTGAGCCCAGGAGTTTAAAACCAGTCTGGACAACATGGTAAAACCCCGTCCGTACAAAAAGAGAGAAAAATTAACTGGATATGGTGGTGCCTACCCGCAGTCCCAGCTACTCGGAGACTAAAATGGGAGAACTGCTTGAGCTCAGGAGGTGGAGGCTGCAGTGAACTGAGATCGCATCACTGCAGTCCAGCCTGGGTGACAGAGTGAGACACTGTCTTTTAAAAAAAAAAAAAAAACAAAAAAACAAAAAAAAAAAAACACTAAGGAAACAGAAACAGAGAAGTTAAGTAACTCACCCAAGGTCACACAACTAGTAAGCAGGAGAGCCATGGTCTGACCCTGTCAGTACAAGGCAAGTACCTGTACCATAAAGCCCTAGCTGTACCCACCTGCACTGTGAACCCTGCACCTGAACATGCACGCACCCGAGGAAAGTGTGGTGCCGCTGACTGAGCCTCACCTTCCAGCCTGTGACACTCCACTGCCCCTCCTGTGCCCCAGCAGCTATGGCCACCCACCCCAGGTAACAACTGCCAACACTGACAACTGTTCTTACTCTGGCCAGGAGCAAGAAGAAAGTTCTGACCATTGGCAGAGGTTAACTCTATCTGGAACATGTCAGCAATGGAATTTTTCAAAACTTACATATCCAGCTGATCGGTTTGCCTGTTTCTAGTTTCTCCTTTTGAAATATTGGTCTGTTTTACAGGTATCTGTTCCTTCTGCCTGCAGACTGCCAACTTTCAGACACCCTAAACTCTTAGGTACCCACTGCTTAAATAGGGATTATAAAACTGCCTGGTTAGGAAATTGGTTTTATCTACCCCATTTACGGGATAAAATTTTCCCAACAATTATCATGCACTAAAACACGCTTCCTGTGGAATACACTTAGGATGCCTTGCTCGTGTCCACTGCCATATGTACCCTCACTTCTTTTCCTCCTCATTCAGCCCCTTCGGCCGGATGAGATCATCCTCTCCACCCCAGAGATGAGGAAGCACACACATGCAGAAGTTGAGCAACTCACCTAGAAACACACAATTTGCAAGTAATGATGAAAAGACTCAAGACTACACTAAATGCTAATACAAGCCATTAAATAACACGGAGGCTGGGCATGGTGGCTCACGCCTGTAATCCGAGCACTTTGGGAGGCTGAGGCAGGCGGATCACCTGAGGTCAGGAGCTCAAGACCAGCCTGGCCAACATGGTGAAACCCCGTCTCTACTAAAAATGCAAAATATTAGCTGGGCATGGTGGCACATGCCTGGAATCCCAGCTACTTGGGAGGCTGAGGCTGGAGAGTCACCTCAACCCAGGAGGCAGAGGTTGCAGTGAGCTGAGATCATGCCACTGCACTCTAGCCTGGGCACGACAGAGCAAGACTCCATCTCAAAAAAAAAAAAAAAAAAAAAGGACATATAATTCTGTCTCTCTTTGCTCACTAAGAACCAGTCTCTAAAGACTTCAGACTTTATTATGAACATTAAATGCAATTATGCTGCAGAACTCTAGCACGGCCAGGCAAAAGGGCGGTCCAGGTGAGAAAACTAGGCACATTTTACACTATTTATAACAGTCATTTAACTGTCTTTGATACTCTCGGGCTATCATTTTAAAATGTGAGAAAAGGGGAAAAGCTCAAAGAACGGAAATTCAACATAGGATCATAGTGCCAACATTCAATAAGACGTACAAAACAATTACATTAGAGCCATTCGCAGCATCTAACAGCACAGAGAGGTAAATGCTGCTGCTATAAATTGACTTAACTCTGGGCTCCCTTGCACATCCACAAGACGTGTTTATCTCGTGGTCTTATTTTAAAGTAGATGTACAGAACAATCAATAAACTGCTTATCTTACCTAAAATGAGAACAAACTGAAAACAACCTGAATGTGTAACTGACCATATTAAATTCATCATTCCAATCCAGAATGGGCAATTTAATATGGCGTCTTCACTCAATCAAATACCACATCCAGGTACATAAAAATGGTTAACATGAGGCCTATATGGAAACAACAAAAGCTGCTTTTGCACTCCTAAGCAGTGCTAGAAGGCAGACTAAACAACGACAGGCATAGATTATATGTATAGTTAAAAAAAAAAGGCCGGGCGCGGTGGCTCAAGCCTGTAATCCCAGCACTTTGGGAGGCCGAGACGGGTGGATCACGAGGTCAGGAGATCGAGACCATCCTGGCTAACACGGTGAAACCCTGTCTCTACTAAAAAATACAAAAAACTAGCCAGGTGAGGTGGCGGGCGCCTGTAGTCCCAGCTGCTCGGGAGGCTGAGGCAGGAGAATGGCGTGAACCCGGGAGGCGGAGCTTGCAGTGAGCTGAGATCCGGCCACTACACTCCAGCCTGGGCAACAGAGCGAGACTCCGTCTCAAAAAAAAAAAAAAAAAAAGTTAGTATACGAACAAATTCAGTAAAGATGCACCGTAAGCTGGGATTTGGGATTTGGGGCGGTTTACTTGGCAGCTTTCTTTAATAGTACATAAACAAAGTGACAGAAAAGGAAATAAAATGGCTTTTAAATAAAAGGAGGCTCAACCATACCCTTTTTTTTTTTTTTTTTTTTTTGAGATGGAGTCTCGCTCTGTCAGCCAGGCTGGAGTGCAGTGACTGGATCTCAGCTCACTGTAAGCTCCGCCTCCCAGGTTCACGCTATTCTTCTACCTCAGCCTCCTGAGTAGCTGGGACTACAGGCGCCTGCCACCTCGCCCGGCTAGTTTTTTTTTTTGTATTTTTTAGTAGAGACGGGGTTTCACCGTGTTAGCCAGAATGGTCTCGATCTCCTGACCTCATGATCCACCCGTCTCGGCCTCCCAAAGTGCTGGGATTACAGGCTTGAGCCACCGCGCCCGGCCCAACCATATTCTTAATTAGAGAAATGGGAAAGAAAAATTTTCTGCCAGCACCATTTCCAGCCCTGGCATTATCAGAGACCCAACAGTTGGATCCCATGGCTGTGAGCACAGCTGCACCGCAGCAAGCCCTCTCCCATGCTGCTGTAGAACGTGCGGCTCACGCCCGTGCCAGGCGACTTGATGGTCCCTGTCCAACTTACAAATGTGCTGCACTTTGACCCAGCAATTCTACTTCCAGGAATATTTCCAAAATATATACTCATACGGGAAGAAAACGACCAACGCGAAGGTTGCTGACTGTGGCATTATTAGTCGTAGCAAAAGACTGGAAACCATCTCAACGCCTGGCTGTTGGCAGGCTGGTTAAATGAATTCCGATGCAGTCAGACAAGGAAATGTCAGGAGCTCTTAACAAGCAGAGGGCAGCCCCACGCGGACCAATGAGAGCAATCTCTGAGACGTCAAGTGAATGCTGCACAGGACAGGCTACCATTTCACATTAAGGAAGAAAGGGAGGAGAAGAGAATGAAAAGGAAAAAAGTATATGCGCACGTATCTGCTTGTGTGTACAGGGAACATCTCTGGAATCAGTAACGATGACCCCCTCTAAGGAATAAACTGGGTGGCTGGGATAAGAGAAGGGGGACTTGCACAGGTTTACCTTTTGTATTTTTTTTTTTTTTTTGAGACGGAGTCTTGCTTTGTTGCCCAGGCTGGAGTGCAGTGGCCAGATCTCAGCTCACTGCAAGCTCCGCCTCCCGGATTTACGCCATTCTCCTGCCTCAGCCTCCCAAGTAGCTGAGACTACAGGCGCCCGCCATCTCGCCGGCTAGTTTTTTTTTTTGTATTTTTTAGTAGAGACGGGGTTTCACCGTGTTAGCCAGAATGGTCTCGATCTCCTGACCTCATGATCCACCCGTCTCGGCCTCCCAAAGTGCTGGGATTACAGGCTTGAGCCACCGCGCCCGGCCCAACCATATTCTTAATTAGAGAAATGGGAAAGAAAAGTTTTCTGCCAGCACCATTTCCAGCCCTGGCATTATCAGAGACCCAACAGTTGGATCCCATGGCTGTGAGCACAGCTGCACCGCAGCAAACCCTCTCCATGCTGCTGTAGAACGTGCGGCTCACGCCCGTGCCAGGCGACTTGATGGTCCCTGTCCAACTTACAAATGTGCTGCACTTTGACCCAGCAATTCTACTTCCAGGAATATTTCCAAAATATATACTCATACGGGAAGAAAACGACCAACGCGAAGGTTGCTGACTGTGGCATTATTAGTCGTAGCAAAAGACTGGAAACCATCTCAACGCCTGGCTGTTGGCAGGCTGGTTAAATGAATTCCGATGCAGTCAGACAAGGAAATGTCAGGAGCTCTTAACAAGCAGAGGGCAGCCCCACGCGGACCAATGAGAGCAATCTCTGAGACGTCAAGTGAATGCTGCACAGGACAGGCTACCATTTCACATTAAGGAAGAAAGGGAGGAGAAGAGAATGAAAAGGAAAAAAGTATATGCGCACGTATCTGCTTGTGTGTACAGGGAACATCTCTGGAATCAGTAACGATGACCCCCTCTAAGGAATAAACTGGGTGGCTGGGATAAGAGAAGGGGGACTTGCACAGGTTTACCTTTTGTATTTTTTTTTTTTTTTGAGACGGAGTCTTGCTTTGTTGCCCAGGCTGGAGTGCAGTGGCCAGATCTCAGCTCACTGCAAGCTCCGCCTCCCGGATTTACGCCATTCTCCTGCCTCAGCCTCCCAAGTAGCTGAGACTACAGGCGCCCGCCATCTCGCCCGGCTAGTTTTTTGTATTTTTTTTTAGTAGAGACGGGGTTTCACCGGGTTAGCCAGGATGGTCTAGATCTCCTGACCTCGTGATCCGCCCATCTCGGCCTCCCAAAGTGCTGGGATTACAGGCTTGAGCCACCGCGCCCGGCCACCTTTTGTATTTTGAACCACATGCATACATACTATTTACTCAATGAAATAAATTAAAACACATTTTTTGCTTTAGTCACTATCTTTTTTTTTTTTTTTTTAAAGAGACAGAGTCTTGCTCTGTCACCCAGGCTGGAATGGAGTGCAGTGGCGTGATTTCAGCTCACTGCAAGCTCTGCCTCCCGGGTTCACGCCATTCTCCTGCCTCAGCCTCCCAAGCAGCTGGGACTACAGGCACATGCCACCATGCCTGGCTAATTTTTGTATTTTTAGTAGAGATGGCGTTTCATCATGTTAGCCAGGATGGTCTCGATCTCCTGACCTCATGATCCACCCACTCTGGCCTCCCAAAGTGCTGGGATTACAGACATGAGCCACTGCGCCCGGCCCAGTATGCTCAGGTTTTAATGAAGCCACCATGTGCTTACCTCTCCATCCCTCACCCTCTCCTACCTGGCCAGCGCCTGGACCTTCATGCCCTGCCGCTCCTCTTGTTCAGCCACTTTCCTTTTCAAGGTGTCCACCTCTTGCCGGAGCGCGGCTGAGTGCTCCATCTCACCATCGAGGAGGTTCCGCAGCGATCTGGGAAGAGAAGGTCCCATCTGTTCAGAAGCTGTCAACCCAGACCCCACTGAACCCAGGACACAGTTCCTAACATAAGTCAAGTCCTAAGCCATGCATTTTCCACAAGGCTCTGCATAAATCATTATTCAAGTCTATCTCACGTGAACTGGAGATAGCAAACTCTAATTGACAGCCTTAGAGTAAGAATTAAGGGACAGTCGTCTGTGGCCTGGGCTCCATGTCCCTGATTGCCTGCAAGCAGACCAGGCTTCTGACAGCCTAAATCAAGGGAAAACAATGAAGTGAGCAAATTCCAGCCAAGTCCCTTTACAAACATCCCACTCAAAGGTGTAGCATGTTACAAAGAGACCATTTTGTCACAGCTACACCAGGTAAGATATTTAACCAAGGAAAGGATACCAGGAGAGGCCAAAACAATAATCCGAGGCATAAAAATAGAATATACACTCAGAGTATCTGAGAAATGTCTAGTCTCATTTCCTTCCACCTGTGCCTACAAAACACACCGCAAGCCTGTTTCCTGGCCAACTTCAGGTGAAACAAGCATATATATAAAATGTCTTACATCACTAAAGCATCTGAGATAGCACAGATAGCATTTTACATTCCCAAGTTTGTTAACCCTCCAACAGGGGGCTTGCAGCCAGCACAGGATTCACTTGTGTATCTGTCATCCCTGGTCTTAAATAAAGGAGAGGACAGCAGGTCTTCTAGAAACCATCACCAGTGACCGCCTCGGAGATCCAGAGGACACTTGCTATGTGATATCAGGATATTAGCAAAAACATGGCAGAGCGGGGTGGCTCACGCCTGTAATCCAGCACTTAGGGAGGCCAAGGTGGGTGGATCACTTGAGGTCAGGAATGTTTGAGACCAGCCTGGCCAAAATGAAACCCCATTTCTACTAAAAATACAAAACTCAGTCAGGTGTGGTGATACACACCTGTAATCCCAGCTACTCGGGAGGCTGAGGCAGGAGACTTGCTTGAATGCAGGAGGCAGAGGCTGCAGTGAGCCAAGATCACGCCACTGCACTCCAGCCTGGGCAACAGAACAAGACTCTGTCTCAAGGAAAAAAAAAAAAAAAAAAAAAGAATATAATCAAAAACATCTGACCCCCACCACACTCTGATCATTCACTGAAATCTTCAAAACGTGTGTTCCTTGAGAGCTTTGAGGAAATTACCCTTGTGGGGCCTGGGGCTCCCTGAAAAAAAACATCGTATAATTTTTCCTTTCTTTCTGGAAAGTACAAAAAAGTAACAGACAGTGGTTATTGTTCTTCACAAGGTAAGACAAAATCTATGGCTTCTTCCAGGATAATAGCCCCAGCTGGAGCAAGGAGAAAGAATCCCGCAATGGTACAAGCCCTCTATTGAAAGTTTATTCTAGTTGGAAAACGGCGCGGTCTAAAGGTTCCTTTTGAAGACATCCTCTTTTGTTTCAGAAATCATGCTTGTTTGCTTTTATATGTTTCCAGAAAGGACAAGAGAGAAGCTTGTCAAGCTTGTCAAGCAGGATCAAAAATGAGGTTTAAAGGAGAATCATGACTGTGTGTAAAAGAAGGTGTGAGTTAAGAGAGGGTGACATGAACGCACACGCCCCCTCTCCCCACGTCCCAGGAAGGCAGTTGAATCATGCTTGCTGAAGTTCAGGGGGTAACTGCAGGTAAGCCTTCTATGACCACCCCACAGTCAAGATAAGTCAGATGGGAGTCAGCAGCCAATGTCAGGTGGTATCTAGCATGGGTTCCAAAAGGGAAGAAAGATTAATGAAACCTCTCGTCCTCTCAAGAGTTTGCAACTGGGTTTTTGGCCAAGTCAAAAGACTCCGAATTTCATCTTGCCCTAAGTATCCCCGATTTGGGCAAACTTTCCTAAGATAAGTGTTCAGATGCCTGGAACATGGTAGATAGACAGGTCTTTGATTAATGATGACTAAAGGCTGCCTAGAGGCCAGGCACAGTGGCTCACACCTATAATCTCAGCACTTTGGGAGGGCAAGGTGGGCAGATTACTAAAGCTCAGAAGTTCAAGACCAGCCTAGGCAACATGTCAAAACTAAAATACCAACATTAGCCAGGTATGGTGGCATGCACCTATAGTCTTAGCTACTCAGAAGGCTGACATTGGAGGATCACTTGAGCCCGGGAGGTAGAGGTTGCAGGGAGCAGAGATCACACCACTGCATTCCAGCCTGGGTGACAGAGCCAGAACTGTCAAAAGAAAAAAAAAAGACTGCCAAGGCTAAGGAGGTGATAACTAAAGGGTATATAGGGCTTCTTTCGGGGGTGATGAAGCGTTCTAAAATTGACTGTGTTGATGTTAACTCCTATCTGTGAATATAGTAAAAACTATTGAATTATATACTTTATTTCTTTATTTATTTTTTTGAGACGGAGTCTCGCTCTGTCACTCAGGCTGGAATGCAATGGCACAATCTTGGCTCACTGCAACCTTCGCCTCGCGGGTTGAAGCAATTCTCCTGCCTCAGCCTTCTGAGTAGCTGGGATTACAGGCATGTGCCACCACGCCCCACTAATTTTTGTATTTTTAGTAGAGATGGGATTTCACCATGTTGATGAGGCTGGTCTTGAACTCCTGACCTTGTGATCCGCCTGCCTCAGCCATACACTTTAGATGAGTTAATTAAAGTGTATGTGAATTAAATATCAATAAAGGCTGTTTTTTAAAAAAGAATTAACAACTGTTCTACCAAATTCTTAGCTTATTCTATGAAGGTGCTGTTATCACAAGGTTCTCACTCCTTTCTTACACACCAGGCACAAGAGAGATACCACAGTGGCACATCCCCAATGATAAGAAATTGCCAGTCACGATTTTTGCCAAGAAAGCAAAATGTCCCTCATCTGTTATATTCTGTCTGCCCCAGAGGCATACCGTCAAAGAAAGAGGCTATTCCTCAAGCCTGAAAATCACAGTACCTGTTCTCCTCCTCCAGCTCATCCTTCCTGTTCATCATGGCCACAATGGCCTGGCGCAGTTCACCTACGGGGAGAAAACAAAGTCAAGATTAATTGGCAGGTCTCACCTATTACAGCATGCCCTCACCTCTCTGGATTACATGCTATTAAGGATGACTTGTCTAGATAAGCTCCCTTTTCCCTTTCAAAAATAACTCCTATAACAGTCTAAGAGACGCAGTTGATCAGGGTCCTGGATTTCAGAGCACAGGCTCTGGAGTCAGGTCCCAGGTTCAAATCCTGCCTCTACAGTGGATTAACCTTGGGCAAGTTAGTGATCCCCTCTGAGCACCAACTCCCTTATCTATAAAATGAGATCTTAACAGTTACTATCTCCTAGAAGTGTTGTAAGAATTCAGTAAGACAATATATAAGTGAGATGCTTAGGAATGGTGCCCAGCACAGGATAGCATTTAGCAAGTATTACTAATCAGTATCATTACAGTCTTTGCAGAAATGCAACAGCGGAAGACAGGAAAATGGAGATAAGGTAGCCGTATGGCTCACAAGCACAAGTGGGTTAAACATTTTCAAGAGTTAGGGGATTTATTGAGCTCCTGTCTGCCTCACCTTGGGAAATAAAGGATTTTTTAAATGGTCTATGCCCTAGAGCAGCAGACTAGATAGTAGAATTTTCTGAAGTGTGAAACAAGATCACCACGGGCAATATGGGAAATCAACCCCAGACAGCAATGTGGCATTTGGAAGAGCAAGTATCTGGGTTCTGGGCCTTGCAGGCACAGGATAAGGGGGTCCCCAATGCTGCTACTCAGACTTTGTAGCTGAAAATGTTATATTCTAGGGGGAAATTCTAGGAGGAAAAAACTGTTTCCCAGGAGGTTTCAGAGAGAGCAATGCTTGCCTGGCAAGTACAGCCTCAAGTAGCCTTAAGGGATGAAGGCCAGGCATGGTGGCTCATGCTTGTAGTCCCAAAACTTTGGGAAGCCAAGGTAGGAGGATCATTTGAGCCCAGGAGTTCAGGACCAGCCTGGTCAACAGAGTGAGACCCCATCTCAAAAAAACAAAAACAAAAGAGATCTCAGCCACAAGCCCCCCTTGCAAGAGCCCAAATCACTGCCCAAAATCCACCCGTGAGAAACAGAGGATGACGGATGCTAACCCAATCCACTCTATCACCCTGGCCTCACCCTTCCCTGCCCTTCCCCGTCCTATACATGGTGCATCTCCAGCCTCTTGGATGTGGCACCTGTGTTTTTACCAGCATCAAAATGACTGATATCACAAGTGCAGCCAAAGTATACTCTGGTAGTGGGAATCTTTTTAAAAAGCCATCACAGAAAGACAAGCTGTGAGACTCTTCTGCCTTCCTCACGTGGCTATGACATAACGTTCAGATTAATGGTGGAGAAGGAAAGGGACCGAGAGCTGGCATGCCCCCCAAAATGTTCTTTCAGCGGGCTTGAACCTGAACGCACATTCACTTTCGCTGCCACTTTGGCTGTTCCGTGACTCTTTGGGGGCAGTAAAGCTGGTAACGTTGGGGTGATTTCCATACAGTGGGTAAATATTATACTTCGCCAAGCACGAGTGACACACAAGCAGAGGAGCTCCCGAATATGCAATTTTCTCTCCTCTCCCCTGCGCCGTGCAGCCCATGATTTGTTTAGTCTCTATCACTGTGATTTCCTTCCTCTTTGTGACCTGCCACAGCTCACATTTCGAGAGAAAACAGAGCAGCGCTTCTGCACTGTGGCCTCTGCAGAGCCTGGCCATGCTGGGGGGTCCCCTCTCCTATGGCTGAAAGGCAGATGACCATCCATCTCAACATTGGTTCCTTGCTCGGCTTCAGAAGACAGAACCACAAAACCAGGCAAGAGCACAGGGGAATGTTAATTTAAACCATCGGAAACTGATCTGAGATAAAAAGCAGCGTTGAAAATGCTGTGGACAGGATGGATTCGTCCACAAATGCAGCTGGGCAAGGAACCACTGGAAAAGCAAGACACCAGACTTCAATAAATCTCTGTTCCTGCAATGTTCTGAAATTAATTTCTGGTACAATAATGTTTAAATATGTGAAACAAAGCAATAAAAACTACATAAGTATCTGAACAAACATGTATGCAATCTGTCTTCACCTGAAACCGAAGACCAACTCCGTTAAGGAAATAATAATTTTGCTACAGTATCTGCACATCAAGGGTACATCTAACACACATGGAAAATTGGTCCATTTTTTGTAGAACTTTAACCTCCTCAGGGCAGTGAATTGGCAGTGTGGAAAGAAAATCAGTTTTCTTTCCTTTTTTTGAGACAGAGTCCTCCTCTGTCGCCCAGGCTGGAGTGCAGTGGCGTGATCTCGGCTCACTGTAACCTCTGCCTCCAGGGTTCAAGTGATTTTCCTGCCTCAGTCTCCCAAGTAGCTGGGATTACAGGCGTCCACCACCACGTCTGGCTAATTTTTCTATTTTTAGTAGAGATGGTGTTTCAACATGTTGGCCAGGTTGGTCTCGAACTCCTGACCTCATGATCCGCCTGTCTCGGCCTCCCAAAGTGCTGGGATTACAGGCCTGAGCCACTGTGCCCCGCCTTGAACATCAGTTTTCTAATTAGATCTACCTTTGAATCCCATGTCCCTCACACTTCAGTTCGAGGTCCCAGCAAATAGTATCATCCTTGCTTCTCAGCTCCTTCAGCTGGAAAATGTTGCTGGTATCACCAGCCTCATAGGATAGAGCAGGGGCCAGTAAAGCTTTCCCCGAACCACACCCGCCCATTTCGGTATTGTCTAAGTCTGCTTTGATGAGTTGTTTTGACAGAGACCGTGGGGCCCACACGGCCTGAAATATCCACTGTCCAGCCCTTTCCAGAAAACATTTGCCAGCCCATCTTAAGAGAACATCACAAGTTCTTCCCTCCATGCCCCACTCTCAGCCATCTTCATTCAGGGCCGAAGGCAGCTCTGCAGCAGCTGTGACACTGTGCCAATCAGGTGGGGCCACTGGCTGTACCCACACAGGACACTGCAGATGGAGAGAAATGGAACAGCAGGAGAACCACTGCTGCTTCGGACTCCTTCTTTTTTTATGGCTGTATATTATTCCACTGCATAGATGTATGTATATGTATATGTATATGTATATGATGTATATGTATATGATGTATATGTGTATGTATATGATGTATGTTGTATATGTATATGATGTACATGCATGTGTATGATGTATATGTATATTATGTATATGTATATGATGTATATGTATATGACGTATGTATATGTATACGTGTGTATGATGTATATGTGTATGTATATGATGTATATGTATATGATGTGTGTATGTACATGATGTGTATGTATATGAGGTATATGTGTATGTATATGATGTATCTGTGCATGTATATGATGTATATGTATATGTGTGTGTATGATGTATATGTATCTGATGTATATATGTATGTGATGCATATGTATATGATGTATATGTGTATTTATATGTGTATGTATATGATGTATATGTGTATATATAGGCGTATGGGAGAGATGGGTGATGTTGGCCAAAGGGTACATCGTATAATTTTCTGTTAGAAGATGAGTAAATTCTGCAGATCTGATGACAGCATGGGGACTCTGGCTAACAATACTATAGTACTGTTTACTTGAAATCTGAAGAGAGAGCCGACTTTAAGTGTCTTCATCACACATATTAAAACACAAAAAACATGTTCATTCGGGGAGGTGGTGTATATGTTCATCTGATTGTGGTAGTCATTATGCAATGCAGAGATACATCAAATCATCATGTTGTATGCCCTGAACACGTACAATTTTTGTCATATAGTTAAAATTAAAAAAAAAAAAAAATAGGCTGGGCACGGTGACTCACGCCTGTAATCCTTTGGGGGCCGAGGCGGGCGGATCACTTGAGGTCAGAAGTTCGAGACCAGCCTGGCCAACATGGTGAAACCTCATCTACTAAAAATACAAAAATTAGCCGGGTGTGGTGGCACACACCTGTAATCCCAGCTGCTTGGGAGGCTGAGGCAGGAGAATCGCTTGAACCTGGGAGACAGAGATTGCAGTGAGCCACGATTATGCCACTGCACTCCAGCATGGGTGACAGAGTGAAACTCCGCCTAAAAAAAAAAAAGTTTTTTTAATTTTAATAACAGAGATGATAGGCAATGAAAAAGTTACAGCCCGGTCTCAGTCCTGCTGTGTGGATATAAGGCTGCATCTATGCCAAGAGCTCAATCATTGCTTCCACCATGCACACACCCACATCCCTACTCAGGCCCTCTCCTGAGCTCCAGATCAGTGTCCTCTCTGCCACTCCAGCCTCTGCCCATATCCTTGGTTAGACTCCAACCATACTGAACACACTCTCCTTCTCTCGTGCCTCTGTGTCTTGGCACAGGCTGTTTCCCAGGGTCTGGAAGGCCTGGCCCCCTCCCTGACTCCAGGTTGTCCTTCAAGCTTCCGCTTGGGGCGTGCCTTTTCTGAGCAGCCGGGACTCTCTGGCTGTAGCAGTTGTGGGAGTCCACAGGCCTTCCCTGTCATACTCTTGCCCCTGCTCAGAGACTCAGCTCCCACAGGCCTCCCATCCCACCCACTCCACTTGCCATCAGTGAGACCAAGGGTGGCTACTGACTCAAACCAAGCCCATCATTGAGAGTCTTCCAGAAGTTCAGATGTGCCACAGCCTGACAAGAGACGCAAAAGAAGGTGGCAACAGACACATGTGGCCCAAGAGCGAACAGTTGCAAGTCACTCCACAATGGTGAGTGTGGAGACACACTGAAATAGTGACTTGCCAAAAGCCAAGTGGTCAAAAGACCAGTTTAATAAACCCACCCTGGCCGGGCACAGTGGCTCACGCCTGTGATCCCAGCACTTTGGGAGGCTGAGGTGGGCGGATCACTTCAGGTCAGGAGATGCAGGCCATCCCAGCCAACATGGTGAAACTCTGTCTCTACTACAAACACAAAAATGAGTCAGGTGTGGTGGTGTGTGCCTGTAGTCCCAGCTACTCAGGAGGCTGAGGCAGGAGAATCGCTTGAACCCAGGAGGTAGAGGTTGCAGGGAGGCAGAGGTTGCAGTGAGCCAAGATTGCGCCTCTGCATTCCAGCCTGGCAACAGAGCGAGACTCCATCTCAAAAAATAAAAAATAAGTAAATAAATAAACCCATCCTTAAATGAAATCCTAAACTGGGCCCAGGACCGTTGGTTGAAGGCTCCTCTATTGCCATGTACAGGGGTCTGGACAGAGACAAATGCAGATGCAGCAGCCACAGGCAGAGGGCCACCAAACGGGGGAGCCAGCAAAGCCCCTCAAGGCAAGCCCACTCAGCCACAGAGAAAGTGCTGAGTCTGGCAAAGCAGCGGGTGTTCGAACTGTCAAACATGCTGCTACGGAGCCCTGCAGTCTGGGGTGACTCAACGAACTCCTCATTCCTGGCTTAGTCTCCTGCTGCACCACCATAGCCAAGGCAGCTATCCAAGGGCTGGCGGAAGAAGTGAGAGGCGACCTGCAGTGACCACGTGGCCACAGGGAATAAAGGAGCCATGCACGAATGGCCACCTTGGCTTCCGCATGACTCTCAGCTCCCAGGCCCTGGGGAACCCCTACGGGGTTCTGTGCCCTTGTGTTCGTGGGTTCTGTGTCCTCACAGCCAAACAATCCACGTAGAGTTCAGTGATTCCCACTGCACTTCATATGCACCTCCACAACAGCACACTGTCCACTGGGCTAGAGGCACCCATCTGCATCTCTGCCCACCAAAGCCCCACCCCCAACCTGTGGGTCCCTTGAGTACTGGGGCTCTATTGCCCAGCACAGGACACACGTGAGACCTGGTGAATGATCAAAGGCAAGATGCGTAAGTGAATTAATAAACAAATGAATGACTGACAGTTGCCCACTGCTGAAACGACACCGTCAGCTCCAGGAACTGAGCATGGGATTAGCTGGGCAGAAATGTCAACCGCATTAATCATAAGTTCAAGGCCTCGGCAGAGAACACTAACCATCAGGTTCACAGCTGTAATTTCCTGCTCCAGTGACAGAGATTCAGGCTCCAGTTGAGCTTTTTCCATTATGCATCTCGGGAATGCAACAGGCACGGGGAGGAGGGGACACGGTCCCATATATCATTACCATGACCTCAAACAGGACGAGCCTACAAAACCATTCCCCTCCTTTCTCGGCAGTGACCACACGAATGCTCAATTTCAAAAAGAACAGTGGAGCTGGGACCAGCCCCCAGTCCCCAGGGACCCAAACATAAACACAGACACACAGCCAGATGACGCACAGGCCCATTCACACAAATGATTACGGACCTCGGAGGCTGCTATATAAAGCACTGAAACAGTGACGCCAAGGGAGGGTGAGAGGCGTCTCTTCTTCAGCCACTAAAGGCCCCCCAGGGGGAAATTATCCTGGGACTAATTGATCTTCAACTGCCTTTTCAAAATTAAAAAGGGGAGAGACTGCTGACTGCGATGACTAGACAGGGTGACGTGTGGACGCATGTGTGCGCACACACACTCTCACATATATACATAGATCTCTGCAATAATTCCCTGGCTTTATATAGCATCTTTATCCAAAGACCTCAAAGAGCCTTTACAAACACTCCCCTGGGGCCCGTACTCAGCTATATTTAAACAGAGAGCTCATGAGGGCACATGCACAAATAAAGAATGTTCCTCTACGGGGATGGACTTAACCTACATCATCGTTTTTCAAACTTAACATCCTGCTTTTTATATCTTTGTCTGCCTACCCACTCCCTTTCCTTTTATCTCCAAAAGAAAGGATAAACTATATCGAGCTCCAAAATATAACTTTTAAAGCACTCAGGCCCGTTCTAACTTTTCGTTCTGTTTCTCTCTCCTGCCTCCCTCTACCCCTAGCCCACCCAGAGTTTCTATTCTTTTCAGTTTGTTAAGATGAAAGAGGAAGAAATGTCTCAAGATCCCTTCCCAGGACTCAGATGGCCAGTGGTTACCATGCACTGCCTGTGTCATGCACACCCAGCAATGTGAGAGGCACCTGAAACACACAATCTCATGTAATTCTCACAAGGTTTCTGAGAAGCAAGCATGATTACACTTGCTGTCTGAATGAGGCAACAGAGGCTGGAAGAAGGGAAGTGATTTGCCTCAGGCCACACAGCCAGGAAGTGGCCAGGCAAGCACCCATACCTGGTCCAGCTCGCTTGAAAGCCTGTCCCCCAAGCAGGCCGTGCCAGCCCCAGCCCGGCTCCTGGGAGGCAGCGCACAGCCTCAGGACTCACAACAGTTCCCAGGGTGTGGCCTCTGGCAGTTCTCCCGGTCTTTCTCTGTCCTCTTTTGGAAAATCAAAAGTGTGATTAAATTCTGGCCCTGCCCAGTTTTAGAACTATGGTTTCTACAGAATTATAATCTCAAAACAGAAAACACAAATGTGAGGCACTCATGGGAACGGGATGGAAAATGGAAGAAAGTCACAAGGTACAGAAGAACAACACCTTGCAAAACCTTGATAAGGTTCTAGATCTTTATTAACTTTTCCAGATTTGTAATTTTTTGGTTTTCTCTCTCTCGTTCATGCGCGCACTCTCAAACACACACACACACACACACACACAGTGAGTGTTTGTAAAGATTTCTACTACGAATCCTTAAAGCAGGCATCCCAAAAGCAGATACAGAGAGGGCCTCCAAGGAGCGAACTCCTCACAGGGCACACTGGGACAAGAGGACCCCAACTAAGGAGCAGTCCCCACCTCCAACGCACTGTCTACGCGGGGACATGGTTGCTACCAGTCCTGAGTTGGTGAGAGAAGCCAGGAGTCACATTTTTATACAGATTTGACTTTTAAACACTGTAAACTGAGGTTCTTACCACACAAGTCCAAGAGATCATGCTATGGGTCACTATTGTGAGCCTCCTGTCCTAAAGTACGAGTTCTGAGTACCAAGCAGCTTGGAAATGTCAAGGTAATTAGCACACATTTGCACGGCCATTTTTACAAAGCATCATTCCACCCACATCAGTGAATTTCAGAAGCGTAGAGTGGGAAGGGGCCTGAGATGGGATCTAATGGAGGCAGATAGGGGACAGTGAATGGACACCTCAGAAGAACTCCCCCGGCAGCCTCGAAGTGACTAAATCAGAGACCAAAGACAGTCTGAGCATCCCTGCCCTGTCCGGCCCCACTCACAGAAGGCTAGAAAACACAGCACTTAGGTATGAATTTATTAGAAGTAGTAACTCAGGTGGGGGTAGGGGGTGTCTCTTTTAATTTTACGCGTTTCCACATATATGTTCTCATTTCATATCAAGGTGTCAAAAGGTAGTCTCTAGGCGGGGCACAGTGGCTCATGCCTGTAACACCAGCACTTTGGGAGGCTGAGGTGGGCGGACCACGTCAGGTCAGGAATTCGAGACCAGCCTAACCAACACAGTGAAATCCCATCTCTACTAAAAACACAAAAATCAGCCAGGCATAGTGGCAGGCGCCTGTAATACCAGTTCCTCGGGAGGCTGAAGCAGGGGTATTAGTTGAACCCAGGAGGCGGAGGTTGCAGTGAGCCGAGATTGTGCCACTGCACTTCAGCCTGGGTAACAGACCAAGACTCTGTCTCAAAAAAAAAAAAGGTGGTCTCTATGTCTACTATCTAAAGTCTTCTTTTAAAAGGCATGATGAGCACTTTAGCTTTAAAGGAGTACTCACCAGAATTGAAAGCACAAAGTTGTAGAGGTTGCTTCCAGCAGTAGAAGCAATGGAACTGAGTGAAAGGCTTACCTGGCTAGTGACAAGCGGGTGGGGAGTGGTGGCACAGCTGCCGGTTTTTGTTTTTGTTTTTGAGACAGAGTCTCGCTCTCTCACCCAGGATGGAGTGCAGTGGCGTGATCTCGGCTCACTGCAACCTCCACCTCCGGGTTCAAGCGATTCTCCTGCCTCAGCCTCCCGAGTAGCTGGGACTACAGGAGCATGCCACCACACTCGGCTTAATTTTTTTTGTATTTTTAGTAGAGACAGGGTTTCACTGTGTTAGCCAGGATGGTCTCGATCTCCTCGCCTTGTGCTCCACCCGCCTCAGCCTCCCAAAGTGCTGGGATTACAGCTGTGAGCCACCGTGCCCAGCCAAGCTGAAGGTTTTTTAAAAATCATGTATTGGCCGGGCGCTGTGGCTCACACCTGTAATCCCAGCACTTTGGGATGCCGAGGCGGGTGGACCACGAGGTCAGGAGATCGAGACCATCCTGGCTAACACGGTGAAACCCCGTCTCTACTAAAAATGCAAAAAATTAGCCGGGTGAGGTGGCTGGCACCTGTAGTCCCAGCTACTCAGGAGGCTGAGGCAGGAGAATGGCGTGAACCCGGGAGGTAGAGCTTGCAGTGAGCTGAGATCGCGCCACTGCACTCCAGCCTGGGCGACAGAGCGAGACTCTGTCTCAAAAAAAAAAATCATGTATTGAGGTATGATTCATATAAAATTAACCATTTGAAAGTGAACATTTCAGTGGCCTTTAGTACTTTCAAAATGTTGTGCAACCATCACCACTATCCAGTTCTAGAACATTTCTATCACTCCAAAGTAAAACCTCTTACCCATTAAGCAATTTCTTCCCATTTCATCCCCCTTCCTGGCAACCACTGATCCATATTGCGTCTCTATGAATTGACCTACTCCAGATGTTTCACATAAACGGAATCATCTCATATATGGTCTTTTTTTAATACAGACTTTTTGTCTGGCTTCTTTGACTAAGCATATTTTCACGGTTCATCCATGTTGAAGCATGTATCAGTGCCTCATTCCTTTTCTTTTTTTTTTTTTTTTTTTTTTTTGAGACGGAGTCTCGCTCTGTCGCCCAGGCTGGAGTGCAGCGGCGCAATCTCAGCTCACTACAACCCCCGCCTCCAGTGTTCAAGCAATTCTCATGCCTCAGCCTCCCAAGTACCTAAGGCTACAGGTGTCCACCACCATGCCCAGGTAATTTTTGTATTTTTTTTTTTTTTTTTTTTTTTTGAGACGGAGTCTCGCTCTGTGGTCCAGGCTGGAGGGCAGTGGCTGGATCTCAGCTCACTGCAAGCTCCGCCTCCCGGGCTCCTGCCATTCTCCTGCCTCAGCCTCCCGAGTAGCTGGGACTACAGGCGCCGCCACCTCGCCCGGCTAGTGTTTTTGTATTTTTTTTTAGTAGAGACGGGGTTTCACCGGGTTAGCCAGGATGGTCTCGATCTCCTGACCTCGTGATCCGCCCGTCTCGGCCTCCCAAAGTGCTGGGATTACAGGCTTGAGCCACCGCGCCCAGCCAATTTTTGTATTTTTTAAGTAGAGCTGAGGTTTCAGCATTTTGGACATGCTGCTCTGGAACTCCTGACCCTCAAGTGATCCACCCCACCTTGCGCTCCCAAAGTGTCAGGATTATAGGCATGAGCCACAGGGCCTGGCCCTTCATTCCTTTTATAGCTGAATCATGTTCCACTGTAAGGATATGCCACAATTTGTTTATCCATTCTTCAGATGATGGACATTTACACTGAGCTGTTTCCACCTTTTGGAGATGGTGATCATGTTACCATCAACCCTTGTGCATAGGTACCTGACTGAGTCTCTACTTTCAGTTCTTTTGGATGTGTACCTAGGAGTGGAATCACAGGGACATCCGATAATTCTACTAACATTTTAAGGATTCACCAAACTGTTTCCCACAACTAGAAGAGTGAGTTTTTCAAAATCACTATATCTCACGTACAGAAGAGTTCAGAAATTACTATGGCAGATATCTTTGTCTCCATCCCCCGGCATGGTCAATTTGGATTATTTCACCACAGTGACTCCAAATACTGTTTAACACTAAAACCTTACTGATCCAGTTGAAAAAACAGTTAGGGAGAGTGAGACGGGGGTGGAAAGGAAGACAGCTGCTCCCCTAAGAAGAACACTCTTGCGGGGTGCAGTGGAGGGCTTATCCATCAATCGCACGAGGCTCACTCGCTTCTCCTTCAGTGCGCAGAGAGCTGCAAGCGAGGTACACACGTGTTTCACAAAGAAAGGCCTCAGGGAGAAACATACTGCAGAAACCCGCCAAAGGCCCAGGTGCAGGTGACGAGTGGAGTACAGGTGTTAATTAGATGGCTCCAGATAAATGTGAATCCGTGCATAGTGGAACCTACCCATTCCTCACTGCAAAACACAAAAACAAGAGGTCTCCAGGAAGAGAAGGTACATTCTGCAAAGATATTCCTATGAGTTTTTGTGAATAACAGGCTGCCCTATGTGCCTTTACAGAGCGATTCCACTTAGTAGCCAGCACCCCCCACACACACAAATCAAGGTGGAACAATCCAGGTGGAAGGCCTGGGCTATGCAATAGAGGCAGCAAAAACTCCCCTGAATTTCTCAGGGTCCATCCCTGCCTGGGGTTTTACTGGCCTGGCTCTCAAAGCGGCATGGGTCTATAAACCCTAGGGAGACTGAGAAACCCACTTTCTTCCTTCGGTACTTGTGGAGGAGAATCCAGTCCCTACCACAGATAGGATGGGATTCCCAACCAAGAAGACAATACCAGCAGCAGTGAAACCAGCGAGGGGCCAGAGGAAAAAGCAACAGAGGAGGAGGGACAGACTTCAGCTTCTGCCAGGGGCAAATTTTCATCCACTGCCAACCCTGAAGGCTAGGTCTGGGCCTGACCGTACTAAAGGAACCAGGGAGTTCCTTATTTCATGGAACTGGTGGTGTCATCCCCCATTTCACAGGCCGAAAGACCGAGAGAAGTTAAGTGTTCCTAATAACAGCTGCTAGCAGGGCACCAGCCATGTGCCAGGCACACGGTGAAACTGTGTGTCGATTATCTCATTCAACCTTCCAAATCACGCCATGAAGCAGGTGTTAGAATCAAACCCATTTTATAGATTAGGAAACGGAGATATAGGAAGTGATTTGCCCTAAATTACAATGGAATTATGATGCATTCGAGACCACCCTGGCCAACATGGTGAAACCCGTCTCTATTAAAAACACAAAAAAATTAGCCAGGCATGCTGGTGGGTGCCTGTCATTCCATCTACTCGGGAGGCTGAGGCAGGACAATTGCTTGAACCCTGGAGGCAGAGGTTGCAGTGAGCTGAGATCACATCATTGCACTCCAGCCTGGGCAGCAGAGCAAGACTGTCTGAAGAAAAACAAAAATAAAATAAAACAAAGGAATGACGATACAGAACCGGGACTGAAATACGGGCCATCTGACACTGAAACCCATAACCACAGTGATACTCACTGTCTCCCGGGCACCCTAATGGAATCTCAGAATGAAGAGGCCAGGGCTCCATGTTGGTTCTGCACAAATCAACATTCTCAAGACTCTCATGTCATTTTAGAGACACAGCCTCAACAGGCTCGGGGCAAAGCCAGCTTGACCACAGGTCACAGACATGTGCTTCTCTGGACCTCTCTCCTCCTAACAGAGCCCTTCAGGGGTAGACCTGAAAACCATCCAACCCTGGGATCCAGAGGTGCCTACTTGTAGCTGTACCTCTAGATGCTGGAGTTAGGGGAACGATATTATTCCCTTATTTTACTTAAGCTGGCTTGAGCTGGTTTCTGTCCCTTGCAACCAAATGAGTTACAGTTCATATGCTACTATGTGGAACCTACATTGAGCTGGCATGGGAAGCAATGTGGCCAGCAGGGTGGGAGATGCACAGGACGAGAAAAAAATGACATTATAAGCAAAGACACGTGATGCCACGGCAAGTAACAGACAAGGACTGTGGGCCCAGCCTCTAACTGGCATGGCATTTCAAACCCACTTTGGGTCTCAGATGTTCCATCTACAAAATGCAGAGGTTACACAAGCTGATCTTCTAGAATCCTTCCAGCTCTCAGATGCTGTGATTCATCAGGGATAGCAGATGAGCCCTACCAGTTTCTGGCTCCTGCAAGAGAATGTGGCACATTAGCTGTCCTCGTCATCTGCTCCTGTCCGCTGGCCGCTCGCCGGCCAAATGCAACCAGCAGAGAGATGACCGTGACCTGTCTAAAGCTCTGAGTCTGCCATGGCCGCTGGGGCTGCGAGGCCAACATCTGTTGTCATTGGCCTCATGCACAGTGGAGTGGTGGGGTTAACTGACGGCAAGAAAGATTAATTGCATGTGAAATACTCATAAATAATGAGGACACGGAGCTGCACAGCTTCCTTCCCCTTCAGGCTGTGGTATCATATGTATGGGCAATTCTCAAACAGACTCTCACACATAATCTGCAATTAATTAGAAGCAGACAGCCACTGGGAGGGTGCAGGCAGCTCTCACACCCAGAATGGTTCTCACCAACTCTGAGCCATCCTACTCTGCACCTGACACTTTGAGAAATAACCAGAACATCCTTAGACAGAACATGGGCGCCATGTAGTCAGGAGGGGTCAGGTTCCAGCCCCGGCTCGGCGACTTTACCAAGCCATGGATGTGTGGCTTGTCTGCTCTGAGGCTCAGTTTCCCCACCTCTGAAATGGGCATGACGGCACCTCCTGCCTACCTCCAAAATTATGGAGGTGATTCAGTGGGGAAAAGCGATTAGGCATCTGCAAAATGAAAGATGCTGTGCTAATGCCTGCCTAAGGAGTGACTGCTCAATCCACTTCCTCGGTCCCGGAGAGCAGGGAAGGGAAGCAGAGGATGCTACCCAGTCTCGGAGTCAAGGCAAACAAGGCCCAGAAACGCGGAGCAACAAGAGACGCTCAGAGCATAACTGGACAAACACATGGGAATCCGGGTGCTCCAATGAGTCCAGTGCGGAGGTGATCTCTAACATGTGGGATACACAGGGAATATTCTCCATTCCGTCCTCCAGCAGGAAGGGAATGGCAGTTACACATCCAGCTGTACCCAGTGCAGGTACCTGCGCTCCTAAGCTAAGGATAGTAGGCTATTCAGGACCAGTGATGTTGGAGCAAAAATGTAACCGGAAACTGAACAATCAGTGGGTTTTGACATTCAAGAATTTAGCGCCCTTTCACTCGTACCTCACGCTGAAAACCCAGCTCAGACAAGCTCTCCTGCCAGAAGAGACCTGGACCTCACGAGATGAAGCCACTTCTCCTGCTTGGGGCTGCTGTGGTCTTTGGCATTCACTTCACAGCCTCCCCTGCTAACCGGCGAGTCCCGTGGGAGCAGGACTCCACCCATGCCTTCTGCATTTCCCTCACACGGGAGCAGGATCCCGCCCACGCCTTCTGCATTTCCTCACACGGGAGCAGGATCCCGCCCATGCCTGCTGCATTTCCCTCACACGGGAGCAGGATCCCGCCCATGCCTTCTGCATTTCCTCACACGGGAGCAGGATCCCGCCCATGCCTGCTGCATTTCCCTCACACGGGAGCAGGATCCCGCCCATGCCTTCTGCATTTCCTCACACGGGAGCAGGATCCCGCCCATGCCTTCTGCATTTCCTCACACGGGAGCAGGATCCCGCCATGCCTGCTGCATTTCCCTCACACGGGAGCAGGATCCCGCCCATGCCTTCTGCATTTCCTCACACGGGAGCAGGATCCCGCCCATGCCTTCTGCATTTCCTCACACGGGAGCAGGATGCCGCCCATGCCTTCTGCATTTCCTCACACGGGAGCAGGATCCTGCCCATGCCTTCTGCATTTCCCTCACACGGGAGCAGGATTCCGCCCATGCCTTCTGCATTTCCTCACATGGGAGCAGGATCCCGCCCATGCCTGCTGCATTTCCTCACACGGGAGCAGGATTCCGCCCATGCCTTCTGCATTTCCTCACACGGGAGCAGGATCCTGCCCATGCCTTCTGCATTTCCTCACACGGGAGCAGGATCCTGCCCATGCCTTCTGCATTTCCCTCACACGGGAGCAGATCCCCCATGCCTTCTGCATTTCCTCACAGGGAGCAGGATCCCGCCCATGCCTGCTGCATTTCCTCACACGGGAGCAGGATTCCGCCCATGCCTTCTGCATTTCCTCACACGGAGCAGGATCCCGCCCATGCCTTCTGCTTTCCTCACATGGGAGCAGGATCCCGCCCATGCCTTCTGCATTTCCTCACACGGGAGCAGGATCCTGCCCATGCCTTCTGCATTTCCTCACACGGGAGCAGGATCCCGCCCATGCCTTCTGCATTTCCTCACACGGGAGCAGGATCCCGCCCATGCCTTCTGCATTTCCCTCACACGGGAGCAGGATCCCGCCCATGCCTTCTGCATTTCCTCACACGGGAGCAGGATCCCGCCCATGCCTTCTGCATTTCCTCACACGGGAGCAGGATCCCGCCCATGCCTTCTGCATTTCCTCACACGGGAGCAGGATCCCGCCCATGCCTTCTGCATTTCCTCACACGGGAGCAGGATCCCGCCCATGCCTTCTGCATTTCCTCACACGGGAGCAGGATCCCGCCCATGCCTTCTGCATTTCCTCACACGGGAGCAGGATCCCGCCCATGCCTTCTGCATTTCCTCACACGGGAGCAGGATCCCGCCCATGCCTCTGCATTTCCTCACACGGGAGCAGGATCCCGCCCATGCCTTCTGCATTCCTCACACGGGAGCAGGATCCCGCCCATGCCTTCTGCATTTCCTCACACGGGAGCAGGATCCCGCCCATGCCTTCTGCATTTCCTCACACGGGAGCAGGATCCCGCCCATGCCTTCTGCATTTCCTCACATGGGAGCAGGATCCCGCCCATGCCTTCTGCATTTCCTCACACGGGAGCAGGATCCCGCCCATGCCTTCTGCATGTCCCTCACACGTGCCGCCTAGTACATCGCCTGATGGCAGCACCTTCATGAATACACATGGATGGGGCTAAATCAGTCCAAGATCTCGACCTCAGAAGCCACGCAGAGATGACACTGGAGGTGCCCGAAGGCTGCCCTGTCCCCTGTAGCCAACAAATTCTGAGTTGCCTCCTCACCAAGAACTGCCTTTGCTCTGACTCAAACTTCAAGAGGGAGAGGAGTTGGGGGCAGGAGCAGACTGCTGCTTCCAGAACAGAGCTCCAGCCTTGAGGAAGCACCTGTGGCTCATGACTGGGCACTCTCAGGACAGACTGGCAGCTGGTAGCTCCCCTTCCTCCACCCCCACCCTGTCTCCTATGAAGGGAGGTGAAGGGACACTTGGGTAGTTGACCCAGCTTCACCCAGCAGTAAACTCCATAGGCTCCCAGTGTTCAGCAGTCACACAGCTTGGACTGTTGCAAAGCACTGCAACCTCTGCGCACAACCTCTGTGTGCACCCCCTGCCAGCAGAGCCCTGGGAACAATGACCATGAGGTGGGTGTGTCTGTGGACGCCCTGCTCCAGAATGAGGACTGTGCATTTCACTGCTAGGCAGTGAGTACTTCCTAGACCACACGCCCCATCTCAGATCTTCAGAGAAGCAGGCGACATGGGTCTGGGGGAGCAACCTCCACACACTCTCAAGTCCCACCTCTCCCTACTCCCATGATTTTGCTTTACCCCAGCAGCCTCCTGAAGATCTCTCGCTCTCACTCAGGCTTTCCTAAACCGTCTGAAATGACTCTCAGGCCTCCTACCAGCTGCTACCCACACCATTCAGTCTAGGTGACCTCTCCATCACACTCAACTAAACAAGCTCTGCTGGGTGGCTATGCCCAAAGCCATTCCCAGCCCATTCTCCTTGCTGCCTGCCATCTTGGAGGCTGGAAGCAGGCACCTGCTTTCCTTGCAGTGGGAAGGGGCCGGGAATCTGGCTGTGCTCGCTGAGATGTAAAGGGAAGTCTGCGAAGTGTACTCCTGGGCGGGGAGGGAAGGAGGAGCCTGCCTCAAGTCTCTGAGGTAAGAAGGAACTTGACAAGTCTAAGAAATGGCTCAAAGGCCGGTGTGGCTGGCAAGTGACAAGCACGGGGCATGGAAAGCAAAGGGCAGCAGGGGTCATATCAGGCAGGCTTTGAATGCCACAGCAAAAACATGGATTTTGCTCTAAAGTGCAGAACGAGGCCACAGCAGAGTGCTGGGCAGGGAAGTGAGCTGACTGGTGGGGGGTGGAAGGGTACAGGTGTGTGCATGCACCTGTCCAAATGAACCACTGCTGAGGTGCAGGGGCATGCAGCAGAGCACTTCAGTAGCCCTGTCTTTCTAGGAGTTCTTGTGAACATGCCATTGTATTAAGACCTTGGCCCCCTCAGAAAAACACTGCTTTCTGGACCACACCTGTAATCCCAGTACTATGGGAAGCCAAGGTGGGAGGATCACTTGAGCCTACGAGTTTGAGGCAACATAGCTCACTACAGACCCTATCTTTACAAGAAATAAGAAATTAGCCAGTTGTGGTGGTGTGCACCCGTGATCTCAGCTACTCTGAGCCGGGAAGATCGCTTGAGCCCAGGACTTTGAGGCTACAGTGAGCTATGATTGCACCACTGCACTCCAGCCTGGGCAACAGGGCAAGACCCTGTCTCAAAAGAAAAAAGAAATTAAAAAAGAAAAACACCATTTTTTGTTAATAATCAGGTTTGTTTCCTCAGGCCACCACACTGTCTTAAAAGGGCTCAGGTCCACAGACTGTCAACAGAAAATTGGCTGATACAACTGCTGTAGACCAGAGGCTGGCTTTAGATACCAAGGGTTTGTGTGAAGTGACACTGACCAGCCTCGAGCCAGGTGTTTTCAAAGGCCTGGGCGTTTGTCTCGCCGCAAGCCCAACCACTAAGCCTTCAGAAACCAAAGGGAGTCAATAGCCCAGCCACTCACACCTGCTCTTCCCCAGCAAAAGGCTGTCCCTTCCTCATCGCTGGGCTCAGCAGGCCAAAAGGTGGCCCTAAAAGCTGGACTAAAAGCTTGCTTCTGGGTTCATCATAGTCTATGGTCTGAGACATCTGTGCAAAACTCACTCATTTGGGGAAAAGGAAAAAGTCTGTTCCAAGTTCCACCTTCAGAGCTAGAAAATTAGTCTTGAATCAGACTAAGGCGGGAACGCCATGCTGGGCTGCAGGAGACATGAGACACACGGGAGGAAGGGCTGCCTCACCCCAGGAAATAAAGGATGCTTCCAGCTCTCTCCTGCCTCAGGAGCTTCAGGGAAAGGTATCCCCAATGCAGCAAGAGAGTCATCTGAGAGCCATTTGCAGCTTTAGACACGTGAGCTGCAGTTCTGAAACACCTCCCGCCAAGCTCAGCATCCAGGGACAGGTCCAGCTTAGGGTCGGAGCCTCCATATTCACTTTGCCCTGTGCAGAGGGCAGGGCAGTGAGATCACACTCATTTTAAAGATGAGGGCCAGGCACAGTGGCTCACACCTGTAATCCCAGCACTCCGGGAGGCCAAGGCGGGTGGATCACGAGGTCAGGAGTTCAAGACCAGCCTGGCCAACATGGTGAAACTCTGTCTCCACTAAAAATACAAAAATTAGCTGTGTGTGGTGATGCACGCCTGTAATCCTAGCTACCTGCTTGAGTCTTTTAGGCGGAGGTTGCAGTGAGCCAAGATTGCGCCACTGCACTCCAGCCTGAATGACAGAGTGGGGACTCCATGTCAAAAAAAAAAAAAAAAAAAAAGGATGAGGGCAATGGAAGCTAAACAGGTTAACCCTTGAGCCTTCTTGCAGGCACCTTCCAGAGTCTGCAGTGCTGGGCATCCCCATGCTCACCATGTCCCTCCTCGCTCCAGATGACAGCAGCTTTGCGGTGTATACATGAGGGTCCCAGATGTAGACAATTAGGGCTAGTGCTGTAGTGAGGCCATCTACAGGGGGCTGCTGAGGTTTCAATGCTTGTCCCCTCCAAAACTTATGGTGAAATGTAAGCCCCAGTGGCAGTACTGAGACGTGGGGCTTTTAAGACGTGACTGTGTCATGAGGGCTTGGCAGTCATGAGTGTACTGAACCATTCATGGACTCGTGGATGAATGAGTTAATGGAAGCATGGGGTCTCATGGGAGTGGGCTCATTTTTGGAGTGGTGGCCTTTTAAGAAGAGGAAGAGAGACCTGAGCTCACACACTCAGTCCCCTCTCCATCTGCTGCTCTGCGCCAGTTCAGGACTCTGCAGAGAGTGCCCATCAGCAAGAAGGCCCTCACCAGATACAAACTCTCAACTCTAGACTTCTCAGCCTGCATAACTCTAAGAAATAAATTCCTCTTTTTTTTTCTTTTTTTGAGACAGAGTCTCACTCTATTGCCCAGGCTGGAGTGCAACGCTGCAATCTCGGCTCACTGCAACCTCTGCTACCCAGGTTCAAGTGATTCTCCTGCCTTAGCCTACCAAGTAGCTGGGGTTACAGGCGGCTGTCACAGTGCCCAGCTAATTTTTGTATTTTTAGTAGAGATGGGGTTTCATCATCTTGTCCAGGCTGGTCTCGAACTCCTGACCTCAGGGGATCCACCCACCTCGGCCTTCCAAAGTGCTTGGATTACAGGCGTGAGCCAATGTGCCCAGCCTCCTTTTCTTTGTTAATTACTAACATCAAGTACTCTGTTATACGCAACAGAAAATGAACTAAGACAGGGATAGCTTGGTGTGTATGGAGCAGAGGCTTCAGGGCTCAGCCTAGGTTCAAACCCTTGCTCCGGCCATCACCAACATAACTCTCCATAATGGACTGGACCTCCCTGATGGCCAGCGGTGGCATCAGGGCACAGGGACATGATCACTCAACTCACAGGGCTGTTGTGGGTATTAAGAGAGCTACAGGCTATGGAGGTTCCCGCATGCACAGTGCCCAGATATAGTAGTCACCCAGCAAGCTTGGATGCCTCTGACCCCTCTCCTAAAAGAGAAAACACAGCACCTCCAAGACTCAAAAGGTTCAAGTCTGGAGCCAGAACCAGCCTCTAGCTGCCATGACACCTTCTGGTCCACCTGCTGACTTGGTTCCCCATGGTCAAGCCCAGCTCAGTTGTCTTTTTCTCATGGCAGCCGCTCACCATCATGGAGTCTCCCCCTGGCCTGGCATGGAACTTCCATAAGGAGGGCATCAGGCCTGGGGTCCCAGCCTCAAGAGCCAGTTGGCATTCTCCCCCACCTCAGTCCTGGCCCTTCCTAACCTCCACCAGAGCTTGTCAAAGAATGCCAGGGAAGGCTAGTGAAAGTCAACTTCCTCTATCACTGGGAGGGCTTCTCCTACCCTAAAGATTGTCCAAGAAGAGCCTAGCTCATCTGCATCTCAGCTCGGGTGGCATAATTATCCTCCTTGGAACAGCAAATAGCAATTGATGTCAAATGGAAAATCTCTATGGTTCAACATGGACCTTTCCCCTTCTTATTTTTCTAGCAACTCCTAATAAATTTCCAAGTTTCATTCCATTACCGTCAATCAATCTTTGGCCTTAAAAAAAAAAAGTTTACAGCCTAATTAATTTTACAGCTTCAACAGTACCTAATTCTATCACTTAAAACATGATTGTTAATCAATCCCTGTGGGACACAGTTTCTTCATTCCTAATGAAGAATTCCTATGGATGGGTAACAGAACACCTGCTTTAGGGCCTGGGGAGGATGTCTGAGAACGAAACTCCAGAACAAACAGAGGCCTGGACAGGGCGGGCAGCCATCACATCCACGGTGCCCACCACCGACTCGTCACCTCAATTCTCTTCCATGCACTTAACCAGCAACTCCTTTTTTTTTTGGCTTTTGAGGCACAGTCTCACTCTGTCACCCAGGCTGGAATGAAGGGGCTCAATCTCAGTTCACTGCATCTCCCAGGTTCAAGAGATTTTCCTGCTTCAGTCACCATGCCTGGCTAATTTTTGTATTTTTCAGTACAGACAGGGTTTCACCATGTGGGCCAGGCTGGTCTTGAACGCCTGACCTCAGGTGATCCTCCTGTCTCAACCTCCCGCAGTGCTGGGATTACAAACATGAGCCACCGCATCTGGCCTTAAATTCTTTCAAAGTAAAAAAGTTAAAAACCAAACAAAACCCCACAGTGCTGTGGTCAGTCAGATTGGCCAGTGCTGTCTTCCACCTGCAGCAGGTATCAGCTGTCCCCACACCCATTTTCTTCTTCTGTAGTAACTGAAGGGCCTTGGCTGGCCAGGTGACCACTCAGAATAAAGACATCTCTTGCCTTTGTGTGCAGCCTTGCAGCTGTGTCCGTTTAACGAATTCCAGCCAAGGTGAGGTTAACAGGAAGTGATGCGGGGCCATGTGCCGTGGCTCGCACCTGGAATCCCAGCATTCTGGGAGGCCGAGGCCCGTACCTGGAATCCCAGCACTCTGGGAGGCTGAGGAGGGAGGACTGCTTTAGCCCAGGGGTTCAAGACCAGCCTGGGCAACACAGTGAGACTTCATCTCTACAAAAAAATTTCAAAATTAGCTGGGCATGCAGACCTGCACCTGTAGTCCCAGCTACTTGGGAGGCTAAGGTGGGAAGATTGCTTGAGTCCAGGAGTACAAGGCTGCAGGGAGCCATAATCGTGCCACTGCACTGCAGCCTGGGTAACAGAGTGAGACCCTGTCTCCAGAAAAAAAAAAAAAAAAAACAGAAGCAATACTGGAAGTTGAGGGTATGCCCCTAAATAAAATGGGCCAGGCATGGTGGCACATGCCTATAGTCCCAGCTACTCAGGAGGCTGAGGCAGGAGGATCAATTGAGCCTGGGAAGTGGATGCTGCCATAAGCTATCATTATTCCACTGTGCTGCAGCCTGGGTGACTCCAAGACCCTGTCTGAAAACGAAAAGCAAGCAGCAGAAAAGGAGGGGCCCGTATCTCCGCTCTGGCAGAAACGTGCATGTGATGGACACACGGACAAGGACAACACCTGAATGTAATGGCACCACCAAGAGGGGACTGGGCCTCAAACGGTCAAGTGGGAAGAAATAAAATTCTACCTTATCTAAACCAGTGTTGCTCGGGGTCTCTGTCACAGAAACCAGACCGCAGCCCCCCTGACACACCACCGATGCAATTCCTGGCAAAGCAACTGACGCATTAGGAAGGCAGCCTTTCAGTCCACCCCTCAGCCCACACAGGCCGGGGTGAGCAGATGAAACTCACAGAAGCCAAGTTTCTCGAGTCCCTGGTGAGAGCATTTCCTATCATTAAGCTGTGACAATCTTGCTTCAGCATCTCTCCCTCCTCCCTCGCGTTACTTAGATGGAGACGTTGGCTCTGTCCCTCCAGAGGAGCCACGG
The DNA here is from genome assembly GCF_009764315.1 of Trachypithecus francoisi. NCBI lineage: Eukaryota > Metazoa > Chordata > Mammalia > Primates > Cercopithecidae > Trachypithecus > Trachypithecus francoisi. The sequence continues at coordinate 102,849,500 of NW_022681460.1, forward strand.
CGGAGGCTTATGAAGATGGATTAGTACAGACTCGTCTGGTAAGCAATCACTCCTCCCATGCTGGGCCAGCCAGGACACCCACCGCTGAGCTCACTGGTAAATATGGTTGCGGTCCCCGGCTCCCAACTTCTCCACTCATTCACCAAACTTAATAACTGCACAAAAAGAGCTTTGCAGAGCTCTTCTTTCCAACCTAATCTCTCCACTCCAAGGCCTGTGGCTCATCTGTGCAGCAGTACCACACGCTGCACTGCTGAGCCTAAAGGCTTCTGCGGCGGGAGGAGAGACGGGCTAGGAGTCCCCAGAAACACAGACAGCACTGTCTCTGTGTTTTGAGTTTTTCCATCGCTAAAATGCATCACCTGAGTCACCAGTGCTACTTAGAAAAGAAGAAAATCACATATAGACTAATAAGGGTAACTCTTTAATGAAGATTTGCGGGTGGATCTTTTTTCTTTCCCAAAATGCACTTTAGAAATTAGATTCCTGGCCGGGCATGGTGGCTCACGCCTGTAACCCCATCACTTTGGGAGGCCGAAATGGGTGGATCACAAGGTCAGGAAGTGGAGACCATACCGGCCAACGTGGTGAAACCCCATCTCTACTAAAAAAATTAAAAAAAAAAAAAAAAAAAAAAAAAAAAAGCAAAACTAGCTGGGTGTGGTGGCACGTGCCTGCAATCCCAGCTACTCAGGTGGCTGAGGCACAAGAATTGCTTGAACCCAGGAGGCGGAGGTTGCAGTGAGCCGAGATCACACCATTGCACTCCAGCCTAGTGACAGAGTGAGACAAGGAAGGAAGGAGGGAAGGAAATTAGACTCTTAGCACAGTCTGGCCTCATTTTGGGTTAACTGTGACCCTCAACATGAAGAAACAGCTCACGGCGTTGCCTCATGCTCTGAAGACTGAGGCTGACTTTACTGGAATTCCAAATTAAGCCTTAATCTCCTTCCTATGTGGATGAGCAGGGACCCAGCAGAAAGAAGCACTAATAAAACCCAAGCGGATCCACATTTGGAGTCAACTCTTTGAATCACACTGCCATTCCCAGCAGACATTCAGACCCACCCCTAGAAGGCAAGTCTTTGGCATTCATTCCAGTTCGCTTTATTCGGTACAATTTGTCTTTTGGATCTTATCTCTGGAAAGCAAAGCAAGCTCTGCATACAATGCACAACAATAAAGACATGGGTTGCCAACTATTTTCAACAAAGATTTGCACAGATAAACATAACAAGTTTCCAGTATTCACAGTGATGGATGCACCCACTATTTAAGGAACCTTCCAACTACACTTTATGAAAATAATGGCCCCAACCCAAAGCTAATCCTGGAATGATCCTGGAGATCTGGAGAACTTGAAGGTCAAAGAAAAAGTGGCAACAAGTTTTTTAGTTTTGGGGTTTTTTGTTTGTTTGTTTGTTTGTTTGTTTTTGAGATGGAATCTCACTCTGTCACCCAGGCTGGAGTGCAGTGGTGCAATCTCGGCTCACTGCAATCTTCACCTCCCGGATTCAAGCAATTCTCCTGCCTCAGCCTCCTGTGTAGCTGGGATTACAGGTGTGCGCCACCACGCCTGGCTAATTTGTGTATTTTTAGTAGAGATAGGGTTTCACCATGTTGGCCAGGCTGGTCTCGATCACCTGACCTCAGGTGATCTGCCCACCTTGGCCTCCCAAAGTGCTGTGATTACACGCATGATTCACCACACCTGGCCACAAGAAGTTTTTTTAAAAGTACTGGCCTCAAAGAACCATAGCCTGGGTGATCTCTGTGCCTGATTTTCCTTGAGAAGATTCTCCTGGCAGCTCAGTACCCACAAGCATCAAACTATGCCTTAATTTTCAAACAAGGCACAAAACTGCCAAATGGTATGGGGTCAAGTGGTAGCCACCATTTCAACGAGACAAACTGATTTTTTCTGCTGCCTCATCTGGAATGAGGGCTTCCAAATCCAGGAAACGGAAGCGAATATAGGTCATTTTTGCAAGTGTAGTTCATCTTTTTTAGCAGTGAATTCTAGAAGGGTTCTAATCACACAATTAGGGCTCTAGGAATGAAGAATAAATTGATGATTACAATAACATCACAGAAGGATGATAATGGAGACAAGGGAACATTAAGAAGACACTTTCCTTGTTTTCCTCTTGTAAAGTTAAGTTCCTTGTAGAGTCTGGATATTAGCTCTTTGTCAGATAGATAGATTGCAAAAATTCTCTCCCATTCTGTAGGTTACCTGTTCACTCTGATGATAGTTTATTTTGCTGTGCAGAAGCTCTTTAGTTTAATTAGACCCTATTTGTCAATTTTGGCTTTTGTTGCCATTGCTTTTGGTGTTTTAGTCATGAGGTCCTTGCCCATGCCTCTGTCCTGAACGGTATTACCTAGGTTTTCTTCCAGGATGTTTATGGTTTTATATCTTACATGTAAGTCTTTAATCCATCTTCAGTTAATTTTTGTATAAGATATAAGGAAGGTGTCCAGTTTCAGTTTTCTGCATATGGCTAGCCAGTTTTCCCAACACCATTTATTCAATAGGGAATCCTTTCCCCATTGCTTATTTTTGTCAGGTTTGTCAAAGATCAGATGGTTGTAGATGTGTAGCATTATTTCTGAGGCCTCTGTTCTGTTCCATTCATCTATGTATCTGTTCTGGTATCAGTATCATGCTGTTTTGGTTACTATAGCCTTGTAGTATAGTTTGAAGTCAGATAACATGATGCTTCCAGCTTTGTTTTTTTTTTGCTTAGGATTAGCTTGGCTATATGGGCTCTTTTTTGGTTCCATATGAAATTTAAAGCAGTTTTTTCTAATTCTGTGAAGAAAGTGAATGGTAGCTTGATGGGAATAGCATTGAATCTATAAATTACTTTGGGCAGTATGGCCATTTTTACAGTATTGATTCTACCTATGCATGAGCATGGAATGTTTTTCCATTTGTTTGTGTCTTCTCTTATTTCTTTGAGCAGTGGTTTGTAGTTCCCCTTGAAAATGTCCTTCACAGGCCGGGCGCGGTGGCTCAAGCCTGTAATCCCAGCACTTTGGGAGGCCGAGACGGGCGGATCACGAGGTCAGGAGATCGAGACCATCCTGGCTAACACGGTGAAACCCCGTCTCTACTAAAAATACAAAAACTAGCCGGGCGAGATGGCGGGCGCCTGTAATCCCAGCTACTCGGGAGGCTGAGGCAGGAGAATGGCGTGAACCCGGGAGGCGGAGCTTGCAGTGAGCTGAGATCTGGCCACTGCACTCCAGTCCGGGCAACAGAGCGAGACTCCGTCTCAAAAAAAAAAAAAAAAAAAAGAAAAAAAAAAAGAAAATGTCCTTCACATCCCCTGTAAGTTGTATTCCTAGGTATTGTATTCTATTTTATTGTGAATGGGAGGTTCACTCATGATTTGGCTCTCTATTATTGGTGTATAGGAATGCTTGTGATTTTTGCACATTGATTTTGTATCCAGAGACTTCGCTGAAAGTGTTTATCAGCTTAAGGAGATCTTGGGCTGAGACAATGGAGTTTTCTAAACATACAATCATGTCATCTGCAAACAGAGACAATCTGACTTCCACTCTTCCTATTTGAATACCCTTTCTTTCTTTCTTTCTCTTGCCGGATTGCCCAGGCCAGAACTTCCAATACTATGTTGAATGGGAGTGGTGAGAGAGGGCATCCTTGTGCCAGTTTTCAAAGGGAATGCTTCCAGCTTTTGACAAACAACTCCATCAAGAAGTGGGCGAAGGATATAAATGGACACTTCTCAAAACTAGACATTTATGCAGCCAACAAACATACGAAAAAAAGCTCATCATCACCGGCCATTAAAGAAATGCAAATCAAAACCACAATGAGATACCATCTCACGCCAGTTAGATTGGCGAACATTAAAGAGTCAGGAAACAACAGATGCTGGAGAGGATGTGGAGAAATAGGAACACTTTTACACTGTTAGTGAGAGTGTAAATTAGTTCAACCATTGTGGAAGACAGTGTGGCGATTCCTCAAGGATCTAGAACCAGAAATACCATTTGACCCAGCAATCCCATTACTGGGTATATACCCAAAGGATTATAAGTCATCCTACTATAAAGACACATGCACACATATGTTTATTGCAGCACTGTTCACAATAGCAAAGACTTGGAACCAACCCAAATGCCCATCAATGACAGACTGGATAAAGAAAATGTGGCACATATACACCATGGAATACTATGCAGCCATAAAAAAGAATGAGTTCATGTTCTTTGCAGGGACATGGATGAGGCTGGAGACCATCATTCTCAGCAAACTAACACAGAACAGAAAACCAAACACCACATGTTCTCACTCATAAGTGGGAGTTGAACAATGAGAACACATGGAGGGGAGGGAAGGGGAACATCACACATCCGGGCCTGTCTGGGAGTAGGGAGCTAGGGGAGGGATAGCATTAGGAGAAATACCTAATGCAGATGCCGGGTTGATGGGTGCAGCAAAAAACCATGGCACGTGTATACCTATGTAACAAACCTGCACATTCTGCACATGTATCCCAGAACTTAAAGTATATTTTTTTAAAAAGAAAGACGACACTTTCCTTTTTCATTATTAGCAAGGGACAGCTGTGACTAAAACTACAGCTGCCAACATAAAATGATTAAAATCGGGGGTCAGGCCGGGCACAGTGATTCACGCCTGTAATCCCAGCACTCTGGGAGGCCAAGGCAGGCAGATTACTTGAGGTCAGGAGTTCAAAATCAGCCCGGCCAACATGGTGAAACCCCATCTCCAGTGAAAATACAAAAATTAACCAGGCATGGTGGCGCATGCCCGTAATCCCAGCTACCGGGGAGGCTGAGGCAGGAAAATCACTTGAACCCAGGAGGCGGAGGTTGCAGTGGGTAAGATCACACCACTGCACTCCAGCCTGGGTAACAGAGTGAGACTCTATCTCGAAAAAATTAAAAATAAAAATAAATAAATAAAATTGGGGGTCAACCATTCAGGAGGAGGAAGAACAGAATGAGAGAGATGCTAAAGGTTCTGCAAGGCAAAAAAACAAAAAAGCGGGAGGGCCACAAAGGTACATCAGGACACCCAGATGAAAAAGAAAATAACGCAGAGCCCTGAGAAAGGAGAGAACAAAATAGGCTGCTCCCTTCAGCCCAGCAGGATGCTCAGGATGCGCACCCACAACCCCTACCTATTCCAGCAGGAAACTGGTAATGTCTAAAACATGGCAATTCAAGAAATGGTGGTAGAAAGTGTCCCGCCAATGAAGTAACAGCTGCAAGCCTGCAGAGGCACTCTTCATCCTGGGAATTGAGAAGAGATGGGCCAAGGACAGGTGTTTTCACCATGGGCAGGTGTTGTCCTGATCGTTTCAATGTGGAGAAACCCCAAAGGCCACTCTCCTAATCAGAAAGTCCCCAGCCCTCCCCCAGGTGGCCAGCATCTGCTGCCTACATTGTGACCCCCACCTGCCACCTGCCCTCCCTGCTGTCCCCCAGTCCACCCAGGGCCCCGATGACTTGTCTAAGGCACAGGCCTCCCTGCATCACTCACTATCCTCCGCTATAATGCCCCCAGCAGCACCCCCACTCACTCAGTGTGAAAGCTGAGGCCACCCCACCCGCCCCATCCCCAACTTCTCTGCCTCATCTCCTCCTACCACAGCCACACCCAGCACCCCCTGGACCCAGGGCCTCTGTCCTGGCCATTCCCTCCACCAAGCACACTCTTCCCTCCATACCCCCACGATCTCTTCCTCACTTCATTCAGGCCCCTACTCAAAAGCCACCTTGTCAGAAGACCCAGCCCCTCCAGCATGCACCGTTCCTCCTCTTGTCCAGCTTTACTTTACCGTAGAGGAGAGAGCCCCACCTGACATGTCTCTTCTGCTTATGGATTCCTAGAGCAGTGGGTTTCAACCAAGGGCAGTTTTACCCACCCCGCCCCCCGGATAACACTGGGGACTGTTCACAGACACTTGCCTGTCACAGCTGGTGGTGCTGCTACCAGCAGCCAGTGGGTAGAGGCCAGAGACCCCGCAAAATCTCCTACAACTCAGAGGATGGCAAAGGATGATCCAACCACGTCGACAGTGCCGTGGTGGACACCCTGCCTCGAGCCAGCACAGCGCCTGGCACACAGCAGGCCTTTGCAAACATTTTGTGAATGAATGACTGGAGGATGAAAACCCAGAAGCTATTGGGCACGCGGTTTAAGAGGAGGGCTTTGAAGTCCCATGCTCTCCCACCAAAGACTCCCTGTGCTGGACAAGTTCCTACATCGCTGAGCCTTGATTCTGCTCATCAATGAGAGAGAGGTGATAACAGTGGCTGCTGCATGGGGTCGCTGCAAGGACTAGACGGCGGAAATCCATGTCCGGTACTGAGCATGGTGCCTGCACATTGATCAAGTACCACGCGTCCCGGGTTCATCATGCCTAGCGCTCACCGGGGAGAGTGCCACTCCAGAGAGATGGATTTGTGTTTAGGGTCCTCAGGCCCAGCTCCATCTCAGAGCCAGGCAGTCATGAGGGCACTGCACCACAGAGGGAGGTGGGCTAGCACCCCAGGGACACAGGCATGCAGAGGCATTCTGCTGTGTCCCTCAGTCCAGGGCTCCACACTCCCCAAATCAAAAGGGCACAGCAGGCTGATGCAAGTCCTGCCAGATGCTGGTGGGAGTCTGAATACAAAAGGGTAGAGGGCATGGTCAGAACTGGGCTTCCTTCTGGAGGCAGACAGGACGCCACCCTCACCGGGAGTCCAGGCCAGCAGAATGCCATGGGGGACCGAAGAGGCGAGGGCAGAGCCGCCCTCAGACAGGCTGCATCTGCTCCTGTCTCTGGAGCCTCCCTGTTTAGGTCACTAAATACTGAGCTGCCAGCTGTCACCTAACTCCCCAGGAACCATGCGGCACCAACTCACCGGCCCTTCCTCACACACACCCAACTCCCCTACGAGCAACGCAACTCCATTCAACAACACGTGCCTCTTCCTTCCTTCAGGGAAAGAGGAGATGGGAGGTTCCAGAAGAATCAGGGAGAAGGGCGGTACAAGAAAATGGAACCAAGGGCCCTGGGTTTAGTGCTGAACTGACCACCTCACAGACGCAGACACTGCAGTGGTTTAGTGCTGAACTGACCATCTCGCAGACGCAGACACCACTCTCTACCTACTTTATTTTAGCCAATGTTCACAGCAAACATGTGAAAGACAGGGAATAGTCCCATTCTGCAGAAAAGAAAATAGAATCTCAGCAAAGTCACTCAGCCACAGCCATGTATCTAACAACAGCCTGAAACCTAAGTGTCTCTCTCCTCATGAAGCGCTCTGTGCTGGAGGGGAACCACCAGTTCTCTGACTTCCCATCTTCGCATGACGTAGGTCCCCACTCCCCAGTTTCCACCCTCCCTCTCTCTGCACCCTACTGTCTGCTCCCAGGAGGCAGGGAGTGACCGGGCCCAATCGGACCGGCCAGGAGGAGCTCTTCCTCAGCTCAGCTCCTGTGGGTTCTCTCAGGACCCACCCACCTGTTCACCCGCCCACAAGGTGTGCTCAGGAGCTGCCCCGAGGGAGTCTCTACCTCTGACTGTTAGACTCAGGGACGAAGTTTACGTAAGCCCACGTGCCCGCAGGCTCAAGCTCTGTTTTCCAACCAGCTTTACTGATGACAAAGCTAGCCTCTTGATCTTCGTGTGTCTGTCTGGAGGAGGCCACGCCTAAGCTGTGTCTTAAAGGATGAATAAGCATGACCGAGGCAAAAGAGGAGGAGAGGGGAGGGTGTCCCAGCAGAAGGAAGTGCATGAAACTGAATCGCGCGCATGAAACCGAGAGTGTGTACAGACACCCGGAAGCAGCTTGTGCTGCTGAAATGCAATGTAGCATCCAAACAAAGGGCACGCGGTGACCACTTCAAGCGGGAGCTCCAGTATGCCCAACCCCCTATTCAACTGGGCAGCGATGTTCTTCCAGAAGGTAAACTCCAAAGGTTAGAGTCCTGGGTGGGGAGCAAGGTGGCTGACATGCAAGTGGAAGAGAAATCCTTTCCGGTGTCCCATGTGTACCTTTTGAGTTTTGCTCCATGTAAATATACACTTATGCAAACAAAAATTTAAATATGAATTTTTAACATTAATATTTAAGGTCTAGGGCAGGAGGGAGAAGAGGAGGAGGAAAAGCAGTTGAAGGAGGGGTCAGGGAAGGGTTGGAACTGCTGGGCTGCAACCAAAATGTAAGCACCCCTGCCACGTACAGAGCATGTCCTCTGGGCCCAGCGTGTGCAGGCGCTGCACACGGCGAGTATTATTCACCTCCTTTTGGAAATAAGGAAACGAATGAAGTAAAGGGCAAGGCCAGGACGTGAGCCCTTCACGTGGGACCGTAAGAGCCTGGGGTACTCTCCTCCAGGGCGGTGCAGCTCCCCCAATTTTAATGAAGCAGCCCAGTCAGGCTACTCCTTCCCAATAAACTCACACCCAACTGCCTCCCCGCCACCTCCACCTTTCAACTTTACAAACCGAGCTGTCCCAGCTCTGCCAGTGGCACAATTCAAACAAAGCTGACATTTCCAACAAATCTGACCGCGTCTCATCCCCTGAGCAAGAGGCCCATTTTGGATCAGCTCTAAATTGCATCAAACAGTTACATAAGCTGCTGCCTGGCCCAGCTGAGACAGCTGGCTAGAAACCTCCAGACCAAAAGTTGATCCCAGCTTAAAGTTCAGGGACAGCCCTTCCTGAAAGTCTGTAAACAAATTAAGAATCTGAGCTGTTAGGGAGGTCAGCAGGAATGCAGCAGACCTCAAACAAAATGATCAAATGCTAAAAAGGACAAAAAAAAAAAAAAAACATATAATGTGTGGCGCAAACCAAGAGCACAGAAATGATACTGAAACCTTGTGAGCTCACTGCAGCCTGGATCATTAACCACAGGCAAGAGAGCTTGGCAAGGCAGGGAACAACCAGCCAGATGCGGGAAGTCGGCCTGAAATACAGCCCCCTCAAAATGCCCTGTGGCTTTGTGCAGGGTCTCCAGGTGAAGCTAAAACACATTCCTCCTAGGCTAAGAGCCTAGCTGTGCAGCCCAGCTCCATCAGCCACTGGCTGTGTGATGCCGGCTAAGCTCCCCTACTGCGAAGCACTCCCATCTCCTCTGTGAAATGCAGATCACCGCAAGCTCTCACAGGATCGCAGACATGCATGAGTTAATGGGTGACAAGGGCAGACTCAGTACTTGGCAGTACCATCACCATTGCTTCCTCAAGGGCTTCATAATGGTGACAACAGCCTCTCAAGCCCATCCAGACGTCCTGCAGTGCTTAGTACAGAACCAGAGGTGCAGCCCAGGAGATCACCGTCAGCCACCTTTGCACACTGCAGGGAGGTCCCCTCCTGGCCCAGCATCCCCATCTCTGCAAGACCTCCTGACCTCCCCTGCACCCAGCCCTTAACCCTTCCCTCCTGTGGCCCTCTGCACCTCAGCCACCCTATCCTTGCTACATTCATCCTGCTGTCATTGGTTCCTCCTTCCCCTCCTGGGAGCGAGGAATCCAGGGTCTATATGAGGGACCAGCACCCAGCGCTGGTCTTTTTCCAGGTAAGGAGTTGGGAGCTGTATTGCATAACCTAAAACTTCCATTAGGAATTTCCCGCTTCACAGGAACTCATTCCCATAAGTGGATCGAGTGGGGATCGTTCAGTACCACAGACAACAAAGAGTACATCACTCCCACATGACCCCACTGCCTCCCGTTTTGCCCCCATCCAATCATCGATCAGTTCTTTATTTTATTACCGTCGTTACCTCCACTAGAATGCTCTGTAGGCAGAGCCCATGTGAGAAGAGCTGACACCTACAGAGTGCTGGCCACACTGTCAAAGCACTCTCTATGTATGAACTCATTTAGTCCTCACAACAGCCCATGGTGCCGGCACTCTCAGAATCTGCATTTTAATGATGGGGAAATTTTAACATGTGACACAGAGCTAGTGCATGGTCAAGCTGGATCCCCACCTCTAGCTCCTCAGTACCTAGAACTGCGCCCAGCACATGAGAGATGCTTGGTAAATGTTTGGGGAATGAATAAACAGATGATAAAGAAGTGAGGCATGTCTAAATGTCATCAGGAACCTTCCAATTACTAAGACACTAAGACAATCACTGAAAGGCTAGTACACAAAATTCGGTGGAAAGTTTCCCCTTTAAAGAAAGACGCCCAGCGTGAGGGATCTGTGTTGACCATGCCACCTAGGTTCACTCCGGGTGGTTAAGGGGCAGGGGGCTCAGACTGCAGCCAATTTAATGGTCACTGCCCCACCATCTCATCCTAAAATTTTATCACCGAGCCCTTAGGCAAGCAAGCGGCTGGCTGCGGGGCCTCGCATCTCTCTCTGATGTTACTACAGCACTCCTCAACTTCAATTCTGGAGCTGCCGAATGTTTGGAATTGTGTTGCTACGCGACGAGCCAGAACGCCTCACTAGTATTGAGAGTCTCTTCCAATAATAGCCAAGATAAAAAAAAAAAAAAAGGACCCACTCAACACAACCTATCGACAAGTGAGGATGTTTTTCTTGCCCTCTCTGCCCTGGCTCACGATCAAAAGCTATGACAAATCAAAAGGAAACAACTGGACCGGACGATCTGGGCCCACCTCACTCTACCACCTTCACTCCCCAGCCCCAAAAAAGGGGCGAGAAGGCAACAATTGGGATTCAAAAGCTGAATACCCACAGCTAATCAATTATATCTCATGAAAAGCAATGACATAGGGGAAATGTTTTCTGATTAGCTGCAAATTCCCTTTTAGAACAGGACCACAAAGTGACTGGCAATGCATGACTGTGCTATACTGATGGTGAACAGAAAGCTGCATGCATGCTTGATGCTTTTCAACTAGAAAAGACCATTGCTCTCATGACCACCACCACCCACTGCCTCACCACTGAAAAAGGTACAGCGCTGGACATCAAAAATTCAGATAACCATCACCCGCAGCTGCGGGAGGAAAGCAGCAGAGAAAAGACCAGGGCGCCCCCTGGTGGCTCCCACGCGGCTCTTCCTGAAATTGGCAGGAATAAAACCTGAGACGCTTTCTTGCAACCTCCAGCTCCCAAATAACCATATATTCAAATAAAATTAACTCAAGAGTAGAAACTTCGTTGTTAAAAAGGAGGTGAAGGGAGACAAGGCTGTTGTAAACACCAACAAATATCAACTGAATGAATTTTCATTAAGGTCCAGTAAAGTAGTACCAGTGAGCTGGTACTTCCACAGCAGTGACGGTACTTCCGCAGCTATGGAGTCAGAATCACATAGTCTGGTGCGTTCCACAGGTGCGTATCCTTATGCATCTACAGCCTTCCTAAATCATCATCTTCACTGCAGGAGTGATGGCATGAAAAAGCTCCCACACACACACACACACACACACACATGCGCGCGCACACACACGCAAACAAATGCTCCCTGGGATCTGTCCTTTTCTTTAGGTTCATTTTTTCCTAAGTTTCATTCCTTGACCCATGCAGGAGGCGAGAGGTTTAAAAATATTTTAAAAGTCTAAGGCAAAATACGATTCCTGGAAAACAGCCCTGCTGCTTCCTTCTGTCTCAGGGTTTCTCAAGCGAGCAGTACTGCCATTTGGGACTGGATAATGCTCTGTTGGGAGGAGCTGTCCTGTCCACTACAGGACGTTCAGTGGCATCCCTGGGGTCTACTTACCAGATGCCAGAAGGACCCTCATCCCAGCTGTGACAACCAAATATGTCCCAGACATGGCTAAATGTCCCCTGGGGGTTGTAATCACCCCCAGCTGAGAACCACCATCCTGTCTTCAGGCCTCACAGAAACAGTAGCCTGGTTTATGTCCTCTTAACCACAGGGAGGATTGAGGGGTAGATATCAGGTAAAGGCAACTTCAGGGCCTCTGCTGTAGGGACGGTTTCAGTAAGATGGAAAATCAGGTCAACCTATTTGCAGTTCAACAATAAGGCCCAGATGTTGTTTTCAGGAAGATTTGTCAGCAATGTACCCTTTGAGGGTGTTGATAATAATCACACCTACCAGCTATTCAGTCTTTAAGATGCCAGGTACTCTCTTGGATTTTTTCTTCCAATTTTTCTTATCAAGGTATAATTTACATAGCGTATAACACCCTTCGATAGCTCAAGTGGTAATTTACATAGTGTATCTTCTGTCAGTTCATTTAATCCTCACAACTGTGTCAGAGTGGTACTATGATACCCCCATTTATAGACGAGAACGCTGAGGCACAGTTAGCTTAAATAACTTGCCCAAGTTCCCACTGCTAATACACGTAGGGATGTGCATAAGAACACAGTCAGTCTAGCTGGTTTAACATCAGCAAGCAGAACAACAAAAACAAAATTGATGATACCACCATTGCCAGTGGTGCCCCAAACACTATGTGCAATTACCACCTACTGACTACCTGAAGTGTTTCATGTTTCTTACTTTTTTCTAAAGCCTGGAACACTCTGAAGGAGAGTCATGAAAGCAAAGGAACTTCTCCCCAGGAAAATCCACATACGTGCAAAAACACACAAGCACAATTTTTGCACACAATTGCAAGAGGCATCTGAAATCGCTAAAACTATCTACGAGCCTCCAATGAGGTTCCCAGATACAACATATCCGAGGCTCTGTGCTAGACACTTCATGTAACTCCCAGGAATCCATCAAGGAGATAATATTACCACCGTTTTCAAGGACTGGGAAAATGAGTTCAGTGAAATTAAAGCATTGGCCCAGGGTCACATAGATCTTTTTCTTTAAGACATGGTCTCACTCTGTCGCCCAGGCTGCGGTGCTATGAAGGCTCACTGTAGCCTATAAATCCTGGGTTCAAGAGATCCTCCTGCCTCAACCTCCCGAGTAGCTGGGATTACAGGCACATGCCACCATGTCTAGCTTTTTTTTCTTCTTCTTCTTTTGTAAAGAGCGGGGTCTCACTATGTTGCCCAGGCTGATTTTGAACTCCTGGCCTCAAGCAATCCTCCTGCCTTATCCTCCCAAAGTGCTAGGATTACAGTCACGAGCCACTGCGCGTAGCCCCACAGCTCTTGAACATCAGTGCTGTGGTCCGCCTGACCCCTGTGCTTTCCTCCCCAACATAATGCCTCTCAACTGGCCATGATCACTGTCATCAGGGCCATACGAAACTAAAGGATGTACAAAGTGCAGAAAGGATTTACATATCTAATATTCTAGTGGCTCTGATGATATACACTGACAATGTAAGGGCTGCTGGCCACTCAGAATTAAAACCTGAAGGCAACTTTTGCCTTTCACAAAGAAGGTTGTTGATTCACCTCTACAAACTCTGTGAGAGAGCATCTTCGCAAAACAGTCCACAGGGGTCTGGGCACTCACACAAATACCATTCTGCCTCTTTCTAGCCCAGTCACGCTTCCCACATCGGCCAACACCTGGCATTGGGTATAAAAAGTTGTGGGCCAAATGTCCAAGCCAGTGTGTTTACTGATACTTGCTTGCCTGGCCAAAAGTCATTCAGTCACCTGAACTGACACCACATCTATAAAGGAGACAATAGGCAACAGGGAAAGGAAGACACCTGTCTTTGGTATCAAAGAAACTAACAAGGTCAGGCAAGTCATTAGAAACTTCAGCCACGTGGCTCTTTAATCACTGCAAATAAGAATGTGGGTATCCTGGCTCCTTTCCCAGAACAGATGGGCAGCACCACAAAGAATCCTTGAGGGAAGCCTCCTCCACTTCACAGCTTGGGAAACTGAGGCACAGAGCTGTCAATCAATCTACTACCCTCAGAGCCAGGATTAAAACCAAGTGTTCTCACTCACTGAAAGCAAAGAGCGTGTCATGCATCACTCCACTACAGCCAGCTGCCCTACCTGACGCAGCACGAAAAAATACGAAACTCCACTCCCTTGAGCAACTCATATTACCAGGCCTTTACTGCATCACCAGATAGAGACGCAATGGTGATTACAACAGACTGGAACCTGCCCTCAGATATTACCAGGCCTTTACTGCATCCCCAGATAGAGACGCAATGGTGATTACAACAGACTGGAGCCCACCCTCAGAGAACTCGCTTTCAATTCACTCCTGCAGAATGCTCTTTTAACTTTCCATGCTTGTTAGAACTAAAATAAATATTAGTTCCTTTGTTCCTTCCTTCCTTCCTTCCTTCCTTCCTTCTTTAAATGTTTCTTGAACAACTATTTGTCAGGCAGGATTTGGGGCACCAGGAAAATGGCAATGAACTAGCAGACAAGTGTGTCTACTCAGGGAGCTTGTATCCCAGTGGAGGCTACAGGAAAGAAACTAAAGAGGGGAGTGAGGTTATAGAGGGCTCTGAAACCTGAAGTCAGTAGCCAGGGAAGTGCTGCACGTGGGGTGATGGGATGAAGTTGCCTGTGCTGGGCTCTTCCAGATGGACGGCCAGGGAAGGAGGGCCTCTTGCAGGAGCGCCTCCGCCCACTGGGGCTGCGATAACAAACACCACGGACCCGGTGCACTGTGAACAAAAGGGACTGATTTCTCACAGTTCTGGCGCTGAATTCCGAGATCAAGGCACCTACAGATTTGGGATCTGGTGAGGGCCCTCTTCCTGGTTCACTGATGGTGCCTTCTTGTTGTGTCATCATCATATGGCAGAAAGGGCAAACGAAGTCTCTGGGGTCCCTTTCTTTCTTTCTTTCTTTCTTTTTTTTTTTTTTTTTTGAGACAGGATCTTGCTCTGTTACCCAGGCTGGAGTGCAGTGGCACAATGTTGGCTCACTGCAGCCTCAACCTCCTGGGCTCACCTCAACCTTCCGAGTAGCTAGGACTACAGGCATGCACCACCAAGTGTAATTTCTGTGTGCATGTAGAGACAGGGTCTCTCTGTGCTACTCAGGCTGGTCTTCAGCTCTGGGATCAAGCAATCCTCCTGCCTCAGCCTCCCAAAGTGCTGGGATTGCAGGCATGAGCTGCTATACCTGACCTCTGGGGTCCCTTTTATAAGGGCACTAATCCCTCTCATGAGGGCTCCAGCTTCATGACTTAATCAACTTCCACAGGCCCACCTCCTAACACCATCACACTGGGGGGTTAGGCTTCCAACCTAGGAATTTTAGGGGCACACAAACATTCAGTCCATAGCAAAGGGGACATCCTAAGAGACCCGGCTGCTTTTCTCTGAAGGTGGGGCATTACACAAGCTTGTGGGTCTCCAGGAACGTCAAGGAGAGAGAGGGGGTGTGTATTGTACCCTGCCTCCACCACGCACTAGCAGTATGACCTTCAGCAAAGCCTCTCAGTTTCTTCAACTACAGAACAAGTCTAGCACTCCTATTTTACACAGATGCTATGAAGGCTAAGCATTAGTAAAGGTAAAGCCTGGTTTGTGGTATGCAAAATGAATAAGGAGGCATTTGTATTATTATTCTTTTCCAGGCGCCTTTTTTTTTTTTTTTTTTTTCCTGAGACAAAGTCTCACTCTGTCGCCCAGGCTGAGTGCAATGGCGTGATCTCAGCTCACTGCAACCTCTGCTTCCTGGGTTCAAGAGATTTTCCTGCCTCAGCCCCCCAAGTAGCTGGGATTACAGGCCTGCACCACCACACCTGGCTAATTTTTGTATTTTTAGTAGAGACAGGGTTTCACCATGTTGGCCAGGCTGGTCTCGAACTCCTGGCTTCAGGTGATTGATCCGCCTGCTTCAGCCTCCCAAAGTGCTGGGATTACAGGTATGAGCCTCCATACCCGGCCTTCCAGGCACTCTTTGAAGGAAAATCTGGAATTGCCCCAGAAATAGGAATGAACTTACGGATGGATTTGATATGTGAAGACTGGCAGAGACCATCCGGAGAGAAACCAGGATGAAAATGGAAGACCAGGCAGCATTCTAGGACTCAAACCCTAAACCTCGGGACTAAGATTTGGAGCCGGCACTCGAACCCTTGGGGAGCTACCAAATGGGCTTAAAAATTGGTCTCCAAGGGGGTCTCCAGATGTGACATCAGAAAGAACTGGCCTCCCTGGAGCCACTACCTACCATCAATAACCGCGTGAGGCGGCATGGGACATTTACCCCCATTCCCTCCCACTCTCCTCAGCCTGGTTCTCTGCATTCCCAGGCAAAGTCCTAACCCTGAAGAACTAGAGCCCCACCGCTCACCACTGTAAAAGCTTCCAGGTAGCTGGGAAGGCTCCAGTCACAAAGGATGCCCAGCTCCACACTCAAGTCTAACGCTTTCCTGAGCTAGTGTGTTTGGTCCTCAGAACTCCCGTGGGACACCAGTGAGAATGTCCTAATTTCACAAATGAGGACACAGGACCCAGAGAGTCTTTAAGGAAAAAAAGAAAGAGAAATCTAGTTCTAGGAAGTCCTGGAGCTGAGGCTGGGAGCCAGGACTCTGAGCCCCGGCTCCAGAACTCCCCGCTGGGGCGCATCTGTCCTGCTGCACCCAGCACAGCTCTAGGATTCACAGGTGTTAGGGCACCGTGCTTAGGGCAGTGACAGGTTGTGTCAGCAGCCTGAGAGTGTGGCCACTAAGTCAACTCAGGACTCCCTATCCCGAGGCACAGGGGAGCCCTCAGCATTGCCCGTGCAAAGGAGGGCCAAGGGAAGGAGCAGGGAAGGGCGGAAGCAACGCACTGCTGAGTGTGCTCTGCATGGCAGGCAGGCTTCAGAGCCTGCTCTTTGCAAGAGGAAGTGAGTAAATCCTATCGCCACTGCTTCAAGTCCTCCACTGGCTTCCCAGTGCACATGGGATAAAATCTACACAGGCCACCCTCTCCAGCATCCTCCAACTCACTCTCCCCCTCACTTCTGGCAGCACAATGCCAGCGGTACCACCTGCCACCAAAATGGGCCAAGCCCCCATCCTGAGGCCTCAGCCCCGCTGTCATCTGAGAGAGCCCTTTCCCGAAACATGTCTTAAAACAGGGCACAGGCTTTGCCTTTCTAATCGTTGCTGCTTGTCTCCCGCACGGGTCTGACAGCTTCCGAAGGCAGGACCTTTGCTTCTTGTTCATGAATATGATGCCAAGAGTAGCAGCGTGGTGATCATATTATACTTTGAGCACTGGGCAGAAATAGTTGCAGGATTTTTTCTATTTGGGATTTTTTCTTTTTTTTTTTTTTTTTGAGACGTCTTGCACTGTCACCCAGGCTGCAGTGCAGGGGCATAATCATTACTCACTAAAGCCTCAACCTCCTAGGCTCGAGCAATCTTCCCACCTCAGCCTCCCGAGTAGCTGGGACTACAGGCAGATGCCAGGTGCCACCACCATACACATTAATTATTATTATTTTTTTTTTTTGAGACAAAGTCTCACTCTGCCTTCCAGGCTGTAATGCAGTGGTGTGATCTTGGCTCATCGCAGCCTCTGCTTCCCAGGTTTAAGCGATTATCTACCTCAGTCCCCCAGTAGCTGGGACCACAGGTGCCCATCACTATGCTCAGCTAAATTTTTGTACTGTTAGCAGAGATGGGGTTTTGCTATGTTGGCCAAGCTGGTCTTGAACTCCTGACCTCAACAGTAATCTGCCTGCCTTAGCCTCCCAAAGTGCTGGGATTACAGACATGGGTCACCACACCTGGTCAATTTTTAAATTTTTTTATTTGTAGAGGAAGGGTCTTGCTATGTTGTCCAGGCTGGTCTTGAACTCCTGGATTCAAGCGATCCTACTGCCTCAGCCTCCCAAAGTGCTGGGATTACAGGCGTACAGTGCCGTAAATTGTGTTTGAATGGAAAAAGGGATCTAGCAAACAGTAAAAGAAAGAACAGAAGAAAAGAAAATAGAAAGAAAGACATTTCTCTTTTTTTCTTCAAAAAGAAAAGCACTCCTGTCAACACTCAAAACGCCATTCCTCTGCCACTTTCACACCACATGACCACAATGTCCTTACGCTCCCTGAGTCAAGCCTTCCCATATAAATGAGGGCTGGGGAGGGACAGCTAAAATTCTTTCTAAGTATAAGAACAAGTGGGAACAGAGTCTATGTCTGTCAAACAGCACAAGTCAGCACCCATGTCCTAAAAGCACCCTGCAGAGCGTACAAAGGACACCTGGCAATGTGGCACCTCCCCCTGGCAACATGGAAACACCCACCCAACACCCGCCCCTGCTCTGACCCCGCAGAGCTGGTCCTGCTGCAGCCTTCTGCGGGTGCTGGATCAGCTGACCAGATCTGCTCCTGCCTCTCCTGTCTCTCTCTAGCTTTCTGCCTGGCCCAATCAGTGACACTGTGAGGCCTGCTGCAGAGACTGAGCTGGTGCCCTGCAGCCTCAAACACCCATCGCAGGACCTGTGTGGAAAGCACCCATCCTTCCCAGTCATGCAGCCTAGAGACACAAGCAAAGCCAGAACGAGACAGGGCAGTGCTCATACCCCCTAAAGGACTATGGCCCCCAGCACGGGGTCTGGCCATGAGAGCCCACTGCCCAACAGCTCTTCCTCCCAAAGCATATTGCAAAGGCGGTGGCAGATCCACCAGCAGGAATCGGGTTGCCAGGTTAGCCTATCGAAGACAAAACACTGCTGCTTCCCAGCCACGTCAACCAGGAAGAAGAAGGAAAGAGGATACAGCTGGATATGGAAGTTGCAGCCTCAGCAGTTTGTGTGTGTAACTCTCAGCACTGTAGTTGCCCTCTGCCTCAATGACTTTCCGATCTGTACAATGGACCAGTAATGCCTGTACCTTCTGGGTTGCTGTAAAGCCCAGGATAACTTCAGAGAGGCATCTCACATGTCAGTTGCTTTATCATCTAATGAGTACTAATCATTATCATGACTGTTTAAGAGGCAGGTCTTGCTCTGTTGCCCAGGCTGGGGTGCAGTATCATGATCACTGCTCACTGCAGCCTCGAACTCCTGGGCTCAAGCAATCCTCCTACCTCATTCTGCCAAGTAGCTGAGACTACAGACATGTGCCACCATGACCAGCTAATTTTTACTTACTTTATTTAGTTATTTATTTTAAGATAGAGTCTCGCTCTGTTGGCAAGGCTGGAGTGCGGTGGCACGATCTCGGCTCACTGCAACCTCCACCTCCTGGGTTCAAGCAATTCTCCTGCCTCAGCCTCCCAAGTAGCTGGGACTACCGGCACCCACCACCATGCCTGGCTAATTGTTTTTTGTATTGTTAGTAGAGATGGGTTCCACCATGTTGGCCAGGCTGGTCTCAAACTCTTGACCTCAGGTGATCTACCCACCTCAGCCTCCCAAAGTGCTGGGATTACAGGCATGAGCCACCGGCGCCCAGCCAATTTTTATTTTTTGTAGAGACAGGGTCTTGCTACATTGCCCACGTTGGTCTCAAACTCCTGGGCTCAAGCAATCCTCCAGCGTCAGCTTTCCAAAGTGCTGAGATTACAGACATGAGCCACTATGCCTGGCCCCGTAATCATTACCACCAAGAACGCCTCTCATTCCACACCCATGAACCACATTTGTCTATCAGTCTTAAGTATTATGATAGTTACCCTGCTTGTTATTAAAGCTTGCCAATAGCAGAGCCGAAATATCGCAGCCAAAGGCAGAGACACATGCTATTCCAGAAAGACGCAACTGCTCTCTGCTCTGCGTCTGTGTCAGCCTCCATTACTCTGGTTCACAATGTTTCTCTCTTACCCCTATCTTCCATTTGTACCCTCCTGGTCCCCTAGATTGGGACCCATGGGACTATTTAATCCAAAATTTTGTTGAAACATTGGTGCCACAAATTAGGTTTTTTTCAAATGACAATAGTTAAATGAAACTGGTAAAAAGAAAAATTATCTTCATTTTAAAATTTGGTGTTTGGCTAGGCATAGCTCATGTCGTAACCCCAGCACTTTGAGAGGCTGAGGCGGGAGGATCATTTGAGCCCAGGAGTTCAAGACCAGCCTGGGCAACATAGCAAGACTCCCATCTTTACAAAACAAGCATTAAAACACAGCAGGGCAAGTGGCATGCACCGACAGTCCCAGCTACTTGGGAAGCCGAGGCAGGAGGATCACTTGAGCCCAGTGAGCCAGGGATGCACCACTGCACTCCAGCCTGGGCAACAGAGACCCTGCCTCCAAAAACAGTAATGATAAGCTTGAGGCTCTCAGACCTGGATGCCCACACATGACTAGTCCACTGCTGCTTGCCTGGCTGGGTGACAGTGGAACGTGTCCCCTTAGGTAATGTAGAACTGGCAAGAGTGTAGGCTTTGGAGTAAGAACACCTGGGTCTGTTGCCAGATTCACCACTGACTATAGCTAGGCACCATGCCTGGCACACAATAGGTGTTCAGTAACTATCTCTTCTACTAGCCATGTGGTCTTGGGCAGGTACTTATCCTCCTAAGCCTCAGTTTTCTTATACAAAGAGAGAGAATAATATAACCTACATCTCAGAAGGCTGCTGGGGATTCAACAAGAAAACATAAATAAAAATGCTTCAGCATAAAACGTGGCATACAGTCAGTTCTGCCAGAATATACTGTGACTTACTAGCTTCTATTTTGATAGAAGATTATTATTCTAGTCAGAACTAGAAAAATAAACAGACACATTTTATTAGAGAAGTAGGGTGGGGGCCGGGCATGGTGGCTCACGCCTGTAACCCCACCACTTTGGGAGGCCGAGGCAGGAGGATCACCTGAAGTCAGGAGTTTGAGACCAGCCTGGCCAACATGGTGAAATCCCATCTCTACTAAAAATATAAAAATTAGCCAGCCGTGGTGGTGCACGCCTTTCATCCCAGCTACTCAGGAGGCCGAGGCAGGAGAATCACTTGAACCTGGGAGGCAGAGGTTGCAGTGAGCCGAGATTACACCAGGGCATTCCAGCCTGGGCGACAGAGCGAGACTGTCCAAAAGGTAAGGGAAGAAGAGTGGAGAAGGAATATGGGGTCTCCAAAAGCAAATCAAATGCCACTCTCCTCGGACCTGCTGTGTTCTTAACAAGCCAATTGCATTCCAGAAGTTTGCTTTGAGGGTTTGTCAGGAACTGGTGGTAAAAGCTGACAGAAGAGGAGACAGAAAAGGAAAGCCACTGGCCATGTGGGTGACTTCAGACAAACGGAAAGAGCCTAGAGGGGACGGAGGACACTCACTGCCCTGGGGATTTCTTCCTTTCTTGTTTTTTTTGTCGAGACAGGGTCTAGCCCTGTCACCCAGGCTGGAGTGCACTGGTGTAATCACAGCTCACTGTAGCTTTGACCTCCTGGGCTCAAACAATCCTCCTGCCTCAACCTCCCAACTAGCTGGGAATACAGGTATGCACCACCACATCCAGGTAATTTTTCTTTAATTTTTTTATAGAGACAGAGTCTCACTATGTTGGCCTAGCTAGTGTCAAATTCCTGCCTTCAAGTGATCAAGGCCCACCTCGGCCTCCCAAAGTGCTGGGATTACAGGCGTGCGCCACTGTGCCCGGCCTATTTATTGACTCTTAACTCTGATCCTGATGCTGTTCTAAGCACATCACAGTCATCTTCATGGCCACCCATGAGATGGGTGTTGATCCTGTCCCTCTGTCTTGATAAGGACACGGGTACGGAGAGGGTTGGGACCACTCAGTTGGAACCTGCGCCCAGGCAGCTGAGCTTCTGAGTGTGCCCTCCTGGCCCTGAGGGCACATGGCCTCCCTAGAGCAACAGGCACAGCTGCAACTTCAACCCCAGGTACAGCTCCGTGTGCCCAAAACAAGAACCGGGAACCTACCAGCAGAAATGCAAGGCGTCCCTGAGGCAGAATTATGGGTGTTTTAGTTTGCTCCAAACTGTCTTTACTGTTTTGCTAAATAATTAACTTTTTCACTTTGGGAAGCCGAAGTGAGCAGATCACGAGGTCAGGAGTTCGAGACCAGCCTGGCCAACATGGTGAAACCCTGCCTCTACTAAAAGTACAAAAATTAGCTGGGTGTGGTGGCAGGCGTCTGTAATCCCAGCTACTCAGGAGGCTGAGGCAGGAGAATAGCTTGAACCTGGGAGGCAGAGGTTTCAGTGACCCGAGATCATGCCATTGCACTCCAGCCTAGGCGATAAGAGCGACACTCCGTCTCAAAAAATAAATAAATAAATAACTTTTTCATAACAGGCTTTTGTATTTTCTTAAGTACCAGAGGGCCTTGCAGAAGGAGAGCAATCATGTGGGTCTGGACACACCATCTTCTCTTTAGTAGTAAATAACCACGAGAATACAGTCCCTCTGAATGCCTCAGGACAAAACACCCTTTGCAATTTCTGAGGCACCCGAGAGGGAAAGGTGGCTCAATAGAAGACTTCACAATTATCCCCAGGCACTGAGGATTAAATAACTTAGCTCTAGCTCAATTACAGTACAGAGGCAGCCACCTGCACGTATTATTGCACGAAGCCAGGGAAGCCACTTGGGATGTGAGTGAAGCATTCGCTGCTTTGGGGGACAGAGCTGATAGTTTCTTTGTCAAGCTCCTCTGGGGTTCGCAAGAGTCAAGTGACAGCTCCAGAGTAGAATCTCAGGTGCTTCACGGGCTGGGATGGGATGCTCCATCTGAACTGGGACGGCGTTTGCGACACTCACTCCTGGGACAACTCATGCTATGGGCTGAATTGCATCCTTTCCCAAATGGACACGTTGAAGCCCTAACTCCCAATCGGAGTTTATATGGAGACAAGGCCTTAATGAGGTAATTAAAGTTAATAAGGTCATAAGGGTGGGGCTGTGATCCCACAGGACCAGTGTCCTTATAAGATAAGAGAAGGGATACCAGGAAGTGCCTGCAGAGGAAAAGTCACATAAGGAAAGAGAGAGAAGCTGGCCGTCTGCAAGCCAAGGAGAGAGGCCTTACCAGAAATCAACCCTGCTGGCACCTTGATCTTGGTCTTTCAGCCTCCAGAACTGTGAGAAAATAAGTTTTTCAGTTTTTTTTTTGTTGTTGTTGTTTTTTGGGGGGGAGCGGTTTGAGACAGAGTCTTGCTCTGTCGCCCAGGCTCAGTGTAGTGGCACAATCTCGGCTCACTGCAGCCTTTACCTCCCAGATTCAAGTGATCCTCCTGCCTCCACCTCCCGAGTAGGTGGGATTACAGGCACCCGCCACCACGCCCTGCTAATTTTTGCTATTTGTAGTAGAGACGGGGTTTCACCATGTTGGCCAGGCTGGTTTTGAACTCCTGACCTCAAGTGGTACCCCCCCGACCTCGGTCTCCCAAAGTGCTAGGATTACAGGCATGAGCCACCACGCCTAGCTGAGAAAATAAGTTCCTGTTGTTGAAGCCACCCTACCTGTGGCCCCTTGTTATGGTAGCCCAAGCAAATACCCCAGACACCCAGATGGACCCACTCTTCTTACTCCTCTCGCACGTGACACAGGAGGTGATGGCAGCATGGGGGAACGCAATTTCAAACCACTCTTTGCTCAAAATTTCTAGAATTCCTGATCCCTCATCTGTGCCGGATGACATCAAGGGTAGACAACAGCGCTGTCCTTGAAGACTTCCTAAAGGTACAGGCACCACAGAAAACAGAAGCCCCTTGTCCCAGCCACCCACACACAGTCCTAACCACAGACCACGTCTCTACCAAGTATCAAGGCTCAAATGCAGACATAGTGACATTTTTTTCTTCAGAGATTCAAGGTGTAAGCTCTGGATATATCCCAAACTTGCTCAAGATGCCAAATAATAAAACAATTTAGTTTCTAAAAAATTGTCGGAGGGGCGGAGCAAGATGGCCAAATAGGAACAGCTCCAGTCTCCAACTCCCAGCGCCAGCGACACAGAAGACCGGTGATTTCTGCATTTTCAACTGAGGTACTGGGGTCATCTCACTGGGGAGTGCCAGACAATCGGTGCTGGTCAGCGGCTGCAGCCCGACCAGCGAGAGCTGAAGCAGGGCGAGGCATCGCCTCACCTGGGAAGCGCAAGGGGGAAGGGAATCCCTTTTCCTAGCCAGGGGAACTGAGACACACAACACCTGGAAAATTGGGTAATTCCCACCCCAATACTGTGCTTTAAGCAAATGGGCACACCAGGAGATTATACCCACACCTGGCCGGGAAGGTCCCACGGCCACGGAGCCTCCCTCATTGCTAGCACAGCAGTCTGCGATCTAACCCCAAGGCAGCAGCAATCTAACCCCAAGGCTGGGGGAGGGGCGCCCGCCATTGCTGAGGCTTAAGTAGGTAAACAAAGCCGCTGGGAAGCTCGAACTGGGTGGAGCTCACAGCAGCTCAAGGAAACCTGCCTGTCTCTGTAGACTCCACCTCTGGGGACAGGACACAGCTAAACAACAACAGGGGAAGCAGCAGAGGCCTGTGCAGACGCGAACGACTCTGTCTGACAGCTTTGAAGAGAGCAGTGGATCTCCCAACATGGAGGTTGAGATCTGAGAACGGACAGACTGCCTGCTCAAGCGGGTCCCTGACCCCTGAGTGGCCTAACTGGGAGACATCCCCCACTAGGGGCAGTCTGACACCCCACACCTCACAGGGTGGAGTACACCCGAGAGGAAGCTTCCAAAGTAAGAATCAGACAGGTACACTCGCTGTTCAGCAATGTTCTATCTTCTGCAACCTCTGCTGCTGATACCCAGGCAAACAGGGTCTGGAGTGGACCTCAAGCAATCTCCAACAGACCTACAGCTGAGGGTCCTGACTATTAGAAGGAAAACTATCAAACAGGAAGAACACCTGTACCAAAACCCCATCAGTACTTTACCATCATCAAAGACCAGAGGCAGATAAAACCACAAAGATGGGGAAGAAGCAGGGCAGAAAAGCTGGAAATTCAAAAAATAAGAGCGCATCTCCCCCTGCAAAGGAGCGCAGCTCATCGCCAGCAACGGATCAAAGCTGGTCAGAGAATGACTTTGAAGAGATGAGAGAAGAAGGCTTCAGTCCATCAAACTTCTCAGAGCTAAAGGAGGAATTACGTACCCAGCGCAAAGAAACTAAAAATCTTGAAAAAAGAGTGGAAGAATTGATAGCTAGAATAATTAATGCAGAGAAGGTCATAAATGAAATGGCAGAGATGAAAACCATGACACGAGAAATACATGACAAATCCACAAGCTTCAGTAACCGACTCGACCAACTGGAAGAAAGAGTATCAGTGATTGAGGATCAAATGAATGAAATGAAGCGAGAAGAGAAACCAAAAGAAAAAAGAAGAAAAAGAAATGAACAAAGCCTGCAAGAAGTATGGGATTATGTAAAAAGACCAAATCTACGTCTGATTGGGGTGCCTGGAAGTGAGGGGGAAAATGGAACCAAGTTGGAAAACACTCTTCAGGATATCATCCAGGAGAACTTCCCCAACCTAGTAGGGCAGGCCAACATTCAAATTCAGGAAATACAGAGAACGCCACAAAGATACTCCTCGAGAAGAGCAACTCCAAGACACATAATTGCCAGATTCACCAAAGTTGAAATGAAGGAAAAAATCTTAAGGGCAGCCAGAGAGAAAGGTCGGGTTACCCACAAAGGGAAGCCCATCAGACTAACAGCAGAGCTCTCGGCAGAAACTCTACAAGCCAGAAGAGAGTGGGGGCCAATATTCAACATTCTTAAAAAAAAGAATTTTAAACCCAGAATTTCATATCCAGCCAAACTAAGTTTCATCAGTGAAGGAGAAATAAAATCCTTTACAGATAAGCAAATGCTTAGAGATTTTGTCACCACCAGGCCTGCCTTACAAGAGACCCTGAAGGAAGCCCTAAACATGGAAAGGAACAACCGGTACCAGCCATTGCAAAAACATGCCAAAATGTAAAGACCATCAAAGCTAGGAAGAAACTGCATCAACTAACGAGCAAAATAACCAGTTAATATCATAATGGCAGGATCAAGTTCACACATAACAATATTAACCTTAAATGTTAATGGACTAAATGGTCCAATTAAAAGACAGACTGGCAAACTGGATAAAGAGTCAAGACCCATCAGTCTGCTGTATTCAGGAGACCCATCTCACATGCAGAGACATACATAGGCTCAAAATAAAGGGCTGGAGGAAGATCTACCAAGCAAATGGAGAACAAAAAAAAGCAGGGGTTGCAATCCTAGTCTCTGATAAAATAGACTTTAAACCATCAAAGATCAAAAGAGACAAAGAAGGCCATTACATAATGATAAAGGGATCAATTCAATAGGAAGAGCTAACTATCCTAAATACATATGCACCCAATACAGGAGCACCCAGATTCATAAAGCAAGTCCTTAGAGACTTACAAAGAGACTTAGACTCCCATACAATAATAATGGGAGACTTCAACACTCCACTGTCAACATTAGACAGATCAACGAAACAGAAAGTTAACAAGGATATCCAAGAATTGAACTCATCTCTGCACCAAGCAGACCTAATAGACATCTATAGAACTCTCCACCCCAAATCAACAGAATATACATTCTTCTCATCACCACATCGCACTTTTTCCAAAATTGACCACATAATTGGAAGTAAAGCACTGCTTAGCAAATGTAAAAGAACAGAAATTATAACAAACTGTCTCTCAGACCACAGTGCAATCAAACTAGAAATCAGGACTAAGAAACTCAATCAAAACCGCTCAACTACATGGAAACTGAACAACCTGCTCCTGAATGACTACTGGGTACATAACGAAATGAAGGCAGAAATAAAGATGTTCTTTGAAATCAATGAGAACAAAGATACAACATACCAAATCTCTGGGACACATTTAAAGCAGTGTGTAGAGGGAAATTTATAGCACTAAATGCCCACAAGAGAAAGCTGGAAACATCTAAATTGACACTCTAACATCACAATTAAAAGAACTGGAGAAGCAAGAGCAAACACATTCAAAAGCTAGCAGAAGGCAAGAAATAACTAAGATCAGAGCAGAACTGAAGGAGATAGAGACACAAAAACCCTCCAAAAAATCAATGAATCCAGGAGTTGGTTTTTTGAAAAAATCAACAAAATTGACAGACCACTAGCAAGACTAATAAAGAAGAAAAGAGAGAAGAATCAAATAGACGCATAAAAAATGATAAAGGGGATATCACCACTGACCCCACAGAAATACAAACTACCATCAGAGAATACTATAAACACCTCTACGCAAATCAACTAGAAAATCTAGAAGAAATGGATAATTTCCTGGACACTTACACTCTTCCAAGACTAAACCAGGAAGAAGTTGAATCCCTGAATAGACCAATAGCAGGATCTGAAATTAAGGCAATAATTAATAGCCTACCAACCAAAAAAAGTCCAGGACCAGATGGATTCACAGCTGAATTCTACCAGAGGTACAAGGAGGAGCTGGTACCAGTCCTTCTGAAACTATTCCAATCAATTGAAAAAGAGGGAATCCTCCCTAACTCATTTTATGAGGCCAACATCATCCTGATACCAAAGCCTGGCAGAGACACAACAAAAAAAGAAAATTTTAGACCAATATCCCTGATGAACATCGATGCAAAAATCCTCAATAAAATACTGGCAAACCGGATTCGGCAGCACATCAAAAAGCTTATCCACCATGATCAAGTGGGCTTCATCCCTGGGATGCAAGGCTGGTTCAACATTCGCAAATCAATAAACGTAATCCAGCATATAAACAGAACCAAAGACAAGAACCACATGATTATCTCAATAGATGCAGAAAAGGCTTTTGACAAAATTCAACAGCCTTCATGCTAAAAACGCTCAACAAATTCAGTATTGATGGAACGTACCTCAAAATAATAAGAGCTATTTATGACAAACCCACAGCCAATATCATACTGAATGGGCAAAAACTGGAAAAATTCCCTTTGAAAACTGGCACAAGACAGGGATGCCCTCTCTCACCACTCCTATTCAACATAGTGTGGAAGTTCTGGCTAGGGCAATCAGGCAAGAGAAAGAAATCAAGGGTATTCCGTTAGGAAAAGAAGAAGTCAAATTGTCCCTGTTTGCAGATGACATGATTGTATATTTAGAAAACCCCATTGTCTCAGCCCAAAATCTCCTTAAGCTGATAAGCAACTTCAGCAAAGTCTCAGGATACAAAATTAATGTGCAAAAATCACAAGCATTCTTATACACCAGTAACAGACAAACAGAGAGCCAAATCATGAATGAACTTCCATTCACAATTGCTTCAAAGAGAATAAAATACCTAGGAATCCAACTAACAAGGGATGTCAAGGACCTCTTCAAGGAGAACTACAAACACTGCTCAGTGAAATCAAAGAGGACACAAACAAATGGAAGAACATACCATGCTCATGGATAGGAAGAATCAATATCGTGAAAATGGCCATACTGCCCAAGGTGATTTATAGATTCAATGCCATCCCCATCAAGCTACCAATGACTTTCTTCACAGAATTGGAAAAAACGGCTTTAAAGTTCATATGGAACCAAAAAAGAGCCCACATTGCCAAGATAATCCTAAGTCAAAAGAACAAAGCTGGAGGCATCATGCTACCTGACTTCAAACTATACTACAAGGCTACAGTAACCAAAACAGCATGGTACTGGTACCAAAACAGAGATATAGAACAACAGAACAGAACATAGTCCTCAGAAATAATACCACACATCTACAGCCATCTGATCTTTGACAAACCTGAGAGAAACAAGAAATGGGGAAAGGATTCCCTATTTAATCAATGGTGCTGGGAAAATTGGCTAGCCATAAGTAGAAAGCTGAAACTGGATCCTTTCCTTACTCCTTATATGAAAATTAATTCAAGATGGATTAGAGACTTAAATGTTAGACCTAATACCATAAAAACCCTAGAAGAAAACCTAGGTAGTACCATTCAGGACATAGGCATGGGCAAGGACTTCATGTCTAAAACACCAAAAGCAACAGCAGCAAAAGCCAAAATTGACAAATGAGATCTAATTAAACTAAAGAGCTTCTGCACAGCAAAAGAAACTACCATCAGAGTGAACAGGCAACCTACAGAATGGGAGAACATTTTTGCAATCTACTCATCTGACAAAGGGCTGATATCCAGAATCTACAAAGAACTCAAATAAATTTACAAGAAAAAAACAACCCCATCAAAAAGTGGGCAAAGGATATGAACAGACATTTCTCAAAATAAGACATTCATACAGCCAACAGACACATGAAAAAATGCTCATCATCACTGGCCATCAGAGAAATGCAAATCAAAACCACAACGAGATACCATCTCACACCAGTTAGAACGGCAATCATTAAAAAGTCAGGAAACAACAGGTGCTGGAGAGGATGTGGAGAAATAGGAACACTTTTACACTGTTGGTGGGATTGTAAACTAGTTCAACCATTATGGAAAACAGTATGGCCATTCCTCAAGGATCTAGAACTAGATGTACCATATGATCCAGCCATCCCACTACTGGGTATATACCCAAAGGATCATAAATCATGCTGCTATAAAGACACATGCACACGTATGTTTATTGCGGCACTATTCACAATAGCAAAGACTTGGAATCAACCCAAATGTCCATCTGTGACAGACTGGATTAAGAAAATGTGGCACATATACACCATGGAATATTATGCAGCCTTAAAAAAGGATGAATTTAACGGCCGGGCGCGGTGGCTCAAGCCTGTAATCCCAGCACTTTGGGAGGCCGAGACGGGTGGATCACAAGGTCAGGAGATCGAGACCATCCTGGCTAACACGGTGAAACCCCGTCTCTACTAAAAAATACAAAAAACTAGCCAGGCGAGGTGGTGGGCGCCTGTAGTCCCAGCTACTGGGGAGGCTGAGGCAGGAGAATGGCGTGAACCCAGGAGGTGGAGCTTGCAGTGAGCTGAGATCCGGTCACTGCATTCCAGCCTGGGCGACAGAACGAGACTCCGTCTCAAAAAAAAAAAAAGGATGAATTTGCGTCCTTTGTAGGGACATGGATGCAGCTGGAAACCATCATTCTTAGCAAACTATCACAAGAACAGAAAACCAAACACCGCATGTTCTCACTCATAGGTGGGGACCGAACAATGACATCACTTGGACTCGGGAAGGGGAACATCACACATTGGGGCCTATCATGGGGAGGGGGGAGGGGGGAGGGATTGCATTGGGAGTTATACCTGATATAAATGACGAATTGATGGGTGCTGACGAGTTGATGGGTGCAGCACACCAACATGGCACAAGTATACATATGTAACAAACCTGCACATTATGCACATGTACCCTAGAACTTAAAGTATAATAAAAAATAAATAAATAAATAAATAAATAAAATAAATAAAAGAAAAAAAGAAAAAAAAATTGTCTGAGTCAAAACAAGAAAAACAATCTATGCCTCTGTCATTGGCCTAACTCGAGAGTGTTTAAGGGCATGTACGTCACCAGTGAAAATGCACGGGCAAGGCCAGTGACTTCCTCAAAGACAGAAAGCGGCTGAGGGAGACCCAGACACCATGCTCTATGTGGACCTGAGAAGCAGCTGACAAAGCAAATCGTGTTTATCTGAGATGCTGGGACCTCAGCCCCGGCTGCAGGAACTCTTCAGAAACAGAATGTCAGACACCTGCCCGGGCGCACAGGGATGCCTGCAGCCCTCCTTACGGTGCCTACAAAGGCTCACAGGTGTGATCTCAGGGGCTGCTGTCCTTAAAAAAAAAAAAAAATGCCCATAAATCAAAAGGCAGTGTTCTTTTACAGTAGCTGTGCCTCACAGCCAGAGTAAAGTCTTGTCCATCTACCCCACAGTGCTGCCCACACAGACACAGAATCGCAGGTGCTGGGAAGGTGACGGGGCGTTAGATCCCAGCAAGTCACACAGGGTGGCTGCTTCTTCCATCTTCAGTTCTTTCCATTACTATCAGTTCGGTAACAGGATATCGTCAACACCTTTCTAATGTGACTTGCCGACTCATCTTTCTCCTTTGGCTTATAAAAATATATTTCGACTGTGTTTTCACCACCAAAATGCATTATCTTGGTCTTTCCTTCTTGCCTTTGCATAGGACCAACGGAGAGACACTGGCTACTATGACAGCCCTCACGTGGACCCCAGGGATGTCACCAACAGCATGACCTTTGTGACCAAATCCAGCAATCAGAACTTCATCAAGGTTTGTACGCCTAAATTTTTTTTCCCAAAAATTTTTATTTCAGATTTTTTTTTTTTTTTTTTTTTTTTTTTGAGACAGGGTCTCGCTCTAGCACCCAAGCTGGAGTGCAGTGGCGCCCTCTCGTCTCACTGCAACCTCCGCCTCCCGGGGTTCAAGCGATTCTCTTGCCTTAGCCTCCTGAGTAGCTGGGATTACAGGCGTCTGCCACCATGCGCAGCTACAGAACTTCATTGATTTCCTCAACTGAAGTCCAGCAGTCATCACTGGGTACAGAAGCTGTGATTTCTTGGTCTGTGGGGCCATAAAGTACATCCTGATGGCAGGATGTGGCTGTTCCGTTTCAACCCCTACTTTTCCGGCACAATTCTCTTTTGGAGAAGCACTTCCAAAAGGCTGGGCACAGGGGCTGCACCCAAATGGGCTTTCCCCGCACTGCTGAGCACCCCACTTCTGGTCTTTCTGGTGGTTACGGAGCTTCCCAGCGCTATCAAGACTGAGATGCCTGACATAAACCAGGGCCATAAAGAAGCAGCACCCATCTCTCTTTTGAACAATGAGAGTGGGTCTCAATCAGAACCCAGGGCAGGCAACCAAGCCAGGCACACTTAGTAATAATTTCCTTCCATTTTCTTCATTTTACAGCGATCTGCTATTTTGATTAACTCATAGTGACTCTCCATTTACAGTAGTGAGATAAAGTTTCCTTTTTCAAAAAATAAAGGTATTCAAGTTTGTTGAAGTGCATCATTAAAAGTAAACTATAGTCTGGGCATGGTGGCTCACGCCTGTAATCCCAGCGCTTTGGGAGGCCAAGGCAGGCAGATCGTGAGGTTAGGAGTTCAAGACCAGCCAGGCTAACATGGCGAAACCCCATCTCTACTAAAAATACAAAAATTAGCCAGGTGTGGGCCTATAATTCCAGCTACTCGAGAGGCTGATGCAGGAGAATCACTTGAACCCAGGGGGTGGAGGTTGCAAGTGAGCTGAGATGGTGCCATTGCACTCCAGCCTACGCAACAAGAGCAAGACTCTGTCTCAAAAAAAAAAAAGTAAACGGTAGTAGGCCACGCACGGTGGCTCACACCTGTCATCCCACCGCTTTGGGAGGCTGAGGCAGGTGAATCGCTTGAGCCCAGGAGTTCAAAGACCAGCCTGGACAACATGGTGAAACCTCACCTCTACAAAAAAATAAATAAATAAAAATGAATAATAAAGTAAACTATAGGGTAAGTAACAGTACTGTGGTAAACAAAAGATTGACCAGTGAAAAGCAGCCAGCTACCTACTCACCCACCCCGTGTCCCACAGGGACGAGTGATCTATTAAAACCTGCTCAGCCGAGTTCAGGGCTGAGCAGCGCCACAGTAAACCACACACGCTCATTATACAAAAAGTGCGGCCAGCCGTTCCCACGTAGCAGCCTCACGGTGTCTGCTCACTTCCTGCTTCACCCTTGAGTCAAAGAATGCTGGATGCCTCCCAGACTCTTTCTTCCTTCCTTAGCAACAAAAACTAATTTCTTTTTTATCAAGAACAACTGCCCCCTCTGCAGCCACGGGGGGCCATGAGATAAGTGCTGGCCCCAGGCACTAGTGGTATACGGTGAGCACCTTCTAGTGATGTTGGGGGGCTTCACCGTTTTTGTACCAAGAGCCCATTCTGCAGTCTAGGAATAACCATGGGCTCCTTTTCAGGAAAATACATTAAAACATATAAAACATACCATATCACAAAGGAAACCAATTACATCAAAATAGAATGATCACAATTGAAGAAAACACTACATTTCACCCAGAGCTAAATGAAAAACATGCTAATTTTTTCCCTGTCCAAGCTCAGGCCCCTGAATCCTATATGTAGAAACAGACAAAGTCTCCCCTTTGCCCTCTTCTCTTTCTTGCCGCCTGGAATGAGAATGAAATGGCTGGAGCTAAACTGGCTATTTTGGCCTATGAGGCAAGACAGGAGGAGTCTCAGTCTCTGATGGCCGTGGAGCCACATGCCAGCCCCAGCCTGCCTACCTCTGGGTAGAGAGAAATTTCCAATACATCTCCTTAACCATGAGAACTTCAAGAAAAGTAGATCTGAATGGCTTCGTATACAAAAAATAAACCAACTGTTGGTTTATATAACAGTGTCTGCTCACTTCCTGCTTCACCCTTGAATCAGAAAATGCTGGGTGCCTCCCAAACTCCTTCTTCCTTCCTTAGCAACAAAAGCTAATTTTTTTTTTAATTGGGAACAAGTACCCCCTCTGCAGCCAAGGGAGGCCATGGGACAAATGCTGGCTCAAGACGCGAGTGAGATACCAGGAGCACCTGTCGGTTTATAGAACAGTTGGTTGATTCTTTGTTACACGAAGCCATTCAAACCTAGCCTTCCTTGCTATATCTCTAAAAATTTTTCTAGGTAGTAAAACTGGAAACAGTTGAAGCCTGATCATTAGCAAAGTTTAATCATCTTAGAGAGACACATTGTTCTTCACTTACAAAATGAGTCCTCCAGAGTTACAAAGGAAATCCAACTAGAATAGGTCCTCTGTAGCTAACTGCGTTACAGGAGGCAAACCCCGAAACATGGAACCACAGAATTCTACGGCAATGCAGCTCCACCCCTAAGGCGCGCCTGTGCGCACACGCCCAAGTGCCATGCATTAACCACAGTTCTGGAAATTCACAAGCACACACCACATCTCCAGTCTACAACCAGGGATGGACATACCTGACTTGAACCCACAGTCACAGGACTATAAGCACAAAGGCACTGCCATGAGACACAGGCCAGAAGTCATCCCAGAGCTGGTGGAGGTGGTTGCGAAACTACTTACTAATTGTCATGGACTCTGGCACTGAGGCAGAAGGTAACAGGCTGCTCAGAGGACTTCCGTGGCCTGGAGAGCTGGCTTCCACGCTAGGAAAAAGCAGGCAGGAGGAAGTTACACGCGACCATTGAAAGTACACACCCTCACCACTCCAAAAGCTGGCAGAGGTCGGTTTACTCCAGTACCTCCACCAGAAGGGATAGAAGCAGCCATCGGGAATTAGTCAGGCCTCGTTATCTGCAGATTCCGTATTTGGAAATTCATCTACGCACTAAAGTTTATTTGTAACCCCAAAGTCAATACTCAAGGTGCTTTCACAGTCATTCATGAATATGTGCAGAGGCCAATAATTTCGGTCCCTAATGTGCATGTTCTCAGCTGAAGTCGAACAGCTGGGACCTCAGATCTTACACCATAAACAAGCATCCTCTTTGCTGTCTGTTTACTGCCATGTTTTCAGCATTTTTTTTTTTTCACTTTTCTTTCTTTTGTGCAATCTTGGCCCACTGTAACCTCCACCTCCTGGGTTCAACCGATTCTCGTGCCTCAGCCTCCCAAGTAGCTGGGATTACAGGCCTGTGCCACCACACCTGGCTAATTCTTGTATTTTTACTAGAAATGGGATTTTGCCATGTTGGTCAGACTGGTCGCAAACTCCCGACCTCAGGTGATCCACCTGCCTCAGCCTCCCAAAGTGCTGGGATTACAGGTGTGATCCACCATTCCCAGCCTTTTTTTTTTTCACTTGATTTCGTTGTTTAAAATGTCCCCAGGCACAGTGCTGAAGTGGTAATGCCGACAGTTCCTAAGCACAGGAACGCTGTGATGTGCCGTATGGAGATAATTTGTGAGTTAAAGACGCTTCATTCAGGCATAGCTTACAGTGCTGCTGGTTGTGATGCAACGTTAATGAATGAACTGTATACATTAAACAGGGTGTCTTTAAACAGGAACAGACATAAACCAGGTTATGTATTGATCAGTTGATAAAAAGGCTGTGACCAGGCCAGGTGCGGTGGCTCCCACATGTAATCCCAATACTTTGGGAGGCCGAGGTGGGTGGATCACATGAGGTCAGGAGTACAAGACCAGCCTGGCCAACATGGCAAAACCCCTTCTCTACTAAAAATACAAAAATTAGCTGGGCGTGGTGGCACATGCCTGTAATCCCAGTTACTCAGGAGGCTGAGGCACAAGAATCACTTGAACCCAGGAAGCAGAGGTTGCAGTGAGCTGAGATCTCGCCACTGAACTCCAGCCTGAGCAACAGAGCAAGAGTCCATCTCAAAACCAAAATGTGTGACCAGAGGCTCAAATCATCCTAACCATGTACTTCCCTTAGGAGCACTGGTTCAGTCTTCACGGCAACTTTATATAACATAACTACTGGGAATAATAAGAATCAACTGTATGTTTACAAATAATTTACCTGAAAAATAAAGCTTAGAGGCCGGGCGCGGTGGCTCAAGCCTGTAATCCCAGCACTTTGGGAGGCCGAGACGGGCGGATCACGAGGTCAGGAGATCGAGACCATCCGGCTAATACGGTGAAACCCCGTCTCTCTAAATCAAAAAATAGCCGGGCGACGAAGGCGCTGTAGTCCCAGCTACTCGGAGGCTGAGACAGGAGAATGGCGTGAACCCGGGAGGCAGCTTGCCAGTGAGATCCGGCCACTGCACTCCAGCTGGGCGGCAGAGCAAGACTCCGTCTCAAAAAAAAAAAAAAAAATAAAGCTTAGTATCTTTGGTGAGAACAGCCCAGTCATCACACGGTTAACAGAGATATACACACACACACCTCCCCGCCATGACTACAAGGAAAAGTACCAAAACATCAACAACATAATGGAGTGAGGGTTAAGAGTGATTTTCTTTTTCACTTACTGCTGCATTTCCAACTTTTTTTTTTTTTTTTTTTTTTTTTGAAAGGGAGTCTCGCTCTGTCGCCCGGGCTGGAGTGCGGTGGCCGGATCTCAGCTCACTGCAGGCTCTGCCTCCCGGGTTCACGCCATTCTCTGCCTCAGCCTCCAGAGCAGCTGGGACTACAGGCGCCCGCCACCTCACCTGGCTAGTTTTTTGTATTTTTAGTAGAGACGGGTTTCACCATGTTAGCCAGGATGGTCTCGAATCCTGACCTCGTGATCCGCCCGTCTCGGCCTCCTAAAGTGCTGGGATTACAGGCTTGAGCCACCGCGCCCGGCCCAACTGTTTTTTTTTTTTAAGACAGGCTAGAGTGCAGTGGCGCGATCTCAGATCACTGAAGGCTTGAACTCCTGGGTTCGAGTGATCTTCCCACCTCAGTCTCCTAAGTAGCTGACACTACAGGTGTGCACCACCACATGTGGATAATTTTTGTTGTTGTTTGTTTTGTAGAGACAGGGTCTCACTACCTTGCCCAGACAGGTGTTCTTGAACTCCTGGCCTCAAGTAATCCTCCAACCTTGGCCTCCCAAAGTGCTGAGATTACAGGCATGAGCCACCATGCCTAGCCACATTTTCTAACATCAATAGCAAAAATAGACCACGCCCTGGAAGGGTGTGGCAACACCAATTCCTTCTGACGCTGAACTAACTGGGACGAGCTTCCTACGAGCAGTGTCATTTTGAGAGAGCAGAACCCTTGCCTGTTCCAGGTGAGACCATGGCGCCTAACATGGCTTACAGTAGTCAGGAAGTTCCACTCTAGAGCTAAGGTTGAAAATAAGGATATAATAGAACCCTAGGACCCCAAATTACAACCATGAGGACAGACAGAAGAAGAAAACCGTAAGAGCAGCAAGGATGGCAGCGGCATGAGAAAGACTTTGGTGTCCATACTGGTTCGGCCACCAAGCATCCAGGGTCTCGCTCTGTCACCCAGGCTAGACAAAAATGTTATGACCAGGCTGGGCGCGGTGGCTCGCACCTGGAAACCCAGCGCTTTGGGAGGCCAAGGCAGGTGGATCACATGAGGCCAGGAGTTCGAGACCAGCCTGGTCAACATGGGGAAACCCCGTCTCTCCTGAAAAATACAAAAATTAGCCGGGCATGGTAGTGGACATGTGCAATCCCAGGTACTTGGGAGGCTGAGGCAGGAGAATCGCTTGAACCCAGGAGGCAGAGGTTGCAGTGAGCCAAGATCATGCCACTACACTCCAGCCTGGGTGACAGAGTGAGACTCTGTCTCCAAAAAAAAAAAAAAAAACAGGCCAGGTGCAGCGGCTCATGCCTGTAATCCCAGCACTTTGGGAGGCCGAGGAGGGTGGATCACAAGGTCGGGAGATCAAGACTATCCTGGCAAACATAGTAAAACTTCGTCTCTACTAAAAATACAAAAAATTAGGCAGGCGAGTTGGCGGGCGCCTGTAGTCCCAGCTACTCCAGAGGCTGAGGCAGGAGAATGGCGTGAACCCAGGAGGCGGAGCTTGCAGTGAGCTGAGATCGAGCCACTGCACTCCAGCCTGGGCGACAGAGTGAGACTCTGTCTCAAAAAGAAAAAAAAAAAAAGAAAAAAGCATCAAACAACTTGGGACAATTCAATTTCCCCTTGAGATATTTTATTTGAAAAAAGAAAAAGAAAACCTATATAGTGCTTACTACCTGCCAGACAGCATACAAAGCACTTCACAAATGCTATGTAATATCTAAATGGCTTACATATCCAACACTAGGATTGTCAAATCTTGTTATCAAATATCAACAAATATTTAAATTAAGAAAATAACAATAGAGGAGGCACCCAGATATGCCCCAAAAGGTGCTGACATTTGACATCTACCATCTCTTATACAGTCTCTCTGAGGGAGTAATGACCTAAGACCTTTGGCAACTGCATCTGCTGTGATGTAAAGACTAAATCTGCTCACACCTAGCACTTTGGGAGGCCAGCACTTTGGGAGGCCGAGGTGGGCAGATCACCTGAGGTCAGGAGTTCGAGACCAGCCTGGCCAACACTGTGAAACCCCATCTCTACTAAAAATACAAAAAAATTAGCTGGGCATGGTGGTGTGTGCCTGTAACTCCACCTACTCAGGAGGCTGAGGCAAGAGATTTGCTTGAACTCAGGAGGCGGAGGTTGCAGTGAGCCAAGACTAAGCCACTGCACTCCAGCCTGGGCGACAAAAAAAAAAAAGCCTAAATCTGAACATAAAAGTGAAGTAAGCCCTTGCCCTTTAATCCTAGCAGGTGCACTCCTATCTTTAAAAAAGAATAAAATGCACAGCTGTGAATAGGACGTTTCAATGCCGAAGGTAACTGGGTTTCTCAACATTAACCTGTACCGAAGTCCAGGATCCGGGAGAACGTGGTCCTCTGGTCCTGTGCCGTTCTCCAAGCTTCCAAGGGGGGCATCTGTGCAGAGAGAGCAATGACAGAAAGAGGTCACTTTTCTCATTCCATGTTTTCCATAAGACAAAGACACAATGCAGACATTGGCTCATCTGCTACATCACTTGACTAAGAAGTTTTTCTCCATCTTGCCTGCGTGCTGGATTTTAATAAGCTATTTCCTGTTGTTCAGAGATCATCTCAGACTTGGCATCAGTCACTGTAGAAACAGAAAGCCCTGGCTGGGCGCGGTGGCTCACTCCTGTAATCCCAGCACTTTGGGAGGCCAAGGCGAGTGGATCATGAGGTCAGGAGATCCAGACCATCCTGGCTAACATGGTGAAACCCCGTCCCTACTAAAAATACAAAAAATTAGCTGGGCATGGTGGTGGGCGCCTGCAGTCCCAGCTACTCCAGAGGCTGAGGCAGGAGAATGGCATGAATCCGGGAGGCAGAGCTTGCAGTCAGCCAAGGTCGTGCCACTGCACTCCAGCCTGGGTGACAAAGTGAGACTCCATCTCAAAAAAAAATGAAAGAAAGAAATAGAAAGCCCTATACTAGGCCGGGCATGGTGGCTCACTTCTGTAATCCTAGCACTTTGGGAGGTCGAGGCAGGTGGATCACCTGAGGTCAGGAGTTCGAGACCAGCTTGGCCAACATAGTGAAACCCCATCTCTACCAAAAATACAAAAATTAACCACGCATGTTGGTGCATGCCTGTAATCCCAGCTACTTGGGCGGCAGGAGAATTGCTTGAACCCTGGAGGCAGAGGGTGCAGTGAGCCAAGATCGCGCCATTGCACTCCAGCCTGGGCAACAAAAGTGAAACTCCATTAAAAAAATAAAAAATAAAAAATAAAAAGCCCTATATTTCCCTTTAACCTGTGTGTGTGTGTGTGTTTTTTTTTTTTTTTTTTTTTGTTTTTTTTTTTGTTGTTTTGTTTTTTTTGAGATAGGGTCTCACTCTGTCACCCAGGCTGGAGTGCAGTGGTGTGGTGTGATCACTGCTCACTGCACCTTCAACCTCCCAGGCTCAAGTGGTCCTCCTGCCTCAGCCTCTCAAGTACCTGGGACTACAGGTGTGTGGCACCATGCCCAGCTAATTTATTTTTTATTTTTTTGTAGAGATGGGGGTCCCACTATGTTGCCTAGGGTGGTCTCAAACTCCTGGGCTCGAGCAATCCTTCCACCTTGGCCTCCCAAAGTGCTGGGAATACAGATGTGAGCAACTGTGCCTGGCCTGTGACATTTTCGACCTTGAGCCAACGAAAATTACGCATGAAGTCCGTATTCAGAACCAACGTCAGAAACCGGGTATAATGAATCAGCTTGCTGTTAAGACAAAACTGCTCCTGCTTGTAGTGCCTTGAGTGAGACACTAGGGGGCAGCATGGTCTAACTGCTGACAATATCTGCAGCTTTCTAAAAAGGCCACTTTTCCCTGCATTAAGCGCATTTAGGAAAGACATTCACAAGAAGTGGGGCCATAAGTAGTCTCTGGAACTAACAGGCTAGTGACTCAAAGGCACCAGTGTGTTCAAAGATGACAAAAGTCTGCTAAGGTCAGGAGTCCTCTATGTGGGAAGTCTCCATTAAAAGATGAAGTGCTTCCAGAATGAGAGGGAACGTCAGAATGTCGCTAAGGGAGGAAGATGTCCCTTAGAAGGGACAAGAGGCAGAAACGGAGCAAAAGGAATGGAGTCTCAGGAGAAATGCTGACAGTGGCCACCTGGGCAGGCAGACAGAGTCTTGGCACCACTCAGCCCCACACCTCCCATGGAAATGGGGCATCAGGACAGAAGGGACTTGATGCAACCTGGCGTTCCAATCAGGCTACCCATTCCCCTGGATCTGAGTCCAACATCCTGACACAGCCCCGGAATAGTGTTCCTTCCTACGCCACGTCCTGGCCCTGTGCGCAGCCCCCGGGCTGTCCCAGCTTGCAAGCCCCGATAGTATCGTTACTGCAGTGAAAGGAAATGCCGGCTGACGCCTGCATACATCATCTCCACCGAGTGCAATCGACAGCAGCTGGAGCTCGGGTCCCATCAGCAGGGAGAAGATGGAGCTGAGTCTGCGAGCTGACTGCCGGGTGTGGGGCCACGGGAAATCTGCAAGGACTCTAGAGGCTGATGGGGCGTTACCTTCCCTGGAGACACCTGCCCAGAGGAGGAGGAAGAGCTCTGGGTTCTCTAAGACCAAAGCCCAACATGCACAAAAAAGGTGACTCGGATGTGTGATGGTTCAGGAGGGCCCAGCTAAGTGGCAAAGGAGCTGCTGAAACAATCAGACCACCTACTGCAAGCACCTCACGGTCCCACAATAATTCAGGAACCCGACTACAAGGTCCCCTCCGTGGGGAAAGGGACAGGGAGAGCAGGAAATTGATTCATGAGACAGAGGCTGTGAACACACATTCAAAACTCCCCAGGGTTCCTAGACACACCCTGGGACCACTAGCTCCCTCCCAGCCCCTGCCCCTCCTCAGATGACCTGCATCTACACTGCTGCTGAACAGGCATCGGCAAGGTCACCAACCCCCTAACCTTTGGCTATTTGGACCAAGGATGATCTACAAATGCAGGACTTCTGCAGCCTGGCCTGCAGACATGAGCTAGGCCTACAAGATTGTCACTTTTAGGGGACCTCAACTGAGACCCAGTGAGAAATTCCAGTTGGTGTGGAAGGTCATGTGACTGAGGCAACGCTGTGGGCCAAGGAGGGCGTGAGAAGGAACAGAGAGCAAAGACGGACTAGAAAAGGCCGGGCACGGTGGCTCACGCCAGTAATCCCAACACTTTGGGAGGCTGAGGAGGGTGGATCACCTGAGGTCAGGAGTTTGAGATCATCCCAGCCAATATGGTGAAACCCAATCTCTACTAAAAATATTTTTTAAAATTAGCTGGGCATGGTGGTGGGCGCCTGTAATCCCGGCTATTCTGGAAGCTGAGACGAGAATCGCCTGAACCCAGAAGATGGAGGTTGCAGTGAGCCAAGATCACGCCACTGCACTCCAGCCTGGGTGACAGAGTGAGACTCCATCTCAAAAAAAAAAAAAGATGGACTAGGAAAAGAGGAGATGGGCAGACCCCCATCAGGAAGTGGAGGCAGGCCGCATGAGAAAGATGACAGCACCCCACCAAGTCAAGAAAGGCCCCTCCACGCCAACGCCCCAGCTCCTGAGCCACAGACAAGATGTCCATGAAGCTCTCACCAGGGGCCTTGGCATGTGCCTGGCACCTTCCCCAGATTAACTCAGGGCACCTTCACCGTGGATCTCAAAGGGAGTTGATATAATCACACCCCCACTCTCACAGGACTGTGGTCAACAGCAGATGAGTTCATCAGGTCCAGCCACATCGCAGTGCAGGACGCCTTCGGCTTTGCAAATTCTGGCTCTCATTGTCACTGTCATCGCCATTTTCCAGATGAAGACACAGTAACTGACAGACAGGAAGCATTCGGCCTCATTTAACAGCCAGGAATGCTGACACTCGGAGCAATAAAGCACTCAGGCTTACACAACTTTCTAGAGCTGGTACTGCATCTGACTGGCCCCCGTCCTGCTGCCAGTGACTGTCCCCACCCTGCCTCTGTGCTTGACTAGTTTGAGTAGGTTTCTCCTCGCTGCCAAGTGACAGGAAGAGTCTACACCCCAGTTCAGAATTTCAACAGCTTCCTGAGTGATTGGTGGGCTCCAGTCATAATTTCCTAAATCTGGGCCCAGACAAGGGACATTCACTTCCTAGGAAAATGAGGAGGTGCTTAAGTGGGTTGGGTCAAGCCTTCTCTGACCCAGCAGTGCTCTGGGGGCAGGGACAGCAACTGGGCACTTCTCTGAGCCACACACTGTGCCAGCTGCACTACACTGCACCCCACAGTCCAGCTGGGATCAACCACATCCTCCCCATGACCTGCGCTGAAGAAAGCAATAAAAACCACATAGGAACGTGCTCAACCGTGTGGAACGGCAGGAAAACGCTGACCCACACCAGAGACGTTTTATTTATTTATTTATATATTTTGAGACGGAGTCTCACTCTGTCGCCCAGGGTGGAGGACAGTGCCATGATCTCGGCTCACTGCAACCTCCACCTCCCGGGTTCAGGCGATCCTCCTGCCTCAGCCTCCTGAGTACCTTGGACTACAGACACACACCACCACACCCGGCTAATTTTTGTATTTTTAGTAGAGACAGGGCTTCACCATGTTGGCCAGGCTGGTCTCAAACTCCTGACCTCAGGTGATCCACCCACCTCGGCTTCACAAAGTGTTGGGATTACAGGCATGAGACATCGCACCTGGTCCAGAAACAGCTTTTAACCAAGCTACTTCCTGATCCCCAAGCACTTTTCTGCACAGGGTGGCAGGGCCTTTACAGACAGGGGTTCAGTTACCTTCTTGCGTCTCCAAAGAGGTAAATCATGGTCACTATTTGCGGTCAGTTTTTAAACAACCAAGTTCAACGAGCCACTGGTAAGGGAGAAAAACAGGCCTGAGGGCCCTGGTGACTTGCCAGCCGGTTCAGTCCAACACTCATTCCAACGGAGCACCTCAGGATACCCAGGTTCAGGTAGAGAAGCCAAGCCCTCGCTCACGTCTGCATCTCAATGAGCCCCACCTGGCCCTGAGTGCCATCCCCACCCCCCTCCTGTGCCTCCCAGCTCCCATTTCTACCTCTCCAGGGAACTCAGATATTGCTGCTGCTTCTCGAAGCCAAAGCTCTTATTAGAGGAAAAGAGTAATCGGGAGACACCCACCTGCTGGGCTGTAGGAGCCCACACCGCTGACAGGGAAGAGGATGTCCGAGTCATTGTGCAGCACCTTCAGCGGAGCCCAGCTGTGCATCTGGGAGAGGCAGGTGTTCCCATCCAGTGGCCTAAGGTGAAAGAACAAAGCTGCAGGACAAGCCAAAGAGCCCAGAGGCCTCATGATTCACCAACAAGCATCCACATCGCCCTCTTGAGAACTAACCAGGCCACGGCAGGGCTGAGAACAGAAGGAGGTGTGGGCTGGGAGGAGCGTGGAGTCCAGATCCACACCTTTTGCATTTGTTCTCTCAACCAGTGTTTATCGAGCACCTATTCTATGCCAGGCACTGTGTTCCCTACTGGCAGCAAAAAAGCCAGTGAACAGTGTTGATCCTGCCCTCAGAGAGCTTACAGTCTGCTGGGGAGCATGAACATGAATCAAATAACCCTGCAAGAAGCTGGAAATGGCAGCTCAGATCGAAGAGGAAGGTCATGGAAGGCTGCCTGGAAGAAGCAGGGCTTGAGGAGGGAGCTGGCCCAAGCTCTGTTCCTTCCCAAAAGAAGGAACAGAGACTTGGGGGAGGGGACAGCACATGCATCACAGGCCATCTGCTCCAGGTTCCGAAATGACAGCAGTCACCTGAGCTGGGGCTAGTGCTGCTCTGCCTCGCTGCTCCTGAGCCCCTCATGGGTAAAAGGACAGAATCAGACCAGTCACGTCTGGGTCCCTTCCAAGAAAGGGGGTCGGCTCAACTATTAACCAGGCTCATATGATTTGTTATATTGTCACCTTACCCACAAAGTACAAAACTCTAATGCGTGCCATCTTCGTAACGCCAGGCGGTGTGGTAGGGTTTGTTTGGGAGTAATGGCCCCTGCCTCTGAGCAATCAAGAAATGTTAATAAATACCTGGAGGTATTTTTGCAGTAGAGTCGTCACCCAGTATCTGCACTCCATCTGTATCAACCGTTTCAAAAACCCCTTGCAAATTAAAACCCCCTGCAAATCTGAGGATGCTCAGTCTCTTGTTTTGTTTGTTTTTAGAGTCAGGGTCTTGCTCTGTTGCCCATGCTGGAGGACAGTGGCACAATCACAGCTCACTGCAACCTTGAGCTCCTGGGATTCGGCAGAGCCTCCTGCCTCAGCCTCCCAAGGAGTTTGGACTACAGGCGTGAGCCACCATACCCGACTAATTTTTTGTTTGGTTTGTTTTTTTGTGAAGACAGGGTTTCCCTATGTTGTCCAGGCTGGTCTCAAAATCCTAGCCTGAAGCGATCCTCCGGCCTCAGCCTCCCCAAGTGCTCAGATGACAGGCATAAGCCACCTCGCCTAGGCTGAAGACCCCGATGTAAATGGTGTTGTATTTGCATAAGCACATCCCCCCACATATGTACTTTACGTCATCACTAGATTGCTTACGATACCTAATAAAATCCAAATGCTATGTAAATAGTTGTTACACTGTATTTTTATCTGTATTATTTTTATTAGGGTTTTTTTTGGGTAATATTTTTGATCCACAGTTGGTTGAAACCATAGAGGCAGAACCCACGGATGCAGAGTCCATGGAGGCAGAGAGCCAGCTGCACTGTAAGCTTTTTTTTTTTTAAAAAAAAAAAAAAAGCCTGTCTCCCAAGCTGGAGTGCAGGGGCGCAATCTCAGCTCACTGCAAGCTCCGCCTCCCGGGTTCACGCCATTCTCCTGCCTCAGCCTCCCGAGTAGCTGGGACTACAGGCGCCCACCACCAGGCCCACCTAATTTTTTGTATTTTTAGTAGAGACGGGGTTTCACCGTGTTAGCCAGGATGGTCTCGATCTCCTGACCTCGTGATCCACCCACCTCAGCCTCCCACAGTGCTGGG
The DNA here is from genome assembly GCF_009764315.1 of Trachypithecus francoisi. Classification (NCBI taxonomy): domain Eukaryota; kingdom Metazoa; phylum Chordata; class Mammalia; order Primates; family Cercopithecidae; genus Trachypithecus; species Trachypithecus francoisi. The sequence continues at coordinate 102,894,219 of NW_022681460.1, forward strand.
ATTACAGGCGTGAGCCATCGCGCCCAGCCCGTACTATAAGGTTTAAACATCATTTTGTATCTCAGTAGATAAAGAAGACCAAAGCAGACCATAATCATATCTACTTAAGAAAGGAAGGAAAGTGGGGAGGGCGGGGCAAACAAAGGGAAGGGAAGCAAAAGAAGAAAGAATGTGTGGCTTGTCCAAGGCTATCAGCCCTAAGCAACAGAATCAAGGCTGTGGGACTGGAGCCCAGGTCTTCCAAATTCAAGTGCACTGAGTCTCTCGTCTCCTGCCCACAAGTGACATTACTTATATAGTTTATTTTAGAGTTACTCTAAAATCCACAAATAGTTTCTGTAATGGACCACAGAGTACATATTTCAGGCTTTGTGACACACTCTTCTTTGTTAGTGTCTCTTAACAACTCTTTAAAAACGAAACAGCCGTTCACTGCTTGGGGGTGGATTTGGCCTGCAGGCATGGTTTGCCAGCTCCTATTTTAGAGGCTTGTCAGGTAGAAGTCTCCTTTCAGCCCTCTCTAGCTTTTGGCCAGACATCTGGCACAGAGCGAGAAGCGCAGGAGTCAATAATCCAGCAGAATTTTGCAAGACGGATCATTCAACCATGCCCGTCACACAATGAGGCTTTCAGACAGCAGGATGGGGGCAAAAGAAGAGCCACTCCCGCCGGTGTCCTGGCAGCACGCCCAACCTGGGCAGAGAACCAGGTGAACTTGGCTGTGACTCTGGAATCTGTCAAGAGGTGCCCTCCTGAGGCTCTGACCTGGCCACTGGTGACCACAGGGCAGGCACCCAGAGGTGGTCAGGGGCGCCCTTTCAGGAGAAGGCAGCAAAAGCAACCAGACCTGTCTCGGCCACTCCACTGCTTCTGGGCAGGTGCGACGTTCTGCTGGTTTCTAAGATAATTCTTGACCCTTTCCCGCAACATATCCAAGTACAAGGCGAAGCCAGGCCCCAAGAGGATGAGGTTCCAAACCCGAGAAGTGAGCCCCAAGGACCACCACCTCAAAATGAGTTACATTAAAGATTGCTGGTCAGGCCAGCGGCTCACACTTGTAATCCCGGTACTCTGGGAGGCCGAGGCAGAAGGATCACTTGAGCCCAGGAGTTCGAGCCCTGTCTTTACAAAAAATTTAAAAATTAGCCAGGCGTGGTGTTGCACACCTGTAGACCCAGCTACTGGAGCGGCTGAGGTGGGAGGATCCCTTGAGCCTGGGAGGTCAAGGGCTGCAGTGAGCCAAGATCATTCCACTGCCTCCAGCCTGGGCCACAGAGCAAGACCTGTCTCAAAAAAAAAAAAAAAAAAAAAACTCCAGGCGCTGTGACTAACGCCTATAATCCCAACACTTTGGGAGGCCAAGGTGGGTGGATCACCTGAGGTCAGGAGTTTGAGACCAACCTGGCCAACATGGTGAAACCCCATCTCTACTAAAAATACAGAAAAATTAACCGGGTGTGGTGGTGGGCACCTGTAATCCCAGCTACTTGGGAGGCTGAGGCAGGAGAATCGCTTGAACCCAGGAGGCAGGGATTGCAGTGAGCCAAGATTGTGCCACTGTACTCCAGCCTGAGTGACAGAGCGAGAATCCATCTCAAAAAAAAAAAAAAAAACCAAACAAAAATATATATATATACATATATATAATACACTCATTAGCTCTTCTTCATAACACTAGATACTCTTAAACATCATTTGAGATGTTTGAGATTCCAAACGTCAAGATGTCAAGGCTTAAACTACAAAATCTTCTGCTGTTAACTGTCCCCCTGTGGCTGCACATTTAGGTCAACTCCAGTGTTCTGCTTCTCTGAATAAGGACTTTGGTATCTAGATGCAGCAACTTTTCCCTGAATCGAGGGTATGTTCTCCGGGTAGCTTCTCGCACTGGGACTGCTAAATCAAGTGGAATAAACATCGTTAAGTTCATGCCAATGTGTCAAACTGCTTTCCCCCAAGGCTATCAACTGCTTCCAGCTGTCTTTGAGGGCAGCCCCTGTGCACCACCCCTGCAGCCTCATTCATCCCACAGACACTAAGTGGATGCCATGGGATGTGCCTGGAACTGAGGACCCACTGACAGCAAGGTCTTTCCCTTCCATCAGGGTGCCAACCCAAGGTCTCTGCAAATATGATGGGTAAAATATGCGGCCCTTGTTTCACTTTGCATTTGCTTAACTGCTAGTGAGATGCAGAATAGCGAGACGCCACATATGTTTGTAGTCCTTTCTGAACTATGTTTCCCCCTACTTCCCTACCGGTGTCAGAGAACACAAATAAAGTGATTTAAAAAGCCCTGTCTGGGCCTGGCGCAGTGGCCCATGCCTATAATCCCAACACTTTGGGAGGCCAACATGGGAGGATCACTTGAGGCCAGGAAGTCAAGACCAACCTGGGCAATGCCTTGAGACCCCATTTCTATAAAAAATTAGCTGCGCCTGATGGCATGCACCTATAGTCCTAGCTACTCAGGAGGCTGAGGTAGGGAGATCACTTGACACTAGGAGTTCAAGGCCGCAATGAGCTGTGATCAGTCCACCACACTCTAGCCTGGATGACAGAGCAAGACCTGTCTCAAAAAACAAAAAAAAACAAAACAAAACAAAACAAAAAAAACAAAGAACAAAACGACAAACCCTGACTGTAATAAAAATACTATCCCTTTTAAAGAAATATACAAAAAGCAAAGCTAATACTTCAGATAAATACTGAGGCAGAAGAAACAAGACTTCTTCAGACATCAAAGAAGTGGTTTAATGACCAGTAAACCGAGGAGTAAGCCTAACTTTGACCAACAGAGGATCTTAAAGGCAACAGGGCAGCAGACTCTGCCAGAGGCTTTGGCAATCCACAGTGAGCTTCTCCCGGTCTGGCCACATTCCCCTCACACATCTGCTGTGCACCAGTCCCCTTGACCTTCCCTGTGAACACCAGCTTAGAATCAAAATCAAAGCATTACTCAGCAGGCCATCCCATCACTCCGCTGTGTCTTCCCCAGGCTGCTCTGTGGAAGGGTCAATCAAGATCTCTCTTAATCCCAGGGAGAGCTGTCCGGAGTCTGCAGGAGGCCCTCTGGCTTCAGAGGGCCCAGGCCAAGTGAAGGTCACCCTGCACTGTGTTGGGCATTTACACATCACAATGCTGGGGGCTGCCTTGGCTCACACACTAGCCTCACCCATGTGGCTACACTCAGTGGCATCAGCAAGCAGCATCTCCTCAAAGGCCCAGATTACAAAGTAAAGGCACGTCGCCAGGTGCGGAGGCTCACGCCTGCAATCCCAGCACTTTGGGAGGCGGAAGCAGGTGGATCACTTGAGCTCAGGAGTTCAATATCAGCCTGGCCAACATGGTGAAACCCCATCTCTACTAAAAATACAAAAATTAGCTGGGCGCAGTGGTGCACTCCTATAGTCCCACCTACTCTGGAGGCTGAGGCAGGAGAATCGCTTGAACCCAGGAGACGGAGGTTGCAGTGAACTAACATCACGCCACTGCACTACAGCTGGGGCCATGAAGCAAGACTGTTCTAAAAAAAAAAAAGAATAAAGGCACTTGCGAGGGTTAATTGTATGTGTCAATTTGGCTGGGCCACAATACCCAGACATTTGGTCAAACATTATTCTAGATGTTTCTATAAGGGTATTTTTTGGATGAGATTAACATTTTAAATCAGTAGATTTTGGGTGAACCAGATTATGCTGCATAATGTGGGCGGGCTTCATGCAAGCAGTGCAAGGCCTCAATAGGAAAAAGATGGACCTTCCAGAAGAAGAAGAAATTCTACCAGCAGATTGCCTCTGGACCTGAACTGCAACTCTTCCCTGGGTCTCCAGTCCACATGCCTACCTTGCGGATTTTGGACTTCCCAGCCCCACAATCACATGAGCCAATTCCTTAAAATAAATCGAGAGAAGACTGGGCACGGTGGCTCATGCCTGTAATCCCAGCACTCTGGGAGGCCAAGGCAGGTGGATCACAAGGTCAGGAGTTTGAGTCCGGCCTGGACAACAGGACGAAACCCCATCTCTACTAAAAACACAAAAGTTAGCAGAGCGTGGTGGGTACCTGTAATCCCAGCTACTTGAGAGGCTGAGGCACAAGAATTACTTAAACCCCGCAGGCAGAGGTTGCAGTGAGCCGAGACCATGCCACTCTACTCCAGCCTGGGTAACAAAGCAAGAATCTATCTCAAAAACAAAACAAAACAAACAAACAAACAGACAGGAAACAGAGACACAGACAGAAACAGAGATAGACAGAGACGGAGTTAGAGGTAGAGACAGAGATAGAAACTGAGGCAAAAACAGAGCAGGACAGAGAAGGAACTATACACATCCACATACGGAATGCCCCCTGCTCAGTCCCGCCCCACTGGTTCTGCCTCTCTGGAGAGCCCTGAATAACACAGCAGGTCACACAACTTGGATGCCAGATACAAAAACATTCATATCCTATGAGCAAGAACAAGGCTGCTGAAAAGCTGCCCTAACAAAGAGTTCAGTCGTAGGAAAAAATCTTGTGTGTGAAAATAATCATTTGAGATAGGCTGCAAACAAAAGATAGGCTGATAACAAAAAGCAAAAACAGAAACCATCAACCTAAATACCCAACAAAAGGGGAAACATTTCACAAGTCATAACATGTTGAGCTGACTGAATGGCAACTGCATTAGCCAGGGTTCTGCGGAGAAATAAAACCAAGGGGTGTGTGCATGGAGAGAGAGACAGATACAGATACAGATTTCTATTGAGGAACTGGTCCACGCAACCACAGAGACCAGGAAGTCCCATGACCCACAGTCCACAAGCTGAAGACCCAGGAAAGCTGGTGGTGTGGCGAAGTCCAAGCCTGAAGCCTGAGAACCAGGAGAGCAGATGGTAGCAGTCCCTGGCCCAGGGCAGAAAACCCATGTCCCAGCTGAAGCTAGCAGGCGGAAAGGAAAGAATCCTTCCCTGCCTTCACTTGTTCTGTTCAGGCCCTCAATAGATTGGATGGGGTCCATCCACACTGGGGAGGGCTGTCTCCTTTACTGAGTCCACCAATTTAGACAGTACCCTCACCCAGAAACATCCTCACTGACGCACCCAGAAGCAGAAGTAATGTTCAATCTGGGCACCCCACAGCCCAGTTAAGCTGACACACAAAATTAATCATCACATCAACAAATCAGTATTCATAACTATGTAGAAATATGAAAAACATTTGACAGAAGAGCCAGGCACAGTGGCTCACACCTACAATCCCAGCACTTTGGGAGACCGAACCGAGCAGATCATGAGGTCAGGAGTTTGATATCAGCCTGGCCAACATGGTGAAACCCCGTCTCTACTAAAAATACAAAAATTAGCTGGGCATAGTGGCGGGCACCTGTAATCCCAGCTACTTGGGAGGCTGAGGCAGGAGAAACACTTGAACCCTGGAAGCAGAGGTTGCAGTGATCCAAGATGGAGCCATTGTGCTCCAGCCTGTGTGACAGAGCAAGACCCATCTCAAAAAAAAAAAAAAAAATTGACAGTATAAGCTTTGGATTACAGCATATCTGAATCCAAATCTCAACTTTGCCAATGGTTTTGACAAATCTTGCCTGTCTATGGAATCCTGTTCTTCTGTCTGTAAAATGGGGGTGATATGCCCATGAACCTCACAGGGTTGCTAGAAGTCTTACAATACAGTGTACAAATCACTTGCAGCATCTGGCATATCTCAGACGATCAATAAGGTAACACTGTTAGTGCAAGTGTCCATGTGGATGAGGACTAGAGTAAAAATAAAAAACTATAATAGGCACAGTCTCATCAGAAAAAAAAAAAAAAACCCTAATATTAAAACAACATGAAAATGAAAATCTTAGGGCTAAAGGTATACTGCAGCCTAAACAATACTGTAAGATGTAGGTCAGATAGAAAGATACATTTCTGTATATTCATTTTACACTTTTTATTGTTTGTAGAGATGGAGTCTTGCTGTGTTGCCCAGGCTGCTCTCAAACTCTTGGCCTTAAGCAGTACTCCCACCTCAGCCTCCCAAAGTGCTGGGATTACAGGCATGAACCACTGCACCTGGCCTCATTTCACACTTTAAGGAACTGGATTTTGCAGTAGTCATGATTAGGAGGGCACTGGGCGCCACAAAGCCTAAGAGGTAACTCGCTTATTTGGGGTCTTTTGGGTTTTTTTTATTTGAGAAGGACTTTCTCTCTTGTTGCCCAAGCTAGAGTGCAGTGGTGTCATCTTGGCCCCGCCTCCCATGTTCAAGCAATTCTCCTGCCTCAGCATCCTAAGTATCTGGAGTTACAGGCATGCACCATCATGCCAGGCTAATTCTGTATTTTTTTTAGTAGAGAAGGGGTTTCACCATGTTAGTCAGGCTGGTCTCGAACTCCTGACCTCAGGTGATCCACCCACCTTGGTGTCCCAGAGTGCTGGGATTACAGGTGTGAGCCATTGCGCCCGGCCAACTCCACGGTTAAGGCAGCAGGTACAGGCAAGTTACTGCTATTCACACCCCTGCAGATAAACACCGAAGTCACCATACCACAACTATACTCCTAACCCTGCCTTCGTCCTGAGCTTCCTGCACTAGTGGCAAGTCAGATGCAAGGAAAATTCAGAGTAAAAATAAAAAATAAGAATAGGCACAGTATCATCAGACTGTGAAACCCTGTGAACCCTGGGAAGTGAAAATGACAGATGTATGTATAAAGCAAGAATTTCAAGGCACACATTCTGACATTAACTTTGTATTAAGTGCCCTCAAATGTACTCCCTTCCCCTCTTTCAGTTCTCAGGGAAAGAGCAAATAACACTCCTTCCAAACAACACTCCTAAATCAACACCTGAAGAATGAATGATGCCCTGGGCAAATATAAAACTTGCCGTCATATTTCACCTAATACCATAGAAAGAGAAAACGGTGAACTTAACCCCCTCATTAAAAGTACAAGGGGAGGCTGGGCATGGTGGCTTACGCCTATAAACCTAGCACTTTGGGAGGCCAAGGCAGGCGGATCACTTGAGGTCAAGAGTTTGAGACCAGCCTGGTCAATGTGGTGAAACCCCATCTCTACTAAAAACAGAAAAACTAGCTGGGTGTGGTGACAGGCGCCTGTAATCCCAGCTACTCGGAAGACTGAAGTGGGAGAATAGCTTGAACCCGGGAGGTGCAGGTTGCAGTGAGCTGAGATCATGCCACAGCACTTCAGCCCGGGGGCCGGTGAGACTCCATCTTACACACACACACAGAAGTGTGATGGGAACTTACTTCTCAGGTGAGTCTGCGTGGCTCCTGTGCTTCCTTCCTGATGAGTTTCCATACACATCATCTTCGTTTTCATCCACATCTTCATCGTCGATGCTTTTCACATCAAGCTTCTGGTACCCAAACTCCCCATTCAAAGACAGGGAATCAATTTTCCATGAGTTGCTGCTCTGGCTTCCATTGGAATTTGGCCCAAAGGGGCTTTCAAAGGCTGATATGATATTTACAGAGGAGCGGTCGGAGTTGTCCTCCGAGCTCTCTCCTGCCCCAGATGTCTTTTTAAAAACGTCCCCAGAGTTCTGCTCATCCTCCTCATCATCAAATGAGATAATGTTGGTCACTTTCTTTTTCTTCTTTCGCTCCTTTTTGCATTTGGCATCTGGCAAAAGAAAAAAAAGAAGATATGGTATAAGCAAAAGTAGGCAAGACAAAAGGATGATGGAACCAATTCACCTCCAGGTTATGGAAAATACTATTCTACTGAGAAATCCACTGTAACATTAATTCAGACTTTTTAAAATCCTCAATGAAAACCTGCGTACAGAAGATTGAGCAGAATGGATACAGCCCTCTACCTCTGATTTAAATAAACACACCACAGAGCCCACATTGAAACTGTTCCTTCTAAGCAGTCACTTTGATGCGAAGGATGCTACCATTACCAAAATGATCTTCAATGCTTCTCTTTGGAAAATATTCTCATAGCCATAGATGAGACCAGGAAAACCAGCTGGGGGGTGTAGTCAAGAGTCAAACAGCCTCCAATTCCTGCCATTTCTGTGCAATGCCCCTTTGCAATGGGGCTTTGTGGCTCCTTCCAGCCAGAGGTGATGCCTATTTCTGAACTCTCTTGAATCTGGCTGGTGTAGTGCTCTGCTTTTTTTTTAAGAGTTGGAGCATCTCGCTCTATTGCCCAGGCTGGAGTACAATGGCGCAATCATAGCTCACTGTAACCTCCAATTCCTGGGATCAAACAATCCTCCGGCCTCAGCCTCCTGAGTAGCTGGGACTACAGGTGCATGCCACAACACCTAGCTAATTTTATTTTTTTTTTTTAAGATGAGGTCTTGCTGTGCTGCCCAGGCTGGTCTCAAAACTTCTGGCCTCAGCCTCCTAAATTGCTGGGATTATAGGCACGAGCCACCATGCCCTGCTTTTACCAAGAGAATGTGGCAGAAAGGGCCGGGCGCAGTGGCTCACGCCTGTAATCTCAGCACTTTGGAGGTGAAGGTGGCTGGATCACCTGAGGTCAGGAGTTCAAGACCAACCTGGCAAACATGGTGAAACCCCATCTCTACTAAAAATACAAAAAAATAAATAAAAATCAGCTGGGTGTGGTGGCAGATGCCTGTAATCCCAGCTACTTGGGAGGCTGACACAGGAGAATTTCTTGAACATGGCAGGCAGAGGTTGCAGTGAGCTGAGATTGCACCATTGCACTCCAGTCTGGGTGACAGAACAAGCCTCTGTCTCAAAAAAAAAAAAAAGTGGCAGGAATAACACTGTGTGAGTTCTAGTAGCTAGGTGTCAACAGGTCTCACAGCTTTGCCTTTGCTCTCCCGGACAGAGGCCCTGACCCCATACATAAAGAAGCCAGTTCAGCCGACTGGAGGATGAGAGACCATGAGCACAACCTGAGCCGCCCGAGCACTGATTCCAGACATGTGGATGGGGCCATCTTGGATCTTCCAGTCTAACCACCAGCTCCCATGAGTGAGCCCAAGGAATCCAACAGAAGAGCCACCATGCCAACCCAACTAAAAAAGGAACGAACTGTGGTGGTTTTAAGTCGCTACATTTTTTAATCACTTGTTATAGAGCAAACGCTAACTGAAAAAGAAATCAAGCCTGCCTTAGTGACCAGCACTCAGAGAAGACTCTTTGTGCCCCCATTTTAATCATCACACTTGGATGTAAGACACTTTGAGCCAGTTCCAAAAACCTAATCCGTCTAAACCAATGTGTGATGCGGTGAGGCCTCACTGGTATAGCACAACTTCGAGATTACCTCAAAAGCAGAGTTTCAAAAATGGGTGGGACTGCTACTCCTGTGGGTGTAGAAATTTCAGTGTCTTTGTTACACGAAGCCATCAACAGCCCTATCTCCTACACTGTTCATGCAGGGTCTCTGCTGGAGAAGCACAGCGCAAGACAAACAAGGCCACTGTATACCAAACACATCATGGGATTCTGCACTTTCACCATCAGTAATTCCAAAGGGATGGCCCCAGTTACTGCCTTGTTTAAGAGATTTGAGGATACTAAGTACTTAAGCCCAAAATTTCCAATTTCAACAAGGCGCAGTGGCTCATACCTGTAATCCCAGCACTTTGGGAGGCCAAGGCAGGAGGATCACTTGAGGCCGGGAGTTCAAGACCAGCCTGGGCAACATAGCAAGACCCTGTCTCTACATATATACCCATACATACTACAACAAAATTTCCAATTTTGCTGTAGTAACATCTTAATGTCCCAAAGGAATCAAAGGGTATTGAAAACTTATCACCAAATTAATCTTAATCAACTTTCTTTTTTTTATTCAATTTTTTAATTAAATTTTTTAAAAAACAGGCTGGGCACAGTGGCTCATGCCTGTAATCCCAGCATTTTGAGAGGGCAGGGCAGGCAGATCACCTGAGATTAGGAGTTCAAGATCAGCCTGGCCAACATGGGAAACCCCATCTCTGCTAAAAATACAAAAAGAAGCCAGCCAGCCATGTTGGCACACGCCTGTAGTCCCCATCTGCTCAGGAGGTTGAGGCAGGAGAATTAACGTGAATCTGGGAGGTGAAGGTTGCAGTGAGCTGAGATCATGCCCCTGCACTCCAACCTGGGCAATAAAGTGAGACTCTGTCTCAAAAAAAAAACAAAAAAAAGTTTAAAAATTGAGACAGGGTCTCACTACATTGCCCAGGCTGGTCCAGAACCCTTGAACTCAAGCGATCCTCCTGCCTTGGCCTCCCAAAGTGCTAGGATTACAGGCATGAGCCACCAAGCCCAGCCTGAACCAACTATCTTCTGCCTCCCCCAGACTCCCTAGAGTCAAAGCTGACAACTCCTGTCTTTCCTGAGGCCTGTACTTAAATGCCATCCCCAATCAGAGGCAAGCCCAACAGCAGATGTTCCCCATAGCAGCCTATGCTTGGCTTTCATCCCTTTTATCCTAAGGATCATAAATTATGTATTTTGTCATGAACTACCCACCCACACCCATCCCAAAGGAGACTGCAGGCTACCTGCTGGCAATCTGTCCTTCCTATTCAGCTCACTGCCTAGCACACAGAATACGATGAAGGAACAAATAAAGGAATGAATGAATGAAGATCAATGTCATCTGGCTCCCGGTGTCTCTCACACCCTCATTTTCCGTTTGCTATGGCTGAGCTGCTCATTTTTCCACTCGGCAATTCTCGCATCTAGATAAGGCCGTCAGAGCCCTTTCAGAGTGAATGAGAATGAGAAACAGAAACACAAATGGAAAACAAGTGTACTGGACTCTATTCCCCTTGGAATGACTTTCAGATGATGAGGTATGTCCACCCCATCAGCCACATTCTGCTTCCCTCTGCTCCGCCTCGAGCACCCGTTCCCACTCACCAGCACTGACATTCCTGGACACGACAGGCAAGGGGTCGGTCTCCTGTTCAGGTTTGATGAGGATGGAGACGGCAGAGGAGGCTGTGATCTCCCTGAACAGGCTGCTCACTCCTTGCGTGGACTCCTTCAGCAAGGAGGTCACATTCTGCGTTGACTCCTTTAAGAGGTCTGAAACGGTGGGAGCAAACTTACTCTGCCCATTCAAATCCTTGTTGTCGATGTTAATCGCAAAGAGTATGGAATTCAGACCTGCCCAAAAAAAGGGAGAAGTCTGGAGTGCTTGCTGATGGGCAGTCATACCACCAACAAGAGAAAACACCTGCAGACAACAGAGTACAGAAGAGGAGACACACTGATCTTAAATAGGTATAAAAATACCTCCCACGTGGAGGTTGTAGGGAGCCGAGATCGTGCCACTGCACTCCAGCCTGGGTGACAGAGTAAGACCCTGTCTCAAAAAAAAAAAAAAAACACCTCCCATGAAACTGGGGTCAGCAGACATCCGTTATCATGGGAGTTGAGTCATGCCACATTCTCTCCCTAACAGGCAGGAAGATAAATACAAATAAGAAGTCAACCAGGAGGAGGTGAAGGCACAAGTTCTGGGATCAGACTGCCTGGGGGTCAATTCCAGCACTGCCACCTACTGGCTACAAGACCTTGGTCCAGGCCGGGTACAGTGGCTCATCCCTGTAATCCCAGCACTTTGGCAGGCCAAGACAGGTGGATCACCTGAGGTCAGGAGTTCAAGACCAGCCTGACCAACACGGAGAAACCTCATCTCTATTAAAAATATGAAATTAGTCGGGTGTGGTGGTACATGCCTATAATCCCAGCTACTGGGGAGGCTGCACAGGAGAATCGCTTGAACCCAGGAGGCAGAGGTTGCGGCGAGCCAAGATCATGCCACTGCACTCCAGCCTCGGCAACAAGAGTGAAACTCCGCCTCAGAAAAAAAAAAAAAAAAAGTACTTGGTCCAGCAACTTATCATCTCCCTGTACTCCAGTCACCTTATCTGTAAGATGGGGACAATATTATCTCTCTCACAGGATTGTAAGTACTAAAGGCAATCACTCACAAGACACTCAGTTCAGAAACCATCAAATATGCACTGATAACATCATCATCATTACTGTGGTCAGAAACTTACGCTGGCATCTTATGGTCTGCAAAGAAATCATGGTCAAATCCTTTTACTCATCAATGGACAGGACTAACATAACCCCAAATACATGAGACTTAGTATAAACTTTCAAGGAAAAACAAAAATGAGGCAACAAAGAACTTGGAAAGAGGAAGCAAGCTGCCCACTTCAGTCCGGCTGATTCCACCTTTCACCCTTTGAGTCAAAGGGCAAACAATGTAACAGTCCACCGAGTAACATCAACCCAGGGTCTCCATAACGACTGTCACGTGTGCGGCTCCCGATCTCACATGATTCTCTCACAGCCCCATGAAGGTGATGGCTGAGACAGCATGATTCCCATCTCACAGAGAGGAAAGAAAAGGGAGCAAAGCTTATAGCATCTGCCCCAGGTCACCAGTTAGCAAGGAGTAAAGCCAGGATTCAAAGGTAGGTCTCCCACCTCCAATTCCCCGCAAGGTATATTACATCTCCAAAGCCCAACTAAAAACCTCAACTCTTCGCTTTCTCTGCCAGGGTCTCACATTCTAGATAAATAGACCCAACACTCTGGTCGGACATGGTGACTTACACCTGCAATCCCAACACTTTGGGAGGCCAAGGCGAGTGGATGACTTGAGCCCAGGAGTTCAAGACCAGCCTGGCCAACATAGTGAAACCCTATCTCTATTAAAATACAAAAATTAGCTGGGCGTGGTGGCAGGCGCCTGTAATCCCAGCTTTTCGGGAGGTTGAGACAGGAAAATGACTTGAACCCAGGAGGCGGAGGTTGCACTGAGCCGAGATCGCACCACTGCACTCCAGCCTGGGTGACCGAGTGAGGCTCTGTCTTTAAAAAAATAAAAATAAAACAACCAACATTCAGTGCTAGTAAAAGAAGGACAGCAGCAAGTGACTCATTAAGTTGTTGAGGGACAGAGAAGAATCACAACATTCCATGGCGTTGTGGATCTGCCCCAAGGCAGCCCCTCTGCTCGCAAGTGTCACAAGGCACGGCGCCCTGGTCTGGGCCAGGCTTACCCGCTGCCATGGTTGGAAGCATGCTGGACCTCTCTTCATCCATCACAAAAGACCAGTCTTCATAAAAAGTGCTGCAGATTCAAAGAGAAGACGAAATTGTTCTTAGCAGTGGTTCTCTGTGTCTATTAACCAAGAAATTTCATTAGATGGCTCCCTGGAAGATCTGCACCTGGTCACCCCAGGAGGGATATGATTTGTCTGAGGTCTCTGCTGGTTTAAAGCTTCTGCTTATGAACAGAAGATCGAACACACACATCCTACAACTTCCTCGCTGGTCCCCCGAGACCCCCAGCTTTGGAGTACTAAAATAGACATTATACGTAAATGTATTTATAAAGCAGCAAAGTAGGAGGGACCAGTCAGGTGGGTGACTTCCACTCAAGCAATGTCCCCAAGAGACAGACAGGAAATCCAAGCCAGCCAACAGGGCTCGCCTGATTTACCTAATACAAGAAGAGACCATTTCAGACAGAAATTACAGAGCCTCTATGGCTTCATCAACCAGGGCATTTAATATAATGCCTGCCTTGGCCAGGCATGGTGGCTCATGCCTGTAATCCCAGCAATTTGGGAGGCTGGGGTGGGAAGATCACTTGAGGTCAAGAGTTCGAGACCAGCCTGGCCAACACAGTGAAACCTCAACTCTATTAAAAATATAAAAAATCAGCTGGGCATGGTGGCAGATGCTTGTAATCCCAGCTACTCAAGAGGCTGAAACAGGAGAATCGCTTGAACCTGGAGGCTCAGTAAGCAGAGATCGCACCACTGTACTCCAGCTTGGGCGAAAGAGCGAGACTCCACCTCGAAATAATAATAATAATAATAATAATAATAATAATATAATGCCTGCCTAGGTTACAGACCTGAAAGCCCATATCATCCTTGGAAAAGGCCAGGAGGCTAACAATGCACCACAAATCTAGATGGCACTGGGATAAGGGCGTCAAGGAAGCCTACAGGGCCTGTCTTAAAAGCAGTTCTCCCGAGTCCAACTTCCAAGCTCTCTCTGACTTCCTGTCAAGCAATGACAACCAAAAATCCCCAATGCCATAACTTCCCCGCCAGGTCACTGAATTCTAAATTAATTGAGGCAAAAGTCAATTTCACGGAAGCAAAGTCAGGGATACACAATCTGTAGTTGAGTGAGGAGCTGGAAAAATTAGCCACTGAAGGGACTGAATACAACTAACAGAAACTAACACTGGGTACACACAGACATAAAGATGGTAAACAACAGACACTGGGGGCTGCTAGAGAGAGTAGAGAGGGAGAAGAGCACGGACTGAAAAACTACCTAGCGGGTACTATGTTCACTACCTGGGAGATGGGTTCAATCGTGCCCTAAACCTCGGCATGACACAATGTTCCCAGGTTACAAATCTGCACATGTACCCCCTGAATCTAAAATAAAAACTGAGGCTGGGAACGGTGGCTCACGCCTGTAATCCCAGCACTTGGGAGGCTGACGTGGTGGATCACTTGAGGCTAGGAGTTCGAGACCAGCCTGGCCAACACAGTAAAACCCCATCTCTACTAAAAATGCAAAAATTAGCTGGGCGTGGTGGTACACACCTGTAATCCCACCTACTGGGCAGGCTGAGGCAGGAGAAAGAGAGAAGAGGTGCATTTCCAATATACTTTCCCAGAAAATGCTAGTAGACGTACAAACCACGTGCTTAAGCTGACATTCTGACTGCACCTGATTCCTAAAATCATGATCCTTTAAAAATCTGAGCCCGTTTTCGTGCGTTTAAATGAATGTGTTTTCCCCACATCGGGTTGGGGAAGTGGCTGGTGATCCAGCTAAGGTCAACTGTGATTCTTACCTGCTGGACTCACTTCTTCTTCTTGTTCACTTCAACTTCAAGACTGAGTATGTAACTCTGAACTACCCATAAATGATACGCTGGAAAGAGCTTCACAGAAATTCACTTCAAGAAACAGGAGTAGGCCAGGCGCGGTGGCTCAAGCCTGTAATCCCAGCACTTTGGGAGGCCGAGACGGGCGGATCACGAGGTCAGGAGATCAAGACCATCCGGGCTAACACGGTGAAACCCCGTCTCTACTAAAAATACAAAAAAAAAAAAAAACTAGCCGGGCGAGGTGGCGGGCGCCTGTAGTCCCAGCTACTCAGGAGGCTGAGGCAGGAGAATGGCGTGAACCCGGGAGGCGTAGCTTGCCGTGAGCTGAGATCCAGCCACTGCACTCCAGCCTGGGCGACAGAGCGAGACTCCGTCTCAAAAAAAAAAGAAAAGAAAAGAAACAGGAGTAGGCCACACACAGTAGCTCACGCCTGTAATCCCAGCACTTTGGGAGGCTGAGGAGGGAGGATCACAAGGTCAGGAGATCGAGATCATCCTGGCTAACACGGTGAAATCCCGTCTCTACTAAAAATACAAAAAATTAGCCAGGCATGGTGGCGTGCGCCTGTAGACCCAGCTACTCAGGAGGCTGAGGCAGGAGAATTGCTTGAACCCAAGAGGCAGAGGTTACAGTGAGCCGAGATCACGCCACTACACTCCAGCCTAGGCAAAAAAGCAAGACTTCTTCTCAAAAACAAAAAAAGAAAAGAAAAGAAAAGAGAGAAAGAAACAGGAGTGTGTTTTCCTTAACTAAAGCTGGTTAATGCCCCAGAGGTCCAGACGTTCTCAGCCCCCTGGACTCTGACCCTGAGCAGTACACAGGTGTCGTCAGTGTCAGTCCTCCTGGCTCCTAAGTCCTCCCATTTTGGACCCACACAACTGAACAAAGAGCCACAGGCAACAGAGAACTTTAAGGGTATTTTTAAGAGCCCCAGTGCACAATACCAGAAAACCTGAGACATTACCAGTAGAGAGGTGACCACAGCAGTAGATAAAGCAGAAGAGGAGACCTGAACTAAGGAACACAGGTCAAGATATAAAATCAAGGGAACACACCACACTGCTCACAAACTGCCCACTGATTGAATTCAGGGAAATTTCACTGTTGAAGATCCGGGCATTGCTGATGGGGAAGTTACTTAAGGAACCAGAAAAGGATTCATCAATGTCACTCCGTATCACTCAAGGACACAAAACAACATGTCTAGTCCACCATTCTCAGAGCAAAAGTAATGGCCACGCCCAGGCATGGTGGCTCACGCCTGTAATCCCAGCATTTTGGGAGGCCTAGGTGGGCAGATCACCTGAGGTGAGGAGTTTGAGACCAGCCTGGTCAACATAATTAAACCCCGTACCTACTAAAAATACAAAAAATTAGCTGGGTGTGGTGGCACATGCCTATAATCCCAGCTACTCAGGAGGCGCTGAGGCAGGAGAATCGCTCAAACTGGGGAGACGGAAGTTGCAGTGAGCCCAGATAGCATCGATGCACTCCAGCCTGGGCAACAGAGTGAAACTCCGTCTCAAAAACAAACAAACAAAAACCAAAAAAATGACTTCCTTCTCCAAGTTAAAATTTCCATGTTTTTTTCAGTTTGGGATTGAATGAATGCAAGAATCCCAAATTAAAATTCTATGCCTGGCATGGTAGCTCACACCTGTAACCTCAGCACTTTGCGAGGCTGAGGTGGGAAGATTACTTGAATCTAGGAGTTCAAGACCAGCCTGGGCAACACACTGAGACCCCATCACTACAAAAAAAATGCTTAAATTAGCCAGGCATGGTGGCATACGCTTATGGTCCTAGCTGCTCAGGAGGCTGAGGTGGGAGGATTGCTTGAGCCAGGGAAGTCCAGGCTGCAATGACCTGTGTTCATGCCACTGCACTGCAACTCGGGCAACAAAGGAAGACCCTGTCTTAAAAAAAAAAATCCAGAAAGTGAAGAGCAAGCTATGTCCTAAGACAACAGCTCTCTCCACATTCAAGTGCCATGCCGAGCCCTTTACAGGCAGTCTCTCAATGATTCTCCCCCAAGTTTCCCCACAGCTCAGCAGAACACTCCAGAGCTGTCAGAGGGAGGCCCACTTGCCCCAGATCGGGGAACTAGGATGAAAATCCAGGTGGTCTGACTCCAGACTCCAAGGTCTTCACCCGACGTTCCACGCCATCCCAGGTCCCATCCCGGCCACGTACCTGAGCCTGCAGCGGTCGGCCAGGAGCATGTGCAGGTAGCGCTCCAGGGAGTGCTCGTTGAGGGCACAGCGCAGCCAGGCGCGGCCCCGGCCCACATCTGAGGCGATGTGGCGCAGGGAGTAGAAGCGCTGCAGCTCGTGCTTGTTGAGGACCTCCTTCACGTAGTACCAGAACACGGGCTCTATGGAGAGAGGGCACAGGCACCTGACACTCAGACGGGGGTACTGAGCATTGGGAGAGGAACACACAAAGCCCCTAGGCGATGTTGGAGATTGTAACAGAGTATCCCCTTAGGATGGAAAAGGTGGGGGATAACACCAAAGACATGGAATCAACCCAGACACCCACCACTAGTGGACTAGATAAACAAAATGTGGTACATTTACACAACGGAATACTACGCAGCCATGAAAAAGAATAAAATTGTGTCCTATGCAGCAACACGGATGACTGGAGGCCATTATCCTAAGCGAATTACACAGAAATAGAAAATGAAATACTGCATATTCTCACTTATAAATGGAAGCTAAACACTGGGTACACACAGACATAAAGATGGTAAACAACAGACACTGGGGGCTGCTAGAGAGAGTAGAGAGGGAGAAAAGCATGGACTGAAAAACTACCTAGCGGGTACTATGTTCACTGCCTGGGAGATGGGTTCAATCGTGCCCTAAACCTCGGCATCGGCCGGGCGCGGTGGCTCAAGCCTGTAATCCCAGCACTTTGGGAGGCCGAGATGGGCGGATCACGAGGTCAGGAGATCGAGACCATCCTGGCTAATACGGTGAAACCCCGTCTCTACTTAAAAATACAAAAAACTAGCCGGGCGACGAGGCGGGCGCCTGTAGTCCCAGCTACTCGGGAGGCTGAGGCAGGAGAATGGCATAAACCCGGGAGGCGGAGCTTGCAGTGAGCTGAGATCCAGCCACTGCACTCCAGCCTGGGTGGCAGAGCAAGACTCCGTCTCAAAAAAAAAAAAAAAAAAAAAAAAAAAAACCTCGGCATCACACAATGTTCCCACGTAACAAACCTGCACATGTACCCCTTGAATCTAAAATAAAAATTGAGGCTGGAAACGGTGGCTCATGCTTGTAATCCCAGCACTTGGGAGGCTGACGTGGTAGATCGTTTGAGGCTAGGAGTTCGAGACCAGCCTGGCCAACACGGTAAAACCCCGTCTCTACTAAAAATGCAAAAATTAGCTTGGCGTGGTGGCGCACACCTGTAATCCCACCTACCGGGCGGCTGAGGCAGGAGAATCACTTAAACCCAGGAGGCAGAGGTTGCAGTGAAGTGAGATTGCACCACTGCACTTCAGCCTGGTGACAAAGCAAGACTCAGTCTTCAAAACAATAATGAAATTTTTAAAAAGTGGGAGATATAGAAGAGTATATCAAAAATAAGAATGACTCTAAAACCTCACATCCAGGAAAGACCAACGATGACATTTTTAAGAATTCTCAGTCTTTTTTACTGCACTTTTCTTTTTTATAATAAAATCAACATTTGCTGTAGGCTGAATTATAATCCTCAAAGATATTTACGTCCTAAGCTCCAGAATTCTCTGAATATTGTGTTACACGGTAAGAGTCTTCGCAACTGTGTTAGGATCCGGAAATTGGGAGGTTATCTTGCATCATCCCTGTGAGGCTGATATAATCACAAGATCTTCATCAGAGGCAGGCAGAGACAAACCTGACGCAGAAGAGGAGGACATGATGTGACCAGAGAAGCAAAGACTAGCACGGGGCAGCCATAGCCAAGGAAGGTGGGCAGCGAGCAGACTCTGGAAGGGCCAGGAACAGATTCGGCCCTGGAGCCTCCAGAAGCAAGCAGCCCTGCTGTCACCTTGACTTTGGCCCAGTGAAGCTGATTTGGGACTTCTGGCCTCCAGAACCGTGGGAGAATAAATTACAGTGTTTAAAAGTCACCAACTGTGTATTAATTTGTTACAGCAGCCAAAAGAAAAGAACACATCAGGCCAGGCACAGTGGCTCACGCCTGTAATCCCAGCACTCCAGAAGGCCTATGCAAGCAGATCATCTGAGGTCAGGGGTTTGAGACCAGCCTGGCCAACGTGATGAAATCCCATCTCTACCAAAAATATAATAAGGAGCCAGGCATGGTGGCAGGCACCTGTAATCCCAACTACATGGGAGACTGAGGCAGGAGAATCACTTGAACCCAGGAGGCAGAGGTTGCAGTGAGCCGAGATCGCACCACTGTACTCCAGCCTAGGCGACAGAGCAACACTCTGTCTCAAAAAAAACAAAACAAAAACAATAGCCTGGCACGGTGGCTCACACCTGGAATCCCAGCACTTTGGGAGGCCAAGGCAGGCAGATTACGAGGTCAAGAGATCGAGACCATCCTGGCCAAAATGGTGAAACCCCATCTCTACTAAAAATACAAAAATTAGCTGGACGTGGTGGCGCACACCTGTAGTCCCAGCTACTCAGGAGGCTGAGGCAGGAGAATCGCTTGAACCCAGGAGGGAGAGGTTGCAGTGAGCCAAGATCACACCACTACACTCCAGACTGGCAACAGAGTGAGACTCTGTCTCAAAAATAAATAAATAAGTAAATAAAACCACATCATATTGTATGAGTGTATACGCATACATATTTATTTGTGTAATTTTGTATCCTGATTCATTTATTTTCTTGTCTAGATCATGAACATTTTCCTATTACAATTAAAAGTCTTTCAAAAATGATTTTTGATGGCTTTCCAGTAAAACATAACTATTTCCTTACTACGAAGGGCACGGCACATGGCCAACTTTCCCTCTGTACAGTAAAGAACACCCCTATACATAAATAATTGTCCTCATTTCTAGTTCCTTAGGAAAGATTTCCACATGTCGAATTACTCAGTCTGAGGATAGGAACAGATTTAAGGCTTTATGGGAAACCTAAGACAGTTTATTTTTACCCATAAGACAGTCATTCCTACAACTACTTGTATCTCCTCACATCCCACCACTTTTTATCCACATGTACACAGATTTTTAAATTTTTTTATATACATTTTAAATTAATTATTATTTGTTTATTTTTGAGACAAGGCCTCTCCCTCTGTCACCCAGGCTGGAGCTCACTGCAGCCTCAACGTCCTGGCCTCAAGTGATCCTCCTCTCTCGGCCTCCTGAGTAGCTGAGACACAGGCACGCACCCCCATGCCCAGCTAATTTTTTAATTTTTATTTATTTGTAGAGACGATGTTCTGCTATGTTGTGCAGTCTGGTATCAAACTCCTGGCTTCAAGTGATCCTCTTGCCTAAGATTCCCAAAATGCTAGGATTACAGTCGGGAGCCACCACGCCCAACCCCAGATTTTTTCATAGTTGTCATGCTAATGTATACATAATTTTGTGATCAATTTTCTTCACTTAACATTGGCTCTCAACACTTTTTCGGGCTGGCAATAATAATAACAGCAGCAACAGCAACTACTATTTACTGAGCAGTAACTAAGCACCCGCCATTGCAGTAAACACTTTACATCTGACATCATCACAACCAAGGCCATCACCATGTGAAAGACAAGGTCTGAAGCCAGGACAAGTGAAGCGACTCACCCAGCAACACAGTTAGTAAACAGTATGGCAGAAAGGACCTCAGAGCTCACTGCAAACCCAAATCGTGTTGCCCTGCAAAATGAGGGGACTTGGCCTTCCTCGAAACGGTCACGTTCACAACTGTTTAATATTCCAAGTGGGGGAAGCTGAGTCTTTGCAGTTAGACCTGGCTTCCAATCTAGGAGTTAAACAGGCTCACAGACCCCTCTGAAACGTCACAAAGGCCTCGAACCTGCCTTCTGGAAGGAGGCAAGTACACCCATCTCCAGCAACTGCATGGCAGGCTAGTTAAGTTCACTCTAATGTTTCAATTCAACTTCACTAGGATCCACCGCATTCTTCCTGTGAGCTGTGAACCGAGGTAGGCTACGTGTCACCAGCTAGAGACAACAAGAACTCGTCCCTAAGGGACTTCCAGTCTAGCAGGCAGGACGAACAGAGAAAAAGTCCATTCAACCAAATGACCTTCGGCAAGTCACTCAACCGTGCTAAGCCTGAAAATCCTCTCCCATAAAATCAACACAAAAGTACAGAATCGCCCAGGGTTACTGGGGTAACTAGAAAGGGAAGGAAAGCACCAAAGCACAGTGCCCAGTCCATGATGACCAATCAGCATTTGCTTAATAATTAATTCCCTTCCTAGCAGAGGGCATTCGCATGGGTTCTTCTGTGTTCGCAGCATCTAAATGTACACATCTGTATGAGTGAGCATAAGTATGTGTGGATCAAGCCAATCACTGGGATCATTTAGAATAATCTTCCCAGGGATAACAAAAACCAGCAAGAGGGCAGGTCCCTCAAGACTATCTTCTGTCTCAATCCCTAAATGTCAAACGAATCCACTTCCCAAGCTCATCAGAGCAGTCTAATCCACACAACTGTACACAACAGCCTTCCTTCCACTCAGAAACCAGGACGGGGAATCTGGTGACAACTCCCTCGGCCAGCTGGCCAGCAACGTGTTTCCAAATACCCCAGACCATCATCTGTACATCCATCACATTTCCAATCCAGTGACTCTCACCCGCAGCCTGTCTTGAAAAATGCAGTCACCTCCCTCCGACCTTGAATCGACAGGAACACTTTAAAGTGTGTTTTCACCTTTTAATTCTGCAAATTGCTTACTGCTACAGAATCCTTTTAAAGCTTGTCAGGGTGATGCTGCGGATGGTAAGAATTATCCCAGCAGGGTTCTGCTTCCACGGCCAGAATGAATGTGCTCTATTGAAAGTGCAGCTCACCTGCCAATTAGCGCCTGCCGTGTCTGTAATTTAATTTAGGGATATACGCTGATCTGCTTTGAAACAACGTGCTAAGTCAAAAAGCAGGCAAGGGCTTCTGGT
This sequence comes from Trachypithecus francoisi, assembly GCF_009764315.1. Classification (NCBI taxonomy): domain Eukaryota; kingdom Metazoa; phylum Chordata; class Mammalia; order Primates; family Cercopithecidae; genus Trachypithecus; species Trachypithecus francoisi. The sequence goes on from NW_022681460.1 coordinate 102,916,220, forward strand.
TCTGCAAACACCTGAAAGCCAAAGGCCAACAAGAACAAGTGCCAGGAAGGGGTGTTGAGAAGAGCTGCCCTGGGGCACCTGTTAACAGAGGATGACTAACAGCACCAGGCTTTTGGGAAAGTTTCTATCAAGCCTCACCTATCACCGATGCCATCACCGATGCCAAGAATTCATACCTTAGAGACCACAAGGAAGACAAAAACCTTGTCCCAAATTCTAGTTCAGGCACTGAGTCACCTTGGGAAACGTTTTTTGTCCTCTACTTTCTTCATCTGTCCAGTGGGGAGAACAGTACCTACCTGTATGGATTGCTATGAGGGAAAAATGAGAACTAGGAATACATGTAAAGTGTATCCAATAATGCAGTGAATAAATGTTAGCCATAGTGATTAACATACCCGGCATATAATTGGTGCTCAGTGAAAACCAGCTATTAATATCACTACCACACTTGCACCGAACAGCATTCCATTTCCTTGTTTGGAGTTTCTTTTTTTTTTTTTTTTGAGGGGCGGGGTGGGGACAAGGTCCCGCTCTGTCGCCCAGGCTAAAGCACAGTGGCACGATCATAGCTCACTGCAGTCTTGAACTCCTGGGCTCAACCGATCCTCCCACCTCAGGCTCACGAGTAGCTGGAACTACAGGTATACACCACTATACATGGCTTTTTTTGTTTGTTTTTTTCTGTAGAGACGAGGGTCTCACTACATTATCAGGCTGATCTTGAACTCCTGGAATCAAATGATCCTCCAGCTTCGGACTCCCAAAGCACTGGGATTACAGGCGTAAGCCACCAAGCCTGGTCCTTTTCCCTTTCTTCTAGTAAGAGCACCCCTCTTTCGTATGGGAAACGCATTCCACTGGGATCCTTCCGCACTGCCCTAACCTCCCCCTACAGCAGGGGTGGACAGCTAACCCAGGGCAGGCAATTAACTGGCCGAAACCACAGCATATGCACCTTTCATTTTTTTAAATATTACACAAAAATATTAGTTATCTTGATTGATAAGTTTTTTGGTACCACCTTCAATTTTGTGGCCAAAGTGAGTGTCTCACTAACCTCACCCTAGTCTCAGCCCTGGACCACAGGGTTTTACTGGAGCCACCAGAAAAGACGCCTTGTCTCCTCCAGGAGCTGAGGTCAGCAAACTATGGCCTGGGGGTCAAATTTGGCCTCCAAACTGTTTTTGTAAGCACAGTGTTCCTGGAACGCAGCCACACCCATTTGCTCCCATATGGTCTGTGGCTGAGTTTCTGCTCCAGTGGCAGAGCTGAGTCACTGCTACGGAGACTGCATGGCTCACAAAACCTGTAATACGACCCGTAAGGAGGGAGTGTGCCGACCCCCTTCTAGAAGTAGGATCTCTCATCCCTGGAAACCTGTAGCTACCTGGGGCCATTTTCCACCCCATCACGTAGAGAGACCCCATCTGGAAAGACACCCAACCACAGAGAAGCTGTGCTGGAGGGACGGCAGATTTGGGAGAAGTCAGGGCCCCCGAATCCAGCTCAACTCTGAGATGATTTCTTAGTTACTTGAGTCAATACATAAATGTCCTTCATCTGATGTTTTCAATCAGTCTAAAGGATTTTCTATCATTTGCAACCACAGGAAATAATGCAGTGAGACAGGACATGTTCTTCAGTCATCTGACAATCATCTATAGAAGACCGAGAACACGCCAGGAACTGAGCAACACCTGTGCTCCACAGCCATGGGGGGTGAGGGGTGTCTCATCAATGTGACAACACTGCTCCAAAACAAAGTATTGCTCAACAAAAAAATCAGAAAACCCAAGACCAGCCTGGGCAACATGGTAAGACCCCATCTCTACAAAAACGAAACAGAAAACCCAACTACAAGGAGTCTAGTGTGGCGGCACACACCCGTAGTCCCAGCCACTTAGGAGGCTGAGGCAGGGGGATGGCTGGAGCCCAGGAGTTTGAGGCTGTAGTGAGCTATGATTGCACCACTGCACTCCAGCCTGGTTAACAGAGCAAGGCCCTGTCTCTAAAAACAAAACAAAATGAAAAAAACCCATACACAAAGAAAATCCAACTCCATGGAGCTGGGTTGGCCTGGAAATAGGCCAGTGATACAAAGGCTATGTCAGGCCAGAATCTCCAACCCTTTGACCTCGCTGTCCCAGAGGACTGTCACAACTCTGGGCATCTCATTCACAATTGAGCAGGAAGAAAGGGAACGGGATGAAGCCAGCTCTATCGCCCCTTTTATCAGGAAAGAACAAGTGATCCTAGACAAAACACAAGGGAGCAGAGAAAGCAGAGAGCAAAACTCAAAACTGGCTTAATCCTTCAGGATCCCTCACAGAGACAAAGGAGTACATACCACAGCCTTAAGCAAAATCTGGGTTCTATCAAAGCCAAAGAAGACAGAGGGATAAATCTGAGGGCAGAATCTAACAGAATCAGCCACACATGGTATCAGTCATGCCAGGAACAAAGGTAAACCAAGTTCGCTCATGTGCCAGCCTGAGAACTCAGTGAATACAGGTGCTCCCAAATCTGTCACATCCCAAACTGAACCAGCCTGACTGCAAGGCACAAACGGATTGGAAGAGCAGAGTGCCAACAAGGGGCTGAGCTCTGTCACTTGGCCATCTTCCAACTAGCCACAAGACTGCCTTCCAGAACCAGAGCTCAGCATAATACACCTGTATCCTATGAGAGTTTACAGCACAGCACCTCCTTTATTAAAGAGTAGGAAATAAATTAACCAGGCATGGTGGCGTGCACGTGCAGTCCCAGCTACCTGAGAGGCTGAAGTGGGAGGATCGCTTGAGCCAGGAAGTTGAAGGCTGCAGAGAGCCATGATTGCACCACTGAATTCTAGTCTGGCAACAGAGAAAGACCCTCTTATTTAAAAAAAAAAAAAAAAAAAAAGTGGGAAATTTCTTTTTTTTTTTTGAGACGGAGTCTCGCTCTGTCACCCAGGCTGGAGTGCAGTGGCCGGACCTCAGCTCACTGCAAGCTCCGCCTCCTGGGTTCACGCAATTCTCCTGCCTCAGCCTTCCCAGTAGTTGGGACTACAGGCGCCTGCCACCTCGCCCGGCTAGTTTTTTGTATTTTTAGTAGAGACAGGTTTCACCGTGTTAGCCAGGATGGTCTCGATCTCCTGACCTCGTGATCCGCCCGTCTTGGCCTCCCAAAGTGCTGGGATTAGAGGCTTGAGCCACCACGCCCGGCAAAAGTGGGAAATTTCTAAGAAGGACTTCTACAACTTGGGTCTCACTTCCTTTTAGGGGCATACCCCATTTTGAGCTGAAGAGTCATTTATATTCTGAAAGGAGCAAAGCAAAGGACCCATGGAACTCAGGCTGGATAACTGTGATCTAAAAACTGACAACTCAGAGGCCAAACTTCTTTTACTTTTTTTTTTTTTTTGAGGTGGAGTCTTACTCTGTCGCCCAGGCTGCACTGCCAGGGCATGGTCTCAGCTCACTGAAACCTCTGCCTCCTGGGTTCAAGCGATTCTCCTGCCTCAGCCTCCCAAGTAGCTGGAATTACAGGTGCCCACCACCATGCCCAGCTAATTTTTGTATTTTTAATGGAGACAGCGTTTCACCATGTTGGCCAGGCTGGTCTCGAAATCCAGGCCTCAAGTGATCCACTCACCTCGGCCTCCCAAAGTGCTAGGATTATAGGCCTGAGTCTTAATTTATGAGACAGCAGGATTAAACACCTTTGAAACAGGCAGAGGTCACATTCCGCCAAGAGGTACCAGTCCAGCTCCACTAGATCTTAACGTGCTGGGACACATTCATACCCCTTAGTAAACAGCCACTGGCCCAGGTCCCTGCCACCCTGGGTGTCAAGGACCCACCCCCAAGGGACCCTGTGGACATCCCCATGCTACAGTGAGCCAGGAGTTAACAAAGAGCCCAAGGGGTACAGCACCCTGGCTTCTGACTTCCTCCCTAAGGCCAGCTTCTTTCTGCCGGTTGTCAACCACTTTTTTCACCTTGAACGGAGCTCTGCATTTTCTCTGCACCTTTAGCAGACATCCTTCCAAGATTTCCCTCACCAAAAGCAGCTGATTTGCACGTGCATGAACACAAAAGAAAATCACCAATAGGGAACTGAAAGCAAGGATGGGCGGGTGAGGAACTGGACTTCCCCTTACCATCAAAAGGATACACCCAGGGCTCCCCTGGCACATGCAGCTTCCTCCAAAATTAATTTTTTTTTTCATTTTTTCTAACTTTTTTTAAAATTATTATACTTTAAGTTCTAGGGTACATGTGCACAACGTGCAGGTTTGTTACATATGTATACATGTGCCATGTTGGTGTGCTTCACCCATTAACTCGTCATTTACATTAGGTATATCTCCTAATGCTATCCCTCCCCCCTCCCCCCACCCCACAATAGGACCCAGTGTGTGATGATCCCCTTCCTGTATTCAAGTGATCTCATTGTTCAATTCCCACCTATGAGTGAGAACATAGGGTATTTGGTTTTCTGTTCTTGCGATAGTTTGCTGCATCGCACTTATTCCAAAATTGACCACATAATTGGAAGTAAAGCACTCCTCAGCAAATGTAAAAGAACAGAAATTATAACAAACTGTCTCTCAGACCACAGTGCAATCAAACTAGAACTCAGGACTAAGAAACTCAATCAAAACTGCTCAAATACATGGAAACTGAACAACCTGCTCCTGAATGACTACCGGGTACATAATGAAATGAAGGCAAAAATAAAGATGTTCTTTGAAACCAGTGAGAACAAAGATACAACATACCAGAATCTCTGGGACACATTTAAAGCAGTGTGTAGAGGGAAATTTATAGCACTAAATGCCTACAAGAGAAAGCAGGAAAGATCTAAAATTGACACCCTAACATCACAATTAAAAGAACTAGAGAAGCAAAAGCAAACACATCCAAAATTAATTTTCTACAGAAATGAAATTGTTGCCCAAGGTGACCCAATGAAGCAAAATATAAATTCTGCTTTGAGTGCAATCAACCATTTTCAAAAATCCCCACTGAAGATCAAGGAAGTCGGTCTCTCTCATTTTATAGTTGTGGGTATATTACTACCACCTGCTCCCACTGACTGACGATGCATACAGACCACTGAGAGTAGAGGTTTGGCTTCCCAGGAAAATGAGCAGTGTGTTCTGAAGTCAGGGTCCTCAAGTGGTTATTTTGAATGCAGTCCTTTGGTGGCCTCTACTATGCAGGTAGCCAGATACTGGAGCTCCAGACACTGGAGCTACAAGGATGAGCCTGTAATCGTAACACTTTGGGAGGCCAATGCAGGCAGATCACCTGAAGTCACTAGTTCAAGACCAGCCTGGCCAATATGATGAAACCCTGTCTCTACTAAAAATATAAAACTTAGCCAGGCGTGCTGATGTGTGTCTGTAATCACAGCTACTCAGGAGACTGGGGCAGGAGAATCGCTTGAACCCAGGAGGCAGAGGCTGCAGTGAGCCAAGATAGTGCCACTGCACTCCAGCACGGGCAACAGAGCGAGACTCCAGCTCAAAAAAAAAAAAAAAAAAGCAAGAAAGAAAATGGGTAGTTCCATACATAGGTTTGATGGAAGAAGAACTTAGGACTACAGGAGGGGCACAGTCCAGCTGAACCACGTAGGGAGCTCATGAACGGCTTTTTGAAAACAATTCTGAAATTTCAAGAGAGAAGAGAACAAAACCACATGAGATACCACTTCACAACCATTAGGATGGCAATTATGAAAACAGAAAAAAGGAGGCCAGGCACGGTGGCTCAGGCCTGTAATCCCAGCACTTTGGGAGGCCAAGGTGGGAGGATCACTTAGGACAAGGAGTTTGAGACCACCCTGGGCAAAATAGTAAGATTCTGTCCCTACAAAAAATAATAAAGTTACTATACATATATATGTATAGTGTGTGTGTGTGTATAAAGGGGGTGGTAATCACTCTCTGGTTCTCTCCATGTATACAGTTAAAGCTGTATACCTTTTCTGTAATTTAAAAAGCCAGCAGTGGCCGGGTGCAGTGGCTCATGCCTATACTCCTAGCACTTTGGGAGGTCAAGGCGGGCAGATCATTTGAGGCCAGGAGTTTGAGATCAGCCTGGCCAACATGGTGAAACTCTGCCTCTACTAAAAATACAATACTTAGCAAGTCACGGTGGCTCATGCCTGTAATCCCAGCTACTTGGGAAGCCAAGGCAGGAAAATCGCTTGAACCCGGGAGGTGGAGGCTGCAGTGAGCCGAGATCACACTGCTGCACTCCAGCCTGGGTGACAAAGTGAGACTCCATCTCAAAAAATAAATAAATAAAAATAAATAAAAAGCCAGCACTGGCAAGGCTGTGGAGTTGGCAAGGATGTGGAGAAAATGGACCTCTTGTGTGTTGCTCATGGGAATGCAACATGGTTTAGCCACTACAGAAAACCCTCTGATGGTTCCTAAAAAAAATTAAACACAGAATTACAACATGATCCAGCATTATCCTTCTAGGTATATTCCCCAAAAGAACTAAAAGTGGAAAAAACAAATATTTGCATCTTCATATTCATAGCAGTACCATTCACTATAGCCCATAAGTGGAAGACACCCAACTATCATGGGAATAAACAAAATATGGGTTCTACATACCCTCAAAAGTATTACTCAGACTTTAAAAAGAAGAAAATTCTGGGCCGGGCGAGGTTGCTCACGCCTGTAATCCCAGCACTTTGGGAGGCCGAGGCGGGCAGATCAGGAGGTCAGGGGTTCGAGAGCAGCCTGGCCAACACAGTGAAACTCCGTCTCTATTAAAAATAAAAAAATTAGCCAGGCATAGTGGCGCGCACCTGCAGTCCCAGCTACTCGGGAGGCTGAGTCAGCAGAATCACTTGAACTCAGGAGGTGGAGGTTGTGGTGAGCTGAGATAGCGCCACTTACTGTACTCCAGCAGCCTGGGTGACAGAGCAAGACTCCATCTTTTTTTTTTTAAAAAAAAAAAAAAGAAGGAAATTCGGACACATATTACAACATGGACGATCCTTGAAGACGTTATGCTAAATAAAGCCAGACACAAAAGAACAAAGATTGCATGATCCCACTGATACAAGGAACCTAAAGTAGTAGAATGCACTGAGGCAGAAAGTAGAATGTTGGCTGCCAGAGGCAGGGGACTGGAGGGAGTGAGTGTTAGTGTTTAATGAATACAGTTTTGGTTTGTAAAAATGGAAAGGTTCTGAGATGAATGGTGGTAAAGATTATTGTATGACATGTGAATGTGCATTAAGTACACTTATGCTGAACCGTACACTTCAAATGGCTGAATGGTAAATTTCATTATGTATATTTTACCAATTTTTTTTTGTTTTTTGAGGTAGAGTCTTGCTCTGTTGCCCAGGCTGGAGTGCAGTGGCACACTCTCTGCTCACTGCAAGCTCCACCTCCCAGGTTCATGCCATTCTCCTGCCTCAGCCTCCCAAGTAGCTGGGACTACAGGTGCCTGCCACCACACCTGGCTAATTTTTTGTATTTTTAGTTGAGACGGGATTTCACTGTGTTAGCCAGGATGGTCTCGATCTCTCTCCTGACCTCGTGATCCACCTGCCTCGGCCTCCCAAAGTGCTATGATTACAGGCATGAGCCACCACACCTGGCCATATTTTTTTTTTTTAAGAGAGAATAGAAGTTTGGCCAGTAGGAGTTTGGGTGAGAGCTGAGGAAGGACGGAAGGTAGTGGAAGGGAAAGAACTGCCAGACTTGAAGAGTTTCAAGACAGTAGAAACCAGGAGAGTTGTTCAAAATACAAGACTGGGCCAGGCACAGGGGCTAACGCCTGTAATCCCAACACTTTGGGAAGCTGAGGCGGGCAGGTCACATGAGGCCAGGAGTTTGAGACCAGCCTAGCCAACATAAGGAAATCCCGTCTCTACTAAAACTACAAAAAGTAGGCGGCATGGTGGTACACACCTGTAGTCCCAGCTACTCAGGAGGCCGAGGCACGAGAATCACTTGAACCCAGAAGGCAGAGGCTGCAATGAGCTGAGATCACACCACTGCACTCTAGCCTGGGCGACAGAGTGAGACACCATCTCAAAAAAAAAAAAAAAAAAATACAGAATTGAATCATCTAAATTAGTGAGAGGCACCAAGCAAGGCACAGGCAGTGGTGCTGAAGGCCCTGCCCCACACAGGATCTGGCATTAGTGCTTTAGCTGCTGAACTGCGGAGAGCTCTCAAGAGTCCCAAGGCAGGGGCGTGGCAAGAGAGGAGCTTGTGGGACTCAGGCCATCATTTATTTGCAAACTGGATGAAAGAGTTGTGGTGTCTTACCTGCCACTGTCTGTCACCCCTGGCATCCAGCACGGCATAAGAGGTAGGACACAAACAGACACAGCCAGTAGGGAACAGAGCCCTAGAAGGCAGATCAAGCACTGGATACTTTGTCCCAACTCTACAAGAGACCCACGGAAGAGCTTTAAGTCAACGTGGTTACAGGGAGTAAGTGGGGGAGTGGGATGGTCATTAAAGAAGACCATTCCATGATGTGCAAATTGGGTCAGAGCTGATCAAGACTGAAGGCAGAAAAACACAAGTCGGGGCCGGGCACGGTGGCTCAAGCCTGTAATCCCAGCACTTTGGGAGGCCGAGTCGGGTGGATCACGAGGTCAGGAGATCGAGACCATCCTGGCTAACACGGTGAAACCCTGTCTCTACTAAAAAAAAATACAAAAAACTAGCCGGGCGAGGTGGCGGGCGTCTGTAGTCCCAGCTACTCGGGAGGCTGAGGCAGGAGAATGGCGTAAACCCGGGAGGCGGAGCGTGCAGTGAGCTGAGATCCAGCCACTGCACTCCAGCCCGGGCGACAGAGCGAGACTCTGTCTCAAAAAAAAAAAAAAAAACAAAAGTCGGGGAGAAAGAAGAGCACTCACTGAGGATGGAGGAACCACAAGTGGCTCAGGGACCCATGTGAGAGACAGAAACAGTGCTCTGTGCAGGACTGGTTTGGCGGCAGAGGGCAGGGAGAAGGAGAAGGCTGGGAGGAAGCCCAAGAGCCGTCCAGGGGACCTGGGTAAAGGGCAGAGCCATTTACTAAGCAAGAAACACAGGAACACATATGGATGAAGATCAGAATTCAGTCTTGGAGACTGACAAGCCCGTGCTGTACACCAACTAGAGACATTCAAGAGACAGAGTTCAAGGAAGTACTCTGGGCCGCGGGTATGACTAAGAATAACAGGTACATACAGAGCAACTTCACCAAGGAATCCAAACAGTATGCGTAGAAAGAAGAGCCAACAATGAATCCAAGGATGAATAATATTTGAGGGTACAGAAATGATATGCCAAGAAGGATCAGAAAAGAAGAAGAAAGCGTGCCAAGAGGCTAAAGCATCGCAGAAAGCAAGGGAAGGCAGTGTTTCAAAGTCAGAGGATCCTCGATGCCCAAGGCTGCTGAACAGACAGGGAAGATTAGACTTAAATTTTACAGGCAGCTCAGCAACAGTAACTGTGTCTCTGGTATATTCTGAATGGCACCAATCACCTTGTAATTGACTGCCAACCTATAACCTGATGATGATATATCAGTGATTAAAAGAACATCAAATTCCAGCCGGGTGCAGTGGCTCACGCCTGTAATCCCAGCACTTTGAGAGGCCGAGGCGGACGGATCACCCGAGGTCAGGAGACCGAGACCAACCTGGCCAACATGGTAAAACTCCATCTCTACTAAAATTTAAAAATTAGCCAGGCGTGGTAGCAGGCACCTGTAATCCCAGCTACTGAGGAGGCTGAGGCTAGAGAATCACTCGAACCCGGGAGGCAGAAGTTGCAGTGAGCCGAGATCATGCCACTGCACTCCAGCCTGGGCAACACAGTGAGGCTCCTTCTCCAAAAAAAAAATCAAATTCCAAGGTCATGCATCAAACGCCAATAATGGCAGTGGTTCTTTCTACTTTCCCAAGTGGAATGGAAAATAATTAATTTTTCCATACTGTATTCTGTACTGGCTACTTGGGTTTCCAGTGGCTACAAAGACAGCAAGCCAAGTCTGTGTAGAGCTCTGAGTCACTTTTAATTAATTTTTGCTTTGTTCCTCAAAAATTAATCACTTTCCCTGTAGTACGCTGGAGTGATCCTGGTACATGGTACCTCAGGAACCACAAAATACAGTACTGCACACAATGAATAAAGCCTTCTTTCCAACCAAGAGGTATTTGTTTATTGAACATAATTTTATTGAAGAACCTGTGTAGTGGCAGACACTATGCTAGGAGTCAAGAGAAAGCAAACAGACATGGTATCCTACCTTCACAAAGCATGCTACGTCGTGGGATATACAGAAAACTGAATATGGTGTGATGATGAGGGGGTAAAGTGGAATCTCCTGTTCTTTGTTCTGTAAGACAAAGGAAGGCAAATTTTTCTTTTCTTTCTTTCTTTTTTTTTTTTTTTTTTAGAGATGGAGTCTCGCTCTTTCTCCCAGATTGCATGATCTCGGCTCACTGCAACCTCAGCCTCCTGGGCTCAAACAATTCTCCTGCCTCAGCCCCTCCCAAGTAGCTGGGATTACAAGTGGGCACTACCACGCCCAGCTAATGAGCTAAGCTGGTTTGGTCTTTTCCCTGCTTCTCATTTGCAGGAGGCTGCTCAGCACATCCTCGTCAGCAGAAAACAGCCAGAAACTGCCCTTTCATTCATCTCACCACCATGCAGGTATAGCACTCACACCAAGACAGAGAGGGGCGGCCAGAACCAGAATGCTGGAGATGCCTTGCAAATGTGTTGCTGGTTCTTTGATTACCAGGGCCAAGCAACAGAAAGGTAAGAATTCTAGTCCTGGTGGCAACAAAAACAGCCATTCTTTGTGGCCAAAAGGTCAGTGCCTTAAGCAGGGATGAGATGGAGGAAGAGGTTCAAAGTTGAAAGGGTGGTGGGAGAGGAGAGTAAGTGGTTAAACATTTATTAGGTGTGAGGAACTAAAGCAGCTGCTTCAAATAAGGTTCTCACTGAATCCCCCTGACAAACCCTCAAGCTAGGCAAGAGAGTATCGAGACTATCGCCTTCACAGGTGAAAAAAACGAAGGCTCAGAGGAGAACTTTCCCGAGGCCATTCAGACTCACCCTTGCAGTCTGACTTCAAAGCCAAGGTTGCCTCTGCCTTGCCCGGCAGCTGCCCTCGGTTGGATGGAAGTGGACTAAGAACGTCACGGCTTACTCACACCAATTCCTCTAAGGTCATTCCCCCAAAGGCAGGTAAGATATAAACAAGAAGTGTGAGGGCCCAGGAAGCCTGAGGGCAGGCGGCCCTGGAAAAAGCTAAATCCCTGCAAAGTTCCTCACCCAGCCTGTAACACCAACTCACTCACACACAGGGACTCAGGGAGGCGTCGTCCCGGAGACAGGAAGCTGCAGAGACATAATCCAGGATACAGGAGGTGGCCAAAGTCATTGGCAGTGATTTCTACGAGGACTGAAGTAGTCCTTGATGCTGGCTTTTCTCAGACTGGATCCCTCCCTCCCTGGCTTTTGAAGGAGCACAGAAGCATGACAGAAAATGCAACAGGGACAGGAATCCCTCTTTTTTTTTTTTTTTTTTTTTTTTTTGAGACGAGTCTCGCTCTGTCACCCAGGCTGGAGTGCAGTGGCACAATCTCGGCCTCACTGCAACCTCCACCTCCCGGGTTCAAGCGATTCTAAATGTGAGCCTCCGTGGCTGGCTCTAACAGATCTTTTTTAAAAAAAATTATTAAAATTATTTTATTGATACGTAATATTTGCACATATTTATAGGGTACCTGTGATATTCTGATACATGCCTAGAATGTGTAATGACTTTCAACAGATCTTTGCTTCTTTTTTTCTTTCTTTAGGCAGTCTCCCGGGGCTAGAGTAGGCTCAGAGAGGCTCCTAGATCTTTGCTTCATTTCTGAAAATGAGTAACTGGTGAAATAAACAAGAAACAAAGATCTAGGAGCCTGAGCTTATGCTAGCCCCGGGAGACTGCCCAAAGAAAGAAAAAAAAAAAAAGCAAAGATCTGTTGAAAGTCATTACACATTCTAGGCATGTATCAAAATATCACAAGTACCAAGGCCGGGCACAGTGGCTCACACCTATAATCCCAGCACTTTGGGAGGCTGAGGTGAGCAGATCACAAGGTCAGGAGTTCGAGACCAGCCTGGCCAACATGGTGAAACCCCGTCTCTACTAAAAATACAAAAATTAGCCAGGCATGGTGGTGGGCACCTGTAATCCCACCTACTCGGGAGGCTGAGGCAGGAGAATCACTTGAACCCCGGAGGCAGAGGTTGCAGTGAGCCAAGATGTTGCCACTGCACTCCAGCTTGGGCAACAAGAGCAAGACTCCGTCTCAAAAAAAAATCACAGGTATTCCATACAAATGTACAAATATTATGTACCAATAAAATAATCTTAAAAAAAAAAAAAAAAAGAACTGTTGGAGCCAGGCACGGTGTCTCACATTTGTAATCTAGCTGGCAGGCTGAGGTGAGAGGATCACTTGAGCCCAGGAGTTTAAGACCAGCCTGGCCAACAGAACAAGATCTCCGTCTCTATAAAAGTTTAAAAACGAGCCGGGCATGGTGGTGCAAGCCTGCAGTCCCAGCTATTTCAGAGGCTCAGGCAAGGGGATCACTTGAGACTAGCAGTTCCAGGCTTCAGTGAGCCATCATCACAGCACTGCACTTCAGCCTGGGTAACAGAGCAAGACCCCAACTCTAAAAAACTAAATAAATAAATAGAAGGGCTGAGAAAAAAAGGAAGGATGACACAGCAACATGAAGGAGAGGAAAAGACTAAGGATTCTGTTAGCAGAGAATTTCCACACACCGCCACCAAATGCAACAAGGTCCAACGTTTGGCTGTGAAAGGGGAACCAGCAAAAGACAACACATTTTACTCAGCAATGACACCGACATAGTGATAAGAAAGATTCCTGGATTCCCAGCAGCAGCCGCGGCCAGGGCTGGAACTGAAAGCTCAGGGGAGCAGGGGACCACCGGACATTTGTTACATGACATGATCCACTTTCAGGTTCAGCTCCAAAGCAGATCACTGTAAACAGCTTCCTCATCTGTACAGTGGCAATAATAACAGTCCCTGCTACTCACAGGGCTCTCGAAGAATGGAATGAGTTAATTTACATCAAAGTGCAAGTCTTGTACAAAGTACTAAGCGTTAATAGTTATTATTTAGCATTATGCTTGTCATTCACATGGAAATGTTTTTCCAACATTATATTGGAAGATAACAGAACCTCTGGGGTTTCTGTTGCTGGTGCTGAAGACATTTAATTATGAAATGCCATGCTATCCTCAGGCATCAAATTAAAACAGATTATTAATTTCCCAGCGACTGGGACGCCACACTGGTGAAATAAACCAGTGTGCTGCAGGCCCCCAAACCCAGAGGAGACTGTACCATGTGGCTCTGAGAATTCCGCGCACAAGATGATTTCATTTAAATTAAGATGCCAGACAACACCATTACGTTTTGACTACTATTAAGACATGGATTTCTGTGCGCACACACCACCCCACCAAGTCCCACTCGATGACTGCCTGCCTACTATTAAAAAAACAAATAAAAAGAAAAAGAGCAGAAGGAAGACAAGCTCCCCCAAGCTATGGCCAGGCAGAGCGGTACCTGTTTCGGTTTTGCTGGCAAAGCCCGCTGCCTGCTTGATCGCTGCTGCCGTGAGTGCCAATCCTCGACTCCTCTTCAAGCCATGCTGCAGGACGGCTTCAAACTGGGCACACAGACAGGTGACCCTGTGAGAGAACCAATGACTCATCAGTGCCCCCAGAAAAGGGAGTAGCAACTAGGGCAGCCCCAGCATCTCCAGGAAATGAGTAAGCTGCCAGGTGTAAACCTCAGCGTGAAGGCAGACAGGAGACACCTGGATTTGCAGGCTGGGTAACTGACCTGCGCCACTCCACACACCTCCTGGGTTGATGTTCATTTCACAGAGCTCAGAATGCCCAGCACAGTCTACCCATATGCATCAGACTGGCACAGTAACGATTCACAAGGAACATGGGAACAGGGACGGGTGCCAGCTGGCAGGGGTGCAGAGCGGGGACAAGTTAAAAACCAATCAGTTCCGTGTGGGGACCGGTTGGATGTTAATTGCATCCAATTCACAAGTTTTAACTCTAATTCATATTACATGTAGTTTAAGGAACAAGATTATGTTTTTGGAGACTGAATTCACCAGGCTGCCAAATTGGAAACATTGTGTAATTTCATGGCCTGTTACATGCTCTGAAAAAAATATATGAATTCTGAGTCTCATTCTTATTCTGTTATATGAGATTACATGCTCTAAAAATAATAATAATATGAATTCTGATTCTTGTTCTTTATTCTGTTGTAAGAGATTACATTGTGAACTCAGATCGTGAGTTGATGGAATTTTCAATTAAGTTACAATTACTGTGCATTTAATCGAATTTGTTTCTCAATAACCAGAGAAATAAGAGATTCAGGAACAAAGAGATGAGGTCACAGCAACTGCACTTGATCTTAGCAGTCTTCTCAGGGCTCCTGAGCCTCTGCCCAATTGGGTCTGTGGACTTCTGAGCCCTTTCCATTCACTCATGTAACAAACGTTAAGAAATTCTGAATGTCTGCCATATGCCGCCACTGTTCTAGGCTCTGAGGAGATGACGGTGGGAGTGAGACAGGCAAGGTTTCTGCCTCACTCATGTGCATGTTTCTAGCAAAGGGAGGTACACAAATAAGTTAACGAGACCGTTTTCGTTAATCAGAACTTAGAAGAAAATAAGACAGGATGAGATGGCAGGTGGTGATGGGGCAAGGACAGGCTTAGATTCTGTGGGCTGAATGAAGGCAGCCTTGGAATTACGAGCTGGATATGACAAGGGCAGCAGGCTGGAAAGACAGATGCCCCACCCATCCCCACACCCATGGTAACAATGCTCCAGGTGTTTATCACTCTGTGGGTAGTAAAATATTTTCATACCCATTATTTTACTCTTCTCATCAACACTATGATATAGATGAGGCAAGTATTATTATCTCCATTTTACACTTGAAGAAGCTGAGGCTAAGGACATTTAAGTGACCTCCTGAAAACTGCATAATAAGCAGCAACATCTGTACCTGAACCCCATCCTCGTAAGCTGATCCAATGTAGTTTCCTCCATCCCCCATATCACCAAGATGAACATCCTTTATTCTAAGATAAAAGCCCTCTAGCTCCCTTACTGAATCTTCAGTCGTCACTCTGTCTACACCACACAACCCTAACACAGCATCAGCAAATCCACAGCATTCATGCCTTTCCATTGTATTCTGTGCCCATGACAGACATCACTAATCGATCCCAACATTGTAGGCCACCACTGGCAGATGACCAAAGCTGGTCCTCCACAGAAGGAAGCCTATTAGGCATCACAAATCTGATACTGCCCCTCAACCACGCTGCTTGGTTTTCACCTTCTATCTTATCTTTGCTGGATCCCTGGCACTGAGCTCAGTACCTGGTACACAGTGTGAGCCCCACAAATGTTTTTCCAGTGGGTAAGTAGTAGGTAAATGAATGATTAGCCTTGAACCAAAGATCCCAGAATACTCCACCACATTGAAACAAGCCTCTTTGCCGGGCAGATATCACTCTTAATTATTATAGATGTGCATATGCTAGTCTCTGTACATATAGGCACTTTTTTTTTTTTTTTTTGAGATGAAGTTTTGCTCTTGTTGCCCAGGCTGGAGTGCAATGGCACAATCTCAGCTCACTGCAACCTCCGCCTCCCAGGTCCAAGCGATTCTCCTGCCTCAGCCTCCCATGTAGCTGGGATTACAGGTGCCCTCCACCACGCCTGGCTAATGTTTGTATTTTTAGTAGAGATGGGATTTCGCCATGTTGGCCACGCTGGTCTCCAACTCCTGACCTGAGGTGATCCGCCCACCTTGGCCTCCCAAAGTGCTGGAGTTACAGGCATGAACCACTGTACCCAGCTTCATAGGCACATATTTTAAGGCTTCCTGAAAGCTGGGACATCAACCAAAACTCTCTAAATACCACAGAAACCAAAACCATGGCACAGAACAACATTGACCCAGATCAGGCGTCTGTCTCAGAGAGAGAAAAAAACAAAAACAAAAACAAAAAAACTCTGGGTTGTGTTGAGAGTTCTCTGTAATTAACCAAAGCCTCTATCTTTAAAAGAATCTTCTGCAAATACAGCAATCAACTCAACAATTGCTATCCGTTTGCTTGGTTCCAATGCACAAGTCAGTAACTGCCCAGCCAGCTCTAGATAAAACCAGGGCCCTAAGAGGAATGGAATGCAGGTGAACTGCACAAACCCAGTCCCCAAGGTTTGGGTTACATCATCAGTACTGTGTCACAGAGGCACACAGGTCACAACTAACCTAACACTGCGCGAATACCCAGGTGGATGCTAGTCCTATAATTAGATCATAATGATGCCTTCCTTGCCAAAGACCATTCTAGTTAACACCCTCCCCATATGCCCTTTCCACCTCCCGAGCACGTATCTACTGGTCATTCAAGACAGATCTTGGCTGGGCGTGACGGCTCACACCTGTAATCCCAGCACTTTGGAAGGCCAAGGGGGGGTGGGGGGGGGTGGATCACCTAGGGTCAGAAGTTCGAGACCAGCCTGGCCAACATGGTGAAACTCCATTTCTACTAAAAAAAAAACACACAAAAAAATGAGCTGGGTGTGGTGGCACATGCTTATAATCCCAGCTACTCTGGAGGCTGAGGCAGGAGAATCACATGAATCTAGGAGGCGGAGGCTGCAGTGAGCCAAGATCGTGCCGTTGTACTCTACTCTGGGCAATAAGAGCGAAACTCAGTCTCAAAAGAAAAAAAAAAGACTTAGCTTACGTATTCTCTCCTCCAGGAAGCCTTTCTGAATGTTTCCTCATTCTGAGTTTCTTTCTACTGCAGCACTTGCCACTCTCTGTTAATGGTCTGATTTCCAGGGCTGCCTGCTCTTGCTAACTGTGAGCTTCCATGCACTTAGCACCATGCCTGGTTGCTATAGAGAATGTGACCGACGCGGTCTCTCCAGTCAGGGAACTCAAGATTATGAACATGATGTACATTTTGGTGAGAGATGCATCTCAGGAGATTTCATGTAATTTGTCATTCGAATCCAGGTCAGTTAAAACTAGTGAATCAAGTAGAACACATCTGTCTAAGCACAGGAATCTACTCTTTAGCTTCTGATGGGCACATCTTAGAATTACCAACTGATAAATATATCATACACTAGGGTCACACTAAGGCTTTCCACTGCTTCCCATCTTATATGGGAAGCAGTAGATGATAATTCCGAAGAAATGAAAGGGGCACTAGCTTTAGTGCAGTTCTTTATTTTCTTTTTCTTTTTTTTTTTTTTTTTTTTGAGATAGGGTCTTGCTCTGTTGTTGCCCAGGCTGGAGTGTGGCAGTGTGATCATGGCTCACTGCAGCCTCAACCTCCCCCAAGCAATCTGCCCACCTCAGCCGACCAAGTAACTGAGACTACAGGCATGCACTACCATGCGCAGCTACCTTTTTTTTTTTTTTTTTAAGACAGAGTCTCACTTTGTTGAGAAGGCTGGAGGGTTCCCAGAATACTGTCTGCTGCAGACACTCTGGCTTCACTGGAGATGTCAGCTGCCTCCTTGCCATTTTATCACACCAAACTTCCATTCCAAGTTAATGAACTAGGGATATTATTTTCAATAAGTGGGTCACTTAACAACAGTGAATATTTTAATTTTTTAAAAAGCACCAGTCAGGTGGGGCGCAGTAGCTCACATCTATAATCCCAGCACTTTGGGAGGCCAAGGCAGGTGGACCACTTGAGGTCAGGAGTTCAAGACCAGCCTGGCCAACATGGTGAACTCTCATCTCTACCAAAAACACAAAAATTAGTTGGGCGTTACGGTGGGCACCTGTAATTCCAGCTACTGGGGAGGCTGAAGCAGGAGAATTCCTTGAACCCAGGGGGCATAGGTTGCAGTGTGAGCCAAGATCACACCACTGCACTCCACCTTGGGCAACAACAGAGAGAGACTCGATCTCAAAAAAAAAAAAAGGAATAAGGTACTGATCCATGCTACAACATGGAAGAACCTTGAAAATATTATGCTAGAGGAAGGAAGCCAGATCCAAAACACCACACATTGTAAATTCCATGAAACATCTAAGAAGGGTAAATACAGACAGTCCTCAACATAACCACGGTTCAATTTATGATTTTTTGACTCTACGATAGGATTATCAGGACATTATCCCATCATAAGTCAAGGAATCTTTGGATATAGAAACAGAAAGTCATTTAATTAGTGGTTCTCTAAGGCTGGGGCTGAAATTAGGGATTAAGTGTTAACTAGCACAAGGGAATTTGGGGGGGATAATGGAAATGCTCTAAAACTGAATTGTCATGATGGTTGCACAACTCTATAAATGTATTAAAAAGCACAAAAATCAGCTGGGCACGGTGACTCACACCTGTAATCCCAACATTTTGAAAGGCTGAGGTGGGCGGATCACCTGAGGTCAGGAGTTCGAGACTAGCCTGGCCAACATGGTGAAACTCCCTCTCTATTAAAAATACAAAAATTAGCCAGGCGTGGGGCAGGCCCCTGTAATCCCAGCTACTCCGGACGCTGAGTCTGGAGAATCGCTTGAACCCGGGAGGCGGAGGTTGCAGTGAGCCAAGATGGTGCCACTGTACTCCAGCCTGGGCAACAAGAGCGAAACTCTGCCTCAAAGAAAAAAAAAAAAAAAAGCACAAAAATCATTGAATTGAAAGAAAAAAAAATCACTGAATTGTATACTTACACTTTTAATGGCATATAAACTAGACCTCAATAAAGCTGTTTAGAAAAAAAAAAAACTTTCTCCCCAGGTGCTCAGTAAAAGTCTGACAAAGTAGCAAAAGAGTTGTGAATGGAAAATGAAGTAACTTCCTCCTGCTGCATTTAAAACTGTCCACCAAGATCAGCATAGCTGGACACTGCACCCGCTCAACTAGTTTTCTGTTAAGATTCAGCAAGCATTTGTTTTCATGAGCTTTGTCCTATCTCTTTTTTTTTTTTTTTGAGATGGAGCCTCGCTCTGTTCCCCAGGCTGGAGTGCAGTGACATGATCTCGGCTCACTGTAACCTCCGCCTCCCAGGTTCAAGATTCTCCTGCCTCAGCCTCTGGAGTAGCTAGGATTACAGGCACGCTTACAGGCACGCGCCACCATGCCTGGCCAATTTTTTTGTATTTTTAGTAGAGATAGGGTTTTACCATGTTGGCCAGGCTGATCTGGAACTCCTGACCTCAAGTGCTGCCCACCTTGGCCTTCCAAAGTGCTAGGATTACAGAAGTGAGACACCAAGCACAGCCTGTCCTATATTTCAAGAGTGCTTAATCTGCCACACTAATCTAGTAAAAGATTCCTAAGAATCCTATACTTCTGCATGGCAAATATTAGAACAACAGGATCGGCTATGAATGCTGCATTTTTATAAACTGCATCCAATTAACCTTGTGACAGAAGGACCTATTTACTCAATACTTTTTTTTTTTGAGTCAGAGTATCACTCTGTTGCCCAAGCTGAAGTGCAGTGGCACGATCTCGGCTCACTGCAACCTCTGTCTCCTGAGTTCAAGCAATTGTCCTGCCCCAGCCTCCCAAGTAGCTGGGATTACAGGTGCGCACCACCATGCCCAGCTAATTTTTTTTAATTTTTTTGTAGAAATTGAGTTTCACTGTGTTGGCCAGGCTGATCTCGAACTCCTGATTTGTGAGCCGCCTGCCTCAGCCTCCCAAAGTGCTGGGATTCCAGGCGTGAGCCACCACGCCTGGCAATTCTTTTACTATGTTACAGCTTTACTGGAGCCTTTTTGAGAAAACCAAGTACAGTCATGAAAATGGACTGGATTATCCTCATTTGTAAAATTCCAATGTTAGCTGGAATGGAGTCTGCTGTACCAATGAAAATCATTCAGTCAACAGTATGAGCCATATCTCAGAATGAAGACAGTAAGTACAAGGCCATTACATGACAATCATTTGAAATGGGCCATGAGGCCAGGTTCAGTGGCTCACACCTGTAATCTCAGCACTCTGGGACGCCAAGATGGGAAGATCACCTAAGGTCAGGAGTTCCAGACCAGCCTGGCCAACATGGCAAAACCCCATCTCTACTAAAAATACAAAAATTAGCTGGGCATGGTGGCAAACGCTTGTAATCCCAGCTACTCAGGAGGCTGAGACAGGAGAATCACTTGAACCCAGGAGGCAGAGGTTGCAGTGAACTGAGATGGCACCACTACAGTCCAGCCTGGGCAACGGAATGATACTCTGTCTTAAAAAAAGAAAAGAAAAAAGAAGAAGAAATGGGCCATGAGTTATATTAATGTTTAATTAACTTTTCAAAAAGATTCACATCCTTAATCCATGAATTTCAGTAGTAGAAATCAATCCTAGACTATAATCTACAAATCAGATAAAAATCTAAGAATAGGTGGGGCACAGTGGCTCACACCTGCACTCCCAGCCATCTGGGAGGCCGAGGGGGGCAGATCACTTGAGGCAAGGAGTTTGAAACCAGCCTGGGCAACAAAGCAAAACCTTGTCTCTATTCTAAAAAATAAATAAATAAATAAATAAAATTTTTAAAGAGTTAAGATTACAGGCACAGTGGCCTGAAACCCTGTCTCTACAAAAAACAAAAAAATTAGCCCTGGGTGTGGCTGCGCATGCCTGTAGTCCCAGCTACTCAGGAAGCTGAGACAGGAGGGTTTCTTGAGCCCAGGAAGCGGAGGCTACGGTGAGCCAGGATCACACCACTGCACTTTAGCATGGGTGACAGAGCAAGAGCTTGTCTTTAAACAAACAAAAAAAAAGTTAGAAACTGCCTAAATATTTAACACTTGGGGAACTGGTTACATAAACAATACCTATTTAGGTCTTAAAAATATTTACCAAGAGCTTATACTGATAAGTCAATATCTTTATAACATAAGATGAAAAATAAGCAGGATAGGGAACTGTATGTTAAGTATGTTCTCAGTTGTGCTTAAAAAAAACAATACAGGCAGGGCCGGGCGCGGTGGCTCAAGCCTGTAATCCCAGCACTTTGGGAGGCCGAGACGGGCGGATCACGAGGTCAGGAGATCGAGACCATCCTGGCTAACACGGTGAAACCCCGTCTCTACTAAAAAAATACAAAAAACTAGCCGGGCGCGGTGGCGGGCGCCTGTAGTACCAGCTACCCGGAGGCTGAGGCAGGAGAATGGCGTAAACCTGGGAGGCGGAGCTTGCAGTGAACTGAGATCCGGCCACTGCATTCCAGCCTAGGCAACAGAGCAAGACTCCGTCTCAAAAAAAAAAAAAAAAAAAACAATACAGGCCAGGGGCGGTAGCTCACGCCTGTTATCCCAGTGCTTTGGGAGGCCAAGGCAGGCGGATCACCTGAGGTCAGGAGTTTGAGACCAGCCTGACTAAAATGGTGAAATCTCATTTCTACTAAAAATAAAAAAAAAAAGTTGGGTGTGGTGGCGCCCACCTGTAATCGCAGCTACTTGGGAGGCTGAGGCAGGAGAATCACTTGAACATGGGAGGCAGAGGTTTGCAGTGAGCCAAGATCGCGCCATTGCACTCCAGCTTGGGCAACAAGAGCAAAACTCTGTCTCAAATAAATATATATATGCATGCATACATACGTGTGTATATATATATACACACACGTGTGTGTGTGTATATATTACATATATATAAAACAATTCCGAAGGGAATTATGTAAAAAAATTAAGAACCACTTGGTGAAAGATTTACCAGTCATGGTTGCCGGGCGCAGTGGCTCACTCCTGTAATCCCACAACTTTGGGAGGCTGAGGCGGGCAGATCACGAGGTCAAGAGATCAAGACCATTCTGGCTAACACAGTGAAACCCCGTCTCTACTAAAAACACAAAAAATTAGCCGGCCATGGTGGCAGGCGCCTGTGGTCCCAGCTACTACGGAGGCTGAGGCAGGAGAATGGTGTGAACCCAGGAGGCGGA
The DNA here is from genome assembly GCF_009764315.1 of Trachypithecus francoisi. Taxonomy (NCBI): domain Eukaryota; kingdom Metazoa; phylum Chordata; class Mammalia; order Primates; family Cercopithecidae; genus Trachypithecus; species Trachypithecus francoisi. Next base: position 102,938,250 of record NW_022681460.1, read on the forward strand.
GCTTGGAGTAAGCCGAGATCGTGCCACTGCACTCCAGTCTGGGCAACAGAGCGAGATTCCATCTCAAAAAAAAACGAAAAGAATTACTGGTCATGGTTTTCTTGCTTTCATACTTTTCCGAACCTAACTTATTTTCTAAAATAAGCATTTAAAAAAGTATTCACACTTCAAGAACCAGAAATATTGTTGCTTTCAACTACAGATAAGGAATGAAGAAATATGGTTTCAAGGTTATCGTGAGGAAGAATCATGCAACTATTTAAGATGCTTATAGAAAACTTGGAAATAGCATTTTTTAAAAGATTAGATTATAATGTCAAATGAAAAAAGACCTACAAAAAGATTTAAATATTTCTACCCATAAACGTTAAAACACTGCAATAAAAGATAATATACCCCAGGCCAGGCTCAGTGGCTCACACCTGTAATCCCAACTCTTAGGGAGGCAGCGGCAGGAGGATAGCTTGAGCCCAGGAGTTTGAGACATGCCTGGGCAATATAGCCAGACCCCACATTCCACAAAAAGGAAAAAAAAAGATTAAAAAAGTGTAAAAGATAATACATGCCATATAAATTTGCCAAAGGAAAAAAAAAAGACACTATAACATTAAAAGTTGACTTTCTTTAAGTAGACAAAACTAGAGGAGAGGAACTTGATGCATAATAGTAACAAAAATACAATAAATCTTTTTTCTTTTTTTTTTTTGCGACAGAGTCTTACTCTGTCACCCAGGCTAAAGTGCAGTGGCACGATCTCAGCTGACTGCAACCTGCGCCTCCCAGGTTCAAGCAATTCTCCTGCCTCAGCCTCCCGAGTAGCTGGGATTACAGCTGCCCGCCACCACACCCGGATAATTTTTTTTTTTTTTTAATTTTTAGTAGAGCCAGGGTCTCAAACTCCTGACCTCGTGATTCACCTGCCTCAGCCTCCCAAAGTGCTGGGATTACAGGCGTGAGCCACCACACCTGGCCAAAATAAATCGTTTTTAAAAAGAAATACGCAAGCCCTATATGAAGAAAAACATAAAATTTTATTAAACAGCATAAAGATCAAACAAATAGATAAATAGAAACACCATTTTCCTGAATGGGAAGACTTATTAAACTCAAAATGTCAGTTCTTCCCAATTTAATGTATAAACTTAATACAATTCCAGTAACAACTGCAGGTAGGACTTGACACCCCTTGTTCTGGGGTACAGGCCAGGCGTGGTGGCAGGTGCCTGTAATCCCAGCTACTTGGAAGGCTGAGGCAGGAGAATCACTAGCACCCGGTACGCGGGGGTTGCAGTGAGCCAAGATCGCGCCATTGCACTCCCGCCCAGGCGACAAGAGCAAGACTTCATCTCAAAAAAAAAGAAAGTCCCCCCCCCAAAAAAAATCCTAATACATATGGAAGCATTTAATCTATAATAACGGTAGCACTTCAGTCAGATGGGTAGAACGGGCTGCTTAACCAATGACGTTAACACAAAGGATCATGGAGCTGGAAAAAAAAAAAAATAAGGATAAATTCCTATCTCATAAGGATAAACTCCTAACACAAACCACAGACAGAATGAAATTCCAGGTGGGTCAAGATCAAAGAAAAATGTTAAGTGTAAAAATTGAAAACGTTTACAGTAAAAAATAACTGAGAAAAATACCAAAGAATCTGAGGATAAGATTCAGTACTCAAAAACCAAAACATTTTAAGGTTCACAGAATTAATTACATAGAATTTGTAAATGTATACATGGCAAAAAGATATCATAAATACAGTGAAACAATAACTAAAGTGACAGATGAGAAAATATTAACAGAGCATATAACTGAAAAAATTAATATTCACAAAAATTCTGTTTCTCCAAATGGATAAGACAAGCAACTCAAAAAATAAAAAGCAAAGAAGGTGAACAAATCAACCACAAAAGGGTGAAATACAGTTGGCCAATAAACACAAGAAAAGATACTCAGTCTCACTAATAGCCAAGAAAGTATAGTAACACTGAGGCCCAGGTTAGGACTAAGGACTTTAAAAGCAATCATAGTGCTAGCAAGAGTATGGGGAAATAGCTATTGTTGATAGGAATAGAAATATGAATTGCTATATCTTTCTGCAGAGAGATCAGGCAGTATAATTTTCTTTTTTTTTTTTTTTTTGAGATAGGGTCTCATTCTGTGACCCACACTGGAGTGCAGTGGCACAATCATGGCTCACTACAGTCTTGACCTCCCAGGTCCAAGTGATCTTCCACCTCAGCCTCCCAAGTAGCTGAGATCAGAGGCACTACCAGGGTCAGTTAATTTTTTTCATTTTTTTTTTTTTTTTTGTAAAGACAGGGGTCTCACTATAGTGCCCAGGCTGGTCTGTAACTCCTGGGCTTAAGCAATCCTCCTGCCTTGGCCTCCTAAAGCGCTAGAATTATAGGTATGGGACACTGTGCTCGGCCAGTATAATTTTTTTTTAATGTGCATAACCCTTTGACCCAGCAATCCCACTTCTAGGAAATCATCCTATAAAAATAAAAGCCCTAACAGCTAGCAAATGAGCAAGAAATGAACAGACAGCTCACCAAAGGGGATATGCAGATGGCCAATACACGCAGGAAAAGACGTTCAACATCATTAGCCATTAGGGAAATGCAAATTCAAACCACAATGAGACACAACTACACACCTATCAGAATGGCTAAAATACAAAGTCATGACAAAACCAAATGCTAGCAAGGATGCAGAGAAACTGGATCACTGCCACACTACTGGTGGGACTGTAAAACAGTACAGCCACTCTAGATAAAACTAACTGTGCAAATACCATACAACCTAGCAATGACACGCTTATGCCAGAGAAATTATTGTTGGCAAGAAAGAAAAAGGTAGACTCGTGCACAACTGGTAGAAACGTTTCAAAAGCCAGAGGCTGTTCTCTTTGACTGAGCAACCCAACTCCTGGAAACCTACACCAGAAATAAAAAATCCTCAGTATAGTTAAAAAAAAAAAAAAGATGCTTAAGGATGTCTATTGCTTCATTGTCCATCACAGTAAAAATCAGAAACAAAGTCAGTATTCCACAGACAACTGTTTGTACATCTGGAACATGCAATGCAATGTAGCCTTTTAAAAATAATTATTAGCCGGACGAGGGCAGTGGCTCACGCCTGTAATCCCAGCACTTTGGGAGGCCGAGGTGGGCGGATCACTTGAGGTCAGGAATTTGAGACCAGCCTGGCCAACATGGTGAAATCCCATCTCTAATAAAAACACAAAAATTAGCCGGGCGTGCTGGCGGGCACCCGTAATCCCAGCTACTTGGGGGGCTGAGGCAGGAGAATCGCTTGAACCCGGGAAGTGAAGGTTGCAGTGAGCCAAGATTGCACCACTGCACTTCAGCCTGGGTGACAGAGTGACATTCTGTCCCCAAAAAGTAAATAAATAAAAAGAATTATTAGAACTGTAACTTGGAGGCCGGGTGCGGTGGTTCATGCCTGTAATCCCAGCACTTTGGGAGGCCAAGGCAGGCGGATCACAAGGTCAGGAGATCATCCTGGCTAACATGGTGAAACCCCGTCTCTACTAAAAATACAAAAAATTAGCCAGGTGTGGTAGTGGGTGCCTGTAGTCCCAGCTACTTGGGAGGTTGAGGCAGGAGAATGGCATGAACCTGGGAGGCGGAGCTTACAGTGAGCCAAGATCGCATCACTGCACTCCAGCCTGGGCAACAGAGCAAGGCTCCGTCTCAAAAACAAAAAGGCCGGGCATGGTGGCTCATGCCTGTAATCCCAGCACTTTGGGAGGCTGAGGCAGGCGGATCACAAGGTCAGGAGATGGAGACCATCCTGGCCAACATAGTGAAACTCCGTCTCTACTAAAATACAAAAATTAGCCGGGCATGGTGGTGGCATGTGCCTGTAATCCCAGCTACTCAGGAGGCTGCGGCAGGAGAATCGCTTGAACCAGGGAGTTGCAATGAGCTGAGATCACGCCACGGCACTCCAGTCTGGTGACAGAGCAAGACACTGTCTCCAAAAGAACTATAACTTGGAAAGGTTTCAACGCAGGAGTACCAAGAGAAAAAATAAAAATGCAGAGCATTATGTATGATTCCATTTTTGTAAAACAATGGCAATAAAGGCTATATATGTGTGTATATATACATGGCTATTTTATTTGTAAATAATTGTGTGAGCATGGAAAAATATAGAACAAATAATTCTTGGTCATTAACATAAGCAACCCAAAGGGAAGGAGAACATACAGGACAGAAAAAAGGGGACCCTCCCCCCTCCCCAAAATAAAACAGTTGATCAAAAAGTAAAAAGAAAAAAATTCATGCTTGGCAACCGTGATAACTCACAGGGCAGCAGTTTTCAAGGTACCATAAGTGTGAAGGTTTGAGGATAGCAGAAAGGTATATACAAAGAATCAAATTAATCTTTGTACAGAGGAACCAGAAAATGGAAAAATAACCTATCTTTAAATGGTAAATCATAATTTCTGATGATTTTCTCTTTTTTTTTTTTTTTTTTTTAGACGGAGTTTCATTCTTGTTGCCCAGCCTGGAGTGTAATGGTGTGATCTCGGCTCACCACAACCTCTGCCTCCCAGGTTCAAGCAATTTTTCTGCCTCAGCCTCCCGAAAAGCTAGGATTACAGGCATGCGCCACCACCCAGCTGATTTGGTATTTTTAGTAGAGACAGGATTTCTCCACGTCGGTCAGGTGGGTCTCGAACTCCCAACCTCAGATGATCTGCACACCTCGGCCTTCCAAAGTGCTCAGATTGCAAGCATGAGCCACCACGCCTGGCTCTGCTAATTTTCAAATGTTACTAATAAAAACAATAATTGTCCTCCCTGGCATAGACAGATCTCCAACTCTAAGTCTAGATGCAAATGCTGCCTGGATGCTCTTGGCAGATGAGGAATGTCAAAATCAGGAACAGGTGCTGGCACTGAGAAGGAATCTGCTGAAGGAGCCGGTAAATCAAAATGGAAAAAGGGAGTGGAGAAAAACAAGAGCCCCTGGATGCAGACATAAATAAATGAGAAACGAGAAATTACATGAAGCCAATTGCCAATGGGATCTCCAAGTCTGGTCAAAGTCCACAGCCTGAGAGAACAAAAAATTCAAATCAAAAGCTTGCTTTAAAAAAATAAGAGGCCGGGCGCGGTGGCTCAAGCCTGTAATCCCAGCACTGTGGGAGGCCGAGACGGGTGGATCACGAGGTCAGGAGATCGAGACCATCCTGGCTAACACGGTGAAACCCTGTCTCTACTAAAAAATACAAAAAACTAGCCGGGCGAGATGGCGGGCGCCTGTAGTCCCAGCTACTCGGAAGGCTGAGGCAGGAGAATGGCGTAAACCCGGGAGGCGGAGCTTGCAGTGAGCCGAGATCGCGCCACTGCACTCCAGTCCGGGCGACAGAGCGAGACTCCGTCTCAAAAAATAAATAAATAAATAAATAAATAATAAATAATAAAAAAATAAGAACTCAGGCACAGTGGCATGCAGCTAGAGTCCCAGCTATTTGGGAGTTTGAGGAGGGAGGATCACTTGAGGCCAGGAGTTCAAAGCCAGCCTGGGCAATATAATGAGATCCGTCTTTAAAAACATTTTCTTAATAAATAAAAATAAAATAAAGGTCAGGCACGGTGGCTCATGCCTCTAATCCTAGCACTTTGGCAGGTCGAAGCAGGTAGACTGCCTGAGCTCAGGAGTTCAAAACCAGCCTGGGCAACACGGTGAAACCCTGTCTCTACTAAAATACAAAACAAAAAAAATTAGCCGGGTATGGCGGCGCGTACCTGTAATCCCAGCTACTCGGGAGGCTGAGACAGGAAAATCACTTGAACCTGGGAGGCAGAGGTTGCAGTGAGCCAAGATCATGCCACTGCACTCCAGGCTAGACAACAGAGCGGGACTCCGTCTCAAAATTAAATACATAAATAATAAATAAAAATAAAAAATTTAAAAACCAATATATATTTATTTTCATTCCTGCTTTCTGGCCAGCAGTGCATGAGACCACCCTTTTCTTCTCTCTCTTGCTAAATATATATATATACACACACACAGCTAATTATATATATAAATATAAATACATATAAATATATAAATATATATAAATATACATATATACATATTCTTTTTTTTTTTCCAGTAGAGACGGGGTTTCACCACATTGACCAGGCTGGTCTCGAACTCCTGGCCTCAAGCAATCTGCCCCCCTCAGCCTCCCAAAGTGCTGGGATTGGAGGCGTTTGAGCCACCATGCCTGGCCACTAACAATAATCTTGACTGTTGTTTTCAGATTTTCTCAGTCTGGTGGGTGAAAAGTAGGCAGCTCACTGTTGCTTTAATTTGCATTTCCTTGACTACTAGTGAATTTCGGTGTCTTTTTTTCCCCTAATATATGTTTGCTGGCTATTTGGCTTTGCCGTTTTGAGCAAAGCTTCCATAGTAGAACCATGGAATTATTTCTCAGCCTCCACATTCGGGTAATCACTGAATCTCATCAAGGCTCAGTCCTGAACCTCAATCCTTCTTTCTCTTCCCCAGTCCCCGCTTCACTCAGCCCTCCAACCCTGGCTCTCCCAGACTCCATCTCACTCCACCCACCTCTACCCACCCCAACCCATGCATCCTGGGCAGAAGCTGTCTCCCTGAAATGCAAATCTGACTGCGTCATTTTCTTTCTTTCTTTTTTACCAATTGGTACCATACCATGCTACGGGTTCACAGTACATCACATGATTTTAGGGGAACACAGATAAGTATTTATATGTGTCAGGAAAAAATATAACCAGACCCAGACCACAGTAGACAGTGCCTTGGAATTCCACTTCAAGTCAACCTCTGGCTCAGATGGAACACAGAAATGGCAAAAATGGTGAAAATGGTACATGATGGCCTAAGTTTAAGAAATAATGCCCTGGCCGGGCACGGTGGCTCAAGCCTGTAATTCCAGCACTTTGGGAGGCCGAGACGGGCGGATCACGAGGTCAGGAGATCGAGACCATCCTGGCTAACATGCTGAAACCCCGTCTCTACTAAAAAATACAAAAAACTAGCCGGGCGAGGTGGCGGGCGCCTATAGTCCCAGCTACTCGGGAGGCTGAGGCAGGAGAATGGCGTAAACCCGGGAGGCGGAGCTTGCAGTGAGCTGAGATCCGGCCACTGCACTCCAGCCTGGGCGACAGAGCGAGACTCCGTCTCAAAAAAAAAAAAAAAAAGAAAAGAAATAATGCCCTGACAGGCACGGTGGCTCACACCTGTAATCTCAGCACTTTGGGAGGCTGAGGCAGGCAGATCACGAGGTCAGGAGTTTCAGACCAGCCTGGCCAACATGCCGAAACCGCATCTCTACAGAAAATACAAAAATTAGCCAGGCATGGTGGCGGGCGCCTCTCCGGAGGCTGAGGCAGGAGAATCGCTTGAACCTGGGAGGTGGAGGTTGCAGTGAGCCAAGATTGCGTCATTGTACTCCAGCCTGGTCAACAAAAGCAAAACTCTGTCTCAAAAATAAAAAAAGAAATAATGCCCTAACTGATGGCATTCAAACACTTCCCTGCTGACTTTCCACCTGTCTCCCAAACCAAACAACACTCATCCATGCACCCCACCATTGTGCCCCACATCCCTGCACCTTCACATCTGCTATTCCCTCTGCCTAAAATTCCTATCCCACCTATCTGACCACTAACAACCCTGGTGTTACCTCTATGACAACTAATATTTATTACAGGTCACCATAATTGTCCACAATTTACATGTCCAACTCCCAGATTCAATTTTGAATTTCTTGAAGACAGCAACCATCTCATCCAATTTGCATCGCCAATGCCAACATAGTGCTCTACAAATAAATACCTGTTGAATTAAGGAATTAATGAGGCAATCCTTTCAGCCTTCAGTTACTAGTAACTGTCAAAAAACACAGGTATGTCTAGTCATTCGAAAAAAAGTGTATTGAGTTTATTACGTTATTACTGGGTGTCCCAAGGAAATATTATTACAGCTAATCCTGACCATAACTCTAGGAAGTATCATTATTATCATCTGATTTTCCAGATGGTGCATGAGAGGCTTAAAGGAGCTAGGTCAGTCCAAAATTATACAGCTGGTAACTGGTGATTTGTGGCTGAAGTAGGCATAAAGGTAAGTATGTCTGACACCAAAGCTCACACCCCATGCTCACCACCTCTCTCCACTGTCAGGTTCATGACAATGATGATGATGGTGCTAACATATTGTTTACTATGGCCTAGGCAGTGCCTTCAACAACTATCAATATAAATAAGACAAATATTAATTAAAATTCAGATATAAAAATAGGCTCAGGGCCAGGCATAGTGACTCACACCTGTAATCCCAACACTTTGGGAGGCCAAGAAGGGTGGATCACCTGAGATCAGGAGTTTGAGAGCAGCCTGGCCAACATGGTTAAACCCCGTCTGTACTAAAAATACAAAAATTAGCTGGGTGTGGTGACACAACCCTAAAATCCCAGCTACTCGGAGGCTGAGGCACAAGAATCGCTGGAACCCAGGAGGGGGAGGTTGCAGTGAGCTGAGATCACACCACTGCACTCCACCTGCGTGACAGAGTGAGACCCCGTCTCAAAGAAAAAAAAAAAATTCAGATATAAAAATGGGCTAAATCCTGTTAAACGTCCTAGAGGTTCCCCATTGCTAGAAATAATCTTTTTTCCAAAAAACCCCAAGCACTTCATTTAATCAAGCAGTAAAATAAATGAGTATGCAATATGGACTGCCTAGTACAGAATCTCAAAGTGGAAATAAAGTACTTGGGGTAAGGGAGGAGGAGAATCCAATTAATGAACCCCAGGATTTTTGGCCAGGATGACAAGAATCGTAACATCCAGTCAACACCTCAAACTAGTTAGAGGCTGCTAAGAAACTTGTGACGCAGGGAACATAAAAATCACACGACAAACATTCAGAGACATTTAAAAGAGAAAAAAATACCTGAAAAAACCATTCCGTTTCGTAAGTCCTCTGGGGGATACACGTGACAGTTTTCAATTGCATTAAGAATAACATCAGGAACAACAAAGGGCAGCTGGTTTTGGTTTTTAGCTTCCTGAAAAGTCCAAAACTGATTCTAATTCCTCAGCAGGTTAAAAAAAAAAAAAAAAATCACCAAAACAAATCATTCTTTTTTGCATGCTTTGAACAGAGAAGAAATGCTCTCCTATGATTTCTTCTGACAGTCACCTGAAAGTTCACAAAAAAGAGCAATTTCTTCTTTTTTTTTTTTTTTTTGAGACAGGGTCTCACTCACATCAACCAGGCTAGAGTGCAGTGGCGGGTTGACGGCTCACTGCAGCCTCGACCTCCTAGGCTCAAGTGATTCTCCCACTTCAGCCTCCTGAGTAGCTGAGACCACAGGCCTGCACCACCACACCCAGCTAGCTAATTTTTTTTTTTTTCTGTAGACAGGGGGTTTCACCATGTTGCCCAGGCTGGTCTCAAACTCTTGGGCTCAAGTGATCCTCCCACCTTGGCCTCCCATAGTGCTGAGATTACAGGTGCAGGCCACTGCACCTGGCCAAAATTAACCATTTCTTTTTTTTTTTTTTTTGAGACGGAGTCTCATTCTGTCGCCCAGGCTGGAGCGCAGTGGTGTGATCTCGGCTTACTGCAAGCTCCGCCTCCTGGGTTCGTGCCATTCTCCTGCCTCAGCCTCCCGAGCAGCTGGGACTACCGGCGCCCCCTACCACACCAGGCCAATTTTTTTTTGTATTTTTAGTAGAGACGGGGTTTCACCGTGTTAGCCAGGATGGTCTCGATCTCCTGACCTCGTGATCCACCCGCCTCGGCCTCCCACAGTGCTGGGATTAAAGGCATGAGCCACCGCGCCCGGCCACCAAAATTAACCATTTCTAAATGCAGATGAATACCTGAAGTCACCTCACTGCCACCCATATGGCAAAGAGATCCAGTGTGTGAGTGTGTGGTAAATGTCTACCAAGTGTCAAAACACCTTACATATCCTTATAATGAAAATCACAACAGCTAATAATTACTGGAAACTTACTACCTGCCAGGCAGTGTTCTAAGGGCTGTACATGAACTGACTCATAACAACCCTCTGAAGTGAATACCGTTATACTACCCATTTCAGAGTTACGGAAACTGAGGTGCAAGAAAGAAACTTGCCCAAAATCGCAACACAATTCAGAACCGGCAAACCCAGGATTCGAATGCCAAGCTCCAAAGCCCATGCTGATTCCACTGCCTCCGTTATCGTTCCCAGAATTTAAAGGGAAAACTTCCAGATTACGTCCTCTGATTCCACATGGGACAAAGACACCTTGGCGGAACAATCACGTGTCTAGTCTTTGAGGTAACTTCTAGGGCCTACAAAGCTCCTGGGCCATTATTTCTAGAAGGCAAAATATTCCAAAGATATCTTAAAGCTGCTTCATAGGCCAGTCTGACTGAAAGAAAGTGGAATAATTTCAATGAACCACAAGAATGAGTCTTTGTTCCTAGGTTAAAAAAAGAGCTAGAAAACATCGCCAACAGAAAGTAAAGAGGAGAAGCACGCATTTCAGAGTCAGTGGCTGCCACCACTTCCTCCCGGGGAAGCTTCTCAGGACTCCATCTGAAGGAAAAAACAAGTCTCGCCTGCATTTCCCCTAATGTCAATACTGTTTTATGTTCCATGTGAAGACGGCTGCATCTCACGCTGTCCGTCTCTCACAAACATATATATATACACACACACACATATATAACATATATATACACATATATACATATATATATTTCACATACATACAGAAACATGCTCACACACATCCACCTTGGATTTTGTATTTTGGCAAAACAATACGGTGCACCATTTAGGCTCCCAAATCCAGCAACGGTCTGCTCTGTCCTGCTAGCACTGTCTCTACTCGAAACACGATTCGTCCACCAACACCTTGACAGCCTTTTTTCGATGTAAGGATATGTGCTATTATTTACTTATTTGTCTTGAATTTGACTCACTTTGTTCAGTTACATACACAGGTTTAAAAATTATTTTAAAATTTTTTTTTTTTTTTTTTTTTTTGAGACGGAGTCTCGCTCTGTCGCCCAGGCTGGAGCGCAGTGGCCGGATCTCAGCTCACTGCAAGCTCCGCCTCCCGAGTTTACGCCATTCTCCTGCCTCAGCCTCCCGAGTAGCTGGGACTACAGGCGCCCGCCACCTCGCCCGGCTAGTTTTTTGTATTTTTTTTTTTTTAGTAGAGACAGGGTTTCACTGTGTTAGCCAGGATGGTCTCGATCTCCTGACCTCGTGATCCGCCCGTCTCGGCCTCCCAAAGTGCTGGGATTACAGGCTTGAGCCACCGTGCCCGGCCTATTTTAAAATTTTAAAAATGGAAAGCTGCATGCATCACAGTTGTAAATGGAAAACTAGCATCATATGACATAAAAACAGTAGCCTTAAAAGTAAATGAAAAAAAGTGGAAAAAAAAAGTAAAAAAAAAAAAAAAAAGGTAAACGTAGCCTGGGCACGGTGGCTCACGCCTGTAATCCCACCACTTTGGGAGGCTGAGGCAGGTACATCACTTGAGGTCGGGAGTTTAAGACCAGCCTGACCTTGGCCGGGCGCGGTGGCTCAAGCCTGTAATCCCAGCACTTTGGGAGGCCGAGGTGGGTGGATCACGAGGTCAGGAGATCAAGATTATCCTGGCTAACACGATGAAACCCCATCTCCACTAAAAATACAAAAAAATTAGCTGGGCATGGTAGTGGGCATCTGCAGTCCCAGCTATTCGGGAGGCTGAGGCAGGAGCATGGCGTGAACCCAGGAGGCAGAGCTTGCAGTGAGCCGAGATCACGCCACTGCACTCCAGTCTGGGTGACAGAGAGAGACTCCATCTCAAAAAAAAAAAGAAGAAAAAGTAGTTAAGGCCGGGCGCGGTGGCTCAAGCCTGTAATCCCAGCACTTTGGGAGGCCGAGACGGGCGGATCACGAGGTCAGGAGATCGAGACCATCCTGGTGAACACTGTGAAACCCCGTCTCTACTAAAAAATACAAAAAACTAGCCGGGCAAGGTGGCGGGCGTCTGTAGTCCCAGCTACTCGGGAGGCTGAGGCAGGAGAATGGCGTGAACCCGGGAGTCGGAGCTTGCAGTGAGCTGAGATCCGGCCACTGCCCTCCAGCCTGGACCACAGAGCGAGACTCCGTCTCAAAAAAAAAAAAAAAAAAAGAAAAAGTAGTTAAAAGCTTTAAAAACGGCCGGGCGCGGTGGCTCAAGCCTGTAATCCCAGCACTTTGGGAGGCCGAGACGGGCGGATCACGAGGTCAGGAGATCGAGACCATCCTGGTGAACACTGTGAAACCCCGTCTCTACTAAAAAATACAAAAAACTAGCCGGGCGAGGTGGCGGGCGTCTGTAGTCCCAGCTACTCGGGAGGCTGAGGCAGGAGAATGGCGTGAACCCGGGAGTCGGAGCTTGCAGTGAGCTGAGATCCGGCCACTGCACTCCAGCCCCGGCGACAGAGCGAGACTCCGTCTCAAAAAAAAAAAAAAAAAAAAAAAAAGCTTTAAAAACAAAAGGAGAAAAAGGATACACTGCTGGATCAGAGAGCAGGGGAAAGCATGTGAGGCCTCCAGGCTGTGTTAAGGATGTGGGTCTTTCTCCCAAGAGCAAAGAGAAGGCAGCTGGGAGGTTTCAAGGGAGCATGAGGTGAGGGAATCTGCATTCTGCATTTGATGTGGTAGAAGCAGGACAAGAACGAATGGGGAGAGCCCAGAGCTGCAGCAGCCATCCTGTGAGATGCTGGTGATGGGGACTGCAGGCCAGCAGAGGAGCTGGAGGGAAGTAAGTGGATTTGACCCCAACTCCAGGGCCGGGTCAGCTACCAGGGGTGAGGAAGGGAGGCAACTCATCTATCTTGTCAGTCCTCCTAAGTTATTTTTAAATGTTTGCTGACTTTCCCTCTTGAGATTCAACTTTCTTCTTTTTTTTAATTATTTTTTTGAGACGGAGTCTCACTCTCTCACCTAGGCTGGATTGCAATGGTGCAATCTCGGCTCACTGCAACCTCTGCCCTCTGGGTTCAAGCGATTCTCCTGTCTCAGCCTCCCAAGTAGCTGGGATTACAGGCGGGCACCACCATGCCCGGCTAATTTTTTTATTTTTAGTAGAGACGGGGTTTTGCCATGTTGGCCAGGCTGGTCTTGAACTCCTGACTTCAAGGGATTCGCCTGCCTCAGCCTCCCAAAAGGCTGGAATTATAGGCGTGAGCCACCACGTCCAGCCGAGATTCAACTTTCTCACAGAATAGGGACAATGATGTGGCCTTTCCAACATGAAGGTGGTGCCACCTTTACCCAGGTACATATTTCCAAGGTAAGACCAGGTCTCTGATATTAAGAAGGAATCCCCCTGGGGTAGAGGAGAATAATTTTTTTTTTAAACCCAGCCTCAAAAACAATTTAGTCACTAAATAGCACATAAGAGAGAAAGAACAAATCATGGAACTCTAGCCCTTCCAAAATGTCTAACCTAGGCTATGGCATTTTGCCTCTCTGAATCAGTTTTCTCATCAGTGAAAAAGGGATAACCCAGGCACAGTGTGGCTCATACCTGTAATCCCAACATTTTGGGAGGCCAAGGTGGGAGGATCACTTGAGTCCACGAGTTCGAGACCAGCCTGGGCAACATAGTGAGACCCCCCCCCCCATCTCTACAAAAAATACAAAAATTAGCCAAGTATGGTGGCTTGTATCTGTAGTCCCAGCTACTCAGGAGGCTGAGGTGGGAAGATCTTGAGCCTGGGAGGTTGAGGCTGCTATGAACCATGATCACACTACTGCACTCCAGGGTGAGTAACAGAGGAACACCCTGCCTCAAAAAAAAAAAAAAAGAAAAAAAGAAAGGATAATACTTCTGCTCCTTCTGAGGACTGAGAATCAACATAAATAAAATGTAGCAAAGGCAGTCACAAACTATAACTATTATTATTACTTTTTTTTGAGAGACAGAGTATCACTCTTGTTGCCCAGACTGGAGCAATCGCGGCTCACCGAAACCTCCACCTCCCAGGTTGAAGCATTTCTCCTGCCTCAGCCTCCCTGCCTAGCTGGGATTACAGGCATGTGCCACCACGCCTGGCTAATTTTGTATTTTAAGTAGAGACAGGGTTTCTCCACGTTGGTCAGGCTGGTCTCGAACTCCTGACCTCAGGTGATCCTCCCGCCTTGGCCTTCCAAAGTGCTGAGATTACAGGCATGAGCCACCATGCCTGGCTATTATTATTAGTAGTATTTTTAGAGACAGGGTCTCTGTCTATTGCCCAGGCTGGAATGCAATGGCACGATCATAGCTCACCACAGCCTTGAACTCCTGGCCTCAAGCAATCCTCCTACCTCAGCCTCCCAAAGCAATGAGATTACAGACATGAGCCACAGTGCCTGGCCTATTATTAGTAATAGCAAGCAGCATACTCCTTTTAGCCATAAACGACAGTTATCACAGAAGGAATTAACTTTTTCAATTCTACTACAAAACATAACATTTTCTGTAACAAAGGTTATGGTAGCAAATTCTATTATATAGGTTCAGTATTCTTTATCCAAAATGCTCAGGATCAGAAATGTTTCGGATTTCAGGTTTTTCCACACTGTGGAATATTTGCATTATATACTTACCAGTTAGGTGAGCCTAATCCAAAAATCCAAAATCCAACTGGCTTCATTAGCATTTCCTTTGAGCATCATGTTGGTATTCCAAAAGTTTTGGATTTTGGGGCATTTTGAATTGTGGGTTTTTGGATGAGGGATACTCCACCTGTGTAAGAACACGTTAACCTAACGTTCAGAGCACGGTTGCCTCTCTCAGGAAGCGGACAGCACGGTAATGAAGAAAAGTGGTCAAGAAGTCATGGCTACTTAGACACACACACACCACACACACCCATACTCACACATAAACACAGACAAACCAACCCGACCAGGCAAGAGGAGTCTTTCCTAATTACCTCTGCATCCCAGGCCTGGAACAGTGATTGCACTGGAAGCTTTGGTGTCCAGCAGAATCACCTGGGGATCCTGTTGAAATGCAAATTCTCAGCAAGCTCCTCGGCTTCAGTCATTCACACACACACTCATGCGCATATACACATCCTGCTCCAATACAACTAGGACAGGACTTAGACACTGCATCATTAATCAATAAGCCTCCCAGGTGATTCTGATGCAAGCGGACCTTGGATCCCTGGCCAAGGCCAGGCCCCACAGTAGACCCTCAGGAAGGACTCAATTGATCAATGAGTCTAATGATCTAATGCCACGCACATACACTGAGAATCTAATGTACGACAGGCACATAGTGCTTGTGTAAAACACTGAGAAGTAAAATTTTAACAAATAAATGGAGAAACACCCTTTCGGCCTTCCAATCTCACAAGCTTCGTGGTGGCACAGATATCTGAACACCTGACTAGAGTACAATGTAATACACACAACTCATCCGGCTAACAAATCTTTACTGAATGCTTCTAGGCACTAGAGAAATATCTGTAAACAAGACAGCAAAACATACCTGCCTGCACAGAGCTGACATTATAGTGACAGGATAATAGGCAAAATTAAAAAGTCGAATGTATATATAGTCAGTTGGATGGTGATACGTGCAATGTAGAAAACATAAGCAGAGAAGGCACGGATAATAGGGTGCATCATTTTAAATCTGTGCCAGTTTCGAATCATCCACATGGCTCTATTCCAGGAAGGTCTACATGCTTTGCTCATGGCTGTCAAAAGTTTATAGTAGGAAAGGACAGAAAAAGGAACGATGGACACGGGAGGGTGGGCTACGGTGAGAGGGTGGGGGACATGAACAGTTTCCAGGATGAGATGAACGTTGAGCAAGCAAGTTCCCTTCCCTTTCCTTCCCATGCAGGAATGTCCCTCCTGCCACCCTGCAGGGGCTGCAGAGCACAAACTAGCTCTGACTGAGCTCACAACGCATTTGCAGCAAGGACTGGATGCTTGGGTGTCTCCTACCTTTGTCAAGCCCTACGGGTCTCCTTCCAGCCAATGTTATCAGCTTATGCCATGATGTCAGCCTTTCCTGGGTCATGAATGTCAATGGCCATTTTTAGGAATTTTTTTTTTTTTTTTTTTTTTGAGATGGAGTCTTGCTTTGTCACCCAGGCTAGAGTACAGTGGCACAATCTCGGCTCACTGCAACCTCTGCCTCCTGGGTTTAGACAATTCTCCTGCCTCAGCCTCCCGAGTAGCTGGGATTACAGGCACCCGCCACCAAGCCTGGCTAATTTTTGGTATTTTTAGCCGCACAAATCAAGCCTCAAGGGGTTGCACCATCTTGGCCAGGCTGGTCTCGAACTCCTGACCTCGTGATCCCCCTGCCTCGACCTCCCAAAGTGCTGGGATTACAGGCATGAGCCACTGCACCCAGCCAAATTTTATTTTTTGAGACACAGTCTCACCCTGTGTCACTCTGTCACCCAGGCTGGAGTGTAGTGGCGCGCTCTCAGCTCACTGCAACCTCCACCTCCTAAATCCTTCATTTTCCCCAAAATTAGCCTGAGTTCAAGCCATTGTCCTGCCTCAGCCTCCCAAGTCTCTGGGACTACAGGCGTGCACCACCACACCCAGCTAATTTTTGTATTTTTAGTAGAGACGGGGTTTCACCATGTTGGCCAGCCTGGTCTCGAACTCCTGACATCAAGTGATCCACCTGACTCGGCCTCGCAAAATGCTGGGATTATAGGCATGAGCCACCGTACTGGCCCATTTTTAGGAATCATTTTTTATCATAAAAGGAACACATGATCACAATAAAAAACGTGAAAAATACCAGAAAGCAATATTCCCAGTATTCTTACCCCTACTGCTACCTTAGGCCACTTTTCAGTGTGTTCTGGCCAGAGTGGCTATCTAACATAGCTAGCACCACTCCATATATATAGAATTTCGGATCCTGCTCTTTTTACAACATATGCCTTTTTACTATATATGCAATTTTTAAATCACTACCCATGCATTTTTCTGTTGAAAACAAATTCCATATAAACATTACTCTTAAGGGCTATATAACATTCCACCCCATTAACGCACTATATTTTATTAACCATTTCCCAATTACTGGGTATTTAGGCATCCAAGTTCTCATAATTATTAATTACCCTGAAAATAATTTTATATGGAAAGGTATCTTAATTCCCTCCAAATAGATTTCTAGAAAGAGAATTATGGAAAATGTGGAGTGTTGGAGATGAGCAGTCACCGCACAGAGAGTCCACGGTTGACTGAAATTTCAGCGCTGCACCTCTCGGCTGCAGAGGCAGAGCACAGAAGCCGGCCACCTTCCGCCGCCTTTTCAAGCTCGATGGTCAATGGTTTTAGGATCGACATATTTACCTGCTGTCGGAATCCGAGGCGATCTCCTTTCTCCCTCCAAAGCGGATCTGGCACTGCACAGAAAAAGAAGCTGCTGAGATCAGCCACTGGGATGTGACACTCAAAACGTCACACAACAGCCCACGTAGGGCTTAAGGGTCAGGGAGGGGACACGGGACCAGAAGCTCTGCACGTCAAGTGAGGACGTCCCTGTCCCCTGAGTATCAGCACAAGACTTAAGAAGGTGCACACCCCAGCGTTGAAGCTGCCACTTAAAGGAAACCCTTATCTCCCACTTGGACAAAAGCAAGCCTTGTGGGAAAACATTGCTAACAGAAAAACAAAAGCACACGGCCATCCGTGCATTATCCAGGAAGCTACTCCTGCCTGTCTGCAGCTGACTGTCTACCACACAGAGCTCTTCGCGGGAGATAATGACAACTTCCACAAACC
Organism: Trachypithecus francoisi; assembly: GCF_009764315.1. NCBI lineage: Eukaryota > Metazoa > Chordata > Mammalia > Primates > Cercopithecidae > Trachypithecus > Trachypithecus francoisi. Next base: position 102,956,073 of record NW_022681460.1, read on the forward strand.
TGTGCTGAATGGGTCCCTTTGGACGAGCCCCAGAGTTGTCGTGACTGGCTATGACGTTACAGCAGCACAAATCAAGCCTCATACGAGTCATCTGGTTGTGTGGAATGACAATTTACTGAGGGTGGGTAAAAATGAAAGCAGGCTACTTCTTTTCTTTTTTTTTTATTTTTTTATTTATTTTTTATTTTTTGAGATGGAGTTTCACTCTTGTTGCCCAGGCTGTAGTGTAATGGATCGATCTCAGCTCACCGCAACCTCTCCCTCCTGGGTTCAAGCGATTCTCCTGCCTCAGACTCCCAAGTAGCTGGGATACAGGCATGTGCCACTATGCCCGGCTAAATTTTGTATTTTTAGTAGAGATGGGTTTCTCCATGTTGGTCAGGCTGGTCTTGAAATCCTGACCTGAGGTGATCGCCCACCTTGGCCTCCCAAAGTGCTGGGATTACAGGCACGAGCCACAGCACCCGGCCCTGCAGGCTACTTTTTGAATTGGTAAAATTAAAATATAGATAACATAAACTTTGCCATTTTAACCATCTTTAGGTGTAAATTTCAATTCACGATGTTGAGCAACCATCACCATTATCCACTATTCTAATTTTCTTAAAAAAAAAAAAAAAATGGGGTCTCACTCTGTTACCAGGCTGAAGGGTAGCAGTGCCATCATAGCTCATGGTAACCTTGAATACCTGGGCTCAAGCAATTCTCCCACCTCAGCCTCCCAAGTAGCTGAGATTACAAGCATGTGCCACCAGGTCCAACTCATACTTTTTATTTTTTGTAGAGACAGGGTTCTCACTATGCTGCCCAGGCTGCCCTCATACTCCTGGCCTCAAGATATCCTCCTGCCCCAACCTCCCAAAGCACTGGGATTACAGGCGTAAGCCACCATGCCTGGCCTACTACTGTCTTTTTCTTTTAAAGGTATAGAATCTCTGCTATGGGTAGCAGGCTTGCAGGGTTCCTAAACTTATTATCAGTACTACTACATTGTGTGTGTGTGTGTGTGTGTGTGTGTATCTGTGCGTGTGTATGTGTATATGTATGTGTATATATATATATATAATTTTAAATGATATATTTGTCAAAACACATGAAACTGTACACTTAAAATGCTATATTTTATTATAAATAAATTAAACATCAATAAAATTTATTTTTGAAAGTCATGCAAAAAAGTCATATGCAACACTTTAACCCTCAAAGTAACAATAATAATAATAATAATAACAACAGCAGGCTAGGCGCAGTGGCTCACGTCTGTAATCCCAGCAGTTAGGGAGGCCAAGGTGGGGTGATCACCCGAGATCAGGAGTTCAAGATCAGCCTGGCCAACATGGTGAAATCCCACCTCTAATAAAAAATACAAAAATTAACCAGGTGTGGTAGCACGCACCTGTAGTCCCAGCTACTCAGGAGTTTGAGGCAGGAGAATCACGTGAGCCCAGGAGACAGAAGTTGCAGTGAGCTGAGATTGCGCCACTGCACTCCAGCCCGGGCGACAGAGCTAGACTCCATCCAAAAAAAAAAAAAAAAAAAAGCAGCAGAAGCTCTGGGCATAAGGTCCACTTTATTCCTCTCTAACTGCTACCTTTAAAGTGGTTCATCTTGCCTCCTCATCTTATTATATTTTCCATTTCTGCAGCAAAGAAAGAACAAGCTAATAACATGGGCTCCAGATGTTGCCATGTTAACAGAGGACCAGGCTCTGTCCAGGCCCTTTACCTACTTTAACAAGCCAATTCCCTCAGAAGCCATACACAGATTAAGTGACCCAGTTACAGAAAAGCAGAGAGATGCTCAGGGAGGGTGCGTGAGCTGTCCCTGTACACGCAGAGCTGAAGAAGTAAAGCTGGCCTTTAATTCCAGCTACGTCGGAGCAGAAAGCCTATGTCCCTCCTACCACACAATGCCTCAAGGCTTACATAGATACTGCATTCTCTGGCTCACTTCAATACTCAACATACACCCCAGCCACATGTGGTGGCATGCACCTGTAGTCCCAGCCACTCAGGAGGCCAAGGTGGGAGGAATGCTTGAGCCCAGGAGTTTGAGGTTACAATGAACTATGATGGTACCACTGTGCTCCAGCCTAGGCAACAGCAAGACCTTATCTCTAAAAAATAAAAAAAAAAATTTAACACACACCCCTATTACAGTACTTACCTCCCTATAGTGTAATTACACACATAATTATAACTGTCAACTGCCCCTTCCAAAAAGTGAGCTCCTAGAATTCCCAGATTTGGATCCTAGCTCTGCCACTTACTAACTATGACGCCTTGAGCAAGTTATTGGATCCCTCTGAGTTTCAGTCTCTTCAGCTGTAAAATGAAACCAACTGCAGGAACTATAATCTCACAGTGTTGTTGGAAGGATTAAATATAAAGTGCTTAGCATAGAGCCTGGCACACAGTGGAGGTGTGATCAGTGACAGCTAACAGTAGCATGCATCTGGTACTTGCAGCAAGCAGATTCCAGTCTCACATCCAAGCTTGTTTCCAAGCCCAGCCAGAGTCAAGCATCAGAAACAGCATCAGAAACAGCATCACATCAATCACAGCAAAGCCATCTGGAGTGTCCACACAGCTGGGGGCAGCAGCAGAGGACCCCAGGCGTGGCCTCCTTCCTCCTTGTCCTAGCCTTCTTGTGCTCAGGGGTCCTAACTCCAAACCACCACCTCTGCACCCCTCAGAGCTGCCCTCAAACACAACTGCTTGGAAAAGAGACAATGAGACTTTGAAACCCACATCAATGCTGTTTTTTTTGTTTTTTTTTTTTGAGACAAAGTCTCACTCTGTTGCCCAGGCTGGAGTGCAGTGGGGCAGTCTCGGCTCACTGCAACCTCGACCTCCCAGGTTCAAGCAATTCTCCTGCCTCAGCCTCCCAAGTAGCTGGGATTACAGGTGCCTGCCACCACGTCCAGCTAATTTTTGTATTTTTAGTAGAGACAGCGTTTCACCATGTTGGCCAGGTTAGTTTGGAACTCCTGACCTCAAGTGATGCGGTCACCTTGACCTCCCAAAGTGCTGGGATTACAGGCATGAGCCACCGCACCCAGCTCAGTGCCTTTCTTGAAGGGACATCACTGAAGGATGAGGGTCCTCTAGAGGGCTTTCAAAATTCAAGACACAGGACTTCCTCCAACCCAACTCTGACCGTGTTTACTGCTCTATCATTTCCTGGGGAAAATGATTAGATCGCTTCACTGTTCCCAGGTATAAAGTGGGAGTTAGTCTGTGTATGTTATAGGGAAGAAATGGCCTACATTAATTATCTGACACTATTACTCGACCAAAAAGGCAAATGTGTGCTTTCTGCTTACCTGTTTCACTGCATCCAGCAGTCGCTCCAGCAGAAATTGTCTTTTGTCATTGTTCTGTGATCCTAAAATGCAATGAGGCTTAATTAGTTCTCATTGACACTCGGACACAGCTGTCCCCAACTAGACCAGTCCTTTACTACTGATCTTTAACAAAATCAATAGCACGACTAGGTACCAATAATCTGTATCATTACAATGAAGTTTGGCTATTGCCTGTTACTGCATCAAAGGAAAACAGGTAAACTAATTTTCCCCAAATCTGAACAACATGTCTACAATGGTCTAAAGGTTTCTCAACCCTTGGCACTACTGACATTGTAGGATGTTCAGCAGCATCCCTGGCCTCTACATACTACGTGGCATTAGCACACACAAACCCCTGAGTTATACCAAAATGTCTCCATGTAATGCCAATGTCCCCTGGGAATCATAACTGCCCCCAGTTGTCAACCAGCAGCCTGAAATAAAATATAAGTTTCCCAGTACAGCGGGAACTGCTCACTGGCTGTTCTCACTATCATCTCCAACATCCTTCTCCCATGCCACCTTCAGCAATCTAAGCTGTAAAACCTGATTACTCCTCTTCTCAGCAGCTGAGGTTGAACTTAGGCGGTCTGGCCAATGAGAAGACAGCAGAAGTGCACTGGGAAAGTTCTGGGAAAGTCATTCCTTTCTGATAGAAAGAAGAGCTATGAAGGGCATCATTCTGTCCTCCATCCTTCATGCCTCAATCATAGACATGTTGGGCGGAGCCCGAGTAGCATTTTCCCACCATGAAGTCATGAGCCTGAGAGAAAGACCTAGAGAATCACAAAGACACCAGCCCTGATATCACTGAGTTGGTAAGCCAAGACTAGAAACAAGCTAACTCTCACAAAATAAATAATCCTATTTGTCCACACCACGACACACTGGGCTGTTACTTGCAGCCAAAAGCATTCCCAACTGACACACATGACATACACTGAACTTCCATTTCAGAAGGTCTGGGGAAAGGGCACTTGAAAACACCAGGCGGACAGCTGTCAGGGCCACGCCTGATCTCCACAAGAGGCCCAGTGACTCCAAGCAAGATACAAAGCCATGGACTATGATGCAGCAGTCACAGAGCACACTGACTTCAAAGGATACTGGAATACAGGTTATAAGGGCAGATGCTCCACACTGCAGGCGTTGAATTGCCATCAGGCTGCTTCTGTCTTGGGCAACTCTACGTGGGCTGCACCGGGAAGTAGGAGCAGGCCATTATCTCAGAGATGGTCAGTGATTCCTCCAGGTCAAGCCAGGGCCAGCTGGTTGATAACAACCACCACCACATGCTGGGCGCATCCTACATGCCAGGAACCAAGTTGAGCACTATGCATGCAATATCTCCCTTCATCTTCACATCCACCCTACAAGCCAGGATCCCAAACACAGATGGGAAAGCTGAAGCTGGGAGAAGTCAATTGACTGTGTGTTAATCCACCCAGGATTTATTTAACTTCTAGTGTGTGTGAGGCAATGTTTTAAGAGCTGAGGACACAGGAGTTAAATGGTGTAAAAGAGTCATCTTCTCATGGAGCTAAAAATCCTACTAGAAGGCCAGGCACAGTGGCTCACGCCTGTAATCCCAACACTTTGGGAGGTTGAGGCAGGCAGACTGCTTGAGATCAGGAGTTTGAGACCAGGTTGGGCAACATGACGAAGCCCTGTATCTACCAAAAAACAGAAAAAATTTAGCAGGGCATGGTGGCACACAGCTGTGGTCTCAGCTGTTCGTGAGGCAGAGGTGGAAGGATCACTTGAACCCGGGAGGCAGAGATTGCAGTGAGCTGAGATCGTGCCACTACACTCTGGCCTGGGTGACAGAGTGAGATCCTATCTCAAAAATAAAAACAAAAAATAGTATAAAATAAACTAATCAATGAAAAAGTGTTAAGAGTCATACTAGGAAGAAAAAACAAAGACAGTGATGGGATAGGGAGGAAGCAAGAAGGCTGCTTTAGCCAAGGCAGCCACTGAGGGCCTCTCTGCACAGGTGACATGTGAGCTGAGCCCTCTATAAAGAGAAGGAGCAGCTATGGAAAGATAGGGCAGGCCAGTGTTCCAGACGGAGCAAGCAGCAAGGGGAGAGGCTCGGAGGTAGGACAAGCTTGGCTCTGGTCTTCCAGGACTAGAAGGAAGTTTGCTGTGGTTTGAGCAAAAAGCAAAAAAAAACGGAAGGAAAGATCAAACAGGCAGGCAGAGACCAGTCACACAGGATCGTGTGGGCCATGATAATGGGGTTAGACTCTTTTGAAATTTTAATACTAATTGGTGGAACAGTAATCCTGACTCAAGACCTCTAAAGCCTGTGTTAGGACCACGATACCAAGGACCCCGCCTTACCTCCAGGCCTAGTGATGAAACCAGTCAGCAGACACACAGTAAAACAACTGACTCTTCAAAAAAATACCATTAGTGTTTTTTTCTGGAAGAGGTTTCGATCAAGAATAGCCTGGACACCATTCCCACCAGCCATGAGGCATCTCAAGGCATTGCTCAGGATGGCTATAGACCCATCTGGCCAAGGTCCTCCGACACCTCTTGACACCTGTCTCTATCAATCAAATGCTCTTTGTTTCAGAATCCAGGGTTTGGATTCTGGTCTTCCCTCCCTAACACCAGAATAGAAAAGTCAGGCTTGCTTTCTTCCTTTTTCCAAGTATGAGACCCGACAGCTCTACCTGCCTTTCAGCAATGCCAACTGGAAACTTGACAGGGTTCCCTGCACTGGAAATGCCTTTGCTATTTTTTTCTCATCATAAAAGCAATTTATGTAGAGAAAAAAATAGAATAACAAATCGGGAAAAAATGTACAAAGAAAACAAAAATCTCTTTCATCTCCCTACTGATAATTTTGTAATGCAGTTCTTCTCAAACTTTGATGTCCACACAGATCTCCTGGAGATCTTGCTAAAAAGCAGCCATTTGTTTGCTGGCGTTTTTTCTGAGACAGGAACTCTTATCACCCAGGCTGGTGTACGTGGCACAATCACAGCTCTCTGCAGTCTCAACCTCCTGGGCTCAATCGACTCTCCTGCCTCAGCCTTCCGAGTAGCTGGGACTACAGGCATAGGGCATCACTCACAGATAATTTATTTATTTTTATTTTTTATAGAGACGGAGTCTCACAAGGTTGCCCAAGCTGCTCTTGAACTCCTGGGCTCAAGCGATCCTCCTGCCTCCCAAAGAGCTGGGATAATAGGCGTGAGCCCAGCCCAAAAGGCAGATTCTGATTCAGGAGATTGCGAATGGGGCCTAATTCTGTGTTTCTCTTTTTTTTTTTTTTTTCTGAGACAGAGTCTTGCTCCGTTGCCCAGGCTAGAGTTCAGTGGCACAATCTGGGCTCACTGCAACCTCCACCTCCCAGGTTCAAGCAATTCTCCTGCCTCAGCCTCCCGAATAGCTGGGATTACAGGCACGCACCACCACGCCAAGCTAATTTTTGTATTTTTAGTAGAGACAGGGTTTCCCAATGTTGGCCAGGCTGGTCTTGAACTCCTGACCTCGTAATCCACCCACCTCGGCCTCCCAAAGTGCTGGGATGACAGGTATGAGCCACCGCGCCCGGCCAACTCTGTGTTTCTCATAAGCTCCCAGGTGAGCTAATACTGCTGACTCCCTTCACACTTGAATAACAAAGATTTAGCACCTACTCTTCCTGAAATGCACAATGATCCTCGATGTCTTTTTTTTTTTTTTTTTTATAGAGTATTTTGCCCTACTGCTTTTTCTGGATGAGATGTCAGCAGCCTCCTCTGCCTTACTCTGCAAAGCCTCTTTTCATGATGGGATGAGGGGAAGAAAAGAAAAACCTGTTCTTTATAAAAAAAACTAACCGAGGTTGTGCAGGTCTCAACCTAGAGGCTCACACTTCCTGGCTGTGATCTCTCTCTGCAGGCAAGAAGCTCTCAAGTGAGATAATCTTGACCTCAGAAGGAGAAGCTGTGGCCAACTTAGCCCTGAATGAGCTTAAGAGAAAGGGGTCGGCCGGGAGCAATGGCTCAAATCTATAATCCCAGCAACTTTGGGAGGCCAAGGCGGACGGATCACATGAGGTCAGGAGTTCAAGACCAGCCTCAGGAACATGGCAATAATGCCATCTCTACTAAAAAATACAAAAATTAGCCAGGCGTGGTGGCGAGTGCCTATAGTCCCAGCTACTCAGAAGGCTGAGGCAGGAGAATCACCTGAACCTGGGAGATGGAGGTTGCAGTGAGCCAAGATTGCGCCAATGCACTCCAGCCTGGGCAACAGAGTGCGAGTGTCTCAAAAATAAATAAATAAATAAATAATGAGAGAGACAGAGACAGAGAAGGGGGTTTACTAGGCTGCAGGGAGCACACGTGGTCTGAGGACCACTTATCAAGTGAGAGGAACAGTGGAGCGCACTGAGCGGGAAGTCACAAGGCCTGAGCTCTCATCCTGCCTGGCCCGCTTGCTAGCCATGTGACAGGGACAGTCACTTCCCTTGTTTGGCCACTGGTTTCTGCATGAGATCATGCTCTCCTAGCTCTACAGTCTATGGAGACTCTGCAGAGACAGGCAGGCGGAGCACTCGATGCTCCCAGTCTCCTTTTTACCTTCTCCCTTTGAATCCAGTGGAGACTACAGCACCTCCGCCAGGGCCCAGAAGAATCTGCCAGCTTCAAATGTTGCCGCCACTCAGAGAGAAGCAGGAAGAATGTGCCCACCTACTGGGTCCCAACCAGAGGCTAAGTCATTAAATGACCTATTAAATCCTTGACAAAGAAGGAAAAGTGGCTCCATTCAGTAGAGAGGACTGCGACTCAGAGGAAAATACCTTTACAGGACTAGACCCATGGGAAGTGGCCGAGGAGGGACTCACTTCCAAGTCCATGGGATCCTGGACCTGCCAGCTGCTAAGCTCTGCTCACCCTCGACCTCCTTCACAACCTGCAGCAGTGGCCCACTGCAAATTCAGCAAATACTTCCAAATTCAGCAAACACTTCGCCACATAGGAGCGATCAAACCCCATCTTCCTGCTTCCTCAGCTCCAGGGGCAGCCCCCAGCCAGCAACCAGGTGAACAAGAATAGGCTTCTTTTTATTTCTCATTTAGAAATCATCATCAAAATGAAAACAGAAAATGGAAAGGCACCCGAGGGAATACCTCCAGGGGTTCACAAACCTGTCTGAGAAATGCAGTCAGCTGACACCCCCTAACTCTACTCAGAAACCTCATGTGCATGGGAAAGTCAATCACCTACTTGGGTCTCTGTTTTCTTGTTGTTGTTGTTTGTTTGTAGGTGGAGTCTCGCTCCTGTCGCCCAGGCTGGAGTGCAATGGCACAATCTCGGCTCACTGCAACCTCCGCCTCCCAGATTCAAGCAATTATCCTGCCTCAGCCTCCCAAGTAGCTGGGATTACAGGCGCCTGCTACCACGCCCAGCTAATTTTTGTATTTTTAGTAGAGACGGGGTTTCACCATGTTGGCCAGGCTGGTCTCAAACGTCTGACCTCAGGTGATCCGACTGCCTTGGCCTTCCAAAGTGCTGGGATTACAGGCGTGAGTCACCACACCCGGCCTTTGTCTTCAATGTTTAGAACTCTCAGGATCTAATGTTTAATGTTTACAGTCCTTTGAGTCCTACATTAATTTTTACCACAAACCTCTAGCCTTCTGCCTGGGGTCGTCATTCAAGCTACAGTGACCTCCTGGAGACAAAGAGCAGAAATTAAGAACAGGATAGCCCAGGTTAGAATCCTACTCTACCAGCCATGTGATCATGAGCAAGTTACTTAACTCCCCTGCTTCAGGCTCACCAGAGAACCTACCTCTTCGGACGATGAAATGAGGGAAATTGTATTGTGCACCTAGAATAGTGCCTGGTATATACCAAGCATTTAATAAAATTAGCTATCATTATCATCATTGTTGGCAACCCTTACACCAAGGTATCAAGACCTCTGGCTCCCAGAAGTCCTTTCAACTAGCTACCTTCTCTCCAAAGCCCAGGCAAAGCAATTCAACCTAGGCCTCTGTGTTTGCTGCCCTGGGAGATGAAAGGGTGAAAGAGGACCCCTGGCATGTGGAGAGGGGAAAACAAGCAGGATGCAACCAGGCATTCCGGCTATATTCCTTCTTTAACCTTCGCAACCCTGGAGCTCCAAGTAAACTGGTTCCCATTCCACAGAGGTCAAGCCCCTTAATCAAGGCCACACAGATACACACACACACACACATACACACACATATATATATATACACACATATATATTCACACACACATATATACACAGACATATATATACACACATATATGCACACATATATATACACACACATATATACACACACACACACACACACATATATATATATATTTTTTTTTTTATGAGATGGAGTCTTGCTTTTTTCGCCCAGGCTGGAGTACAGTGACTCCATCTCTTCTCATTGAGGCCTCCATCTCCCAGGTTCAAGCAATTCTCCTACCTCAGCCTCCTGAGTAGCTGGGATTACAGGTGTCCCCCACCACGCCTGGCTCTTTTTTTTTTTTGTATTTTTAGTAGAGATGGGGTTTCGCCATGTTGGTCAGGCTGGTCTCAAACTCCTGACCTCAAGTGATCCACCCACCCGGGCCTTCCAAAGTGCTGGGATTACAGGCGTGAGCCACCATGCCTGGCCCGTGCAGATATTTAAATAATGGTATTTTGCTGCCTCTCCATGTAGCGCAGTGGAGGCAACGTCATGCTAGACATTTCCCTGCTGAGATCCTTGTAACACATTAAGCAGGTACAAGCGAGAAAAGAAAAAGAGGGCAATGCTCTCTGAGTACCCACTGTGTGCAAGGAATTCTGCCCCAAGGGCACACGGTCAAGCAGGTGCTGCATTGGAGGCTGAGCCCTGCTATCCCTAACTCTCAAGCAAGTGCTGCTTCCACACACCACACTGACATGCTGGTGGGGGCCAGGGCAGACTCACTGAACAACTGGGAACCTTAGCCACGCTTGCAAAACTGGGAAGGACCAGAACAGGAAATCTATAGAGACAGAAGGCAGACAGGTGGTTGCCAGGGGCTGGGGCGGTAGGGGGATGGGGAGCTACTGCTTAATGGATATGGAGTTTTATTTGGGTGATGAAAATGTTTTGAAACTAGACAGAGTGCTGACTGCACAACAATGCAAATGTACTAAATACCAGTGAACTGCTTGCTTTAGAACAACAGTTAATTCTTTGTTTTGTGAATTTCACCTCAATTTAAAAAAAAAAAAAAAATTACGAAATGGAGTCTGGTTCTGTCACCCAGGCTGGAGTACAGGGGCATGATCATAGCTCACTGAGGCCTCCAACTCCTGGGCTCAAGCAGTCCTCCCACCTCAGCCTCCCAAGTAGCTGGGACTACAGGCATGCACCACCACACCGGGTTAATTTTGTATGTTTTGTAAAGAGAGGGTCTCGCTACATTGCCCAGGCTGGTCTCAAACTCCTGGCCTCAAACGATCCTCCTGCCTCAGTCTCCCAATGTGCTGAGATTACAGGTGTAAGCCACCACTCTTGGCCCAATATTTTTATGAGAAGGACTGCAACTGGTAGATGTTGGCTGAGAAAATGTTCCTATTCTAACGAACAACTACAGGAGGATTCTCCCAAGGGCTAGACAAGGCAACTGCATGGAGAACCCAGTCCCCATATTGAATCACACAGCAGAAAAGCTACTCCCAGCTGGGTGAGGTGGCTCATGCTTGTAATTCCAGCACTTTGGGAGGTAGAGGCAGGTGGATGACTTGGGGCCAAGAGTTTGAAACCAGCCTGGCCAACATGGTGAAACCCCCGTATCTACTAAAAATACAAAAAAAATTGGCCAGGTGCAGTGGCTCACGCCTGTTATCCCAGCATTTTGGGAGGCCTAGTCAGGCGGATCACCTGAGATCAGGAGTTCGAGACCAGCCTGGCCAACATGGTTAAACCCCATCTCTACTAAAAATACAAAAATGAGCCAGGCGTGATGACAGACACCTGTGATCCCAGCTACTTGGGAAGCTGAGGCAGGAGAATCACTTGAATCCAAGAGGCGGAGGTTGCAGAGGGCCAAGATTGTGCCATTGCACTCTAGCCTAGGCAACAAGAGCAAAACTCCATCTCAAAAATAATAATAATAATAATACAAAAAATTACCCAGGCGTGGTCGCAGGCGCCTGTTAGCCCAGCTACTCAGGAGGCTGAGGCTGGATAATCACCTGAACCTGGGAGGTGGAGGTTAGAGTGAGCCGAGATCACACCACTGCAACAGAGTGAGACTCCATCCCAAAACAAAATAAAATGAAATTTAAAAAAATTAATTTACATATATTTACACTTACATATATTTATACTTTTATAAAATAACATTAATAAATGTAATAAAAACCATGCCTTGCTTCCAGGGGCCCCTCCTGCACCCCAATCTCTCCCTACCTGGCATGGCTCTTCCTTCATGAGATGGCAAGTCTCACAGCAAAGGCCCTCTGTGACAGCCACCCCTGCCTCAGTTGCTGTTCCTAGCTCTGGCCCTTTTGCTCTCATTTCCTTCAGCCCACACTGAATTTTCTATGCAGTGGCTAGAGCATCTGGAAGCGCAGATGAATACATAATAAATGACTTACTAGTATTACAGGATACACACAATGATGTTATGTGATTCATTCAATGCGCCCTGCAAAACTGCAATGAACACGGCATTTCTCTAAGCCCTGCGTGTGCATCTGTGATGGGCTGCCTCACGTGATTTATTTCTGATTTTCACTGAACCTGTACCTTTAGCATACCCTAGAATGGGGGTCAGCAAGCTTTTTCTGGAAAGAGTCCCGCAGTCAATATTGCAGGCTTTATGCGCCAAAGGGTTGCTGTCACTACCCAACTCTGCCACTGCAGGGTGAAAAACAGCCATAGATAATGTATAATGAACAGGTCTTGGGCTGGATTTAACAGCCCACTGCCCTGGCAGAAATAATGAAGGATGGCAGGTTAAAAATTAAAACTATAGTATCTGTGTTAGTAGACCTTACAGCCACCGTGCAATTAGATGGTTAAACGTGAGAGCTCCCCAGCAGGCTGTAGACCAGGCCCACATCATAATCATGCTCCCATCTCCCCTCACCGTCTAACCAAGGCCCCACATACAGAGTCTTGCAGGGAACAAGGACATCATCAACCTGTTGTCACTGCAGAATTCATCCTCAGTTACACTGGCAGGCATCTAGGATGCCTGGCGCTACCAGCCCAATGATGACTTTAATGTTGTTGCTATTGTCTAATTCCCATCCCATCCCCCAAAATCCACAACCATTCCAAATAAAGAAACTGAAAGAAAGCAGAAGTAAAAGAGGAGGGGGGCAGAAAGGGCTGCCCAATATACGCCCGGGGCACATACAAGACCAAGAGGGACCCCTGAAATGCCCAAGGGGTCAGGTGGGGCATAGAAATGAGTGGGGTGGGCTGGCAAGGCACAGATCACAAGAGCAGAGCAGATGCCCCTCTCGAGATGACAGCTGCTACCCAGTACTGGCAGACAGTACCTCACAGCAATACCAGTAATGGCCCCGTCTCCTGGTTCTTCAAGAGAGGCTGAAAATCCAGATTTTTTGTGTCAGTTAGTTGGCCCCTAATTACACTCTTGTTAGAACAATGTTCCAGCCAACTCGGCATGAACCAAACATAACACATTTGGGGCCAGGTCTGCCGCCAATCCGCCATACTGAGACATACGTTTAACCCTCACATCTATCTGGCTGGCCACCCTAGTGAAACAGACAAAGGAACTGAGGCTAGGAGACATTGATCATTTGCCCAAAGAACAGCTCAGAGGTGACAGACCCGACATTTTACCCCAAACCTTGTACCTTCCAACCTTCACAAAACCAGGCTCACTCCTTGAATGGCTCAATCTTGGCACAGAAAAGGGCTCCGTCATCAAAGTGCCACCAAAGAAAAAACAACCTCCCGACGGCTGACTCAAACGGTTCCCTTCTCAGAGAAATCTTCCTGCAGAGGGTCCCGCAAGGGGCACACTGCTCTCTCCCCACACAGTGCTCCCATGGCCCTGCAGCCCTGCCATAGTGCTGGTGTAATCCCTGTTGGGGAAGGGATTATGCATTGTGAGCTCTCCAGGATAGACGGGAGTCTCATGAACTCTTCCATCACAGAAGGAACTCAACAGCTGTTGAATCTAGATTCTGGTGCAGTTCACTTCTGTGGCTCCCCAAGTGGCTACTTTAAATAAAAAGGACCAGGACTGGCCAGGACACAGCAGCCGCCTCATTCCTGTCATGGGCAGAGCGAGGTGGTGGTTTTATCTGCTCTAGCCTTAGCACACGCACAGATGAAATGGACAATTGTTCTTCCCCAAAGTCAGGGCGCTGGTTCCCAGTATTGTAGGGTGAAGTGGCACAGGTGGCCCAGGACAAAAGGACAGACTATCTGCCACCACACAATGGAAAGAGACAGGCTCTGCATGCAGACAGATGGGCTCAGGCCATCCATGTGGGCTTATGGTGTCTAAGATCGATGACAAAATAAATGAGCAAAGAATGGGAACCATCAGTTTACTCTAGAGCAGGCCGGGCGTGATGACTCCTGCTTGTAATCCCAGCACTTTGGGAGGCCGAGGCAGGCAGATCACTGGGGGTCAGGAGTTAAAGACCAGCCTGGCCAAAACGGTGAAACCCCGTTTCCACTGAAAATACAAAAATTAGCCAGGCATGATGGTGCTCACCTGTAATCCCAGCTACTGGGAGGCTGAGGCAGGAGAATCACTTGAACCCAAGGGGGTGGAGGTTGCAGTGAGCCAAGATTGCACCACTGTACTCCAGCCTGGGCGACGGAGTGAGATTACATCTCAAAAAAAAAAAAAAAAAAAAATTACTCTTGAGCAGGGATTGGCAAACATTTTCTGTAAAGAGCAAAACAGTAAATATTTATATTTTAGGCTCTGCAGGCCGTACACTCTCTGTTACAGTTACTCAGTTCTGCCATTGTAGCCTGAAAGAAACCATAGACAATAGTAAATGAATAGATATGGCTTTGTTCCAATAAAACTTTATTTGCAAAACAGGAGGCCAACCCAGTTCACCAGTTCTTGCTCTGGAAAAAAAAAAAAAAAAACACTAACATGGCAATGTGCAAAAACTTTAAAGAGACAAGAGGCCAAGCATGGTGGCTCACACCTGTAATCCTGGCATTTTGGGAGGTAGAGGTAAAAGAATTGCTTGCGCCTAGGAGTTTGAGACCAGCCTGCATAACACAGTGAAATACCGTCCCTACTGGCCTTAACTGGCCAGGCGTGGTGGCTCACACCTGTAATCCCAGCACTTTGGGAGGCCAAGGCGGGCGGATCACAAGGTCAGAAGATCGAGACCATCCTGGCAAACACGGTGAAACCCGGTCTCTACTAAAAATACAAAAAAAATTAGCTGGGCGTGGTGGCAGGTGCCTGTACTCCCAGCTACTCGAGATGCTGAGGCAGGAGAATGGCATGAACCTGGGAGGCGGAGCTTGCAGTGAGCTGAGATTCTGCCACTGCACTGGGCAACAAAGCAAGACTCCGTCTCAAAAAAAAGAACAAAGTTTTTTCTAAAAATTAGCTGTGTGTGGTGGCACACACCTGTAGTCCAAGCTATGTGGGAGGCTGAGGCTCGAGGATCACTTGAGCCTATAGGTCAAGGCTGCAGTGAGCACTGATCACATCATTGCACTCCAGCCTGAGCAACAGAGCAAGATCCTATGTCAAAAAAGAAAGAAAGAATATCTTTCCTCCTGGTTGGAGAAATGCAAATTATATGCTTACTAATAACTACCACAAGGCACCATTATATAACTACAAATTAACCAAGAAACTTTTTTTTTTTTTTTAGATGGAGTCTCACTCTTGCCCAGGCTGGAGTGCAGTGGCGTGATATTGGCTCATTGCAACGTCTGCCTCCTGGGTTCAAGTGATTCTCCTGCCTCAGCCTCCCGCGTAGCTGGGATTACAGGCGCCCACCACCACATCCACCTAATTTTTGTATTTTTAGTAGAGATGGGGTTTCACCATGTTGTTCAGGCTGGTCTCAAACTTCTGACCTCAGGTGATCCACCCACCTCGGCCTCCCAAAGTGCTGGGATTACAGGCATGAGCTACCGTACCCAGCCTCCAAGAAACATTTAAAGTAAAATTCCCCAATGCCAGTAAAGCTATGATAAACCAAGTACACACCACTGGTAACAATTTATGGGTGCAGTAAGTTCTGAAAAGTGATGTGGCAATGCATATCAAAAGCTATAAAAAAAATCAAAATCCCTTTTGACACCTTGGAAATTAAGCTAAAAAGGAATGGGAGAAATAAGAAAAGATACAAATAACAATTTCACCTGGTCCTCTATGTTCCAGGTCCTGAGAAAGGCACCATACATTCATTACTTGCTTTAATTTCCATTTTCTGATAAGGGAATTAAGAGTAAGAGTCAGAGTCAGGTGTGGTGGCTCACGCCTGTAATCCCAGCACTTTGGGAGGCTGAGGCAAGCGGATCACAAGGCCAGGAGTTCAAGACCAGCCTGGCCAACATGGTGAAACTCCGTCTCTACTAATAATACAAAAATTAGTTGGGCATGGTGGCACGCACCTGTAGTCCCAGCTACTGGGGAGGCTGAGGCAGGAGCATTACTTGAACCCGGGAGGCAGAGGTTGCAGTGATCAAGCCGCTGCACTCCAGCCTGGGTGACAGAGCAAGACTCCGTCTCAAAAAAAAAAAAAAAAAAAAGAGTAAGAGTCAGAGAAGTTCAAATTTCTGCCCGGGCCGGCACAGTGGCTCACACTTATAACTCCAGCACTTTGGGACGCCAAGGAAGGAGGGCTGCTTGGGCTCAGGAGTTTGAGACCAGCCTAGGCAACATAGTGAGGCCTCGTCTCTATGAAAATTCAAAAAAAAAAAAATTAGCCAGGCATGGTGGCACACACCTGTAGTCCCAGCCTCTTGGGGAGCTGAGGAGGAAGGATCACGTGAGCCCAGGAGGTGGAGGCTGCAGTGAGCTATGATTGTAACACTGCACTGCAGCCTGGGTGACAGAGTGAGACCCTGTCTCAAAAAAATAAGACAGAAAACAAAAAACTGCCCAAGTTCTTCAATAGGGAGTTAAATCCAGAACTTGTCTGCATCCAAAGCTTTTCCACAATAACACAATGACTTCCTGAGCATCAAAGGGCACGAAGATTTTTATTGTAGTGTCCTAGTATAAGGGTCAGTCAACTATAGCCCCCAAGCCAAGTCCAGCTGCTGACTTTCTCTAAATAAAGTTTTATTGGAACATAGCCACGTCCTTTCATTTACCCATGGTATGTGGCTGCCTTCATACTACGACAGCAGAGATGAATACTTGAGGCTGAGACCAGATGGCCCACAAAGCAGAAAATATTTACTATCTGGCCCTTCACAGGAAACGCCTACTGAGAACACCACAAATGGAACTGACTGTCTTTTGCAATGGGAGAGGGGTTAAATAGCTGCGGCACATCAATTTGGTGGAATGTTATGCTGCCTTTTCAAAGAATTTTGAAGAGAAGGAACGTGGATAAGTGCTATCATCTAAGCAGAAACGCTCATTCAAACGTAGATACAATGCAATTATGCAAATACATATATAGTGTATGCTCTGAACAGAGGCAGAACTGGAATACCTACAAATTTAAATATTAAATGTGCCACGAATGTATATTTAAAGGTATATTTTGTTTTCACAATAGTCTTTAATGTCATTTTGGGTTTTTGCTTTTTTTTTTTTTTTTAAGTTGTAGGAGGAAAGAGCGATTCCAAGAAACACAGATGCAAGCAAAGAAAAATGAGATGGAGTGGGCAAGATTCCCTCCTCGGAGGAAGCGCGGTACTGCCTGGGTGGGCAGAGGAAACACTAGTGCCAGGTCTCTGAAGGGCTCCCAGACACCAAAATGTCAGGGCAAGGAAACGAGTCCTCACTCCCCTTGCAGGCTTCAAACTGCTCAGCCCCTCCTAACCTGCTCCCCTACAGGCTCTCCCACCTCAGGAAAAGGCAATTCTAGTTAGACGAGGTGGCTCACGCCTGTCATCCCAGCACTCTGGGAGCCCGAGGCCGGTGAATCACCTGAGGTCAGGAGTTCGAGACGAGCCTGGCCAAAATGGTGAAACTCCATCTCTACTAAAAATACAATAATGAGCCAGGCATGGTGGCGCTTGAGGCGGGCGAATCACTTGAACGTGGAAGACAGAGGTTGCAGTGGGCAAAGATCACGCCATTACAGTCCAGCCTGGGTTACAGAGCGAGACTCCAACTCAAAAAAAACAAAAGATAAGGCGATTCCCACCCCTTTTAGCTGCTCAGGAAGAAAACCTAGGAGCCGCCTGCCTCATGAACCCTCTCTTGCCACATCACATTCCTAACCAACCCATCCAAAATTACAGCAGTCCTTCCCCTGAAATTCACTCTCCATCCAGACAGTTTAGTCAGATGGACTCCCAGCCACAGGCTGCAGACTAGACTTACGGTCCACACCTGGCTAACCAACGTCACAGCGATGGGTCGCAGGATGACCACATGGCCAGCCCGACTCTGGTGGGTCCGCCCCGGGACTCCGGCTAGAGCACTTGGGAAAGAAGCCCACTCTGTGCTTGGGTGTTGCCGGGTTGGAGGATGAGGTCCAAGAGCTGCTGGTGCCTATCTCACCTCCGTGGAGGAGCGGCTGCCTGTGGATGAAGCCCACAGAGAGGAAAGCCGAGTTGACAGCCAGACAGAAAGATAGTCCTGATAGTCCTTTACTACGTGGATCCAGCTAAGCTCAAAGCCAGCCCTATGTCTAGACTTTTCCATTAGAAGACACCATACATTGCCATGTTGCTGAAATCGGTTTGATGAGCTTCTGTCACATTCCACTGAAAAGAGTCCTGGCTAACACACTCAGCACGATCCCAACAAAATCTGGTATGTTCATTCCTTTTGCTTCAACAGACCCCAATGGTAACAACCTTTTGATAAGTGATAGAGGATACACCAAATTATCATCCAGTGTTTGCTGAATGTTGAACCCCGAATTTCTGGCCAACCTCTGCTTCCACCAGAGCCCTCATACTTACTGGCAGCATTTGAAACTAGTGTAACCGCTTTGGAAAAATCAATTCAACTGAGTTTAATTATGTGCCAAAAAAAAAAAGGCATCAAAAGTGATAAACTCTTCGATGTCAATGCTACTTTTGGAAAATCACCCTAAGGACATAATCTAAAGAATGGAAAACTACCTTGAAAAACAAAATGGTCACTGCATCATTACTTTGAAACAAAAAGAAAGAAGGAAAGCCAGGTATAGTGGATCACACCTATAATCCTGGCACTTTGGGAGGCTGAAGCAGGAAGATCACATGAGGTCCAGAGTTCAAGATCAGCCTGGGCAATATAGTGAGACCCTGTCTCTACACCAAATTAAAAAGTTAGATGGGTGTGGTGTTGTACCTTTAGTCCTAGCTACTCAGGAGGCTGAGGTGGGAGGATCACTTGAGCCCAGGAGGTCAAGGCTGCTGTGAGCTATAATTGTACCACCAATGCACTCCAGCCTGGGCAACAGAGCAACATCCTGTCTCAAAAGAAAAAGAAAGGGAGGAAAGAGAAGAAGAAAGGGAGGAAGAGAAAGAGAGAGGGAGAGAGGGAGGAGAGGCTAGAGGGAGAGAGGAAGACAGGCTAAGTTTCTACAACTAAAATCAATAGTTAAAAGTTGTACTACACGCAAAATGGTGGATGAATGACGGACTGTACAGTCCATAAAAGCGACCAATAGGGAACCCATGGAGCAATGTGGTAAAGTTTTGTCCTAAAATGTTAATGGTGAAAAGCAAGAAAGCAAGATGCAAAGTTGTATCATAATAACAAAATTACTGCAGCCTGTATCACTATTTCTCAATTTTTTTTTTTTTTTTGAGACAGGGTCTGAGGGTCTGGCTCTGTCACCCAGGCTGGAGTGCAATGGTACTTTCACGGCTCACTGTAGCCTCAACCTCCCAGGCTCAAGTGATCCTCCCACCTCAGCCTCCTGAGTGGCTAGGACCATGGGTATGCACCACTACACCCAGCTACTGTGTGTGTGTGTGTGTGTGTGTGTGTGTGTGTGTGTACACAGACAGGGTCCCGCTATGTTGCCCAGGCTGGTCTCAAACTCCTGGGCTCAAGTGATCCTCCCAGCTTAGCCTCCCAAAGTGCTGGAATTACAGGTGTAAGCCACTGTGTCCTGCTCAATCTGTTTCATTCTTGCCCTCAAGGATACTTTGTAGACACTTTTTTGCTAATCATCCTCTCCATGAAAAAGTCACACCACAGATACAATGTACATATGTACTATATGACTATCTGTGCTTTCTACATCCAAGTAAGTATTTTTTTCTCTCCTGAGAACCAGTGTTCAACCCCTTGGAGGTGATATCACCCCCACTGCAAATATATGGCCTATGTATAGGCAAGACAGTGGCAGATGGAAGGTGCTTTATCTGGAACTAGGCTCACATTGCCACAATTCAGAGAAATCTATACAATCTTGGATTTTAGTTCCATATTTTAAGAGCTCTAAGCATTTGAGTTCCAATCAGTTACCTGGAGTCAAGCAACCAGGAAGCAGGAGAACCAACATCATTAGGACCTAGTCCATCGCAGGGGGAGCTCAACTGTTTGCTGATGGTGGAACACGTACTTCTTGCATTCCACCATCATAGATCAATCCAGTGCCTTCACGTTGGGGGGGGGGAGGGGAATGTTGATAGCATCACTTTTCTACTTTGAATGAAAACCACAAAGATTCTTTTTTCATTCATTCATTCATTCATTTCAGCTGATTCCTTATTCTAAGCACAAGCCACTGCCAGAGAGGGCCCAGTCACTGCCAAGGAGAAAACTGTGACCTTCAACATTCCAGAAAACTAAGAAAGAGCAGCCGGGCACAGTGGCTTACAACTATAATCTCAGCACTTCGGAAGGTTGAGACAGGGTGGCTTAAGGCCGGGAGTACCAGATGAACCTGGGCAACGTGGTAAGCCCCATCTCTACCAAAAAAAAAAAAAAAAGTGGACCAGGTGCCATGGCTCACGCCTGTAATCCTAGCACTTTGGGAGGCCAAGGCAGGTGGATAACCTGAGCTCAGAATTTTGAGACCAACCTGGGCAACATGGCAAAACCCATCTCTACTAAAAATATAAAAAATTAGCCAGGCATGGTGGCGCACACCCGTAATCCCAGCTGCTGCTCAGAAGGCTGAGGCACAAGAATCACTGGAGCCCAGGAGGCAGAGGTTGCAGTAAGCCAACATCACGGCACTGCACTGCAGCCTGGACAACACAGTGAGAATCTGTCTCAAAAAAGTATTTGTTAATTTAAAAAAAATTTTTTTTAATATAAAGCTGCCAAAATATACATCAACATCAGGCAAGAAACAGCAGTAAATTACCCATTAAGCCCAAGACTCTGATATATGACGAATCTTCGAGCTCATCTGTTACACAAATTATTTGATCACTGTGGGCCTGGCTTTCCTCACCCTTGAAACGGAAATCTCAGTGTCTCCTTAAAAAAACACTGATGTTAAGGAGCATCCAGGAACTTAAGAATAAAGACTTACAAAAGACAAAACTTGAGTATAATAATGACTTTCAGGCTCTACAAGTTCTACTTTCCCAGTAACAGCAAACACGTATCTGAAAATCAGCATTCCTTACATAGTCTGAAGAGGTGGACAATCAAGTATTCCTATCTACTGGCTTCTCTAAAGAAAAAGAAATAAATTGTAGCCACCATTCTACAGTAACCACCCATACATATCTGCAGGCATCTTCCTTCCTGATAATTTTTTTAGTTCTACATCCATATAAGAATCCATAAACATTGTTTTGCGTATGTTTTAATTTGGATCAAGGTATATATTTTAGGTATAATTCTACATTCTGCTTTGTTTTTTAAATTGAGATGAGATCTCGCTATGTTACCCAGATTGGTCTCTAACTTCTGGACTCAAGCAATCCTCCCACCTGGGCCTCCCAAAGTGCTGAGATTACAGGTATGAGCAATCACGCCAGACCCACCCCGCTTTTCTTACAGAACATTAACATTGAGATACTGCCACGGTCAAGTGTATGAATCTGTATCACTCCTTTTAACATTTCTGAGGCTTTCCATCAGGTGACCACAGCACACTAGGTTTACCTACTCCCCAATTAATGGTCATCTTAGTTGTTTCTGGCCTCATGATACCAATTTATCTTGTGTATATATTACCTAGGGCCATTCCACTTCCTGGTTATTTGTATTTAATGTATTCAGCTTTGCACCCATCTAGCCTCTGACTCTACTCAAACATTTTCAAATCAAAAATACAGCAGACTCTAATTACCAATTTATAGCACATACAAGAGACTGAAAAACACTTTATGCCACACCAAAAGGATGCAATCAGCAGAGACCTGCAAAGGATCCCTGGGATAAATAACTGTGTTTCCTACAATAACAACTGCAAGGGGAAAAAGGAGAGAGATTAAAGGGCAGCCTGTAGTTTAAAAAAGACTCTCTGCTTCAAAAAACACCATCGACCGGGCGCGGTGGCTCAAGCCTGTAATCCCAGCACTTTGGGAGGCCGAGACGGGTGGATCACGAGGTCAGGAGATCGAGACCATCCTGGCTAACACGGTGAAACCCCGTCTCTACTAAAAAATACAAAAAACTAGCCGGGCGAGGTGGCGGGCACCTGTAGTCCCAGCTACTCGGGAGGCTGAGGCAGGAGAATGGCGTGAACCCAGGAGGCGAAGCTTGCAGTGAGCTGAGATTCGGCCACTGCACT
Source organism: Trachypithecus francoisi (assembly GCF_009764315.1). NCBI lineage: Eukaryota > Metazoa > Chordata > Mammalia > Primates > Cercopithecidae > Trachypithecus > Trachypithecus francoisi. The sequence continues at coordinate 102,978,232 of NW_022681460.1, forward strand.
CCAGCCTGGGCGACAGAGCGAGACTCCGTCTCAAAAAAAAAAAAAAAAAAAAAACACCATCAACAAAGTGAAAAGAGCCCAGGCACAGAGACTCAGGCTTGTAATCCCAGCACTTTGGGAGACTGAGGTGGGCAGATCACTTGAGGTCAGGAGCTCGAGACCAGCTAGCCAACATGGTAAAACCCTATCAATACTAATAATACAAAAATTGGCCAGGCGCGGTGGCTCATGCCTGTAATCCCAGCACTTTGGGAGGCCAAGGTAGGAGGATCACTCGAGGCCAGCCCAGTCAACATGGCGAAACCCTATGTCTACTAAAACTACAAAAAAATTAGCTGGGTGTGGGGCAGTGCACCTGCAGACCCAGCTACTCCAGAGGCTGAGGCAGGAGAATCACTTGAACCCAGGAGGCAGAGGTTGCAGTGAGCCAAGATTGCGCACTGCACTCCAGAACTCCAGCCTGGGTGATAGAGCAAGACTCCAAATCAAAAAAAAAAAAAGAAAGAAAAGACAAAGAAAATGAAAAGACAAACCATGGAGGGGGAGAAAAATTTTGTAAACAAGAAACCTGATACGGGACTTGTATCTAGAAATTAGAGGATTCTCGGTGGCTCACGCCTGTAATTCCAGCGCTTTGGGAGGCCGAGGTGGGTGGATCACGAGGTCAGGAGATCGAGACCACGGTGAAACCCCGTCTCTACTAAAAATACAAAAAATTAGCCGTGGTGGCGGGCGCCTGTAGTCCCAGCTACTCAGGAGGCTGAGGCAGGAGAATGGCGTGAACCCGGGAGGCGGAGCTTGCAGTGAGCCGAGATCGCACCACTGCACTCCAGCCTGGGCGACAGAGCGACACTCCGTCTCAAAAAAAAAAAAAAAGAAATTAGAGGATTCTTACAGATGAGCAATAAAAAGACAGCCTAATGTTAAAATGGCCAAAGTATCTGAATAGACATTTCTCCAAGGAGAATAGACAATTGGTCAATAAGCACAAGATAAGATACTCAACATCACTAGTCACTAAGGAAATGCAAATCAAAACTACAAAGAAATACCACTTCACACCCACTAGACTGTCTATTATTAAAAAGACTATTGGGGAAGGTGTGGAGAAACAGAACCCTCATACGCTGCGGGTGAGAATTTTTTTTTTTTTTTTTTTTTTTTTTTGAGACGGAGTCTCGCTCTGCCGCCCAGGCTGGAGTGCAGTGGCCGGATCTCAGCTCACTTCAGCTCACTGCAAGCTCCGCCTCCCGGGTTTACGCCCTTCTCCTGCCTCAGCCTCCCGAGTAGCTGGGACTACAGGCGCCCGCCACCACGCCCGGCTAGTTTTTTGTATTTTTTAGTAGAGACGGGGTTTCACCGTGTTAGCCAGGATAGTCTCGATCTCCTGACCTCGTGATCCACCCGTCTCGGCCTCCCAAAGTGCTGGGATTACAGGCTTGAGCCACCGCGCCCGGCCATCGGGTGAGAATTTAAAATGGTGCAGCCACTCTGAAAACCAGTCTGACACAGTTCTTCAAATGGTTAAACACAGTTACTATATGACCCTGCAATTCCACTCTTACATACACGCCCAAGAGAAATGAAGAGACTTGCCCCCACAAAAACTTGTGTGTGAATGTTCATAGCAGCATTATTCAAAACAGCTAAAAAGTAGAAACAACTCAAATGCCCATTTTTGATGCATGAATAAACAAAATGTATGATATCCACATAAAGGAATATAATTTGGCCACAAAAAGAAATGAAGTACAGATATATGCTATAACATGGTTTAACCTCAGGAAAATTATACCGAGTGAAAAAAGCCAGATATGAGAGGCCACATATTGTATGATTTCATTTATATGAAATACCCACAACGGGCACATCCAGAGACAGAAAGCAGATGAGTGGTTCCCAGGGGCTGAGGGGAGGGGGAAAGATGAATGACTCCTAGTGGGTACAAAGTTCCTTTCTGAGGTAATTAAAATGTTGTGAAATTAACTATGGTGATATCTGCATGGTTCTGAAAATACCAAAAAAATTAAAAAATAAAAATAAAATGAAAAGGATGTGAAGGAGAGACCTAAAAGATTTAAAAGACAAACCAATGTGCACTGTTTAAACCTTACTTAGATTCTGAGATTTTAAAATACACTACATTATAAAATGTTAAGGCCGGGGCGCGGTAGCTCATGCCTGTAATCCCAGCACTTTGCGGGTCTGAGGCAGGTGGATCACAGGAAGCCAGGAGTTCGAGAGTGGATCACATGAAGCCAGGAGTTCGAGCCCAGCCTGGCCAACATGGCGAAACTCTATCTCTACTAAAAATACAAAAATCAGCCAGGCATGGTGGTACATATCTGTAGTCCCAGCTACTCGGGAGTCTGAGGCAGGAGAATTGCTCGAAACCAGGAGGCGAAGGTTGCAGTAAGCTAAGATCGTGCCACTGCACTCCAGCCTGGGTGACAGAGCGTGACTCCGTCTCTAAAACATAAATAAATAAATAAATAAATAAATAAATAAAATACTATAAGTGAGGGACAGAAGAAAGAGGAAATATTTCCATGCCACTTTATTTTATCATGTACCAGTTATCAACCCCAGAAGTGGGGAAACCCACTTTCAACTGCATTCTCAAGAAACAAAATATACCGCTGGACTTCCCCTTACATCTTCACAGACCACTTTTTCTGCCTCAATTACAATGTTTCCAAACGAAGGTTTTCATCCTTAATGCTTTTTCCTAAAAAGTCATTTGTTGGTTTCCTTTTCCAATTTGTTTGGCTTTAGATGTAATTTTTTTTTTTTTTTTTTGAGACTGAGTCTCACTCTATTGCGCAGGCTGGAATGCAGTGGCATGATCATGGCTCACTGCAACCTCCACCTCCTGGGTTCAAGAGAGTCTCATCCCTCAGCCTTCCGAGTAGCTGGGATTACAGGCACCTGCCATTATGCCCTGTTAATTTTTGTATTTTTAGTAGACACAAGGTTTCACCATGTTGGCCAGGCTGGTCTCGAACTCCTGACCTCAAGTGACCTGCCTGCATCTGCCTCCCAAAGTGCTGAGATTACAGGTGTGAGCCATCATGTCCAGCAGACGTAATGATTTTTTATTTTAAAATTTGCTGAGTTTCCTTTTTTTTTTTTTTTTTTGAGACAAGGTCTTGCTCTATGGCCCAGGCTGGAGTACAGTGGCTTGATCTTGGTTCACTGCAACCTCTGGCACCCGGGTTTAAGCGATTCTCCTGCCTCAGCCTCCAAAGTAGCTGGGATTACAGGAGCTCACCACCAGAGTTTTCATATTATTTCTCCTTGAAAGATAAACTGATCAATTTCTATTGGCTTATCAATTTCATTTTCTCTTGCACTAAAAGTAGAATGAAAAGGGTCCAGAACTGTGAGCTTGTGGCAAAGACTCCTTGGTCATATTAAAAGGAAAAGATTTTCAGAGAGTGCCTAGTCCCAGCCCAAATGAGAGTTATGTCTCTCATAACTAGGCAAAAACAATACCACTCCTATCCCACATGAGCCCTTACAGAAACAACAGCAGACAGCTCTGAGATTCTGACAGTGCACCTCGTGATATACACAGTACCAGTCACTTTACCTGATGAATGTTATTCAGTCATTACAAGTCTAGGAGACGGGTACTACTACATATCCTCATTTTGCTGGGACTCCCAGAATGGTCAAGTAACTTACTCTTAAATCACACAGCTTTATGTGGCAGGGCCAAGATTTGAACCCAGGAAGTCTGGCCTCAGGACCTGCACTTACACCAACCTACCTCACTTCCTGATGGAAGCCAGCTCATAACGTCTTTATTGTGATATTACTAATATTCACAAATCAGAAACCATACTTAGGCTTAAAATCATTTGATTTGGCAACCAAAGGTGGATTATCTCCCAGGAAACTCCCCCTCAGCAGCCCCCTCATTATTAGGACTGTCCATTTCACAAATCTTGCCCTTGAATAACAAACACAAAAGGCACATCACTTGTTTAAACAAAAAAACAAACAACAAAAAAGATCCACAGAGATAACGTTAAAAGTTAAAAATTGAAGACAGCGGTATCCCTTGGCCTTGCTCCCCGCTCAACCTCCAGAAATGCCTGCGTGGAAGACAACGGCCAGGAGGGCTGGATGCAGGGATTCCTCAGAAACAATTCCACAGTAAGGGGGAAACAGGCACTAGGAGGATAGGCGGGGCTTCCTAAATAAATCCAGATGCCAGAGTGGCTGGACAGACAGTCAGGGGAGAGCTGAGAGGCTTCCCTGAGTCACTCCCATCTCCACATACAACACCCAGGAATGACTTAGCACCAAAACACCAATAAGACTCCTCAGAGGAAAGGAGGGTAGAGTCAAGGGACTAAACTTCAGAAAACATTGAGGACGAGCTGTCCACACCCACCTCCCTCTCACTTCCAGCATCCCCACCAATACCACCCCCTCGATGGTGAGAGGAAGAAGTTTGCATTGGGAAGAGCAAGGACGAAGTGACGGTCCCCAGATGGGCTGGGCACGGGACAAGAAGGGAAGGGCTGCAGGACAAGGCAAGAGAGATCTTAAAAGATAATGATGAGCCAGGATAAGACATGGAAAAGGATGGAATATGCAAGGATCATCGAAATGTAAAAGCCAGGACCCGAGAGGGAAGCTGAGTGGCTAACTGGGAAGAACTGGTGATGGGAAGAGCAAAGCACTGGGAACAGGGGTGGGAGGGATGAGAGGGACGGGGAAGACAAAGGGATTGGAGAATTGAGCTCCTCAGGGGACCAGGAGCTCCTGGGACACGGGGATACTGGGGTCAGCAAACTAAGTGTCCAAAAAGACTCTGCCTGTGTGGAAACTGCAGGGACTGGAGACCAGGGGCCTGGGTAGCGGGGATGGCTGGGGATGGAGGCCCGGGAACTGGAGCTGGGACGCAGCGGGTCTAGGAGTCAGGAGAGACTGAGACCTGGGAGGTCGCAGAACTGGGGGTCTGGACACTAGGCAAGGGGGTCGCAGGACTGGGACAACTGGGGACAGCGGTTTAGGAGCTGGTTTTTATGGATGGACAAGAGTCAGAAGACCAGCAGTGCCCGGCGACGGGAGATCAGAGACCCGCAGGTGAGCAGGGGCCAGGAGCCGGGAGTCCTGGGGAACTGGGGTCTGGAAAAGCGAGCGACTGGGCAGGGGTCTGCGAGGGAGCGGGGCGCGGGGACTCAGGGGCCGGAGTGTGCAGCTGGAGCAGCGGGAGCCGGGGCGGCCGGGGCGGGTGACAGCGGCGGGGTCGCCACTCACCGCTCATGATGCCGCTCCCCGGGCCGGTGCCTGCGCCGCGCCGCCGACGCTGCCGCCTCTGCGGCCGCCGAGCTCCAGACAGGCCGGGAGACAGCAGCCCCGCCCCAGCCGCCCCGCCCCGGAAGCAGAGCCTGACCGCCGGCAAGGCCCCGCCCGCCGACCCGGAACGTAAACACCGGCGCAGGTACCGGTGGCCGGACCTGGTGTGAAGAGCAGTGCAGAGGCGACGCGGGCTGGGGACTCCGGGTGGACCCGAGACCCCGCGAGGAGGCGTCACTGTCCCCAAGTCCCCAAGACGCCTCCCCTGCCCTCCTGAGGTTCCCACTCATGTCCGGGCGACAGAGAAGAAAGCCACGAGTGATGGGCGACTTCGTCCCAGATAGGGGTACGAGCGGGAAAGGAAATAAAAGGAGAGTAACGGGACAAAGCGTGATCACAGGCAGATGGGCAATCCCGGAGGGCCTCTCTAAGGGGACGACTTTTGAGCTCAGACCTGGGTAATGAGAGAAAACCAGCCTGGGAAGATCCCCAGGGAGAGCGTTCCATAAGGAGGTGCAATTGCCAGGCCCCTGCCTGGAAGAGTTGACCGGAGCGAGGGGGTGAGTGACAAAATAGGCCTGGTGCGGTGGCTCACGCCTGTAATCCCAACACTTTGGGAGGCCGAGGCGGGCGGATCACCTGAGTCCAGGAGTTCGAGAGGGTAAGTGAGAAAACGGTGGTGAGAGGGAGGAAATTGAAGAGGTAGAGGGAGGGCCTTGCAGGCCAGAGGAAGGAGTTTGGGGTTTTTTACGTGACTCTAGGAAGGTCGGGGAATGGGAGGCTATTGCAAAAATGCAAGCAGAGACCGAGCGCTGTGGCTCACATCTGTAATCCCAGCACTTGGGAGGGCCAAGGCGGGCGGATCGCTTGAGGCCAGGAGTTCGAGAGCAGCCTGGGCAACATAGCGAGACGCCGTTCTCTAGAAAAAAAAGAAAAAAAAAGGATTCAAACAGAGGAGTGACACGATCTGAATTTGGTTTTAAGATATGGCCCCGGCCGGGCGTGGTGTCTCACGCCTGTAATCCCAGCACTTTGGGAGGCGGAGGCGGGCGGATCACAAGGTCAGGAGATGGAGACCATCCTGGCTAACACGATGAAACCCCGTCTCTACGGAAAATGCAAAAAATTGGCCGAGCGTGGTGGCAGGCGCCTGTGGTCCCAGCTACTCGGGAGGCTGAGGCAGGAGAATGGTGTGAACCCGGGAGGCGGAGCTTGCAGTGAGTGGAGATCGCCCCACTGAAAAACAAAAAAGAAAAAGATATGGCTCCTAGGCCGGACGCGGTGACTCATGCCTGTAATCCCAACACTTTGGGAAGCCAAAGTGGATGAATCTCCTGAGATCAGAAGTTCGAGACCAGCCTGGCCAACATACTGAAATCCCATCTCTACTAAAAATATAAAAATTAGCTACGCATGGTGGCGTATTCCTGTAGTCCCAGCTACTGGGGAGGCTGAAACAGGAGAATTGCTTGAACCCGGGAGGCAGAGGTTGCAATGAGCCGAGATCCTGCCACCGCACTCTAGCCTGGGTGACAGAGAGAGACTCCCTCTCAAAAAAAAGAAAAAAAGATATGGCTCTTCCAGCGATGAGAATGAATTAAAATGGGGGCAGGGTGGAGAAAGAGCAGCTGGTTAAGGAGTTACTGCAGTTGTCCAGGCAAGACATGGTGCCTACCTACAATGGTGACAGTGGAGATGGAAAAGGTGATGAATTGAGTGTGAACACAAGTGTGTGTTAGACATTCACAACACTTTTTTTTTTTTTTATTTGAGAAGGAGTCTTGCTATGTTGCCCTGGCTGGAGTACAGTGGCATGATCTCGGCTTACTGCAAACTCCGCCTCCCAGTTTCAGGTGATTCTCCTGCCTCAGCCTCCCAAGTAGCTGGAACTACAGGCGCCTGCCACCCTGCCCAGCTAATTTTTTGTATTTTTTTAGTAGAGACGGGGTTTCAACATGTTAGCCAGAATGGTCTCCATCTCCTGACCTCGTGATCCACCCACCTCGGCCTCCCAAAGTGCTGGGATTACAGACGTGAACCACCGCGCCTGGCACATTTTTATGAAGTTCAGGATTTTGTCCCATTTTACAGATGGGAGAAAAGGGACTGAAGGAGTATTTTCCCAACTTGTTTTGCCCACACCCAGAATGAAGAAATGTATTTTACATCACAACCCTGTACACATAAGCATACATTTAAGGAGATGTTTTAAAAAAACAATTCTGTAGGTAATATATTCTCCTCTACTTTCTGTCTTTTCTTCTCTAATGCTGAAGGAGACTTACTCTATTGAGCCATAATAAGTCTCAGTTGTTCCATAATGACACGATCTCGGCTCACTGCAACCTCCGCTTCCTGGGTTCTAACGATTCTCCTGCCTCAGCCACAGAAGTAGCTGGGATTACAGGCGTGGCACCACCATGCATGCTAACTTTTGTATTTTGTGTTTTTAGTAAAGATGGGGTTTCAACATGTTGGCCAGCCTTGAACTCCTGACCTCAGGTGATCAATCCTCCTCGGCCTCCCAAAGTACTGGGATTGCAGGCATGAGTCACCAAGCCCAGTCTGCAGCATTTTCTATAATGAAAAAGTGGCATTGGGGCTTAGAAACCAGTACCCGAAAATACGGCATTTTAACATGCTGGACTGAAGAAGCACCATAGTCTCTCTGGCCTCGCCCGTACACAGCAAATCTCCCAAAGCCAGGTTGAAGTTCCTTCATGTGCCTAAAACTTGGGACCCACCAAAAATAACAATTTTCCCCTTCCCTGTAACACTAAGAATGTAACCACACCTGAACAAATCCTTTCACAAGGTAAAGACAGGCTCAGAATCATTCAAATTCTAAAGAGAACTGTTTACAACATAATCTCCGTTCCAGGATCCATTGCATCTCCAGTGATCCTTTATTGCCCCTCAACAGAATTCCTCTTCTCCCCAGTCCCATAACCTGTTTTGCTGGGGTTCTAAGCCCTCATTCTTTTTGTAACCTCATGATAATTTCGCTGGGTGCAGTGGCTCACGCCTGTAATCCCAGCACTTTGGGAGGCAGGTGGATCACCTGAGGTCAGGAGTTCCAGACCAGCCAGGCCAACGTGGTGAAACCCCGTCTCTGCTAAAAATATAAAAATTAGCCAGGCGTGGTGGTGGGCACCTGTAATCCCAGCTAACTCGGGAGGCTGAGGCAGGAGAATCGCTTGAAACTGGGAGGCAGAGGTTGCAGTGAGCCGAGATAGCACCACTGCACTCCAACCTGGGCAACAACAACGAAACTCTGTCTCAAAAACTAAAATAAATAATTTATAAGCTTATGAACTAGAGATATTCACTCTATGGTTCTCCCCCAGGGTACAGGTCAATAAAACTTGTCCACCTTTTCTCCACTTAATCTGCCTTTTATGAGTTGATTTTTCAGCAACTTTCAAAGGGCTAAGAGGAAGTTTTTCCCTTGGCCCCTACAGTAGAAAGAACCAAAGCTCAGCTATGGAAGGATAGCTAAGCAAATCATGTCTGTAAACCAAAAATAAAATTCTAAGCCCCCCAGTCATCTGAATGGAGCCCTCCTCTTGGCCAAGGGCTTTCCAAAGACAACCTGAAAAACTAGTTCAGGCCATGATGGGAAATGGGAGCCAGACATGCCTCATGATAGACTCCTCCCTTTTAGAATTACTGATAGAATCGAGTCTTTTTTTTTTTCTTTGAGACTGAGTTTCACTCTTGTTGCCCAGGCTGGAATGCAATGGTGCGATCTCGGCTCACTGCATCCTCCACCTCCTGGGTTCAAGTGATTCTTCTGCCTCAGCCTCCCGAATAGCTGGGATTACAGTCGCCCGCCACCGCGCCCAGCTAATTTTAGTAGAGATGAGGTTTCACCATGTTGGCCAGGATGGGCTCAAGCTCTTAACCCGGTGATCTGCCCACCTCAGCCTCCCAAAGTGCTGGGATTACAGGTGTAAGCCACCACACCTAGCTTTTTTTTTTTTCTTTTTTTTTTTAAGATGCAGTCTCACTGTGTTACCCAGGCTGGAGTGCAGAGGTGTGATCTCAGCTCACTGCAACCTCCATCTCCCGGGTTCAAGTGATTCTTGTGCCTCAGATTCCAAAGTAGCTGGGATTACAGGCACATGCCAGGAAGCCCCAGCTAATTATTGTATTTTCAGTAGAGATGGGGCTTCGCCATATTGTTCAGGCTGGTTTCGAGCTCCTGACCTGATGATCCGCCCACCTCGGCCTCCCAAAGTGCTGGAAATACAGGTGTGAGCCAGGGCGCCCAGCCCAGAACAGACTCTTGAAGTCTGTTAAGAAACATTTACAATCTGTTTTCTGAAGCCTGACACCTGGAGGCTTCATCTGCATGACAAAACCATGGTCTCTACAATCCCTTATCTTAACCCAGGAATCTTTTTTTTGTTTTTGAGACAGTGTCGCACTGTCACCTGGACTGTGGGGCTGTGGAGTGCAATAGCGTGATCTCAGCTCACTGCAACCTCTGTCTCCCGGGTTCATGCGGTTCTCCTGCCTCAGCCTCCCGAGTAGTTAGGATTACAGGTGCCTGCCACCACGCCTGGCTAATTTTTTGTATTTTTAGTAGAGACAGGGTTTCACTGTGTTGGTGATGCTGGTCTTGAACTCCTGGCCTCATGATCCGCCCGCCTCAGCCTCCAAAGTGCTAGGATTACAGGCATGAGCCACCATGCCTGGCTGATTCTGAATCTTTAAACAATAACTTAACTCTTGCAACCAGGTGCCAATCAGAAAATCTTTGAATCTAGGCCAGGAGCACGGTAGCTCGCGCCTGTAATCGCAGCACTTTGCGAGGCTGAGGCAAGTGGATCACTTGAGGTCAGGAGTTCGAGACCAGCCTGGCCAACATGGCAAAACCCCATCTCTACTAAAAGTGCAAAAATTAGCTGGGCGTGGTGCCGCACAGTTGTAATCCCAGCTACGTGAGAGGCTGAGGCAGGAGGATTGCTTGAACCTGGGAAGCAGAGGTTGCAGTGAGCCAAGATTGCGCCACTGCACTCCAGTCTGGGTAACAGAGAAAGACACTGTCTAAAAAAATAAAAAATAAGGAAAATCTTTGAATCTACCTATGACTTGAACTACCCCCACCACCACCGCACTCCCCCATACCTGCTTCTAGTTGGCCTGCCTTTCTGGACCAAACCATTGTACATTTTATACATTTTTTTTTTTTTTTGAGGCGGAGTCTCGCTCTGTCGCCCAGGCTGGAGTGCAGTGGCGCGATCTCGGCTCACTGCAAGCTCTGCCTCCCCGGTTCACGCCATTCTCCTGCCTCAGCCTCCTGAGTAGCTGGGACTACAGGCGCCCGCCACCGCGCCCGGCTAATTTTTTTTTGTATTTTTAGTGGAAACGGGGTTTCACCATGGTCTCGATCTCCTGACCTTGTGATCCACCCGCCTCGGCCTCCCAAAGTGCTGGGATTACAGGCGTGAGCCACCGCGCCCGGCCCATTTTATGCATATTGATTGATGCTTTTTGTCTCCCTAAAATATATAAAACCAAGCTGTGGCCCAACCACCCAGTGCACGTGTTCTCAGAATCTCCTCAGGGCTGTGTCCTGGCCGTTGGTCACGCGTATTTGGTTCAGAATAAATCTCTTCACATATTTTAGAGTTTGACCCTTTTCTTTTTTTTTTTTTTTTTTTTTGAGACGGAGTCTCGCTCTGTCACCCAGACTGGAGTACAGTGGCCGGATCTCAGCTCACTGCAAGCTCCTCCTCCCGGGTTTATGCCATTCTCCTGCCTCAGCCTCCCAAGTAGCTGGGACTACAGGCGCCCGCCACCTCGCCCGGCTAGTTTTTTGTATTTTTTAGTAGAGACGGGGTTTCACCGTGTTAGCCAGGATGGTCTCGATCTCCTGACCTCGTGATCCACCCGTCTCGGCCTCCCAAAGTGCTGGGATTACAGGCTTGAGCCACCGCGCCCGGCCAACCCTTTTCTTTAACATGACTGACCTAGCACACAATGATGTAGCAGATGAAAATGCTGATTTTAGGCCAGGCATAGTGGCTCATGTGTAATCCCAGCACTTTGGGAGGCCAAGATGGGAGGATTGCTTGAGCCCAGGGGTTCAAGACCAGCCTTGGCAACATGGCAAAACTCCGTCTCTACTAAAAAAATAGAAAAAATTAGCCGAGTATGATGGTATATGCCTGTAGTTCCAGCTACACAGGAGCCTGAGGTAGGAGGATCATCTGAGCCCCAGACGTCGAGGCTGCAGTGAGCCAAGATTATGCCACTGCACTCCAGCCTGGGCATTGGAGTGAGACCCTATCTCAAAAAAAAAAAAACCCAACAAGAAAACCCTGACTTTAGGCCAGGCACGGTGGCTCATGCCTGTAATCCCAGCACTTTGGGAGGCCGAGGCAGGTGGATCATGAGGTCAGAAGTTGAAGACCACCCTGGCCAACAGAGTGAAACCCGATCTATACTAAAAATACAAAAATTAGCTGCGCATGGTGATGGGCGCCTGTAATCCCAGCTACTTGGGAGGCTGAGGCAGGAGAATCATTTGAAACTGGAAGGTGGAGGTTGCAGTGAGCCAAGATCGCACCACTGCACTCTAGCCTGGGCAACAAGAGCAAAACTCTGTCTCAAAAGAGAAAAAAAAAATGCTGATTTTAAATACCAGAAGGCCAGGTGCGATGGCCCACACCTATAATTCTAGCACTTTGGGAGGCCAAAGTGGGTGGATCACCTGAGGTCAGGAGTCCAAGACCAGCCTCACCAATATGGTGAAACCCCGTCTGTACTAAAAATGCAAAAACTAGCTAGGAATGGTGGCATGCGAATGTAGTCCCAGCTGCTCAGGTGGCTGAGACAGGAGAATTGCTTGAACCCAGAAAGCAGAGGTTGCAGTGAGCTCATATAGTGCCACTGCGTTCCAGCCTGGGCGACAGAGTGAGACTTCATCTCAAAAATAAATAAATAAATAAAAATAAATAAAGACTGGAAATGTGGGACAAGACAAGTTTTCACCATGTTGGTCAGGCTGGTCTCCAACTCCTGACCTCAGGTGATCTGCCTGTCTCGGCCTCCCAAAGTGCTGGGATTACAGGCATGAGCCACCACACCCGGCCATACCTAGGAGTTTTTGTGTTCTTCAAATGAGTTAGTATAGGCCAGGTGTGGTGGCGGGCACCTGTAATCCCAGCTACTTGGGAGGCTGAGGTAGGAGAATCTTGAACCCAGGAGGTGGAGGTTGCAGTGAGCCGAGATCACACCAGCGCAGTCCAGCCTGGGCAACAGAGCGAGACTCCATCTCAAAAAAATAAAATAAAATGAGTTAGTGCAGGTAAAGTACTTAGAACAGAGTTCAGGACCACCCTGGCCAACAGAGTGAAACCCCATCTATACTAAAAATACAAAAATTAGCCTGGCATGGTGGCAGGCGCCTGTAATCCCAGCCTGTAGAGTACACATTTAGTTGTATAATTATAGTAATGCCTGATGCTTTCATTAAGCTGGAAGCTCACAAGGCCAAAAACTACCTGTGCACTGCACACTGAATTTGTCTGGTTGATTCTAGGCTTCTCCTGTTTGCAGAAGTCCACAGGATAAGTTAGCTTTCCTTTAACAATAAAGAGAAAAGGCCAGGCACGGTGGCTCGTGCCTATAGTCCCAGCACTTTGAGAGAAAATCAGCGTTTTCTTTTTTTTTTTTTTTTTTTTTTTGAGATAGGGTCTCACTCCAATGCCCAGGCTGGAATGCAGTGGCATGACCTTGGCTCACTGCAGCCTTGACCTCTGGGGCTCAGGTGACCCTCCCATCTCAGGCTCCTGTGTACCTGGAACTACAGCCGCATGAATAAGACTATATAAGGGTCAAATATGATTATTATAGCACACTCACGTTTTGGGCTGAAAATAGTATCTCGTGCACCGTTATCACAGTTTGCGATTACACATTTAGTTGTGTAATTATAGTAATGCCTGATGCTTTCATTAAGCTGGAAGCTCACAAAGCCAAGAACTACCTGTGCACCGCACACTGAATTTGTCTGGTTGATTCTAGGCTTCTCCTGTTTGCATAAGTCCATAGGATAAGTTAGCTTTCCTTTAACAGTAAAGAGAAAAGGCCAGGCACGGTGGCTCACACCTGTAGTCCCAGCATTTGAGAGGCCAAGACAGGTGGATCATGAGATCAGGAGTTCAAGACCAACCTGACCAAGATGGTGAAACCCCATCTCTACTAAAAATACAAAAATTAGCTAGGCATGGTGGTGGGCACCTGTAATCCCAGCTACTCAGGAGGCTGAGGCAGAGAATTGCTTGAACCCGGCAGGCGGAGGTTGCAGTGAACTGAGATCACACCGCTGCACTCCTGTCTCAGCGACAGAGCGAGACTCTGTCTCATAAAATAAATAAATAAAATTTAAAAATAAATAGAAAAATCCGATCTTTCCTGAAATGAGTATGTATGTATATGGGAGAGAAGCGCCCTAGCCATGGAAGCGTGTTACTGGGGCTGGGCGCGATGGCTCATGCCGGTAATCCCATTACTTTGGGAGGCCAAGGCAGGTGGATCACCTGAAGTTATGTGTTCAGGACCAGCCTGACCAACATGGTGAAACCCCGTCTCTGTTAAAAGTACAAAAATCAGCAGGGCATGTTGCCACGTGCCTGTAATCCCAGCTACTCGGGAGGCTGAGGCAGGAGAATCGCTTAAACGTGCGAGGTGGAGGTTGTCGTGAGCTGTGGTCACACCACTGCACTCCAACCTGGGCAACAGAGCAGGACTCTGTCTCAAAAAAAAAAAAAGAAAGGAAAGAAAGAAATTTGTTACTGAGATCTACAGAATGCTGTACTTTTTTTTTTTTTTCAGTAAGTCACGCGTTTAGAGGACTCTAGTGAGAAGACTGTCATGTCAGCATGTTCAAGGTGATGAGCATCAGCTAGGATGATCGAGGTTGTTTGCAACAACCTCAGTGGAGAGTGGATAGTGTGGAGAAGGTCTGTATTAAATGCTACACAGATAACACCATTGGGGACCTTAAGAAGCCCTAGTCCGGGCTGTAACAAGAACAGTCCTTTCAGAACGAGACTCCTGAATAAGTGGTATACAATTTTTAAGGACCACATATATTTGGGGCACTATGAAATCCAGCAGAAGATGAAACTGGAGGATTTTTTTGTTTGTTTGTTTTGTTTTGAGACAGAGTCTCGCTCTGTCGCCCAGGCTGAAGTGCAGGGGCGCTATCTCAGTTCATTGCAACCTCCACCTTCCAGGTTCAAGCAGTTCTCCTGCCTCAGCCTCCCGAGTAGCTGGGATTACAGGCACCTACCACCATGCCCAGCTCATTTTTGTATTTTTAATAGAGACAGGGTTTCACCATGTTGGCCAGGCTGGTCTCGAATTCCTAACCTCAGGTAATCTGCCCACCTCAGCCTTAAAACTGGAGCTTTATTATCAATAGATTAGAATTCTCTGCCCCGTCCCACCTTTCTCTCCCACCCTCACCCCCCACACTGGTATTCATGCTTGTTTTTAAAAACTCACGTTAATAAAAACTTAGATGTCGGGAAAAAAAAAAAGAGTTTAATCATGAAACCAGGGAAGTTTCTACCATGAAGCTCCGAACAGTAACCTAGAGAAATATATCTAACATAAAGAGTTTCCATGGTTAGACAGAAAGCTATATCAGCAACTGAAAAATATAGTCATCCTAAAGAGATCTGACACATCATCTATTCCAACAAAAGTGGCACTGCACGAGTCGAAATGGTTAATTACCTAGCAGAAATTGATTTCTCTATCTCTGTAACACTCAAAGCAGCTGGCAGGCTATTGTAGTAGTCATTCGTTTTCGTGGTGACGAGAATGGTTGCGCCTTCCTCCATGGCTGGGAGTGGAAAGCAATGGTCAGAATCGACCTTTGGTTTGTTCTTGATGCAGTCTTCACAGGTGCATTCTTCCACCGTGTACTCCAGGCCTCTCGGAAGAACAATTTCATCACCAGTCCTGCTCTTTTCCAGGTCAATGTTAGCCATGCCCAGGAGACCTGATCCTGATTATGCAGAAACAGAAACATTAACCTAAACTTGACAGAGTGTGTGGTCATGAGAGTCTTACCGTACACATCGGGACTCAAAGCAATGTGAGAGAGATTTTTTCATTTTTTAGATATGGGGTCTTACTATGTTGCCAGGCTACATTCAAATTCCTGGGCTCAAGCAATCCTCCCACGTTTGCCTCCAGAGTAGTTGGGACTACAGCTCCATGCCACCACACCCAGCTTGAAACAGATCTTTTCAGTAAAAAAGAAAGAGTATGTGCTGGGCACGGTGGCTCACATCTGTAATCCCAGCACTTTGGGAAGCCGAGGAGGGCAGATCACTTGTGGTCAGGAACTTGAGACCATCCTGGCCAACATGATGAAACCCTGTCTCTACCAAAAAGTACAAAAATTAGTCGGACGTGGTGGCACATGCCTATAGTCCCAGTTACTCAGGAGGCTGAGGTGGGAGAATTGTTTGAACCCAAGAGGCAGAGGCTGTAGTGAGTTGAGATCACACCACTGCACTCCAGCCTGGGCCACAGAGCGAGACTCCGTCTCTAAATAAATACATACATACATACATATATACATAAATGCATACAAAAATAGGGCAGTGGTTGTACATACTAGGGAATCCAATCATGAGCAAAGGTGCTGCAGAAGTATTTTTATCTTAAGAGGGACTTAAGTAGAACATTCATTTTTCTGGGACTGGTTCTCTATTGCTTAAAAAAGATAATTATTTTTTAGATGGTTCCTCGAATAATTCAGGAGCAAGTGATTATTCATTTCTAACATTTTTCAGTAGTAAAGTGTTCACCCAAGCAAACAACACGTATTTGTATAATAACATGGCCTTAGGTCTTGACAAATATGCTTTTCCTGACAGTAGCAGACCTGGCTAGGAGTTTCTGATAATGTGGCATTTAATCGATGTGCTAACTTCAGACAAAGAGACTGATGTTTCCCAAGAAAGCCTTAGTACTTTCAATAGAGTAATTAACAAGGGAAGAATCCTGGGGAAGGCTGACATTGTAGAAAATCTGCCAAGGTGTCAAAATCAGAGTGATGATGGCTCACCTCTACCGAGCTCATTTAATATGACTATGCTGTAACACATTCAAAAGGGCTGTAATGAAGTGAAATAGTCAATGCTCAAAAAAGAAAAGGAACTGAAACTCACAATAGCCATCCCCTGGAAACAGATTTCAAAGATTCACCATCAAACCAACCTGTGTTTTTAAACTCATCCTTTAATGGTTCAGAGCTCATCTTCCTTAGCAAAAACGTTAGCACGAAAACTGCCAAAGAAATTATCAAGCTCAGTCCCAAACAGGTCCAGAGAATCGCATTCATTCCTTTCACTGAATTGGTCACACCTTTATGAAAAGAATGTCAGATAATGAGCTGATAACATAATATTCACATACTTTATTGTTATTATTTATTTATTTTGAGACGAAGTCTTGCTCTGTTGCCCAGGCTGGAGTGCAGTGGCGCGATCTCAGGTTACTGCGATCTCCACCTCCTGAGTTCAAGCGATTCTCCTGCCTCAGCCACCCGAGTAGCTGGGATTACAGACCTGCACCACCACGCCCAGCTAATTTTTGTATTTTTAGTAGAGACGGGGTTTCATCACGTTGGCCAGCCTGGTCTCAAACTCCTGTCCTCAGGTGATCCACCCGCCTCAGCCTCCCAAAGTGCTGGGATTACAGGTGTGATCCCACCACACCCGGCTGTCATACTTGATTATTTTGCTAAAATAATCGATTATGGATTATTTTGATAGCGAAATAATCAAGTATGGATTTTTTCCATTCAATCACCTTAATGAACATCGACTTTTAAATTCTAAATATCACTTAACTACAAGAGCTGATTTTTTTAAAAAATCTATGTTGCTAATAGTGCTGAATCATATCGAGTTCAGTTCCAAATAATTACTTTGTTTCCGTAAACATTAAAATTATTGCCTTGCTTCCTTTCTCTTTTTGATTCAAGAAAACTCACCATCATGCCCATTATGTTGATTCTCTGAATAAGCAGTCCACAGAGACAGAAGAGTTCACACCAATGAATAATCATTCAAGCAATATTACTTACTTGCATTACAATAACGCTGACATGTTAGAGGAGGAGTACTAGAACATCGAAGTTGACAAGGTTTGCAGTCATGCAACAAACTGTCAAAATATTCATTTTGGGAGCACTGCCGAGCCATCTGCAACATGATCACAAAAAGAAAACAAGGGAGCTACACAAAGAACAGCCTGGAAGAACAAGTAATATCTCTACAAGAATTCCGGAGCAAATGCAGCAAGAGCAGCTAGAATGTCGAGAACTATGAACTTGGCCTGCTTCGTGGATTCTTACGGGGCCGTCTGTTTCTTCGCGGCAGCTAAGGATTTGAATACCACATCTAATACAAGTTTCTAAGTTTGAGTCGTGGATGGGGTAAGAGACGGGGTGTAAATATCGGGGCAAATCACATCTGAAACAGAAACTGCTATTTATAGAAGAAATTTCTCAGCCAGGTGACAGTTGCAAGATGCAGACAAGCCCACGGCATCAAGCCGTGTTCAGTAACAGTTTCTGGAACATCTGTTAATGAGCTGTACTGTGTGAGAGGCGCCAGGGAGATAGACAAGACAAGGTCTGTGCTGTGCCCCTTAAGATCTTAACATTGAGGCCAGGCGCAGGGGCTCACAACTGTAATCCCAGGACTTTGGGAGGTGAAGGCAAAAGGATGGCTTGAGCCCAGGAGCTCAAAACCAGCCTGGGCAACATGGCGAAACCCTGTCTTTACAAAAACATTTTAAAAATTAGTCGGGTGTAGGCTGGGCGCTGTGGCTCACTCTTGTAATCCCACCACTTTGGGAGGCCGAGGTGAGTGGATCATTTGACATCAGGAGTTCCAGAACAGCCTGGCCAACATGGTGAAACCCCGTCTCTACTAAAAATACAAAAATTAGCCACGCATGGTGGCAGGCACCTATAATCCCAGCTACTCAGGTGGCTGAGTCAGGGAGGCGTGCTTGAACCCAGGAGGCGGAGGTTGCAATGAGCTGACATCACGCCACTGTGCTCCAGCCTGGGTGACAGAGCAAGACTCTATCTCAAAAAAAAAAAAAAAAAAAACTCTATAGGAAGATCAGAGGTGATGCACTAAGGAAGACTCACAATGCCACTGACAGAAAAAGAGACATTTAGGGTAAGAGCTGGTGGAAAGAAGGCTGAAGGGAAGATAGGTTTGGGGTATTATAATAATAATGCAATAATCTATGTTCGATTGTTGAAAATTTACAAATACAGATGAGCAGATAAAAAACCATTTTAAGGCCGGGCCCGGTGGCTCAAGCCTGTAATCCCAGCACTTTGGGAGGCCGAGACGGGCGGATCACAAGGTCAGGAGATCGAGACCATCCTGGCTAATACAGTGAAACCCCGTCTCTACTAAAGAATACAAAAAACTAGCCGGGCGACGAGGCGGGTGCCTGTAGTCTCAGCTACTTGGGAGGCGGAGGCAGGAGAATGGCGTGAACCTGAGAGGCGGAGCTTGCAGTGAGCTGAGATCTGGCCACCGCACTCCAGCCTGGGCGACAGAGCCAGACTCCGTCTCAAAAAAAAAAAAAAAAAAAAAAACCATTTTAAGGCGGGCGCGGTGGCTCAAGCCTGTAATCCCAGCACTTTGGGAGGCCGAGATGGGCGGATCACGAGGTCAGGAGATCGAGACCGTCCTGGCTAACACGGTGAAACCCCGTCTCTACTAAAAATACAAAAATTAGCCACGCATGGTGGCAGGCACCTATAATCCCAGCTACTCAGGTGGCTGAGTCAGGAGGCGTGCTTGAACCCAGGAGGCGGAGGTTGCAATGAGCTGACATCACGCCACTGTGCTCCAGCCTGGGTGACAGAGCAAGACTCTATCTCAAAAAAAAAAAAAAAAAACTCTATAGGAAGATCAGAGGTGATGCACTAAGGAAGACTCACAATGCCACTGACAGAAAAAGAGACATTTAGGGTAAGAGCTGGTGGAAAGAAGGCTGAAGGAAGATAGGTTTGGGGTATTATAATAATAATGCAATAATCTATGTTCGATTGTTGAAAATTTACAAATACAGATGAGCAGATAAAAAACCATTTTAAGGCCGGCGCGGTGGCTCAAGCCTGTAATCCCAGCACTTTGGGAGGCCGAGACGGGCGGATCACAAGGTCAGAGATCGAGACCATCCTGGCTAATACAGTGAAACCCCGTCTCTACTAAAGAATACAAAAAACTAGCCGGGCGACGAGGCGGGTGCCTGTAGTCTCAGCTACTTGGGAGGCGGAGGCAGGAGAATGGCGTGAACCTGAGAGGCGGAGCTTGCAGTGAGCTGAGATCTGGCCACCGCACTCCAGCCTGGGCGACAGAGCCAGACTCCGTCTCAAAAAAAAAAAAAAAAAAAAAACCATTTTAAGGCCGGGCGCGGTGGCTCAAGCCTGTAATCCCAGCACTTTGGGAGGCCGAGATGGGCGGATCACGAGGTCAGGAGATCGAGACCGTCCTGGCTAACACGGTGAAACCCCGTCTCTACTAAAAAATACAAAAAACTAGCCGGGCGAGGTGGCGGGCGCCTGTAGTCCCAGCTACTGGGGAGGCTGAGGCAGGAGAATGGCGTAAACCCGGGAGGCGGAGCTTGCAGTGTGCTGAGATCCGGCCACTGTGCTCCAGCCTGGGCAACAGAGCGAAACTCCGTCTCAAAAAACAAAAAAAAAGAAAAAGAAAGAAAAAGACTCACTTTTCATTGAAAAATCTTTGGTAGTGTTTGAATACTTTTTTTAATAATATGATTTTTTTTTTTTTTTTTTGAGACAGGGTCTCCCTCTGTCACCCAGGTTGGAGGGTAGTTGTGTGATCACAGCTCACTGCAGCCTGAAATTCCTAGGCTCAGACAATCCTTCTGCCTCAGCCTCCCAAGTAGCTGGAACTACGGTAGTACACCACCATGCACAGCAATTTTTTTTCTTTTTAATCTTTTTTGGGGGCCGGATCTTGCTCTGTTGCCCAGGCAAGTCTTGAACTCCTGGCCTCAAGCGATTCTCTCACTTCAGCCTCCCAAAGTGCTGGGATTACATGTGTGAGCCACTGTGCCTGGCTAGGAGCATGATTTTGAAACAGGGATTTTTAAAAAATGTTTTATGAGACTGGTGCTGATGTAATCACATCACCAAAAGAGTGCTGTGTTTGCCCTCGCATGACATGGAAGGAACAGAGAGGAATCCAGTACTCACGCCTGCCTCAAGCTTCACTTGTTACTCACAGCTCTAAGGAAGCAAAGTGGTGCTGGAAACTCTCAAAGTAATTAATAGCTTCTTCTGCCATGGCCTGAGCCCCAGCACCAAATGCTTGGCAGCCCATTCACAGAGGCAAGAGCCATACAGGGGCAACCTAAACCCCTCCACGAGCTCCCCCTGCAAAGCCCCACTTTGGCAAACAGACATTCCTGATTCTAGATCCACTGGTTGGTGATTCCTCTGGTCCCACTCCCAGATCTTCACCTCCCCAGATCCTGCAGTAATTGTGCAAATTCTCATTCCTTCCCTTATCCCATAACAGTCACCCATGGTGGCTCCGCTCCCCAAACCAACCCTGACTGTTACCACCTCTTTAACCTTGATATTTTCAACCTACAGGCTTTCTTATTTTGCTTTGTTTTTGAGACAGGGTCTCACTCTGTTAGTGAGATCAAAGCTCACTGCAGCCTCAACCTCCCCAGCCCAAGTGATCATCATCCCACTTCAGTCCCCTGAGTAGCTGGGACTATAGGCACATGCCACCTTGCCTGGCTAGGTTTTTTATTGAACTTTATTTTTTGCAGAGATGGGGATCTCACTGTGTTGCCCAGGCTGGTCTCAAACTCCTAGACTCAAGCCATCCACCCTACCTGGCCTCCCAAAGTGCTGGGATTATAAGCGTGAGCCACCGTGCCTGGCCTATGTTTTTGTTTGTTTGTTTGTTTTTAACAGCGTCTCGCTGTGTCATCCAGGCTGGACTGCAGTGGTGTGATCTGGGCTCACTGCAACCTCCACCTCCCAGGTTCAAGCACGTCTCCCACCTCAGCCTTCCTGAGTAGCTGGGATTACAGGCTCCCACCACCACACCCAGCTTAATTTTGTGTTTTTAGTAGAGGTGAGGTTTCACCATGTTGGCCAGGCTGGTCTTGAACTCCAGAGCTCAGGTGATCTGCCCGCCACAGCCTCCCAAAGTGTTGGAATTACAGGAGTGAGCCACCGCACCCAGCCAGCATTTTCATTGTGTAGTAGGTCCCACAAGTTAAGTAGTCAGTCCTGAGTGACTCAATAAAGACAGTGTTAGAAAGTTCTCATCATAGGCTTTGGATTTGTGTCAGGTTATTTGGGGAGAGTTTGCAAAAACATGGTTTAACTGATGTTGGCAGGATGTGCGGGGGATTCTGTAATTGGAGGATGTCTAAGTATCCGTAGAATTCTCCAGAGAAACAGAACCAATAGAAGATATAGAGCTAGAGACAGATTTACTTTAAGGAATTGCTTCCTGCAATTGTAGGAGCTGGCAAGTCCAAACTCCATAGGGCAGGCCAGCAGACTGAAAATCCAGATAACAGTGGATGTTGCAGTCCTGAGTTTGAAATCCATAGGGCAAACCAGGCAGGCCGGAAACTCAGAGAGGATGTCTGTGTTTCAGTCTTGAGGCTGAATTCCTTCTTTTTCAGGAAATGTTGGTCTTTGCTCTTAAGGCCTTCAACTGATTGGATGAAGCCCACCCACATTATGGAGGGCAATGTCCTTTGTTCAAAGTCTACTGATTTAAGGGCCAGGCATGGTGGCTCAGGTCTGTAATCCCAGCAGTTTGGGAGGCTGAGGCAGGCAGACCACTTGAGGTCAGGAGTTCAAGACCAGCCTGGCCAACATGGTGAAACCCTGTCTCCACTAAAAAAAATACAGAAATTAGCTGGGTATGATAGCACATGCCTGTAATCCCAGCTACTCAGGAGGCTGAGGCAGGGGAATCACTTGAGCCCGGGTGGCAGAGGTTGTAGTGAGCCAAGATCACACCACTACACTCCAGCCTGGGCAATAGAGCGAGACTCCATGTCTGGAAAAAAAAAAAAAAAGACACGCACAATAAAAGGCCAGGTGCAGTGGCTCTTGCCTGTAATCCCAGCACTTTGGAAGGTGGAGGCGGACAGATCACGAGGTCAGGAGTTCAAGATCAGCCTGACCAACATGGTGAAACCCCGTCTCTATTAAAAATATAAAAATTAGCCAGGCATAGTGGTGTGTGTAATCCCGGCTACTCAGGAGGCTGAGGCAGGAGAATGGCTTGAATCCAGGAGGCGGAGGTTGCAGTGAGCCGTGATTGGACTGCTGCACTCTAGCCTGGGTGAGAGAGTGAGAATCTGTCTCAAAAAAATAAAAATAAAAACAAAAAAGATGAGAGATCTCCATGAGCACATAACTAGACAAGTCCATGTGAGGACACAGCGAGAAGCTGGCTGTCTACAGGACAGGAAGCGAACCCTCACCAAGCACTAAATTTGTCAGCATATTGATTTGGGACTTCCTAGTCTCCAGAACTGTGAGAAATCTCTGTTTTTCAAGCCAACAGTCTATGGTATTTTGTTTTTATTTACTTTCTTCTTTCTTTTTTTTTTTTTTTTTGAGGCGGAGTCTTTATCACCCAGGCCTAAACTGCAGTGGTGCAATCTCGACTCACTGCAACCTCTACCTCCCAGGTTCAAGTGTTTCTCCTGCCTCAGCTTCCCAAGTAGCTGGGACTACAGGCGCACACCACGCCCAACTCCTTTTTGTATTTTTAATAGAAACGGGGTTTCATCACTTTGGCCAGGCTGCTCTTGAACTCCTGACCTCAAGTGATCTGCCCGCCATCACCTCCCAAATTGCTAATTGCTGGGATTACAGACATGAGCCACTGCATCCTGGACTTTTTTTTTTTTTTTTTTTTTGTGAGATGGAGTCTCGTTCTATTGCCCGGCTGGAGTGCAGTGGCATGATCTCGGCTCACTGCAAGCTCTGCCTTCCGGGTTCACACCATTCTCCTGCTTCAGCCTCCCGAGTAGCTGGGACTATAGGTGCCTGCCACCACGCCCGGCTGGTTTTTGTATTTTTAGTAGAGATAGAGTTTCACTGTGTTAGCCAGGATGGTCTCAATATCCTGACCTCGTGATCTGCCCGCCTCAGCCTCCCAAAGTGCTGGGATTACAGGCTTGAGCCATCTTTTTTTTTCCTGATAGAGACAGGGTCTCCCTCTACCAGGCTGATCTCAAAATCCTGGGCTCAAGCGATCCTCCTGCCTCAGCCTCTCAAAGTGCTGGAATTACAGATGTGAGCTGCCACGCCCAGCCAGTATTTCATTATAGTAGCCCAAGTAGACTAAGACAGACATGTTTCATGAATGAGAAATAAACCCCTGAGATGTGGGTGGTGTTTGTTACTGCAGCAAAACCTCATCTATCCTGACTGATAGAGTCCAAAGCCGTTGCATTAACTTCTCTACAATACTGTCTCTTTACTTGCACTAAAAACTTCATTTTTAAAAATTTACTTTTTTTTTTTTGAGCTACAGTCTCACTCTGTCACTCAGGCTGAAATGCAGTCCCGCAATCTCAGCTCACTGCAGCCTCCACCTCCCAGCTTCAAGCAATTCTCCTGCCTCAGCCTCCCGAGTAGCTGGAACTACAGGCATGTGCCAACACACTCGGCTAATTTTTGTATTTTTAGTAGAGACAGGGTTTCACCATGTTGGCCAGGCTGGTCTCGAACTCCTGACCTCAGGCATTCTGCCCACCTTGGCCTCCCAAAGTGCTAGGATTACAGGCATGGCCACTACACCTGGCAAAAACTTCTTTATGATAACTATATCTCTATACGAATGAGCAAACCCTTTCTAGGGCATGCAGTTCAAAATGAAAGAAGCCTGAAAAGAACACAAAACTAACAAGAACACAAAGGAACAGCAGGCCACAAGTTAGAAATACTGGCCCTCCGGCGTACCCATAAAATGCACACAGGTTAGTTTCTTCTTCAACGTGAAACAGCCTGAAGGAGGTGAGCCTTGCACTTAGGGGAGCTGGAGGAGATGAAACAGTTTGGAGCTGGGGTCTGAAAAGGAGGGAGCCCAGGAGCCCTCCTCAGCGAGTCCTGCAAAGGCAGCGTCCAGTGCAAAGACCTTCTTCCCCCCTTCCTCTCCCTCGGACTTAGATCTTTGCACATTCCTCAGAAGCCTTATTTGCTTACCAACATGAAAAGGCTAATTTGACATGGGGCCAATTCTCGAGGCTCTCTGCTCGTTTTCCACAAAGATTCCCTTTGAAGATCAGCTCCTCTGAACTACTCTCCCTCCACGCTATCAGAAGTGCCACATGCTGTCGGCTTTTTAGAATTTTTCAGTGCGGCTTCACTCTGATTTCCAGGGTGCCTTGACTGTTGGCACCTGGAAGGCTCATGGTGAAGTTTAATTTTTCTCTTTTCCTTTTTTTTGGGAACGGAGTTTTGCTCTTATTGCTCAGGCTGGAGTGCAGTGGTGCGATCTCGGCTCACTGCAACCTCTGCCTCCTTGGTTCAAGCGATTCTCCAGCCTCAACCTCCCGAGTAGCTGGGATTATAGGAGCCCACCACCACGCCCAGCTAATTTTTTGTATTTTTAGTAGAGACGGGGTTTCATCACGTTGGCTGGGCTTGTCTTGAACTCCTGACCTCTCATGTGATCCACCCACCTCGGCCTCCTAAAGTGCTGGGATTACAGGGGTGACCCACCGCGCCCAGCCTAATTTTTAATTTTTTTGTAGAGATGAGGTCGCACTATGTTGCCCATGACTGGTCTCAAACTTCTGGGCTCATGAGATCCTCCTGTCCAGGCCTCCCAAAGTCCTAGGATTACAGGTGTGAGCCACCACACTCAGCCTGACTTTATTATTATTTTTTTACAGCAGTTTTAGATTCACAGTAAAATTTAAAAGAAAGTACAGAGATATCCCGTATACCTCTTGTCTGTACACAAGCACAGCATCCCTGATGATCAAAATCCCCCAGCAGTACGGTACATTTGTTGCAATCAACAAACCTACATTGCCAAATCATTGTCATCCAAGTCCATAGTCTACATTAGGGTTCACTCTTGGTGACATGTGTCCATCATCATAGAATCATACAGAGTAGTTTTACTGCCCTGAAACTCTTCTGCTTCCTTTCTCCTCATCCCTCCCCACCTAATCCCTGCAATGACTGATCTTTTTACTGTCTCCATAGTTTTGCCTTTTCCAGAATGTCATATCTTTGGAATCATACAGTATGTCACCTTTGTATTTATTTATTTATTTATTTTGAGGCAGAGTCTCTCTCTGTTGCCCAGGCTGAGTGCAGTGGCATGATCTCAGCTCACTGCAAGCTCCGCCTCCTGGGTTCATACCATTCTCCTGCCTCAGCCTCCCGAGTAGCTGGGATTACAGGTGTCTGCCACCACGCCCAGCTAATTTTTTTTTTTTTTTTTGATTTTTTAGTAGAGACGGGGTTTCACCATGTTAGCCAGGATGGTCTCAATCTCCTGAGCTCGTGATCCGCCCTCCTCAGCCTCCCAAGGTGCTGGGATTACAGGCATGAGCCACTGCGCCCGGCCCAGTATGTCACCTTTTTTGATGGATTGCTTTCATTTAGTAATATGCATTTAACTTTCTTCCATGTCTTTTCACACTTTGATAGCTTATTTCTTTTTAGCCCTGAGTCATATTCCATCATCTAGATGTACCACAGCTTAGTTATCCATTCACCTACTAATGAACATCTTAGTTGCTTCCAAGTTTTGGAAATTATGAGTAAAACTGCTATGAACTTTAATTTCTTTTTCTTTTTTTGGGGGGGACGGAGTCTCTCCTTGTCGCCCAGGCTGGAGTGCAATGGCGCAATCTCGGCTCACTGCAAGCTCTGCCTCCCGGGTTCACGCCATTCTCCTGCCTCAGCCTCCTGAGTAGCTGGTACTACAGGCGCCCGCCACCATGCCCGGCTAAATTTTTTTTGTATTTTTAGTAGAGATGGAGTTTCACCATGTTAGCCAGGATGGTCTCGATGTCCTGACCTCATGATTCACCCACCTCAGCCTCCCAAAGTGCTGGGATTACAGGCGTGAGCCAGTGCACCCAGCCCTTACTGACACCTTAATTTCAGACTTCTGGCTTCCAGAGTTGGGAGATAATTAATTTCTAGGTTTGTTTGTTTGTTTGAAATGGGGTCTCACTCTGTTGCCCAGGCTGGAGTGCAATGGCACAGTCGCAGCTCAAGGAATCCTCCTGCCTCAGTCCCCTAAGCAGCTGGAACCACAGGTGTGTATTTACTTATTTATTTATAGAGGCAAGGCTCACTATGTTACCTAGGCTGGACTCAAACTCCTGGGATCGAGTGATCCCCCTGCCTCAGCCTCCCAAGTAGCTGAGACCACAGGTGCATGTCACCATAACTGGCTAATTTTTTTTTTAAGAGATGGGGTCTCACTATGTTGTCCAGGGTCATCCTGAACTCTGGGGCTCAAGTAATTCTCCCACCTCAGCCTCCCAAAATGCTGGGAATACAGGCATGAGCCACTGTGCCCAGTTTTTTGTTTTGTTTTGTTTTGTTTTGTTTTGTTTTTGACACCAAAGTTGTGGTCCGTTGTTACAGGGAAGGAAGGAAGGAAGGAAGGAGGGAGGGAGGGAAGAAGGGAGGGAGGAAGGAAGGAAGGAAGGAAGGAAGGAAGGAAGGAGGAAGGGAGGGAAGGAGGGAGGGAGGGGAGGAGAGAGGGAAGGAGAGAGGGAGGGAAGAAGGGAGGAAGGAAGAAAGGAGAGAAAGGAGAGAGAGAAAGAGAAAGAACGAAAGAAAAGAAAGAAAAAGAATGAAAGAAAGAGAAAGGAAAGAAAGAAACAAAGAAAGTTAATTTAACATATAGGCAAAGCTCAGTGGCTCATGCCTGTAACCCCAGCACTTTGGAAGGCTGAGGACAGGCTGTGTCAGCAAGGCCCTGCTCTCTCTGAAGCTTCTACTCAAGGATCCTAGCAAACAAATGTAGAAGGTGAGATTCAGTCTGGAACCCATCAGGTAGAGAGAAGGCAGCCCTGTGACCCAGCTGGGAAGAGTGCCCTAGGCAAAGGGGACTGCAACAGTGATACCCCTGAGGCAAGGAGGGACTCAGTTGAGCTGGAGGACCTGTAAGAGGCCCTGTGTGGCTGGAGCATGTTGGAAGTGAGAATAGAGGGGAGAGCAGGTCACCGATCAGGCAGGGCCCTGAAGGATTAGGAGTCAGGGTTTTAGTCCCAGTGCACTGGGAGGCCCTGGTGCATTTGGAGAAAGGGAGTGTTGTGGTCCAATTACAGCATAGAAACTATTTCACTTAACTCTGTGGTGACAAGGAACATAGATTTGGTGCTAACCTGCAGGGGTAGGGGTGGAGGGGTGTGTGTGTGGTGTGTGTGTGTATGTGTTCTAATGACACTGTATTAGCCTAAATTCCCTGGAGAATGGAGCCTTAGGCAAGGATGGAAGCGCTAATGCTTTATCTGGGAGACGCAAACAGGGCAGGAATGATGAGAGAAAAGGAAAGTGAAGAAAGGGAGGATGGGAAGTGATATAAATAATGAGGGCTATGGGCAGAATTGGGTCCCCCCAAAATTCATAGGTTGAATTTGTTTTTTCCTTTTTTTTTTTTTTTTTTTTTTGAGGCAGAGTCTTGCTCTGCCACCCAGGCTGGAGTGCAGTGGCATGATCATAGCTCACTGCAGCCTCGACCTCCTGGACTCAAGTGATCCACCTCAGCCTCCTGAGCAAAGGGGACCATGGGCACACACCACCACACCAGCTAATTTTTTTCTTTCCCTTTTTTTTTTTTTTTTTTTTTGAGACAAAGTCTTACTCTGTTGTCCAGGCTAGAGTGCAGTGGTGCGATCTCAGCTCACTGCAACCTCTGCTTCCTGGGTTCAAGCGATTCTCCTGTCTCAGCCTCCTGAGTAGCTGGGATTACAGTTGCATGCCACCACACCTGGCTAATTTTTGTGTTTTTAGTAAAGACAAGGTTTCGCCATGTTGGACAGACTGGTCTTGAACTCCTGACCTCAAGTGATCAGCCCACTTCGGCCAACCAAAGTGCTGGGATTACAGGCGTAAGCCACCGCACCCGGCCATCACTACCATTCTTATATTCCGAGTTAGAACAGAGCATCCCTTTCATTAGATGGCTGGTACTTTTCAGAAAAGAAATTGACGGTTATTCATGTTTGTATCAACCTCTGCTCCATCACCTAGCAAATGTTTTGCCTATGGGAGCCATCTGGTAGAGACTTGTTTTGTTTTGTTTTTTGGTGTTTTTTTTTTTTTTTGAGACCAAGTCTCGCTCTGTCGCCCAAGCTGGAGTGCAGTGGCACGATCTCTGCTCACTGCAAGCTCCACCTCCTGGGTTCATGCCATTCTCCTGTCTTGCCCTCCTGAGTAGCTGGGACTACAGGCACGTGCCACCACACCCGGCTGATTTTTTTTAATTTTTAGTAGAGACGGGGTTTCACTGTGTTAGCCAGGATGGTCTCGATCTCCTGACTTGTTAAGTAAGTCTATATCCTGTTGTAGGGTATTAGCCCAAAGCACTCCCTAGAGCAGGCATCCTAGCTTGTTTTTCTCCTGCCCTCTCCCTACCCCGAGAACCACGCACCCTGTTTCTAGTAGCACCCGTTTACAACCCATCCCTGCCGCATTCTCTGTCATTGAGATTCTGGTGGGGCCTTTAACCACCATTCCTCCTTCTCCCATCACCTGCCTGGTTTCAGTGGCTGGTGCCCATAATAGTCTAAAATATAACCGATTACCATCCCTTGGCCTCCAGTCTATGGGTGCAGCTGTTAACTCCACCAGAGTCCCTGAAGCACAACAAGCTTTTTGCTGAGACATTTGAGAAGGAGCCCCTTGTTGCCTTTCCTACTGAATTTGAGAGGGTGGCTGCAACCATTTCATGACCCACTGGCCAGACTTGGTCTCAAAATTGAGCCATGAAACAGAAGGCTGGATCTGAGATGTAAAGAGGGAGAAACAAGCTGTGCCTGGAGTTATGTGAGCCAATACATTCCTTTTTTGCTTAAATCAGTTTGGTTTGTCTTTCTAGCGCTATTTATTTATTTATTTATTTGTTTATTTGACAGGGTCTCTCTCTATTGTCCAGGCTGGAGTACAGTGGTGCGATCTCAGCTCACTACAAACTCCCCCTCCCAGGTTCAAGCGATTCTCCTGCCTCGGCCTCCCAGGTACCTGAGACTGCAGGTGCACACCACCATGCCTGACTAATTTTTGTATTTTTCGTAGAGACAAGGTTTTGCCATGTTGCCTAGGCTGGTCTCGAACTCCTGACTTCAGGTGATCTGCCCACCTTGGGCTCCCAAAGTGCTGGGATTACAGGTGCAAGCCACTGTACCCAGCTGGTTTTCTAGCACTTTAGACAGAAAGAAAGTGGAATGATTTATACCAAATAGAAAGGCCATGCTGGCCAGGTATGGTGGCTTATGCCTGTAATCCCAACACTGGAAGGCCAAGGCAGCACGATTGTTTGAGTCCAGGAGTTTGAGACAAGACTGGGCAACATAGCGAGACCCTGTCTCTACAAAAAATAAAAAATTAGCAAGACATGGTCACGCATGCCTGGAGTCCCAGCTACTCAGGAGACAAAGGTGGGAGAATTTCTTGAGCCTGGGAGGTCAAGGCTGCAGTGAGCCGGGATCACACCCCTTCACTCCAGCCTAGATGACAGAGTATGACCTTGTCTCAGGAAAAGCAAAACAATGTAAGCAAAAGCAAAACATGTGGGTATAATATTTACAATTACCATGAGACACATTTACTCATAGCAATAATTGCCAATGTTTCACTCTGAGGCACTCGAAAGAAGGCAACAGTAGCATAAGAATTTAGAACTTTAAAATCCCAGCACTTTGGGGGGCCAAGGCAAGGTAGGTGGATCACCTGAGGTCAGGAGTTTGAGACCAGCCTGGCCAACATGGCAAAACCCCATCTCTACTAAAAATACAACAGTTAGCCTGGTGTGGTGGCAGGCGCCTGTAACCCCGCCTACTGGGGAGGCTGAGGCAGGAGAATTGCTTGAACCCAGGAGGTAGAGGTTGTAGTGAGTCAAGATTGTACCACTGCACTCCACCCTGGGCGATAGAGCAAGAATCTGTCTCAAAAAAAAAAAAAAAGGCCGGGCGCGGTGGCTCAAGCCTGTAATCCCAGCACTTTGGGATGCCGAGACGGGTGGATCACGAGGTCAGGAGTTCAAGACCATCCTGGCTAATACGGTGAAACCCCGTCTCTACTAAAAAATACAAAAAAAAAAAACTAGCCGGGTGAGGTGGCTGGTGCCTATAGTACCAGCTACTCGGGAGGCTGAGGCAGGAGAATGGCGTAAACCCAGGAGGCGGAGCTTGCAGTGAGCTGAGATCGGGCCACTGCACTCCAGTCTGGGCGACAGAGCGAGACTCCGTCTCAAAAAAAAATAAAAAATAAAAAAATTTTAAAAAAGCTGGACGCGGTGGCTCAAGCCTGTAATCCCAGCACTTTGGGAGGCCGAGACGGGCAGATCACGAGGTCAGGAGATAAGACCATCCTGGCTAACACGGTGAAACCCCATATCTACTAAAAAATACAAAAAACTAGCCAGGCGAGGTGGCAGGCGCCTGTAGTCCCAGCTACTCAGGAGGCTGAGGCGGGAGAATGGCGTGAACCCGGGAGGCGGAGCTTGCAGTGAGCTGAGATCCGGCCACTGCACTCCAGCCTAGGCAACAGAGCGAGACTCCATCTCAAAAAAAAAAAAGAATTTAGAACTTTGTGCTAGAAGAAGACTTGCAAGAGCTATGTACAGAGGGACAACATAGAAGTCTCCATAAGAATATCCATTCAGGGCCAGGCACAGTGGCTCACACCTGTAATCCCAGCAGTTTGGGAAGCCAAGGTGGGTGGAGGATCACCTGAGGTCAGGAGTTAGAGACCAGCCTGACCAACAAGGTG
Organism: Trachypithecus francoisi; assembly: GCF_009764315.1. Lineage (NCBI taxonomy): Eukaryota > Metazoa > Chordata > Mammalia > Primates > Cercopithecidae > Trachypithecus > Trachypithecus francoisi. Next base: position 103,009,607 of record NW_022681460.1, read on the forward strand.
AAATTTTGTCTCTACTAAAAATACAAAATTAGCTGGATGTGGTGGCACACGCCTGTAATCCCAGCTACTTGGGAGGCTGAGGTAGGAGAATCACTTGAACCCGGGAGGTGGAGGTTGCAGTGAGTGAGATCATGCCATTGCACTCCAGCCTGGGCAGCAAGAGGAAAACTCCATCTCAAAAGAAAAAGAATATCCATTCAGTCTTCAAATTTCTATTAGGTGCCATCTATTTGCCAGATACTGTACAAGTCTCTGGAAGCAGAGAAGTAAACAAAATAATTACAATAGACTGGGCACGGTGGCTTACACCTATAGTCCCAGCACTTGGGGAGGCTCAGATAGAAGGATCACTTGAGCCCAGGAGTTTGAGACCAGCCTGGCCAATATGGTGAAACCCCATCACTACTAAAAATACAAAAATTAGGCCAGGCGCAGTGGCTCATGCCTGTAATCCCAGCACTTTGGGAGTCCGAGGCAGGTGGATCACGAAGTCAGGAGTCAAGACCAGCCTGACCAAGATGGTGAAACCCCGTCTCTACTAAAAACACAAAAAATTAGCCAGGCATGGTGGCAGGTGCCTGTAATCCCGGCTGCTCAGGAGGCTGAGGCAGAGAATTGCTTGAACCCGGGAGGCAGAGGTTGCAGTGAGCCAAGATAGTGCCACTGCACTCCGTCCTACCTCAGCCTCCCAAGTAACCGAGATCACAGGCGCCCACCACCACACCCACCAAGTTTTGTATTTTTAGTACAGACAGGGTTTCACCGTATTGGCCAGGCTGGTCTCGAAATCCTGACCTCGTGATCTGCCCGCCTAGGCCTCCCAAAGTGCTGGGATTGCTTGCGTGAGCCACCACGCCCGGCCTAATGCACACTTTCTTTCCCTGACTTGGGCTGTCATTTAGATACAAGTGCAACTGCACAACACAGGGAACTTTCCAACAGGCAGTAATCACCGTGATTTGAGGTCCCGGAAAAGTCCCTTATGATCATGCAGGCTTGGTCAGGTTCCTTTTTTTTTTTTTTTTTTGAGATGGAATTTTGCTCTTATTGCCCAGGCTGAAGTGCAACGGCGCGATCTCAACTCACCGCAAACTCCGCCTTCCAGGATCAAGTAATTCTCCTGCCTCAGCCTCCCAAGTAGCTGGGATTACAGGAACCTGCCACCACGCCCGGCTAATTTTGTATTTTTAGTAGGGATGGGGTTTGTCCGTGTTGGTCAGGCTGGTCTCAAACTCCTGACCTCAGGTGATCTGCTGGCCTCAGCCTCCCAAAGTGCTGGGATTACAGGCATGAACCACCACGCTCGGCTTTTTTTTTTTTTTTTGAGATAGGTCTTGCTCTGTCACCCAGCCTAAAGTACAGTGGTGGGATCATGGCTCAGTGCAGCCTCCACCTCCAGGGCTCAAGCAGTCTTCCCTCCTCAGCCTTCCAAGTAGCTGAGACTACAAGTATACATCACCATGCTCGGCTACATTTTTTTTTTTTTCAGAGACGGGAGTCTCACTACGTTTCCCAGGCTGGTCTTGAACTCCTGGGCTTAAGCGATTCTCTTGCCTAGGCCTCCCAAAGTGCTGGGATTACAGGCATGAGCCACCATGCCCAGCCCATTTTATTTTACTTTAATACCAGCTTTGAGATATCATTCACATACCGTAAAGATAACTCTTGGTTTTGTTTTTGGTTTTGAGACAGGTCTCATTCTGTTGCCCAGGCTAGAGGGCAGTGGCACAATCATAGTTCAGTGCCGCCTCTACCTCCTGGGCTCAAGCAACACTCCCACCTCAACCTCCTGAGTAGCTGGGAGCAATGGTGCACGCCACCACACCTGGTTAATATTTCAATTTTTTTGTAGAGATGGGGTCTCCCTTTGTTGCTGAGGCTGGTCTTGAACTCCTGGGCTCAAGGGATCCTCCCGCCTCAGCCTCCCAAAGTGTTGAGATTACAGGCATGAGCCACCACATCCAGCAAGATCACTCTCTTAACGTGTATGGCTGGGTGGGGTGGTTCACGCCTCCCAGAACTTTGGGAGTCCGAGGCAGCCAGATCGCTTGAGCCCAGGAGTTCGAGACCAGCCTAGGCAACATGGCAAAACCCTGTCTCTACCAAGAAAAATACAAAAATTAGCCAAGCACATTGATACACACCTGTAGTCCCAGCTACTCAGGGGAGGCTGAAGTTGGAGGATCGCTTAAGCCCAGGAGGCTGAGGCAGCAGTGAGCAAATCTGGGCAATGAGAGCCAGACCCTGTCTCAAAAATAAAAAATAGTAAAGAAATAAATAAAGTACATAATTAGGTGAATTTTAGCATATTCATAGACTCATGCATCAATCATGGTTACCTAATTCCACAACATTTCCATTAGCCCCAACATAAACCTTGTCCCCACTAGCAGTCACTCTCCATTCCCCCTCCTCCAGCCCCTGACAACCACTAACCTGCTTTCTTCTGTGGATTTGCTTATTCTGGACATTTCATATAAATGGAATCATACAGTATCATACAGTAGGTGGTCTTTTGTGTCCGGCTTCTTTCACTTCACACAATGATTTCAAGGTTCATCCATGCTGTAGCATGAATCAGTACTTCAGTCCTTCCTATGGCCGAATAATAGTCTGTTCTATGGATATACCAAATTTTGTTCATGTATTCATCAGTTCATGGGTATTTGGGTTATTTTCACTTTCTAGCTATTATGAATAATGCTGCTATGAGCATTCGTGTACATCTTTATGGGAACAGGTTTTCTGTGTGTATACATATATTTTTTGTTTGTTTTGTTTTGTTTTTGAGATGGAGTCTCGCTTTGTTACCCAGGCTGTAGTGCAGTGGCACAATCTCAGCTCACAGCAACCTCTACCTCCCAGATTTAAGCAATTCTTGTGCCTTAGCCTCCCAAGTAGCTGGGACTACAGGCACGTGCCACCGCACCTGGCTAATTTTTGTATTTTTAGTAGAGACAGGATCTTACCATGTTGCCCAGGCTGGTCTCAAACTCCTGACCTCAAGTGATTTGCCTGTCTCGGCCTCCCACAGTGCTGGGATTACAGGCATGAGCCCCCGTGCCAGGCCTAGAACTCATTTTTTTAGAAGGATCCTAGCATTCATCCATTCATGAGCTCAGAGCCTTCATGACTTAATCACCTCTTAAAAATCTCACCTCCCAACACTGTTGTACCGGGAATTCAGTTTCCAACGCGTGAACTTTGGGGGACACATTCAAACCACAGCACTGCCTGAGGCCTCAATTCTACCCTCCCAGACTATGGCGCTTTGGCCAAAAGCCTCTCTGTTTCTCTTATTAACTTTTAGGAGAATTTCTAATTTTAGTAAATGATAATGACCAGCATGCTCACTTTGCTGAGAGCTCTCCTGGGCTGGCTAGAACGTCAAGGCCTGTTCGTATTTCCGTTTTCAGTCATTTATTCCCTTCCTTGCTGGACCTATTTTTAAAATTTACCAAATCAAACAAAAGCAGTTTCAGAAAAACAGCTGGCCACATCACAGTTTGGTTCAGTTCTACAGAAAGTCTGACTCTGTGAAAGCTCTTTAAAACAGAAAGGGGCCAGGTGCAGTGGCTCAAGCCTGTAATCCCACCACTTTGGGAGCCTGACGCAGGCGAATCATGAGGTCAGGAGTTTGAGACCAGCCTGGCCAACGCAGTGAAACCACTTCTCTACTAGAAATACAAAAAATTAGCTGTGTGTGATGGAGGGCACGAGTAATCCCAGCTACTTGGGAGGCTGAGGCAGGAGAATCGCTTGAACCCGGGAGGTGGAGATTGCAGTGAGCCAAGATCGCACCACTGCCTTCCAGCCTGGGCAACAGTGTGAGACTCTGTCTTAAAACAAAACAAAACAAAACAAAACAGAAAGGTTCCCACCAATTTAGCCTTTCCAATCGATGAGAGCTGCCAACCTGATTAAGTAGTGAGAGCTTTGGTGAGAGCTCTGAGTCAATAGGATTGCAGTTACAATATTTAAATTCAAATTTTTTTCACATATGGGTTTTTTTTTTAGCAGCTAATAGATATTTCCTTTACCTTGCACTCAATTCCCCAAATCTGATATGTGATAATAAAATTATGAATATATGAATAATTTGCACACATTAAATTTTGCAATTGCTCTGAAAAGTGTTACCATGCATTTTAAATATTATTTTTGAAATTTCCTGATTAAGAGGTTTTCAGAAATGGAGAGCATCAGTTTGGAGCTATGATTAAAATGAATTCCTTTATTTCTATGTTTAAGATTCTGTCGATGGTGCAGACGACATGATTTTAATGTAAATGTGAGCCTACTTTTAAGTCTTTTACTTAATGTGTTTTCATTGTGAATCTAATGATATGCAAACTCAAGTTTTCAAAATAGATGTCTCTTCCACGTTTCAACAGGCCGAAATGCTAGGCAAACTCTGCTTTTTTCATTATTTTAACAGTTATTGGAAAAGTTCACTTTGGACATGTGATTTTTCTAACACTTATTGCCATCCTCACAGAGGATTCATTTTGTATAGCCTTGTGTCTAGCTTCAATACAAAACAAATGCTGACCTAAATCATGAAAGCTTGCATTCACAGGGCTCTTGGGAGATGCTGGGTGCTGTGCTGCTTGTTTTGCAACGAACTGATCTTCTCATCAATCCGGTAAGGTAGGTGCAATTCTTATTATTACTCCCATTCCACAGATGAGTAGGCTAAGGCTGAGGCTGAAAACTTACAGCTCTTGCCCAAGGTCCAACAGCAAGAATAGGGCAATGGGGCCAGGCGCAGTGGTTCACACCTGTAATCCTGTCACTTTGGGAGGCTGAGGCAGGAGGATCAGATGAGCCCAGGAGTTCAAGACCAGCCGGGCAATGTAGTGAGACCTCATCTCTACTAAAAAAAAATTTTTTAAATTACCCAGGCGTGGCCGGGCGCGGTGGCTCAAGCCTGTAATCCCAGCACTTTGGGAGGCCGAGACGGGCGGATCACGAGGTTAGGAGATCGAGACCATCCTGGCTAATACGGTGAAACCCCGTCTCTACTAAAAAATACAAAAAACTAGCCGGGCGCAGTGGCGGGCGCCTGTAGTCCCAGCTACTCCGGAGGCTGAGGCAGGAGAATGGCGGGAACCCGGGAGGCGGAGTTTGCAGTGAGCTGAGATCCGGCCACTGCACTCCAGCGTGGGTGACAGAGCGATACTCCGTCTCAAAAAAATAAAAAAAAGAAAGAAAAAAAAATTACCCAGGCGTGATGGCACACACCTGTAGTCCCAGTCACTCAGGAGGCCGAGGCAGGCAGATTGCTTGAGCCTAAAAATTTGGACAGCAGTGACCTATGACCGTGCCACTGCGCTCCAGCCTGGGTGACAGAGCGAGACTCCGTCTCAAAAAAAAAAAAAAAAAGAGTAGGGCAACAGGTAAAAACTAAAGAGTTTAAAGTAGAAAAGTGAGATCAGATTTGTGTTAAAAAGAGGAGAAAAGGTAGATGAAAAGCCGTTATAATAATTCAGTGAAAGCAATGGACAGGATTTAGAGTGATGAGCCCAAGACAAGCTAAAGTTGATTAAATGGTCCAGTGGACTAGATGTGAAAGAAATGATTCACCCAAAAAAATGTAGGCAAGGCACGGCGGCTCATGCCTGTAATCCCAGCACTTTGGGAGGCCAAGGAGGGCAGATCACTGGAGGTCAGGAGATGGAGAGCAGCCTGGTCAACACGGTGAAACTCCGTCTCTACTAAAAATAGAAAAATTAGCTGGGTGTGGTGGCGGGCGCCTGTAATCCCAGCTACTCGGGAGGCTGAGGCAGGAGAATCCCTTGAACCCAGAAGGCGGAGGTTTCAGTGAGCCGAGATTGCGCCACTGCACTCCAGCCTGGGAGACAGACTGAGACTCCATCTTAGAAAAAAAAAAAAAAAAAAAAGCCCATTCTGCCTGTTTCGTGAGAAGAGACTGCCATGGAGACAGAGGAGAAGCTGCAGACAGTTAATTCTTATTAACTGTAGGTGCAATTCTTATTATTACTCCCATTCCACAGATGACTAGGCTAAGGCTGAGGCTGAGAAGTTACAGCTCTTGCCCAAGGTCCAACAGCAAGAATAGGGCAACGGGGCCAGGTGCAGTGGCTCACACCTGTAATCCCGGCACTTTGGGAAGCTAAGGCGGGAGGATCAGATGAGCCCAGGAGGTCAAGACCAGCCTGGCCAACATAGTGAAACCCCATTTCTACAAAGCTACAAAAGTTGGCTGAGTGTGGTGGCTCACGAGGTCCCAGCCTTTGGGAGGCCAAGGCAGGTGGATCACGAGGTCAGGACATGGAGACCATCCTGGCTAACACGGTGGAACCCTGTCTCCACTAAAAATACAAAACTTAGCCGGGCACGGTGGCACACGCCTATTGTCCCAGCTACTCGGGAGGCTGAGGCAGGAGAATCGCTTGAACCACTGCACTCCAGCCTGGGCGACAGAGCAAGACTCCATCTCGAAAGAATAGCAATAATAATTAATTAATTAATTAATTAAAAATAAAAACAATAGCCATCTTGGCAACAATTGGTGCTGCCTAAATGAGGAGGCAGGGCCAGCTGTGGAGTCCTCCTGGGGGCCTGGCCAGCAGGGTACCTGTCCTCCACCCCCTAGTGCCTGGTACCCCTGGGGTGAAGCCAGCTGAGCATGGAGACTGAGAGCCTGCCAAGAGCAAGAGAGGTTTTCAGGAGGGGACCTGGAGAAGCCTGGTTACAATGCCAGCATGAGCATCCGGTTCTTAGTCAGTGTCCCTCCTGGGCATTCTGCAGGAAATCTTCTCTTCTCTTCTCTTTTCTTTTCTTCAGACAGAGTCTCACTCTGTTGCCCAGGCTGGAGTGCAATGGTACGATCTCAGCTCACTGCAACCTCCACCTCTCCTGGGTTCAAGCAATTCTCCTGCCTCAGCCTCCCAAGTAGCTGGGTCTACAGGTGCCTGCCACCATGTCCGGCTAATTTTTGTGTTTTTAATAGAGACAGGGTTTCTCACCACGTTGGCCAGGCTGGTCTCAAACTCCTGACCTCAGGTGATCTGCCCGCCTCAGCCTCCCAAAGTACTAGGATTACAGGTGTAAGCCACAGCACCCTGCAGGAGATCATTTCTCATCCAGACGGCTACTGAGAGCAGGACCCCAGAGAGTGTTCATTTTTGAGTGCAATGTGGGAACCAGGCCTTGAACCCCCCGTGGGCTTTCCACTAAGAGCCCACAGAGCCGGGTTCAAGGCTTGGTTCTCCCACTTACAGGGCTTGAGCAATTCATTTTCCCTCCCTGAGTCTTGGTGACCTGTGCTGTGAAATAGAGAGAGACACCTACCACCTGCTGTCAGAGCCCATCAAGGTAAGAACACAAGAGGGAGGTGCCCATCAACATGGGTCCTCTTCATGGAAGAGGGGCTGAGGAAAGATTCATGCATGATTAATGACTGGTGGCAATTTCCTGCCTGCCTTTGAAATGAATCAAAAATAAGTGAAAAAGCATGGCTGAGGCAAAGCATTTGGGTCTGCAGGGACTCTGCAGTGGACCAGAGGAGGCCTGGGGCTGGCTGAGTCATCTAAGTGGGTGATCGGTTTTTTCCTGTTTTCAAACGAGAGCCAGGTTCCAGAGGGGATATGTGGAGTGGGATTAAACGTTTCCCGCCAAGCATCCTCCCAGTGGAAGCCTTCCCAAGCAGCATAATTGGGTAAATTTCCGTTGCCACTATCTGAAAGAACTGGGGGGAGGAATGGCAAATTTCTTTTTTCTTTTTCTTTCTTTCTTTTTTTTTTTTTTTGAGACAGAATCTCTCTCTGTCACCCAGGCTGCAACCTCCGCCTCTTGGGTTCAAGCAATTCTCCTGCCCCAGCCTCCCAAGTAGCTAGCTGGGAATACAGGGGTGTGCCACCACACCTGGCTATTTTTTTTTTTTTTTGTATTTTTAGTAGAAACAGGGTTTCACCATGTTGGCCAGGATGGTCTTGATCTTCTGACTTCATGATCCACCTGCCTCAGCCTCCCAAAGTGCTGGGATTACAGGCATGAGCCACCACATCCAGCTGGAATGGCAAATTTCTTATCCAAAGATAGTGTCTTTCTGAATCTCAAAACCTTTTTTTTTTTTTGAGACAGAGTTTCACTCGGTCACCTAGGCTAGAGTACAGTGGTATCATCTTGGTTCACTGCAAACACCGCCTCCCAGGTTCAAGTGATTCTCATGCCTCAGCCTCCAGAGTAGCTTGGATTACAGGCATGTGCGGCCACAGCTGGCTAATTTTTGTATTTTTAGTAGAGATGGAGTTTCACCATGTTGGCCAGGCTGGTCTCGGACTCCTGGCCTCAATCCACAATGCTGGGATTATAGGTGTGAGCCACTGCGCCCAGCCTAAATTCTGAAATCTTTATAGCTGAAATGAATTACTTCAAAATAATACAACAGAGGCAGATGTAGTTACGTGTATAGAGTAGACCAGGTCAGCCTGACTTGATGGGTGATGGGTATCTGAGGGTTTTTTTTTAATCAATAAAAGTTTGTTGTTTTTAAATAGCAAAAAGTTATTTTAAATATAATATTCAATACTCAATATGTATCGAGTCTTTTTTCTTTTTAAAAAAAAATTTTATTTCTCAATTATACCTAAAAGAGACTTTTTAAAGTTAATATTCTTTTTTTTTCTTTTTTCTTTTTTTTTTTTTAGGGACAGAGTTTTACCTTGTCACCCAGGCTGGAGTGCAGTGGTGCAATCATAACTCACTGTAACCTTAAACTCCTGGGTTCAAGTGATTCTTCTGCCTCAGCCTCCCCAGAAGCTGGGATTATAGGCATGTAACCACAACTGGCTAATTTTTTTTTTTTTCAGAGATGGGGTCTTGCTATGTTGCCCAGGCTGGTCTCGAACTTCTGGTCAAGTGATCCTCCCACCTCAGTCTTCCAAAGTGTTGGGATTACAGTCATTAGCCACCATGCCTGGCCTAAAATTAATATTCTTTAACAAAGCAATTCCACTTTTAGGAATTTCTCATGAAAGAGATGCAAAGCAGATTACTAGAAAGAGCTGGGTGGTTTTTAATTGCAAAAAAATTGGAAATAACCAAAATGCCTATTAATAAAAGACTGCTTAAAAATTATAGTACGGCTGGGCACGGTGGCTCAAGCCTGTAATCCCAGCACTTTGGGAGGCCTAGACGGGTGGATCATGAGGTCAGGAGATCGAGACCATCCTGGCTAACACGGTGAAACCCCGTCTCTACTAAAAAATACAAAAAACTAGCCGGGCGAGGTGGCGGGCCCCTGTAGTCCCAGCTACTCAGGAGGCTGAGGCAGGAGCATGGCGTAAACCCAGGACGCAGAGCTTGCAGCGAGCTGAGATCCAGCTACTGCACTCCAGCCTGGGCGACAGAGCAAGACTCTGTCTCAAAAAAATAATAATAATAATAATAATTATAGTACGCCTGATCAATAGAATGCTAGGCACTGTTTACAAAAAAAAAGATGATATCAGGCTGGGTGTGGTGGCTCATGCCTGTAGTCCCAGGACTTTGGGAGGCCGAGGTGGGCAAATCACTTGAGGTCAGGAGTTGGAGACTAGCATGGCCAACTTGGTGAAACCCCATCTCTACTAAAAATACAAAACTAGCTGGGCATGTTAGTGTGCACCTGTAATCCCAGCTACTCGGGAGGCTGAGGCAGGAGAATTGCACCACTGCATTGCAGCCCAGACCACAGAGCAAGCGACTGCGTCTCAAAAAAAAAAAAAATTAAAGGAAATAAATAAGTAAATAAAACAGGATGATATGAAAGCAAAAAATAAACTAAGAAAAATGTTTGCATCTCACACCAGGCGCGGTGGCTCATGCCTGTAATCCTAGCACTTTGAGAAGCTGAGGCAGGTGAATCATGAGGTCAGGAGATCGAGACCGTCCTGGCTAACACGGTGAAACCCGTCCCTACTAAAAATACAAAAGGTTAGCCAGGCATGGTGGCATGTGCCTGTAGTCTCAGCTACTCGGGAGGCTGAGGCAGGAGAATCACTTGAACCCGGGAAGGGCAGGTTGCAGTAGGCCGAGATTACACTGCTGTACTCCAGCCTGGGTGACAGAGTGAGACTCCATCTCAAAAAAAAGAGAAGGAAGGAAGGCAGAGAGAGAGAGAGAGACAAGAAAGAGAGAGAGAGAGAGAAAGAAAGAAGGAAAGAAAGAAAAGGAAGGAAGGAAGGAAGGAGGAAGGAAGGAAGGAAGGAAGGAAGAAACGGTGGCCATAGTACCCTATTAAGTTTCAGGTGTAGGGGTTAGTCATCGAATATTGTTAAGATGGGTCCTATTTCCATTTGAAATGTAAATATCATGTACATGACAATAGATTCTTTCATATACATTCAAGATCAAAACGGCATACCTGCTGAGATAGATTGTTGACTCCAGGGGTTTCTCGATTTTCTTTTTTTTTTTTTTTCTTTTTTTTGAGACGAGTCTTGCTCTATCGTCCAGGCTAGAGTGCAGTGGCTTGATCTCGGCTTACTGCAAACTCTGCCTCCCGGGTTCATGCCATTCTCCTGCCTCAGCCTCCCGAGTACCTGGAACTACAGGCGCCCACCACCACCCCCAGCTAATTTTTTTCTTTGTATTTTTTAGTAGAGATGGGGTTTCACCCTGTTACTCAGGGTGGTCTTGATCTCCTGACATTGTTAGCCAGGATGGTCTTGACCTCCTGACCTCATTAGCCAGGATGGTCTTGATATTCTGACCTCCTCATCCGCCCACCTCGGCCTCCCAAAGTGCTGGGATTACAAGCATGAGACGCCCGACCAACTCCAGGGGTTTCGATCAATACCATAACAAACCTTTTCCCTTTGACATACTCTGAATTGTGTTGTTTGGGGGCTGGGTGTGTGTGTGTGCAGTGTCCGTCTGTATCAGTGCCAGTGCCTGCCACTTTCCTGGTTCTGTGTTGAGGAGAAGGATGTATAAAGAACCATGAAACATTAGCCCTCACTTTGTTTTGAATTACAGACTAATGTTAATGTTCTCAAAACTGAATTTTCTTCCTTAAAATTAAAGCATTTTTTTCTTTTGGATTTAATGAGGTATTGCTAACTGAAGCCAGTTTGACATAGTGAGAGAGATGTCAAATTGATTTGAAAGGTGTGCAGTCCGATTTAAAACCAAACCCTGAATCCTTTTAAAGAACAATAAAACATATTTTACATGCAAAAATCATGTATATATGTTAGTATATGGATAGGAAAAACTAGAAAGGAAGAGGGTTAGCCAAGCCATCCAATGTCTTGTTTCTCTGTATGTTCTCAGCTTAGATGCTGCTGAGAACATACAGAGAAATAAGAAGTTTCAGTGTAAATTCTACAAAGAAAGAGAACTTTTGTTTCGTTCTCTGTTATGTTTCCAGTGTGTGACACATAATGTCTACTTGGTAAATATTTATGGGCTGGAAGGAAGAAGGAAGGGATGGAGGATGAGAGGAGGGAGGGAGCGGTAGGAAAGAGTCCTGGCCCCTGAGTTGTTCCCTGTTACTCACAGCCAGGCTTGGAAACCCATGTGTGGGCAGAGTGCAAAGAACATTGGGAGAAAAGGGCTCTGAGTTGGTAGGGACTTTGCCTAAACTCTCTCTCGTCCTTATGTTAGCATCCTCCTTTCCACAGAAGAGAAGTCGTTTGCAAAGTCATCAGGCATGAAGCCATCTTCAAATTCAAGGCTTAGCGGGCATGGTGGCTCAGGCCTATAATCTCAGCATTTTTGGAGGCTGCAGCAAGAAGATTGCTTTGAGCCCAAGAGTTCGAGACCAGCCTGGGCAATATAGTGATACCCCATCTCTTAGAAAAAAAATTAATTAGGCCGGGCACAGTGGCTCACGCCTGTAATCTCAGCACCTTGGGAGGCTGAGGTGGGCAGATCACTTGAGGTCAAGAGTTCAAGACAAGCCTGGCCAACAGGACGAAACCCCATCACTACTACTAAAAATACAAAAATTAGCCAGGGGTGGTGGCGGGCGCCTGTAATCCCAGCTACTCAGTAGGTTGAGGCAGGAGAATCGCTTGAACGCAGGAGGTGGAGGTTGCAATGAGCCAAGATCATGTCACTGCACTCCAGCCTGGGTGACAGAGAGAGACTCCATCTCAAAAAAAAAAGGAAAAAAAATTAATTAAAAAACAAATTCAAGGCTTATGTGGTTGCAGAGAACACTCTTCTTTCAGGACAAATGAGAACGAGATATTCCTGTTAAGTCAGGGGCACAAGTATTGGCAATGAATATACTGTATCCCCAAAGCAGATAGATCTTAGACAACCAGAAACTGGGAAAAGGACACATTCATCAACCTCTGGGGGAAAATGGCTTCAGGTAACTCAAAGGTGACACCCAATGTCGCTCTGGGGAACTACACAGAAATCCTAAACGATGTTAAAGAAGAGGGAGCAAGGCTGCCCTTTACTTCCACTGCTGTCCAGCCAGTTCCATAAGGCTCTGAGAGTCTGGGCTAAATGAGGAGACTGGCCAGGGCTTGGCTAAAAGAGCCTTTCACTCAAAAGTAAGCCCAAAGCAAGATGAGCTGCATTCTCGGGGCTGCTGTATGTTTTCTCTGCCTGAATGAGCTGCTGCTGATGTATTTATCTGGGTTCTTTTCTGATTCCCGTGACTGCATTTGAATAGCAGAAATCCTGGCAAGAGGAGACGAAGATTTGGGCTAAAAACTTGACTGAGGCTAACATCTGAGGAGACCCTGGAGTCACAGGAGCCTGGGTGGGAATCTGCTTTGCCACCTACCAGCTATGTAGCTATAGTCACATGACTTCACTTGCTAAGCCTCAGTTTTTTTTTTTTTTTTTTTTTGAGGTGGAGTCTCGCTTTGTCGCCCGGACTGGAGTGCAGTGGCCGGATCTCAGCTCACTGCAAGCTCCGCCTCCCGGGTTTACGCCATTCTCCTGCCTCAGCCTCCCAAGTAGCTGGGACTACAGGCGCCCGCCACCTCGCCCGGCTAGTTTTTTTTTGTATTTTTAGTAGAGACGGGGTTTCACCGTGTTAGCCAGGATGGTCTCGATCTCCTGACCTCGTGATCCGCCCGTCTCGGCCTCCCAAAGTGCTGGGATTACAGGCTTGAGCCACCGCGCCCGGCCAGTTTCTTGCTTTTAAGTGGAGATGATGATACCTGTTTTGCAAGGTTGCCGAGTTCATTGCATGACGTCACCGACGTGCACAGTAATAAAACAGAAAAGGCTTAGCAAGTGTTGATGTCATTACTATTGTGGCTGACATTTACTGAGCCCTTACCAAAGCCTTTGACAATCACTGTCTTTTTTCCTTCCTTCCTTTCTCTCTCTTTTTCTTTTTTTGAGACAGGGTCTCACTGTGTTGCCCAGGCTGAAGTGCAGTGGCCCGATCACAGCATCATGGCTCACCGCAGCCTTGACTTCCTGGGCTCAAGCAATCCTCCCATCTCAACCCCGTCCCCGCCACAAGAAGCTGGGGTTACAGGCATGCGGCAGGCACCACACTCAGCTAATTTTCAAATTTTTCGTAGAGACAGGGTCTTGCTATGTTGCCCAGGCTGGTCTCCAAATCCTGGCCTCAAGCAATCCACCCACCTCAGCCTCCCAAAGTGCTACGATTACCGACATGAGCCACCACACCCAACAAATCACTGCCTTTTTCAAATCACATGAGCTGCTGTGCCTGGCGTTTTTTTAATTTTTAAATAAAAGATGCTCAAGCTGGGTGCGGTGGCTCACACCTGTAATCCCAGCACTTTGGGAGGCTGAGGCAGGTGGATCACCTGAGGTTGGGAGTTTGAGACCAGCCTGGCCGACATGATGAAACCCCGTCTCTAGTAAAAATACAAAACTTAGTCAGATATGGTGGTACGCACCTGTAATCCCAGCTACTCAGGAGACTGAGGCAGGAGAGTCACGTGAACCTGGGAGGCAGAGGTTGCAGTGAGCCAAGATCACGCCACTGTAGTCCAGCCTGGGCAGCAGAGTGAGACTCCATGTCAAAAAAAAAAAAAGTGGGTATAAATGTGACTGCAAAACTGCCCGAGTGGCTACTCTCTGCTTACAGGGTAGCCCAATTCTGCAGGAGCAGTCACAGAGCTGTAACACCTGAGGAGTTGTAACACCACTGCTTTAATAAAGCTGTTTTATTTTATCTCCAGCTTGCCCTTCAGTTCTTTCCTGGGCAAAGCCAAGAACCCTCATGGGCTAAGCCCCACTTTGGGGCTCACCTGCCCTGCATCAGTGGTAAATTTCATTTGGCCTCTGGAGAGAACGTTGTTAGTGTTAAGCATGGTTTAAGGTCTAACAGATGAATGGATAGTAAAGAGGCAGGGAGGAGAAAGGGGAAGGCGTATCCCTTGCCTCCAGCCTTCTAGAGTCCAGGAGAAATTGTAGTAGGAAGAGGGCAGGACTGTTTCTAACTGCAACCAAGTACAGGAAATCAACCAGATTACACACTGTTCAGATTGCTCGGCGAAAGCATGAACTTTGCAGATCACTCAACAAGATAGTAAAACACACTACAAACAGCAATAACGACAGGCTGCAAGCAACTAATTGAGGTATCCAGAAGAGACTTGATACCACCACATCAAAATAGGCTCTGCCAAGCCCACAGCCCCCAGGCGACAGACTCTGGGTCTGGACATGACTAGAATGAGTCCTCAGCCTCCAACTGGTCTGTCCTGGACCTGTGGGAATAGCAGAGTTCTGTGAGACTTCCATTATGATGTGAGTTTCAGTTAGGATTACTTAGTGCGTGAGAGCTGTGTGACAAATATAACGGCCTCAAAATTTACTTGTATATTTCATCCTTTCTGTAAAAACAGCTTTGTTGAGATATGATTCACATGCTATACAATTCACCCTTTAAAGTGAACAATTCCATGGTTTTTAGTATATCCAGAGTTGCAGCATCTCACCACAATCAATTTTAGAATATTTTCATCATCCCCCAAAGAAATCCTATATTGGCCAGGTGCAGTGACTCACACCTGTAATCCCAGCACTTTGAGAGTCCGAGGTGGGAGGATCACTAGGGCCCAGGAGTTTGAGACCAGCCTGGGCAACATAGTAAGACTTGCATCTCTACAAAAGTAAAAAAAAAAATTGTCCAGGTGTGATGATGCATACCTGTAGTCCCAGGTACTTGGGAAGTTGAGGCAAGAGGATTGGTTGAGGCCAGGAGTCTGAGGGAGGCTGCAGTGAGCTATGGTTGCACCACTGCACTGCAGTCTGGGTGAAAGAGTGAGCCCTTGCCAGAAGGGAAAGAAAAAAAGAGAGGGAAGGGGAGGAAAGAGAAGGGGAGGAGAGGGAAGGGGAGGGGAGGTGGAGGGGGAGAGAGGAGGCCAAACGCAGTGGCTCACTCCTGTAATCCCAGCACTTTGGGAGAATGAGGTGGGCAGATCACGAGGTCAGGAGTTTGAGACCAGCCTGGCTAACCTGGTGAAACCCCATATCTACAAAAAATAGAAAAATTAGCTGGGCATGGTGGTGCACGCCTATAGTGCCAGCTACTCAGGAGGCTGAGGCAGGAGAATCGCTTGAACCTGGGAGGCAGAGGTTGCAGTGAGCTGAGATCGCGCCACTGCACTCTAGTCTGGGCAACAAGAGCAAGACTCCATCTCAAAAAAAAAAAAAAAAAATGGCCAGGGGTGGTGGCTCATGCCTGTAATCCCAGCACTTTGGGAGGCCGAGGCAGGTGGATCACGAGGTCACGAGATCAAGACCATCCTGGCTAACATGGTAAAACACCATCTCTACTAAAAAATACAAAAAAATTAGCCGGGTGTGGTGGCGGGCACCTGTAGTCCCAGCTACTAAGGAGGCTGGGGCAGGAGAATGGCATGAACCCAGGAGGCGGAGCTTGCAGTGAGCGGAGATTGTGCCACTGCACTCCAGCCTGGGCAACAGAGCAAGAGTCTGTGTAAAAAAAAAAAAAAGTCACTCCCCATGTCCTTACAGTCACTTCCCAGCCCCCAGGAACCAGGAATCCATTTTTGTCTCTGGATTTGCCTGTTCTGTACATTTCCTATAAATGGAATCATACAATATGTCATCTTTTGTGTCTGTCTTCCTTTTGCTCAGCATGTTTTCAGGGTCTATGTATATTGTAGCATGCACTTCATTCCATTTTTTTTTTTTTTTTAGACTGTCTCGCTCTGTCATCCAGGCTGGAGTTCAGGGGCATGATCTCAGCTCACTGCAACCTCTGCCTCCCGAGTTCAAGTGATTCTCCTGCCTCAGCCTCCCGAGTAGCTGGGACACAGGCACCTGCCACCACGCCCAGCTAATTTTTGTACTTTTTTTAGTACAGACGGGGTTTCATCATGTTGACCAGGCTGGTCTCGAACTCCTGACCTCAAGCAATCCTCCCAAAGTGCTAGGATTACAGGTGTGAGCCACCGCGCCCACTTCATTTCTTTTTATGGCTAAATACTATTTCATTGTATGGGTAGACCACATTTTCTTTATCTATTCATTAGCTGAGGGACATTTGGGATGTCTGCACTTTTTGGCTATAACACAGAGTAATGACAGTAACGACATTAATACTGCTATGGGCATTTGTGCACGAGTTTTTGAGTGCACAGGCGTTTTTAGTGCTCTTGGGTATTTACCTAGGAGTGGAATTGCTCGGTCATATGGTTAACTTTTTGTTTCCCAGCCTGGAGTGCAGTGGCGTGATCTCAGGTCACTGTAACCTCTACCTCCTGGGTTCAGGCAGTTCTCCTGCCTCAGCCTCCCGAGTAGCTGGGATTACAGGCATCCACCACCATGTCCAGCTAATTTTTGTATTCTTAGTAGAGATGGAGTTAGAGACGGGATTTCATCAGGTTGGCCAGGCTGGTGATCTGCTTGCCTCAGCCTTCCAAATTGCTGGGATTACAGGCATGAGCCACTGTGCCCAGCTATAGCCATTTTTTTCTTTTTCTTTTTCCTTTTTTTTTTTTTTTTTTCAGACAGAGTTTCACTCTTGTTGCCCAAGCTGGAGTGCAGTGGTGTGATCTCGGCTCACTGCAACCTCCACCTCCCGGGTTCAAGCGATTCTCCTGCCTCAGCCTCCTGAGTACCTGGGGTTACAGGCACGCGCCACCATGCCCAGCTAATTTTTTGTATTTTTAGAAGAGATGGGGTTTCACCATGTTGGCCAGGCTGGTCTTGAACTCCTGACCTCAGGTGATCCACCCACCTCGGTCTCCCAAAGTGCTGGGATTACAGGTGTGAGCCACCGCGCCTGGCCATATACCCACTTTTCATAACATGCAGGTTAAAGCTGGGCGCAGTGGCTCACGCCTGTAATCCCAGCACTTTGGGAGGCCTAGGCAGGCGGATTCACGAGATCAGTAGATCAAGACCATCCTGGCCAACATGGTGAAATCCTGTCTCTACTAAAAAATACAGAAAATTAGGAGGGCGTGTTGGCGCGCGCCTGTAATCCCAGCTACTCAGGAGGCTGAGGCAGGGGAATCGCTTGAACCCAGGAGGCAGAGAGGTTGCAGCAAGCTGAGTTCATGCCACTGAACTCCAGCCTGATGACAGAACAAGACTCCATCTCAAATAATTAATTAATTAATTGATAACATGCCGATTAAGTAATCGTTTATGCAGAATTTCTAGGCAAGGGGTGGTAACTTTTGGGTCCTCAGGGCATTGCCAGGAAATGGGCAGTAAGTCCTGGAGTGTTGCCATGGCGATGGTAAACTGACATGGCACACTGGTGGGCATGTCTGATGGAAAGCTGCCTAGTCCTCAACTGAGTCCCGTGTCTGAGCCCCACCTCTGGAGGTGAGTCCCACCTCCTACCTCAGTAGAGCCTCAGTAAAAGCAGAAAGCCAAGACCTCTGCTGATCTGGTGGGAGAGTCCGTCTCACGTTTCCCCAGAGCTCCCTCCTTCCAGTGTGGCGATGAGGCAGGGAAGCTGTTACACACCTCCAGGTTACAACATCCACATCACAGTTCCTGGAGGCGGCGTTCACCGTGGGCAGGGCCCAGCCTACAAGGCAGTAAGCTGTAGGTCTGTGGAGGGGAGATACCAGGGGAGAGAAAAGGATCCCACATTCATCCTCATCTATATCAACTCAATCTATTCTCTCTCTCTCCCACAGCAGCCCTGACCGTGCTGCCTGTGTTTCTGTTGACTGTGTAAATATTTTGTCTTACCAACAGAATGATGACATTTGAAGACAGGAAATAGAACTTATTCTTCTGGCTATCTCCCAGATAAATTGTTATAAACCAAAACTGTGGACACATGGAATGTTAGGCAGAATAATGGCTCCTAAAAATATCCACTTCCTGATCCCCAGAACCTGTGAATATGTAACCTTATGTGGCAAAAGGGATGTTGCAGATGAGTTTGGAGATTCAGCTAGAGATATTGAGGCCGCGTGTCATGGCTCAAGCCTATAATCCCAGCACTTGGACAGACTGAGGCAGGAGGATTGCTTGAGGCCAGGAATTTGAGAGCACCCTGGGCAATATAGTGAAAGCCCGTATCTACAAACAATTTAAAAATTAGCCAGGCATGGTGGTATGTGCCTGTAGTTCCAGCTGCTTGGGAGACAGGCAGGCGGATGGCTTGAGCACAGAAGTTGGAGGTTGCAGGGAGCTATGACTGCATCACTGCATTCCAGCCTGGATGACAGAGCGAGACCCTGTCTCAAAAAGAAAGAGAGAGATTTTGAGATGAGAAGATCATGGGTTATTCAGATGTGTCCAGTGAAATGAGCCCATTCAAATGGCTTCTTAAAAGAGTGGGGAAGGGCTGGGCATGGTGGTTCACACCTGCAATCCCAGCACTTTGGGAGGCAGAAGCAGGTAGATCACCTGAGGTCAGGAGTTCGAGACTGGCCAACATAGTGAAACCCTGTCTCTACTAAAAATACAAAAATTAGCCGGGCGTGGTGGCAGGTGCCTGTAATTCCAGCTACTCAGGAGGCTGAGGCAAGAGAATCACTTGAACCTGGGAGGCGGAGCTGCGGTGGGCTGAGATCGAGCCATTGCACTCCAGCCTGGGGGACAAGAGTGATACTTTGTCTCAAAAAAAAGAAAAGAAAAGAGTGGGGAAGTAGTCTCAGAGTCATAGAAGTAAATGTGACAATGGGAACCGAAGTCAGAGTGATGTGGGGCCATGAGCCAAGGAATTTGGGCAACCTTCAGAAGCTGGAGAGGACAAGGAAACACATTCTGCCCCATGCTTCCAGAAGGAATGCAGTCTTGCCAACCCATTTTGGACTTCTGACCTGCAGAGCTGTAAGGGAATGAATGTGGGTTGTCTGGAACCACTCAGTTTATGCAAGTTTATTAGAGCAGCCACAGCAAACTCATATGCATCTACCCTCCTCCTCCGCCTCACGACCATTGCCATCATAAGGGTAAATGTTGACTGAGTTTACTGATGTAATCCTCATGAAAGTGAATAAATGGAAAATATGTACAATTACTACCCCTATTTTATTGAGACAGAGTCTTGCTATGTTGCCCAGGCTGGCACAAGCACTGCTCACCACAGCCTTGGACTCTGGGGATCAAGCCATCCTCTTGCCTCAGCCTCCTGAGTAGCTAGGACTACAGATGTGGGCCACCACACCTGGCTGCTTCTTCTTTTTTTTTTTTTTCCTGTAGAGACAGGGTCTCACTATTGTGCCAGGGCTGCTCTCGAACTCCTGGGCTCAAGCGATCCCCCTGCCTCAGCCTCCCAAAGTTCCGGGATTACAGCTGGGAGCCACGGCAATGGGCCCATTACCCCCATTTTACAGACAAGGAAACTGAGGCTTAGAAAGATGACATAACAGAAGTTTTTGTTTTGTTTTGTTTTTGTTGCAACAGCAGAAACTGATCTTAGCTAATGCAAACCAGAAAGCAGGCAATGGCCCTGAGCGGGATAAATCCTTAAGGAAGTGCCATCTGGGACATAGTGGGAACTGAGCATGAGTCTTCCCGGTGACACTTTCACCTCCCAGACACCTGTCTTTGAATTTCTGATTTTTCATTAATGAAACGCAGTATTTGTTGACAGCTAGGGATACAATGGTGACCCAAAAAAAAGGAGACATTCCTGCTCACGTGATGCTGTGATGCTCACTTACAGCCAAGGGAGAAAGCAGGTTAGTCAGCGCACCACCATGAAAAAGGACACACGGAAACCCTGCTCAGTGCTGTGTGTTAGAAGCAGTGTGAGCACACGCCATAGGGAAGCAACAGGTGCAATGGTGTGTGGGCAGTGAGGAGTCACTGAGCCTTAGAAGCTGGAAGGGAAGAGCCACCTGCCTCATTGCTGGTGTCTTAGGCGACAATGGCTTTTTGTTTTTTGTTTTTGTTTTGAGATGAATCCTCGCTTTGTCGTCAGGCTGGAGTGCAGTGGTGCGATCTCGGCTCACTGCAACCTCTGCCTCCTGGGTTCAAGCGATTCTCCTGCCTCAGCCTCCTGAGTACCTGGGATGACAGGTGTGTGCCACCACGCCTAGCTAATTTTTGTATTTTTAGTAGAGACAGGGTTTCACCATGTTGGCCAGGATGGTCTCAATCTCTTGACCCCGTGATCCACCTGCCTTGGCCTCCCAAAGTGCTGCGATTACAGGCGTGAGCTACCACGCCCAGCCTGACCACAGTTTTATTTTTCTCTCTTGGTCTCCTTTTTCCATATTTGGAAAAATCCCAGAAGAGATGAGAGATGTGCAGCATCGCCACATGGAACTTCCTGAAGCAATCTGTCTGCTTTTTTTTTTTTTTTTTGAGTCAGTGTCTCACTCTGTTGCCCAGGCTGGAGTGCAATGGTGCGATCTTGGCTCACTGCTACCTTCACTTCCCAGAGGCATGAACCACCAAGCCCAGCCTCAATTATGCCTTTTACTGGGGTTAAATACGTATACTTACAAAATGTAAAATATGGCCGAGTGCAGTGGCTCACACCTGTAATCCCAATACTTTGGGAGGCCAAGGTTGGAGGACTGCTTGAGGCCAGGAGTTCAAGATCAACCCCCATCTGATCAAGACCTCAGTTCTACAAAAATTTTAAAATTTGCTAGGCATGGCCGGGTGCGGTGGCTCACACCTGTAATCCCAGCACTTTGGGAGGCCGAGGTGGGCAGATCACGAGGTCAGGAGATAGAGACCATCCTGGCTTACACGGTGAAACCCAGTCTCTACTAAAAATACAAAAAATTAGCTGGGTGTGGTGGCGGGCGCCTGTAGTGCCAGTTACTCAGGAGGCTGAGGCGGGAGAATGGCTTGAACCTGAGGGGTGGAGCTTACAGTGAGCCGAGTTCGTGCCACTGCACTCCAGCCTGGGCAACAGAGTGAGATTCCATCTCAAAAAAAAAAAAAAAAAATTAGCTAGGTATGAGGACATTCACCCACAGTACTAGCTACTCGACCTGGGCTCTGTGCCTCACACCTGTAATCCCAGCACTTAGGGAGGTCAAGGCAGGTGGGTCACTTGAGACCAGGAGTTCGAGATCAGTCTGGGCAACAGGGTGAAACCCTGTCTCTCCTAAAAGTACAAAAACTAGCCGGACATGGTGACGGGCACCTGTAATCTTGGCTATTTGGGAGGCTGAGGCAGGAGAATCGCTTGAACCCAGGAGGTGGGAAAAAAAAAGAAGAAGAAGCTGGGCAAGGGGGCTCACACCTGTAATCCCAGCACTTTGGGAGGCCGAGGCGGGTGGATCACTTGAGGTCAGGAGTTTGAGACCAGACTGACCAATATGATGAAACCCAGCCTCTACTAAAATATAAAAAATTAGCCAGGCGTAGTGGCGGGCCCCTGTAATCCCAGCTACTTGGGAGGCTGAGGCATGAGAATCTCTTGAATCCAGGAGGCGGAGGTTGCAGTGAGCCGAGATCGGGCCATTGCACTCTAGCCTGGGCAACAAGAGCCAAACTCTTTCTCAAAAATAAAATAAAAAGGTACATGATATGGTTTGGCTGTGTCCCCGCCCCCCAAGATCTCACCTTGAATTGTCATAACCCCCATGTGTCAAGGGTGGGGCCAGGTGAAGATAATTGAATCACTGGGGCCGTTTCTCCCATACTGTTCTTGTGGTCGTGAATAAGTGTCATGAGATCTGATGGTTTTATAAATGGGAGTTCCCCCGCATAAGTTCTCTTGCCTGCCTTTGCTTCTCCTTTGCCTTCCACCATGATTGCGAGGCCTCTCCAGCCATGTGGAACTGTCAGTCCATTAAACCTCTTTCCTTTATAAATTACCCAGTCTCAGGTATGTCTTTACTAGCAGCGTGAGAACAGACTAATATAGCACCATTTTAACCATTTCTAAGTGTACAGTTTGGTGGATTGATCCCATTCACAGTGTTGTACAACCATCACCACTATTTCCAAAATTTTTCATCACCCCAAACAGAAACTCCAAATCCATTAAACAAGAATTCCCATTTCCCTCTTCCTCCAGCCCCCGGTAACCTCTAATCTATTTTCTGACTCCATGAATTTGCCTATTCTAGGTGCCTCATATAAGTGGAGTCATACAGTATGTGTCCTTTTGTGTCTGGCTTATTTCACTTAGCACCTTGTTTTCCAGGTTCATTCGTGTTGCAGCATGTAGAACAGCATCATTCCTTTTTATGGCTGAATAATATTTCTTTTTTTTTTTTTTTTTTTGAGGCGGAGTCTCGCTCTGTCGCCCGGACTGGAGTGCAGTGGCCAGATCTCAGCTCACTGCAAGCTCCGCCTCCCAGGTTTACGCCATTCTCCTGCCTCAGCCTCCCGAGTAGCTGGGACTACAGGCGCCTGCCACCTCGCCCGGCTAGTTTTTTGTATTTTTTAGCAGAGATGGGGGTTTCACCATGTTAGCCAGGATGGTCTTGATCTCCTGACCTCGGGATCTGCCCGTCTCGGCCTCCCAAAGTGCTGGGATTACAGGCTTGAGCCACTGCGCCCAGCCGCTCCAAGGTTTTCTAATCTCCATTTTGAACAGAGAGGGCTTCAGCAGGTAATAGTATCTGGCCTAAATGTATTTTGTTTGTTTTGTATATGTTTTGTTTTGTTTTTTGTTCCTTGTTTTTTTTTGACACGGAGTTTCACTCTTTTATTCAGGCTGCAGTGCCATGGCGTGATCTTGGCTCACTGCAACCTCCATCTCCCAGGTTCAAGCGATTCTCGTGCCTCAGCCTTCCAAGTAGCTGGGATTACAGGCGTGTGCCACCATGCCCAGCTAATTTTTGTATTTTTAGTAGAAACAGAGTTTTGCCACGTTGGCCAGGCTAGTCTCAAACTCCTGACCTCAGGTGATCCACCCGCGTCGGCCTCCCAAAGTGCTGGGATTACAGGCATGAGCCACGGCGCCCAGCCTTATTACGTCTTTAACACATCTCCAGGATTTTCTCATCTCCATTTTGAACAAAGAGAGGGCCTCAGCAAGTAATGGTATCTGAACAAATGTTACAATATTTTGTTTCTTTTGTATATGTTTTCAAAATAACCTTCTTTTCACTGTAACAGACACTTGTTTCCCATTTATTGTAGAAATAAAGTTTCCTTTTAAAGTACATTTATGGCCGGGCGCGGTGGCTCAAGCCTGTAATCCCAGCACTTTGGGAGGCCGAGACGGGCGGATCGCGAGGTCAGGAGATCGAGACCATCCTGGCGAACACGGTGAAACCCCGTCTCTACTAAAAATACAAAAACTAGCCGGGCTAGGCGGCGGGCGCCTGTAGTCCCAGCTACTCGGGAGGCTGAGGCAGGAGAATGGCGTAAACCCGGGAGGCGGAGCTTGCAGTGAGCTGAGATCCGGCCACTGCACTCCAGTCCGGGCGACAGAGCGAGACTCCGCCTCAAAAAAAATAAATAAATAAATAAAAATAAAGTACATTTATTCGGGCCGGGCGCGGTGGCTCAAGCCTGTAATCCCAGCACTTTGGGAGGCCGAGACGGGCGGATCGCGAGGTCAGGAGATCGAGACCATCCTGGCTAACATGGTGAAACCCCGTCTCTACTAAAAAAAAATACAAAAAACTAGCCGGGCGAGGTAGCAGGCGCCTGTAGTCCCAGCCACTCGGGAGGCTGAGGCAGGAGAATGGTGTAAACCCAGGAGGCGGAGCTTGCAGTGAGCTGAGATCCGGCCACTGCACTCCAGTCCGGGCGACAGAGCGAGACTCCGCCTCAAAAAAAAATAAATAAATAAATAAAAATAAAGTACATTTATTCGGGCCGGGCGCGGTGGCTCAAGCCTGTAATCCCAGCACTTTGGGAGGCCGAGACGGGCCGGGCGCGGTGGCTCAAGCCTGTAATCCCAGCAGTTTGGGAGGCCGAGACGGGCGGATCGCGAGGTCAGGAGATCG
The DNA here is from genome assembly GCF_009764315.1 of Trachypithecus francoisi. Classification (NCBI taxonomy): domain Eukaryota; kingdom Metazoa; phylum Chordata; class Mammalia; order Primates; family Cercopithecidae; genus Trachypithecus; species Trachypithecus francoisi. The sequence continues at coordinate 103,033,885 of NW_022681460.1, forward strand.
AGACCATCCTGGCTAACATGGTGAAACCCCGTCTCTACTAAAAAAAAATACAAAAAACTAGCCGGGCGAGGTAGCAGGCGCCTGTAGTCCCAGCCACTCGGGAGGCTGAGGCAGGAGAATGGTGTAAACCCAGGAGGCGGAGCTTGCAGTGAGCTGAGATCCGGCCACTGCACTCCAGCCTGGGCGACAGAGCGAGACTCCGTCTCAAAAAAAAAATAATAATAATAAAGTACATTTATTCACTTGTAAAAGGGTGTCAGTTTGAAGAAAAAGCATTAAGTAAATAACAGCACAGATGATAAGTGCCAATGGCAAAAATGTGAAGACAGGCCAGGTGTGATGGCTTATGCCTGTAATCCCAGCACTTTGGGAGGCCGAGGCGGGTGGATCACCTGAGGTCAGGAGTTTGAAACCAGCCTGATCAATATAGGGAAACCCCGTCTCTACTAAAAATACAAAAATTAGCTGGATGTGGTGGCGGGTGCCTATAATCCCAGCTACTCGGGAGGTTGAGGCATGAGAATTGCTTGAACCCAGGCAGTGGAGGTTGCAGTGAGCCAAGATCACCCCATTGCACTCCAGCCTGGGCGACAAAGTGAGACCCCACCTCAAAAAAAAAAAAAAAAAAAGAATACTGAATGAAACCTCAGTGACACAGCTGTGGTGGTTAAGGAGGAAGGGGCCCTGGTTTGGAATCAGACTAGCCTGGGTTTGAATTTCAGCTCCGTCATGCGGCTGCTCTGTGATCCTGAGCCAGTTATTTTGCTGTCTTGAACCTAGTTACCTCCTGAGGGGATAATCCCAACCCCACAGAGTCGTTTCGGGGGATGCAAAGAGATGTGTAAACAAAACCCCTGGCACAGCATCTGACTCGGAAAAGCAGCCCACTGAATGGATGCTATTGATGTGACTCCTGCTCCGCTTACCTGTGGACTAAATTCTGGGACCTTAACTGCCCAGTGGGTTCACCTTGCCCCCTGCCTAGACAGAGCAGATTTATCAACAGACAGGGAAATTGCAATGGAGAAAGAGTAACTCACGCGGAGCCAAATTACTCTGCATGAGAGGAAGACGGGAATCGATTGAACCCAGGAGGTGGAGGTTGCAGTGGTGAGCGGAGATCCTGCCACTGCACTCCAGCCCGGGCAACAGAGTGAGAGACTCCGTCTCAAGAAAAATAAAGAAATAAATAAAGATAAAATAAGTAAATACAATGTTACATGTATAGCTAAAACCATGCCCTTATTCCGTTTCTTTTTCTCCCTCTTCTACAGAAATCACTTTCTCCAAGTTGGCCAGCAGCCTCTCTGTGCCTGTTGTAATACTTTTCCTGCTTGTATATGTCCCATAACAACATAGAGTATTGTTTTTTCAGTGTGTCATTAAAAGTTTTTAAAAGTTTTTCACAGGCTGGGCGCGGTGGCTCACACCTGTAATCCCAGCACTTTAGGAGGCTGAGGCAGGCGGATCACGAGGTCAGGAGTTCGAGACCAGCCTGATAAAAGTAGTGAAACCCCATCTCTACTAAAAATACAAAAATTAGCTGGGTTTGGTGGCGGGTGCCTGTAATCCCAGCTACTCAGGAGGCTGAGGCAGGAGAACTGCTTGAACCCAGGAGGCAGAGGTTGCAGTGAGCCGAGATCACGCCACTGTATTCTAGCCTGGGTGACAGAGTGAGATTCTGTCTCAAAAAAAAAAAAAAGTATTTCACAAATGGCCTCATATTGTACACATTCTACAACTTTCCCCTCTGCCCCAAACATTAAGTATTTAAGCTCTGTTCCTGCTGACACATGTGATTTGGTTTCTTTCTTTCTTTCTTTCTTTTCTTTCTTTCTTTCTTTCTTTCTTTCTTTCTTTTTATTTTATTTTCTTTTTTTTTTTTTGAGACAGCGTTTCAGTCTGCCACCCAGGCTAGAGCGCAGTGGCATGGTCATGGCTCAGTGCAGCCTCCACATCCCCAGCTCAAGCAAGCCTCCCACCTCAGCCTCCTGAGTAGGTGGGACTGCAGGTGCTGTGTCACCACACCCAGCTGATTTTTGTATTTTTTGTAGAGATGGGGTTTTGCCATGTTGCCCAGGCTGGTATCGAACTCCTGGGCTCAAGCAACCCAAGCGCCTCAGCCTCCCAGAGTGCTGGGATTACAGGCATGAGCCACCACACCCAGCAGGATTTGGTTCATTCGTGATCATTACTGAATAGTATTCCATCATGTTTAGTTATTTCTTCTCTACTGATAGACATTTAGGTGTTTCTAATTTGGGCTACTTCAAGCAGTGCTGTAATGAATAGCTTTAAACCCATCTCTTGGTGCTCACCAGGGAGTTTCTCTAGCTCAGTATTTCCCGATCCTTTTCATGTCCGGCTCACAGAGGAAACAGGAATAGAGTATTTGTAAGCAGGAGGCTGCTCACGGCCAGAGGCCACACGCCCAAAGGCTGGAGCTACTTAGGTCCTGTGGGCACTGAGGGGATCCGTTTCTCAGCACCTGTCATTCCCTTGGCCACTCACAAGTTGGGAAGTTCAAATCAAGGGAATGTACTTGACAATGAAATTGTGTTGCTGGCTTGTGGGATAGGCACATCTCCACGTCCATATTACAGGTTGCAAAATGCTTTCCAAGATGTCATAGCAATTCGTACATCTACCAGTGGTACATGTATGCCCCTATTTCCTCACTTCCTTACCAACACTTGATGTTAACCTGACTTTTTTTTGTTGTTGTTAACAGGGTCTCACTCTGTTGCCCAGGCTAGAGTGCCATGGCATAATTATGGCTCACTCACTGCAGCCTCCACTTCCTGGGCTCAAGCAGTACTCCCACCTCAGCCTCCTGAGTAGCGGTACAGGCATGCACCACCATACCTGGTTAACTTTTAAAATTTTAATAGAGATGGGGGTCTTGCTATGTTTTCCAGGCTGATCTTGAACTCCTGGACTCACACAGTACTGCCATCTCAACCTCCCAAGGTGCTGGGATTATAGGCGTGAGCCACCTCACCTGGCCTTCTTGCCAGCTGCAGAGATAAACCCAAATCACTGAGATTGAGATTGCAGTAAAGAAGGACGTCAATTAACACAAGGCTCCCCAAGTGAAGGGACTAGAGCTATTACTCAAACCAGTCTCCCAGATAACTCAGAGGAGATACTTTTCCTGCTTGGTATGTTCCCATAACAACATAGAGTATCTTTTTTCAGTTTGAGTCTTTAAAAGTTTTTCACAAGTGGCGTCATATTGTACATATTCTACAAATTTCCCCTCTGCCCCCAAAATTAAATTTGTAAGATCTGTTCCTGCTGATACATTTATATTTGGTTCTTTCTTTTTTTCTTTTTCATTTTCTTTCTTTTCTTTTTATTTTATTTTCTTTTTTTTTTTTTTTCTTTTTTTTTTTTTTTGAGACAGCGTTTCAGTCTGCCACCCAGGCTAGAGCGCAGTGGCATGGTCATGGCTCAGTGCAGCCTCCACATCCCCAGCTCAAGCAAGCCTCCCACCTCAGCCTCCTGAGTAGGTGGGACTGCAGGTGCTGTGTCACCACACCCAGCTGATTTTTGTATTTTTTGTAGAGATGGGGTTTTGCCATGTTGCCCAGGCTGGTATCGAACTCCTGGGCTCAAGCAACCCAAGCGCCTCAGCCTCCCAGAGTGCTGGGATTACAGGCATGAGCCACCACACCCAGCAGGATTTGGTTCATTCGTGATCATTACTGAATAGTATTCCATCATGTTTAGTTATTTCTTCTCCTACTGATAGACATTTAGGTGTTTCTAATTTGGGCTACTTCAAGCAGTGCTGTAATGAATAGCTTTAAACCCATCTCTTGGTGCTCACCAGGGAGTTTCTCTAGCTCAGTATTTCCCGATCCTTTTCATGTCCGGCTCACAGAGGAACAGGAATAGAGTATTTGTAAGCAGGAGGCTGCTCACGGCCAGAGGCCACACGCCCAAAGGCTGGAGCTACTTAGGTCCTGTGGGCACTGAGGGGATCCGTTTCTCAGCACCTGTCATTCCCTTGGCCACTCACAAGTTGGAAGTTCAAATCAAGGGAATGTACTTGACAATGAAATTGTGTTGCTGGCTTGTGGGATAGGCACATCTCCACGTCCATATTACAGGTTGCAAAATGCTTTCCCAAGATGTCATAGCAATTCGTACATCTACCAGTGGTACATGTATGCCCCTATTTCCTCACTTCCTTACCAACACTTGATGTTAACCTGACTTTTTTTTGTTGTTGTTAACAGGGTCTCACTCTGTTGCCCAGGCTAGAGTGCCATGGCATAATTATGGCTCACTCACTGCAGCCTCCACTTCCTGGGCTCAAGCAGTACTCCCACCTCAGCCTCCTGAGTAGCGGTACAGGCATACACCACCATACCTGGTTAACTTTTAAAATTTTAATAGAGATGGGGGTCTTGCTATGTTTTCCAGGCTGATCTTGAACTCCTGGACTCACACAGTACTGCCATCTCAACCTCCCAAGGTGCTGGGATTATAGGCGTGAGCCACCTCACCTGGCCTTCTTGCCAGCTGCAGAGATAAACCCAAATCACTGAGATTGAGATTGCAGTAAAGAAGGACGTCAATTAACACAAGGCTCCCCAAGTGAAGGGACTAGAGCTATTACTCAAACCAGTCTCCCAGATAACTCAGAGGAGATACTTTTCCTGCTTGGTATGTTCCCATAACAACATAGAGTATTATTTTTTCAGTTTGAGTCTTTAAAAGTTTTTCACAAGTGGCGTCATATTGTACATATTCTACAAATTTCCCCTCTGCCCCCAAAATTAAATTTGTAAGATCTGTTCCTGCTGATACATTTATATTTGGTTCTTTCTTTTTTTCTTTTTCATTTTCTTTTCTTTTCTTTTTTTTTTTTTTCAGACAGGGTTTCACTCTGTCACCCAGGCTGCAGCACAGTGGCATGGTCATGGCTCACTGCAGCTTCCACATCCCCAGCTCAAGCAAGCCTCCCACCTCAGCCTCCTGAGTAGGTGGGACTACAGGTGCTGCGTCACCACACCCAGCTGATTTTTGTATTTTTTGTAGAGATGGGGTTTTGCCATATTGCCCAGGCTGGTCCTGAACTCCTGGGATCAAGGGAGAAACTGGGATTGTATGGGTAATTTGGTGGGCAGTGAGCTAGGAAATGGGTGCTGGTGATTGACTGGGGATGAAATCACAGGGGTGTGGGAAGTGGTTCGATGTGCTGAATCTGCTCCTTGGTGAGGATCACAGGACTGACTGAGTTATAATTCATGCGTCTGATGGGGTGAGTTGGTTGCCAGGATACAATAGGTTGAAGAATATCTCAAAGACCAATTGTGGGTTCTATAATAGCAGTGTTATCTATAGGAGTAATTGGAGAAGTCACAAATCTTGTGACTTCTGGCCATATGACTCCTGAGCAGTAAGGGATTATAGAAACTTTGCCTACATTTTAGCAGAATTCGCTCCCTTCCCACAACAGAAATCCTGGTCTTTCATTAGTTTACAAAGGTGGTCCCTGAGCAAGGAGGAGGTTTATTTTAGGGAGGGGCTATTATCATCCTTCCTTCAAAGTTAAGCAATAAGGCGGAGGTTTCAGGGAGCCTGGATCCGACTACTGCGCTCCAGCCTGGGCGACAGAGCAAGACTCCACCTCAAAAAAAAAAAGTTAAACAATAAGCTAAATTTCCTCCATGGTTAGCTTGGTCTACACCTAGGAATGAGCAAAGACACCCAGCCTGTGAGACTAGAAGCAAGAGGGAGTCAGCCATGCTAGGCTTCCCTCACTCTCTTAATCTTTGCAAAGGCAGTTTCAAAGCAAATCCCGTAATACATGATTAGAGGCAGGAAAACAAACAAACCCCATTATAGAAGGTGTAAGAGAATAGATGATTGTTAATTGATCCATGAGGCAAGAATAATTATAGTGAAATGAACTGAGGGTAGGGACAGTCTTTAATACGGCTTGAAAACTGCATATTGGGCTTCTGTAGAAACATACACTGTGAATGTCTAATCTGCTTTCCTGATCTCCAATACCAGTCATGTACTCAATAAAGATAGTATCAAGGGTCAGGCACCATGGCTCGTGCCTGTAATCCCAACACTTTGGGAGGCCAAGGAGGGTGGATCACGAGGTCAGGAGTTTGAGACCAGCCTGGCCAACATGGTGAAACTCCGTCTCTACTAAAAACACAAAAATTAGCTGGGCTTGGGGGCATGCTTCTGTAGTCTCAGCTACTCGGGAGGCTGCAGCAGGAGAATCGTTTGAACCCGGGAGGCAGACGTTGCAGTAAGCTGAGATCACGCCACTGCACTCCAGTCTGGCAACAGAGCAAGACTTTATCTCAAAAAAAAAAAAAAAAAAAAATCCTATCAGTAAGGGGCCAGTCACATTTGGGGAAGTCAAAACTCAGGAAGTGAATGTAGGACCCCAGCACCATGAATGCTGTTGCGTTGATTATGCTAACATCAATTCCTAGGAAATTGCTTTAGGATCAGGAAAATGTTCGTTGGCCTTCAGTAGACTCAGAATGAATTGAAGTAAAATGAATGAATAAATTGCTGTGTGCTCTGCTACCAAAGAGAGGTGCATTGTCCAATGTCTGTCTTTTCCCTGTGTGCTAAGGAACTTAGAACTAAATATTATGATCAGTTGCTGTAGCTGTCTTTAATCAAGAGATCTTGGCCAGGTGCAGTGGCTCACACCTGTAATCCCAGCACTTTGAGAGGCCAAGGCAGGAGAATCGCTTGAAGCCAGGAGTTCAAGACCAGCCTGGGCAACATAGTGAGACCCCTGCCATCTCTAAAGAAACAACAACCAAAAAAAATTGGCCTGGCATGGTGGCGCACACCTGTAATCCCAGCTACTCAGTAGGCTGAGGAGAGAGGATTGCTTGATCCCAGGAGTGCGAAGCTACAGTGAGCTAGGGTTGCACCGCTGCACTTCAGCATGGGCCACAGAGTGAGAGTGAGAACCCGTCTCTTTAAAAAAAGAAAAGAAAAGAGAATTTCAATTCTAGGAGAAAAAAAGAAAAGAAAAGAAAAGAAAGAGAAGAAGGCCCGGTGGCTCACGTCTGTAATCCCAGCACTTTGGGAGGCCGAGGCAGGCGGATCACGTGAGGTCAGGAGATCGAGACCATCCTGGCCAACACGGTGAAACCCCGTGTCTACTAAAATACAAAAAATTAGGCCGGGCGCGGTGGCTCAAGCCTGTAATCCCAGCACTTTGGGAGGCCGAGACGGGCGGATCACGAGATCAGGAGATTGAGACCATCCTGGCTAACATGGTGAAACCCTGTCTCTACTAAAAATACAAAAAACTAGCCGGGCGACGTGGCGGGCGCCTGTAGTCCCAGCTACTCGGGAGGCTGAGGCAGGAGAATGGCATGAACCCGGGAGGCGGAGCTTGCAGTGCTGAGATCCGGCCACTGCACTCCAGCCTGGTTGACAGAGCGAAACTCCGTCTCAAAAAAAAAAAAAAAAAAAAAATTAGCTGGGCCTGGTGGCAGAAGCCTGTAGCCCCAGCTACTTGGGAGGCTGAGCCAGGGGAATTGCTTGAGCTGGGGAGGCAGAGGTTGCAGTGAGCCTAAAGCCGAGATCAGGCCACTGCCTCCAGCCTGGCAACACAGCAAGACTCCATATCAAATAAATAAATAAATTAATTAATTAATTATAATAAATAAAATAAAAAGAATCTTGAACCCTTTCCCCCTCCTACTCCTCTTTTTTTTTTTTTTTTTTTTTTTTTTTTTTTTTTTTTTTTTTGAGACGGAGTCTCGCTCTGTCACCCAGGCTGGAGTGCAGTGGCGCGATCTCGGCTCACTGCAAGCTCCGCCTCCCGGTTTACGCCATTCTCCTGCCTCAGCCTCCCGAGTAGCTGGACTACAGGCGCCCGCCATCTCGCCCGGCTAATTTTTGTTTTTTTTTAGTAGAGACGGGTTTCACCGTGTTAGCCAGGATGGTCTCGATCTCCTGACCTCGTGATCCACCCTCTCGGCCTCCCAAGTGCTGGATTACAGGCTTGAGCCACCGCGCCCGCCGTACTCCTCTTTTATGTGTTGGTTTCTGACTTTTCTCTTGTTTCTTAATTTTGGACATTACTGCCCCTACAGTTTCATTCTAACACGCTTCAAATCCTCTTTGAAAGTTGATATGGATTTGAATCAGTGAGATTTTAAAATCAGATATTTATCTATCTATCTATTTATTTATTTATTCATTCATTCATTTTATTTTTTTAAATAAAACAAACCCTGTGTCAGGTCTGACTTTATATAGATCGCAGTGAGAAAGCTGCTCTACCAGGTACGAAACTCCGACCCAGAAGCAGGTAGTCTACGAAGGGTTTAGAGCCGGGTTCCCCACGAACATGGCTTGCGTGACAGGCGAGGGGGCGGCCACACCCCGTTTCCCAGGACACAGGGCTCTCCGTGAGGACCTGGTCCCGGAGCAAAAGAAAGCCCCACATGGGGCGGAGCGGCCCGCCGACGGGGACCACAGGGGACCGGCTATCCGAGGCCAGCCGAGGTCCTCTCCCAGGAAATCAGAGGTTTATTTTTAATCCAGTTGATCAGAAGAAAAACTTATGCGTTAAAACTTTAGAAGGTATTCTTTTTTTTTTTTTTTTTTGCTGAGACGGAGTCTCGCTCTGTCGCCCAGGCTGGAGTGTAGTGGCCGGATCTCAGCTCACTGCAAGCTCTGCCTCCCGGGTTTATGCCATTCTCCTGCCTCAGCCTCCCTACAGGCGCCTGCCACCTCGCCCGGCTAGTTTTTTGTATTTTTTAGTAGAGACAGGGTTTCACCATGTTAGCCAGGATGGTCTCCATCTCCTGACCTTGTGATCCGCCCGTCTCGGCCTCCCAAAGTGCTGGGATTACAGGCTTGAGCCACCGTGCCCGGCCTGAAACCCTGTTTCTACTAAAAATACAAAAATTAGGCTAGGTGCAGTGGCTCACTCCTATAATCCCAGCACCTTAGGGGGCTGAGGTGGGCGGATCACCTGAGGTTGGGAGTTCGAGACAAACCTGACCAACATGGTGAAACTCCCGTCTCTACTAAAAATACAAAATTAGCCAGGCATGGTAGCGCATGCCTGTAATCCCAGCTACTCGGGAGGCTGAGGCAGGAGAATCGCTTGAACCCAGGAGGCGGAGGTTGCAGTAAGCCAAGATGGTGCCATTGCACTCCAGCCTGGGTAACAGAGCAAGACTCTGTCTCATTAAAAAAAAAAAAAGTATTATTAAAAGTTAATTATAAAGATAGGTGTTTATTCATATAATTGCTGTGATTACATATTTGTATAATATATACATTATTTAATAGGCTAGCTGTGCAGCTTGAAACTACTGACTGTAGTTGAGGGGAGTTTTCCTCTCCCCACCTATAAGGCACCTTTCCTGATCAGGGGTCTGTAACAATGTGCAGGGACCCTGGAAAGTCTTAGGTGTAAAACATGACAAGGGGCCGGGCGCAGTGACTCACGCCTGTAATCTCAGCACTTTGGGAGGCTAAGGCAGGTGGACCACCTTAGGTCAGGAGTTCGAGACCAATCTGATCAATATGGTGAAACCTTGTTTCTACTAAAATATGAAATCAAGCTGAGCGCTGTGGTGTCATGGCTCATGTTTGTAATCCCAGCACTTTGGGAGACCAAGGCAGACAGATCTTCTGAGCTCAGGAGTTCGAGACTGCCCTCAGCAACCTGGTGAAACCCTGTCTCTACTAAAATACAAAAAATTAGCTGGGCATCGTGGCAGGCTCCTGTAGTCCCAGCTACTCGGTAGGCTGAGGCACGAGAATCACTTGAGCCCCGGAGGCAGAGGTTGCAGTGAGCCAAGATCACGCTACTGCACTCCAGCTTGGGCTACAGAGTGAGACTCCATCTCAAAAACAAACAAACAAATAAAATAAAACTATAAATATAAAATTAGCCAGGTGTGGTGGCACATGCCTGTAATCCCAGCTACTTGAGGGGCTGAGGCAGGCGAATCGGTTGAGTCCAGGAGGCAGAGGTTGCAGTGAACCAAGATTGTGCCATTGCACTCCAGGCTGGGCAACAAGAGTGAAACTCCGTCTCAAAAAAAAAAGATAAAAAGAAAAAAGAACAAAAACAAAACAAAACAAAAAAAATGCCAAGCAATATGTCAATATCTCAAGTTATTCAACCTCTCTGAACTTTGTTTTCTTCCCTTGACAATGGAAAATGACAATGAACCCCGGTTTCTGCAGAATAAATCAACTTTTCATCTGAGTCACATGTTTTTTTTTTTTTTTTTCTTTTGTTGTTTTTTACATTATATTACTTATTTTCTTTTTTATTTTTTTTTATTTTATTTATTTTTTCTTTTTTTATTTTTTATTATACTTTAAGTTCTAGGGTACATGTGCATAACGTTTATATCATGTATAACTCCCCAATGCAATCCCTCCCTCCTCCCCCCTCCCCATGATAGGCCCCAGTGTGTGATGTTCCCCTTCCCGAGTCCAAGTGATCTCATTGTTCATTTCCCACCTATGAGTGAGAACATGCGGTGTTTGGTTTTCTCTTCTTGTGATAGTTTGTTAAGAATGATGGTTTCCAGCTGCATCCATGTCCCTACAAAGGACGCAAACTCATCCTTTTTGATGGCTGCATAGTATTCCATGGTGTATATGTGCCACATTTTCTTAATCCAGTCTGTCACAGATGGACATTTGGGTTGATTCCAAGTCTTTGCTATTGTGAATAGTGCCGCAATAAACATACGTGTGCATGTGTCTTTGTAGTAGAGTAATTTATAATCCTTTGGTATATACCCAGTAGTGGGATGGCTGGGTCATATGGTACATCTAGTTCTAGATCCTTGAGGAATCGCCATACTGTTTTCCATAATGGTTGAACTAGTTTACAATCCCACCAACAGTGTAAAAGTGTTCCTATTTCTCCACATCCTCTCCAACATCTATTGTTTCCTGACTTCTTAATGATTGCCATTCTAACTGGTGTGAGATGGTATCTCATTGTGGTTTTGATTTGCATTTCTCTGATGGCGAGTGATGACGAGCATTTTTTCATGTGTCTGTTGGCTGTATGGATGTCTTCTTTTGAGAAATGTCTGTTCATATCCTTTCCCCACTTTTTGATGGGGTTGTTTGTTTTTTTCTTGTATATTTGTTTGAGTTCTTTGTAGATTCTGGATATTAGCCCTTGTCAGATGAGTAGGTTGCAAAAATTTTCTCCCATTCTGTAGGTTGCCTGTTCACTCTGATGGTAGTTTCTTTTGCTGTGCAAAAGCTCTTTAGTTTAATGAGATCCCATGTGTCAATTTTGGCTTTTGCTGCCGTTGCTTTTGGTGTTTTAGACATGAAGTCCTTGCCCATGCCTATGTCCTGAATGGTACTACCTAGATTTTCTTCTAGGGTTTTGATGGTATTAGGTCTAACATTTAAGTCTCTAATCCATCTTGAATTAATTTTCGTATAAGGGGTAAGGAAAGGATCCAGTTTCAGCTTTCTACTTGTGGCTAGCCAATTTTCCCAGCACCATTTATTAAATAGGGAATCCTTTCCCCATTTCTTGTTTTTGTCAGGTTTGTCAAAGATCAGATGGCTGTAGATGTGTGGTATTATTTCTGAGGACTCTGTTCTGTTCCACTGGTCTATTTCTCTGTTGTGGTACCAGTACCATGCTGTTTTGGTTACTGTAGCCTTGTAGTATAGTTTGAAGTCAGGTAGCGTGACGCCTCCAGCTTTGTCCTTTTGACCTAGGATTGTCTTGGCAATGCGGGCTCTTTTTTGGTTCCATATGAACTTTAAAGCAGTTTTTTCCAATTCTGTGAAGAAAGTCATTGGTAGCTTGATGGGGATGGCATTGAATCTATAAATCACCTTGGGCAGTATGGCCATTTTCACGATATTGATTCTTCCTATCCATGAGCATGGTATGTTCTTCCATTTGTTTGTGTCCTCTTTGATTTCACTGAGCAGTGGTTTGTAGTTCTCCTTGAAGAGGTCCTTTACATCCCTTGTAAGCTGGATTCCTAGGTATTGATTCTCTTTGAAGCAATTGTGAATGGAAGTTCATTCCTGATTTGGCTCTCTGCTTGTCTGTTACTGGTGTATAAGAATGCTTGTGATTTTTGCACATTAATTTGTATCCTGAGACTTTGCTGAAGTTGCTTATCAGCTTAAGGAGATTTTGGGCTGAGACAATGGGGTTTTCTAAATATACAATCATGTCATCTGCAAACAGGGACAATTTGACTTCTTCTTTTCCTAACTGGATACCCTTGATTTCTTTCTCTTGCCTGATTGCCCTAGCCAGAACTTCCAACACTATGTTGAATAGGAGTGGTGAGAGAGGGCATCCCTGTCTTGTGCCAGTTTTCAAAGGGAATTTTTCCAGTTTGAGTCACATGTTGATGATCAGGCTTCCTCCATGCTCTTATGAGTCTTTTACATGCACAAAGTGGACGTACTGGGACAATCATGACAGCAAGACAGCTATTTCCAACGTAAATCAACAAGCCTGTTCAACCTGGGGACAGCCGCTGTTCAGATACCTTTCAAGGGCCGAGCTCTGCCAGTACAGGGAGGAGACCCACACTATGCTGGCCTAGGAAATTGGCAGCTCTCAGAGTGGTCCCGGTAGCTTCATTCTACCCGCGGAGAACAAGTCCATTTACAGGGAAACCCAGGTGGTGTGAATGAGTGTTAATGCCTCCTGGGTTTTAGTGACAGAAGGCACCGTGATTTTATTGACTAAGATCTCTTCCTTCAGATGGATGGACTCAGAAAATGAGGCCTGCAAAGTGACGTAAAAGATTGACTCACAGAAGTGTCTCTGATTCCTGGGGAAACCAGGACAACTGGTTTGTGTAGTTGTTCATTGAAAAGGCAATTAACCCACAGGAGCTGACAAGGAAGCCAGTTCTGGCACATGAACTGGTCAATTGACTGTCCTTTAAAACAGAGCTCTGGGGCTCAGTGTCATTTTGATCAAGTTGGCATTACCACGTTTTAACAATAGCGTCATCATCATCATCATCATCATCATCATCATCTACTATCCATTCAGCCTTTCCTTATTTATTTATTGTTTATTTTGAGGCGGAGTCTCACCCTGTCACCCAGGCTGGATTGTAATGACACAATCTCGGCTCACTGCAACCTCCGCCTCCTGGGTTCAAGTGATTCTCCTGTCTCAGCCTCCTGAGTAGCTGGCATTATAAGCACGCGCCACCATGCCCGGCTAATTTTTTATATCTTTAGTACAGACAGGGTTTCCCCATGTTGGCCAGTCTGGTCTCAAACTCCTGACCTCATGATCCACCCGCCTCAGCCTCCCAAAGTACTAGGATTACAGGCGTGAGCCACTGCCCCCAGCCTTTCCTTGTCTTTTTTTAAATTTATTTTTGTAGAGATGCAGTCTTTTGCTATGTTGCCCAGGCTGGTTTCAAACTCCTGGACTCAAACCATCCCCCTGCTTTAGCCTCTCAAGTAGCTGGGATTACAGGTGCAAGCCACCATGCCCGGCTTCCTTACCTTTTTTTTTTTTTTATCTCACACATGACAAAGATTCTTTGTTTGGCCAAACTTTAGTCAGGCTTCTGAATCTTCTGCAAAGCCCATCTGTGCACTTCCTTATCAAATCCAGTTTTAGCAAAGAATCCTGCTAAGTCACTTCAGCAAGAACCCCCCACCGTTGATATCTGATCATCTTCCATATCTGATCAGGTTCCTCATCCTCCACCATCCCCTAGGTAATATTTGGTCACCCTGACCTGCCTTTAGCAAGAATCCTGTTATGTGGGCTTAGCCAGAATCCCCCTTACCCCGGTGTTTCCTCTTAATTGTTTCCATTCACTGCTCCCCTCCCTGCTTCTTGGATATAAGTTCCCACTTGCCCATGCTGTAAAGGCAACGTATGGCTGGCTGGGGCGGTTCACTGGGAGGCTGAGGCAGGAGGATCATTTCCGCCCAGGTGTTTAAGACCAGCCTGGGCAACACAGTGAGACCCACCCCCTACAAAAAAAATAAAAAAGTAAGTGGCTTGAACCTGTGGTCCCAGCTACTCCAGGGCCTGAGGTGGGAGGATCACTTGAGCCCAGGAGGTCGGGGTTGTAGTGAGCTGTGATCAAGTACTGCAGTCCAGCTGAGGCAACAGGGCAAGATTTGTCTCAAAAAAAAAAAAAAGGCTGGGTGCGGTGGCTCACGCCTGTCATCCCAGCACTTTGGGAGGCAGAGGTGGGTGGATCACTTGAGGTCAGGAGTTCGAGACCAGCCTGGCCAACATGGTGAAACCCCCCCCCCTACTAAAAATGCAAAAATTAGCTGGGCATGGTGGCAGATGCCTGTAGTCCCAGCTACTCGGGAGGCTGAGGCAGGAGAATCGCTTGAACTTGGGAGTTGGAGATTGCAAGGAGCCAAGATCGTGCCGCTGCACTCCAGCCTGGGCAACAGAGTGAGACTCTGTCACACAAAAAAAATTAAAATAAAAATAAATAAATAAATAAATAAATAAATAAAGGTAATTTTTTTTTGTGGGGAGAAAAGAAAGAGCCTTTCTGGGGAGAAAAGGCAACATGTGGTTGCCTTTTTTGAAGAGGCAGAATTGGACTAGGCTGGTGGTCAAGGAGGCAACAAACACGCATATTAAATTTGTTTTATTTCTGGACCAGGTGCAGTGGGTCACGCCTGTAATCCCAGCATTTTGGGAGGCCGAGGCAGGCGGATCACCTGAGGTCAGGAGTTCGAGACCTGCCTGGCCAACGTTGTGTAACCCCGTCTCTACTAAAAATACAAAAATGAGCTGGGCATGGTGGTGGGCACCTGTAATGTCAGCTACTCAGGAGGCTGAGACAGGAGAATCACTTGAACCCGGGAAGTAGAGGTTGCAGTGAGCTGAGATTGTGCTACTGCACCCCAGCCTGGGCGACAGAGTGAGATGCTGTTTCAAAAGAAAAAAATGGTTTTATTTCTCACATTAAAACATGAAACAAGATGTTGAGGCATTGGCAATTGGCAATTGGCCGGGCGCAACGGCTCATGCCTGTAATCCCAGTACTTTGGGAGGCTATAGGGTGGGCAGATCGCTTGAATCCAGGAGTTAGAGATAAGTGAACATGGCAAAATCCCATCTCTACAAAAAATACCAAAAAATTAGCCCGGTGTGGTGACTTGTGCCTGTAGTCCCAGCTACTCGGGGGGCTGAAGTGGGAGGATTGCTTGAGCTCAGGAGGCGGAGGTTGCAGTGAGCCAAGTTCATGCCACTGCACTGCAGCCTGCATGACAGAGCAGGACCTTGTTTCAAAAAAAAAGTAAAAAGGCAATCTTGAGATTCCAGATAAGTTTGTGAGTGTGATTCTTTATACTGTTCTATATTTATAAAATTATATTTTTTATTTTTTAATTTACCTTTTGTAGGGACAGGGTTTTGCTATATTGCCCAGGCTGGTCTTGAACTCCTGGCCTCAAGTACACCTCCTGCCTCAGTTTCCCAGAGTGTTGCGATTACGGGCATGAGCCACAATACCCAGCCTTAAATTCTCAAAGTTGAGAAAAATTCCCCCTTTTGCAACTCTACTCCTGCCTTAAACAACTTTAATCAAGGAAGACAGAAAAAATATTTTGGTAGACTTGGGACTGGGCATGGTGGGTCATGCCTGTAATCCTAGCACTTTGGGAGGCCGAGGTGGGTGGATCACCTGAGGCTGGGAGTTGGAGACCAACCTAACCAACATGGAGAAACCCCATCTCTACTAAAAATACAAAATTAGCTGGGTGTGGTGGTGCACGCCTGTAATCCCAGCTACTCAGAAGGCTGAGGCAGGAGAATTGCTTGAACCCGGGAGGTGGAGGTTGCGGTAAGCCAAGATTGCACCATTGCATGCCAGCCTGGGCAACAAGAGTGAAACTCCATCAAAAAAAAAAAAAAAAAAGACTTGGGAACCCAGGCTGAAGTCTGAAAGTCTGAATAATTTCACATGGGATCTTTTTTTTTTTTTTTGAGACAGGGTCTTGCTCTGTTGTCCAAGCTGGAGTACAATGGTATGAACAGGGCTTGCTGCAGCCTCAGCCTCAGCCTCCTGTACTCAAGTGATCCTCCCACCTCAGCCTCCTGAGCAGCTGGGACTACAGGCACAAGCCGTTGCACCCTGGTTAACTTTTTACTTTGAAATAGTTACAGACTCACGAAAAGTTGCCGAAATAGTAGCGAGATCCCAAGTACCCTTCATCTAGCTTCTCCCAACAGTAATGTCTACCATAACTATAGTACACTATGAAAATTCAGGAAAGGCCGGGCGCGGTGGCTCAAGCCTGTAATCCCAGCAGTTTGGGAGGCCGAGACGGGCGGATCACGAGGTCAGGAGATCGAGACCATCCTGGCTAACACGGTGAAACCCCCGTCTCTATTAACAATACAAAAAACTAGCCGGGCGAGGTGGCGGGCGCCTGTAGTCCCAGCTACTCGGGAGGCTGAGGCAGGAGAATGGCGGGAACCCGGGAGGCGGAGCTTGCAGTGAGCTGAGATCTGGCCACTGCACTCCAGCCTGGGCGACAGAGCGAGACTCCCTCTCAAAAAAAAAAAAGAAAAGAAAAGAAAATTCAGGAAATTGACATTAAGACAACACAACTAACTAGACTACACACTTTACTGTGATCTCACTTGTTAACCTTTTATTTTTGACTTACTTAAGTTACAAAAGCAATTTGCCCAACAATGGATAAACAAATTTTGGTAAAATCCATACAATAAAATATTAGTCAGCTGTTAAAAGGGATGAAGGGGCCGGTTGGGGTGGCTCACACCTGTAATCCCAACACTTTGGGAGGCCGAGGACGGTGGATCATGAGGTCAGGAGTTCGAGACCAGCCTGGCCAACATAGTGGAACCCCATCTCTACTAAAAACACAAAAATTAGCCGGTCATAGTGGCGCATGCCTGTAGTCCCAGCTACTCAGGAGGCTGAAGCAGAACCTGGGAAGCAGAGGTTATGGTGAGCCAAGATCGCACCAATGTACCGCAGTCTGGGCGACAGAGCGAGACTCTGCCTCAAAAAAAAAAAAAAAAATGAGATGAAGTACTGATGCCTGCTTCAACATGGATGAACCTTGAAAACATTATGCTAAGTGAAAGAAGCCTGCCACAAAAGGTCATAGTGCTGTTGTGAAATAAGGGTTTTGTCCCTGGTTTCTGGCACAGAGGGTTTTTTTTTTTTTTTTTTTGAGAAGGAGTCTCTCTCTGTCGCCGAGGCTGGAGTGTAGTGCCATGATCTTGACTTACTGCAGCCTCCGCCTCCCAGGTTCAAGTGATTCTCGTACCTCAACCTCCTGAGTAGCTGAGGTTACAGGCGTGCATCACCATGCCTGGCTAATTCTGTTGTATTTTTAGTAGAGACAGGATTTCACCATGTTGGCCAGGCTGGTCTCAAACTCCTGACCTCAAGTGATCCCCCTGCCTCGGCCTCCCAAAGTGCTGAGATTACAGGTGTGAGCCACTGTGCTCGGTCTAATTTTTGTATTTTTAGTAGAGACAGAGTTTCATCATGTTGGCCAGGCTGGTCTCGAACTCCTGACCTCAGGTGATCTACCCACCTCGGCCTCCCCAAGTGCTAGGATTATAGATGTGAGCCACTGTACCCTGCCTAATGATGTAACTCTTGATGGGCTCCTAGAAGACAACTGGTCACCAGAAAGGCCAAGTCATGATTAGAAGCTTGGAACTTTCAGCCTTACACCCAGCCTCTGGGGTGGGCAGAGGGGCTAAAGGTTGAGTTAATCAGCAATGGCCAATGATGCAATCAATCATGGCTACGTAGTGAAGCCTCCACAGATACCGGGAAGGACAGGGTTCAGAGAGCTTCTGGGTTGCTGAACACGTAGAGGACCCTGGAGGATGGCACACCTGGAGACAGAATTGGAACTCTGTGCCCTTTCCCATCCTGTACATCTCTTCCACGTGGCTGTTCATCTGTATCCTTTGTAATATCCTTTATAGGTAAATGTAAGTAAAGTGTTTCCTTGAGTTCTTCTTTTTGAGACGGAGTCTTGCTCTGTTGCCCAGGCTAGAGTGCAGTGGAGCTCTCAGCTCACTACAACCTCCGCCTCCCACGTTCAAGTGATTCTCCTGCCTCAGCTTCCCGAGTAGCTGGGATTACAGGCACCCACCACCACATCCGGCTAAGTTTTGTATTTTTTTAGTAGAGACCGGGTTTCACCCCGTTGGCCAGGCTGGTCTCAAACTCTTGACCTCAGGTGATTCATCCGCCTTGGCCTCCTAAAGTGCTGGGATTACAGGCATGAGCCACTGCGTTCACCCTGTTTCCTTGAGTTCCATGAGCCATTCTGGCAAATTACCTGAACCCACGGAGGGGGTCATGGGAACCCCCAATTCATAGCCAGTTGGTCCGAAGCACAGGTCACAATGTGGAACGTGTTATTGGCATTGGAAGTGGGGGCAGTCTTGTGGGACTTATCCCTTAAACTGTGTGATCTGTCCTTTTTTTTGATCTGACTCTGGTTAATGTCAGAATTGAGAGAAATGATTGGTTATCCTGTTGGTGTCTGCTGAAGAACTGGTTGGTGGTGGGTAGAAACTCCCCCACACTGGTGGAATACAACTGGCCCTTGAAAAACATGAGCCTGAACTGCGAGGGTCCACTTACAGACAGATTTATTTTTTCAATCAAAGAGGGATCAAAAAGACAGGATTCTCAAGATGCAGGAACCCAAGTGTAGGGAGGGCTGACCTTTCATATACACGGTGTAGACTGTGGGATTTTAGTATGATTGGATTTTGTTATCTGAAGGGCTCCTGGAAGTAATCCCCTTCCTCTACTCAGAGAGGACTGTACTCTGTGTTGAGTGGTGACTTGTGTGTGAGAGTAGGAAAAACTCTGATTTTTCCTAAGTTTTCTAAATTATTAGTCCTGGGATGGGGTGCGTTGACTCATGCCTGTAATCCCAGCACTTTGGGAGGCTGAGGCAGGAGGATCTCTTGAGGTCAGCAGTTTCAGACCAGCCTGGGTAATATGGTGATACCCTATATCTACTAAAAATACAAAAATTACCCGGGGTGTGGGGGTGTGTGGCGGGCACCTATAACCCCAGCTACTTAGGAGGCTAAGGGAGGAGAATTGCTTGAACCTGGGAGGTAGAGGCTGTGGTGAGTGAAGACTGTCCCACTGCACTCCAGCCTGGGCAGCAGAGCAAGACTCCATTTCAAAAACTTAAATTAAATTAAATTACAATAGCTGGGTGCAGTGGCTCAAGTCTGTAATCCTAGAACTTTGGGAGGCTGAGGCAAGCAGATCACTTGAGGTCAGAAGTTCGAGACAGCCTGGCCAACATGGTGAAACCCTGTCTCTACTAAAAAAAAAAAAATACAGGCCGGGTGCAGTGTCTCACGCCTATAATCCAACACTTTGGGAGGCCGAGGAGGGCAGATCACAAGGTCAAGAAATCAAGATCATCCTGGTGAACATGGTGAAATCCCGTCTCTACTAAAAATACAAAACTTAGCTGGGTGTGGTGGTGCACACCTGTAGTCCCAGCTACTCGGGAGGCTGAGGGGGAAGAATCGCTTGAACCTGGGAGGCAGAGGTTGCAGTGAGCTGAGATCACGCCACTGCACTCTAGCCTGGGCGACAGAGCGAGACTCTGTCTCAAGAAAAATTATAAATAAATAAATAAATAAATAAAATTAGCCCTATGTCTCAACAGTCTTAAATGAGTATGAAAGGACAGTATCATCCAGTTAAATTGATCAAGCACCTTTTATATACCGGGCATTATACTAGGCGGTGGAAATGTAAAGAAGATTAAAGTAAGACCCTGCCCTCAAGTTGCTCAGTCTTAGCACAACTAACAAGAAGGATTTTTCCCTTTTCTGCTGGAGCTCTGCCTGGCAGGTCAAAGCTTTGGAAAACCAATGGAGTGGTTTTTTTCCTGAATAACCATAATTATCCTGTTCAGAGACAAGGAAATTAATGACATCAACTGCTTTTCTAAGCAGCAGTCTGAGCAGTTTCTGCCTTTGTCCCTAGAAAAAGAATCAGGCAGAAGGAAACTCTGCTAATTCAATTAGATGTGAAGAACTAACCTGTGAGAAAGCGACCATTCAGTGCTGTAGGGGTGCTACAAAGAGAAGAGCAGTATTCAAAGACAAAATGCTTGGAGAAGGATGTGTAGTTCATTATTTGAGCCAGCTGATTGTGTTGACATTTCCTTAGGAGTGGGTGGATGGGGAGTGAAAATCTGGAAAGAGAAGGCATTTCATTTTGAACACCTTGTATTTTTTCTTGTGAATATAACGTGAACATCTTTTATTCAATAGCAATACAGGTCTCGCATAAATGAAGTTCTAATTTTTATAACAGTTGTTAAGTTCTCTGTAAATCTGACAGTCACTTAACACCAACTTTAAAATGGACATTGTTAAGTATGATTCAGTTAGGTCTTCGGGTATAATAATGCGCTATAACCAAAACTTCCTATTAAGCAGAGGCAAACTCGGCGGGGCGTGGTGGCTCACACCGGTAATCCCAGCACTTTGGGAGGCTGAGGCGGGTGGATCACGTGTTTGTTTGTTTGTTTGTTTTTGAGACAGAATCTGTTGCCCAGGCTCGAGTGTAGTGGCAAAATGTTGGCTCACTGCAACCTCCACCTCCCAGGTTCAGGCGATTTTCCTGCCTCAGCTTCCTGAGCAGCTGGGATTACAGGCATGTGCCACTATGCCCAGCTAATTTTTGTATTTTTAGTAGGGACGGGGTTTCACCCTGTTGGCCAGGCTGGTCTCGGACTCCTGACCTCAAGTGATCCTCCTGTTTGGGCCTCCCAAAATGCTGGGATTACAGGCGTGAGCCACCGCGCCCGGCCTATTTTATTTTTATTTCAAGAGGTTTTTAGTGGCCGGACGCGGTGGCTCAAGCCTGTAATCCCAGCACTTTGGGAGGCCGAGATGGGCGGATCACGAGGTCAGGAGATCAAGACCATCCTGGCTAACACGGTGAAACCCCGTCTCTACTAAAAAATACAAAAAACTAGCCGGGCGAGGTGGCAGGCGCCTGTAGTCCCAGCTACTCGGGAGGCTGAGGCAGGAGAATGGCGTAAACCTGGGAGGCGGAGCTTGCAGTGAGCTGAGATCCAGCCACTGCACTCCAGCCTGGGCGACAGAGCGAGACTCCGCCTCAAAAAAAAAAAAAAAAAGAGGTTTTTAGTGAACAGGTGGTGTTTGGTTACGTGAATAGGTTGTTTACTGGTGATGTCTGCGTTTTGGTGACTCATCCACAGAGCAGTGTACACTGTACCCAATGTGTGGTCTTTCATTCTTCACCACACTCTCACCCTTTCCCTTGAGTTCCCAAAGTCCATAATTCCCCTCGTTTTCAGAGAGCATGGACCACAAACTTGAAGAGAAACTTAAAACCAATCTCCAGGCTTTTTTTTTTTTTTTAAACATGCAGAGTGCTCATCCGCCCAAGGGGTATTTGTTGTTGTTGTTGTTATTGTTGTTTGAGACACTTTCGCTCTTGTTGCCCAGGCTGGAGTGCAATGGCGCGATCTCGGCTCACTGCAACCTCTGCCTCTTGGGTTCAAGCGATTCTCCTACCTCAGCCTCCCAAGTATCTGGGATTATAAGCATGTGCCACCACGCCCAGCTAACTTTTTTTTTTTTTTTTGAGACGGAGTCTTGCTCTGTCACCCAGGCTGGAGTGCAGTGGCCGAATCTCAGCTCACTGCAAGCTCCGCCTCCCGGGTTCCCGCCATTCTCCTGCCTCAGCCTCCCGAGTAGCTGGGACTACAGGCGCCTGCCACCTCGCCCGGCTAGTTTTTTGTATTTTTAGTAGAGACGGGGTTTCACCGTGTTAGCAAGGACGGTCTCGATCTCCTGACCTCGTGATCCGCCCGTCTCGGCCTCCCAAAGTGCTGGGATTACAGGCGTGAGCCATCGCGCCCGGCTTTTTTTTTTTTTGAGACAGAGTCTGGCTGTGTTGCCCACTCTGGAGTGCAGTGGCGCGATCTCAGCTCACTGTAAGCTCCGCCTCCCGGGTTCACGCCATTCTCCTGCCTCAGCCTCCCAAGCAGCTGGGACTACAGGTGCCCGCCACCAAACCCAGTTAATTTTTTGTATTTTTAGTAGAGACAGCGTTTCACCATGTTAGCCAGGATGGTCTCGATCTCCTGATCTTGTGATCTGCCCACCTCGGTCTCCCAAAATGCTAGGATTACAGGCGTGAGCCACCGCGCCCGGCCTAACTTTTGTATTTTTAGTAGAGAGGGGGTTTCACCATGTTGGCCAGGCTGGTCACGGACTCCTCACCTCACGTGATCCTTCTGCCTCGGCCTCCCAAAGTGCTGGGATTATGGGCATAAGCTACTGCGCCTGGCCGTATGTGTTTTTTCAATCCATAAAGCTTGGTAGTTTCAAATTAAATTCAAACTACTGTAGCCTAGGACTCTTTTGAAAAATACTTGACAGCGTCGTTTGTGACCTATCTCATTAGGCTGAGTTCTCCTTTATCTTTACCATACAGATGTTTAAAATTAAAATACAGATCTAGATCGAGATTTTGTTAGCTTTTTTTTTTTTAAACAACCTAAGGTTGTTCAGAAACATCTATTCTATGTATGTACTTCCTTTACTCTGTAATTTCTAGGCAGATTAGTTGCACCCTGTCTAGACTCCTTTCAGAAAAATACTAACAATATATTTTTCTCTGTCTTGGGCTCCACATGGGTGAATTACAGGAAAACTTAACAGGTACTCAGAGCAACATTTTTCCTACTTCATGAAGAGCCTAAATGCGAACTCTAAGTATTTCTCTTTTGCTTTTGCTCTTTTCCCAGGTTTACCTAATTGTAATCTATAATTGTAAGATGCAGTCAATGAAAAGTACTATGGGAATTCTTGAGCAAATCAGACCATTCAAGAGGAAACCACTTCACCTAATGGTGCATAAGGAAGCTGGACTCACCAAATAACCCTGTTAGTTAGGTACAGCCGGATACACCAGGGAACATGGCAATCCTCTGTTTAATTTGCAAACCCTTTGGCAGGGAGGAGGAAAGGATGGAAAAATTTGGGTTAAGGCTTTAGATGACTAGTCAAACAAACAGTGAGTCATTGAAGTTTCCAGTTAACGATCCCTTCTGCCTGGGCAGAGCCTGGGCCCCAGCGATTTATGAGCCACACTGCAGTTTTAAGCTGGAACATGTCACAGTTTTATTGTCTCTTCCACCAAATGATTACATAAAATGAAATCAGCTTTGAAATCGGCACCGGCTTTGAAATGTAGGGCAAAATCTGGCTGGGGGTAGGGAGAAAGAAGGTGGAGAGAGAACAAGGTAGGGAGACTGTGAGGCAGAGAACGCAGGAAAGGTGGTGAAAAGAGAGTACAGGAATTTTCGGGAGCTGAGTGTATTTTTCTTCCCCATGTTACAGATGCTGTCCGTTTTCCCGCACCCTGTGTCCAACAGGCCAGAGTGGACCCCTCCTATGGGCTAAAAGACTCTCGGTCTTCCGCCCAGCCCAGAGCTGCACCAACCAGGGCCTGCCCCTGCCCCCCACCCGGTGACAGGTGGGGCAGCCGAGCGGCCACAAGACCTCCGCCTCCTCGCGTTGCCTGCCGGGAGCCGGAGCCGCTTCCGGTTGCGCCCAGGCCCTGAACTCCGACTCCCGTCGGCCCCCGGGAAAACCGCAGCGGGGTCGCGCGGGCGCTGCCGGAACTTGTAGTTCTGCCTCCCGCCGTGCTAAATAGCCGGAAACGGGGGCAGCCAGAACAGAGAACTACCGAGGCGAAGGTACGGGTGGTGGCGAGGGGTCAATCCGCGCCGGGCGTGGGGTTGGCGGTGAGGCAGTCGGAGGTGGTTAGGTGGGAGGAGATCCGCTCGCAGACACGAGGAGGAGGGTTGAGCCGCCGCCGTCGCCTCTGTTGTCGTCGCGAGTGTGGAGTCGGGACTGGAGCTGCTGCCGCGGCGACGCCGGGGATCTTTGTCGCTAGCTCCCGGCCCTTCTGCCCCGCCGCCTTCCCTTGGTCAGCGCGGCCCACTCCTCCCCGGCCGGGCGCCCCTGCCTCCATTTCCCGCTCTCTGTCTACCACACACACGGCCCCCCCGATCATGGATCCGGGCAGTGGCGGCGGTGGCGGCGGCGGCGGCGGCGGCGGTGGCGGTGGGAGCAGCAGCGGCAGCAGCAGCAGCGACTCGGCGCCCGACTGCTGGGACCAGGCGGACATGGAAGCCCCCGGGCCAGGCCCGTGCGGCGGCGGCGGCGGCGGCGGCGGCGGCGGCGGCTCCCTGGCGGCGGCGGCCGAGGCCCAGCGGGAGAACCTCAGCGCGGCCTTCAGCCGGCAACTCAACGTCAACGCCAAGCCCTTCGTGCCCAACGTCCACGCCGCCGAGTTCGTGCCGTCCTTCCTGCGGGGCCCGGCAGCGCCGCCACCCCCAGCTGGCGGCGCCGCCACCAACCACGGAGCCGGCAGCGGCGCGGGAGGCCCTGCGGGTAAAGGCCCGGGACGCGGGGCAGCCCCGGGGACGCGGGAGGAAGCCAGGCAGGGCGCCGGAGCCCACATGGCGTAGGGGTGCGGCCCTGGGGCCCGCCCGGCACGTGGGGCGCTGACCGTGGCGCCGTCCGCCTAGGTGGGGCGCCCCGATCCCGGGAGCCGGCCTGCGAGGGGCGGCCGGCGGCGGTGGCCGGGCGGGGAGCGGACAGCGGGCAGTGCGCCCAAAGACCCGGACCCGAGTGCCGCCCTTCCGCGCCCCGCCCTGCTCTGGAGTCCGCAGTTACCCGCTTGAGATGTGAACCGTATGGGACGGAGTGGGGGCCGCGGCGGATGACTCCCACGAGGCGCAGATGGAACCAGGAATCAGTCGGGTGGGCGTTTAGAGATCGGAGGAGTTAGGGAGGACAAATGCCCGAGTTTTCCTTTCACCTTAGGTCCAGCTGAGAGAGCGTCTCCTGCTGCAGTTTCTACTGTTGAAACTGTAATTACGTTTTAAATTATCCATGGCCCTGAACCGTCCTGAAGGGATCCCAAGATGCACTGCAGCCTTGTGATCGGGCAGAAACTTGGCTATCAATACCAAGATCTGTTTTACCTTTAGCATTGTGTAGGCTTCTAAAGTTTACAAGTGCCGCAAAGTTAGGATTCCTCGCTTAATGTGTGATAGGAGACTATATTGATTTGTGTCGTTTTAAGTGAGGCTTACACTTTTCTCCTTTGTCAGCGACACGTTTAGAGAATTTTCATTGCTGTAAAATCGTTGACCTTATTCAGGTTGCTTGGAATAATTCACTGTGTTCGTGTGTCAGTAATTCAGTCTATTTCTTCAGACACTTGAACATTTGTTATAATTTAATAGTTGTCACGTGTCTTTCTGACTGTAGCTAGTAGACATGCATTGTGTGATTTCGAGTTAACTTTGGTTTTTAAACATCTTCCAGTACTTAGGGGTTGCTTAAGTGGTAGGTAGCCTGCTTGCAGGTGCTGACGTTGTAGGAATATCAAATGAATGAACTTAAGTCTTCTTATAATGGTGCTTATTTTGTGGTAGGTAGCATGCTTTCAGGTACTGATTTTGTAGGAATGTCAAATGAGTGAACTTGAGTATTCTCTTCCTAATGGTGCTTATTTTAGGAACTGTCAGTGCTTCCTTAAAGAGAAAATGAAAAAGGAAGGAAAAGGCTGAACGTCCTTTCATCATTTAGCCAGGACATTGGTGGGCTGGGTCATGACTTCCAGCGCATTTTAACTGAGAACATATTGTTGATTTCTCTCTTTAAAGTTCTGTATTGTGTTATGAGAAATAAATTCATGTTTTTCCTATAAAAAAATAAAGTTCTGTATTGTGGTTCTTACATAAGTGGACATTATAAAAGTGCTCTAGGAGTTTGGTTTCTACGGAAACTTTTGTCACCGTTTGCTCTTTTGTGGTAAAAGGATAGCGTTTGGAGAAACACTCTGATGACGTATGTACGTCAACACGGTTGATTTGGTGGTTTTATTGACAATGGCATTTCTTTTGTTTGTTTGGGTGGTTGATGTTTTCTTTTGAGGAGATTTGAGGAGATCGAGCACGTTCAGGGTGGTATGGCCATAGACGATGTTTTCCTTTTGAATAAGGAAGCTTAGCTTGTAATTCGTGACTTATATCAAGCCATTTTGACTGCTAACCTAGTTCACTTCTCAGCTCCTAGAAGTGCCCATTCCCTACCTTATTTTGCAGATTTTGTTTATCCAGCCATTTTCTTTTTTGGCTCTTCCTCCTTTCTCTGGAGCCACCAGCACCACTCTGACTAGACTTAGGACTCTGACTAGACTCAGGATTCCATTTACAGCCTGTCCAGCCAGTCATCTGGGGATAACCATCCTTGGTCTAAAATAGTCACTGTTGATGCCTGTTGGTGACTAGGTATTACTTTTTATGCAGGCTTTCTCTCTTCCTCATAGTTGCTAATTTGTAGTTACACCTAATTTTTTTCTCTTTAACAATGCTCGAAGTTGGAGATGTGAAAACCTGTAGGGAAGTAGCTGTCAGTAAGAAAATCCCTACATCATGGTCAGCTTTCTTGTTTTTAATCAGAAAACTATTTTGGTGTTACTGACTTTACCAACTGCCTCTACCAAGATGCCAGTTAATGTTTTTAAAAAATTATCCTATGTAGGATGTCTATTTGGAAAAGAACTGATTTTCTAAATTGAGGTCCAGAGTTGTATTGAGACTGTTGGATTGCATGTTCCAGTCCATAAAAAGCCAGCGTCGGATAACAATCAGTGCTTGTAAAAAGCAGGGGGAAAATTAGGAAATAACACCTGGTTTGAAATGTACAAAAGGGGAACCAAAAAGTTTGCAAGGTTTTTTTGATAGTGAGGAGGTGGACAATAGGGCTAGCAGCACATTTTGTTCTTTAGTTAAGCCAGAGCTGAAATTTGTGGTGGGTGCGTTTTTAAACTGCTTGTCAGGAAAGCTGTTGAAGGAGCCTGGAGAGTCACACCTTGGGATTCAGTGTTGACCTTGGATATCTTTGAAAACTAAAAAATATAGGTTCCTAAGAAATAATTAAGTGGAACCCATTTAAGTGTAATTAAGTGTAATTCATTTAAGCGCAGTTCTCTAGAGCCAAGTAAATTGGCCAGGAGATTCTCCTTAAAAATTGAGGTCCCCAAATGAATGACAATGTAGAAGACGAAGTTTAATGTGTATTAGAACAAGCATTTTCTCTGAAAGGATGTATTTAAGTTGTAATTTGCACCTAGTTTTTTTTATTCTTAGGTAAGAAACTGTTTTAGTGATTTTTAGGGTTATTTGGACTTTCTAGAACAGCCAGAGCTTCTAAAGTAATGATGTGGTGTTCTTTGCATCATCCCACCTTTAATGCCTCTGAAAACTCAATGCCATTAAGAAATAAGCATGGAATAAAACCAGCAGCCCTCAGTACTTACTCAGAGGAGACATTGTCTCCAAAACTTAGCAGATTGTATCGTGGAACTTGAATTTTAAAGAGAAACATAATGTTTTGTAGCGTTCAGTATTTGCTGAATACCTTATTTATTGGAAGAGGACTGTTTTTTTTTTTTTTTTGAGACGGAGTCTCGCTCTGTTGCCCCGGCTGGAGTGCAGTGGCACGATCTCGGCTCACTACAACCTCCTCCTCCCAGGTTCAAGCGATTCTCCTGCCTCAGCCTCCCAAGTAGCTGGGATCACAGGCACCTGCCATCATGCCCACCTATTTTTCTTTTCTGTGTGTGTTTTTGTAGAGACGAGATTTCACCATATTGGCTAGGCTGGTCTTGAACTCCTGACCTCAGGTGATATGCCCACCTTGGCCTCCGAAAATGCTGGGATTACAGGTGTGAGCCACTGTGCCCAGCTTTTTTTTTTGATTGAGATTTAACTTACACACTGTAAAATTCACCCTTTTTTTTTTTTTTTTTTTTGAGACGGAGTCTCGCTCTGTCACCCAGGCTGGAGTGCAGTGGCCAGATCTCAGCTCACTGCAAGCTCCGCCTCCCGGGTTCACGCCATTCTCCTGCCTCAGCCTCCCGAGTAGCTGGGACTACAGGCGCCGCCACCTCGCCCGGCTAGTTTTTTGTATTTTTAGTAGAGACGGGGTTTCACCGTGTTAGCCAGGATGGTCTCGATCTCCTGACCTCGTGATCCGCCTGTCTCGGCCTCCCAAAGTGCTGGGATTACAGGCTTGAGCCACCGCGCCCGGCCAAAATTCACCCTTTTCAACTGTACAAGCTGGGCGCATTGGCTCACACCTATAAACCCAACACTCTGGGGGTCTGAGGTGAGAGAGTTGCCTGAGGTCTCTGTAAAACATAATGAGACTGAGACCCTGTGTCCACAAACAATAAAATACAGCAGGGCGCAGTGGCTCATGTCTGTAATCCCAGCACTTTGGGAGGCCGAGGTGGATGGATCACCTGAGGTCAGGAGTTCGAGACCAGCCTGGCCAACATGGCAAAACCTGTCTCTACTAAAAATATAAAAATTAGCCAGGCATGGTTATGCACGCCCATAGTCCCAGCTACTTGGGAGGGTGAGGCAGGAGACTCACTTGAACCTGGGAGGCGGAGGTTGCAGTGAGCTGAGATCACGCCACTGCATTCT
The DNA here is from genome assembly GCF_009764315.1 of Trachypithecus francoisi. NCBI lineage: Eukaryota > Metazoa > Chordata > Mammalia > Primates > Cercopithecidae > Trachypithecus > Trachypithecus francoisi. The sequence goes on from NW_022681460.1 coordinate 103,062,472, forward strand.
AGCTTGGGTGACAGTGAGACTCCATCTCAAAAAAAAAAAAAAAAAAAAAAAAAAGCTGGGTGTGGTGGCATAAGCCTGTAGTCCCAGCTCCTTGGGAGGCTGAGGTGGGAGGATCTCTTGAGCCCAGGAGTTGGAGGTTGCATTGAGCTATGGATGGCATCACTGCACTCAGCCTGGGTGACCAAATGAGACACTGTCCAAAAAGAAAAGTGTACAGTTCAGTGGCTTTTAGTTTATTTGTAAGGTTATGCAACCATCACCACTTGGCAGATGCTTTTTAGAATATTCTCAGTTTTAAGCTGGAACATCTCAGAAGTGACCTCTTCAGGGTCACCAGAGTAGAGAGGATCCCAAATCAAAGTAATGGTTGTTTAATCCAGAAAGGCCTTTACACTTTATTATTATGTTAAATTCTGTCTGTTGAGGTAGATGATAGCTAAAATTCTATATTTGAGAATCTGTTTTTGAGACTGAAGTGCCTGCAAGAACTGTGTTCATATAAAGGCGTTTTTAGGCTTTAGTGGGACAGCAGATGGGGGTAGAGGCCCCACAGTATCCCTGGAGTATCACAGTAATAAGTGTTACACAGTCTTTCTCTACTTCTCCTGCCATGACTGACTTTTTTGCCTCTTGTTTCATGGTTTTACATGTATGAATGGCTTGAGAGTGAGGATTTAGGGAACAAGCGAAGGCATCATCTAGGGATATGCTGTGCCAAGTTGAGCAGTTGTTTAAACTGTTAGAAATTTTGACTGGAATAAACCCTCTTTGAAGCAGGTTTTACATAGTGCTGTTAGTACATATCTTATTGCATTCTTCTGTTCTTTATTTTTTACCTTTTCTGAAGTTGTACTGCGTGAAAAGACAGCAATTTCAGTTTGGACAAGTTAAGGAGGTAATGTAGAGGACAAACTTGAAGCCTTGATTTGCTTGCTTTGGTTTGCTGGGGAAGAAATGTCTGAAAGTTTTCAGATAGTATTTTCTTTCTGGTTGAAGAGAAAGGAATGAAAAAGATTTGATAACCTTCTGGGTTGAGTTAGCAGTATTAGAATGGATTTTTTTCCAGAAATGCGTGTTTCTGGTTTTGCTCAGATATATGTACTGGCAACTAATTAACACATTTACCAGTCCACTGAATGTAAGGTGCTGTACTAGGCACTTGAAATAACACCAAGATGAATCAATTGTGGTCCTGAAGGAATCTATAAAGGGATCAGATGCCCAGTGTACTCTAGTGGAAGTCACAGCATGGTAAGTGAGCCCTGCAGAGAGTGTAGAGAGGGTTTTCAAAGCTGAGAACAGCAATCCCTTGTGTAAAACATTGCAGTCTTGTCACTCTAATAAAACTAAAGATTTATTATCTGCTCACTGTTCTTTCTGAATGCCTTGTGTGTATTTTTTTTTCTGGCCTCCTGGGCCAGAGTTGTAGCCAAAGCCTGAACACCAAGGTTGTGTGTATTTTAAAAACTTTTTACTTATTATTTTTTAGAGACAAGATCTTACTTCGCCACCCAAGCTAGAGTACAGTGGTATGATCATAGCTCATTGTTACTTCAAATCCCTGGGCTCAAGTGATCCTTCTGCCTCAGCCTCTTGAGTAGTTAGGACTATAGGCACCTACCACAACGCCTGGCTAAGATTTTGTTTTTGTTTTTTGAGATGGAGTCTCGCTCTGTCACAGGCTGGAGTGCAGTGGCCCTAATTCGGTTCACCGTAACCTTCGCCTCCCAGGTGCAAGTGATTCTTCTGCCTCAGCTTCCCAAGTAGCTGAGATTACAGGCGCTCGCCACCACGCCCAGCTAATTTTTGTATTTTTAGTAGAGGTGGGGTTTCACCACGTTACCCAGGCTGGTCTCAAACTCGTGACCTCACGTGATCCACCCGTCTCAGCCTCTCAAAGTGCTGGGATTACAGGTGAGAGCCACTGTGCCTGGCCAAGTTTCATATTTTTAAGTTTTTCGAGAGTGCTGAAGATAGAGCACTAGTTATCTTTTTACAGTACTTGTCTATTTCGCATTAAACAGCAGTGAGTTCAGTTACTATGAGTCTGGCTAGTGTATCTATTGGGGCATGTTTAGAATTTCATCATTCTACCCTTAGTTTTAAAATATCTTCGGGAGGCAAGAATTTGGCTACTAGTTGAGGGGTCTGAGGTCCTCGGAACAATCAAGAAAATTGACAGATTTAGCTGTTGATTTGTTTCAAGGCTTGGAAGTTTCTGCCTTGGCCGGGCGCGGTGGCTCAAGCCTGTAATCCCAGCACTTTGGGAGGCCGAGGCGGGCGGATCACGAGGTCAGGAGATCGAGACCATCCTGGCTAACACGGTGAAACCCCGTCTCTACTAAAAATACAAAATACTAGCCGGGCGCGGTGGCGGGCGCCTGTAGTCCCAGCTACTCGGAGGCTGAGGCGGGAGAATGGCGTGAACCCGGGAGGCGGAGCTTGCAGTGAGCTGAGATCCGGCCACTGCACTCCAGCGTGGGCGACAGAGCGAGACTCCGTCTCAAAAAAAAAAAAAAAAGAAGTTTCTGCCTTGTTTTCAGTAGAGCTGAGGATGTAGATTTATATGGCTCCTTGGTAAATGGCTTTGTTTTAAGGAAACCTAGTTGTTACAGTACTGCAAGTTGAACCAGTTTCCCATCATAATTCTACTTTCAAACGGAGAAGAACACATTAAGGCTTTCTTGAGCACCTGACCTAACATTGGTGACACTCGCTTCCAAACCACATTCCCATTAGGTAATTGTATGTCACTTCACTTGAAAAAAACAAAAAAACAAAAAACTCATTCTGCAGAATGTCACTAGGTAACTTCCTGGTTGAATATTTCTGTGGAATTCCAGTATGTTACCATACTACTTGTCCATTGCCTTTGGGTGGTTCATTTTGGTAGCAGAAAAATGTTTCTGTTATTTTTTGTTTTTGACACGGAGTCTCCCTCTGTTGCCCCAGCTGACACGGAGTCTCCCTCTGTTGCCCCAGCTGGAGTGTAGTGATAGCGGCTCATGGCAACCTCCACCTCCCGGGTTCAAGCGATTCTCCTGCCCTAGTCTCCCGAGCAGCTGGGATTACAGGTGCACACCACCATGCCCCGCTAATTTTTGTATTTTTAGTACAGACAGGGTTTCGCCATGTTGGCAAGGCTGGTCTTGAACTACTGACCTCAAGTGAGCCACCCACCTCGGCCTCCCACAGTGCTGCGATTACAGGCATGAGCCACCGCACCCTGCTGTTTCTGTTATTTTTGTACTTTTTTTGAGGCTCTCTGAAATGGTTTTGGTTTGTGTATTTTAAATGTTATTTAAATGGTTTTTTTGTTTTGTTTTTTTGTTTTTTTTGTTTTTGAGATGAATCTCTCTCTGTTGCCCAGGCTGGAGTGCACTGGCGCGATCTTGGCTCACCGCAACCTCTGCCTGCCTGGTTCAAGTGATTCTCCTGCCTCAGCCTCCCAAGTAGCTGGGATTACACATGTGCACCACCACGCCTGGCTAATTTTTGTATTTTTAGTAGAGATAGGGCTTTGCCATGCTGACCAGGCTAGTCTCGAACTCCTGACCTCAAGTGATCCGCCCGCCTCAGCCTCCCAAAGTGCTGGGATTACATGTGTGAGCCACCGTGCCTGGCTTCAAATTGTTTTTGAAGTAGTCAGGATGTAGCTCGTAAGACTATCTTTCAGGGTTGTTTGAAAAACAGAATGGAATTTTAGTTACTCTATGCAAAGTCTAACCAGTTGATAATGTGGTATTCCTTTAGTGTCTGAATACAGAGGTTCTTAGAATGTTAGTGCTAGATATGACCCTAGCAGTTTTCAGATAAAGAAACTGGAGCCTTAGAAATGCTAAGTAGATGCCTAAGGTCACTCACAGAGTTAATGACCCCATGAGTCTAGAATGCAGATTTGCCACCTGCTAGTTTAGTTTAGTGCTCGATCTGCCACATCATGCTGTTTAATAACCGGGGAGGGGAGGGGGTGGGCGGGGGCGGGGACAGGGGTGGGGAAGGGCATGCTTAGAGCTGATTACTACAACCAGCATGTGTTTTCTGAGAGTGGCCTTGGCATTTGCCTAATGTTTCATTCTTAAAGGTTTTTGAAATTATTTTGGGGCTTTGAAATGCTTGCTGTAATAAATTTATTGAGCAGTTACCACCACTGCTTAATATCCCCTTCTCAGTTATTTAGTCTTCACAACATTCTCTTGAGGTTTAGGTACTGTTGACCCATTTTACAGATGAGAAATAAGGGCTCAGTAAAGCTAAATAACTTAGGTCACATCCATGAGAGGAGCGAGGCTTAGAATCTAGGTCATTTCAAAGTTGATTCTAGTAGTGACTGCTAGTGCTTTCCCTGTGATTTTGTATTAAAGTAGACCGAGACTCTCCAGCAACTGGGCCCGTGAGCTTGGACTGTGGCATTTCTCTGTGTTCTGTCTCAGTGGTAGCAGAATGATATTTGTCATAAGTAGGCAATGCCCTGATTTAAAGCAATATTTTGAAATTACTTCTTTTTACATTTTAGCAAATGTTGATGTAAAATACTTTAAAACAGCTCTGTTCACCACTGTCTGTACCACTGTGCCTTTTTATTTTTAGAGTGTTAGGTAATTAAGGCAATACCATCCACATTTTTTATGTGTTCTACAGACTTTTCTTTCTGGTGTTTGCTTTTACTATTTTTCAGTATTGTCTGTGGAGAAAAAAATACCTCAGCTTGCAAATTTTTGTCAGAGATGGGGTCATTCTTTGCTGTTGGAGGGATTTTCGTGAAAAAGTTTCAAGAAACATTGTCTCATGTGATCTTAGCAGATAATTGCCTGTCATTAAGACTTACTGGCTGCTGGATTTATCATCTCAGCCTAATTTTCTTCCTGAGATAAATGAATCTTGCTTTTTTATCGTTACCACCCTGGTATAATCCAATGGAAATGTAATATGAACCACATAGTTAATTTAAAATTTTCTTTTTTTAATTTTGTTTTTTGAGACAGGGTCTCACGTTGCCCAGGCTGGAGTTCAGTGGCACAGTCAGAGCTCACTGCGGCCTCAACCTCCTGGGTTTAAGGGATCCTCCTGCCTCAGCCTCCCAAATAGCTGGGACTACAACTATATGCCTCCACGCTTGGCTAATTTTTACATTTTTTTTTTGTAGCGACAAAGCCTCACTGTGTTGCCCCGGCTGGTCTTGAACTCTTGGCCTCAAGCAGTCCTCTTAGCTTGGCCTCCCAAAGTGCTGGGCTTATAGGCGAGAACCACCACACCTGGCCCAACATCTCCTGAGTGTAGTGCTTCCCTAACCCCTTCTGAGAAAGTTGGCACATTTAAAATTGTTTTCAGCTCTCTTGAACCCTAACGGAAATGCAATGAATGTACAGATGGAGGCTAAGGATCCTGGTAAGAAAAGGAAAGTGAGGCCAGGCGCGGTGGCTCATGCTTGAACCCAGGAGGTGGAGGTTGCAGTGAGCCGAGATTGTGCCACTGCACTCCAGCCTGGGCGACAGAGCGAGACTCTGTCTCAAAAAGAAAAAAAAAGAAAAGTGAAAAAGTGAACTGATGTGATTGGAAGGAACCAGTGTGAAAGTCAAAGGAAAACACACTAATTCAGTAAAAATTGACTGTGTATTTATTCTATACAATACATCATGCCAACTTGTTGAGATTACCGAAGTAGAGAAAAAGTCTCCATGTTTCAGAAATCCATCCACCTACAGTTAATTCTGGAAGTCTATAATCTAGGGAACAAGAGCTAAGATACATGTGTACCTATTATTTATTTATTTATTTATTTATTTTTGAGACAGAGTCTTGTTCTGTCACCCAGGCTGGAGTGCAGTGACTCAGTGATCTCAACTCACTGCAACCTCCGCCTCCCCGGTTCAAGCCATTCTCCCACCACAGCCTCCTGAGTAGCTGGGATTACAAGTGTGTGCCACCAGACCCGGCTCATTTTTTAATAGAGACGGAGTTTCACCATGTTGGCCAGGCTGGTCTCAAATTCCTGACCTGAAGTGATCCACCCGCCTTGGCCTCCCAAAGTGCTGGATTACAGGTACAGGTGTGAGCCACTGCACCCAGTCCCCGTGTGTGCCTCTAATTTAAAGAAGTATCATGTCCGAGAGGAGTGATCATTAGCCCTTCAGGCTGGGGGATGGACAGGGAATGGGATAGAAATGGGGGATTAGGTAGGCAAGTGTGTACTACAATTAAGGAGAATCCTTGAGCTAGAACCATGTATCCAAAGTGTAATCGAGAACCACATGTGGCTATTTAAATTTATTAAAATTAAATTTAAAATTCAGTTCCTCAGTCGTAATAGCCATGTTTCCAGTGCTTAATAACCACATGCCGCTGGTGACTGTCATGTCATAGCACAGATGTAAAACATTTCCATCACTGCAGAAACTTGGACATATTTTTGTCACACATATTTCTCACTTTTATGCAATGTGAGACACTTCTGTGACAGCTCTGAAGTTGTATTTTTCTTTAATTAACACCCCATTTAGCTAACAAAACTATAGTTTTACTTAGGATGACTGTGTTTTGTTGTTATTGTTTGATACAGGGTCTTGCTGTGTCGCCCAGGCTGGAGTGCACTGGTGTGATCACTGCTCACTGCAGCCTCCACCTCCCAGGTTCAAGTGATTCTCCTGCCTGGGACTATAGGCTTGTGCCACTATACCCAGTTAATTTTTACATTTTTTGTAAGGATGAAGTCTCCTTGTGTTTCCCAGGCTGGTCTCAAACTCCTGGCCTCAAGTGATCCTCCTGCCTTGCCTCCCAGAGTGTTGGTTTTACAGGCAAGAGCCACTACACCCGGCCTAAAGATTAGTTTTGTGTCTAAAGCAGTATGAATTTAAATTGCTGATTTATGAAATACATGCATCAGGCACTTTTTAAGAATTAGCCAAACATTTGTGTTTAAAACATGTTATTTGAATCAAAACGTAGCTTTTTTTTACCTGCCATGATGTCTGTGGCCTTGACTGACGTGTGCTGTGTGGATGTGCTGGCCAAGTAGGATTCTCCATGTTCAAGTCCTTTGATCCATGATCAAAGCTTTAACAATAATTGTATACCCTTTTTAAAAATTGAAGCAAAATCCACATAACGTAAAACTGTCTGGGTGCGGTAGCTCACGCCTGTAATCCCAGCACTTTAGGAGGCCTAGGTGGGCAGATCACAAGGTCAGGAGATTGAGACCATCCTGGCCAACATGGTGAAACCCTGTCTCTACTAAAATAAAAAAATTACACAGGTGTGGTAGCGGGCGCCTATTGTCCCAGCTATTCGGGAGGCTGAGGCAGGGGTATCACTTGAACACGGGAGGCGAAAGTTGCAGTGAGTCGAGATCGCACCACTGCACTCCAGCCTGGCGACAGAGCAAGACTCCGTCTCAAAATAAATAAAATAAAATAAAATGAGTCAGGAAGGACGTTGGTGTTGAGGTTGGCATACATATCAAGGACAATAACTACCATGGCTCCCGAAGTGTTGCCAAAGCCTCAGATGCATGGCCTTCTGGCCAAGCGTCTGCAATTTCATATGTTTGGAGCATTCATGGTATCCCTGGGGGTTGCAGCTTTTGTATAAGTTTGGTGTGGCTGAACCAAGAAAGAAGGCATATGCAGATTTCTACAGAAATGATGAGATTTTGAGGAGATGAGGAAGGCTGGTATCTTTCAGAGTGTAAAGTCATCTTGGAATATAAAGAATTTCTTCAGGTTGATTTACTTAGAAGTTTGTCACTGATTCGTGTTCCTGAACCCATGAATATGTGGGCTAAGAAATAGTTCCTCTTGATAAACAATTAACAAACAAATAAATAAATAAAACTAACCGGTTTTTTTTTTTTTGAGGCGGAGTCTCGCTCTGTCGGCCGGACTGGAGTGCAGTGGCCAGATCTCAGCTCACTGCAAGCTCCGCCTCCTGGGTTCACGCCATTCTCCTGCCTCAGCCTCCGGAGTAGCTGGGACTACAGGCACCCGCCACCTCGCCCGGCTAGTTTTTGTATTTTTTAGTAGAGATGGGGTTTCACCGTGTTAGCCAGGATGGTCTCGATCTCCTGACCTCGTGATCCGCCCGTCTCGGCCTCCCAAAGTGCTGGGATTACAGGCTTGAGCCACCGCGCCCGGCCAACTAACCGTTTTAAAGTGAACAATTCAGTGACATTTTGTACATTTACACCGTGTTGTACAACCAGCATTTCTATCTGGTTCTAAAGCATTTTCTTTTTTTTGGGGGGGAGACAGGGTCTCATCCCGTCGTCCAGGTTGGAGTGCAGTGGTGCCATCTTGGTTCACTGCAACCTCCCCCTACCTCCTGGGTTCAAATGATCTTCCCACCTCAGCATCCCAAGTAGCTGGCGCTACAGATATGTGCCACCACGCCCAGCTAATTTTTATTTTTTTTGAGACAGAGTCTCACTGTTATGCCCAGGCTGAAGTGCAGTGGTGCAATCTCAGCTCACTGCAGCCTCCGCCTCCCAGGTTCAAGATTCAAGATTCAGCCTCCTGAGTAGCTGGGATTATAGGCACCTGTCACCACCCCAGCTAATTTTTGTATTTTTAGTGGAGACGGAGTTTCACAGTGTTGGCCAGGCTGGTCTCAAACCCCCGACCTCAGGTGCTCCACCTGCCTCAGCCTCCCAAAGTGCTGGGATTACAGTCATGAGCCACCATGCCTGGCCTGATAACTGGATCTTAAAATTGATAGTTAAAATTTGATTATGGGCCGGGCGCGGTGGCTCAAGCCTGTAATCCCAGCACTTTGGGAGGCCGAGACGGGCGGATCACGAGGTCAGGAGATCAAGACCATCCTGCCTAACACGGTGAAACCCCGTCTCTACTAAAAATACAAAAACTAGCCGGGCGAGGTGGCGGGCGCCTGTAGTCCCAGCTACTCGGGAGGCTGAGGCAGGAGAATGGCGTGAACCCGGGAGGCGGAGCTTGCAGTGAGCTGAGATCCGGCCACTGCACTCCAGCCCGGGCGTCAGAGTGAGACTCCGCCTCAAAAAAAAAAAAAAAAAATTTGATTATGGTGAAACAACACGAACACCACATATTCTATGATTCCCTTGATATGAAATATTCAGAAGAGGTAAATCCACAGAGACAGAAAACAGACTGACTGGTGGCTGCCAGAAGGTAGGATAGAGTGTGGGCAGTAACTGCTCAATGAATATGGGTTTTCTTTTGAGTTATTCAAGTATTTTGGAAGCTGGACGCGGTGGCTCACACCTATAATCCTAGCACTTTGGGAGGCTGAGGTGGGTGGATTGCTTGAGCTCAGGAGTTGGAGACCAGTCTGGGGAACCTATTGAAACCCCATCTCTATAAAAAATTTAAGGCCAGGTGCGGTGGCTCATGACTGTAATCCTAGGACTTTGGGAGGCTGAGGTGGGCAGATCACATGAGGTCAGGAGTTTGAGACCAGCCTGGCCAACATAGTGAAACCTTATCTCTACTAAAACTACAAAAATTAGCTGGGTGTGGTGGCACACGCCTGTAGTCCCAGCTACTCGGGACTTCAAGCTGGAGAATCGCTTGAACCTGGGAATTGGAGGTTGCAGTGAGCCGAGACCACGATATTGCACTCCAACCTGGGCGACAGAGCGAGACTCCATCTCTAAAAAAAAAAAAACAAGATCCAGTTTATCATCTGTATCACAGGCAGTACTGGTGTTCTGCTGTCTTCTGGTAAAATCTTTTCACTTCATGTTTTAAAATTTGTGGTAATGTACCAAGTATCACAGCCAATTCATTAATCTTCCTTTATTATAAATTATACTATTAGTTTTGCCTTTTTTTTTTGTTTTAAAGACAGAGTTTCGCTCATGTTGCCCAGGCTGGAGTGCAATGGTACGATCTCAGCTCACAGCAACTTCCGCCTTCCGGGTTCAAGTGATTCTCCTGCCTCAGCCTCCCAAGTAGCTGGGATTACAGGCATGAGACATCATGCCTGGCAAATTTTTGTATTTTTAGTAGAGTCGGGGTTTCCTCATATTGGTCAGGCTGGTCTCAAACTCCTGACATCGGTTGATCTGCCCACCTCGGCCTCCCAAAGTGCTGGCATTACAGGTGTGAGCCACCATGCCCAGCCTAATTTTTCCTCTTTTTTTTGAGACAGGGTCTCATTCTTTCACCCAGGCTAGAGTGCAGTGGTGCAATCTTGCCTCACTGCGACCTCTGCTACCCAGGCTCAAGCAATTCCCTTGCCTCCGCTTCCTGAGTAGCTGGGACTACAAGCATGAACCACCATGTCCAGCCTAATTTATATATATATATATTTTTTTGCAGAGATGGGGTTTTGCCATGTTGCCCAGGCTGGTCTCAAACTTAGTTTTTCCTTTTAATTTGGGGCATGGCAGTTGCACTCAGTGGTAAACTCTGAAAGCTTTCCCACTTACAAAAATTGTTCCATTTTTAAATAGTTAATAAGGGTGTGTTTCTAAACATAGAGATAACGTTGGAAAATTTGAAACTGTAATTTCATTCCTTGAGAGGGTTCTAACTTCTTTTACTAGCAGCTGTGAACCATGCAGGATGTGAGAAATTACACCCTAATCATCTATTTCCTAGCCATGAACAGTTCAACCTAGGAAGAGTCTAAGCCCAGGCTCATTAGTAGCCAGTAAAATCTGGACATTGTATGCATCATGAATAAGACCAGAGAGGAATGAAGAAGTAAGGGTTTACTGTGGATGTATGAAGACAAGGTAGAAATATATCGGTTTTTTTTTTTTTTTTTTTTTTGAGGCGGTGTCTCGCTCTGTCGCCCGGACTGGAGTGCAGTGGCCGGATCTCAGCTCACTGCAAGCTCCGCCTCCCCGGGTTCATGCCATTCTCCTGCCTCAGCCTCCTGAGCAGCTGGGACTACAGGCGCCCGCCACCTCGCCCAGCTAGTTTTTTGTATTTTTTAGTAGAGACGGGGTTTCACCGTGTTAGCCAGGATGGTCTCGATCTCCTGACCTCGTGATCCGCCCGTCTCGGCCTTATCGGTTTTATTTTTAAAGACAGGGTGTCACTGTCTCACCCAGGCTGGAGTGCAGTGGTGCAATCACTACTCATTGCAACCTTGACCTCCCGGGCTTAGCTGCCCGAGCAGCTGGGACTGTAGGCGCATGCCACCACTCCTGACAGATTTTTTTTTTTTTTTTTTTTTTTGGTACAGATGGGGTTTTGCCATGTTGCCCAGGCTGGTCTCAAACTCTTGCCATCCTCCCACCTTGGACTCCCAGAGGTTTGGGACTACAGGTGTGAGCCACCATACCCAACCCATTTGCAACTTACAATCCATTGTAAGTTGAGGAGCCATCTGTATTGTAAATCTAATAGCTGGTGCCAGGAACTAAGTGGTCAGGTGTAAGTACTGTTTTGTTTTGAAAAGCTGTTACAGTTAGTGATACGCTTGAGAGTGGTGAGGAAGCCCACCATACCAGTCATTTTCCTGCTTTAACGTACAGTACATCATAACTGTGTCCACTAGAGCTTACTTTACTTGAATACTGATTTTCAGCAGGGGCTATCTGAGGAAGGGGAAGATGGCACTTGCATAACTTGGAAATGCCTGCAGTTGATTCTGATGTGCCAGTATGTTAGATGGTAGTGATTACCGGATCTGTTTCCTAGGGCTTTTGGTGGGGATGAGCTAGCATTCGGCACATAGGGCTCAATAAAAATTAGTTAAAGCAAATTGCTACCACCACCACCCACGCCCTACACAGTATGGATTTGTGAGTACTTTTTATCCTTGTCTGGCCCATAATAGATACTCAGTACACACACACACACACACACACACACACACACATGCAGTTTTATTAATTTTTCTTTTTTTTTTGAGATGGAGTTTCACTCTTGTTGCCCAGGCTGGAGTACAGTGACGTAATCTTGGCTCACTGCAACCTCCATCTCCCGGGATCAAGTGATTCTCCTGCCTCGGCCTCCCGAGTAGCTGGGATTACAGGTGTGCGCCATGCTTGGCTAATTTTTTTGTATTTTTAGTAGAGACAGGGTTTTGCCACATTGGCCAGGCTGGTCTTCCAGTAATGTCATAAATAAATTTGCAGTGTGGCAACTGGAAACTGGATTGTTGCTTGGTCTTAGAGTTCTAGTGTAGGAAAAAACTGGCATCACTGGAATCACCTTTTCTGCAGATGTTTTTAATGGCTTATATGTATTTCAGGACTTTATACAAATGTCATTTATCTTACAGGTATCTGATTTATTCAGGGATTTTGATGAGTATGGAATATTAAAATGGGCTAATCACAGGCTGGGCGCGGTGGCTCAAACCTGTAATCCCAGCACTTTGGGAGGCCGAGGTGGGCGGATAACCTGAGGTCAGTAGTTCAAGACCAGCCTGATCAACATGGCAAAACCCCGTCTCTACTAAAAATACAAAATTAGCCAGGCGTGGTGGCATGCGCCTGTAATCCCAGCTATTCAGGAGACTGAGGTAGGAGAATCGCTTGAACCAGGGAGGTGGAGGCTGTGGTAAGCCAAGATCATGCCATTCATTGCACTCTAGCCTGGGCAACAAGGGTGAAACTCAGTCTCAAAAAAAAAAAAAAAAAAGAATGCTAATCACAGCTTTCTTGGGCTAGGTTACCAAGAAAGAATCATGGGAAGTAGATGTGTATTTGTTGAGCACGTCTGATCTGTGCTGAGCTGTTTGACAGTATCTGTGAAGAAAACGTTTATAAAGCAAATCAAAAGAATAAGCATGTTTTTATGAATACATTGAAACTACTGAAAATGTTTCAAAATTAGCTGTAATTAGTAGAATTTTGAAAAGTAGGTTAAGCAGAGACTTCTAATTTGAAGGCCTGAGTTAGCTGCCATTGATCTGGGGTTATTGATTGAGGCTTGTGTCGTGTTATTGAACTTCTGTTTTTACTACATATTAAAAGATAAGTGAAATAGATGGATAAGTATCAATTTTTAACAGAAGTTATTTCTGTTAAACAGCACCTGTGGAATCCTCTCAAGAGGAACAGTCATTGTGTGAAGGTAATGATGCTCTCTTTGAAAGTCTACTTGCGAAAACATTAGGTTGTCTATGCTGTATAAAGCTAGATACTGTTTCGTAAATATATATTTCAATCTCTTGTCTAGGTTCAAATTCAGCTGCTAGCATGGAACTTTCAGAACCTATTGGTAAGAAAATTTCTGACCATATTAATACAGTAATATGAAACTCTTTCACTCTCAAGATTTAAGGTGCAAATGTGTTACGATTATTGTAATGCCTACATTTAAGACACATTGAGTCTTTGCTATTAGTATTTAGAAAGTAGAACAAACTAGGCATTAACACTGTCTTGATAAACTTAGTGATTGCAAATAAAATTGAGTGGAGGAATGGTAAAGTCAATTTAAATACCTGTACATGTTTTGTTTTCTTTTTTTGAGATGGAGTCTTGCTCTGTCGCCCAAGCTGGAGTGCAGTGGTGTGATCTTGGCTCACTGCAACCTCCACCTCCCGGCTTCAAATGAATTCTCCTGCCTCAGCTTCCTGAGTAGCTGGGATTACAGGCGCGCGCCACGACGCCTGGCAGTTTTTTTATTTTTAGTAGAGATGGGGTTTCACCATGTTGGTCAGGCTGGTCTCGAACTCCTGACCTTGTGATCCCGCCCACCTCGGCCTCCCAAAGTGCTGGGATTACAGGTGTGAGCCACCATGCCAGGCCACATGTTCTGTTTTTTTGGTGAAAAATATTCTTCCTTTTTATAACTTAATTCTTAAGGGTTTCATGTTCCCAGGGTGATTAAAGTTGATGCCAAAGTTTTATTACTTTAAGAGGAAAAAGAAAATATTTCCTAAATCCTTTCATACTTTTCGTGTGTCACAATTTTAAACTTTACTTTTTTTCTTACTATCAGGGTGTCTCAACACTGGAATAACTAGGCTGTTGGGAATGTTAGGACTCTTGTTTACATTTTGTTTGTCCTCATGAAAATGAAGCTTTGCTCAAATAGCAATCTCAGCCTGTGAGTCAGTGCCCTCTGGTCTGATACCAGCAGTGAGTCTGCCTTGAAAGCTGTCACCCATTTCTGTTACGAAAGAGGTTTTCCTGCTTATGTGTCACTAGGCATTAGGAAATGGAACTACATATGCAAAGTTCCATTTGTTGTTTTAAAGCTTGTGTATTTTAAAGTATAGATTGTAAGTCTTTTTCAGAATACTAAGTTAAAATGTCTTCCTTCAGTAGAAAATGGAGAGACAGAAATGTCTCCAGAAGAATCATGGGAGCACAAAGAAGAAATAAGTGAAGCAGAGCCAGGGGTTGGTTCCTTGGGAGATGGAAGGCCACCAGAGGAAAGTGCCCATGAAATGATGGAGGAGGAAGAGGAGATCCCAAAACCTAAGTCTGTGGTTGCACCACCAGGTGCTCCTAAGAAAGAGCATGTAAATGTAGTATTCATTGGGCATGTAGGTAAGCTGCTGTCATAGCAATTAAAGTTACTGGATACATGAAACATAGAACATCCTTTTTAGCTACTTGGAGATGTTTAGTGAAACTGAAGCAAATTAATTGAAAATGTCTTGAATTTTAACTTGCTAGATTTTTTTTGGCTGGCAAAAAAATGCAAATACTTTTTTCTTGAAGTTTAGGCAAATGAAGAATTCTGTAATGGCATAGATGCTGGAAGAAAAACTTCAGTATATTGTATGTAACATATAATTAGTCTATTGACCATTGATGGTGGTTCAGCATAGATTATATCAATATCTTAGAAAATGTGCCCTTTTTTAATGAACCTCAGTTAACTTTGTTAATTTTAATGTGATTGACCTTACCAGATATCTTAATTTTGTGTGAAGCAGGAAATCAATAATTTGGAGGAACTTATGGATGCTTGCCAGGTAGCTGGTTTAGCAAAAAACACAAGAACAAATTTATATAATTTATTCGGATAGTATCTGATTATCTGACCTATCCCCAGAATTGTGAGAAAAAAATACAGAATTATGTGTCTTTCATTTCTGCTCTCTCTGCCTTCCCCCCGAATATGAAACACCATACTCCTTCTTTTAGTAGCAGGAACTCTTTTGAAAGTATAAAGGAGCGACTGAGCACTGTGGCTCGCGCCTGTAATCCCAGCACTTTGGGAGGCCGAGGTGGGTGGATCATGAGGTCAGAAGTTCAAGACCAGCCTGGCCAACATGGTGAAACCCTGTCTCTACTAAAAATACAAAAATTAGCCAGGTATGGCGACATGAGCCTGTATTCCCAGCTACTCTGGAGGCTGAGGCAGGAGAATTGCTTGAACCCAGGAGGTGAAGGTTGCAGTGAACCGAGATAGCGCCACTGCACTCCAACTCTGGGCAACGGAGCAAGATTCTGTCTCAGAGGAAAAAAAAAAGGTGTAAAGGAGCACATACCTTACTTGCTGTAAGTGAAAGCACCTAAATGTAGTTCACAGTTCTTCAGCTGCTTTTGCTCTCTGAAACTCCTCCTGGGGAATTTATAGTCAGTTGCTGCTGTGCCTTCGGAGTAATCTGTTAAAAAATTCTTTCCTTTATCAGTAAAGTATTTCTAAGTGTTTCTTTTTTTTTTTTTTTTTTCTTTTTTTGAGACGGAGTTTCACTCTTGTCGCCCAGGCTGGAGTGCAGTGGTGTGATCTCGGCTCACTGCAACCTCTGTTTCCCAAGTTCACACGATTCTTCTGCCTCAGCTTCCCAAGTAGCTGGGATTACAGGTGGCCGCCACCATGCCCAGCTAATTTTTGTATTTTTAGTAGAAATGAGGTTTCACCATGTTGGCCAGGCTGGTCTTGAACTCCTGACCTCAGGTGATCTGCCCTCACCGGCCTCCCAAAGTGCTGGAATTACAGGCGTGAGCCACTGAGCCCAGCCTTGAGCCTCATTTTCAAAAGGAGAAGGGTAATGAACTAGGATTTATGCCACAAATTCATATGGAAGATTTAATTATGTATGTTAAAGGGCACTGTTGTTTGCATATGTAGCCATTGGTTTTTGGTTTTAACCTATGGTTTGCATGTTGATGTTACTTTTAGATGCTGGCAAGTCAACCATTGGAGGACAAATAATGTAAGTCTGTATCTTTTGTTAAATAACAGAGTTAAATTGATTGAATGAATTTTAGGCATTGTAAACCTTCATACAGTCACACAAAGGAGATAAAACGGGTCCCCCCAAGAAAAATTAAAAATAAAATTACTGGGACGTAATACTGATGTTAAGAAGTGATTTTTGGACTGGTGTGGTGGAACACACCTCTAATCCCAGCATTTTGAGAGGCTAAGGTGGGAGGATCACTTGACTTGAGGTCTGGAGTTTGAAACCAGCCTGGGCAAGACAGTGAGACTCTGTCTCTACTTTAATTTTTTTTAAAAAGTAGTAGTTTTTGTAATGTGATTATTGCTATTGTTAAATGTGTTTCTGAAAGCTTTTTACATTTTTTAAAAATAAAAAATGAACATAAAACTCTAGATTATGGGAAATCTTAGTCTGCTTTGCATATAACATACATGGGAATAATGAAAACCAGCTCTTGAATCTGGTGAATGGGAGAACTGTTTTTTCCTCATTCATTAGCTCCTTAAATGTATATGGATTTCATAGACAGGTAGACTAGCTAAAATGCTAAGATAATTTTTTGATCGTATGATAGGAATTTCCTAGGTATGAAATGACTGTGGCTGGCTTTTAGTAATGCATTTTAGTATTGACAAATCTTGATAACTAAAAAGTCCTAAATTTTTAATTGCTCCTGTAAATTAGACCCATTTCTTCAAACTGTGTCATCAGAGGACCTAGAGGGCTTGCCATCATCTTGCCTAGTTAAATTTTTTTTTTTTTTGAGATAGGGTCTCATTCTGTTACCAAGGCTGGAATGCAGTGAGTGGCATGATTTTGGCTCACTGCAGCTTCGACCTCCTGGGCTCAAGCAGTCCTTCCACTTCAGCCTCCTAAGCAGGTGGGATTACAGGTGCATGCGACCATGCCCAGGCCTGGCTAATTTTTATGTTTTTTGTAGAGGTGGTGTTTCTCCATATTGCCCAGGCTGGTCTTGACCTCTTGGGGTCAAGTGTTCTGCCCTCCTCTGCCTCCCAAAGTTCTGGGATACAGGTGTGATTAACCACACCTGGCTAATGGTAATTGATAATCTTGCCAGTTACTTCTGAACATTTCCACAACAGAGACCCTAAGACAGGCTGTTAAACAGGGATCCTTCACCAGGTCTCTGTGGTTGAAGTGTCACAGCCATGTGATAATATGTTTCAGGACAGTGTATATTTTTTGCTGGTGGGCTGTAAGTTTTGGTGGCATCACACTGGGTTTCTACATGCAAATGCTTATGTGCACTGCACTATAGATGTCTATGTGGAGAACACAGATGAAAGCTATAGGGAAAGGAGGGCTTTGAATTGGATTGAGTCAAGGGAAGTATGCGTTACTAACGAACTATTTTAAAATTATTATCTCATTTTGACAAGTAATAAGACTTACTTGCCTAGACAACATTGTTGCAATTTTTTCTCTTTTCTATAGTACCTACATTTACATTTACTTGTTATTTTATTTTTAAATTTACTTGGCTAGGCATGGTGGCTCATACCTGTAATCCTAGCACTTTGGGGAGGCCAAGGTGGAAGGATCATTTGAGCCCAGGCTTCAAGAACAACCACGGCAATATAGTGAGACCCTCATTGCTATAAAAAATAAAAATAAAACTATATTTATTTTAAGAGACAGGGTCTTGTTGTGTTGCCCGGGCTGGAGCGTAGTGGCTATTTATAGGGGGGATCATAGCACACTATAGCTTCAAACTCCTGTGCTCAACTGATCCTCCTACCTCAGCTTCTCAAGTAGCTGGGACTACACGCCTGCACCACCATGCCCACCTTATATTTACTTTAAAAAACAAAACAAAACAAACAAAAACCTTCTATATTCTGAAATAATTTTACATTTACGGAATGATTGCAAAAACAGTACAGGAAGTTCCCGTCATTCATCCTGTCCTGATGTTAACATCTTATAACCATAGTAATTCATCAGAACTTCTTTTTTTTTTTTTTTTTTTTTTTTTGAGACGGAGTCTTGCTCTGCCGCCCAGGCTGGAGTGCAGTGGCCGGCTCTCAGCTCACTGCAAGCTCCGCCTCCCGGGTTCACGCCATTCTCCTGTCTCAGCCTCCCGAGTAGCTGGGACTACAGGCGCCCGCCTCGTCGCCCGGCTAGTTTTTTGTATTTTTTAGTAGAGACGGGGTTTCGCCGTATTAGCCAGGATGGTCTCGATCTCCTGACCTCGTGATCCGCCCGTCTCGGCCTCCCAAAGTGCTGGGATTACAGGCTTGAGCCACCGCGCCCGGCCCAGAACTTCTTTATTACTGGTGAAATTAGTCATGATTACTTGATTAAGGTGTCATCTGTCAAGATTGTCCACTATAAGGTTATTGTTTTCCCTTTTCTGTTTTTTTTTTTGGGACTGAGTCTCATTGTATCGCCCAGGTTGGAGTGCAGTGGTGCGATCTTGGCTCATTGCAACCTCTGCCTCCAGGGTTCAAGCAGTTCTCCTACCTTAGTCTCCCAAGTGGCTGGGACTATAGGCATGCACCACCACGTCTGGCTAATTTTTTTGTATTTTTAGTAGAGAGGAGGTTTCACTATGTTGGTCAGGCTGGTCTTGTACTCCTGACCTTGTGATCCGCCTGCTTCGGCCTCCCAAAGTGCTGGGATTATAGGCATGAACTACCACACCAGGCCACTTTGTCTGATAATTTGAGACTGTAAATATCCTTTTTCCACTTACACTTTCCATAATTTTAGCATCCACCAGTGGTACCTTTAACTATTTTCTAGCCAGGCGTGGTGGCTCTCACATCTGTAATCCCAGCACTTTGGGATGCCGAGGTGGGCAGATCACTTGAGGTCAGGAGTTCGAGACCAGCCTGACCAACATGGTGAAACCCAGTCTCTACTAAAAATACAAAAACTTAGTCTGGCATGGTGGTACATGCCTGTAATCCCAGCTGCTTGAGAGACTGAGGCAGGAGAATCGCTTGGACCCAGGAGGAGGAGGTTGCAGTGAGCTGAGACCACGCCGCTGCACTCTACCCTAGGCGATACAGCGAGACCCTGTCTCAAAAAAAAAAAAAAAAAAAAAAATCTGGCCAGGCGCAGTGACTCATGCCTGTAATCCCAGCACTTTGGGAGGCCGAGGTGGGTGGATCACCTGAGGTGAGGAGTTTGAGAGCAGCCTGGTCACCGTAGTGAAACCCTGTCTCTACTACAAGTACAAAAATTAGCCGGGCGTGGTGGTGGATGCCTGTAATCCCAGCTACTCGGGAGGCTCAGGCAGGAGAATCACTTGAACCTGGGAGACAGAGGTTGCAGTGAGCCGAGATTGTGCCATTGCACTCCAGCTGGATGACAAGAGCGAAACTCCATCTCAAAAAATATATATATATATATGTATTTTTTTAATATATATTTTTTATATATATTTTTTGAGATGGACACACACACATAAAATAACTATTTTCTGGAGTTGAAATTCCCCTCGACGATTTTCACATTTTCCTAATTCCACTGAGTAATTTGTGAATAATGGTTTGCTTTTTCTCTTTAAATGTTTTCAGGTATTTGACTGGAATGGTTGACAAAAGGACACTTGAGAAGTATGAAAGAGAAGCTAAAGAGAAAAACAGAGAGACTTGGTATAGTAAACTTGAATGACATTATACATTACTTTTAAGGGAACGATGCCCACTTAGTGCTCTTGGAGCCTGTTAAAATACAAAATGGTATCACAACAAAGGAAATTTCCCCTCTCCTCATAATACACAGTAGATGAGTTCCTAATGACTTAATAACTTACACAGAGAAATCTGGAAACAATCCATACATCTGGTGATAGACTTGTTGAAAATATTATAAACCATCCATTTAATTGGGTCATTCTGCAACCACTGAAAACTTACATTTACATAATTTATAGTAACCATGAATAGAACTTGCATTGTGGTGGCATTTGGGGGGAAGCAGGACACATCCCTGTGCTTAAGATAGGACCATTATGTAAATAAATGCTGGAAATAAAATGGAGTGGAATTATTGACAGTGGTTGCCTTTGAATGGTGAGACAGTCAACTTTTTTCTGCTTTCTAACCTTACTACTTTCATTTTTAAAAAGTTAGCAAGCCTTATCTCAATGGGACCTTGGTGGTCATTAAAAAAAAAAAATTATATTCCTCTATAATAAGCGGGAAAAATGCTAGTCAGTGTTATAAAAAATTGAGGACATGCTATGAAGTACAGATGATGAGGTAAGCTAAATTAATGCTTACTATTATGGATGGTTTGAATTGATATAAATTTTGACTTGGCAGTGTAATATTGAAGCAATTTTTAGCAAGTAGCCATTGCTCCCACATGGTGCGTTAGTGGCTTTCACTTTTCAAAAATATCTGAGGACATTTATTTTTTTTTTTATTAAAAAGTTTTAGGCCTGGGACAGTGGTTTATGCCTGTCATCCCAGCACTTTGGGAGACCGAGGCGGACGGATCACGAGGTCAGGAGATCGAGACCATCGTGGCTAACACGGTGAAACCGCTTCTCTGCTAAAAATACAAAAATTTAGCTGGGCGAGGTGGCAGGCGTCTGTAGTCCTAGCTACTCAGGAGGCTGAGGCAAGAGAATGGTGTGAACCTGGGAGGCGCAGCTTGCAGTGAGCCGAGATCGTGCCACTGCACTCCATCCTGGGCAACAGAATAAGACTCCCTGTCAAAAAAAAAAAAAAAAAAAACTTTTATTGGGCCAGGTGTGGTGACTCATGCCTGTAATCTCAGCACTTTGGGAGGCAAGGCAGGCAGATCATCTGAGGTCGGGAGTTCGAGACCACCCTGGCCAACATGGTGAAACCTTGTCTCTACTAAAACTACAAAAGTGGCTGGGCACAGTGGCTCACGCCTATAATCCCAGCTCTTTGGGAGGCCGAGGCAGGCGGATCACCTGAGGTCAGGAGTTCGAGACCAGCCTGACCAACATGGAGAAACCCTGTCTTTACTAAAAATACAAAATTAGCGGGGCATGGTGGCACATGCCTCTAATCCCATCTACTGGGGAAGCTGAGGCAGGAGCATCACTTGAACCCGGGAGGTGGAGGTTGCGGTGAACCGAGATTGGGCCATTGCACTCCAGCCTGGGCAACAAGAGCGAAACTCCATCTCAAAAAAAAAAAAAAAAAAACCTACAAAAATTAGAAAGGTGTGGTGGTGGGCACCTGTAATCCCAGCTACTTGGGAGCTTGAGGCAGGAGAATCGCTGAAACCTGGGAAACAGAGGATGCAGTGAGCCGAGATGGTGCCACTGCACTCCAGCCTGGGCCACAGTGAGACTCCGTCTCAAAAAAAAAAAAAAGGGCCAGGCATGGCCTGGGCTCTGTCGCCCAGGCTGGAGTGTGGTGGCTCCATCTCTGCTCACTGCAAGCTCTGCCACCCGGGTTCACACCATTCTCCTGCCTCAGCCTCCTAAGTAGCTCGGACTACAGGTGCCCGCCACCACGTCCGGCTAATTTTTTGTATTTTTACTAGAGACAGGGTTTCACCGTGTTAGCTAGGATGGTCTTGATCTCCTGACCTCGTGATCCACCTGCCTTTGCCTCTCAGAGTGCTGAGATTATAGGTGTGAGTCACCGTGCCCATCCAAAAAAGTTGTATTAACCCTTTGACTCTCAAAACACCCATTATTTGTGTTGTATTTTGTGCCATGTAAGTATAAAAATGAATAAAGGAGCTCATTATCACATAACACACAGTGATATTGGCATTTGTACTTTGTTTTTATGTGTATGTTGTCAGCTTGTCATAAAATAATGTTCTAGACTGTATAATTGACTGTGTTTATATAAAAGCTCCAAGGGTTTGAATCAAAATAATACATTTTTTCAGTTTTCTTTTTTTTTGAGACAGTCTCACTGTGTCACCAGGCTGGAGTACAGTGGTGTAATCTCAGCTCACTGCAGTCTCCACCTCCTGGGTTCAAGCGATTCTCCTGCCTCAGCCTCCCGAGTAGCTGGGATTACAGGCACATGCCACCATGCCCGGCTAATTTTTGTATTTTTAGTAGAGACGGGGTCTCACCACGTTGGCCAGAATGGTCTCGATCTCTTGACCTCAGGTGATCCGCCTGCCTCAGCCTCCCAAAGTGCTGGGATTATAGGCGTGAGCCATTGTGCCCAGCTCCCCCTTTTTTTGAGACAGAGTCTCGCTCTGTTGCCCAGCCTGAAGTGCAGTGGCACAATCTCGGCTCACTGCAACCTCTACTTCCCAGCTTCAAGCGATTCTCCTGCCTCAGCTTCTGAAATAGCTGTGACTATAGGTATGCACTACTCTGTCCAATTTTTGTATTTTTAGTAGAGATGAGGTTTTGTCATATTGGGCAGGCTGGTCTCAAACTCCTGACCTCAGGTTATCTGCCAGCCTCACCCTCCCAAAGTGCGGGGATTACAGGCGTGAGCCACTGCGCCCAGCCCTATTCTTTCAATTTCTTCGTTTACTTTTTTTTCTTTTAATTTGAGATGGAGCCTCTCCCTGTTGCCCAGGCTGGAGTGCAGTGGCACGATCTTGGCTCACTGCAAGCTCCGCCTCCTGAGTTCAAGCGATTCTTCTGCCTCAGCCTCCTAAGTAGGTGGGATTACAGGTGGGCGCCTCTACACCCGGATAATTTTTGTATTTTCAGTAGAGACGTGGCGTCACCATGTTGCTCAGGCTGGTCTCAAACCCCTGACCTCGTGATCCGCCGTCTTGGCCTCCAGAAGTGCTAGGATTGCAGGTGTCAGCCACCGCGCCCAGCTCAGTTTTAATTTCACCAGTCTTGTTCATGATTTAGTTGTTGTGTGATGGACATAAAGCTGGATGTCGTCAATTATATCTTTAATGGTGAAGAATATCCTAAAAATTCTGATGTTCTTAGGAATATTATTCTTTTTTTAAAAATTATTGCAGGTACTTGTCTTGGGCCTTAGACACAAATCAGGAAGAACGAGACAAGGGTAAAACAGTAGAAGTGGGTCGTGCCTATTTTGAAACCGAAAAGAAGCATTTCACAATTCTAGATGCCCCTGGCCACAAGAGTTTTGTCCCAAATATGATTGGTGGTGCCTCTCAAGCTGACCTGGCTGTGCTGGTAAGAAGACATTTCCATTGCGTCTAATTTGTTAGTAGCCCCACTTATGTCTTTAAATTTGAATTTATCTTCTAAAAGCTCAAATTCAGGTTGCGGTGAAATATAATGATGTACACGGTCACAGTTTTCATCATACTAATCTCTTCAAGAAATCTTCAAAATTTGATTTACTTCTGAAAATATATTTTACCTTTTCTCTCCTGTTGCTGTTACCTGTTACCATGTCAGATCTTAGTCTCTATTAAATGCCAAGTCCGCCGTTAGGCACCATGGGTAAAAGATGAATAGGAAACCATCTGTTTCATATGGTCTTCAGTCGTTTTGCAATTTTCACAATGTACTGGCAGTAGATCACTTTTTTTTTTTTTTTTTTTTTGTAGTTACAAGGTCTAGAAAGTAAATGTTGGAATTTTAAAATATGCAGGTATACTAGATTTTGGGAATGTGGGGGATTGGAAGCATTTAGACATTGTTTGATTTGTGACATTCAAAAGCAGGTACGTCATAACTCATTTGCTTCTATTTTCTTGCAAAAAAAACTTGTGATATAACTGAAAGGAAAGATGTTTTACTGCCATAAGGGTATGCCTGAAGGTGTAGGAGTAAACTGGTTTCCTTTCTTGGAATTAGGTAATCTCAGCCAGGAAAGGAGAGTTTGAAACTGGGTTTGAAAAAGGAGGACAGACAAGAGAACATGCAATGTTGGCAAAGACAGCAGGTGTAAAACACCTAATTGTGCTGATTAATAAGATGGATGATCCAACAGTAAATTGGAGCAATGAGAGGTGAGCATAGATGTCTGGTATTTTATGTGAGTGGGACTAAGGATTTAGGTTTTGTTATTGTACGCCTTTTTCTCTAGGGCTTTTCTAAACCTTAATCTGTTTACTTAGGAAACTAGAGTTCTTGGTTTACATTATAATTGAGTTATTTTGGTTATATTATAATTGTAGATATGAAGAATGTAAAGAGAAACTAGTGCCATTTTTGAAAAAAGTTGGCTTCAATCCCAAAAAGGACATTCACTTTATGCCCTGCTCAGGACTTACTGGAGCAAATCTCAAAGAGCAGTCGGATTTCTGTCCTTGGTACATGTAAGTAACTGTTTTTTCCTTTTTTTAAAAAGGAAAAGGATGTTACTAGTTAAATTAGTTATAAAGACATACGCTGAGTAACATGTTAACATATGCTATTGAGCATACATCTTTATAAGTAGTTTAAGAGAATATTAACTGTAACCTTGGTTTTAAAAATACTTAGATCTTTGCCCATTTTTAAACTGGGTTGTCATTTTGTTGCTGAGTCCTAAGAGTTCTTTTTAATACTGGCCACCAGTCCCTTATCCGCTGCAATCTGATTATAGCAAGTATTTTCTCCCACTTTATGGGTTGCCTTTTTTCACTTCTCGATGGTGTCCTTTGAAGCACAAAAGGTTTTATTTTTGAAGTTTTTTACATTTAGGTGTGTATTTTATTTTGAGTTAACTTTTGTGTAAGATGTAAGGTCTATGTCTAGGTTCATTTTGTTTTTGTATATTAATTGTTTACACACAATTTGTTGAAAAGACTATTCTTTTTCCATTGAATTGAATTGGCTCCCTCATTGAAAATCAAATGACCATAAATATGAGTTTATTCTTGGACTCTGTGTTTCTGTTTTTTTTTGTTGTTGTTGTTTGGTTTTTTTTGAAACAGGCTTTCACTCTGTTGCCCAGGCTGGAGTGCAGTGGCATGATCTCAGCTCACTGCAGCCTCTACCTCCCAGCCCAAGAGATCCTCCCACCTCAGCCTCCCAAGTTGTAGGGATTATAAGCGCATGCCACCGCACCTGGCTGATTTTTGCATTTTTAGTAGAGACGGGGAGTCACCATGTTGTCCAGGCTGGTCTCGGACTCCTGGGCTCAAGAGATGCACCTGCTTTTCAGCCTCCCAAAGTGCTGGGATTATAGGCATGAGCCACTGCGCCCAGCCAATACTGTATGTTTAAAGGGGAAATTATTTTATGGAATCTTGGTTTCATAGCTGGAAAAGTCGACAAAAATTAAGTAATATAGTCAATTTATTACATATAGGTTATTTGCTATAAAATATTTTTCTAAATTTTAATAAGTTTATGAGGAAGCCTTATACTGAGCAGTTTTGTAATATTTTTAGTTTTCTGTGGAATAAATGAGATGAAATGGATAATAAATTGGTTGAATGGGAAAAATACATGAGTAGAATGAAAATATTGTTATAACCTGTTTAAAGTTATAGTCATGTAACTTAACATTTTGACATTTATGTTGACTTTCTTTAATGGATATTGTTGTTATGTTCTCAGTGGATTACCATTTATTCCATATCTGGATAATTTGCCAAACTTCAATAGATCAGTTGATGGACCAATCAGGCTGCCAATTGTGGATAAGTACAAGGTACCCAAAATGTTAAAGAAATTGGGTTTCTTGGGAGGTGAAATCATTGTTGTACATTTTGTTTCTAATTATGAAAACTTTTTTTCTTTCTTTTCTTTTCTTTTTGAGACAAGAGTCTCACACTCTATTCTCCAGGCTGGAGTGCAGTGGTGCAATCTGGGCTCACTGCAAGCTCCGCCTTGCAGGTTCACGCCATTGCCCTGCCTCAGCCTCCTGAGTAGCTGGGACTGCAGGTACCCGCCACCATGCCTAACTAATTTTTTTTGTATTGTTAGTAGAGACAGGGTTTCACCGTGTTAGCCAGGATAGTCTCAATCTCCTGACCTTGTGATCCATTCACCTTGGCCTCCCAACGTGCGGGGATTACAGATGTGAGTTACTGCACCTGGCCTTCTTTTTGTTTTTTTGAGATGGAGTCTCATTCTGTCACCCAGGCTAGAGTGCAGCGGTGTGATCTCAGCTCACTGCAATCTCTGTCTTCCAGGTTCAGGAGATTCTCCAGCCTCAGCCTCCTAAGTAGCTGGGACTACAGACATGTGCCACTGCATCCGGCTAATTGTTTTTTGTATTTTTAGTAGAGATGGGGTTTCACAATGTTGGCCACGCTGGTCTTGAACTCCTAAGCTCAGGTGATCTGCCTGCCTTGGCCTCCCAAAGTGCTGGGATTACAGGCATGAGCCACCATGCCTGGTCCAGAAACTTTATTAACAACATAACATTGATGTCTTTTTCTTACTGGCTTTATATTAGTGGTATAGACAGACCATAATTTATTCAACAAGTTTAGTTTATTTTAGCTGTTTCCAGATGAGCCAGGGATCATATCTCAGTGATAAACTCATAGATGTAACGGCTGGGCTCAAAGGATTTTCTCATTAAAGTTGATGCATATTGATAAATAGCATCGCAAAAATACTGTGCTAACTTCTGTTACCACTGGCAGCATGAGTATTCGTTTTACCACAGCCTCACCAGCACTGGATGTTCATCTTAAAAAAATACACTTCCTTGTTTTTAACTGGAGTTCCAACTTGAATTTTTTTTAAGTTTTGCGGTAGCAATATATGTAGTGTTTTCCCCTCCTCAAATACATCATTCTTTAATTAGTTCCATTCTAAATTTCTTTAACAAATACTGTTTTTTCCAATTTTTTTTTTTTTTTTTTTTTTTTTTTTGAGGCGGAGTCTCGCTCTGTCGCCCGGACTGGAGTGCAGTGGCCAGATCTCAGCTCACTGCAAGCTCCGCCTCCCGGATTTACGCCATTCTCCTGCCTCAGCCTCCCGAGTAGCTGGGACTACGGGCGCCCGCCACCTCGCCCGGCTAGTTTTTGTATTTTTAGTAGAGACGGGGTTTCACCGTGTTAGCCAGGATGGTCTCGATCTCCTGACCTCGTGATCCGCCCGTCTCGGCCTCCCAAAGTGCTGGGATGACAGGCTTGAGCCACCGCGCCCGGCCCCAATTTTTTATATGATGAAACAGGCCTAGAGATCAGGAGAACCTGAATTAGTACAATCAGTTCAGATCTTCCAACATGAATTTCTCTGTTGTTTTCTGCACCTTTTTTTCTTTTTTTTTCTTTTTAGATGGGGTCTCGCTCTTTCGCCAGGCTGGTGTGCAGTGGCACGATCTCAGCTCACTGCAACCTCTGCCTCCTGGGTTCAAGCGATTCTCATGCCTCAGCCTTCCCAGTAGCTGGGATTATAGGCATGCACCATCACACCCAGCTAATTTTTGTATTTTAGTAGAGATGGGGTTTCACCGTGTTAGCCAGGATGGGCTCGATTTTCTGACCTTGTGAGCCACCGAGCCCAGCCTGTTTTTTGAGACAGAGTCTTGCTCTGTCTCAAGCTGGAATCAAGTGGTTCAGTCTTGGCTCATGGCAACCTCTGCCTCCCAAGTTCATGCGATTCTTCTGCTTCAGCCTCCTGAGTAGCTGGGATTACAGGCATTCCACCATGCCTGGCTAATTTTTGTATTTTTAGTAGAGATGGGGTTTCGCCATATTGGCCAGGCTGGTCTCTTAACTCCTGACCTCAGGTGGTCCACCCCTCTCTGCCTCCCAAAGTGTTGGGATTATAGGCATGAGCCACCATACCCAGCCTGCACCATATTTTCTTTTTAAATCATAGGCATACTGCATTATTAATGTGATCATACAAATGCTTATGACAAATTATTATAGAGTATTTGTTACTGAGTTTAAGATAAGCCTTCTACTTAAGCAAATGATTTTCCTTTATGAATAAGCAGTATAGAATTTCACTTTGGGCTATTGAGCTGTTATACAGCACCAGTAAGTCGGAAACTGGATTTTATTTTACATTTCATCAGGATATGGGCACTGTGGTCCTGGGAAAGCTGGAATCAGGATCTATTTGTAAAGGCCAGCAGCTTGTGATGATGCCAAATAAGGTAAGAATCGGTTATGCTGTTTCCCATCTATTTAATGATTTTTTTTTAAAGAGATAGGGTCTTATTCTGTCACTGAGGCAGGAGTGCAGTGGCGCAGTCATAGCTTATTGCAGCCTCAAACTTTCAAGTAATCCTGTCACCTGAGCCTCCCAAGTAGCTGGGACTATAGGCATGTGCCACTCTGCCTGGCTAATTTTTTTTTTTTAAATAAAAATTGAGATGGGGTCTCACTATGTTGACCAGACTAGTCTCTAACTCCTGGCCTCAAACAATCCTCCCATCTTGGCCTCCCAAAGTGCTAGGATTACAGGCGTGAGCCACCATACCTGACCTCCTTTGTGTTATTTTTGACTGTTCAATTGCTGATGTTTGCAGATAACCTGAGGCAGGGCTTCTCTAACAGCTCCAAAGATGTTGCTTATGCTGGGCTACACACTTGAGTCATCAGTACCTTCAGATGGGGATTTGCTAGATTTCAGTGAGAATTTATTTACCATGCTAACTCCAGGCAGAGTAAATTAGAAAAAGAGTCCATTATCAAATGTAATATTTAGACATAATTGGCACCTTACAAATTGTATTATCTCGCTTTTTGATGCCTTGTGCATTGGAGATTAGAATACCTAGTTTCGCCGGGCGCGGTGGCTCAAGCCTGTAATCCCAGCACTTTGGGAGGCTGAGACGGGCGGATCACGAGGTCAGGAGATCGAGACCATCCTGGCGAACACGGTGAAACCCCGTCTCTACTAAAAATACAAAAACTAGCCGGGCGAGGCGGCGGGCGCCTGTAGTCCCAGCTACTCGGGAGGCTGAGGCAGGAGAATGGCGTAAACCCGGGAGGCGGAGCTTGCAGTGAGCTGAGATCCGGCCACTGCACTCCAGTCCGGGCGACAGAGCGAGACTCTGCCTCAAAAAAAAAAAAAAGAATACCTAGTTTCTTCTAAAATGTTTCTATTTTAAAGCCTGCTTTTTCCTATTATCTTTGCAACTTGAAGGCTAACATCTGAATGAAAATAATTCTCAGGTTGAGTTCTTAGTTGTTGTTGTTGTTGTTTTGAGACGGAGTCTAGCCCTGTCGCCCAGGCTGGAGTGCAGTGGTGCATTCTCTACTTACTGCAACCTCCGCCTCCCGGGTAGCTGGGATTATAGGCATGCATCACCATATCCAGCTAACTTTTGTAGTTTTAATAGAGACAGGGTTTCACCATGTTGGCCAGGCTGGTCTCGAACTCCTAACCTTGTGATTTGCCCGCCTGGGCCTCCCAAAGTGCTGGGATTACAGGCATGAGCCACCACAACCAGCCCTTACTCAATTTTGTCTGTAGAGTTGTCACAAAAATTATGGAGATGAGCCAGGCATGGTGGCTAACACCTAGCACTTTGGGAGTTTGAGGTGGACAGATAGCTTGAGCCCAGGAATTGGAGATCACACTGGGCAACGTAGGGAAACTCTGTCTCTATGAAAAATAAAATTAGCCACCTGTGGTGATACATGCCTGTGGTCCCAGCTATTTGGGAGGTTGAGGCAGGAGGATTGCTTGAGCCCAGGAAGTCAAGGCTGCTATGATTTATGATGTCTGATCATACCACTGCACTGCAGGCTGGGCAACAGAGCAAGACCTTTTCTCAAAAAAAAAAAAAAGCTATGGAGGTGTAAGGCAGCTTGGTGGTTGCAAGGGGCTGAAGGAGGGAAAGTAGGGAGTGACTGCTTAATGGGTATAGGATTTCCTTTTTGGGACAATGAAGTTTTAGAAGTAGATAGTGGTATTGATTGTACAACATGGTAAATACACTAGATGGCACTGAATTGCAAACTAAATGGTTTAAAAGTTAAATGTTATTATTTATATTTTACCAGAATAGAAAAAAGTATGATTCTCTAAACATAAGTGAAGTTAGTACCCAGACAGACTTGCAAGTGAGGGGCCTTAGTAGCTAGTATAGAGAAAGTGGCTGTTCTCTGTGGAAGCCGTCACTTGATACTAATCACTAGGCAGGTATAGAATGTCCTAGAGTTGAGCAAGTCTCAAAAACTCACTTCAGCCGGGCGCAGTGGCTCACGCCTGTAATCCCAGCACTTTGGGAGGCCGAGGAGGGCGGATCACGAGGTCAGGAGATCAAGACCACCCTGGCTAACACGGTGAAACCCCGTCTCTACTAAAAATACAAAAAAATTAGCCAGGCGTGGTGGTGCGTGCCTGTAGTCCCAGCTACTCGGAGGCTGAGGCAGGAAAATGGCATGAACCCAGGAGGCAGAGCTTGCAGTGAGCCGAGATGGTGCCACTGCACTCCAGCCTGGGCGACAAAGCGAGACTCCGTCTCAAAAAAAAAAACAAAACTCACTTCAGTTTAGTCCTCCTGAATCTCAGTGGAACAGAGCTAGAATAGTTTAAAAGACATAGAGGCGGCCGGCACAGTGGGCCACGCATGTAATCCCAGCACTTTGGGAGGCTGAGGTGGGTGGATCACGAGGTCAGGAGTTCGAGACCAGCTTGGCCAACATAGTGAAACCCCGTCTCTACTAAAAATACAAAAAATTAGCCAAGTGTGTCAGCGGGTGCCTGTAATCCTAGCTACCCAGGAGGCTGAGACAGGAGAATCGCTTGAACCCGGGAGGTGGAGGTTACAGCGAGCCAAGATCACACCACTGCACACCAGCACAGGCAACAGTGCGAGACTCTGTCTCAAATATAAATAAAAAAGTGGCAAGACTTTTACAATAAAAAATTCATGGGGTTGGCAACCTATGGAATGAGAGAAAACATTTGCCAATCATATATCTAAATATGGGGTTAATATCTAGCATATATGAAGAACTCCTACAAGTCAACAAAAAAACTAAACAACCCAATTCAAAAATGGGCAAAGGACTGCAATAGACATTTTTCCAAAGAAGATGTACAAACAGCCAAAACATACATGAAAAGATGCTTAGCACCACTAACCATTAGGGAAATAGAAATCACATCCACAGGGCTGGACATGGTGGCTTACGCCTGTCATCCCTGCACTTTGGGAGAAGCTGAGGCAGGAGGATCACTTGAGTTTTGAGACCAGGCCAGGTCTCTCACTATGTATAAGATCCCATCTCAGTTAAAAACTTTTTTTGGAAAACAAAGTAACATGTGTTGGCAAGGATGTGGAGAATTTGGAACCCTTGTGCACTGTTGGTTATGTAAAATTGTGCCAAGTGCTGTGAAAAAATAATAGCAATTCCTCAAAAAATTAAACATAGATTTCCCACATAATCCAGCAATACCATTTCTGAGTATATACTCAAAAGAGTTGAAAGCAGAGTCTCAGATATCTGTATAAACATGTTCATAGATGCATTATTCACATTAGCCAGAAGGTGGAAGCAGCCCTGGTGTCCATAAAGGATGAATGGATAAAGCAAGCTTGTTACATGTATGTAATAGAATATTGTACAGCCTTCAAAAGGAAGTTCTGACATAGGCCACAACATGAATGAACCTTGAGGACATTATGCTATGTGAAATAAACCAGTCACAAAAAGACAAATACCGTATGATTCTACTTAAATGAGGTACCTCGAATAGTCACATTTGTCAACTGAAAGTAGGATGGTGGTTGCCAGGGTTTGGGGAAATGGGGAGTTTCAGTTTTGCAAGATAACAAGATTTTAGAGTTCTGAATATTAGTTCTACAATATTTTAATGTATTTAATACTATTGAAATGTACACCTAAAATGGTTATGATGGTAAATTTTGTTACATGTATTTTACCACAGTAAGTAATTAATGGGTTAAATTAAAAATTGGTTTTTTACTTTAATATTTTATGAAACTGTTCTGAGATACAGATAGTGTTTTTTTTGTTTTTTTGTTTGTTTGTTTGTTTTGAGACGGAGTCTCACTCTGTATCCCAGGCTGGAGTGTAGTGGCGCGGTCTCGGCTCACTGCAACCTCCACCTCCCAGGTCCCAGTTCAAGCAATGCTCCTGCCTCAGCCTCCCGAGTAGCTGGGATTACAGGAACGTGCCACCATGCCTAGCTCATTTTTGTATTTTTAGTAGAGATGGGGTTTCACCATGTTGGCCAGGCTGGTCTTGTACTTATGACCTCATGATCCACCTGCCTCGGCCTCCCAAAGTGCTGGGATTACAGGCGTGAGCCACTGCGCCCAGCCAATACAGATTGTTTTTTAGGTGAGTGACTTCTAAACTCTTGTTTCTTTCTTTCCTTTTTTTTTTTTTGTTTTTTTTTTTGAGACGGAGTCTCCTACTGTGTCCCAGGCTGGAGTACACTGGCGCTATCACGGCTCACTGCAACCTCCACCTCCAGGGTTCAAGCAGTTCTCTGCCTCGGCCTCCCAAGTAGCTGGGATTACAGGTGCCTGCCACCGCGCCTAGCTAATTGTTGTATTTTTAGTAGAGACAGGATTTCACCATCTTGGCAAGGCTGGCCTTGAACTCTTGACATCATGGTCCACCTGCCTCGGCCCCCAAAGGGCTGGGATTACAGGTGTGAGCCACCACGCCTGGCACCCTCTCCCCCCCTTTTTTTCCCCTGGAGATGGAGTTTCGCTCTTGTTGCCCAGGCTGGAGTACAGTGACACGATCTCGGCTCACTGCATCCTCTGCGTCCTGGGTTCAAGTGATTCTCCTGCCCAGTCCTCCCGAGTAGCTGGGATTACAGGCACCTGCCACCATGCCCGGCTAATTGCTTTTTTTCTTTTGTATTTTTAGTAGAGACAGGGTTTCACCATGTTGGCCAGGCTGGTCTCAAACTCCTGACTTCATGTGATCCACCTGCCTCAGCCTCCCAAAGTGCTGAGGCGTGAGCCACTGCACCCGGCCTGCATGCATAGCATTGTTAATGTAGTAAATGTCACTGATGGTAAATTTCATGTGTATCTCCTCTCACATCACTTGTTCTTTTGCTTCACCTTACTGCCACAGCCAGCATTGGAAGTACTGAGGAGCAATACTGGCATCAGAACTGGAGGCTTCCATAACTATTTTATTTTTACATTAAAAACTTTTTTTTTTTTTTTTTTTTTTTTTTTTTGAGGTGGAGTCTCGCTTTGTCGCCCGGACTGGAGTGCAGTGGCCGGATCTCAGCTCACTGCAAGCTCCGCCTCCCGGGTTTACGCCATTCTCCTGCCTCAGCCTCCCAAGTAGCTGGGACTACAGGCGCCTGCCACCTCGCCCGGCTAGTTTTTTTGTATTTTTAGTAGAGACGGGGTTTCACCGTGTTAGCCAGGATGGTCTCGATCTCCTGACCTCGTGATCCGCCCGTCTCGGCCTCCCAAAGTGCTGGGATTACAGGCTTGAGCCACCGCACCCGGCCAAAAACTTTTTTTTTTTTTTAAGACAGGGTTTCGCTGTGTCACTCAGGCTACAGTGCAGTGGTGGGATCGTAGCTCACTGCAGCCTTAAACTCCTGGGCTCAGGCAATCCTCATGCCTCAACCTTCCAAGTAGCTGGGCTAAGGGCATGTGGACTACCCAGCTCTATGGACTATTTTGTTAGAAAAAAAGAGTTTAGGCTGGGCACAGTTGCTCACGCCTGTAATCTGCGCACTTTGGGAGGCAAAGGTAGGTGGATCACCTGAGGTCAGGAGTTTGAGACCTGCCTGGCCAACATGGTGAAACCTCGTCACTACTAAAAATACAAAAAATTAGCCAGGCGTGGTGGCGGGTGCCTGTAATCCCAGCTACTTGGGAGGCTGAGGCAGGAGAATGGCTTGAACCCAGGAGGCAGAAGTTGCAGTGAGTCAAGATCACACCACTGCACTCCAGCCTGGGCAACAAGAGCAAAAGTCCATCTCAAAAAAAAAACAAAAAAAAAACAAAAAAAAAAACCAATGCTATCATCACTATCTAATTCCAGAGCATTTGATCACACTAAAAGGAAATTATGTATTCATTAAATAGGTGATAGACTTTTAAAGCTTAGTTAAATAACTTTTAAGTAGTGCACAATTCCGATATTTGGAGATTGATAGGTAATGGAAGACAGGTTTATTAAATCCTTCATAGAATTCCATAGTAATAAAAATTATATCCATGAAACTGAAATCCAAATACTGTTTTTGATTTTGAAAAAGTAAAAAAGGCAAATGCTAGTGTATACCGTGTTCTATTTGGAAATGATTAGAATGTGATATTTAAAAGGTGACAAGTTAATACTTTAATTGGCAGTTATACTTCTAGGATATGATTTTCACCGATCATATCTAGGCTAAGATTTTATGTCATACAGATACAATAAGTGTTTACAGTCAAATCTTGCAACTCTTTATTGAGCAGACATTCAGATCATTTTATGTTCCATAATGCAGTGACTATGTCAGAAAACCTCCAATCTTGTTTTATTTTAAAGCACAACGTGGAAGTTCTTGGAATACTTTCCGATGATGTAGAAACGGATACTGTAGCCCCAGGTGAAAACCTCAAAATCAGACTGAAAGGAATTGAAGAAGAGGAGATTCTTCCAGGATTTATACTTTGTGATCCTAATAATCTTTGTCATTCTGGACGCACATTTGATGCCCAGGTAAACAAATTATTGTCGTTGTGATAGTGGGTTTTAATGTCTAAATGAAATTGGAATGTGCCTTTTGTCCTGATTATTGGTGACATGCCAGTTAACCCATCTTAGTGTACAGAAGGGGAATGGAAATATTATAAGCCACTTATATATCATAACCACAACAGGCACCTCATACAAGGTCTTCAAGCTGGTACAAGTGCTTACTGGATAAGGAGTATTTGTAAGGTCCTTTTTATGTTTGATCTCCTGATGATACATTTTAGAATATCTTATATTTACTTTGACCGGAGCACAGTTACTGTGGAAGTCATGGTTTATGTGCTCATTCACAGCACATAGCTTTCCAGACAAGAGATCACACAGCTTTCCCTGTTATTAACTAACCTCCCTGGGAGAATGACAGAGTAAGTGACTGGTGTGCTTAACAGAATTTTTTAAAGTTCTGTTCTAAGGTATGACAACTAATCAAGTTAGATTTTGATGCCAGATGTAAAGTTGTTTACTTTACTGGACCTTGGATATTGAGAAATGGATAAAGCTGGATACGTTTACATCTAGGTAGCTTCTGAGCGGTAAAGATTAGCTTAATTCCTTGGGGAATATGAGGAAAGGCTTCCCAGAGAAGAAAGTTGGCCTGCTATCTTTTATTTTGTTTGGAGATAGAGTTTTGCTCTGTCACCCAGGCTGGGGTGCAGTGGCACGATCTCGGCTCACTGCAACTTCCACCTCTGGGATTCAAGTGATTGTCCTGCCTCAGCCTCCTGAGTAGCTGGAATTATAGGCGCCCACCACCAGGCCTAGCTGATTGTTTTGTATTTTTAGTAGAGACGGGGTTTCACCATGTTGTCCAGGCTGGTCTCGAACTCCTGGCCTCAAGTGTTCCCCCTGCCCACCACGCCTCGGCCTCCCAAAGTGCTGAGATTACAGGCGTGAGCCACTGCGCCCAGCCAGCCTGCTGTGTTTTGAAAGTTGACCAGGGACTCACCAATAAGATTAATAGAAGATAGGATATTGGAATTCATGCTTTGAGGTCAAGCAGCCTGACCCCATCCTGTGAACAAAATTAGTAAGACAAACCTATCACCTCTAACACAAAAATCACTTTTAAGTTGGTGTCCTACTGAGATAGATGGTAACACTAATTCTTGGGATTTATATGGCACTTGAGAACACTGAATTCTTTTTTACCCTAAGGATAAAGATAAGAATGTGTATGTTTGTTTGTTTGACAGATAGTGATTATAGAGCACAAATCCATCATCTGCCCAGGCTATAATGCGGTGCTGCATATTCATACCTGTATTGAGGAAGTCGAAATAACAGTGAGTTTAAGATAATTGGTTTATTTCGGTTTTAATACCATTTTATCTTCATAATTTCTAATCAGCAACAGTGATACACTTTTATTTCTATACCTGTTCTTAAAGATTATTTCATTTGGCATTATTCTGATTTTCTCATACTCTTTTTCTTGGTTAGGCCTTAATCTGCTTGGTAGACAAAAAATCAGGAGAAAAAAGTAAGACCCGACCCCGTTTTGTGAAACAAGATCAAGTATGCATTGCTCGCTTAAGGACAGCAGGAACCATCTGCCTGGAGACCTTTAAAGACTTCCCTCAGATGGGTCGCTTTACCTTAAGAGATGAGGGTAAGAGTTTTTAAACTGATGTCTAGTAGTATATCCAGGATACCTAGCTTTGGTCATCTTCATCATCTCAGTACAGTACACATTGCAGCAGGTTCACAGAAAACTTCGATTCACATTCTGTATTCATATGAATGTTTTATGAGTTGAATGTATTGAACAGAATTGACCACGTGTTTTAGCAGTAATGCCAAATCTAGTAATGCTCTACATAAAGAATCTTAATTTTGATGTTTTGTGAGTAGTGGATTTGGAGAGCTATTTTGTTTACTAAGACATTTCTTTTTTTTTTTTGAGACGGAGTCTTGCTCTGTCACCCAGGCTGGAGTGCGGTGGCAGGATCTCAGCTCACTGCAAGCTCCGCCTCCCGGGTTCACGCCATTCTCCTGCCTCAGCCTCCTGAGTAGCTGGGACTACAGGCGCCCGCCACCTCGCCCGGCTAGTTTTTTGTATTTTTAGTAGAGACGGGGTTTCACCATGTTAGCCAGGATGGTCTCGATCTCCTGACCTCGTGATCCGCCCGTCTCGGCCTCCCAAAGTGCTGGGATTACAGGCTTGAGCCACCGCGCCCGGCCTACTAAGACATTTCTATGATGTAATCCTTTGTAATATGTCTAGAGATTAAAAGGGATATAGAGAATGATTTTTTTTACACCTAATTTTTCAGAGGTCTAATGTTTGTGACGTTTTGTGTGCATCCATTTCTGCCTACCTCTCGGTGACACAGAACAACTAATATTCCCATCTTGGGGTCATGAACTTCTTTGGCATAAAAACAAAATGATTGTTATGAAACATTTCCTTATGGTCTGTTAATACTCTTTTTCCTTTCCTGTTTTTGAGATGGAGTCTCGCTCTGTCACCCAGGCTGGAGTACAGTGGCACAATCTTGGCTCACTGCAAGCTCCACCTCCCAGGTTCACACCATTCTCCTGCCTCGCCTCCCGAGTAGCTGTGGCTACAGGCGCCGCTACCACGCCCCGCTACTTTTTTGTATTTTAAGTAGAGACAGGGTTTCACCGTGTTAGCCTGGATGGTCTTGATCTCCTGGCCTCGTGATCCGCCCACCTTGGCCTCCCAAAGTGCTGGGATTATAGACGTGAGCCACTGAGCCCGTCCCGGCTGTTAATATTC
Source organism: Trachypithecus francoisi (assembly GCF_009764315.1). Classification (NCBI taxonomy): domain Eukaryota; kingdom Metazoa; phylum Chordata; class Mammalia; order Primates; family Cercopithecidae; genus Trachypithecus; species Trachypithecus francoisi. The sequence continues at coordinate 103,099,751 of NW_022681460.1, forward strand.
CTAACTTAGATAACCATTTTAAGACTATAGAAGACTTTACATAAAACTTTATAGTTCCATTCAAATACAGAATAGTCATTTCACATGTTCCTTCCAATTCCATTTAGCAAAAACTACTTTGTATCTACAAAGTGTCAAGAACTGTGCTAAGCCCTGGTGATGAATACAGTTCCTTAACCTTACATTGGACAAAATTGTATAAAGACAATGTTTATTTTACTTTAAAGGCCCAGAACTCTTCTGGTTGATAGTAAAACTGGTTATTGTGTTTATCTTATTACTATAACAAAATGATAGTTTACCACTCAGAACCTGATAAAATCAGGAAGACAGAAGAAAAGCAATTAATGTAGCAGACATTCTTAACCCTAGAATTATTTTTCCCTAAAAGATAACTTGGGTTACAAAAAAAAAAGATAACTTGGCTTTTAGGTTTTCCACAAGACCCAATGGGTTTTGTATCCCTTTCAGTCCACAGGAGTACTACCAGAAGGATGTGTTCACTGCATTGTAGTCAGTGGTGATTGCTGTGTCTTTTCAGTTACTTGAGGATAGGTTTTGGGATTTTTTTAGCAGCTTTATTGAGATACAATTTTCATAATATGAAATTGACCTGTTTTAAATATATAATTCAATGAATTTTAGTATGTTTACAGAATTGTACAACTATCACCATATGCTAATGTTAGAACATTGAGAACACCTAAAAAGAAATCTTATACTTGTTCATAATCACCCCTTATTCCCACCTCCACCCCTAGGCAACCACTTTTCAATTTGTCTTTTATAGACACTCCATAAATAGAATTATAAAGTATGTGGTCCTTTGTCTAGTTTATTTTACTTAGTATGATTTTGAAGTTCAACCATGTAACATGTTATTTATGCCTTTTTATCGCTGAATAGTATTCCATTGTGTCGATATTCCACAAATACAGATATTCCCCCCACCCCCGCTTTTTTTTTAATCCGGAGGTTTTTGGCCCGGTGTGGTGCCTCATGCCTGTAATCCCAGCACTTTGGGAGGCCAAGGCAGGCAGATCACCTGAGGCCAAGAGTTCAAGACCAGCCTGGCCAACATAGTGAAACCCTTCCTCTACTAAAAATACAAAAATCAGCTGGGCATGGTGGCAGGCACCTATAATCAGCTACTCGGGAGGCTGAGGCAGGAGAATCGCTTGAACCTGGAAGGAGGAGGTTGCAGTCAGCCAAAGTCGCGCCACTGCACTCCAGCCTGGGTGGACAGAGTAAGACTCTGTCTTTACTCAGTGGCTCATGCCTGTAATCTCAGCACTTTGGGAGGCTGAGGCGGTGGATCACCTGAGGTCAGGAGTTGAAGACCACCCAGGCCAATGTGGTGAAACCCCGTCTCCACTAAAAATACAAAAATTAGCTGGGTGTAGTAGCAGGCACCTGTAATCCCAGCTACTCGGGAGGATGAAGCAGGAGAAGTGCTTGGTGGGGGGCCAGGGGAGATAGGTTTTTGATACAGGGAACCATCTCTTTACCAGCTCCCCCAAATAAGACCCACTTATTAAGACTACCTAAATACCCTCCTGGCTAACACGGTGAAACCCGTCTCTACTAAAAATACAAAAAAAAAAAACTAGCCGGGCGCAGTGGCGGGCGCCTGTAGTCCCAGCTACTCGGAGGCTGAGGCGGAGAATGGCGGGAACCCGGGAGGCGGAGCTTGCAGTGAGCCGAGATCGCGCCCCTGCACTCCAGCCTGGGTGACACAGCGAGACTCCGTCTCAAAAAAAAAAAAAAAAAAAAAAGACTACCTAAATAGAAGTATCATGGGTTTGGCAGTAAAGCTAGTTAATTAGTAACTTACATTGTAAAAAATATTTTTGTGACTTAAAATAATGTTTTAATATCTTATATAGACTTGCTGTTAACTACTGAAAGATTTTTTTAAATTTTCATTTCTAGGAAAGACCATTGCAATTGGAAAAGTTCTGAAACTGGTTCCAGAGAAAGACTAAGCATATTCTTGATGACCCTGCACAATACTGTGAGGAAAATTGACTGCAAAAGCCTACTTCACACCGCCTTCTCTTATTTTCTGCCCATAAACCTCTCCCCGTATTTTGCAAAGAGGAAATTCACAGCAAAAGTCCACATTATGTCAGCTTTCTCATATTGAGAGCTCTGCTATGCCACTGCTGAATTTTTCCTAAGATTCCCGTCCCTAGCCCCCTCTTCAAACTCTGCTTCCTTGGACAGATTTGGCAATAGCTTTGTAAGTGATGTGGACATAATTGCCTACAATAATGAAAACCTACAGGAATTTTTTTATTTTTCATTTTCCCCTTAGGCATCTTTAGTATTTTTTCCCCAGGCAGATCATTCTGAGTGTGCGAGTGTGTGTGCACATGTTACAAAGGCAACTACCATGTTAATAAAATATTCAATTTGAAATCCTTTTCGGTATTTGAATTGCTTTTGAATAATGTTTTTTATCTGGATGTAACATTGTTGCATTAGCTTTTTAACTTTCCCAAGTAATTGAATACATTTTATTACTTGGACTTTTATAAACTCTTTCCCCACCCACTATAAATGAGGCATTCACAGTGTTCAAGTTTGTATTAAAGGAAAGGATTAGTTTGACCCCTTCTTTTGATTGTTAATGCATACATGCAGTTAAATCCCTTTATCCAAATGTGACACTGCTTTACTAGGTCTTTTAGTTATTTATTTATTTTTTTTCCAATTATATTGTAACATGATTTCTTAAACACAGTAAGTTGTTTTAAAATGAACAGCATACTGTAGTTTTTGTAAGTAAAGCGTAATGAAATTGTGCCCCGAGAGAAAATTCCATTAACTCGTTAAATTAGTGGAATTTACAACAAATAAAGCATGTTTGAGACCTGGCAAAAATTCCTCTTTTAGTATTTATAAGAGCTGCATGCTTCTAGTATGAAAACCGTATCAGTTGCAAGTGCCACTTCTACAAGTTACCCAGTTTACTCTTTGTACCAGTAACTTTGAAGGCTGGATGATCCTTGCTGGTTAAAGCTAAATCTCAACCCAGCAACTAAACAAACATATTTCGAATCATCAGAATCTGCACAGACTAAAATTATCATCAATAAGTAGAATCAAGCACAGTGTAAGTTTTATCTCAATTATTTGAAATGCACTGAGTTTTCTTAAGTGTGAAGCTGAAATTTGCTCACCATGTTTTTGATGAAAAAACTGTGGTGGTTTTAGATTGAATGACTTTCTGCTATAATTATCATGACTTGGAAATTTTTCATGAGAATAGATGAGGAATGGAGGCAATTTGTAGGTTTCTCCGAAGCCCACTTGATGTTGAGTGTTGCCATTTATCAAAGAGAGCTTCTTTTAGATTGTGATTTCTGTCTAAATAAGGTACTTTGTAATTGTATATTTAATGACAAGTCCCTTCCCTGTAATTTTGCTCCTCAGAAAAGCAAAGCCTGGACAGACTGCATTTCCAGTCATAGAACATAAAACTTTATCTGTTGGGTGTTTTGTTCTGAGACAGAGGCTTACTTTGTCACCTAGGCTGGAGTGCAGTGGCTCGATCTCGGCTCACTGCAGCCTCCACCTCCCGGATTCAGTTTCCTGCCTCAGCCTCTTGAGTAGCTGGGATTACAGCAGCCCACCACCAGGCCCAGTTAATTTTTGTAGTTTTAGTAGAGACGAGGTTTCACCATATGGGCCAGGCTGCTCTCAAACTCCTGACCTCAAGTGATCCGCTCGCTTCAGCCTCTCAAAAGTGCTAGGATTACAGGCGTGAGGTGCCGCGCTTGGCCTAGTGTTTTCTTAACTGTGAAATTCCCATTCATTTCATGAATGAGGCTACATCTTATGGACAAAGTTATTGTTCTACAGATTCTTAAAACTATAATTATGGCTATTAAATTGCATGAAATTTAAATAAATTTTATTATGTCTGCAAATATCTGGGCTTTTATTTTTCTGGAAAATATAGGAGCTTTAATCAAAACATAATAGTTCTTTTTGTAATTCCATGTTAATAAAAACAAATACTAGCAATTGCTTGAATTTTAATGAATATTTAAAAGTTCAAGAGCCACTGAAATCATTTCCAGAGATAAGAGTTCCCTTTCTAAATTGAACACATTTTTAAAAAATAAGTTATGTTTGCTACTAAAACATTTGCACTGTTAGAATATTATGTGCATGTTGCCAAGACTCTTAAGTAACTTGGGTATCAACTGTGAAAGGCCTACCTCTAAAAAGTAACAGGTCATACAAATACAAATGTAACTGTAGAAATTCCACTGGATTCTTGCATATTTGCAAGATTAGATTATTCAAAAGAAATTTCAATGCTAAAATTAACCAGCAACACAACTTCTATGGGCTTTGAAAATTGTTCTCATCTTTTTAAAGTTGTTGCATTTTCAAATCCTGCTTACATGGGCTATTCATTTGGATAAGGAAGTAAAATGTCTAAGGTGAACTTGGCATTATGTGGAGATGTTGGACCTTTATAGAGCAATACAAATTCCTGTGCTGTCATTCTGTCTTCTGCAAATGCAAACGTGTTTATATGGTTGACAGTGCAAAAATAGGGTAGTTGGCTGCATATTTAGGGTATTACCTAAGCATTTGTTCTCTATCTTTAACGTTGCTCTACTAGAATTTTTTTCTTGCGTCTTTTCACATTAATGATGTTCTTTATATAACTTTCATGCTAGATTATTTAATTAGTTTTTTAAATTAATAAAGTGAACTTAAATGTTGAAATAAACATCTAAGTAATTGCCATTTTAAACCCTTGTTTCTTACTGTGGGAGAGGGGGAAATACAGCACTCATTTCTTGTTTTTAATTTGCAAAAGTAAGTGAAAATCTATGTAAAATCAAACCAAAAGAGTTGGACTGTGTATTATCTTGAGATTAAGTGACAAATAGTAAAGTGTTACTGAATAATTAAGCCCATGTATTTTTTTTGTTTTGTTTTGAGTTGAAAATCTTTGAAATATGTGATAACTGAATGTCAAAAGTTCCTAAACTCTAACAGTGCAGGTTGTTCACTGTAACAAGAGGTAACTCACATTTGCTGGTTACATAAACTACAAGTACTGCTCTCACAATATGGGACTTTGAACTGTGATGTAGTTCAGCAGTTGCCGGCATCCTCTCAGCTGATGTGCTGCGAATATTTTGGGTCAGACTTGCAGCCAGATGCAGTTTTGCAACCCAAGAAAAAAGTTGAACCTATGGTGAAAAACTTTTCCCAAGATGAACTCTGGAAAAAAATCAGCTAAACTCCCTTGGCGATCTTCAGGAACACTAGTAATGACTGTAATTACTCCGTGATCTTTGATGACTATTATACATAACAGCACTCTAGCACCTTTCCTTACTGGCATGGACTTCCTCATGGACCGCTACTTCATGGATGATAGCTTAATTGCTTTGGATAGGGATTTAAGGTAGCCAAGGGGAAAATACGCAGTTTTATTACAGCTCTTAACATCAGACAACTTTCAACTTTAAAACCCTTTGTGAAAAATCTGGTTATAGCACTATAGCTCTGATTTTAGGATGGTTTAAATGTTATATTCATTGTTGGCCTACCTTATCAGAACAAACTGTGCCATTAATCTTCTCACAGACATACGTAAGGTAGAGAGAACAACCAGTGGTTTTAGGGGACAATTACCTGTCTCCAAATAATAGGCTTTTATTTCTTCCAGCTAACTTTTTCAGTGATTCTAGCAGATGCCATCTATACATTCTTGATCTTGTTTCTTTAGAGATCTCGCCATGGCAGCAACTTGTTAAGTGTAATCACATAGCACAAAAGACTTAACTAGGTTTACATTTATAGCAGTCAGTTGTGGTTAGATTAGATTTCATAGTAAATGGAATAGGAAGTGTTTTTATTTTCTAGTAGTAATAATGTGGATTCCATTTGACCCAGTTTACTGTCAGAATTCAGTTCAGGTAGAGTTGGTTCAACTTTTGGTGGTTTTTGGCTCTAGGATATTCTTGACTTTAATATCCTAGAACTTACTGAGTCTTCCCTTCCCTTCAATAAATACACTTCTCACATACCTCTGATCCTATGCTTCCTTGAAACAATAATGCTAGCTGAGTTGTTTACTAAGGATTATTACAAGGGCCTGAAGGTGTGGGAGTGGAGATTAAAACCTTTATGTTCTCCAATATAAGGGAAAAGCAGATTGGCACTACGTCTGATTAGGCAGAAAACACCAGGATTCCTTAAGTGATCCTTGAAATGGTTATTGTTTTCTGCCTTGTCACATTTGCCACTGTGCCCTTTAAAACGATGTGGAAACCTCAGGTTTGTGGACAGCACAGGTGGAGTGACATTTTGTGCTTCCTGAGACTCCCCTCTACCAGGCACATTAGCTTAGTGCTTCAGATGTCAGCCCAAGTCCTTGCTACCTCCTTTTCCTGCTGCCTGGGGAAGAGTGTGCTGGAGCTGGAGCGCTTGCACTCTTCAGGTGACTATTCATTTTCCTCCACATGCGTTAGGTGAAACTGAGGTCTGAGCCTCCTGCAAGGCCTCCATTGTAAGGACTCACACATCGGGCTCTCAGAAATGCACACCTGTTAGTTTTGTTTGTTCTAAAGGAAATGTGGGTATCTCAGGCCAGGACTTAGTGACTAGTTTTCGATAGACAGCAGGTTAATACCTAGATCTCTTTTTTAAAAAAAAAAAAACAGGATTAAAGGGAGCTGATCAGGTTTGCGAGTTTTTTTTAGCCTAATTCCAAAGCATGGAAGAGTACTCTAGGTAGGAAAGAAATTTTTTTCTTACAATTTGTAGCTACCTACTGTGCCTGACTTGGTGCCTGTGTGAGGATTAAGCCCTTAGTCTGCTCTTGCAATTATTCAAATGACAAGTTAAATTTGCTTTTGTAATAACAATAAAAGTTGTCATCTTCCCTTTTGAAGGATTTGTCGTTTGTAATTACCTGTGTTGTAACACGCAAAAGCCATCCATGCCCTTTTCTGTACAATCCTTTTATTTTTCTATCAGCTATTGGAACCATCTACCAACAAGTTTATTGGATGGATCTAATAAGCTCTGTCACATAAGAGATTCACAAACGTCATCTGCTTGCATATGGTATGCAAGTCTTTTGTATAATGTATACAACCACCTTAGGAAACAAAAATAATAACCCTATAGGAAGTTAGAGATGCTGAATAATAAATAACTAGATCACAGTATGTGGTTTTATGTGAATAGCAGAGTTGGGGGGAAACGTCAATTATTGTCAGAACTATCAACCTCTACATTGAGGATTTTTAATAAAGATCAAGAGACCAAATAGTGCTTGCCCGTTTTATTCAATGTGCAAGGGCAAGAAGAAATTAATGATAAAGGTAATATATACAGTGGCTACTTGAATGACAGCAGTTCATTCCTGTGTACTCACTAAGTTCCTGTTTGAACTATCTTTAGGTGAATCACTTTGAGGTTTTGGCAGTCAGCCTCTAGGTATTTGGCATTAAACCAGTCATAGCTTAAAACTTGGGACCAAGCTTGCTATTAAAGTAGGGGTTCAAGCCAGGCACAGTGGCTCATGCCTGTAATCCCAGTACTTTGGGAGGCCGAGGCGGGCGAATCACTTAAGAGGTCTGCAATTCCAGACCAGCCTGGCAAACATGGTGAAAGCCCATCTCTACTAAAAAATACAAAAATTAGCTGGGCGTGGAGGCGTGTGCCTGTAATCCCAGCTACTTGGGAAGCCGAGGCAGGAGAATTGCTTGAACCCAGGAGGCAAAGGTTGCAGTGAGCCAAGATCGCACCACGCACTCCAGCCTGGCCAACAAGAGCAAGACTCCATCTCAAAAAAAACACACGAAAAATAGCCATCAATACCTTGGATGCTGTAAATCTGTAGTGAAAGATTGTGTATCTCAATCTAGAATAAAGACCAAATAACGGCCAGGCGCGGTGGCTCAAGCCTGTAATCCCAGCACTTTGGGAGGCCGAGACGGGCGGATCACAAGGTCAGGAGTTCGAGACCATCCTGGCTAATACGGTGAAACCGCGTCTCTACTAAAGAATACAAAAAACTAGCCGGGCGACGAGGCGGGCGCCTGTAGTCCCAGCTACTTGGGAGGCGGAGGCAGGAGAATGGCGTGAACCCGGGAGGCAGAGCTTGCAGTGAGCTGAGATCTGGCCACCGCACTCCAGCCTGGGCGACAGAGCCAGACTCTGTCTCAAAAAAAAAAAAAAAAAAAAATTTGTATTTTTTGTAGAGACAGGATCTCATTATGTTGCCCAGGGCAGTCTTGAACTCCTAAGCTCAAGCAATCTGGCTGCCTCAGCCTCCTAAATTGGTTTTCTTTTACATCTTCAACTATTTTTGTTTCCTCCTCATTTGTCAGTGAAGGTTTCTTTACAACTTTATTCTTCCTCTAGACTTTTTTTTGCAATCTCACCTATTTACAAAGCTTTAATCATCACCTCCACGAAAATGACTTCTAATTTCCTTCTTTTTAGTTCAGGAATATTCTCTCCCACATTCCAGATCCATTTAGATGTACCATTGGAACTTCAAACTCAAAATACAGTCATGGGTTGCTTAATGATGAGGATACATCCTGAGAAATGCGCCTTTGGGTGACTTTATAGTTGTGGGAGTATCAGTGTACTCACACCAACCTAAATGATATAGCTTGCTACACACCAACGCTATGTGATACAGCCTTATTGCTCCTGGGCTACAAACCTGTACAGCACGTTACTGTACTAAATACTGTAGGCAACTGTACCTAAAAGATACAGGAAAAAAAAACAGTATAAAACATTAAAAATGGCACACCTGTATAGGGCACTTATCGTGAATGGAGCTTGCAGACTGGAAGCTGCTCTGGGTGAATAAGTGAGTGAATGAGAAGGCCTAGGATATTACTGTACACCACTGCAGACTTACAAACACTGTAGTCTTAGGTAGACTAGATTTATTTTTCTTTTTTTTTTTTCTGAGACAGGGGTCTCACTATGTTGTCCAGACTGAACTTCAACTCCCAGGCTCAAGCAATCCTCCTGCTTCAGCCTCCGGAGTAGTTAAGACAACAGGCACACACCACTGAGCCTGGCTTTAAAAAATTTTTCTTTCTTCAATAATAAATTAACCTTGGCTTACTATAACTTTTATACTTTATAAACTTTTACATTTTGAAGTTTTTGACTCCTTCGTAGTAACATTTTGCTTAAAACACACATACATTGTTCAGCTGCTCAAAAATGTTTTTCTTTATATACTTATTCTGTAAGCTTTTCTCTATTTTTGACATTTTTTATTGTTTTTCCTTTTTTTTTTTTTTTTTTAACTGAGACAGAGTCTCGTTCTATCGCCCAGGCTGGAGTGCAGTGGTGCGATCTCGGTTCACTGCAACCTCCACCTCCCGGGTTCAAGTGATTCTCCTGCCTTAGCCTCCCAAATAGCTGGGACTACAGGTGCGTGCCACCAAACCTAGCTAATTTTTTTTTTTTTTTTTTTTGTATTTTTAGTAGAGACAGGGTTTCACCATGTTAGCCAGGATGGTCTCAATCTCCTGACCTCATGATCCGCCCACCTCGGCCTCCCAAAGTGCTGGGATTACAGGCGTGAGCCACCATGCCTGGCCTTTTTTTTGTTTTTAAACTTTTGTTGTTTTTTAGACAGAGTCTTGCTCTGTCACACAGGCTGGAGTGCGATGGGGCGATCTCGGCTTGCTGCAACCTCTGCCTCCTGGGTTCAAGTGATTCTCCTGCCATAGCCTCCTCAGTAGCTGGGATTATAGGCACCCACCATCACTCCTGGCTAAGTTTTGTAATTTTAGTAGAGAGAGGGTTTCATCATGTTGGCCAGGTTGGTCTCAGAACTCCTGACCTTGGGTGATCTGCCCACCTCAGCCTCCCAAAGTGCTGGGATTACAGGTATGAGCCACCGTATCTGGCCCTTTTAAAACGTTTTTATTAAAAATGAAAGGCCGGGCACAGTGGCTCACGCCTGTAATCCCAGCGCTTTGGGAGGCGGAGGTGGGCGGATCACAAGGCTAGGAGATTGAGACCATCCTGGCTAACACGGTGAAACCCTGTCTCTACTAAAAGTACAAAAAATTAGCCAGGCGTGGTGGCATGCTCCTGTAGTCCCAGCTACTCAGGAGGCCGAAACGGGGGAATCGCTTGAACCTGGAAGGTGGAGGTTGTAGTGAGCCAATATCGCGCTATTACACTCCAGCCTGAGCCACAGAGCAAGACTCTGTCTCAAAAAAAAATAGAAAAATAAAAAAATAAAAAAACAGGCTGGGCACAGTGGCTCACACCTGTAATCCCAGCACTTCGGAAGGTCGAGGTGGTAGGATCTCTTGAGCCCAGGAGTTTGAGACCAGCCTGGGCAACAGAGAGCAACCTTGTCTCTACTTAAAAAAAGAAAGAAAGAAAGAAAGAAAGTTAAAATAAAATAAAAAGAAGACACAAACACACACCTAGGTCTATGACTACACAGAGTCAGGATCATCAATATCAACTGTCTTCCACTTCCACATCTTACCCGTCCCACTAGAAGGTGTTCAAGGACACTGACACATGCAGTTGTCATCTCCTATGATAACTAACAATGCCTTCTTCTGGAATATCTCCTGAAGGACCTGTCTGAGGCTGTTCTACAGTTAACTTTTTTTTTTTTTTAATAAGTAGAAGAGATATACTCTAAAATAACTATAAAAAGTACAGTATAGGCCAGGCGTGGTGGTTCACGCCAGTAATCCTAGCACTTTGGGAGGTCGAGGCAGGCAGATCACCTGAGGCAAAGAGTTCAAGACCAGCCTGGCCAACAAGGCGAAACTTTGTCTCTATTAAAAATACAAAAATTAGCAGGGTACGGTGGCGGATGCCTGTAATCCCAGCTACTCGGGAGGCTGAGGCAGGAGAATCGCTTGAACCCAGGAGGTGGAAGTTCCAGTGAGCTGATATCATGCCACTGCACTCCAGCTTGGGTGACACAGTGAGACCGTCTCAAAAAAAAAAAAAAAGTACAGTATAGCAGGGCATGGTGGCTCATCCCTGTAATCTCATGCCCAACACTTCAGGAGGCAGGAGGACCACTTGAGCTCAGGAGTTCAAGAACAGCCTGGGCAATGTAATAAGGTCCCATCTATAAAAAAAAAAAGGCACAGTATAGTACACACATAAACCAGTAACATAGTTGCTTATTATTATCAAGTAATTCTGTACTGTACATAACTATATTTGCCATACTTGGGGGCAGTACAGTAGGCTTGTTTACACCAACATCACCACAAACATGTGAGGAATGCTCTGACATTATTATGGCTATTACATCACTAGGCGACAGGAATTTTTCAGCTCCATTATGATCTTACGTGACCATGTATGTGGGTCTGTTGTTGAAAGAAACATCACTATGTGGTACATGACTCTATTGAAAAGGAATCTCATGTTTTCCCTCTAAATCTGCTGCTCCTCCTTTCTTCCCCAGTTCTATTAATACCACCCATTTGCCCAGTTTTTCAGGCTCTCAGAATTTGGAATTAATCTAAACTTCTCTCCTTCTATCTCCAAGCTCAGGTCAAGCAGTGCAGGTACCCTGCCCTCACTATCACCCTACCATCAGATCTTGATACCTAAAAAACCACAATAGTGGCCGGTGGTGGCTCAAGCCTGTAATCCCAGCACTTTGGGAGGCCGAGATGGGCGGATCACGAGGTCAGGAGATCAAGACCATCCTGGCTAACACGGTGAAACCCTGTCTCTACTAAAAAAAATACAAAAAACTAGCCGGGCGAGGTGGCAGGTGCCTGTAGTCCCAGCTACTCGGGAGGCCGAGTCAGGAGAATGTCATAAATCCGGGAGGCGGAGCTTGCAGTGAGGTGAGATCCGGCCACTGCACTCCAGCCTGGGTGACAGAGCGAGACTCCGTCTCAAAAAAAAAAAAAAGAAAAAAAAAAACCACAATAGTTTCCCATATTCATCTCCTTAAGCCCTGTCTCAGGCCATTCTAATGCATTGCTCATTCTAAAGAAATACTACTTATGTCATTTATAGTAAATAAATAAGGATAAATAGTGAAGATACCATTTATAGTTTTCCTACCATTAATTGGCTCTCTCCTACCCTCTCAGAGCTTATGGTCAAACAGGGGAGAGCCAATTATAGTAGGAAAACCATAAATATCTTGGGGTAAGAGGACAGGATTATCTAAGCTACAATTCTCCAGAAGTAATCTGAAGCAGAAATTAGAAGGATGAGTTAATAAATGTGGGGATGGGATATGGAGGTACAAGGCGATAGTGTTCCAGGAAGAAGTGATAGTACGTTGGAAGGTATGAAGAAAAGTAGAAACTGCAGAGTTGAAACTAGGACTTAAAGATCGAAGGATTGAGTGGCAGGGTATGAAGTTAGGAAGATAAAAAGAAAGGGACCAGATGAAGAGTACCTACTCTGTTGAGAATGACCATGTGACTTACGTTTTAAAAATTTTTACTTACTTATTTTTTTAGACAGGGTCTCACTCTGTCACCCAAGCTGGAGTACAGCAGCACAATCACAGCTAACTGCAGCTTTGAATTCCTAAGCTCAAGCAATCCTACCTTGGCCTCCCAAAGTGCTAGGATTACAGGCATGAGTCACCATGCCCGGTCCATATGATTTACCTTTCAAACTGGAACACTATTTTCTTGGACAAATACTAAACTACATAGGACACCAGACAAGAGATGCAAACTGTGATACATACAAGGCAAATTAAGGAATATACCTCATTCCAATGACAATAATCCAATGAAGGTGATTCAGCATAGTTTGATATGATTAGATTTGAATTTTAATAAGATCACGTCATCTGAAGGGTAGAGAATGGACTGTAAGATGCAAAATTGGGCTGGAAGTGATGGCTCACACCTGTAATCCCAACACTCTGGGAGGCCTAGGTGGGAGGATCACTTGAGTCCAGGAGTTCGAGACCAGCCTGGGTAACATAGGGAGAATCCCACCTCTACAAAAAAGTTAAAAAATTAGGCAGACGTGGTGGCACACACCTGTAATTTCAGCTACTTGAGAGTCTGAGGTGGGACGATCACTTGAGTCCAGGAGGTTGAGGCTGCAATGAGCTGTGATCACCCCACTACACCCCAGCCTGCGTGACAGAGTGAGACCTTGTCCCAGAACTAAAATAAATAAAAACAAAAGATGCAAAACTGGAGGTGTAATCTAAGTAATCTAGGCAAAAAACAAAAAACAAATACATGATAATGTCCTCTACCACCATGTGGCAGGAACTAAAAGAACTGGATACATGCAAGAGACATTTAAAAAGAATAAACAAGGGCCCAGTGCAGTGGTTCATGCCTGTAATCCCAGCACTTTGGAAGGCAAAGGCAGGAGATTCACTTGAGGTCAGGAGTTCATGACCAGACTGGCCAACATGGTGAAATCTCGTCATTACTAAAACTACAGAACTTAGCTGGGCATGGTGGCACACACTTGTAATCTCACTTACTCGGGAGGCTGAGGCAGGAGAATCACTTGAATCCAGGAGGTGGAGGCTGCAGTGAGATGAGATTGCGCCACTGCACTCCAGCCTGGGCTACCGCGCAAGATTCCGTCTCGAAAAAAAAGAATAAGAAGACTTTGTTATTGACTATGTTTGGGGGATGAGAAGGAAAGAGTTAAGAATAACTCCCCTATTTGGCTTGGTGGTACCAATGATGGACACAGAAAACACACGAGGGGCCAGGAGCGGTGGCTCACACTTGTAATCCCAGCATTTGGGAGCCCGAGGCGGGTGGGTCACTTGAGGTCAGGGGCTCGAGACTAGCCTGGCCAGCATGGAGAAACCCCATCTCTACTAAAAACACAAAAATTCGCCAGGCACCATGGCGCATGCCTGTAATCTCAGCTACTCAGGAGGTTGAGGCATGAGAATCGCTTGAACCTGGGAGGGAGAGGTTGCAGTGAGCTGAGACTGTGCCACTGCACTCCAGCCTGAGCGACAGAGCAAGATTCCATCTCAAAACAAAAACAAATAAAAAAACCACACACACATACAAGAAGAGGAGCAGGTTTGAGAAGATGATGATTCATGATGGGACTTGCCGAGGATGAGGTCCTGATACGACTTTTAAGTGAAGACAGGTGAATATGTCAATGAGTCTGAAGACAGGAAGTCTACTAATCTGCACTAGTTATCTACTGATGGTAACAAATTACCCCAATTTAGTGCCTTAAAAGAACACACATTTATGATATCACAGTTTTTATGGGTCAGGAATCTGGGAGCAGCCTAGCTGAGTGGTTCTGGCTCAGGGCCTCTTGAGTTTGCAGTCATCTCAAGGTTGGACCAAAGGAGGATCCACTTCCAAGCTCACTCGTGTCGCTGCCCAAGTGTCCTCACAACATGGCAGCTGGCTTCCCTTTCTCTAGGGCTGCCTTACAAGTAATGAGGGAGGGAGTAAATGAGAGAGGGAAACAGGGAGAGAAAGAACATCAAAGATGAAACTAGTCTTTTTTTTTTTTTTTTTTTTTTTTTTTTTTTTTTTGAGACGGAGTCTCGCGCTGTCACCCAGGCTGGAGTGCTGTGGCCGGATCTCAGCTCACTGCAAGCTCCGCCTCCCGGGTTCACGCCATTCTCCTGCCTCAGCCTCCCGAGTAGCTGGGACTACAGGCGCCGCCACCTCGCCCGGCTAGTTTTTTGTAGTTTTTAGTAGAGACGGGGTTTCACCGTGTTAGTCAGGATGGTCTCGATCTCCTGACCTCGTGATCCGCCCGTCTCGGCCTCCCAAAGTGCTAGGATTACAGGCTTGAGCCACCGCGCCCGGCCGAAACTAGTCTTTTTATAACCTAATCTCAGAAGTGACATATTATCACTTCTGCCATATTCTGTTTGACACAAGCAAGCCACTAAGTCCAGTCTACACTCAAGAGGGAAACGAAGCCTCATTAGCTGAGAAGACAGTTATCAAAGAATGCGTAGATAGGACAGATCTTTAAAACCACAGTATCACAACCAGATTATTAACTTACCTAACGCATAAATCATCACTACCTTTTCTTCTCTACTGCCAGTTCAAAAACCTTTTATCTTTACAATTTCTCCAAAGTGAGTATAAACCCTCAGGTTGATAATGAATGCATTCCTTTACCTACTTTCCAAACTGCATCTCCCATTCCTCCCCTCTGCACATTCCTGCTCTAGCTACATACTGCTTCCAAACACTTCCATACTCTTTCACCAGCATTCACACTGTTTCCATGGCCTACAAACATGCTTCTCAAACTTAAGTTCAGGTGAAAGAACATCTGACAGTCTCCATACTCTTAATACTACTACAAAACACTACTACAAAACATGGATCCACAAAGCCCAGTGTAACAATTCATTACACTGTGCTAAAAGGAAACCACTCTTACACTAGATTCTAGAATACACAAAGGGAAGCAGGTGCCAATGATTTCAGAACATTTTTTCTATATGTTGATTAAACACAAGGCTATTGTTAGAGATTAGCAGAACATCCTTTCATGGAAGGAACATCTTCTGAAAGCAATTGAGGGAAAGCCTCTTACTCTCATTCCTCCATCTCTTAAAACTTTACATGACTAGTTGTAAAAAGTCTGAAACCATCCTGAAGGCGCCTAAATAAGTTCCTAAATAAACTGTAGTGTTGCTGCATGATGGGACGCCATAGAGCCGTTTAAAAAGATGAGGAAGAGCTTTGTGTACTGACTTGGAACAATCTCCAAGGTACATTAAGAAGAAAAAGCAAAGTGCGGAACAATGGGTATACCAGGCTACTGTATGTGTTTTTCTAAAACGTAAGTTTGGCCAGGTTCAGTGGTTCATGCATGCAACCCCAGCACTTTGGAAGGCTGAGGTGGGAGGATCCCTTGAAGCCAGGAGTTCGAGACCAGCCTGGGCAACATGGTGAGACCTCTCCCTGTCCTCACCTCTACAAAAAAACTTAAAAGATATCAGGACATGGTGACCAGAACCTTTAGTCCTACCTACTCGGGAAGCTGAAGCTGGAGGATCTCTTGAACCCAGGAGTTCCAAACTGCAGTTAAGCTATAGTCACGCTACTACACTCCAGCCTGAGTGACAGAGCAAGTCTCCGTTTCTTAAAAAAAAAAAAAAAAAAAAAAAAAAAATGGCTGGGCACAGTGGCTCACTCCTGCAATCCCAGCACTTTCGGAGGCCAAGGCGAGTGGATCACCTGAGGTCAGGAGTTCGAGACCAGCCTGGCCAACATGGACAAACCCCGTCTCTACTAAAAATACAAAATTAGCCAGGCGTGATCGGCGTGATGGTGCACGCCTGTAATCTCAGCTACTGGGGAGGCTGAGGCAGGAGAATAGCTTGAACCGCGAGGCGGAGGTTGCGGTGGGCTGAGATCTGCCATTGAACTCCAGCCTAGGCAACAAGAGTGAAACTCCGTCTGGAAAAAAAAAAAAGGTAGCCGGGCGTGGTGGTGGCGCGCGCCTGTAGTTCCAGCTACTCGGGAGGCTGAGACAAGAGAACTGTTTGAATCCAAAATGGGGAGATTGCAGTGAGACGAGATCACTGCACTCCAGCCTGGGCGACAGTGAGACTGTTACAAAAAAAAAAAAAAGGAAAAAAGAAATTAATTAAACCCATCCAAAAAGAGAAAGGAGAAGTATCTCCTAAACATGCCTAGAACATCTCTGGAAGGTTCCAGGAGACACTGGTAAGGGTACCTCTGGGGAGGTGGGTGGAGTGGGAGGAAGACATTACCAAGCAATCCTGCTCTGCCTAAGGGCCGCGTGTGGCCCTGGAGGCCAGGTTTTGAATACAGCCCAACAGAAATTCGTAAACTTTCTTAAAGCATTATGAGATTTTTAAAATATTTTTTTAAGCTTATCAGCTATCATTAGTGTTAATGTATTTTCTATGTGGGCCCAGACAATTCTTCTTCCACTGTGGCCCATGGAAGCCAAAAGATTGGACTCCCCTGTTCTAAGGTATTCCATTTGTCAGTTATCCAGCCTCCGCTCTTACTTGCTGCTTTGTTTAGCGACAAGGTCTCGCTCTACTGCCTACGCTGGAGTGCAGCGGCGCGGATCAGAACTCACTGAGCCTCGAATTCCTGGGCTCAAGATCCTCCATCCTCCACCTCCCAAGTAGCTGGTACTACTGGCGCGCACCACCACGCCAGCTAATCTTTATATTTTTTGGAGAGATGGGGTCTCGTATACTGCACGGGCTGCTCTCCAACTCCTGGAATCCCTCGCCTCGGCCTCCCAAAGCGCTAGGATTCCAGGCGCCAGCCACGCGCACGGGCAGCCACGCTTTTTTGTATAGGATCTTACCTCCCGCCTCTCTGCGAGACCAGAAGCTAAGAGATTGGCTCAGACTCATCTTTCGGTCCCTCACGCTGCTTAACGACGCGCCGGGTGGCTCCCGCGCCTTATATTTCATGGACTCCTCACCAGCCTGGGGTTGGCATCGCCTAAAGTCAAACGGCAGGTGGGCAGCAGAGCCACGATTCCGCTCTCTGCCCACGCCACGCGCGGCCTTCCCGGAGGCGGGGACCGTGGAGTGTGGGGGACCCCATTGGGCCTCCTGACGGGACTCTTCTCCCGCCTCAAGGTGCTTTCTTGATTTCTATCGTGTAAGATTGAGGGGATACCCAAGCTACTAGTCACACCTCATGGAAAGCGGAAGAAGAGCGGAAGAGCAGGTGCCTCCTCAAGGAACGGACTCTGACACCACTCACCGCCCGTAAGTCCGAAACCCTACGCTCGCCCGGAAATGACGCACAGAGGCACTGTTCCCGCCCCCTTGCTTCCGGGTCCGGGGCTCGCTCGCGCGTGCGCAGCAGAAGCCAGCCGCGGGGTTTCACACGCGCGTCTTCACGAGGTGAAACCAAGATGGAGGACTTGGCCTCCGCGCCGCCGTCTTCTTCAGCCGCGACTGCAACCTCCGCCTCAACTCCAGGGACCCCGACAGCACGGAAGCAGCTGGACAAAGAGCAAGTGAGTGGTTTCTGGGGAGGGTGGCTTGGAGGCGGGGTGGCGGTGACCTCGTGAGGCGCAGGGTGCCGGAACCCGAGTGCATGCTCGGCGCACTTCCCGGTGGCTGTGGGACGGTCGCTTGCGGGCCGTGTACCTCAACTGTCTCCCCCCTTTAAACACCTGGGTGGGCGCCTGCTTTCCCCGGTCCTGCGGCCTGGCGCTCTTGAATTGGGTTGCAAGCGTACCGTGGAGCTAGACGAGATCGACCTGGCGACCTGGCTTAGCTTCCCTGTCGTTAGCCGTTGACCGAGTCGTTTAGTTTTGCAGGTCTGCTACCCGTATTTAAAATGGGTCCTTCCACTCCCCGCTATCCAGGATCGGGAGAAGTAATGCGTGTAAAGCGCTTTGGCCAGGGGCCTGGCACGTGGTGAGAAGGTACTCAGTAGACCGGGCGCGGTGGCTCACGCCTGTAACCCCAGCATTTTGAGAGGCCGAGGGGGTAGATCACCTGAGATCAGGAGTTCGAGACCAGCCTGGCCAACATGGTGAAACCCCGTCTTTACTAAAAATACAAAAACTAGCTGGGGGTGGTGGCGGGCGCCTGTAATCCCAGCTACTCGGGAGGCTGAGGCAGGAGAATTACTGGAACCTGAGAGACGGGGGTTTCAGTGAGCCGAGATCCTGCCATTTCCTTCCAGCTCGGGCGACAACAGCGAGACTCTGTCTCAAAAAAAAAAACGAGAGTGCTCAGTAAATGCTAAATGGATGTCGCTTTGCGCTTTTCGTGGGATTACTGCTTTCATCGTTGACGGCAGGAGAGGCACGTTTTCCTCTGGCCCTATCTCTTAAGTAGAAGAGGCGTCCTGCAGACAGTGCTGGAAGTGGATACTTAGGCGTGTTTGATGGATTCTTAGATTTTTCTGAATATAAATTGCAACATCCTCATGGATACGGTTATGGAGGTTACCCCTTGTAATTGAAGTTGGAAGGGAAAAATAGGTGTGAGAAGGGACAAATGCTAAATTAGATTGAGAACATTTCACTTACTTGTGTAAGTTATTGTGAGAACATTTCACTTATTTGTCAATCTTCACTTTGCAGGTTAGAAAGGCAGTGGATGCGCTCTTGACACATTGCAAGTCCAGGAAAAACAATTACGGGTTGCTTTTGAATGAGAGTGAAAATTTATTTTTAATGGTGGTATTATGGAAAATTCCAAGTAAAGAACTGAGAGTCAGATTGTAAGTTGTGATTTTCTACCTTTGCTGTTTTTATCTGCTTGTTCATTCTTTGTAACTCGAACAATTCCATCGTAGTTTCTAATGGAAACTTTGCAAACTTATAATAAAAATCTGACATGAAGTAAAACAATTATGTCTGAAAGAACCATAGAGGTTTGGCGTGGTGGCTCACACCTCTAATCCCAGCACTTTGGGAGGCCAAGGTGGGCGGATCGCCTGAGATCAGGAGTTCAAGACCAGCCTGGCCAACATGGTAAAACCCCGTCTCTCCAAAAATACAAAAATTAGCTGGACATGATGGTGGGTGCCTGTAATCTCAGCTACTGGGGAGGCTGAGGCAGGAGAGTTGCTTGAACCTGGGAGGCGGAGATCACAGCGAGCGGACATCTCTCCATTGCACTCCAGCCTAGGCAACAGAGCAAGACTCGTCTCAAAAAAATAAAAATAAAAGAACTGTAGGAATTCAGATGTGCTAAAATTTTCTAGAAATTTCACCAGTTTTTGGCCAGGCGCAGTGGCTCACGCCTGTAATCCTAGCACTTTGGGAGGCTGAGGCGGGCAGATTATAAGGTCAGGAGATCGAGACCATCCTGGCTAACACGGTGAAACCCAGTCTCTACTAAAAAAAAAAAAAACACACACACACACACATAGACACACAAAAATTAGCCGGCCATGGTGACGGGCGCCTGTAGTCCCAGCTACTCCGGGAGGCTGAGGCAGGAGAATGGCGTGAACCTGGGAAGCAGAGCTTGCAGTGAACTTAGATCTGGCCACTGCACTCTAGTCTGGATGACAGAGCAAGACTCTGTCTCAAAAAAAAAAAAATTTCACCAGTTTTCTTAGAGCTTGGTGAACAGCTAACGTAATCAGATCTGTTGAATTGAAAACCTGGTGTTTGAAAGAATAAAGGTGGAATAAGTTAAACAGCTTCTATTTCTTTTAATTTTTATTAGAAACCGTTATCTTTCCATGTCAAGCAAAAATTCTTTGGGGCTACAATTTATTCCTTTGTACAGAGACTACTAAAAACTCCAGTGAAATCCTTTCTATGAAAAAATCCATGGTGATTATACAAAATGCTTCAGAACATAGGTTGTAAGCATAAGAAATGAGTTAAACCCTCTTATTTTATTTTCTGTAAGATGTGGCATAATTGTGTTTGCTAGTCCCTCTTGGTTTATTCCATGTTTTTGGTTTCGATTCTTTTATCTCTCTCTCTCTTTTTTTTTTTTTTTTTTTTAGAGACAGGGTTTTGTGCTGTTGCCTAACTGGAGTGCAGTAGTGAGATCTGTGTTCACTGCAACGTCGACCTCCCTGAGGTGACTCAAGTGATCCTCCCACCTCAACCTCCCAAGTAGCTGGGACTATAGGTGTATGCCACCATGCCCAGCTAATTTTGAAATTTTTTGTAGAGATGACGGAGATGAGGTTTCACTGTGTTCTCCAGGCTGATCTCGAACTCAGGCTCAAGCAGTCCTCCCTCTCAGTCTCCCAAAGTGTTGAGCTTGCAAGCTTTAGCCACCGTGCCCGGCCTGTTTCAATTTTTTTTTTTCTTTTTGAGACGGAGTCTCACCCTGTCGCCCAAGCTGGGGTGCAGTGGCCGAATCTCAGTTCACTGCAAGGTTCGCCTCCCGGGTTCATGCCATTCTCCTGCCTCAGCCTCCCGAGTAGCTGGGACTACAGGCGCCCGCCACCTCGCCCAGCTAGTTTTTTGTATTTTTTAGTAGAGACGGGGTTTCACCTTGTTAGCCAGGATGGCCTCGATATCCTGACCTTGAGATCCGCCCATCTCGGCCTCCCAAAGTGTTGGGATTACAGGCTTGAGCCACCGCGCCCGGCCTGTTTCACTTCTTAAAAGTTATGTTGTGCTGGGCACAGTGTCTCATCACTGTAATCCCAGCACTTCGGGAGGTAAGGTAGGTGGATCACTTGAGGCCTGGGAGTTTGAGATCAGCCTGACCAACATGGCGAAACCCCATCTCTACTAAAAATACAAAAATTAGCCAGACGTGATGGTGGGCATCTGTAATCCCAGCTGCTTGGGAGGCTGAAGCACAAGAATCATTTGAACCCAGAAGGCAGAGGTTGCAGAGACTCCAGCCTGGGCAACAGTGAGACTCCCATCTCAAAAAAAAAAAAAAGGTTGGCCGAGCTATAATCTCAGCAATTTGGGAGAGTGAGGCAGGTGAATTGAGTGAGCCCACAAATTCAAGACCAGTGTAGGCTATGCAGCGAAACCCTGTCTCTGCAAAAAATACAAAAGTTAGCTGGGCCTACACCCAACTGGTATGCACCTGGAGTCTCAACTGTGCTGGAGGCTGTCGTGAGCTATGGTCACACCACTGCACTCCGGCCTTGCCGACTGAGCAAAACCCTGTCTCAAAAAAAAGAAAAGAAGAAAGAGTTATTCTGTTTATGGAGTTAAGAGTTTTAGAGAAGGTAAAATTCTGAACCAGGCCTGTCCTGATTAAGCTAGGTTATTATAGCACATTAGAGTACGTGTGCACATACTGCAACAGATATATAATAATAATTACATATGCAAGAATTTGGATGTCTTTGAGTATATTTTAATTCTTGCTATATCCCAAGTGTTAATTGATATTTGGGCCTGTGTGTATCTGTGATTTATTTGCCATTGAAAGTGAGTTTTGTTTTTTGTTTTGGTTTTTGCTTTTTGAGACGGAATTTGCCTCTTGTTACCGAGGCTGGAGTCCAGTGGTGCCATCTTGGCTCACTGCAACCTCCACCTCCCGGGTTCAAGCGATTCTCCTGCCTCATATTCTCAAGTTGCTGGGATTACAGGCGCCCACCACCGCCCCTGGCTAATTTTTTTCCACTTTCAGTAGAAACTTGGTTTCACCATGTTGGCCGGCTGGTCTCGAACTCCTGACCTCAGGTGATGCATACGCCTTGGCCTCCTAAAGTGCTGGGATTACAGGCTTGAGCCACTACTACTGGCCATAAAATGTATTTTTAAATGTTGTTTTTGGTGCAATATTTGCTTAACTAGCATGACTAAAGGTTATTTAAATGACACTAAGTTTATTGTGTATTCTATGTGATACAAACATGCATAATGTGTGTAATAATGCTTTCCTCGGTTTCTTTTCACATATTTTGTAGGACCTTGCCTCATAGCATTCGATCAGATTCAGAAGATATCTGTTTATTTACGAAGGACGAACCGAATTCAACTCCTGAAAAGACAGAACAGTTTTATAGAAAGCTTTTAAACAAGCATGGAATTAAAACCATTTCTCAGGTAGGAAGCCTGGTTAATATTTTCAGGAGGATTTAATTCAGTCAAAATGATGTCACAAATACATTGCTATATTTCCTAGTATTTTTCTTCTGCTTTTCTCTTTTTAATTTAATTTGTGGTGGCATGTACATCAGTAGCTTTTGTATCTTGCAAATTATAAAAGAGGTGGCTCGTGTCATTCCTCTGTACTTCCACAGCATCTTGTTTTTCTCTGATTTGCTGTTTTGTAGTTGGTGTACTTGTCTTTATTACCCGTTGGATCTAAGGTATCTAAGTTTTTTTGTTTGTTTGTTTGGAGTCTCACTCTGTTGCCCAGGCTGGAATGCAATGGCAGGACCTTGGCTCACTGCAACCTCTACCTCCTGGGTTCAAGCTATTCTCCTGCCTCAGCCGCTCGAATAGCTGGAATTACAGGCACTCGCCATCATGCCTGGCTAATTTTTATATTTTTGTAGAGACGAGGTTTCAATATGTTGGCCAGGCTGGTCTTGAACTCCTGACCTCTGGTGATCCCCCCCATCTCGGCCTCCCAAAGTGCTGGTGTTAACAGGCGTGAGCACATACAGCGACATATATAGAACAATATATATATGTTGCCAACCTGTATCTAAGTTTCTTTAGCTGGGGCCTTTTCTCATTTGTGTCAGTGTCTCCAGCATGTAGCATAGTGCCTGGCATGTTTTAGGCACTCATGTGTTCATTAAAGTATAAGAGGCATGGCTCTAGGACATTTTTTAATCCAAATACAAATTGTTGCCTAAGTATTTCTTGTTTAGATTCCTAACTTTTTGTTTTTATTCTTCTCTATACTTCCTAGATTATCTCCCTCCAAACTCTAAAGAAGGAATATAAATCCTATGAAGCCAAGCTCCGCCTTCTGAGCAGTTTTGACTTCTTCATTACTGATGCCAGAATTAGGCGGCTCTTACCCTCACTCATTGGGAGACATTTCTATCAAAGAAAGAAGTAAGTTTCTTAGTAATGACGGGACTTTAGCAGCGTGAAGTTTCTAGGTGTGTAAGCATTGTGTTCTGAATGCCCGTGTGTTTTTTATAGAGTTCCAGTATCTGTAAACCTTCTGTCCAAGAATTTATCAAGAGAGATCAATGACTGTGTAGGTGGAACGGTCTTAAACATTTCTAAAAGCGGTTCTTGCAGGTAGGTAAAAGGCATTCATGTGTGCCTCCTTTAATCTTGTATTTGACAATGATTTTATATACTTTTTGAAAAGATTTTGTTAATGGCTCCAGATCCTTTTTTAAAACTAAAATCTGTTCCTCAGAAGTGATCAGTTCTCAGGTCAGGTGCAGTGGCTTATGCCTGTAATCCCAGTACTTTGGGAGGCCGAGGCAGGAGGATCACTTGAGCCCAGGAGTTCAAGTCCAGCTTGGGCAACATAGTGAGACCCCCTTCCCCACTTACAGAAAAATCAAGAACATTAGCCAGGTGTAGTGCTGCATCCATGTGCTCCCAGCTACACGGGAGGCTGAGGCAGGAAGATCACTTGAGCCCACGAGGTCAAGACTGCAGTGAGGCATGTTCTTGTCACTGTCCTCCAGCCTAAATGACAGAGCAAGAGTGTCTTTAAATGAAAAAAGAAAAAAATGTTTAGTACAGTAGGCACTACAGTAGGCACTACTTGTATGTAGCTATTGAGCACTTGAAATGTGGCTACTGTGTCAGGAACTGAATTTTAAATTTAAAATAGGCACATGTGGCTAGTGGCTGATGGTCACTGCGTTGAACAGGGCAGCTCCAGATACTAAGGAAAGCAAAGAGAGTAAGATGAATGCTTGGAGAACATGACTAGCTCTGGGCTTTCAGCTTGTCCTCTATTTATCGTGCTACTGCACTCTGGTGCAATCACAGTTCACTGCAACCTCCAACTCCTTGGCTCAAGCAATCCTCCCACCTCAGCCTCTTGAGTAGCTGGGACTACAGGCACAAGCCACCATACCTGGCTAATTTTTCAATGTTTTGTAGAGGCAGGGTCTCACTATGTTGCCCCATCTGGACTTAAACCCCTGGACAAAACTGGTCCTCCCGTCCTGGCCTCCCAAAGTGTTGAGATTATAGACGTGAGCCACCACGCCTGGCCTCAAATTGTCCTTTAAAAGCATCATATTACCCCTTAAAGTGAAGATCCACCTCATTCTTGGTTCAACTTTCTATTAAATGAATTCAGCATTTATCCTGTTCATCCGCCTGTTTGGTGTCTGTGTTGTTGTATTGGTTTAACCTTACTCAGGATACTCAGCTAGGCGGAGCCCCCATACCTAGTCTTATCTACTGGAACAGATGTTTTAGGTCAGTGATTGCTTCTGACCTCTGGCTGAGCAGAGGATGTGGCTCAGGCTCTTTTATTAGGCTGAGAAATGGGTTAAGTTTGTATTCTTGGCAGTGTACCAGCTTGGGGGTAGGGCAGGTTTTAAATGTATTGAAAATACATTTTATGAAGTCCTCCACCTTGCTGACTGCGGTGTGGAGCTGCCAGTAGGACAGAGCTGTAGGCCACCGCTCTTCCACCCAGACATTCCCCAGGTTCCATGCATACCCAGTGGTCACACTCGGCAGAAAACACAGATTTCTGGCCTCTGCTCACCAGGAATGCCTGACCCCAGCAGAGTGTCTCCAGGTAGAGCAGAGCAGGGTGCGGATGGGCAGGACAGGTGGTCTCTGGCGTTGTCTTCTGCGTGCCTCTGGGAAGCCCTTAAATCAGGTGTAATGAAGTAGCTGAGAAGAGTTAGCCACGGGGCTTGCACCCTTGTCCCTTTGGTTAAAGGCGGATGTCAAAGCAGTGGCTCATGGAACTGGTTGGCCAGAAGTCAGGCCGTGTTTATGGGCCCCATGAGTATCTGGGAGGAGGAGATGGCACCAGGAAGGCAGGTAAAGGAGCAGCAGTCTCCTGCCACTGGGGATCTTCCAAGGCAAAAGCAACAGCTTAAAGAAAGTTGCAGACAACTGAGAAAAAAAGAAATCATTCTTTCATTTCCTCTCTTACCTTTCCCCAGCATAGTAATTTATTTTCCTCTTCCACTTCTGTTCCTCTCCCTTCTTACCCCCTCACCATCATTCTGTCTGGGATGCTCAGGTGTGCTTCCAGGCAGGTGGTAACAAGCACAGGGAATGGGCAGTACCCAGTCTTTGGCTGAAGAGAGAGAGGAGCAACAGCCTGTCTCATCCTCATTCCGCAGACACTGTGCCGACAGTGAGCCTTCCTTCTGGCCCCAGCGCGGAGCCCTCCAGGCTTCTCACTGGGCTTCTGCCTGCACTCTGTTTCACCTGAAGGGGTGATCTTGATTGTAGCTGAAAGACACTGTTCCACCAGGGACAACGACTGTTTATTCTTGAACATGGCAGCTGGGTGGAGCAGTAGAACTATAGAGAGAGCAGGTGACGCTCCTGGAGGTAGCTCCCCTTAGAACAGCTTGAAGGCAGACTCAACAACATGGGTTTGTCTAAGATAAAGGTAGAACCTGCTCTGCCCCTGCCTCCCAATGCTGCTTAGCGTCACAGCCAGGTGCTACCAGCTCTTTAATCACCCCCTCAGCTGGGTATGGTGGCTCACGCCTGTAATCCCAGCACTTTGGGAGACTGAGGTGGGTGGATCACTGGAGGTCAGGTGTTCAAGACCAGCCTGGCCAACACGGTGAAACCCCATCCCTACTAAAAATATACAAATTAGGCTGTGCGCAGTAGTTCAAGCCTGTAGTCCCAACACTTTGAGAGGCCAAGGCAGGTAGATCACCTGAGGTCAGGAGTTTGAGACCAGCCTGACCAACATGGAGAAACCCCGTCTCTACTTTAAAAAAAAAAAAAATATTGGCCGGGCACGGTGGCTCAAGCCTGTAATCCCAGCACTTTGGGAGGCCGAGACTGGCGGATCACGAGGTCAGGAGATCGAGACCATCCTGGCTAACACGGTGAAACCCCGTCTCTACTAAAAAATACAAAAAAAAAAAAAACTAGCCGGACGACGTGGCGGGCGCCTGTAGCCCCAGCTACTCGGGAGGCTGAGGCAGGAGAATGGCGGGAACCCGGGAGGCGGAGCTTGCAGTGAGCTGAGATCCGGCCACTGCACTCCAGCCTGGGTGGCAGAGCGAGACTCCGTCTCAAAAAAAAAAAAAAAAAAAATACAAAAAATTAGCCGGGCGTGGTGGCACATGCCTGTAATCCCAGCTACTCGGGAGGCTAAGGCAGGAGAATCACTTGAACTCAGGAGGTGGAGGTTGTGGTGAGCCAAGATCACACCATTGCACTCTAGCCTAGGCAACAAGAGCGAAACTCCATCTCAAAAAAAGAAAAAAAATTAGCTGTGCGTGGTGATGTGTGCCTGTAATCTCAGCTACTAGGGAGGCTGAGGCAGGAGGATTGCTTGAACCCAGGAGGCGAAGGTTGTAGTGGGCCGAGATCACGTCACTGCACTTCAGCCTGGGCGACAGAGCAAGACTCCATCTCAAAAAAAAAAAATCACCCCCTCATGATGTGACATTTTACTTTAGGTAGAAGGAATTTCTAGTACATGAAAGATGATAATCTTCCTTTAAAATACATTTAGGCCAGGCATGGTGGCTCATGCCTGTAATCCCAGCACTTTGGGAGGCCAAGGCAGGAGGATCACTTGAGCCCAGGAGTTCAAGAGCAGCCTGGTGGATCACTTGAGCTCAGGAGTGAGAACCCATCTCTACAAAAAATACAAAAATCCAGGCCGGGCGCGGTGGCTCAAGCCTGTAATCCCAGGACTTTGGGAGGCCGAGACGGGCGGATCACGAGGTCAGGAGATCGAGACCATCCTGGCTAACACGGTGAAACCCCGTCTCTACTAAAAAATACAAAAAACTAGCCGGGCGAGGTGGCGGGCGCTTGTAGTCCCAGGTACTTGGGAGGCTGAGGCAGGAGAATGGCGGGAACCCCGGAGGCGGAGCTTGCAGTGAGCCGAGATCTGGCCACTGCACTCCAGCCTGGGCGACAGAGCGAGACTCCATCTCAAAAAAATAAAATAAAATAAAAAATACAAAAATCCACTGGGCTGCATGTAGTCCCAGCCACTCCGGTTAAGCACAGTACGTTGATTGTGCCACTGCACGTCAGCCTGGGCAACAAGAAAACACTGTCTCAAAAATGAAATAAAATATATTTAGAACCTAAAGATTTTAATGGGTTTTTGTTGTTGTTGTTGTTTTTCAGACTGTTTTGCTCTGTTACCCAGGCTGGAGTGTAGTTGCCGGATCTGGGCTCAATGTAGCCTTGAGCTCCTGGGCTCAGGTGATTTTCCTTTTTTTTTTGAGACGGAGTCTTGCTCTGTCACCCGGGCTGGAGTGCAGTGGCCGGATCTCAGCTCACTGCAAGCTCCGCCTCCCGGGTTCACGCCATTCTCCTGCCTCAGCCTCCCGCGTAGCTGGGACTACAGGCGCCCGCCACCTCGCCCGGCTAGTTTTTTGTATTTTTAGTAGAGACGGGGTTTCACTGTGTTAGCCAGGATGGTCTTGATCTCCTGACCTCGTGATCCGCCCGTCTCGGCCTCCCAAAGTGCTGGGATTACAGGCTTGAGCCACCGCGCCCGGCCGCTCAGGTGATTTTTCTGCCTTAGCATCCTGAGTAACTGGGATTACAGGCATGTACCACCATGCCCAGTTAATTTTTGTTAGTGTGGTAGAGACAGGATTTTGCCATGTTGCCCAGGCTTAATGTTTCTACCTTTTTAAAAGAAAAAAAAGAAAGAAAACTTGAGAGTTACGTATTTATATTTTTCATATACCTGTCTGGTTTATTTTGAAAAAAGGTTTTTTAAAATCTTGTCTAATACTCTTTTAAATTTCAGTGCTATACGTATCGGTCACATTGGAATGCAAATTGAGCACATCATTGAAAACATTGTTGCTGTCACCAAAGGACTTTCAGAAAAATTACCAGAGGTACAGTATTGCAGGCGCATCAATTGATTGTTCATTTAAAAGAAACAAAGTATATGTAGATGATTGTTCATTTAAAAGAAAACTATATGTAGACGATGTTACTCTTTTCTTTGTTTCAGAAGTGGGAGAGCGTGAAACTCCTGTTTGTGAAAACTGATAAATCGGCTGCCCTTCCCATCTTTTCCTCATTTGTCAGCAATTGGGATGAAGCCACCAAAAGATCTATGCTTAATAAGCGGAAAAAAGTTAGTAGAATTTTAAATACTTATAGAATGAATAATGAAGGGTGTAAACTCAGTCCCTAGGAGAGAGAAGTAGAGCATCATCCCTGCCTGACTCTCCAGTTGTCGGCTTCTGGTTTTCTGGTGGTTGTGCTTTTGTCACTTGACATGAAGTAGCTGATACTAGTATCAGTAATGCAGGTTAAGATAGAAATATCTTGTATTTATTGATAAATTGGGAGTGTTTTTAACTTTTGTTAGATCCAGTGCTTGCTGGTTTTGTTTAGAGAGACAGTGTCTCACTCTGTTCCCCAGGCCGGAGCCCAGTGATGCAATCAAGGCTTACTGAAGCCTTGACCTCCGGGGCTCAGACAATCCTGTGTCAGCCTTCCGAGTAGCTGGGGCTGCAGGCATGCTCCACCACGCCCAGCTAATTTTTAAATTTTTTTTTTTTTTGTACAGACATGGTCTCCCTGTTTCTCAGGCTGATCTTGAATTCTTGTGCTCAGGCGACCTGCCTGCCTTGGCCTCCCAAAGTGCTGGGATTACAGGCACGTGCTACTATGCCTGGCCTGGATTAACTGGCTTTTGAGGGGGCCTCAGTTAAGTTCTTACCACATATTTCCAGTCGTTGATAACTTCACCATACGTCTAAAGACCAAAACGCTTAAAACATTGAAATAAATGTGAGCTATATATACATTTGAAACAGTAATAAAAGGGATTGACATAATTATTTACCCAGTTATTCCCATCCAGGGTTGTAGGTGGCTGGAGTTTAATCCTGACAGCTCAGGGAAAAGAGTGACAGGCAAGAGCCACCCCTAGAAAAGGCGCTGTTTGATCACAGTACAAACTCGTACACCTACATTCATGGTGACTGGGCCTAGGGATGATTTCAACACACCAGTTCACGTGATGTGCACGCACATGGGTGTGGGAGATTATGCTCACAGATACCTCCTGAGCTTGGTTTGTAGGTTTTCAGTATTACTTGTACTCTAGCAAAAGAAGCTTTTGGAAGGAAAGAAAATTTTTTGCTATTTGTTAGACTGATCTAGTGTTTCTCTCTTTGGCCATGTTAATTGTGTCCAATGAATTTTTAATTTTGTTTTTGAGACAGTTTTGCTCTGTTGCCCAGGCTGGAGTGTAGTGGCATGATCTCAGCGCACTACAACCCCTGCCTTCCAAGTTCAGATGATTCTCTGTGCCTCACCCTCCTGAGTAGTTGGGACTACAGGCACGCATCACCATGCCCAGCTAATTTTTGTGTTTTTAATAGAGATGGGGTTTCACCATGTTGGCCAGGCTGATCTCGAAGTCCTGACCTCAAGTGATCCTCCTGCCTCAGCCTCCCTGAGTGCTGTGATTACAGGCATGAGCCACCGCGCCCAGCTGAGGAGTATTCTTTACACTCTCTAAACCATACTGTGTTTCACAAAAGTCTCTTAACTATGTGCTTTAGATAGTCAGATTCTGAAATGCCGGTATATAATTTACTGCATAAAATGCATGTTTGGCTGTGAATCAAAAACTGCGGTTGAGGTTCCAGTGCTGGTTAAGGAGTTTGTTATCTGTACAGATCAAGGTCCATACAGGGGCTTATGGATAATCAAAACTGCAAGTGGTAAATCTATGCCATTTGTTAACCAACAGAACTGTTCCTGCTAAAATGTTTGTGTGGTGTTTTTGGTAGGAGGCAAGGAGAAAACGAAGAGAGAGAAATTTTGAAAAACAAAAGGAGAGGAAAAAGAAGAGGCAGGCTAGGAAGTCTGCATCAGTTCTTAGTAAAGATGATGTGGCACCTGAAAGTGGTGATACTACAGTGAAGAAACCTGAATCGAGGAAGGAACAGACCCCAGAGCACGGGAAGAAAAAACGTGGCAGAGGAAAAGCCCAAGTTAAAGCAACAGATGAATCCGAAGATGAAATTCCACAGCTGGTACCAATAGGAAAGACGACTCCAGCTAATGAAAATGTAGAGGTATTGTTTTAATATTTACTATTCGTAATGGATTGGTTCAGTGGCTACTGTGTCAGGCAGGTACTGTGCTGATGAAAAATACTAGAGTGAACCCAAAGAACAAGGAAAGTGATTATCATATCATGATTTATTGTACTTTTTTTCTTTTCTTTTCTTTTCTTTTTTTGAGATGGAATCTTGCTGTATTGCCCAGACTGGTCTTATGCTCCTGGGGTCAAAACAGTCTTCCCACCTCGGCCTGCCACAGTGCTGGGATTACAAGTGTGAGTCACCACACCTAGCCCCAACCAGTTGGCTTTTTTTTTTTTTGCTTTAGTTTTTTTTGAAGATGGAGCCTCAATCTGTCACCCAGGCTGGAGTGCAGTGGTGAGATCTCAGCTCACTGCAACCTCTGCCTCCCTGGTTCAGGCAATTCTCCTTCCTCAGCCTCCCAAGTAGCTGGGAGTATAGGCGTACACCACCACGCCCAGCTAATTTTTGTGTTGTTAGTAGAGATGGGGTTTTGCCACATTGGCTAGGCTTGTCTCAAACTCCTGGCCTCAAGTGATCCGCCCGCCTCAGCCTCCCAAAGTGCTGGGATTACAGGCATGAACCACCGCACCCAGCCACCAGTTGGCTTTTACACAGAGAATTTGGGAACCCCTGCCGTAATACACCACGTGCCAGGGATGTGTAGCTACAGTTGGAGGACTCAGGATTTGCTCCCATGTGTATCTGCTGTGCTTCCAGGAGTCCCTCTCCTCAGTC
This sequence comes from Trachypithecus francoisi, assembly GCF_009764315.1. Taxonomy (NCBI): domain Eukaryota; kingdom Metazoa; phylum Chordata; class Mammalia; order Primates; family Cercopithecidae; genus Trachypithecus; species Trachypithecus francoisi. The sequence continues at coordinate 103,131,097 of NW_022681460.1, forward strand.
GTAGGGAAAGGTGGTTTTCCTCTGACTGGACCAGGAAGACCTCTGGGTCTTCACAATTCTTTTTTTTTTTTTTTTTTGAGACAAGATCTCACTTTGTTGCCCAGGCTGGAGTGCAGTGGCACGATCTCGGCTCACAGCAGCCTCCACCTTTCAGGCCCAAGCAATTCTCATGCCTCAACCTCTTGAGTAGCTGGGATCACAGGTATGTGCCACCGTGCCCGGCTACTTTTTGTATTTTTTGTAGACATGGGGTTTCACCATGTTGACCAGGCTGCTCTTGAACTCTTGGTCTGAAGTGATCCACCTGCCTCAGCCTCCCATGGTGCTGGGATTACAGACATGAGCCACTGCAGCTATCCCTCATTCTTAATAGTGAAATACAGCTTATCTCTGTCATACTGAGGTGTACCTTTTGGGGGTTAACTAATAAAAACAGTACCTTGGCCATGCGCTGAAAAAGAGTAACTTGGCCGGGCACAGTGGCTCACGCCTGTAATCATAGCACTTTGGGAGGCCAAGGCAGGTGGATCACCTTAGGTCAGGCGTTCGAGACCAACCTGGCCAACATAGTGAAACCCTGTTTCTACTAAAAATTTAAAAAGTGAGCCGGACGTGATGGCACGTGCCTGTAATCCCAGCTACTCGGGCGGTGGAGGTTGCAGTGAGCTGAGATTGTGCCATTGCACTCGAGCATGGGCAGCAAGAGCGAAACTCTGTCTCAAAAATAATACATAAAAATAAAAACAGTAACTCCTGGAGTTAGAGTGTCAGGTTTCATGGCTTTTTCTGTATTAAACTTTCTTTTTTTTTCCCCTAGATTCAAAAACATGCCACAGGAAAGAAGTCTCCAACCAAGAGTCCTAATCCCAGTACACCTCGTGGGAAGAAAAGAAAGACCTTGCCAGCATCTGAGACCCCAAAAGCTGCAGAGACCCCAGGGAAAGGCCCAGGGAAGAAGCGAAAGATCAAAGAAGAGGCGGTGAAGGAAACAAATCCTTCACTGGGGAAAAAAGATGCGAGACAGACTCCGAAAAAGCCAGGGGCCAAGTTCTTCGCCATTCTTAGCAAATCTGCGAGAAAAGCTTCCCACACCCCCAAGAAATGGCCCAAAAAACCCAAAGTACCCCAGTCGACCTAGTCAGTGATTTCGCCGGAAGGAAACTTCAGTGCTGCCTCCAGAGCTTTTTAGAAATACTCAGATCTTGACCCCCTTTGTAAGCTTCTGCAAGCGTCAGGCCTGGACTTCAAGATTTTTTAAAACCTCCATAAGTAGTCCAGGCGTGGTGGCTCACGCCTGTAATCCCAGCACTTCAGGAGGTCGAGGCGGGTGGATCATAAGTTCAAGAGATTGAGACCATCCTGGCCAACATGGTGAAACCCTGTCTCTATTAAAAATACCAAAATTAATTGGGCGTGGTGGGGAGCGCCTGTAATCCCAGCTGCTAGGGAGGCTCAGGCAGGAGAATTGCCTGATCCTGGGAGGCAGAGGTTGCAGTGAGCCGAGATTGAGCCACTGCACTCCAGCCTGATGACAGAACGAGACTCCATCTCAAAAATAAATAAATAAAAATAATAAACCTCCATAAGTAATTCTGACATATGTTCCTGGGTATAATAATATATTTTTAAATTGTCCTTCTGTGTGTTTGCTAATGTAATAGAGGAAAAATAGAGTGCTTCTCTTTGGTTGTTCAGCACTTCGGGAAGCCAAGGTGGGAGGATTGCTTGAGCTCAGGAGTTTAGGACTATCCTGGGCAACTTGGTGAAACCCCATCTCTTAAAAAAAAAAAAAAAATAGTGTGGCATGGTGGCGTGCACCTGTGCTCCCAGGCTGAGGTGGAAGGATCAAGGGAGCACAAGAGGTTGAGGCTGCAGTGAGCCACCATCACCCCACTGTGCTCCAGCTTGGGTGACAGTGTGAGATTCTGTCTCAGAAAAAAAAAAAGTATAACGTTGCTTTGCTTCTGAGTAGACACTGTTGGCTTTCCAAATCACGTGGGTCTGACTGGAGGTCTATGATGTGACCCATCACATTCATTTGTGGTCATCCCCAAAGTGGGCCAGTGAGGGCCTCGCTGTATGAGAATACAGCTACGGAATTCAGGAGAAGCATGAGTTTCTTGGCTCTCATGCTGAGTTTGTTGGTCTAAGCTTATGAGTCACTGGATTAGCATCCATATGGGAAGGGAAATTAACATGGAGTCATTTATACAGGCACTGAATTGAATCCTACCTCCTGGAGGCAAGAACGTGATTTATCTTCCGTAAGCCTTCCCCTCTTCCTCGTTATTCCTCAGTCCATATGGACTTGCTTACGTATGACAACTCCAAGGAAACTTGGAAGAGTAGACTGCTGAAGTTTCCACAATTGTCAAGTATATTCTGAGGCGGTAAACTTTTTAGGTACTTGGCCTTTCACTGGTTGTGAATTGGTATGCATCTGTAGTAGTAAGTTACAGATTCACTGCAGTGCAGGAATGTGCTTGCATGCAAAAGACTGAACTGCTTTCAAAGATCATGTCATCTGTAACCCTGTTGGAGTGATCAGACCCAACACCAGGTCGTGGGGGTGACGAAGTCTGGCGGAGTCCAAGGATTGAGAAAAAGTTTGAGAGAGAGAAGTGGGACCGGGGACCATCGCCATCGTGGAGGCTGCGAAGGCCCTGAGCACTGGGAGCCCACGCTATTTATTGGTAATCCAACAAAGAAACAGGTGGTGAGAATGTGGAGGTCGAAAGGGCGCGTTGCATTAAGCACATGATTTACAGCTGTGATGGTTTAGCATTTGTTCTGCTACTTGAGATAATGGAGAGCAGGTTGTTTTAACTCAAGATACAATTGATCCTGGGAGAGCAAGGAGCCAGCAAGTCTAGACACGTTCCAGAGCCACAAACCCTGGATTCTATCCAAGCCACGAGGGATTTTATGCCCTGGGCTTAGATTATGGTGCATCAGGGTAACCTTCCACCCTTTAGCACAGAGCTTGGTGTTCCAAAGGCCACAAGGGGTTTTAGACCCTGGATCCCGGACTCTTGCAATGTTCCAAGACTCTTACATTGTGTCAGACATGCAAGCCCTGCCTCAGCTTCTCCCAACACTCAGCTTTTCCTAACATAATCCCAGCACTTGGAAGGCTGGGTGGATTGCCTGAGCCCAGGAGTTTGAGACCATCCTGGACAACATGGCAAAACCACATCTCTGGCAAAAATAAGCTGGGTGTATTTGGCACATGCCCGTGGTCCCAGCTACTTGGGAGGCTGAGGTGGGAGGATTGCTTGAACCTGGGAGGTAGAGGCTGCAGTGGGCCATGATCACGATCTTGTACTCCAGCCTGGGCAACAGAGACAATCCCTGGCCTGCCGCCCCCTCCCCTGGCCCAGTCAAAAAAAAAAAAAAAAAAATTCTGGGCATGGTGGCTCACATCTGTCATCCCAGCCACGGCTGGCAGATCACTTGAGGCCAGGAGATCTGAAATCAGCCTGGCTAACATGGTGAAACCCCATCTCTACTAAAAATACAAAAACTAGCCGGGCATGGTGGGAGGCCCCTGTAATCCCAGCTACTTGGGAGGCTGAAGCAGGAGAATCACTTTAACCCAGGAGGTAGAGGTTGCAGTGAGCCAAGATCACACCACTGCATTCCAGCCTGGGTGGCAGAGCAAAACTGAGTAAAAAGAAAACAGATCTGTAGCTCTCCCTCAAGTTAGAGGACTCTAGCCTGCTTTTGCTTTTTTGGGTGTGGGCAGTGGGGGAGATGGTCTTACTGTTTCCAGGCTGGAGTGCACTAGTGCCATCACGGTTCCAGCCTTAATCTTCTGGGCTCAAGGCCATCCTCCCACCTCAGCCTCCCAAGTAGCTCAGACTACAGGGGCATGCCATCATACCTGGCCAATTTTTACGTATGTCATAGAGATGGGTTTTCCCTATATTCCCCAGGCTGGCCTTGAACTCCTGGCCTCAAGTCCTCCTGCCTCAGCCTCCCGAAATGTTCAGATTACAGGCATGAGGCGCCATGCCCAACCTGCTTTTGCATTTTAGTAACACGAATTGTAATGTTAACTTTTTAAATTATGAAAGCCTCTAAAATACAAAATTATTTGTAACCCCAGTGTCCTTTCAGGCTTCTATAAATGAATATACATTTAAAATGTGGGAGTTTAGCTTAATTGATTTGTTTTCCATAGAAACTAGGTTCTATGGGCCGGGCGCGGTGGCTCAAGCCTGTAATCCCAACACTTTGGGAGGCCGAGGCGGGCGGATCACAAGGTCAGGAGATTGAGACCACGGTGAAACCCTGTCTCTACTAAAAATACAAAAAATTAGCCGGGCGAGGTGGCGGGCGCCTGTAGTCCCAGCTACTCGGGAGGCTGAGGCAGGAGAATGGCGTGAACCCCGGAGGCGGAGCTTGCAGTGAGCTGAGATCCGGCCACTGCACTCCAGCCTGGGCGACAGAGCGAGACTCCGTCTCAAAAAAATGAAAAAAAAAAAAAAAATAGAAACTAGGTTCTATGGTTAGATAGACTTGTTTCACTTAAAGATCTGATTTGTGTAGGACAAATCCACATACATAATCATGCCAGTCTGTTCTCTGCGTGACATAATTTTCCAGCAATAGCTGTGTGATTTTTGTAATCCTATCCTCTAGCCAGTTCAAGATTTTGCAACACTATGTGATTCCGTGCCCCGTAGTTCAGTCTTGTTGAATATGACACAGGTGTTTACCTTCCTGTTCTTGCATCTAGTTTCATTCTAATAATGTTCTCTGTTGAAAAAGCTGGCTTCAATTTACTGAGCAAGATGCTGGTATTATCATCTAACATAAAGCCTATCTTATAATAAAGTGTTGACAAATGTAATGACTACTGTACTAAAAGTAAAAAACAATGGTTGTGTGTGTATTGTGTATGGTTTCTACTGATTATCACTTTTATACCATCATAAAGTTGAAAAATCATAGAGTTGAGTCATCATAAGATGGGTACGTTCTGTACTAGGTTTCCAAGGCTTCAGAAGTGTTGCATACACATTCCTAGCCAGCTGATAGTGCTAGGAGCTGATAGGAGTCTCCCTGGGGGCTAAGAGGAGGCCTATAAATCTCTACTATGGTATATGATGCTCTTGTGTGCTCTTGTGGGCAAAGTATGAGGCTGACATTTCATTGTTGGCACTGGGTTTCTGGAATCCATCCTCTTCACCAGGGAGATTTAATGAAGGAAATGAGATCTGATGGGAGAAATTCTAGTGTAACATTTTTGTTCTGAAGGAAGTAATTGAGTTTTAGTTCATTTGTTTTTTCAGGAATCATAATAATTAAAATTTCATTTTAAATGCCATGAATGTATTTAAGTCAATCCAACTGCTAAACATCACATTGTGGCTGGGCGCCGTGGCTCACGCCTGTAATCCCAGCACTTTGGGAGGCTGAAGTGGGCAGATCACCTGAGGTCAGGAGTTCGAAACCAGCCTGGCCAACATGGCAAAATCTCGTCTCTACTAAAAATACAAAAATTAGCTGATGTGGTAGCGGGCATCTGTAATCCCAGCTACTCAAGAGGCTGAGGCAGGAGAATCGCTTGAACCCAGGAGGCAGAGGTTGCAGTGAGCCAAGATCACACCCCAGCCTGGGTGATAGAGTGAGGATCCATCCAAAAAAAAGGCTGGGCACGGTGGCTGATGCCTGTAATCCCAGCACTTTGAGAGGCCAAGGCGGGCGAATCATGAGGTCAGGAGACTGAGACCATCCTGGCTAATATGGTGAAACCCCATCTCTACTAAAACTACAAAAAATTTGCTGGGCGCAGCAGCGTGCGCCTGTAGTCCCAGCTATTCGGGAGGCTGAGGCAGGAGAATGGTGTGAACCCGGGAGGTGGAGCTTGCATTGAGCCAAGATCACGCCACTGCACTCCAGCCTGGACAACAGAGCAAGACACCATCTCCAAGAAAAAAAAAAGGAGGCCGGGCGCGGTGGCTCAAGCCTGTAATCCCAGCACTTTGGGAGGCCGAGACGGGCAGATCACGAGGTCAGGAGATCGAAATCATCCTGGCTAACACGGTGAAACCCTGTCTCTACTAAAAAATATGAAAAACTAGCCAGGCGAGGTGGCGGGCGCCTGTAGTCCCAGCTACTCAGGAGGCTGAGGCAGGAGAATGGCGTGAACCCGGGAGGCGGAGCTTGCAGTGAGCTGAGATCGCGCCACTGCACTCCAGGCTGGGTGACAGACAAAAAAAAAAAAAAAAAAAAAGAAAGGATCACATTGTATTTCGGTCTACTTGAGAAATACTAAAATGAGGGTACCAAGAAATTGCTCTACTTTCTGTATATGGGTGTTTAAGAGCCAAGAAGTCTTGCCATTTAGTTAAATATTTGAAAGTTCTGCACTCCCTACATTTTTTTTCTGATATTGTCACGGTTTTCTTGCCTACAGATAGTATTGATATTCAAATACCAAGATTCCCAATTTGGACTTTATGAGCCATGAGAAACCTTCATCAGTCCTTGGATCCTGAGGAAATTAGTGTATCTGATCAAAGACCATGAATACAATCTTGGTTGTGGGGATTATTTCAGTATAGTGGTCCTGGAGAGAAAAAGTGGCAAATCATTTAGGTGGTTCTATTTAACCCCAGATTATAATTATAACATTGCAGTCCAACGCTTAAAATGATTAGTATCTCCTGTTTATGTAACTCTGCTGGGTCCTTTTCTTTTTCTTTTTAATTTCTTTTTTTTTTTTTTTTGAGATGGAGTCTTGCTCTTGTCACCCAGGCTGGAGTACAATGGTGCGATCTCAGCTCACTGCGACCTCTGCCTCCTGGGTTGAAGCAATTCTTGTGCCTCAGCCTCCTGAGTAGTTGGAATTACAGGTGCACAGCACCATGCCCGGCTAATTTTTGTATTTTTAGTAGAGACGGGGTTTCACCATGTTGGCCAGGCTTGTCTAGAACTCTTGACATCAGGCAATCCACCCACCTCAGCCTCCCACAGTGCTGGGATTACAGGCGTAAGCCACCACGCCTGGCCAGTTGCTACACTTTTAAACTTACATTGTGCATTTTGGGGGACATGGTGATGGAAATTATGGGAAGGTTGGCAAATCCTCTCCAAGCCGCCCCTTTTCTAATGAATAGAGCAATGGACCTCAGAAACAGAAATGAAATAAAGTGTCTGGACACGGTGGCTGATGCCTGTAATCCCAGCACTTGGGGAGGCAGAGGTGGGGACCTCACCTGAGGTCAGGAGTTCAAGACCAGCCTGGCCAACATGGCGAAACCCCATCTCTACTAAAAACACAAGAATTAGCCAGGCCTGGTGGTACACGCCTGTAGTCCCAGCTACTCGGGAGACTGAGGCAAGAGAATCGCTTGAGTTGGGGAGGCAGAGGTTGCAGTGAGCCAAGGTCGTGCCACTGAACTCCAGCCTGGATGACACAGCAAGACTCTGTCTCAAAAAAAAAAAAAAAGAAGAAGAAAAGAAATGAAATAAAGTGTAGCCAACTGTACCCGGCAGAGCAAGGACCATTCAAGCAGACGTTAAGAGCTAGTAGAGGGCTGGGCATGGTGGCTCACGCCTGTAATCCCCACACTTCGGAAGATCGAGGCAGGAAGATCGCTTGAGACCGGAAGTTTGAGAACAGCCTAGACAACATAGCAGGCCCTTGTCTCTACAAATAACTAAAATACTCACTGGGCGACCAGGCACAGTGGCTCACACCTGTACTCCCAGCACTTTGGGAGGTCGAGGCGGGCAGATCACTTGAGGTCAGGAGTTCGAGATCAGCCTGACTAATATGGTGAAACCCCATCTCTACTAAAAATACAAAAATTAGCCAGGCATAGTGGTGTGTACCCATAATCCCAGCTAGTCGAGAGAGGCAGACGCAGGATAATCCCTTGAACCCAGAAGGCAGAGGTTGCAGTGAGCTGAGATCACGCCACTGCACTCCAGCCTGGACAACAGAGTGAGACCACGTCTCAAAAAAAAAAAAAAAAAGAAAGAAAGAAAGGATCACATTGTATTACAGTCTCCTTGAACATATGAAAATGAGGGTACCAAGAAGTTGCTAAGTGTCATCCTATTCCTAACACCTGGCAAACAACCCTTGCTCTGCTTTCCACATATGGGTGTTTAAGAGCAAAGAATGCTTGTCATTTAGTTAAATATTTGAAAGTTCTGCACTCCATTTTTTTTCCCCTGAAATTGTCAGTTTTTCTTGCCTACAGATAGTATTGATATTCAAACACCAAGATTCCCAATTTGGACTTTAAGAGCCATGAAAAACCTTCACCAATCCTTGGATCCTAAGGAAATTAGTGCATCTGATCAAAGACCATGAATAAAATTTTGATTATGGGGATTATTTCAGTATAGTGGTCCTGGAGAGAAAAAATGGCAAATTATTTAGGTGGTTCTATTTAACCCCAGATTATAACATTGCAGTCCAGCACTTAAAATGATTAGTATCGGCTGGGTGCGGTGGCTCACACCTGTAATCCCAGCACTTTGGGAGGCCGAGGCAGGCGGATCACAAGGTCAGGAGTTCGAGACCAGTCTGGCCAATATGGTGAAACACCGTAAAAATACAAAAATTAGCTGGGCGTGGTGGCGGGTGCCTGTTGTCCCAGCTACTCGGGAGGTTGAGGCAGAAGAATGGCTTGAACATGGGAGGCGGAGGTTGCAGTGAGCTGAGATCATGCCACTGCACTCCAGCCTGGGTGACAAGAGCAAAAGTCCATCTCAAAAAAAAAAGAAAAAATAAATAAAGATTAGTGTCACCTGTTTATATAACTCAGCTGGGTCATTTTCTTTTTTCTTTCTTTTTTTTTTTTTGAGATGGAGTCTTGCTCTTGTCACCCATGCTGGAGTGCAATGGCGCGATCTCAGCTCACTGCAACCTCTGCCTCTCGGGTTCAAGTGATTCTCGTACCTCAGCCTCCTGAGTAGCTGGGATTATAGGCGCATGACACCACGCCCAGCTAATTTTTGTATTTTTAGTAGAGATGGGGCTTCACCATCTTGGCCAGTCTGGTCTTGAACTCCTGACCTCGTGATTCACCTGCCTCAGCCTCCCAAAGTGCTGGGATTATAGGCATGAGCCACCACACCTGGCCTCAATTTTTAAATAAAATTAAAATAAATTTTTAAAAAATTCCACGCTTAAACACTTATAGATTTTATCTGTAAGACAGGTTCTCACTTTTTTGCCCAGGCTGGAGTGCAGTGGCACGATCATGGCTCAGTGCAGCCTTGACCTCCTAGGCGCAAATGATTCTCCAACCTCAGCCTCCTGAGTAGCTGGGACTATAAGTGGGCACCACTATGACCAGCTAATTAAAAAAAGTATATATATATGAGATGGAGTATCTCAGTGGCCAGGCATGGTGCTCACACCTATAATTCCAGCAGTTTGGGAGGCCAAGGTGGGTGGATCACCTAAGGTCAGGAGTTCGAGACCAGCCTGGCCAACATGGTGAAACCTCATGTCTACTAAAAATCAATAAAAAATTAGCTGGGTGTGGTGGTGCACACTTGTAGTCCCAGCTACTTTGGGAGCCTGAGACAGGAGAATCACTTGAACCCAGGAGGTGGAGGTTGCAGTGAGCCGAGAAGGTGTCACTGCACTCCAGCCTGGGCGACAGAGGGAGACTCCATCTAAAAAAAAAAAAAAAAAAAAAAATTGAGTATCTCATTATGTCGTCCACTTTGAACTCCTGGCTTCTAGTAATTCTCCTACCTCAGCCTGCTGAAGTGCTGGGATTATAGACATGAGCTACTGTGCCTGGCCAGTGCTTATTTTTTATCTCCAAAATGGGATTAGTATCACAAAATATTTTAATGCCTTCTGCACCCTTTAGTCTGTAAATAAAACCTGTAAATAATAATACACAGTTCCACTTCCTAAACATAAGCTCAGTTAATATTTAATATCTTGATTTTTTTACAGTATTTTTTCCTATTCTTATTTTTCTCCGTTTGTTTCCTTCTGGTGTATATTTTCCAAGATTGCTGCAATGGTATGATTTTGTAGTGAACAAATGCCAGCCCTCCTTCAACTCATCCCTCTGAAATGTCTATTATTAAGAGCATGGTAAAAATATTTAAAGATCTCTGGTCGGGGTGGGTGGTGTTTCTGAAAAATGCACACTCCCGGTCCCACTGCAGACCTGCTTAACTGGAATTACTGTATACATGTGGAACTTAGGAATCTGTGTTTTGACCAAGAGGCCAGGTGATTCTTCTGCTCAGTTAGTGCTGGGAAACAGTGCTATGAAGGATACAGTGGCTAGAAGTCGTCCTGCCTCCCAGTAACATCGGTACCAAATTCTCAGCAGGTGAACCAAATGAAATGGTCAACTAAAAACCAACCAGGGTAAAACAGATCTTTTATTTGTCGTTGTTGTTGTTATTATTATTATTTTTTACGTGGGGGCGTTCAAGCGAACTGCTATATGGATTTACCCCCAGTCTCTTCTTGTGAGAAGTGAATTTCTTCAACGTTGATAGAACTGCGGGATTACATTATTGGATGAATTAAGAAAACAATCTAACCTGATGTGTGAAGATTTCTGCTTGTGAGAATCCGTGTTATTTCAATTATCCAATCAAGAGCCTAATTCGTATAAAAGAAACACAGCCGCTCATTGCTCATCTTTTTATCTAAGACGGTTTGTCTTGACGGAGGGTGTCTGGCTGTTTTGGGGAAACTATTCCTGACCTTGTTTTGCTAAAAAGGTGCCTGCCGTACCAGGTGAGAGACGCTATCATTTCTTTTATAAAACTTTTAGCTTGCTCTTTGTTAACTGTGTTTGAAAGTCACTTAAAAGGCTGTCTTAAATATTAATATTGTTGGGCTGCGTATCTTTTTTATATTAAGTTAACAGTTTATATTTCTTCAGAGATCTAGTCTCTTGTTCATATCCATTGACTATTTTTCTGTCAGGCTGTTGGATTTCTCTTTTTTCTTTTCTTTTCTTTTCTTTTTTTTTTTTTTTTTTGAGACAGAGTCTCTGTTGCTCAGGCTGGAGTGCAGTGGCCCAATCTCAGCTCACTGCCTCCTGAGTAGCTGGGATTACAGGCGCGTGCCATCACGCTCGGCTAATTTTTGTATTTTTAGTGGAGACAGGATTTCACCATGTTGGCCAGCCTGATTTTGAACTCTTGACTTCAAGTGGTCTACCCGCCTTGGCCTCACAAAGTGTTAGCATTACAGACGTGAGCTACTGTGCTTGGCTTGTAAAAAATTTTTAGATTTTTAGTAGAGATGGGTCTCAACTATGTTGCCCAGGCTAATCTCAAACTCCTGACTTCAAGGGATCCTCCCACCTCAGTCTCCCAAAGTGCTGGGGTTATAGGTGTAAGCTCCTGTGCCTGGCCCTAAACTGGTTGTTGAAAAAGGTGGCAGATCAATACATGCCTGCAAAGCAGGGGGAAAAAAACAAATATTTGCCATTTAATAACCTAGGCAGGAAAGATAAGCTAAAAAAAATTAAAGGGAATTATGCCCATTTCATATCAACATCTTAAGTCTAGATAATGGGAACTAATAAGTTCCCAAAACTGGATGAAGAGACAAAAACCTAAAAACTGGAAGAGAAAAGACAGTGAGATTTAACTTAATAATACTGTGGGCCAGGTGCGCTGGCTCACGCCTGGAGTCCTAGCACTTTGGAAGGCTTGATGTAGGTGGATCACTTGAGCTCAGATCAGCCTGGGTAACATGTCACACCCCGTCTCTACTAAAAATAGAAAATTTAGCTGGGCAAGGTGGCTTAGTCTCAGTCACTCTGGAGGTTGAAGGAGGAGGATTGCTTGAGCATGGGAGGTGGAGGTTGCAGTGAGCCGAGACCACGCCAATGCACTCCAGCCTGGGTAACAGAGCAAGATCCTGTCTCCAAAAATAAAATAATATCGTGCATACAAATCTTGAGTTGTTGCCGTTATAATTCAAAGCTTCCCAATTCATTTTGCAAAAGTAACATTTTTAGTACTCAAACCTAGTAGTTGTCTTCTCCAGAAAAACTGCTATCACCTGGACTTTTTTTTTTTTTTTTTTTTTTTTTTTTTTTTTTTTGAGACGGAGTCTTGCTCTGTGGCCCAGGCTGGAGCGCAGTGGCCAGATCTCAGCTCACTGCAAGGTCCGCCTCCCGGGTTTACGCCATTCTCCTGCCTCAGCCTCCCGAGTAGCTGGGACTACAGGCGCCCGCCACCTCGCCCGGCTAGTTTTTTTTTTTGTATTTTTTTTAGTAGAGACGGGGGTTTCACCGTGTTAGCCAGGATAGCCTCCATCTCCTGACCTCGTGATCCGCCCGTCTCGGCCTCCCAAAGTGCTGGGATTACAGGCATGAGCCACCGCGCCCGGCCTCACCTGGTCTTAAGATAAATGTACGCCATGTACTGCTTAACAGGTTAATAACAGCTTAGGAGAGCTTATCTGAAGAATGTAAGGATGGCTAAACATTAGGGAATCAGAAACAAAATTGTTAGTAAACTAAAGAATACAGCATAGTTACCCACAAATGCTCAGAAAATTCAGCTGCAAAACTTACCAGCAATTGAGCGTTAAAACATCATATGAAATGGCAAATTAATAAAATGGTTCCATTAAAGGTGAGTTCAAGCCTAAAGGGCCAAAACCACTAGTATTCGTCATTGTTTTCATTAGTGTTTTTGTGTGTGTGTTCCTACATACCCTAAAATTTTGTGATGAACTCTGTTCGACCTAGTATTTAACTTGACACCTAAAATGTTTAGTGTATACATAATAGTTGCAAAGACATAATTGAAAACACCTGGACCAGGTGTGGTGACTCATACCTGTAATCCCAGCAGTTCAGGAGGCCGAGGCAGGAGGATTGCCTGACCCCAGAAGGTTGACACCAGCTTGGGCAACAAGGTGAAACCCCCTCTCTGCAAAAACATACAAAAAAATAAGACAGGAGTGGCAGGCACTGTAGTCCCAGCTACTTGGGAGGCCGAGATGGGAGGATCGCTTGAGCCTGGGAGGCAGTGGTTGCAGTGAGCTGAGATTGCGCCACTGCACTCCAGCCTGGGGGACAGAGCAAGACCCTGTCTCAAAAACAAAACAAAAAACCAGTTGGGCGCGGTGGCTTATGCCTGTAATCACAGCACTTTGGGAGGTGGAGGCGGGCATATCACAAGATCCAGAGATTGAGATCATCCTGGCCAACATGGTGAAACCCTGTCTCTACTAAAAATACAAAAATTACCCAGATGTGGTGGCGCATGCCTGTAGTCCCAGCTACTCCAGAGGTTGAGGCAGGAGAATCACTTGAACCCAGGAGGTAGAGATTGCAGCGTGCTGAGATCACAGCACTGCACCCCATCCTGGTGACAGACCGAGACTCCTTCTCAAAAAGAAAAAATCAAGTTTACCATTTTTTCCTCTCCAAATTTTTTTTCCCATTTCAGTTGTCCCCATGATTTTATATTAATGTAGTAGTAGTATTTTATTTTATTTTATTTTTTGAGGTGGAGTTTTACTCTTGTTGCCCAAGCTGGAATGCAGTGGCGTGATCTCAGCTCACTGTAACCTCTGCCTCCCAGGTTCAAGCAATTCTCCTGCCTCAGCCTCCCGAGTAGCTGGGATTACAGGCATGCGTCACATGCCCGGCTACTTTTTTTGTATTTTTAGTAGAAATGGGGTTTTACTATGTTGGCCAGGATGGTCTCGAACTCTTGACCTCAGGTGATCCACCCACCTCGGCCTCTCAAAGTGCTGGGATTACAGGCGTGAGCCACCGTGCCCAGCCATTAATGCATTATCTTTATGCTTAGCTTTCATTCAGTATTCATTTACTGCTCGAAAAACCTAAGACTTCATATTTTGTTGGGCAGAGTTGCTCTTACCACTTATCTCTTCAGGAAAGATCACTGAATAGTAGATGTTCTCAGGTTTTCACTCAGTAAATGACTTTTGCTGGTGTGTTAAGAAAAGCAATTGATTTGGAAGCTGGCTATTAATCCAATTAATTAGAAGCCAAACCTTTTTCGCAGGGATGCTGTTGTGTTGATAAAATGCCACATAACTATTTCTCAGTGAAAATCCCAACCAGGACTTGAGTTAGGTTGGTGGCTATGGACTTCTGCAATGCACAATTGATGCTCTCTAACAAACAGTGACCTCTAGTGAACTCCTGTCCCCAAGGCAAGAGCAACCACAGCTGCGGGGAGCTTTGGCAATCACTGTCCCCGCCCAGGCTTCTCCCTTGGTAAACTTTGTACCTACTGAGTCCTCCTGCTGGTGAAAAAAAATACATTTCCTTTGAGTGACTGTCCCGTCTCCTTCAAGTCCATGTTCTTAATCTTTGACCTTGAATTTCATTACTTGTCACTTGTTTTTGTTTGCTTCCTCTGGATTATTATTATTATTATTTTTTTTTTTGAGACAGAGTCTTGCCATGTTGTCCAGGCTGGAGTGCAGTGGTGCAATCTCAGCTCATTGCAACCTCTGCCTCCCGGGTTCAAGAGACTGTCCTGCCTCAAGCCTTCTCAGTAGCTGGAACTACAGGTGTGGGCCATCCATACCTGGCTAATTTTTGTGTTTTTGTTGTTGTTGTTGTTTTTTGAGACAGAGTCTCACTCTGTCACCAGGCTAGAGTGCAATAGTGTGATCTCCACTCACTGCAACCTCTGCTTCCTGGGTCCAAGCAATTCTCCTGCCTCAGCCTCCTGAGTAGCTGGGATTATAGGTGTGTGCCACCACACCCAGCTAATTTTTATATTTTAAGTAGAGATGGAGTTTCACCATGTTGGCCAGGCTGGTCTCAAACTCCTGACCTCAAGTGATCTGCCCGCCTCAGCCTCCCAAAGGGCTGAGATGACGGGCGTGAGCCAACACACCTCGCTTAATTTTTGTATTTTTGGTAGAGAAGGGATTTCACCATGTTGGCTAAGCTGGTCTCAAACTCCTGACCTCAAGTGATTCTCCTGCCTCGGCCTCCCAAAGCGCGGGGGTTCCAAGCATGAGTCACTATGCCTGGCCTTGAATTTCATCACTTGTACCTAAAGTATAAAAACATAAATTTACCATCAAGTACTAATGGTGCTTCAGGAAGAAGTTAAGCCTACTTCAAGTACCCTTGGCCTTGTACTTCAGTTTCTTCTTCTTCTGAGATGGAGTTTTGCTCTTGTTGCCCAGGCTGGAGTGCAATGGTGTAATCTTGGCTCACCCTCCCGGGTTCAAGCAATTCTCCTACCTCAGCATCCCAGGTAGCTGGGATTACAGCCAGCACGCCTGGCTAATTGTTGTATTTTTAGTAGAGATGGAGTTTCTCAATGTTGGTCAGGCTGATCTTGAACTCCCAATCTCAGGTGATCCACCTGCCTCAGCCTTCCAAAGTGCTGGGATCACAGGCATGAGCCACTGCGTCCAGCCATGTTCTTCTTTTTTTTTGAGACGAAGTCTTGTTCTTGTTACCCAGGCTGGAGTGCAATGGTGCGATCTTGGCTCACTGCAACCTCCGCCTCCCAGGTTCAAGTGATTCTCCTGCCTCAGCCTCCCAAGTAGCTGTGATTACAGGCACACACTACCATGCCTAGCTAATTTTAGTATTTTTAGTAGAGATGGGGTTTCATCATGTTGGCCGGACTCGTCTCGAACCCCTGACCTCACGCGATCCGCTCGCCTTGGCCTCTCAAAGAGCTGGGATTACAGGCGTGAGCCACTGTGCCCAGCCTTCTTTTTTTATAATTGAGATGGGGCCTTGCTATCTCCCAGGTTGGAGTGCAGTGGCACAGTCAAGGCTCACTGAAGCCTCAGGTCCCAGAGTATCTGGGACTACAGGCACGTGCGACCATGCGGGGCTCATTTTTTGTATTTTATTTTATTTATTTATTTTTGTAGAGTCAGGGTTTTGCCACATTCCCCAGACTGGTCTTGAACTCGTGGGCTCAAGTGATCCACCTGCCTCGGCCTCCCAAGAGCAAGGATTCATTTTCAGAAGTCGTCTTTCTGGATGTCTTCAGATAGCTTCATGAAATTTCACATGTAAACCAGAAATTTCAGAAGGTCTCAATCCCTGTAGAAGTTTATTTTGGCCAACGTTGAGGACACGCCCAGGAAAGAGAGACGGAAGCCACAAGAGGATCTGGAGCCAGCACTTTTTCCAAACAGAATTTAGAGGGCTTCAATATTTAAGGGGAAAAAGTGGGCAGGAGGGAAAAGGTGGAAGGAAAAAACAGGGAAGGATAGGGTCACATTGTTTTGAGGCTTTGAGCGCTCACTGAATCCACGTGCTGCATGTGAAAAGGAAGGAGAGGAAGAACAATCATGTATTTCTCGAACTCGGGCAATCTGTGCTTGACCTGTAGATAAACATAAAAATCAAATATGCATGGGTCTTGGGGTGGGTGGGTGGGGCGATTTATAGTCTCCTCTTGTCTCCTCCCTATGAAGATAAGCTACTAGTTTACATTGTCAGGTAAAAAAGTCTCCCTTGTGAGTCATGTGGCCTTCTATCATTTTTAGTCTTTTTTTTTTTTTTTTTCTGAGATGGAGTCCCGCTCTGTCGCCCAGGCTGGAGTGCAGTGGCATGGTCTTGGCTCACTGCAAGCTCCACCTCCCACGTTCACGCCATTCTCCTGCCTCAGCCTCCCAAGTCGCTGGGACTACAGGTGCCCACCACCATGCCTGGCTAATTTTTTGTATTTTTAGTAGAGACGGGGTTTCACTTTGTTAGCCAGGATGGTCTCGATCTCCTGACCTCGTGATCCTCCCGCCTCAGCCTCCCAAAGTGCTGGGATTACAGGCATGAGCTACTGCACCCGGCTGGCCTTCTATCCTATAGCTATCTGTTTAGGAACAAAAGGAAAGGCAGATTTTGTTTTGTTTGTGTGACTCGGTTTCCAAGCTTAACTTTCCCCCTGGGCATAGTGACTTTGGGGTTGAGATTTTGTTTTCTTTGCACATAGTAAAGATGTATCTTCTTATGTCCTTTTTTTTAAAAATTTGAGACAGGGTCTGGTCCTGTCACTCAGGCTGGAGTACAGTGGCCTAATTATAGCTCACTGTAGCCTCCATCTCCTGGGTTTAGGTGATTCTCCTGCTTCAGCTTCCCAAGTATGTGGGACTACAGGCATGTACTACCAGAACCGGATAATTTTCTTAAAATTTTTAGTAGAGGCAGGGTCTCAGCTACGTTGCCCAAGCTGGTCTTGAACTTCTGAGCTGAAGCAGCCCTCCCAACTTGGCATCCAAAAATTTTGGGGTTACAGGTGTGAGCCACCGCACCCAGCCAAAAGATACATATTAAACCATGAAGAACTATGACGTCCTGAGAGCCTCCTCAGAGGGGAATTTGAGTACCTCTTAGAAGCCAGCCCTTTAAATTACCTTCAGGATATTAGACAGGGTGAAGGGAGTTCTGATTGAAAATGCATAGTAGGCCCAGTGTGGTGGCTTATGCTTGTACGTCCAGCATTTGGGGAGGCCAAGGTGGGCATATCACTTGAATTCAGGAGTTTGAGACTAGCCTGGCCAATATGCTGAAACCCTGTCTCTACTACAAATACAAAAATTAGCCAGCTGCGGCGGTGGGCACCTGTAATCCCAGCTACTCAGGAGGCTGAGGCAGGAGAATCCCTTGAACCCGGGAGGTGGAGGTTGCAGTGAGCCAAGATGGCACCACTGCACTCCAGCCTGGGCGACACAGTGAGACTCTGTCTCATTTAAAAAGAAAAAAAGGGCCGGGCACAGTGGGTCATGCCTATAATCCCAGCACTTTGGGAGGCCAAGGCAGGCGGATCAAGAGGTCAAGAGATTGAGACCATTCTGGTCAACATGGTGAAACCCTGTCTCTACTAAAAATACAACAATTAGCCGGGTGTGGTGGCACACGCCTGTAATCCCAGCTACTAGGGAGTCTGAGGCAGGAGAATCACTTGAACCCAAGAGGCAGAGCTTGAAGTGAGCCAAGATCACGCCACTGCACTGGAGCCTGGCAACAGAGCGAGACTCCATTAAAAAAAAAAAAAAGGAAAACAGAAAAAGAATGCACAGTAGATGCAATTCACAGAAAAAAAAGAAAGGATTCTATTTACCCTTTTTATATTTGAGCTTTCACAGACTTTTTCTTCCCTTAACCAGTGCAGCAAAAATTCACCATGTACCAACCTATCCAAACTTATCCATGGAGGAGTCTATCTGGAAGACGGGAGTTTCGATGCTTGTCTTGCTCTGAATGTCTGCTTGTCACCTGCTTAGGGTTATCGACTGTGATTGTGGGACTCGTTCTTGTTCTACAGGACCCCTCTGACTCTGTGGTTTTCTCTACTGGATTAACAATGATAGCCATAGGTGCTTTTTTCATTGTTCTCACTGGAGTGACAGCCCTGTGTACAGTTACAGTCGACGAGAACTTGCAGAAAACCACGAGCCTAAGGCTAGGAGTGATACGAAAAAGTGGAAGTCTCCAAGGAACTACAGCGCCTTCCATGACTCACTCAGTCATCGCCAGCACCTCGCTGTAGCTGTACCTGGAACCCTGGCCTCTTCGTCTTTGGAGCTAAGTCTCCTGAGCATTGTTTTTAAATGGAAATAAAATCTGGCTTTTAAAAAACTCTTGAAATCCCAGCAGTTTGGGAGGCCGAGGTGGGTGGATCATGAGGTCAGGAGTTCGAGACTAGCCTGGCCAACATGGTGAAACCCCATCTTACTAAATAGAAAAATTAGCCAGGCACGATGGCAGCCACCTATAATTCCAGCTGCTCTGGAGGCTGAGGCAAGAGAATTGCTTGAACCTGGGAGGCGGAGATTGCAGTGAGCTGAGATTGTGCCACTGTACTCCAGCCTGGGCAACAGGGTGAGGCTCTGTCTCAAAAAAAACTCTTCTGATTACATAATGTTTTTATTCCCTAAAGCATAAGATTCCCTGTGCAGAAGGACCTTCAGGTCATAATGACGCGTCTCAAATTCATGCCATCTGGCCAGGCATGGTGTTGCTCACCTGTAATCCCAGCACTGTGGGAGGCCAAGGTGGGTGGATCGTTTGAGCCCAGGAGTTTGAAACCAGTATGGGCAACATGGTGAAACCCTGTCTCTTAAAAAAAAAAAAAAAAAATTAGCCTGGGCATGGTGGTCTATAGGCAGAAGAATTGCTTGAGCCCAGGAGGCAGAGGCTGCAGTGAGCCAAGATGGTACCACTGCATTCCAGCTTGGATGACAAAATGAGACTGTCTTCCCCTCCCACGCAACAAAAAAATTCCAAGTCATTGCTGGGTACGATGGCTCACGCCTATAATCCTAGCACTTTGGGAGGCCGAGGCAGATGGATCACCTGAGGGCAGGCGTTCGAGACCAGCCTGGCCAACATAGTGAAACCCCATTTCTACTAAAAAATAACAATTAGCCAGGTGTGGTGGTGCATGCCTGTAATCCCAGCTACTTGGGAGGCTGAGACAGAATCACTTGAACCCGGGAGGTGGGGATTGCAGTGAGCCAAGATCTTGCCATTGCAATCCAGGCTGGGTGACAGAGTAAGACTTGGTCTCCAAAAAAAAAAAAAAAAATCCAAGTTGGCCGGGTGTGGTGGCTCACACCTGTAATCCCAGCATTTTGGGAGGTTGAGATGGGTGGATCACTTGAGGTCAAGAATTCAAGACCAGTCTGAGCAACATGGTGAAACCTCATCTCTACTGAAAATACAAAAACTAGCCAGGTGTGGTGGCACACACCTGTAGTCTCAGCTACTCGGGAGGCTGAGGTGCAATAATTCTTGAACCTGGGATGCAGAGCTTGCTGTGAGCCGACTTCTGAAGCAGGTCTTGGAAAACAACCTTTCTTTCTCCTGCCATTTTTCTCCCCAAGGCAGGAATCTTCTCTCACCTTTCTTCTTGGAGTTGGCTATAAAGAAGTTCTGTGGCCAGGCACAGTGGCTCATGCCTGTAATCCCAGCACTTTGGGAGGCTGAGGCGGGTGGATCACGAGGTCAAGACCATCCTGGCCAACATGGTGAAACCCCATTTCTACTAAAAACACAAAAATTAGCTGGGCATGGTGGCGTGCGCCTGTAGTCCCAGCTACTCGGGAGGCTGAGGCAGGAGAATCGCTTGAACCCAGGAGGAGGAGGAGGTTACAGTGAGCTGAGATCACGCCAGTGCACTCCAGCCTGGCGACAAGAGTGAGACTCCATCTCCCCCCCCCCCCCCCAAAAAAAAGTAAATTCAGTGACACACCTTGTCTGACAGTAGGTGACGATACTCCCATTTCAGAATGGGCTTTAACCCATACCCTGGAAGAAGGAATGTTGTCTGACCTACTTTGATTGTGGGTCAAAATACACCCCACTTCAGAGGAGATGCTGCCATGTACCCTGGAAGAAGGGGCCACAGAGAGCATGAAGAATGGGAGGCCTTGCTCTGTTTCTCCACTTCGTCTGTTAGATCATGGCCTTTGTGTCCATTTGCATTTCTGTGTGGTTATTCATAACTATCCAGTGCCTAGGAGGACAGGGTTCAGGGAGTTTCCAGAGAGCTGAACATGGGGAGGTTCCTGGAGGATGGCTCACCCAAGAAGGGCAGGGAAGTTCTTTTTTTTTTTTTTTTTTTTTTTTGTTGAGACGGAGTCTCGCTCTGTCGCCCAGGCTGGAGTGCAGTGGCGGATCTCAGCTCACTGCAAGCTCCGCCTCCCGGGTTTACGCCATTCTCTCGCCTCAGCCACCGAGTAGCTGGGACTACAGGCGCCCGCCATCTCGCCCGGGTAATTTTTTGTATTTTTTTAGTAGAGACGGGGTTTCACCGTGTTAGCCAGGATGGTCTCGATCTCCTGACCTTGTGATCCGCCCGTCTCGGCCTCCCAAAGTGCTGGGATTACAGGCTTGAGCCACCGCGCCCGGCCTCTTTTTTTTTTTTTTTGAGACGGAGTCTCGCTTTGTCGCCCAGGCTGGAGTGCAGTGGCCGGATCTCAGCTCACTGCAAGCTGCGCCTCCCGGGTTTACGCCATTCTCCTGCCTCAGCCTCCCGAGTAGCTGGGACTACAGGCGCCTGCCACATCACCCGGCTAGTTTTTTGTATTTTTTAGTAGAGACGGGGTTTCACCGTGTTAGCCAGGATGATCTCGATCTCCTGACCTCGTGATCCGCCCGTCTGGGCCTCCCAAAGTGCTGGGATTACAGGCTTGAGCCAGCACGCCCGGCCAGGGCAGGGAAGTTCTGAGCCCCTTTCCCCACACCTCACCCTATGCATCTCTTCATTTGTATCCTTGGTAACATCTTTTTTATTTTTTATTTATTTTTGAGACAGTCTCTGTTGCCCAGGTTGGAGTGCAGTGGCGCAATCTCGGCTCACTGCAACCTCTGCTTCCCATCTTCAAGTGATTGTCCTGACTCAACCTCCCAAGTCGCTGGGATTCCTTTGTCATTACGCCTTGCTAATTTTTGTATTTTTTAATAGAGACAGAATTTCTCCATGTTAGCCAGGTTGGTCTCGAACTCCTGATCTCAAGTGATCTGCCCACCTCAACCTCCCAAAGTGCTGGGATTACAGGTGCCTACCACCATGCCCGGCTACTTTTTTGATTTTTAGTAGAGAAGGGTTTTCACCACGTTGGACAGGCTGGTCTTGAACTCCTGACCTCAAGTGATCCACGTTGCCTTGGCCTCCCAAAGTGTGAGCCAGTAACATCCTTATCTTTTTTTTTTTTTTTTTTTTGAGACAGAATCTCACTCTGTAGACCAGGCTGGAGTACAGTGATGAAATCTCAGTTTACTGCAGGTTCTGCCTCTTGGGTTCAAGGGATTCTCCTGCCTCAGCCTCCTGAGTAGCTGGGACTACAGGCGCCTGCCACATCACCCGGCTAGTTTTTTGTA
This sequence comes from Trachypithecus francoisi, assembly GCF_009764315.1. NCBI lineage: Eukaryota > Metazoa > Chordata > Mammalia > Primates > Cercopithecidae > Trachypithecus > Trachypithecus francoisi. The sequence goes on from NW_022681460.1 coordinate 103,152,915, forward strand.
TTTTTTAGTAGAGACGGGGTTTCACCGTGTTAGCCAGGATGGTCTCGATCTCCTGACCTCGTGATCCGCCCGTCTGGGCCTCCCAAAGTGCTGGGATTACAGGCGTGAGCCATCATCCCTTGCCTGGTAACATCCTTTATAATAAACCAGTAAATGTGTTTCCCTGGATTCTGTAAGCTGCATTAGCAAATTACATGAACCCAAAGAGAGGGTTGTGGGAAGCCCAGGTTGAAACAAGTCAGAAGTTCTGGAGGCTCAGATTTGTGACTCGTGGGAAGGGAGAGGGCTGTTTGGTGGGAGTGAGCCCTCAGTCTGTGGGGCCTGACACAATATCAAGGTAGATACTGTCGGAATTGAGGCTGGGCATGGTGCCTCATGCCTGTAATCCCAGCACGTTGGGAAGCCAAGGCAGGTAGATTGCTTAAGTTCAGGAGTTGGAGACTAACGTGGTTAACATGGCAAAAGCCTGTCTCTATAAAAAATACAAAAAACAGGCCAGGTGCAGTGGCTCACACCTGTAATCTAGCACTTTGGGAGGCCGAGGTGGGTGGATCACCTGAGATCAGGAGTTTGAGACCAGCCTGGCCAATATGGTGAAACCCTGTCTCTACTAAAAATACAGAAATTATCCAAGCATGGCGGTGTGTCCCTGTACTCCCGGCTACTCGGGAGGCAGAGGCGAGAGAATCGCTTGAACCTGGGAGGCGGAGGCTGCAGTGAGCCTAGAGCGCGTCATTGCACTCCAGCCTAAGTGACAGAGCAAGACTGTGTCTCAGAAAAAGAAGCCAGACACGATGGCACTTGCCTGTGGTCCAGCTACTTGGAAAGCTGAGGTGGAAGGATTGATTGAGCCTCAGAGGTTAAGATTGTGCTACTCCACTCCAGCCTGGGCAACAGAGCTAGACCTTGTTTAAAAGGAGGAAAAAAAATGCCGGGGCAGTCACGCATGCCTGTAATCCCAGAACTTTGGGAGGCCAAGGAGAGTGGATCACCTGAGGTCAGGAGTTCAAGACCAGCCTGGACAACATGGTGAAACCCTGTCTCTACTAAAAATACAAAAATTACCCAGGCATGGTGGCAGGCACCTGTATTCCCAGCTATTTAGGAGGCTGAGGTAGGAGAAGCGCTTGAACCCGGGAGGCGGAAGTTGCAGTGAGCCAAGATTGCACCACTGCACTCCAGCCTGGGCAACAGAGACTATGTCAAAAAAAAAAAAAAAAAAAAAAAAAATTGGAGGACGCCCAGCAGATGTCTGATGTAGAACTGATTGATTGCTTGGTGTGTGGGGAGAAATCCCCACACCTTTGGTCACAGAAGTCTTCTGTGTTCATTGCTGTCGTGGTTAGAGCAGAGAAAAAACAATCGGTGTTTTTTCCCCCAGTGACCACGCTATCCAAAGTGATCTACAGATTCATTTCAGTCCCTATCAAAATACTAATGACATTTTCACAGAGATAGAAAAAAAATCCTGAAATTCATATGGAACCAATATGAGTCCACATATCCAAAGCAATCCTGAGCAAAAGAAGAAAGGTAGGCCGGGCGTGGTGGCTCACACCTGTAATCCCAGCACTTTGGGAGGCTGAGGCAGGTGGATGACCTGAGGTCAGGAGTTCAAGACCAGCCTGACCAATAGGGTGAAACCTTCTTTCTACTAAACATACGAAAAATTGGCTGAGCCTGATGGCAGACACCTGTAGTCCCAGCTACTCAGGAGGCTGAGGCAGGAGAATTGCTTGAACCCGGGAGCCAAGATCGCACTATTGTACTCCATCCTGGGCAACAAGAGTGAAACTCTGTCTCACACACACACAAAAAGCTACAGGCCACATGTGGTCTCTCCCACTAGTAATCCCAGCATTTTGGGAGGCCAAGGTGGCTGGATCACTTGAGGTCAGGAGTTCAAGACCTGCCTGGCCAACATGGCAAAACCCCATCTCTACAAAAAAGAAGTACAAGAAATTAGTTGGGGGCTGGGTGTGGTGGCTCACGCTTGTAATCCCAGCATTTTGGGAGGCCGAGGCCGGTGGATCTCCTGAAGTCAGGGGTTTGAGACCAGTCTGGTCAACATGGCAAAACCCTGTCTCTACTAAAAATACAAAAAAAAATTAGGTTTGGCGTGCCTGTAGTCCCAGCTACTTAGGAGGCTGAAGCAAGAGAACTGCTTGAACCTGGGAGGCGAAGACGGTAGTGAACCATGATCATGCCACTGTAGTCCAGACTCCAGCCTGGGTGACATGTCGAGTGAGACCCTGTCTCAAAAAAAAAAAAATTGGATGTTGCGTTGTGTGCCTATAGTTCCAGCCACCCGGGATGCTGAGGTGGGAGGATCACTCAAGCTGTGAGCTGGGAGGTTGAGGCTGTAGTGAGCCAAGATGGCACCACTCCAGCCTAAAACAAGATATGTTTCAACAAAACTAAGTTGTAGAATGCTGAGATTTTACTTTATCATAAAACTAAGGTAAGGCCAGGCGCGGTGGCTCAGGCCTGTAATCCCAGCACTTTGGGAGGCCGAGACGGGTGGATCACGAGGTCAGGAGATCGAGACCATCCTGGCTAACACGGTGAAACCAGGCGATGTGGCAGGCGCCTGTAGTCCCAGCTACTCGGGAGGCTGAGGCAGGAGAATGGCGTGAACCCAGGAGGTGGAGCTTGCAGTGAGCTGAGATCCGGCCACTGCACTCCAGCCTGGGCGACAGAGCGAGACTCCGTCTCAAAAAAAAAAAAAAAAAAAAAAACCAAAAAAAAAACTAAGGTAAAATTTGTAGTTGGTTATTGAATTTAATATTATTTCACCACCAAAGAAAGAGATTCTTATTGGCCTGATGTGTTTTCCTTGATATGTCAAAGTGCTTTTGTCACAAAGGAGAGCAGGTGTAACTGTGAAAACTGCATTAGATCTATAGGTTGTAGCAATGTCACTTTCTTGGTTTTGGTATTTGATAGTTAACACTGGGGGAGGCTGAGAAGAGTCTATGGAACTTCCCTATACATTTCTTGGGACCCTCTGGTGAATCTATAATCATCTCAAAATGAAAAGTTAAACACATTTTAGTTTCACGAAATTATGTAAATGAAACAGAATACCCAATGTTGATTTTTCTAATTTTACCTTTTAAAGGGAACCCAAAATGTGGTTGTAATGGTAAGAACTAGCCACAAGGTGTCACCAGTGGTCTATCATAACCTAAAACTCACAACCCACCCACTCCCTCTGCCACCCCCAAGAAAAGAATTGTTTTGATGAAGAAAGGATGTGACTTTTTTTTTTTTTTGAGACAGTCTCACTGTGTTGCCCAGGCTGGAGTGCAGTGGCATGATCTCCGCTCACTGCAACCTCCATCTATCCCAGGTTCAAGTGATCCTCCGGCCTCAGCCCCCCAGTAGCTGGAATTACTGGCACATGCCACGACGCCCGACTGATTTTTTTATTTTTAGCAGAGACGGGGTTTCATCATGTTGGCCAAGCTGGTCTCAAACTCCTGACTTGAGGTGATCCACCCATCTCGGCTTCCCAACGTGCTGGGATTACAGGCATGAGGCACCATGACTGGCTGGATGTGGCTATTTTAAAACTGCCGTATTTAACTGTTGCTGTTTTTCTGATTGGAAGCACTGTAAAATCCCAATATCGTTTTTTGTTTGTTTGTTTGTTTGAGACAGAGTCTTGCTCTGTTGCCCATGCTGGAGCGCGGTGGCAAGATGCAACCTCTGCCCCCTGGGTTCAAGTGATTCTCCTGCCTCAGCCTTCCAAGTAGCTGGGATTACAGGTGTCCGCCACCACACCCGGCTATTTTTGTATTTTCAGTAGAGACAGTTTCACCATGTTGGTCAGGCTGGTCTTGAACTCCTGTCCTCAAGCAGTCTACCCGCCTCGGCCTCCTAAAGAGATGGGATTACAAGCATGAGCCACTGCACCCTGTTTATCTTATTCTTTTATAGGTGCAAATACAGAAACCATAAGAAAAGGAATAGGGTTTTGTTGTTGTTTTTGAGATGGAGTCTCGCCCTGTTGCCCAGGCTGGAGTGCAGTGGTGCAATCTTAGCTCACTGCAAGCTCCGCCTCCCAGGTTCACGCCATTCTCCTGCCTCAGCCTCTCAAGTAGCTGGGACTACAGGTGCCCGCCACCTCGCCCGGCTGATTTTTTTGTATTTTTTTTTAGTAGAGACGTCATTTTACTGCGTTAGCCAGGATGGTCTCAATCTCCTGACCTTGTGATCCAGCCAGTCTCGGCCTCCCAAAGTGCTGGGATTACAGGCGTGAGCCACTGCGCCCAGCCGCAGGAATAGGGTTTAAAGGTGGCAAATTAGACATTCTCGAGAGGAATGCCACTTCTCAAAGTGTGGTTCCTGGAGCAGCAGCACTGCCAGGGCCTAAGAGTTTGTAAGAAGTGCAAAACCACAGGCCTTACCCTAAAGCTACCAAATTAGATTCTTCTTCTTTTATATTTTTGAGGCAGAGTCTCATTCTGTCACCCAGGCCGGAGTGCAGTGGCGTGATCTTGGCTCACTGCAACCTCTGCCTAGCGGGTTCAAGCTATTCTCCTGCCTCAGCCTCCGAAGTAGCTGGGATTACAGGTGTGGGCCACCACACCCAGCTAGCTTTTATATTTTTAATAGATATGGGATTTTCTCATGATGGCCAGGCTGGTCTTGAACTCCTGACCTCAGGTGATCCATCTGCCTTGGCCTCCCAAAGTGCAGGGATTACAGGTGTGAGCCGCCACGACCGGCCAGATTCTTCACTTTTTTGTTGTTGTTAAGAATTTGATTCTTAACAAAGCTCAGTTGGGTGCGGTGGCTGATGCCTGTAATCCTAGCACTTTGGGAGGCTGAGGCGAATGGATGACCTGAGGTCAGGAGTTTGAGACCAGCCTGGCCAACATGGCGAAACCCCGTCTCTACTAAAAATGCAAAAATTAGCCAGGCTTGTGGCAGCACCTGTAATTCCAGCTACTCAGGAGGCTGAGGCAGGAGAATTGATTGAACCCGGGAGGCAGAGGTTGCAGTGAGCCATGGTCTGGCAATTCAGCCTAGGCAATAAAGTGAGACTGCATTTCAAAAAAAAAAGAATTTATTAAATGCCTTCATAAGGCAAATACTTTTCAGAGCTGCTGCTTTTTTTCCCCTCTAAACTGTGATTTTAAAAACTGCATATCCAAAATTTACCACCGTAACTGCCAGTTTGCAAACACATTTAACTTTGCTTAGCTTTAGCTTCTTTGAGGGAAGTTTTGTTTCCTGGCTGATGACATCTTTTTTGTTTTTTGAGACAGTCTCGCTCTGTGGCCCAGGCTGGAGCGTAGTGGCGCGATCTCAGCTCACTGCAACCTCTGCCTCCTGGGTTCAGCAATTCTTGCCTCAGCCTCCTGTGTAGCTGGGATTACAGACATGAGCCACTGCGCCCCGCTCCCCCTACACTCCTGATTACATCTTATTGTATATTTTTCGTTCCTTGGCTCTGCATATTGTTTCCTGGCCTCTTCTCTGATCTTATCAGCAATCACTTGTCTTCTGCTTTAGTTTCTCGTCAGCTAATCACGTCTTTCACCCTGACATCTTTATTTTTTTGAGATGGAGTCTTGCTCTGTTGCCCAGACTGGAGTGCAGTGGCGTGATCTCAGCTCACTGCAAGCTCCGCCTCCCGGGTTCACGCCATTCTCCTGCCTCAGTGTCCTGAGTAGCTGGGACTACAGGTGCCCGCCACCACGCCCGCCTATTTTTTGTATTTTTAGTAGAGAGTAGAGACGGGGTTTCACTGTGTTAGGCAGATGGTCTTGATCTCCTGACCTCGTGATCTCCGCCCGCCTCGGCCTCCCAAAGTGCTGGGATTACAGGCGTGAGCCACCATTCCTGGCCTTACCCTGACATCTTAATCATGACATACATGTTATTTGACAAATACTTGCTTTTCATAACTAAATACAAGATGTCACATGCATTCTTTTTGACTTACATATTGTCCAAAAGCCTTCGTGCCACATAGAAATTTTTTTTTTTTTTTTTTTTGAGATGGGGTCTCACTCTGTAACCCAGGCTTGAATGCAGTGGTGTGATCTCAGCTCACTGCAGCCTCTGCCTCTTGGGTTCAAGCAATTCTCCCACCTCAGCCTCCTGACTAGCTGGGACAACAGGGGCAAAACACCATGCCTGGCTAATTTTTGCATTTTTAGTAGAGACGGGGTTTCACCATGTTGGCCAGGTTGGTCTCGAACCCCTGACCTCAGGTGATCTGCCCACCTCGGCCTCCCAAAGTGCTGGAATTACAGGCGTGAGCCACTGCACGTAGCCAACACTTGGAAATCTTTGAGGATTATTTTTCAATTCCCCTTAGTCTCTGTGTTGCAGAACAGCACCTATCAAGGAGCATTGTTCTTTTTTTTTTTTTTTTTTTTGATCCAGAGTCTGGCTCTGCTACCCAGGCTGGAGTGCAGTGGCCAGTCTCAGCTCAGTGCAACCTCTGCGTCCTGGGTTCAAGCGATTCTCCTACTTCAGCCTCCTGAGTAGCTGAGGTTATAGGTGCGTGCCACCACACCTGGGTAATTTTTGTATTTTTGGTAGAGATGGGGTTTCACCATGTTGGCCAGGCTAGTCTGGAATTCCTGGCCTCAAGTGATCTGCCCACCCCAGCCTCCCAAAGTGCTGGGATTACAGATGTGAGCCACCACACCCAGCCTTAACATAATTGTTTACAACAAAACTGTATAACCTGCCCTGCCTGGATGATTGATTCAGGATGGTCATGTTGAGGCAGGAGAATGGGGTCTGGAGGCAGGGAACCTAAAAACTTTCTACAACTAGGCTGAGCGTGGTGGCTGTCACACCTGTAATCCCAGCACTTTAGGAGGCGGAGGGGGGTGGATCACCTGAGGTCAGGAGTTCGAGGCCACCCTGGCCAACATGGTGAAACTCCATCTCTATTAAAAATAGAAAAATTAGCTTGGTGTGGTGGTGAGCACCTGTAATCCCAGCTACTTGGGAGGCTGAGGCAGGAAAATCGCTTGAATCTGGGAGGCAGAGGCTGCAGTGAGCCAAGAGCTTACCACTGCACTATAGCCTGGGCAACAAAGTGAAACTCTGTCTCAATAAACAAACAAACAAACTTCCTAGAACGAAATAAAAGGGAAAAACCCCCAATTAACTGTCTTTTTCTGTTTTTTGCTTTTTTTTCTAGATGGAGTTCAGTGGCCTGATCTCAGCTCACTGCAACTTCTGCCTCCTGGGTTTAAGCGATTCTCCTGCCTCAGCCTCTTGAGTAGCTGGGATTACAGATGCCCGCTACCACATCAGCTAATTTTTTTTTTTTTTTTTTTTTGAGATGGAGTCTCGCTCTGTCACCCAGGCTGGAGTGCAGTGGCGCGATCTGGGTTCACTGCAAGCTCCACCTCCCGGGTTCACGCCATTCTCCTGCCTCAGCTTCCCGAGTAGCTGGGACTACAGGCACCTGCCACCACGCCCGGCTAGTTTTTTGTATTTTTTTTTTTGAGACAGAGTCTCGCTCTGTCGCCCAGGCTGGAGTACAGTGGCCGGATCTCAGCTCACTGCAAGCTCTGCCTCCCGGGTTCATGCCATTCTCCTGCCTCAGCCTCCCGAGTAGCTGGGACCACAGGCGCCTGCCACCACGCCCGGCTAATTTTTTGTATATTTTAGTAGAGACGGGGTTTCACCGTGTTAGCCAGGATGGTCTCGATCTCCTGACCTTGTGATCCGCCCGTCTCGGCCTCCCAAAGTGCTGGGATTACAGGCTTGAGCCACCGCGCCTGGCCAGTTTTTTGTATTTTTTAGTAGAGACGGGGTCTCACCGTGTTAGCCAGGATGGTCTTGATCTCCTGACCTCATGATCTGCCCATCTCGGCCTCCCAAAGTGCTGGGATTATAGGCTTGAGCCACCGCGCCCGGCCTAATTTTTGTATTTTTAGTAGATATGAGGTAACTTCACTTCAGCTATAGCAGGAAACATCCTCTTCATTTGCATGGGGTGTATGCCAAGCAAATAACTTTGTAACTTCACTTATCCTCTTCATTTACATAAGGTATACCCCAAATAACCAATGGGAAACCTCTGAAGGGTATTTAAACCTCAGAAAATTCTGTAACCAGCGTTCTTGAGTCACTTCCTCTAACTTGCTCCCTACTCTGTGCAGTGTTACTTTCATTTCAATAAATCTGTGCTTTTCTTTCATTGCTTTGTGCGTTTCGTCCAATTCTTTGTTCAAACGTCAAGAACCTGGACACCCTCCACTGGTGACAGTGTGACACAGTTCTGGTCAATGAGTCAGGTCCAGGTTTTATGGAAATGTTTGTAAGAGCAAGGCTTTGTGTAAGTTGCTGAGAAAATACCACCTAAGCCTGGAACTGCTGGCAGTTACATTGCCCCAAGGGGTGGGTCTGCCTGAGAATGGAAAGCAGAACTGACAGAAGGAGAGTGCGTGCCTAAGTTTCTGATGATACTGACACGAATTTTACCTGGACAATTAAGTTCTGTGAGCTCATAAATTTCCTTTTTTCCCCTTAGCCTTTTTATTTTATTTTTTATTTATTTATTTTTTTGAGACGGAGTCTTACTCTGTTGCCCAGGCTGGAGTGCAGTGGCGTGATCTCTGCTCACTGCAAGCTCCGCCTCCCAGGTTCACGCCATTCTCCTGCCTCAGCCTCCTGAGTAGCTGGGACTACAGGCGCCCACCACCACGCCCGGATAATTTTTTGTATTTTTTTAAGTAGAGATGGAGTTTCACCATGTTAGCCAGGATGGTCTTGATCTCCTGACTTTGTGATCCGCCCACCTCGACCTCACGCTGGGATTACAGGCGTGAGCCACCGCACCCGGTCCCCTTAGCCTTTTTAAATTAGGGTTCACTACTTAACAGTCTCTTAAAACTAACAAATTCTGGCCGGGCGCGGTGGCTCAAGCCTGTAATCCCAGCACTTTGGGAGGCCGAGACGGGCGGATCACGAGGTCAGGAGATCGAGACCATCCTGGCTAACACGGTGAAACCCCGTCTCTACTAAAATATACAAAAAACTAGCCGGGCGAGGTGGCAGGCGCCTGTAGTCCCAGCTACTTGGGAGGCTGAGGCAGGAGAATGGCGTGAACCCGGGAGGCGCAGCTTGCAGTGAGCTGAGATCCGGCCACTGCACTCCAGCCTGGGCGACAGAGCGAGACTCCGTCTCAAAAAAAAAAAAACAACGAAGAAATTATTTTTTCTTTGTTTTGAGACGGAGTGTTGCTCTGTCGCCCAGGCTGGAGTACAGTGGTACCATCTCAGCTCACCGCAACCTCTGCTTTCTTGGTTCGATTGATTCTCCTGCCTCAGCCTCCCTGGTAGCTGGGATTACAGGTGCCTGCCACCATGCTCGGCTAATTTTTTGTATTTTTAGTAGAGACAGTGTTTCACCATGTTGGGTGGGCTGGTCTCCAACTCCTGACCTCAGGTGACCCACCGGCCTCAGCCTCCCAAACTGCTGGGATTACAGGCGTGAGCTACCACGCCCAGCCAAAAAATTCTTGACATATACACTCATAAATCCTTGAAAGAAAATACCAATGAAGTGCTGAAAGGGAACTGGCACCCAAAGGGAATTTGAATCACTAAGACTTGGGCAAGATTTTAGTGGTTAGATTTGATCTATAATATTCTAGTTTGAATCTGGTTAGAGCAAGTTTATTGCTAGATTTTGACACCCTCCAGCAAAAAAGGTGCCAAACCACTGTCATACATTTTGTGGATAAATTAGCATATTTTATTATTATTATTTTTTTCTTTTTTTTGAGACGGAGTCTTGCTCTGTTGCCCAGGCTGGAGCGCAGTGGCCGGATCTCAGCTCACTGCAAGCTCCGCCTCCTGGGTTTACGCCATTCTCCTGCCTCAGCCTCCCGAGTAGCTGGGACTACAGGCGCCCGCCATCTCGCCTGGCTAGGTTTTTGTATTTTTTAGTAGAGACGGGGTTTCACAGTGTTAGCCAGGATGGTCTCGATCTCCTGACCTCGTGATCCACCCGTCTCGGCCTCCCAAAGTGCTGGGATTACAGGCTTGAGCCACCGCGCCCGGCCTATTATCTTTTTTTGAGACAGTCTTGCTCTGTTGCCCAAGCTGGGATGCAGTGGCGTGATCTCGGCTCACTGCAACCTCCACCTCCCGGGTTTAAGCGATTCTCCTGCCTCAGCCTCCTCAGTAGCTGGGATTACAGGCACACAATACCACACTTGGCTAATTTTTGTATTTTTAGTAGAGACGGGGTTTCACCATCTTGGCCAGGCTGGTCTTGAACTCCTGACCTCGTGATCCACCCACCTCAGCCTCCCAAAGTGCTGGGATTACAGGCATGAGCCACCGTGCCTGGTGCTAAGTACATTTTATAACAGCTTTGCAGAAGGGAAAGTGGCTTTGGATGTGTTCTTGGAAATATTTGTGTGGTTACTGAACTGAGGACTTACGCTTTTTTTATGTTTATGGTTTCTGTGAATTTCCTAATATGCCTTGGCTCCCTGCCGAATGATATAAAAATCTGAGTAAAATGTATGATCCTTGAACATGTTTTAAAAAAAAGAAAGCAGTTGCTGGCCGGGCGCGGTGGCTCATTCCTGTAATCCCAGCACTTTGGGAGGCCGAGAAAGGCAGATCACGAGGTCAGGAGATCAAGACCATCCTGGCTAACACAGTGAAACCCCATCTCTACTAAAAATACAAAAGATTAGCCGGACACGGTGGTGGGTGCCTGTAGTCCCAGCTACTCGGGAGGCTGAGGCAGGAGAATGGCGTGAACCTGGGAGGCAGAGCTTGTAGTGAGCCGAGATCAGGCCGCTGCACTCCAGCCTGGGCGACAGAGCAAGACTCCGCCTCAAAAAAAAAAAGAGAGAAAGAAAGAAAAAAAGCAGTTGCATAATATTGTTGGTTACTTGAATTAAAGGGGCTCGACAGCAGCTCCCTTTGAGGTGATTCTTATCTTCTAATCTGCGGTGTCAGTGGGGAGTGATCTTCTGATTTTAAGGTTTTAAGTTGTTTCTCACTTGCACATCCTGACATTTTTACATGTTGAATGACAAAGGTCCTGGACCCTGTATCCCAGCATATCAGGTTCCCTTAATCTGTGTTTTTTGCTCCTTTCTATTCTATAATTCATTTCCCAAATCCACATCTTGGGGAATCCTGAAAGAGCATGTTTAATTTTTTTTAATTTAATTTAATTTTTTTTTTTTTTTGAGACACAGTTTTGCTCTTGTTGCCCGGGCTGAAGTACAGAGGCGTGATCTTGGCTCACTGTGACCTCTGCCTCCTGGGTTCAAGTGATTCTCCTGTGTCAGCCTCCCAAGTAGCTGGGATTACAGGCATGTGCCACCATGCCTGGCTAAATTTGTATTTTCAGTAGAGACAGGTTTTCACCATGTTGGTCAGGCTGGTCTCGAACTATTGACCTCAGGTGATACGCCCGCCTCAGCCTCCCAAAGTGTTGGGATTACAGGCATGAGCCACTGCACCTGGCCTCACCGTAATTATTCAACAGAAATGTGATATTAAACTTTGCATGGTACACATTAAGATTCTATCACAGATTTCCAGGAGTACTGACAATACTCAATGCACGTGGTCAGAGTATCCCAGGGCAATTTGGCAAACATGGAGCACATTTTGAGTATTAAATGTTTCTTCTCTAAATGTTTTCCTAAATGTTTCTTTCATATTTTGAGTGCTAGAAATTGGAAGCTACTTCTTTTCTCGTACAGGTCTGTAATATTTGCCAACAGGTCATTTTTGTTATCTGTTCTTATTTGAGGTGGGTCCTGTGGTCAGCTCATTTCAGTAGGTAACATGGTGATAATGGCCCCTAGATGGTGGGTTTTATCTCCTAAGCTCCATTTTTAAGGCAGAGACTCTTGACCATTTTTCCACCTCAGTGCACTTGAGGGATTTGTGACCCTCCATCCTGCCCCTCAGGAACAGTTTTTTCCAAGGCAGTCACTCCCAGGGTGGACTGGGGAGCATGCTTCACAATCTCTGGGGATGGGATATGTGCATGTGCAAGTATCCCTTCCCACCCCAAAGATGACTGCTGGAAAGATTACTCCATCATGGAAAGTATAATAACTGCTATGCTGGGCACGGTGGCTCACACCTGTAATCCCAGCACTTCAGGAGGCCGAGGTAGGCAGATTGCTTAAGCCCAGGAGTTCGAGACCAGCCTGGGCAACGTGGTAAAACCCTGTCTCTACCAAAAAATACAGAAATTAGGCAGGTGTGGTGGTGTGCATGCCTGTAGTCCCAGCTACTCGGAAGGCTGAGGTGGGAGGACTCCTTGAGCTCCGGGAGGCTGAGGTTACAGTGAGCTGTGATCTTGCCACTGAACTCTAGGTAAGAAAAAAAAAAAGGATCTGCTGTTTATTGAACAGTCTCTGTGCCAGGTGGTTTATATATGTTATTTAATCATCACTGTGCCAGGAGGATCGTTATCCACATTTAAAGATGAACTCAAGGCTCTGAAAGAATGGGTAAGGAGGACTTGCGTCCATGCTTCCCAGACTCCAAAGCTTCCACAATTGCGCTCCCAACTTGTAGCATCTTAAAGTTCACCTTGTATTTATTTGGGAAAGCTTAAATGAGTCAATATATTTATCACAATACAAAGTACCTTTTTCCTTCGGGGGGAACTTTGTGTGTGTGTGTGTGTGTGTGTGTGTGTATATGTGTTTTGTGTGTGTATATATATATGTACTTTTTTTTTTTTTTGAGATGTAGTCTTGCTCTGTCACTTAGGCTGGAGTGCAGTGGCACAATCTTGGCTCACTGCAACCTCCGCCTTCTGGGTTCAAGCAATTCTCCTGCCTCAGCCTCCAAGTAGCTGGGACTACAGACATCCATCACCATGCTCAGCTAATTTTTGTATTTTTAGTAGAGATAGGGTTTCACCATGTTGGCCAGACTGGTCTTGAACACTTGACCTCAAGTGATCCGCCCACCTCAGCCTCCTAAATGGCTGGGATTATAGGCGTGAGACACCACGCCTGGCCAGTGAATATATTTTTAAAAAGCAGATACTTTTATTATGTGTGCACGCCAGCTTCTGCTGAGAATCTCAGATAACTTTGTACAGAAAGCCGAACTACTATTGCTCTTGCTGCTTAGATGTAGAAGCTGGTATTCAGAGACCTCATGGGCCAAGGAGAAGTAACTCCCAATTTTTTGGATAAGTGCTAGGAGTTGGGTTATTTTACTGAGACACTTGATTTGGTGCCTAGCTGAAAGGAAAACCAAGGCATCCTGAACTAATCCTATATACTGACTCCTAATACAGCTGAGAACGGGTACAACATGCAGAGGGGTGGAGGATTCAAGGCAAGCAAGAAGGCTGAAATTGCAAACTAATATGCTTCAGAAAAGCCAAAAGCATAGGAAAGAACAGCCCTTGCTTGCTTTCTTTTTCTTTTCTTTTCTTTTTATTTCTTTTTTTAATTAAAAAGGCTGTGGCACGAGGCTGTAGTCCCAGCTACTTGGGAGGCTGAGGTGGGAGGATTGCTTGAGCCCAGGAGATTGAGGCTGCAGTGAGCTGTGGTTGTGCCACTGCACTCCAGCCTGGGTAACAGAGAGAGGCCCTGTCTTAAAAAAAAAAAAAAAAAAAAAGGCCGGGCGCGGTGGCTCAAGCCTATAATCCCAGCACTTTGGGAGGCCGAGACGGGCGGATCACAAGGTCAGGAGATCAAGACCATCCTGGCTAACATGGTGAAACACTGTCTCTACTAAAAAATACAAAAAACTAGCCGGGCGAGGTGGCAGGCGCCTGTAGTCCCAGCTACTCGGGAGGCTGAGGCAGGAGAATGGCGTAAACCCGGGAGGCGGAGCTTGCAGTGAGCTGAGATCCGGCCACTGCACTCCAGCCTGGGCGACAAAGCGAGACTCCGTCTCAAAAAAAAAAAAAAAAAGAAGAAAAAAAGAAAAAAAGACCAGGTGTCTGGTCATAACTTTGTCTTCCATTTTTTTTGCCCCCTCCCCTCAAAAATATATATATTATATATACACAAATATATATATATAAAAAATATATATATATATTTTTTTGAGACAAAGTCTTGCTGTGTCACCCAGGCTGGAATACAGTGGGTAGATGTGAGCACACTGCAAGCTCTGCCTCCTGGGTTCAAACAATTCTTTCACCTCAGCCTCCTAAGTAGTTGGTATTACAGGTGCTCACTACCACGTCCGGCTAATTTTTGTATTTTTGGTAGAGATGCCGTTTCACCATGTTTCCCACGCTGGTCTCGAACCTCTGACCTCAAGTGATTCACCTGCCTCAGCCTTCCAAAGCGCTGGGATTACAGGTGTGAGCCACCCCGCCTAGCCCCATCTGTATTTTTTATGGCATTCACTACAGTATCTGGTGACTACATCATAACTCCCATTAATGAATCTAGAAGGGCTGTCCTAAGATCTATCTATATCTTTTTTTTTTTTTTTGAGACAGAGTCTTGCTCTGTTGCCCATGCTGGAGTGCAGTGGCATGATCTGGGCTCACTGCAAGCTCCGCCTCCCGGGTTCACGCCATTCTCCTGCCTCAGCCTCCCAAGCGGCTGGGACTACAGGCGCCCGCCACCTCGCCCGGCTAGTTTTTTGTATTTTTTTAGTGGAGACGGGGTTTCACCGTGTTAGCCAGGATAGTCTCGATCTCCTGACCTCGTGATCCGCCCGTCTCGGCCTCCCAAAGTGCTGGGATTACAGGCGTGAGCCACCGCGCCCAGCCAGATCGATCTATATCTTACTCGGTTTTTAAGACAGATATTGCAAGTGGGTGGCCCATGGGCTCAGTGCTGCCTACGGACATGGCTTATTTGTATTATATAGTGTTTCTTTTCTCTAGTTAATTCGCTTTTCAAAATAGGGTGATTTGTTGTAATAAAATCCCAATTTCTAGCTAATCTTGAAATATGCCTGGTGTTTCTGGTAAAGCTGCATTTGTAGACCACATGGCAAGAACAGAGAGGGCTGGGAAGCAGTTCTTACCTCAGCTAGAGTGGGCAGGGTGTTCATGAGTCTACCCAGTTCCGGTGACCCCTGAGCAGGCTCCTATTGGACCCCTACAGGAATGACTCTGCAACTCCTTTTGTATGACTTGGTTTTCCCACCATCTCCTTCACTTAATTAAAAAATTATTATTTGAGATAGAGTCTCACTCTGTCGCCCAGGCTGGAGTACAATGGCACAACCTCAGCTCACTGCAACCTCCACCTTCCGAGTTCAAGTGATTCTGCCTCATCCTCCTGTGTAGCTAGGATTACAGGTGTGCGCCACCATGCCTGGCTAATTTTTGTATTTTTAGTAGAGATGAGGTTTTGCCATGTTGGCCAGGCTGGTCTCAAACTCCTGACCTCAGGTGATCTGCCTACCTCAGCCTCCTAAAGTGCTGGGATTATAGGTATGAGCCACCATGCCTGGCCAAAATTAAATTTTCCAAAAGCAAAGCAAAACAAAAAAACCCTGCTCCTTGCAGAGCAGGGCTACCTCACAAGCAGTGTGCCCAGAATAGCCTGTCACCATATCCTTTATGGTATCTTCATAGCATTCATTGATAACCACCCTACTTCTCAATCTGGCATCTATATCAGTGTCTTTAAGTATTGTTGCTTCTACATCTCCCCCTTCCCCCCGCCTTTTTTGTTTGTAGAGACGTCTCCTCATGGCACCCAAAGTAGTTTCAAACTTCTGCCTCAGTCTCCCAAAGTGCTGGGATGACAGGTGGAGCCACTGTGCTCGGCTTCTGCCCACCCCCACTTTTTCTTTAAACATAATACCTAGCATCCTCTAACATACTCTATGATTTACTTATATTGTTTGTTGTCTGTTTCACTCTCTCCTAGAATGTAAACTTCATGAGGATAGTGATCTTTGTTCTGTACTGACACATCCCATGAATTTAGAATAGTATCTGGCACGGAGTAAGTGCTCTGTAAACATTTCGGGAGAGAATGAAGAGGTCACTCCTAGGTGGCTCCACAGAGTCCTCTGCCTACCCTGGCCACCCCTGGAATCAGTGATGCACAGAGCCTTTCTCCTCAACCTGACTGTAGGTTGGTTGAGGGCAGGAATCCTGTCTTATCCAACTTTGTACCCTCAGGTGCCTTGCACAAGGCATGGAGCACATAATAGGTCCTTTGAGAGTGTACCTGTCAGTGCAATATCCAATGAAGAAACTGAAAATTTCTCTCACTAGAGGGGAAGCCTCAGGAATGACTCCATCTATTTCCCTTAGCACAATAGCGCCCGTGCTACCAGGGGTGGGGGAATAGGGAGTGTCATCAGCTCAACAAGGGCTGGAGATGGGGATCCCAGGAAGAAGGCCCACCCATACACAGATGTCCTTTACTTTGCTCTCTGTGATAGGCAGACTTATGGTTCCCCAAAGATGTCCACATGCTAACACCAGTAACCTTCTGCCTAGCAAAAGGGAGTCTGCTGTTTGATTAAATTACAATCTCGATATGACGAGACCATCTTGGGTTATCCAGGTGGACCCAATGCAATCACAAGAGCTTTTTTTTTTTTTTTTTTTTGAGATGGAGTCTCAGTCTGTCGCCCAGGCTGGAGTGCAGTGGCATGAGCGCACATGCCACAACACCTGGCTAATTTTTGTATTTTTGGTACAACATGCGTCCGTCATGTTGGCCAGGCAGGTCTCGAACTCCTGGCCTCAAGTGATCTGCCCACCTCGGCCTCCCAAAGTGCTGGGATTACAGGCGTGAGCCACCGCATCAGGCTTTTTTCTTTTCTTTTCTTTTTTTTTTTTTGAGACGGAGTCTCGCTCTGTCGCCCAGGCTGGAGTGCAGTGGCTGGATCTCAGCTCACTGCAAGCTCTGCCTCCGGGTTCACGCCATTCTCCTGCCTCAGCCTCCCGAGTAGCTGGGACTACAGGCGCCCGCTACCTCGCTGGCTAGTTTTTTGTATTTTTAGTAGAGACGGGGTTTCACCGTGTTAGCCAGGATGGTCTCGATCTCTGACCTCGTGATCTGCCCGTCTCGCCTCCCAAAGTGCTGGGATTACAGGATGAGCCACTGCGCCGGCCGGCTTTTTTTTTCTTTACATGCACCACTGCATTAGGATATCTCCTACTCGCGCTTCTTTTTTTTTTTTTTTTTTTTTTTTTGAGGCGGAGTCCGCTCTGTCCCAGGACTGGAGTGCAGTGGCCAGATCTCAGCTCACTGCAAGCTCCGCCTCCCGGGTTTACGCCATTCTCCTGCCTCAGCCTCCGAGTAGCTGGGACTACAGGCGCCCACCTCGCCAGCTCCCCAGCTAGTTTTTTTTTTTTTGTATTTTTAGTAGAGACGGGGTTTCACCATGTTAGCCAGGATGGTTTCGATCTCCTGACCTCGTATCCGCCCGTCTCGGCCTCCCAAAGTGCTGGGATTACAGGCTTGAGCCACCGCACCCGGCCTACTCGAGCTTCTAATCAGATCTTAGCCTCGGGCTTGCTTGAGACATCCACTCCAGAATTTTTATTTTATTTTATTTTTTGAGACAGAGTCTCACTCTGTCGCCCAGGCTGGCGTGCAATGGCCTGGTCTCGGCTAACTACAACCTCCACCTCCCAGGTTCAAGCGATTCTCCTGCCTCAGGCTCCTGAGTGGCTAGGATTACAGGTGCGCACGCCCGACTAATTTTTGTATTTTTAGTAGAGATGGGATTTCATCATGTTGGTCGGGCTGATCTTGAACTCCTGACCTTGTGATCTGCCTGCTTAGGCTTCCCAAAGTGCTGGGTTACAGGAGTGAGCCACCGCACCGGGCCCACTCCAGAAGTTTTTTTTTTTTTTTTTTTGAGATGGAGTCTCGCTCTGTCACCCAGGCTGGAGTGTGTGGCCAGATCTCAGCTCACTGCAAGCTCCGCCTCCGGGTTCACGCCATTCTCCTGCCTCAGCCTCCCGGGTAGCTGGGACTACAGGCGCCGCCACCTCGCCCGAGTAGTTTTTTTAGTTTTTGTTGTTGTTTTTAGTAGAGACGGGGGTTCACCGTGTTAGCCAGGATGGTCTCGATCTCCTGACCTCGTGATCCGCCCGTCTCGGCCTCCAAAGTGCGGGATTACAGGCTTGAGCCACCGCGCCCAGCTCCAGAAGTATTTAAGGGGTGGTACCTACTATCGAGAGGCTGAGAATATAGGATAGAAGAAACCAGTTGGGCCAGGCGTGGTGGCTCATGCCTGTAATCCCAATACTTTGGGAGGCTGAGGCGGGCGGATCACCTGAGGTCAGGTAAGACCAGCCTGACCACACAGAGAAACTCTATGCTAAAAATACAAAAATCAGCCAGGCATGGTGGCGCACACCTGTAATCCAAGCTATTTGGGAGGCTGAAGCAGGAGAATCGCTTGAACCCGGGAGGCGGAGGTTGCAGTGAGCCAAGATTGCATCATTGCACTCCACCCAGGGCAACAAGAGCAGAACTCTGTCTCAACAAGCAAAAAAATAAAAAACAAAAAATAAAAGCAGGGTCTCTGCCCTCCTGTAGGGTCGGAGGCAGACCACAAACATGCACCCAAATGCCTGAGACAGGAACAGCACTGGGTGGTCACAGGAGGATGGAAAAACCCAAACAACAGCTAAAACAGGAACTAGGCAAAGAAACCACAGGGTAACAGAAAACCCAAGGGAGAGAAGACGGCCAAAACTCTGGTCAGGGTGACATGTGCATGCTTCTTCCAGCAAACCCAAATAAGGGAGAAAGGGGGCAGTAATTAAGGTGGAGGTCCCTGAAATCCCCTCCTTTTCCCAAATGCCTAATGATAATTCCATCCTGTAACTAGAAGAACCACCCATAAAATTAGAAAGCCAAACTCCGTTGTGCAGGACTCATTCTCACTGGAATGCCTGCACTTCTCTCTTAAACGTGTATGTTCACTTCACAATAAAGCTTCTTGCAGCTGGGTACAGTGTCTTACATCTGCAATTCCAGCACTTTGGGAGGTCACGGTGGGAAGACTGCTTGAGCCCAGAAGTTTGGGACCAGCCTGGGCAACATGGCAAAACCCTCTCTACAAAAAAAAAAAAAAAAAAAAAAAAAAAATTATTCAGTGTGGTGGTGCATGCCTGTAGTCCCAGCTACTCAGGAGGCTGAGGTGGGGGGATCACCTGAGCCTGGGAGATCAAGACTGCAGTGAGCCATGATTGCGCCTCTGTACTCCAGCCTGGGTGACGAAGATCCTGTCTCAAAAAAACAAAAACAACAAAAAACAAAAAAAACCATCTTGCCCTTTGCGTCATTCAACTCATTCTTGAATTCTTTCTCTCCATGGTGTCAAGAACCTGGAAACTGGCTGGGGCTGGGGTCTCATCAGTATCCAGAGATCTCCTGAGCCTTCTGGCAACAGGACTAGATGAGGTCATTTCAGATCATGATGACTGCTTGGAAGATAGGGGGCTGTGTTAGTGAGCAACTTTTAGATGGGCTGTCAGTGAAGGCCTCTCCAAGAAGAGGCTGTTGGAGCTGAGGCCTGAATGATGAGCAGCCTCTGGTCACGAGAATAATCCACCCCTTTCTTTTTCTTACTCTGTTTTGAGATGGAGTCTCGCTGTGTCACCCAGGCTGGAGTACAGTGGTGTGATCTCGGCTAACTACAACCTCCGCCTCCCAGGTTCAAGCGATTCTCCTGCCTCAGCCTCCCCAGTAGCTGGGATTACAGGCACCTACCACCATGCCCGGCTAATTTTTGTATTTTTAGTAGAGACAGGGTTTCACCATGTTGGCCAGGCTGGTCTTGAACTTCCGACCTTGTGATCTCCCTGCCTCGGCCTCCCAAAGTGCTGGGATTACAGATGTGAGCCACTGCGCCCAGGATAATCTACCCCTTTCTTAGAGGAGCTTCCCTAAAACCATAGCCCATCAGCTCTCCAATATTTGTTGCAGCACTTACCTGGTGTTACGGACTGAAACGCTCCCCGCTCCCCACATCCCCACTCCACAGTCCATACGTTGAAGCTCTAACACTAACATGACTATTTGAATAGGGACTTTTAGGCAGTCATTAGGGTTAAATGAAGTCAGAGGGTCCCTATTTTTTTTTTTTTTTTTAAGACAGAATCTCTCTCTTCCCCAGGCTGGAGTGCAATGGTGCGATCTCAGCTCACTGCAACCTCCAACTCCCAAGTTCAAGCGATTCTTCTGGCTCAGCCTCCCAGTAGCTGGGATTACAGGTACACGCCACCATGCCTGGCTAATTTTTTTGTATTTTAGAAGAGACGGGGTTTCATTGTGTTGCCCAGGCTGGTCTCTAACTCCTGAGCTCAGGCAATCCATCTGCCTTGGCTTCCCAAAGTGCTACAATTACAGGCGTGAGCCACCGCGCCTAGCCTAACATGACTATTTGAATAGGCCCTTTTAGGCAGTCAGTGCGGTTAAATGAAGTCATAGGGTGGGGCCCTAATCTAGTAAAACTGTTGTTCCTGTAAGAAAAAGGAAGACACACCAGGGATTCCTGCTCAGAGAGAAAAGGTCACATGAGGACACAGTGAGAACGCAGCTGTTTGCAAGCCAGGGAGAGAGGCCTCACCAGAAGCCAGCCTTTAGGCTTGTAGCCTCTAAAATTGTGAGAAAATAAATTCCTGTTGTCTAAGCTGCCTGGTCTGGGGTATTTTGTCATGGCAGCCTGAACTAATACTCGGGTTTGTAAATCTACCTCACCCAGACCCCTGGAAGAGCTACTGTAGCTAGTGTCCCCACTTCCCCTCTTGTCCCTCCTACAGACCAATCTCTGCCCAGTAGCTGGAGAGAACTTTCTAAAATACGAGATCTTGGAACTCCCAATTCAGACTCAATGACCCCCATCCACACAAAACTCCAAATTCCACAGGGCGGGCCCTCTGTGTCACAGATCTTTCTTCCCTCTGGCACACATCAGCCATGCAGGCCTTTCCTGTTATCCAGACACCGAGCTCCAGCTTCAGGGCTTTTGCTTTCATTTCCCCTCTACCTGGGGCACACTTCCCCATGGCTGCAAGGCTGTCACCTCCTCAGAGCCTTTCCCAAAACCTCCTGTCACACCCTCCTGCTTGAATTTCTTTGGTCTTCACCGTCCAAAATGGTCTTATTTGGGCGCTTGTCGGCCCAGATTTCCGCCCTCCATCCCATGGGGCAGGGACCCTGCCTCGCCCACTGCTGAGCTGAGCGTTTTACAAGAAGCTGTGCCGTAGCGGGGCACCTGGCCGTAATACGCATGTGGAAGAGGCGGCATTTGCGCTGGGCCCTAAGGACAGGGATCCAGGCCTTCCAAGAGCCGGCAGATGGAGCTGGAAGGAGGCTGTCTTTGGATCCCCGGCTGCCGTGGGGCTCCGCGCCTCCGTTCCTCATCTGTAGGGATGAGGACAATCACGGTTGTTCTGAGGATGCGGCGTTCCTCTTCGCAGAGCCCGGCGTCCCGGATGAGGACTCGCCAAGCTAGGCAGGCTCCAGGGTCGGCTTCCCGATGCCGACTCCAGCTCCTCTCCCCGCTGGACGCTGTTCTACCTCCTCGCGCTTCTGATCAGGCCGCAGCCCGGGCGAGGCCCCAGAACACCCAGGTGCTGGTTAATCCGTCTTGAGTCCGAGCGCGTCCAGTGCGCAACGTGGCCTTCCCATTGGCTCCCCCGGTGGGCCGCGCTTCGACGCCGGGGCTCCGGATTGAACGGCGCGCCCAGGTCCCTGCCCCCAGTCAGACGTGGCGCCACCGCCCCCAGCCCGTAGCTCCGGCGCAGCCAATGGCGGCGTCTCCCGGGCGGCAAGTGCGGCCTCCCGCCGCCAGAGGGCGCCGCCGCGGGCGCAGCCAAGCCGCCGCAGCCGCCGCTAACCGAGGGAGAGCTGCGAGCGCGCACCCGGGCCTCGCCGCCACCGCCGCCACCGCCGCCCGCCTGCTGCCGCCCGCCTCCGCCTGCCTTCCGCCGCCGGCCGGCGCGTCGTCCCCACAGGTAGGGGTAGGGGGGCGCCGCCGGGGTGAAGGAAGCGCGCGCCCGCGCGCGCGCCGCCGCCTCGTGCTCGCGCGCGGCCGTTAACGGACGGCGGGCGGGACGGGGGAGGGGCGGCGGGGTCCGGGGCCCGCAGACCCGAGAGGACCCTGAGAGGAGCGGGGCCGGGGCCCGTGCGCGCGGAGGGACGGGTGGGCGCGCCGTCCCCTTCCCCCACCGAGAATAACGTGACCCACTTCTGCCTGCCGTTCCTCGGCAAAATGTCTGTTTTGGTGATTTCACTAAAAAAAAACCATTTGTCTTCGTTATTTCTGCCTGCTCTGGTGATCGCCGGGACCCCGAGTCAGCGTCTTGGGCTTGGGGGCGGGAAGGATGCCGGCGGAGAGCTTGGCGCATTAAATTGGGGCTCATCCCTCTTTTTTACCCCCTCTTCTTTTTTTATTTTTTCGCGCGGGGTGCAGCCCTGGGCCGGGCGGGGAGAGGCCTTGGGGTCCGCGGAGGCGGGGGCGCCGCCCGGGAGGACCGGGACCGGGACCTGTCAGTTCCCATCAGCGGGGCTTCCGGTCAGGCCTGGGCAGCGCAGGGGTGGGGCTGCCTGAGGCCCGGCCGGGGCCTCCGAGGTCGCGCCTGCGTGGGGACTGGGTGGATGTGCCCGGAGTTGGGGATTTTCCTGTTCCCACCTGTCTAGGGATGAAAAGGAGTTGCCTGTGTTCGGTATTGAACCACGAAGGACCTTGCCATGCCCAGTACGGTGGCCACTGACCCCCGGCCGCTTGGGACGATGGAGCCCACGAAATGGGGCCAGTTTGAGTTGTGGTCCCAGCTGTGAAACGTACATCTGATTTTAAAGACTTAGGATGAGAAAGAACGTAAAGATGGTCATTGGTAATCTCTTATACTTAAATGCATGTTGAGATGGTCATGTTTGGGACAAATTGGATTAACGAAAATCTATCATTAAAATTAATCTTGGCAGGATGCAGTGGCTCATGCTTGTCATCCCAAAACTTTGGGAGGCTGAGGCAGGCGGATCGTTTGATTGCAAGGAGTTCAAGACCAGCCTGCGTTAACTTAGTGAGGCCCCTGTCTCTACAAAAAATACAAAAAATTAACCGGGCGTGGTGGCGCACGCCTGTAGTCAGCTACTCCGGAGGCTAAGGTGGGAGAATCTGCTACTCGGAGGCTTGGGTGGGAGAATCCCTTGAGCCCAGGAGATTGAGGCTTCGGTGAGCCGAGATTGTGCCAGTGCGCTCCAGCCTGGGTGATAGAGCGAGACACTGTCTCAAAACAAGAAAACAAAAGTTAATCTCACTGCTTTTCTTTTTCCCTTTTTTAGTGTGGCTATTTGGATATTTAAAATGACATGTATGGGCCGGGCGGGGTGACTCATGTCTGTAATCCCAGTACTTTGGGAGGATGAGGTGGGTGCAGCACCTGAGGTGAGGAATTCGAGACCAGCCTGGCCAACATGGTGAAACCCGTCTCTAGTAAAAATACAAAAATAAGCCAGGCGTGGTGGCAGTCGCCTGTAATCCCATCTACTGGGGAGGCTCAGGCAGGAGAATCGCTTGAACCGGGAGACAGAGGTTGCAGTGAGCAGAGATTGCACCATTGCACTCCTCCCCGGGCAACAGATCGAGACTCCCTCTGCACATACATACATACATACAATGACATGTATGCCTCATTTTGTGTATTTTATATAGTATTTTGACTGGACAGCGCTCAACTGGGGCATCTGAAAGTGTGGTGGCCCTGAGAACACATGTCTATCTGCTTATCTTTCCTGCTTCTCTGATGGCGTGTGGCCTCCTTCCCTTAAGGCTCTCAAAAGAATCCACTGCCTCTTCCTTCTCATCCTGAGCCAAACTGTTGAACTGAATTGCACAATGGGGTCTTGTCCTAATCTGCAGAATAATTCAGGTTAATGGACAGTATTTTCCTTGTTGAAAAATGTTCCCTATCTGCTGTATGCTGGAGGCTACAAATAGTTATATGAGGTTTGGCTCATAATGAGATCATGAGTTATTGAGGCTGAATATTATCAATATTTGTGTGTGTGTCTTTGCGTGTGTGTGTGTTTATTCTGCAAAGAGCCCATTGATTTTCTGCCATCCAAATGAAGTGGAGAATTCTTGCCTTCATGTTACTGTGAATTTTAGTTGTGGGTTTTACACAGACCTACACCCTCTTCCTTTCCCATTCCCCAGGTTCTGTCAGTTTTTGCAAATAAGAATGGTGATTTGTCAGCTACATTGTTCCACAATTCTTAATTCTGACTGATTTTAAAACCTGCCAATTGGGGTGGATTAAATTGTCAATGTAAGTGGAAAGGAATCAATTATAGAAATTCTCAATTCTAGGGATGGTGAGAGTGACTGTTAGAAAGTTTTGAGCATTTCAGTAAAGGAAGAAAGAAACAAAAGATGTCTGTATCCTGTTGCCACAGATACCTTAGAAAGTGCTTTCTAGAGACAGTATGATGTGAGCAAACTTTTGTCTTCTAGATAATGTCTTGAAGTGTTTTGTTTTGCTTTTTTTTTTTTTTTTTAGTGAAAATATTTTTCTCCAGAATCCTTATGAAAATTAAAGTGAGGTGTTGGCAAATCAAGAAGAAATTTTAGATAATTTTTAAGGAGGAAATATTAAAGTATTAATCCGGAAGTTTAAAAGGTACTGCTAGTGATAACATGCTTTAGTTTACATGTACACAGAAGACATATTAAATGAGGTGATTTTCGTTTATGTGAAGCAACACGGTTACTTTTTCACAAATAGAAAGTGGGAAGCTTTGTGTTTTCTGAAAAGGCCCAAATTTGGAGCAGGACATTAATCTGGCACAGTTGGTAAGAAGGTGAGTGTGTATTGGGATTAGGTGTCAGCACTTACTTGGTTGGGAAGATTTCCTTGGCTGGCGGTCTTGGGCACATCGTGGTGGTATGAGTGTCCCCAGGCAAATCATTTATCATGAAGATTTTACATGAAATATTCCTGTTGAGTTCTTCCATACAGAGGTCATAGATAAGATGAGAAGTTCCTGGAAACCACCACTTAGCAGAGCTTGGGTGCAGAGGGAGGCTCTTTGCCAGCGGAGCCTCTTGACAGACATTGTATCTCACAAAATCTGAAATCTGACAGCAATTTCAAAGCGAATAGTTACTGTCAGGGGGAAGAACTCCAGCCAAAATGTAACATTACCTTCCAGCCAAAATGTAACATTACCTTCCTGCTGTTGTTTGGCATACCATCTCTCATGAAGTTTTCCTTTTCAGTAAAAGGGAGAAACTGTTTCATAAAGTATCCAGTAGGAGCTTCAACATCTTTAATGTCTTATCACCTGGGTTTGCAGCCTTCTGAGGCTTGCATTGCACCCCAGGTGCTTTTGTAAGTGTTGCAAGAGCCGGTTAATATACTATTGCCAAGCAAGGATGACAATAAGGATACTTTAACTACTTTGTAGTTACTGTTTTTAAAGCTATTAATATTACATAGAGAGGCTTCAGTCTGAGGATAGAATTGAATATGGACTGGTAAGTATCATTTTTCCTCCCCCCAACTCCCTTTTTTTTGAGACAGGATCTTGCTCTGACACCCAGGCTGGAGTATAGTGGCATAGTCATAGTTTGCTGTGACCTCAAACTCCTGGCCTCAAGCAATCCTTCTACCTCAGTCTCCCGAGTAGCTGGCACTACAGGTGTACACCACCATGCCCATTTAATTTTTAAAAGTTTTTTTGTAGAGATGGGTTCTCCTGTGTTGCCCAGGCTGGTCTCAAACTCCTGGCCTGAAGTGATCCTCCCACCTCTGCCTCCCAAAGTGCTGAGATTACAGGCAGGAGCCACTGCACCCAGCCTGTAATTTTTCACTTGAAATGTAGTGATACCTTTTTAGGCAAAAGTACATATGCTGTGCTAGGTGACCTCTGCACTGCATTCAGTTTTTGATCCTGTGTTAGCACGTCTTGTAAGGCTGTTTTAATATTATTTGTGTTTAAATACATTATGTTCTGGGTGGAGCATATCCCCTTGAAAGATTTTCCCTGGAGTGATATCCTGACTCCTGGCCTGCTGCATTCCTGTGAAAGCCCTCTGCTTCGTCACTTTGTCTGAGTTGCGTTAAGTGATGTCTGTTGAGCATATCTTTTTTGTTTTGTTTTGTTTTGTTTTGAGACGGAGTCTCGCTCTGTCGCCCAGGCTGGAGTGTAGTGGCCGGATCTCAGCTCACTGCAAGCTCCGCCTCCCGGGTTTACGCCATTCTCTCGCCTCAGCCTCCCGAGTAGCTGAGACTACAGGCGCCCGCCATCTCGCCCGGCTAATTTTTTGTATTTTTTTAGTAGAGACGGGGTTTCACCATGTTAGCCAGGATGACCTTGATATCCTGACCTCGTGATCCGCCCGTCTCGGCCTCCCAAAGTGCTGGGATTACAGGCTTGAGCCACCGCGCCCGGCCGAGCATATCTTTTTGTGTGCACGTGCGTACACGCATGCATGTGTTTCTTTCATTTCTCCTGAATGGCTTTAAAGTGTCCACCTGTTCATCAGAGCCATTTGTCTTTCAGAGCCCAGCCCAGGGTCACCCTAGACAGGTGCTCACTCCCCTCCAGGCGTCATTGGCACGTAATGTGCAGAAGAGCCAGGTGGATAGGCACTCAGGCTTGGAGCCAGGCTGTCTGCCTTTGAAATCGAGCCCTGCTACTTCCTAGCTGTAATCCTGGGCCAGTTGCGTCACTTATCTGTATTTCAGTTTCTTTATAGTACCTGTCACTTAAGGTTAGCAGGAGGATTAAATGACTTAATACGTATAAAGCATGTAGAACAGTGCTTGGCATCCAGTAAGAGCTACTATTTCTGTCTCAGTATGTTGCAGTCACTTTTCCCTTACCTTGATGTCTTCTGTTAATGAGAGCTAGTTTCTAAAGTTACCATGTAAGGTCAAAAACTCCTGGATGTGGATATATTTGTCTAGTTACCAACATTGTACTAGACTTTGTGATAATAAGTTTAAGCTACCAGGCACTGAGTAAATAGTAAGGGAATTCTGAAGATCCAGGATACCTTGAGATCTTACATAACTTCAAGATGAGTAACAAATTTTAAATCGGCTGATCCCAGAGAGATGATATTCCAGTTTGTAAGAGTTCAGTTAATTTAATGAAATTCCTATTTAATTGAGTTGCTTGCTTTAAAATGAACTGTTCAAAGTGTCTCTCCTTGGGCCAGGCATGGGTCACGCCTGTAATCCCAATACTTTGGGAGGCTAAGGTGGGTGGATTGCTTGAGCCCAGAAGTTTGAGACCAGCCTGGGCAATACAGTGAGACTCTGTCTCTACAAAAAATACAACAATTATTCAGGTATAGTGGCATGTGCTTGTAGTCCAAGCTACTTGGGAGGCTGAGTTGGGAGGATTGAGCTCTGGAGGTCGAGGCTGCAGTGAGCTGTGATTATGCCACTGCACTGCAACCTGGGCAACATAGGGAGACACTGTCTCAAAGACAAAACAAAAAACAAAGTGCCTTCTTTCCTGGAATTCTTTTTTATTTAGGAGGAGAGGGGATCAGTGAAACTTGTCATTGTATACCTTGAGGAGTTGCTTATGGTTTCAGGTTTTTTTCAATTGCTGTCTCCAGCCAGTTCCCACTATATTAATTCACTTCCCACCTTGTTTGTTCCCCCAAAGGGTTGGAGGCCGAGCCCACCATAGCCAGCTCTGTTTGCAGGCAGTCATTTCCTCCCGGGCACCCTCCTTCACACTTGGTTTTTTTTTTTTTTTGAAGCGAAGTCTTGCTGTCTTGCCCAGGCTGGAGTGCAGTGGCCCAATCTCGGCTCATTGCAAGCTCCGCCTCCCGGGTTCATGTCATTCTCCTGCCTCAGTCTCCCGAGTAGCTGGGACCACAGGTGCCTGCCACCACGCCTGGCTAATTTTTTGTATTTTTAGTAGAGACGGGGTTTCACTGTGTTAGCCAGGATGGTCTCGATCTCTTGACTTCATGATCCGCCCGCCTGGGCCTCCCAGAGTGCTGGGATTACAGGCATGAGCCACCGGTCCCGCCCGGCCCACGCTTGCTTCTTGTGAACGGTTTTACCAGCTTCTATCTCCCGGGTCTCTGAACTTTGTATGAGGCATCCTCTTTACACTGGGCCGCTTACTTCATTCTTTCGTTCAAGTATTTGTTGAGCTGCACCCAGATGTTGTTCTTACAATGAAGGCTAAGAAGTACCAGGTACCTGCTGAAGTGAATAAGAAGGGTGAGACTGGGGTGAGGCAGCAGTTTAGGGTGGCAAGGGAAGGTCCCTAACGGTGTTATTTAAGCCCACTTTTGCATGGATGAAAAGGAGCCAGCTCTGTGGAGAGCTGGGAAGTGTATTTTGGGCAGAGGGAGCAACAAACACAGTGACTTAGAAGCATGGAGTGCCTGACTTGTTCTGGGAGCTCTTAAAAGGTCAGTGTGACAGGAGCCTCATGTGTGAAGCTGGGGGAGGGAGGAGCTGCATGGCTTGAGGAAGGGGGGTCTGCTAGGTCACCCTACGGAGGCAAGGTTTCATCCAGCGTCCCGAGCAACCGCTGAAGGGTCTTAAGTAGAGTGCAAGAATTAGGGTGTGTTTGTGTGTTTTAAAATTTATTTTAGAGACAGGGTCTTGCTCTAGTATACCCAGGCTGGAGCGCAGTGGTGTGATTATAGCTTGCTGAGCCTTGAACGCCTGGGCTTAAGTGATCTTCCTCCCTCAGCCTCTGAGTAGCTGAGACTACATACAAGAAGGTGCTCCAAGTCTGGGCTGATGTTTATTTTTATTTTTTACTTATTTTATTTATTTATTTTTGCGGCAGAATGTCTCTCTGTGACCCAGACTGGAGTGCAATGGCGTGATCTTGGCTCACTGCACCCTCTACCTCCTGGGTTCAAGGGATTCTCATGCCTCAGCCTCCGGAGTAGCTGGGATTACAGGCGCTTGCCACCGTGCCCAGCTAATTTTTGTATTTTTAGTAGAGACGGGGTTTCGCTGTGTTGGCCAGGCTGATCTTGAACTCTTGACCTCAGGTGATCCACCTGCCTTGGCCTCCGGAAGTGTTGGGATTACAGGCGTGAGCCACCGCGCCTGGCCCCTACATCACTCTTTGTAGTAAAATGGTGGGGTAGATTTAAAAAATGCTTCAAGATGAAACATGTACTAGAAGAAAATATGAGAGGAGTGAGTATTTTATAATCTCAGAGTGGGGAAAGTATTTCTGAGTATGTCAGAATCTAGGAGCCATAAAAGGAAATACTGATAAATTCAGCTACTTAAAAAAAAAAAAATTTTAAAAAAAGGCTGGGCGCGATGGCTCACCCCTGTAATCCCAACACTTTGAGAGGCCGAGGTGGGAAGATCACCTGAGGTCAGGAGTTCAAGACCAGCCTGACCAACATGGAGAAACCCCATCTCTACTAAACATACAACATTAGTTGGGCGTTTTGGCGCACGCCTGTAATCGCAGCTACTCGGGAGGCTGAGGCAGAAGAATCGCTTGAACCTGGGAGGTGGAGGTTGCAATGAGCCGAGATCGTGCCATTGCACTCCAACCTGGGCAGTAACAGTGAAACTCTGTCTCAGAAAACAACAACAACAGTGAAAAACTTTTGCTGTCAAAAATAACCAAAGTCAAAAGATTGACATCAAATTGGAAAAAACACCAACATCAGAAAGGACTATTTTCCTCAACATATAAAGAGCTTCCATAAATAAGTAAAGCTCAGCCTGGAAGAAAAATGAGCAGAGGATATGAGCAAACAATTAACAGACAAGGAAGTACAGATGATTCTTGAATCTGAAAGGATGCTCAGCCTTGATAATGAGATTAAAACAAACCAGCCTCATCACATTGCCAAGCTGTTTCTCACTTTTTTGGTTAACAAGGATTCACACATTTGGTAATGCCTGAATGAAGCAGTGAACCAGGAATCCTGTGCATTGTTGGTGGGAGTGTTGCTCAGTGTATTGTGGCAATAGCTGGCAAAATAAATACACATGCCCTTTATCCTTTAGAAATTTTTTTTTTTTTTTTTTCTGAGATGGAGTCTCGCTCTTAAGTTCAGGTGGAATGCAGTGGCACGATCTCTGCTTACTGTAGCCTCCACATCCCAGGTTCCAGTGATTCTCCTTCCTTAGCCTCTTGAGTAGCTGGGATTACAGGCGTGTGCCACCACACCTGGTTAATTTTTGTATTTTTAGTAGAGATGGGATTTCACCATGTTGGCCAGGCTGGCCTGGAACTCCTGACCTCAAGTGATCTGCCTGCCTCGGCCTCCCAAAGTGCTGGGATTACAGGCGTGAGCCACCAAGGCCGGCCTATCCTATAAAAGTTCTTTAAAGGGTTGCTTAGATATGTATGAAATGCCCCGTGCACATGGTGACCTTTAAAGATTGGAAACAACCAGAAGGTCCATCACCAGAGGCCTGGTAACATTATGGTACAGCCATATCATGGGACGCTGAGTGCATATTGAAAACACACTGATTAGATACTCCATGAAGACAGTAGGGTACAGAACTCGCTTTTAGCTCTAGTTTGAATAAAGAAGAACATATACACTGCTGGGAACGGTGGCTCACGCCTGTAATTGCAGCACTTTGGGAGGCTGAGGCAGGCCTATCACCTGAGGTCAGGAGTTCAAGACCAGCCTGGCTGACATGGTGAAACCCTGTCTCTACAGAAATAACAAAAATTAGCCAGGCATGGTGGTGTGCGCCTGTAATCCCAGCTACCTGGGAGGCTGAGGCAGAAGAATTGCTTGAACCCGGGAAGCAGAGGTTGCAGTGAGTTGAGAGCATGTCATTGCCCTCCAGCCTGGGTGACAGAGTGGGAGTTCGTCTCAAAAAAAAAAACAACATATACACAGAATGCTTTTAACTTTTTATTTTGAAATAATTATAGACTCACAGGAAGTTGCAAAAGTAGTACATAGAGTCCCATGAACCCTTCACCCCTGCTTCCTTCAATGGTGACATGTAACTGTAGCACACTGTCAGACAACCAGGAAATTGACATTAATATAATACTGTTAACGAAACTACGGGCCTCACTGGGGTTTAACCAGCACTCGTGTGTGTGTGTGTGTGTGTGCGCGCGCGCGTGTGTGTAGTATTATGCAGTTTTATCCCATGCGTAAATTCATGTAAGCACTCCCACAATCAAGATACAGAATCGTTCTATAGAATATCTTTGTCGGGCCAGGCGCGGTGGCTCACGCCTGTAATCCCAGCGCTTTGGGAGGCTAAGGCAGGCAGATCACGAGGTCAGGAGTTTGAGACCTGCTTGACCAACATGGTGAAACCCCATCTCTACTAAAAATACAAAAATTAGCTGGGTGTGGTGGCGCACACCTGTAATCCCAGTTACTCAGGAGGCTGAGGCAGGATAATCGCTTGAACCCAGGAGGTGGAGGTTGTAGTGAGCTGAGATCACGCCACTACACTCCAGCCTGGGTGACAAAGCAAGACTCCATCTCAAAAAAAAAAAAAAGAAAAAAAAAAAGATATATGTATATATATATTTGTCAGGACTTTTCTGAGACTGGTAACAGTGGTTGGTGGCCCTCCAGGAGGGCAAATGGGTGGCTAAGTGATTGGGTGGGAAGGAGACATTCCTTTTCACGGTCATGTTAAAATGGACAGTTTGGACTGTTTGTGAGAAATTCAAGTGGAACTTTCAAACAGGCGGGAGGGTCTGCCTTGGGATGGATGTGAGAGTTGTCATGGGGCCCTCGATGAGGGCATTTGACATCTATCTGGTGGAGGGAGGCCCCGTATGGGAGAGTATGGCTCCGGGAGATCTCAAGAGTGGGTCCTCAGGGCTCTCAAGGTTAGAGTCTGTGGAGATGGAGCCTCAGCCTTCAGGAGACGGAGTGGCCTGTGAGGTAGGGACAAACCTAGCCAGGGCTGTGAGGTGGAAATTGAAGGGAGGGGCCCCGAGGAGGGAGTGCTGCTGAGGCTGAGTAAGAAAAGAGACGGTTGGTTTGACTTTGTAAAGTTCTTTCTTTCTTTAAAATTGAGGCTAGATTTTAACAGGATCCAAAAATAAGATGGTATATTTTTAAACATCTTTTTTTCTATTTAAAAAAAGCAGTATGGGGCTGGACAAGGGGGCTCACACCTGTAATCCCTGTGCTTTTTTTTTTTTTCTTTGGAGACAAAGTCTTGTTCTTGTCCCCCAGGCTGGAGTGCGATGGCATGATTTCAGCTCACTGCAACCGCCCCTTGCCGGGTTCAAACGATTCTCCTACCTCAGCCTTCCGAGTAGCTGGGATTACAGGCATGTGCCACCACGCCTGGCTAATTTTTGTATTTTTAGTGGAGACAGGGTTTCACCATGTTGGCCAGCCTAGTCTCAAACTCCTGACCTCAGGTGATCTGCCCGCCTTGGCCTCCTAAAGTACTGGGGTTACAGGCATGAGCCACCCCACTGGCTAGTCCCTGTGCTTTTAATCCCTGTGGAATTAAAAAAATTAGCTGAGCATGGTGGCACACTTGTAATCGCAGCTACTCAAGGGGCTGATGGGTGAGGATCGCTTGAGACCAGAAGTTTGAGGTTGCAGTGAGCTGTGATCACACCACTGTACTCCAGCCTGGATGACAGTAAGAGCTTGTCTCAAAAAAAAAAAAAAAAAACCCAAAACACAAAGGGGTGTGTGTGGGGGGCAGGTTATTTTACAGGTAGAAGTAATAAATGGTGAGGAAAAAAGAAATTACTGTAGTAGTTTGGCGAAGGCGCATGAGGGAATTTTCCCTAGAGTGACAGTTAATGGTCTGTATCTTTTCTTTTCTAAGAGACAAGATCTTTTTCTGTTGCCCAAGTTGAGGTGTAGTGGCGCGGTCGGCAGCTCACTGCAGCCTCCAACTCCTGGGCTTCATCAGTCCTCTTGCCTTAGCAAGTCCTGAGTAGCTAGGACTACAGGCACATACCACCACACCTGGCTTATTTTCTTTTTTGTTTTTTTTATAGAGATGGTGTCTCTCCATCTTGCCCAGGCTGGTCTCATACTCCTGAGCTCAAATGATCCTCCTGCCTTGGCCTCCCAAAGTGCTGGTCTATATCCTGATAGGGCTCTGGGTCACATGAGTTTGTCAAAATTCACATTAAGATTTGTGTGTTTTATCTTGAAAAACAAAACTGTAAACAAATACTGATCTCTAGTTAATGAAGTGTGTGCTGAGATGTTTAGGTGTCTGCAGGTCACTTTGAAGTTTGTTAAAACAGTAAGATGGACTGATGAATAAACTGAAGGATGAGCAGGTGGATAAAGATGGGCAGATGTGATCTCAAAACATTAATTGTACATTTGGGCATACAGTATTGTAATTTTTTTTTTTTTTAACTTTACTGTGTGTTTGAGAACTTTCAAAATAAAAGTTTTTGGGGAAACTTAAAAAACGACTGAAGATGAAATCCTCTGTCATATTTCAGTATTCCTGTTACTATGATCCTAGATCTTTAAACATATAAAGGGGTGTATTTTGTGTATTAAAAACGTCTGTATCCATTTTCCATTTCCTTTCAATCACTTACTTGTGGTGTCAGCTCTTTGCCACACGCCTTTTGTGTATAAGGTTGAGGTTCGAGGTTCTCTAACACTTTCTGGGGAAAATAGCTTTGAGGCTATAAACTTGGCAGATATCAGTACCCAGGAGTCCATTCTTAACCAGCAGATTAACTTTCTGAGGCAACCTCAAACCAGTTCCCCACCTTGGCTAGACAGAGGCTGAGAGAAAGGTACATCATTCACTGAAGAGTATGGCCATCGTCCTGGTTTCAGGCATCCTTTTCTTTGGTTCCCTCCTTCTGGCCTGACTGCTCTGCCACCCTGAAGACTACTCTGGGTTCCTCTGAGCTCTACAGTTCGAACTCTAAGTAAATTGCCCTGTTTTAGCTAAAACAAACAAAAGCCCGGTGGTCCCTTAAGTCATCTTTCCAAGGAAGGGCTCAGAGGATACATAAACTTTAAAAAATTTGTTTAATTTTTGTACAGAGGTAATTCATTTACGTGGCTCCAAATAAAACAAAAGTTTTAAACATATAAATTGAAAAGACCTCGCCCTACCCCTGTTCCAGCCCTCAGTCTTCTACTACTGCTACAGTCTCTATGATTTCATCTGGAGCTATTTTATGTCTACACAAGCATATGTCAATATATATACCTACCTGCCACTTAAAAAAACCAAAATGGCCAGGCGCAGTGGCTCACACTTGTAATGCCAGCACTTCGGGAGGCCGAGGCGGGCGGATCATGAGGTCAGGAGATCAAGACCATCCTGGCTAACACAGTGAAACCCGTCTCTACTAAAAATACAAAAAATTAGCTGGGCGTGGTGGCAGGCACCTGTAGTCCCTGCTACTTGGGAGGCTGAGGCAGGAGAATGGCGTGAAGCCGGGAAGCGGAGGTTGCAGTGAGCAGAGATCATGCCATTGCCCTCCAGCCTGCTTGACAGAGTGAGACTCCGTCTCAACAAAACAAAACAAAACAGGTCATATCATGGACACTTACATGACTCATCTTTTTTTTTTTTTCCTATAATTTCTTCAGGCATTTCGTTTTTGATAGACATTAGGTAAGTTTTTTTAAAAAAATACTACTTTTGAGACAGGGTCTCACTCTCTCACCCAGGCAGGAGTGCAGTGGCCCAATCGTAGCTCATTACAGCCTTGACCTCCTGGGTTCAAGCCATCCTCCTGTCTCCATCTTCTGAGTAGCTGGGACTACAGGTATGCACCACAACACCCGGTTACTTTATTTTTATTTATTTATTTTATTTTTTTGAGACAGGGTCTCACTCTGTCACCCAGGCTGGAGTGCAGTGGCATGATTACAGCTCACTGCAACCTCTACCTCACAGCCTCCATCAGTCCTCCCACCTCAGCCTCCTGAGTAGCTGGGACTACAGGTGCATGCCACCATGCCTAGCTAATCTTTATATTTTTTGTTTATTTATTTATTTTGAGACGGAGTTTCTCTCTTGTTGCCCAGGCTGGAGTGCCGTGGCACCATCTCAGCTCACCGCAACCTCTACCTCTCGGGTTCAAGCGATTCTCCTGCCCAGCCTCCAGAGTAGCTGGGATTACAGGCATGCACCACCACACCTGGCTAATTTTGTATTTTTAGTAGGTTTCTGCATGTTGATCAGGGTGGTCTGGAACTCCTGACCTCAGGTGATCCACCCGCCTCAGTCTCCCAAAGTGCTGGGATTACAGGCATGAACCACCACGCCCCACCAACTTTTTTTTTTGTTTTTTTGTTTTGTTTTGTTTAGTTTTGAGACGATGTGTCACTCTTGTTGCCCAGTGGAGTGCAATGGTGCGATCTTGGCTCACTGCAACATCCGCCTACCAGGTTCAAATGATTCTCCTGCCTCAGCCTCCCAAATAACTGGGATTATAGGCACGCACCACCATGCCTGGCTAATTTTGTATTTTCAGTAGAGATGGGGTTTCTCCATATTGGTCAGGCTGGTCTCGAACTCCTGACCTCAGGTGATCCACCCACCTCGGTCTCTCAAAGTGCTGGATTACAGGCGTGAGCCACTGCTCCTGGCCTCTTTTAAAATTTTTTGTAGAGATGGGGTCTCCCTGTGTTGCCCAGGTTAGTCTTGAACTCCTAGGCTCAAGTGATCTTCCTGCGTTTGCCTCCCAAAGTGCTGGGATTACAGGTGTGAGCTACCATGAGTGGCCTGAGTTAGTTTTAAAAATCTTTTTCATTTACAAATAGTGCTTCCTTAAATTATTTTGTACATATAAATTTTTAAAAAACATTTATACATTTTTTAAAAATATATAAATTAAAAAAAACCAAAACACTTCTCGTAAGGACATGGGTGGACATGTCCAAGTAGATAGAAGGGCGGAATGAGCTTCCATGCCCCCTCATCCAGCTGGAACCATTATCCGTATTTTTGGCATTCTTGTTTTATTTCCACCCAGCTACCTGCCTTTTGGCTAAACTGTTTTAAAAGCACATCCCAGAAATAGTGTCATTTTACTCTAACGTCATGGACTTCTTAAACTTTTTATTTTGTAATGTTTCAAACATATACAAAGTCCAGAGACTAGTACGGAAGAATCCCCTGCACTTCTCCCATGGTTTTCAGTGTTCTGCTGTTTCCTCCCAACCTCACACCCAGCTCCCCCCCGCCTTTTTTTGTTGCTGGAGTATTTTAAAGCAAGTCCTCTATGTCATATCCTTTCCCATGTAAACACTTCAGTAAAGTACCAACTTTATAGGCCAAAAATATTGAGAACTGACAGTGTTTCAAAGAAGAAAGGGATGAGCACTAGTTACCAGCATTTGGAACATTCCAACCCCCATCTCACCCTTATACTTAAAAAAAAAAAAGAGAGATTTAAAAATAAAACTGCAAATGCCAAGCAATAATGAAACTAAAAAATTTCAGCAATGTGTTTGAAACATGAGTGGAATTTCCCTTCCTGTCACCTAGGTCCGAATACATGGTTTATGTGTAAGATGTTGTCTTAACTTTAGGTGTCAGTGGTTCTCAACTGGGGCCGATTGTGCTTTCCCCACCCTGACATTCAACAATATCTGGAGACATTTTTGGTTGTGAGTGGGGTTGGGGTGAGGGGTTACAGGCATAGTGGGTAGAGGCAGAAATACTGCCAGCATCCTGCAATCACAAGACAAGTGCTTAGCTAGCCCAGAATGCTACGGGTGAGAAACTCGTTTGGGCCACCGGGAGATGATGTTTTCTCTCAGATCTCTTCTCTGTGGCTCTCCTTGAACTTGGGGAACTGCTCAGTGAACATTGATTAGTGGAGGTGGGGCCCAAAAGAATGATATGTGTTGACATTTGCAAGTGTTATCTCGAAGGTAACATTTTAATATCCAGAACATTCCAATAGAAGTAACTTTATTTATATCATTATTTTATCTGTTGTATCAACAATAATCATTTTGGAAGTTTGTGGGACAAAATATGTATAAGGTTTAAACTTGGCTTACAAGGAAGTCAGACTCCCTCGGAGGCAAGCGGATGTGAAACCCTTTTATTTCTGGAGAGCTTCCAGAAGCAAAACAAGGCTGGAACTGTTCTAGGGACAGCTTATGCGTGCGTGTAGACAGGGGAAAAACAAAACCTGAAGCCAAAGGAGGGAAGAGGAAAGGAAGGGGAGACATGACTTTTTCCTGGAGACTGCTCAGGAGGGGTATATGAAGTCTGTATAGCCATTCAGCCTTAAAGGATGTGAAAACTGGCCAGGCGCCGTGGTTCACACCTATAATCCCACACTTTGGGAGGCCGAGGTAGGTGGATCACTTGAGGTCAGGAGTTCGAGACCAGCTTGACCAACAAGGTGAAATCCTGTCTCTCCTAAAAATACAAAAATTAGCCAGGTGTGGTGGCAGGCGTCTGTAGTTCCAGCCACTCAGGAGGCTAAGACAGGAGAATTGCTTGAACCCAGGAGGCGGAAGTTGCAGTGAGCCGAGATCACGCCACTACACTCCAGCCTGGGCAATGGAGTAAGACTCCGTCTCAAAAAAAGAATGTGAAAACGGTGTGCTTATGGTGTGCCGGACCATAGGGGGCCCACAAAGATGACTCCCGTAGGGTCCCTGCTGTCCAGGACCCTGGAGTCAAGTCAGAAATGGACGTGTCCATAGGCGATTGATTGTGTGACAAGGTCTGGATTTATGGGTGTTTTGATTGGAGTCCAGGGGCCCTGGTACCTTATGTGCTTTTTTGCCTTGTTTCTTTCCAGATTGCTCATTTAGAAAGTGGATGTGTGGGATAACATGTCCAGTGTGTCCGAGGAGAGAAGAAAAAGGCAGCAGAACATTAAGGAAGGACTGCAGTTCATACAGTAAGAGCTTCAGAGTTCTTGTGTTCTTGCCGCGTCTTAATTCTTTGATGTGGATGTATGTTTTGTGGAGGGTAAGAACTCTTTAGTCATATTTAATAGGTCCAGTTAATTTGGGTTAGAAACTCCATATTCTAGCAATATTTTTCTCTCTCGTCCATTTGAACATTGTTGCATTCGGAAGCAAGTCTTACTGTTGCTGGCTTTTAGGGCTACAATTGTTAGTCTCCCCCAAAATGTTAGACTGAGGAATTTGAATTTGTTCTAAGAAGAGTGCTGCTGAGTGGAAAGTGACTGAAAATGAACATCTGGCGGCACAGAGGGCTTCTGTGATCAGAGGTGTCTGTTCAGAAGCTCAGTGTTTAATTGGACTTCTTGAAGCATGTCAATGATGAGACAGCTGTGGTTTGGATGGACATGTCCAGGCAGAAGGGCCTCTTTGTTCCTTCCTGGGAAGGAGACATTCTCTCTATCCTGCAGTAAATTGGATCAAATATTGTTAGTGGTTCTGTACTATTTTTAACCTTTTTTTTTGGCATTTGAAGAATTAGGGTTTTAAAAAATAGAAGTAGGTTTGAAAGTAAAGTGTTGTACTTAAAAAATAGTAAGTAATAGTTTAGGTTTTTTTTTGTTTTATTTTTTGTTTTCGTTAACTGTAGTCATCTGTGAATAATGGTAGTAAAGGAGGAGGAAGTCTTTAAAATATGCCTTGAACTAGTGGCACGCTGATGGAACCACAGATTTAAGATGACTTCTGGCTGAACAAGTCCCGATAAGGAGCTTGATAATTACAGTTAATTTGTTTCTTCTTCTTAGGTCGCCGCTGTCATATCCAGGAACACAGGAGCAATATGCGGTAATGACTCCGGGAAGGTCTGCTTGAAAGCTCTGCAAGTGGCTTGTGAACTGTAATTTGTAGCAGGGGTTGGTAAATGATGGCCTTGTGGGCCCAATCTAGCCTGCTGTCCTTTTTTAAATTTTATTTCATTTTTTTTGCAAATAAAGCTTTATTGGAACACAGCCACACTCATTTGTTTATGTATTATCTGTGGCTGTTTTTGCAACATATGGTAGTTTTGACAGAGACCATATGGCCCATGGAGCCTAAAACATGTACTATCTGGGCGTTTGCAGAAGAAGTTTGCCAATCCTTTCTATATAGGATTTTTTTTTTTTTTTTTTTTTTTTTTGCATACTTGCACAGTTGTCCTGTATTTTCTTTCCTCATTAGTGTGGTTTTGAATTAATTTATCTTTTGACCCCTTGAAAATTATTTCTCATGTCATTGAAAATAAGTGGGACAGAATTTATTGAGAAAGAGTGTGTGGAACATCTTTTTCTGTTAGGAGATGTTCTGACAGCAGCAAAGGGGGACTGGATACCAAGAGGGGAGAACTAGTGATCTACTAGTTAGGAACAGGGAGAAAGCCCAGTTCATTGGGACTTTGACTGCAGACTCTTGTCTCTACTGTTGGTTCACCTGTGTTTTTTATCCTCTGAGGGTTTTGAGGCTTCTAAATGTCACTTTCTTGCTGCCTCTCTCCCTCCTCCCCTTTTCTTCTCTCTTACTCCTTCCCTCTCTACAAACAGATTTAGAATAAAAAAGTATTACAGCCAGAAATAAACTGTAACAGTTGTTTCATTTTGCACATGTGGAACTGGGGTTTAAAGATGCTAAGTGGCATGTCATGAGTTACACTGATTGTTAATAGTTGATCTGTCCAGTCTTTTAAATGATTTAATCAGCTTAGACAGGAATTCATAAAATGAGACAAAACAAGTTGAATATTTTTCTCATCTTGTGTTGAAAAAGGGCTTTTAAAATACGAAAATATGGCCAGGCGTGGTGGCTCATACCTGTAATCCCAGCACTTTCGGAGGCTGAAGAGGGCGGATCACTTGAGGCCAGGAGTTTGAGACTAGCCTGGGCAACATGGCAAAACCTCATCTCTACTAAAGATAGAAAAATTAGCCAAGTGTGGTGGCAGGTGCCTGTAATCCCAGCTACTCAGGAGGCTGAGACAGGAGAATCATTTGAACCCAGGAAGTGAAGTTACAGTGAGCTGAGATCGTGCCACTGCACTCCAGCCTGGGTGCCAGAGTGAGACTCAGAACTAAACTAAAGCATGATAGAAATAATGAAGGAAAATGACAAACTTTTGTACATGCTAAAAGAATATATATACTTACTTGATAAGAAAAAAGTTTAACATCCCCCTCCCCCCAATCAGTAAATGACCCGAGCAATTTACAGAAAAAGAAATACAAGGGGTCCATAAAAATGTAGAATAGTTCAATTTCACTGGT
This sequence comes from Trachypithecus francoisi, assembly GCF_009764315.1. NCBI lineage: Eukaryota > Metazoa > Chordata > Mammalia > Primates > Cercopithecidae > Trachypithecus > Trachypithecus francoisi. Next base: position 103,192,966 of record NW_022681460.1, read on the forward strand.
AAAGACATGCAGATACAAAGAGGATACCATTGGAAAAAAAAAAAAACATAAAAACACAAAATGATACCACTTCCCACCTAGAAACTGGTAGATTTTACATACATGTGCATGTGTACCCACACGTGTACACACCCACACACGTGTACACACCCACACACACTAACCAGGTGGGTGGATCATGAGGTCAGGAGTTCGAGACCAGCCTGACCAATATGGAGCTTTGTAAAGAAAACCACTAGAAACATTTTTCATCATGGCCTTTTTGGAAGGCAGTTTGGAAACACTGCTCAAAAGCCTTAAGCTATTCACTCTCTTTGACCTGGGGCTTCCACTTCGTTTCTCTAGTAGGAACAGTATTGGAGATATGAACAAATATTTATAAGGTACTTTTGCTGTTTCTTACTAGTGAGAAATTGAATTTCCCCTTGAAAAAGCAAGCAAGATACAATACCTAGCTGAGATAGCGGTGACTCGGGCATCTCACAATTTCTTAGAGCAGTGCTGCTGTTCTGTCACATTGTTTCCTGGGAAGTTTTAGGTCTAAAAATTAAAAATTACTTATACCGTATCTTGTTTGATAAAAGGCTTCAAGTGGTAACTTTCTCTTTTTTAGGTCTATTTGCATGCTCTCGTGAGAAATCTTTTTAATGAAGGAAATGACGTTTATCGGGAACGTGATTGGAACAACTCGATAAGCCAGTACACGGAAGCTTTGAATATAGCTGATTATGCAAAATCTGAAGAAATTTTAATCCCCAAAGAAATAATTGAAAAACTATATATAAATCGTATTGCCTGCTATTCTAATATGGTGAGTTGTAATTTTTAAAGTGATGTTTCTAGAGTGACAAGAGTTTTTTCAATGACTTAGTACATTAATAAAAAGTCAATTTCTTTTTTTTTTTTTTTTTGAGCCAGAGTCTCGCTCAGTCGCCCAGGCTGGAGTGCAGTGGCGTGATCTCGGCTCACTGCAACCTCCACCTCCCGAGTTCAAGCACTTCTCTGCCTCAGCCTCCTGAGTAGCTGGGATTATAGGCGCCCGCCACCACGCCCAGCTAATTTTTGTATTTTTAGTAGAGACAGGGTTTCACCATTTTGGCCAGGCTGGTCTTGAACTCCTGACCTTGTGATCCACCCGCCTCGGCCTCACAAAGTGGTGGGATTACAGGCATGAGCCACCGCACCAGGCCCAATAAAAAGTCAGTTTCTTAAGTTTTTAAGAAAGTCGTATTACCTGCTTTTGGAGTGACGTTGAGGCTTTTAAAAGTTAGCTTTGGATTGGCCGGGTGCGGTGGCTCACGCCTGTAATCCCAGCACTTTGGGAGGACAAGGTGGGGGATCATGAGGTCAGGAGTTCGAGACCAGCCTGGCCAATATGGTGAAACCCCGTCTCTACTAAAAATACGAAAATTAGCTGGGCACAGTGACACGTGCCTGTAGTCCCAGCTACTCAGGAGGCTGAGGCAGGAGGATCACTTGAACCCATGAGGTGGAGGTTGCAGTGAGCCGAGATTGCACCACTGCACTCTAGCCTGGGTGACAGAGCAAGACTCCATCTCAAAAAATAAAATAAAGTAAAATAAAAAAATAGAAATTAGTTTTGGACAGAAGGTTAGGGATTTAAGAGATAATTTGTTTCTTAGTTACTGGTCCTTGACGATTCCCATTTGAGTATGGCTTTTGAGGGTGTGTCTGCTTATAAAAAAGTCATCCTGGGAAGATACAGGTCTTCTCAGGTCAGTGTGTCTTTCAGGTATCTGTGTTCACAGTTAACATCTTAGTCAAGATCCAGTTGATCTTTTAAAACACTCTTTGTAAAAAACACTCTTACGAGTGTTTTTTGTTTTTAGTCATGAAATAGTAATTAGTCTTCAAAGGAATTCACGCTAGCTTTTCACATTTTTAAGCTTAAAAAGCTTTTGAAGTGCTTTTTTTTCTTTCCTTTTTTTTTTTTCCTTTTAAAGCTTTTTTTTTTTTTTTTGAGACATAGTTTCACTCTTGTTGCCCAGGCTGTAGTGCAATGGCACAATCTCGGCTCATGGTAACCTCCGCCTCCTGGGTTCAAGTGATTCTTCTGCCTCAGCCTCCCGAGTAGCTGAGATTACAGGCATGCACCACCACGCCCGGCTAATTTTGTATTTTTAGTAGAGACGGGGTTTCTCCATGTTAGTCAGGCTGGTCTCGAACTCCTGACCTCAGGTGATCTGCCCGCCTCAGCCTCCCAAAGTGTTGGGATTACAGGCATGAACCACCATGCCCAACCACCTTTTTAAAATTTTTGAGATGGAGTCTCACTCTGTTGCCCAGGCTGGAATACAGTGGCACAATCTTGGCTTACTCTATCCTCCACCTCCTGGGCTCAGGTAATTTTCCTGCTTCAGCCTCCCAAGTAGCTGGGATTACAGATGCCCACCACCTTGCCTGGCTAATTTTTGTATTTTTAGTAGAGGTGGGGTTTCACCATGTTGGCCAGACCGGTGTCGAACTCCTGACCTCAGGTGATCCACCCACCTCTGCCTCCCAGAGTGCTGAGACTATAGCCGTGAGCCACTGTGCCCAGCCCGAAGTGCTTTTAATTTTCACTGTGGACATTCAGTAAAATATAACCATGAATTTAAGAAAAATATCCAGCCGGGCGCAGTGGCTCACGCCTGTAATCCCAGCACTCTGGGAGGCCGAGGTGGGTGGATCACGAGGTCAGGAGATAAAGACCATCCTGGCTAATACAGTGAAACCCTGTCTCTACTAAACATACAAAAAATTAGCCAGGCATGGTGGTGGGTGCCTGTAGTCCCAGGTACTCGGGAGGCTGAGGCAGGAGAATGGTGGGAGCCCGGGAGGCGGAGCTTGCAGTGAGCGGAGATCCCGCCACTGCACTCCAGCCTGGGTGACAAAGCGAGACTCCGTCTCAAAAAAAAAAAAAAAAAAAGGACAAATATCATGTTGTCACCCAGCTCTTTGTTAAAGAGCATTCATTGTTTATTTTGTTTTTAGTAATATATTCCTTATCAGTTAGCTGTTTGGAGTTACGTTTCTCTTTGACATCTTAATGTGCTCCAGAAAATGGTCACTACAGAGTTGAGAATAGAAGAGGGACACCTGGGGACATCAGTTAGGTCTGGAAAGCTTTATTTCTTGAAGATCTGGGGACTTTCTGGCCAAATAGTAGCATTTGTCTGACCTGAATGGTGGGTACATGGGTATTCATGATATTCTTTCTACTTTTGTGTATTTGAAATTTCATCAAATAATTTAAAAAAGAAAAGTAATACTGCTAACTTGGAGTTTAGAGGGAGGGTAATAGGAAGGGGTATTAATTTGTTTTCATTCCAGGAAGTCTTCAGTGCAAGAAATGAATTGTTTGATTGCTGACTTTATTCTTTGGTCTTACACACCAGGGTTTCCATGATAAAGTTTTGGAGGACTGCAATATAGTCCTCAGTTTTAATGCCAGTAACTGCAAAGCTCTGTATCGGAAATCTAAGGCTTTAAGTGATTTAGGAAGATATAAAAAGGCTTACGATGCTGTAGCAAAGTGCTCCTTAGCAGTGCCTCAGGTATGAAATTTGTAGTTTTTTTGTTTACATCATAACCATTTACATCATAATAAATGGCATTTAAGGAGTTACATTTTCCAGGCATCCATCAACCTGCTTCAGTTGGGTGTAATTGCTAATGAAGCAGGTGTCTTGATGGGAAACTTCACTGTTTTGTCTATTCTTCTTGACAGTTAGGAAATATAACCCTTTGTGAATTATATATACTTATTTTTTTCAGGATGAGCATGTAATAAAACTAACTCAAGAACTAGCTCAGAAATTGGGATTTAAAATAAGAAAAGCATATGTCAGAGCTGAGGTAAGCTGGAGTTCTCTCCATAAGGTGTTTTCATTTTGTTTTATAACTTGGAGTCAGTTCTGTTTTTAAATTAGTGTCTTTATTTTATTTCAGCTCTCATTAAAACCAGTTCCTGGGGATGGGGCTACCAAGGTAAAGTTATTTTTTCTGTCAAAATTATAATTTGTTTTTTAAAGGGAAGGATGGGAGCAGTTCTGCTTTTAGTATTTTTGGCGTGTGTTTATTTTGGGAACCTTTTTAATTCTTCAAATACATAATTGGCCATAGCTTCCTGTCACTTTATTTATTTATTTCTTTGAGACAGAGTCTTTCTCTGTTGCCTAGGCTGGAGTGCAGTGTCCTGATCTTGGCTCACTGCAACATCCACCTCCTTGGGCTCAAGTGATCCTCCCACCTCAGCCTCCTGAGTAGCTGGGACCACAGGCACATACCACCATGCCTGGCAAATTTTTGTATTTTTTGTAGCGATGGGGTTTCACCATGTTGCCTAGGCTGGCCTCAAACTCGTGAGCTCAAGTATTCCTCCTGCCTTGGCCTCCCAAGATGCTGGGATTACAGGCGTGAGCCACCTCTTCTGGCCACTTGCAGTCACTTTACAAAAGAACATCTCCAAGTCGAGTAATATATTTTAGCTGTAACCAGCATTTCCTGAATGCTCCAGTGGGGCATTTTATAGGATGTTAATAGATGTTAGGTTTCAGTGCGATAAGAGTGGTTCAGGGCCAAATACTAGTTTTGGGCGTCATTTGTGATAAAATTAACAAAGGTTTTTGTGGGTTTTTGTTTTTGTTTCTCTTTTGTTTTTAATTTTAAAGTAAGTCTTCTATGGGGCTATTAGGATGCTAATGGCTATTGTGAGTTGGGCAGTGAATGGTGGCCAAATTAGTCCCTGGTATTCTGCTGAATAGCCTTTGAGAAATGCTGGTCCACAAGAAATAAGTGGCAGCACTGCTAGACCAGCACCTCACCTAACACCACGTGTATACAGGTTTGTGTGTTCCATTCATTTCTTGGATCTTAATTGGGAGTTGAATTTCTGTGGACACCTGGGTGAGTTTTTTTCTTTTTCTTTTTCTTTTCTTTTTTTTTTTTCCGAGACAGAGTCTTGCTCTGTCACCTAGGTGGAGTGCAGTGGCGCTATCTCGGCTCACTGCAGCCTCTAACTCCCGGGTTCAAGCAGTTCTCCTGCCTTAGCCTCCTGAGTAGTTGGGATTACAGACACCCGCCACCACGCCTGGCTAATTTTTGTAATTTTAGTAGAGACGGGGTTTCACCATGTTGGCCAGGCTGGTCTCAAACTCCTGACCTCGTGAGCTGCCTGTGTGGGCCTCCCCAGGTGCTGGGATTCCAGGCGTGAGCCACTGTGCCTGGCTTAGGGTGAGTTTTACCAATTGTTTTATGCCTTAGAGTCCTGAAAATATTATGACCTATTGTTTCGTTTAATTTCTAGGCTTTGAACCATTCTGTGGAAGATATTGAGCCAGGTGTGTTTTCACATATCATCTTAACAATTTGAAGAGTGCTAGCTTTGTACCTGATGTCTTTGTGTGTGATGTATTGTTGTCAAGTAATATTGCTGTGTGGTTACATTCATATTAATGTATTAATATTAAAGTGAGAATGATTTCCAAGACTCCCTTTATGCCTTTGGGTGTGCCAGTGAGTGACTGATAAGCGTTGGATGTTAGTAAGCAATCACTGACACCCCCGGTGGCCTTGCCGCTATCTGACAGCTGTGCCCAAAAAGAGGTACAGGCATTTTGTGAAAGAAGGATAAGTTTTCACAAGTGACTGCATCTATTTGGAATTGCTTTATTATACTGTCAGTTTTATTATTTTTATAATTGCCTTCATATTTTCATCTTCATATCTCTGTTATTGGGGATTAATGCTATTATTATGTAAGTACAATGAAAGTGACTGAGTACATTTCCATCTGTGTTACAGATTTATTAACTCCAAGGCAAGAAGCAGTTCCTGTTGTCTCTTTACCCGCACCCAGTTTTTCTCATGAAGTTGGAAGTGAGCTGGCCTCAGTTCCTGTTATGCCCTTAACTTCTATTCTGCCACTGCAAGTGGAAGAGAGCACTCTGCCATCTGCAGTGCTGGCAAATGGAGGAAAGATGCCCTTCACTATGCCGGAAGCTTTTCTAGATGATGGAGATATGGTCCTTGGAGATGAACTAGATGACCTCCTTGATTCTGCACCTGAAACTAATGAAACTGTTATGGTAAGTTTCAGTGTTACTCAAGTTTCTTCCGAAGACAGGGTTAACTTTTTTAAAATTGTAATATAACTTAATAGACTTTTTCAATATTGCATATAGGCTGAATTTGGGATTTGTTTTAACCTTGAAAGTTACTTTTATTCTTGTCTAATGGAACTGGTTAATTTGATCATTTTGAAATAAAAGAAACAATGCTATCTAGTAATTAGCCAATTTTTTTCCAATTCATATTGGGATTGCATATTATAGAAAGGGCAAATAAAACATTCTGATAAAAAATAGGCACTTAGTATTTAAGAAAAAATGAATTATATAGGTTAAGGACTTCTTATTCTTTTTATTTATTTATTTATTTTTTTGAGACAGAGTCTCACTCTGTTGCCCAGGCTGGAGTGCAGTGGTGCGATCTCGCCTCACTGCAAGCTCCACCTCCTGGGTTCACACCATTCTCTTGCCTCAGCTTCCTGAGTAGCTGGGACTACAGGCACCCGCCACCACGCCCGGCTAATTTTTTTGTATTTTTAGTAGAGATGGGGTTTCACCATGTTAGCCAGAATGGTCTTGATATCCTGACCTCGTGATCCACCTGCCTCAGGCTCCCAAAGTGCTGGGATTACAGGTGTGAGCCACCGTGTCTGGCCTCAGGACTTCGTATTCTTAAAGATAATACTCTAGCAACCACATATTTTAAAGCAGGGTTCAGCCAACTATAGCCCACAGGCTCAATCTGGCCTATTACCTGTTTTTGTGTGGCTTGCAAACTAAGAATATTTTTTACAATTCTTAAATGGTTGAGAGAAGAACAAAAAAAGAGAATAATATTTTGTGGCATGTGGAAATTATTTGAAACTAGCCTGGGTAACCATAGCAAGGCCACGTCTCTACAAAAAATTAAAAACAGCCTGGCATGGTGGTGCGTGCCTGTGGTCCCACTGCTTGGAAGGCTGAGAGGAGAGGATCACTTGAGCCCAGGAGGTTGAGGCTGCAGTGAGCACTGATTGTGCCATGCACTCTAGCCTGGGCAACACAGTGAGACCCTGTCTCAGTCAATCAATAAAATTACATGACATTCTAATTTCAGGGTCCATAAGTAAAGTTTTACTGTAACACATCAGTGACTACTCATTTTATGTGCTGTCTGTGGCTGCTTTTGCACTGCAACAGCATAGTTGAGTCCTTGCAACAGGGACCATGTGACCTACAGAGCCTAAAATACTTAGTATCCATCCCTGTATAGAAAGACTTTTTTGCTGGGTGCAGTGGTGCACGCCTGTAATCACAGCACTTTGGGAGGCTGAGGTGGGCAGATCACCAGGAGTTTGAGACCAGCCTGGCCAACATGGCAAAACTCTACCTCTACCAAAAATTACAGAAATTAGCTGGGCATGGTGGTGCACATCTGTAATCCCAGCTACTTGGGTGGTTGAGGCAAGAGAATCACTTGAGCCCGGGAGGCGGAGGTTGCAGTGAGCCAAGATTGCACCACTGCACTCCACCGTGGGTGACAGAGCAAGACTCTGTCTCAAAAAAAAAAAAAAAAAAGAGACTTTTCTGACCCCTTCTATAAAGTATAATAAATTAGTAGCAGCAGTGGTAGGATGATAGTGATGAGAGGGAGAAATTCCAAGCTGGTTTCCAGGGCTGGTGAAATAGATGGTGTCAGTGTGCAAAAGGCTGACAGAGCTGGGTTTGATTCTTACCAGCTCTGCGATACTGGGCAAGTTACTTCACCATTAGTACATCATTTCCCTCATCTGTATGATGGTTATCACAGTAGGATGTATCTGAGAGAGCTGTTTTAAGAACCACATAGATAGCATATGATACCATAACATAAGGTGCGTGGAAGCTGTCAGTGAGTTGCAGCTTTGATGGGGCCTGGGGAAGTTAGAGTTGTATGTTCTTGTCCAGTTGTAAGTTCACACTTCCAGAGAGGTTGTCCCAATCTTCATGGGCTTCTCTAGCTCCCGTCTCTGGATCACCTGTCCTCCTGCTGCACCACATATATCCCACAGTTCCTCTTGAATGATGCAATTTTTTTTTTTTTTTTTTTTGAGATGGAGTCTCACTCTGTCGCTTAGGCTGGAGTGCAGTGGCGCGATCTTGGCTTACTGCAACCTCCACCTCCCAGGTTCAAGCAATTATCTGCCTCAGCGTCCCGAGCAGCTGAGATTACAGGCACCCGCTACTACGCCTGGCTAATTTTTTGTGTATTTTTAGTAGAGATGGGGTTTCACCATCTTGGCCAGGTTGGTCTTAAACTCCTGACCTCGTGATCCACCCACCTCGGCTTCCCAAAGTGCTGGGATTACAGGTGTGAGCCATCATGCCTAGCCTCATATGATGCAAATTCTTATGAGCCCTATAGTCAGGTAAGGGTAGGGAAGCATAGGAAGTTTTGCAGATGAAACATGAATGTAACATTTGAATTAAAATGTTAGACATCTGGCCAGGTGCAATGGCTCATGCCTGTAATCCCAGCACTTTGGGAGTCCTAGGGTGGGTGAATCACTTGAGGTCAGGAGTTCGAGACCAGCCTGGCCAACATGGCGAAACCCCGTCTCTACTAAAAATACCAAAATTAGCCGGGCGTGGTGGCACACACCTGTAATCCCAGCCTCACAGGAGGCTCAGTCAGGAGAATCACTTGAACTGGGAAGGCGGAGGTTGCAGTGAGTTGAGGTTGTGCCACTGTACTCCAGCCTGGGTGACAGAGTGAGCCTGTGTCTCAAAAAAAAAAGTTAGACATCCCACCTTGATTATTTTTAAAAATTGTTCTTGAAAAGAAGTTCTGTAGCTAAAATAGTTTTAAACGAATCTTGATACTGATTTAAACTTTGTTTTTCTTGGAGATGGAGTCTTGCTCTGTTGTGCAGGCTGTAGTGCAGTTGTGCGATCTTGGCTCACTGCAAGCTCCACCTCCTGGGTTCAAACAATTCTCCTGCCTCAGCCTCCCAAGTAGCTGGGACTACAGGCACACGCTGCCATGCACAGCCAACTTTGTATTTCAGTAGAGATGGGGTTTCACCGTGTTGCCCAGGCTGGTCTCGAACTCCTGAGCTCACGCGATCCGCCTGCCTTGGCCTGCCAAAGTGTTAGGATTGCAGGCCACCGTGCCTGGCCGAAACGTGATCTCCCAGTGTAATAATGTTTTTATTTGCTGGTGTTGAAAGTAGTTCAGCCAAACCCATGACAGCTTCATGAATTTTAATCACATCTTTTTTTCTTCCACAGCCGTCGGCTTTAGTCAGAGGACCCCTTCAGACTGCCAGTGTCTCTCCTAGCATGCCCTTTTCGGCATCTCTGTTAGGAACCTTACCCATTGGTGCGAGGTATGCTCCTCCACCCTCCTTCTCAGAATTTTATCCACCTTTGACTTCATCCTTAGAAGATTTTTGTTCTTCTTTAAATTCATTTTCAATGAGTGAATCCAAACGAGGTAAGAAGCAAATGTAAATTGTAAACAATTGCAGTTAATTTTCTCGAAATGAAAATGTTTGTTTGGCCATTATTTAACTGACTCTAGGTAGCAGACATGTGAATTATTTTCATTGTAGCTAAAAATAGAAAGACTAAGCCTTCAGTTTTGAATTTACCTTGACTTAGCTGTGCCATTCTGGAGACCCAGGAGCAAAGGCATGAGAAGAGAAATGTGTGTGGCACTGGTGTTTCTGTAGGATAGTTTGTTAAGCTGGGAGTGTATTGTTTTGGGGGTGAAATGACTATTAGTGTATTCTCCCATAAAGGTGTATCACATCTTAAAGGGTCTTAGAGACAGGCTATGCCATTAAATTCTGATCTAGGGAAACACTAATTTAAGATCAGTATTTAGAATAATAGCAGTTAGATGTGTCTATTTTAGGTTTCATCTGTGGAGCTCAGCAAACCGTGGCTGCTTCTTTAACTTTCCAGGAGATTGCTGAGTTTGGGGTCTGACTCCTGTTTCTGTCATCCTAGGTTTAACATATATACTTCAAACAATCACTAGAAAAATATTTTTTTGAAGGCATTGTTACATGGCTAAAAGGGCAAAAATCTTACATAATTGACTTAAAGATTTACAATGGAAGAAATTAAAATATATGGGAGACAGAAGGGCAGAGAGAAAATAATTGAGTGCTAGACTAAGAAAAAGAAAGCAGGCCGGACGCGGTGGCTCACACCTGTAATCCCAGCACTTTGGGAGGCCGAGGCAGGAGGATCACTTGAGCTCAGGGGTTTGAGACCAGCCTGAGGAGTTTGAGACCAGTCTGGGCAACATGGTGAAACCCTGTCTCTACAAAAAATATACGAATTAGCTGGGTGTGGTATGCGCCGGTGATCCCAGTTACTCGGGAGGTGGAGGTGGGAGGATTCCTCGAGCCCAGGAGGTTGAGGCTGCAGTGAGCCAAGATCACACCCCTGCACTCCAGCATGGGTGACAGAATGCGACCCTGTCTCAAAAAAAAAACCAAAAAACAAGAGAAAGTAATTGAAAACTTCACTGATTTTTTTTTTTTAATGTTATGGTCAGTTCCTGCTTCATTTTTTTTGAGACAGTCTCACTCTGTTGCCCAGGCTGGAGTGCAGTGCTGAGATCTTGGCTCACTGCAACCTCTGCCTCTTGGGTTCAAGCGATTCTCCTGCCTCAGCCTCCTGAGTAGCTGGGATTACAGGTGCCTGCCATCACACCTGGCAATTTTTTTTTGTATTTTCAGTAGAGAAGGGGTTTCACCATGTTGGCCAGGCTGGTCTCAAACTCCTGACCTCCTGTGATCTGCCCACTTCGGCCTTCTAAAGTGTTGGGATTGCCAGATGTGAGCCATTGCATCCGGCCCCATATTTTCAAAAGGTTCCCATTTTTGAATATAAAGAATTTTTTTGGTGTTTTTAGTAGTTGTAGTTCGTGGGCCGTGCCTTAGCTTATTTCTCTGAAAATAGTTTTTATTTAAATTTGTTTGACTATGCCCTTGGTTTCTAGAGGAAAGCAAAGACTCTAGAGCCCTCTTTGGGTGTCAACACTAAGCAAGAAAATTTCTAGAAATTGGGATGGGAGAATAGCGTGGGAGGCCATAGCCAGTAAGCTACTAAGCCCTGATGTTCTTATTACATGATCAGAATGAAAAGGTCTGTTGAAGTTTTTTTATTATTTTAGATCTGTCCACCTCAACTTCTAGAGAGGGAACACCGCTTAACAACAGTAATTCTTCCCTTTTACTTGTAAGTGCCACTTCCTCTTTTGTAAATACATCGCTTGAATTGAAAATAGTTACTTAAGTAACTGAGTTATTTGGATGAACATGACAGTCTCCCTTAAATTTTGTGTGTGCTGTAGGAAATTATGTTAAAGTAAGACTTCTGGAACATCTAGTAATAATGGCTCTATGTTTAAGACTTGATCTGTCATAGCAAATTAATCAGTATTGCAGACAGTGTAAGGGGCTTTAGTACAGCATAAACAAATGAAGGAAATATAAGATCAGGGCATGTAAAGCGTGTGTACTTTTGCAGTAGAACTTATTATAATATGGAGGATCAAAAAAGTGGGGGGTGCCTAGAAACCAAAAGAGAGAAAAATGTAGAAAGAGACAGTTTTTAAGATAGAAGAGCATTAAGGATGGAGTAGTACTGACCTCAGTTTATGAAGATTATCTTATTTTTCAGATGCATTCGGTTCCTTTCTTCAGTGATAATGCAATATTTGTTGGCTGTTTTTTTTTTTCTTCTTATTTTTCTTGCAGATGAATGGACCAGGTAGTTTGTTTGCCTCGGAGAATTTCCTGGGAATTTCAAGTCAGCCTAGAAATGACTTCGGAAACTTTTTTGGAAGTGTAGTTACCAAACCATCTTCATCAGTGACTCCAAGGCATCCCCTTGAAGGAACCCATGAATTGAGACAAGCTTGCCAGATCTGTTTTGTAAAATCAGGTCAGGACCAAACAAACACGCAGAGAGTATTAAACTACTTGTTTGTAACCTTGAAAGTTGGTAGGAATTTGTAAATACATGTGGACAACGTCAGTTATCATGGTTCTTCAATCCCCATTTTGAATTCTTCCTAAACAAGTAGCAGTTACTGACTGAGTGCCTTTGGAGGGTAATAGGATAAATCTCTGCTTTTACTTGATGTGATTTTATTTATAGAATCATGTAGAATAGAATATTTACCTATTTTTGGAAGCTTATTAAAATTTTAATGAAACTCATGTTCTCAGTACATGCTTAAGAAGTTGATTATTTTCAAATAGAGCAAGGACTAGAAAACAACATTGTAAGACCAGTATATAATACAGTGTATATGAAAATTAAATACTTTGATAGATTGTTCCATATCTTTACCTTAAATCAAGTGACATAAACACAGTTTATTCTGATCTGGAGTCAACTTCATTTTCTTTCTTAGTTTAACAGTGTTCTTTTATAAGCCGTCAAAATTCCTCTCCAGATTATTTCCCTAAGGTTAAGTAAGGGTATTTTTTTTTGGCAGGAGTGGAGTTGAATAGAACATTGTGTTGTCTGATAAAATATAAAAGGCAAAAATCTACCTTAATAGCCTGCTTACATTTTAGGGTTGTGGAAGTGGGATTTCTGTGGGAATTTAATAATTGATGTTCATCTGTTTATGTCTGCTTGTAAATTTACTTGTAAAATGAAATGATATTTTTTGTGCGTATGAACAATCCTCTTTACATCTTTTTCAGGCCCTAAGTTAATGGATTTCACTTACCATGCTAATATAGATCATAAGTGTAAGAAAGATATTTTAATCGGTAGGATAAAGAATGTTGAAGATAAATCATGGAAAAAAATACGTCCAAGACCAACAAAAACAAATTATGAAGGACCATATTATATATGTAAAGGTATATACTGGAATTACTTAATTAGTATACATTACATAAGTGGTGAACTACAGTCATGCTTAGCTTAATGACAGGGATACATTCTGAGAAATGTCTTTGTGTAAGGTTTACTTACACAAACCTCAACGGTGTAGCCAACAACGCACCTAGCCTATCCATGACATAGTCAATGGCTCCTAAACTACAGACTTGTACAGCATGTTACTGTACTGAATACTGAGGCTACTGTAACGCAACAGTATCTGTGTATCTAAACATAGAAAAGGTACAGAAAAGGCCGGGCGCGGTGGCTCAAGCCTGTAATCCCAGCACTTTGGGAGGCCGAGACGGGCGGATCACGAGGTCAGGAGATCGAGACCATCCTGGCTAACACTGTGAAACCCCGTCTCTACTAAAAAATACAAAAAACTAGACGGGCGAGGTGGCGGGCGCCTGTAGTCCCAGCTACTCGGAGGCTGAGGCAGGAGAATGGCGGTAAACCCGGAGGCGGAGCTTGCAGTGAGCTGAGATCCGGCCACTGCACTCCAGCCCGGGCGACAGAGCGAGACTCCGTCTCAAAAAAAAAAAAAAAAAAAAAAAAAAGAAAAGGTACAGAAAAAACGTGGTATTAATCTTATGGGACCACCATTATATATACAGTCTGTAGTTGACTGAAATGTCAGTATGTGGTATAGGACTGTGCTTGCTACATTTATTATAACATCTATTTTTTTTTTTTTTTTTTTTTTTTTTGAGGCGGAGTCTCGCTCTGCCGCCCAGGCTGGAGTGCAGTGGCCGGATCTCAGCTCACTGCAAGCTCCGCCTCCCGGTTCACGCCATTCTCCTGCCTCAGCCTCCCAAGTAGCTGGGACTACAGGCGCCCGCCATCTCGCCCGGCTAGTTTTTTGTATTTTTTAGTAGAGACGGGGTTTCACCATGTTAGCCAGGATGGTCTCGATCTGCTGACCTCGTGATCCACCCGTCTCGGCCTCCCAAAGTGCTGGGATTACAGGCTTGAGCCACCGCGCCCGGCCATAACATCTATTAATATATAATTTATTCCATTATGTTATTATAATGGTATTGACTGTTATAAAAAATGTTTAGAGCTAATAGCAAGTTCCTTGGATTGAGATGTTAATATGTTTTATATTATTTTTTACTGTTGTTTTTAACTTTTTCTTTTTTGAGACAGTCTCACTCTGTCATCCAGGCTGGAGTGCAGTGGCGCAATATCGACTCACTGCAACCTTTGCCTTCTGGGTTCAAGCAGTTCTCCTGCCTGAGCCTCCCGAGAAGCTGGGATTACAGGCATCCACCGATACACCTGGCTAATTTTTGTATTTTTAGTAGAGACAGGGTTTCGCTATGTTGCCTAGGCTGGTTTCAAATTCCTGGCCTCAAGTTATCTGCCCACCTGGGCTTCCCAGAGTGTTAGGATTACAGGCGTCAGCCACTGTACTGGCCAAGGTTTTATTTTATTTATTTATTTCTTAATTTTTTGTGACAGAGTCTCGCTGTCTCCCAGGCTGGCGTGCACAGGTGCAATCTCGGCTCCCTGCAACCTCTCCTTCCCAGGTTCAAGCAATTTTCTCATGACTCAGCTACCGAATAGCTGGAATTACAGGCGTGTGCCACCCAGCCCCACTAATTTTTGTATTTTTTAGTAGAGATGGGTTTCATCATGTTGGTTAGGCTCGTTTTGAAGTCCTGGCCTCAAATGATCTGCCTGCCTCGGCCTCCCAAAATGTTGGGATTACAGGTGTGAGCCACTATACCTGGCCTATGACCAGGTTTTAAACAGAAGACTGTCTCAAACCTTAAGTTCTCTCTAAACAGAATGAAAACACTGAGCTAAGGCTTTGAAAAGTGTTTAAGATGCTTTTGAGAGAACTTGGTATTTTCATCATTGTCAGACAAGTTTGTGTGAGTGAGCTTAGAATGTCCCTAAATGATTTTTTTTTTTTAACTGAGGTGTATTCCATGAGAGTATCAAGGCTCTTCTCACAGTCTGTAATAAAAATAATTAAGGCTTGTGGTACTTCTCTTTTTTAGAGTTGATATCATCCATTCCCTGATAATAATATGCATATCATTGTTTGAGACTTTCCATGAATTGTTATACAAGTTCAAATGATGCCCTAAATGTTACTTATATTCATTGGCTTTAAAGAAACAATTAACATCATTTTTTTGTTTGTTTGTTTTGCCATTGGGACTTGCTCTGTTGCCCAGGCTGGAGTGCAGTGGCAAGATCATTGCTTACCGCAGCCTTGAACTCCTGGGCTCAAGGGATCCTCCCACCTCAGCCTCCCAAGTAGCTGGGAGTATAGGCCAATTGCCATGTTTTCGTTGTCTTTCCATTCCCTGTTTTTCTAGATGTTGCTGCTGAGGAGGAATGTAGATATTCAGGCCACTGCACGTTTGCTTATTGCCAAGAGGAGATAGATGTGTGGACACTGGAGCGGAAAGGGGCATTCAGCCGTGAGGCTTTCTTTGGCGGCAATGGAAAGATTAACCTTACTGTGTTCAAACTTCTCCAGGAGCATCTTGGAGAATTTATATTCCTTTGTGAGGTGCGTTCTCCAAAACTTATTTTCACTGTAAAGTTGAATTTGCAAGCCCAGTGGTATTGTCCTGCCATGTGATAAAACATTCACTCAGTAAATGAATAAATATTCACTTATTTATATGATAAATAATATCTCATGTGTGAATAAAATATTTCTCTGGTCCTGCCATGTGATAAAACATTCATTCAGTAAATGATAGCTACTATTGTTACCAAAAATAATATTAAACCTTCATATTAAGTATTACTTTTGTAATGACATTGAAACTAGGACAATATTCTGGGTACAAAATTTATATTTTGTATTTTTTTTTGATAATCTTTCTCTCTCTATTCCAGAAATGTTTTGATCATAAGCCTAGAATGATAAGTAAAAGAAATAAAGATAATTCTACTGCTTGTTCTCACCCGGTTACAAAGCATGAGTTTGAAGACAATAAGTATGTTGATAGTTTCTAATTTCTGTAATGACAAAATAGATTCTTTTTCTGGATCTAAATAAAAACTAGTAGTAGTGTCTGTCCAGGCATTGCTCTTTCATCATTTGTTGTTACTCTGAAGAACAATGACGAAATTTTAAAATGTCTTTTAGTAGATTTGGCTGGGAAGTGAATAATTAACTAAATATAGTATGTAAAACAGAAAAGCATTATTGATGTATAGTTTCTCATGACATAGATTTAGGTATTTTATGGCTTAAAATATAAGCACCCCCCCAATTAATTCAACAATTGCATATAGTGATTTGGTTTTTTTGTTTGTTTTTTTTTGAGAGAGAGTCTTGCTCTGTCACCAAGGCTGAAGTGCAGTGGCATGATCTTGGCTCACAGCAAGTTCTGCCTCCCAGATTCAAGAGATTAGAGATTCTCTTGCCTCAGCCTCTCAAGTAGCTGGGATTATAGACACCCACCACCAGGCCTGGCTAAGTTTTTGTATTTTTTTTTTTTGAGATGAAGTCTTGTTCTGTTTCCAAGGCTGGAGTGCAGTGGCGTGATCTCAGGTCACTGCAACCTCCGCCTCCCGGGTTCAAGCGATTCTCCTGCCTCAGCCTCTCCAGTAGCTGGGATTACAGGTGCATGCCACCACACCCGGCTAATTTTTGCATTTTTAGTAGAGACAGGGTTTTACCATGTCGGCCGGGCTGGTCTCGAACTCCTGACCTCAAGTTATCCACCCATTTTGGCCTCCCAAAGTGCTGGGATTAAAGGAGTGAGCCATTATGTCTGGCCAATTTTTTGTATTTTTAGTAGGACAGGGTTTCAACATGTTGGCCAGGCTGGTTTCGAACTCCTGACCTCAGGTGATCCACCCACCTTGGCCTCCCAAAGTGCTGGGATTACAGGTGTGAGCCACTGTGCCCGGCCCCCATGATTTTTTTTTTTTTTCTGATAAAAATTTAAAATGTGGGGCCAGGTGCGGTGGCTTACGCCTGTAATCCCAGCACTTGGGAGGCCGAGGTGGGCCGATCACAAGGTAAGGAGATCGAGACCATCCTAGCTAACACGGTGAAACCCCGTCTCTACTAAAAATACAAAAAATTAGCCGGGCATGGTGGCGGGTGCCTGTAGTCCATGCCACTGCACTCCAGCGTGGGCGACAGAGCAAGACTCTGCCTCGAAAAGAAAAAAAAATTTTTTAAAATGTATTGTCAGTGTAGAACTTATATATATATTTGAAAAATCTGTGGCAGAACAATATTAAAATGTCACTGTTTTCATCTTAGGTGCCTTGTCCACATTTTGCGAGAGACAACAGTAAAATACTCCAAAATACGTTCTTTTCATGGTCAGTGTCAGCTTGATTTATGTCGACATGAGGTTCGATATGGCTGTTTAAGGGAAGATGAGTGCTTTTATGCCCATAGTCTTGTGGAACTGAAAGTATGGATAATGCAAAATGAAACAGGTAGGTTTGTGTATGACTGAGAAGTATGTCTCCTCAAAAGCAGACAGGGTTTAACAAAACAGTAATTTGGGCCTGGCGTGGTGGCTCATGACTGTAATCCCACTACTTTGGGAGGATGAGGCAGATGGATCACTTGAGGCCAGGAGTTCAAGACCAGCCTGACCAGTACTGTAAAATCCCCATCTCTACAAAAAATACAAAAATTAATCAGGCGTGGTGGCGGGCGCCTATAATCCCAGCTACCTGGGAGGCTGAGGCATGAGAACTGCTTGAACCTGGGAGGCAGAGGTTGCAGTAGGCCAAGATCATGCCACTACACCCCAGCCTGGGTGATAAAGTGAGACTGTCTCCAAAAAAAAAAAAAAAAAAAAATGAAAGGAATTTGGAAATTTGGAGACCTACCCTTCTCCATCAACCAGATGTGGCGACACTATTGATTTTGTCCTGAGCTTTAAACTTTTGATTTTTAGAGTTGCCTATTTTGAGTGTGTTCTCATGTCATTAATTACTGATACGAGTTGATACATGCAGTTGTTGGGAGGAAAGATTCCTCAGGAGGCACAAAGAGCTGTATTTGTGTATATTGCATTTCCAAAAAGAGTAACGTGGTATTCATCCTTGCTGATGGATTAGGATGTATGAGAATAGTTTGGAAGCTGAAAGTTCTCCACGTCTAACTGCACCCAGATTGGTGGGCTGTTGCTCTTATAGATATAATTTAAAGGAAGGCTTGTACATTCCCCAGGTATCTCACATGATGCTATTGCTCAAGAATCTAAACGATATTGGCAGAATTTGGAAGCAAATGTACCTGGAGCACAGGTATTTTTCTCTTGTGTACTTTCTGCATTTGGTGTCCTTTCTGGAATTGCCTAATAGATGTTGGTTGTTGGTGGATGCAGTTAACACTTAAAGTCCGGTTACTTTCTTAATGTTCATTCAGGTGAGTCATTCTTATGAGAAAAAACAATTTGCATTTTAGTTGATTATCATAAAAAAAATTATGCATCCCACAATGCCTGCCAAGAGTGGAGGACACTGTTTTCTTATTTAGTTTAATTGACAAAACACCTGGAGTTCTGGGCTTTATGGATTCTTGGAGTAAGGCAGAGGTAGATTATAGTTTAGCTTTCCACCTGGCATCTCTCGTTTTTCCATTGCTCTCCCCTCAACACCCCTGACCCAAATACAACAATTCTAGTCATCAATTTTAAAGATGAGTTTCATAAATCAAAGTTTGGCATTTATAATCTACTTTTACGATATTCTCTTACATTTGGGGGAAGAATTGGAGATTTAGTTATCAGATATAATGGTCAAGTCATCACCTCAGATAAAAATGGGAAATTGTATATTGTTGTGAAAAAAATGCATGTTGATTTAGTATTTTGTCATGAGAAAACTGGTTTTCTGTTAAAAAAAATTAAAACGAATCTTTTAATTGTTTAAGGTACTTGGTAATCAAATGATACCTGGATTTCTTAATATGAAGATAAAGTTTGTGTGCGCCCAGTGTCTGAGAAACGGTCAAGTCATTGAACCAGACAAAAACAGAAAATATTGTAGTGCAAAAGCAAGGCATTCGTAAGTATTGTGTGTGGAAACAATTCCTATTTTGTAATTTTCTGTTTCATAGGTATAAAATCATACACATAAGAAAAAAGTTTAAGGCTTTGAAGAGAGGAGGGAAAAGTAGATAATTTACGGTAATTACAAACACAAGGGAAGAGATTTTTAGGACCTAGTAGATAAGAATTCAAAAGTAGTGTTTTTTTCCTGTATTTTATCAATTCTTTGTTTAGAGTTCATAGGGAATGTTTGTAAATGACAATAGGAAGTGAAAATATAGAATCATAAGGTATTTATAGAAGCACCGAGAAAAAAATGCTCTGGTTCCTCAGGTACAAACTTTGTGCCTCTCCCTTTGTGTTATGTCTTCTGCTTGTGTGTCTTTGTTTTTTTCTGAACTCCATTTTTCTTAGGTGGACCAAAGACCGGCGTGCGATGAGAGTGATGTCTATTGAACGTAAGAAGTGGATGAACATCCGTCCTCTCCCCACAAAGAAACAAATGCCTTTACAGTTTGATGTACATACGTAATTTTTAAGCCACTTTTTTTTTTAATTAGGCATTTCAAATCATTAGAAAATAGTAGTAATTCAGATTGAAACTCAAGCCCTTTAAATAGTATTCATCAGTAATAATGCTATTTAAATGGTTCCTCTTTGGTTTTCCTTCCTCTTTAGTATATGTATGGTTCCATAGCAGTTTTCATATTGATTGGAATTTTATTAGTTACTTGGAAAAAGTAAATAGTGGATCTGAGGAAGAGTTACGGGGACAGTGTAACTTATTTTTTGGATGAATTACTTTGGGGAGGGAATGAGAGCAAATCTTATTTAATTGTGATTTCTTTGGTTTGATACCAGACCCAAGGTTTTCAGTCTTATGAATGCTGTTGATGAGGCTGTTTTTATCATGCCTTGTCTCTTTCACTGCAGCAAGAGATACGTAGCTACAAGACACCTCACTTTATAGGACTTTCTAAAAGTAACCCAAAGGAAAATGTTCAATGTTAGAGGAACATGTTCTTCAAAAACTAGAAAATACTAGACTAATTTAAAGTTAGGATAGTATTTCATTCACGTATTTCATCTTGGTACGCTGTAGCACCTTACCTGATCTTGAAGATGATTGTCCGAGCAAACCACTTGAGTTGTCCTAGACTTTGTTCTTCACGAGAGAGAGGGTCTGGAGAGCATCTAGAGGCACTTCACATGTGCATTAGCAAACAGGGACACTTGGAGCATCCACAGGTAGTAAGCTCTCTACCCGGATGGAGGAAATACAGAGGGAACCTTTTGCCCATAGAAGCAGGGCAGATGGACTGTAGAGTCCTCTTGTAAATGAGGCCTCTCTCTGAACTGCAAGAAAGAGTTGAAGAAGAGGTAGATGCATTTTTCACCACCTACAGTACCTTGCAGTTTTGTAAAACTTACACAAGTAACACAGCCAGTCTTTTTGAGGGGTTGGTGGGTTTGTGTTTTATCCAGAGTGGTTTTAGACTCAGATTTTATCAATGGGTTATGTAGGAGGGGGAAAGAGGTTTATTTGGAACCCTGATTTCTTGTGGTTTAAAGGATGATGGAGATAATATGTATATCAAGTACTTTGTTAAAATGAGTACAACTGAGAACAACCCTGGTTCCTGAGGCAGCAGCTTAGAGTATTGGTTATTCTTTAATCTTGAACATGGTGTAGTACTGTGCAACACTACAGTAGCTTATTTCCTCTTTTTCTCCCCCTGCCATACTAGGTATTGCTAAGGGACCTTTTTTCTTTTTTTTTTTTTTTCGGTTGCATTTTTTCTTGCTCTGTCACCCAGGCTGGAGTGCAATGGTGCGATCTCCACTCACCACAACCTCCGCCTCCTGGGTTCAAGCCATTCTCCTGCTTCAGCCTCCCAAGTAGCTGGGATTACAGGCGTGTGCCACCACGCTTAGCTAATTTTTGTATTTTTTTTTAGCAGAGATGAGGCTTCATCATGTTGGCCAGGCTGTTCTCGAACTCCTGACCTCAAGTGACCCAGCTGCCTCAGCCTCCCAAAGTGTTGGGATTACAGGCGTGAGTCACCGTGCCCGACCTGGGACCTTTTTTCTTATAGAAGAAATTATACTGTGTGTGTGTATGTGTGTAGATAGTGTGGTGAGGCTTAAAGACAACGGGCTTCAAAGTCTGCCAGAAGGGCCCCAGTCAAGTTATTCAGCCTCAGTTTGCTCATGTGTAATTGGGAATAATTATGTGCAATGGTGTTATGTAAACACCTGGCATGGTGCCCAGCCTTCTCCTTTGCCTGTTCTTCTTCCTGCTCCTTATCATTGAGCTTTGAAAGACTATGGTAAATGTTTCCCTAGTAATATAACTAAGTACTTACTGGGGTTTGATGGGGGAAAGTATATGACTATTTTATCCAGTACTGACTTTATGCAGAAGATTTTTTTTTTTTTTTTTTTTTTGAGACGGAGTCTCGCTCTGTCGCCTGGGCTAGAGTGCAGTGGCCGGATCTCAGCTCACTGCAAGCTCCGCCTCCCGGGTTCACGCCATTCTGCTGCCTCAGCCTCCCGAGTAGCTGGGACTACAGGCGCCCGCCACCTCGCCCGGCTAGTTTTTTGTATTTTTTAGTAGAGACGGGGTTTCACCGTGTTAGCCAGGATGGTCTCGATCTCCTGACCTCGTGATCCGCTCATCTCGGCCTCCCAAAGTGCTGGGATTACAGGCTTGAGCCACCGCGCCCGGCCTATGCAGAAGATTTTAAGGGTGGGGTCACTGACATTGGTCCAAGGGAGGAAATGTGTAGTGTTAAGGGGGGTGACCAAGTTTTAGCCAAAACTCTGAAAAATGTGACAGATGCTAAGCATTTAATGTCACGTAAGCTAAATAATACAGGGCCAGCTCCTGTTGAAGCACAAACTAAGATAAGCTAATAATTAGTTGTACTAAGATTTATACCTCATACTGACAAGTAGGTTGATGGTATTCAAGAATGCGCTCTCAGTGATGGTAGGTTTTCTTGGTTCCTGGTTCATTATTCTTAGGGAAGTCTGCGTTCTGCTCATCATGATCACTCTATTTTCCTACCAGTATCACTGTATTTACTTTATTAAATAAAAATACAAATAACCTGAAAAGGTATTATTTGAAAGCTCTGTAACTCCATGGTATGGCTAGTGTGATAACTGTCTTCTGATAATGCATATGTCGTGAATTATGGCCAAGGTTAGCGTCCAGTGCTGGTTATAAGTAAGTTAAATTTCTCAAATGTTTTGGCACTGTTCAGTACCCTTTGGAGTAGCCTGCAGTTTCTTTCCTGCTTTCAAGTGCTTGATGTGGAGGAATCATTAGTATTGGGCAGGGGAAACAGGAGCTGTCAGACTGAGAGGGCCAGGGGTGCTCATTGTGGAGATTAAATATTCTGAGTGAGTGAGTTTGTAGACATTTTCTTTTAAGAAAATGTTCTATGCTTTACTCTGTTTTGGACATTTTCTTTTGAAAAATTTTGAGATAGAAACCTTAATATCATCTCATATATTTAGGGCATATAGTTAATTTGAATAGAATCAAATTAATCTTTAGAACTTGATTACTAAGTATTAGCATGGATAATAATGCTTCTTTTGCTAAAATGTAAAAATTAGGCAGTTTTACTATGTGTACTTTGTCTTAATCATATTCCTGTTTTTTTATACAGCTGTGCAACCATATTGCTTCTGGGAAAAAATGTCAATATGTTGGAAACTGTTCCTTTGCTCACAGTCCTGAGGAAAGAGAAGTTTGGACTTACATGAAGGAGAATGGGAGTAAGTTAATCTTTGAGCTGTGTCCTTGAGCTAGCTTGCCTGAAATTTCCTTTCCTCTCTATAAATATGCCAGCTTCCTGTGAACACAGAAAGCAGTTTGCATTCTAAACGGTTGCCCCGTTTCTTCAGTAGCTCTGTTGGTGGCGATGCCTGTAAAATGTGGGCACAGCCTCAGTGGGGTAGGATCTGGCATCTGATCTGTGTTTGGTTAGGTCATATTTGGATATAAATATATAGGTCTGCATCCTTACATGTAATAGATGTATTCCTAAAAAATGGCCTGGGGAAGTTCAGTACTCCCTTGACTGTTTCAATCAGATTATCTGCTCATATTGGAAATCGTTTGCCCTCTGAATTAACCAGGTTAGAATTGGGGGTTTCTTCAGGGAGGCATTAGTAATCAAACAGGCTCAGAATCAGAGGTCCAAGGGAAGAATGTCTATTTTGGTCAAATTCCAAGTTTATTGTGGGAGCCCTTGAGAGGAGCCGCAGACAGCCTTTCACTTTTGACCATAAAATGTTTTACTACAAGGGTCATTATTCTTTAATCTTAAGTAAACTGATGAAGGGTATACTGACTGCAGTCTCCAGATTATAAGAAGCAACCAGATTTGACTTTCGCCTACCATGTTTCAACCACATAGATTGTCAGTGGTATGTGGAGGGGATTCCCTCTAGCTATCTTGCTGGGAGTGAGGCCCTGCAGTCTGGCCTCACTGAAGATGCCCTTGCATACCAGGCTTTTGCAGTGACCCCTGCCACCACTGGTCTTAAGGAAGAAGAATTTTTAGTTTATCTCTAATCTTTGCCTGATGATACATTGTTAGAAACCATTAGGCAGACAACAAAGCCAAGTTTTGACCAGATCCTCATCACCAGAATTTTTAGCACAGTGGTTCTCAACTGGGAACAAATTTTGCCACTCCCCTTCCTTGGGGACATGTGGCAATGTCTGGAGACATTTTCATTGTCATGACTGGCAGAAGTTGCTCAGGCATCTAGTGGGTAGAGGCCAGGGATGCTGCTCACCATCCTGTAACACACAGGGCATGCCCCCAGCAAAGAATTCTCTAGCCAGAATGTCAACCGCATGGAAGTTGAGAAGCCTCAGCTTTAGCACTTGGCAATAATGCAGAATACACCTGTTCTTACCATAGGAAGCATCTGGCAGCCGCTGTCCAGGACTTGGTCATGGTTGTCTTGTCAGTTACAGCCCAGCATGTCCACCCTCTGGGACTGTGGCTTGACTGATGGACTCCCATCAGGGTCAGAATCTTGGTCCAGTAGTAGTATGTTTCTCATCTTTCTCAGTAAGCAGTGAGGAGTGTATCAGCTCCAAGTCCCCCAAGCCACGTAAGTAGCCTTGTGTGGTTCTAGCTCTGACACTGAGTGTGGAATGCAGGGCGACAGGCAGTGGTGAGGCTTTTGTGACAATGCCGTTTATAATGGTTTCTGAGTTTTAAACATCCCCAAAGTGTCGTGCAAATGCAAGGAGGGGTTAATTAATCTTGAGAACTAATATTTGCCATCTAAGAGTCCTGAAAGTAGTTCTTATGCATGAGAGTTTACCTGCTGCTTGAACTGGGTGATCTCTCCATGTCTAATATAATAGTCTCCTTCAGCCCCCTCGAGTTTCTTTTTTTTTTTTTGAGGCGGAGTCTCGCTCTGTCTCCCGGACTGGAGTGCAGTGGCCGGATCTCAGCTCACTGCAAGCTCCGCCTCCCGGGTTTACGCCATTCTCCTGCTCAGCCTCCCGAGTAGCTGGGACTACAGGCGCCCGCCACCTCGCCCAGCTAGTTTTTGTATTTTTAGTAGAGACGGGGTTTCACCGTGTTAGCCAGGATGGTCTCGATCTCCTGACCTCGTGATCCACCCGTCTCGGCCTCCCAAAGTGCTGGGATTACAGGCTTGAGCCACCGCGCCCGGCCTCGAGTTTCTTTTGAAATGTATGCTGACTGATACAAAACGTGCGCACAGTTGTGTGTATTTAAATGGTGTCTAGTTGCTGCTGCTGAAAGTAATTCATTTTTCTTTAGTACAAGATATGGAGCAATTTTATGAACTATGGCTAAAGAGTCAAAAAAATGAAAAAAGTGAAGATGTAGCCAGTCAGTCAAACAAGGAAAATGGAAAACAAATTCACATGCCAACAGATTATGCTGAAGTTACAGTGAGTACCATGGGTCATTTCCCCCCTTTGCCGAGCCATTGATGGAGCCTTTCTTTTCCTTTTTTTTTTTTTTTTTTTTTGTTTTGAGACAGAGTCTTGCTCTGTCGCCAGGCTGGAATGCAGTGGTGTGATTTTGGCTCACTGCAAACTCTGCTTCCCTGGTTGAAGCGATTCTACTGCCTCAGCCTCCCAAGTAGCTGGGATTACACGCTCATACCACCATGCCCAGCTAATTTTTGTATTTTTAGTAGAGATGGGTTTCACCATGTTGACCAGGATGGTCTCGATCTCCTGACCTGGTGATCTGCCTGCCTTAGCCTCCCAAAGTGCTGGGATTACAGGTGTGAGCCACCATGCCCGGCCTTTCTTTTCTTTCCCATCTTCTCCAAAACCCGGCTCCATCACTCACTGCCTGCCCTTCTCTGTCCTGTGTCTTCATCTTCTCTCTCTAGTGGTTTCCTGCCACTAGCTAAAGTCTCCTCATGTGAAAAAATCCTTTCTTCAATGCTTCTGACTTTGGAGCCAGAGAATTGTAAGTCCAAGTCCTGGTTTCTCTCCTTACTTGCCTGGCACCCTAGGCAGATTATTTATGTCTCCGAGTGGGGTTCTTCTGATAGATTAGTGAAGTATGAGGAGTCTGTGACTCTTCCCTAGTGGGAGGCCCCTGCAGGTGGCTCAGCGATGTGGGCTGTCTACCCCGCTGGACCTTACATTCCCCGCTTACCGCCTGCAGTCTGGCCTCTCCCTCTATGGTTCTTGGGGACATTAAGTTACCAGTGGTCTGTTAACTATTTTGGTTTTCCTTTAAAATTTTCAAAAAAGTGAACAGGATAATATAACAAATATCTTGAGCCCACCATCACAAGTTAACTGATGTTAACAATTTGTTGTAATTACTACTGTAAAATAAAAATGCTACAGATAAAGTTAGAACCCCATATGTTACCTTTCCCAGAGGAACGATCCAGTGTGTATTTTTCCAGGCCATGTTTACCTATGGATGACACATTTATTCTTTTTTTTTTTTTTTTTTCTTTTTTTGAGATGGAGTCTCGCTGTCACCCAGGCTGGAATGCAGTGGCACGATCTTGGCTCACTGCAACCTCCGCCTCCCAGGTTCAAGCAATTCTCCTGCCTCAGCCTCCCGTGTAGCTGGGACTACAGGCGCCGGCCACCAAGCACGGCTAATTTTTGTATTTTTAGTAGAGACGGAGTTTCACCATGTTGGTCAGGCTGGTCTTGAACTCCTGACCTCAGGTGATCCATCCGCCTCAGCCTCCCAAAGTGCTGGGATTACAGGTGTGAGCCACCATGCCCGGCTGCATTTTTTCTTAAATAATCTATAGTTCTGCTTGATGTGGTTTTAAAAGTTTACATAAGCATATGTGTTACTGCCCTTATTGTTTTTTGGCACCTCAGTCTCTCTATTTATTCAGTCGGATCCAGTTTCACTGCCTATTACAGGGCTTGTGTGCGGCCTGGCCTTGCACAGCGTCTCTCTGCTTGTGACATGCCCTGTGAATGTCTACCTTTGTCACATTGATTTCCTTGCTACCTTTACTTAAGTGCTCCTTGGTGTTTATTATATATGTGTATTTTTTCTTCCTTTTTTTTGAGACAGGGTTTCACTCTGTCATCTAGCCTGGAGTACAGTGGCACAGTTATGGCTCACTGCAGCCACTGCCTCCTGGGCTCAAGTGATCGTCCAATCTCAGCCTCCTGAGTAGCTAGAACTACAGGTGCTCACTGCTACGCCTGGCTAATTTTTGTATTTTTTGTAGAGATGGGGATTTTGCCGCGTTGCCCACGCTAGTCTCAAACTCCTGTGCTCGAGCACTTCTCCTGCCTCAGCCTCCCAAAGTGCTGTGATTATAGGCGTGAGCCATTGTGCCCGGCTGCTCCTTGGTGTTTCTAGAGCAGGTCACCTCGACTTGCTGGATCATGAGGCTTATCTGGGGCCGGGCATGGTGGTTCATGCCTGTAATCCCAGCACTTTGGGAGACTGAGGTGGGTGGATCACCTAAGATTAGGAGTTCGACACCAGCCTGGCCAACTTGGCGAAACCCCTTCTCCACTAAGAATGCAAACAATTAGCTGGGCATGGTGGCAGGTGCCTGTAATCCCAGCTACTTAGGAGGCTGAGGCAGGAGAATCGCTTAAACTTGGGAGATGGAGGTTGCAGTGAGCCAAGATCGCATCACTCCACTCCAGCCTAGGTGACAGAGTGAGACTCTGTCTCAAAAATAAACAAATAAATAAATAAGGCTTACCTGGGGTGTTTCATAATAAAGAGTCTTGGAACTGGGCGTGGTGGCTTGCACCTGTAATCCTAGCAACTCAGGAGGCTGAGGTGGGAGGATCACTTGAGCCCAGGAGTTCGAGGCTGCAGTGAGCTATGATTACACCACCTTACTGTAGCCTGGATGACAGCGAGACCATGTCTCTAAAAAAATAAAGTAATAAAAAGTCTTCATTTATACCCTACACTGAATGAGTTCAAATCTGGTTTTATCCAGTGTTGCAGATAATTATTGCCCAGGACATTTGGGAAATACTGTCCAACACTTACAGTTTGCATCTGTTGTAACACTTAAATCCCACCATCACAGTTCCTTTTGCATAGGTCTGTTCCCACAGGGGCAGTGTCTTTACATTCCTGATGCCATAGCAGAGGCTCAGTTCACGTACACTGAATGGAGCTGCTGCTCGTCCTTTTGGAGTTGGCATGTCCTGGTCTTTCCCATCCTCTCTGCTTTTCCTCATGGTGTTAATTCTTCCCTGAATCCTTGTTTGCACCTGCCTCTTGTTCTCCCAGCAAACATCCTTGTTTGCACACCAGCTCCTATTGCCCCTTTACCGGAGATTTCCTGGACAGGTGGCAGCATTTGTCACCCTTCTCTGCGTCCTGAGTGCTGGCTTGCTACCCCATGCTGCGGTCCTTTCCTTGTCCCTATTTCTAACCTGAGTTGTTGTTTTTTTTTTTTTTTTTTAAGGGACGGAGTCTCACTCTGTCACCCAGGCTGGAGTGCAGTGGCCGGATCTCAGCTCACTGCAAGCTCCGCCTCCTGGGTTCACGCCATTCTCCTGCCTCAGCCTCCCGAGTAGCTGGGACTACAGGCGCCCGCCACTTCGCCCGGCTAGTTTTTTGTATTTTTTAGTAGAGACGGGGTTTCACCGTGTTAGCCAGGATGGTCTTGATCTCCTGACCTCGTGATCCACCCGTCTCGGCTCCCAAAGTGCTGGGATTACAGGCTTGAGCCACTGCGCCCGGCGTCTAACCTGAGTTTTAAGTCTTGCCTGGCTCTCCCACCAGCCTGGGCTCCCTGGAATTGAGTCTGGATCTTAGATCAGGTGACTGATGGGACATGTGTCTTTGCTGCACATTAGGTGGACTTTCACTGCTGGATGTGTGGCAAAAACTGCAACAGTGAGAAGCAGTGGCAGGGCCACATCTCCTCCGAGAAGCACAAAGAGAAGGTTTTCCACACCGAGGACGACCAGTACTGCTGGCAGCACCGCTTCCCAACAGGCTATTTCAGTATTTGTGATAGGTATGTAGGTTTCTACAATTTTCCATGTCAGAATTGCTTATCTCAAATTTTCATGGACATGTCAGCCGACACGGAATACCTGGGTGTTAAAGTTCTAATGTTGCTGTGCTCTGACAGACCCTGAAGAATTCTTGGGTTTTGACTCAAAGCGTTTCATTGCTCATCAAACCATTCCTTTCACTCTTCTTAGATTATATGAAAAGATTCAATAGTCTTCCAATACTAATTTGAAATGTCTTAGGATAATTGAATAGAGAAGCATGTTCATTCCAATTTGCCCAAATGACCTTTGTGTTCACAGCTGTGATTCTCAAACCCTTTGCCCCAACCTTTGCTCACAGTAAATGTTCATTAGATTTGAGATGGCTTTTACATTATATTTAAAATCTAGAACTCAGATCAAAGGAAGATGTTAGTATGTATCACTCCTTTGTTTACGTTTTCTTAGAAAGTTTTTCAACACAGCCGGGCATGGTGGCTCATGTCTGTAATCCCAGCACTTTGGGAGGCTGAGGTGGTTGGGTCACTTGAGGCCAGGAGTTTGAGACCACCTTGGCCAACATGGTGAAACCCTGTCTCTACTAAAACTGCAAATATTAACTGGGCGTGGTGGCAGGTGCCTGTACTCCCAGCTACTCAGGAGGCTTAGGCAGGACAATCACTTGAACCCAGGAGGCGGAGGTTATAGTCAGCTGAGGTTGCACCGCTGCACTCCAGCCTGGGCAACAGAGTGAGACTCTGTCTCAAAAAAAAAAAAAAAAAAAAGTTTTTCAGTGAAAACCTAAGTAATTCTGAATTGCTCATTTTATTAAATCACTGTTAATATTTAATTCCCTAATTTAGATCCATGTGATCCTTAAAACTATTGAAGACATTTTTTTCCTTGATGCCACCTCTGATTTCTTTCTACTACATCAGGAATAACTATAGTCTTTTTTCTCCTGTTAGTCAGCACTTTTCATAGAGTATATTTAAATAAAGTACTGATTTTTCTATTGTAGATGTCATGGCTATAAAATAATTACCTTTCTAGGCTTGAGATTCCTAACTAAAAGTTGTATGCAAATCATAAAGCTAGTGAAGTATACAGTTTCAAGAATCATGACACAATTTTTAGAAACAACTTTGTGGACACTGAGCACCTGACTTGTCCTCATAGGTATATGAATGGCACCTGCCCAGAAGGAAACAGCTGTAAATTTGCACACGGAAACGCCGAACTTCATGAATGGGAAGAAAGAAGAGATGCCCTAAAGATGAAGCTCAACAAAGCACGAAAAGATCACTTAATTGGCCCAAATGATAATGACTTTGGAAAATATAGTTTTTTGTTTAAAGATTTAAACTAATATGCTGGCTTTTATGTATGATACCTAATCAGAGCATTGACCAGAAAAATTGAAAGTGTTCTAAGGCACATAGCAGAGGAGCTGCAGATTTTCTGCTTCTATTGGCGTATATCGTTCCTCCTGAGCAGCAACCCACAGTAGGTAGGAAAATGGGCTGTTTCACAGGCCTGGCCACGCTGTCACGGAACCATTGGCATCAGATGGTGAAGTGACTGCTACCCGGTTGCCATCTGTTGAACAGACTTTTGGATGAAGTGTGTTGGGGAAGAGGATAAGGTTATATCTAGGACAACTCTTTGAGTTGGTCCTTCATATAAGAATCATGACGGTAAGAGAATAAACACTTGTACTGGGATCAGAATACATGATGGATGAAATTCTTTACATGTTTTAGCAGAATGAATTTGTTTAATATAATCAAGTTTGCTACTTATCTGTATGTAGGTTGCTAAAAAGGATTTTCTTAACTCAGATTTTAAGCCAAATAACCATTTAACACTAGTATTTGTTAAATGGGGTATTTTTCTGTATTTGTATGTTTCACTATAATAAGGGAATTAAGGATAATGTGCATTGAGAATATTTTGAAAAATAATTAATTGACTCAAATTTTATTTCTTGGTCTTTTGCTGTTTAAATGATGATTTTGAAAGATTAAACTTGTACTGTTGGTATTGTGTTAGTGTATGGACCAATACTGCCTGTAATAAAGATTTTATATACAGATGCCTTTCATTTTTTTCCTGTGGTCCTTTCCCACAAAGAATTGTTGAAACTGGGTACAAAAATCAAGTTGATTTTTTCAAAAACATTTTCATTTAGGCAGTGACTGACAATGCAAATTGGGACATGAAAGCAGCTTTTGACTTTGCCCTCCTCTCCTCTGAATTTGGTCTCCGGGACTCTCACTGATCGGTTCGTCTAGGTAGCTCTTCCTGGGGCTCCCCTGTTCCATTCAAATGAGCTACATAAGCAGGGAGAAAAATGGTCAGCTGGTAAGACTTGGGCTGTGGAATACCACCAAGATGGCTGTTTGGCATAACACCTTTGATAGCGCTCAGAGACTTTACAGACAGGATGTACTGGGCTGTGATGTAGCAAGCCTTTAAACCCCTAAGCCAAGTCACTTCCTCATGGGAACGTTGAACGTGTGGGATGTGGGGAAAGAGAAAAGGGTCTTTTTTCTGTGTGAGCCGACCAGTGGAGAGGAGGGCATGGCTGTAAGGAGTTAAGAGAAGTAGAGTGGCATGGGATGCCATCTGTGACTCTTCAAAAATACTAGGAGAGTCTCTGGTTCCCCCCATGTGTCAGGGGGCAGTGGAGGCCAGTCACTGAACAAGAGGCATCAGGAGTGCATCTTTTTTCAAATTTTATTTTATTACTATTTTTTATTTTTTAGACAGTCTCGCTCTGTCGCCCAGGCTGGAGTGCAGTGGCGGAATCTCAGCTCAGTGCAAGCTCTGCCTCCCAGGTTCACGCCATTCTCCTGACTCAGCCTCCTGAGTAACTGGGACTACAGGTGCCCGCCACCACGCCCAGCTAATTTTTTGTATTTTTAGTAGAGACAGGGTTTCACCACGTTAGCTAGGATGGTCTCAATCTCCTGACCTCATGATCTACCCGGCTCGGCCTCCCAAAGTGCTGGGATTACAGGCATGAGCCACTGGGCCTGGCCCAGGAGTGCTTTTTTTTTTTTTTTTTCTCAGACGGAGTCTTGCTCTGTTGCCCAGGCTGGAGCGGCAGTGGCGCGATATCGGCTCACTGCAAGCTCTGCCTCCCAGGTTCAGGCCATTCTCCTGCGTCCCGAGTAGCTGGGACTACGTTGAGCCATCGCGCCCGGCCTCAGGATTGCATCTTAACTAAAAACTAATCATGTGTTAGGGTGATGTTTTCTGTAGAATGAAATGGTGTGTTATTGTGCTGAGTTTCCCTAAGTCTGCTGATGGTTGTTACATTTTTCCTTCCGTGTACTTTCTCCCAAACTCCTTATGTCCTCTTTTTTTTTTTTTTTTTTTTTTTTTTTTGTTTGTTTTTGTTTTTTCTTTTTTTTGAGACGGAGTCTCGCTCTGCCGCCCAGGCTGGAGTGCTGTGGCCGGATCTCAGCTCACTGCAAGCTCCGCCTCCCGGGTTCACGCCATTCTCCTGCCTCAGCCTCCCGAGTAGCTGGGACTACAGGCGCCCGCCACCTCGCCCGGCTAGTTTTTTTGTATTTTTAGTAGAGATGGGGTTTCACCGTGTTAGCCAGGATGGTCTCGATCTCCTGACCTCGTGATCCGCCCGTCTCGGCCTCCCAAAGTGCTGGGATTACAGGCTTGAGCCACCGCACCCGGCCCTTATGTCCTCTTTTTCCAGGGGGAATAGATAATAAAAAGTTGTCTCTGGGCCAGGCACAATGGCTCACACCTGTAATCCCAGCATTTTGGGAGGCCGAGAAGGGAGGATCACTTGAGGTCAGGAGTTCAAGAATACCTTGGTCAATCAACATGGTGAAACCCCTCTCTACTAAAAATACAAAAAGTCGCCAGGTGTGGGGACGGGTGCCTGTAATCCCAGTTATTTGGGAGGCTGAGGCAGGAGAATCACTTGAACCTGGGAGGTGGAGGTTACTGAGATCAGACAGTGTCTCACTCTGTAGCCCAGACTGGAGTGCAGTGTCACGATCTCAACTCACTGCAACCTTCACCTACCAGGCTCAAGTGACCCTCCCACCTCAGTCTCCCAAGTAGCCGGGATTACAGGCACACACCACCACGCCTGGCTAATTTTTGTATTTGTGGTAGAGATGGGGGCTTCACCAGGTAGGTCTCGAATTCCTGGTCTCAAGTGATTCCCCCACCTCAGTCTCCCAAAGTGCTAGGATTACAGGTGTGAGTCACCGCACCCAGCCTGTTTAATGACTAAAAAGCTAGTTGCTTTACCCTTTGGAATCTAGGCTAAAAACAACCTTTGACGATCCTATGAGTGTTGAGATTTTTTTTCCCAAACTCCCCCTACATTTTCTGTGCTTCAGCTTTCCACCTTCTCAGCAATTCTCTAAGCTCTGAACCATCTTTTTGGTAAATTACATTTCTGCTAACTCAGCCAGTTTCATGCTCTGGTTTGCAGCTAAGAACCCTGCCTGCCACACAGCCTTGGTCTCAGCATTAGGAAGTCAATGTTAATTACTCTGGTGAGATCACACCCCATCCTAGAAGTGCGGGGTTTACTGCAGCAGCTTTGGAGAAAAACGTGGTGCACAGTGGGGGATAAAAAGAAAGGGGGAAAAAAGTGAACAAGCAAACTCCAATCCCATTTTATTAGTAGAGGAAAGTAATAACTAGTGTGTCAACTTAGGCATGTTATCTCTTTTTTTTTTTAATGTTTAAAAAATGACTGAGATACAATTCAGTTGACAAACCACCATTTGTAAAATTATGATTCAGTGGTGTTTAGCATATTCACAATGTTGTGCTATAACCACCACAATCAATTTTAGAATACTTTCATTACCTAAATAAAACCCACACGCCTTAGCCATCACTCCCAGAATCTACACACTCGTCCTGCCTCTCAAGCTAACCTGCCTTCTGTCTCCAGGGATTCTCTTGTCCTAGACATTTCGTATAAATGGAATCATATAATATGTGGCCTTTTACGACTGGCTTCTTTCTTTAGCATAATTCTCCAAGGCTCACCTGTGTTGTGGCATGTATCAGTACTTCATTACTTTTTTTTTTTTGAGATGGAGTTTCGCTCGTCACCCAGGCTGAAGTGCAATGGCGCAATCTGGGCTCACTGCAACCTCTATCTCCTGGGTTCAAGCAATTCTCCTGCCTCAGCCTCCTGAGTAGCTGAGGCCTACACCACCACACCCAGCTAATTTTTTTTTGTATTTTTTGTAGAGATGGGGGTTTCACCATGTTGGTCACGTTGGTCTTGAACTCCTGACCTCAGGTGATCCACCAGCCTCGGCCTCCCAAAGTGCTGGGATTATAGGCATGAGCCACCGTGTCCAGTGGTACGTCATTACTTTTTATAGCCACATAATACTCCACTATTTGGATGGGCCACATTTTTTTAAAAATCTATTTGTCGGTTGATGGACATTTGGGTTGTTTCTGCTTTTTGGCTATTGCGAATATCAACAGTGCTGTGCAAGAGTTGTGACCTCAGTTTTGTTTGGCTGTAGTGAGCTATCCCATCTGCCCTGAAGGTGTGGAGGCTGCAGGTAAATCTTTCCTACCCTCAGGGACCCCTTCTCTGCACAGTGCTCCCACCCTGTGACTGAGGCGTCCTGGGCAGGGGGGCCGTGGCCCAGAGGTGCCCACCCCTCTCCATCACTCACCCTTCCTGGAGCTTCCTATCCTGTGAGGACTGTTTGCACAGAGCCCCCAACCTTTGTTTTGATTTAGCTCCAGGGACCTGCACCAATTGGGAAATTGAAGGAGAGCAGTTAGGGCAGGTTTCAAATACTCTTTTGGTTTTTTTTGAGACAGAGTCTTGCTCCCCAGGCTGGAGTGCAGTGGCACAACCTTAGCTCACTGTATCACTGTAGCCTCAACCTTCTGGGCCCAAGTGATCTCCTGCCTCAGCTCCCCGAGTAGCTAGGACTACAGGCATGCACCACCGTGCCCAGCTAATGTTTTTTGTATTTTATTTTTGTAGAGTTGGCGTCTCACTGTGTTGCCCAGGCTGATCTCCAGCTCCTGGGCTTAAGCAATCCTCTCACCTTGGCCTCCCAAAGTACTGGGATTACAGGTGAGAACCACCGTGCCTGATGCCTCAGACACCTTAGTTGGCCTGGGGAGATGAGAATTCGCACTGCTTTATTTGATGCAAGGGATGAATGCCCATTTCTAGAAAACCCATTCTGTGGTGATGATACAAAGTCTCCAAGAACATAAACACCATTGTCCAGAGTACCCAGGCCAAGGGCCTGCCCTTTTCCTCTGCATAATCTGCTGTCTTGTGTTGTTAGGCATTCCAAGTAAAGGCTTGGAAGCTTTCAAAATTAATAAGCACTGCCAACATGGTGAAACCCCATCTCTACTCAAAATACAAAAATTAGGCCAGGAGCGGTGGCTCATGCCTGTAATCCCAGCACTTTGGGAGGCTGAGGTGGGCAGATCACCTGAGGTCAGGAGTTTGAGACCAGCCTGACCAACATGGAGAAACCCTTTCTCTACTAAAAATACAAAATTAGTGGTGGCATGTGCCTGTAATCTCACCTACTCGGGAGGCTGAGGCAGGAGAATCGCCTGGACCTAGGAAGCGGAGGTGGCGGTGAGTCGAGATTGTGCCATTGCACTCCAGCCTGGGCAACAAGAGTGAAACTCCATCTCAAGAAAAAAAAACAAAAAAACAAAAATTAGCTGGGCATGGTGGTATATGCCTGTAGTCCCAGCTACTCGGGAGACTGAGGCAGGAAAATCTTTTGAACCTGGGAGGCAGAGGTTGCAGTGAGCTGAGGTTGCACCACTGCACTCCAGCCTGGGCGACACAGCGAGACTGTCTTGAAAAAGACAAAATCAGAATTAATAAGCATTCGTTCTCTCTGGCTGCAAGGAAGGATTAATACAGAGGAAATACATGGCCATGCATCACAGGCACATGTTCTGAGAAACATATTGTTAGGGGATATCAGTGGTGTGTCAATATCCATAGAGTACACGCACACAAACCTAGACAGTATAGCCTACTACATGCCTACGCTATTGCTATATACTATATGCTCTAGGCTACAAACCAGTACAGCATGTTTTTTTTTTTTTTTGAGACGGAGTCTTGCTCTAGCCGGGCTGGAGTGCAGTGGCCGGATCTCAGCTCACTGCAAGCTCCGCCTCCGGGTTTACGCCATTCTCCTGCCTCAGCCTCCGGAGTAGCTGGGACTACAGGCGCTCGCCACCTCGCCCGGCTAGTTTTTGTATTTTTTAGTAGAGACGGGGTTTCACCGTGTTAGCCAGGATGGTCTCGATCTCCTGACCTCGTGATCCGCCCGTCTCGGCCTCCCAAAGTGCTGGGATTACAGGCTTGAGCCACCGCGCCCGGCTACAGCATGTTACTATACTAAATATCTTAGACAATCGTAACACAGTGGTATTTGTGTATCTAAATTTACCCAAACATAGAAAAGGTGTAGTGGGCCGGGCCTGGTGGCTCACGCCTTTAATCTCAGCACTTTGGGAGGCCAAGGCAGGCAGATCACTTGAGGTCAGGAGTTCAAGACCAGACTGGCCACCATGGCAAAACCCCATCACTACAAAACATACAAAAATTAGCCAGACATGGTGGCACACGCCTGTAATCCCAACTACTTGGGAGGCAGAGGCATGAGAATTGTTTGAACCCAGGAGGTGAAGGTTGTAGTGAAGCAAGATGGTGCCACTGCACTCCAGCCTGGTTGACAGAGCAAGACTCTGTCAAAGAAAAGGGACAATAAAAACAGTATCATAATTTTCTGGGACCACTGTTATAGCACATGACACGTATATTCCTCTGCCCCATTCCCTCCTCAAACCCCCAGCAACTTGATCTTGGTATAAAAAGTAGCCAAGAGGCTGGGAGCAGTGGCTCATGCCTGTAATCTCAGCACTTTGGGAAGCCAAGGCGGGTGGATCACCTGACGTCAGGAGTTTGAGACCAGTCTGGCCAACACAGTGAAACCCTGTCTCTACTAAAAATATAAAAATTACCCAGGCATGGTGGTGGGCACCTGTAATCCCAGCTATTTGGGACGCTGAGGCAGCAGAATTGCTTGAACCCAGGAGACGGAGGTTGCAGTAAGCCGACATGGTGCTACTGCACTCCAGCCTGGGCGATAGAGTGAGACTCCATCTCAGAAAAATAAATTAATTAATTAAAAAAAAAAAAAGTGGCCAGGAACAGCTCAGATACAAGTTGGTGTGGACAAGTTAGGGCTAACCTAACCTTTGAAGAGCAGTACAGCCTGACCCCAAAGGCCTAGCGTATTTTGAAACAAATTTATAATTGTTTCAGAAGAACGTTCTGGGCCAGCTGCAGTGGCTCAGACTTGAGATCCCAGAACTCTGGGAGTCCAGAGCAGGAGGATCACTTGAGGCCAGGAGTTCAAGACCAGCCTGGGCAACACAGCGAGATCCCATCTCTACAAAAAATGAAAAAGAGAACATTCTGCTGCCAGAGCAGCGCCCCAGTTGCTCAGAAAGTGAAGAGGAAAAGAGGCATTCTTTTATTCATCCAGGGTGGTTTTCTGGCCAGCAAGACACTGCCTCGCATTTGCTCACAAAGGACTGTGGGTTTCGTGAGACAAACCACAAACAACAAAAGTACTTTGGACCTTATGAAGCCCTGTGCAAATGTCAGATGTTTTATGGAAGTGTAGGGTAAATTCTGTTCCAGCAACCTACAGTGAAGGAGGACACTGGTGACTTTTGACCATATTTATTTTCTTTAGCAATAAAGTGTGTAACTCTAATCTACACAAAGGAATCAACAGAAGTATAAATGGCAAATTAGAAGGTTAAAAAAACTCTGTAACTATATATTTTTTCTCTTAGCTTTTTAAAACAAGATTAACACTATGGTTGGGTTTGTAACATAGATAATAAGGGTAATAATAACAAAGGGGGATGAGAGACAAGTTAAAAATAATTAAAGGAATTAATGTTATACTAGAAAATAGCTACTTTCTACAAAATAAGGCAGTAAAGAAGGAACAAAAAGATGCCACAGGTGGGTGAAGTGGTTCATCCTTTTACATAATCCTAATGCTTTGGGAGGCCGAGATGGGAGGATCGCTTGAGCCCAGGAGTTCAAGACCAGCCTAGGTTGCCGGGCGCGGTGGCTCAAGCCTGTAATCCCAGCACTTTGGGAGGCCGAGACGGGCGGATCATGAGGTCAGGAGATCGAGACCATCCTGGCTAACATGGTGAAACCCCGTCTCTACTAAAAAATACAAAAACTAGCCGGGCGAGGTGGCGGCGCCTATAGTCCCAGCTACTCGGAGGCTGAGGCAGGAGAATGGTGTAAACCCGGGAGGCGGAGCTTGCGGTGAGCTGAGATCCGGCCACTGCACTCTAGCCTGGGCGACAGAGCGAGACTCCGTCTCACAAAAAAAAAAAAAAAAAAAAAAAAAAAGACCAGCCTAGGCAACATGGAGAGACCTTGTCTCTACAAAAAGTTAAAAAAAAAAAAAAAAAAAGCTGGGCGTAGCCGCACACATCTGTGTTGCCTACTACTTGGGAGTCTGAGGGGGGTGGATAGCTTAAGCTGGGGTGTCAAGGCTGCAGTGAACTATGATCGCGCCATTCCACTCCACCCTGGGTGACACCAGAGCCTGTATCAAAAAACAACCAAAAAAAAAAAAAAAGAAAAAAAGGGAGATACAGAAAACAAGTAGGAAAACGGTTGGTGTACATGAACTCCCAACATGTTGGGCCTGGGTGGTTGACACATTAAATGTCTGGCCAACCGAGCAAGACAGCCATTGATTGCCCCATTCTTCCTACATCCACAGAAGCAGAACCACACAGGAAGTGGTGAGTTTGCACCTGGGTCACATAGCTGACCTGTGGCAGAGGTGGAGTCTCAACTACTGGCTGTTTGCCTTTTGTTTGTGGCACACACCATATTGTCTTAATGCCCTCGAAAGTTTGTCTAGTTTGCACGCCTGGCTAATAGTTTTGTATTTTTAGCAGAGACGAGGTTTCACCATGTTGGCCAGGCTGGTCTCGAACTCCTGCTCCCATGTAATCTGCCCGCCTTGGCCTCCCAAAGTGCTGGGGTTAGAGGCTTGAGCCACTGCGCTCGGCCGCTTTTTTTCCTTCAGTTAAGTGGGGATAAAAAACGGCACCTACGTGCTTCGGGGCCTGTAGTGAGAATGGTGGACTCGATTGCTGCTGTCCTTACGGCTCCTAAAACCTAACGCGGCGAGACGAGACTACAGTGTTGTCAACGTTCGAAGGGTCCCCCGCGGGCCTGATCCCAAGGCAGCAGTTTCTCCACGCCCCGCGACGGCGCCTGCGCAGACTCCGCTAGTGGGATAGCTGCCGGTGAGACGAAGGCGGGGCTGCGGGCGGGGCAGGCTTTCGCGCATTTACGTAGTGTGCAGGGCGTGGCCCGTTGGGGGCGGGGATTTGGGCGGTGTCGGCGCCCGCGCGGACTCTGTGAGCGGTGGGAGGAGCCGTATGCTCGGGTGTGAGCAGGGGCGGACCCTGAGGCGGCGGCGCGGCTGACGTGGAGTGTCCGGGTTAGCCGGTGCGGAGAGCTGCGGGATTGGGGAGCCACGGGTCGGGCCGGGCCTTCGGGCCCGAGGCGGTGGCGGCGGCGGCGGTATAAAGCCGGCGACGGGGAGCATGTAATGTCGGAATGCGGAGGCCGCGGCGGCGGCACCAGCAGCAGCGAGGACGCCGAGGACGAGGGAGGGGGTGGTGGCGGCCCCGCGGGCTCCGACTGCCTCAGCCCGAGCCCGGCCCCGGCCACAGCGTCCTCGGCGGGGCGACTCCGTCGCGGGCTGCGTGGCGCCTCCCTCATGGCGCGCCAGCGGCCCGAGCTGCTCTGCGGAGCCGTGGCGCTCGGCTGCGCGCTGCTCCTCGCCCTCAAGTTCACCTGCAGGTGAGGCGGCCCGGACCCCGGGGCCCCGGTGCGGCGCTCCCCCTGCTCTGCCGCCTGGAGCCTGCAGGGCCGGGTCGCAGCGGCCTCCCCCGGGGAGGTCGGGCCTGACCTTGCCCAGGACATCTGACCCCTCCTGGAGCCTGCGGCGTCGGCCTCCCACCTTCCCCTTGCCCCGGCCCGCCCGCGGACATTATGGCGAGGCTTCCGGGTGCAGCCCCGCGCCCCATCGTCCCGCTTTAGTGCCGAGAGAGGAGGGTCAGGGGTGCTTCTCACCTGTTGTAGTCTCTAGGGGTGGACCTGTCACTTCGGCCCAGGCTGTAGGACCCGCATTTCTCACCGATTTCATTCCCCTTAAGCTTCCGGTGGAAGTGATCCACAACCGTCTGAGAGTTCCAGACCGCTCTTAGAATTCCCGCTTTCATTGATCTAACAATCATTATTATTTTGAGATGGAGTCACGCTCTGTCGCCCAGGCAGGACTGCAGTGGTGCGATCTCGGCTCACTGCAACCTCCGCCTCCCGGGTTCAAGGGGTTCTCCTGCCTCAGCCTCCCGAGTAGCTCGGATTACAGGATTGCGCCACCACGCCTGGCTGATTTTTGTATTTTTAGTAGAGACGGGGTTTCACCATATTGGCCAGGCTGGTCTCGAACTCCTGCTCCCATGTAATCTGCCCGCCTTGGCCTCCCAAAGTGCTGGGGTTAGAGGCTTGAGCCACTGCGCTCGGCCGCTTTTTTTCCTTCAGTTAAGTGGGGATAAAAAACGGCACCTACGTGCTTCGGGGCCTGTAGTGAGAATGGTGGACTCGATTGCTGCTGTCCTTACGGCTCCTAAAACCTAACGCGGCGAGACGAGACTACAGTGTTGTCAACGTTCGAAGGGTCCCCCGCGGGCCTGATCCCAAGGCAACAGTTTCTCCACGCCCCGCGACGGCGCCTGCGCAGACTCCGCTAGTGGGATAGCTGCCGGTGAGACGAAGGCGGGGCTGCGGGCGGGGCAGGCTTTCGCGCATTTACGTAGTGTGCAGGGCGTGGCCCGTTGGGGGCGGGGATTTGGGCGGTGTCGGCGCCCGCGCGGACTCTGTGAGCGGTGGGAGGAGCCGTATGCTCGGGTGTGAGCAGGGGCGGACCTGAGGCGGCGGCGCGGCTGACGTGGAGTGTCGGGTTAGCCGGTGCGGAGAGCTGCGGGATTGGGGAGCCACGGGTCGGGCCGGGCCTTCGGGCCCGAGGCGGTGGCGGCGGCGGCGGTATAAAGCCGGCGACGGGGAGCATGTAATGTCGGAATGCGGAGGCCGCGGCGGCGGCACCAGCAGCAGCGAGGACGCCGAGGACGAGGGAGGGGGTGGTGGCGGCCCCGCGGGCTCCGACTGCCTCAGCCCGAGCCCGGCCCCGGCCACAGCGTCCTCGGCGGGGCGACTCCGTCGCGGGCTGCGTGGCGCCTCCCTCATGGCGCGCCAGCGGCCCGAGCTGCTCTGCGGAGCCGTGGCGCTCGGCTGCGCGCTGCTCCTCGCCCTCAAGTTCACCTGCAGGTGAGGCGGCCCGGACCCCGGGGCCCCGGTGCGGCGCTCCCCCTGCTCTGCCGCCTGGAGCCTGCAGGGCCGGGTCGCAGCGGCCTCCCCCGGGGAGGTCGGGCCTGACCTTGCCCAGGACATCTGACCCCTCCTGGAGCCTGCGGCGTCGGCCTCCCACCTTCCCCTTGCCCCGGCCCGCCCGCGGACATTATGGCGAGGCTTCCGGGTGCAGCCCCGCGCCCCATCGTCCCGCTTTAGTGCCGAGAGAGGAGGGTCAGGGGTGCTTCTCACCTGTTGTAGTCTCTAGGGGTGGACCTGTCACTTCGGCCCAGGCTGTAGGACCCGCATTTCTCACCGATTTCATTCCCCTTAAGCTTCCGGTGGAAGTGATCCACAACCGTCTGAGAGTTCCAGACCGCTCTTAGAATTCCCGCTTTCATTGATCTAACAATCATTATTATTTTGAGATGGAGTCACGCTCTGTCGCCCAGGCAGGACTGCAGTGGTGCGATCTCGGCTCACTGCAACCTCCGCCTCCCGGGTTCAAGGGGTTCTCCTGCCTCAGCCTCCCGAGTAGCTCGGATTACAGGATTGCGCCACCACGCCTGGCTGATTTTTGTATTTTTAGTAGAGACGGGGTTTCACCATATTGGCCAGGCTGGTCTCGAACTCCTAACGTCACGTGATCCACCCGCCTTGGCCTCCCAAAATGCTGAGATTTACAGCCTAGAGCCCCCGCACTCGGCCTGATGTAACGATTATTTATCTGCACCTACTATGTGCCGGACGCTCGTCCAGGCGAACTCTTTGCTCCCTTGAGTGAATGGTACAGTGAGCAAGTAACATAATACAATTTTTTAAAGCTTCAGTGCTATGCAGGGCATAGAAACGATGGCGGTGAGGAAAGACTTCCTAAGGAAGTGACATTTGAAGCTTATATAAAAAGGAGAAGGGTCCAGCGCTGGGAAGATCTGTGGGGAGCGTGTCCAAGGTAGAGCAAACAGCAAATGTGGAAGTTCTGAGGCTGGACAAGCTTGGTATTTCCCTGGAATTGATAAAAAGACCTGACAGTAGCCTGGGGTGTAGGGAGTAGGTAAGTGAAAGCTCATGTGTGTCTTTTCAGGAATGTACACACATACAAAATTAGCTTTATATTTCAGGTGTACTTCTGGTCTCCCAAATCAACAGTGGGTCTTTTGGGATCCCAATTTGTAAGATCTGTATTGCTGCTATGATCATAATCTGTGATTTCACGTTGGAACATTTTTTAGTTTATTTAGCACGATATGTGACTGGTTGTCAAACAGGTGTCAAAAGATTGGGGATTTTAGTGGAAACATAAATTATAATAACTCTCAGTGAGCATTTTCCATGGGCCAGGTACTGTACTGTCAGCAGGGTTTCTCAGTCTTGGCACTGTTGATATTTTGGGTCAGATAGTTCTGTGTTGTGGGGGCTGCCCTGTGCACTGTAGGATGTTTACCAGCATCCCTGGCCTCTACCCACTAGATACCAGTAGCACACCCCACAAGATGTAACCACCCACAATGGTTTCAGACATTGTTAGATGTCCCCTGGGAGCATAACTGCCTGCTTGGGAACCACTGTTTCCATGAATGCATTTATACATTTAATACATAATTGAGAGCCTAGTACGGGTGTCATTTAAATCTCACAGTCCCCATTAAAGTTTGAATATACTGTTACCTTTCCCAATGCACAGATGAAGGAGTCCAGCCTTGGTGGTGTTTCAGAACCTGCCCCAAATCATACCACATGTTAAGTGACTGAGCTGGAATTTGAATCATTTATTGTCAGGACCTAGATTCTTAACCTTGTACTTTATTATTGTCTCCCACAAGGACAACGTACAAAGTATTTTAGAAGTTAGAGTGTTGCGAGGTGACATTTAGGTTCAAATTAGGAAAAGAGGTTCCCCACTCCAGGGGTGTGGAGTTTACATCGGTTTGTTAAAGTATGGAAATAATGGTTAATGTTTGTTCTGAGACGG
Organism: Trachypithecus francoisi; assembly: GCF_009764315.1. Lineage (NCBI taxonomy): Eukaryota > Metazoa > Chordata > Mammalia > Primates > Cercopithecidae > Trachypithecus > Trachypithecus francoisi. The sequence goes on from NW_022681460.1 coordinate 103,235,867, forward strand.
CATGACTTAATTGATATGGAAGTCCTTTGACGTTCAGAAGAAAGAGAGTAAATCCAGTTACTAGAGTAGGCAAAATGAAATCCTTTCTTGCTTCAGGCAAGGAGCGTGAAGCGGTAAATGGCAGCTGCTTCATCTTCTTTCTGTGTCACTGGCAAATTTGACCGTCTTTGAATAGACTCAGATTAATTTTTTTAGGGTCATCTTTGAATGATGTGATGATACTATTTATTGATGTACAACTGGCTAACATTTCTACCTCCCTTTTCCTCTTTCACTTTTAAGATCTTTGCTTTAATAAGGCTTAAGGGAGAATAGGATTTTTTAAAATCTCAGCTCACTGCAACCTCCACCTCCTGGGATCAAGTGATTCTCCTGCCTCAGCCTCCCGGGTAGCTGGGATTACAGGTGCGCAGCACCACACCCAAGTAATTTTTATATTTTTAGTAGAGATGAGGTTTCACCATGTTGACCAGGCTGGTCTCGAACTCCTGACCTCGGTAATCCTCCTACCTCAGCCTCCCAAAGTGCTGGGATTACAGGCATGAGCCACCGCTCCTGGCCTAGGATTTTTTTTTTTTAATTTAATTTTTACGAACAGCTCCAGGCTTGAAATAAATCACTGCTCTCTTCAGTGTCTGTGGCTCAGCTGAGTTCAAACCAGATAATATGGAAAAGGTTGATTTGAGGTTGAGCCACAGTGAATAATTGTGCATTTCTGGGCATCTAATCTTTACTTACCTCTGTCTCATCGTCCTGCTCACCTTTCTTTTACCTTGATTTAGAGGCGAAAAAAATTGTCTGTGTGTAGATACATATGTATGTATACATGTATTTATTTTGCTTTATTCCATTTTGTAATTTCAAAGCTGCCTCAAATGGTCTTTGCAAGGAAGTGATGTAAGGTATGAATTTCATATGAAAATTGGGGTTTCAACAGGCTTTTTTTTTTTTTTTTTTTTATGTTGCCCAGGCTGGAATGCAGTGGCTCTTCATAGATGCAATTATGGCATGCTACAGCCTCAGACTGCAGGGCTCAAGTAATTCTCCCGCCTCAGTCTCCAGACTATAGTAGTAGCTGGGACTATGGGCACATGCCACTGGCTCAGCACAACAGGCCGCCTTATTTGCAACCAACTCTTGAGTTTTTTGTACACGAGACATAGCCCTCATCGCTGCAGGAAATCTTTTTTTTTTTTTTTTTTTTGGAGACGGAGTCTTGCTCTGTCGCCCAGGCTGGAGTGCAGTGGCCGAATCTCAGCTCACTGCAAGCTCCGCCTCCCGGGTTTACACCATTCTCCTGCCTCAGCCTCCCGAGTAGCTGGGACTACAGATGCCCGCCACCTCGCCCGGCTAGTTTTTCTTTTTTTTTTTTGGGGCGGAGTCTCGCTCTGTCGCCGGGACTGGAGTGCAGTGGCCGGATCTCAGCTCACTGCAAGCTCCGCCTCCCGGGTTCACACCATTCTCCTGCCTCAGCCTCCCGAGTAGCTGGGACTACAGGCGCCCGCCACCTCGCCCGGCTAGATTTTGTATTTTTAGTAGAGACGGGGTTTCACCGTGTTAGCCAGGATGGTCTCGATCTCCTGACCTCGTGATCCACCCGTCTTGGCCTCCCAAAGTGCTGGGATGACAGGCTTGAGCCACCGCGCCCGGCCTCGTATTTTTTTTTTTTTAGTAGAGTTGGGGTTTCACCGTGTTCGCCAGGATGGTCTCGATCTCCTGACCTCGTGATCCGCCTGTCTCGGCCTCCCAAAGTGCTGGGATTACAGGCTTGAGCCACCGTGCCCGGCCCTAGGAAATCTTTACTCTAGGTATAGTTTCTCTAAAATGTGAAGCAGATTGGTGAGTTAAATAGAAACTCACCAATGTTTCTGATGGAGTAAAGGCTAGTGTTTCTTCTCCCTGGCTAATATTTGATTTTTGATTGGCCTTGTACTTTCTCTGGCCCATTTGGGAATGCTTCTGAATATGCAGAGCAAAATTACTGAGTTGCTCTTTATCCTTCCTTCTGCTGTCAGACCTACATTTTTCCTCAGATTGCATTATTTGATGCTTACATCGCATTGTTTTTTTCTTTTGAGATGGAGTTTTGCTCTTGTTTCCCAGTCTGGAGTGTAATGGAGCGATCTTGGCTCACGGTAACCTCCGCCTCCCGTGTTCAAGCGATTCTTCTGCCTCAGCCTCCCAAGTGGCTGGGATTACAGGTGTGCACCACCATGCCCGGCTAATTTTGTATTTTTAGTAGAAATGGGGTTTCACTGTGTTGGTCAGGCTGGTCTTAAACTCCTGACCTCATGTGATCCACCCGCCTTGGCCTCCCAAAGTGCTGGGATTACAGGCCTGAGCCACCACGTTTGGCCATATGCGGTTTGAATGGTAGAAAAATAATTTCTCCAAAAAGAAGAATTTTGGATCTCTTGAAAACATGTCCCTTTTTTTTTACTATAGTGCCTTCCCCACCTCTTACATGGCTATCTTCTTGTCATTGAGGTCTCAGAGCTTAAATTATAGCACCTCCCAAACCACAACTCCATCAGAGTAGCTGCCATGTCTTTCTGTACATCACTTTGTTAAATTTTTCACATAGCAGCGAGCATGTTGTATATTTTTATTTTTTACACATTTGATGTTTTTCTTGTCTTCCTCCCCTAGAAAGTGATCTCCTCGACAACACACAGTGCTAGCTGCTGCAGCCTCAGTGCTTGTTCCCAAAGCATAGTTATAGCTGCTCAGTAAAGAATTTTTGAATAGTTGTGTAAGTGATTGAGTTTTTTGGGTTATGAAGGCATTCTACGTAGACTGAAAGCTCTCTGATTGAAAGTTAAAATATTAGTTTGAGTGAATAAAAAGGTGACTTGCTCCGTTGAATACTTCTGCCTGTTCTGGAATTTCATATAAATGCAGTCATAGTGCATGTACTCGTTAGCACCTTTTTCACTCAGCATAATCATTTTGAGACTCATCCCAGTTATAACATATATGAGTAGGTTTTGTTTTTCGTTTTTATTGTGGAGTAACAAGTAAACTGGGGTAAGAATATACCCCAGTTTATCATTTTACCTCATGAGTCATGCCAGCTTTCTTATGCTCACTGTTTACATAGTTTTTCTTTTCCTATCCTTATGCCTTTATCCTACATCTTTATATTTAAACTATATCTCGTTTAGATAGTGCATAATTGGGTCTTACTTTATCCTGTCTGGGAGTCTGTTCCTCCCAATTAGGTTGCTTCCTTTTTTTTTTTTTTTTTTTTTGAGAGGCGTAGTCTTGCTCTGTTGCCCAGGCTGAGTGCAGTGGCGTGATCTCAGTTTACTGCAACGTACACGATTCTCCTGCCTCAGCCTTCCAAGTAGCTGGGACTACAGGCCCCAGCCACCACGCCCAGCTAATTTTTTGTATTTTTTTAGCAGAGACCGGGCTTTACCGTGTTAGCTAGGATGGTCTCCATCTTCTGACCTTGTGATCTGCCCAGCTTGGCTTCCCGAAGTGCTGTGATTACAGGTGTGAGCCACCGCACCTGGCCCCTCCTTTTATATATAACGTAATTGTTGATGTAGTTGGGTTTAAGTGTACCTTTGTGCTCCTCGTTTTCCATTTGTACCTTCTGGCTTCTTTTCTTGTTCCTTTCTTTCTTTTTTTTTTTAGATGGAATTTGCTCTTGTCACCTAGGCTGGAGTCCAATGGTGCAATCTCGGCTCACTGCAACCTCTGCCTCCTGGGTTCAAGCGATTACAGGCGCCTATCACCACACCCAGCTACTTTTTTATTTTGAGTAGAGATGGGGTTTCACCATGTTGGCCAGGCTGGTCTTGAACTCCTGACGTCAGGAGATCTGCCTGCCTCGGCCTCCCAAAGTGCTGGGATTACAGGCCTGAGCCACCACGTTTGGCCATATGCGGTTTGAATGGTAGAAAAATAATTTCTCCAAAAAGAAGAATTTTGGATCTCTTGAAAACATGTCCCTTTTTTTTTACTATAGTGCCTTCCCCACCTCTTACATGGCTATCTTCTTGTCATTGAGGTCTCAGAGCTTAAATTATAGCACCTCCCAAACCACAACTCCATCAGAGTAGCTGCCATGTCTTTCTGTACATCACTTTGTTAAATTTTTCACATAGCAGCGAGCGTGTTGTATATTTTTATTTTTTACACATTTGATGTTTTTCTTGTCTTCCTCCCCTAGAAAGTGATCTCCTCGACAACACACAGTGCTAGCTGCTGCAGCCTCAGTGCTTGTTCCCAAAGCATAGTTATAGCTGCTCAGTAAAGAATTTTTGAATAGTTGTGTAAGTGATTGAGTTTTTTGGGTTATGAAGGCATTCTACGTAGACTGAAAGCTCTCTGATTGAAAGTTAAAATATTAGTTTGAGTGAATAAAAAGGTGACTTGCTCCGTTGAATACTTCTGCCTGTTCTGGAATTCATATAAATGCAGTCATAGTGCATGTACTCGTTAGCACCTTTTTCACTCAGCATAATCATTTTGAGACTCATCCCAGTTATAACATATATGAGTAGGTTTTGTTTTTCGTTTTTATTGTGGAGTAACAAGTAAACTGGGGTAAGAATATACCCCAGTTTATCATTTTACCTCATGAGTCATGCCAGCTTTCTTATGCTCACTGTTTACATAGTTTTTCTTTTCCTATCCTTATGCCTTTATCCTACATCTTTATATTTAAACTATATCTCGTTTAGATAGTGCATAATTGGGTCTTACTTTATCCTGTCTGGGAGTCTGTTCCTCCCAATTAGGTTGCTTCCTTTTTTTTTTTTTTTTTTTTTGAGAGGCGTAGTCTTGCTCTGTTGCCCAGGCTGAGTGCAGTGGCGTGATCTCAGTTTACTGCAACGTACACGATTCTCCTGCCTCAGCCTTCCAAGTAGCTGGGACTACAGGCCCCAGCCACCACGCCCAGCTAATTTTTGTATTTTTTTAGCAGAGACCGGGCTTTACCGTGTTAGCTAGGATGGTCTCCATCTTCTGACCTTGTGATCTGCCCAGCTTGGCTTCCCGAAGTGCTGTGATTACAGGTGTGAGCCACCGCACCTGGCCCCTCCTTTTATATATAACGTAATTGTTGATGTAGTTGGGTTTAAGTGTACCTTTGTGCTCCTCGTTTTCCATTTGTACCTTCTGGCTTCTTTTCTTGTTCCTTTCTTTCTTTTTTTTTTTAGATGGAATTTGCTCTTGTCACCTAGGCTGGAGTCCAATGGTGCAATCTCGGCTCACTGCAACCTCTGCCTCCTGGGTTCAAGCGATTACAGGCGCCTATCACCACACCCAGCTACTTTTTTATTTTGAGTAGAGATGGGGTTTCACCATGTTGGCCAGGCTGGTCTTGAACTCCTGACGTCAGGAGATCTGCCTGCCTCGGCCTCCCAAAGTGCTGGGATTACAGGTGTGAGTCACCGCGTCTGGCCTCCTTTACTTTCTTTGGGGTTAATCTAATCGTTTTTTAGGTTTCCATGTTTATATTATCTATTTATCTCGTTTAGATAGTGCATAATTGGGTCTCCATTGTTTCTTAGCAAACCTGCTATAATGGTTTTATGGTATGTGAGTGCAGATACATGGACAGCTCAGGGTGTTTACTAGGGTCCTTCTACTTGGTGGGATGCAGCCTGGGCCTAGATCTATAGGTCTTGATGAGGAAAGTTACTTCTGACCACTTGTTTGTCCAGTGTTATTTTCTTTTTCCTCCTGATCTCTTTCTTGTGAGAAGCTCAAGTGTTCAAAAAACCCATTTTCCAGTTAAATAGGCTGTTGCTTTGTTACTCATTTTCATTAGTCTTAGGATTATGATATATATCTGGAGGAATGTATATTATTGTTTAATTGTTACTGTTAGCTGAATGCCCTGGATCAGTACAAGGCAACTCCAGCTAATAAGCTTCATGTTTTCTCAAAGTTGAGTTGACTGTGAGCATCTCCCATGGAAATCATTAGTGGGAGTGTACATGCTCCCTCACCGTAATTCTGAGCTCGCATGCTGCTGGTTCTAAACCCTTGGAGATAAGTGGCTTCTTTGGAGAGCCAGGCTGCAGAAAAAGGAGGATGAAGTCTTTGAGGTGTGGGGGGCAGGAATATGGATTATTCAAAGACATTCTCCTCTGCTCTCCACTGTCCTTCCAGCCTATACCTAGGGGACAGAATCTCAGAGAATTGTTTCCAACATATTATTCATGTCTTGCAGTTGTTCAGCCAGATGTTGCCTTTCTAGGGCAGTGATTTTGGGACTCCATTTTCTTATTCAAAAGAGGATTTTTCTTTTATCGTTCTATTTCCACAGAGCTATTTTTAGAAGAAGATAAACTAAGCAATCTTTTCTGTGTTTGCTCTTTTTTAGTCGAGCAAAAGATGTGATAATACCAGCAAAGCCACCTGTCAGCTTTTTCTCCCCGAGGTCTCCAGTGCTTGACCTCTTCCAGGGACAGCTGGACTATGCAGAGTACATTCGCCGGGACTCAGAGGTGGTACTGCTGTTCTTCTATGCCCCTTGGTGTGGACAGTCCATCGCTGCCAGGGCAGAAATTCAGCAAGCAGCAAGTCGGCTTTCAGACCAGGTAATGCTCACATTCGGCTTAAGAATCAAATGACGGGCGGATCACGAGGTCAGGAGATCGAGACCATCCTGGCTAACCCGGTGAAACCCCGTCTCTACTAAAAAATACAAAAAAAACTAGCCGGGCGAGGTGGTGGGCGCCTGTAATCCCAGCTACTAGGGAGGCTGAGGCAGGAGAATGGTGTAAACCCGGGAGGCAGAGCTTGCAGTGAGCCAAGATCCGGTCACTGCACTCCAGCCTGGGCAACAGAGCGAGACTCCGTCTCAAAAAAAAAAAAAAAAAAAAAAGAATCAAATGACTTTCAGTCCTGTATGTATGGCAGGATGTCCCTACAGAGACACCTTGCCCAATGGGCAGACTTTGCCAAGGTGAACTCTGGGAGTCCTTTCTAAGTTACAGAGCCTTCTGTAAAGCAACAGAAAGGATTTCCAAATGTGGTGATTGTAGTCCGAGGCAAGTGTGGGAGCAGATTCTGAATCTCATAACACAGGCCAGTGCTCATCCTGGGGTGCCATACTGTTTGGTTTCAGCATTGAAAAAGGTAGAGGGACTGAAAATCCTGGTTTTTGCGTATGCATTTGATACTTGCTAATTAGGTTTATTTATTTGTTTATTTTATTTTTTTTTGAGACGGAGTGTCGTTCTGTCACTGGAGTGCAGTGGCTCAATCTCAGCTCACTGCAAGCTCCGCCTGCCGAGTTCACACCATTCTCCTGACTCAGCGTCCTGAGTAGCTGGGACTACAGGCACCCACCACCACACCCAGCTAATTTTTTGTATTTTTAGTAGAGACGGGGTTTCACTGTGTTAGCCAGGAGGTCTCGATCTCCTGACCTTGTGATCCACCCGCCTCGGCCTCCCGGAGTGCTGGGATTACAGGCTTGAGCCACCACGCTCGGCCGCTAGTTAGGTATTTCAGGTAAGAAAATTTGTGTATGATGTGACTGCATTGTAACAAGGCTGACCTTTTTAGTATTTGGACCAGAACTATATTCAGCAGATAAGGAATGCCACCTTTGGGCTAGGTGAGAAAGATATATAGGCAAATAAGTCACCTGTTACGGCAGTGGTTTTCAGCCCAGTGGACCCCAGTTGCACTTTAGAAAATAAGTATTTTTTGATGTCCCCTTTTCTTCCTGAAAAGGAATTCATAGATGATACATTTTTCCTATACATGTAATTTCAAAATAATCTAATGCACTGACTGGAACATAAAGTAAGGGGGGGAAAGTAATTTGTAACTAAATTATATATATTTTAGTATATAAGTGCACAGTCAGAACGGGCCCATATACCTTTATGTAGAACCGCTGTGAGTGGGATAGTTACGAATGTAGACTGATAAAGGTGATATGTTGGTGACTTACCTGCCATAGGGACAGTGCTCTTAGTAGTTGATTATCCTAAGTGGTGAACAATCTTGGTAAAATCCTGAACCACACAAAGCCCTTTCTGCTCTCAGTTTACTTCGAAGTTGCTTTCCTGAAAAATCCAGTGAACACAAAAAGCATGCTTTAGATTCACATGTAAAATGGAGTTAGGTTCTGGGCTTGGATAATAACAGTGTTTCCCCAACATCAGTGTTTGGCAGGCATTTTGAACTCCTTTGGAATGCTATGGGTGATTCTTCTGTGTGCAAAGCAGGTTTGAGTGTAGCAGGACATCTACCAATGCCCCTGCCCTACATATGCACTGTAGCTTCCCCCAGTCATTGCGGCAAGCAAAAAGCATCCCACAAATTTCTGAGACTCTCCTGCTCAGAACCACTGATCTGAAGTAACGTGAGTAGGCAGCCGGGTGCCAGAAGTTCATTTGGAACTCTCAGTTGGTTTTTCTTAGAAACTGTGGAGCCTTCCAAATTTAGAGAACAAAGTTCATGTTGCCCATGTTGGGCACAAGAGGGAAATCTATTGTGTTTTATTAATAAGTGTGAATTGGCTACCTTACTGTCAACCTAAGCAGTATGTCCTTCTGAGTGATGGCATTAGTATAATAATAATGATATTCTGGTGCGCCAGGCCCTGTGCTAATTCTCAACCACTTGCAAGCCGATGCTGTTAACCTTGTTTTTCTGCAGCAGGACCGCAGGCGTAAGGGGTGAAGCAGTTTGTTTGCGATCACGTAGTGACAGGTTGTGGGGCTATAGTGCAATCCACCGACTGCTGCTGCTTTTTTTAAAAAAGAGTTCAGCTTCTTCCAAATTGAGAGCTTACTATTCCATGTACTCAGGAGGGAAAAAAGTGGGTTTATTTTTGGAAACACACAAAAATCTTGAACTGTAGTGCATGGTAAGATTGGTAGACGTGGTCCAAGTCCTGGCTGGACATCATAGATAAGAGTATGTCTTTCTTTTTTATTTTAGTGATAAATGATGACCTTTGAAAACTCAAAATAGTTTTTTTCGTACTTTCTGTTTCAGTGAGAGAGGAATAGTTCCATTTTTAATTTCATCTTTTAAATCTTGGTAACTTTTCAGTTGTTATTCATAGTCATTTGAAACCCTTTTTTGGCTCTGCAGGTGTTGTTTGTGGCAATTAACTGTTGGTGGAACCAGGGGAAATGCAGAAAACAGAAACACTTCTTTTATTTTCCTGTAATATATCTGTATCATCGGAGGTAAGAACTTTTTAAATAGTGTTTCTCATTCCAGTTTGGTTTGCCAGTTTATAAATGAATTTTGCATTTTTTCTATATTAAAATATTAAATACTCACTATAGAAAATTTAGATAATACAGATAAGCAAAAATAAAAGATCTGGATAATCCACCCCCCTTTTTAAAGCTAAACATGGGATCAGGCAGTAATACTATTTCCTAAACTGCTTTTCTCACTTTTTTGAGCATCTTTTCATGTCATTACACATTTTACAGCATTGTTTTTCTTTTCTTTTTTTTTTTTTTTGAGACGGAGTCTGGCTCTGTCGCCCAGGCTGGAGTGCAGTGGCCGGATCTCAGCTCACTGCAAGCTCCGCCTTCCGGGCTTACGCCATTCTCCTGCCTCAGCCTCCCGAGTAGCTGGGACTACAGGCGCCCGCCACCTCACCCGGCTAGTTTTTTGTATTTTTTAGTAGTAACGGGGTTTCACCGCGTTAGCTGGGATGGTCTCGATCTCCTGACCTTGTGATCCACCCATCTCGGCCTCCCAAAGTGCTGGGATTACAGGCTTGAGCCATTGCTTCCGGCAGCATTGTTTTTCAAAGTACCAATTACTCCAATGTATTTCAGATATTTTAAGAGTGTTTTGTAATGTAAAAATCCGCCAGATGTCTCATCCTTTCACCTGAAGGCGTAGCAGAGTCCAGAGTGTATCTTACCATCTTTTCTATTGGGAAGAAAATTACTACAGGTACACAGTCCCATGTCCACAATTCTGAAGTCACAAAGAGGGCTGAAAAATGGAGTTTTATTTTATCTTATTTAATTTTTTTTTGAGACAGAGTTTACTTTTTGTTGCCCAGGCTGGAGTGCAGTGGTGCAATCTCACTGCAGCCTCCACTTCCGGGTTCAAGCAGTTTTGCTGCCCCAGCCTCCCGAGTAGCTGGGATTACAGGCGCCTGCCACCATGCCTGGCTTATTTTTGTATTTTTAGTAGAGACAGGGTTTTACCGTGTTGGCCAGGCTGGTCTCAACCTGGGCTATACTAGAGTACAGCCCAGACCCTGCTGTGAATGATAAGTAATGTCTAAAAATCTGACTTGAAGGGTTTTGGAGATAGGAGATAGGACTTTGGACTTTGGACTTTGTTCAGGGTGATTGGCTTGGAGTTTGTTGAAGGTAAAATGGGTAAATGAGCTTTGATTAATAGAGAGCTTTCCTTTTACCTTCTAAACTTCTTGGGCCTTAATCACTGGAGATTTATAGCAGACATCAACAAACAATGATTTGTGGGTTCTCTGTTACATTCCATCCCATTTCTGTGTCTGTAACATAAACTGTTGTCTGGCACATAGTATTGACTCCCAGGAACTATTAGGTAGTATTTGGGCAAAAACACACTTTCTTACTCCATCTCTACCCCCACGTTTTCCTCTGGATATTAGAAATTTATATTTTAATATTTGTAGTAACAAGCCAGTGTTTGCTTAGGGACCACTAAGATGATTTTCAGATTTCTTCCCCACTTTTTGGCCAGTAACTTAGAGGTTCTGCCTTTACGTGGAAGGTTCAAGTACAGGCTTTTTCGGATACAGGAATACTTTCTTTTTTTTTTTTTTTTTGAGACGGAGTCTCGCTCTGTCGCCCAGGCTGGAGTGCAGTGGCCGGATCTCAGCTCACTGCAAGCTCCGCCTCCCGGGTCTACACCATTCTCCTGCCTCAGCCTCCCGAGTAGCTGGGACTACAGGCGCCCGCCACCTCGCCCGGCTAGTTTTTTGTATTTTTTAGTAGAGACGGGGTTTCACCGTGTTAGCCAGGATGGTCTCGATCTCCTGACCTCGTGATCCACCCGTCTCGGCCTCCCAAAGTGCTGGGATTACAGGCTTGAGCCACCACGCCCGGCCAGGAATACTTTCTCAGAGTTACTCTTTTGGTTTTAAAGGTAAGTGTAAGGTGGTGTACTTAACTCTGTGTTCTGTAATGGGATGATGAGCTTGCCCTGCTGAAGTCCTTGCATTTCTTTTTGGCTTTGAAAAAGGGCATGGAAGCCTAGTGGGGCGGTATAGTCCTTTCAGGCTGCTCAGAGGTGGATTTAATGTGATGTGACGTTAAAATCAGAAGAGTTCCATGGAATCAAGTACAAATGTCATTTTGGGATATGTGGGTATACAGTATTGTCATATATGTATGTATATTTGTTTGCTTAGCTTTTGCAGAAAGATTGAAGGGACCTCGAAGGAACTTTAGAAATATGTCCAACCTTCTTATTTTACAGATGAGGAATTTGAGGTGGTATGCACCTTGAAATGCCTGCCTCCACACCCCTGTCTTTGCGTTGTTAGGTTTTACAAGTCACTAGGACCCTTGTAACATCACACCAGGAAAACTCAGCAAAGCCTCTTGGCCTGAGTAGTTGAGGTTTCCAGATTGGTAGCTCCTTTTTCTGGAACAAAATAAGTTAGATGCTTTTTTGATTTCTTCCTTTAAATTAAAAATTATTGGTGGTTGATGGGGTTGGTGTTGGTGGTAATTTTTAGACTGAACTAATTTGTAGTAAGTCTTGATTTGGTCGAATTCTTAACTGTCTCCCAGCTGTACACGTAGAGAATGCTGTTTTCACTTTTTTTTCATGCTAAGATTCCTTTGACATCATTCTGCAGTGCACTTTGAAGAATTGTGTTTATTTCATCACTGTGTGTGTGTTTGTGTGTGTCTGTGTATGTGTGTGTGTGTGTGTGTGTGTCTGTGTGAATTTCTGTAACCATGTATTCTGGTATTATAATCACAGCCTTTATAACATTCTTCACTGGGCTCTATTGTTACTGTTAACAGTAAGCTTAATGTCAATTTCTGTTTAGAGAAAAGAATGATTATGCAGTTGTTGAATTTCACCATAACCCCCACCCTTGCCACCTACCATCCAATTATATATGGGCAGTGTCTGTATTGCGTGAAATTGAAGAGAGGCATGTGAGAATTCTGATTAGCTTAGAAGGATAACTGAATGGTGGTGTATTACTTAGTGGCACTGAATCAAATTGTGTGTGTTCCCAGGCACAACTGGAGGGGAAAGGAAGAAAGATCATTTATACTGGTCACTGACTTCAGACCTTCACATAATTTGTTGTTGTTGTAATAAAGCTTCAAATAAGTTTAAGGTTAATTCAGTGATCCTTTGTCCGCCTATTTCTTTTTAGTAGGGTAAGGGCCAACTGTTCAACCTGTCCGTTACCTTACAGTGACTAGTCGAAGGAAAGTCTGCCCGCCTACATTGAATTGTATAGTTAAATCCTGGAATCCCTTAGCGTGAGGTCAATTTCCAGGGTTGTCTTTCTGTTTTGTTTTTAAAAGAAATATTGTGGGAATTAATTTTTTTTTCAGAGACAAGAATAAATGTTTTTTGTTTGGCAATTCAGTTTGCAGTTGAATTCAAGATCATAGAAGGATAGGGGCTGCTTCCGCCTCTCCTCACCTAAAATGCTTATTCTTAATTCTCTGGTTACCTCCTGAGCAAAGCAGGCTACTGATCTGTGACTTGGTTGGATCCCAAAGCAAGACACTTTCATTTTGTGGTGGTGATGATTTTAGTTCTACATTACAGGCTTAATGCATGGTGTATTATTTTTATTATTTTTATTTTTATTTTTATTTTTTGGTACTAGTTTTGGACCAATCGAATACAAAGGCCCCATGAGTGCTGTTTACATTGAGAAGTTTGTCCGGCGGGTGATGAAACCACTTCTCTACATCCCATCTCAATCAGAATTACTAGATTTTCTCTCAGACTACGAGGTACTTGTCTTTCATATCTCCTCCTCCATACTCAAGGCCTTTCACTGGGTTGTATTGGATTGTTTGTATTAAAGGGGTTTTAAAAAAAAACCTCCTGAATTGCAGCAAGTCAAAGGTCATGTGATGCATCAGCCCCAGTTAAATGCTTTCTGAGATACTGACTGTAAGGATGGTTTGTCCAAGAGAGTTGTAAGAGAATAGAGTACTAGCAAAATCTTTCTTTTTTTGCTAGGGAATTTTCAACAGATTTTCATCTTGCCTCACAGTTAACTTAGAGTAGATGAGAATTAACTTACAATTTATGTGCAGCTGCAAATTTCTAAGAATATTATTTGACACTTCTCGTAGCATTGTACTATGAGATACCTGGTTTTTCTTGTTAGTTGTAGTTTGGTTTTTTTGAAAACTGGAAATATGTTTCCTTCCATGTTACGAAGTATGTAACTATTTCAAGGTCTTGTTTACAGAAAGTTTTCTAACTTTACTAATGTAGCTTCTTTCCTGCTTCCCCATTGCCAACTTCAACCCCTGGTAAATTATTTTTATAGTATTTTTTGTTTGTTTGTTTTTTGAGACAGAGTCTTGCTCTGACACCCAGGCTGGAGTGTGATCTCAGCTGACTGCAACCTCTACCTCCCGGGTTCAAGTGCTTCTTGTGCCTCAGCCACCCAAGTAGTTGGGATTACAGGCATGTGCCACCACGCCCAGCTAATTTTTGTATTTTTACTAAAGAGGGTTTCGCCATGTTGGCCAGGCTGGTCTTGAACTCTGGGCCTCAAGTGATCCTCCCATGTTGGCCTCCCAAAGTGTTGGGATTACAGATATGAGACACCATGCCCAGCCCTATAGGATCTTTAATGCATGTTAAGAATGGCTTATTATTGTGAGGCCAGTATTGGGATTATTAAAATATGTAACCTCAAAAATTGTAAAAGTAGTTCTGCAAAAAATTCACTGGAGCAAGTGTAAAATCATACTTGAGTACAAGTAAAATGATACTCAGGTACGACAAAATCAAGACCATAAATATCTGACAGAGATAAAAAAACATCTAAATCCAGACCTTCCTGACAGTTTAGAATTGTGGCTAGTTGAATTTTACTGTTCGCACTATTTATATTCTGTATAGATTGGATACAAATTTTTTCACCAGAACATCAGTATAGCTGTTTTCAATTGTGTTAGAAACTCTACATATGTGTTAACTGTTAGCAGAGATTCCCCAAGCAGCAGTATGAATATCTAGTTATTCTGCTTATAGTTCTTAGCTATGCATCAGAGTAAATATTCCTTAATTACACAGATAGCAGATGAATGTCTGTGCACCTCAGAGGCCTGCCTCTCATTTTCCCTGGGCAGGCTGGTGGGTGAGGACTATATTAAGAGACAGGGTACTGGGGCCTGATCCCTTTGGCACACTCACTGGGTCTGTGACTTGGGGCGGGTTACTCACTTCCTGGGCATCAGGGGCCTGGGACAGGGTGTCCTTGAGATTCCTTCTAACAGTAAAGTTGTGATAAGTGGATTTTGACATGGATCTGCAGTGGGTTACAGCCAGAGCGACTCGAGATGGCACACCAAAATGGTGAAGAATCAAGAGTCAGACAGACCTGCTTTTAGCAGTACTCTATTTTATTTATTTATTTATTTAGAGATGGTCTCACTCTGTGACCCAGGCTGGAGTACAGTGGTGTGATCTTGGCTCACTGCAACCTCCATCTCTTGGGTTCAAGTGATTCTTCTGCCTAAGTCTCCTAAGTAGCTGGGATTACAGGCATGCACCATCACACCCGGCTAATTGTGTGTTTTTAGTAGAGATGGGGTTTCACATTGTTGGCCAGGGTGGATTATTTTATGTTTTTGAGATAGGGTTTCACTCTGTCACCTAGGCTGGAGTGCGGTGGTGCAGTCTTGGCTCAAGCGATCCTTCTGCCTCAGCCTCCCAAAGTGCTGGGATTATAGGCGTGAGCCACCATGCCCAGCCCAGCAGTACTTTAAAAGACTGTGCTCCAAGTATTGATGTGGAGTTCATGTTAGACTCACTAATCTGATGATATTACTGCTGATGACATTTAAAACATTACATTAAAGTTTTTTGGCAGCCCACTGAATTAGAGTGATGTACAACAGTGATTAAGCTGGACTGCCTTTAAAATGGGAACCACAAGAGTGCTACCAAGATGGGGTCCCTCGATCACTTCTGTCAGCCTTTAAAATTACTTCCTCCCAAAAGCTGTGGCTTTTATCGGGTTTGTGTCATCTTTTGCTGGGCTTCTCACTGAGATGAGATTGTCTCATTAGCAAGACATAGATAGTACTTGATTAATTGTGAAATAACTCACTAGTCAAGCCCAGCATGACGCTTGTGAAACCATTTGTCTTGCAAAATATACCAAATAGCACAGCCTAGAAAATGTGTCAGTTTCACACACATTGCCTATAACATAGACACAGAATTCTCGATCCGGAAATGAAACCACTGTCATGGTTTTGACGGTTGAATGATTAGGAAAGTTAAGGAATTTTTGGAGTCCCTGGAGTAGAGCACAATAAGCTTTTGAATATTCTGCTAAGTTTGGGTTTCTCAACCTTGGCACAGTTGACATTGGAGGTCAGATAATTCTGTGGTTTGGGGGACTGTCCTGTGCTTTGCAGGGTGTTTAGCAGTATCCCTGGCCTCCACCCACTGCATGTTGGTAGCACCCTTTTCTCCCCTCAGTTGTGACAACCAAAAATGTCTGCAGACCTTGCCAAATACCCCTTAGGGGGCAAAATTCCCCCAGTTAAGAACTACTGCTCTGAATAATTGAGTTTTCCCAATTAAGGCCTTAAGAGAAAGAAAACACATCTTTTTTCATGTGGCTCTCAGAAGGCCTTAATTTAATAATTAAAAGTTTATCTGCTTATAATGGTGGCAGTAGAGAGAAGATGAAAACTAAACAGTGCCTTGACTAGAGAATGCTGGAAAGTTATCGGGGGGGAATTATAGCTAGGGGTGAGTTAGATTGTCATCACTAGAGCTATCTCTGATACTCAACTTTTTACTCAAATTCCTTATTTTTTCCAAAAAACAAACAAAAAACCCTATACAGTTTAAATATGTGAAGGAGCTTGCTAATTTAAAGACATCTTACTAAGAAAGATACTTGTTTTGGTCAAGAGCCTTATCTCAGTTTATATTTTTTATCAATATGGATTTCAGTATCAAGTGTGTTTAAATTTAAGTATATCAAAATTGGGTCAAAATAATTAATGTTTTCATGGCACTTCTAAGGTTTGACATAATGAAGGATTGTGTTTTTTTGCTTGACTTAATGTCTGTTAGATGTGTTTGTAACATCTTGTAGGAGTGTGTGTGATAATTTCCTGCTTGTTTAAAAAAAAATTTCTTGTGTAGGATCTGGATTTTAAGGAAGGAAAAAAAATATTGATTAGTTATAAATTTGTATCTAATCCAGACATTTGTGAGCATTTTGGACCATTATAAAATAATATAATTAGCATTCATTATTTGGGAAGCAACGATGGCCTGAAATAAATAATATTCTCTACTGACATAAACTTGTTTTTGAGACAGAGTCTCGCTCTGTCTCCCAGTGTGGTGGCACAATCTCATCTCACTGCAGCCTCCACTTCCTGGGTTCAAACAATTCTTGTGCCTCAGCCTCCTGAGTAGCTGGGATTACAGGCATGTGACACCGTGCCCAGTTATTTTTGTATTTTTGGTAGAGACGGGGTTTCACCATTTGACCAGGCTGGTCTTGAACTCCTAGCCTCAAGCGATCCACCCACCTCAGCCTCCCAAAATGCTAGGATTACAGGTGTAAGCCACTGTGCCCGGCTGACGTAAACTTTTGTTATATGTATATGGAACTCTATTCATATATGCTTATTCTATTGTTAGAAAAAGAAATGTTCTAATTGTATCTTGGTTTTTGTTTTTTTTTAGAAGTCCTATAGTTGAATTGTTTCAAAGGCCTATTCAGATGATTTGATACTGAATTACTTAGAGTGGAATTTTTTTTTTTTTTTTGAGATGGAGTCTCTGTTGTCCAGGCTGGAGTGTAGTGGCGTGATCTCGGCTCACTGGAACCTCCACCTCCCAGGTTCAAGCGATTCTCCTGTCTCAACCTCCTGAGTAGCTGGGACTACAGGCATGTGCCACCATGCCTGGCTAATTTTTTGTATTTTTAGTAGAGACGGAGTTTCATTGTGTTAGCTAGGATGGTCTTGATCTCCTGACCTCGTGATCCGCCTGCCTCGGCCTCCCAAAATGCTGAGATTACAGGCGTGAGTCACCGCACCTGGCCGAAGAGTGGAAGTTTTTAACCAGTGGAAAATATTTTATTTGGCTTAGATATCTCAAACCTACCAATATCAGATTGCTAATCATCTATCACGGTTTTATGTTTGTAAAATACGACTCTTAAAGAGGCCCGGCGAGGTGCCTCAGGCCTGTAATCCCAGCACTTTGGGAGGCCAAGGTGGGAGGATTGCTTCAAAACAGGAATTCAAGACCAACCTGGGCAACAAAATAAGACCCTGTCTCTGTAACAAAATGTTAAAAATTAGCCAGACATGGTGGCACATGCCTGTAGTCCCAGCTACTTGGGAGGCTGAGGCTGGAGAATTGCTTGAGCCCAGGAGTTTGGGGTTACAGTGAGCTGTGATGGCACCACTGCACTCCAGCCTGGGTGACAGAGTGAGACCCCATCTCAAAACAAAACAAAGACAAGATTCTGAGCCCAGAAACAATTTCTAGGACAACAGTTTTGCCTTTAATTTACTTAAACATCGCAGAAAAACATTAAAGGGTGAATACTAAAAATTCTTAACTTTGTAAACCCTGAAATACTTTAGTTGTTATTAGCAAAGAAGTAATGCATAAACTATGCATTTTCAAGTGCTCTTTAGTTTTCAAGTGCTTATTTCTAATGTTCCAAACAGCCGTGTGAGGTAGATGGAAATTGTAGATCCTTCGAACAGATTAAGAAGCTAAGGTACAGGGAGGCTGTGATTTACCTCCGTGGAGACTGGATGATAGCCCAGCCTCGTGGCTCCCTAAATTCTTGTCTATCATGTTCCTTCCTCAAAGAAATATTTAAGGTTCCTGAGTTGAAACTTCAGTATCTACCTAGGGCTTAAAACTTCAAATGTTTAACTATTTAATGTCATTTTTTGAACCTTTTTTCTTTCATGATAGAACATTTTAAAGATGTTGGCTCCTTAATTTGGCTGTAGCTTTTTTTTTAAATGAATACTTAAAAGAATAAATATGGATAAAGGATGATGCCATGGCTCTTAAGCAGCAGAGTTTTGCCATTTCCTGTTATTTATTGGGTCATTCACATTTATTCTGCAGAACTGGGATTATTCTGTGCATGATAGTCACAATATTGAGGCAGGATAGGGTCTAGAATTTTCTATCCAGGTAAGCACTACAATGATACTTACCTCATAAATGATGAATGTAGCTAAAAACTGAAATGAACTTGCCAGGAGATCCCATAAAGGGAGATTAAGAGCTCTATGTCGTTTCCTTGCAAACCATGTTAAGAAATTCTCCCGGGCTCCATGGCTCACGCCTGTAATCCCAGCACTTTGGGAAGCCGAGGCAGGCAGATCATGAGGTCAGAGTTCACGACCAGCCTGGCCAACATGGTGAAACCCCATCTCTACTAAAAATACAAAAAATTAGCTGGGCATGGTGGCTGGCGCCTGTAATCCCAGCTACTTCGGAGGCTGAGGCAGGAGAATTTCTTTAACCTGGGAGGCAGAGATTGCAGTGAGCCAAGATCGTGCCACTGCACTCCAGCCTTGGCAACAGAGAAAGACTCTGTCTCAAAAAAAGAAAAAAGAAACGCTACTTACTTCAATTACTCCAGTTGTGGAATCCCTCTTACTCGAATGTTCTTCCTGCCAATTTAAATACAGGGAGGAAAATGAAGTCAATTACTGTGAACAACATATTCTAACAGAACCAGTGTCATTTTTATTTTTACTTTGTAGAGATGAGATCTTGCCATGTTGCCCAGGATGGTCTTGAACTGCTGAGCTCAGGTGATCCTCCCATCTCAGCCCCCAAAAGTGCTGGGATTACAGACATAAACCACCACACCTGGCCAGTGTCATTTTTATTTCAGTGGACATTAAGTTGATTGGAAAGAGAATAGGACTGAGCAATGGTAATTTAATTTTCAGTGACTAGTTTTCTGGCTCCTCTAATTTCAGTATTGTTTGGACATCATTGTGTTAGGTATTGGTAGCTTCTACATCAGTAGTGCTTGCTTTCTTATTTATTTGGTTTTTTGAGACAGAGTCTCGCTCTGTTCCACAGTCTGGAGTGCAGTGGTGTGATCTCTGCTCACTGCAACCTCCACCTCCCAGGTTCAAGCAATTCTTCTGCCTCAGCCTCCCAAGTAGCTGCGACTACAGGCACCCATCATGATGCTCGGCTAATTTTTGTATTTTTAGTAGAGCGGGGTTTCACCAGGCTGGCCAGGGTGGCCTCAAACTCCTGGCCTCAAGTAATCTGAAGGGATTACAGGCGTGAGCCAGCGCTGCTGGCCTTTTTTATTTTTTAAAGCACTTGACAGGTTTGTTTGACTTGTACCTTATAATTTACTCACCAAATGTTAACAGTATTATTATTTCAAACTCTTATCTTCTATCTGCAGGCAAATATTTTAAAAATCTTTTTGTGAATTTCTGTATCCATTTAAGAACACTTATTTAGCATACATTCATTCATTTATTCGTAACAGCTTGGTAACAAAATTGTTTTAAATTTTAATGGGATGGGGAAAGACTCGGGAATCTTTTAGGGGGAAGAAGAGAGTTAAGTAAAATTGCCAGATGACAGAAAACTTGAGCATTTTGACAGAATTGTAGAATGCTGGTACCCGACATTGTCATATTGTTTGTAAAATTCTACTGTGAATGTTGTGCACTGTTTCTGTTAGTTCATAGTTTTGTATTTGGTTGTTTGAGACAGAGTCTTTCTTTGTTGCCCAGGCTGGAATGCAGTTGCACGATCTTGGCTCACTGCAACCTCCACCTCCCTGATTCAAGCAATTCTCGTGCCTCACCCTCTCGAGTAGCTGGGATTACAGGCATGCACCACCACGGCTGGCTAATTTTTGTATTTTCAATAGAGATGGGGTTCCACCATGTCGGCCAGGCTGGTCTTGAACTGACCTCAAGTGATCCTCCCGCCTCAGCCTCCCAAAGTGCTGGGATTACAGGTGTGAGCCTGGGCAACAGAGTGAGACTCTGTTTCTTTTTTTTTTTTTTGAGATGGAGTCTTGCTCTGTCCCCCACTGGCCGGAGTGCAGGGGCATGATCTCAGCTCACTGCAGCTTCCGCCCCCAGGGTTCAAGGGATTCTCTTGCCTCAGCTTCCCGAGTATTTGGGACTACAGGCATGTACCACCACACCTGGCTAATTTTTGTATTTTTTAATAGATATGGGGTTTCACCATGTTGACCAGGCTGGTCTCGAACTCCTTACCTCAAATGATCCTCCCGCGTAGGTCTCCCAAAGTGCTGGGATTACAAGTGTGAGCCACTGCACCCAGCCTAGGTGTTAAGTTTCTGTCAGAATGAAAACCAGTTGATTCATTTACAGTTGAATCTTAGAACAAGCAAGTGGTTTAGATTGGAAAGATAGTATATTCCACTACAGATCAGAAGTTTCCTCTTTTTTTTTTTTTTTTTTTGAGACAGAGTTTCACTCTTGCTGCCCAGGCTGGAGTGCAATGGTGAGATCTTGGCTCACCGCCGCAACCTCCACCTCCCAGGTTCAAGAGATTTTCCTGCCTCAGCCTCCCTAGTAGCTGGGATTATAGGCATGTGCCACCACGCACAGCTAATTTTGTATTTTTAATAGAGACAGGGTTTCTCCATGTTGGTCAGGCTGGTCTCGAACTCCCGACCTCAGGTGATCCCCCTGCCTCGGCCTCCTAGAGTGCTGGGATTATAGGCATGAGCCACCGCTCCCGGCCAGAAGTTTCCTCTTTTATATAACATACTGATTTTACATTTTACCAACAGATTAAATTTCTACCCTAAGTTTTGGATACAATTTTGTTTCAGTGATCAAGTTCACTTCCGTAATGACTTGCTAATATCGAACTTGCCAAGTGCTTTTGGGCTTAAAAGGATTCTTTTCATTTGCCTAGTGCTTTACGGTTCATCAGGCTTGCTCTTTGCCTAACCCTGTGAAGAACTGTTCCTATTTCCACATCAGGCAACTGAGAGTTCATATTGAAGGGTTCTCCCAAGGCTGTTCTTTCAGCCACTAGATCTCAGTCTTGAGCTTAGGTCTTCTGATTCCAAGTCCAGCACTCTTTCCTCAGGGATCTCACAGTTTGACTTTTAAGGCAGATACTATTATTACAGAACAAAACCTGACTGAATGAGTGCCATAGGGCCTTCAAAGAAGGAAGAAGTGATTGTAAACAGGAAGGCAGAACGTATCTGGTAGGGGACAGTTAATTGGTTTGGGAGAATGAGGGGGAGTTCTACGTCCAGCTTAGAGAAGTGGAATGAGCAGGTGGAAATGAGTATGTAGGGTGGAGGAGCCCAGAGGGCTGGAGGCGGGTCCTCTGCAGACCTGAGGGAAAGGAGAGTTGCCACTGTGGAATGCTGGGTTTTGAAGGGGGGTTCTATGGTTTGTTTCCCATTGAAAGGGCTTGATTACAGGTGAAGATTAACCCTGATTTCCAGCAAAGTGTGAAGGTATGTTTGGAGTCAATGAGAGAAAGCAATTCAAGAAGAAACTTAAGAAAGGTTAAAAGAAAATTATTGCCACTGCTTGTCTGGAGTTGTTAAAAGCGATTGAGGACATAACTTACTGATGAAGTTTTGAGTCTGGGAGAATTGTACTGTCAACAGGGTGTGGAAAGACCTACTCGTGGGGACAGAAGGAAGTTTCAGCTTTGAATGCCCCTGAATGACCACTGTGCAATCCTGTCAAAGCTGCTGCAACTCCATCCCTTACCCTGTTTGTTGTTTAAATGGAGGGGATGTTCAACCCCAACCTGGAATTTTTCTCATGTGCTTAGGCTTTTTGAAAAAAGGAAATGCAACAAGATGCATTGATTGTCAAATTATAATACGTCTTTCTTGCTTTAAAATATCCTCCATTACACTGTGGCTGACAGTGCCTCACTTACCTAATTCTGCTCTTTTTCCTGCAGCCTGGAGTACTTGGGTACTTTGAGTTCAGTGGCTCACCCCAGCCTCCTGGTTATTTGACCTTCTTCACCTCAGCATTACATTCATTAAAGAAAGGTAAAAAATGATTCATATTAAGACATTGGTACTTCAGTAGAATTGATATTTACATCTTTTTCATGTATTATTATTATTATATATTCTACTTTGCTTGATTCCTTTTCTCAGTGTATTTTTTTAAATTTATTTTTAGATGGAGTCTTACTCTGTCGCCCAGGCTGGAGTGCAGTGGCATGATCTTGGCTCACTGGAATCTGTGTCCCAGGTTCAAGTGATTCTCCTGCCTCAGACTCCTGAGTAGCTGGAACTACAGGCACCTGCCACCATACCTGGCTAATTTTTGTATTTTCAGTAGGTATGGGGTTTTACCGTGTTGGCCAGGCTGGTCTCGAACTCCTGACCTCAGGTGATCACCTGCCTCGGTTCCCAAAGTGCTGGGATTACAGGCATGAGCCACTGCACTTGGTCGTCACTGTATTTTTATTAATTACATTGTTTAATGTTCCTTCCTTAGCAAACAGGAAATACTGTTCGATTTCACATATAGTCTCTCAAATGTTTAGCTTTCTAAAAATATAGCTTGAGGCTAGGCACAGTGGCTCATGTCTGTAGTCCCAGCACTTTGGAAGGCTGAGGTAGGTGGATTGCTTGAGTCCAGGAGTTTGAGACCAGCCTGGCCAACATGACAAAACCCCGTCTCTACAAAGAATACAAAAATTAGGCAGGTGTGGTGGTGCACACCTGTAATCCCAGCTACTCAGAAGGATGAGGTAGGAGAATCACTTGAACCCAGGAGGCAGAGGTTGCAGTGAGCCGAGATCATGCCACTGCATTGCAACCTGGGGAACAGAGTAAGATCCTGTCTCAAAAAAAAAAAATACATATATATATATATTTATTTATTTTTATTTATATTTCTATGTGCTGGGTGCAGTGGCTCACACCTGTAATCCCAGCACTTTGGAAGGCCAAGGCAGGCGGATCACCTGAGGTCAGGGGTTCGAGAACAGCCTGGCCAACATGACAAAACCCTGTCTCTACTAAAAATACAAAAATTAGCCAGGCGTAGTGGCACACGCCTGTAGTCCCAGCTACTTAGGAGGCTGAGGCAGGAGAATCCCTTGAACCCAGGAGGTGGAGGTTGCAGTGAGCTGAGATCACACCATTGCACTCCAGTCTGAGTGACAGAGCAAGACTCTGTCTCAAAAAAAAAAAAAAAAAAAAAACTAAAACAAAAAAATATATACATATATATAGAGAGAGAACTTCACGTTATATCTGTAATTATATATTTTGTACTTTAAAATTTGTTGTATCATAATCTTTTTCTGTGTTTATAGTTAAAGGTTTTTGTCAGCATTTTTAGTGGTTATTTTGTCTGTCAGTTAGGTTGTAATTTAGCAATGCATTTCTTTTGAGAAGTATTTTTCCAGGTATAAAACTCATGTCACTTTACAGCATGGGATACTGCCAGCTTCTCATATCTGTATTTTTCTTTGGACTTAGTTGAATTGTATATTGTTTGGTGTCCTGGTTTTTAAGTGAAAAGTCATATTCTCGCAATTGTTTTATGTTGTTCTGTGCTCTCTCTCAGGCCTAACTCTACAGCCTGTCAGTTCTGTGTCAGATCCATTCTCATCTGCTCTCTTGTCGCCATCCCCTTTGTTACCACTCTAGTCTGCACCCCTTCACCCACACCTAGACCAGACCAGTGGACACGTAACTGGTATCCACTCACTCCTCCTTCCTTGGACTGTGGCCTTTGCACATGCTAGTCCTTCTTCCTGGAATGTGCCTCCACCCCTAGGGCCCAGTTCTCCACCTGTCAGGGCCCAGCTCGAATATCACTTCCACAATTAAATAACTGAAATCTCTACCCCAGTCTAACCTGGGTACCCTGTTATTTCTTTTGTAGCACTTAACACAGATGGCATTTATGTGTGTGGTTACAAGATGATTTATTTAATGTCTTTTTCCCTTCCAAGATGATTTATTTAATGTAAGATTTCTGAGGGTAGGGACCATGTTCCTCATGTTAGAGTTCTTTCTGTATAGCCTGGCATAAAGCAGGGGCTCAGTCAGCCTTTGCCAAGCAAGTGATCACATTAATGGCCCTATCGTCTTCCCCCAGGAGATCAACCAAAAATATATAATTTTTTTTATTTTTATTTTTGGAATATTAAAACAGTATATATGAAACAATTATATGACTGGCCATTAAAATATATACCTTGAAGGTTTTATTTAAAAGCACAGAGAATCTACTATATTCACATTGTTTGGGAGACATAGGGGGAGAAAATCAAGCTGTCATATAAGTATGTCTGTCTAATTGAAAGACTTTGAGCTGCACTGTTTCAAGTGACTAAGAAGACTTAGCAAATAAAAGTTTGAACTTTGAAAACAAAATACTGCCAACTTAAATAAGCTTAAGAAGCATCCATTCAAAGCTCTTCATGGGAAATTAAATAAAGCCCTTCACAGAAGAAGACAGACCTTAATGAAGATTATATAAAAGGGTAACCTAGAGTCAGTCACTAAAGTGATGGTAGCATTCAAGTTTGTGAGCTGAAGAGGCCATTTCAAGGTCGTAGAAGCATGTTTTGTTATTTGATTGGCTTATATTATGTGCTGCTATGCCATATTAGAAATACATTACTCATTTTAAATTATTTTTTCATTCAGAGGTTCCTAAAATGGTACTCCTTTTAGGAATACCCTTCTAATACGAGACAGTAGCTTTTTTCTCCTTTCTTTAAGCAAAAGGGTAAATAGTGATAAATAAAATAAGGTTGAAAGAGATAAATGGTTACAAATTACTCAAAGGTACAAAATGAACCTCCTTGGTCAGATCACTAATTTTGACAAATTTATACCTGGCCGGGCACGGTGGCTCACGCCTGTAATCCCAGCACTTTGGGAGGCCAAGATGGGCGGATCACCTGAGGTCGGGAGTTCGAGACCAGCCTAACCAACATGGAGAAACCCTGTCTCTACTAAAAATACAAAATTAACCAGGCGTGTTGGTACATGCCTGTAATCCCAGCTATTTGGGAGGATGAGGCAGAAGAATCGCTTGAACCCAGGAGTCAGAGGTTGCGGTGAGCCAAAATCATGCCATTGCACTCCAACCTGGGCAACAAGAGCAACAGACTCCATCTCAAAAAAAAAAAATTTTTTTTGGACAAATTTATATGCAAGTTGTTTTCATAATAAATGTGGTCTGATTTACCTTCTCTACATCTCTTCCCTATCTTGTGATTCTAGTTGCATCTTGTAAAATTCTGTTGCATATGGAAGTTTGCAGGAGCCGAGATTAATTCTGATTAATCCTTTTCACCCCATTTTTTTGTGGCTAAATTCACACATTTGGAAATGTAAATATGTGCACTATGAAGGATTCCTTAAAGTAAATCTTGCCTTGGGCATCTGGGGTTTTTCTGCCTTTCTTGTACTCCGAAGTCAAATGGTATTTTCCTTATTATTAACAGCAGATGTGCAGTAGGAGGTAGGAGAAACACACATGCACACTTAAAAAAAAAAAGATACAGTTTCGAATTAAATTCTAGGTCAATGTCATGTTTAGATTGTATATACAGATCGAGGCTGGAGAAACATTTGATACATCTAACATTTAGTTATAGAGAGCTGAACTGAAGAAGTGTTTAGACTGTTGTAGTAGAAAGCAGATACCTTGGTTCAGCAGGCCACAAGCATTTATACAATGCACATGCCTTTGCCCTGCCTTAATGATTTTTTTTTAATTGTCTTAGAAATAGCCAGGCCACTTGAAAGTTCTACATTTGTTTTCTGAAGGTAGCTGGTCATCAGTGCATAAATAATTTGCGAGTGTACCACGTCTGAAGCATCACAGGGCTGTAGGGTGTGCTGTGAGGAGAGCTTATTCCTGCCCCCCAGCATGCGAGGCTTGGGTTGTAAGATCAGGTTCTGTGGTCCTTTACCCCCCACTTAACGAAACTTGTCTAACATTGGCTATTTTCACACAGTAAAAGAAAGGAAATTCACTTTCCACCTCAGCACTGTAACAGTAACTGCCTTCTCTTGTTGTTTTAACTGTTTCCTTTTTTCTCTGGGGCTCGGCCTTAGTGCTGATCTGTCAGTTTACCTTGGCCCAGCTGTTAGGTGTTGTGGACAGGAACTCTTGCGCATATTTCTGTCCATTATTGTGTTAGCCTTTTTTTTTTTTTTTGATTTGGAGTCTCTCTCTTTTGCCCGGGCTGGAGTGCAGTGGCGTGATCTCAGCTCACTGCAACCTCGGCTCAAGTTCGAGGGATTCTCATGCCCCAGCCTCCTAACTAGCTAGGACTACAGGCACCCACCACCATCCCGCCTAATTTTTGTATTTTTAGTTGAGACAGTTTTTTGCCATGTTGGCCAGGCTGGTCTCAAACTCCTGACCTCAAGTGATCCACCCACCTCAGTTTCCCAAAGTGCTGGGATTACAAGCATGAGCCACTGCACCCGGCCTTCTGGTTAGTTTTTCTTTTTTTTTTTTTTTTTTGAGGCGGAGTCTCGCTCTGTTGCCCGGACTGGAGTGCAGTGGCCGGATCTCAGCTCACTGCAAGCTCCGCCTCCCGGGTTTACGCCATTCTCCTGCCTCAGCCTCCCGAGTAGCTGGGACTACAGGCGCCCGCCGCCTCGCCCGGCTAGTTTTTGTATTTTTAGTAGAGACGGGGTTTCACTGTGTTAGCCAGGATGGAGTTTTTCTTTTTTCTTTTTTCCTGAAAATCTGATGACTATATTAGTTTATTTTCTTCTTTTTTAAATTTAAAAATTATTTAGCACTTTATGCTGCCTGACTTTACTTTGGCTTAAAATATAGAGCCCAGTTGATTTTTTCCCCCCTCTCATTTATAAATTGATGTTTCCTTTCTCTCTAATCTTGATGATTTCTACTTTACTACAGAACATATTTTTCCATGCATTTGGGTCTATTTCTGTGATTTATTTTGGTCTAGATACCCATTTTTCTCTGAGTAAACTTAATCTAAGTTCTTGCTTTGCAAATTGCTATTACTTGCTCAAGACTGGACTTCTTCTAGTTCTTGTGTTTTGTGGAATATTCTTTTATATCCATCCTTGCCTTTGGCTGGAATTTTGTTGAAATTATGTTAAATATATAAATTGACTTGAAGATAATTGACATGTTCATAACATTTAGCTTTCCTTTTTAGGTTCACAGCATGATTATTCATTTATTCAAAACTTCCTTTTAATTTTTTATAGTAGGTTTTACATATCTCTCATTAATGTTTAATCATTTCACAGTGCTAGATGATTAATTGTGGGCTGGCAATCTTTGTGTATGTTTCAAAAGCCTGGAGGAAATCAGCTCTCTTGTACCTCTTTATTCTTCCGGGACTGCAAAGACTGTTCCTCTTGGAACATTTTTACATTTGATCTTGGCAGAGAGGCTACTTTATTGCCAAAAGGAAATTTGGTAGAGAGGTCATATTCCGAAGTTGCTTGATTTTTAAAAATCTGATGATTATTTCATTATTTGCTGTAAAAATGTGTTCTGGTAAAATGTTGTCATATTCTACTATAATTCAGTGGCTTTTTTAAAAGGAAGATTTGCAGCAAATTCTGACCCTGTTTTTCATCCGATCTACAAGGGGCTTGCAGTGCAGTTTCGGGAGAAAAACAGTGGGCTGGGAGCCAGCAGTGCCTGGTCCTTACCCTTTGTCTGCTACTGGTGGGGTCTGTAAACTTGGAACAAAATATTTTTTTTTTTTTTTTTTTGAGGCGGAGTCTCGCTCTGTCGCCCAGGCTGGAGTGCAGTGGCGCAATCTCGGCTCACTGCAAGCTCCGCCTCCCGGGTTCACGCCATTCTCCTGCCTCAGCCTCCCAAGTGGCTGGGACTACAGGCGCCCGCCACCTCGCCCGGCTAGTTTTTTGTATTTTTAGTAGAGACGGGGTTTCACCATGTTAGCCAGGATGGTCTCGATCTCCTGACCTCGTGATCCGCCCGTCTCGGCCTCCCAAAGTGCTGGGATTACAGGCTTGAGCCACCGCGCCCGGCCGGAACAAAATATTTAACCTTTCTGTGTTTGAGTTTGTTTATCTGTAAATTTGGGGAGGGTAGAGGTAAGTATATAAATCCTTATTTTATAAGGTCAAATCATGTGAAATACTTTGTGTGTGAGTAAAGTAATAAAGTAAGTAAAGAAATACTTTGTGTGTGAGTAAAATAATAGTCTTTATACCTTAATTAGAAACGAAGCCATCTGGCTGAAAGCACCTCAGATAAGTATTTTACCTATTCTAGTAAAAACATCCACACAAGAAATGATGTCATTGACTGAGCAGCAGGCACAGTCTCTCTCTTCCCCTTTCCTGTGCACCTCCTACCTGCTTCTGTTTGTAACACATGGTTTTCTCCCTGTCCAGTGGACTGAATCTATCTTCCACCAGAATAGGATCTAATTTGTTCAGATAATATTTACTGAGGACCTTGATGGCAGAGTTTTGTTTTATTGCTCCTACAACTCCACACCCTGCCTGAGCATAGTTGTAGCTAAGAGGATGAATGAATGACTGGTAAAGGACACGTGAGAAAGATTTTAGCTATGGGATTTTAAACATCACTTTGGATCCCCTCTCACCACTTTCTCCACTTCTTGTGCCTGGCTCTTCAGGCTCCATAGACCATAGCGTAGGAATTTGCCTGCCTGGTTCTTTTTTTTTTTTTTGCCAAGACAGGGTCTCACTTTGTTGCCCAGGCTGGAATGCAGTGGTGCTCTCTGTAACCTTGAACTCCTGGGCTCAAGCAATCCTTCTGCCTCAGCCTTCTGAGTAGCTACAACTACAGGTGTGCACCACTAACTACATCAGCAAGTTAAAACATTTTTTATAGAGATCAAATTGAATTCACATGGTACCTAAATGTCATCTTGGAAATGCACTAAATTTTTTTGTTTTGTTTTTGAGATGCACATTCTCTGCTCCCTGCAACCTCTGCCTCCCGGGTTCAAGCAATTCTCCTGCCTCAGCTTCCCGAGTAGCTGGTACTACAGGCACAAGCTACTACGCCTGGCTAATTTTTTGTATTTTAGTAGACATGGGGGTTTCACTGTGTTGCCCGGGCTGATCTCAAGCTCCTGATCTCAGGCTGTCCTCCCAAAGAGCTGGGATTACAGGCGTGAGCCACTGCACCCGGCCACACTACACTTATTAACTAAAGATACTATTTCCACTCCTTTCTTTCACCTTTGGGAATTCCTAAACTCAGTTGATGAGGAAACCTTGTAGCATTGGTTTTCTGAGGAACTGCCTCTGTGAAAAGTGTTTTAGAGGACATGTATTAAATGGAGGAAGAACTTTGATTCCAGCGTAGTGTCCCTGTGCTCCACCAGGTGGCGTCTGATGCTGCTGAGATTTGCTTGTAGAACTGAGTCAGTACACATAAAAAGTGCCCTCCTCCAAGACCTTATGCATGAAGAAAGCTTTTCTGGAGCGCTGTTCTGTCAGATTGTGAGATTTTATACAGCATCAAGAGATCTTGGTGGGGCGTGGTGGCTTACACCTGTAATCCTAGCACTTTGTGAGACTGAGGCAGGTGGATCCCTTGAGCTCAGGAGTTTGAGACTAGCCTTTCACAATGTTGTGAAACCCCATCACTACAAAAAATACAAAAAGTAGCCTGTAGTTGCAGGTACGTAGGGGCTGAGGTGGGAGGATCGCTTGAACCTAGGAGGTCGGGGCTGCAGTGAGCTGAGATCATGCCACTGCTTTCTGGCCCGGATGAAAAAAGTGAGACCCTGTCTGAAAAAAAAAAAAAAAAAAAGAGAGATCTGAAGGCTAGGGTTTTCTCACTCTGTATGTGACATTTTAAAAGGCATTGGGAAAACAAGGGACTGACAAGCAAGGCTGGCTTGGAGATTGCTTTATTTTCTCAGGTTTTTGGGCCTAACTCTTGGGTCTTTGGACCAGACATTGAGTCTAACAGTTCTCAGCAAGTGGAATGGGTTCTAGGATCGTTTTGTTTTCTTGGGTAATTTCATTTGTTGTCACTATACCCGCTCATGGGGGGAATCTTTTTCTAACTATCTGCCTGCATTGAGACCCTTCTAGGTACTGACTAAATCAGATTAGAATAAACATATTAAACATTTCATACTTTGGGCCGGGCGCTGTGGCTTGTGCCTGTAATCCCAGCACTTTGGGAGACCAAGGCGGGCGGATCACCTGAGGTCAGAAGTTCGAGACCAGTCTGACCAACATGGAGAAACCTGGTCTTTACTAAAAATACAAAAATATCTGGGCATGGTGGCACATGCCTGTAATCCTAGCTGCTCGGGAGGCTGAGACAGGAGAATCGCTTGAACCCGGGAGGCGTAGGTTGCGGTGAGCTGAAGTCATGCCATTGCACTCCAGCCTGGGCAACAAGAGCAAAACTCTGTCAAAAACAAAAACAAAAAAAACCCTGACTTTTTAACTCAGTTGCCATTATTTTAGCAAAAGAATCCTTGTGTATTTTATGGGAGATGCTTTTATTTCCGTTATGATTTCTTTTCTTTTTTTTTTTTTTTTGAGACAGAGTCTTGCTCTGTTGCCCAGGCTGGAGTGCCAATCAGGCCCCCAGGGAGCTGGGACAATAGGCATGCACCACCACGCCTGGCAATTTTTTTTTCCCCTGAGACACAGTTTCACTCTTTTTGCCCAGGCTAGAGTGCAATGGCACAATCTTGGCTTACCGCAACCTCCGCCTCCTGGGTTCAAGCGATTTTCCTGCCTCCCGAGTAGCTGGGATTTACAGGCATGTGCCACCACGCCTAATTTTTTTTTTTTTAGTGGAAATGGGGTTTCTCCATGTTGGTCAGGCTGGTTTTGAACTCCCAACCTCAGGTGATCTGACCACCTCAGCCTCCCAAAGTGCTGGCATTACAGGCGGTGTCCACCCCGCCTGGCCAAATTTTTCTATTTTTTTGTGGAGACGTGGTTTCATCATGTTGCCCTGGCTGATCTTGAACTCCTGGGCTGAAGCAGTCTAGCCACCTCAGCCTCCAAAAGTGCTGTGGTTAAAGGGGTGAGCCACCGTGCCCCGCCATGACTTATTTCTTAAGTCTTGTAAATAAGAACTAAAGCCAAAAAAGGTCCTTCCAGCACTTGAGGTTAGAATCAGAAGTATGATTTCTTATTAAATAATTCAACAACCATTTGAGGATCTGGTATGTGATATAGCCGTAATGATGAATGCACCTCATTTCCTGCCATCACCAGGAGCCACCAGCCAGTGTGGCCAAGAAGTAGGGTTGCTCACAATGAGAATTTGGTGATGGGTCTGTGACAGCCTTCCTTACTCAGTGGAGATGGGAAGATGACTCAGTGGAGATGGGTGCTTGGAGGTGGGAGGGTCAGCCTGCAGGTAAGGATGGAAGAAACCACATGCAGAGTGGAAGATTGATGGGGCTGGGGAAAGCAACAGGTGTGTTCACTTGTGCTTTGGCTTCAGGAAGCTCAGAGCCAAATTTCATGTTCATTTAGAGAGATTTTGATTCTTCGATCCCAGGTATTTGAAAAATTGCACCTTAACTTTCTAATTATTTAGTGATATTTTCTACCCTTTTAAACTTGTCCTCTTTTAAAAGAGTATGGGTGTGGGTGTTGATCCTATTTCTCCAAGTTTTGTTTTTTTCATATTTGGAAGTTGATAAGACTCCTAGATAAAGAACCAGAAGCATTACAATCTTAGAAAAGAATCTTAGGGATCACATAATAGAGTCATAAACTTACAGTCACACAACTCCATGCAGACAGGCCCAGTTCTGGTCTGTCCTTGGCCACCTTTTATATACAGTTGAACCAGATAAGCTGATACTTGACTGAGCACTTCCATGAGCCAGGCACTTTACCTGAAAGACAGTCTTCACTGTCACCCTTTGAGGTAGGAACTGTTTATTATTCCAGTTTCACAGATGAAGAAACTGAAGCTCCGAGAAGGTTGTTAACTTGCTCAGGGTTAGTGTAGTAGGCAGGGCTCGTGTAAGGGCTCCTTAAAAAGCTCCACTTCTTACTCACTAGAACCTGTGACTAGGTTAGATACATGGCAAGGAGGAATTAAGGTAGCAAAGAGAAT
This sequence comes from Trachypithecus francoisi, assembly GCF_009764315.1. Taxonomy (NCBI): domain Eukaryota; kingdom Metazoa; phylum Chordata; class Mammalia; order Primates; family Cercopithecidae; genus Trachypithecus; species Trachypithecus francoisi. Next base: position 103,268,149 of record NW_022681460.1, read on the forward strand.
TAGATTGCTCATCAGCTGGCACTGAGGTTATCCTGTGTTACTGGGGTGGGCTCAGTGTAATCAGAAGGATTCTTAAGAATGAAAATTGGAGGCAGAACAACAGAGTATAATGTGAAACTGACAGTCCAGTTGTCACTGGCTTTGGAGGAGGAAAGGGCCACAAACCAAGGGATGTGGGTGACCTCTGGAGCTGGAAAAGTCAAGGAAATGGATTCTCTCCTAGAGCCTCCCAAAGGAACATGACTTGCTAACAGGCCAGGGTTGATTTTAGCCCAGTGAGACTCATTTTGGACTTTTGACATCCAGAACTTTAAAATACATTTGTGTCTGCCGTTGTTATAGCAGCAACAAGAAGCCAATACTGTCACATGCCGGTAAATACAGGAGCTGAGATGAGAACCCTGGTGCAGAGCTCACTTACTCCACCCTTACTCTGTTTTCTCTGCAGCTCCTCTGCTTTACTGAGCTGCAGCAGGTGGTATGATATGGTGCTTCCCTCTCGGCTTTGCCTGTGATACTGCTTTAAATGTAATGTGTTTCCCTGGCTAATGTCTGCCTTCCTAATTTTTCAAGGCCTAGGGGAAGTTCTGTGGATTGATAACTCTTGACTACCTAGCATGACGTCCGGCACACTGGACATCCTGTGATTCTCATTACCCCAGCTTCTTTCTTGGAGCTCCTGTTGCACTAATAGACAAATAGGCTGTGTCTTCTGCTTAGGACCCTGTCTTGGTTTCTAGTTTTCCCTGGGATTTAGTGGTATCTTCCTAACAATAAGCATAGATAGGCAGGGGCCAATGAGTCCTGAAGTCGTTTTATTTTATTTAATGTTCATTTATTTATTCGACAGGGTCTCACTCTGTTGCCCAAGCTAGAGTGCAGTGGCACAGTCATGACTCATTATAGCTTCCAACTTCCCAGGCCCAGGCGATCTTCCTGCAGGCTCACGGCATCACACTCAGCTAATTTTTGTAGAGATGAGGTTTTGCCGTGTTGCCTTGGCTGCTCTTGAACTCCTGGGCTCAAGCAGTCCACCCACCTTGGCCTCCCAAAGTGCTGGGATTACAGGCATGAGCCACTGCGCCTGGCCCTGTAGTCATTTTAATAGCAAGTATCCTGCTGTAATCACGGCCCAGCGGCCTTTTCTCACTGGCCTTCAGATTTCAGGTTCCCCATCTGTAAAACAAGGGAGCTTTGCCCTAGTTATCTGTGAGGGACACGTCATCTTGAAAAAGCAATGGCCTTTGGCCTATTTTTGTAGGCCTGGGAGCTAAGAATGTTTTTTACATTTTTAAAGCATTGTTTGGAGGGGAAAAAGAGAACATGTGACAGAGACCTCATCTACCTGACTCCTGTGTTAGACCTTAAGAACAGCCTAAAATGGGGTGGAGGAGGTTTCTCAGTGGATGTATTTAGTTTGCAGAGTCCTTCCTTCCCCTGAGGGCTACCAAAAAAAAAAAAAATTTTATTGAAGTGCATACAAGGGAAGTTTTTCAATTGATCATTTTATTTTTTATTTTATTTTATTTTTGTCTTTTGAGATGGAGTCTCGCTCTGTCACTGAGTCTAGAGTGCAGTGGTGTGATCATGGCTCACTGCAATCTCCACCTCCCAGGTTCAAGCGATTCTCCTGCCTCAGCCTCCTGAGTAGCTGGGATTACAGGCATGCACCACCACGTCTGTCTAATGTTTGTACTTTCGGTGGAGTCGGGGTTTCACCGTGGTGGTGTGAGCCACTGTGCCCAGCCTGAATTGATCATTTTAATATGGTGCTTTAGACTTACTAAATGAGGACAGCTGGTGTGAGGGTGTTTATTTTACTGTCAGGTTAAGTATATGTAACAATGCATATTTAGTACTATAGTTTATTTTCTCCTAAAATCATGTATTTGGAACTGCATTTCTCTTTCCTTCCTGCCTAGCTCACACACAAAAAGAATCACAACTGTCGGGTGCAGTGGCTCACTCCTGTAATCCCAGCACTTTAGGAGGCTGAAGCGGGCAAATCACAAGGTCAGGAGTTCGAGACCAGCCTGACCAATATAGTGAAACCTCGTCTCTACTAAAAATACAAAAAATTAGCTGGGCGTGGTGGTGGACACCTGTAATCCCAGCTACTCGGGAGGCTGAAGCAGGAGAATTACTTGAACCTAGGAGGCAGAGGTTGCAGTGAGCCGAGATCACACCATTGTACTCCAGCCTGGGGGACAGTGTGAGACTCCATCTCAAAAAAAAAAAGGAAAAAAAAAAGAATCACAGCTTATAAGTTACATGTTAGTTTAGTAATATCTTGGCAAACACCACGGTGTGTCTGTGATGTCCAAATGCCAGATTTTTTTTTTTCTAGATAATTGCTTTGTGCTTTATATTAAGAAGTTTGAAACTATGCACATTTCAGTGTCTTATTTCTAGGGGGAAAATCCAAGTTATGATAGTTTATACATTGAAAACAAGCATTTCTGTAATGTTACATTTCTTCGAAGGTTTTTTCGTTTTAATGGACTCTTTATTGGAAATGTATGACATCACTGTCTAGTAAATGGTTATGAAGAACTTGAAAAGTGAATCACTCTGTAAAGATTAAAATTAGAGGGGTTATTTTAATCCCTTTTAAAATAATCCTATTGTTCTCCTTATTCTGACTTTGGAAAGAAGAGTGAGAAAGTAGAAGTTAAAATTAACAGACTAAAATGAGAGTTGTTTCCCAACAGATGGAAGGTAGCATGATACAGGTTTGCCTTTTGGGATATCACTGTTTTCCAGTTTAAAGAAATGAGAAGAATTTCCCCATGGAGTAAATGACTTCTTAGCCATGCTGATTAAATGCCATGTGACTTAATCCAGTGGTATTTTGTTTTGAAGTGTATGTTGGTTTGTTAGCAGTTACCTTTATGAGCATTTTTCTTGACCTGATACTCCATTTTGTTCCATGATGCCTTAGAGGTGAGCTCACACAGAAGTCTCCATGATAGCAGATGACATTCCCTAATATAAGGAATTCCACATTGTTCAGACCTGTAGTTTCTGTCTGTTCTTTCAGTGTATCCTTGGGTACTTTGTAGTACACCAAGTGCTGTTAACTGTAGGCCTCTTGAGAGAGAATTAACTTCAGAAGCTCAGGCTAGAGTCATAGGTCTAGAGCCCCACTTTTTCCTTTTTGAAGAAGAGGGGACACGTTCTTAAAGATAATTATTATTTGCTGTTGGAGGGATTTTCATGAAAAAAATTCAAGAAACATTGTCTCATGTGATCTTACCAGATAAGTGCCAATTATTAAGACTTGGTGGCTGCTGGATTTATCATCTCAGCCTCATTTTCTTCCTGAGATACATGAATCTTGCTTTTTCATCATTACCACTCTGGCATAAATCAGTGGAAATACAATATGAACCACATAGCTAATTTAAAATTTTCTTTTTTTAATTTTGTTTTTTTTTTTTTTTTTGAGACGGAGTCTCGCTGTCACCCAGGCTGGAGTACAGTGGCCGGATCTCAGCTCACTGCAAGCTCCGCCTCCCGGGTTCACGCCATTCTCCTGCCTCAGCCTCCCAAGTAGCTGGGACTACAGGCGCCGGCCACCACGCCCGACTAGGTTTTGTATTTTTTAGTAGAGACGGGGTTTCACCGTGTTAGCCAGGATGGTCTCGATCTCCTGACCTCGTGATCCGCCCGTCTCGGCCTCCCCAAGTGCTGGGATTACAGGCTTGAGCCACCGCGCCCGGCCTTAATTTTGTTTTTTGAGACAGGGTATCACATTGTTGTCCAGGCTGGAGTGCGGTGGTGCAATTATAACTCACTGCAGCATTGACCTCCTGGGCTCAAGCAGTCCTCCTGCATCAGCCTCCTGAGTAGCTAGGACTATAGGCTTACATAATCACGCTCAGCTAATTTTTAAAAATTTTTTTAGAGCTAGGGTCTCACTCTCTTGCCCAGGCTGGTCTTGGACTTCTGGCCTCAAGTGATCCTCCTGCCTCAACCTCTCAAAACTGTTGAGATCATAGATGTGAGCTACCATTCCCAGCCTAATTTAAAATTTTCTAGTAGCTTCACTAGAAAAAGAAATAGGTGAGTCTGGGTGCAGTGGCTCAGGTCTATAATCCCAGCACTTTGGGAGGCTGAGGCAGGCAGATCACTTGAGGTCAGGAGTTTGAGACCAGCCTGGCCAACATGGTGAAACTCTGTCTCTACTAAAAATACAGAAATTAGCCGGGCATGGTGGCGCACACCTGCAATCTCAGCTACTCGGGAGGCTGAGGCAGGAGAATCGCTGGAACCTGGGAGGCAGAGGTTGCAGTGAGCCAAGATCCTCCAGGCTGGGTGACAAAGTGAGACCGTCTTTAGAAAAAAATAAATCAAAGTGGGGGGGGGGCACAAATAAAAGAAACAGGTGAAATATTTAACCCAGTGTATCCAAATTATTTCAACATATAATCAGTATGAAAATGAATATATTTTTTTTCCACCTCCCACATTAAAGTGATTCTCCTGCCTCAGCCTCCTGAATAGCTGGGACTACAGGCGCCTGCCACTAAGCCTGGCCAATTTTGAGTAGAGATGGGATTTCACCAGGTTGGCCAGGCTGGTCTCGAACTCCTGACCTCAGTTGATCCACCCACCTCGGCCTCCCAAAGTGCTGGGATTACAGGTGTGAGCTACCATGTCCAGCCCTAAACTGACATTTTAATATTTAAAATTAAATTTAAGTCTTATGATACTAAACTAAAATACAGTTGTCCCTTGTTATAGATTGGGGATTAGTTCTAAGATCCCCAAATATGCCAGAATTTGCATACTCAAGTCCCACAGTTGGCCCTTCAGAACCTGCATGTATGAGAAGTGGCTCTCCATATAGGTGGGTTTTAAATTCTGCAAATACTGTATTTTGGATCTGTGTTTGATTAAAAAAAAATCTGCATGTAAGTGGACCGATGCGGTTCAAACCCATGTTGTTCAAGGGTCAGCTGTAGTTGTGTATTAAAACATTGTCCAAAACCAAAAAAGCTTTTATCCAAACTAGAGGAGAGTGAGCCAGATGAATGTGAGTGGAAACCAGATGGAGTTTCAGGTCTTTCAGGGCACCCTTGGTAGCTGCCATGAGGTGAATGGTGACAGCAGTGCACGGGAGGCACAAGAAGGGCAGCCAAAGCTATACCTGGGAAGGGTGTGGGAAGTAAGAGGGGAGCATTCTGTTAGGGGCAGAGAAGAATCCCACTCACAAGAGATGACCAAGAGTAAACCTGCCTGCCTGCCAAAAGTAGGCAAGATTTGATGGGTCAAAGCACAAGACCATTTTTTCTCAAAGCACAGCAAACAGTATTAGCATCAACATAATAGTGCTGGTTCCTCAGCCCATGCCCATGGGAGATGTGCTGTGATAGGTGTAGATGGTGCCTGTGTGCACGGCCGTGTAGCCGATGATCACGGGGCCCAGGGCTCAGTACTCTCTGTAGCAAGCAGCAAAGGAGCACCCTCCCTCCCTGAGAAGTTAGTGGTGCCAAGAGACATGCCCTGGTCACCTTGACCTTCTTAGCCACCTGCTTGAGCAGCTGTAGAAACTGCTTAGTAACTAATTCTTTTACCCAGATGTTTCTTCAGGATCTCATTACATCTTGCAGTGATCATTGACACAAGTTGTCACTGTGTGGTTAACAGAGATCTTGAAATGGCCAATTACCAGGCTAATGGAGAATTTTTTTTTTTTAATCGAATGGGATACTGCCGTTGTTAGACCTTTTTGGGTAGAGGAGGGGAGAGTATGAGTCTTAGTTTATTTTTAATTGTCGAACAAATTCCAAGTTCTTAATTAAAATATTGAAACTTCATGACTTTTAGGACAAAATAATTCATTTTATAAATGACCAAGACTTCTATCGTAGAAAGCCCTGGAGCTCTGCTTATCAGAGAACACTCTGGATAAGGAGATGTGACATGCTGTTTTTTGTGTCATCTTTACGCTATAAACTTCCTCTGCTAATCCAAGTATTCTTCGTTCACGTGAGACTGCAAATTTAAGCTGCTTCTTCCAGCAAGTTTTCCACCATATGCTAGAACTTAAATAGAAATGTGATTTTTGTAAATTTCTCTATGTGTGAAAAATGCAGTTTTGAAATTGTAATATGTTTGAGCATGTTAGAATTTGTTCTTTGTGGGCAGACTGTCCATTCTTATTAATGCAGTTAAACAGGTTTTTGAATGTTCCCTTTTAACTTTGGGGTCAGGCTGTCACTTCTTGTTTCTCTGCTCTAATAAATTGCGATGGTGACTTTGGCAGGCTATAAAATGAATTTCCTTACTGGCTGCTTTTCCTTCTCTTCTTTTAACTGTGACTGTCCGCCAAGATCAGTTGCCTCTGAGAGAGTGGTGTTTTGGTCCTGCTAATTCACATCCTCTCTTTGGTCTGTTTCTTCTGACAGCTTTGGGATCTGGACTTATATGCCATGCCCTTTAAACAAAGTTCTTAAAAATCTTCAACTAATTCTATACTTAGAGAAAAGATGCAAAAATAGAACAGGGAGTTCCATAATTACCTGCCTTTAGCCAGTTTCCCCCATTGTTAACATCTTACATAACCAATTGTTAGGTGATTTTGTACAAAATAAGAAATTAATATTAGTGTTGGGCGTGGTGGCTCACACCTGTAATCCCAGCACTTTAGGAGGCTGAGGCCAGGTGGACCGCTTGAGGTCAGGAGTTCGAGACCATCCTGGCCAACATGGTGAAACCTTGTCTCTACTAAAAATACAGAAAAATTAGCCAGACATGGGGGTGCATGGCTCTAATCCCAGCTATTCGGAAGGCTGAGGCAGGAGAATCACTTAAGGTTGCAGTGAGCCGAGATGCACCACTGCACTCCAGCCTGGGTGACAGAGCAAGAATCTGTCTCTCAAAAAAAAAAAAAAAAAAGAAAAAAGAAAAGAAAGAGAAAAGAAAAAAAATTAACATTGGTACAGTCCTATTCACTAAACTGCAGACCTCATTTGAATTGTCTGAGTGTTTCCACTAGTGCCTGTTTTTGTTTCAGGATGCAGTCTGGGATCCCATATCGCAACGAGTTGGTTTTTTGTTTCCTTCAGCCTATGACAAACCCTCTGTCTTTCCTTGTCCTTTATAACCTTGACACTTCTGAAGAATACCTCTCAGGCATTTTGTAGAAAATCACTCAATTTTAAAAGTCTGTTTTCTTGTTATTGGAATAGGTCATGTCTTTTGACAACAATACCATAGAAATAGGTCCTTCTCAGCACTTCTTATCAGGGGGTTCATAGGATATCAGTGTGTCTCCTACTGGTCACATTAACTGTGATCATTTGGTTAAAGTAGTGTCTGCTGTGTTTCTCCACTGAGAAGTTACTATCTCTTCCTTTGTAATTAGTAAATAAATACCTTGGGGGAAGATCATTTGTTACTATGTAAATATATCCTCAAACTTTTGCTCAGGAATTTTAGCCGCCATTGGTGGATCTTGCCTGCAACAATTACTCTGGTGTTCAAATGGTTATTTTCTGTTTCCGTCATTCGTTTTTCATTATTAGTGGAATTCTCCCATAAAGAAGAGCTGACTATTCTCATTAATATTATTATGGAGTCATGGGTATTTATCTTATTCTGTGTACTGTCGTTGTTTATTTTGTTGCTCAAATTGTTCCAGCTTTGGCTACTAGGAGGGCTTCAGCTTGGCTCCTGGGTCCTTTGGACAAACCCCCATCCTTTTATGAGCACTTCTTTGCTTCATTTATTTATTTTTTTTGAGATGGAGTTTCACTCTTGTTGCCCAGGCTGGAGTGCAATGGCGAAATCTCGGCTCACTGCAACCTGCACCTCCTGGGTTCAAGCGATTCTGCTGCCTCAGCCTCGCAGATAGCTGGAATTACAGGCACATGTCACCATGCCCAGCTAATTTTTGTATTTTTAGTAGAGATGGGGTTTCACTATGTTGGCCAGGCTGATCTCGAGCTTGTGACCTCAGGTGATTCGCCCGCCTTGGCCTCCCAAAGTGCTGGGATTACAGGTGTGAGCCACCATGCCTGGCCCACTTCTTTACTTCTGATACAAGGTATTTCAGGCTTATCTTGTACTTCTTCGCCCCAGCTCTGGAATCAACCTCTTCTCCGAGGGCCCTGGTTTCTTTTGCTGGAGAATAGCATTTAGAAACCAAAGTCTACATGCTAGGTATACTCTTTGGTATCAGGATGTCATTACTTCTAGGTCTTCTCAGTAGATAGAACTAGGAAGTGTATTATATCCACACATATGCATATATCTGTATTTCTCTATCCATCCTCTCTCTCTCCCTCTGTGTGTGTGTGTGTGTGTGTGTGTGTATGTATCAAAAACTATAAGTTTATACTCATTCTCTCTCATTTCAATTTAACATTACAGAGTTTATTTTAACCTTCTCTTATTGATATATAACTTCTTACTGCGACAGTGAGAGTCCTGGCTATAATTATCTATAATGTATTTACTACAAAGAAGTAAATAAGTTTGTAGTTTCAGAATTGCTAACTTATACCTCCTTAAGAAACACATTTACTACCGGATTTACAGCCTTTATGTACAATTCTTTTTGCCTTTAATTTTACAGCATCCAGTCAAGATACTGTTTTCCAGTTACTTAGGTTAGTTCTTTCTTCCTATCCCATTCACCATGGTGTTACCCATTTGCAATAGTTAGGGTTATTTGTACATGCTGTATTCCACTTTGGGTTTGCCATATCTCGCTTGGTTTTAACTAATTGTTTAATTTTGGAGTGTGTGAAGGGTGTGTGATACATCACTGTGGCCCTAGGAATCAGATACAAAAAGGCCTACTCAGTGCCAGGCCTCCTCAGCCCTGCTTTCCCGTTCCCATTCCCCTTTTCCCCAGCCACCCCATAAGTAATCAGTCTGTTTAATTTCTGGCTTATTTGTCCTGTATTTCTTTTGTTTTGTGCCATTTTAAACTCATCAGGTTTGTATGAAAAATTATTGACTCTGGCAGTAGGGACATATTCACTCCCACCTCATCCTTGTCAGCCACTCCTTACCTGAGGGAGAGAGAACCACACCACTGAAAGATGGGGGTCATGGGATAAAACTAGAAACTTTATGGGTTTAGCACCTCAATATTTTTATATCTTAGCTACCTGTATATAATTTGGTAACATTTGATGTTTAACTGATTTTTTTAAAAAGTTTACTTATGTATTTATTTTGGAGACAGAGTCTCACTCTGTCACCCAGGCTGGAGTGTAGTGGCACGATCTTGGGATCTCAGCTCACAGCAACCTCTGCCTCCTGGGTTCACATGATTCTCATGCCTCAGCCTCCCAAGTAGCTGGGATTACAGGTGTCCACCACAACACACCCAGCTAATTTTTATATTTTTAGTAGAGACAGGGTTTCACCACGTTGGCCAGGCTGGTCTTAAACTTCTGAGCTCAGGCAGTCCACCTACCTCGGCCTCCCAAAGTGCTAGGATTAAGGGCATGAGCCACTGCACCTGGCCTAAAGTTTAACTGATGTTTTATTTAGCATGTGCTAATAAAGCAAAAGGGGATAGGAAAGAATGTACCTTTTTCTGCAGTATCTTATTCACCGTCCTTTAACACTAAATACTTTATAATCACGCAAATATTATACTCCATGAAACAAAATGAAAGCTTCACACATAAGGATAAGGTCCCTGTTGATGTTTGTTCTCCAACATCAGACTACTTTATTATCCTTTTAGATTCTTTGTACATTTCTAAACATATGTGCCTGTAGGAGGGTATATATATATAAAACTATTTTATAAGTGTGAGTTCTTTTTTTTCTTTTTGATTAACATCAAAGGTCTACTGTAACTTTCAGCTTCTGTTTCTGGTGTATAGTCCTGCCTCATTGTTTTTAACATTTGCAGAGTGTTTCTTGGTGAATGTTGTTGCGTGTGGCTCCAACACACATGTGGATGCTCAGCAGTGGAAATTCCAGCTGTGTCCATTCTTCTTCTAGTCAGTACAGCAGCTGCTCTCCTGAGTGGCTGTGCCGTTTTGCCATTTTCCACCAGCATCACATCAAATACTCATTTCTCTACTGTTCATCAATACCTGATGTTTCCTGTGTCTTAAATTCTGGGCAGTTTGAGGGTCAAAAGTAGTCTTTTGTTTTAATTTGCTTTCTTTCAGGATAGTGAGGTTGAGTTTCCAGTAATTATTAGCCATGTATACACATTTCCTTTTCTGTGATTTGCCCATTTTAACAATTTTTCTTTTCTTGTTGATGTGTATAAGACTTTATATATGCTAGATTTGTTCGTTTAATAAATATTTTTTGATCTCTTAACTATACATCCCGGCACTTCTGTAGGTGCTGGGATACTAGCATGAAACAAAGTCTCTAATTTCACAGAAATTACCGTCAGAAGAGGAAATTGGGCCAAGCGTGGTGGCTCACACTTGTAATTCTGGCACTTTGGGAGGCAGAGGTGGGCAGATCACTTGCGGTCAGGAGTTCGAGACCAGCCTGGCCAACATGGTGAAACCCTGTCTCTACTAAAAATACAAAAATTAGCTGAGTGTGGTGGTGCACACCTGTAATTGCAGCTACTCAGGAGGCTGAGGCAGGAGAATTGCTTGAGCCCACGAGACAGTGGTTGTAGTGAGCCGAGATCGCACCACTGCACTCCAACCTGGGCCACAGAGCAAGACTCCATCTCAAAAAAAAAAGAGGACATTGGACCAAAAGAAATCTAAATAAATGAATGAGATTATGCAAATGTTAATAAGTGCTATCAAAAATAGGGTAACGGTAAAGAGAGTACCTGAATGGGTCGGGAGCCCAGTTTCCCTTTGTAAACTCTGTCCCCTGTGTATTAGGTGTTAGGTGGAGTGGTCAGGGAAGGCTTCTTAGAGAAAGTAGGAGCTGAGATGAGTAATAAGAAGGAACCAGCCACAAGAAGTGTCCAGACGGAGAACATAGTGTGCCTCAGCCTGTGATCAAGGGTGACAGGTCAGACCATCGTAGGTGGACACAGGGGACTCCTCAACACAAGTGATTGTCAGAGGCGTTAGAGACAGCCTCTCAGGAGCAGGCTTGACATCTGAGAGGCCGAGGTCGGTTTCAAGGGGAGAGGTTCCTCAACTCGTCTTCCTTCCCTCTCTAGGCTAGGTTACCAGAAGGAGCTTTGCTCCTGGGGTTTGTGCTTCAAGACTTGATCGTTGGGTTTTGTGGTTGTTTTAAGGCACAGGCCTTTTCTTTAATAAAGGAAAATTTTCTGTTTCAGATTACCTAGGAACAGTACGATTTGGGGTTATCACAAATAAACATCTTGCGAAACTGGTATCCTTAGTACACTCTGGAAGTGTGTATTTACATAGACATTTCAACACATCACTTGTAAGTATTTTGAAATCACGTTTATATTAGCGCAGTGGTTCTTAACTTTGTTTAGGTCACGGACTGCTTTGAGAATTGGATAAAATCTATGGACACTCTCTAGAAAAGCGCGCATGATTTTATATATGAATGGAGAGTTCTTCCAGCCCCACCCTAGAGCCCAGGCCCCAGATTAAGAACCCATGCATTAGAGGGCTCTTGAAATTAATGTGCCGAAATTCTTTATTTGTATTCTTAGATTTTGATACAGACTTGAAAGTTTTTCTTCCTGGATAAAATTACGGAGTTACTCTCTTGGAGAATTGTTACTCTGAGCCTGTGTTTTCAGAAGCTAGGCTTCCACTGAGTGATGTTCTCTGTTTATCTGTTTCTTTTATGATGAGTAGCAATGTGACATGCTTTTCTCCTTAGCTGATGTAATGGGTTTTTGAAGTTCTTGTCAAGTCACAGTGAGAAGTTGATGGCTTCTCATCCCAGAGAGCCTCGGTTTTCCATTGTCGCCTTTTTCCCCAATTTCATTTGCTTTCTGTGGAGCAGCCTGAACTCAGCTGCTTCTGAGCATTGACCTGTGTCCTGCTCAGTCCTGTGCTTCTACTCTATTGCTGCTTCCTCAGTCACATCAGTGAGCTGACTTTCCTGAAGTATTCTCTCTCTCTCGCATCATTGTCTGTAACTTACAGGTCATATACAGATCAATTTCCCTGCACCCAGTGTACCCAGCTTTTAAAACCTGTGCCCCCCTTGGCACAATGTCTGAGTCTTGTGCCTTCGAAGGGACTATTGGGCCCACTCCAGGGGTGCCCCCTTGCTTGCCAGTCGCCCTGGCTTCTGCATATCTTCATAGCCCAGATGTTGTGCTTTACTTCTTGCAGTTTGTATTCCAAAAGTCAAATGTATTTTTGTGTTTTCCAAATAGAAATGTTTGAGTGTAGTTTGAGTATGGTTTTTCAAACTCCCACCGTTCCACCTTGACAATCACTGCTGTAGCTGTTTCTCTGCTGCCCACCTACGCTCCTTGTGCCTCTGCCTAAGCTGCTTTGATGTCATCTGCTTTTGCTATCTGTCATTTTCCTACATCCTTCATTTTTAGCATGTTACACAGCCTCCATATATTTATTTATAGTAAAGGGTACTGAGAAAGAAATTAAAAGTAGATGGGGAAAAAAAGGGAGGACTATGAGATGGAAAAATATATCAGGTTTACTGCTTCGATTTGGTAGTGTTTAAGGTTCGTTGGTTTGTGTAGCAGTAGAATTCCTTTTACCGAATGCAAGAATACTGGGATACCATTATTTTTAGAAACACAAGCAGTGGTTATCTTCATTATGAGTCAATTTAAATCTTCGTTTTGAGGAGTTTTAAATATCTCATTTTGTAAAACCCTCTGAAGTACCCCTTTGGTAGTTCTGTTTGAAGCCAGTGATTTATATTGTTGGAATTTCAAAAATAATTTTATGTTCACATACATTGGTTGTTTATAGCAAAACAAAGCAAAAAATCTAAGTGTCTCTTTCGTTTATTTGTGCACATAAAATACGATCCGTGGCCTTGTGCAAGTTTAGGTCATCTTTGATTGATGAAGACATGTATTGAGTTCCTGCTCTGTGCCTGGTGTTGGTCTAGTCCCAGAGGATACAAGTGAACAGAACAGACAGGCTGTGCCGCACAGAGGCGCCATTCTGCCCTTGGGGGGCAGCATTTGAAGGACCATGGTCAAAATCGAAGTGAACCTTGACTCCATAATTTCTATTCCCTTAAGTATGTCTTGGTCCTTTTATAAATACCCAGTGACGTTTAATACCTGTCCTTGGACAGGGTGGTAGAGGTTGTTACCGCCACCAGCTGCCAGGGAGAATTATTTGTTGATAGGTGGATCTGTCTCAAGGCAGAAAGATGAATCACACGATATGGAAGTCACCTCCTGCAACCACTTTTGTTTTTTCAACCACTCGTGAGGAAATGCTGTCTCTAGAGAAGCAGGTGTTGGCTGCACAGCGGGGCCAGGCCCCGCTCCGAGCCTGGGTTTTCTCACCTGCAGTGGTGGGATGGGACAGCACTGATGTGCCTTGAGCTTGCCCTACCTCGCTGAGCTCTCGTTTTTCCTCTGTGCCTTTGTCCTTCACAGGTCTTCCCTAGGGAGGTCCTGAACTACACAGCTGAGAACATCTGTAAGTGGGCCTTAGAAAACCAGGAGACGCTCTTTCGGTGGCTGCAGCCACACGGAGGCAAGAGTCTCTTGCTGAATAACGAGCTGAAGAAAGGACCAGCGCTGTTTCTGTTCATACCTTTTAATCCCCTGGCCGAAAGTCATCCTTTAATAGACGAGGTAAGAGCTGTGATGCGAAAAGCACCTCATGAGGGGTCGGGAAGCCTCATCTACCTGGCCCCTCTCATCCCGCACTCAGTCATTTACTCTGGCAGCTATGGCTCTGAGCATTGCTCTTTGCCCCTCCATATGGGCAGGAGAGAGCCCGTGTCTAGGACAGGGATTGCCGCAGCCTCTCTGGCCATGTTTATTGACAGCTGTTAGCATCTGGAGTGAGTGGGAAGAGGCAGGGAAGCCACACTGTGCCCCTCTAGAGAAGGACCAAATGCCCTCTTCTGATGTGACTGCTGTTGAGCCTCCTGTTTGGGAGGTGAAACAGGGAGTGGTAGGAACACAGGCCGAGCTTAATGAGGCCTAGGAGATGCCATTGTCTTGGGGGTTTGGCCAGGCTGCCAGCCCTGGCCATCGTCAGGACAGCAGAGGAGAGCAAGCAGCAGCAGTGATGTTGGGACACCTTGTTTCTCTGAACCTTCCTTGTCGTGCAGAAGCCAGAGTGGTTTTCAGAGGCAGCGCCATTGGAGCCTGCTGTTCCTGCCTGTCTTCGGCTTCATCTGGTGCGCCTTCTCTGGGCATGAGTTTATTTTCTACACGGAGCATTTGGAGGCACTTAGAGACAGCAGGCATAGTACGCAGAGCGAGCCTGGGGTGGCAAAATTGCATTTACTGAGGGTTTTATTTTTTCTCTCCCTCAAGGATCCCTTAATTGGCCAAAACCAATTTCAGACAGCCAGCGTACCACTGGCCAGCTAAGCAGATGCTGCCTGTCCCTGAGGCCCTCAGTGCTGGCCTGGCCCCCTGCCTGGAGGGACAGGGAGGCAGGACTTCTCGCCCAGCTGGATCCCTCCCTTTGCTGTGCTGGAGTCTTTTTGTTCAAGTTAGGATTCCCCCAGGGAGTATTCTGAATGAATGCTGCTCTTTGGCTTAGAGGAAGAAAGAAGAAAGAAATGAAATAGCTTTGTTTCTTCCCCTCTAATTAGGGAGGACTCAAAGTAATAAAACTATTTCTTTAGAAAATTTCCACTACATGGATCTTTTGTGAACTGAGACACCATTTCAAATGACTAGGGCTTTACTGTATCTAATATTAATAGCCTTAAAGCTCGTTGTAGGAAAGGAAGGTTTTGGTGTGGCTGTGGTTGTGGATTTGGAGAGTTCTCTCCTGTCTGGTTTGGGTGTGTAGTGGTCCTGGCGGGGTTGTCTACCCAGAGGGTTGTGATTGGATTTAGGCACCTGGTGGGAAGACTCTTTCTAGCCTGTTGTTTCTGAATGAGTGTCCCCTCCAGCAGTCCACAAATGCTCTACCTACCAACAGGCCTCCTTTTTATCATGGTTTTGCCTGTGACTCCTTTCTTTGGGGCTTCCATTGTCTCTGTGAGGTAAGTGCATTCCCTTAACCTCAGCGCGTGGGTGAGATGACTGAACACCAGGCAGCATCTCACCATATTATGAACTACTAGACAAGCAAAGTGCCTGTCCAGCACATTTCCCTTTTTGTTTCACGTCAGTTTGGCAAATGTTTACTGAGCACTGCGCTGGGAAGCTCCAGGGAAGAAAGGATGGATGCAACACCATCTTGTCCTGTGGTCTTAGAGGCTTGTCCAGTACAGGGAGTGAAAGCCTGCCTATAATTCAAAGTAGAGGATGATCAGGCCCAGGGTCAGGAGGAACCGAAGGAGGGAGGGTGCCATCTCAGAAAGTGGGGTCCTGGACAGAGGAGGGGTTAGCAGAGGCTTTGGATGGGTGAAATTTTCTAGACAGACTTGTAGGGGCAGCCAGGATCTTCATGGGTTGAGAAAAACTTATGGGAAGGAAGACCCTGAGCAGCAGCATGAGGGACGGGAGTTGCCGCAGGTTTGGGTGTTAGGAAGGAGGCTGGAGTTTGTGGTCTGCAGGAAGGGCTAATTGGGGAGAGATCTTGAAAAAGCCTTTGGAGGAGAGGGCCTTGCAGACTTCTCTGAGGATTTCAAGATTAATCATAGTCATCCAAGTCTTTGTCTTCTCCTTTTTTTTTTTTTTTGAGTTAGGGTCTGCCTTTGTTGCCCAGGTTGGAGTACAGTGGCACGATCTCAGCTCACTGCCTCCTGAGCTCAAGTGATCCTCACACCTCAGCCTCCCAAGTAGCTGGGACTACAGGTGCACGCCTCTATGCCTGGCTAATTTTTGTATTTTTTTCTAGAAATGGGG
The DNA here is from genome assembly GCF_009764315.1 of Trachypithecus francoisi. Taxonomy (NCBI): domain Eukaryota; kingdom Metazoa; phylum Chordata; class Mammalia; order Primates; family Cercopithecidae; genus Trachypithecus; species Trachypithecus francoisi. The sequence goes on from NW_022681460.1 coordinate 103,284,017, forward strand.
TTTTGCCATGTTACCGAGGCAGGTTTCAAAAGCCCTGGGCTCAAGCAATCTTCCTTGGCCTCCTAAAGTGTTGGGATTATAGGCATGAGCCACTGCCCTCGGCCCATACAAGTCTTACTGACAATGAAGAGATGCAGCCAGAGCTGTGCGTTATCATTATGAAAGCTTTTCTGGCAGCAGGGTTCCAGAAAACTACGAAGCAGTAAGAACCTGAACTTGGGTGGTAGAGGTGGAGGATGGAAAGTAGGGTCTATGATCCGGGAAATTGTGACACAGTGACTAGAGATGAAGAAGCCTTTGGGCATTCAGGAAGGATGAACGCTGTACTTAACGCAAGATGAGCTGTAAATTCATTAGCTTGCTGACCGTGAAAGAGTTAGGTGGCTTTATTTTTCCATTACCACCTTAGGCCTTACATTGGGCAGAAAGTTGAGGATGCTTGCATTGTTGAGAAGAGAGAGGTCATCTTAGAGTGAGTGGAATAAAGTTGTGGGCATACTAAGCACCGACATTCTGGACAGTTGTGCTGTGGTGTGTGTGGGATGCCAGTCAGGAGTGACCATATGGTGGCTGCACCAAGCCCATACTGGGTAGCTGCTTCTACACACATGCATACCTGCATACATACCCAGACACATGCCTGTGTGTACACACACACGCAAAAGCACAGATCCTGACACCGGTGTAAGGCCACTGACACCCCGGTGTCTCTACAGAGTTCTAGAGAAGTTATAAGACGTTGCAGTGTGTATTACACAACTTGTTAATCAAAGGAAATGCTTACCTCAGCCAGCAAAGAGTCTTCGTGACTTGTTTTCTATTTTAAAAGCATTTATTTGAGGCATTCACATCATCTGAATCTTGTAAGCAAAGGCGTGGTTATCATGTTCAGACTCACAGATTTCCCTGATTAAAGAAAATGGAAGGAACCATCTACTCTGTGAACAGTTAAAGTATTTGCCAAGATTTCCTTAATTATTCACATGAAATTAAATGACATCAAGTGATACACATAATGTGACATAACTTGAGCTGTGTTTTCAAAACTGCCTGTTATGTAAAAAGGAATAGAAACATAAATACCCCTTCATAGGAGAAAAATGATAACGCCTAACTCTTTAAGAGCATTGCTGGCCAGGCACAGTGGCTCATGCCTGTAATTCCGGCACTTTGGAAGGCTGAGGCGGGCAGATCACATCACCTGATACCAGGAGATCAAGACCAGCCTGGCCAGCATAGTGAACCCTCGTCTCTACTGAAAATACAAAAATTAGCCGGACGTGGTGGTGTGCGCCTGTAGTCTCAGCTATTTGGGAAGCTGAGGCAGGAGACTCGCTTGAACCTGGGATGCAGAGGTTGCAGTGAGTCAAGATCGTGCCACTGCCCTCTAGCCCGTGCAACAGGAGCAAAACTCCGTCTCAAAAAAAGCATCGCTGGTTGGGTGTGGTGGCTCATGCTTATAATCCCAGCAGGATTACAAGCCCTGGGAGGCCGAAGCAGGTGGATCCCCTGAGATGAGGAGTTCAAGACCAGCCTGGCCAACATGGTGAAATCCCGTCTCTCCTAAAAATACAAAAAAATTAGCCAGGCGAAATAAAAATAGAAAGAATTAACTGGGCATGGCGATGCATGCCTGTAATCCCAGCTACTTGGGAGGCTAAGGCAGGAGAATTGCTTGAACCTGGAAGGCGGAGGTTGCAGTGAGCTGAGATCATGCCATTGCAGTCCGGCTTGGGCGACAAGAGTGAAACTCCATCTCAAAAAAAGAAAAAAAAAGCATTGCTGTAGACCGAATACTTTCTTCAATTAAAAATATTATTTACGTGGCTGCTTTGTTTATGAGATACTGAAGATAAAAGAAATGAAGAAAGACTTTTCAAGGAATTTTCTTCTCTATAATATAGTTAATGATCTCCTACTTGGACTTCTGTAAAAGATTACAGTAAATCTTGAAGTCTTATAGAGGTTTTTGGGGGAGTGGGTGGGAGTAGTTGTCTATTACTGCGTCTTTGAATATAAAGCAGTACCAGGATGGGGCCAGAGGGCATCTGGGCTGTTCATGGATTATATACCCTTGACCTTGTTAGTACTGCATACTGTCAGAGCCTCATCCAAAAACCACTGAGATGTTTTTGTGCAGGGGAAATAAAATTTCAAGCACTGGCCTATCATCTAAAGTGACTTCTTTTCTTTACCCAGTAGTTTTCTGGTGGGTTATAAAGTGACTTTTTATATGCCAAGAACTATTGAAACAATTTATTCTTCTGTACAAATATGTATGTTTTGAATTAACTATAAATATTACATGTTATAAAACATTTTTATTTTTGTAAAACTTGTTTTCTTTAAATTGGAAATTACACTCATTAAATTGTTTTACACACACACACACAGCGAAACAAAATCCTGATTGACAGCACCCTGTAACTAACTGTGGTGAGATTTGATTCAAGTTGACACACTCTTCTGTTTTAGAGAATAAATGCCTTTGGATTATAACTTACTTGTCTTTCTCAGAAAACCAGAATGGGTGGTGGGTAATGAAATATTCTTTTTGGAAATGGAAGAATCTTAGAATAAAATGTAAATCCAAATTGCCAATACTGGCCTGACGCTAAAGTGGCAAATCTTACCAAGAAAGGGGATTGTGTGCATTACTCTGAGCTGCCACTTATTCATCAGGGGTTTACTGAGCATTTGTTATGTGCCTGGCCCTGTACTGGGCCCCGGGGATGGCAGGATAAATCCAATGTGGCTTCTGCCCGTGAGGTTCCATAAGCTTGTGGGGAAGAGGTCTGTCTCAGCAGAAGCTTGTGAGACTCTAGAAGGGGCCTCAGGGACATTGGAGGTGCAGAAACCAGCTCTTCCTGGAGTGAGAGCAGGGCTAGCTTCCCTGAAGTAGCTGCCCTGGTGCTGGGCCTTAGGAACAGATGGAGGAGGCGGTGTCCCCAGCCAGGCCTCCGTAACAGCGTGGCATTGCAGGAGGGCCTGGTCTGTTCTGAAGAGGATAGGGTGAGACTGGAAAGCCAAACGGGCCAGATTGTATGCAGGTTTTACCTCATGGGCAGCATATCATTTGGCCCAGGAGTGCCATGCCTGGGGTTGTATTTTTAAAAATACAGTAACCATCTCCCCCTGCACTCTCATCTACCCCTCTGCGGATTCTTGGTGATATGTTCCAAGACCCCCAATGAATGCCTGAAACCACAGATGGTACTGAACCCTGTATATACTACACACAAATTTCACTTTTCTTCACAATTTCATGGGTAGAAGATTCGTTCTTACCGAAGATCTTAGCAACTTTACCGTTTGTTTGTTTTTCTTATTGAGACTTTTGCCATTTCACTTAAAGGAAGCATTTTTGGCTTCTCTTTGGCATATCTGAATTGCCAGCATCACTACCCTTGCACTTTGGGGCCCTTGTAATAAAGGGTTACTTGAAGACAAGCACTGTGATACTGAGACAGTTGATCTGATAACTGAGTTGGCTACTAAGTAACAGGCTGGTAGCATCCACAGCACTGACACGCTAGACAAAGGGATGGCTCGCAATTTTTGTAATGACAAAAATTTCATCCCACTACTCAGAGCGACTTGTGGTTTAAAAACTTACGACTTGTTTATTTCAGGAATTTTCCATTTAATATTTTTGAACCAGAGTTGACCATGGATAACTGAAATTGCAGAAAGTGAAACGTGGCTAAGGGGGTGCTAGTCCCTCAGTCATCCCCAGGCCCCTCACCAACTCTGCCCTGTATTTCAGATCACCGAAGTGGCCTTGGAGTACAACAACTGTCATGGGGACCAGGTGGTGGAGCGTCTCCTTCAGCACCTGCGGCGGGTGGATGCTCCAGTGCTGGAGTCCCTGGCCCTGGAAGCCCCGGCACAGCTGCCAGACCCGCCGCTGATCACAGCATCCCCCTGCTGCAACACTGTGGTGCTGCCGCAGTGGCACTCCTTCTCCAGGACCCACAATGTCTGTGAACTCTGTGTCAACCAGAGTGCCGGGGGCGTGAAGCCGAGCTCGGTCAGCATGCCACAGTGCAGCTTTTTTGAAATGGCAGCAGCTCTGGATTCTTTCTACCTCAAGGAGCAGACCTTTTATCACATGGCATCAGACAGCATAGAATGCAGCAATTTTTTAACTTCCTATAGCCCCTTCAGCTACTACACTGCATGTTGCAGGACCATAAGCAGGGGTGTGGCAGGCTTCATCGATTCTGAACAAGGTGTCTTTGAAGCCCCTACCATTGCATTTTCTTCCCTTGAGAAGAAATGTGAGGTTGATGCCCCAAGCTCCGTTCCTCACATTGAGGAGAACAGGTATTTCTTTCCAGGAGTGGACATGACTAGCACAAACTTCACAGGCCTGAGCTGCAGAACCAACAAGACTCTCAACATCTACCTTTTGGATTCAAATTTGTTTTGGTTATACGCAGAGAGACTGGGTGCTCCGAGCTCCACGCAGGTGAAAGAATTTGCGGCAATTGTTGACGTGAAAGAAGAGTCTCACTACATCTTGGATCCAAAGCAAGCGCTGATGAAGCTCACCCTAGGTACTGTAGGCAGTTTATTTTCCCAAGCATTGTACATTTTGCTTGACTTCATATGGGTACATTTTACTGATGGCTGTCATTACATTTAGTTGGGGGTAATGTCAGCTTCGTACCTCATTTTAAGTCTTTAGACCACCATCAGTCGTAATTTTCAAAGAAGCTAATTTTGTCTGTTAAATGGAGCAGAAACTTCCTCACTCTAAATTTTGGATAAGTTTGTCATTTAGCCCATGGTGGGGGTAAGAGTCCCACTTTATAAATTGGCGATTTCTGTCACATGTCTAAGGTAGAACCAGCTGCAGGCAATGGGGACTTGGGGAGTAGAACCAGCAGGGAGGTGGAGAGCCATTCCGGTAGGATGTCCTAGGGGCTGATGAAAGGGAGCCTTGACAGCAGCTTTGTTCTAAAGGAGCTTAAAGAGAAGCAGTGAAGAAGGAAGTAGAGCTATCTTGCCTCCCTTTTTGTCTCACAGGCTTAAATGTCTAAGGATCAAGACCACGAGACCTAATTTGTTCTGCTGCTGTTTCATAATGTACTGAGTAATATTGTTGGGACCTGGGGTACTTAGATTGTAACAGGTGTAAAATGCAAATAAATAAGTGTCAGTTGCAAACCAGCAAACCCCACTTTTTGAGGAGTAAGACTCCGTGATGAGAAAGCATCCAGGGCTTGCCCCCGGGGCTTGGCAGCAACATTGGGCTGACCCACACTGGCCTGTTCCCCAGAGCTTTGCTGACGCCCCTGACTGCACACAATGAAGTGAGAATTCAAAAGCCACGTTAGTTCAGCCTCATTGGAAACGTGAGGGAGGGTCAGTGTATGCCGAATGGAGAAAGGAGGAATTTGGTAGGGAAGGAAACCTTTCATTTCAAGTTTTACAAAGTATGAAATCAACAGTAGACTCAGAGCTTCTACATATGAGGCCTTTTAGCCATCCTCTTTCAAATCTTGGTGAAGCTTGTTTCTTACGTTAGACACATTTGTGAAAAGGCTTTATGTAAGTACTGATTTTTCTATCTCAATTGCTTATTATAAATCCAAGAGTTCTTCAGTGTTTAAAAGAACCTTGTGACCAGTCACTTTTTGAAGGGGATAATCTGTTGATATTACAGATTACTCCCAGTTCATGTTTTCTAAAGTCATTTTGATGTGTTGAGCTTTCTTAAAATGAAACAAGCATTTTTTAAAAAATGGGAAACAGACTCCAGAGAAATGGGGTCAGTGCTCCCACAAGCGTGTATTTTTGATGTAGTCTGTATTAGATTTTCCTGAATTCCGTTCAGTAATGCTCAAGTGTTTAATGACCTCATAATGTGTTCACTTTGAATTTAAGGGTAATTGAAAAAAGCCTTCTTTAGATTTCTTTCCATCTTCTGTATCTTCTCTGATATGTTTAGCCTAGCTGTTCTTTGTCCTGTAGTTGGTGACAGAATTTTTAGGGAGCTTGTAAAAAACACCTACTGTGTGTCATTGTTGGTTTAGAGAGTTAATTCATAAGTCAGCTGTCTCTAAGGCAGTTTCAGAATTGAGGCTTTATTCAGATTAGGAAATAATTCTTGGTTTCATGTTTCAAAAACATAGCCAGCTAAGTGTTATTCAGATGCTGATCATGAATTCTCTTTCGTATTCACATGACATTCTTCACTTCCTCCTCCATTCTGCACAGTGCATTGCCTGTTGCACCTCAAAATGGAGGGAGTTAGAAGAAAGAAAAAGAACTGAAACTTTAGCTAAGTGCAATAGTGTAAGCCTGTAGTCCCAGCTACTCTGGAGGCCGAAGTAGGAGGATCACTTGAGCCCAGGAGTTCAAGGCTACAGTGAGCTGTGATTGCAGCACTGCACTCCAGCCTGGGCGACACAGCTGTGATTGCAGCACTGCACTCCAGCCTGTGCGACTGTTAAAAAAAAAAAAAAAAAGAAAGAAGTGAAATTCAAATTACTGTTGTTTCAGATGAAGCAAAGGACTCTGAAGATGGCAGAATTTGTGGTAAAACTGTTGGTTCAAGCCAGGGTTTTTATTATTATGGGTTTTATGCATTTTTCCACTACATATAATTTTTTCTTAACCTTTAAAAAAAGAAACTTAACCTTAATAAAGGAAACAAAAAACTGTAGCTCCTTGTCCTCAAACTAATGAGCATTTAAACACATTCCACATTACTGTAGCTTGTGCAATCGCTACGTTTGTAGTTAAGCCTAAAGGTCTTAGTATTATAGGGTGAAATTTCTTGAAAAGATTGTGGCTTCTTTACAATTTATACAGTCTCACTTGGTGTCTATTTGTGGACCAGTCCTTTTAAAAAGGGAATGGTCTATGAATGTTAGAGCATCTAACACTGCATATTGTTTTGATATCTGCATTACTGTCTGCTGAGTTAATACTCCAGAGCTAAACCTGATGCCACCCAGGCAGCTTTGTTTGGGGTTTTGCTGATAGGTGAAATGTTAAAAATGTGAGCCTGTGAAGTCATTCGAGTTTTTAAAATGTGGAGTTTAAAAGTAGGCCAGCTATTCTCCTTGTATCTAGAGAAGAGTTGATCTCATTTTCTCTTTATTTTTAGAGTCTTTTATTCAAAACTTCAGCGTTCTCTATAGTCCCTTGAAAAGGCATCTCATTGGAAGTGACTCTGCCCAGTTCCCGTCTCAGCATTTAATCACTGAAGTGACAACTGATACCTTTTGGGAAGTAGTCCTTCAGAAACAGGTATGGAGTCATGAGAGGCAAAAGTTAAGCCATCTATCCCTCTTAAAATAATTTCCAAACAGCAGTTGTTGGGGTGAGCAGCTGTTTTTGATGTACAAAAGAGGAACCACGTGATGGTCCAATTGTGGACTGTGAATGAATTACATGTGGTTTTTAAATTTCAAAAAAGTGCTGGCTGGGCGCGGTGGCTCACGCCTCTAATCTCAGCACTTTGGGAGGCCGAGGCGGGCGGATCACAAGGTCAGGAGATTGAGACCACGGTGAAACCCCGTCTCTACTAAAAATACAAAAAATTAGCCGGGCGCGGTGGCGGGCGCCTGTAGTCCCAGCTACTCTGGAGGCTGAGGCAGGAGAATGGCGTAAACCCGGGAGGCAGAGCTTGCGGTGAGCCGAGATTGCACCACTGCCCTCCAGCCAGGGGGACAGAGCGAGACTCCATCTCAAAAAAAAAAAAAAAAAAAAAAAGTGCTTCAGAAAGCACAGAACTGGAAAGACCTAAAGATGAAAATTTTCACTGTAATATTTGCATTTATCAAGTGCTTGCTGGATTCTAAGGAGTAAGGAAAGAAATGAAGAAGAGCCCATTTCCCGGTGCAAGTAACAGCTGTCTTCCCCTTCCCACAGGATGTTCTCCTGCTCTATTACGCTCCGTGGTGTGGCTTCTGTCCATCCCTCAATCACGTCTTCATCCAGCTAGCTCGGAACCTGCCTATGGACACATTCACTGTGGCAAGGTAAGCAGGCCTTTTCTGCAGTGCTTTGGGCTGTATGCCCATTTTCACTCTTCTTTCAGCTTAGCCATATGGTGTGCGAGGGTCTGCCCATTTTCCATTAACCTTTGGTAGGACTTGGCTGGATTTAATTGTCAGGTTGAAGCCATGAGCAAAGCCTCTTTGAAACTGGACTTTTCCTCATGAATTCAGAGTGTTCCTTCCATGATGTTGATGTTTAGCCCTGACTAGATTCGTAGGTGGCTGAGTGCAGTTCTGTGGGGAGAGCACTGACCTGGTTGCCAGGATGGCCCCTTGGAATTCCATGGGACAGTTGCCCCAGGCAATGCCAGTGGGTCCTGGGATCCCAAGCAGATCTCTCCACTAGCACTGGTTTACCTCATTTGTGAAATTAAAAGGAAAGGTCGGTAGATATCCACATTCTAATATTGTGATTCCATGGGTACTGTATGTGGGCTTTTGAAAAAGTAAAATTTTTAAAAATATTTTTTGGAAAAAAGGCTCAAATACAGAGTTTTTAGATGGGGTGGTAAGCAGTTTTGGGTGGGGAAAACTGTTCAGATTTAACCCCCCGCCTCCCCCAAAACCCTACAGATAGATAAGAGTTAAATATGAAAAATCAAAACAAAAAATAGGATTTGCTGGTTCCTCTGAGAGATGGAAACTTTCGAAAGTGGAAGCAGTTGGAAAAGTAAAGAAAGAAAAATTGTCAGATTCCACTAGAAATACGTGCAGTGAAAGAAAACAGGGAAAGCAGACGAAAAGGGGGACCATTAAAAAATTTCACAGTGTCTCTGTGTCACCTGTTACATGCACTGTGAGTAACAATCAGAGCCAGATCTGAGGAGTTACTATGCTGGGAGAGTTTTCAATATACATATTACCTGAGTGAGTCCTCGCGACGCTTAGTGAAGGCACTCTGGTTAAAAAAAGAAAGTGCTGGCCAGGCGCGGTGGCTCAAGTCTGTAATCCCAGCACTTTGGGAGGCCGAGACGGGCGGATCACGAGGTCAGGAGATCGAGACCATCCTGGCTAACACGGTGAAACCCCATCTCTACTAAAAATACAAAAACTAGCCGGGCGAGGTGGCGGGCGCCTGTAGTCCCAGCTACTCGGGAGGCTGAGGCAGGAGAATGGCGTAAGCCTGGGAGGCGGAGCTTGCAGTGAGCTGAGATCCGGCCACTGCACTCCAGTCCGGGCGACAGAGCGAGACTACGCCTCAAAAAAAAAAAAAAGAAAGTGCTGTTTGTATTGAGGAGGAAACTGAGGCTTGGAAAGATTAGACAAGTTGCCCAGAGTTTCAACCTGCAAATGAGGCGCCAGGATTGAATCAGGCATTCATACTCCAGCCTCCCCCAAAATTAAAATGGTTTAGGAAACCATGGAAGCTGAGACAGATGCCATTGTGAACAAAGGATGTGAACAGGTTTTTCTTTTAAGAGGAGAGAGTAAGTAAACAAGTGGGGAAATTACAACCTAATAAATGTAAATTAAAACAGTAACAAAGTGTCATTTAACATATTAAAGTAATCAGTGATTCTAAGTGACAGAATGTTGTGTTGATAAAATAAATTGGAAACTGCGGTCAAATGTATCTAATGGAATGAGTACGTTGCCATAACTCTTTTGGAAAGCATTTGGCAACATTTGCAAGAAATCAGCAAAAACAGTTAACACATTTTTGACCCAGTTAATTTTACTTTGGAGAAGTAATGGAATAGGAATTCCAAAGAAGCATGAGCTCATCATTATAGCATCGTTTATATCCACCAGGAGATGAATGTTTAAGTAAATTATGGCTGGGCATTTAATGGAGTTTGTATCCTTTAACAATGTTTTTCATACACACAATTAATGGAAAAGAACAGAGTAAGCAATATATGACAACTGTTCTTAAAAATATGTAAGCATATAGGCCGGGCATGGTGGCTCATGCCTCTAATCCCAGCACTTTGGGAGGCCGAGGTGGGTGGATCACATGAGGTCAGGAGTTCGAGACCAGCCTGGCCAACATAGTGAAAACCCTGTCTCTACTAAAAATACAAAAACTAGCCGGGCGAGGTGGCGGGCGCCTGTAGTCCCAGCTACTCGGGAGGCTGAGGCAGGAGAATGGCGTAAGCCTGGGAGGCGGAGCTTGCAGTGAGCTGAGATCCGGCCACTGCACTCCAGTCCGGGCGACAGAGCGAGACTACGCCTCAAAAAAAAAAAAAAAAAGAAAGTGCTGTTTGTATTGAGGAGGAAACTGAGGCTTGGAAAGATTAGACAAGTTGCCCAGAGTTTCAACCTGCAAATGAGGCGTCAGGATTGAATCAGGCATTCATACTCCAGCCTCCCCCAAAATTAAAATGGTTTAGGAAACCATGGAAGCTGAGACAGATGCCATTGTGAACAAAGGATGTGAACAGGTTTTTCTTTTAAGAGGAGAGAGTAAGTAAACAAGTGGGGAAATTACAACCTAATAATGTAAATTAAAACAGTAACAAAGTGTCATTTAACATATTAAAGTAATCAGTGATTCTAAGTGACAGAATGTTGTGTTGATAAAATAAATTGGAAACTGCGGTCAAATGTATCTAATGGAATGAGTACGTTGCCATAACTCTTTTGGAAAGCATTTGGCAACATTGCAAGAAATCAGCAAAAACAGTTAACACATTTTTGACCCAGTTAATTTTACTTTGGAGAAGTAATGGAATAGGAATTCCAAAGAAGCATGAGCTCATCATTATAGCATCGTTTATATCCACCAGGAGATGAATGTTTAAGTAAATTATGGCTGGGCATTTAATGGAGTTTGTATCCTTTAACAATGTTTTTCATACACACAATTAATGGAAAAGAACAGAGTAAGCAATATATGACAACTGTTCTTAAAAATATGTAAGCATATAGGCGGGCATGGTGGCTCATGCCTCTAATCCCAGCACTTTGGGAGGCCGAGGTAGGTGGATCACATGAGGTCAGGAGTTCGAGACCAGCCTGGCCAACATAGTGAAAACCCTGTCTCTACTAAAAATACAAAAATTAGCCAGGTGTGGCAGCACGTGCCTGTAGTCCTAGCTACTCAGGAGGCTGAGGCAGGAGAATCACTTGAATCCACCAGGCAGAGGCTGCAGTGAGCCAAGATCATACCACTGCATTCTAGCCTGGGTGACAGAACAAGACTCTGTCTCAGAAAAAATTTAAAAAAGTAAGCATGTAGACCAAGCCTGCATAAGAAAGGAGGGCCTGATTAGCCCAGTGGAATTCTGAGTGGATTTTTACAATGTTTTAATTTTATAGTTTGTGCTTTCTTCGAAGTAAAAATCAGGTGAGAAAAAGCATTTAATTATGGAATATAGTGTTCTATACCACTTGTTTAGAAAGGAACACTAATGTTTTAGGTAGGCTGGCACAGGTGAGACAGGAGTGCTGTTTTGTTAGTAAACTTTTGGTAAATGGTTTTCATTTGGTTATGCCTTTTGTTGTTGTTATTTTGAGACAGGGTCTCACTCTGTTGCCTAGGCCGCAGTGCAGTGGTGCAATCACGGCTCACTGCAGCCCCAACCTCCCAGGCTCAGGTGATTCTCCCACCTTCCCAAGCAGCTGAACTGCAGGCATGTGCCAGGATACCCGGCCAATGTTTTGTGGAGACAGGGTTTCGCCATGTTGCCCAGGCTGGTGTCCAACTCCTGGGCTCAAATAATCCACCCACCTCGGCCCCCCAAAGTGCTGGGTTTACAGGCGTGAGCCACTGTGCCCAGCCTGGTTGTGCCATTTTTGAAAAAGGAAATTTCATCGTTTTGGACAACTACATGGCACTTACCCCACCCTCATTCCCCCCAGTTATGCTTTCTAAAAACTTCTGTCAAAGTAATGATTGAAAACATATTCATCTTTTGTATGCACTGTTTATGAATAGTAGCCCCTCTCCAAGGAGGATGCAGCCCCTTCCATCAAGGATGCTGTTGTGGCCCCATGTCTGCTCGGCCTGAGTGTGGGCGCTCAGCTGTGTGCCCAGCTCTGTGCCAGCTGCCCGGGGCAGGCCTCTAGAGCAGTTGCAGTTAGCTCCCACAGTGATTGAGCACAGGCTGGGTGAGTTAGTACATCTGTCACTTTCTGTGTTAGAAAATTAATGTCAAATCTGCTAAGAAAATAGGCTCTTTTTGGCCTCTATCCAGATTTACAACATAAAGAGGGTATAATTTTCCATCTTGAGAGAGGCTTGGTGTATTTTGCTCAAATTATTTCCTTTCTTTTCCCAGAGCTATTCAGGGATTAAAATACTTGGTTAGATCCTGTCAGGTGAGGAGTGAACGACTCCCTAGGTGTCACTGTGGCATTTTCTGCAAGTTCATTTTTACTTTCAGGACATTGCATTGCCACTCAGTGGAAAGCGTCCACATAGTGGAATGTTGCATGTCTTGGGAGTACTGGCGCCCAGCTCACACCTGGTAGTATACTCATCGAGAAGGGGCTAACCCAGTGTGGGGTGTAAAAAATGCACCAGGTTCTTGAAGTTATCTGAGAAGGTTCTTTCAAGTTGGCGTTTCTTGGGCTGATCTTCTGCCATTTCTCTTCTTTTCCTTTGCCAGGATTGACGTGTCTCAGAATGACCTTCCTTGGGAATTTATGGTTGATCGTCTTCCTACTGTCTTGTTTTTTCCCTGCAACAGGTAATGCCAAATTTTTTTCACTAGTGGGCAGTTGGGATTCTTTTGTGGAGGTCTGAAATTGAAATGGGTTTAAGATGTAAATCATTCATTATGTTCAAAAAATGTTCCCTTAGGAACCAGGCGCAGTGGCTCACGCCTGTAATCCCAGCACTTTGGGAGGTTGAGGCAGGCAGATTGCTTGAGCTCAAGAAGTTGAGACCAGCCTGGCCAACATGGTGAAACCCGTCACTACAAAAAATACAAAAATTAGCCAGGCATGGTGACTTATGCTTGTAATCACAGCTACTCTGAGGCTGAGGCACGAGAATCTCTTGAACCTGGGATGCAGAGGTTGCAGTGAGCCAAGATCACATCACTGCACTCCAGCCTGGGTGACGGAACGAGGCTCCGTCTCCAAAAAAAAAAAAAAGTGTCCTTAGGGGCATAGAGTAAAAGGGTTATAGTGTCAGGATGTTATGTGTGGTATGGATCTTTTAAAGGTTGTTCTTCTCACGGCCTATCTCTTACCAAGCTTGAATGTGGCCGTGAGAATTCTTAGCTTTTCATGGCCTATGTGAACATATGGAGGACGCAGAGACTGACAGGAAAAGGCCCCGTGTTTGTGTGGGGTAAAACAGCAGAGAATCTGTGGAGCTCTGCCTGCCCCGAGCCTTCCACATGCTTGTCTCTCAGTTGGCCTCCCAGCAGCTCCTCATCCTTCTCGTACAGAGGATAGGGTGGCTTTCTTACTCATGGCACATCCTTGCCTCGGATTCCAGGAGCCCTGCAAAGGGGCTTTCTCCCGTGCATGCAGACTGCTGTGAACGTCTGCCATGGGGTTGTCGCTTGATTTTTTCACGCTTGCCTAATCAGTATTCCAGGCACAGTTCTTAACAGCAACTACCCCGAAAGCCCCGGCAAGCAGGACATTAACGAGGGGGAGCGGACTTCCAGTTAGTGAACGTAGATGCAGATGCTTTAGTGGAAAAAGAAATTAACTCTTGGTCCTTTAGAGCCTAATACACTGGATGTTTGCTCCCTTTTTATAGGTTCCCTTTGGTTTTTAGAAAGTTTAGTCCTTTTGGGGACCCACTCACATGGCTTTGACAATATCTTCTCCCCAGGGAATGTGTCTGTGGCATCATTTAGGGGGTTCCCTGGCTCGCATTTATGACGTTTGCTGTTTTAATTTCCTGCCTTCCTTTTGTGATTCAGCTTGTCATGTTTCTCTAGGAGAGTGTTTCCTTCATATCTATTGAATCATTCCCTTGGTTTTTGCTTTGTATCTCAAAGAATTTTTGCTGGAATACTTCTGTGGTAGTAGGGTCTTGTCATGCACTAAAAACAGAATGTGACTCACCCTTTCTACTGCCGACTGAGTTGTGATGAGGCTTTTTCTTTCTAAGAAGTGTTTAAATTACCACATAGTCCAGGAATCATGGATATTAACACTAACAGTTTCATCTGTGTGGGACAGGAGTTGAGCATGTAGTTTAATGACATAAAATTTTTGAATTCCAAGCATAGTTTGAAAAAATATTAAAATCTTAGTACTTCATGCCTTTTAATGAAGAAGTTCTCAGCAGCTGGCAGAAACGCATCTGTGTAGAGAGACACTGGCAGAACAGGTGGCAGGACGAGGCATCATCTGGAGACCTGCGTCTGGGCTGAGTGACCTTCGTTCTTAGGCTGCCTGCTGTGGGAAACGTGAAGATGAGCGCATTTCTCCGGCCCCAGGCTGGGCACTTGCTGCAGCCCTCACCCTTGTCGTTTCTAAATCTCGAACATAAGAAGGCGGTCCACTTCTCTTTTAATGTAAGGAGGTTGGTAAACCAAAGCTTTATGGCTTTGGAATGGAATTTTTCTCATTTCCTAAAAAGAAATGGTAGAAGTAAAGTATGCTCATCATGAGCTGGTCCCAAGTGAGTGTTTAGTTTAGCCAGAAGGTAAATGGGCAAACAGCGTGAGCTGACAGCTTGCAAAAGAGGAAATGAAAAAGGCTGTTTGATAACATGTAATAAGACCCTTTTCACTGTCCACCTGCTTATGCTATTTTTAGTGAAAAGAACATGAAATTGTATATTTACTGTGATAAAATAGAAACTTGTACATGTGCTGGGTAGAGATGTTCACAGAAGGGAAAGTGTTGAGGTGTTAACATTGATGACTTCAGAGGAGTGAGATTGCAAATGATTTGAAGGTGCTGCTTATATGTTTCTACATCCCTTGCAAATTGTCTACAAAGAGCATGTCTTGATTTATAAAAATCATGAAGGAAAAAAATGCAAGAGCCTGTCCTTGGGAGGAAGAGGAAGGGGTGGGGCCTTGAGGGAGACATAGCCTTCCTGTGCAGAGGCGTCTCAGAGCCACTTGCTCCACGAAGCAGGTGCTCTTCCAGCCAGCACTTGCATCAGACTCTGTGTGACATTTCAAAATATAGGTGCTCTGACCTGGCCCTGGGCCAGGCGATGAAAGGGAACTGGGTGCCCCTGTCCACCAGAGACTCTGATGTGTCCCAGGGGAAGAATCACACTTTTTTAGAGGTGTACCCTGCCACTCCCTCAGGGTTAGAGGAGAGTTGCATAGACATGGGGACCTCTTCCCACCAAACTTTCACTGACTGCTTTCCTGGTGGTAGACTGTTGGCATTCTGTGTCCCTGCTACTTTCCCAAAGTGTGGCAGCATTTTAGCATGCCCAGTAGGGACATTCATGGAGAGTGCACCAAGACCTCTCAGTTAGCAGAGAGCATGCTCACAGATGTCACTGTCCTGTATATGCCTGGAGGTAGACATCCTGAGGGACCTTGGCAGCTTTTTCTGGGGAGTAATTCACCTTTACTCTGCCTTATAAGACCAGGCTTGTGCCGCAGAACGTGGGGGGCAGGTCCAGCATCTGGTATTTTTCCGTGGGCCCACTTCACAGGGCCACGATGTGTTTTCACTTGTTATAGGGTTTTTTTATTTTCTATGTTTGAGACAAGGTCTGACTCTGTTGCCCAGGCTGGAGTGCAGTGGTGCAATTACGGCTCACTGCAGCGTTGAACTCCTGGGCTCAAGTGATCCCACCACCTCAGGCTCCCAAGTAGCTGGATCTACAGGCATGCGCCACCTTGCCTGGCTGGTTTTTTTATTTTATTGTTTATACAATATATTGTCCAGGCTGGTCTCAAACTCCTGGCCTCAAGTGATCCTCCCGCCTCAGCCTCCCAAAGCACTGGGATTACAGGCACACAGCAGCACACCCAGCTTTGTCATTTGATTGGCTGGGATGCCCCACTTGAAGAAAGCTTGTATGTTAAGAAAACTAAGCTTTAAAGGAGGGGATGGTTAAATGCTTACCCCAAAATTATAAAACAATTTACGGCCAGGTGCAGTGGCCCTGGGCAGCCAGGCTCTGGAGTCCCTGCTGTTGACTTCCATTCTATTAACACCTGAGGGAGACAAACCCGGCTGCTGCCGACTCACCTCATACCTAAGTGCATAAAGCTGGTAGTTTTGATCGACTGCAGCAAGACTGTACAGGCACAGGTAAATAGATATGTGAGAGAAACATCATCAGACGATTAAATGACAAGTTCTGAAGAGGAATTTTCTAGATCTCTAGATCAGGACCTCGAACAAAGCTGTACGGAAAACCCTTTCCTTATTCTGTGCTCTCAGGGCCGGGCAGCCTGAATTCATAGTCCCTTGGTTGGGCTGTTTGCCAGGTATCAGGTTGCCAGGTATGAGCCAGATGTACCCGGGGAGTGGGGGTACAATCACCCCCAGTTGAGAACCCCTGCCTTAGATAATGTGTAATAAATGCTTGCTGAAGAAACAGACTATCTTTTAAGTTCTTCCTATTTCTCCGGGCACTGTCAGTGGGCACAAGAGGGACATAGGTGGGACAATCCTGCCTCCCCTGGACGCTCTTCCTGACACAGCCGCTGGGCATCTCAGAGCACACAGAGGCCCCATGCCCACACACTCCTGGGGCCCTGTATCACTGGCTTTAGGCCTGGGCCTAGGAGCTCTTGTCTTTCTTGGAAGGTGTGGGTGAAGCTGAGCTCTGGCTTCAGGAACAGATAAGCCATCTTAATTGCAGAACGAGCATATGGGACAGCCTCAGCTTTGTAGAGAATTTCTTGCCCAGGCAACATTTTCCTCACTTTCAGTAAGTAAAATCCATAGAATGTCTTTTCTTGGTGAGAAGTAGATGGCCTGGCCTCAGGTACAGTCTGCTTTTGGACTAATTGTGTTGGTATGACTCCCATCTTTGCTTCCTTTCCCTTTCTCTCCAGAAAGGACCTAAGTGTGAAATACCCTGAAGACCTCCCCATCACCCTTCCAAACCTATTGAGGTTCATTTTGCATCACTCAGACCCTGCTTCCAGTCCCCAGAACATGGCTAACTCTCCTACCAAGGAGTGTCTTCAGAGCGAGGCAGTCTTACAGCAGGGGCACATCTCCCACTTGGAGAGAGACATCCAGAAACTGAGAGCAGAAATAAGCAGCCTCCAGCGAGCACAAGTGCAGGTGGAGTCCCAGCTCTCCAGCGCCCGCAGAGATGAGCACCGGCTGCGGCGGCAGCAGCGGGCCCTGGAGGAGCAGCACAGCCTGCTCCGCGCCCACAGTGAGCAGCTGCAGGCCCTCTACGAGCAGAAGACACACGAGCTGCAGGAGTTGGCCCGCAAGCTACAGGAGCTGGCAGATGCCTCGGAAAACCTCCTCACCGAGAACACATGGCTCAAGATCCTGGTGGCGACCATGGAGAGGAAACTGGAAGGCAGGGATGGAGCTGAAAGCCTGGCGGCCCGGAGAGAGGTCCGCCCCAAGCAGCCGGAGCCCTCAGGCACCCCCCAGCTCCCTGGCAGTTCCCCTCCACCTGCCAACGTCAGTGCCACACTGGTGTCTGAAAGGAATAACGAGAATAGGACAGACTAACTTTTTAAATGACGTGAAGAAATCAGAGGTGAAAATTGTACATTGGGAATATATTTATGCAAATTTTATTGAAATTTATTGTAAATAAAGATTTTCTCAGTGGTCTAGAAAATCAACTTGAATGTCATTCAGCATTTATTGAAGAGAGATGACATCCCTTCCACTTATTGCACAAACTTGGTAGCTTTGAAACAAAAACAGTAGCACAGTCCGTTTGTAGATGTGTCCAAAAAATTAGTCCATATTTTAGTGGCTCAGTGTCAAGAGTTCCCTCCCTATCCCCCCACTGTTGCTTCTGCAGTGATACGAAGGATGAACGCTTAATTTCTTGATTAGTCAGAAAACTTGAATACAACAGTTGGGCATTCAGAAATAATTCAAAGAGAGGTCATAACCTACTAAGCCATTTGAATGTGGCTCTGGTGTCTATGCTAAAAAAAAAGCTATTGAGAAATAAGAACAGTGAGAGCTATGATGTGGTTCACTAGTTGTACAGCCATTTTCATTTTTCCTCCCGAAAATCCCCCCAGTGCCTCACTGAACCCCTGACCTTCACCCAACACGGCTACCACGCTCAAATGGGCCTCATTCAAACTCCCAGGTACATCCCTGCCACCAGGGAGTGGGATCAGAAAACCTCCAGAAGTGAAACTGACGAGAAAGTGACATTTAATCACTTCAAAACCGAAACTTCACTGGCAAGGTCAAAACCACAGGCCAAGTCTGACAATCGAGCACTGGTCAGTTCCAGGGGTCAGGCTCGGAACCTGAAAATGCAGATCCTAGCTGCTCCTATGTCCCTCGGGTGTGGAGGAAAGAAAAACAGCCTAGGTGTATGTGCTGGCTGCGGTGAGAGTCGAGGTAGAAAGCCTGGAAGTTCTGAAACGTGAGGGGATGGATCATACACCTAGCCTTTTTTCACTCACCAAAGCAAACCTTTTCCCCCATCTTCCAGTCGGCACCATTGGAACTTCTGTTCTCCCTCCTAAACCTGGTTTCAGGGGCCCCCACCACATGTCCTGCCCACCCAGCCTGCGGGGCTTCTGCTGACATCACACCTGCCCCACCACCACCTCTTCTGAACTTGGCCACACCATGAGGAGCCAGAGGTGTTGCCTCTCCTGCTTCCTGAGAGCTCTCAAGAGCCCAACTGAGGTGTTCCATTACGACCTTCTGCTCAGATGGCCCAGCCAGCCGTCCCTCTTCCCACCCCAAGCTCCTACTTAAATGTTTAAACCCCCAATTTAGGTGTATGCTGCTTAAACAAAGGCCTCCCTACTTCTCCCGCCCTCGGGGTTCCAGAACATGGATTCATTCAACACGTATTTTAGAAGAGGCTTAGGTGAGGCCAGAGGAGGTGCCTTTAGTCTGAGCAGGAGGCCAGAGCTCTGGGCTCAGGCATTAAGGGCCAGTGCTCTGTGGTTAAGCCCGGGCTGACCTTCCATCTATTACGGGGATGGCCGGCACGAGTCATGTTTGAATCATAAATAAAATTAGTATGTGCTTATGGTGGTGGGATTAAAAATCAAAGTGAGCTCACTCACTGAAGTGTACACAAGGGAGGCCTTGAAGACAGGCTGTGGAGATGCTAGCTCACCTGAGAGCCACCTGTGGGGCAGACAAGTCCTGAACTTAAAGTTCACCTCTGCCCTGCCCCGGCTCCCTGCCGCAAGCACAGGCTGGCAGGAAGCAGTCTGGTGGCTCTTGTGGGAATGTGCACACGAGAAACGTTCCCTGGGTCCTAAGTGCCTTCAGAGCTGGTCCGGGGGACTGGAGACCCGCTGAGGAAAGTGAAGTCAGGACCCCATAGGCGGGCAGTCATCAGAGAGGAAAGGAAGCCAAGTGATGTAAAAAGGTAAGAGGAAAAACAGAAAAAAGACAGAACCTCAACAGTCCCCTCCCCTCCAGTGCAGAAAATAGGAAACACCAATACAAAACGTAACAACCTTTTCTCTTTGCTGGGCCAGCTGGGTTTCAGACCAAAAGTAGCCACCACAGGTTCTACGAGGACCACAGCAATTTCAGCGAAGCCTGCACTCGGGGTGGGGGGCTCGGCATGCTGAAGACCAAAGCGGCAAGAAACTGCTCTGCTACAAGGACGCTGGCAGTCTCTGGGACACGTGCCCTGACTTGCCCTTCACTGGCTCCCAGACAGGTCCGGTAGCTTCCCTGCAGTAACTCCACTCAACAAAACTGCTATTTAACAAGTGAGTCTATCTGGAGAAAGAACAGAGGGGTGTGGGGGGTGTGGTTCTTCTTCCACCCATGACTAACCAAGCAGAGATCACCCAAGCACCCCAACTGGTCAGCCACGAGACCCCAAACTGGCATCTCATTTCCTTGATATACACACAGACGGACACACATGAGAGACCCTTGCCGAGTGCAGCGTGGGCCTTTACAAGCCTATGACCCTCCGGGGTCTTGACTCAGCTTGTCATTAGTACAGCCAGAATCAAACCAGTCCCGTGTGCGCTAGATGATATTTTTAAAAATCAGCAAAAGGGCTTAAGCACGTGCTTCCAGGGGCCTATTTACAGTTCACAGGTTTGTTAGTTCACGCATTACAGTAGTAGCTCCATCAAAAACAGGCTCAGCTAGACATTCAAGTAACAAAAGCGCTACAGGGCCATGAGCCCCAGCAAGGTCAGGCCTGCCCAGTGCCTGCAATGGGCAGCCTCACCTGGAGGCCGAGGGGAAGCCCAGGACAGCCAGGTCCCCGGGCGTCAGTGCATGCGATGACGAAGCCCGCAGAGGCCATGCCAGCAAGTGTCAGCCCTTCCTCTCAGACAGCAGCGCGTCCGTGTGGTTTTGCCCCTCCCAGCGCCTCTCGGCCAGCTGCAAACAGGACCAGGAGCCCTCGCATCCTGGCTCAGCCGTGGACTTCCGGGCCGTTGGGAGTCATCAGCTTGGCCTTTCTCTCCACGCACGGTCCCTTGGCCGAATACTGCACCAGCAGGAAGGGTTCCTTGGTCTCCCCATCCCCCACGATGCTCTCCTCGTCCTCTGACTGGCTGATGCGCTGCAGCCGCAGGTAGCACCAGCAGCCCAGGATCAAGGCCCCCAGGGCCGCGATGGCAATGAGGATGACGATGACTGTGACCACGCCCGTGGTGGGGCTGTGGTCCATAATAGACATGGTCAGTGCTGGGGGCTTCCTCGGATGGAAGCGCTTTGGGGGTGGCCACTCAGTGAGGCTGGAACTCAGGCTGGACACGGGAGTCCTGAAAGACAAAGCAGGTTGACGAGCTGCGGTTGGCACTAACACGTGGTCTATTTTTAATTGTTCTCAGACCTTCCCGTCCCACCCTCACCCTGCCAAAAAGCATGTTGGCCGGCGTTCGAAGGTGTCTGCTTGCCCGTCCTCACCCAGCTCCTACTCATGACCTTTGAAACCTCAAGAGTGCTGCTGTACCAGGCAGGCGAGTCACCCTCGCTGGCTGCAGAACACTGTGACAGTGACAGCTGCAGCAAAGAATGCCAGAGGGCCAGGCACGGTTCAGGTTCTTCTGCTGAAGGTACGCCTTTGGGAAGCCCAGCCCCCCACTCAGTGTTCATGACCACTCAGGGACTGAGGGGAGCCAGGGCCTCGTAATGGCCAAAGATGGGGGTTTGAAAGCAGAGAAATGGCCAGGCGCAGTGGCTCATGCCTGTAATTCCAGCACTTTAGGAGGCTGAGGCGGGCAGATCACTTGAGCCCAGGAGTTTGAGACCAGCCTGGCCAACATAGTGAAACCGCGTATCTATTAAAATACAAAAATTAGCTGGGCATGGTGGCACATGCCTGTAATCCCAGTTACTTGGGAGGCTGAGGCATGAGAATTGCTTGAAGCTGGGAGGCAGAGGTTGCAGTGAGCCGAGATCGTGCCACTACACTCCAGCCCTCCAGCCTGGGCGACAAGAGCAAGAGTCTCTCCAAAAAAAGACAAGAAATGACATGAGTCCTCTCCCAAAAACAGGCATCATATATGGAACAGGCAGGTCCTTTGGGGACACCTGTGAGAGGGTATCGTGGACAACAGCCTTTGTCACCAGACACTGCAGCTGGCCTGGGAAGACCCCTGGAACGCGGCACACTATCTGAGAAAGAAGCTGGGCAGCAGAGTCCCTTGTGTGGTTTGGACGGAGGCCAACCAAGCAAGCAACAGGGGAGAGTGTCCTGGGAGATGAAGACAGGCACTTGGGAGAGTTTTGGGGAGGCAGGGAGGGTGGGACAGAGGCTCCCTCCCTGATGGTGCTTAGCATCTAGTGCAGGAGCCAGACTGCAACTGGTTAGTACCCCAAATACCTGTCACTCGCAATGCAGGGTGCCATTGTCAGGAACACAGTGACCAGATGGCCAAGATGCTAACCTGGGTGGGCAGGTGAGAGGCAGGGAGGTGGTGCTGATGGGGAAGAGTGTTCCTGGCAGGGAGCAGAGTGAGGGCTAAGGCTCTGAAGGCGGAGAGGGTCTCCCCGCAAGTGCCAGGAGTCGGGGCACCAGCTGATTTGGGTGGGGGCGGGGACGAGGCCCCCCCCAGGCCAGGCCAAGCCTGTGCTCCGCATATTGAAGGAATAATGCAAGAAGTTGGAGGGCTGGGACCACCATCTCCACCTGACCAAGCCACGGAGTTCACCCGTGGGTGGTCCTGCTGAGTGGCTGAGGACAGTGTGGCTGTGGAATGCACATAAGGTCTAAGAGTCCCCGGCTCCAGGCGCCCTGTCAGCCCTCTAGGTGACACCCAAGGCACAGCCAGTGAGACTGCTGAGGCCAGAGCTTTGCCTCTGCTGCCCCGCAGTGCTGATACTGGCAGGTTCTCTGGCCCGCACTTTCTTCCCTCTCCTGCCTCACTCGCCACAAACAGAGCAAACACTCACTGCGCCCAGGGTCAGTGAGGATGAGGACAGGCTGGGGACGCGTTCAGCACAGGACTGGGCGTGCGGTCGGCAATGCCACGTCTGGCTTCTTTTTGTTCCCTTTGGATAAGATTGACAGCAGCACAGGCAGACGGCACTGGAAGATTTTCCCTCCAAACAGGGTCAAACCTGCTGTGTCCTTGACGAACAGCAGCCTTAAGGAGAAATGATTCTTACCCAACCAGGAGTTTCCCCAGAAGCCAGGTTTGCCTGAAGGTCAAAGGCAGCTAAGTCAATGCCCCCAGCGTCTGTCCAGCGACCAGGCCCCGGGAAACGGGCAGCTTCTGCAGAGGCCCAAGGCAGAGGAGGCGCCCTCCCTCCATCCCACTGCCTTCCCCCTGACTCCAGGAGCCAGGCTGCTACAGGCACTAAGGATCTCCCTGTCTACCCTCAGGGGCCACTGCAGCCAGGACACCTTCCAAGTCCTCACAATGACCTGCAGGACCGAACACAACACATCCCCAGTATGCCCCGCTCGCCAGCCATGCTGACCCCCCACGGACCCTCCCACCAGGCCCTGCCCAGGTAGTTGCCCCTGCCCAGAATGTTCTGGCGGCTTATCCTTGTTCAGTGGTTCTCAAGTGCGGGCCACTCTGCCCCCACCCTGGAGACATCTGGCCATGTCTGGAGCCAATTCTGGTTGTCACAACTGGGGGCAGGTGGCAATCCTGGCATCTAGGAGGGAGACCATGGATGCTGCTGGCACCTACCGTGCACAGGGCAGCCCCCACCACACAGATGGCCTGGCTGGAGAAAGAAACCCTGACCCGGTTAACATCAGCTCTGGCAGGGAAGCCTTCCCAACCCGGAAGTCCAGGTCGGGCTCCTTCCCTCCGGAGCGGTGGCCTTGGCGTGTAGCCCTGCTTCTGGAGCATGGCCACCTGATTAGCGCCCACCTCCCCCTCTAGCGGGCCATGAGCTCCCCGGTGGCCCTGCTCTGTCCCCTGCATGCACAGACCACCCTGGCCTCTCCCCTGCCACCGTTCTGTCCCACAACCCCACTTAGCTGTTCTCTCACGCCTCCAGACTGGACAGGGGACCCCTCTGACCCCACAGACAGCCTGCCCACCATGGCTGGGTGAGCCTGTCTACACTTGTCCCAACCAACCTCTGTGTTCTCTCCCTGCAGGGAGAACATCAACCTGCCCTGTGCCTCCCACCTCCCGCTTCCCTCTCCCCTGCACCTCTGGTCCACAGGGCCTGCTGGGGTGCCTGCCCTCCCCTGGGGCTTCTGGACAGGAAGGCAAGTCAGTATCAATTCGAAGGGGAAGTGTGTGTGTTTGGGGGTGGGGGTGGTTCAGGGACAGGAAGTAGAAAATCAAACAATGGCACCATGACCTGGGATAGGCAGGGCAAAGCCAGGTGGGCAGGCCAGGAGGCATGTGAGTTCAGTGGCCCCAGGACTAGTGAGGAAACTGAGGCACAGGCAGCCCCAGCTGAAAGGGATTCTTTAAGAGGAGTGGTGACCTCAAAACCCTGTCTGCCGCCCTGACCCCAGGCCAGGAGGCATGGACAGGGCCAGATGTGGGGCTCTGCCCCCACTGTGAGCACAGAGCCTAGTGACCGAGCCACAGTCACACCTGGCCTGTGGTCTGGCCCTCCCAAGTGCATATCTGTTCCTTCATTCTCTCAGTAAATGTTTCCTGAGAAACTATCTTTGCAAAAATGAGATGGCGTTATCCCCACTCAGAACCCTCCCCAGCACAAGAGAATCCAAGCTCCCTGCCTCCCCAGGCGTCCCCACACCCTCCGCTGTGAGCCCACGCTCCCAGCTCTGCCCTGACTGCCCCATGGCTGGCACCTTCCTATTCGGGACTTTCTCAGAAGGCGCCTCTTGCAGGCTGCCCTCCCATACCACTGGCCCCAGACGCCCCTCCTCCCGCACCCCACCACTACAGCCTTGCCCTACTTCATTTGCTCTCCTTGCTATCTGCCCTTCTCTAGGCTCAGGTCTGTCGCCTGGCTGCTGTCTCACTCCCTGCACTGGACTCCAAGGCTGTCCAAGGAGGGCACCGTCTGTCCTGCCCACAGCTGTACCCCTGCCCTGCATGGGTACACGGTAGGTGCTCAGTAAATGTCTGTTGCGTGTTCCCACCCTGCAGATACAGTGATGAGTTAGAGGAGACCCTGTTCTCACAGGGATAATAGGTGGGGGGTCCCTGACACCCTGGCACTCCCAGGACCCTGAGCACAGGTCCCCATGTTCTGTCCCAACAGACTCAGAAAAGCCGCAGATTGAGTGGGAGAAGGCCGCAGGCCAAGTGTGGGGGTAGAGCGGTGAGTGCCAGTGGATTCGGGCAGGCCTGAGTCCATGGAGGGGCAGCTGGCTCCATGCTTGCTGGCAGGCAGGGAGGGAAGAAGGTGGCCAAGAAGCAGAGCCCAGGGAAACTCAAAGCGTGGAGGGCAGCAGATCTCCACAAGCCCCTGTGCCTGGCTGGACCCCACCTGTCTGCTCTTCCCTTCTAGCCCCTCTGAGCAAAGCTGTGTCTTGCAAGCTGGGTAACCCCTCGCCCTGATCCAGTAATCCCCACAGGATGCAGGAGACAGGGACGGGCCACAGTTTGGGTTGGGGGGATGCCCAGGCTGGCACATGGGAATCCTGGCCCACCCAGCAACCATCATTCCCACCAGCATCTGATCCAGCAAGGCTGCGGCCGCCTCTGCTCACCCTAGCATCTCCATCTGGCAGGTGAGGAAACTGAGGTGCACGCAGGGAGGTGAAGCAAAAAGCCAGAAGGCAGGATGGGAGCCCAGAGGGGAACCTGGCAGAGCCAAGGGGGTGTCTTCCAAGTGCAGAGGGGCCAGGGGCTAGGGGCCAGAGCACAGCCTGGGCCTTCGATCTCTGGGCAGGCTGGAGTGTCCCCTCTGCTTGGCATTTGAAGCCCAAGGCCATCTGGATCCCCCAAACACACACCCTCTTGCTCCATGTGCCTTCAGTCCTGCTATCCTCTGCCAAGGGGGTCCTGACTCTCAGATCCCACCCACCCACCATAAAAGCAAGCTCCAAGGCCCAGGCTCTCCAGAACCCCCTGCCCCTCAAACAACCCCAACGGGGTTCAACTGCAGCACAGGACACGCTCTGTCTTCCAACAGAGCCCACACGCGTCCCATGGAATAACAACAGCAAGACAAGCCTGAGCCATGCCATGTGAGTGGGGGCCCGCACTGCCCTCAGCCACTCCCCACAGCTGCCCAAGCTTGCAGGTGTTACTGACACTGCCCTACCTGGTTTGCCAAGGCCCACAGAGATCAGTAACTGGGACCCAAGGAGCATGGGGGCAGAGCCAGGGGTGAACCCCACTCCGTCAGAGCCATTCAAATGGACAGTCCCTGCCCCAGCTACCAGTGAGGGGAGGGGTATCCTCCTGTCCTGCTCTCCCTCCTAGGGCCCCGGCTTGTCTGAGCCTGATCCCACTCCAGAGGCCACTCCACTTGCTCTAGGCCCGGGGGGACCACAGCCTGCGGCAGAGCAGGCTGAAGTCCCCTCCATCCTCCCAGCCCAGCACTCACTTTTGTGGCGTGCTTCCTCCCAGCCAAGCAAGCTGCTCCTCTTGGCCTCAGTTTCTCAATGTGCAAAGTGGGTATGAGTCCCTGACCTCATCTACCAGATCACGGGGAGGATAAGAAGTGGTAAGAAAAGTGAAAACAAAAGGGCCATGAAGTCACCTAGGTTTGCATGTCACCAGCCACACCTTCCTGTGTGCTACAGGAGGGACAAAGGGAGAACACTGAGTCCGAGGGACCCCCAAGCCCACCGCCAGGACCAGGAGGGCACAGAGCCTGGCCCAGGCCCAGTGCCACAAACACCCCTTCCCCAGGGACACGCTGCCTCCTCCTAACTCAACTGGGCACATCACGAGCATTACCGGGCTCACCACCAGCAAAACACCCCCGCCTGGCAGTCGCCACTTCCTGAGGCTCCTCGAGAGATGCCAGGAGGGCTGCCCTGCTTACAGGGGGTCAGCCGTCCCCCCGGAGCTTTCAACACTGCCCCCATAAACCCACCTGCCAAGGGTGCCAACAAACTCTTCAGCGAAGCCCAGTTCACAAACCAGAAACATTTCCTGCCCCAGGTTCTGACTGGGAAAACAGGGTTGTAGGGAGAAGAGGGCACTGCTGGACACAGCCAGGACAAGGTGGGATGTCCGCTCTGCCCTGGGCCCTGGGCAGCCAGTGGGACACAAGGACGCATCACACAAGGCCCTGGCCCCCCAGAAGCCAGGACCGAGAACAGTCGGATGCCAATGGGACTGACACTGATGGGGCTGTGTCCAGCTCTCTGGCCAGTGTCATCTCATCCTCCACCCCGACCCATGACACCCCCATTCTCAGAAGAGGAAACTCGCTCCAGAACCCCCTAGGTTCCCCAGTGGCAAAAGAGGAAGCGGGAGCCGGCAGAGCTCTGATCCGGGACTGCCCCAAGGTCAGTCGGCGTCTTCCTTGGCCCAGGCCAGAGGCTCATGCCCCCACCCTGTGAATCACCCGCTGGTCATTTTCACAGGCTGGCCCCAGGGTTGGCCTGTTTGGCCAAACAACTTTGCTGGTAGATGCCGGAGAAAGTTGGTGGCAAGTATATGTGCCAGACACTGAGATAAACAGCTCACACAGACGTCTCCTTTCTGCCTCAAGACAACCGGGCAGTTGAGCTGTTACTGTTCCCTCTTGGCAGATACAGAAATCGGTGGCTCAGAGTTGTTCAGTCCATTGTCCAAGGTCACACAGCTCAAAAGTAGACGCGTAGGGATTCAAACCCAGGCAACCTGCATCCCAAATCCCGCATTTCGACCCTGACTCTAAAATGCCACATTCTCCCCACCTCCTCTCCCGCATGCCTGAGGGGCCGGGGACAGGTGACCCCCAATGTGGCCCTCGCTGGGGCGGGCTGGGCGACCTGGGCTGGCTGGGGACTTAGGGGTGACAGCGCCCCGGCGGCTCCCAAGTGCTTAGCGCGGGCGGCTAGGCAGGCGCGGTGCCAGGCGCGCTCCACGCACCCTCCCGTTCAGCCCAGCCCGGCGCCGCCGGCGTCTCCCCCACTCTACAGAGGAGCAAAGCGAGGCTCCAGGGAGGAGGGGGCTCGGCCCAGGGGGCGACAGCTGGACGGGGGACGGCAGCTGAGGAGGTAGCTCGAGTCGGTCCGACGGGGGCGGGGTGTGGGACGGGGACCACGGGACCCAGGCATGCCCACGCCGCGCAGCCAGTGCCCATGGAACTGGGCGCCCAACGCTGCGGCCCGGCCTCAGTTTCCCTACCCGCGAGACGGGCGCCGGACGTCACCTGGACCCCTATTCCCCGGAGCCCTTCCCGGAGCTCCCAGAATTTTGAAGAACCCCGAAGTGCCGGGGGAAGGCGGGCGGGCGCGTAGCTGCGGACGGGCGGGGGCTGCACGGGCGGGGGCGAGCGGACCGCGATCCCCGCAAAGCGGCCTCCGCCCCCCGCCGCCTCCTTTGTCCCGATCTCACCGCAGCGCCGCTGACAAAGAACCCCGGCCCGCGGGCGCGGCCCCTGGAACGGACCCTCCCCCGAGCCGCGCCTGCCGGGCCGCCCCTCCCCCGCCCGCAGACCCCGGCCCGGCCCCGCCGCTGCGCGCGCCCCTCCCCGTCCTGGCCGCCCCCTTCCCGCTCCCGGGCCCCCGCGACCCCGCCCGGCCCGAGCGCACGGCCTGCCCCGCCCGGCTTACCATGGCGCGGCCGCGGCCCGGCCCGATCGCCCCGCAGCAGCCCCGCGGGCCCGGCTCCGCCCGCCCGGTCCGGCAGCAGCGCACTCCGGACGCAGGAGCCCCGCGCTGCGGCGGGCGGGCCCCGGCACCTCCCCGGCTGGGGCGGAGCCTCCCAGAGAGGCCAATGGGAGTCCGCGCTGGGACGGCGGGGCGGGGCGGGCCGGGGCGGAGTCACGTGCGCTCTGGGCCGACGGACGGTGCGGGGGGGGCTGCGCGCGGCAGGCGGGGCGGGGCGGGGCGGGGGGCGGGACGGGGGCGGGGAGCGGGCTCGGCCCTGGAGAGCGCGGATTGGGCGCCCGTGGGTACCGGGCCACTCTACAGGCGCACTTCCTCCGCCAGCCTCCTCCTGACCCCCGCAGGCTGCCCTGGTCCCGCCCGCTTACAGCAGAGGAAACTGAGGCACGCCGCACCGAAGAATGCTGCATACTCCCCGGGAGCTGAGAGTGGTGGGGAATCCGGGGCAGGGGAGAGGCGCGACCGCTGAGGTGAATGACCTTGCTTCCAGAAAAAGCTGGGAATTCATTTGTTCGCGAATTCATTTATGTATCTATCATTCATCCGCCCAGTCAATCGATGGCGGAACACTGACCACGTGCCTGCCACGCCGGTCGTCGTGGGAGCAGCCACGAGCTAGACAAGGCCCAGGCCCTGACGAAGCTCTCATTCCTCTGCGGAGTGGGGCTGTGAGGCATTTGCACCCCTCGGCCATCTATAATCATGGTTATTTTTAGCATGATAACCCGGTGGTTTGGCCCCCACCAAATGCCTGCCCTGTATAAACAGCCCAACACATTTTATTAAGATGACTCCGGAAGAAAGAATCCTCCCATTTTACAGATGAGGAACCCGAGGCTCCAAAGAGCTGAAGTCCCACAGTCTGCTCCTGATGAAGAGGGGGTTTGAAGCCAGGCCTGTCTGCCTGGGAAGACAGGGGCGCCAGTTACTGGAGTAATCTCCACTCATCCACCCCAAAAAGGCCATCAGCGAGAGGACACCCCCGCCCCGGGACCCACAGAAGGTGTGAGGGTGGGTCCTTCTAGGCCTCTGTGTCCCAGGGTTCTTGAGAAGACAGGAGGGGGTAAGGTCGAGGTGGGACCTCCTTCTGGGAGCGTGGGCGTTATTTGCTGGAAAAGTCTTTCCCATTCTCAAGCAGAAGCCTCTGGAAGAGCACGGAGGGTTGGGCTCACGAGGCCAAGGTAGCCAGGCCCTCACTCCCTCCACTCAGCCTCGCTGGGTTTTCTTTCCTGCACCCGGTGCACCAAGGCTTTTCCACCGCCAGGCCTTGGCCTATGTGGTTCCCTGCAGCTGGAACTCTTCTACTTCATCTTCCCGATCTCAGCTTAAATGCCCCTTCCTCAGGAGGGCCCTCCCTGATTGCCTAGCCAAGAGTAGCTCCCTTGGGGTTTTTCGTTTTGTTTTTGAGACGGGGTCTTGGTCTGTCACTCAGGCTGGAGGGCAGTGGTGCAATCACAGCTCACTACAGGCTCCATCCAACTCCTTCCTGGGCTCAAGCCATCCTCCCACTCAGCCTATATCTATGAATGTGGGCAGATTTGACAAAGCAATTTTTTTCCTTTTTAGAGACAAGGTCTTGGTCTTGCTCTGTCACTCAGACTGGAGTACAGTGGTGCAATCATAGCTAATTGTAACCTTGAACTCCTGGGTTCAAGCAATCCTCCTACCTCAGCCTCCCAGGTAGCTGAGACTACAGGTGCATGCCACCATGCCCGGCTAGTTTTTTAATTATTTGTAGAGATGGGCTCTCTCTTTGTTGCCTAAGCTGGTCTCAAACTCCTGGGTGATCCTCCTGCCCCGGCCTCTCAAAATGCTGGGATTATAGGCATGAGCCACCATGCCCAGCCTGCCCATTGTGAAATTGTATATTTTTGACAATGTGTGATGAACTTTTGGTCTTCTCTCCCAGTACTAGGTGTATTGCACTCACTGCTGTGTCTACAGAACAGTGCCTGACACACAGTGTGTGCTGAATACATGGATGCTGAATGAATGAATGATCAGACTGCAGAACTCCAGGGCTGGTCCAGCGGCAGCCTAGCCAGGAAGCCAGGCCCAGGAGGTGAGCTGGGAGTTGTGCAGGAAGGTAGGACAGAAAGGCAGAGGAGAGCCCAGCTTCAGCCAGCTGCCCCACAGTCCAGAGCCAGGCGTCTCAGGACAACTCCGCCCCCATGTCTGCCCAGCTCCTGCCCCATCAGCTACACCTGGGAGCCCAGAGTGGAAGGAAATAGGTTCTTCCTACAAAGCCAGTTCCAGCAGCTTCTGTGGTCCTGCCTCAAGTTGGCAGAGACCTCATTAGTGGTGAGGACCTGGGAGGTGACCCAGGGCCAGGACGGGCAACACGATGACAGAGGAGGCAAGGACACTTAGAGGGGAAAGTTTCTGGGGGGAAAATGGTGAGGGAGATTCAGCATGGCATAGAAGCTGAGAGTCAGATTGCCAGATTCCAGCCTTTCCTGCTGGGTGGTTTTGGAAAAACAGCCGAACATTTCTGTGCCTCAGTTTTTTCATCTGAAAAATGGAGATGAGGCCGGGTGCGGTGGCTCGCACTTACAATCTCAGCACTTTGGGGGATGCCAAGGCAGGGGGATGGCTTGAGCCCAGGAGTTTGAGGACAGCCTTGGAAATGTAGTGAGACCCTCATCTCTAAAAAAGAAAAGTTAGCTGGCCGTGGCATTGCGTGCCTGTAGTCCCAGGTACTGGGGAGGCTGAAGTAGGAGGATTGCTTGAGCCTGGGAGGTTGAGGCTGCAGTAAGCTGTGATCACACCATTGCACTCCAGCTTGGGTGACAGAGTGAGCTGAGCCTGGTCTCAAAATAAAATAAATAAAATAAAATAAAATATCCAGCTTCTGACCCAGTAGATCTGAGCCCGAAATCCTGCATTTTTCAAAAGTTCCCAAGTGGTGGTGATGATTCGGGAATGCACTTTGAGTAGCAATGGGGAAGTCACTTGCTGAAAGTCACAAGGTAGTGGGCTCCAAGCCTGCACTGGAGCCCATGAGATAGGCTACAGGATTCTACACTTAACCACGACGCTAACTGCTTGCTGCAGTCCCACCTTTCTCTCCCCAACAAAGAGGAGGCAGGAAGTATCGTGCCCTTCCCCCAAGGCCATTTCCTCTATCTCCCTCCGTGGTGACATCTGGCCTCACATCCCGGGGGTTTCGTCCTTATAGAATGGGATGGAGATTCTCAGATGCTCATTAGCCAGGAAGATGATTAAGGACTTGGGATGAGCTCACCCCAGCTCCCTGGGCTTGCTGGGGTCCCGCTGGTGTGCCCTGTGCCAGCCTGGCCCTCTCCCCACTCCCCCATCCGCTATAAGGGCTGGGACAAGGAAGGATGTTGCTCGGGGGTGGAGAGGCCTCAGCCTCAAGGGAGACTCTGCAGCTGGGACTCCCTGCTCGCGTGGGCGGGCCTCTGCTCCTGGGGCATCGCTATAGGGTATCCAGGCCTGAGAACAAAATGAAAACTGCGTAGCCAGAGCGGATTTTTCATGAACGGTGAGATGTGAACCACTGGTGAGGTCTGCAGGGTGAGGTTAGGTGGAAGGCAGAGAGGGCATCACCCAGCTTGGAAACCCGTAGCAGCTCCCATTCTAGGGGCAAGGCCTCCCTTGCTGCTAGTGTGGCCTGAGCATCTCTGTAAGGCTGGCTCAGCCCCCTTACGTCCTCCAGAGAGCGCAGACCTCAGACTCAGAATCCCGGGCAGTTGACACTGCAGCTAGAATTGAACAATGTGTGGGTTTCTGTGTGTGTATGTTTCAGTTACCTTCTGTGTATGATGTGGGTATTGTGTTTCTGTATATGGTAATGACATACCCATTGCTTTCTTATTTTCTTTGTTTTTGAGGCAGGGTCTTGATTTTTTTCACTCAGGCTGGAGTCCAGTGGCACAATCACTGCTTACTGCAGCCTTGACCTCCCCGTATGCTCCCACTTCAGCCTCCTGAGTAGCTAGGACCACAGGTGTGTGTGACCCCACTCAGCTTTTTGTTTTGTTTTGTTTTTGTTTGAGACAGGATCTCACTCTGTCATTCAGACTGGAGTGCAGTGGCGTGATCTTGGCTCACTGCATCCTCTGCCATCCAGGCTAAAGCAATCCTACCGTCTCAGCCTCCTGAGTAGTTGGGACTACAGATGTGCCTCCACACTGGGCTAATTTTAGTATTATTATTTTCTTTTTCTTTCTTTCTTTCTTTTTTTTGAGATAGAGTCTTGCTCTTGTCGCCCAGGCTGGAGTGCAATGGTGCAATCTTGGCTCACTGCAACCTCTGCCTCCCAGGTTCAAGCGATTCTCCTGCCTCAGCCTCCCAAGTAGCTGGGATTACAGATGCCCGCCACCACCGCTGGCTAATTTTTTTTGGTATTTTTAGTAGAGACGGGGTTTCTCCATGTTGGTCACCCTGGTCTCGAACTCCTGACCTCAGTGATCCATCCTTTTCGGCCTCCCAAGGTGCTGGGATTACAGGCATGAGCCACCACACCCAGCCTATTATTTTTTTCTGCAGAGATGGAATCTCTCTATGTTACCCAGGCTGGTTTCGAACTCCTGGGCTCAGCGATCTGCCCGCCTCAGCCTCCCAAAGTGCTGGGATTACAGGCATGAGCTACGGCGTCCAGCCCTCACTGCTGTTTATTTTTGAGACATAGTCTCACTTTGTTGCCCAGGCTGGAATGCAGTGGCGCGATCTCGGTTCACTACAACCTCCGCCTCCTGGGTTCAATTGATTCTCCTGCCTAAGCCTTTTAAGTAGCAGAGAATAGAGGTCCCTGCCACCACGTCCAGATACTTTTTGTAATTTTAGTAGAGACGGAGTTTCAACATGTTGGGCAGGCTAGTCTCGAACTCCTGACCCCAGGTGATCTGCCTGCCTCGGCCTCCCAACGTGCTGAGATTACAGGTGTGAACCACTGCACCCTGCCCCCACTGCTTTTTAAATCAGTGTGTTTGGGAAAGAACAAATAAGTTAAAGCAAATTATGAAGGCAGTAACTGAAGAGATGGTGCGAGAGATGGAAAAACGGGGACAGTGGCAGGTGAGTGACTGAAGTGAGATGAACCAGCTGAGTGATCACAGCCCGGGCACCTCAGGGTCCTCTTCCTGATGGGCACAGCAGAGCCTCAGTCAGGAGATGGGGCCATCCCACAGGTCTCTGCATCCCCTGGAAAAGTCCATCTGGGTTGTCGTGTCTGAGCGGGGCCTAGGCTGGTTCTGGCCTTCATCTCTGGGGTCTTTGGGGTCCATGGGATAAGGAGAGGACCGAGGGAGGGGGAACACCATGCCCCCCCCAGGGTGCTCCCTGCCCCCAGCCTGCCCTGTGATTCCTTCTGCCGTACCCTCCCCCAAACTCACTGAACCGTGGTGTCTGCTCATCGTCTACCTACTGGATCATTCATTTATTCACTCACTCAGTTATTCATCCTTTCTGTCAATCTTTTTTTTTTTTTTTTTTTTTTGAGACAGGGTCTCACTCTGTCTCCCAGACTGGAGTGCAGTGGTGCGATCTTGGCTTATTGCAACCTCCACTTCCTGGCTCAAGCAATCTTCCTGCCTCTGCCTCCCGAGTAACTAGGACCACAGGTGCGTGCCACCACGCCTACGTAACTTCTGTATGTTTTTTGTAGAGACAGGGTTTTGCTATGTTGCCCACACTGGTCTTGACCTTCTAGGCTCAAGCAGTCCTCCCACCTCGGCCTCCCAAAGTATGGGAATTACAGGCGTGAGCCACTGCACCCAGCCTTTTCTGTCAGTTTTAACTGAGCAACTACTATGTTCTAAGCACTGTGCTAGGTGCTGGGGAACTAGCCATGAGCCAGGCAGGCAAAACCCAGCCCTTATGGGGTTTACATTCTCCCGAGGGAAGACAGACGATAAATGCAGAAACAGGTGTAGATGTTATGGAGAAAAGGAAAGAGTAAGGTAAGAGGTGAGGGGGCCCTTGCAGAACAGAGGTAGGTAGGGCCTCTCTGAGAAGATGCCAGGCGCCAGATGGATACAGCCTAGTGCTGGAACCAGAGAAGCTCACAGGTGTGGAGGTGGATGGACAATGAGCTGGCCCTGGGAAGGGAACTTTTTTTTTTTTTTTGGAGACAGAGTCTCACTCTGTCACCCAGGCTGGAGTACAGTGGCACGATCTCGGCTCACTGCAACCTCCGCCTCCCGGGCTCAAGTGATTCTCCTGCCTGAGCCTCCCGAGTAGCTGGGATTACAGCTGTGCTTCACCATGCCTGACTAATTTTTGTATTTTAGTAGAGATGGGGTTTCACCATGTTGGGGAGGCTGGTCTCGAACTCCTGACCTCAGGTGATCCCCCTGCCTTGGCCTCCCCAAGTGCTGTGATTACAGGCATGAGCCACTGTGCCTGACTGGACTGGAATCTTTTTATTTTTTTTTTTTACATAACTTCTTTCTCTCTCTCTCTCTCACCATGGAACCATCATAGCTCAGTGTAGCCTCCAACTCCTGGGCTCAAGCGATCCTCCCACCTCAGTCTCCCAAGTTGCTAGGAGTACAGGTGCATGCCACCATGCACGGCTAATTTTATTTTATTTTCGTAGAGGTGGATCTCACTGTATTGCCCAGGCTTGTCTTAACTCCTCCTGGACTCAAGTGATCCTCCCACCTCAGCCTCCCAGAGTGCTGGGATTATAGACACAAGCCACCATGCATGGCCCCCTATTTTCAAATAAGGTCACATTTACAGATATGGTATTTAGACTTTCTCTCTTCCTCTCTCTCTCTCTCTCTCTCTCTCTCTCTCTCCCCATATATATATATACACACATACACAGACACACACACACACATTATGTATTCATGTATAAGTACATAGATACAGGTATAGACTGGGCACAGTGGCTCGCCAGTAATCCCAGCACTTTGGAGGGCTGAGGCGGGCAGATCACAAGGTCAGGAGTTCAAGACCAGCCTAGCCAACGTGGCAAAACCCCATCTCCACTAAAACTACAGAAATTAGCCGGGTGTGGTGGCACATGCACGCCTGTAATCCCAGCTACTTGGGAGGCTGAGGCAGAAGAATCGCTTGAAGCTGGGAGGCAGAGGTTGCAGTGAGCTGAGATCGTGCCACCGCACTGCAGCCTGGGCAACAGAGTGAGACTCCATCTCAAAAAACAAAACAAAACAAAAACCAAAAACAAACTCACATGTATTTTACTCTCATGTCTTTCTCAATTCAGACCAGCCATGTTTCCAGCGCTTGGTCACCACACGCGACTGGGGTTGCTGGGTTGGGCTGCGCAAGTTTAGGTGCTAGAGTCAGCAGCAAACATACCCCAAAACCCCCCGGCCCTGATGGAGCGTCCATTTTCCTGGAGGAGATAGACAATAAAGAAAGAGGAAAATGCACGGTATGCTGCATACATTCCAGGGAGAAGAGCGAAGGAGAGGAAGGGGTAGGCGTGGGGGTAGGGGGGTGCACAATCCATTTCCTCTGTGCAGCCTTCCAGAGATCTGCGCAAACACAGGCATATATATATATATATATATATATATTCCCATTTTAAAAACACAGATGGCCATGTTCCATACATGCTGTTCTGTTCCTTCCGTTTCTCACTTGAAAATATATCTTGAAACTGACTCCCCATCGGCACACATAGATTTCAGATTTTAACAAATAATTGGAAACATATAAAGACTCGGTACTGCTGAGCTGGAATAACAGAAGCTGGAGTTTACTCCAACATCTGATCCTCACCACAACCCTGTGATGTAGGGCCATTTCCAAAAAACGGTTCAGGTTCACACACAGCATTTGTAAACAGGTGGATAATCAAAATGACTAGCTTGAGGGCCAGGTGTGGTGGCTCATGCCTGTGATCTCAGCACTTTGGGAGGCCAAGGTGGGAGGAATGCTTGAGGCCAAGAGTTCGAGACCAGTCTGGGAAACATGGTGAGACCCCCCCCCCCCGTCTCTACAAAAAAATTAAAAAATTAGCAGGGCATGGTCCCAGCTGCTTGGGAGGCTGAAGCAGGAGGATCACTTAAGCCTGGGAAGCTGAGGCTGCAGTGAGTCATAATTGTGCCGCTGGACTCCAGCCCGGGTGACAGAGTAAGAGACCCTGTCTCAAAAAGTTACAAATCAAAACTACTAGCTTGAAGGAAATGTCAAGCCCTGGAATTTGGCAGTTCCAAATGGTAGGCGACCTCTTGTTGATGGTTGATACTAAATAATTAGCATTTTATACTAAAATACTGACATAGGTCAGGTGTGTGGCTCACGCCTATAATCCCAGGACTTTGGGGCTAAGGCAGGAGGATTCCTTGAGGTCAGGAGTTTGAGACTAGCCTGGGCAACATAGCGAGACCCCCATCTCTACAAAAAAAATCAAAAAATTAGCTGGGCGTGGTTGAGCGCCTGTAGTCCCAGCTGTTCGGGAGGCTGAGGTGGGAGGATTACCTGAGCCTGGGAGATCAGGGCTGCAGTGAGCTGAGACCACACCACTGCTCTCCAGCCGGATGACAGCGCAAGACCCTGTCTCAACAACAGCAACAACAACAACAAAAAGAAAGGGAAAAAGCAAGGGAGCTGATGTTGATGCTTTTGTGATCTTCCTGAGCCCTGACGAGCCTGCCAGGCCCTGCAAGGCTCAGGGAGGGATCTTTGCTCTAGAACCAGACTGCCCTGCCTGGGACGAGCTCTCCAGGGAACATTTTTCTGGACTCTGAGCCACACAGGCTCTGGGTTCAAGCCTGGCTCTGCCGTATCTGGCTCTGCCGCATCTGGCTCTGAACTCAACTCCGCTGAGTCTGTTTCTCCATCTGTAGCATGGGCTTGGTGCATCGGCAGACTGAGCGCCTGCTTAGAACTCTGGCGGGGAGGAGCGTGGGAGGAAATGAGAACCCCTTCCAAGCAGAGCCAAGGCCTCCCCGGGAGGGCAATTCTTGACTCAGGAAAAATGGCCCGCCCTGCTTGGGGCGCCCTGCCAAGCCCTGTCCCTTCTGCTCCAGCCCCTGAGGGAAGGGTTGGAGCGTGGTGAGCTGTCTCAGGCAGGCCCTGGCCTGTCCTGGCTGGGAGGTTGGGTAGGACCAGGACAGCAGCTCCAGGTCCCTGGTTCCCTCTGAGATCCGTGGGGCCACTGAGGCTCCCACAGCATTTCCAACTGCCCTCGTACCCTGTCTTCTTCCTCCTGCCTCCTCACTCCATGCCAGCCACGCGATCCCCTGTTCCTTGTGTCTCCTTTGGGCTGCCAGCCTTTGCACAAGCTGCTCCCGAGGCCTGGGATTTCCTGCCCCCTCCTTGCATACTCCTTCTCACCAGTCAAGAGTCTGCCTGGAAAAGCCAGCCCCACAACCCCACTCTGTGTTCCCAAAGCCCAGCCCAGATCTCACCTGTGGACCCCAATAGGCTGTGAGACCCCTGAGGGCTGGGAAAAAGTCTGCTAGTCTGTGCCAGCTCTGTAACCCAGGGACTGTGGATTCTCAGTGAAGGCTTTTATTTATTTATTTATCTTTTGCGACGAGGTCTCACCCTATTACCTAAGCTGGAGTGCAGTGGTGCAATCATAGCTCGCTGCAACCTCCACTTCCCAGATTCAAGCGATTCTCCTGCCTCAGCCTCCTGAGTAGCTGGGATTGCACTCTCATGCCACCACATCCAGCTAAGTTTTGTAGTTTTAGTAGAGATGGAGTTTCACTGTGTTGGCCAGGCTAGTCTCAAACTCCTGACCTCAAGTGATCCGCCCGTCTCAGCCTCCTAGAGTGCTGGGGTTACAGGTGTGAGCCATCATGCCTGTTTGGTAAATGCTTATTGAAAGGAAACGAATGAATGGATGTAGGCAGGCAGAGAGGAAACAAACAAGGAAGGTGCCCCCCAGCCCCAAACTTTGTCTCTGAAGGCAAGGACCATATCTGTCTCTAACACAGGGTGATGCCTGTAATTGGCGCTCAATAAATGCAGGTTCATGTTTAGTAGGTGTGGGGAGTCGGTCCCTCCCCAGTGATGTGGCCTTCTACCCATCCTCTCTCTCTATTTTATTTTATTTTGAGACAGAGTCTCATTCTGACACCCAGGCTGGAGTGCAGTGGCAAGAACTCAGCTCACTGCAGCCTCTGCCTTCTGGGTTCAAGCGATTCTCTTGCCTCAGCCTCCCAAGTAGCTGGGATTACAGGTGTGGGCCACCAAGCCCGGCTAATTTTTGTGTTTTTAGCAGAGATGGGGTTTTACCGTGTTG
Organism: Trachypithecus francoisi; assembly: GCF_009764315.1. Lineage (NCBI taxonomy): Eukaryota > Metazoa > Chordata > Mammalia > Primates > Cercopithecidae > Trachypithecus > Trachypithecus francoisi. The sequence goes on from NW_022681460.1 coordinate 103,322,394, forward strand.
GTCAGGCTGGTCTGGAACTCCTGACTTCAAATGACCTGCTCACCTGGGCCTCCCAAAGTGCTGGGAGGTGTGAGCCACTGTGCCTGGCCCCTTTTTTATTTTTAATTGAGATGGGGTATTGCTGTGTTGTCCAGGCTAGTCTCAAACTCTTGGACTCAAGTAATACCCCTGTCTCAGCCTCCCAGAGTGCTGGGATTACGGGCGTGAGCCACTGTGGCCAGTCCCACATTACATTTGAAAGAGTTGGCTGAGATTGCTTTATAGAAAATAGTACAGCAAGGCCAGGAGAGCAGGGTGGAGGCCCCTGTAGTCTCTGAGTGAGAAAGGCTGATTCCTTGGACTGAGGCAGAGATGAAGAGGTGCTGATAGATACAGGAGGATTTGTAGCAAAGAGCCCACAGAACGAGTGGTGGAGTCACTGTGCGGAGAAGAGCAGGGGATCAGGGTGAGGCCAGCTGCAGACGATCCCAAGAACAGGGTCTGAAGAGCCTCCAAGTCCTATCCAGTGGCCAGCAGTCAGTGAAGCCATGGGCAGAGCCATGGACTTGGGAACACTGGAGGTGACGACGTGAAAACATATTCCAGGAACGAAGACCATTCTGCCTCCCGGAAACAGTCAGGAAATAGGCCCAGGGAAGTCTTTCAGAGGAGAGGTTTGAGCCCCGCCCTGCCCTGGAGCTGTGGAGTGACCATCTTTGGGAGCTCAGAGCCTGGGTGCCCTCCCAAGGCCTTGCTGGGGACCTGGGACTCCTGGAGGATTCTTTCCAGGCAGCCCCAGCCCAGGCTCAGCCACTGGGGAAGCACAAGAAAAGGCCTACAGATGGAGCCATGCACAAGACAAGATTCCAAACCCCCTTCCCCACCGTGGTGGCTCCCTCCTGTAATCCCAGCACTTTGGGAGGCCAAGGCAGGCAGATCACTTGAGTTCAGGAATTCGAGACCAGCCTGGCCAATATGGTGAAACCCCCATCTCTACTGAAAATACAAAAATTAGCCAGGTGTGGTGGCAGGCGCTTGTAATCTGAGCTACTCGGGAGGCTGAGGCAGGAGAATTGCTTGAACCTGGGAGGCGGAGGTTGCAGCGAGCAGAGATGGTGCCTGCACTCCAGCCTGGGTGACAGAGTGAGATTCCAGCCCCCATGGCGCTGACCTTCTGGCAGGGGAGGCCGTCAGCATAGGAACATGTAAGTTAATTAACACGTTGTGTAATGTAGTTTCAGAGAGGGACAACTGGTATGTGGGGCTGGGACTTCAACAGCGAAGGGGCCAGGGTAGGACCCCCTGAGGACGTAAAGCCTAAAGTGCACCAAGAAGCCACTCATGGAAAGAGCATTCCTGGGGCCCAGAGCAAGAGGCTCACACCTGTAAACCCAGCACTTTAGGAGGCGGAGACATGAGTATTACTTGAGGCCAGGAGTTTGAGATCAGCCTGGGCAATGTAGGGAGACCCCACCACACCTTATCCCTACAAAAAAAAAAAAAAGAAAAGACAAAAAAAGAAAATACAAGCCAAGCATGACAGCGTGTGCCTGTAGTCCCAGCACACAGTCCCAGCACTACGAGTCCTTGGGAGGCTGAGGTGGGAGGATCTCTTGAGCCCAAGAGGTCAAGGCTATAGTGAGCTATAATTGCACCACTGCACTCCATCCTGGGCAACAGAGTGAAATCCCATCTCATTAAAAGGACAAAAAAAAAAAAAAAAAAAGCCAGGTGTGGTGGCCCACGCTTGTAATCCCAGCACTTTGGGAGGCTGAGGCGAGTGGATCACCTGAGGTCAGGAGTTAGAGACCAGCCTGGCCAACATAGTGAAACCCCGTCTCTACTAAAAGTACAAAAATTAGCTGGGCGTGGTGGCTTGCACCTGTAGTCCCAGCTACTTGGGCAGCTGAAGCAGGAGAATCGCTTGAACCTGGGAAGTGGAGGTTGTCGTGAGCCGAGATCGCACCACTGTACTTCAGCCTGGGTAACAGAGTAAGACCCCGTCTCAAAATAAATAAATAAATAAAAGAAAAAAAGAGGAGGGAGGGCCAGTGCAAAGGAGGAGGTGGAACATAGAGGGCTAGAGTGGCTGGGAGGGCGAGGAGATGGGGTTGGAGGGTGTGGACCAGGCCTGGAAGGTGAGTGACATTGGGGAGTGTGACCCTGGGTGGGGAGGCATGGAGGGTTTCAAGCAGGGGTGGTGTGTTCACCTCCCCTGGCCCATCAGACTCTTCTCCCCGCAGCCTGGAAAACCCCTAACGGGCAGTTCCCTGTCTCTCGGGGTCTTTCCATGGTCTCTGCCTCTCCCAGCCCCAAGACGGGTACTCTTTGAGCTGGAATTTCCCCCAAGGGTGTGAGCAGGATCTGCGGCCAGTGTGGGATACGAATACTCATCTCGCTTAAGGCCACGGACCTCCTACTCTGCGCCAGGCATGGACTACCTACCACGCACCAGGTCTTGTGCTGGGGGCACCACAGGCCTGGACCCCTCCGGCCCTCACACCCCAACTGTCGGAGGCAGGATTCACGGTCCATTTCACAGACTGGGAGACCCAGACTCAGAGTGACTCGCTCAGGACCACATGGCTCAGAAGGCGGGAGGCAGGATTTGAACCCAGCTCCATCTGACCCCAAAGGCCTGTGAGATCTCATTTGAGCCTCACAGCAATTCTGTGAAAATTGGGGCTGTGGATTCACTTGCCCCTTTCCTACCTTCCCCCTTTGGGAAATGGCACTGTCAGCCCCTTGGCTGCTGAGCCAGACACCCCAGAGCCGTTCTCAGTTTTTTTTTTTTTTTTTTTGAGGCAGAGTCTTGCTCTGTCGCCAGGCTGGAGTATAGTGGCGCCATCTCAGCTCACTGCAACCTCCGCCTCCCAGGCTCAAGTGATTCTCCTGCCTGAGCCTCCCGAGTAGCTGGGACCACAGGTGCGTGCTACCATGCCCAGCTAACTTTTGTATTTTTAGTAGAGACGGGGTTTCACCATGTTGACTAGGAAGGTCTTGATCTCTTGACCTCGTGATTCACCTGCCTTGGCCTCCCAAAGTGCTGGGATTATAGGCATGAGCCACCGTGCCTGGCGTTTTTTTTTTTTTTTTTTGAGACAGAGTCTCACTTTGTTGCCCAGGCTGGAGTGCAGTGGTGAGATCTCAGCTGACTGAAACCTCTGCCTCCTGGGCTCCAGAGATCCGCCCACTTCAGCCTCCTGCCTCCTGAGTAGCTGGGGCTACAGGTGTGGCCACTATACCTGGCTATTTTTCTATTATTAGTAGAGACGGGGGTTTCACCATGTTGGCCAGGCTGGTCTCGAACTCCTGACCTCAACCGATCCACCCAACTTGGCCTCCCAAAGTGCTGGTATTACAGGTGTGAGCTACAGTGCCCAGCCGACCGCAGACCCATTCTTGATTCCTCTCTTCTGCTGCCCTCTATTCCAGGGCAGTCAATGGCTTGCCAATCACTCAGTGGCCCTGGATGGGCCTTCCAGCAACTTGAACACTGGCCATGTAGTCTGTAATCATTTTTCCCTCCCTTGAGACAGAAAAGAAGGAAATTAAACTGTGGCAGGTTATCATTGATCTAGAGAAAGCCACACTGAGGTCTGTGGGCACCTTTCTCTAAAGACATTCTTCACGTGGTTGCAGTAACGAAATGCACCTGGAAACCGGGCCAGCTGGCAGCCCATGGGTGCCTTAAAGAATACTGTGGGAACTGCCTGTTGGTCCCACCCCAGGGGAGCAGTGGGCAGATGGTGCCCCCATGGCCCATACTTTTGGCCATAAGAGAAATCATAAGAAGGCTGAGGGGGCTGCCTGCAATGGCTCACCCCTGTAATCCTAGCCCTCTGGGAGGCTAAGGCAGGAGGATATCTTGAGGTCAGGAGTTTGGAACCAGCCTGGGCAACATAGCCAGACCCTGTCTCTACCAAAAAATAATAAGAAAATTATCCAGCCATGGTGGTACCTTTAGTGCCAGCTCTTGGAGAGGCTGAGACTGGAGGATTGCTTTAGCCCAAGAGGTCGAGGCAAAAAAAAAAAAAAAAAGAGAGAGAGAGATCAGAATCACCATCCACCTACCCACATTGAAGCCATACCCTACTTTGGGGTAATATTCTAAAATTGCAGTGATGGGCCAGGCACGGTGGCTCATGCCTGGGAGGCCAAGGTGGGAGGATTGCTTGAGCTCAGGAGTTCAAGACCAGCCTGAGCAACACAGTGAGACTTTGTCTCTACAAAAAATACAAACAAAACAAAACAAAACAAAAAAAAACCCCACAGAAATTAGCTGGGTGTGGTGGCATATGCCCGTAGCCCCAGCTATGTGGGAGGCTGAGGCCAGAGGCTCACTTGAGCCAAGGAGATGGAGGTTGCAATGAGCTATCATCACTCCACTGCACTCCAGCCTGGGTGACAAAGAGAAACCTTGTCTCAAAAATAAAATAAAATCACAGTTTACACAACTCCGCAGATACACTAAAAACCACTGCTGTATACGCTTTACATAGGTGAATTCTATGCGAATTATAACTAAATAAATCTGTTAAAAATAAGCAAGCCCCCCAGGTTCCCTGTATGTTCCCCCAGAAAGGGAGGGGGTCTGAATCTGTTCAGATGAATACAACGTTTTTTTTTTTTTTTTTTGAGACGGAGTCTCGCTCTGCCGCCCAGGCTGGAGTGCAGTGGCCGGGTCTCAGCTCACTGCAAGCTCCGCCTCCCGGGTTTACGCCATTCTCCTGCCTCAGCCTCCCGAGTAGCTGGGACTACAGGCGCCTGCCACGTCGCCCGGCTAGTTTTTTGTATTTTTTTTTAGTAGAGAAAGGGTTTCACCATGTTAGCCAGGATGGTCTCGATCTCCTGACCTCGTGATCCGCCCGTCTTGGCCTCCCAAAGTGCTGGGATTACAGGCTTGAGCCACCGCGCCCGGCCTATTTTTCTTTCTTTTCTTATAGTGACAGAGTCTTACTCTGTTGCCCAGGCTGGAATGCGGTGGTGAGATCACGGCTCACTGCAGCCTTAAATTCCTGGGCTCCAGTGATCCTCCTGCCTCAGCCTCCCAAGTAGATAGGATGACGGGTGTACACCGCCACACCTGGTTTGAGAGCGATCTTTTCTTTTTGTTAATTTATTTTTTTATTTTTTGTAGAGACTATGTTGCCCAGGATGTTCTTGAACTTGGCCTCAAGAGATACTCCTGCTTCAGCCTCCCAAAGGATTGGGATTACAGGCATGAACCACTGGAATGAATATGTGATCCTCCCACATTGGCCTCCCACAGTGCTGGGATTATAGGCGTGAGCCACTGAGCCTGGCCTGAAGTATGTCTTTTGAGGAATGTGTAACCTTCTCTGGACAACCTTTTTTCAGCTCTACCTCACCCACTTCCTCACCTGCCCCTTGCTGAATCATTCTATTTCAGGTCTCCAGCATTGGATCATTTGATATGACTCACCAATATCGTCTAAAAATGCCATGTCTCCTCCGTTGTTCCCTAAATATATTTTTATGGTTCATTGGGTCAAATCAAGAGACAAAGTCCAAATGTCACATTTGGTTGCTACATCTCTTAGAGCCCCTTTGGTCTGTACTGATTCCCTCCTTTGTATTTCCTGGCCCGTTCATTGTTAGAGAAAGTACGGAATCCTCACTCATAATCATTGATTTGCTGCCTCTGACATGGCCTCCAGCAGAAAGGCCTCCAGCCTGGGACTTGTGGTGAGCCTGAGGATCCCGCCTTATTGGGTAACTATCTTGAAAGGAACAAAATTAGGCCTGGTTAGAGAAGGGAGTCACACTGTTGTTGGTGGCAGCTAAATATACTCATTTGTCCATTTCGTCACAAGCCCTGTCAATTCCACTTTCAAAGTGTATCTGGAATCTGTCTGCATCTCTCTTGCAGAAAGCAGATTTGGGGAGGCGAGGGAGGAGGCAGGAAGACCGGGGAGGAGGCTCCTTACAGTGTGGGCAAGAGCTGATGATGGCCTAGGGCTTCGGGGAGTCAGGAATGGGGACAGGTGCCAGGAATCTTCCGGAGGTAGAATTGTCAGGTGCGTTGAGAGCTGAGTCCTTTCTTGCTGGGAGAAGCAGCCTTCTTACCCCTAGTTTATCGGCTCAGATGCATCCTCCCAGCTCCCAGCTGCAGCTGTGGGGATGACACACACACAAAATGAGGATGACTCACTTCTCAGCAAGGGCCACCAGCACACCATGCTCACCCTCCTGGGGAGCATGAGCCAACAAGAGGGAGGCAATGGGGAGCCACAGGGGCCCAATACCAGAAGCAACCGCTTCGCAGGTGCATGAACTCAGCAGTTGGGTACATCTCTGAGCCTCAGTTTCCCCATCTGGGAAGTGGGAATACTCATTCTCACCTGGCTGAGCATTTTCAGAAATTAAATGGTGATCCCTATTATTAAGGGGTGGCTTTGAGGAAGAGAGCCTAGGTGGCCCCAGGCAGGTCAGGAGGAGGTGAGATGTGACTGGCAGAGAGGCTGGGTGTCATGGAAGCTTGGTCAGCAACTAACCAAGATACAGGACCGAGGCTGGGCGCGGTGGCTCACGCCTGTAATCCCAGCACTTTGGGAGGTCGAGGTGGGCGGATCACCCAAGGTCAGGAGTTCCAGACCAGCCTGGCCAGCATGGTGAAACCCAGTCTCCACTAAAAATACAAAAACTAGCCAGGTGTGGTGGTGGGCGCCTGTAATCCCAACTACTCGGGAGGCTGAGGCAGGTGAATTCTTTGAACCTGGTGGAGGTTGCAGTGAGCCAAGATCGCACCACTGCACTCCAGCTTGGGCGACAGGGCCGGATTCCGTCTCCGGGGGAAAAAAAAAGATATGGGGCCAGCTGGTCTCTGATCCCATTGGTGTCAGGCTCTGAAAGCTTTGATTATAGGCACTGTGTGCTACCAAGTGCGTAAGATAGGGGCGGGGTTGGGGGGGGAGGGTGCTGTCCATGGTTCTGAGCCCCACCCCTTTACCACCCCCATTCCCCAGTTTCTGTCAAGTCTCTGGACCTTTCCTTTCTTTGCTTTTCTTTTTCTTTTTCTTTTTGGAGACAGAGTCTCACTCTGTTGCCCAGGCTGGAGTAAAGTGGGGCTGTCTTGACTCACTAAGGCCTCCACTTCGCAGCTTCAAGTGATTCTAGTACCTCAGCCCCTCGAGTGCCTAGGACTACAGGCATGCACCACCACATACCACATCTGGATGATCTTTGTATTTTTAGTGGAGGTGGGGTTTTGCCATGTTGCCCAGGGTGGTCTTAAACTCCTGAGCTCGTGCAATCCGCCCAATTCAGCCTCCCAAAGTGCTGGGATTATAGGCATGAAGCCACTGTGCCCAGCTTATTTTCCTTTTCTTTTAAATTTTTATTTGTAAATTTTTTTTGAGACAGTGTCTTATTCTGTTGCCCAGGCTAGAGTGCAGTAGTGAGATCACAGGTCACTGCAGCCTCAGCTTCGTGGGCTCGAGCAATCCTCCCCGCATCAGCCTCCCAAATAGCTGGGACTACAGGTGTGCCCCACTACACCTGGCTAAGTTAATTTTTTTTTTTTTCATAGAGACAGGATCTTGCTATGTTGCCCAGGCTGGTCACAAGCTCCTGTCCTTAAGTGATCCTCCTACCTCGGCCTCCCAAAGCACTTGCATGGCCAGCATGAGCTACTACAGTTGGCCTCCTTTGTTTTCCTTTTCTACTTTAATGTGAAATCACATACATTAGCTCAGAAAATGGTTAAGGCCTTGGGCTCTAGGGTCAGACTTCCCGAATGTAAATACTGGCTCAGCCACCCACCGGCTTCATGGTCCCGGGCAGTTTTTTTAGTAATCTCCCTGTGACTCCGTTTCCTCATGTATAAAAGAAGCATAATCACGCGCCCTCCTAGAAGGCACATTACGAGAATTAAATGAGGTTAAGCATAATGTTCCTGGGGTGAGTTAATACTTGTAAAGGGCCAGGTGCAATGACTCATGCCTGTAATCCCAGGACTTTGGGAGGCTGAGGTGGATGGATCACTTGAGGCCAGGAGTTCAAGACCAGCCTGGGCAACACAGTGAAACCCTATCTCTATGAAAAATACAAAAATTAGCTGGGTGTGGTGGCGCACCTGTAATCCTGGCTACTCAGAGGTTGAGGTAGGAGAATTACTTGAACCTGGGGGGCAGAGGTTGCAGTGAGCCGAGATCATGCCACTGCATTCCAGCCTAGGAAACAGAATGAGACTCTATCTGAAAAAATAAAATAAATAAATAAATAAAAACCTGTAAAGCACTCAGAATCATAGTCAGTGCAGGAGCGTCTTTGCATGATGTCCTTCACTTTTGATGGGACCTCAGTAGTCTCTGAGAGTTTGTTTTGTTTTCTTTCCTTTTCTTCTTTCTTCTTTCCCTTCCTTCTCCTCGCCTAACCCCTCCCCTCCCCCCCTTCCTCCCTCCCTCCCTCCCTCCCTCCCTCCCTCCCTCCCTCCCTTCCTTCCTTCCTTCCTTCCTTCCTTCCTTCCTTCCTTCCTTCCTTCTTTCCTTTCGAGACTGAGTCTCGTTCAGTTGCCCAGGCTGGAGTGCAGTGGCATGATCTCGGCTCACTGCAACCTCCACCTCCTGGGTTTAAGTGATTCTCCTGCCTCAGCCTCCCAAGTAGCTGGGATTTCAGGCATGCATCACCACGCCCAGCTAATTTTGGTAATTTCAGTAGAGACGGGGTTTCACCATGTTGGTCAGGCTGGTCTTGAACTTGTGACCTTGTGATCCGCCCACCTCAGCCTCCCAAAGCATTGGGATTACAGGCATGAGCCACTGTGCCTGGCCTTTTTTTTTTTTTTTTTTTTGAGACACAGTCTTGCTTTGTTGCCCAGGCTGGAGTGCAATGACATGATTTCAGCTCACTGCAACCTCTGTCTCCCAGGTTCAAGCGATTCTCTTGTCTCAGCCTCCGGAGTAGCTGAGACTACAGGTGCACACCACCACGCTCAGTTAATTTTTGTATGTTTTAGTAGAGATGAGGTTTCACCAAATTGGGCAGGCTGGTCTCAGACTCCTAACATCAGGTGATCTGCCTACCTTGGCCTCCCAAAGTGCTGGAATTACAGGTGTGAGCCACCATGCCTGGCATATATCTCCTTTTTTCTAACATAGAAAATCTGGGTTTCTATCAGCATTAACACAATTTCTCTTTCTTTCCTTCTTGCCTGCCTGCCTTCCTTCCTTCCTTCCTTCCTTCCTTCCTTCTTCCTTCTTTCTGTCTTTCTTTCCTTTTGAGTCAAGATCTGGTTGTATCACCCAGGCTGGAGTGCAGTGGCATAATCTTGGCTCATGCAACCTCTATCTCCTGGGCTCAAGCCATCCTTAGACCTCAGCCTCCTAAGTAGCTGGGACTACAGGCATGCACCACCAAACCTGGCTAGTTTTTGTATTTTTTTATAGAGACAAGGTTTCACCAGTTTGACAAGATCTCAGACTTGGGAGCTCAAATGATCCACCCGCCTTGGCCTCCCAAAGTTCTGAGATTACAGGTGTGAGCCACAGTGCTCCCCCAATTTCTTATTTTCTTTATCCTATATTACAAAGATCATTTCTTTCTTAAAATTTCCAAAGAAAAGAGGCTTAAAACTTCAAGATTGGGACCAGGCGTGGTGGCTCATGCCTGTAATCCTAGCGCTCTGGGAGGCCGAGGCAGGTGGATCATTTGAGGTCAGGAGTTCGAAACCAGCCTGGCCAACATGGTGAAATCCCATCTCTATTAAAAATACAAAAAATTAGCTGAGTGTGGTGGTGGGCACCTGTAATCCCAGCTACCTGGGACGCTGAGGCAGGAGAATTGCTTGAACCCAGGAGGCAGAAGTTGCAGTGAGCCAAGATCGTGCCACTGCACTCCAGCCTGGGTGAAAGAACAAGACTCCATCTCAAAAAAGGAAAAAATTAGTTCAAGATTGGGCAGCTGGATTTGGTGAGAGCCTTGGGCTGTGTCCACTCATGGTGGATAGCAAAGAGAGAACAGGCATGTGCAGAGATCATGTGATGAGACAGGAAGCAAGAGATGGCAAACACCTGACAGCTTCAATGTCACAATACTAATATAATCACTACCTATAAGATAACTGAGTACAGGTGAGGATTTCATTGTGGTTCTCTTTCATGGTGGTTCTCTTGTCCTTAGGGTAAAACCCACTAGAGATATATAATATCTGATATAATACAATCAAAGTGCTTTTTTTTTTTTTTTTTAGACAGAGTTTCGCTCTGTTACTCAGGCTGGAGTATAGTGGCATAATCTCGGCTCACTGCATACTCTGCCTCCTGAGTTCAAGCAATTCTCCTGCGTCAGCTTCCTGGATAGCTAGGATTACATTTGTGTGCCACCACTCCCAGCTTATTTTTATTATTAGTAGATAGAGATGGGGTTTCACCATGTTGGCCAGGCTGGTCTCGAACTCCTGGCCTCCCAAAGTGCTGGGATTATAGGCATGAGCCACTGTGCCTGGCTCAAAATGCTATTTTTGTTTTTTGAGACAGAGTCTCGCTCTGTCGCCCAGGTTGGAGTGCAGTGGTGCGATCTCTGCTCACTGCAACCTCCACCTCCCGGATTCAAGCAATTATTCTGCCTCAGCCTCCCGAATAGCTGGGACTACAGGCACGCGCCACCACACCTGGCTAATTTTTGTATTTTTAGTAGAGACAGGGTGTCAGCATATTGGCCAGGCTGGTCTCAAACTCATGACCTCATGATCTGCCCGCTTTGGCTTCCCAAAGTGCTGGGATTACAGGCATGAGCCACCGTGCACAGCCTCAAAATGCTATTTTAAAGTCACTTCCTGGGAGCTCAATGACAGAACACATGGACACACAGAGGAGAACAACACACACTGGGGCCTTTTGGAGGGTGGAGGGTGGGAGGAGGGAGAGGATGAGGAAAAATGACTACTGGGTACTAGGCTTAATACTTGGGTGGTGAAATAATCCACACAGCAAAGCCCGATGACACAGGTTCACCTATGTAACAAACCTGCACTTGTACCCCTGAACTTCAAGTAAAAGTTAAAAAAAAAAAAAAAAAAAAGAAGAGGCTGGGTGCGGTGGTTCACACCTGCACTCCCAGCACTTTGGGAGGCCAAGGCGGGCAGATCACCTGAGGTCAGGAGTTCGAGACCAGCCTGCCCAACAGGGTGAAACCTCGTCCCTACTAAAATTACGAAAAAATCTGCCGGGCATGGCGATGCATGCCCGTGATCCCAGCTATGTCAGGAGGCTGAGGCATGAGAATTGCTTGAACCCAGCAGGCAGAGATTGCAGTGGGCCAAGATTGTGCCACTGCACTCCAGCCTGGGCGACAGAGTGAGACTCTGAAAAAAAAAAAAAAGGGAAAAAAGTCACTTCCAATAATGCTTCTTGGTGTGGTTATGCCAAGTTGGCATATACTCTGGGTTTTTTACTTTTAATTTTTTTTATTTTAAGGGATTGGTCTTTTAGTCTTTGATTTTACTTTGTAATTTTGTAAAATATTTACATTTACCAAATAGAAACTCTGGAACACGACACACTCAGAGAAGCTGGGCTTCCACCCCCATCCCCGGTCTCCTCCTCTTACCCCCAAATGCCCATGTTGCCTTTATTATTTCATTGTTTTTCTTTGAAAATATGAACAGGCCGGGCGCAGTGGCTCACGCCTGCAATCCCAGCACTTTGGGAGGCTGGGGCGGGCGATAACAAGATCAGGAGATCGAGACCATCCTGGCTAACTCAGTGAAACCCCGTCTCTACCAAAAATACAAAAAATTAGCCGGGCGAGGTGGCGGGCGCCTGTAGTCCCAGCTACCTGGGAGACTGAGGCAGGAGAATGGCGTGAATCCGGGAGGCACAGCTTGCAGTGAGCTGAGATCCGGCCACTGCACTCCAGCTTGGACGACAGAGTGAGACTCTGTCTCAAAAAAAAAAAAAAAAAAAAGAAATATGAACAAACATATACAAACCACAGGCATATTCAGAAGGTAGGTAGCATGCTTTGCATTCATAGTTCTGATCCTTGGATACTGTTATTTATTTATTTATTTTATTTAAAAATTTTTTTGAGACAGAGTCTCACTCCGCCACCCAGGCTAGAGTGCAGTGGTGCAACCTCGGCTCACTGCAACCCCTGCCTCCAGGGTTCAAGTAATTCTCCTGCCTCAGCCTCCTGTGTAGCTGGAATTACAGGCGCCCACGACCATGCTCAGCTAATTTTTGTATTTTTAGTAGTGATGAGGTTTTGTCATGTTGGTCAGGCTGGTCTCAAACTCCTGACCTCGGGTGATCCACCTGCTTCGGCCTCCCAAAGTTCTGGGATTACAGGCATGAGTCACCACACCTGACCAGTTATTTATTTTTGCTTAACCATATATCCTGGAGACCACTGCATTGTAGGATAAGGAAACTTTTTTTTTTTTTTTTGAGACGGAATCTTGCTGTGTTGCCCAGGCTTGAGTGCAATGGTGCGATCTTGGCTCACAGCAACCTCTGCTTCCTGGGTTTAAGCGATTCTCCTGCCTCAGCCTCTTGAGCAGCTGGGATTACAGGCATCCACGCCTGGCTAATGTTTGTATTTTTAGTAAAGACAGGGTTTTGCCATGATGGCCAGGCTGGTCTGGAACTCCTAACCTCAGGTGATCTATCTGCCTGCCTCAGCCTCCCAAGGTGTTAGGATTACAGGCGTGAGCCACCTGTCTGGCTTCCTCTCCTCTCCTCTCCTCTCCTCCTTTCCTTTCTTCCTTTCTTCCTTTGTTTTTTGTGAGACAGAGTCTCACTCTGTCACTGTCACCCGGGCCGGAGTGCAATGGCACGATCTTGGCTCACTGCAAGCTCTGCCTCACGTGTTCAAAGGAGTCTCCTGCCTCAGCCTCCTGAGTAGCTGGGACTACAGGTGTGTGCCACCACGTCCGGCTAATTTTTTGTATTTTTAGTACAGATAGGGTTTCACTGTGTTGGCCAGGATGGTCTGGATCTCCTGACCTCGTGATCTGCCTGCCTCGGCCTCCCAAAGTGCTGGGATTACAGGTGTGAGCCACCACACCCAGCCTCAATTTCTTTATATTGCTGCATAGTACTCTTTTGTGTGGCTGTGCCATAGATTATTCAACCAGTTCCTTCTTGGTGGATGTTTGAGTTTCTGGTGTTTTGCTGTCACTAGTAGTGCCACAATAAAAACCTTGTGTGTCTGTGATTTGGGGAATGGATTCCTAGTTGCCCTCAGGGGATTTAAAATCCTAACTATGATATATATTATGCAGGAGAGGTTCATGGTGCTCTGGGATTTCATAACAGAGATTTCATGGGCTCTGCCCTATCAGGGTAGTCACTGAAGGCTGTTCTTTTTTTTTTTTTTTTTTTTTGAGACGGAATCTCGCTCTGTCGCCCAGGCTGGAGTGCAGTGGCCAGATCTCAGCTCACTGCAAGCTCCGCCTCCCGGGTTTACGCCATTCTCCCGCCTCAGCCTCCCGAGTAGCTGGGACTACAGGTGCCTGCCACCACGCCCGGCTAGTTTTTTGTATTTTTTAGTAGAGATGGGGTTTCACTGTGTTAGCCAGGATGGTCTCGATCTGCTGACCTCGTGATCCGCCCATCTCGGCCTCCCAAAGTGCTGGGATTACAAGCTTGAGCCACCGCACCCGGCCTGAAGGCTGTTCTTGAAGACGAGCTGGTGGTCACGCTGAGATCTGAAGGAAAAATAGGAGGTGATTAGATGAAGAGGGGAAGAAGCAGGCAGTAACATGTGTGAAGGCTCTGCTGCCCGAGTGAGCCTGATACATTTGACAGAAAGCTGGTGAGGCTGCAGCTCAGGAAGTGGGGGAAGGGATGGAGGAGACCATGTCTTTGCCTGGGTTGGGGTCAGTGGAGATGAAAAGAAGTAGATGGCCAGGTGCAGTGGCTCATGCCTGTAATCCCAGTACTTTGGGAGGCCGAGGCGGGTGGATCACCTGAGGTCGGGAGTTTGAGACCAACCTGATCAACATGGAGAAACCCCGTCTCTACTAAAAATACAAAATTAGCCAGGTGTGGTGGCACAGGCCTGTAATCCCAGCTACTCCGAAGGCTGAGGCAGGAGAATTGCGCTTGAACCCAGGAGGCGGAGTTTGCAGTGAGCCGATCACGCCATTGCACTCCAGCCTGGGCAACAAGAGCGAAACTCTGTCTCAAAAAAAAAAAAGAAGGAGAAAAGAAGTAGATGAATTTAGGTGACCAGCACGAGGCAAAATGCACAGAACTTGGTGACTTTATTAGTTGGGATATTGGTTCAGCTGCCATTTTGAAGACTTAAAATAACTGGTTTAAACATGAAAGGATTGTTTCTTTCTTTTCTTTTCTTTTTCTTTTTTTTTTTTAGACAGGTTCTTGCTCTGTTGCCCAGGCTGGAGTGCAGTGGCACAATCACAGCTCACTGCAGCCTCAGTCTCCTGGGCTCAAATGATCCTCCTGCCTCAGCCTCCTGAGTAGCTGAGACTGCAGGCACCCACCACCACACCTGGCTAATTTTTGTATTTTTTGTAGAGATGGGGTTTCACCATGTTGGCCAGGGTGGTCTCGAAATCCTGGCCTCAAGTGATCTGCCCTCCTAGGCCTCCCAAAGTGCTGGGATTACAGGCATGAGCCACCACACCTGGCCTCTGTTTCCCTTTAACATAGAGTCAGTCCTGGTGTAAGTAAGTGTCCCAGCTCTGGTTTGGCTCTTCCAAGACATCAGGGACCCAGGTTCCTCCTACCTTGTTGCTCCATTATCCCTAAACTATTGTCTTTGCTCTTCTTGTCCAAATCAGATGATCACCCTGTCCTGCACTCCAACTACCAGGAAGGGGAAAGGAGAAGGGAAGGTAATGATGGAGGTAGACCTGCCCTTTCCCTTAATGATACATCCGGGGAGCTGCACAGGTCACTTTTTCGCACATCCTATTGGCCAGAATTTAACCCCTTGGTCACACCTATATACAAGAGAGGCTGGGAAATGTGGTCTTATTTCTGGGTGGCTATGCCCAGCTATGTACTGGAAGTCCTACTGCTTTGGAAGAAGGGGAGAGTGGATATTGGGGCACAGAGTAGTCTGTGTTGTGCCCTGTGAGGGTTTGGGAAAGGTAGGGGTGGGAGAGGGCAGTGGTAAGGAGGATATCTTGCTCCCCAGCTTTGAGCCTGTGTGGGTGGAGGTATCATTTGCTCAGTCAGGGGGCATGGAAGGGCTATCTCTTTCTTTTTTGTCATTTTTTTTTTTTTTTTTGAGACCGAGTCTCCCTATATCGCCCAGGCTGGAGTACAGTGCTGAGATCTTGGCTCACTGCAGCCTCCACCTCCTGGGTTCAAGAGATTCTCCTGCCTCAGCCTCCAGAGCAGCTGGGATCACAGGCATGGGCCACCATGCCTGGCTAATTGTTTTGGTATTTTTAGTAGAGACAGACTTTCACTGTGTTGGCCAGGCTGGTCTCAAACTCCTGACCTCAGGTGCTCTGCCTGCTTCAGCCTCCCAAAGTGCAGGGGTTACAGGTATGATCCACCGTGCCCGGCCAGGGCTGTCTCTTCCTAACCCTGCACCACATGGTTTCACAGGAAATCTGGCCTTTGTGCACGATGAAGGGAGCAGAGTTCAGGATATTGGGGAAACTGAGGCTGAGGGATGCTCCAGTTTCAGCTGATTGGAAAGAGAGGGTGAGCCCAAACTGTTCCTCGAGAAAACATAACTGCAAGACCAGCCCAAACTGGACCTACTCTGTTGATAACAGAAGGTCATGTTACCTGGCAGATATAACTGAGCCAACGCAGCAAGTCACGTATCCCGGACATGCACAGCTGGAAACGCTTTGGTGCCTATCAACACCCAGAACTAGTGATTCCTCCCCACAAAACCAAGAAGTCCAGGCCATGCCCAGAACTTGACCACCGGAACTGTTTCAGAAGCGAGGGGTCCATTGCCTAGGAAGATCTGGGGTTATGCTTTGCCTCAACAGGCTCAGCGCAGTGGCTCATGCCTGTAATCCCAGCACTTTGGGAGGACAAGGCGGGTGAATCACTTGAGGCCAGGAGTTAGAGACCAGCCTGGCCAACATGGTAAAACCCCGTCTCTACTAAAAATACAAAAATTATAGGTGATGTCTCACACCTATAATTACAGCTACCTGGGAGGCTGAGGCAGAGGAATCACTTGAACTCTGGAGATGGAGGTTGCAGTGAGCCAAGATCATATCACTGCGCTCCATCCTGGGCGACAAAGCAAGATTCTGTCTCAAAAATAAAGAGAGAGATAGAGAGATAGATAAAAATAAAATTCTGCCCTTGGCCTCTAGGGGGCCATGCTGGCCTGCTGGGAAGTCAGGGTGTTTGTAATCTCACTTGAGTGCTGTGCGGTTATCGGAATTTCTCCATCTGCTAGCTTGCTTCTGGCACCCACATCACCTGTGCATGGCCTGCTTTCTCCTGCTTATCGTGTTCCTCTGGAGGCTGCGGGCCCTTCTGCCCTCCACGCAGTCTGTCCATCTGTCCGTCTGTCCTTCCGTCAGCATTGCGCCTTTGTTCCAGCTCTCTTTACTCTGAAAGGGGCTCCTGGAAATGGGGGTCAGGCAGGAGGCTGTACATGCCAGTATGGGGCCTTTACCCTTCCCCCCTCCCCTCCTCTTTTGCTTTGTTTCTCTGAGATAGGGTCTCCCTCCATCGCCCAGGCTGGAGTGCAATGGCATAATCACGGCTCACAGCAGCCTTGACCTCCTGGGCTCAAGCGACCCTCCTGCCCCAGCCTCCCATGTGGCAGGTACTACAGGTATGCACCACCATGCCTGGCTAATGTTTTTTAAAATGGACATGGGTTTCCTTATGTTTGCCAGGCTGGTCTTGAACTCCTGGGCTCAAGCGAGTCTCCTGCCTCAACCTCCCCAAATGCTGAGATTACGGGAGTCAACCACTGCTCCTGGCCTGGTATTGTGACTGTGTTCTGTCTCCTCCACACCTGGGACCTTGTTCCTGGCCACCCACAGCAAACCAGCTCTCTCCTCTTCCTGGGCTTGGCTTCCTTCCTTCCTGGCAGCATCTTTGCCAGTGCGTGGGCTTGAAAACAGTTGAACATGAGGAGAGGTGGTGTAGATTGAGAGGGTCTCACTCGGACTTGAGGACAAGACAAGCTGGGGCTGAGTTTGGAATGCATGCCACGGTTACAGATGACGTCATTCTGCCGGTTAGCTGTGACTCAGCAGTTAGGATCAGATTTCCCATCCCGAGGGTTGTCCTTGTGACCTGCCAGATGGATGATCATCACCCCCATACCAGCATCGCGTGGGAAGACCTCGAGCTGGGGCCTGCACAAGGGTGGCTGCACCTTTGGTGAAGGGGCAGTGATCTGCAGAGCCTTGGGCTGCCTCTCTGCTGCAGGGACTGCGGCAAATCGAAGAGGAAGCTTTCTGGAGCCCTGCATCATGTGCACTTCTTGGCACTTGTGAAATATTTCGTAATCCCAATCGCGTAGGTAGCTCCAGCTTTGCCGCCCACTGTCCATGTGACCTCGGTGAAGTCGCTTCGTCTCTCAGCTTCAGTTTCCCAGGCTGCAGAACGAGTATCAGGGCGAGAACCCCTTCATTCATTTATCCATTCACTGACTTACACACTCAATCACGCCACCCACATGTGTTGAGCAGCTATTATGTGCTGGATGCTGTGCTCAGCCCTGCGGATCCAGCCATGAGTGCCTAATAAGGACCCAGCCCTGGCAGAGTGGACCTCCCTTTCTAGTGAGAGCACAGTCAACAAACAAGGTTATCTACATCGACACATTGTTTGCCAGGTGCGGTGGCTTACGCCTGTAATCTCAGTACTTTGGGAGGCTAACGTGGGTGGATCGCTTGAGCTCAGGAGTTCAAGACTAGCCTGGGCAACATGGTGAAACCACATCTCTGCGAAAAATACAAAAATTAGCCAGGCATGGTGGCTCTCGCCTGTACTCCCAGCTATTTGGGGGGCTCAGGGGGGAGGATCTCTTGAGCCCAGGAGACAGAGGCTCCGGCTAATTTTTGTGTTTTTAGTGGAGACGGGGTTTCACCATGTTGGCCAGGCGGGTCTTGAACTCCTGATATCAAGTAATCCACCCTCCTCTGCCTCCCAAAGTGCTGGGATTACAGGCATGAGCCACCACACCTGGCCTATAAAGATTATTTTAAAGATGAATCTTTTTTCTTTGCCCAGACTTTGAATGTCCTTTTCTCTCTGTTTCATTCTTTTTTCTTTTTTAAATCTTTCTTCCAAAGTTTTGTTGTGAAAATGTCCAAATATAAAGAAAAGTTGAAAGAACTGCATGGTGAATATCTATGTACACATCACCCAGATAATATTTTGTCCTATTTGTCCATCCATTCATCCATCCATGCATCCCACCCACCCATCCATCCCTCACTCCTTCTAACCATCCATCCATCTATCTACCCATGCATCCACCACTCACCCATTTATCCTTCCCTCCTTCTAATCATTCATCCATCTACCCATCTATCCACGCCCCATCTATCCCTCCCTCCCTCTAACCACCCATCCATCCATCAATTTATCCATCCATCCATCCCTTCCTCTAATCATCTATCCATCCATTCCTCCCTCTAACCATTTACCCATCCATCCTTCTCTCCCTCTAAACATTCATCCATTTACCCATCCATTTATTCATCCATCTATCCCTACCTCTGACCATCCAAGCATCCATTCCTGTCTCCCTCTAACCATCCCTCTAAACTCTACCCATTTGTTTATTCATCCATCCGTCCGTCCGTCTGTCCGTCCGTCCGTCCATCCATCCATCCATCCCTCTCTCTACGTAATCATTCAGCGATCTATCCATCCATTAGTCTACACATCTTACTTTTTGGATGCATTTCACAATAAGTTGTTGACGTCAGTACCCATTTCCTTGAATACTTTGTTATGTTTTTTTTTTTTTTTTTTTTCTATTTTGAGATAGAGTCTTGCTCTGTCACCAGGCTGGAGTGCAGTGGCGCGATCTTGGCTCACTGCAACCTCCGCCTCCTGGGTTCAAGCCATTCTCCTGGCTCAGTCTCCCACCCCCACGCCCAGCTAATTTTTGTATTTTTAGTAGAGACGGGGTTTCACCATGTTGGCCAGGATGGTCTCGATCTCCTGACCTCATGATCCGCCCACCTCGGTCTCCCAAAGTGCTGGGATTACAATGTGAACCACCACACCCAGCTTTGTTGTGCATTTAAATAACTAAAGTTTACTATCCAGAATATTTTTTCAATGCAAAAAATAAAAAATACACAGGTTACAAAGGTAGCCAGGTATTTATACCTAAAATGAGATTGTGGGATTAAAATTACCTGTGATTCCTGTTGGAATCCTGCTAATACTAACACGAGAATTGCTCCATTAGGAATTACTGCTAGAGGCCGGGCGCGGTGGCTCAAGCCTGTAATCCCAGCACTTTGGGAGGCCGGGGAGGGCGGATCACGAGGTCAGGAGTTTGAGACCAGCCCGGCCAATATGGTGAAAGCTTCTCTCTACTAAAAACACAAAAATAGCCGGACGTGGTGGCGGGTGTCTGTAATCCCAGCTACTCAGGAGGCTGAGGCAGGAGAATTGCTTGAACCTGAGAGGCGGCAGTTGTATTAAGCCAGAGATTGCGCCATTGCACTCCAACCTGGGCAACAGAGTGAGACTCTGACTCAAAAAAAAAAAAAAAAAAGTAGAAATTACAGTTAGATGCTAAGTTGTAATTGCAGGTTAGTGAAAATATAGAATGTATTTTTTTTTTTTTTTGAGACAGAGTCTCGCCGTGTTGGCCAAGGCTGGAGTGCAGTGGCGCAATCTCGGCTCACTGCAACCTCCACCTCCCAGGTTCAAGTGATTCTCCTGCCTCAGCCTCCTGAGTAGCTGGAATTACAGAGATGCATCACCATGCCCGGCTAATTTTTGTATTTTTAGTAGAGACGGGGTTTCACCATGTTGGCCAGGATGGTCTCGATCTCCTGACCTCATGATCCGCCCACCTCGGTCTCCCAAAGTGCTGGGATTACAATGTGAACCACCACACCCAGCTTTGTTGTGCATTTAAATAACTAAAGTTTACTATCCAGAATATTTTTTCAATGCAAAAAATAAAAAATACACAGGTTACAAAGGTAGCCAGGTATTTATACCTAAAATGAGATTGTGGGATTAAAATTACCTGTGATTCCTGTTGGAATCCTGCTAATACTAACACGAGAATTGCTCCATTAGGAATTACTGCTAGAGGCCGGGCGCGGTGGCTCAAGCCTGTAATCCCAGCACTTTGGGAGGCCGGGGAGGGCGGATCACGAGGTCAGGAGTTTGAGACCAGCCCGGCCAATATGGTGAAAGCTTCTCTCTACTAAAAACACAAAAATAGCCGGACGTGGTGGCGGGTGTCTGTAATCCCAGCTACTCAGGAGGCTGAGGCAGGAGAATTGCTTGAACCTGAGAGGCGGCAGTTGTATTAAGCCAGAGATTGCGCCATTGCACTCCAACCTGGGCAACAGAGTGAGACTCCGACTCAAAAAAAAAAAAAAAAGTAGAAATTACAGTTAGATGCTAAGTTGTAATTGCAGGTTAGTGAAAATATAGAATGTATTTTTTTTTTTTTTTGAGACAGAGTCTCGCCGTGTTGGCCAAGGCTGGAGTGCAGTGGCGCAATCTCGGCTCACTGCAACCTCCACCTCCCAGGTTCAAGTGATTCTCCTGCCTCAGCCTCCTGAGTAGCTGGAATTACAGAGATGCATCACCATGCCCGGCTAATTTTTGTATTTTTAGTAGAGACTGGGTTTCATCATATTGGTCAGGCTGGTCTTGAACTCCTGACCTTGTGATCCGCCTGCCTCTGCCTCCCAAAGTGCTGGGATTACAGGCGTGAGCCACCACACCCAGCCCCAATGTATTTTTTTCCTCTGAATTTGAGGACAGCTACTCAGTTCTTATTTCATAAAACTCAAATAAATCATGCTGTTACCATGTTAAGGGAAAAGCACCATCATCAATGGGAAATACTGAGCACTTGTTATGTGCATTATCTCATTTAATCATCACCCCGAACGCATGGGGAAGTGGACTATTACTGTTCCCATCTTACAGCTGAGAAAACTGAGGCCCAGATGAGCACACTGGTAATGCGTGCCTGTAATCCCAGCTACCCAGGAGGCTGAGGCAGGAGAATCACTGGAACCCGGGAGGCAGAGGCTGCAGTGAGCTGAGATTGTGCTACTGCACTCCAGTCTGGGCAACAAAGCTAGACTCCATCTCAAAAAAAAACAAAAAAGAAAAAATATATATTTAGGCAGATAGTAAGGGCAACAGAGTCCTCGGTGGAATTTCCCTTTTAATAAAAAGTAGCCCCCAAATCATTTCTTTTCTAACAAAGAGCAGGCTGGAAAACCGAGCTGCAGACATAGTTAAGCAAGCTGGAAGCTTGCACAGGTGAGTGCCGGCAGCTGTGCCAATAGGGAAGGGCTACCTGAAGGCCAGGTACGTTCAAAACGGGGGCTCTATCTTTCCTTTTCTTCGTCACCGTCACCGTGTGTACAGTAAAGGAACAGGCAACATTGGCATTGGCCAGGTAGAGAGCTCATCTGCATAATAAAATATTAGGGTGGGACAGCCAGCTTCTTCATGCACTATGCAAACGGCACACCTAGTCCCAACCAGTTCTTCACGTGCTATGCAAATAGCACACCTGGTTCGACCAATCTTCGTGCCCTATGTAAATCAGACTCTGCCTTCTCAAGCTCATCTATAAAACCTTCTGCATTCCACTGCGAAAGCAGCAACCCATTTTCTCTGGGACGTGTGTCTGAGCGGAGAGCTCTTTCTTTCGCCTGTTAAATCTCTGCTCTTAACCTCACTCTGGTGTGTCCGCGTCCTAGTTTTCCATGGCTGTGAGACAACAAATCTCGTGTATTTACGTCAGACAACGACGCTGCTTCACTAGCACCCATTCCATCTGGAGCAGGCACACCTGATTGCCTCAGCCTGGCTCTAAGGAGGCTGGAGAATTGCAAGCCTTCTAAGGAGGGAAATTTCTCCATGCTTGGGATGGAGCTCAGAGCCTGCCTGGGTAGCCCCACACAATGTTCATGCCCAATGCAGGTGGCAGTTCTTCTCACCCCCTTTTACAGATGAGCAGAGTGAGCCTTGGGGAGGAAAAATAACCCAGCCTGTGATGGCCTTAGTGTCTTGTTCTTCCAAACCCTCCAGCCACCTCCCCTGTAAATGCCTGGTGTCTTTGTGCTACCCAGAGCCCAAGTCTGGCCCCATGTGCCTGTGTGGGTGTGGAACCCTGCCGCCTGCGACACAGGTCTGGGACGAGTCAAAAAGGTACTGGGAGCATGGCTCAGACATGCTCCGTATGTCCCACAGAAGAAAGCTTTTAATCCACGTGGTCTGGGTTGAGGTGCTGTTGACAAAAAGGGTCCCTCTGGGGACGCTGGCCCAGAGGAGGGGAGACAGGTGGGAGCTGTTGCAGTTTGGGCGTTTTTATTCCCCTTGGTCAGAGAGACAGATATAGGGTTAGAGGCTACTGGAGCCCATTTCCTCCTTGAAGTAGGCACTTTGGGGGTATCTGCAGTCAGGCAGACAGAAACTGGCCTGTGTGTGAGCCGGTGTATTATAACCCGAGAGGTGACAAAGGATCCTGTTGAGGGACATGGAAGTCTTCTTGTCCCCATGGCCACTCCCAGGTGTGTCCTGGACAAAGGTGAGCTAGGGTGGAGAGCATAAGGGAGGGGAGAGGGAGAGGAAGCATGGAAACCATCATGAACCACTGCAGGAGTTGGCTCTGGCTGGAGGGCTGGTTGCAGACATCGCCCCAGCGTTGATTGGTGTCTGCATGCATGCATGCGTGTGTGTCTATGCAAGTGTTTGCGCAATCACTGTGGGTGCATCTGTTTTTAGGCTCAGTATGCATTTGTGTATCTGTGTAACCACCTAATGGATTCATTTTGCCCACTGCCCAAATAGAGCCAATTTATCATCATGGGAATTTGCAAGGGAGAAAGAGTTTAATTCACACAGAGCTGGCTGAATGGGAGACTGGAGTTTTGTCTTGTTTTATTTTATTTTATTTTATTATTTTGAGATGGTGTCTCACTGTGACACCCAGGCTGGAGTGCAATGGTGTGATCTCAGCTCTTTGCAACCTCTGCTTCCCAGGTTCAAGCAATTCTCCTGCCTCAGCCACCCGAGTAGCTGTAGCTGGGATTATAGGCACCCACCACCATGCCTGGCTAATTTTGGCATTTTTAGTAGAGATGGGGTTTCATCATGTTGGCCAAGCTGGTCCTGAACTCCTGACCTCAAGTGATCCACCACCTTGGCCTCCCAAATTGCTGGGATTACAGGCATGAGCCACTGTGCCTGACTGAGACTGGAGTTTTATGACTCGAGTTAGTCTCCCTGAAAATTCAGAGGCTAGGGTTTTTCAAGGATGGTTTGGCTGGCCAGGGAATGGGTGCTGCTGATTGGCAGGGGATGCAATCATAGGGTTGTGGAAAACGGTCCTCATGTGCACTGAGTCCTCAGCGGATCGTCAGAAATGCAAAAACCTGAGAAGACGTTTCAAAAGGCTGACCTTAGATTCTACAATAGTGATGTTATCTGCAGGGGCAATAGGGAAAGTTGCAAATCTTGTGGCCTCTGGAATAATTGCTGGTAATCATGTATGTCTACACCTTAGCAGAATTTAGCTTTCTCTTATTCCTTTGCTTCACAACCCGGTGACCTTTTGTTAGCTTCACAAAGGCGGTTGTGTTTGGAGGAAGGGAATCATTATCATTAAACTATGCACCAAAAACAAAAGTTATCACTTAAACTATAAGCTGTTTCCCAGAGTTAGTGTGGCCCAAGCCCAGGAATGATGAAGAGCAGTTTGGGGGTGAAAGGCAAGATGGGGATCGGTTAGATCAGATCCCCTTCACTGTCACAATTTTCCCACTGTTATAATTTTTGCAAAGATGGTCTCATCTGTGTGCATGTGCATATAAGTGCCTGTGTCTCTGCACGCAGGTACTGGGAGCATGGCTCAGAAATGCTCCGTATGTCCCACATGTCTGTGTGTCTATTTGTGTGTGAGTTGTTGAGGTTCCGCATGTCCCTCTGCATGTGTCTGTGTACCGCTAAGTGGCCTTACACATGTCTGTGTGTGTGGTGCCGCTAATCACAGCAAACACATATGTGGCACTTCCTGTGTTCCAGGGTTTCGGTGCTATCCATGCATCAACTCAGTTAATCCTCACAACAACCCTTTCAGGTGGGTCCTACTGTTACCAGAAAGGGGTCCCAATCCAGACTCCAAGAGAGGGTTCTTGGGTCTCGTGCAAGAAAGAATTCAGGGCAAGTCTGTAAAGTGAAAGCAAGTTTATTAGGAAAGAAAAGGAATAAAGAATGGCCATTCCATAGACAGAGAAGCCCCATGCATGGGTTGCTGGTTGCCCATTTTTAAGGTTATTTCTTGACTATATGCTGCACGAGGGGTGCATTATTCATGCCTCCCCTTTTTAGACCATATAGGGTAACTTCCTGACGTTGCCATGGCATCTGTAAACTGTCATGGCACTGGTGGGAGTGTAGCAGTGAGGAAGACCAGAGCTCACCCTCGTCGCCATCTTGGTTTTGGTGGGATTTAGCCAGCTTCTTTACTGCAACCTGTTTTATCAGCAAGGTCTTTAGATCTGTATCTTGTGCCGACCTCCTATCTCATCCTGTGACTTAGAATACTTAAGTCTGGGAATGCAGCCCAGTAGGTTTCAGCGTCATTTTACCCAGCCCCTATTCAAGATGGAGTTGCTCTGGTTCAAACCCCTCTGACATTACTATTTGCAAATGAGGTGAGGGAGGCACAGAGAGGTTGAGTAACTTGCCTGAGGTTGCAGAGCTGAGTTTAGAGCCCTGGCTGGCTTACTCCAAGGCAATACTCAGGCTGTGCAACTTCCCTGTTCAGGTGGCCCTGGGCTGCCCCAGGTCCATGTGGATGGGTGCACACCTGAGAACATGCCTACCCATCTTGCCTCCAGCGTGATGTGTGCCTGTGTGGCCAGGCATGTCTCTGGTTCCTGTGTGCACGTGTGTTGGGGGATGCACTCATGTGTATGCAGGGGTGATGGGGCTGGAGAGACCTCCTTTTCCAGGCCCCAAAGCAGGACCTCCAAGAGGGTCTCTTGGGTGCAGGATCCCAGGCCGTCCTTTCCTATCTAAGACAGCGAATCTCTGGAGTGGCCGCCAGCACAGCCCTCCCAGCCCCGGGCCTCAGAGCTGGCCTTTGTTTCCTTCACTAGGGGGCTCAGAGCGGGGTGGGCCTCTGTGGAAATTCCTGTGGAATTCCAGGCATTCGGCAGAAGAAGGACGAGGAGGCGGCACACGGAAAACTCTGACCCATGCGAGGGCTGAGGGCACTGCATAGTCATGTGCACGGGGACTGGACTCTTTGTTCTCAGAGCCAGTAGAGCCAGTGGCGTTTGCAGAATTGAAAGAAGGGCCTGGGTGGTGTCTGCCTTGGGCCTGGGGTCCAGCCAGCAGCTCTTCCCCTGGCTCTGGCTTGGTGGGGCTTCCTCCACATGGGGCCAAGGGATCCCACGTGTCAGGAAGCCCAGGCCAGAGAGCCTGCAGGGGCCAGCAGGCAGTGATCTGCTCTGGGCCCACAGAGTCAAGCGTAGCTGTTTTGTTCTGAGCTGGGACCTGCGAGAGCTTCCCTGGGCTGCCTCCTCCTTTGTCAACAGGGTTTCCAGCAGAGAGTGGAGTACAGTAGCTCTCTGTGTCCCTATCATCTCGGTGCCTCCTTCACCTTCTCTCCAGGATTGAGCCAATCGTCCTCACCTTTCTCAGTGCATGGGCGGGCGGTGGGGGGGGTGGGGGCAGCAGATTGCCTAAGCCTGTTCCCCACCACAGCTGTAGTGACTTGATAATGACGCTTCCTCCGAAAGACACATCCGCGTCCTAGCGCCCAGCACTTGTGAAGCTGATCTTATTTGGAAATAGGGTCTTTGCCAGGCCGGGCGCAGTGGCTCACGCCTGTAATCCCAGCACTTTGGGAGGCCGAGGCGGGCGGATCACGAGGTCAGGAGATCGAGACCATCCTGGTTAACATGGTGAAACCCTGTCTCCACTAAAAATACAAAAAAATTAGCCGGGCATTGTGGCGCGCACCTGTAATCCCAGCTACTCAGGAGGCTGAGGCAGGAGAATAGCTTGAACCCAGGAGGTGAAGGTTGCAGTGAGCCGAGACTATGCCACTGCACTCCAGCCTGGCGACAGAGCGAGACTCTGTCTCAAAAAAACAAAAAGAAAAGAAAGAGAAAATGATCTTTGCAGATGTCATCAAGTTAAGAATCTCGAGATGAGATCATCCTGGATTTAGGGTGGGCTCTAAACCCAATGACAGGTGTCCGCCTAAGAAAAATGCAGAAGGAGCTTTAAGCCACAGACACACGGGAGAGAAGGCGGCCATGTGGTGACCGGGCACCATGGCTCACACCTGTAATCCCAGCACTTTGGGAGGCTGAGGAGGGTGAATCCTTTGAGTCCAAGAATTTGCGACCAGACTGGGCAATGTAGTGAAACCCCCTCTCTACCAAAAATACAAAAAAATTAGCCAGCTGTGGTTGCGTGTGCCTGTAGTCCTGGCTACTTAGAAGGCTGAGGATCACCTAAGCTCAGGCGGTTGTGGCTGTAGTGAGCTATGTTCACGCCACTGCACTCCAGCCTGGGCAACAGAGTGAGAGCCTGTCTCAAAAAAAAAAAAAAAAAAAAAAAGGCCATGTGCAGAGTGATGCAGCCCCCTGCCCCAGGATGCCTGGAGCCATTAGAAGCAGAAAGAAGCAAGAAAGGACCCTCCTCAGATCCTCCAGGGGGAGGTGGTCCTGATGACATTTTGATTTCAAGCTTTTAGACTCTAGAACAGAGAATATATTGCTGTCGTTTTAAGCGCCTCAGTTTGTGGCAATGTGATAACTGCAGCCACAGGACATTGATACCTCACCTGTAAGCAACTTCTCCTGCAGTGCACTTACCCCATAGCAACCTGGTTATTTATTTTCTGCAGCCCTGAGTCCAAATCCCAAGTCCACCACATGCTACGGGCATGTGACTTGAACTTTGTTAAGCCTCAGTTTCTGCAAACGTAAAACAGGGACAATCATATAAAAAATAAGCAGACAGTGCTTAAATGAGTCGGGTGCAAAGAGACGTGATTGCTATTATTGTGGCTACTGCTACTCACGGGAGGCTACCTCTTGTCCATGCATCAAAGGTAATGGCAGGCCGGGTACCGTGGCCCATGCATGTGATCTTAGCACTTTGGGAGGCTGAGGTGGGAGGATCGCTTGAGGCCAGGAGTTCAAGACCAGCCTGGCCAACATAGTGAGACCACCCCAACCCCTGTCTCTAGAAAATAAAATAAAATAAAAACATTATCTGGACGTGGTGGTGGGTGCCTGTAGTCCCAGCTATCTAGGAAGCTGAGGTGGGAGGATTGTGGTGAGGCTGAGGTGAGCTTTGATCTCACCACTGCACTCCAGCCTAGGCGACAGAATGAGACCCTGTCTGACTACCAAAAAAAAAAAAAAAGTTGGCCACGGGCAGGTAGGGGAAGGCACTGCTGCCTGAGACACCTGAAGCTGTAGCGCAACAGGGACTCCCATGTGCCTGGAGCAGGTGGGGCACAGGAGGTGGGTCGTGTGGTTTGCAATGAGGCCCAAGGAGTGTCCCCGCCAGAGCAGGGCCTGGGGAAGGCTGGGATTTGTCATCAGGGCTTTAGGACATCATTGGCGAGTTTGAAGCACTTTCAAAGTAGCACTGTGGCCAAGGCCAGGGCCAGACTGCCGTACCTCCTGCCAAGTTGCTCCTCAGAGAGGACCCAGCTTTGTGCCCCAAACCAATCGATTGGTCATGCCAGCTGGGAGTACTGTTACATCCATAAGGGCTAAGGCTAGTAGGGGAAGGTGGGGAAGCCAGGACTCCCAAACACAGAGGTCTGGATCCCCCCAAGGCCAGGGGTCTGGTTCCTATCTGGACTCTCATGACCTCCATTCTGCCGGGGTCCTGTGTGCCTGCCTCGCACTCGATGAGAAGGAGCAAGACCTGACCCAGGTAGAAGTGCACTCAGCGCCTGTGGGTGCTGGAATGAGTTCAGGAAGACACCTGAACTCCTCCTCTTCCCTCCCCAACACCTGGCGACTGATGGTAAATCTCCCACCATAGCGGCCAGGCCTGTGACACTTGGAGGTGTTTGCAAAGCCATGATTCGCTGAGCACTTGCCATGCGCCGGGCTGTTGGGGAAAAAGCGCCTAGTACATGGCCATGGTGATCCGTACCGCACCCCATGAGCTGTGCACCGCTGGAGCTCCACGAAGGAGACTTGAGTCAACCCAGAATCAAGATTTGAACCCAGCTGCCTCTGCCTCTGAAGCCCTGGGCCCTCAAGCACTAAGCTCAAGAGTGTCTCTTTTTTTTTTTTTTTTTTGAGACAGAGTCTCGCTGTCACCCAGGCTGGAGTGCAGTGGCCGGATCTCAGCTCACTGCAAGCTCCGCCTCGCAGGTTCACGCCATTCTCCTGCCTCAGCCTCCCGAGTAGCTGGGACTACAGGTGCCCACCACGTCGCCCGGCTAGTTTTTTGTATTTTTTAGTAGAGACGGGGGTTTCACCATGTTGGCCAGGATGGTCTCGATCTCCTGACCTCGTGATCCGCCCGTCTCGGCCTCCCAAACTGCTGGGATTACAGGCTTGAGCCACCGCGCCCAGCCAGGAGTGTCTCTTTAATTTTTCCCACCCCAGCTGCAACCGGTTCATGAGCTCCTTCCCCAAAAGCAGATGTGCAGCCAAGAAGAGGAAGGAAGGGGTTGGCGGCTTCGAGTGTAGCCGCTGACTGCTCACAGCTGTGTTTCCCACCCCTCACCCACCCTTCTTGGCAACCCAGAGGGACCCCAGAGGGACTGACTGGCCAAGGACAGGTCCTCAGCAGGGTCCCCTTGCCTCCGGGCAGGACTGACTCAGAAAACTCATGCTTCAGACCTGCCCTGGGATCAGGTCTCCAGGTGGGACCTGTCTGCTGTTCTTCCTCCTGCCCCTTGTCTCCTTACTCCCCTCTTCCAAGAACCCTCACTTCCAGAAAACCACATGCACCCACATCTCCATCCCAGGCTCTGCTTCTAGGGAACCTCAGCTAGGATGAGGTCATGTCTGACTTCCCGGCTGAGTGCCTTCCCCAAAGTCCTCAGTGTCCTGCAGACAGAGCCTCCTTGCCTGCGCTCAGCCTTCTGAGCCTTCCTCATCTGATGCCTGTGAAGCTCCCTTTGCTGCTGAGGTCCTGGGTGCCAGCCCAGCACTTCGTAAGAGGGGGTGAGGCCGGGTGCCGTGGCTCATGCCTGTAATCCCAGCACTTTGGGAGGGTGAGGCGGGAGGATTACTTGAGGCCAGGAGTTCAAGACCAGCCTTGGCAACATTGTGAGATGGCATTCTCTAAAAAAACTAAAATAGGCTGGAAGCGGTGACCCACGCCTGTAATTCCAGCACTTTGGGAGGCAAAGGCGGGCAGATCACTTGAGGTCAGGAGTTCGAGACCAGCCTGGCCAACATGGTGAAACCCCATCTCTACTAAAATACAAAAATTAGCTGGGCATGGTGGTGTGCGCCTGAAATCCCAGCTACTAGGGATGCTGAGGCAGGAGAATCACTTGAACCCGGGAGGTAGAGGTTGCAGTGAGCCGAGAACACGCCACTGTACTCCAGCCTGGATGACAGAGCAAGACTCAATCTCAACAAATAAAAAGTAAAAAAAAGAAAAAATAAGAGCTAGCCGTGGTGGCACATACCTGTAATATCAGCTACTTGGAGGCTGAGGCAGGAAGATCCCTTGACCCTAGGAGTTTGAGGCTGCAATGAGCTATGATCATGCCACTGCACTCCAGCCTGGGCAACAGAGCAAGATGTTGGCTAAAAGAAACAAAAAAATTTAAAAAATACAAAGGGTCAAGACCAACTTTGTCTTTTCCCTTTGATTGGATACTTTCAGTAAAAGCAAGATCTCCGGATGTCTCCTTGTGCGCCGAGAGCATCTACTGGGTGTTGATCTGGATTGGGCGTTCTGCAAAGCGTTTACTTGGAACTCTACAAAGAGTTCTCAGGACTCTTAGCTAGAAGAGAAAGGAGAGAAGACACACGGACATGGAAAATCTGGGGCATCCCCAGGTATAGCGAGTTATCTGGGGCCCCACCAACCTCAGGGCTGGTTGGGGCTGGGATGAGTCATGGCTGTTGGACAGGATTACCTGCTTGAGAAACGAACCAGGTCTTATTGGGTATTGATTCATTACAACAGAATGGGAAGTATTTTTCCCTTCCTGTGAATCTTTCAAGGAGCAACTGTGTCTTTGTGTTCTGCAGTACTGTGCTTGTACTTGGGCCAATGGAGAATCACAGGCTTTTTTTTTTTTTTTTGACAGAGTCTCACTTTGTCATCCAGGCTGGAGTGCACTGATGCAATCTCACTGCAACCTCCACCTCCTGGTTTCAGATGATTTCCTGCCTCAGTCTCCCGACTAGCTGGGACTACAGGCGTGTGCTACTACGCCCAGCTAATTTTTGAATTTTTATTTATTTTTTGAGATGGAGTTTTGCTCTATTACCCAGGCTGGAGCACAGTGGCACGTTCTCGGCTCACTGCAACCTCTGCCTCCTGGGTTCCAGTCATTCTCCTGCATCAGCCTCCAGAGTAGCTGGGGCTACAGGCATGCACCAGCACACCTGGCTAATTTTTGTATTTTTAGTAGAGATGGTGTTTTGCCATGTTGGCCAGGCTGGTCTCGAACTGCTGACCTCAGGTGATCTGCCCACCTCCGCCTCCCAAAATGCTGGGATTATAGGCATGAGCCACTCACTGTACCCAGGCCCTGTGTTTTTTTAAGTCTAGTCAGGATGTATAGCAGAATGCTGTAAAAACCAGAATCCCACTGGAATTGGCTTATGCCATTGCAGAATGTATTGTGTCACTGGGAAATGGGGAGGGCAAGAGCTTCAGGCTTGGCTGGATTCAGAAGCTCAGACCATGCTGTCAGGGATCTGTCTCCATCTCCAAGCCCTGCTGTTCTCCGTGTTGGATTCATTCTCCAGTGGGCTTGCTGTACCTGCTGGTAAAGATGGTGCCGGACAGCTCCAGGCTTTCATCTCACCAGCCTTGTAAACAATTCGTCTTATTCCAGGAGCTCCAGCAAGGGTCTTGGGGTTGCTTGTCACTGGCTCAGCTTGGATCGCATGCCCTCATCACTGGAGCAATCACTGAGGCTCAGGAGATGCTGGGTAGCGACTGGCCAGCCTTGGTCATGTGCATGACACAGTCCCTGGGACCAGGAAGGAGAGACGCTTCTGCAGCAAAGGTAAGAGAGGCCGTCTACGCCCGGGTTCCTAGGGGGATGGGATCAGGTTGGAAGAAGCTTGTTTAGCTAGGTTTGGTGGTGCGTGCCTGTAGCCTCAGCCACTTGGGAGGCTGAGGTGGGAGGATCACCTGAGCCCAGGAGGTAGAGGCTACAGTGAGCCAAGATTGTGCCACTGTGCTCCAGCTTGGGTGACAGAGCAAACTTTGACTCAGAAACAAAACAGAAGCTTGGCAGGAGGTGTGTGGGAAGGTAGGCATCTGAGAGGCAAGGGCTTTCCCCCTGCAGCAAGTGGGGGCTCGCTCAGATTCCATCCGGCTTAAAGAAGTGAAGTTTCCATGGAAGAGTAAAGATACTGAAATGTAAGATGCAGGAAAAAAATCGAAGTGGAGAGGCCCTTTGTAGTTGACCTAGAACCATGTTATGAGTGATGCATTAGGTCAGTGTTCAGGGTAACACTTTTCTGCATTAAAATAGGAAATAGAAACATTTTGGATTTTAAAAATAATTTGTCAGCTGTGCATGGTGGCTCACGCCTGTAATCCCAACACTTTGGGAGGCTGAGGCGGGCGGATCTCTTGAGGTCAGGAGTTTGAGACCAGCCTGGTCAACATGGTAAAATCCATCCCTACTAAAAATACCAAAAAAAAAAAAAAAAAAAAGAATTGCCCGGTGTGGTGGCAAGTGCCTGTAAGTAATCCCAGCTACTCAGGAGGCTGAGACAGGAGAATCACTTGAACCCAGAAGGTGAAGGCTGCAGTGAGCTGAGATCGCACCACTGCACTCCAGTCTGGGTAAAAGAGCGAAACTCCGACTCAAAAAAAAAAAAAAAAATTGTTTCGGTCAGGTGCAGTGGCTCATGCCTGCAAATCCCAGCACTTTTGGAGGCCAAGGTCAGTGGATTGCTTGAGCCCAGGAGTTTGAGACCAACCTGGGCAACATGGCAAAATTCCATCTCTACAAAAAATACGGAACAATTAGCCGGGTGTGGTGGTGTGCACCTGTAGTTCCAGCTACACGGGATGCTGAGGCAGGAGGATCACTGGAGCCCAGGGGGTCAATGGGGTCAAAGTTGAGGTGAGCAGCTCCAGCCCAGGCGATAGAGTGAGACTCTGTCTCAAAAAAAAAAAAAAAAAAAAAAAAGGCTGGGTGCGGTGGCTCATGCCTGTAATCCCAGCACTTTGAGAGGCTGAGGCAGGCAGATCACAAGGTCAGGAGATTGAGACCATCCTGGCTTACACAGTGAAACCCTGTCTCTACTAAAAACACACACAAATAATTAGCTGGACGTGGTGGCAGGCACTTGTAGTCCCAGGTGGAGGCTGAGGCAGGAGAATAGCGTGAACCCGGGAGGCAGAGCTTGCAGTGAGCCAAGATCATGCCACTGCACTCCAGCCTGGGCAACAGAGTGAGACTGTCTTAAAAAAAAAAAAAAAAATTATGAAAATTAGCAGATCATGGTGGTATGAGCCTGTCATCCCAGCTACTTGGGAGGCTGAGGCAGGAGAATCACCTGAACCTGGGAGGCAGAGATTGCAGTGAGCTGAGATTGCACTACTGCACTCCAGTGAGACTCTGACTCACTGTATAAAAAGAAGTTTTTTGTTTTGTTTTGTTTTGTTTTTTTAAAGTAAAGTAGTGGGATCTTTCTCACAAGCATTGGGGAACTAATTCATACCATTTATTGGAACAAGTCCTAATTTCTGGAACTTTCATCAGTCAGCCCAGTCTCTGGAACTCCTGGGAAAGTTACTAAGCGCATGGGATCTGGAATTGACTCCCAGGTTCAAATCCTGGCTCTGCCACTGTTTAGCTGTGTGACCTTAGGCAGGTCACCCAACCTCTCTGTGGTTCCATTTCCTCATGGGCACTGGGAATCATGAGGTTTCCTGCCTCGTAGGACCATTGTGAGGATCCGATGAGGCTGCAAGAGCTTAGGGGACTTGTCTGTGTCTCAGGGCTGGAGTTAGAACTAGCTTGGCTGACTCCAAGTTCTGGGCTCTTTCTGTCTCTGGCGTGGGCACACGGCAGTGGCTCATTGACTGTAAAATGAATGAATAAATGAAAGATTAAAAGGGAAGGTTGATCTCTTTCTGCTTTGATTTCTGTCACTGCATTCCTCAGCACACAACCTAGGGGAACTCAGGGTTTCCTAAGAAGCCTGTCTTAGACTTCGTTGCCCCAGAGGCTGATACTGAGACAGAAATTTGGGCGCAAGTCGTTTATCTGGAGCCAGGCACGGTGGCTCACACCTGTAATCCCAGCACTTTGGGAGGTGGAGGTGGGCAGATTGCTTGAGCCCAGGAGTTGGAGACCAGCCTGGGCAACATGGCGAAACCCTGTCTCCACGAAAGATGCATACGTGAGCCGGGAATGGTGGTATGTGCCTGTAGTCCCAGCTACTCAGGAGGCTGATGTGGGAGGATTGCTTGAGCCTAGGAGGCAGAGGCTGCAGTGAACCGAGATTGCACCACTGCATTCCAGCCTGGGTGAGAGAGTGAGACCCTGTCTCAAAAAACAAAACAAAACAAACAAACAAACAAAAAAACCCAGTTATTTGGGAGGTGATCTCGGGAGACACCATCATCACACCAGACCACATTGACCTTCAGAGAGTCGCGGCCACTGCTTCGTCTCCACTCTCCAAATTTCACCCATCTTCCTCTTGTGGACAACTCTAACCAGAACCATATGGGGAGGGAGTTCTGGGAAATTGAGTTATCAGCTTTGATGAGTTGACACAGCACAGTTCACCCCAGCAGTTTGTCTTACCTTCCTGGGTCCTCCAGTCTAGAGCTGGTTGGTTGGGACACCTTGGGTCTCCTTCATGTGACCTCTCAGCCTCCTGGGGGCTCTTTGCCTTCTTGTGGGATAGTCTTATGGGGCAGTCTCAGGCAGCATGCCAGGAGGGTCAGAGTGGAAACCAAGCCTCTTAAGGCTTAGCCTCAAAATTTATAGTGTCACTTCTACCATATTCTATTGGTCAAAGCAAGTCTCGAGACCACCCAGATTTGAGGGGTGAGGAAATAGACTCTACCTCTTGACGGGAAGAGTTGCAAAATACAGTGGCTGTGTTTTTCACTTTTAGTTGATCACACTTCCCTTCCTGAAGATGTTTACTGCAGTCTGTTGGAAATGTATCATGATAAATCTATAAAGATAGGGTGACAGTGAACATAAATGGAGCCCCTCTAGAGATGTGCAGTGCACAACCTGTGCAACTGTCACGGCAGCCTTACCGTGCAAGATGTTATGGGACTCACCTGTTCTTCTCACATGCCCCACTGTGGTAGGCATCTGTTTTTTTTTTGTTGTTGTTGAGACGGAGTCTCGCTCTGTCACCCAGGCTGGAGTGCTGTGGCCGGATCTCAGCTCACTGCAAGCTCCGCCTCCCGGGTTTACGCCATTCTCCTGCCTCAGCCTCCCGAGTAGCTGGGACTACAGGCGCCCGCCACCTCGCCCGGCTAGTTTTTTTTTTGTATTTTTAGTAGAGACGGGGTTTCACCGTGTTAGCCAGGATGGTCTCGATCTCCTGACCTCATGATCCGCCCGTCTCGGCCTCCCAAAGTGCTGGGATTACAGGCTTGAGCCACTGCGCCCGGCCGCATCTGTTATTTTTGAATGTCAGCATCTAGTGCTCCTTCTGAGGACAGTAACTACCCATCTCCATTTCTATTCTAGTGAGCCTGACAGTCTGACTCCAGGGAGGGGCTTGTTATCATGAATTCTATCGCTGTAACCATAGATATTGACCAGAGGATTGGCACGTGACCCACACTGGACCAGTGAGATTCAGTCGTGGGATTTTGGCTGGAACTATTGGAAAATAAATATTCTCTTTGCACCAAAAATGTTTAGTTGGTTGGGGATAAGGCTGGAACTGCTGGAGGCCCTCTTTGCCCCTCTGAGGGAAAGGCCTACCTGATAATGAATAATATAATCACAGAGGAGAGCAGAGGCAAAAAATGGAGAGAGAGAAATTATTTATTTATATTTTTTGGTAGAGATGGGGTCTTACTATGTTGCCCAGGCTGGTCTTGATCTCCTGAGCTTAAGTGATCCTCCTGCCTCGACCTCCCAAAGTTCTGAGATTACAAGTGTGAGCCATCACATCTGGCCAAGAGAGTGATTCTTCTTTTAAAAAAATTAACAAAGGGCCGGGCGCGGTGGCTCAAGCCTGTAATCCCAGCACTTTGGGAGGCCGAGACGGGCGGATCACGAGGTCAGGAGATCGAGACCATCCTGGCTAACACGGTGAAACCTCGTCTCTACTAAAAGAACACAAAAAACTAGCCGGGCGAGGTAGCGGGCGCCTGTAGTCCCAGCTACTCGGGAGGCTGAGGCAGGAGAATGGCGTAAAACCCGGGAGGCGGAGCTTGCAGTGAGCTGAGATCCGGCCACTGCACTCCAGCCTGGGCGGCAGAGCAAGACTCCGTCTCACAAAAAAAAAAAAAAAAAAAATTAACAAAAAACTTTTTTGAGATGGAGTTTTGCTCTTGTCACCCAGGCTGGAGTGTAATGGCACGATCTTGGCTCTTTGCAACCTCCGCCTCCTGGGCTCAAGAAAGTCTCCTGCCTCAACCTCCCAGGTGGCTAGGATTACAGGCACCTGCCACCACACCCAGCTAATTTTTGTATTTTTAGTACAGACGGGGTTTCACCATGTTGGCTGGGCTGGTCTCGAACTCCGGACCTCAGGTAATCTGCCCACCTCGACCTCCCAAAGTGCTGGGATTACAGGGGTGAGCCACTGCACCTGGCCGAGAGAGATGCCTTTTTTTTTTTTGAGACAAAGTTTCGCTCTATCACCCAGGCTAGAGTCCAGTGGTGCAATCTCAGCTCACCACAACCTCTGCCTCCTGGGTTCAAGTGATTCTCCTGCCTTAGCCTCCTGAGTAGCTGAGACTACAGGTGTGCACCATCTTACCTGGCTAATTTTTGTATTTTTAGTAGAGACGAGGTTTCACCATGCTGGCCAGGCTGATTTTGAACTCCTGACCTCGTGATCTGCCCGCCTCAGCCTCCCAAAGTGTTGGGATTACAGGTGTGAGCCACCACGCCCAGCCTGAGAAATTCTTGATGATGGCATTTGTGCTCCTGGATTCACCTATGCCTGAAGTCCTTACCACAGACTTGCCAACTATATGAGCAAATAAATTCCCTTTGCTATCTAAAAAATATATTCGACCGAGCGCGGTGGCTCACGCCTGTAATCCCAGCACTTTGGAAGGCCAAGGCAGGCGGATCATAAGGTCAGGAGATCGAGACTATCCTGGCTAACACTGTGAAACCCCGTCTCTACTAAAAATACAAAAAATTACCCAGGCGTGGTGGCGGGCATCTGTAGTCCCAGCTACTCGGAAGGCTGAGGCAGGAGAATGGCGTAAACCCGGGAGGTGGAGCTTGCAGTGAGCCGAGATCGTGCCACTGCGCTCCAGCCTAGGCGACAGAGTGAGACTCCATTTCAAATATATATATATATATATATATATTCATTATACGAAACTATGCAACTAATTGGGTCATGATGATGATTAAATGAACTAATGATATACGAAATACCTGGTTCACAGAGTCCCACGAAAGGTCTGCTCTCAGAAATTTCTTTCTCTTCCGTGAATGTAGCTCCAACTTAAAATCCACTAAGCATATTCCACAGTTTAGAGCAGGCATGGGTGGGTTTGGGCGGTTCAGAACAATAAACACACAAAACTGAAATTTCACATCACCACCTACCCCGCCAGTATCCTTCAGGACACCTTGTATTCTTAATTTACATTCTGAAAAGACAGCAGAAAAGCAATGACTTTAAATAACCCCGAGAAACGGTGCAAAAGCAATCTCAAGAGACACCGTTTTTGTTTTCTCTGCAAGAGGAAAGAAGGGGGTTGTGTAGGGAGGTGGGAATCTGGAAAGACCGCCTCGTCCATCTGCACAGAATTAAAACGAAGTTCACAAGTGTGTGGTCTAGAAGTGACTCTCTCGTGACTGCTGCCTCTTCCCTGGGGCACTCCAGCTGCCCCGGGTTTGTTTTTCCTGGGCCTGAGCTCAGATGTCAGGCAGGCAGAGGGGTCTTGGGATATCTCTCCACCCAGGGAGCAGGGGGAGGCCGCAGGCTGCTTGGGGTCTGCATGTTTGGGAAAGCGTTCAGGCTGTGTTTACTCTGGGTCTCTTGACAGCCCGAGGGCGGCCGTGCCAGGCGGTCCAGATGCTTCCAGCTGGGGTCCCATGAGCAAGTCACACCGCCTGGCTTATGGTGGTACCTCCTCTGAGCTTTCGCCACCAGGCTGCCAGGGCAAGTCTCCCAAGCACACCCTCCATCCACATCCCCACTGCCTCCACCCTCGTCAGCCACCAGCAGCTCTGAATTGGCAAGGCCGAGGGCCGGAGCGGGCCTGCAGACATGTTTGGTTTCATTTTGTTCTGCATTGTTTAATTTGAGCTGGCAATGAACCCTCAGAACGTTTCATGAGAAACTTTGGATCTTGGTTTCTTTTGAAAGAAATGGGAAGGTCTTGCCTTCCCACCCAGCAAAAATGGGCTGCAGAGATGTAGCAGCTGGTTTCTTACCTTAGTTTGCAATGCCTCAGAGGCTCTGAGAGCAGGATCTTAGGATCTGGCCGCCAGTGGTTTACTAGGGAGGGGATCTCAGGAAGCGCTCACAAGCAGCTGGGAAGAGAGTCAGGGCAGGGAAGGAATCCACACACACTACAGGGTGTCAGGGAGCTGGCCACTCTTGTGGGCAGCTGGGGCTGCATCCTGCCGGGGACTCCAGGGGAGCTGTGTAGAACACGGGTTGTGCTTCCTGAGGGTTAAGAGGGCTAGGATGTTTCCTTCCGACTCCTGTCCATCCTTGATGGAGGGAGTTAATATCAGTCTGTTCTGCACGTAGGCCAAGAAGAAAACTTCAAGTAGAAAGTCACGGGTGGGCCAGGTTCGGTGGCTCATGCCTGTAATCCCAGCACTTTGGGAGGCTGAGGCAGGAGGATGGCTAGAATCCAGGAGTTAAAGATCAGCCTGGGCTACATAGCAAGACCCCATCTCTGCAAAAAATATAAAAATTGGCTGGGGTTGGGTGCAGTGGCTCATGCCTGTAATCCCAGCACTCTGGGAGGCCAAGGTAGGTGGATCACCTGAGGTCAGGAGTTCAAGACCAGCCTGATCATCATGGAGAAATCCCATCTTAAAATACAAAATTAGTTGGGCGTGGTGGCATATGCCTATATTCCCAGCTACTCGGGAGACTAAGGCAGGAGAATCACTTGAACCTGGGAGGCAGAGGTTGCGGTGAGCTGAGATTGTGCCATTGCACTCCAGCCTGGGCAACAACTGCGAAACTCCATCTCAAAAAAAATATTAACTAGGTGTAGTGGAGTGTGCCTGTAGTCCCAGGTACTCAGGAGGCTGAGATGGGAGGATCACCTGAGCCCAGGAAGTTGAGGCTGCAGTAAGCCATGATGGCACCACTGCACTCCAGCCAGGGCAACAGAATGAGAACGTCTCAAAAAAGAAAAGTCACAAATGGCGAGCCAAGCGTGCAGTGTTGACATGTCCTGGAGCAGCAGCTGCTGAGGGAGATGTGGGCAGGACCATGACAGTGCCTGTTGCGCCTGTTACATGGTGCCTTGCCCTTCAGTTTGTCACAGTCCCCACCACTCCCTATTGTCTGTCTCCCTGACCAGAGGCTGAGAATAAGTTCCTAATATCATCATATTTGTGGTGCCAATTCTTTCACAGAATAGAAATGACCTGTTTTTTCCACATCACCTTCAAAAGTGGGAAAGTGGGCCAGCTGCAGTGGCTCATGTCTATAATCCCATTGCTTTGGGAGGCTGTTTTAGGCATTCTTGCATTGCTGTAAAAACATACTTGCGACTGGGTAGCTGGGTGTGGTGGCTCATGCCTGTAATCCCAGCACTTTGGGAGGCCGAGGTGGGCAGATCACGAGGTCAGGAGATCGAGACCATCCTGGCTAACAGGGTGAAACCCCATCTCTACTAAAAAATACAAAAAATTAGCCAGGCGTGGTGGCAGGCACCTGTAGTACCAGCTATTCGGGAGGCTGAGGCAGGAGAATGGCGTGAACCCGGGAGGTGGAGCTTGCAGTGAGCTGAGATCATGCCACTGCACTCCAGCCTGGGCAATGGAGAGAGACTCCGTCTCAAAAAAAAAAACAAAAAACAAAACAACCCAAAGAAAACAAACAAAAAAAACATACCCGTGACTGGATAATTTATAAAGAACTGAGGTTTACTGGGCTCACAGTTCTACAGGCTGTACAGGAAGCGTGATGCTGGCCTCTGTTCAGCTTCTGGGGAGGCCTCAGGAAGCTTACAGTCATGGTGGAAGGCAGAGGGGGAACAGGCATGTTCCATGGTGAGAACAGGAGCAAGAGAGAGTGTTGGGAGGAGGGCCACACTTTTTTTTTTTTTTTTTTTTGAGACAGACTTTCGCTCTTGTTGCCCAGGCTGGAGTGCAATGACGCGATCTCGGCTCACTGCAACCTCCGCTTCCCAGGTTCCAGCGATTCTTCTGCCTCAGCTTCCCTAGTAGCTGGGATTACAGGCATGAGCCACCACGCCTGGCTAATTTTGTATTTTTAGTAGAGACGGGGTTTCTCCATGTTGGTCAGGCTGGTCTCGAACTCCCAACCTTGGGGTGATCCGTCCACCTCAGCCTCCCAAAGTGCTGGGATTACAGGCATGAGCCACTGTACCCGGTAAGGGGGCCACACTCTTTTAAACAACCAGATCTCCTGTGAACTCAGAGCAAGAGCTCACTCATCACCAAGGGGATTGCCCAAGCCAATCATGGGGGATCTGCTTCCAGGATCCAGACACCTCCCACCAGGCCCCACCTCCAATATTGTGGAGGATTACATTTCTTCATTTCTTTTTCTTTTCTTTTTCTTTTTTTTTGAGACAGAGTCTCACTCTGTCCTCCAGGCTGGAGTGCAGTAGTGCGATCTCGGCTCACTGCAGCCTCTGCCTCCCAGATTCCAGCAATCTCCCTGCCTCAGCCTCCCAAGTAGCTGGGATTACAGGCGCCCGCCACCACACTTGGCTAATTTTTGTATTTTAGTAGAGACAGGGTTTCACCATGTTGACCAGGCTGGTCTCGAACTCCTGACCTCAGGTGATCCACTGACCTCCACCTCCCAAAGTGCTGGGATTACAGGCATGAGCCACTGCACCCAGCACGGATTACATTTCAACATGAGATGTAGTCTGGGACAAATATCCAAACTCTATCAGAGGCCAAGGTGGGAAGATCGCTTGAGGCCAGGAGTTTAAGATCAGCCTGGGCAACATAGCAGGACCCCATCTCTACAAAAGAAAAATTTTTAAAAATTAATCAGATGTGGTGGCATGCACCTGTGGTTCCAGCTACTCAGGAAGCTGAGGCAGGAGGGTGATTTGAACCCGGGAAGTCAAGGCTGCAGTGAGCTATGATCATGCCACTGCATTCCAGCCTGGGCAACAGACTGAGACTGTCTCAAAAAAAAAAAAAAAAAAAAAGGGAAAGTGGAATATAAGCCAAGAATGCCCTGTGGTTATAATCGTTACACTCAGCTTGCTTCTCCCGTTTCTGTCTCTTGCCTGACCCCTGAAGAGGGTTGAGTTGGCAGCTTCTCGCCATAGGGTGAAGTGCACACAGATCGCATGACGTTTAGGGCCTTTGGAGCACTGGTCTTTGCCTCATCATGCCATGTGGAGACGCGTCCTCTGAGCCCAGCAGTGCTGGGGTTTTTTTGTTTTTGAGACGAAGTCTTGCTTTGTCACCCAGGCTGGAGTACAGTGGTGTGATCTCGACTCACTGCAACCTCTGCCTCCCAGGTTCATGCGATTCTCCTGCTTCAGCATCCCAAGTAGCTGGGATTACAGTAAGCGCCACCACGCCCAGCTAAATTTTGTATTTTTAGTAGAGAGGGGTTTTTGCCACGTTGGCCAGGCTGGTCTCGAACTCCTGACTTCAAGCCATCCGCCCGCCTTGGCCTCCCAAAGTGCTGGGATTACAGGCGTAAGCCACCGCGCCAGCAAGTGCTGGGTTTGGGTTTTGTTTTTTTGGTTTTTTTTGAGACTGAGTTTCGCTCTGTCGCCCAGGCTGGAGTGCAGTGGTGTAATCTCGGCTCACTGCAACCTCCACCTCCCAGGTTCACGTGACTCTCCTGCCTCAGGCTCCTGAGTAGCTGGGATTACAGGCACCCACCATCACGCACCACCACACCTAGCTATTTTTTGTATTTTTAGTAGAGACGGGGTTTCACCATGTTAGCCAGGCTGAACTCGAACTCCTGACCTCGTGATCCGCCCGCCTTGGCCTCCCCAAGTGCTAGGATCACAGGCGTGAGCCCCCGCGCCCGGCCAGTGCTGGGTTTTTAATTTGCAGCTCTATGAAGAGTCCTCTCCCCACTCCTGTAAATGCTCCACCCACTGGGAGGCGGGGACAACAGCCACGGGCCCCATGGCCAGAGAGAAACTATCTTGCTGTTAGCCCATCCCACACAACGAAAGCCTAGGGAGCCCATCACGGACGCTGTCCAGATTCTGTGATGCCAACTGCATGGCCAGCAATTTAATTGAGTCTGGAGAGAAGCTGCCCACAGTTAGTGCAGACTGCACAGTCAAAGGGCTCAGTCCCACAGGACTGCTCCCACTTCAGACACCAGTGCAAATGGCGTCCCCAGGCTACCCCTACTTCTGCCTGGCTGATTACAAATTCGGGGCTCTCCCAAATTTGTAGCAGGTGCCAGAGGAGGCACCTGCTACGCTAGTATTTCTGCCTGCAATCTAGACCAGCACAGTGGCAGAACAGAATGTTCCTTCCAAAGGGGAAAAAGTTTGTGCATAAATGGAGAGAAGAAACAAAAATAGCTGGAGGTAAAAGGGTGAATAAATAAATGGGTTATGGCCAGGTGCAGTGGCTCATGCCTGTAATCCCAGCAGCTGAGTGGGGACGATCACTTGAGCCCAGGAGTTTGAGACCAGCTTGGGCAACATAGTGAGACCCCATCTCTGTGAAAAAAAAATTTTTTTTTAAAGCTAGTTGTGGTGGCATGCACCTGTAGTCTCAGCTGCTTGGGAGGCTGAGGTGGGAGGGTCGTTTGATCTCGGGGTGGTTGAGGCTGTGGTGAGCTATGATTAAGCTGCTGAACTCCAGCCTGCGTGACACAGTGAGACCCTGTCTCAAATAAATAAAATGAATGAGTGAATGAATAAATAAATAGCTTACAGAAGGAAGGATATTTAATGTTACATTAACACCTTCAAAGAGGCTTAGATCAAGAGATGGCATTGTCCCTTGGCTCAGTTACACCAGATGCCTGCAAGATTGAATCCATGTAGGCCAGGCATGGTGGCTCACCCCTGTAATTCCAGCATTTTGGGAGGCCAAGGCAGGCGGATCACAAGGTCAGGAGTTTGAGACCAGCTTGACCAATATGGTGAAACCCTGTGTCTACTAAAAATATGAAAATTAGCTAGATGTGGTGGCATAAGCCTGTAGTCCCGTTTACTTGGGAGGCTGAGGCAGGAGAATCCCTTGAACCCAGGAGGCAGAGGTTGCAGTGAGTCGTGCCACTGCACTCCAGCCTGGGTGACAGAGCAAAGCTCCGTCTAAAAAAAAAAAAGAGTAAATCCATATATTGCTGGGACTGCCCTTGCTTTTGGAACTTGATAAGATAGAATGGAAGCCTGCAAGCCTGG
Source organism: Trachypithecus francoisi (assembly GCF_009764315.1). NCBI lineage: Eukaryota > Metazoa > Chordata > Mammalia > Primates > Cercopithecidae > Trachypithecus > Trachypithecus francoisi. The sequence goes on from NW_022681460.1 coordinate 103,365,434, forward strand.
GCAGCCTTACTCTAGGGGACATTTTCATACATTTCAAGGGATGGTGGACTGTATCATTAAGGACTGATGGGATTTTAGCGATGTGCTGGCATCTTTTTTTTATTTCTATTTATGTATTTTTTGAGTTGGAGTGTCGCTCTGTTGCCCACGTTGAAGTGTATTGGTGTGAGCTCGGCTCACCGCAACCACTGCCTGCTGGGTTCAAGCAATCCTCCTGCTTCAGTCTCTCAAGCAGCTGAGACCACAGGCTTGCGCCACCACGCCTGAATTTTTGTATTTTTAGTAGAGATAGGGTTTCACTATGTTGACCAGGCTGGTCTCGAACTCCTGACCCTTCAGGTGATCTGCCTGCCTCGGCCTCCCAAAGTGATGGGATTATAGGCATGAGCCACTGCATCCTGCCAGCATCTTTTTTTTTTTTTTTTTTTGAGATAGAGTCTTGTTCTGTTGTCCAGGTTGGAGTGCAGTGGCTCAATCACAGCTCACTGCAGCCTCAACCTCTTGGGCTCAGGTGATCCTCCTGCCTCAGCCTCCTGAGTAGTTGGGACCACACATGTGCATCACAATGTCCAGTAAATTTTTAAGAATTTTTGTAGCGATGCAGTCTTCCTATGTTACCCACACTGGGCATCTTTTGGCATTTATGATCATCTGACTGTAAGGGATCTGTGTTCAAAGGCCAGAGGTTAGTCTGTGATATTATGATACAACAGGAAATATGTATTTGGTCTTTGCCTCAGATACCTGACAGAGCTTCTAAGATCCTTGCAATTTCCTGAGTGGCAAAGATGAGAGGTACATCTTTTGTTATTCATAATAAGCCCCTTTCTTTTTTTCTTTGTTTTGTTTTGTTTTGTTTTGTTGAGACAGGGTCTCACTCTGTCACCCTGGCTAGAGTACAGTGGCACAATCATAGCCGACTGCAGCCTCAACCTGCTAGCCTCAAGCAATCCTCCCACCTCAGCCTTCCGAGTAGCTGGGACCACAGTCACTCGATACCATGCCTGGCTGATTAAAAAATTTTTTTCTGTAGAGATGGGGTCTCACTATGTTGCCCAGGCTGGTCTCAAATCCCTGGCCTCAAGGGATCTACCTGCTTCAGCCTCCCAAAGCACTGGGATTCCAGGTGGGAGCCACGGTGTCCAGCACTACTACAGTTTATTATGAAAGATACAAACAGCCAAATGCAGAGAAGCATAGGGTGGGGTCTGGAAGGGCCCCGAATGTAGGGCCACCGTTCCCGTGGAGTTGGGGTGCCTCACCTCCCAGGTAGTGGATGTATTTGCCAACCTGGGCGCTCCCGGAAACCTATGTAGTGGTTCTTAGTGAGGTTTCATGACGTAGGCATAATTGATTAAATCATGGCCATTGCTGATTGGACCCAATTCCTAGTCCCTCTCCCCTCCCCAGAGGTGAGGAGTGGGTGAACTGAACCTTCTAACCCTCTAAGCATTCCAAAGCTATCTAGGTACCCCCACACTGAGTCATCTGGAGTCATCTCATTAGCATACAAAAGAGACTCTAATCACTGAGGAGGGTCCAAGGGCTTTAGCAGCTCTGTGCCAGGAACCAGTGACAGGGGACAAAGACCAAATAGATATCTTTTATTATACCATGTAGGTCTTCACTTTTCTTTTTTTATTACTTTATTCTTTTTTTTTTTTTTTTAAAGACATAGTCTCGCTCTGTCTCCCAGGTTGGATTGCAGTGGTGCAATCTCGATTCATTCCGCCTCCCAGGTTCAAGTGAGTCTCCTGCCTCAGCCTCCTGAGAAGCTGGAATTACAGGCATGCACCACCACACCTGGCTATTTATTTATTTGTTTATCGAGACGGAGTTTCACTCTTGTTGCCCAGGCTGGAGTGCAATGGTGCAATCTCGGCTCACTGGAACCTCCGCCTCCCAGGTTCAAGCGATTGTCCTGCCTCAGCCTCCTGAGTAGCTGGGATTACAGGCATGCGCCATCATGCCCAGCTAATTTTTGTATTTTTAGTAGAGACGGGGTTTCACCATGTTGGCCAGGCTGGTGTTGAACTCCTGACCTCAGGTGATCCACTCGCATCAGCCTTCCAAAAGTGCTGGGATTACAGGCATGAGCCACCGCGCCCAAGGTCTTTACTGAGTGGTTGCCCATGCTGTTTACACCCCAGGGGAGATGGGGCTCTGGAGTCGCTTTTCCACTCGCATCAGCCTTCCAAAAGTGCTGGGATTACAGGCATGAGCCACCGCGCCCAAGGTCTTTACTGAGTGGTTGCCCATGCTGTTTACACCCCAGGGGAGATGGGGCTCTGGAGTCGCTTTTCTTTCTGGAATCTGCGTTCTTTCCTCGGCCGCTGTCTCCTGGGACTTTCCTGCTTCGTTTTCTCCCAGAGCCCCAGCTTGGTCTCTCTCTCCTTCCTTTGTTCATTCATTCATTCTCCCAGTGTGTACCGACTGGGTGTCCACCCGATACCAGCTGCTGAGCTGGGTGCTGGAAAAGAATCTGTGAGTGAGGCACTCAGACCAGGCCTGTTGGGTTCATGCCCAGCACCATCTGACAGCGGGCCGCAGGGTCCTGGAAGCCATGCATTCGCTGTCATGACAATCACTGAACTGACTCCCTGCTGTTAGAACTGCCTGATGTCTAGAACAGAGCTGGTCCAGCTGCAGGGTAATGCATGCCACTAGGCAAGTTTAAATTTTCTAGTAGGCATATCAGAGGAAGTAAGAAGATATTTGTAACAACTAAAAGATGAAAACAAGCCGGGCACACTGATTCATACTTGTGATTCCAGCACTCTGGGAGGCCAAGATGGGAGGATCCCTTGAGCCCTGGAAGTGGAGGTTGCAGTGAGCTGAAGTTGTGCCATTGTATTCCAGCCTGGGCACAGAGTAAGACCCCGTCTTAGAAAAAAAAAAAAAAAAAAAGAGCTGGGCACAGTGGTTCACGCCTGTAATCCTAACACTTCGGGAGGTCGAGGTGGGCAAGTCACTTGAGGTCAGGAGTTCGGGACCAGCCTGGCCAACATGGTGAAACCCCGTCTCTAGTAAAAATACAAAAATTAGCCAGGCCTGGTGGCACATGCCTGTAATTCCAGCTACTTGGGAGGCTGAGACAGGAAAATTGCTTGAACCCGGGAGGTGGAGGTTTCAGTGAACCAAGATCATGCCACTGCACTCCAGCCTGGGTGACAGAGTGAGACTCTATCTCAAAAAAACAGAAGGAAAGAAAGGCCTCTAGAAGGACCAGCCCTCTGACACCTTGATTTCGGACTTCCAGCCTCCAGAACTGTGACAATCAATTTCTGTTGTTTTAAGCCACCCAGTTTGTGGTCATTTGTCCCAGCATCCGTAGGAGGGAGAAAGGAGAATGAGAGAAACTGGGACGTCCTTCTGAGCCTGCACAAGCCTCAGCTGCCCCATCTGTACAATGGGCATAACGGCTCCACTGTTGACTGGTGTTGCTGGGAATGAATGAGATGGGTCATGTGCAAATGTCCAAATTTCAGGGCCTGCCAGGGAGCAGAGGAACCCCACAGAGCACAGGCATTGATCTCAACTGTCGGTTCCATTTTAGAGATAAGGAGATAAACATACGGCCGGGCGCGGTGGCTCTAGCCTGTAATCCCAGCACTTTGGGAGGCCGAGACGGGCGGATCACGAGGTCAGGAGATCCAGACCATCCTGGCTAATACGGTGAAACCCTGTCTCTACTTAAAAATATAAAAAACTAGCCGGGCGACGAGGCGGGCGCCTGTAGTCCCAGCTACTCGGGAGGCTGAGGCAGGAGAATGGCATAAACCCGGGAGGCGGAGCTTGCAGTGAGCTGAGATCCGGCCACTGCACTCCAGCCTGGGTGGCAGAGCAAGACTCCGTCTCAAAACAACAACAACAACAAAAAAAAAAAAAACAAAAAAAACCAAAAAACATTCAGCAAGAGAAGTGGCCCGCCCGGTCATCTGACAACATGTGGCAGGGCGAGGCCAGCGCTTGGAGTGCGAATCCTCGTTTCTGAGATGTCCTTTCTGTCTGGGCTTTTTCCCAGCCACTTCTGTGCCCTTGGTTCCACCAGTGTGAACTGCCAAGCCAGCACATGCCACATCCTCCGTCTTGCTGTGCCCCCTGCAAGGACACCCTTCCTCCTCCTGTCCCACCTAACTCTGACTTAGCCTTCAACAAGAGCCACTTCCTCCTGGAAGCCTTCCCTGACTACCCTTGCCCTCTGGGAGCTCTCCTAGGAGACCAGCTTGAATTAGTAGGGGCCCCACCCTCCAGGAATTGTAGGTTCTAGGGGAGACTGTGAATCTCTGATGTCTTCAAGGTGGGGCAGGTCTAAACAGGCGGAACAACACCCTCTGGCATCTCAGACCCGGCTGTGTCTGAATTACCCAGATGGTCAGGAGAAGGCAGTCCTGGGACCTGGCATCTGGCTGCATCGCTTATTCCCCCAGGTGACCCAGGAGCTCTGGTCTCTCTGTCAATGTGAGTGTCCAGTCTCTCTTGCTCCATCCCATAGGGATTCAGAAGTGGAAACAAAAACTAGAGTGATCCTGAGGTCAGGAGTTCGAGACCAGCCTGGTCAACATGGTGAAATCCCATCTCTGCTAAAAATACAAAAACTAGCCGGGCGTGGTGATAGGTGCCTGTAGTCCCAGCTCCTCGGGAGGCTGAGGCGGGAGAATCACTTGAACCCAGGAGGTGGAGGTTACAGTGAGTTGACATTGTATCACTGCACTGCAGCCTGGGCAACAGAGTGAAACTCCATCTAAAACAAACCCCAAAAAACAAAAAGAAAAAAAATCCAAAGAAAAACCTAGAGTGAAGCACTCGACTGGCTGACCTCGCCCATCAGGAGGCACCCAGGCCATCGGCTGTGCCCCACAAGGACCGCTTTTGCAGGTTTTGGAGGTCAGGATTCTAGGGGACACAGCAGGGTCCCACAAGCCTTCAGGAGCCATGGGAGACCCTGAGATGGTGCCCCAGAGCTTCTGGTGTAACCGAACTTTGTTCCACAGTGAAATCATTCCCCAAGAGGGCTGACTCATCCTCCAAACATCTCTTTTCAGTCTGTCCTTGTCCCTCCGCCCTTCTCAAGGATGTGGACAAACAGAGATGTCAGGGGAGAATGGGGTGAGGGCGTGGGTGGCCAGTTCTGGCCTGGGAGTGGGGTGGGAAGGTCTAGCTGTCTCTGCGAGGGCTCCTGCCCAGACCTTGGTAACTTTCCATTCCAGGTTCTCTGTGCATGTGAGTGACCTGAGCTGGGCTGGCCCTGACCGCCCACTGGTCGCATAAAGTGCAGTTTGCTCTAACCACAGGTGACCCACAGGAGGTCAGACAGCCGTTCCCACAGAAACCTGCTGGGAGTTGCCCAATAAGGCCCTTCCTTCCTCATTCTTCACCTGCCTTCCAGAGAGCTCAGGACAAGCCAGGGAGGGAGACACGTCTTCACCAACTCTCCAGGCTGCCCCCAAGGTGGTCCCATTTCACAGGAATGATGAGGACAGTGCAGCCAAAGGCCACAGCGGCTCCCAGGAGTCGCAGAGTCCCTGGGCTGGGAAATGACCTGGTCTGACTCACTGGAGAGACCCCCCGTTTTAGATCCGGGCTGAGCAAGCCTGGTACATGGTTGACTCTCCTGAGCTTTGGCGGTGTGGGCAGTGCCAGGAGATCCTTGGGCTTTGAGACCCTGTTTTTCCATCCTCTCCGTGACATGGCTGTGTGGGCACCCACATATCCCTCGTTGCCAGGCGGGTGGTGATTTCAGAGCCCGGAGGGGAAGAAGGAAGCCATTAAGCTTCATTGGATGGGGATTGTTGTCACACTCCACATCCTGTAGGACTGCACGGCAGTCAAAATGGGAGGGCCGGGCGCCACGGCTCACACCTGTAATCCCAGCACTTTGGGAGGCCGAGGCAGGTGAATCACCTGAGGTCAGGAGTTCGAGACCAGTCTGGACAACATGGTGAAACCCCGTCTCTACTAAAACTACAAAAAAATTAACCAAGCATGGTGGCGCACGCCTGTCATCCCAGCTACTCAGGAGGCTGAGGCAGGAGAATCGCTTGAATCCGAGAGGCGGAGATTGCACTGAGGCGAGATCGCACCACTGCACTCCAGCCTGGGCAACAGAGGGAGACTCTGTCTTAAAAAAAAAAAAAAAAAGAAAGAAAGAAAGAAAAGAAAAAAAAAAAGGAAAAATGCTTGGAGGAAATTTGTTCCCAATTGACTGCGATTTAATAGCCATTTCCAGGCAATGGTGGGTGGTAAAAAGTGTTGTCACAGGGATGTCCTCTAGGGGAAAGGTTGCTAGATTTAGCAAATAAAAATGCAGGATGCCTGGTTAAATTCAAATCTCAGAGAAACAACAAAGTATTTTTTAGTATAAGTATATCCCAGGCTGTATTTAGGATATGCTAAAAAAGTATTCACTGTTTCTCTGACATTTGAGTTTAACTGGGCTTCCTACATATATGTTTTGCAGACAGGGTCTCGTTCTGTTGCCCAGGCTGGAGTGTAATGGGGTGATGTGCCACCATGTCTGGCTAATTAAAAAAAATTTTTTTTTGTCACACTATGTTGCCCAGGCTGGTCTTGAACTCCTGGCCTCAAGTGATCCTCCTGTTTCAGCCTCCCAAATTGCTGAGACATGAGCCACTATGCCTACCCATGTACTGTATTTTTTTCTGGAAACTGTATCTGGGAGGTACGGTGACCTACAGATTTTTAGGCGCCTTCTTCTTGACTTTTCCTCCCTCCTCCTACCCCTTTGATTTCGGTAGCTGGGAGAGAGGGGTCCTAAGTATTTCAATTAGGACTGACACTGTAATGAGGTCTTGTTCTGTCTTCCACGTACAAACTGGCCACTGATTCACATTTCCCCAGCCCCACCCAAGAGTGAAGGCTTGCTCCCATGAGCCAGCTGGTCCCCCTCCTGTTACATTACAGGCTGCCTTGAATGGTTGTCTGAGTTGTACACAGCATGACTCCATACTTCAGAAGAGTGGCTCCTGCATTTATGCAGTGCATAACTTGCACAACCCACCATAGCAGCCGTGTTTCCACTTCTAGATTATGACCACTGGGCGATGGTTTTTTTCCTCTTATTTATTGCTCAAGGTGGGCTCCATCCCATTGCTCCCTTGCTCGGGGGAAAACCTGAGCACTCTGGGAAGGCACTGTGGCAATATCTGAAGACAACTGAGCTGCCAAGCCATGTGCACAGAGTTGTTGATTCTCGGGCCAACCTGATATCTGCTGGAGGGACACTCCACTCCCTTCCCACTGCCCAACGTGCAGGATGGGGCATGAGGGACCAGAATAAAGATATCCTGCCTGCCTGCCCATCACGTCCTTTCCCGATCCTCACCCCCACCAACCCTCCAACCTAGGCATAATTTTAGAAACTTAATAGACCCCCTGCCAGACATTCTTGGCCTGGAGCCTGCGGGGGCAGGTCCTGAAAGAAGACAGACATTTCTTTCTTAGGCCTTGCCGATAGAGATCCTCTGTTTTCCCCTGGAACAGGTTTCTGAGGGACCATTGTGTGCGGAGGAGCTGCTCACACACTCGCTTCTTTGTGGGGTCCCCCCCCCACCCAGTCCTCCTGGGCTGGATTATTTTGCAGGGTGAGTCCCAGCTTCTCTGTGCTTCCCTGAGCCCCCCCAAAGCCATCAGCAACAGTAGGGACTAGGGTGGGGAGGACTGAAGGCTGCAGAGATGGGTGGCCATAGGGAATCCTTTGCAAATCATTGGGGTCATTGGGTGCCTTGAAACTGTAAATGACAGGCGGGGACCTCTGGGTCTGGAGACAGAAGGTGGGGTGTGATTCCAACATCCGGTGCTTAGACAACAGTGAAAAGATTTGTTTCCATCACTGGCCAGGAAAGCCTGGTCTTTTCAGTTCGGATTTCAAGGAAATCATTCCTGCAGCAGACATTCTGGAGGCTTCTGGAGTGTGAGGGAGAAGTGGGCAGGACGGAGGCATGCCAGGAAAGAATGTTTACGGTCCCTCGAATGGCAGGCACTGCCTGCACGTGTCCCTCTCAACCCTAGCAGATGGGGCCGCTGAGGCTCTGGGAGGTGAAGTGACTTGCTCACGGTCATGCAGCCAGGAAGTGGCACAGCCAGTCCTGCAGCCTGAAGCCTTTGCTCCCTTTATCCCTTTTTCTTTTTTTTTTTTTTTTTTTTTTTTTTTTTTTTTGAGGCGGAGTCTCGCTCTGTCGCCCAGGCTGGAGTGCAGTGGCCGGATCTCAGCTCACTGCAAGCTCTGCCTCCCGGGTTTACGCCATTCTCCTGCCTCAGCCTCCCGAGTAGCTGGGACTACAGGCGCCCGCCACCTCGCCCGGCTAGTTTTTGTATTTTTAGTAGAGACGGGGTTTCACCGTGTTAGCCAGGATGGTCTCGATCTCCTGACCTCGTGATCCGCCCGTCTCGGCCTCCCAAAGTGCTGAGATTACAGGCTTGAGCCACCGCGCCCGGCCTATCCCTTTTTCTTTATTCCAGGAGTGTTTTGGATATGAAATTCACATACTGGACAATTCACCCATTTACAGCATACCATTCAGGCCAGGCACCGGTGGCTCGTGCCTGTAATTCCAGCACTTTGGGAGGCCAAGGTGGGTAGATTGCTTGAGGTCAGGAGTTCAAGACCAGCCTGGCCAACATTGTGAAACCCCATCTCTACTAAAAATACAAAAAAAATTAGGCCGGGCGCGGTGGCTCAAGCCTGTAATCCCAGCACTTTGGGAGGCCGAGATGGGTGGATCACGAGGTCAGGAGATCGAGACCATCCTGGCTAACACGGTGAAACCCTGTCTCTGTTAAAAAAAAAAAAAAAAAAAAAAACTAGCCGGGTGTGGTGGCAGGTGCCTGTAGTCACAGCTACTCAGGAGGCTGAGGCAGGAGAATGGTGTAAGCCCTGGAGGCGGAGCTTGCAGTGAGCTGAGATCCGGCCACTGCACTCCAGCCCGGGCGACAGAGCGAGACTCTGACTCAAAAAAAAAAAAAAATGTAGTGGGTGTGGTGGCGGGCGCCTGTAACCCCAGCTACTCAGGAGGCTGAGGCGGGAGAATCACTTGAACCTGGGAGGTGGAGGTTGCCGTGAGCGGAGATCTCACCCCTGCACTCCAGCTTGGGCGACAGAGTGTGTGAGACTGTCTCAAACAAACAAAAAAGTATACTATTCAAAGGCTTTTAGTTTACAGAATTGTGCAACTGTAACCACTGTCAGTTTCAAAACATTTGCTACAGCTTCAAAAGAAACTCCATCCCCTTTAGCCATCGGTGTCTAATTCCCTTGTTCCCCCAGCCCTATAACCATGAATCCGCTTTCTGTCTCTGTGAATTTGCCTGTTCTGGACATTTCACATCAATGGAACTGTATACTATATGCGTTTTTTTTTTTTTGAGACAGTCTCACTCTGTTGCCCAGGCTGGAGTGCAGCTCACTGCAACCTCTGCCTCCTGAGAGATTCTCGTGCCTCGGCCTCCCAAGTAGCTGAGACTAGAGGCGTGCGGCACCATGCCCAGCTAATTTTTGTATTTTTAGTAGAGACAGGATTTCACCCTGTTGGCCAGGCTGGTCTCGAACTCCTGATTTCAGATGATCCACCAGCCTCGGCCTCCCAAAGTGCTGGGATTACAGGCGTGAGCCACCGTGTCTGGTCCCCTGGGGCGTTTTGCCCCTGGCTTCTCTCTCTCGGTGTACGGTTTCCAAGGTTCATGCATGATGCGGCCTGTATCAGTGCTTTACTCGTTTTTATGACTGAATAATGCTCCGTTGTATGGAGAGACTGGATTTTGCTCATCCACTTGTCTGTCGACGGACATTTGGGGTGTTTCCACCATTTGTGTCGAGTTTCCTATGAATTTTTAGGTTTTCAGTTCTTGTGGGAGTTCCCAACTCTTAAGCAAGCTGCTCAAATTCCTGCCTACAGGCTTTTGCTCATGCTGGGATTTCCCTACCTGGGAACTCCCCTCCCCTTTTCCCATACCCAGTAGAATCCAACTTGTTCCCCAGGACCCAGCTACATCCCTTTCCTCACTGCTCCCCATTCTTCCTACTGTAACGAGAGGCAGGAAGTCTTTCTGCACTTGATCCTTTACCCTGGGCGGTGCTTGCTGTGTAATCTTGGGGCACTCGCTCAGCCTCTCTGAACCCCAGTGGGGTTTATCCGTGATGCAAGGATCTAATTCTGATCCCTAGGGGGTGCTAGGAGAATCAAGGTGGCAAGAGCTCTGTGTCCTTGAAGCCTGGAAAGGGATGATGTATTGGGGCAGGCATTAGTTTATTTCTTCAGCCAGCTGTTTCTGCTAAGTGCCAGCTTCATGCCTGAGGGGGTTTACTGTTGTAAAACCATAATGATTCTGCCTTCAGGGAGCTGGGACAGGGATTCTCAACTGGGAGAGAATTTGGTCCTCGGGACAAATCTGGAGATGTCATCTGGAGACATCTTTGGATGTCGTGATGCAGGGAGGAGTGCTACTGGTTTCTAGAAAGAGGTCAGGGATGTTGCAAAACCTTCCATGATGCACAGGAAAGCTCCCTTAGCAATGAATGACCTGGCCCCAAATATTGATAGTGCCGAGGTTGATGAACCCTGGTCTAGCGATGTTATTGTTATTCATTCATTTTTCATGTGTGCATGTATTTATTAAATTTTTTTTGCATTCACAACTCTTGCCTTTTTCCAAGATGGATTCGAGGTAACTTACAAAGATACCAACAAAACAACAGGATTTTTAAAATGAGGACGTTGAGGTAGAAAACAATAAGAAGGAAGGAACTTTTTTTTCTTCCAGGAATGATACCCAAATTAAAGTGCACTACTTTCAGAAGTGGGTCATACATTTGGCTCTGAGCTTCCTAGTGGCCAGAGCAAAAAGAGAAAAAATTAATTTCAAGATTCTCACTGACCCGAAGTTGAAAATAAATTAAGAGCTTAAGGGAAGTCCAGCCTTCTTAGGTGTGAAGGAGTTTTCTCCTACAGGCCCTTATACAGGGGCCAAGGCAATGTGCTGGAGCAGACAGCACTGTTGTCAGCACAGCTCTGCAGGGAACATGATAGTGAGTATCACATTGCATCCTCTGATCTAGGCCTGTGATGCAAGGCTGAGGCCAGCTTGGCAAGGCGGCTATACATCGGGCACCTGTCCTGAGTGTGGGGGTTTACTTTCCCAACGTCAGAAGAGAAAGTATGGTTCACACTGCAGGCAGTTCAGAATAGCAATGGAAGCCGGGGCTCTGGAGTCAAACCGGCTGGGGTGAGGATGTGAATTTATTCCCAAATGGTGGTGTGACCTTGGGCCATTCCTGAAACCTCTCTGAACTCAGTTTCCTCATCCATACTATAAGACAGGAATAGTGAAGTAGGCCGGGCGCAGTGGCTCACGCTTGTAATCCCAGCACTCTGGGAGGCTGAGGCAGGTGGATCACGTGAGGTCAGGAGTTTGAAACCAGTCTGGTCAACATGGCGAAACCCCATCTCTACTAAAAATACAAAAAAAACAAAAAAATCAGCTGGTCATGGTAGCGGGTGCGTGTAGTCCCAGCTACTCGGGAGGCTGAGGCAGGAGATTCGACTGAACCCGGGAGGTGGAGGTTGTAGTGAGCTGAGATTGCGCCACTGCACTCCAGCCTGGGCATGTTGTAGTTTTGTGGTTGCAGGCATACCTCAGAGATACTATGGTTTTGGTTCCAGACCACCACAATAAAGCAAAAATTGCAAGAAAGCAAGTTGCAGAAATTCTTTGGTTTTCCAGTACATATAAAATTAAAATCAGCAGTAAGCCTGTTTCACTTTCTTCTTCACATGTGTACTTTCTTTTTTCTTTTTTTTTTTTTTTTTCATGTGTGTGCTTTCAATTTCCTTCAGGAACTTTTTTGGCCGGGCAAGGTGGCTCACGCCTGTAATCCCAGCCCTTTGGGAGGCCAAGGCAGGTGGATCACTTGCGATCAGGAGCTTGAGACCAAATGCAAAAATTGCAAAAAATGCAAAAATTAGCTGGGCATGGTGGTGCACACCTGTAGTCCCAGCTGAGGTGGGCAGATGGCTTGAATCTAGGAGGTGGAGGTTGCAGTGAGCCAAGATCATGCCACTGCACTCCCCCTTGGGTGATACAGCCAGACCTTGTCTCAAAAAATTAAAAAGTAAGAATAAAAAAAAATCCAGGGGCAGAGGGAGCCACGTGGGACAGATGGCATCAGATAGACCAGATGGTGAGTAGGGTGTAGAGGTCAGCATCATCAGACTATCATGCCTACTCTGTGTATGACAGCAATAGCCCACAATACGTTTAACAAAAAAGGATCCCTCAACTAAATCAATAATCACAAATCCTGTGTGTGCAATACTTTGAAGGAAGAATGGGGACCTGGTCTCCCAGGAGACCAGGCTGTGCGCAGGCTATGGGAGAGGTTGGTCTTGATCCTGCAGAGGCAGCTATTGATGAGTTTCCAGTGAGAACAGTGGAACCTGCCTCGGGGTGCGGTTGTGAGAATGACATCTGTAGTGTGGGAAGCTCTCAGGGCTCTCACGGTAACTGTCTTGCTTCTCTTTCTTTTAGAGACAGGGTTTCACTCTGTCACCCAGGCTGGAGTGCAGTGGTGCAATCATAGCTCTCTGTAGCTTCGAACTCTTGGCCTCTAGCAATCCTCCTGCCTTGGCCTCCACACACGGCTGGCTGCTGCTTTCTTTTTCTCACTTCCTCCCCTCTTCTCACCCCTTGTCCCATCTCAATTCATTTTCTTTTCCTTTCTCTGTTTCCCTCCCTTTTTTCTCCTTTTTTTCCCTTCCTTCTTTGCGGCCCCTGCATAGGAGTCTCCAACCTGTGCGGCTCTGTGCTGTAGAGAGAGACAAGGGGCTGGGAAGGGGTCCCCCACACTGTGAAGAGAGCCCAGGGCAGTACTGGCTGCACTCTCTTCCCTCTTCCCAGTCCTCCAGGAGGTGCACAGGATCCCGCGTGGGAGGAACCCCAGGCCTCATGGGGGTCTCTGAAGACAGAGCCAGACCTGCGTGGCGTCTCCCCCATTGAATACTAGGGGACACATTCCTCACAGGGACACAGCCACCTGTCACAGTCCTACTGGTGAAGTCCACAGTGTGTAATTCAGCCCATCCTCCATCCAGAGCTGGCTGTGGGGATGCTGAGAGCTGGTTGTGGGGGTGCTGAGAGCTGGCTGGGGGGATGCTGAGAGCTAGTTGTGGGGATGCTGAGAGCTGGCTGTGGGGATGCTGAGAGCTGGTTGTGGGTATGCTGAGAGCTGGCTGTGGGGATGCTGAGAGCTGGTTGTGGGGGTGCTGAGAGCTGGCTGGGGGGATGCTGAGAGTTTGACCTCCCTGTTTGCACAGTGGAGATTGAGAAAGAGAGAGAGACAGAGGACACACTCTTGTTCCCGGGAGCCCCGAGGGCCTGTACATGGGTGACGGATCCATTCGAGTGTCCCACGTCCAACGGTGGTCCTGGCTGATTCCTGGAGTAGGAAAGGAAGTTCCATTCTTTCCTGCATTGCTCCAACTTCCCGACACAGGAGAACAGATGTTTCACATCCAAAGATGACCGAGGTGGCAGTGGCTTCATCACATTGAGCAGGCAGTTCCTTGAACAGGCGTGGGTGGGTCCCAACCTTTTCAGGAAGCAGTTTGACACAGTGTTTCAGGGGCCTGGAAATGTCCACACTTTTCTCGTTAGTAATCACACTTCTGGGAATTTGCCCAAAGGAAATAACACCCCCCCCCCCGCCGCCAAAAAAGGAAAGAAAAGCCATGTGCCCAGCAATATCTATTGCAGTGACATTGTATAATAGGAAACCATCCAGTTGACACAACTGTGGCCACCACCTAGTAGATTCTTTTTTTTTTTTTTTGAAGAAAGACAGAGTCTTGCTGTGTTGCCCGGACTGGTCTTGAACTCCTGGGCTCAAGCAATCCTTCTGCCTTGGCCTCCCAAAGTGCTGGGATTACAAGCGTGAGCCACCACACCTGGCCGAGAGAGAGATTCTTGATGAAGGCATTTGTGCTCCTGGATCCAGCCATGCCTGAAGTCCTTACCATGGACTTTCCAACTATATGAGCAAATAAATTCCCTTTGCTATGTAAACAATATTTATGATACAGAACTATGCAATTAATTGGGTCATAATGAGGATGAAATGAACTAATGATATATGAAATACTTGGTTCACAGGGACTCATGAGAGGTCAACTCTTAGGAATTTCTTTCCCTTCAGTGAATGTACTTCCAAGCTAAAATCCACCAAGCGTATTCCACATTTTCGAGCAGGCACGAATGGGTTTGACTGATTTAGAACAATAAACACACAGAACTGAAAATTCACATCACCACCTACCCCTCCAGGGTCTCACTATGTTGCCGAAGCTGGTCTCAAACTGCTGGGTTCAAGCAATCCTCCTGCCTCAGCCTCCCAAAGTGCTGGAGTTACAGGGATGAGTCACCACACCCAGCCTCTAGTGGATTCTTAAATCTGCATTTGTAAGAAGGAGTTCTGAGAGCTCTTTGTCAGCTAAGCTGGAAGCACAATTGCATGCCTGCTGAGATGGCTGGGTTGGGATGGGGGCTGTGGATTTTCTGAACCATTTCTGATACTGCCACATTGCTCTGTCTGCTAGGAAACCCTGCCAGGCAGCTGTGTCCCCCAGGGCGTTTCCAGCCATTCCCAGGCTAAAACTGGAGCGCCTGTTCCATTTTGGAAAATGAAGACTGACATCTCAAGGCGTGTTTCCTTTTTGGATGTTCCCTGGATTTCTGGAGGGGAAGAGAAGGAAGTGTGGAAGACAACCAGGGAGGCCCTTGAAACCCCTTGAGGGGCAGAGCCCCTGGGGCAGGGATTTGGTTTTGTTCGCCTCAAAAGCCTGCTGACAGCTCAAACAGTACCGCCCCCATCCTGGGGATGGAGGCAGGGAAGTTTATTTTTTCTAAAAGATTGTTAAAGGTCTTTATTTTATTGCAGAAGCAATACATGCTGATTGTTGAAAAAGAAACACACGAGTAGTACAGAATTGTATAAAATAACGCTCCTGGCAACCCCCTCCTCCTCTTCAGAGGGAGGCACCCTTTACTGTTTGTGTTCTTCCTTTTGTTTTAAAACGTGTTCTGTTTTGTTTTCTTTTTTTTTTTTGGAGACGGAGTCTTGCTCTGCCACCCAGGCTGGAGTACAGTGGCCGGATCTCAGCTCACTGCAAGCTCCGCCTCCCGGGTTTACGCCATTCTCCTGCCTCAGCCTCCCGAGTAGCTGGGACTACAGGCGCCTGCCTCGTCGCCCGGCTAGTTTTTTGTATTTTTAAGTAGAGACAGGGTTTCACCGTATTAGCCAGGATGGTCTCGATCTCCTGACCTCGTGATCTGCCCGTCTCGGCCTCCCAAAGTGCTGGGATTACAGGCTTGAGCCACCGCGCCCGGCCTGTTTTGTTTTCTAGATCGCCCAGGCTGGAGTGCAATGGTGTGATCATAGCTCACTGCAGCCCCAGACTCCTGGGTTCAAGGGATCCTCTCACCTCAGCCTCCCGAGTAGCTTGGGACTACAGGCATCAACCATACC
Organism: Trachypithecus francoisi; assembly: GCF_009764315.1. Classification (NCBI taxonomy): domain Eukaryota; kingdom Metazoa; phylum Chordata; class Mammalia; order Primates; family Cercopithecidae; genus Trachypithecus; species Trachypithecus francoisi. Next base: position 103,380,969 of record NW_022681460.1, read on the forward strand.
CTGCTGATTTTTTATTATTGTTTTGTAGAGATGGGGTCTCGCTGGTTTGCCCAGGCTGGTCTGGGACTCCTGGCCTCAAGCAATCCTCCCACCTCGGCCTCTCAAAGCTCTGAGATCATAGGCATTAGTCAGTTACTGCATCCCATCTGTGTCCTTTCTTTTAGAGAGTTTCCATTTTAAGGCTTTGCAATTTTGTGTGTGTGTGTGTGTGTGTTTTGCAACAAGCCACAGTGAACAATAGATCTTACAACCTGGTACACATGGGCACTCGTATATAAATAAAACACAAGTGTGACTCAACTATATGGAGTGCCCATCTGGAGTTGTGCAGTCTATTCCGTTCCATTCAATTACATTTTATTTACAAAGAAAGGTGGCTGGTCATAAACCAATCAAATGATTTCATGCCCCACTGCAGATGTGACCTGCAGACAGACAACTACTGTAGATAGTGACACACGAGGCCAGCTGTTCACGACTCCCTGTCCTACAGCTTGGATCTCACATTGAAGAATTTAGCAGCCTGCTTCCCATAACATTTCCATAACAGCCTGCGTAGGGCTCTTCCTTCCTCCTTAACAGTGACAGAATATATTATTTTATATATATATATATATATATATATATATATTTGAGACAGGGTCTCACTCTATCACCCAGGCTGGAGTGCAGTGGTGCGATCTCAGCTCACTGTAACCTCCGCCTCCTGGGCTCAAGCACTTCTTGACTCAGCCTCCTGAGTAGCTGGGACTGCAGGTATGCGTCACCATACCCAGCTAATTTTTTGTATTTTTAGTAGAGACAGGGTTTCACTATGTTGGCTGGTCTCAAACTCCTGAGCTCAGGCAATCCGTACGCCTCGGCCTCCCAAAGTTCTGAGATGACAGGCGTGAGACACTGCAACCAGCCCCAGTGGGCAGAGTTATCTTATTGAGTGGTTTTTCTGGAGGTATGTGCTCAACGCCTTCTTGAGTCATTTGCATTGTTTCCACGCTGGGGCTGTCACCGTTGAGGTCGTGTGGGACCTTCCATCCAGGCACAGGAACAAGAACATCCATGTGTTAGATTCCCAGCATGGAATTTCTGGAATACAAAGCAAGCACCAGCCAGGCAGGGTGGCTCACGTCCGTAATCCCAACAACGTGGGAGGCCTAGGCAGGTGGATCACTTCAGCCCAGGAATTTGAGACCAGTCTGGGCAACATGGTAAAACCCCGTCTCTACAAAAAATACAAAAATTAGCCAGGTGCCTGTAGTCCCAGCTGCTGGGGAGACTGAGGCAGGGGAGGATTGATTGAATCTGGGAAGTGGAGGCTGCAGTGAGCTATGATCACACCACGGTACTCCAGCCTGAGTGACAGAGCGAGACCCTGTCTCAAAAAAGTTAATAAATAAACAAAAGCGTCTCCTACTATGTTTGCATGTAGGAACCAGTCACAATTTTTAAGAAAATACTGTGGTTTTAGAAAGAGGATATTCTTGTTTCAGAAAGAGGTTGGGTCAAGTAGCTAAGCTTACCCTGGCTCTGTGTGGCCCAGAGAGAGAAGAAAATTGGAGAGCCCCCCTTCCCTCAGGCATTTCCCAAATGTTTCCTCCACATTTCGGGGTCGAACTGCGGTGGCCCCAAGAAGGTGTTTAGGATGGAAGAGGGAGGCCAGTGGGGTGGGTGGGGGAATGACCTCTGTCTCAGAAGGGTGGGGAGGTGGGGAGGGGAGGTGGTTTTATTTGTCTGATTTGTGGAAATCCTCCAGACGTTGAGGCCTCTGAGTGACATTCCCAGGATGCGGTCTGGAGGGCCACCTGTGTTTGGAGGCAGGTGCAAAAGGGGGAGTGAGGGTGGGGGGATGGACAATCAGGATTCTCCCCATTCCATTCCTGTCCATATTGCCCTCTCTTTATTCACTTATTCATGTGCCGGTGATGCAGGATTTTTCTTCTCAGTCACTTTACAAACCAGGGACCCCCAGTAGGCGACACGCTGCCCAGGCCTCACTCAGTCACACTGGCATGCCCCGGCTTGCTTGTATTATAGCTTGTATCCACGTTTGGCAGTTCCCGAGCTCTTGTACCACGCCCAAGAAGAATGAGGATATGAGGGACATTGGAGGAGGAGGGTGGAGAATAACTTTATTGAGTGATAAAAACTGCTTTCAGCGGAGAGGGGACACAGGGTTGGTCGCCCTACCTGAGGGCGGGAAAGTTCTCCCCTGTGGCTGGGTGTGGGGTCTCTTATGGACTCAGAATGGGGAGTGTGGGCTGACTGGTGTGTGAGTATGTCAAAAAGGTTAAAGTGAAAACACCATTCAAAGGTGGGCACGACAGTGTAGAAAACCAATTAGGAAAGGGTAGGTATATGTCAAATAGGTGAAGGGTGGGGGCCAATTAGAGGAAAGCACGCCAAATGGGAAGACAAGCTCCCAATCCAGTCCGAGGATTTAACTTCTAGCTTGGCTTTTGGGTTTTAAACTGTCTCCCGCTTGGAGGGGGGGTTTCACCGGGGACCCGCCCCATCTGCCTAGGCATTTGGCTGCCTCCTGACACTCTTTCAGGCCTATGCCAGGCATCTGGGACACAGCAGTGACTAACACACAAGCTTTAGCCTCCCAGCAGGGACCTTCTAGCTGGGGAGACAGATGTGGAATAACAACCACAATGTAGTTATTTAGGAGGTGGTAAATGTGGCCGAGTGCAGTGGCTGGCACGTGTAATCCCAGTGCTTGAGGCCAGGAGTTCCAGACCAGCCTGGGTAACACAGAGAGACCCCATCTCTACAAAAATAAAAAATGCAAAAATGAGCCAGGCATGGTGGCTGGCGCCTGTAGTGCCAACTACTCAGGAGGCCGAGGTGGGAGGGTTGCTTCAGCCTAGTAGTTTGAGGCTGCAGTGAGTTATATGATCACGCCACTGCACTCCAGCCTGGGAGACAGAGTGAGACCTGTCTCTAAATATAAAAAATTTAAAAATTAAAAAGGAGATAGTAGTGCAACAGAAAAAGGTGACAGGGTGGGGGTATTTCATGAGGGTCAGGGAGGGGAGTATAACCTCAGATAGAGTGGTCCGTGGTGTTTGAGCACAGGTTTGAAGGAAGGAGCAGGCCACATAGACACCTGGGGTGCCTGCAGTCCAGGCAGGAGGAGCGGCCATGCAAAGGCCCTGAGGCAGGATGGTGCTGAAACAGCTGGGAGGAGGTCAGTGTGGCTGGAGTGGAGTGAGCAGAGTGGAGGATGTTTTGGAGGTGAGGGGCAGAGAAGAGACAAGGCTTAGGGTAACACAGGGCTCTGGAGTTCTCAGGAGGCTTCATGACCATGGGGAGGGGGTAGGGCAGCTGAGAGAACTAAAACAGAGGTTCTGGAAGGGAGGGGCTGGCTCAGGTCCTGTGGCCGCTGCGAAAGAGACCAGAGGGAACTTTCTTATTTTTTTTGGAGATGGAGTCTTGCTCTGTCACCCAGGCTGGAGTACAGTGGCCGGATCTCAGCTCACCGCAAGCTCCGCCTCCCGGGTTTACGCCATTCTCCTGCCTCAGCCTCCAGAGTAGCTGGGACTACAGGCGCCCGCCACCTCGCCCGGCTAGTTTTTTGTATTTTTTAGTAGAGACAGGGTTTCACCATGTTAGCCAGGATGGTCTCGATCTCCTGACCTCGTGATCCGCCCATCTTGGCCTCCCAAAGTGCTGGGATTACAGGCTTGAGCCACCGCGCCCGGCCGAGCAGAGGGAACTTTCAAAACCATGCCATCATCATCACCGCTTCTCTCACGATTTCCTAAAACCAAAGGGGGCCTGGCTGCACTGTAAGCCCTGGTTACCTCCTCGGGAGGTTGAGCAACCTGTGGCTTCCCAGTACCCACAGGCGTGGCTTCCTACCTGCGCTTCCCCTTCTGGCCTCAGGAAGAGAAATCCGCCTTGAGCCACCATAGCTCGTGCCAGGCGCCTCAGATGATGGACAAACACTGACAAGGAGGTTCAAATATCAGGAAACACAGAAACAGCCCAACCATGGTGCATCTGGGAGAAAACTCTGGCAAGGAAGTCCTTTTGCAAGCCGAGTAGGAGAGTGGCATCTTGGCTTGGCGTTGTCTAGGGCAAAAAAAGGCTCAGCCCCTGGAGAGACAGCGGGGTTTCAGTGGGTGCCCCAAGAAAGGGAAGGAACCTGCATGGAGACCCAAGAGTGCTGGGGTTTTGGCCGGGCACAGAGGTTCATGCCTGTAATTCCAGCACCTTGGGAGGCTGAGGCAGGAGGATCACTTGAGCATAGGATTAAGTTTAAGATTAGCCTGGGAAACCCATCTCTACAAAAAATAAAAAATCAGCCTGGCATGGTGGCGCATGCCTGTAGTCCCAGCTACTCAGGTGGCTGAGGCGGGAGGATTGCTGTGCCCAGGAGGCAAAGGCTGCAGGGAGCTATGATAGAGCCACTGCACTCCAGCCTGGGTGACTACACGAGACCCTGTCTCTACCAAGAACAAAGAAAGCAAAAAAGCATGCTGGGTTTTGTCCCCTTTCCAGCCTGGCTGTGGGGCCTTTAGGTCCCCAGCCCCTTTCTGGGCCTCAGCTATAAAACGACGGGGCTGGAGCGGGGAAAACGGGCAGACGGCTCTCCTTCAGACTGCGGAGGGCAGGGAGTTGCCTCACCTTAAGTACTTGTTTCTGTTTTGAGTTGGGCTCTGTAGGACACTGTTTTGGAAGGGAAGGCTCTTAGGTTCTGTGGCCGGAAAGTCACAGATCTGGGCCACCTAGAAAGTTCCAAGCTCTAGAAGCTCTCCACAGCATAGGGACTGAGCGTGGAGGTAGAGCCAGACAGCTTGGGTTCAAATCCTACTGCTGCCATGTGCTGGTTGTGTGACCTTTGGCAAGCTGCCTGACCTCTCTGGGCCTCTATTGCTAAGTCTGTAAAGCGGAGATGATACTATTTCCCTCATAGGGTTGCTGGGAGAGCGGAGTCCGGTGGCCTATGTGACTGTGACTGTTTGTTAGGTGACTATAATTCTATGACTCATACTCCACCCGCACTCCATTGCCCAGCCCCTCCCCACACCCCCACTGGGTTGTGGAATGGAGCTCAAAGAATGAAATTCTTCAGTGTTATGAAGACGTGTGTTTCCTGGAGGCTACGAGGAAGAGAAAGTGCCAGTAGATGACCCCAAGGTCACAGGGTACTTGTTTATTATGCATTTGTCCTGCCCTGCTCCTAACCAGAATGTAAACTCCAGGGGAATTGGGGCCCCCATCTTGTTACCCCAGTTCTAGCTCCTGAAATGGTGCCTGGTTCCCGGGACACATCACCTGAGAGGGTGAGAAAACTGCCTGACAACTTCAGGCATCAGCCAGACCTGGCACAAATTGCACCCCTAGTCACCTTCTTGCTGTGTGATTCGAGGCATGTTACTTTACCTGTCTGGGCTTTCGTTGCCTACTCTGTAAAACAGCTGGATTGTTGTAAGGAGAAAATGAGACGGTGGATGTAAAAGTGCTTTTACATCCCAGGGCGCAGCACCCGGTGGGTACTCAGCTTGTGTTCTCATCACTATCTTCCTCCTCCCCACCAACTCCTCCTCCTCCCCCTCCTCTTTCCTCCTCTCCCTTCCCCTCTCCTGTCCCCCTCCCCCTCCTTCTCTCCCTCCTCCTCCCCTTCTCCTTCACACTCACTCTCCCCCCTCCTCCCTCTTCCCCTCTCCACTCCTCCCTCTCCCCCTGCTCCTTCCCTCTACCCTCCTCCCTCTCTCTTTCCCCATCCTCCCTCTCCCCGTCCTCCTTTTCCCCTCCTCTCTCTCCTCCTCTCCCCTTCCTCCTTTCCTCCCTCCTCCCCTTCCTCCTCTCCCCCTCCTCCTCCTCCTCCTCCCCTCCGCCTCCTTCCCTCTTCATCCTCCCATTCCTCCCCCTTCTCCTCTTTCCTCCTCCCCTTCCCCACCCTTACCTCTCTCTACCTCCTCCTCCTACCCCTCCTCCTCCTCCTCCTCCTCCATTGGGTTTCATTCTACATCAGATGCCAGTTGCTGTGACCTGGATATGTTTTGTGAAATAGAACCACAGTCACGCAGCACAATCCCTGTGGCCAAGAGGACACCTGTGTGTCATTATTAAGTGGATCAGGCCTCCCATCCTGAGAACACACTCTTCCTGCGGTTTACAGGGCCCCTGCCCTGAAGCAGATAACCGGGGCCTCACTCTGGGCAGGCAGGAAAGGCCCCACCTGCCATCCAGCTGGGCTGCTTCTCCTGGCCTGGTGAAGATGGAGGCCTTCTTCATCTTCTGCCATGTTACCCAGCCTGTTCTGGGATGGTCTCCCACGCCCCAAGAGGAAGGGTTCACCCATTAATCACAGGGCTTGGGAAGCTCACCTGGGCCTCTACCTGGGCCACTGGCTGCAGGTGCCATCACCCACAGACGGTGACCAGGGACTGCCCTTGGACGTGGAGCTGGGCCGCCTGCTAACTCGGATGTCCTGTCCTGGCCAGAGGCAGATCTCACAGGGAGCACTGCCAGATGGAACCCAGGATGCCTAGTTACATTTGAATTCCAAAGAAATAGCAAATGATGGTTTGGTGTAAGTATGTCTTGCGCAGTATTAGGGACAAATTACAAATCTGCAGCATTTGGGACAGACTTATACAAATGACAAGCAGGTGTTTGCTACTTCTCTGCAATTCAGATTAACTGGGCATCCTATATATTATGTGCTGGATCCGGTAACACTCCCTAAAGCCTCCTTCTGCCCATGAGCTCACCCCGTTTCAGCTCCATCTTGGTAGCAGCAGAAACAAAGGGTTTGGCCAGGGTCAGGGCCAGGCCACTGAGCCAGGATTGGGGTTGGGGGTGCAACCTCGGGCAAGCCGCCTGTCCTCCTGGTCTCAGTTTCCCCATCTGCATAACTCAGCTGGAAGAATCCCGGCTGCATGGATTTTTTTGAGGACAAAGCGTGTGATGTATGTGGGAAACGTGTTTTGGAAATGGAAAGGTGTTACGGAATTATGAGTGACCGGAATTCGTTGTTAATGGGTAATGCAGACCAGCCAGTGGGGGCTGTTTACTGGCAACTGGGTTCCTTTTCTGGAAATTAGTTTTTTTCAGTAAGCACCTTGCATTTGTTCTTGAAACATTAGAAAATGGAGAGTAGCAAAAGGACGAAAAATTCCCTAATGACATCACTCAGGGACAACTATTTATAGCTTTTTTTATTTTTATTTTTATTTTTTTGAGATGGATTCTTGCTCTGTTGACCAGGCTGGAGGGCAGTGACATGATCTCGGCTCACTGCAGCCTCCACCTCCCGGGTTCAAATGATCCTCCTGCATCAGCCTCCCTAGTAGCTGGGATTACAGGCGCAAGCCACCATGCCCGGCTAATTTTTATATCTTTAGTAGGGACAGGGTTTTGCTATGCTGGCCACGCTGGTCTCAAACTCCTGGCCTCAAGTGATCCACCTGCCTCAGCCTCCTGAAGTGCTGGGATGACAGGTGTGAACCACCACACCCGGCCTCTATAGCATTCTTTTTCCTTGGAAAACTTTTCCTCCAGGTGTATGTGTGTATTTCTTTTCTTTTTTTTTTTTTTTTTGAGATGGAGTCTCGCTCTGTGGCCCAGGCTGGAGTGCAGTGGCCAGATCTCAGCTCACTGCAAGCTCCGCCTCCCGGGTTTACGCCATTCTCCTGCCTCAGCCTCCCGAGTAGCTGGGACTACAGGCGCCCGCCACCTCGCCCGGCTAGATTTTTGTATTTTTTTTTTTTGTAGAGACGGGGTTTCACCGTGTTAGCCAGGATGGTCTCGATCTCCTGACGTCGTGATCCGCCCGTCTCGGCCTCCCAAAGTGCTGGGATTACAGGCTTGAGCCACCGCGCCCGGCCTCTTTTTTTTTTTTTTTTTTTTTTAACAAAATAAGTGGGATCATAGTCTGCATTCTTTTAGGGAACCAGTTTTTCCTCCTCTAGCCACTTCCTGTCTGAAGTTTCAGAGAGTACCCAGAGGAAAAGCATCTTCCTTTCTGGTCCATGTGATTCCTGGGGTATTGACAGATGTCCTATAAAACCGTAGCCTGCCTGGCCTCCTCCTGCTGTGCCTGCATAGATGCCTGGTTTATGTTTTAAAAAACTTGAGATACACTTCTCGTAACAAAATTCAACATTTTAAATATTTTAAACTGTACTATTCAGTGGCATGTAGTGTTTTGCAATCACCACCAATATCAAGTTCTATAAGTTTTTTTTTTTTTTTTTTTTTTTTGAGACAGGGTCTCACTCTGTCACCCAGGCTGAAGTGCAGTGGCACCACCTTGGCTCACTGCAACCTCTGCCTCCCAGGTTCAAGTGATCCTCCCACCTCAGCCTCCCAAGTAGCTGGGACTACACCTGTGCCTGGCTAATTTTTGTACTTTTTTTTTTTTTTTTGTAGAGACAGGGTTTTGCCATGTTACCCAGGCTGGTCTCAAACTCCTGACCTCAAGGAACCCACCTGCCTTGGCCTCCCAAAGTGCTGGAATTACAGGCATGAACCACTGCACCCAGCCCAGAACATTGTTATCACCCTAAAAAGAAACCTCATACTCTTGGGCAGTCACCCCCCAATTCTTTCAGTGCGGATCCACTTTCTCTCTCTACGGATTTGCCTATTCTGGACATTTCATATAAATGGAATCATACAATATGTGGCTTTTGGCGTCTGGTTTCATTTTACAAAATGTGTTTGAGGTCCCTCTGTGTTGTGCAAAGCATCAGTGCATTGTTCCTTTTTATGGTCAAATCACTCAATTCTTTTATGGCCAATACTCGTGGTAGAGATAGATTACATTTTGTCTATCCATTCATTCACTGACGGCCATTTGAGTTATCCCTACCTTTTGACTAGTGGGAATAGTGCTGCTATGAACATTCTTATACAAGTTTTCACTTGAGTACTTGTTTTCAGTTCTTTTGTGGATACACCTTGGGGTGGAACAGTAGCTATAGCATTTTACGTTCCCACCAGCAATGTATGAGGGTTTCCATTTCTTCACATCCTTCCCAATATTTATTTTCCATTAACTTTTTTTTTTGAGACAGAGTTTTGCTCATCTCCCATGCTGGAGTGCAGTGGCGCAATCTCGGCTCACTGCAACATCTGCCTCCTGGGTTCAAGCAATTCTCTTGCCTCAGCCTGCAGAGTAGTTGGGGTTACAGGCATCTGCCACCATGCCTGGCTAATTTTTGTATTTTTATTTATTTATTTATTTATTTTGAGACAGAGTTTTGCTCTTTGCCCAGGTTAGAGTGCAGTGGTGCGATCTCGGCTTACTGCAAGATCCGCCTCCCAGGTTCATGCCATTCTCCTGCCTCAGCCTCCTGGGTAGCTGGGACTACAGGTGCCCGCCACCACACCTGGCTAATTTTTTGTATTTTTAGTAGAGACGGGGTTTCACCGTGTTAGCCAGGATGGTCTCGATCTCCTGACCTCGTGATCCACCTGCCTTGGCCTACCAAAGTGCTGGGATTACAGGCGTGAGCTACCACGCCCGGCCTAATTTTTGTATTTTTAGTAGAGATGGAGTTTCACCATATTGGCCAGGATGGTCTCAAACTCCTGACCTCAAGTGATCTGCCAACCTCAGTCTCCCAAAGTGTTGGGATTATAGGCATGGGCCACCGTGCTCAGTCAAAACTTTTTTTTTGTAGCTATCATAATGAGTATAAAGAGGTATCTCGTTGTGGTTTTGATTTGTATTTCCTTGCTGACTAGTGGTGTTGAATATCTTTTCATGTGCTTCTTGGCCATTTGTATATTTTCTTTAGGGAAAGGTCTATTCAAGTCCTTTACCCTTTTTTTTTTTTTTTTTTTTTTTCGAGACAGGGTCTGGCTCTGTCATCCAGGCTGGAGTGTAATGACATGATCTTTGCTCACTGCAGTGTTGACTTCCCAGGTTCAGGTGATCCTCCCACCTCACCTCCCAAGTAGGTGGGACCACAGGTGCCCGCCACCATGCCTGGCTAATTTTTGTATTTTTAGTAGAGATGGGGTTTCACTGTGTTGGTCAGGCTGGTCTCGAACTCCTGACCTCTGGTGAGCTGCCTGCCTCGGCCTCCAAAAGTACTGGGAGTATAGTCATGAGCCACCGTACCTGGCCCCAGTGCCAATTTTTAGACTAGGTTGTTTGTTGCTTTTTTATTGCTGAGTTGTAAAAGTTCTTTATATAATCTGGATGCTAGACCCTTATCAGATATACGATTGGCAAACATTTTCTCCTCTTCTGTGGGTTGTCTTTTTACTCTCCTGATAGTGTCCTTGGGCGCACAAAAGTTTTCCATTCTGATGAAGTCCAATTTATTTATTTTTGATTTTATTGCTTGTGCATTTGTTTTCACATTTATAAAACCATTGTCAGATCCAAGGTCATGAATATTTATGCTGTTGTTTCCTTCTAAGAGTTGAATGATTCAACCTTTGTATATGATGTGAGGTAGGGATTCTAACTTCATTCTTTTGCATGTGGATATCCAGTTGTCCCAGCACGACTTGTCAAAAAGATTCTTGGCTGGGCATAGTGGCTCATGCCTGTAATCTCAGCACTTTTGGAAGCCAAGGTGGACAGATTGCTTGAGGTCAGGAGTTTGATACCAGCCTGTGGTGGTGCATGCCTGTAATTCCAGCTACCTGGGAGGCTGAGGCAGGAGAACTGCTTGAACTTGGGAAGTGAATGTTGCAGTGAGCCAAGATCACACTACTGCACTCCAACCTGGGTGATGGAGTGAGACTCTGTCACAAAAAAAAAAAAAAAAAAAAAAAAGACTCTTTCTCCATTGAATGGTCTTGGCACTCATTGGCCATAGATGTATAGTTTATATGTAGACTCTCAATTTTATTTCATTGATTTATATGTCTATTCTTATGCCAGAACCACATACTTTGATTACTGTAGCTTTGTAGTAAGTTTTAAAATCAGAACGTGTGGGCCAGGTGCAGTGGTTCATGCCTATAATCCCAGCACTTTGGGAGGTGGAGGTGGGAGGATCACTTGAGTCCAGGAGTTCAATACCAGCCTGGGCAACATAGTGAGACCACATCTATACAAAAAATTTAAAAGTTAGCCATGGTGGTGTGCTCCTGTAGTCCCAGCTACTCTGGAGGCTGAGGTGAGTGGGATTGCTTGAGCCCAGGAGTTTGAGGCTGCAGTGAGCTATGATGGCACTACTACACCACAGAATGGGTAACAGAGTAAGACTGTCTCAAAAACAAACTGTAAACAAACAGAAACAGTGGGTCCTCCAACTTTTTTCTTTTTCAAGATTGTTTTGGCTATTTGAAATCCCTTGCAATTCCATATTAATTTTAGGATCCTCTTGTTTATTTTTGCCAAAAAAACCGGCTGGAATTTTGATAGAGATTACATTGGACCCGGGCCAGGCACAGTGGCTCACACTTGAAATCCCAGCACTTTGGGAGGCCAAGGCTGGCAGATCACTTGAGTCCCGGAGTTCGAGACCAGCCTGGCCAACATGATGAAACTCTGTCTCTATTAAAAATACAAAAATTAGCCAGGTTTGGTGGTACATGCCTGTAGTCCCAGCTACTCGAGCGGCTGAGGCAGGAGAATCACTTGAACCCAGGAGGCAGAGGTTGCAGTGAGCCAATATGGTACCACTGCACTCCAGCCTGGGCGACAGAACGAGACTCCATCTCAAAAACAACAACAACAAAAACAGAGATTACACTGGACCTGTACATCACTTTGGGAAGTATTGCCATTTGTGATCATTATTTTTACACATCAACTTAGCTCGTCTATAGTACCCAGTTATTCAATTAAACACCAATCTAGAAGTTGCTGTAAAAGTATTTTTCAGATGTGGTTAATTTTAGTTGACTTGAAGTAAAGGAGACCATCCTTGGAAATCCAGATGATCCTAATTCAATCAGTTGAAAGGCATTAATAGCAAAATTGTGGCCAGGCAGGGTGCCTCATGCCTGTAACCCCAGCACTTTGGGAGGCCGAGGTGTGAGAATCACTTGAGCCCAGGAGTTCAAGACCACCTGGGAGACATAGCGAGTCTTCATCTCTAAAGGAAAAAAAAAAAAAGAAAATTAGCCAGGAGTGGTGGTGCATGCCTGTGGTCTCAGCCACTTGGAAGGCTGAGGTGGGAGGATCACTTGAGCTCAGTAGGTCAAGGCAAGAGCGAGCTATAATACTGCCACTGCATTTCAGCCTGGATGACAGAATGAGACCCTGTCTAAAAGAAAAAAAGGCCGGGCGCGGTGGCTCAAGCCTGTAATCCCAGCGCTTTGGGAGGCCGAGACGGGCGGATCACGAGGTCAGGAGATGGAGACCATCCTGGCTACCACGGTGAAACCCCGTCTCTACTAAAAAATACAAAAATCTAGCCGGGTAAGGTGGCAGGCGCCTGTAGTCCCAGCTACTCGGGAGGCTGAGGCAGGAGAATGGCGTGAACCCGGGAGGCGGAACTTGCGGTGAGCTGAGATCCGGCCACTGCACTCCAGCCCGGGCGACAGACCGAGACTCCGTCTCAAAAAAAAAAGAAAAAAAAAGCACTCCCACCGATGGGTGAAGCTTTAGTTCCTGACAAGAATTCCCAGCCTGCCAGCCTGCCCTACAGATTTTGATCTTGCCAGCCCCCACAATTGTGTAAGCCAATTCCTTGAAATCTCTCTCTGTATCTCTGCCTCTGTCTCTCACTCTCTACAGATAGATTCTCCTCAATTTACGACAAGTGTATGTCTTGAGAAATCCCATTGTAGGTTTAGAATATTGTAAGTTGAAAACACATTTAGACTGGGCATGGTGGTTCATGCCTGTAATCCCAGCACTTTGGGAGGTCAAGGCGGGTGGGTCACTGGAGGCCAGGAGTTTGAGACTAGGCTGGCCAACATGGTGAAACTCCGTCTCTACTAAAAATACAAAAATTAGCTGGGCATAGTGGCGCACGCCTGTAATCCCAGCTATTGGGGAGGCTGAGGCATGAGAATCACTTGAACCCGGGAGGCGGAGGTTGCAGTGAGCCACTGCATTCTGGGCTGGGCAACAACGTGAAACTGTGTCTTAAAACAAAAAACAAACAAAAAAAGCCACAAAAAAAGCATTTAATATACCTAACCTACTGAACACCAAAGTTTAGCCTACCTACCTTGAATGTACTCAGAACAACTTACATAGCCTACAGTTGGGCAATAACATCTAACACAAAGCCTGGTTTTTCAAAAAGTATTGAATATCTCATGTAATTTACTGAGTACTATACTAAAAGTTAGTAACAGAATGCTTGTAAGGGTACTTGAAGTACAGTTTCTTCTGAATGTGTATCACCATCATAAAGTCAAAAAATCATAATTGAACCATCGTTAAGTCTGGTACCATCTGTATATGTATATATCTCCTCTCTCTTTCTTTGAAAGATTTCTGACTGATATACCACTTTAACAATATTAAATCTTCTGGTCCATGAATGTCTTTCCATTTATTTAGTTTTTCTTTAATTTCTTTCAGCAATGTTTTATAGTTTTCAGTGTATAGATCTTGAACTTCCTTAGTTTTTTTTTTTTTTTTTTTTGAGACGGAGTCTTGCTCTGCCACCCAGGCTGGAGGGCAGTGGCCGGATCTCAGCTCACTGCAAGCTCCGCCTCCCGGGTTCACGCCATTCTCCTGCCTCAGCCTCCCGAGTAGCTGGGACTACAGGCGCCCGCCTCGTCGTCCGGCTAGTTTTTTGTATTTTTTAGTAGAGACGGGGTTTCACCGTATTAGCGAGGATGGTTTTGATCTCCTGACCTCGTGATCCGCCCGTCTCGGCCTCCCAAAGAGCTGGGATTACAGGCTTGAGCCACGGCGCCCGGCCCGAACTTCCTTAGTTAAACATTTTCCTAAGTATTACATTGTCTTCTCTCTGTCTCCTTTTTTTTTTTTTTTTTTTAGAGATGGGGTCTTGCTATGTTACCCAGGCTGGATTCAAACTCTCATGCTCAAGGGGATCCTTTCGCCTCAGCCTCTTGAGTAGCTGGGACTACAGGTGTGTGCCACCATATCCAGCTTCTATCCTTTTGAGGCTATTGTAAATGGAATCATTTTCTTAATTTCATTTTTGGATTGCTCATTACTAGTATACAGAAATGCAACTGACTGGGCACAGTGCCTCACACCTGTAATCCCAACACTTTGGGAGGCCCAGGCAGGTGGATGGCTTGAGCCCAGGAGTTTGAGACCAGTGTGGGCAACATAGCAAAACCCTGTCTCTACAAAAAACTACAAAAAAATTAGCTGAGCACAGTGGCACAGGCCTGTAGTCCCAGCTACTGAGGAGGCTGAGGTGGGAGGATCGCCTGAGCTCAGGAGCTCAAGGCTGAAGTGAGCTGTGATCGAGCCACTGTACTTCAGCCTGGGTGACAGAGACCCTGTCTCAAAAAAAAAAAAAAAAAAAGCAACTGATTTTCGTATGTTGATCTTAAATCCCACAACCTTGCTGAACTGGTTTATTAGCTCTAACAGGTATTTTGTACATTCTTTAGTGTTTTTACATACAGGATGATATCATCTGTGAGTAGAGATAGCTTTACTGTATCCTTTTCAATCTGGATGCTTTTATTTTTCTTGCCTAATGGCAATGGCCAGAACCGCCAGGATAATGTTGGACAGAAGTGGCCAGAGTGGGTACTTTGGCTTGTTCCTGTTCTTAGGGGGAAAACATCCAGTCTTTTACCATTAATTGTGTCATTAGCTGTGGGATTTTCACAGAAGCCTTAAGGTTGAGGAAGTTCCCCTCTCTTTCTACTTTGAGTGTTTTTTTTTTTAATCATGAAAGCATTATTGGATTTCTTCAAATGCCTTTTCTGTCTATCGACATGCTCATGTGGCCCAGTTTACTTTTATCCCCTGGCTGGAAGCCTTGGGTTGGAAATTCAATCTCTGTGGTTTTTTGGGGATCAAAGAAAAGAGTTACAGTCTTATAGCTCTGCCCATAAATAATTGCAAGCTCACAGCCGTGGTAAGTGTTTAGGATGCATAAAAACACAAAGTTGGCTCCTGTTGCTGCTCAGCGGTTGGGGAAAGAAAAACAAATGAAGATGTGGTAGTATTCAGTAAAGGATGGAAGAAAACTCGGGCTCACCACTGCTTTTACAGGAAGGAAGGAAGGGAGGGACGGAGGGAGGGAAGAAAGAAGAAGGAAGGAAGGGAGGAGGGAGGGAAGAAAGAAGGAAGGAAGGAAGGGAGGGAGGGAGGAGGAAAGAAGGGAGGGAGGGAGGGAGGAAAGAAGGGAGGGAGGGAGGGAGGAAAGAAGGAAGGAAGGGAGGGAGGGAGGAAAGAAGGAAGGAAAGAAGGAAGGAAGGAAGGGAGGGAGGGAGGGAGGGAACTCATTCAAAGCCGAGGGTGGCCTGTCAGTGGACATGGCACAAGGTGGCAAGAACCTGGGGCTGGGGACACTTTGCTGAGGGACCCGGGACAAGCCATACCCCCTATCTAGGACTCCCTATCTTTAGGACCTTAGGTAAAGGCATGGGATTTGGGCATCCGAGGGTTCTAAGATTCAGGTCTTTGCCAACATGGGGCTCGGAAGCTCCCTGTCCAAATGGCGTTTGTCTGTGGATGGCCACATCAGGGTTCTGCCCATCTCCTGGCTCTGTGTACTCTCAAAGCCAGGCACGTTTCTTAATTCCCTCTAATGATTTCCCAGAGAGCCTGCTGGATCCAGGCTGCTGCTGTGATCACTACAGCCGGCCGATGGGGCTCCAAGCAGACGGGCAGACGGCACCGATTTAGGGGCAGATGTGGAAACAGCAGCTACTGATTTCCAGAGCTTTCTTTCAGTGATGGCTGAGAAAGGCCTACCTGGGGGCACGGGCCACCCTGGGGGTACAAAGCGGAGAGACAGCTGATAAGCCTTACCTAATACCTATCCTATGCTAAAAACTTTACCCCCATCTTCCCAGTTAACTCCCAGTCGGTCTTAGGAGACAGGACTGCTATTGTGCCCATTTTGCAGACGAGAAGCCGAGCTCAGAGAGGGTGGGTAACTTGCCCGAAGGCACAGAGAGTGTCTTGGTCAGTCCGGACGCGTCTGTAGAGTTACAGGAAGAGAAGGGCCGTCCTCCAGAGGGCCGGGAGCGCCCCAGCGCGGGCCCGGGGTCGAGGTTGGTGGTCCCGCCGCCTGGAAGTGCTGGAGCGGCGGGGGGAGAGAGGGAAGTGGGGAGAGCTGCCAGCGGCAAATCCGGAGGGAGGGTCAGGCGGTCGGGGGCGGGGTGGGGGGTGCTGGCACCGGGAGGCAGGGGCAGGATCGGAGAGTCGGGGAGACACCAGGTCCGCGCGAGGCGTCTCAGGGGTAAGCCTGGGGGGCTCTGGGGTGGCGAGGGAGCGGGGTGTGGGGTGGCGCCTGGGGGAGATCGGAGTGAGGCGGGGAACGGGCAGTGGTCTAGTCTGGGGCCCAGGTGCGGGCCGCGGGGGCGGGAGAAGCCGGAAGCCCGAGCCGGCCGCGCTCCGCCCCGGCGGGTCTAGCCCCCGCCCCCGTCCCCGCCGCCCGCTCCTTTTCCCGGGGCGCCCGCGCGGCCAGCTCAGACCTCCCGGCTCGACAGGCAGCGCGGGCGGCGGTGAGTGCGGCGCGGGGACGACGGGGCT
This sequence comes from Trachypithecus francoisi, assembly GCF_009764315.1. Taxonomy (NCBI): domain Eukaryota; kingdom Metazoa; phylum Chordata; class Mammalia; order Primates; family Cercopithecidae; genus Trachypithecus; species Trachypithecus francoisi. The sequence continues at coordinate 103,397,542 of NW_022681460.1, forward strand.
CGGGGGCCAGCGGGGGCCAGCGGAGGGCCCGTCGCGCCAGCACCTGCTGGGCGCCCCGGGCACCGCGCCCTTGGCTGGGGGTTCTCGGGAGGCCGGGGGGCGCCGGGCGGGTTGCGGGCATCGAGGCACAGCGGAGGGCGTAGGGGCCGGGCCGGGGCGGGGTCCGGCCACCCAGCCCTGGTCCCGGCCGCGTCTCCGGTTGGGTTCATTTCCTGCGCCCCAGAGTGGCCCGATCGCGTGTGGCGGAGTCGTCCGGCCCCCACCCGAACAAGCGCCCCTCGCGGCCCGCCGCGACCCCCTACGGGGAGAGGACGGCCCCTGGGCTTTTTAGAAAACGGCGCAATTCGCTCTAGGTGACTCAGGTTGAGATTTCCAGAAATATCCCCCGGGGGTTCAGAAACAAAACCAAAACAAACAAAAAAACCCCAACGAATTCCGGAATGCTGTTTGCATACATTTGGCTTCTAGGGGCGCGGGTGCCCGCGTTTCTCCCCTTGCCCCCGCGAGTTCGCGCAAGATCCGGGACGGACACCAGAGGCCCCTGGGAGACCCTGGGGAGGTGAAAATCAGCGAAGAAGGCCGTGGTCCCTAGGCCTGACCCCTCCCCGCGGGGTAAGGTGGGCACCCCGCGAGCGCAGGGGTCCTCTCACTGCTGATGGCACCCAGCTCTGGGCCCAGACGCCGCTCACCGTCCACCGCTGGTGCTGGGTAGGTGCGGGTGGGACCAGCTGGTGACTGGTGGCAGCAGTGGACCTCGCCCCTCCCTGCCAAGCTAGGCAAATACCCTCCCCGCTCTGATTTGCAGGTCACTGTGGATCTAGGTGGTCAGTTGGTGGTGTGCCCGAAGCTCTTCAGGGTCAGGGAGAGGAGGTGACAGTGGAAAGGTGTGTGTTCTGGAAGGGCCAGTCATGCTTCAGGGACCTGGCTAGTTGGACCTTCGCTGGTTTTCTGCTTCCCGACAGTGGAGCTGATGTCACTGGCTGTTGGACTGAGCAGTGGTCACTGGGAAATCCAGTTTCTGGAAGCCACCGGACCTTCCAAGCTCCTACCAGTCTTCCCAAAGAGGATACCTTCCTCCCCTTGGCCTGGTGCACTGGTGCTGGTTCAAAGACTGCCTGAAGCCCAGGTTGCGATCCTCTTTAGGAAAGCCATGATTTGCCTTAATGTGTGCTTGACTGCCTCATCTGCCCTCTCACTTCCTGCCTTCTCAGAGTGACTCTTTTTAGGACTTCCTATTTAGTACTAAACCAGATGCCTGCAGAGAGAAGTGCCACCAGTGTTTTGGTTTTATCAGTTGGAGCAGAATCTAGATGGCGTGTGACTTGCTTTACCTGGCACTGAGTAACACCATGTTGCACTTGGCTTTCTTCTCCACCAGCCCTTGCTCTGGGAACTAAATGTGCACCAAACTGTCTAAGAAACATTTAATTGAAATCTACCATGAGGGAGGCCCATCTTCCTCTTTCCTGTTACTTTAAGGCATGAATAATAGATGCATTTATTCACATTTGAGAAAGCATCTTGTAATGTCACATATTAAGTGACTGGGTGATTGATCTAAGACGTAGGATCAATTTCTTTCTTTCTTTTTTTTTTTTTTTTGAGTCAGAGTCTCACTCTGTTGCCCAGGCTGGAGTGCAGTGGTGCGATCTCGGCTCACTGTAATCTCTAACCCTTCCCACACTCCTCAGCCCCCCACCCAGGTTCAAGCAATTCTCGTTTCTCAGCCTCCCAAGTAGCTGGGATTACAGTTGGGTGCCACCATGCTTAACTAATTTTTGCATTTTTAGTAGAGACAGGGTATTGCCATGTTGGCTAGGCTGGTTTCGAACTTCTGACCTCTAGTGATCCACCTGCCTCGGCCTCCCAAAATGCTGGGATTACAGGTGTGAGCTACCTCAGCCGGTCAATTTCTTAAATCTCTAAAATACCACATTGAAGTGTAATTCACTGTCTTTGGTGAATCCATTTCCTTTTTTGTTCCTTCTGTTCCTTTTATGGGCTGGCTGTTGAGAAATAAAGTGCTACCCTTGCCATGTAAAGGATGCAAAAGAATGGCTCCTGGTCCTGAGGGGTTTACACAATGGGTAGAAAGTAGAAGTACACACAGGCGAAAAAGTTGGTGCTAGCTAACGCCCTTGTAACTCTGGAAAGGGCTTGAGAGCAGTGGAAAGGAGGCAGCTGAGTTAGAGAAAGTTTCATGGAAAAACTGAGGCCTGAGCACATGTGGCAGAAGGAACATGTGGACATAGTTCAAACAAACAGGAGGGTCTCAGCAGAGCTGTGGAGGAGGTACAGCCAAGCCCAGGTGGTTGAAGATAGTAAATGGAAAATCCACTGAGAGGAAGGAGCTGGAAGGCGTTTCCAGCCTAAGTGAATTTTCAAGAAAATAAACAGTGCATGTTTTGCTGACATTACCCATCCTTACTGCTCAGAGGTGTGTAATAGGACTTTGAGAATGGGCTGGTGCCATTTTGTGACTTGAATTTCTCCCACTGAAGAGGAATTTCCCCAGAGCTACAGTGAGGGTGGAAAAAAGAGGATCTGCAAGAGGAAGTCCTGGATTCTTGGCACCGTGACTTGTCCTCTATTTGTTTTTGCTTTTACGGCAGTGAAAATAGCCCCGTGGGTTAGGCGGTCTATCAGGTAAATAGACTTCCTTAGTTCTGTGTTTCTTTAGCACACACATTTTTGACATCTCCCGGGCGCGTTTGGCCACCCATGGTCTGTTCTGAACTTGATTAATGTTTACTTGCCTAAGAATTGTTATTTGAGGTCAAGTGGCATTTTCCAGGGTCCTCATAATTTCATCTTGTTTGAGCCCGTGTTGATTGACTCTCTGGACACCGGTGACAACGGCTTTGTAGCTAATGAAGTTGTCCCTTGGCTGCAGGTTATGTCAGTAGAAGAATTGTGTAATTTCATAGAGTTTAAGGCATGGACACAAGAAAGGAATCATTCTGGAAGCTGTCTGTGTGATGGTAATTCTCTGCTCACCTCATAGTAAGTAGAAGTTTATATACCAGGATCCAAAGCTGGAGGCTTCAGAGAAAATAATGTTGGAGAAGTTAAGCTAATTTAGCTCATGGAGACTTAGAAATAATTGACAGTGTGCCTCAGGTAGGTTTAAGAGCTTAATGATGACTTGCCTTAACCTTGAATTCATGAGGTTATTCCTAAATGATGCACTGATAGTTTGAAATTTTTTATTAAAAAAAATTAAAGAAAGTATGGAAGATAAAGAAGAAAGGCATAACCTCATAGTTTGAATGAAACAACTAGCACTGGCTGTCCTTATCGGGCGGCTTCTATCTTTTGTCTTTGTGCCTGTTTTCTATGAAATTGTCATCAGGGTTCATACAATTTTGTGTCCTAATGCAGTTTCAATCTTATTAATGATCTCATTGCACTGTTTGGTGAAAACCCGTCATTCATGTGGAAACTGGGCATGTGGTTTCACGCAGAATCCAGAAGAAAATTGCCCACTCTGATTGTGGGGGAGCAGCCCAGCTCCCTGATGGAAGCATTTTCCATTCCACAAATCACTATGATTTGTCGTTACGCCATGCTTGAACCTGGCTTTAAGATTGTGGTAACTTTATCTTTGACTTGAGGGACATACCGCCCTGCAGAAACCACCTGAACTCAGAAGATGGAATTGGCACACATTTCTCTGAAATATTTCACTCTGAGCTTCTGTACTTTTAGCTGAGGTCTACTGAAATTCGAATTTGTTTGGGATCAAGTAACCGAAGGCCAATTTCTCGCTTCCTTTCCCAAAGAGAGCTGGAGGTCCGGGTTTCCCCTTTTGTCTAAATCCTTCCTGCTTAACCATGTATGGCTTAAGACGTACCATTCACCTTGAACATTTTCAGGAATGACAGGCAGGTTAAATTCCATGACGACAAAAACCATGTTGCAGAATCGTAGTTTAAAACCTGCCAGGCGACGGTCCTTAGTTTAAGAATTTTAGGCAATATTCAATGTAATAAGTATACAATTTGGATAGTTCCTGAGGGTTGATTATAGTCAGGATCCACTGTGCTCACATTATTGGAAATAACGTTTTTCTCCAGAGAACCTAAAAGACCAGACCTTTTTGACCCTCGCAGCTGGTACTCTATCTTGTTTACAAACTAGGCTATTTTCTTAGGAGACCTGACAATTTGCATGTGAGTGCCCTTCTTTTGCCCAAGGAATCCCTTTTTTATTCTGGGGTCATTTCTGCGATATACATATTCATGCACCTAGCTTAGTGTTTCTTTTCTGGGGGCTGGGAGGTGGGGACCAGAGTAGAATTGAATATTTCTCCTTTTTCTTTCTGGAAGAATCGATCTTCGAGGATTAAGTTGGTGGTTAAAAAGCCGCTTTATCTTTCTGAAGGCCTTGCCCTTTTATGTGTTGATCTGATACCCAAATGTAGAAAACAGTTCTATACACAGCTTGAGATTGTATTTTTAGAAGACTTTGCCACCCACATGTGGCTAAAGTTTTGTGGGGAGTTTTTTTTTTTTTTCCGTTGTGAGTAAAATAGGTATTTCACTATATCTTGCTCTTATTTTCAAACCCTTTGAAAAGCCATTGACCATTTTCTCTTTTATTTTTAGTTGACCCATAATAATCACACACATTTATGGGATAAAGAGTGATATTTTCATACATGTCTCCAGTGTGTAATTGATCAACGGGTAACTGGCATGTTCATCACCTCAAACACTTATGGTTTCTTTGTGTTGTGAACGTTCAGAAGTCTCCTAGCTATTTGAAAATATAGACAGAATCATTGTTAGCCATATTCACCCTACAGTTTACAGAACAGTAGAACTTCTTTCTTCCATTGAACTGTAACTTTGTACCTGTTAACCAACCTCTCTCTAGCCTCTCTTCCCCTCCCCTTTCTAACCTCCAGTAACCTCCAGTTCTTTTCTCTACTTCTGTGAGCTGGATTTTGTTGTCCTTCGTTTGTGGAAGCTGAGAAATACCTTTTGAGGGGAGTGCAGACTTGTGGACAGGTGTAAATATGCATTCAGCTGGACAGAGTTTGGGAGGTTCCTTCAAAACCTATTCTTTTGCTGAAATTCTAGGTACCTTTTTATTTTGTTTTATTTTTTATTTTTCACCTCATCAGTTAGAAGTATCAGAAACTCTCCTTTTCCTCCCACTTAATCTTTGGCATTTAACCAAAATATACTTTATTTATTTATATGTTTTTTGAGACAGGGCCTTGCTCTGTTGCCCAGGCTGGGGTACAGTGGCGTAACCACAGCTCCATGCAGCCTCAGCCTCCCTCTCAGGCTCAAGCCATCTTTCCATCTCAGCCACCACACTACTTTTAGTGGTTTTTTTTTTTTTTTTGTAGAGGGACAGGGTTTCGCCATGTTGCCCAGGCTGGTCTCAAACTCTTGGAGTCAAGTGATCCATCCATCTCGGCCTCTCAAAGTATCGCCATTACAGGCGTGAGCCTCACCCCAAAGCACTCAAATTTTGTTTTTTTTTAATTGAACTTGAGTGCTTTGGGGTAAGACCTGCCTATTTCATTTCACCTTATAGTTTTTCTTACTCTTGGCCTATGTAGGGGAGAGGGAAGACTTTCTTTCTGCCTTCTGAAGGTACCATCATTGAGTCTATGAAATAAACTGATGATTGATGTATTAACAGACAAAAATACATACAAATTTTTCCATGCATAAATGTGGGAGTCCCACAGAAAGTGAAACTCAAAGCAAGGTCAGATGATTGACATTTATATAGTGTGCCTGAGCTACAAAAAAGGAATAAGGAGCTGGGCGTGGTGGCTCATGCCTGTAATCCCAGCACTCTGGGAGGACAAGGCAGGCAGATTGCTTGAGACCAGGAGATCCAGACCAGCCTGGGCAACATGGCAAAGCCCTGTCTCTACAGAAAATACAAAAATTAGCCTGGCATGGTGGCTTATGCCTGTGATCCCTGCCACTCTGGAGGCTGAGGCAAGAGGATCACTTGAACCTAGGAGGTTGAGACTGCAGTGAGCTGACATAGCACAACTGCACTACAGCCGGGGTGACAGACCAAGACCCTGTCTCCAAATAAAACAGAAAAAGGAATAGGGGCTTGGGGCTCCTGGAGGGAGGTGGTGCTAGGTTACAGAAGGGTGAGGGGAGGAAATGTATGGTGAACAAAGGTTGCCTTGTTATGCAGATAAAAAGTCTCTTGAATGATGAAAGTTGTCTCAGAGTAGCCCTCAGAAGAACAGGTGATAGCTTGTGACCAGGTGTCGACTTTCAATCTCCTCTCCTAAGTTAAGATCTTCCAGCCGGGCCTGGTGGCTCATGCCTGTAATCTCAGCACTTTGGGAGGCTGAGGTGGGTGGATCACGAGGTCAGGAGTTCGAGACCAGCCTGACCAAAATGGTGAAACCCCATCTCAACTAAAAATACAAAAATTAGTCGGATGTGGTGGCAGGCAGCTGTAATCCTAGCTACTCAGGGGGCTGAGGCACGAGAATCACTTGAACCTGGGAGGCGGAGGTTGCAGTGAGCTGAGATTACACCACTGCCCTCCAGCCTGGGCCACAGAATGAGACTCTGTCTCAAAAAAAAAAAAAAAAAGAAAAGATTTTCCCTGGTTGATGAAGGTCCTACGATAGTCACTTTAGTTTACACAGATCAAGTATCTTTTCTCTGAAATGCCTGGGACCGGAATTGTTTCGGATTTTGGATTTTTTTCACATTTTGAAATGTTGCATTCTACTTACTGGTTCAGCATCTCTAATCCAAAAATCCAAAATCCAGAATGCTCCAATGAGCATTTCCTTTGAGCATCACGTCTGTGTTCAAAATGTTTCAGATTTTGGATTTTCATATTTGGGATACTCAACCTGTAGATTTCAATTTATTATATCAAAGGACAGCTTTTCAGAACTACTCCTGTGTCTGCAGTTTCTAAGAATAATCAGCTCGAAATATGCCAAAGAAATGGATCCTGAGGTGACATATTCCAGTCTCCTACAGTCATTTTGGGGTGGTGTGTCCTGAGCCCCAACACCTATTTGGCTCATTCATAAGTGTCATCCCTGTGAAGGTATTTAAATAAACTTTCTTTTTTTTTTTTTTCCTTTTTGTGGAGAACGGGGTCTCGCTGTATTACCCAGGCAGGTCTCGAACTCCTGGGCTCAAGCTATCCTCCCGCCTCTGCCTCCCTGAGAGCTGGGATTACAGGCGTGAGCCACCGCGCCCGGCTTAAATAAACTTTCAATTTTGGCATAATTTTTGATTTGCAAGAAAATTGTGAAGTTAGTATAGGGAGTTCCTCACCCAGTTCCTGGTTCTCTCCATTGTTAACATCTTACATCACACAGTATATTTGTCAAACTAAGAAACTGATGTGGTGGGTATGTTACTGTTCACCAAACTCCCCTGATTGTCCCACAGATGTCCTTTTTTCTGGGCCAGGGTCCTAACCCCAGGGTACCACATTGCGTTGATATATTTTATTTATTTATATATATTTATATATTATTTATAATATATAAGTAAATATATTTATATATTATTTATATACATAAGTAAATATATTTATATATTTATAATACATAAGTAAATATATTTATATATTATTTATAATACATAAGTAAATATACTTATATATTATTTATAATACATAAGTAATATACTTATATATTATTTATAATACATAAGTAAATATACTTATATATTATTTATAATACATAAGTAATATACTTATATATTATTTATAATATATAAATAAATAATAAGTATATTTATAATATATAAATAAATATATATTATTTATATATGTAAATAATATATTGTTTATAATATGTAAATAATATATGTTTATAATATGTAAATAATATATTGTTTATAATATGTAAATATATATATATTTATAATATGTAAATATATTATTTATAATATGCAAATAATATATTATTTATAATATGTAAATAATATATATATTATTTATAATATGTAAATAAATATATATATATTATAATATGTAAATAAATATATATATTATTTATTTTTTTAATCCCCATGTTGGCCAGGCTGGTCTCGAACTCCTGACCTCAGATGATCCACCTGCCTTGGCCTACCAAAGTGCTGGGATTACAGGCATGAGCCACCGTGCCTGGTCCCACATTGCACGTAGTCATCCTGTCTCCTCAGCCTCCCTGGCTGTGTTAGTTTCTCAGTCTTGCTTTGTTTTTCATAACCTTGACACTTTTTGAAGATCAGGGATTCTGTAGAATTTCCCTCAAATCAGGGTTGTCTGATGTTTTTCATGTGATTACGACGGGGTTCTGGGTTCTGGGAGGAGAAGACCACAGAGATGAAGTGTCCTTCTCATCCTGTCACATCAGAGGGCACCTGATATGCACATGACATTCCAGATGTTAATATCAAGGGAGAGAGTAAAGTATTCCTGATGTTAATTAATACTAAGGGAGAGAGTGAAAAGGAGGTGTTTGCCAGGTTTTCTCACTTGTGGTTTACTCTCTTTCCCTTTTCATAGACTCTGTTTTTCTTTCTTTCTTTTTTTGTTTTTTTGAGACGGAGTTTTGCTCTTGTTGCCCAGGCTGGAGTGCAGTTGTGTGACCTCGGCTGCAACCTCCGCCTCCTGGGTTCAAGCAATTCTGCTGCCTCAGCCTCCTGAGTAGCTGGGGTTACAGGCATGTGCCACTACACCTGGCTAATTTTGTATTTATTTATTTCTTTATTTATGAGACAGAGTCTCGCTCTGTCGCCCAGGCTGGAGTACAGTGGCCTGATCTCAGCTCACTTCAAGCTCCGCCTCCCAGGTTGCCTCAGCCTCCCAAGTAGCTGGGATTACAGGCACCCGCCACCATGCCCGGCTAATTTTTTGTATTTTTAGTAGAGATGGGGTTTCGCCATGTTAGCCAGGATGATGTTGATCTCCTGACCTCATGATCCACCTGCCTTGGCCTCCCAAAATGCTGGGATTACAGGCGTGAGCCACCGTGCCTGGCCAATTTTGTATTTTTGATAGAGATGGGATTTCTCTGTGTTGGTCAGGCTGGTCTGGAACTCCGGACCTCAGGTGATCTGCCTGCCTGGGCCTCCCAAAGTGCTGGGATTACAGGCATGAGCCACCACGCCCAGCGACTCTGTTCTTTGAAAGAGAGTCATGGAGTCTAGCCCACACACAGGAGAGGAAAGGGAAAGATTAAGTTCCACCTCCTGCTGGGTGCCATGGCTCATGCCTGTAATCCTAGCACTTTTGGAGGCTGAGGCGGGTGGATTACTTGAACCCACGAGTTTAAGACTAGCGTGAACAACATAGTGAGACCCCCATTTCTATGAAAAGTAAAAAAAAAAAAAAAAAATCACTGGGCGTAGCCCCAGCTACTCAGGAGGCTGAGGTGGGAGGATCACTTGAGCCCAGGAGTTGAAGGCTGCAGTGAGTTATGATCAAGCCACTGCATTCCAGCCTGGAAAGAGTGGAATAAGCAAGACCCCATCTCTACAAAAAGTAGAAAATTAGCTGGACTTGTTGATGCACACCTGCAGTCACAGCTACTTGAGAAGCTGAGGTAGGAGGATTGCTTGAGCCCAGGAGGCTGAGGCCACAGTAAGCTATGATGGTGCCACTGCGCTCCAGCCTGGGTGACAGAGTGAGACCCTGTCTGAAAAAAAGAAAAGAAAAGTGTGCCAGGCGCGGTGGCTCACGCCTGTAATCCCAGCACTTTGGGAGGTCGAGGCGGGCAGATCACAAGGTCAGGAGATCGAGACCACGGTGAAACCCTGTCTCTACTAAAAATACAAAAAATTAGCCAGGCGCGATGGCGGGCGCCTGTAGTCCCAGCTACTAGGGAGGCTGAGGCAGGAGAATGGCGTGAACCCAGGAGGCGGAGCTTGCAGTGAGCCGAGATCGCGCCACTGCACTCCAGCCTGGGCGACAGAGCCAGACTCCGTCTCAAAAAAAAAAAAAAAAAAGTGCATCTCCTGGAGGGGGAAGATCTATGCATACTATTTGGAATTTGTCAATGAGGAAGATTTGTCTTGTCTTATTTAAAAAATAGACACTTCTGCCAGGCGCGAGTTGCTTACGCCTACAATCCCAGCACTTTGGGAGGCTGAGGCGGGTGGATAACTTGAGGTCAGGAGTTTGAGACCAACCTGGCCAACATGGTGAAACCTCGTCACTACTAAATGTACAAAAACTAGCCAGGCATGGTGATGGGTGCCTGTAATCCTGACTACTTGGGAGGTTGAGGCAGGAGACTTGCTTGAACCTGGGAGGTGGAGGCTGGAGTGAGCCAAGATCATGCCACTGCACTCCAGCCTGGGCAAGAGGGACACTCCGTCTCAAAAATAATAATAATAAAATAAACACTTCTTATGAGCTCATGCCATAGGTACCCTGTCATAGATGGGATAGATGTGCCATATGGGCACAGGAGACGTCAGCTGTGCAAGGATGTCAGATGCACGTGGCTTTGTCAAGGCCTGGTGGGGAAATATAGATCACATCGCTTCCCCTGGGGTCGAGGGACGGTAACGTAATATGGTCCAGTTAGGGAAATATTAATAGAACCTAACTTGCAGACAGGAAGCAATTAGGAAGCAGGAGGAAGGCATATGTCATCAAGGGCTAGATCTTGTGTTGTCAGCCAGGGGAAGTGAAACAGGCATGAAAAGCACATGACAGGTAATGTCCACCACCAGCCTGTTCCCACGTTATCCATAAGTCTTGCTAAAGGCAAGATTGCTGTTTTCTGGAATTTTCAAAGACAGACAGTTAGACTACCTGCAGTCATCTGGAATTTGGCCAGAACAAAGGAAGTAAACAAATAGAAGACTTCCAAATAAGGTAGATATTTATCATCAAAGCAGATGCCCAAGCCTGTTTACCTTACTCAGAGGAGCGCCCAAGGCAACTATGAGCTCTTACTTTGTGTTACACAGAGTCCTTGCACACTTGGTTCTGCTGGTGCCCAGGTCCTCAGAGGCTTAGAAGCAGCAAATTGTGGTGGTGGAATGGAGCTGCCATCAGCACCATGTTGGACTGTTGGCAGCCTGGGACAGTGTAGAACCGCAGATGTAGACACCAGCGTTTTTCCTTTCCTTTCTCTGTTTCTCTTTCTCTCTCTCTCTTTTTTTCTTTTTTGCAGATTGTAAGAAAGCAGAGAGGAATATGGGATTTATTTATTTATTTATTTATTTATAGACGGTGTCTTGCTCTGTTGCCTACGCTGGAGTGCAGTGGTGCGATCTCAGCTCACTGCAACCTCCACCTCCCAGGTTCAAGCAATTACACCTTAGCCTCTCGAGTGACTGGAACTCTAGGCATGCACCACTTTGCCCGGCTAATTTTTGTATTTTTAGTAGGGATGGGGTTTCACCATGTTGGTCAGGCTGGTCTGGAACTCCTGACCTCAAGTGATTCACCCATCTCGGCTTCCCAAAGCGCTGGGATTACAGGCGTGAGCCACCGTACCCAGCCGGGATTGATTTTAAAAAAGATTAAGGCTGGGTGCAATGGCTTATGCCTGTAATCCCAACGCTTTGGGAGGATCACTTGAGGCCAGCCTGGACAACATAGTGAGACCCCGTCTCTACAAAAAAATTAAAAATTAAAACAACTAGCCAGTCATGGTGGCGTGTGCCTGGAGTCCCAGCTGCTTGAGAGGCTGAAGTGGGAGGATCACTCGAACCCAGGCTGCAGTAAGCTGTGATTGCACCACTGCACCGCAGCCTTGGCAACACAGCGTGACCCTGATTGTAAAACAAAGTTCAATGTAAGAGAGAAAAAATAAAAGAAAAAGGTTAAGATACTTTTTTCGGGGGAGTGTTTACAGAGGCTATGGGTCAGAATGAAGCAACACCAGAAGTTATGGAGACTGGGGTTTCTGCTGTGTTTCGACGCAGTTTTTTGTGTTCTCGGGAGAAGATACCCTTGGCGGTGGGCCATGAGACCTTGGATGTGTGTTTACTCTGACGGCGAGTTGTTGGGGTGGCTTCTGCGGTGGATGGTTCTCTTGGTATTCTAGGTTTTGAAGCTTATTTTTAGACTCTGAACTCCCCTTCTTGGTGGGAGTTGAATCCCTCTGGGGGTTTTCAAGTTGCTTTTGGACTGCTGGTTGTTGAAACAGAAACCCTTTTTGTAGGGTCCCCCATAAACCCAGGCGCTGGTGCCCGCCTCGTGGTGTGAAGGCTCCTGTAACACAACCTCACTCTCCTGGCCCCACACTGCTCACCTGCCCCACGGGACACAGGTACGTGGCTTCTGGGTGTCTGTCCCCGCTGTACCAAGATCTGCCCCCTTGCCTTGTCCCCAGATCCTCCACTCACTCCCAGAAACTGTACCCCTCCCCCCAAAAAAAGTCTCCCCTTCATATCTCTTCCACATCTGCCCCTGTGGGTTGACTTTGCCTCCCTATATAGGTCCCATAAGACTGGCAAGGGAGGGTCCAACATCTCCCAATCCCTTGTCCACCACTGGCCTTTAGAATCCACTGGAGGAAAACTGGATCATAGTGCAACATGAAAAAAAAAGAACTTTTGGCCGGACGCAGTGGCTCACGCCTGTAATGCCAGCACTTTGGGAGGCCGAGGTGGGCGGATCACTTGAGGTCAGGAGTTCGAGACCAGCCTGGCCAACATGGTGAAACCCTGTCTCTACTAAACATAAAAAAATTAACTGGGCGTGGTGGCAGCCACCTGTAATCCCAGCTATTTGGGAGGCTGAGGCAGGAGAATCGCTTGAACCCGGGAGGCAGAGACTGCAGTGAGTCAAGGTCACAGCACTGCATTCCAGCCTGGGCCACAGAATGAGACTCTGTCTCAAAACAGAGGAAAAAGAACTTTATATTGACAAATAGGATGTTGTTAGTGCAAATTTTGGGGTTGATATAGCGGGAGTGGTAAAGGGAACATCTTACCAAACAGAAATAATTAGAAGCTTAATCGCTCAGCAAACAGGGAAGGTCCCAGGGCCAGGTGCTGGGCAGGAACATAGAGGGCTGTGATGACATCACCTTTACCCAGAGGCGGGAAGGACCGGGTCGGAGGCCTCGGGAGGGCAGAGACAGGTTTGCAGAGGAGACTCTTTTTTAATTAAAAAAGTATGTATTTTGTAAATATGTAATATTACTATGGCTCAACATACAAAAGACCAACAAGGGTGTAAAAGTGACCAGTGTTTGCCCCACCCCATCCCCTAGTCCACCTGGTTCCCCTCCCTGTAAACACCGACCATTAAGTTCCTTATATATATGCCTTTGGAGGCATTTTATGCATATTATATACTAGGCCAGACATGGTGGCTCATACGTGTAATCCCAGCGCTTTGAGAGGCCAAGGTGGGAGGATTGCTTGAGCCCAGGAGTTTTGAGACATGCTTGGTCAACATACTGAGACCCCGTCTCTACAAAAAATAAAAAATTAGCTGGGTGTGGTGGTGCACACCTATAGTCCTAGCTGCTCTGGAAGCTGAGGCAGGAGGATTGCTTGAGTCCAGGAGCTCCAGGCTGCAATGAGCTGTGATCATGCCACTGTGCTCCAACCTGGGCAACCCAGTAAGAACCTGTCTTTAAAAAACCCAGTGAGAGGCTGGGCGCGGTGGCTCAAGCCTGTAATCCCAGCACTTTGGGAGGCTGAGACGGGCGGATCACGAGGTCAGGAGATCGAGACCATCCTGGCTAACATGGTGAAACCCCGTCTCTACTAAAAATACAAAAAACTAGCCGGGCGAGGTGGCGGGCGCCTGTAGTCCCAGCTACTCGGGAGGCTGAGGCAGGAGAATGGCGTAAACCCGGGAGGCGGAGCTTGCAGTGAGCTGAGATCCGGCCACTGCACTCCAGCCCGGGCAACAGAGCAAGACTCCGTCTCAAAAAAACAAAACAAAACAAAACAAAAAAACCCAGTGAGAACCTGTCTTTAAAAAAAAAAAAAAAGACTAGGCATCTTGGCTCATGCCTGTCATCCCAGCACTTTGGGAGGCCGAGGCCAGAGGATCACTCGAGCTCAAGAGTTTGAGACCAGCCTGGCCAACATGGTGAAACCCTGTCTCTACTAAAAAGACAAAAATTAGCTGGGTGTGGTGGTGGGCCCAGCTATTCGGGAGACTGAGGCAGGAGAGGTGCTTGAACCTGAGAAGCGGAGGTTGCAGTGAGCCGAGATCACACCACTGCACTCCAGCCTGGGTGACAGAGCAAGACAAAAAAAAAAAAAGGTGAATCTTATTCTCTCACCATACACAAATGGTGGCACACTACAAACACTGTCCTGGCTCATTAAACATGATGGTGTATCTTGGTGATGATTGCATTTCCCCAAGTAGAACTCTTCCTTATTTCAGTACCTTGCGGGGAGGGACCATCCCTGACTGGTACCCGTGCCTTGCTGGTGGACTAGGCTTCTGCTGTTATTAGCAACGCTGTAGTGAATACCCCATGTGCTTGTCATTTCGTCATTTCAGTCACATGTGGGGGTTATTGCCAGCACACATTTCTAGAGGAAGAGTTGCTGGACTTGTGCATGTTAAATTTTTTTGGCTGTTTCTGTTGCAGGAGCCTCAGTTTATCCATACCCCACGCTAGCTCTCTGTGTGTGTTACCAACATTTTGCTCTTTGCCTGGTGGACGGGTGAAAAATGGTACCATGATAATGGCATCGCTTATGGGGTTTAAAAGAAATCTTTTATGGCCAGGTGCAGTGGCTCACTCCTGTAACCCCTGGCCTTTGGGAGGCCGAGGCGGGCGGATCACTTGAGGTCAGGAGTTCGGGACCAGCCTGGGCAAGATAGCGAGACCCCGTCTCTACCAAAAATACAAAAAGTTAGCCGGGCGTGGTGGTGGGCGCCTGTAGTCCCAGCTACGCAGGGGGCTGAGGCATGAGAATTGCTTGAACCCGGGAGGCGGAAGTTGCAGTGAGCCGAGATCGCACCACTGCACGCCAGCTTGGGTGACAGAGTGAGACCCTGTCTCAAAAAAAAAAAGATAAAAGAAAAAGAGCTTTAGATATGCAGAAAATGGGTACAGTTCATACAGAGAGCTCCCGTATACTGTCACCCAGCATCTACTTCACTACGGGACACTGGCCACAACTGCTTCTCTGACGCTGCTGCATTACCGCTTACCAAACTCCAGGCTTTATTTGGGCATCACCAATTTTTCCAACTAAGCCTTTTCTGTGCCAGGGTTCTACGTCGCATTCAGTTGTCACCTCTCTATTCATTCTTCTCTGGTCTTTGACAGTTTCCTGGACTTTCTTGTTTTCCGTGACCTTGACAGTTTTGAGGAGCGCTGGCCTGGTGCCCTGTGGCAGGTTTTCTCATGACTATGTGGGGCTGCGGGTTGAGGGGAGGAAGTCCACAGAGGCCCTTCTCACCTCCTCCTGTCAGTCAGCAGGTGTGTGATGTCATGTGACTTCTCGCTGATGCTATGCAACCTGATCATCGTCTCCGTGCGGTTTTAGCTGCATCTCCCTGCTTTAGAGGAGGACTAGAGCGTCGTCTCGTGCATGAGGACTTGGGGTGTTGTCTAGGGGAGGGCTGTGGTCAGCCTGATGCGTTTGAGGTTGAGGGGTGGGGGAACCACAGGGACTTTGTGCAGACCCTGCATTCCTGGGGAGCAGGAAGGAACAGGAAGCATCTTGACATGGAAGGTGGATTTGGAGGAGAGGCAGGTCACTGGAGGGGCTGAGGATCCAGGCTAAGGCAGGAGGAGGATTTTGTTTTGATCTATTTGTTTATTTATTTCTTTTGAGATAGGGTTTTGCTCTTTCACCCGGTCAGGAGTGCAAGTGGCATGATCACAGCTCACTGCAGCCTCAAACTCCTGGGCTCAAGTGATTCTGCCACCTTAGCCCTGTGAGTAACTGGGACTACAAGTGTGCACCACCATGCCCAGCTAATTTTTTTTTTTTTTTTAAAGAGACAGAGTTTTGCCGTTTTACTCAGGCTGGTCTTAAACTCCTGGATTCAAGTGGTCTTCCCGCCTCACCTCCCAAAGTGCTGGGACTACAGGCATGAGCCACTGTGCCCGGAAAGATTAAGCCATTTAGGAGACCTCAGGAAAGGAGCCAGCCGAGAGGGCATGATTGGCAAGAGGGGACATGGTCTGAGCACAGTCCCTCCCGGGGACCACAGGGCCTGCTCCCACCTAGAGATGGCCACGTTCACCAGATTAAAGTGAACTCTGAGCCAGAGGAAGAGGGCTGCTTCTGAGCCCAGGGCGGGTGGACAGATGCCTGGGGGTTAAGGTGGGAGGCTGAGAGGGTCTGATCTTGCCTGGTGCCTTCTGCTGTGGGAAGGGGAAGCGTGCCCATTGAGAATCTGCAGGGCCAGAGGGGAACCTGGGCAACCCATCTATCAGCGTGGATGGATGAGTTTTCTAACGCATTACCTGGAACTCGGTGGCTTAGGTAACATGAATGTAGTATCTTCCAATTCTGGAGCCTGAAGTCTGCAGTGGGCTTCACCCACTGCAGATTAAAATCAATGTGTCAACTGGGCGCAGTGGCTCACGCCTGTAATCCCAGCACTTTGGGAGGCCAAGGCGGGCAAATCACCTGAGGTCAAGAGTTTGAGACCAGTCTGGCCAACATGGTGAAACTCCATCTCTACTAAAAATACAAAAATTAGCCGGGCATGGTGTTGGGTGCCTGTAGTCCCAGCTACTCAGAAGGCTGGGGCAGGAGAATCGCTTGAACCCGGGAGGCGGAGGTTGCAGTGAGCCGAGATTGCGCTACTGCACTCCAGCCTGGGCAACAGAGCGAGACTTGGTCTCAACAACACAAAAAAAGTAAGTGTCAGCTGGACTGCGCTCCTGGAGGCTCCCAGGGAAAATCCACTGTCTTGCCCTTCCCAGCTTCTGGAGGCCGCCTGCATTTCTTAACTTACGGCCCTTCCTCCCCCTTCAAAGCCAACCGCTTCTTCTACATTTAAACCCAACAGAGGTCTTGCTCGCCCAGGCTAGAGTGTAGTGGTGTAGACATGGCTCACTGCAGCCTCAACCCCCGAGACCCAAGCATCCTTCCACCTCAGCCTCCCAAGTAGCTGGAACAATACATGTGCGCTACCACACCCTGATAATTTGTGTAATTTTTGTAGTGATGAGGTCTCTCTGTGTGGCCAGGGCTGGTCTCGAACTCCTCTACCTTTCTTTTATAAGGACCTTTGTGATTACACTGGGCCTACCTGGCTAATCCAGAATAACCCCCTCATCTCAAGATTCTTAATCACATACATAAAGTCTCTCTTTACCACTTAAGGTCACATATTCAGAGCTTCCAGGGATTCAGCTGTGAACGATTTTGGGGAGCATTATTCTGTCTACCACGCTGGCGGTAGGGGTGGGAACGTCAGACTGTAGGGGATTTAGCCAAAGAAGTGAATGTCTACCTGTGAAGCCGTGGAGGCAGTGGGTACAGAACAGGCCCCTGTGGCGAGATGAGGTCTGTGCCTGGGTCCTCCTGCCTCTCGCAGTGAAGACCCCATGGGACTGTGGGAAAGTCACCCCCTCCCTGGGTTTTACTGTCCTCTGTAATGACAGCTATGTGTTTACTAGTCACCTGCTTACCCAATGTTCTGGGTATGTTTTGCTCACTACGTTCTCACAGCAGCCCTCTGAAGTGTAAATACTATTGTTGGCCCATTTTCCAGATGAGGAAACCTGAGAGAAATATGGCAACTCACCCCAGTTTGCATACCCCAGAAGTGGCAGAGTTGGGATTTGAACCAAGGAGGCTGGGTCTTAGAGTTTCTGCTCTTAAAGGTTTGATCTGCCTTAAAATTCTGCCATTTTAACTTTTTTTTTTTTGAGACAAAGTCTTGCTCTGTGGCCCAGGCTGGAGTGCAGCAGTGCGTCTTGACTCACTGCAATCTCCGCCTCCCAAGTTCAAGCCATTCTTTCGCCTCAGCCTCCCAAGTAGCTGGAATTACAGGCACGCACCACCACACCTGGCTAATTTTTACATTTTTAGTAAAGATAGAGTTTTGCCATGTTGGTCAGGCTGGTCTCAAACTCTTGACCTCAAGTGATCCACCCGCCTCGGCCTCCCAAAGTGCTGGGATTACAGGCGTGAGCCACCGTTCCTGGCCTGGAACTACCCGCTTAATATCCTTCCCTAGCCACAACCAGAACTGGAATGGATGCTGGCCCAAGCAAGCGGTCCCTTCCACTGAGTGATGATTCTAGCAGTGCTGTAAACTTGCACCAAGGAGAAAAAAATGAACCAGTCTTGAGGTTTGGAGACTGCGGCAGTTTTTCTTTCTGACTTCATCTTGTCCATGTGCACACGCCCCCACACTTCCCTTTCCACCTCTGTCCATCCATGTTTTGTTGTTGTTGTTGTTGTTGTTGTTGTTTTGAGACAGAGTCTTACTCTGTTGCCCAGGCTGGAGTGCAGTGGCACAATCTCAGCTTACTGCAACCTCTGTCTCCCAGGCTCAAGAAGTTCTTCTGCCTCAGCGTTCCAAGTAACTGGGATTACAGGTGTGTGCCACCACACCTGGCTAATTTTTGTGCTTTTAGTAGAGACGGCGTTTTGCCGTGTTGGCCAGGCTGGTCTCGAACTCCTGACCTCAGGTAATCCGCCTGCCTTGACCTCCCAAAGTGCTGGGATTACAGGCGTGAGCCACTGCGCCCAGCCTGTCCACCCAGTTTTATCCCGACCTAATCCCCTCCTTCGTGGACGTCCTAGGGTGTTAAGAAACAATACACTGCCCCCAGGAATCCTGGAGGAAATGAAGGATTCCAGTTCTTGAGCATATTTGGTGATGTGCTGGCATCTGCACAGTAAATCCTCATGTTACCTTGAGCTGAAATGTGAGACCATCTGTATGTAGGCTTGTCGTTACATAAACATCTTCCCTTACAAACGTTGTTTCCTCAGATTCTATGTTAGGGCTATTGGAGTAAGCTCCTCCCATTCACTTCTGCTTTTTCATGTCTACTCCTAAATCTCTCTCTTTTTTTTTTTTCTGAGGTAGGGTCTTCTTCTGTTCCCCAGGCTGATGTGCAGTGACACCATTTTAGCTTACTGCAGCGTCAACGTCCCAGGCTCAAGCAATCAAGGGATCCTCCTGTCTCAGCCTTCCGACTAGCTGGGACTATAGACATGTGCCACCACGCCCAGCTAATTTTTTTGATTTTTAGCAGAGATGGGTCTCACTATGTTGCCCAGGCCGGTCTCGAACTTCTGAGCTCAAGCGAACCTTCTGTCTTGGCCTCCCAAAGTGTTGGGATTTCAGGCATGAGCCACCACGTCTGGCCTGCTCCCAAATCTTCATGCCTTTCCAGATGGATCTTGGTGTCCTTTTTTCATACTTAGGTATTGCTTTCTACAAACTGTTGAAGTACCAGAGTGACCAACTCGTCCCAGTTTGCCTGAGACTTTCCTAGATTTAGCACCAGAAGTCCTGCATCCAGGGAAAAACTCCTCTGTCCAAGGGAGACTGGGACAGTGGGTCACCGTATGAAGCACCCATAATGTTTTGGGCCCTTTCTAGGTGCTGGGATGCAGATTTTAGTGTCAATTCCTGCTCTTATGGGGTCTATGGACCAGATAAAAAGACAGATAAGTAAAGAAAATGCCTTATGACAAGTACAGCAAACAAACCTGAGTTAGTAACAGGTGACATGTACTGAGTGCTTGTGTGTTCCACGTTGCTCTGGGTCCTTTTTGCAAATGGATTCATTTCATCCTCTCCAGAACCTTCTGAGGAAGAAACTATCAGTGTGCCCATTTTACAAATGGGAAAACTGAGGCACTAAAGTCATGCCCTGGGGCATGGGGGCGCCTGGATGAACGCAGGGGGTCTGGTTCCAGAGTCTGTGCCCTTGACCTCTGCACCCTATGGAGAGGCTCCAGGAGGAATGAATTCACCCAGGGGCAAGCCAGAGAGGGCTTCTTGGAGGAGGTGACACGCAAGCTGGGATATGATAAGTGGAGAAGAATTTGCCAGACCCATCAGGAAGGAGACAGACAGAAGAAAGAGTATGCCTGTGACATGTTTGGGGACATCCAAGCAAGGCAGGTGTGGCGGGAGATGCCACGAGAGACTGTGTGGTTGGTAGGGGCACCAGTGCATCCTGGGAATCCTCTCAGTTCTCACAGACTGGGAGCAGGGAGTCACACTAGTGTAGAGCACAATGAGGGGTGTCAGAAAGACCCACGCGGCTTGATTTTAGACAAACAGGGCCTGGGATGGACTGAACCAAGACCAGCGGCCAACTTAGAGGCTTGAGTTTTAAGGCCTTGGCTTGGGATAGTGAGATTAGAGATTTCCAGCAATATCTCTCCGTGCCCCATCCCCGCCTCCGCTTTTTATTGAAGAGAAGCTCACACAAAGATAACCACTTAAAAGTGAATAACTCAAGGCCAGGCACAGTGGCCCATGCCTGTAATCCCAGCACTTTGGGAGACTGAGGCAGGTGGATCACTTGAGGACAGGAGTTCTAGACCAGCCTGGTCAACATGGTGAAACCCCATCTCTACTAAAAATACAAAAATTAGCTGGGTGTGGTGGTGGGCGCCTGTAATCCCAACTATTACGGAGGCTGAGGCAGAATTGTTTGAGCCTGGGAGGCAGAGGTTGCAGTGAGCCAAGATCATGCCACTGTACCTGAGCGACAGAGGGGGACTCTGTCTCCAAAAAAAAAAAAAAAAAAAGGAAAATTCAGTGGCATTTAGTAAGTTCATAGCATTGTGCAACCATCAACTTCCATCTGGTTCCAGAACATTTTCATCATCCCCAAAAGAACCCCTTACCCATTTCCTCCCACTGCTGTATACCATCCCTGGCCACCACGGATGTGCTCTGTATCTCTATGGATTCAGCTGTTCTGGGCATTTCATGTCGATGGAATCATTTGATGTAGCCTTTTGTGCTTTCAAGGTTCATTCCAGGGCTATCTTGGAGCCTGAATGATCAGTGATAAAACTGCTAGGCCGGCCATCGCGGGCTCCCCGAAGTCTGATCTTTTACTTTGCGTTTAGGATTCAAGGTCATACTTAGCTAGCAGGACCCATACCATAATCATGAATGTGGTTTTCCCAGGGTGAGGCTTATCCGTTGCACTTCCCTGTGATCTCCCCATTAAAAAAAAAAAGATTCAAGATTTGAGGCAGAGCACTGTCCCTTTTGACCTGCAGGTTTGATTCTGCAAACATTGAATGAACCCCTGCTTTGGGCGCACAGGGAGTAAGATGTCGCCCAGGACCTTGTGAGCGCCTGAAGTAGCTAATTCCACTGGCCTATTCCAGAGAATTGAGGCTGTTTAGGCTGAATTGTTTATTAGCAGATCTGTTGCTGAAAGTGAGGACCCTCGTGGAGTTTATTTCTACGTCCCGAGGATTTCAGATCAATGCATCAGGGTGTGGATGATCGCTGGGTCTGACACTGTGGCTTCTCCCTGGGGGTTCCTGGGGGTTCCTGGGTTTTTTGCCTCCGCTTTTAACAGAGTGATACTAACAAAACAGGCCGGGCGTGGTGGTTCATGCCTGTAAGCCTAGCATTTTGGGAGGCTGAGGCGGGTGGATCACTTGAGGTCAGGAGTTCGAGAGCGGCCTGGCCAACATGGTGAAACCCCTGTCTCTAGTAAAAATACAAAAAATTAGCTGGCTTTAGTGATGCGTGCCTGTAACCCCAGCTTCTTGGGAGGCTAAGGCAGGAGAATTGTTTGAACCTGGGAGGCAGAGGTTGCAGTGAGCTGAGATCATGCCACTGTGCTCCAGCCTGGGCAACAGAGTGAGACTCTGTCTCAAACAAAAACACAAACAAAACTGAGATGCAGATGCTCTCTGGGTTGACAAGCACGCCCCTCCCCCTCAACACCCCCCAACCTTTTCTCTTTTGCTAAGGGCTTGAAGCAGTAAAGATGCAGCTGTGGCCAGTCTGCCTCCAGGGAAGTTCTGAACTCTCTCCCCTTTCTTTGTTTTTCTCCCCAGTATGAGAGGGCTGAGGTTTGTGGCTTTACACCCTCGGCCCATCATTAAAGTTCTGTTGCCTGTTTACTAAGAAGCAGGTCACTTTGAGTTGCAAAGTGCCCAGTGACAAAATGAATTGGAACCCATCATTGGCAGATATTTTTTGCATGGCATCACAAGTATGTGGCGCAAGTATGTGGCGTGAAAGTGCGCAGTAAACGCACTTTCATGTATTAGGGAGGCAGAAAGAAAGGTGAGCCCTCCAGAGTTCAAATGTGTCAAATGTGTTGCTTCCACTGAGGGTGTATTTTCCTTTCATGATTTTTCTGTTTTTTAAAAATTTCTGGCCAGGCAGGGTGGCTCACACCTGTAATCCCAGCACTCTGGGAGGCCAAGGCAGGCTGATCACCTGAGGTTGGGAGTTTGAGACTAACCTGGCCAACATGGTGAAACCCTGTCTCTACTAAAAAATACAAAAATTAGGCCGGGCGCGGTGGCTCAAGCCTGTAATCCCAGCACTTTGGGAGGCTGAGACGGGCGGATCACGAGGTCAGGAGATCGAGACCATCCTGGCTAGCACGGTGAAACCCCGTCTCTACTAAAAAAATACAAAAGTCTAGCTGGGTGAGGTGGCAGGTGCCTGTAGTCCCAGCTACTCAGGAGGCTGAGGCAGGAGAATGGCGGGAACCCGGGAGGCGGAACTTGCAGTGAGCTGAGATCCGGCCACAGTACTCCAGCCTGCGTGATACAGCGAGACTCCGTCTCAAAAAAAAAAAAAAAAAAAATTAGTCAGGCGTGTTGGCAGGCTAAAAAAAAAAAATTATTATTATAATTTTTTGTTGAGAGATATGGCCTCACTCTGTCACCCAGGCTGGAGTACAGTGGTGTGATCACACCTCACTGTAACCTCGAACTCCCAGGCTCGAGCAATCCTCCCACCTCAGCTTCCTGAATAGCTGGGACTACAAGTTCGTGCAATCATGTCTGACTAATACATACTTTTTAATTTAAAAAAATTTTTTTAAAGATTGTTTCTATATATGATTTTGTGACTCTACTTTTTTTTTTCTTTTTGTTTTGAGACAGGGTCTCACTGTGTCACCCAGGCTGGAGAGCAGTGGCGTGATCATAGCTTATTGTAGTCTCAAACTCCTGGGCTCAAGTGATGCTCCTACCTTAGCCTCCGGAGTAGCTGGGACCACAGGCGCCTGCTACCATGCCCGGCTGATTTTTGTATCATTTGTAGAGACACGGTCTGAATTTATTTCCCAGGCTGGTCTCAAACTCTTGGGCTCAAGTGATCCGCCCATCTCGGCCTCCCAAAGTGCTGGGATTACAGATGTGATCCACCATGCCTGGGCAAGAATCCCTTTCGTTGAACAAATTGTTGAGAGTTGGAGTGAGGAAAACTTTTGGCTGAAAGGGACCCCAAGATATCCCAAGTGGCATATTTATAGATGTGAAAGTGATTCCACAGCTGGGCATGTCAGTTCCAAATTCTCCATGGATCAGGAGTGCCTCCTTTTCCTTTGCTGTCACCACCGGTCACATTTGGCTAGTTAATTTCTGGGCTCCAGTGCAGCATGGAAACGCGGGGCCCTTTGTTCAAAAAGTGTTCAGAATTTCTTTTCTTTTTTTTGAAATGGAATCTCACTCAGTCACCCAGACTGGAGTGCAGTGGCACAATCTCGGCTCATTGCAGCCTCCATCTCCCAGGTTCACAGTGTGGAGACGCTGGGCACGGTGGCTCACGCCTATAATCGCAGCACCTTGAGAGGCTGAGGCAGGAGGGTTGCTTGAGCCCAGGAGTTTGTGACCATCCTGGGCAGCATAGCAAGACCCTGTCTCTAAGAAAAATTAAAAAGTTATAGCCAGGCATGGTGACACACACCTGTAGTCCCAGCTGCTCCAGAGGCTGAGACGGGAGGATTGTTTGAGTCTACGAGTTACAGGCTGTAGTGAGCTATGATCGTGCCACTGTACTCCAGCCTGGGCAACAGAGGGAGACCCTGTTTCTCGCTCTCTCTTTCTCTCTTTCTTTCTTAAAGACATTGTGGAGAGTATGTGTGTGAGTTTAGGGTGAGGGGGACTAATTGCTGTTCCTAAGAGTTTCATAGTTGGGGGGGGTGATAAGGAGGGGATGGGGGGTGATGAGGAGAGGGATGGTTGGTGGGTGGGCCTCTTATCCCAGGAGATAAGCCAAATTGAAACGAAGGCAGAAAACAAGAAAAACAAAATGGGACTAACCGTGGTGGCATTTTCTGGCCTTGGGGCCTCAGAGAGGGAAGACTGTGGAATTTATTTAGAAAACTTCCAAACTAGCGGTTATGAGTCTTTTTTCCTATTCTGGCCTGTTGCTCTTGTTCTTTTCAGAATTATAAGTGTGTTTGTGTGGCTGTTTGATCTCAAAGCAATGCTCAAAAAAGGCAGTGTCTCAAAGTCCCAGAAGATAAGATGTGACCACATGAAAGATGGTCTCAATAAAGGGGGAGAGGCAGTGGCCAAAGCCTTAATTTCCAGAATGAGAAATTGAGGTCCACCCATCCTTTAAGGGTCATCAAAAGAAAGCTCCTGTCCTCCCATCCCCCACACCTGTTTGTTGACTCTTTAAAGATGCAATTTCCTGACTTTGGGAGGAGAGGGCGTGGTTTTTGCAGGAATTGCGCTGCTGCTGAGTTCAGCCATTGCCTCTTGGAGGTTTAGGATGCCCCAGGCCTTGTTTTCCCTCAAAGCATTCCGTTGGCAATCAGAAGCAACCATGCTCCTTGAAGATTTCTGTACACTCTGGCTTTTTCTCGTCTTGTAAGTTTTTATACGAGTCAGTTTTCATCATAAATCTTGGAGGTGGGTCTGGGGCTGTGATGGCGAGTCCTGAGGTTCAACCCGGATGTAGGTCACTCTAGAGCCCCAGGGTGCCCTGTGGTTCCCTTTGCTGGAAGTTTCAACAAGTCCAGAAGCAGACATCAGGGGTTCCCGGGGGCATCTGGGAGGGATGTCAGCTGACTTTAGGGGCAAGCTGGGACTTCTGCATTTCCATTCCTTTGTGTCAGAGGAAACTAGCAACATGTCTCAAACCACTTTACACCATCAGTCTCAGTGTTAAACCCCAGCCTGTTTTCACAGACGCCTCCTGTGGTCTCATTACACCCCCACCCTGCCCTCCTGCTTCTGTGGCTTTCTCTACTTTGCTTCTTGCTCCTCTGAGAGACCTTCTGTCTCGTCTGTCTTTTCTGGGGTTGGGCCTTTCCCCTTCTCTGTAACCTTCTGTGACTCCCATGGCTCATAGCTTTGCTGTGTATTTGGAGCAGAAAGCAAGCTTCCTTACGTCATTTAATATTTTTTAGTAGCTACATTTTTCTTCTTTTTTTTTTTGAGATGGAGTCTCGCTCTGTGGCCCGGGCTGGAGTGCAGTAGCGCGATCTCGGCTCACTGCAACTTCTGGCTCCCGGCTTAAGCGCTGGGATTATAGGCGTACGCCACCATACCCGGCTAATTTTTTATTTTTAGTAGTGATGGGGTTTCACCATGTTGGCCAGGCTGGTCTCGAACTCCTGACCTCAAATGATCCACTCGTCTCAGCCTCTCAAAGTGCCAGGATTACAGGCATGAGCCAGAATTACAGGCATGACCGCGCCCGGCCGCCACATTTTATTTATTTATTTATTTATTTATTTTTGAGACAGAGTCTAACTCTGTTGCCCAGGCTGGAGTGGAATGGCATGATCTCAGCTCAGTGCAACCTCCGTCTCCCAGGTTCAAGCCATTCTCGTGCCTCAGCCTCCTGAGTAACTGGGATTACAGGCGCCCAATACCACGCCTGGCTAATTTTTGTATTTTTAGTAGAGACGGGGTTTCGCCATGTTGTCTATGCTGGTCTCAAACTCCTGACCTCAGGTGATCCGCCCGCCTCGGCCTCCTAAAGTGCTGGGATTACAGGCATGAGCCACCGTGTCTGGCCTCTTTTTTTATTGATTGATTGATTGATTGATTGAGACAGAGTCTTGCCCAGGCGCAGTCACGGGTCACTTGAACTCCTGAGCTTAAGTGTTTCTCCCATCTTGGCCTCCCAAGTAGCTGGGACCACAGGGGTGCACCACCATGTCTGGCTAATGTTTAATTTTTTTTTTGTAGAGACAGTGTCTCCCCACGTTGCCCAGGTTGATGTAGAACTCCTGGGCTCAAGCCATCCTCCTGCCTCAGCCTCCCAAAGTGCTGGGATGACAGGTGTAAGCCACCATGCCCGGTCTAGTAGCCACATTTTGAAAGGTACAAAGAAACAGGTGAAATTAACAATACACTTAACTTCATATATCTAAGCTGTGGCCATTTTAATATATCGATATAAGAAATTATTAGGCCGGGCGCGGTGGCTCAAGCCTGTAATCCCAGCACTTTGGGAGGCCGAGACAGGCGGATCACGAGGTCAGGAGATCGAGACCATCCTGGCTAACATGGTGAAACCCCGTCTCTACTAAAAAATACAAAAAACTAGCCGGGCGAGGTGGCGGGTGCCTGTAGTCCCAGCTACTCGGGAGGCTGAGGCAGGAGAATGGCGTAAACCCGGGAGGCGGAGCTTGCAGTGAGCTGAGATCCAGCCACTGCCCTCCAGCCCGGGCGACAGAGCGAGACTCCGTCTCAAAAAAAAAGAAAATTATTAATGAGATATTTTACATTCATTTTTTTCCTACTAAGTTTTGAAACCCAGGGTGTGTTTTTACATTGACATTCTATCCCAAATTGAATGCTAAATTTTTATCAAAAAACATTTTGATCTATATTCAGTGGTTATCAACTTTACCATTGAAAAAGTGGATTCACATACCCAAGGCGTCCCAGACTTCCATGAAAGCTTCCCAATAATTGAATTGTTAGTTTTTAAGTTTAAATTGCTTAAACTTAAATACAAGTAAAAATTCATTGGCAAGTAAAAAGATGAAAGAAAGCTAAAAAAAAAAAAATTCGGTTCCTCCCTCACACTAGCTCAATTCTTTTTTCTTTTAGAGATAGAGTGTCGCTCTGTCACCCAGGCTAGAGTGCAGTGGCATGATCATGGCTCACTGTAGCCTCCACCTCCTAGGCTCAAGTGATCCTCCTACCTCAGCCTCCTGGGTAGCTGAGACCACAAGCGTGCACTTCCATGCCTGGCTAATTTTTTTAATTTTTAAAATTTTGTAGAGACAGGGTCTCACTATGTTGTCTAGGCTGGTCTTGAACTCCTGGGCTCAAGTAATCCAACTGCCTCCACCTCCCAAAGTGCTGGGATTACAGTCATAAGCCCCTGTGCCCGGCCATAAACCACATTTTAGGTACCCAACAGCCCTACGTGACTGTTGGCTACTATATCGGGCAGCAGATACAGAGCATTTCAATCATCACAGAAGGTTCTGTTGGATAGCACTCTCTGATGATAGAATGAAGTCTTGAACACGTGTTCTCCAAGAGACCTTCAGAGTTTTCTGGAACGCAGCCCCAACCCATCTTTACTTACTGACTTTCTTTTTATCATGTTCACTCCCCGCGCCTCTATTCCACTTTGTTTTGTTTGTTTTTGAGACAGAGTCTCGCTCTGTTGCCCAGGCTGGAGTGCAGTGGCGTGATCATGGCTCACTGAGGCCTCAACCTCCTAGGATTAAGCAGTCCTCCTGCCTCAGCCTCCTAAGTAGCTGGGATTACAGGTGTGTGCCACTACACCTGGCTAATTTTTTTATTCGTTGTAGAGACAGGGTCTCACTATGTTGCCCAGACTGGTCGTGAATTCCTGGGCTCAAGTGTGCCTCCTACCTCAACCTCCCAAAGTGCTGGGATTACAGGCATGAGCCACTGCACCCAGCCTTTTTTTTTTTTTTTTTTGAGACGGATCTGGCTCTGTCGCCCAGGCTGGAGTGCAGTGGCTGGATCTCAGCTCACTGCAAGCTCCGCCTCCTGGGTTCATGCCATTCTCCTGCCTCAGCCTCCCAAGTAGCTGGGACTACAGACACCTGCCACCATGCCCGGCTAATTTTTTGTATTTTTAGTAGAGACGGGTTTCACCATGTTGACCAGGATGGTCTCGATCTCCTGACCTCGTGATCTGCCCGTCTCGGCCTCCCAAAGTGCTGGGATCACAGGCGTGAGCCACGGCGCCTGGCCCCAGCCCTATTGTTTTGTTTTGTTTTGTTTTGTTTTGTTTTAGAGATGGGGGTCTCACCATGTTGCCCAGGCTAGTCTTGAGATCCTGCCTGGGCTCAGGCTATCCTGCCACCTTGATCCCACAAAGTGGTGGGATTACAGGTGTGAGCCACTGCACCTGGTGTCTGTTTCCACTTTGAGGTGAATACCCTTTCTTTGGTTCCTCCAGAGAAGTCTCCTCCTTGGGGTTTGGTTTAGAGGCAGGGCTTCCGAGAAGGACTCTACCCTTCTCCCTGCAGTGGGATGAATTGCTGCCTTGGCTTCCCACGAGTTCTAGAAAATGAGGCAGACAGTGTAGCGAGAGGGGAGAGGTGGCAGGCCTGTCCGAGCCCTGTGCTGTGGCTCGCTGCCCTGGAGCCTCGTTTCCCATTTCTCCCGAGACAGATTTGAATGGCTCTTCTAAGGCAGCCTGAACCCTGCCCAGTTAGAAAAACAGCCACACAAAGAACAGCACTGTGTCTGCCTCCAGCTGTCCCATGGCTGCTGGAGCATGGAACGTCAGACAGGAGCACACTCTGGGTGCAGGGTGTAATTCTAGGCGAGCAGCAGCTCTGCCAAGGCTGGAGGGAAATCCTTTCTTTGCCCTCACAAAAGAAAATGTGTGCCTGGCTGCTCTGGTGCTCATTTTTCAAAATGGGAACTGGAGTCTATGTGTATTTCCTTCTTAAAAAGCTATAACACACAGGCTGGGCGCAGTGGCTCACACCTTTAATCCCAACACATTGGGAGGCCAAGGCAGGAGGATCACTTGCACCCAGGAGTTCAAGACCAGCCTAGACAATAAAGTGAGCCTCCCGTCTCTACAAAAAATAAAAACATTAGCCGAGCGCAGGGACGCGTGCCTGTCGTCCCTGGGAGGCTGAGGCAGGAAGATCACCTGAGCCTGGGTGGTAGAGGCTGCAGTGAGCTGAGATTGCACCACTGCACTCTAGCCTGGATGACAGAGTGAGATCTTGTCTCAAAAAAATAAAACAAAACACAAAACAAAACTATAACATACATACTAAAAAGTATATACATTTTAATTGTACAACTCAGCTTTTTACAGACTGAACATACCTCTGTAACTAGCCCCCAGGTGAAGAAAGAGAACAGGACCCGTCCCCTGCAAAGGCCCCCTCGTACCCCTTTCCAGATTCTTCTTCCTCTCCCAAGAGTAACCGCCCCATGGATTCATTTTGCCTATTTCTGAGCTTTATTTAAATAGCATCATACAGTGTTCATTTTGTGGCATCTGGCCCCTTTGCTATTTGCGATGGTGATAGTTTGTGGTTGGTTTTTGAATGCCTTTGTCTCTTCCGTTACCTGAAACAGTTAGTGAAAACCATGGTGGTTTAAAAACCAAAAAAAAAAAAAAAAAAAAAAAAAAAAGAAGAAACATCAGATATGGAAGACAGGTCATTGTCCGGTAATGGTTTAAGATATGAAGAAGAAATAACTCATATTTGGTTGATGTTTCCCCTTGGGATTTTCCAGGTTTTGGTGATTTTTGGTAGTAATTATTTACTTTTTGATTTTTATTTAGGGAATCCATTAAGATAATAATTCTGGGGTCTTGAAGGGACATTAACCCTCTTCCTGGGTTTTGGACAAAGCTGGATTGAAGTCATTTTCTCAGAATTTCTGTTTGCCAGAAAGAAAATTGAAGACTTGGGTGAAAAAGAGAGAGGGAGAGATCAATTGAATTTCTTATCTGTTATGTTCTGTTTCTGTTTTAGGTAAAATGTCGGTTCCAGGACCTTACCAGGCGGCCACTGGGCCTTCCTCAGCGCCATCTGCACCTCCATCCTATGAAGAGACAGTGGCTGTTAACAGTTATTACCCCACGCCTCCAGCTCCCATGCCTGGGCCCACTACGGGGCTTGTGACAGGGCCTGATGGGAAGGGCATGAATCCTCCTTCGTATTTTACCCAGGCAGCGCCCATCCCCAATAACAATCCAAGTACGTGTGGCCTCCCAGGCCTCCCTTACCATTCCTTGGCCCTCCACCCTGGGAGTCAGGAGAGTGGGAATCAGGAGAGTGACAGAAGTGACTGTGCCAAAGAGTCTGAGTGAAGTACCAGTATGTTCCAGTTTTACCCCCTTACCTTGAAATTGTACACACAGTCTTTTTTTTTTTTTTTTTTTATTGAGACGGAGTCTCGCTCTGTCGCCCAGGCTGGAGTGCAGTGGCGTGATCTCCGCTCACTGCAAGCTCCACTGCCTCCCGGGTTCACGCTGTTCTCCTGCCTCAGCCTCCCTAGAAGGTGGGACTACAGGCACCCGCCATCAGGCCCGCCTAATTTTTTTTTGTATATTTAGTAGAGACAGGATTTCACCGTGTTCGCCAGGACGGTCTCGATCTCCTGACCTTGTGATCCGCCCGCCTCGGCCTCCCAAAGTGCTGGGATTACAGGCTTGAGCCACTGCGCCCGGCCACACACCGTCTTTTAGATTCCGTGTTGGTGAGGCTCATGGCTTTTCCATAATGAAGTATGGTTTAGGATCTTTCCCATGACCATCATATACGAATCCTTTGGCACGTCTCACGGAGGCACAACCAACTTTCTTCTGAGAATGGAAGTTTGTGTCTTAAGGGCCCTACCTTTCCTCCTAAGGGCTGATGCAGAACTTCTGCCCTGAGGCCAGGGCCGAGGTGGGAACAGGGAGAAGAAACTGGCCTGAGTAGTGTGTGATTGTGTTTTCATACCAGCTCGCCCTCAATGCCAGTTGCTCTTCTGCTTTTGAGCAACTAGAGGGTCCCTGTCCCTGGGTGCTTCCTTTTGCCCAAGTGTGCCCTGGTATGTCACTGCTTCTGTATCACAAGCAGTTCTGGAAGAAATCTTTAGCTCAGAGAGGGGACCCGTGAATCAGACCGCCTGGGTTCACATAACCTCCTTGTGCCTCCGCTTCCCCATTTGTAAAATAGATTTCATCCAGTACCTATTTACAAATATCAGTGGGTTGTTCACATGAAAGGAAGTTCTGTGTGCCAAATACAGACGACTCATTCGATAAAAGTGAATTCTTATTGTTGTGTTCAAGTTATTTTGAACCGTTGAGCTGGATTCTTAGACCATCCTATGATCCATAGATAGTTTCTTCTTCTTTTTTTTCTTTTTTTGGAGACAGGGTCTTACCATGTTGCCCAGGCTGGAGTGCAGTGGTGCCATCATGGCTCACTACAGCCTGAACCTCCTGGGCTCAAGTGATCCTCCCACCTCCGTCTCTGGAATAGCTGAGACTACAGGGATACACCACCACACCTGGCTGATTTTTAAATTTTTGTGGAAACGGAATCTCACTGTGTTACCAGGCTGATCTTTAACTCCTGAGCTTAAACAATCTTCCCACCTCCCTTGGCCTCCCAAAGTGTTAGAATTATCAGCATGAGCCACAGAGCCTGGCCCAAATAACTTATTTTGAACCCCAAAAACACTTAATAAAATATATGAACTGGATGTGGTGGCTTGTGCCTGTAATCCTAGCTACCGAGGCAGGAGGATCACCTGAGGCCAGGAGTTCCAGATCAGCCTGAGTGACATAGTGAGACATTGTCTCTATGAAAATAAAATTAGCCGAGTGTGATGGCTTGCACCTGTAGTCCCAGCTACTTGAGAGGCAGAGGTGGGAGGATTGCTTGAGCCCAGGAGGTTGATGCTCCAGTGAGCTATGATTGTACTCCTGCACTCCAGCCTGGGCAACAGAACAAAACCCTGTCCCCTCCTCAAGATATTTCACATAAGTGCTCAAGTATGATTCAATACTACTTTTCTGGAAGGAGGGTCTTTCTATGAGTGTTATTAAGTTCAGTTAACTCTGTGTAGTAATATTCTCCTAATCCATTTGTTACATAAACGGCATTCTAACAACATAAAAAGGAACAGAAGGAAGTTGCTTTGACAAAAATATGAGCTTAACAACTGAAGTGCTTGATGATTGTCATCACCCTGGATTCTCTTTTTTTGAGATAGAGTCTTGTTCTGTTGCCCAAGCTGGAGTGCAGTGGCGTGATCTCAGCTCACTGCAACCTCTGTCTCCCGGGTTCAAGTGATTCTCCTGCCTCAGCCTCCCAAGTAGCTGGGACTACAGGCGCGCGCCACCATGCCTGGCTAATTTTTGTCTTTTGAAACAGGGTTTCACCATGTTGGCCAGGCTGGTCTCCTGACCTCCGGTGATTCACCCGCCTCGGCTTCCCAAAACCAAGGGATTTGCTGGGATTACAGGTGTGAGCCACCGCACCCGGCATGGATTTTCTTCTGATTCTTGTGAATGTTCAAACATGGTTTCACATAGCTTTTTCTTCCTAGCATTATTTCATATTTTCATTTCTTGTATCAACACAGTTCACGAGCTTATTGTCTTACAGAGTTGACCTGCGTTTCCTGGCTTGGTAAACTCTACCCTTATCATTGGGTGTCAGAGTTTATCAAAGGGTCTGTGCAAAAAGAGTGGATTGTTTATCAAGGGCTGCTAGGCACAGTGTGAGGCTGATTAAAATTTATTTATTTATTTTTGAGACTGAGTCTCGCTTTGTTGCCCAAACTGGAGTGCAGTGGCGCAGTCATGATTTACTGCAGCCTCAATCTCTCAGACTCAAGTGATCACCTTGACTCACCTCAGCCTCCTGAGTAGCTGGGACTACAGGCATGCACCACCACGCCGGGCTAATTTTTATAATTTTTTGTAGAGATGAGGTCTTGTCATGTTGCCTAGGCTGATCGCAAATTCCTAGGCTCAAGCAATCCTCCCACCTCGGCCTCCCAAAGTGTTGGAATTACAGGCGTGAGCCACCACGCCCGGTCCTCCTTTTTTTTGAGGCTGAATCATATTCTGGTGGATGGAGAAACCTCACTGTGTTAATTCATGGGTCCATCAATGGACACTTGTGTTCCTTCCCCTTCTGGCTCTCATAGGTAGCCAAACGACGAACGCATGCTTTGAACACGGATGTACAAATGTAATATTTGCTGGCATCCCTGCGTTCCTCTCTTTGTCCTGTTGTGAATGCTATTGGCCTTGTTTCCTGAGCAGCCTGTTTGTCCCTCTGCCTTTCATCAGTTACCGTGCAGACGGTCTATGTGCAGCACCCCGTCTCCTTTTTGGACCGCCCTGTCCAAATGTGCTGTCCTTCCTGCAACAAGATGATCGTGAGTCAGCTGTCCTATAATGCCGGTGCCCTGACCTGGCTGTGCTGTGGGAGCCTGTGCCTGCTGGGGTAAGTCTGCCTCCCACTTGGCCCCAAGCCCTCCTGCCCTTCTCTCGGGGTGCTGGCGGGGGGGTGGGTTCTCAACGGCACCATGCTTGGCATTCAGGGCCAGACATTTGTGTTGTTTTTTTTTGAGATGGAGTCTCACTGTGTCGCCCAGGCTGGAGTACAGTGGGGCAATCTCGGCTCCCTGCAACCCCCACTGCTCAGGTTCGAACGATTCTCCTGCCTCAGCCTCCTGCATAGCTGGGATTATAGGGGTACACAACCACGCCCAGCTTATTTTTGGTAGAGTCGGGGTTTCACCATCTTGGCCAGGCTGGTCTCGAACTCCTGACCTCAGGTGATCCGCCCGCCTCAGCCTCCCAAAGTGCTGGGATTACAGGCATGGGTCACCATGCCTGACGCAAGACATTTCTTGATTGTAGGGGGTGTCCTGTGCATTGTAGGATGTCGAATAGCGTCCCTAGTCCCCCACCCGCTTGATGCCAGGAGCACTACGCTCCGCACTTCTGACCAAAAACACCCCCTGGGAGGCCAAGTCATCCCTGCTGCTCTTAAGTCTATCAGTCCCCAGAAATTGGTCTTCCGTCTTTTCTTCTTGCTTATCTGCGTGTAGAGACAAGCTTCACAGCTGCTTGCAGCTGTGTGTAGGGCAATACCCTCAGGGATTCCTTTTTCTTCTAGAATTTCATGACCTAAATAATAATGTTTGCTGGAGCCTGAGGGAAGCTTTAAACAATCTGTACATTAACATTCTTCATAGGAATTGCTTCAAAACTTCTTATCCTTTCATGACCCAAAGTATTTTTCCCATTGCCCATGCAGGGGAATTATGTAAATATTTATGTCTGCACCCAGGGTATTATGTTTAAAGAGATAATAGTTTCTGTTCTGGGAGAAAAATCTGAGGAAACACAATCAATTTTTTGTTTCCCACCGAGCAGGTAAAAGTAGCTTCCTTATTCCTGGCCACGTGAGCCACTCAGAAAACCCCAAGGGGCTTCATTCTTTTCCTTGAAGGAACCGATGTTTGTGAGTTTCAGGAGCCTCAAGCAACCGGCACATTCCTCCACATTGTCCTTTGGTGACTTGAGGTTGAGAAGGAACAATATTTCTCTTCCTAACTTCAGTAAGAGGCTCAGAGTCCCGGAGAGTTTAGTTAACTTCCTTGAGGTCATGTGTTAAATAAGGAAGGAAGGAGACAAAACAGCTTTCTGGGCACCTGATTCCCCCTCTTGCCCACAGGACTCTGCTGTTGTTTTCATTCCATGGGCAGAAAATGCTTAAAAAAAAAAAAAAAAAAGAGTCCATTGCCTCTGGACATTTGTATTAAAACAAATTTTTATCTTTGAAATCAGGGAAAAGACGGAATAGAAACTTACTTGTTTTGTTTTGTTTGAGACTGAGTCTTGCTGTGTTGCCCAGGCAGGAGTGCAGTGGTACGATCGTAGCTCTCTGCAGCTTTGACCTCCTGGGCTCATGCAATCCTCCCACCTCAGCCTCCTGAGTATCTGGGACCACAGGTGTGTGCCACCATACCCAGCTAATTTTTAAATTTTTCTGTGTGTGTGTGTGTGGAAGCGGGGGTTTTACTATGCTGCCCAGGCTGGTCTTAAAATTCTGGACTCAAGCAATCTTCCCGCCTTGACCTCCCAAAGTGCTGGAATTATAGAGGAATAGAAACTTACACTGAGTATTGGCCTCTGCCAATCTGGCTTTAGAAATTGAGGCAGCCTTTCTTTCCCTCCCTTTGTTCCTTCCTTAAACATGGTAGAGTGGGTTCAAATCCTGCCTCTCACTAGCTGTGTGGCCATGGGCAAATGACTTTACCTCTCTGTGCTTTGGTTCCTCATCTATAGACGGGGGGACGGAGCAATAACGCCCACCTCAGGGGCTGTTGAGGATAAAATATATGTGTGTGCTGCCTGGAGCCGTGCCTGCACCTGTAAGCCATAGGTTAGGATTCCTGCTGAACGGACTGACTGCTCTTATTTGAGCTCTGGAAAACTTAGGCAATAGTAGGAAATTTCTTTCACAAGATGATTTCCTCATCAGGATGTTTCCAAATTCTGCTTTTTGTAAACCAGCGTCTTCCTGTAAAAGGTTGAGTTTTAACCACGTTTTTGACAAACATTGGCTGTCAGGCTGTCTGAAGTTCCTGCCTGTGTATGCCAATGGTGGATTATGTAGGTTAAGTTGTTATTTGGGGAATTCTACTTGGTTGCTGTAAGAAGCAGCCTGTGTATATGGGAAAGAGATCAGTAAGACAGAGGTTGGCAAAACGGCCCTGGAGCCAGGCGCCTGTTTTAAGTTTTACGGGAACACAGCCACGCCTATTGGTTTTTGGATTCTCTGTGGCTGTCTTCTCGTTGCAAGGGCAGAGCTGAGTAGTGGCAACAGAGGCTCCATGGCTCATCAGGATGAAAGTATCTGGCCGGGTGTGTGGTGGCTTCCACTTGTAATCTCAGCACTTTGGGAGGCGGAGGTGGAAGAATCACTTGAGGCCAGCAGTTCAAGACCAGCCTGCGCAACATAGCAAGACCCCATCTACAAAAACAAAGAACAGCAATAAAAAGACTAAAAGATCTACTGTCTGTGCCTTTGCAAAAAAAAGTTCACCAAGCCCATCTAAGACTTTGAAAGATTCCCAAATGATCCAAGATTTGAAAATCATGCTCAAAGGGGGTCTGTCCTTAGGAGGAGCCTTGGTGTTGGCTGGCATGTTAATTTCCTAGGGGTCCCATCACGAATTACAACACACCTAGTGTTTAAAACAACAGATAGGCCGGGTGCGGTGGCTCAAGCCTGTAATCCCAGCACTTTGGGAGGCCGAGATGGGCGGATCACGAGGTCAGGAGATCGAGACCATCCTGGCTAACACGGTGAAACCCCGTCTCTACTAAAAAATACAAAAAAAGCTAGCCGGGCGAGGTGGCGGGCGCCTGTAGTCCCAGCTACTTGGGAGGCTGAGGCAGGAGAATGGCGTAAACCCAGGAGGCGGAGCTTGCAGTGAGCTGAGATCCGGCCACTGCACTCCAGCCCGGGCGACAGAGCGAGACTCCATCTCAAAAAAAACAAAAAAAAAAACAAACAAAAAAAACAGATATTGACTCTCAGTTCTAGAGGCCAGAAGTGCAAAATCAAAATATCAGCAGGAGCCGGGTGTGGTGGCTCTCACCTGTAATCCCAGCACTTGGGGAGGCCAAGGCAGGAGGATCACTTGAGGTCAGGAGTTTGAGACCAGCCTGGCCAACATGGTGAAACCTCATCTCTCCTAAAAATACAAAACTTAGCTGGGCGTGGTGGCATGCGCCGGCTGAGGCAAGGAGATCTGCTTGAACCCAGGAGGAGGGAGAATTGCTTGAACCCTGGGCAACAGAGCTAGACTCTGTCTCAAAAAAAAAAAAAAAAACCTAAAATGTCAGCAGGACCACGCTCCCTCCTAAGGCTTCAGAGCAGAATGTTTTTTTGCCTCCTCCAGCTTCTGGTAGCTCCAGGTGTTCCTTGGCTTATGGCCTCATCGTTCCAGCCTCTGCCTCCGTCTTCACATGCGCTTCTGCCCTCTCTGTATCTCTGTGTGTCCTCTCCTCTTCTTCTAAGGTCATTGGGTTTTAGGGGTCCACCTGGATAATCCAAGATGATCCCATCTCAGAATTCCTAATTATACTGGCAAAGACCCTTTTTACAAAGAAGGACATGAACATGTTTTTGGCAGCCAGTGTCCATCCTATTGTGGTCAGTAACACGCTCCATATGTCTGTCTCTCCTCCCAGGTGCGTAGCGGGCTGCTGCTTCATCCCCTTCTGCGTGGACGCCCTGCAGGACGTGGACCATTACTGTCCCAACTGCAGAGCTCTCCTGGGCACCTACAAGCGTTTGTAGGACTCAGCCAGACGTGGAGGGAGCCGGGTGCCGCAGGAAGTCCTTTCCACCTCTCATCAAGCTTCACACCTGGTGGACGTTCTGCCCTGGTGGTCTCACCTCTCCAGGGGGCCCACCTTCATGTCTTCTTTTGGGGGGAAATGTCGCAAAACTAACAAACTTCCAAACCCCAAAAATTGCTGCTTGGAGTCGTGCATAGGACTTGCAAAGACATTCCCCTTGAGTGTCAGTTCAACGGTTTCCTGCCTCCCTGTGACCCTGAGTCCTCCCATCTAACTGTGATCATTGCCCTCTCTGAGTATCTTCCAGTGATCTGCCGTCAGTGGCTCTTTTTTCCTGCCTCTGTGAGCCTTTCCGGTGGCAGTCTCAAACTGAGAAGCCACAGTTGCCTTATTTTTGAGGCTGTTCTGCCCAGAGTTCAGCTGAACCAGCCTTTAGTGCCTACCATTATCTTGTCCATCTGTTCCCATCCCTGATGATAAAGATCTTGCCTTACAGACTTGACAGACTTGGCTTTTACATTCTGTAACTTCAGACTTCATTAGC
Source organism: Trachypithecus francoisi (assembly GCF_009764315.1). Lineage (NCBI taxonomy): Eukaryota > Metazoa > Chordata > Mammalia > Primates > Cercopithecidae > Trachypithecus > Trachypithecus francoisi. Next base: position 103,435,226 of record NW_022681460.1, read on the forward strand.
ACACAGATTCACTTTAATGTCCTAATTTTTTTTAAGTACAAAGAGGGGCTATTAACACCCAGTACAGACATGTCCATGAGGTCATAAATGCATGCTAGAAAACTAGGGCTGGATTTTATCACTGCCCTGTCTCCCCTTGTTTCTCTGTGCTGGATCTTTAGTGCCCCTTTCCATACGGGGATTTTTTTCTCATAGGGTAATTATATGAACAGTTTTTATGACCTTCTTTTGGTCTGAAATACTTTTGAACAGAATTTCTTTCTTTAAAAAAAAAAAAAAAACAGAGACGGGGTCTTACTGTGTTGCCCAGGCTGGTCTCGAACTCCTGGGCTCAAGTGATCCTTCTGCTTTGGCCTCCCGAAGTGCTGGGATTGCAGGCATGAGCAACCGTGTGGGGCCTGAACATAATTTCAAGAGGAGGATTTATAAAACCATTTTCTCTAATCATGTGATTGGTGTCATTTTCCCATTTGCCAATGTAGTCTCACTTAAAAAAAAAAAAGGAAAAGAAATGGATAATTTCACCCGCTGCCTTTACTTGGGGTTGATGTGGCTCTTAAACACCTTCATCATGGAACTCCCAAAGTGGGGTCCCTCTTGGGTTCCTGGTGGTGGGTTTTGAAAGATAAGGGAAAGCACATTTTGAGCATGTCTGGGCACCATGGTGTGGAACACGTGGGAATCAGAGTTGTTTCAGAGGAATCTGAAGTCTGATTTTAGTTTTCACAGACACGGCTTGTTGTAAAACATCAGGAGACATGATTTCCAGGACTCAAGCAGCAAGCTAGGATTCTAGGTTGGCTGCTGTGTCATCTTTGAAGTCAAGACAAAGCTGTGCTCGGCCTTCAAGAGTCCTCGTTTTGACCATAATTCAGCCTAGGGAACTCATGTGAATACTACTATGTAAAAATAAAACCTAGACCTTGAGCGAACATCTGTATATTGGTTGAAAATGATAGTGGTAACCATTGATCCCCCTTACTTCATTTGACGTTTGGAAAATTCCAGTAATTATCATTTTTGCAATGAATATGAATACCACATAGTACTTTGGTGTTACCTGCTTTTGAAAAATAAAGTCTTTGGTTCACCCGGTGAACTATTTTGAGTTCTTTTGGTGTGAAGAAAGGGCTCATGTTGCGTTTCCAGCCATTGCTACAAAGAACCTTTATTTGCTCAGTAACGGTAGAAAATCCTTCCCGATTAAAAACTTCAGACTTGCTGAATATCCTGCAACGTCTAGATGAGCGATGTTGATTTGGGTGGATTTGCTAATGAATCAGATTTGAACACGAGGCTTTTGGAACCCAATAGGCGTCGTTGATGGCAGCAAGCCATAGCTTTCAAGTTTTAATAAAATGCACAGAAGAGAGCTGTCCTCATTCATTCTCTGAACAAAACATGCTTTGTGAGATGCTAAAAGGAGGGTATTGTAACATGTCAGGAATATGGATGCTGCCTTCCCCCCTCCTTTGCTACCTGATGATACAGCTTCATTTTGCTAGATGCAAGGAAATAATGTCATCTTGGTGTGGCTTACATTGTCATTTAAACCCTAAATTACAGTCTTGAAAAATTGCTGCTTTCCAGATCTTGATTGTGTAGTTTTGGGGCCATGCATATTTAGCAGTTTGGCTCAGATGGTGGCATATACATGATCTCAAGCTATTATTAATTACACATGCAAAGTCTTCAAAACAAGAGCCCTATTTCAGGATCAGTAAAAACATGTATTACGCGAAACTTTCATGTCAGATGCCTGGAGTACGAAGCGTTCATTGGATATTCCATTTTCCTGTTCAAAGAATGGACTTACATATCAAATTAAAAGGCTCTTTTGTTCTGCCGCTGTTTGATGGGGACTTGAGAGTCTCTTGCAAACACTGGTTCACATTCATTAATGAAAGGGCTTTATACCTGCCTGCTTGGACCGCAAAGAGGAATTTTACCAATCTGAAACCAAAAGTGGCTATTTATCTTATATTCTGTTATGTTCATCTAGGCGAGGTGGCCTTCTAAGAAGTGTTGGTTTGTGTCTTAACCAAATTATTCAGCCACTGCGTCTCTTGAAGCCAGACTTAAGCATATGATGGATTCCTTGCTGACCACAGCGTTACCCGTGAAGATTTTTTCTCTGGGACAACTGGCTTCCCAGTTGCTAACGAGAACACTTCTGTTGGATACTGAACTATTTATAAACATGGCTCCATATACTCACACCATTTGGCCTCAGTTTTCTCTCCAGTGAGAGTCCGACGTGTTTGGGATGTTAAAAATCCTTCTCTGACTTTCTGGGCTCAAGATTTCTATTAGGAGTACATCTAGACGTTGGAATTTTACTTGCAGAATTCTGATTTGCCTTTTGGTTCCTCAGTCCTCTCCTTCCTGTGTGACTGAAATGTTTACAATGAGTCCCCTGTTTTTTGCAGGCACATGAGTGAATTGGAAGTAGATCTAGCAGGGGCCATGAAAGAGACATGAAGAGTAGTTTCGCTTTTTATTTTTTTGAGAGGGAGTCTTGCTCTGTCACCCAGACTAGAGTGCAATGGCATGATCTCAGCTCACTGCAGCCTCCACCTCCCAGGTTCAAGCCATTCTCCTGCCTCAGCCTCCTGAGTAGCTGGGGTTACAGGTACCTGCCACCATGCCCAGCTACTTTTTGTATATTTAGTGGAGATGGGGCTTCATCATGTTAACCAGGCTGGTCTTGAACTCCTGACCTGTCCACTTCGGCCTCCCAGAGTGCTGGGATTACTACAGGGATGAGCCACCGCACCTGGCATTTTTTTTTAATCTAAATTTTAAATAAGATTCTGGAGCTCAGATTAAAACGAAAAAATAAATAAATAGCTCACCACCAAGTATAGAGTCTAGTGCATGTAACCATGTAACTAACCACCTTGTAACTGCTCTCTGCAGTATTAAAAAGATGTTCTCCCAATTAAGTACTTTTTCTCCTTCTCTTTCCCTTTCTGTTCCTTTTTTTTTCTTTTCTTTTTTCTTTTGAGATGGAGTCTCACTTGTTGCCCAGGCTGGAGTGCACTGGCACAATCTCGGCTCACTGCAACCTCCACCTCCAGGGCTCAAGTGATTCTCATGCCTCAGCCTCCTGAGTAGCTTGGACTACAGGTGCGCTCCCTCATTCCTGGCAAATTTTTGTATTTTTAGTAGAGACAAGGTTTCGCCATGTTGGCCAGACTGGTCTCAAACTCCTGACCTCAAGTTATCTGCCTGCCTCGGCTTCCCAAAGTGCTAGGATTACAGAAGTGAGCCACCATGCCTGGCCTCAGCATTTAAGTATTCTTAAAGCTCTTAGTATTGCAGTGCCTCTTAAGTGATCTTGGCCTGTTTCCCAAATGGGCAAAATCAATTTAATGGGTTCGTCAAAAGTCACAGTGCATTACTCATAATAGATCTGAGTATTATTTGTAAAACTTTTGGATATATAGATGTGTGTGTCTGGGGGAGGGGTCACAGTCACAGTGTAAAGTAAGTGTGAAGGGTAACATCTGGAAGCCTCTGATTGGTGTTTGTGGATTTCACGTTGTTTATTATTGATTAGCTCCTGCGGTGTCGCAGGCATTGAGGTGGAAAGCGCAACCCTGCCTAGGAAGAGTGAACAGTGGGCTTAGCACTGCCTTGCTAACATTTCTTCCCCCTTCCTCTTCCCTCCTTCCTTCTTTCCGTTTAAAATTCACCTAGTGTTAAAGTACGTAATCAGGTGGCTTTTAGTGCATTCACAATGCTGTGTAACCATCACTTCTACCTAGTTCCAAAACATTTTCGTCAGCCCAAAATAATACCCCAAACCCATTAGCAGTCACTCTCCATTCCCTCCTCCCCACAACCACTGGCACCCATCAGTCTGCATTCTGTCTGGATTTACCTATAGTGGGTATACTATATCAATGGAATCGTAGAATACGTGATCTTTGCGTCTGGCATCTTTTGCTGAGCATCATGTTTTCAAGGTTCATCCACATGGTGGCGTGAACCAGTGGTTCATTCCTTCTTGTGGATGAATATACTCCATTGTGTGGATAGACCACAATTGGTTAATCCACTCATCCTTTGATGTCTGTGTTATTTCTACCTTTTGGCTATTGTGAATAATGCTGCTGAGAACATTTGTTTACAGGCATATGTTTACAGACATGTTTTCAGTTCCCTTGGGTGTATACCTAGGAATGCAATTACTGGGTTATAGGGTAATTCTACTTGTATGGTTTATTGATTGATTGAGACCAAGTCTCACTCTGTCACCCAGGCTGGAGCACAGTGGCGTGATCTCGGCTCCCTGCAACCTCCACCTCCCGAGTTCAAGCGATCCTCCTGCCTCAACCTCCCAAGTAGCTGGGACTACAAGTGCATGTCACCATGCCTGGCTTAGTTTTTGTGGAGACAGTGTCTCACTATGTTGCCCAGGCTGGTCTCGAAGTCCTGGGTTCAAGCCATCCGCTTGCCTCAGCCTCCTGAGTAGCTGGGATTACAAGCACACGCCACTACACTCAGCTAATTTTTAAATTTTTTGTAGAGTCGGGGTCTTCTATATTGCCCAGACTGGTCTCAAACTCCTGGGCTTAAGTGATCCTCCTGCCTTGGACTCCCAAAGTGCTGGGATTACAGGCATGAGTCACCGTGCTTGGCCTTCCCATTTTCATTGAAGGTCTTTCTTTGTGCTTGCATTGGTTTGCCCTTCCCTGCATTCGTTGTTTGTCTAATTAAATGGCCTTATTTTATGTTCTGCCTACCTTCTGTCTTAAAGTCTTAAATCAATTCAGGCCTCTATCAGTGACCAGATAGTGTCCACATGTGTACATGTGAGAGGCGGAGGTCTGGGTGTCTCTATAGGGGTGTGTGTGTGTACTGGGGGCTGTGTGTAGGGGGATATGTAGGAGTGTGTCTGTGTGTATGTGGGTGTGTCTGTGGGTGTTTGTTGGAGGGTCTAGGTGTCTGTCATGTGTGTGAGCTGGGCTCCGGGTGTCTCCGTAGCTGTCTATGAGTGTCTGGCCCCATGTGTATGTGCATCCATATGTGTATGTGTCTTTGGGTGTGTGGAGCGTAAGGCGAAGGGGCTGAGCTGCCTGTAGCTGCAGTGGCCTGGAAGCCTTCAGTCCTCCAGGAGCCCTGCAAGGACTTTCAGGCCAACCACCCCAGGGGGAAGATAAATGACTGTTGCCTCACTGATCTTAGGGACTAAAGGGTAGGAACGATTGTTCCTTCTGTTGTTATGCAGTGTTGGGGACCATGCCTGGCCTCCCGACCTTGTCAATCACGGCTGTGTCTGGCTGCTGGTGGATGATTCCAGATGGGAAAGATTCTTACTAAATCCTGTAAAACAGGGCCAGGGCCACTATCCTCAGACTCCAGGGCTGTACATTAGAATCCCCTGGGGGAGGCTGGGTGTGGTGGCTCATGCCTGTAATCCCAGCACTTTGGGGAGGCTAAGGCAGGAGGATTGCTGGAGCCCAGGAATTAAAGACCAGCCTGGGCAACACAGTGAGACCTCGTCTCTACAAAAATAAAAATTAAGTTTGAACATGGTGGCTCACGCCTGTAATCCCAGCACTTTGGGAGGCCAAGGCGGGTGGATAACCTGAGGTCAGGAGTTCGAGACCAGCCTGACCAACATGGAGAAACCCTGTCTCTTCTAAAATACAAAATTAGCCGGGTGTGGTGGCACATGCCTGTAATCCCAGCTACTCAGGAGGCTGAGGCAGGAGAATTGCTTGAATCCAGGAGGCAGAGGTTGCGGTAAACTGAGATCACGCCGTTGTACTCAGCCTGGGCAACAAGAGTGAAACTCTGTCTCTAAATAAATAAATAATAAATAAATAAATATTAGCTGGGCATGGTGGTGTCTGCCTGTGGTCCCAGCTGCTTGGGAGGCTGAGGCAGGGGGATGGCTTGAACCCAGGAGCGCAAGGCTGCAGTAAGCCGTGATCGCACCACTGCACTCTGGCCTGAGCAACAGAGTGAGGCCTTCGCTCTAAAAAAAAAAAAAAAAAATGAAAAAACAATCCCCTGGGGGAGCATTTCAAAGGCTCCATGCCCAGGCCATGCCCCAGATCAACTGGATTAGGAACTCTCAAGATGCCACCAGCCATCAGTGCCGACCTGTCCCTGGGCACAGCCATACTGGGGCCACAAGAAGCCTTTAATTGTATCATTTTTTTCATAAGAGGGAAAAATGCCTGCATATAATAATGAATCCAGCCTGGATTATATTTCTCTTTATACCAACACAGTCATAAAATACATGTTGAAATATATTTTTATGGAGGAAATAGTCCACTGATGTGCTAAGGCTGCCCCGATCAGCCTGTGCCTGCAGCATGGCCCCAGGACGCTGACCTGGCTTGGGGGTTGGTGTGAGTGTGTGAGGCTCCCTCACTGATGCTGTGGTCCCTAGGGCCTCTATTCACTCAGTAAGCGCTTATTGGATGTGTAACATGTTCCCAGGATCCAACAGCAAATAGGAGAGTCCGGCTCCTTGTTCTTGGGGAATTTAAACTAAAACGTCATCATGTTACGCTTGCTTTGCATATTATGATAACCTGATCTTGCATATAAATGCTTCCTCAACTACTGCGTCCACCAATCCTGCCAAGAACTCTTCTAGATAAAAAGGAAAAACACGATCATTTCACAAGTAAAAGAACAGAGGCGTGGAATGAGTGTGATTTACACAGGGCTGCCACACAATTCAAAACAGAGCAACTTCTTCTGGTCCTAAAATTCACCTTGGGCTTGTTAAAAATACAGATTCCCAAGCTACATGCCTGGAGATTCAGATTCGGAAGGCTTGGGAGGGGGCCCAGGAATCTGCATTTTTAAGAAAAGGCAGGGTGTGGTGGTGTCCGTCTGTAGTCCCAGCTACTCGGGAGGCTGAGGTGGGAGGATTGCTTGAGCCTAGAAGTTAGAGGCTGCAGTGAGCTATGACTGTGCCACTGCACTCCTGCCTGGGCAACATAGGGAGACCTCATCTCTTCAAAAAGAGTGAAAGAGAGAGCAGGAAAGAAAGAGAATGAGAAAGAGAAAGAAAGAGAATGAGAAAGAAGGAGTGCCTATAGGTGTTTCCCTAAGGGCAGGCAAAGTTGAGAAATGCTGTTCCATGTGGCCTGGGATCAGATCAGCCAGAGAGAAGGAATTGAAATGAGGGTTCTTGACCTTGGCACTTGACCTTGGGCCAGATCGTTCCTTGTTCTGAGTCCATCCTGTGCGTTGGAGGATGTTTAGCAGCATCCCTGGCCTCTACCCAGAGATAGATGCCAGTAGCAGTCCTCAGTTGTGACAATAAAAAATATTAATACTCCAGGCCGGGCGCAGTGGCTCACTCCTGTCATCCCAGCACTTTGGGAGGCCAAGGCAGGTGGATCACCTGAGGTCAGGAGTTCGAGACCAGCCAGGCCAACATGGTGAAACCCCATCTCTACTAAAAATATAAAAATTATCTGGGCATAGTGGCAAGCGACTGCAATTCCAGCTACTCGGGAGGCTAAATGAAGAAGAATCGCTTGAACCAGGGGTCAGAGGTTGCAATGAGCCGAGATCGCACCACTGCAGTACAGCTTGGGCGAAAGAGCGAAACTGTCTCAAAAAACACAAACAAAAAACACTCCAGACATCACTAAATGTCTCTGGAGGGAGAAAATCAAATCACCCCATTGAGAACACCTGGGCAAAGTGCTTGGGTCAAAGGAAACACTGGTCATGTTTGGGGATCGGGTGTCTCTCACTGACCCAAACATGGTTAAAATACACCAATTTCCATAAAAAGGAATGCAGCACTAACATATGCCACAGTGTGGATGAGCCTCGGGAACATTACGCCACGGGAAAGAAGCCAGACAGAAAAGGTCACGTGTTATATGATTCCATTTATATGAAATATGCAGAATAGGTGATCCATAGACACAGATGACAAATTGGTGGTTCTCAGGGGCTGGGAAGAGGGGAGGATGGGAAGTGACCGCTTCATGAATCTGGGGTCCCCTTTGGGAGTAAGGAAAATGTTTTGCAGCCCAGGCATGGTGGCTCATGCCTGTAATCCCAACACTTTGGGAGGTTGAGGCAGGAGGGCCGCTTGAGCCTAGGAGTTTGAGACCATCCCGGGCCACATGGCGAAACCCCATCTCTACAAAGACATACGAAAAAAATTGGATTGGTTTAATGGCAGGCACCTGTAGTCCCAGCTACTAGGGAGGCTGAGGTGGGAGGATCGCTTGAGCCTGGGAAGTCAAGGCTGCAGTAAACCATAATTGCACCACTGCATTCCAGCCGGGACGACAGAGTGAGACCCTGTCTCAAAAAAAAAAAAAAAAAAAAGAAAGGAAAAGAAAATGTTTTGCAACTAGATATAGGTGGCAGTTTTATTTATTTATTTATTTATTTATTTATTTATTTTTTGAGGCGGAGTCTCGCTCTGTCGCCCGGACTGGAGGGCAGTGGCCAGATCTCAGCTCACTGCAAGCTCCGCCTCCCGGGTTTACGCCATTCTTCTGCCTCAGCCTCCCGAGTAGCTGGGACTACAGGCGCCCGCCACCTCGCCCGGCTCGTTTTTGTATTTTTAGTAGAGATGGGGTTTCACCATGTTAGCCAGGATGGTCTCGATCTCCTGACCTCGTGATCCGCCCGTCTCGGCCTCCCAAAGTGCTGGGATTACAGGCTTGAGCCACCGCGCCCGGCCAGGTGGCGGTTTTATAACAACGTGAATGTACTGATGCCACTGAACTGGTCGTTGTAAAATTGTTTCATTGTACTAGGTGAATCTCACCTCAATCAAAGAGAATATGCCAATTTGCATAGTTTCATGTGACAACTGGTAAAATGAGGATGGAGTGAACTGTGAATGCAGCATAAATCAGAATGGAGGTTTCAGTGAGGTAGTAACCACTAACGAGTGTGTTAAGACTATAATATAGGCTGGGCGCGGTGGCTCAAGCCTGTAATCCCAGCGCTTTGGGAGGCCGAGATGGGCGGATCACAAGGTCAGGAGATCGAGACCATCCTGGCTAACACGGTGAAACCCCCGTCTCTACTAAAAAATACAAAAAACTAGCCGGGCGAGGTGGCGGGCGCCTGTAGTCCCAGCTACTCGGGAGGCTGAGGCAGGAGAATGGCGTGAATCCGGGAGGCGGAGCTTGCAGTGAGCTGAGATCCGGCCACTGCAGTTCAGCCTGGGAGACAGAGCGAGACTCCGTCTCAAAAAAAAAAAAAAGACTATAATATAATGGCCAGGCAGGATGGCTCACGCCTGCAATCCCAGCACTTTGGGAGGCCAAGGCAGGCGGATCACCTGAGGTTAGGAGTTCGAGACCAGCCTGGCCAGCGTGGAGAAACTCCATTTCTACTAAAAATACAAAATTTGCCAGGTGTGGTGGCACATGCTGTAATCCCAACTACTCGGGAGGCTGAGGCAGGAGAATTGCTTGAATCCGGGAGGCGGAGGTTGTGGTGAGCTGAGATCACACCATTGCATTCCAGCCTGGGCAACAAGAGCGAGACTCCATCTCAGAAAAAAAAAAAAAAAAAAAAAGACTGTAACATATAATTAAATAATACTTATAAAGCAAATGGTAGAATATGAGGACAGGACCTCAGTATCAACATCTTTGGAACCAGTACAATGTTGGGTTAAAATGTATAGTACATGCTTGTTGAATTAGGGAAGAAAGTAAAGTGAAAGCATTTGCTTCATCAAGAACCATGACTGAGCCACTTGCCACCTGCTGCGGGGCTGGGACAAGTCATTTGAGCTTCCCACACCGAGTTGTTCTCCTTTCCAAGAAAGGGTAGGCTGATTTTTCCAGTGCTAAATGTCTGTGTTAGGAAATGGACAGGTCTAGGGGAGATGACAGTACCTGCTGGAACATTCCAGAACATGCTGGAATATGCTAGGGGCTTGCTGTTTTGGCCTATGTTATGCTGAAACCCTATTAGTTTCACTAGGGAGGTAACCAATTCAAGAGGCTGAAGAAGAAATGCAGAGCCAGCAAAGGAGACATGGGGTTTGATTAGGGACTTAGACACAGGGGAGAGAGTGCAGGTGGTGGTGGGCTGGACAGGAAAACTGCAGCCACTTGCAAACAGCATGCAGTTTATTCAGCATTTTCACTTAGCACCCTCCCCCTAACGACCTCCACCTGGCAACCTTCATGTAACCTAAAACTCAGAGTCTCAATCCGTTGGAGGGCCTGTGTTTCGGAGGATGGGCCAGGGGCTCAGATGTTTCTCATAGACAGGAAACAACTCTCTAGGTTGGCCACTCCCGGATTCCGTAGCTGGGACACACCTTCAGGTGCATCTACCATCCAGGCCATCCTAAGGAGGTGCACAGATTATTGCGTTCAGGTGCATTTGCCCTACAGCACCCGCACCCGCCCCCCGCCCCGAGCAAGCTCGTGGGTAAACTAGGAAACCCTCAAGACACAGGTCTCAGTGAGCACCAGGCTGTGGTCAGCTTTGGTACGTAGGAGTGGAACAAGCCAAGAAGTGACACTCAACTTTGCAAGAATCAGGCCCCTGTGTCTCCTTTCCACCATCTGCTGCCAGGGGCAGGCATCTGTATTCACACATCTGGCTCAGCTGAAGATGGGGCCGGGAGCCACCTTTGCAGGTCATTCGAAAGCCCCCACATTCCTTCCACCTGTGGGCCCTTGGGGCTGCCTCCCTCCCTCCCTGAGCTGAGAATGCCATCATTGGAGTGAGTCTTGTGCCTACAGATCTAGGGCTGTGTGTGTGTCCCGCTCGGGGGCATGGTTCACAGGGCCCATTCCCTAGAAGCAAGGGCAGGGAGGGACTGGGCATGGGGCTGTCGTCTTCACATGAGGGGCTCATTACCACAGAGGCCCTCGCAGCTGTGGTGCATGCGATCCTGGGCAGGTGTATTTCTGTTTGGAGGACATGGGGAATGGAAGCAAGGGTCAATTACAGAGCTGAGCCCCAGGTGAAGGGGCTGGTGAATCTCTGAGTAGCCAAGAAATAGGGGGAAAAGTGTCGGGAGAGGCAGACCTCCTAACGCAGAGAGAAGTTTTCAGACCCCACCGTAGACTCTGCTCTAAAACAGCCACTCACACAGGGCTTTGAGGTAAGAACTTCTTGGCTTCTTTGGTGGTAGTTTTATTGAGATGTTATCTACATATCACACAATTCACTCATTTAAAGTGTAAAATTCAGCCGGGCGTGGTGGCTCACACCTGTAATCCAGCACTTTGGCAGGTTGGTGGGTTTTTGCAGGTTGGAGGGTTGGTGGAGGCCAGAAGTTGAAGACCAACCTGGGCAACAAGGTGAGACCTGGTCTCTTAAAAAAAAAAAAAAAAAAAATTGTAGCCGGGCATGATGGTGTGTGCCTGCAGTCCCAGCTACTGAGGAAGCTGAGGCAGGATTGCTTGAGCCTCGGGGAGGTCAAGGCTGCAGTGAGCTGTGATTGAACTGCTGCACTCCAGCCTGGGCAACAGGAGCAAGATCCTGTCTCTAAAAGTTTTAAAGCATACAATTTAATGGTTTTTTTTTTTTTTTAGGATAGTCACAAAGTTGTGCAACCATTACCACAATCAACTTGAGCATTTTCATCACCTCAAAAAGAAAACCTGGACCAGGAGTGGCGGTTGATGCCCGTAATCCCAGTACTGTGGGAGGCTGAGCTGGGCAGATCACCTGAGGTCAGGAGTTCCAGACCAGCCTGGCCAACATGGTGAAACCTTGTCTCTACAAAAATACAAAAATTGGCCGGGCATGATGGCAGGTGCCTGTAATCCCAGCTACTTGGGAGGTTGAGGCGGATAATCGTTTGAACCTGGGAGGCGGAGATTGCAGTGAGCTGAGATCATGCCACTGCTCTCCAGCCTGGACAACAGAGTGAGACATGGTCTCAAAACAAAACCAAAAAACCCGTACCCTTTAGTTGTCACCCTCAATCTTCCCTCCCTGCCACTCCCAGCCCCTGGCAATCAGTTGATCTACTCTCCAGCTCTATAGATTTGCCCATTCTGTACATGGCATGTAAATGGAATCATAGCATATGTGGTCTTTTGTGCCTGGCTTTTTTTTTTTGAGATGGAGTCTTGCTGTGTTGCCCAGGCTGGAGTGCAGTGGCGCTATCTTGGCTCACTGCAACCTCCGCCTCCCAGGTTCAAGCAATTCTCCTGGCTCAGCCTTCTGAGTAACTAGGATTACAGGTATGCGCCACCATGCCCGGCTATTTTGTTTGTGCTTTTAGTAGAGACGGGGTTTCACCATGTTGGCTAGGCTGGTCTCAAACTCCTGAACTTGTGATCTGCCTGCCTCAGCCTCCCAAAGTGTTGGGATTACAGGTGTGAGCCACTGCGCCCAGCCGATGCTTGGCTTTTACGTGGCATAATGTTTTCAAGGGCCACCCAGGCTGTGGCAGGCGCCATTTTCCGTTCCTTTTTATGGCCAGATAGTAGTCCATTGTGTGCATAGACCACATTTTGCTTATCTGTTGATGGTTATCCTTTTATCTTTAAAAAGTCTGTGGCTCTATCCTTGCTACTCGTTGTACCAGCTATTAAAAAAACAAAAACAAAAAAACCACTGTGCCATTTTTCAGTGAAATGATTGACAATCTTCTTCTATATTAAAAATTATTAGGGTAAGCCTAGGTAGCACATGTGAAAGACGAAAGGGCAGTTGTTAATGAGTAGGCCAGGTAGCAGAATTCGGGCTGTCCTGGGCATGCCCAATGTGTGGACGCCCCACTCCTGGGCCAGGTAACAGCAATGCACTGTCTCAGTGCTTCAGGCCCCGGATAACAAGGCAGAGGAGCGTGACTCCTGGTTAAAAACCCACATGTGGCCAGATGTGACTCACACCTGTAATCTCAGCACTTTGAGAGGCCGAGGCGGGCAAATCACAAGGTCAGGAGTTCGAGACCAGCCTGGCCAATGTGGTGAAACCCCATCTCTACTAAAAAGTACAAAAATTAGCTGGGGGTGGTGTCACACACCTGTAGTCCCAGCTACTTGGGAGGCTGAGGCAGAAGAATCGCTGGAACCCGAAAGGCGGAGGTTGCGGTGAGCCAAGATGGAGCCACTGCACTCTAGCCTGAGTGACAGAGCAAGCCTCTGCCTCCAAAAATCAAAAAACCCACATGTGATTTTTTTTTTTTTTTCAGGCCTGACCATAGGCAATTCTGAAGGCTTTACCTGGCAGGCCTTAGGGGGAGCTGCCCTCCCCACACCAGACTTGAGGCGCAGCCAGTACCCTGTGGCCTCTGGAGGGGGTTGCATCGCGGTCTCAGGCCCCACTGCTCTGCTCTGATGCATGTCTGCACTTTTAGCCCTACTGCCTGCCTTCCTAGGTCTCCTTATCTGAGGCCTTGGGTAGGGGTCTTCTTTAGGGGCCTCTTATGGGCCAGAAGGAGGAAAAAGGGGACCCTTTTCTCCACCCTGGCTTGTTACTCAGTACTTTTCCACTCCTAGCCCCATCTCTTGCCCCCAACCCAGGTCCATGAAACTGCCAGGAGCCTTTTGCCCAGTTCCCCCATATCTGGATGATACACCAGATCCTCAAACGATGACCTGTTTGGTGGGGAAACGGGAGAAGGGCAGTTGGTGCTTTCTCCAGTTTTAGCCTCCTGCTTGTACCATCACGGTGAGTGATCGAGGGCGCAACGCTGTGCTTTCTGGCTTATTGCTTTGACACCTGACAGCTCAGCCCACCCTCTTCCAGCTCAGCTGAGCTCCTGACAGCCACAGGAAATGGGACTCGATCTTTGATTGTGAAACGCTGTCGATATGTAAACAGTAAAGGTAAATTAGTGAGTAGGCTTCTGGATGCAGAAGGATAATGACCAATGACTGTAGATAACCGTATCACAGAGCAGCAGTGAGTGCTGTGTCGAGTGCCTGCCATGGGGGGGGCGCATTCTGTCACTGAATTTCACAACGATTCTGTTAGATGAACATCCGTGCTCCATTTTACAGACAAACTGAAATTCTGACAGGTGAAGTTACCCGTCCCAGGTTCCAAGCTGGGATTCCTCAGCTAACATGTCAGCCCTCCTGGAGACATTTTGTATCGTTTTTCTGCTTGAACTTTTTTCTTGTTTGCACTCATAAACTACAGGTTTTATTTCCTGGGCAGGAGACAGCCCCCATGGTCCACCTGTGAAAGAAACGTGGTGACTTTCAAATGACACAGGTAACCACCAGCTCATCCTCACCTGAGCCAGGTGTGCTAATGCTGACACCTACACCTGGCAGTCCATGATGAGAAGGGGACACAGGTGGCTGCTGCTTGCAAAATTGAGTGTCCCTTACTTGACTTGTTCCACTCCTGCTTATCAAAGCTGAACATGACCTGGTCCTAACGGAGACTGGCTCATAGGTGCCAAGCTCGTGTTCCAAGGTGTTTCCTGGCCCCTTCTAAGTCTGCTCCTGAAAGATAAGCTTATTTGTCATCTTTTTTTTTTTCTTATTCATAGAGATGGCGTCTCACTATGTTGCCCAGGCTGATCTCAAACTCCTTATCCTCTCACCTCGGCCTCTCAAATTGCTGAGCTACTGCACTCAGCCTATTTGTCTTGCTTCTGATCTGTCTCCCTGCACTAGAAAGTCAGCTCCTTGAGGGCAAGGCTTTCGTCTGCCTGGCGCTGTGTCTGCAGTGAACAGTGACTGGCACACAGTAGATGTTTGCATTTTGGGAGGCGCCCAAGATCACTCTCAGCCTCTATGGTTTCCTAGGACTCACAGAGTTCAGAAAAGCCATTGCACTCATGGCTGCTGTTGATTACAGGGAAAGATAGTAAAATCAGTAAAGGGAAAAGATGCATAGGGCAGGGAGGCCAGGCACGAGCTCCCAGATGTCCTCTCCCTGTGGACGGTACTTATTTCTTCCAGCCACAGGATGTGGCAGTGTGCACAGGGCATTGCCAACCAAGAAAGCTCACCAGAGTCTTGTGTTTTTATTGGCCATCAGTCAAGGCCAGTGGCCCATAGTTGACCTCAGTCTCCAGCCCCTCCAGAGGTCATGCTGATATCACCTGGCCCAAACCCCCCCACCATAAATCATGTCATTAGCAGAGACTAGATGGCGTGGTCCTAGGCCCCCAGGTAAACAAAGACACTGTATTACTATCAGGCAGCACATTCCAAGGGCCTGAAGTTTCCTTCCAGGAGCGGGACAAGGTTAACTTTTTTTTTTTTTGAGACGGAGTCTCCCTCTGTCACCCAGGCTACAGTGCAGTGGTACAATCTCCGCTCTTTGCAACCTCCACCCAGGTTCAAGTGATTCTCCTGCCTCAGCCTCCCAAGTAGCTGGTATTATAGGTGCATGCCATGATGCTAGGCTAATTTTTGTATTTTAGTAGAGATGGGGTTTCGCAGTTGCAGAGGCTGGTCTCAAACTCTTGACCTCAAGTGATTCACCTGCCTCAGCCTCCCAAAGTGCTAGGATTACAGGTGTGAGCCACCGTGCCCGGCCAAGGTTAACTTTTTACAGTATAGTTCTTAGTAAAAAAATGACACTGAAGCTGTCCACAGTAGGGGGAGAATAGAACCAGACTCAGGCGATGGGACTAGCAGGTAACTCCAGTCCCAGATGCTACTGAGTGAGACTGACCAGAAGGCAGGCACCGAGGTCCACCAGCTGCTGCTAGCACATGTTCCTCTAACAGGCCTTCAAGAGGTGCTGGGACAAGGTCTGAGGCCCCAGGCTGCAGTCCTGTCTTGCCTCAGCTCTTCCAGCTGCCGCATACTGGGTATGTCCTCCTCCTCTCTGAGCCATAGTTAAAGCCACAGAGTGTGGAGTGGGTGACGAAAGTCTGGGATCTCCTCCAGCCCTGACATCCCAGCTGCTCTATTGGTCATTGAGACTCTCCTAGCTCCATGGAGCCCAGGCACGTGTGAGGGATTGCCACTCCCTTTTTTTTTTTGTTTTTGGAGACGGAATCTCACTGTTTTGCTCAGGCTGAGTGTAGTGGTTCAATCTCAGCTCACTGCAACCTCCACCTCCCGGCTTTAAGCAATTCTCCTGCCTCAGCCTCCCAAGTAGCTGGGAGTGTAGGTGCACGTTGCCACGCCTGGCTGATTTTTTTTTTTTTTTTTTGGAGATGGAGTCTCTTTTGCTCAGGTTGGAGTGCAGTGGTTCGATCTCAGCTCACAGCAACCTCCACCTCCCAGCTTTAAGCAATTCTCCTGCCTCAGCCTCCCAAGTAGCTGGGAGTATAGGTGCACGTTGCCACGCCTGGCTGATTTTTTTTTTTTTTTTGGAGATGGAGTCTCTTTTGCTCAGGTTGGAGTGCAATGGTTCGATTTTAGCTCACAGCAACCTCCACCTCCCAGCTTTAAGCAATTCTCCTGCCTCAGCCTCCCAAGTAGCTGGGACTACAAGCACACGTTGCTACGCCTGGCTGATTTTTTTTTTTTTTTTGTATTTTAGTAGAGATAGGGTTTCTCCATGTTGCCCAGGATGATTTCGAACTCCTGACCTCAGGTAATTTGTCTGCCTTAGTTTCCCAAATTGTTAGGATTGCGGGCGTGAGCCACCTTGCCCAGCCAAAGGGTCCCCTGTGATACCTCAAGGCATGTGGTCCATTCAGTTGGATCCTTAATCTCGGGAAAAGATGTTGAGCTAACCTCAAAGGGCCTGTGGTCTCATCTGGGTTTTCTAAGGAAAATGAATGACTCCAGGAGAGTACAGCTCATGAGAGACCTCTCAGTACCAGAGAGAGCAAGGAGAATGTTGACTTTGTCCCCAGAACATTCTACTGAGAAGCAATGAAAGAATGGCCAGGCATGGGGGCTCCCAGCACTTTGGGATGCGGAGGCAGGAGGATCACTTGAGGCCAGGAGTTCCAGACCAGCCTGGGCAACATATTGAGACCCCCATCTCTCTAGAAAATTTTTTCAAAAGTAGCCAAGCGTGGTGGTGGATACTTGTTGTCCCAGTTACGTGGGCGGCTGAAGTGAAAGGATTGCTTGAGCCCAGGAGTTCAAGGCTGTCGTGAGCCGTGACTGTGTCATTCTATCCCCCACCCAAAAGCACTGCAAGGATGAGGGTTTCATTTTTTAAAATTGTAAAACAGTTTGTGAGGCACACAAACTCTACTCTCTAGCTCCCACTTCTGTGTTGATTCTGAATTTTTTTTAGTTTCTACTTGTGTGTGAAGACCTGCAGGGTTAACTTCTTTTTCTTTTTCTTTTTTTTTGGACAGTCTTGAACTGTCACCCAGGCTGTACGATCTTGGCTCACTACAACCTCCCCATCCCGGGTTCAAGTGATTGTCCTGCCTCAGCCTCCGGAGTAGCTGGGATTACAGGCACCCGCCAGCACGCCCGGCTAATTTTTGTGTTTTTAGTAGAGACAGGGTTTCACCATGTTGGCCAGGCTGGTCTTGAACTCGAGACCTTGGGTGATCCGCCTGCCTTTGCCTCCCAAAGTGCTGAGATTACCCGCGTGAGCCACTGTGCTCGGCTTGGGTTCACTTCTAGAAGGGGAATTGCTAGAATGGAGAAAATGTGCTTCCCCTTCCCCACCCAGCCAGCATTTTTATGGCCACAATGTGAAGGTCTTATGAGCAATACAAAAGGGAAGATGGTCTTTGCCCTTGAAAAGATTAAACCGCTTGTGTTTCGCACACTCCAAATGTGAAGTGATCTGCCATTTGCCTTTAACCTGCAAAACCTCAACAGGCTGTTTCCTCTTCCTTTTCCCTGAGAGCCCATGTCCTCTTTCTCCACTAGTTGCCAGTTATTTCATCCAGGCTTCAGGGCCCTTTTACTTAATTTTAAAAATTTCTTCCTTTTTTTTTTTTTTTTTGAGGTGGAGTCTTGCTCTGTCTCCAGGTCGAAGTGCTGTGGCACGATCTCAGCTCACTGCAACCTCCACCTCCAGGGTTCAAGCAATTCTCCTGCCTCAATCTCCCAAGTAGTGATCCGCCGGCTGCCATGGCCTTCCAGAATGCTGGGATTACAGGTGTGAGCCACCACACCCAGTCTGAGTTTTGTAGCTTTAATTTGCATTTATCAGTAGTGTGATCTTGGCTCACGGTAGCCTCCACCTCTTGGGTTCAAGTGATTCTTCTGCCTCAACCTCCAGAGTAGCTGGGATTACAGGCATGTGCCACCAACACCTGGCTAATTTTTGTGTTTTTTTGGTAGAGACAGGGTTTCACCATATTGGCCAGGCTGTTCTTAAACAGTTGACCTCAAGTAATCCGCTTGCCTCAGCCTCCCAAAGTGCTGGGATTACAGGCGTGAGCCACCTAGCCCGGCCTCTTGTTCACAATGCGGCAGTAGTGAGTGCTTCATGAAGGCAAGGCAAGAGGAGCTCACTGCCCCCTGCTGGTTACTTCTCTACTGTGAGGTGTTCATGGCTCTCTCACCCGCTTACCCTAGCTCTGCGAAATATCTTTTAGGTGGTTTAAAAAGAAAGCTTCTTCAGGCCGGGTGTGGTGGCTCAGATCTATAATCCCAGCATTTTGGAAGGCTGAGGCTGGTGAATCACTTGAGGTCAGGAGTTTGAGACCAGCCTGGCTAACATGGTGAAACCCCGTCTCCACTAAAAATACAAGAATTAGCTGTGCGTGGTGGCGGGCACCTGTAATCCCAGCTACTTGGAAGGTTGAAGCAGGAGAATCGCCTGAACCCGGGAGGTGGAAGTTGCACTGCAGCCTGGGTGACAGGGTGAGATCCTGTCTCAAAAAAACAAAAACAAAAACTTCTTCATTCTGAAAAGAATTGAAGAAACACTGTAGGATTCCAAGTCTGGGACATGCTGGAAAAGGCAAAACTGGAGACAGTAAAAATATCAGCGGTTTTGCGGTTGGTGGGGTGGAGGTGGTAAGGGAAAGGGAGGGATTAATTAATTAATTGGCAGAGCAGAGGAATCTGGCTGTTTAAGGGAAAGGAAGGGATTAATGGAGCAGAGGGATCTGGTTGTTTAAGAGTGTGGCACCTCCGCCATGCCTCTCTCTTGGTCCCGCACCTGCCATGTAAGACGCCTGTTCCAGCTTTGCCCTCTGCCAAGAGTGAAAGCTCCCTGAGGCCTCCCTAGAGGCAGATGGTACCGTGCTTCCTGAACCGTGAACCAATTAACCCTCTTTTCTTTGTAAACTACCTAGTCTCAGGTATTTCTTATAGCAGTATGAGAACAAGCTAATACACAGATGAAAAGGCTGCCTTTTTTTTTTTTTTTTTTTTGGAAACAGCCTTGCTCTGTCACCCAGGCTGCAGTGCGGTGGCATGATCACAGCTCACTGCAGCTTCAGCCTCCTGGGCTCAAGAAATCCTCCTGCCTCAGCCTCCTGAGTAGTAGGGACTATAGGTGTGTACCACCGCACCCAGCTTTTATTTTTGTAGAGACAAGGTCTCCGTGTGTTCCTCAGGCTGGTCTTGAACTCCTGGGCTCAAATAATCCTTCCACCTCACCCTCCCAAAGTGCTGGGAGTAAAAGGCGTGAGCCACTTCACTGTGCCCACCGAAAGAGCTTCTGAACTCTGGTGACTCTGACTTGAGCCTGATGGACTTCAATCAATACTCCAGCTGAACTTACACTGACTGGAAACTCAATTTCCAGTTACTGGCAAACCCAAACCCAATCCCGTAAATTCCCTCCAGGTAGAAGCACAACTTTTTGGTGGGAGGAACAGGAGGTGGGAGGCTGGATCTATGGTGGGTGGCTTGTATAGGAGGGTCTGAGTCTTTGTGAATCGAGTCCTCTGTCTCCACACTCTGGATTTTGGGCCTGGGACAATGTAGACACAAAGTAAGGCCAGAGGTACAGGGACCCTTCCCAGGCAGACTCGGGTAGGCTGCGGCAGTGCAAACCCAGCTAGTCACCAGGATGGCCTGGAGGGAGAGCCCCACCCTAGGGAGTCTGATTGTCCTGTCCTGGAATGGACCTGGGAATCTGCGTTTGTAGCCAGTACCTCATGTGACTGATGTTGCTGCATTGATGAGAAACCATCGCATTGAGGGTTGCAAGGGCTCCAGGCTTTGAACTGGGGAGGAATTCAGGCCTGTGGTCAGAGACTTGAGCCTCTGACTAAAGCTGCCAGAGCTAACAGAGCAGGGCCTCTGGGAGCCAGATGGGATTCAAATCCTCCTGAGCTGTGTCACTTAAGGCAAGTGTCTTAACCTCTCTGTGTCTCTTTTTCCTCCTCTGTACCATGGGATGACCTAGTTCACCTTGCAGGGATTTTGCAGGAGGAATTGATTGAATGAGTCAATATACAAGGAATGCTTGGCCTAGAGCCTGATAGTTTCCTAACAACAATGCCATCTGCTCTTTGAGATCCAAGGAAATCTCTCCTTTGTAAACTGCTTCCACGATTTCCTACTACAATAACTGTTGCTTTCTCTGAGTGAGGTCTCTCTGTGATGTGCTGAAAATCTTCTGCCTGTGTATCTTATTTCCCCACTGGCTCCTCCAAGTCAGCACCCCACAAGATGCTTTTCCTCACAGCATTTAGCAGCCACACCAGAACTCATCACAGTCCCCAGGCAGCTGTGAACTGAAGTGTCTTTTAGGTCTTTATCCCTATGGGTCAGGGCTCCTGAACCCTGCTGGAGAAAACGCTTGAGCTGGGGGCCAGGAGCAGTGGCTCATGCCTGTAATCCCAGCACTTTGAGAGGCCGAGGAGGGTGGATCACCTGAGGCCAGGAGTTCGAGACCAGCCTGGCCAACATAGTGACCCTGTCTCTATTAAAAATACAAAAAATTAGCTGGGCATGGTGGCACATGCCTGTAGTCCCAGCTACTTGGGAGGCTGAGGTAGGAGAACCACTTTGAACTCAGGAGGTGGTGGTTGCAGTGAGCCGAGGTTGTGCCATTGCACTCCAGCCTGGGCCACAAGAGCGAAACTCTATCTCAAAAACAAAAAAAAGGAAAATGCTTGAGCTTGGGGAAAGGGAGGTAGAATCGTTGATTTCAAAATATGAAAAGAAAATGGGCCAAGTCTAAAAGCATAAATGATTAAGTTTTCATAAAACATGCTGTGCCAACCAGTCAACTGTGTCTTAATTTGACTCTAAGAAAATTCTATTAAAAGTACATTTAACTGTCCATCAAGAGATAAATGGCTACACAGAAAGTGGTCTATCCTTTCAGTGCATTATTCAGCCACAGAAAGGAATGACGCACGATTTCACGTTACGTGGCTGAGCCCCAACACCGTCATGCTGAGTGAAGGCAGACAAGAAGGCCATCTACTGAACCATTCCATTTGTGTGAAATGTCCAGAATAGGCACATCCATAAGGATAGAAAGCAGATCAGTGGTGGCCAAGGACTAGGGTCAGAGGCACCAGAAGTGATTGTTTACTAGGTATAGGGATTTCTGTTTCAGTGAGGGTATTATAAAATTGGTTGTGGTAATGATTGCTAAACTCCATGACTATTTTAAAAACCATTGAGTTGTATGCTTTATTTTAATTTACTTATTTTTTGAGATAGAGATGGAGTCTCACTCTGTCGCCCAAGCTGGAGTGAAGTGGCCCAATCTCGGCTCACTGCAACCTCCGCCTCCCGTGTTCAAGCAATTCTCCCACCTCAGCCTCCTGAGTAGCTGGGATTATAGGTGCCCACCACCAAGTCCAGCTAATTTTTTGTACTTTTAGTAGAGACGGGTTTTTACTATGTTGGCCAGGCTGGCCTCCGGTGATGCGTCCACCTCAGCCTCCCAAAGTGAGGCGTGAGCCACCATACTGGCTGAGTTTTGTGCTTTAAATGGGATAATTGAGCGAAGTGTGGTGGCATGTGCCTGTAGACCCAGCTACTTGGGAGGCTGAGATGGGAGGATTACTTGATCCCAGGAGGTTGAGGCTGCAGTGAGCTGTGATCACACCACTGCACTTCAGTGTGGGCAACAGAGTGAGATCCCGTCTTTAAAAACAAACCACACCTTGAAACCCAAAAGGTGTGGGTGGAGGTGAGTTTGAGGGAGAGAGGCAGAGATGTGGGACCTAGAATGAACGCTGAGCAGGTGTGAGCAGGCCCCTGGCCTCCCGAATTACTTCCTTGTCCTCTTGGGAGGCCTTGAACCTGGAGCTTTGAAAAACCCACTGCTGCTGTAGTAAGAGCCGTTTCCAAAGGCCTTGCTAAGCTAGGCCTCCCATTGGCCTTTCGTAACCTGAGTGCTGGGAAAGACAAACCCAATATCAGACTACACAACTAGACAGTAGTGATGGTTGCACAATGTCATGAGTGGATACGATGCCACTAAACTGAATACTTGAAAGTGGTTAAAATGGGCCGCGTGCTGTGGCTCACGCCTGCAATCTAGCACTTTGGGAGGCTGAGGCAGGTGGATCACTTGAGCCCAGCAATTTAAGACCAGCTGGGGCAACATAGTGAAACTCCCTCTCTACAAAAAAGAAAAAGAATTAGGTGAGCATGGTGGCACAGTGCCTGTAGTCACAGCCACTTGGGAGGCTGAGGCAAGAGGATTGCTTGAGCCTGGGAGGTGGAGGCTGCAGTGAACCATGACTACAACACTGCTCCAGCCTTGGTGACGGATTGAGACCTTGTTGTTGTTGTTTGTTGAGACAGAATCTAGCTCTGTTGCCCAGGCTGGAGTGCAGTGGTGTGATCTTGGCTCACTTCTACCTCCTCCTCCTGGGTTCAAGCGATTCTCCTGCCTCAGGCTCCCAAGTAGCTGGGATTACAGGCACCTGCCACCATGCCCAGATAATTTTTTAATTTTTAGTAGAGATGGGGGTCTCACTGTGTTGGCCAGGCTGGTCTCAAACTCCTGACCTTGTGATCTGCCCGCCTTGACCTCCCAAAGTGCTGGGATTACAAGCATAAGCCACCATGCCCAGCTGAGGCCCTGTCTTTTAAAATCAATGAAATGCTTAAAATGGTCAATTTTATGTTTTTAAAATATAATTATACTGCAATTAAAAAGAAACAGCCACTATACCGTGTTGCCTTCTGCCCCCAGATCTCTGTGTACAAGGCTACAAGAGTAGGCAAGCTCTTTTTTTTTCCCCTCTAGGCTTTTTTTCCCCTCATTGGTCAGGAGCCCCCTCCCCTCCTCTCTGTCGGGTGGGGTGCTAATGTGTTTATCGGAGGCTTCTGATTGGCTGGATCTCTGTTCTGAATGCCCCCCAACCTCCCCTTCTACTCTCCTGGGCTGGGAGAGTGGGTTAAAGCTGAGCCCTCCTCTTTGGGGAAAAAGATTCTTTTCAGGACCACGCTGAGCTGCTCTGGAGCCTGAGGCTGGTGGCAAGGGGCTGACCCAGAGAGTGATGCCAGACCCCATGGGGCTCCTCAGTCTGGTCCTGCTCTGGCTGCTGATGGCAGTGACTGCGGAGGGTAAGTAAAACTGCTGCGTGTTCCTGGTCCTGTCTGGAGTGAAGCGAGGGGCAGCCCAGACGCGCCTGGGACTGTGCTTTTGTAGCCAGGTGCCTGTTGACCTGCCCTTCCACTGTCATCTTTTGTTTAGCTTTTCATGGGGAAGAGGAGAGAGAGATGACAGGTGAATTCTCAGCTCTCACTCACATGCTCCACCAGCATCCTCTGGAAACTCAGACAGGGCAGGGGTTAGGGAGCTGCAGAGACAAGGTCTGAAGCACTGAGTGAGAAAATGCTGCCTTCTGGGCCTACTGAGCTTGAGCCCAGGAGGTTGAGGCTGCAGTGAGCCGAGATCACACCACTGCACTCCAGCCTGGGCGATAGAGTGAGACCTTGTCTTGACCACAACAACAAAAAGCAAGTAATCTTAATTTTCCTAGAACCCACACATATAAATTTTTAAAAAGGCAGGTGAAATTAATAACATATTTTGCTTAACCCAATATATCCAATATATAATTAGAAAACGTAATCAATAGAAAGTATTAATCAGATACATTTCCCATTCAACATTCAATATATATTTTATACTTATATGTCAATTTGGATGCTAAATTTTCATAGCAAATACTTGATCTGTCTTTAGATTTCTTAAAACATAGCGGTGAGAAAGTAGGTTTAGCTACTGTGCTAAGTTGTTTGAAACATACTTGAAAGTTTTCTTTTTTAAAAAAATATTTTTTGTAGAGACGGGGTTTCACCATGTTGCCCAGGCTAGTCTCAAACTCAAGCAATCCTCCCAAAGTGCCGGGATTACAGGCATGAGCCACTGTACCCGGCTGAAAGTCTTCTAAAAAGTGAATGAAGTATTAGTTTTTTGTTTAAGTAAAATTAAATGAAAAGTTTCTCTGTAACTAGTAACATTTCGGATTCTTTATAGCCACATACTGGACAGCACAGGCCAGATTGTGGGGTCTTTTAGTTGCTGTAAATGATGTAATTGTTTTGATATTTAGGCTTTTATTTCAGCGTATCACACTGCCTGGTGTGCCATGGGTACTTAGAATATTGTGTTGGTTTCATAAAAGAATGCACACCGATCAGAATTGACAGCTGAGAAAGCTGAAATGGGACTTGATTTCATTTGCTGGCTAGAGATGACATTGATTTCAGTCCATTTCAGATCTCTTCCTAGAAGTGCATAGGATCTGATTGAAGAATTTATTACCTCCAGTGTGCAGCATTTGCCCATCCTTGGTTAATCTGTTATGAATTTATCATGGCATGAACTTCCTTTTTCTGAAATTTAAAAAATATTTGAAATGTGTTTAAGTGCTCAGGAAATGGAAGGGGTACAGGCTTCATACAGGCCCGATGCTCTCAGAGCTCAGCTCGCTTCTGTGGATCATGGTGGATGGAGGCTGGTGGGTCAGGCTGCTTTGTAGCCTAACCGAGCAGTAAAGCAGATGTAGTGATTGTCTGTAGGGCAAACAAGCAGAATGCTGGGCTTGTGCACAATTGAGAACGTAATGATTATGCACACATATGTTTAATTTGGTGCCCCGTGTCCAAGTGATCAAAGAGTTGAAGGAAAGTTGGAAGGGAAATTGATTGGGTTGAATGTCTTTCAAATGTGGTTGTATCTGTTGATACTCTACTTGAATGCCAAGAAGGTTTTGTTAGATGTGCCAGAATATTTAGGGGGAAAATAAACCCTGCCAGAAAGCCTACCATGTCCTATTGTTTTAAAGGGTCAAAATAAAATAGTATATAACATACCCCCACCCCCAACCATCCCCATTTTGGAGAACAATTTGTATTTCCTTTTTTTTTTTTTTTTTTTTTTTTTGAGACAAGGTCTTGCTCTGCTACCCAGGCTGGAGTACAGTGGTGCAATCTCGGCTCACTGCAGACTCCACCTGTCGGCTCCAGCCAGTCTCCCACCTCAGCGTCTTGAGTAGATGGGACCACAGGTGTGCGCCACCACACCTGGCTAATTTTTGTATTTTTTTTTGTAGAAAGGGGATTTTGCCATGCTGGCCAGGCTGGTCTCGCACTCCTGAGCTCAAGCCCTCTACCCACCTCGGCTTCCCAGTGTACTGGGATTACAGACATGAGCCGCTGCCCCCAGCCACAATTTGTTTTTTGAGGGATTAAACAGGTCAGCATGTGTAGCAATGACCAGTCGAGGTGCAGTGGGGTGGTTTTGAGGATGGACGTGGTATTATTGAAATGCCATCCTATGGACATGGCTGCAGATATATGCCTGGTTGAGGCACAGGAGGGCACGGGTGGTGCCTGGGAAAGATCCCGCAAGTGGCTGGCAGGAAGGGGAAACAAGGCTTGAAAATAGGTGGAAATGGAACGGCTGGATAGTGGGAGGGAGGGGTGATGGCCTTCCCAGGGAGGGGGCTCTGGGAATCCCTGGCAGTTTCCTCAGCAGCCTGAGCTGGGGGCCGAGGGGCCACCTCACCACATCTGCTCATGCCCTGGTTGTTCTCTGCCCCTTCAATGGTGGGAGAAGGAAGACACTCAACAGGAAGGAACACCAGCTCCTGCTATTTCCCGCAGCAGCCTCTTGGTCTTGCTGGTGTTCCATTCATTACTCATTTGCTCACTTACTCTCTGATTCATTCAGAATGAGGGTATGGCTGGGGAGTCTGGAGCCAGAGTGCTTGGGTTCAAATCCTAAGGCTCCACCATTAACCAGCTGTGTGCACCTGGGCAAGTCACTTGGATGAATAGGAGAGAAGAGAGGGTGGGTGAGTGGATGGATAGATAGGGAGAGTGGATGAGTGGGTGGATGGATGGATAGCAGGGGGGAGTGGGTGGGTGGATGGATGGATAGGAGAGGTAGTGGGTAGGTGGATGGATGGATGGGGGTTGGGTGGATGGATGGATTCGGGGGTGGGTGGATGGATGGGTAGAGATGTGAGAGTGATGGGTGGATAGGAGGTGGGAGTGGTGGGCGGTGGATGGATGGATAGGAGGTGGCAGTGATGGGTGGATGGGTGGATAGGAGGTTAGAATGGTGGTGGGTGGGTGCATAGGAGGGGGTTGGGGGTGGGTGGGTGGATGAATAGGAGGGAGTTGGGGGTGGGTGGATGGATGAATAGGAGGGCAGTGGGTGAGTGGGTGGATGGATGGATAGGAGGGGGTGGTGGGCAGATGGATGGATAGGATGAGGAGTGGGTGAATGGATGGATAGGAAGGGGTGGTGGGCGGGAGGATGGATGGGGGAGTGGGTGAATGGGTGAATGGATGGATAGGAAGGGGGGTTGGGGAGTGGGTGTATAGGAGGGGTATGGGGAGTGGGTAGATGGATGGATAGGAGAGGGGAGTGGGTGGGTGGATGGATAGGAGGGGTGGATGGGAGTGGGGGTGGGGGTGGGTGGGTGGATGGATGGATGGATAGGAGCAGGGAGCTGGTGGGTGGATGGATGGGAGTGGGGATGGGTAGATGGATTGATGGATGGGAGGAATGGAGACCTGCATTTGTTGATGGAACTGGCAGAGCCTGCTGACATATTGGAATCAGGTGGTGGGTGATGAGCGGTGCTGCCACACGAATGATTGCCAACTTGAGCTATCAGGGATAATGGTGCCAGTACCCAAGATGGGCAAAAGCAAAGTGGACAAAGGGTAGGGAAATCGCTTTCAGTCTTCATGGCCCTCCCTCCCCTGAGGACATTTCGCAAAGTCTGGGGAGAGCTGTCATTATCACTTCTCATCTTCTTCCTGGAGTAAGGTCAGTGACTCATACCGTGGGGCTACCCTGTGCCTCTTTCTGGCCTCACTCTGGTTCCATCTGATTTGTGATTTCAGAAATTCCAGATTCGCAGGTGGGGCAGGCGGCCTCCTGCATGACTCCGTGCACAGGTGAGTGATTCTCTCAGGACGCCTGATCACACCTCTCATGACCAGGAGCCTGAGCCCAGTACAGGGCCTGATCGGGGTGAAGCTGTAAGATGGGATTAGAGACAGCCCCAGAGGGCCCTGGCTATGTTCCCAAAGATATCAGTTGAGAGGACCACGGCCAATTCTGCAAAGGCCACCCACAGAGTTAGAGAAATGAATAGCAAGCTGAAAGTAAAATGCCTTAAGCCATCCCAGCCCCCAAGGCTTTTTCCTCATCCCTGTGGGCCCCAGGTGGAATAAATGTCTTTGGTCAGGTGATGCCATTTGCATTTTGGAGTGCAGCAGATGAAAGAGCCTTGGGAACAAAATCTTTGGAAAGAGAGAAGCATCTTAGGAATATGAGGTGTGGTTCTGTCTCAAGGAAATTGACATGAAAATGTCAGTTCAATCACAAGCCATGGGGAGGGGTGAGATGTTATAATTAGATTTCACACTTGATCCCCTGGCCTCAATAGAAGGTTAGAGATTTGGCTCAAGAATTACAGACTTCTCTGTTCCCTAAATCGGCTCTTCCCCAGAGCAGTTACTCTCCTCACCCCCAGATTCCCCCAAGGCTGGCTAGCTTTACAGCTTTGTCTTCTAGAAAGACAGGATAACAACCGTTACCACCTTCTCCCCCACCCCGTCCCCCCACCACCCCCAGCCCCACTTGATATCCATCAAGGTGATAGGTGAGTAGTCAGACTCCCGAGGGTGGAATCCCAGCTGTGTGACTTTGTGTTAAGTTAGTTAACCTCTCTGAGCCTCGGTTTCTTCCTCTGTAAAATGAAGAAAATAGAGTTATTCACCTCAGGGTTGGTTATGAGGCTTAAATGAATTACTGTAGATGGATGCTTCTCAACTGGGGTGATTGTCATCCTCCCTCCCCTGGGGACATTTTGCAAAGTCTGGGGACATTTTTCATTGTCACAACTGGCCTGTGTTACTGGCATCTCATGGGTAAAGCTCAGGGATGCTGCTAAATTTCCTGACAACACACAGGACAGTCTTCACAAATAGAATTCTCTGGCCCCAACTATTAATAGCGCCCAGGCAGAGAAACCTTGATATTAGAAGAAGGCCTAGCCCATGATGACACTGGCTAGCACTTATTGAGCACTTAATGTTATTATCTTTATTTTCTTTTTCACCCTTATGAGGGTATGCAGCTACCCAACCTTTCCCCAAGCTGGGGATAGGCAGCTCAGAGCCCAGATAGGGAGAGGTGTGAACAAGGATGCCCGTAGGTGGAGTTGGGATCCCAAAGGGCTGCAGATTGTCAAGGTGACATTGCTGTCTCTCTCTGCCCTTCAGAGTCAGCTGGGCCCCACCTCCCTGTGGGCACCAGATACACCTATCACTTTTCCACCAACACCAGCACCAGCCTGCGGGAGGTCCCAGTGGAGGAGAGTGGTCTTGGCCTCCAAGGCTTGGCTGTCCTTGATGTGCTTGGCCTGTGTCAGATGGCTTTATGGGTGAGTGTCTTTGGGCAACCGGGAGATTATGTTGACACTGGGGAGGACTAAGAGGAAGCCACAGCCCCTCACCTCCGATTTCCAATTTGCTTAATCAACAGAGGAGCTTTCTGAGGAATCTTATATTTGGCAAGTGAGGACCCTTGAGAGGAATGTGGGAAAATGGTACAATTTTGGTTGTAAGAGGTGCCACAGAGGGCCTAATAGGGGAATAGCAGAGGTTAAGGAAGGAATATTTTTAGGGCAGGTTGGGGGAGTTCCTTGGAGTGAGAAGAGCCATAGAAGGGGGACATACTGTACCCTAGGGGTGGACTGAGAACCATGTCTGCAAGTCCAAGTGTGTGCAAAGTCAAACCAAGTAAAGGCCTTTGGACAGAGGAATAGACGGGGTGGAAGTCTACTCCCAGGAAAGCCTGCCCTGGCCTGTTTTCTACTGGACACTGGCCTTGCAGTACCTGGGTCCACAGGCTCAGGTTATAGGCAAACACTAAGGTCCAGTGGTGTTAGTTCTGAGTTAAGGCAGAGTTATGTGCTAGGCCCACTTGGTTGTTGCAGATTTCTTTTCATTAAGATTTTCTGGAAGCTCCTCAATGTTCTTGCAAGCAGAAGTGCTTGCTCATTTGCCTCTGTTCCATTTCTAATAACCCTCATATTTTTCCTGAATAAACCCTCTTAACCCACATAAAAGGCCTTTTAGTTTCTGTTGGAGTCTCATCTTGTATTGTGATGCATTTCTGTACTGATTGGAGTGCTTGCTAACAAGAGTTTCTCAAAACTGTTCTGTTGTATTTTCATGTAGACCACAGGATGAGATCTTTGATGGAGTGGCCCTGAGCTGCCTCTGAATTCTTAGGGTGTCCAGTATGTCAGAGCTGCTGCTTTATTAGTCTTTGCTATCCTTTATTGTCTTTGTATCCTTCAAAACACTTGTGGTTGTTTTTATCTGTAGGGCCAGTTTTCACAAAGCAAATTGTGTTCTGTTGCGGTTTTATTCATTTGTTTGCTTTAAGCATTTAAGAAAAGCTGCCGACTGGTGCGGTGGCTCATGCCTATAATCCCAGCACTTTGGGAGGCTGAGGTGGGTGGATCACCTGAGGTCGGGAGTTCGAGACCAGCCTGACCAGCATGGAGAAACCTCATCTGTACTAAAAATACAACATTAGCTGGGTGTGGTGGCACATACCTGTAATCCCAGCTACCAGGGAGGCTGAGGTGGGAGAATCTCTTGAACCTAGGAGCCGGAGGTTGTGGTGAGCCGAGATCGCACCATTGCACTCCAGCCTGGGCAACAAGAGCAAAACTCTGTCTCAAAAGAAAAGCTGTCAATGTCAAATGTTGGCAAGGGTATAAAGAACTGGTGTGTTTCAAAGATTCTAGGGGAAAATGGAAATTTTCTGGCCCCTTGGGAGTTTAATTAATATACTTTTAGAGAAAAAGTGTAAAAATTACAAATCTTCAAAACAAGGAATTTTCATAAACCAAACACCTATGTCGTGATCGCCAGAGCAAGAAACAAAATATAACCCCCAGAGCCTCCTTCATCCTTCTTCTTGTCACTTCTCCCAAGGGTACAGCTTTTTTTTTTTTTTTTTTTTTTTTTGATATGGAGTCTTGCTCTGTCGGCCAGGCTGGAGTGCAGAAGCACAATCTCAACTCATTACAACCTCCACCTCCGAATCAAGTGATTCTCCTGCATCAGCCTCCTGAGTAGCTGAGATTACTGGTGGTGCGTGGTGTGCACCACCACGCCTGGCTAATTTTTGTACTTTTAGTAGAGACAGGATTTTACCATGTTGGCCAGGCTGGTCTTATAACTCCTGACCTCAAGTGATCTGCCCACTTCGGCCTCCCAAAGTGCTGGGGTTACAGGCATGAGCCACTGTGCCCAGCCTGCCTTTTTTATTTCTATCACCGTAGATGAGTTTTGCCTGTCTTTGAACTTCTCTCTAATGGAATTGTACAGGATGTTTTCCTTTGTGTCTGGTTTATTTTTATTTTTTTTAACTGTGATTAAAATATAATATGGGATACACCATTTCAACCATCTTAAGTCTGTAATTCAGTGGCATTAAATACTGTCACATTGTTGTATAACCATCACCACCCTCCATCTCTGGAACTTCTTCATCATCCTAAACAGAAGCTCTGTACAGATTTAACAGTAACTTCCAATTCCTGCCCTGCAGACTCTGGTCAGCTCTATTCTGCTTTCTGTCTGTATGAACTTGCCTGTTTTTAGGTACCTCATGTAAGTGGAATCACATAATATGTGACCTTTTGTGTCTGGCTTCTTTCACTTTAATATAACATTTTCAAGATTCCTCTCTATTGTAGGATGTAGCAGAACTTCATCCTTTAAAAAAATATTTTTCATTTATTTTAAAAAATAGAGATGGGGTTCCACCATGTTGGCCAGGCTGGTGTTGAAGTCCTGAACTCAAGTGATCTGCCTGTCTTGCCCTCCCAAAGTGCTGGGATTACAGGTGTGAGCCATTGCACCCGGCCAAAATCTATTACATTTTCTTTTTCGTTTTCTTTTTCTTTTGGAGTGCAGTGGCATGATCTTGGCTCACTGCACTCACTACCTCCCCAGCTCAAGCGATTCTCCTGCCTCAGCCTCCTGAGTTGTTGGGATTATAGCTGCCTGCTAGCACACACAGCTCATTTTCGTATTTTTAGTAGAGATGGGGGTTTCACCATGTTGGCCAGGCTGGTCTCGAACTCCTGACCTCAAGTGATCCACCCAACTCAGCGTCCTAAAGTGCTGGGATTGCAGGTGTGAGCCATCATGACTGGCTCTGTTAAATTTAAACAGTGAAATCAGTTATTTCAGGGAGGATATTTTCCATTTTTAGAAAGTGTACTTTGTTTTGCAATGCCCTTCCCCCGCCGCCACCACCAAGCACACACACGCCCCGTGGTGACACTGGGATATCCAAGTCTTCATCGTGGGCAAAGCCTTTGTCTGCTCTATGATGTAACACATTCTTGTTGGTACTGTATAGTCCTATGGATCCCTCAACCACACGTCCAGTGTCTTTTTGGGCAAAATGAGAACTTTCCAAACCTTTAGCAGGGAGCTGTAGGTACTTGACTATTTCAGTGAGACATTTAGCCTTCACCACCCAGGCTTTGTACCTGGTCAAGGGAGGGGTCTCTCTGCCTTGTCACCAATATGGGTTCATATATCCTCCTGGGCCCTAGAACTGCTTTGTGGGTGGGGTGCTGGTGAGGTCCTGGGGTATCCCAGGAGAGGTCACCCACTCATGGTGCTTTCCGCTTCAGCTCCAAGACTTCCAGGTGACATCCATCCTGGGGGCCAAGGTGGAGCTTCTGAAGGAGTCGGAGAGCCTGAGGTAAGACACTTGGCCATGGGGCTGGGACCTGCCCACGATGGGGCTGGAGGGGTGAGCCCTCTACCATCTTTCAACCACTGTCGGGCTCTGGGTGCCCTGAATTAGATTAGGACAACCGGTTAGGGTGACCCCTCTGCAGCAAAGAGATGCCATCTTGGACTGAAGTTCAGACAAGTTCCTATATTTATGTTGACCTTGTCAAGCACCGATGAAGATTGCTGGGGGGTTGCCTTCATGTAGAAGCCTTGGGTGACTCCAGAGAGCTGTAGGTGCTCTTCTCTTACCTGGTGGGAGGAACTCATCCCGTAGTTCCGCCTGTCACCCCCAGCATGTCCAGATTTCACACCTGCCGATCACCCCTTGGGCATCGTTGTTGAGTGTGTCCTGGAAAACTCTGGCTAATGGGACTGCTGGGCCCAGGGAGGTCTGCCTTTTCCCCTCCCCCACTCTGCCGAGACCCCATCCTCTCCCACCCGAAGCTAAGCCCCTCTTTTGTGACCCAGCCAAGCCTGGGATTCTCTCTGTGGCTCGTTTCCCAGGCCTCCCTGACAGTGGCCTTGGTGGCTTCAAAGCTCAGAGCGGCCGCCAGGCTGAAGACATCTCCTTCTCTGCAGATTCCTCTTCCGTTTTTATTGCAAATCCATTTGTTAAGAAATAAAGCCTTTGTCTAGGGATACCAGGATGGGGGATGCTGCTGAGGGACAGACAGATCCTCACTGAAAGGCAAGGGGAGGGTCTCCTCCAAGGGGACTATTGTCCCCCAGCTCCTCATCAGAAATGCTAAGTCAGCGGGGCCAGGGGTTGTCACTTTCTGGAGGCCAGACTGACACTTGCTATTCTGGGAGTGGCGGGCGCCATTAGCATTTCTCTCCATCAGGGCCTGAGACCCAGGGGACTGCCTGAGGAAGACCCTCAGGCTTTAATTGGAGCTGGAGAGTGACAGCTGCCCCCCTGGAAAGTAGAAGTGGGGGCACATCTGTTTCCCAGGGTTTTGTCTTGCTAGCCTGTAGGGTCTGGGGACTTGGCAGTTTCCCCTTCATCTGGGAGCATCTCTGTCTTCCACCTCCATGCAGGGAAGGAGGACTTCACCACCCCTCACCTCCCACCTTCCCCATCCCTTCACTCGGCAGTTACTAGACCCAGGCACCTGTCTGCCAGGGGAAGGGCAGGCAGGAGGAGCACTGGGCTGAATTCTGGTGCCAGCTCCTCCCCTGACTCGCTGTGTGATATCCCTCAGGACCTCATTTCTTTGTCTTAACAATGACGGAGTCTCAAGTCACTTCCAGTTCAGAGTTTCTGCAGCCTGTGACTGCAGAGCCAGGCTGCCTGGGTTCAAATCCCAGCTGGAGCCCTGAGCAAGACACTGCATTGCTCTGAGCCTGTTTCCTTATCTGGAATGTGGATAGAGGGATGATCATGACCTCCCTGGTGGGATCTGAAGGGGAGGAAAAGGCTCCCTCTACCTTCCTGGGTTCAATAGCTGTGTCTGGAAATGAACTGACATTAGGAGAAAAGGTAGATAGATTTTTTTATACACACAGGGACATCGTGGAATGAAAGAGCGACGGCCTCCCAGAGTAGTAGTGAGACTTGGGAGCTTATACACCATTTTCATGGGGGGAGGGGAAGAGGGAGGAGAAGGCAAGTTAGAGGGGAGTAGATGGTTTCCAGGAAAGAGGAAGAAGAGGCAGGAGATGTGCTAGTGTAGGATGAAGTTTGTCTGGGTGTGGTGTTGACTTGCACCATCCTCTCTCAGGGTGAGAGCTGTTCTCCCCACGTGGATGAAACTCCCTGGAGGGGATTGATGACAATTAGATTCCTTTTGGGGGATCTATCTTTAGGCAGAAGAGGGGAGTTCAGAGAAAGCCTCTCCCCACGTTTGCTGTTTCTCAACAAATACAGTCTTTGGTTCAAAGTAGATAAGAGGCTGGGGTGCAATGGTTTATGCCTGTAATGCCAGCACTTTGGGAGGCTGAGGCTGGAGGATTGCTTGAGCCCAGGAGTTTGAGATCAGCCTGGGCAACATAGCAGGAACCTATCTCTACAAAAAGTTTAAAAATTAGCTGGGCATGGTGGCCGCATGTCTGTGGTCCCAGCCCTGTAATCCCAGCCACTCGGGAGGCTGAGTTAGAAGGATTGTTTAAGCCTACAAGGTCGAGGCTGCAGTGAGCTATGATCGCACCACTGTACTCCAGCCTGGGCAACACAGTGAGAGTGGTCCACAAAAAAGTCAGTATACCCAAATGGCATATTTTGGGGTGGCACATCCAGAACGCCTTCAGCTCTTTCTTGGGATTAAGTGAGGCGTTTTGGAAAGCAGGCAGCTTTCCGAAGCTTGGGGTCTCAGCCTTTTATTCTTTGACACTTGTCTCACACCTGTCCATTTGTCCTGGGGGTGAAAAGGCTGGGGTGGCTCAGAGCACAGTTGGCTGCCCCAGAGCCCAGCTGCAGAAGGAAGAAAGGCTATCTGGTGGGGGGATGTGGGGTTTCCTGGGAGCTTCCCATGGGGGCTGACCTGTAGGAGGGCAGGGATGCTGTGGCCTCTGGCAGTCAGCAGGTGGCTTGGGGCACTGGAGGGTGCCGCTTGACCCCTGTCTGCCCTCCTGCAGTGCCGCCCTGGGCCGCAACCCACTCCGCTTCATCCTGCACTCTGGGCGTGTGGCCCACCTCTGTCCCCACCCTGCTGAGCCACGCTGGGTGCTGAACGTGAAGCGTGCTGTGCTGAGCCTCCTGCAGGGCCACCCAGGGGCCGACAGCCCCAACATCCTCGATGAGGTGAGGCCAGGAGATGGGATAGGAGTGGGGGTGGGGGTGGCCGGAAGGCTGACCTGTCTCCAACCCTGTCTGCCCAGGTGGACATCCTGGGCCGATGTCCCACCACATACCAGCGCCGTGGGGATTGGCTACACAAGACCAAGGACCTGGCACAGTGCTCCTTGCGCAGGCGACGCTCCTCGCTGCATTCTCAGGCTCTGCCTGGAGTGGCCGTGAGTGCTGGGCTGGGCCCCTGACTGCTATTCTCCTAGACCCTCCTGTTCCTCTTCCTCCTCCCTCCTCCTCCCTCCTCCTCCCTCCTCCTCCTCCCTCCTCTCCTCCCTTCTCTCCTACCTCCTCTCCTCCCTCCTATCCTCTCTCCTCTCCTCCCTCCTCCTTCTCCCTCCTCATTCCTCCTTTCCTCGCTCCCTCCTCTTCCCTCCTTTCCTCACTCTGTCCTCTCCTCCCTCTTCCTCCCTCCTCCCTCTTCCTCCCTCCTCCCTATTCCTCCCTCTTCCTCTCCTCCTTCCTCCTCCTCTCCTCCTCCCTCTTCCTCTCCTCCTCCCTCCCTCCTCCTCCCATCCTCTCTCCTCCTCTGTCTCTCCTCCTCTCCTCCCTTCTCCTCTCCTCCCTCCTCAGCTCTTCCTGTCCTCTCCGCCAATTCCTTCTCTTCTTGGTCCTCCTTCCTTTACCTCCTCTCCTCCCTTCTCCTTCCCTTCCCTCTCCTCTTTCCTTCAAGAAAGTTTATTTTATGTATGTATGTATGTATGTATGTATCTATTTCCTTAGAGACAGAATCCCACTGTGTCACTCAGGCTGGAGTGTAGTGGTGTGATCATGGTTCAGTGCAGCCTTCAACTCCTGGCCTCAAGTGATCCTCCTGTCTCAGCCTCTCGAGTGTAGCTGGGGCTACAGGCACAAGACACTTCTCCTGGTTAATTTTTTTATTTTTATTTTTAGTAGAGATGGTGTCTTGCTATGTTGCCCAGGCTGATCTTGAACTCCTGAGCTGAATCGATCCTCCTGCCTCAGCCTCCCAAGTAGCTGGGACTACAACTGGTGGGACTACACCACCATTTCTGGTTAATTTTTTATTTTATTTTATTTTTAGTAGCGATGATGTCTTGCTATGTTGCCCAGGCTGATCTTGAACTCCTGAGCTCAAGCATTCCTGCCACCTTGGCTTCCCCAAGTGCTGGAACTATGGGAACGAGCCACCGCACCCGCCCCTCTGTCCTTTTCCCCAAGCCCTCCTCTACACCTCTGTCTCCAGCTCCCTGAAGAGGCAAGGGCTTTGTAAATACCAAACATCTGCAGGAGGATGAGAAGTGATCATTGTTCATGTTGACTTGTTATCAAAAGTCTCAGCATCTGAGAGGTGGAGGTGGAGCTGATTTGAATGTTTTCGTACTGAAAACATTTATCACTCCTCTCCTGGGTGTCACTGTCTGCTAGACTTTCTTGCTTCCCCTCGTCCTTGTCACCTCCCATCTGCCTTTGCCTGGGCTGCTGTTGCCACAACCCAGGCGAGCCAGGGGTGGGTGATGCTGGGATGCAGCCGTCAGCATCTCCTCCCCAGCCTTGCTGAGAGAGGGGTGGGGCCTGTGGCTCTGATGGGGGGGCCCTCATTCCTCCTCCCCTTGGTTCCAGCTGGGTCTTGTGGATGGCTAGCTCCTGACCTGAGCTGTCTCTTCCCTTCTTGGTCTGCAGCCCGGCCTGACTTCCCGCCTGACCTGCGTCCAGAGCTTCCGGGCCGGCGTGCTGCGGGAGGCCTCCTGCACAGAGCTGGACGCTGCAGGGCCACTGTCTGCAAAGGCGAGCGCTGTGCAGATGCGGACCCTCTCCTCACTCAGCCTGCTGCACGAGATGCTCCAAGATCCAGCGGGCACAGGTGATCTCAGCCTTCCCTGGTGGCCATCCCCTGACCGTGGTGCGAGGGTGATCTGGCCAGAGGGACCCAGGCAGGCCCAGGCTCCATCCCTCTGTCCCGGCCTGGACACCTCTGACCTATTTCTGAAAATGGTCGTCATCAGGAGAGTTAGCCACTTCTAGAAGGTTATCCAGGCTCTTTCTGCAGGCTCAGATAAAATGGCCCTGGGTTGGTTGAGCCC
Organism: Trachypithecus francoisi; assembly: GCF_009764315.1. Taxonomy (NCBI): domain Eukaryota; kingdom Metazoa; phylum Chordata; class Mammalia; order Primates; family Cercopithecidae; genus Trachypithecus; species Trachypithecus francoisi. Next base: position 103,472,077 of record NW_022681460.1, read on the forward strand.
CTTTTCCCTGGGATGTCTTTGGTGAAGACAGAATCTTGTGTTTGTCAACCTTAAATTCAGCAACCCCTCAGTCTGCCCATTTTAGAGGCAAACTGACCCAGGTTTTCTGATTTTCCAGAAAGTTCCTGCTAACACATAACATTACCTGGGACTTGGTGCCCTCCTACAATTTTGCACAGAACGAAACAAGCGAGGTCTGTGTCTCGGGGGAGGATTGCTTTTCCATGTTTGGAAACCAGTTATCTTCCTGAACAATGAAATAAGAATGGTTACTCTGACTGCTGGGATTTTGGAAGGATTTACTGTGGGCCAGTGGCTGTGCTGAGTGCTTTATGTGTATTTAATTTAATCCTCATCAAAACCCCATTAGGAAGGTACTGTCATTAGTTAAATTTAAATAAAAATTTTGGTTGGGTGCAGTGGTTCCCCAGCACTTTGGGAGGCCGAGGTAGGCAGATAACTTGATTTCCGGAGTTGAGAGACCAGCCTGGCCAACATGCAGAAACCCCGTCTCTACTAAAAATGCAAAAATTAGCTGGAAGTGGTGGTGGGCACCTGTGATCCCAGGTACTCAGGAGACTGAGGCCAGAGAATCGCTTGAACCCCGGAGGCGGAGGTTGCAGTGAGCCAAGATCATGCCACTGCACTCTAGCCTGGGTCACAGAGTAAGACTCCATCTCGAGAAATAAATTTTTAATTTTTTTTTTTTTTTGAAACATGGTCTCGTTCTGTTGCTCAGGCTAGACAGCAGTGGTCTGATCAGGGCTCAGTGTAGTCTCAGACTCCCCAGGCTCAGGTGATCCTCCCACCTCAGTCCCCCAGGTAGCTGGGACTGCAGGCACATAGCACCATGCCTGGTTAATTTTCATTTGTTTGTTTGTTTTTGTAGAGACGGGTTTTCATAAACCAGGCTGGTCTCGAACTCCTGGGCTCAAATTATCCTTCCACCTCGGCCTCCCAAAGTGCTGGGATTACAGGTGTGAGACATTGTGCCCAACCAATTAAATTTTTCGGATGAGTGACCTGCGGCTCAAAGAGGTCAAATGACTTGTTCAAGGTCACTCAGTCAGTGAGAGGCAGGGCTGGGACCTGGACCCCTGCCGTGTGTTCCGCAGCCCTGGCTGGTAGTTGTGTTTGCCTTGGTGGGCAGGCTCCCAGCATCCCCTGGGAGAGAACCCTCTAGATGGGACCTTGGCATTTTCCTGGCTTCACTCTGCACGACGGGACGCCTTCTAGGATCCCAGCTTGGTCTGCCCTCCCTGCACATCAACCTTCAGCTGCAGAAACTAGCTGTGCCTGGGGGCATCCAGGCTTGCCAGGACCCAGTGGTGCCCCACTGAGTTGGATGAGATTTCATTTTCCTCCTTTTAAACAGTTTTATTAAGACAGAATTCACATACCATAGAATTCACCATTTAAAGTGTACAGTTCAGTGGTTTCTAGTATATTCAGAGTTGTGCATCCATCATCACCACAATCAACTTTATTATTATTTTATTTTATATTTTGAAATGGAGGCTTGCTTTGTCACCCAGGCTGGAGTGCAGTGGCGTGATCTCAGCTCACTGCAACCTCCTCTCCCAGGTTCACGCAGTGCTCCCGCCTCAGCCTCCGAGTAGCTGTGATTACAGGTGTGTATCACCATGCCTGGCTAATTTTTGTATTTTTAGTAGAGACTGGGTTTTCCCATGTCGACCAGGCTGGTCTCAAACTCCTGACCTCAGGTGTCTGATCCGCCTGCCTCGGCCTCCCAAATTGCTGGGATTACAGGCGTGAACCACCGTGCCAGGCCCCTTTATTATTATTATTATTATTTTGAGATGGAGTCTGGCTCTGTTGCCCAGGCTGGAGTGCAGTAGCGTGATCTCAACTCACTGCAACCTCCTCCTACTGGGCTGAAGCGATTCTCCTGCATCAGCCTCCTGAGTAGCTGGGATTACAGGCACCTGCCACCATGCGCAGCTAAGTTTGTGTTTTTAGTAGTGATGGGGTTTCACCACCAGTGGGCTCAAACTCCTGACTTCAGGTGATCTGCCCACCTTGACCTCCCAAAGTGCTAGGATTACAGATGTGAGCCACCATGCCCAGTCTTCAACTTAGTTTTTTAAAGAGGAAATCTTGCTCTGTCGCCCAGGCTGGAATGCAATGGTGCCTCGACCTCTCCGGCTCATGGGATTCCCGCAGCCTCAGCCTCCCCAATACAGGTGTGCACCACCATGCCTGGCTCATTTTTTAAACTTTTTGTGTAGAAAGAGGGTCTCGCTGTGTTGCCCAGGCTGGTCGCAAACTCCTGGTTGCAAGTGATCTTCCTGCTGAAGCCTCCCACAGTGCTGGGATTACAGGTGTGAACCACTGTGGTCCACCTTAATCAACTTTAGAACATTGTCATCACCCTAAAAAGAAACCTTGTGCTCATGAGCCGTCATCTTCCCAGACCCTGGCAGCCAGTCAACTACTTTCTTCCTCTGATTTTCCTGTTCTGGAATTTCATATAAATGGGGTCATAAAGTGTGCCCTTTTGTGTCTAACTTCTTGACTCAGCACAGTGTTTAAGGTTCATGCATGTTGGGGCATGAATTGGAATTTTTTCTTTTTCATTGCTGAATAATATTCTGTGGTATGGAGGAGTTTTTTCCTATTTTCATTGTCATTCCCAGGAGGCTTTTGGAGTCAGAACTGGATTCACATTCTGACTCTATGTTGTGTGACTTGGGCCGATAGCTTCTCTCTGCCTCGGTTTCCTTAGCTGTAAATATATAGGTAGGTCACCCCTTACACCATAGGTTATGGGGAAAGTTACAGAAAATGGTCAGCTGGGCACAGTGGTTTAAGCCTATAATCCCAGCACCTTGGGAGGCCAAAGGGAGCAGACTGCTTGACTCCAGGAGTTCAAGACCAGTCTGGCAACATGATGAAACTCCGTCACTGTGAAAAATACAAAAAATTAGTCAGGCATGGTGGTGCGTGTCTGTAATTCCAGCTGCTTGGGAGTCTGAAGTGGGAGGATCACCCGAGCCCAGAAGGTCGAGGCTGCAGTGAGCTGTGATCGTGTCACTGCACTCCAGCCTGGGTGACAGAGTGAGACCCCTTCTGAAAAAAAAGAAAATCATTGCCTTTAGCTAAGCATCTGACATGTGGCATCTATGAACACTAGTTCACATCCTCCTGGCCCCATTCTTTAGGGCCTGATCCCAAAGGCACACTCGGAAATGAGCCTTTATCCCTCCTTGAAGTTCTGCGCTGGGCTCAGACGGCCCTGACTTGGGCCCGTCCTTCTCCCTGGGTTGCAGTCATCTGTTCCCAGCTGTCATGGGAGAATTCTCCTTAGGTTTGCAGATTGTTGGCTAGTCATCAGGAGTGTGTTTTCATTCATGCTTACCCCAAATGCTTATCTGAGCACCTGTTGGTGCTAAGCACTGCTGGGGCTCTGGGGACAGGGCTGTGATCATGGTCAACTCCATTCCTGTCACACTGAGACTGACACCCTTCTGGGAGGGGGAAACCACTGGTGGGGGGAAAAACCCAGTCAGGGTGGCTTGAGATTGTGATCTGGGTCAGGAAAGAAGTTAAACAGCCACATGACAGCCGGTGACTTAGATGGGGCAGCAGTGGGGTGGGGGTGGTGGGTAAGAGGGTCTCTGAGGAAGTAATGATTTTGTTGAAGGGTAAGACAAGATCAGCTTTGGGAAGATGCAGGAAAGAGCATTCAGGGAGGAAACGGTAAGTGCAAAGGCCCTGGGGCAGGAGCGACCTCTTTGTGTCCCAGGCACTTGGGGGCTAAGGAGAGGTCTGAGGATTAGATGGATGAATGTGTGCACCTGTGTGGAGCCAGACCCACTGTGAGGGCGGGTGCCCAGGCCTGCAGGCAGCCAGGTGGTGGTGGACAGCATCTAGAAGGCGCATGCCGTTGCCAAGGAGCATTGAAGCTGAGGGAGGTGTGGATTGTGGATTCCAGGGTAGGTCTTTGGCTGAGGTGTGGGGGTCCAAGCGGGGCTCAGGAAAAGTTAACACCATGGCTGTGTGCAGAGCAGAGGGCAGTTTCTGCCGTCATCCATCATTGTTAGGAAACAGTCATAGGACTGAATGCATGAGAGAGATTAAGATGTATTGTTTTGACAAGGTTATGTGTGACATGGTACAAAAGGACACCGTTAAAATGAGTCCCCCCTCCCCAGAGGCTGACACCATTCCTTGCTTCCAGTATACTCTTCCAGACAAATTCTGTATACTTACAGATACGTAGGCGACTGTGTCTGTTTGGGTGGTCTGGTGTTTTGTTTTGTTTTGAGACAGACTCTCGCTCTTGTGGCCCAGGCTAGAGTGCAGTGGCACAATCTCAGTTCACTACAACCTCCACCTCCCAGGTTCAAGTAATTCTCCTGCCTCAGCCTCCCATGTAGCTGGGACTACAGGCACCTGCCACCACGCCCAGTTAATTTTTTGTATTTTTAATAGAGACTGGTTTCACCATGCTGGCCAGGCTGGTCTCGAACTCCTGACCTCAGGCCATCCATCCACTTTGGCCTCCCAAAGTGCTGGGATTATAGGCGTGAGCCTCTGTGCCTGTGTTAGAGCAGTCTATTTTTATTGTTGAACCATACAGTGTTCTGCATCTTGCCTTGGTCACTCGATGGCTTGGAGATCTTTCCGAGGCAGGGCATGTCTTGCTGACCTGTTTATGTTAAAGGATACTCAGTGTTGGCCGGGCGTGGTGGCTCATGCCCGCAATCCCAGCACTTTGGGAGGCCGAGGTGGGAGCATCACGAGGTTAGGAGATTGAGACCATCCTGGCTAACACGGTGAAACCCTGTCTCTACTAAAAATATAAAAAAATTAGCCGGGCGAGGTGGCAGGTGCCTGTATTCCTAGCTACTCAGGAAGCTGAGGCAGGAGAATGGCATGAACCCGGGAGGCGGAGCTTGCAGTGAGCCGAGATCGTGCCCCTGCAGTCCAGCCTGGGTGACAGAGGGAGTGTTCTCTGGTGTGAGTGGTCCACAGTTTGTTTGCCCAGCTCCCACTGGTGGGTACATAGGTGCTTCCCATCTTAGGCTGTTTGCAAGGACGGTGCCATGATTTCCCTCGTAGACACCCCCCTTACCTGTTGCCTGAAACATGCTGAAGGAAGCATCGGTGGGGATGGGGGCAACTCCCAGAGGGCTTTCTAGCTCACTCTGGCCTCTCCCCATATGGTCATCCCATCCACCTCTTCCCATCTCAGATCCAGATGCTGGAGATGAGGAAGACATGACCCCAAGTAGCCTGCTGTATGAGTGGGAGGAGACACCATCCCAGGCCATGGTGGCCACTGCAGCCATGTTAGTGAAGAGGCTGTGCCTGGCTCAGACCACTAGCTTGGAGGTAAGTGGCTTCTCCAGCCCCAGGCCAGGGTCTTTCTTGGCCCTGAGTCCCTAGGACACCTTCCTCTTCCTGCCCATATCATGGTCCATCCTCTCAGATATTTAATGTCAGGGCTGTCACGTATGGGTGGTAGGTTGTGCACTGCACAACTGTGCCTCATTGCAAAAGCAAGGAAATCTAGATGGTCTATGCCAAGCCAGTGCTCCAGTCCAGGTTGGATGTGGGCAGAGGGGAAGCCTTTTCTCTTCTGTCTGTCTAGGAGCACACAACAGTCCTGCTCACTCGCAGTCTAACCTCCCAGACCTAGCCACGTGTGAGCCTCAGCATGGAGGACTTCCTGCAACAAAGTTAGAAACACATGGGCCAGGCCTCCTCTAAAACTCCTGGCTGTTTAAAGTCTAGAGGCAGATGTGGCTTTGAGACTTATGGCCACTTCCTTCTTTGGTGATCATCAAGAATCTGAGGCCCTGAGGCTGAGCTGTGATGATGAGATTCTCCTCCCCACCTGTCTTATTCTGAGAGAGGGCCCTGAACCCATATGTAATATGCAAAGCATAAGAGAGATGGTTTAGCATGGTACAGTCCCTGGGGGAGGAAAGTGATGTGTCATTGGATTGAAGACTCGCCCAGATAATCTGGGATAATCCTATCTCAAAATACTTAACTTAATTACATCTGCAAGGATCCTTTTTCCAAATAAGGGAAATTTACAAGTTCTAGGACTTAGGACATAGACATATAATTTTGGGGGTCTCCATTCAATGTTCTATAATTTTTTTTGAGACAGAGTCTTGCTCTGTCCCCCAGGCTGGAGTGCAGTGGTGCAATCTTGGCTCACTGCAAGCTCCACCTCCCAGGTTCACACCATTCTGCTGCCTCAGCCTCCCGAGTAGCTGGGACTACAGGCACCCGCCACCACACCTGGCTAATTTTTTTTTTTTTTTGTATTTTTAGTGGAGACGGGGTTTCATCGCATTAGCCAGGATGGTCTTGACCTCCTGACCTCGTAATCTGCTCACATCAGCCTCCCAAAGTGCTGGGATTATAGGCATAAGCCACTGTGCCCAGCCTTTTTTTTTTAGACAGCGTCTCACTCTGTTGCCCAGGCTGGAGTATAGTGGCGCAATCATGCCTCACTGCAGCCTTGACCTCCCAGGCTAAAGCTATCCTCTCACCTCAGCCTCCAGAGTAGCTGGGACTGCAGGTGCATGCCACCACACCTGGCTAATTCTTGTGTTTTTTGTAGAGACGGGGTTTCGCCATGTTGCCCAGACTTGTCTTGAACTTCTGGACACAAATAATCCTCCCACCTCAGCTTGCCAAGGTGTTCAGATTACAGGCGTGAGCCACTGCACTCTGCCAAGGCTTTATAGTTTAATTGAGCACTTAGTGTATGGTCAGACAATAAGCTCCAGGGCCTGACTTGTGTTACCTAATTTAATCATCTCAGTGATATTCATATCATTGTGCCCATTTTACAGATGAGCAAACTGAAGCTTGAAGAGTTTAGGAAATGTGCTTAAAGCCACACTGCTAGTAAGTGATAGAGCTGGGCTGTTAACCCAGGCAGCCCGGCCCAAGGCAGGGTTTCTCACCCTGGGTGCTGTGGACATCGAGGGCTGGGTCATTCTTTGTGGGGGATGTGGGGGAGGCTGTCATGTGCAATGTGGGATGTTTAGCAGCATCTCTGGCCTCTCCTCACTAGATGTTATCATCATCCCCACCTGTAGTCCGTGGCAGCCAGATGGCCCTGGGGAGCGCAGTTGTCACCAGTAGGGGACTGCTGCTCTGTGACCTGTGCTGTAACCGTCGCACTGCTGAACCTCATGGCTTGATGGGAAGACAGGACTGCGTTCTTTGGCCTTAAAAGTACCCTTGACCACCTAACTGGACATTTCCCCTGGCAAACGTGGCTCAGGGCAAGGGCTGTGGGCCTGGGTCTCCACTTTTGGATGCTGGCGGAGCTAGCTCCAGAGGGCACTGTGTGGCTGTCTTTTACTTACAGACTGAAAAGGAAGTTACTGCCACCGGGGAGGTCCCCTGGGCTGAGGGGTAAAAAGCTGAGGACCCTGTTGCTGGAAATGGCTTTACAGGGACACATCGGTGCACACCACGCAGCTCCTGGACCCCTGGGAGGGCTGAGGGCCTGCCTGGGTTGCCAGGGGGACAGACCTCATGAGCTTTGGCTTGAAATGCCTCTGCCGCTCCCCATTGATGGTGGGTGGGAGACAAGGTTTGTTTTTCAGTCCGGAGACAAAACCAGGACTCAGCACTCAATAGAAAGCAAACCCCTAGTCAGGCCCTCTGTAGAGAGGCCCCGGAGTTTCGATGTGGGGGGCAGAGGATGGGATGGCCAAGGGCGTCCCTAAGGAACAAAGGAGGAGGAAGCAAAGGTGCATGGGGGTGGGAGGGGACAGAGAGGGAGCCAGCGGGGCCAACTTCTCCAGGCTGCCAGGAAAGATGGCTGGGAGAGGGCATGGTAATCACCAATCTTAGGTGATTACCTAAGACTCTGAGAATCTGAGAAGATATCTGAGAACAAGGAGCTCGAGTTACAGATGTTTATTAAGGGCTGACTGTGTGCAGTCACGAAACGGTATGGACAGTGGCAGAACAGGACTGGCTCACAAGAGTGGGTGAGTAGATTTCCAGGTGTCCTGCAGACTGGTTTGTTAAACAGTGCTGTTTTAAACATTCAGTTGTGGCCAGGCACAGTGGCTCATGCCTATAATCCCAGTACTTTGGCAGGCTGAGGCAGGCAGATCACCGGAGGTCAGGAGTTCAAGACCAGCCTGGTCAACATGGTGAAATCCCGTCTCGACTCAAAATACAAAAATTAGCCAGAAGCCTGTAATCCCAGCTACTTGGAAGGCTGAGACAGAAGAATCACTTGAACCTAGGAGGCAGAGGTTGCAGTGAGCAGAGATCCCTCCACTGCACTCCAGCCTGGGCGACAAGAGCAAGACTCCACCTCAAATAAATAAAATAAAATAAAATAAAACAAAATCAATAGTTGTATTAACATAGCTGACTAATTGGTACAAATACACACTTCAATAGAAATCAGACTAACACGCGATAGATTCCTATGATGACTATAATTAACATTAATGCTACATTTAAAAATAGAAGAGAATAATTTGAACGTTTCTAATGTAAAGAAAAGATAAATAGTTACGGTGATGGATATTGCAATTATCCTGATTTGATTAGATGAATGTTTCGAATTATTCCATGGGTGCCCTGAAAATATGTACATCTAATGTGTATCAACAAGTAAATAGGCTGGGCGCGGTGGCTCACACCTGTAATCCCAGCACTTTGGGAGGCTGAGATGGATGATCACTTGAGCCCAGGGGTTTGAGACCAGCTTGGGCAACATAGGAAGAGCCCATCTCTACAAAAAACAAGCCAAGCATGGTGGTACATGCCTGTGGTCCTGGCTACTTGGGAAGCTGAGGCAGGAGGTTGGGTGAGCCTGGGAGGTTGAGGCTACAGTGAGCTGTGATCACACCACTGCACTCCAGCCTGGATGACAGAGTGAGACTCTTCTCCAAAAAAAAAAAAAAAAAAAAGGAAGAAAAATTAAAAAATCAAAGAAAAATAATTATATTAGAAACAAAGGTATTAAGTACTCCAAACCACAACTACCTGGTTATTTTACTACATTTTGCTATTGTCTTTACATTAGAGGTTAGTCATGTTGTTGTAACTGTATGGTAGAAATATGGTATGATATGCTAAGGTGCATTTCTTCCCAGGTCTTAGCAATTGCATGTTGGTTGCCTGAAACTGACCATGGTGGGTGTATTTACACCATGGGAATTGGCAAACGCTGCAAATCAGGACTTTTTTTTTTTTTTTTAAGCCATTGCATTTGGATGCTGGTTAAGAATGTGGGTTTAGGAGCTGGTGCCCTGGGTTCAAGTCTCTGCTCTGCTACTGAGTAGCATGTGGCCAGCGGCACCTAACTCAAACACTTTTTGAATGTCACTTTCCTTCTCTGTCAGCTTAGACCAGTGCCTGGAATGCAGTAAAGGCTCCTTGCTAAGTAACTAGTGGCATAGTTATTATTACAATTTTTTTTTTTTTTCGAGACGGTATTGCTCTGTCACCTAGGCTGGAGTGCAGTGGTGCAATCTTGGCTCACTGTAACCTCTGCCTCCCGAGTTAAAGTGATTCTCCTGTCTCAGCCTCTTGAATAGCTGGAATTACAGGCTCGCGCCACCATGCCCAGTTAGGTTTTGTGTTTTTGGTAGAGATGAGGTTTTACCATGTTGGCCAGGCTGGTCTTGAACTTCTGACCGCAAGTAATCCGCCTGCCTTGACCTCCCAAAGTTCTAGGATTACAGGTGTGAGCCACTGCACCCAGCCTTATTACTATTATCATGTGTTATTGGTGGTGATGGGGGTGGCAGGTTTCTTATTGACTTACATGTCTGTCTTTTTTTTTTTGGGACGGTATCTTGCTCTGTTGCTCAGGCTGGAGAGTGCAGTGGCGTGATCTCGGGTCACTGCAAACTCCACCCCCTGGTTCAAGTGATTCTCTTGCCTCACCCTCCTGAATAGCTGGGATTAACAGGCATGCAACACCATGCCTGACTAATTTTTGTATTTTTAGTAGAGACAGGGTTTCACCAGGTTGGCCATGCTGGTCTCAAACTCCTGACTTCAAGTGATCCACCCTGCTCGGTCTCCCAAAGTGCTGTGATGATAGGCGAGAACTACCGCCAGGCCCCGGACTTGATTTCTAGGCAGGAGCCTTGGACCCTTTGCCTCCATCCGTAGCCTGCCTAAATCTGTCCTCTTTTCTCCTTTTGAGTTTATTCTTCTTCCAGTGAAGGGAAACGAGGATGAGCCACTAATGATCCCTCCTGTTGTGCCTAGATCTGAAAGGCCCATTTTCAGGGTAACACTTGTGGTCAGAGGCTTGCTCAGAGCAGGAGGACTGGTCCCGGGCAGGCACCATCCCCAGGTGCCCCTCTGCACACGTGTTCCGAACCCAGGGTGCCAACGGCAGTCGGTGAAAGGCAGCCACCAGCCAGAGGGAAATGTGGCTGAGCCCAATAGGAAGGAAGGAAGGAAGCAGGCCTGAAACTGAAGTTTTTTTGGATAGCAGACCCAAACTGGGCAATAGAGTCTTTTAGGCTACCAGTGGTCAGGGCCAGCTGCGATGGTGGCAGTTAGCCTGCAGCAGGGGCCGGCTCGTGGGTCCCACAGGAGGAAGGAAAGACAGAGCTGAGGGTTGCCACTGGCTCTGCCCACAGAAGGCATGGTCTGGGAAGGCTGCCTGGACTCTGGCAGGTAGACACGTTGGCAGGTGGGCCGAGTGACGAGTTAGGGTCTGTGTTGCAGGCTGTATCTTGCTGAGATCGAGCTGTGTGTGCAGGGATTCCATCACAGCCACACACAGCAGGGAGGCCCAGGGTCAGGGAAGCAGGTCCAAGTCTCGGAGGAACCCTGGGTGGGTGGGGGCTTCAGACCTGGACCTGGTCAAGCCTGGGGGAAGCATGGGGGCTTTCCTGCAGGAAGCCAGGACCTGGCTTGGCTTGGCTCCTACCTTGTTGCTCTTTCTGTGGCTTTGGGTTCAGGCCAATGCAGTCAGCCTGAGACTACAGGGGTACCAGAAGGGAAGGTTTCCGAAACTAAATGTGTCCTAAACCCAGGGGCTGTTCTCTGAGTACAGTCCTTTATTTCTTGAGTTTCGGGCCCTCTGCCCCCTCTATAATGCCCTTTATTAGTCATCACTGTTAATAATTATATAAAACAATTACATTTTTTAAAATTAGAAATATTGGAAAAGGGTGGGCACAATGGCTCACGCCTGGAATCCTGGCACTTGGGGAGGCCAAGGTGGGTGGATCACTTGAGCCCAGGAGCCTGGGCAACATGGTGAAACCTCATCTCTATGAAAAATACAAAAAAATTAGCTGAGCGTGGTGATGCATGCCTGTATTCCCAGCTGCATGGGAGGCTGAGGTGGGAGGATCGCTTGAGCCCAGGAGGTTGAGGCTGCAGTAAGAAGTGATTGTGCTGCTGCATTCCATCCTGGGAGACAGAAGGAGACCCTGTCTTTTAGAAAAAAAAAAAAAAAGTGGTCCAGGTGTGCTGGCTCATGCCTGTAATCCCAGCCCTTTGGGGGGGGCTGAGGTGCGCAGATCGTGAGGTCAGGAGATCAAGACCATCCTCGCTAACACAGGAAAACCTCGTCTCTACTAAAATTACAAAAAATTAGCCAGACATGGTCACAGGTGCCTGTAATCCCAGCTACTCAGGAGGCTGAGGCAGGAGAATTGCCTGAACACAGGAGATGGAGGTTGCAGTGAGCCGAGATCGTGTCACTGTACCCTAGCCTGGGCAACACAGTGAGACTGTCTCAAAAAAACACAAAAAAGTATATATATTATATAGGAAAAGATTGCTACCTCAGTAAATATTTGAAATATGCTAAGACTCTTTAGAATAATTATATTACAATCATAGTGAGCATTTATTGGGCTTTTATGAGATGCCATAGATTCAGACACTATGCCTGTTCTTTCCTGCCATATCCTGAGTGCAATGCAAGGCACATAGTAGGTGCTCAATAAATTCCTGTTAAAGAAAAATGAGCCAGCTTGTGTGCTTATAGGGGCTGGGGGTGTAAGTGAGGGAGAAGCCAGACCTGGAGCTTCATCTCACTGGGTCTCAGGACACCTTGGGAGAAGGTAGCAGGTCCTTCCTACTTTCCCCACGGTTGTGCGTGCAGGCAGGGGATGGGTGAGGTGATCTTTGGGGATCCCCTACACCGCTGGGTGTCTCATGTTGCCCCCTCTGAATCCCAGGCCATGGACTTGTTCCTGACACTGGTGTCCCAGCTCCAGGGCCTTTCCGGGGGTGAACTGATGGAACTCTGGCGAGATTCTTCCTTCAAATGCCGAGACAACGGTAAGGCCCCTCTCCGGGTGGGGGATGGACCAGGAGCTGGCTGGGGGCATCCCTGGGTTGTGGGGAGTATTTGTGCTGTTCCGGGTTCCCAGTGAGGGATGGATGCTGATGCCTCATCCCGTCCCCACGACAGTGACTTGTCCTTAGTCCAAAGACGTGCACCAAGAAGGAGATTAAGTGGGGAGCCTGGAGGTTCCCACGGGGCCCAAGCTTGATCCTGCCTGAGACCAGAAGCTGAAGGACCTGGCAGATAAAGACAGCCATTGTTCCCTTCCCCAGACAGGGACCCTCTTGCTGGAATTAGCATTCCAGTGAGCCTAGGGTACCGTCCTGACGGGGGTGGAGAGTCAGGGCTGGGAGGTGCCGGGCAGGGCGGGGATTCCACCACCCAGACCTTGCTGATCTGGGGCCAGTAAGGGGGGTAAAGAGATTCCTAATCTCAGAGGGGAATCTCTGAGGCACTAACTCGGTCATCTCAGGGCTATGCTCAGGAGTTTGAGATCAGCCTGGTCAACAAAGCAATGCCCCCATCTCCACAAAAAATTTGAAAGTTAGCTCGAGGTGGTGGTGAACACCTGTGGTCCCAGCTACTTGGCAGGCCGAGTGGGAGGATCACCTGAGCCGGGGAGGTAGAGGCTGCAGTGAGGTGTGATCGCACCCCTGCACTGCAGCCTGGGTGACAGAGACCCTGTCTCAGAAAAAAGGAAAAAAATAAATGTCCTGATGTTGTGCTGAGTATTTGAGGTTTAAACGAGAGACTATTTGCTGATTGTTGGTTCCTGTTCCGCTAGGGATTTTCACCCCTACTCGGTGACGTTTGCTTGGGTGGGTTTTCCCAAACCACTGTTTTTTGGGCGGGTAGAGCTGCTAGGGTCTGGGCTGGGTGCTGCTGTGCTAAGACCGCAGGCCTCAGCCAGGCTCCGGGGTCCCAGACCCGGGTCAGCCCCTCCCAAGGTGTGAGGGTGGGCATGTCTGCACCGTACCTCTCTGAGCCTCAGTTTACCCCCGGGTGACTTCAGTGAGATGAGGCTTGCAGGCGCTCAGCACGTGTGGGTCACCTTGATGATCTCAGGCAACCACTGTTGGACGCCCTGCCTTCCTGTGGGACAGAGCACTGTGTGGGCCTCATGAAGGAACTCATCGCATCCGGGGAGGTGGAGGCAGACGAGGCGGAGGTGTGGCTGTCATCACTGGCCTTCCTCCCACAGCCCACAGATGCTATGGTTCACATGCTGCTGGTGAGTCCCTGCACCGCACCCAGGGCCCAGGTATCCTCCCTCCCTGGTTGGCTACTGGTTAGACTCGGGGGAGGTGATCGGTTCTTTTGTGCCAGTCCTTCGTAGGATCAGCGGAGGGGGCCAGACCACCCAACCTCCTGGGCTACTGTGGCAGGTTCAAGGGAGCCTTTGGTATCAGAGAGTTCCGGGTTCAATTGTCAGCATTGTGCCTCCCACCTATGTGATCCCAGGCAAGTGACTTAACTTTTCTGAGCCTATTTTCTGATTATGATTATTATTACTTGAGATAGAGTCTTGCTGTGTTGCCCAGGCTGGAGTGCAGTAGTGCGATCTCAGCTCACTGCAACCTCCACCTCCTGGGTTCAAGCGATTCTTCTGCCTCAGCCTCCCAAGTAGCTAGGACTACAGGTGCATGCCACCACACCCTGCTAAGTTTCGTATCTTTTTTTTTTTTTTTTTTTTAAGTAGGGATACGGTTTCACCTTGTCAGCCAGGCTGGTCTTGAACTCCTGACCTCAAGTGATTCACCCGCCTCAGCCTCCCACAGTGCTGGGATTATAGGTGTGAGCCATCATGCCTGGCTGTTTTCTGATCTCTAAAAGGACAATGGAAGTGGTACCTCTATCCTGGGCTCATAGTGAGGAATGAATTGCTGCGTGTGAAGTGGTTCTCCTGGTGTCTGGCACGAACTCTGAGCGCTTGAAATCAGAGCTGCTATTATTTTTATAAACACACATATTTAATGAGTCTGGAAATTAGGAAATCTGCATGAGATGAGGTCAATAATTTCTGCCAATAGTGGAGGTCTCGTTTAACCCTTGAGATACCTCCATGAAGTAGGTGCTCTTATCATCCCCAATTTGCAGGTGAGAAAACTGAGGCCTGAAGAGGTAGGGCAGCTTCCTCTACCTGCCTCACATGCGATGCTCCACCTGCAAGCCAGAGTTCATGCCTCTCTGGGTCGTGTTTTCTTGTTCTGTCCTCGAGTTAGGAGGCCCTGCATGATCTCCGGCAGGTTCTGGGGATGTGCTGGCTTTGTGAAGTCTGGGGAGAGGGAGGGGGAAGGAGGGGGAGTGGGGGGTGAGGGGCAAGCAGGGAGACAGTATTTCAATGAATTTTTTATTTGAGAATAATTTTATTTATTTATTTATTTATTTTTGAGACTGAGTCTCTGTTGCCCAGGCTAGAGTGTAATGGCACAATGTTGGCTCACTGCAGCCTCTGTCCCTGCCGGGTTCAAGCGATTCTCCCTGCCTCAGCTTCCCCAGTAGCAGGGATTACAGGCACCTGCCACCATGCCTGGATAATTTTTGCATTTTTAGTAGAGATGGAGTTTTGCCATGTTGACCAGGCAGGTCTTGAACTCCTGACCTCAGGTGATCCACCCACCTTAGCCTCCCAAAGTGCTGGCTGGGATTACCAGCATGGAGCCACTGTGCCCGGTCCAGAATAATTTTAGATTTACAAAAAAAAGTTTGCAAGGTTAATAGAGGGTGTTTCTGTCTAGCCCTCAGCAGGGTTTCCCAACTATGAATGTCCTGTGCCACCAAGAAGCGTCGGCCCTGACTGAGAGGCTGAGTGGGTCTGTTCCCACCAAGGAAATTCCAGACTGCTGTGATTCCCCACTTTTCCCATGAATGTGCTCTGTCTGTTCTGGAATCCCCTCCAGGACACCCCGTTGATGTCAGTGGGTGTGAGGTTTAATCACGTTGTAAGCTCTCCGATCATTACATGCCTGTTTTCGTGTGTACAAGCTGGGCCTTTTTTTTTTTTTTTTTTGAGACGGAGTCTCTCTCTCTCACCCAGGCTGGAGTGCAGTGGCCCATTCATGGCTCGTTGCAGCCTCAACCTCCTGGGCTCAAGTGGATCCTCCCACCTCCACTTCCTGAGTAGCTGGGACATGCACCATCACACCTGGCTAATTTCTGTAATTCTTGTATAGATGAGGTCTGGCCACATTGTTGAGGCTGGTCTCAAACTTCTGAGCTCAGGTGATCCGCCTACCTCAGACTCCCAAAGTGCTGAGATTACAGGCATGAGCCACCGTGGCCAGCCCATGAATTTTTACAACTGTGTTTGTTCACCTGTGTCACTACCTCCAGAACAAGAGAGAGGACGTTTCTGACTCCAGAAGGCTCCCTAGTGCCCCTCCCAGTTGGTAATGCCCAAAGGTCACCACAATTCTGATGCTTCTGCTCTTGAGGTTCACGTCCGCGGGTCACATGGGCTTTGGAGGCTGAATTCTTTTCACCCACGCCCTCTGCGGGATTGGTCCGTGCCGCTGTGTGTATGGGGACTTTGTTCTTTCCCAAGCTGAGCCATATTCAGTTCCCTTCTTATAGTTTCCTCTCTTAATGGTGCCTTTATTTTATTTTATTTTATTATTATTTTTTGAGACAGAGCCTCTGTTGCCCAGGCTGAAGTGCGGTGGCGTGATCTCAGCTCACTTCAACCTCCGCCTCCCGGGTTCAAGTGATTCTCGTGCCTCAGCCTCCCAAGTAGCTGGGATTGTGATGCACACCACCACACTGGCTAATTTTTTTTTGTATTTTTAGTAGAAACGGGGTTTCACCATGTTGGCCAGGCTGGTCTCGAACTCCTGAGCTCATGTGATTTGCCTGCCTCGGCCTCCCAAAGTGTTGGGATTACAGGCATGAGCCACGAGCCACTGCACCCGGCCTTCTTCATGGTGTCTTTCGATGAACAAAAGTTCTTCATGTTGGTGAAGTGTGGCTTTTTGATGCTTTCGAGCTGGTGTTTGATCTCCCTCAGGTCCCGACGCTTCCTGTCTTGTCTTCTCCCAGCTCCGTTTTCTTACCTTTTCAGGGAGGGTTGGGTTGAGTGTGATGACTGAGCTTTAGAATCATGTTGGAAAAGTGAAATCAGCTCAATAAGGGTCACAGGTTTGAGGATAATTTTATTTTTCCATCTTTAAAAATGAAAAAGAGTGAATATTTTAAACAGACTTTTAACTGAAGTGTAAGTAAGCCTTCATAAGTTAGAGATTTTTGTGTTAAGATGGTTTTTTTCTCTTCCCACTTTCTTTTTTTTTTTTTAATTTATTTTTCTTTCAAAATTATTTGTTCTTCTCTTTGTGATGTGGTTTCTGGTTTTTGTGAAAACGGGGAAGGCTGGCTGTTCTGGGCGCATCCCCAGGGCAGTCATACACAGAACCAACTGGCTCATTACTGTCTGGACTGCTCAGCACCCAGGCCTCATGCTGGCCCAGCTCTCCTGGCAGGGCCACCGGAAGCGGCTCACAGATCTGGGCTCTCTGCCAGCCAAGTGGCACCAGCCTGCCCCACAGCCCTGCAGGGCGTGACCAGGCTTCTGGCTCCAGCTTTGGTCTGGAACAGGCCCGAGCCTGCCCTTTCTGTGCCCCCACCGCCTTTCTTGGGCACAGTAGGCAGAGGTGGGAACCTCCAGCAGGCAGCCCCTCCCACGTGCCCAAGAGCTTCTTAGTCTTTTTATAACCCCTGCTCTCCCAGCCAAGCCCGCTTGCCCTGCTGTGTATTAAGAAAACAGACAGCTTTGTTTTCCTTGCCCAAATATAGGGAAACATTGGACATGCTTTTTCCAGGCTCCACACACCCCTGTCCTTTCACAAAGAAAACATGCAGTGAGATGCACACGCCAAGACCCACACACAGGCATCCTGAGCGCACGTGTACGCACACGGGACACGGCCCATACACACTGAAGCACGCACCCATTGCACTGGGACTTGCACACGCACACTGGATCATGTGTACATGCACGGACCCGCACATACACTGACACAGGCTCACACCAAGGCACAGGGACGTACACAGGGATATGCACACACATGCTGGATCATGTATACACACAGAGACCCCCCACACATACTGATGCAGGCTCACACCGAGGCAGGCTTTCCAAGGACACCCACATGGGGAAATGCAGGGACACACAGCCACACCATAGACCTGTTAAGACACACACACACACACACACACATATATTGAGGCATACATGCCAAGACTCACATACCTGGAGATGCAGATACACACCCCAGCGTGTGCACATGTGAACACATGGCAGGACATGCACACACAGCAGGACACTTGCACAGTGGGACGTGTGGAGACAGCCACTCACACCTGGACACATGCATGGCACACCAAGATACACTCGGCTGTGCATGGGCACACAAGGGACACACAGTGCACACACACATACCTGGACACATCGCACATGCACACACCCACTGGGACACACGAGGTGCCCACATAGGGACACGTGTGCACAGGCATCCACCAGGAAATACGTGCATACTAGGGTACTCGAGTGAGCTGAGACACCTGCACACCCACATGGGAACATACACACCCACAAGCACTGGGATTCCACAGCACACACCAATATGCACACACGCAGATGCTCTTGTTCACACCTTCACACAGTGTGCTCACATCCTAGCATAACACAGACCTGGTGAAGAATCCAAGGAAAGAACAGAGCTGGGCAGGCCAGGCGTGGTGGCTCACGCCTGTAATTCTAGCACTTTGGGAGGCGGGCAGATCACCTGAGATCAGGAGTTCGAGACCAGCCGGGCCAAAATGGTGAAACCCCATCTCTACTAAAAATACAAAAATTAACCAGGCATGGTGGTGCACGTCTGTAATCCCAGCTACTCAGGAAGCTGAAGCAGGAGAATCGCTTGATCCCAGGAGGCAGAGGTTGCAGTGAGCGGAGATTGTGCCACTGCACTCCAGCCTGGGTGACAGCAGCGAGATTCCATCTCGGGGCGGCATGGGGAAGGGACAGAGCTGGGCAGAGATTTTATTTCCTCACAGCTGCCAAGCAGTCCCTGTTCTGGGGTGGTGTGGGTCTAGCACAGAGGCCCCCCAGGGCTGGATTTTAGAGTGAGCCCAGAATTTGCATTTTGAGAAGCAGTGAGTATTGGGATCATGCCTGATCTGGGAGCCAGACCCTCCTGGGTTAAATCTCAGTTCTGCTATTTACACCGGGGCTACCTGAAGCAAGTTCCTTACCCTTTCTGTGTCTCAGTTTCCTCATCTGCAAATGGAAATAAGAAAGGCAACGTGTGTGACATCTTATCAGCAGTCTGGCTTGTAGTGAACACAATTTGTTTGCCAAGTTTTGTTGGTCTAGATCGGGCGTGGTAGCTCATGCCTGTAATCCCAGCACCAAGGCAGGCAGATCGCTTGAGGTCAGGAGTTCACAACCAGCCTGGCCAACATGGTGAAACCCCGCTTTACTAAAAATACAGAAATTAGCCGAGCATGGTGGCACGTGTCTGTAATCTCAGCTACACAGGAGGCTAAGGCAGGGGAATTATGTGAACCCAAGAGGTGGAGGTTGCAGTGAGCCTAGATGGTACTACTGCACTCCAACCTGGATGACAGAGCAAGACTCTGTCTTGAAAAAAAAAAAAAAAAAAAAAAGATCTGTTGGTCTGATTTCTCCGAGGTGCCTGGGGCTGGGAGCAACTCTGTCCTGAACTCCCTCCTGTTTGCCTTCCTTTCGTTGAAGCCTTCAGTGCCCTGGAGTGAGGGTAGCTGGGCGTCTGAGTGGTGGGCCACATGGGGTGCTTTATTTCTTTTTCTATTTTTTTTTTTTTTTTGAGACAGAGTCTTGCTCTGCCACCCAGGCTGGAGTGCAATGGTACAATCTGAGCTCACTGCAGCCTCTGCCTCCCAGGTTCAAGGAATTCTTGTGCCGTAGCCTCACAAGTAGCTGGGATTACAGGCGTGTGCATCATCATGCCTGGCTAATTTTTGTATTTTTAGTAGAGACAGGGTTTTGTCATGGTGGCCAGGCTGATCTCGAACTCCTGACCTCAGGTGATCCACCCGCCTTGGCCTCCAAAGTGCTGGGATTACAGGCATGAGCCACCGTGCCCAGCCTCTGGGGTGCTTTTACAATGTTCCCTGAACAGAGCAATTTGTTCAGACTCTGGGGGACTCTGCTCTGTATTACAAAATGTCCCAGGTGAGTTGGTGTGTGGCCACGGTGAGGCCTGTGAAGAGCCTTTACCCACCTTCTCTGGGTGGGGGCCCATTTCTGTCCCCAGCCACTGCTCCAGACCCCGCGGGCCAGCCCTGGCGCCTTCCTGGGCATTTCAGCCCTGGTGCACAACCTCTGTGCTTCTCTGGATGCGCCCTGCGGACAACTGCCTGGAGTTGGCTCTCTAGTGAGGATCCTGGGAGATGCCTTGGGTGAGAACTGTACCATCCAGGAGCCCTCGGATGATGACAAGGTAAGGACATCCAGTGTCCTGAGTACCGGCTTCACTGCACCCAGTGTTGCCCAAGCCAAGCAGCAAGCTCCAGGTGGAGAGGGTGGGGATGGGTTCCCCCCTTCCCTGCTTCCGCCCTTCCTCCTGACACCCATCTCCCCTTCCCCGGTTCACCCCATGCCCCCACCCTCCTGCCTGCCCCTTCACGCCACTGCCCCTCCCCACGCCACTGCCTCTGCCCACACCACTCCCCTCATGGTCCTCCCTCCATCTCGATTTAGCTCCAGCTTGTGCTGAAGGCAATCGGCAACGCGGGCTTAGCAGCCATGGCTCTCACCCCCACACTGAGTGCCTGTGCATCTCTGAGAAGCAGCGGCCCCGAGATCCGGCTGGGGGCCATCCAGGCCTTCCGGAGGGTCCTCTGCTCTGCAGATGTAAGCCCTTGTGTGCTGTTTCACTGGGTTGGGGTTGGGTGGTGGTAGTACTCGAACCACAGTTTGCTAAGACACTTCTTCAATTGTTCATTCATTTATCATGTATTTAATGAGCACCTACTATGGGCTGGGTACTATTGTGAACAGGTATCTAGGTCTAAGCCTGTGTGTAGTGTGGGAAGCAGATTATTTATCAAACACACAAACAACCATATGATTACCAGTGCCATCTGTGCCCCCTTCTAGTACAGGGTTTGTCAGACTATGGGCCATGGGCCACTTCCTGGCCCTTTGTCTGTTTTTGTCAATAAAGTTTTATTGGAATACAGCCATACCCACTCATTTATGTGCTGTCTATGGCTGCTTTCCTGCTCTGCCTGCAGAGTCAACTCATTGCAAGAGACCGCATGGCCTGGAGAGTCTAAAAGAGTTCTCTGTCCCTTTACAGAAAAAGTTTGCTAATCCCTGGGCCAGTACCTCCCTTCTTACTCAAAGTCGCAGTCCCTTCATTGACCTCCCAGGCCCTGAGGAATCTGACTTGTGGACCTCACCTGCTCTTTTCACCTCCCATCCCTCCTCCCCAGCACATTGCCCTTTCTGTTCTTCCTTAAACACTTGTGACCCTCTCTTGCCCCAGGCCCTTTGCACATGCTGTCCCCTTTCCTGGTACACTTTTCCCCCAGATGTCTCCAGGCCTTTCTTTTTCACCTCCCGTAGGTCTTAGCTTAAAAGGCACTTTCACCCTGTTTCCCCATTTCCCCATTTCATTTTTCCCTCCATAGAGTTTATTACCATCTAACTTTCTTTTTTTTTTTTTCTGAGATAGAGTCTCACTCTGTCATCCAGGCTGGAGTGCAGTGGCGCGATCTCTGCTCATTGCAAGCTCCACCGCCTGGGTTTACGCCATTCTCCTGCCTCCGCCTCCTGAGTAGCTGGGACTACAGGCATCCACCACCACGCCTGGCTAATTTTTTTGTGTTTTTAGTAGAGATGGGATTTCACCATGTTAGCCAGGACGGTCTCGATCTCCTGACCTTGTGACCCTCCCGTCTCGGCTTTCCAAAGTGCTGGGATTACCGGCATGAACCACTGTGCCCGGCCACCACCTAACTTTTTATATAGTTCACATGCTAATCTCATTGACTGTCTCTGTGCACTAGGATAACAGCTTCAGGTGGACAGGAGCTGGGTTGGTCTTGTTTATGGTTGTCACTTAGCACAGTGTTGGGTGCACAGTTGCTACTTAGTTAATATTTGTTGCATGGATGGATGGGTGGGTGGATGGATGATGGGTGGGTGGCTGGCTGGCTGTGGAGGAAGCCAGTAGGTATTGAGGGAGTCACAATGTGGGGAGGGGGCTTGCTTAGGAAAGGGCCCAGGAAGGCCAAGACATTTAAAGACCTCCTGTGTGGCAAGACACTATGCTGTTTTTGTAAATAGTTTTATTGGAATGTAGCCATGCCCATTTGTTGGGGAGTTGATGAGGCTCTCTAGGCTGGGGCTGATAGACTGGGAGTTAGGCATGGTCAGTGAACCTCTGCTACCTCCCATAACTGTGCCACAGGTGAGTGTGTGTCGGGGAAGCCTCCCACAGTGGGGACATCAGGACAGCTGGGGCTAGGCGGCAGGTCCACCTGCTGGAGCCAAGGACATCATACTCCTGGGTGGAGATAGGTGGGCGTTGGGTGATGGCCTTCCTTCTGCCCGAGCCAGCGATCGGTGCTGTCCCGTCTGTACCAATCCCCAGAGGAGGATGCTGAGATCCGTATCAATGCCTACCTGGCCCTGATGAGATGCCCTAGTGAGGAGGTGTTTGCCCAGGTGCGCCGCACCCAGGCAGGCGAGCTGTCCACCCAGGGTGAGCCATGGGTGTGTGTGTGGGAGGGGTGTGGGCAGGGGTAGGACTGGGAGGGCACCTCCTGGAGAGTGCAGAGGGTTTGAGAGCATCCTCTCCTTCCACTCCTCTGGTATCCTCCTGTCTTCTTGTTCCCCTGTTTCTCTACCATACTGTCTTGATAAGGGGCTGTATATTCTTCCCTCCCCCACGTGGCAATTCTAGTCCCCATTCTGCTGTTGAATGACTTTGGAGAAGTTGCTTCTCTTCTCTGGTCCTCAGTTTCCTCATCTGTAAAATGGGATGGGAATCAGTTCTCTTTTAGCTCTGGCCAGATCACGACACAGTATCCTAAAGAGAGACCTAAGATACAAGAGGGATGGCATCGGCAAATCTCAGATCCCTTCTGGAGTGAGACAGTCCCCTTTATACAGGCGCCTGAACCCACAGACGTAAATTCAAAAAAAATAAATTCAACTGACGGTTGAAAAAAATTTCCATAATGCACAGTGGGGTGAGAGCCTGGAGCCCAAGAGCCCAGGTTCAAATCCCAGCTTCACCACTTCCTTCCTGTATGCCTTTAGACAAGTAAGTAAACCTTTTTGAGCCTCCATTTCTGTACCTGTATATTTTAGGTACAGATAAAATATACAATAGGGATAATGTTAGTACCTCCCTCATAGAGTGTTGCAAGCATAAAATGAGTTAATACACAAAAACATTTAGAATGCATAGTGTGTCGTATGTATGACTGTTGCTTTTAATGTTACCACTACTGCTATTATTAATGCAGTATAGCTAGATGATCAAAATTTTAAAGCATAGGCAACGGACAAATAGAAAATTACTCTTCCTTCCTCTTCCCCCCAGTATCTTCTTGTGTCCTGAAGATACATAATGTGAGCAATTCTCCTGTACATGTAATACATACATAAACATACACATGTATCTCCTTAACAGTAGCATCTCAGGATCATGTTCTATTTGCTGTTGTGCTTTTGTGCTTTGTTTTTGTTTGTTTGTTTGTTTTTGTTATTTTTTTTGAGACGGAATCTCGCTGTGTTGCCCAGGCTGGAGTGTGATGGCGCGATCTTGGCTCACTGCAAGCTCCACCTTCCGGGTTCATGCCATTCTCCTTCCTCAGCCTCCCAAGCAGCTGGGACTACAGGTGCCTGCCACCACGCCTGGCTCATTTTTTGTATTTTTTTTAGTAGAGATGGGGTTTCAGCATGTTAGCCAGGATGGTCTCAATCTCCTGACCTCATGATCTGCCCGCCTCAGCCTCCCGAAGTGCTGGGATTACAAGTGTGAGCCACTGCACCTGGCCTTTTTTTTTTTTTTTTTTTTTTTTTTTTTTTTTTTTGGAGACAGAGTCTTGCTCTGTTGCCCAGGCTGGAGTGCAATGGCGCGGTCGTGGCTCTCTGCAACCTCTGCCTCCTGGGTTCAAGCAATTCCCCTGCCTCACCCTCTTGGGTAGCTGGGATTACAGATGTGTACCACCATGCCTGGCTAATTTGTATTCTTTTTTTTTTTTTCTAATTTCTTTCTAATTTTTGTAGAGATGGTTTTGCCATGTTGGCCAGGCTGGTCTCGAACTCCTGACCTCAGGTGATCCATCCACCTCAGCCTCCCAAAGTGCTTGGGATGACAGGGGTGAGCCACTGGCCCCAGCCTCTTCCTTGCTTTTTGTCTTTAACATGTCTGGAAGCTCATTTCTCATCTATAGCTCTTACAGACTCTCATCTGTGGCTGTGTGGGTGTTCCACCAGAACTTTGTACTATAACCCATTTCACCAATCTCCGTTGATAGACCTTTAGGCTGTTTCTTGTCTTTTGCCATTAGAAGCAACAACCAGAAACCTACCTGCACAGCTACCTTTGGCCCTTGAGTTAATCTCACTTTAGGATAATTTCCCAGAAGATAAGTTGCCATGGTAAAGGGTATGCACGTTTAAAAGTCTGATGTGATGTTGTTGAATTACCTTCTGAAGAGATGGCACTATTGGAAGCTACAGCTCTCTGCATTAGGAGTTTCAGGCCTGGAGTGTGATGTGTGCCGAACGCCTCCTCAGGGGATCAGCTGAGGGGCTCAGTCTCCACAGTGGCCCTGGGGTACCACCTGATGTATTGCCCAGTGGGAACAAGTGGCCACCTTATCCCTAAAAACCCACATTCTGCTCTATTCTTTGATAGATTGTTCCAGAAGTCCCTGATTGGACCTTCTAAGAGCCCGGGACAATGTGGGGAGGCTTGGGGGCTCCCTGTAAGACTCTAATATTCCCCGTTGGACACAGTCCCATGAGGCTGTCATTTGATCTTTATCCCTCCAGGGACCCTCATGGGTCACACGTCACCTTTTGCTGATCCTGAAACATACAGTCTTTTAAGGTCCAGCCTCTGCTTTTAACTGATCTTCCCAAAAAGCCCTGCAAGGTACTTGGTTAGTTCCTTTTTCAGATGAGAAAAGTAAGGTTCCAAGAGCTGGAGTGACCATCTCAGGCCACACTGGTACATGGTGGAACTAGGATTTGAAATCAGATCTGACTTCCCATTTTCACTGATGAAGAAACTGAGGCTCAGAGAGACAGAGGGACCACCTCAAGGTCACACAGCTTTTGAGCTTTGGGACTGGGTTCAGACTCAGGTCTGACTTTTGAGCCCATGACACTTTCTCTTCTGAGAAGTGTGTCAGAATTTCATACACAGGCTGGATTTCCACGTTCTGTTAAGGCACGACTTGTTGGCTGCTGTTTCTTGAGAGAAGACGTAGGTCTCCGTAGCCAGGCTCCTGAGAAGCCCCCATGTGTGGGAATTGCGGGACTGGGATGGGGGTTGGGGGAGGGTCTTTTCTCTGGACAGTGCCTGCTGCAGGCCCTTTCCTCATGTCCCCTCCCTGCTGCCTACGACTCTATTCCAGTGGGTTCTTTTGTGTGGAGTCATCTCCTGCAGCTGCTGGAGACACGCGACCCCCTGAAACGGGCCCTCCGGGATGCCCTCCCTGAGGACATTCTCAGCCAGGAGTTCCACCCGGAAATGTGGAAACACTCATCCTATTCTGATGTCACCTTCCGATCAGGTATGGCCATCCTGGGCAGTCCCAGTCCTGCTCTGGGACCACGAAGGCTGGGGGACCCTGGAGCTCCAGCTCTCGAGAGCATACGGATCAGACGTTGTGTCAAGGGGTCAGATACTTACATGCCAGTTGGGTGTGGTGGCTCAAACCTGTAATCTCAGCACTTTGGGAGGCTGTGGCAGGAGGATTACTTGAGCCCAGGAGGTCGAGTGTGCAGTGAGTCATGATTGCACCACTGCACTCCAGCACGGGTGACAGAGTGAGACCCTACCTCAAAAATAACAATAACAACAACAACAAAAAAACAAAACAAAAAACTTGCTGCTTGTTCAAACTTTTTTTTTGCAATATTTCGATAGCACCTGCTGCTTTTTTAGAGAAGTCATATCAGTTATTTTATGGTATTCAACTGAATACTTATATCTTTTCTCTAAATTGGCTCTTTGTACCTTAGATTTATGTTAAAAAGGAAATTGTCTATCACTACCATTAATAGAAAATCAATTTAACTCTCTGTAAAGAGAAGATAGTCCTAAAAAGAAATACTGTACACCCAGAGGTGGGTAATGAAACACTGATTTATTTGTATATATATGTGTGTATATATATATATGTGTGTGTGTGTGTGTATGTGTGTGTGTGTGTGTGTGTGTGTATATATATATGTATTTTTTGACATAGACTCTTGCCCTGTTGCCCAGGCTGGAGTACAATGGCACAGTCTTGGCTCACTGCAACCTCCACCTCCAGGGTTCAAGTGATTCTTCTGCCTCAGCCTCCCGAGTAGCTGGGACTACAGGTGTGCACCACCATGCCCGGCTAATTTTTGTACTTTTATTAGTAGAGATGGGGTTTCACCATGCTGGCCAGGCTGGTCTCGAACCCCTGGCCTCAAGTGATTTGCCCACCTCGGCTTCCCAAAGCTGGGATTACAGGCATAAGCCACTGTGCCTGGCTGTGAAACACTGTTTTATTAAATTCTCCTGGATTCTGTGGCTTGCTGAGGGCTACAAATTTTGAGAAGAGTTTTTTCCCGTGTTAAGAAGAGAGATTAGCCCCATACTGAGACTGCCTCTTTGTTGTAATTAAACAGAAAATCAGAAAGGAAATCTCTTTCAAGCTAAGGCTCCAAAACGACTTCAGACATTCTTGGAAGCCTGGGGTTGGGGATTGGGTGCTCTGGGTACCTCCTCTCTGCCTGTCAGCAGAAGTGGGAGTGTGTGACTCTCTGTCCTGGACTCCCTCTGTTCTTGAAAAGGCTTAAGGCTGTTTCCCACCCTGGCCAGGGAGAGGTGGGAAGACACACCATGTGTCTGCCTCTGTCTCAGGGTATGGCCCCATGGTAATAGCCAGACCCCACTCTGAATGTGCACAGAGTGTACTGATGTTCTTTTCTTACTCCTAGTGTCTGGCAGCCTGGGAGCCAACGTGGAGGGGACCCTTCTCTTCTCTCCTGCCTCCTTTCTTCCCCGTTCTGCCACAGTCAACCTGACCATCCACACCATGGGCCGTGCGTTCAACCTCCTGGAGGTTAGAGGGGAGGCTTGCTGTAGCCTCTGCAGGGCCTCTCCTAGACTTGGGGCCAAAAAATAACCGAGTCACTTATCTGTCCATCCATCCCTTGATTCCATTGCTTAATCTCCTCCCCCAGTATCTAGTCACCCACCCACCCATAGATATGTCCATACATCTATCAATTCACCTACATGCCTCCATCACTCCCTCCTTCCATCTATCCATTCACCTGCTCATCTGTCCATCTGTCCATCCACCTACATCCCTCTCATCCATCCACCCACCCACCCATCTACCCACCCATCCATCTACCCACCCATCATCCATCCACCCACCTACCCACCCATCCATCCATCTACCCATCTATTCACTCATTAATCCACCTACCAAACCACCCACCATCCATCCATTCACTTATTCATCTGTCCACCTGCCTACCCATCCATGGACATACCCACCCTCCCATCTGTCTGTCTGTCTGTCCATCCATCGATGTAATTTCCCATCCATCTCTCTGTCTACTGTCTCACCTACTCATCTATTGATCTGTTCTCCTACTCATCCATCTTTCATTCACTTAGTTTTCCATGTCTACCCACATTCATCCATCAGTCCATCCTCTGAGTCACACATCCATCCATCATCCATCCATCCACTCACCAGTCATCGCCAAGGGCTGGTCTCTGGTGACTTCTCTGAAAATGCTATCAGAGATGTCTAGATGGAAAGAGGTAAGAAAGAATAGATGATAGGAGAAAGGTCCATAAGAAAGGAAAAGCAGATGGATGGATAGGAATAAGGTTGGATAGAAAAAAGGAAAGAAAAGATGGAAGGTGGAGAGGCAGATAGATGGATGCATGGGAAGGACAAAAGGATAGGTGAGCAGAGGAGTGCATGGATGGGCAGATGGAAGACGGGAGGGACAGAAGGAAGGATCCATTTATTCACCTTTCAAATTTTGAGAACGTCCATGCCCAGGTCAGGTCATGCTGGTGCCTAGTGATTGAGACACGAGTCCTTGGCCTTATCATGGATCTTCCGAGGAAGACACACGTTCCAGTCTGAGTATATTGTGTGTGGGGCAGAGAAGGTGGGAAGAGAGTGACATGGGAGTTTAGGGAGGGCTTCCCAGAGGTAGTAACGTTTGATCCAAGCCTTAAAGAATTGGCAAGAATTCTTGCTGTATGGCGTCTACCAAGCACATACAGAGAATGATGGATTTCCCAAGGTCGTGTCCCTGAACCTAAGCCTAGATGGGCACCAGGGAGCCTGGAGTGGCCTGTTCAAGCCTTCTGGGTCTCCCATTCATGTCCCCAGCCTGACAGCTCATCATAACCCCTGTGACTGAATTGTTCCTCCCTGAGCCCCTGGCTTCCCTTCCCAGCTTGGGCTCCGGCTGGAAAATGCTGAGGAAATTGCTCACAGGCTGTTTGGCAGGAAGTCATTGTGGGGCCAGGAAGACGGGAGAGAGGCCAAGCCAGAGAAGCCCCCAGGGCCAGAACCAGGGCCTGTACCACAGCGAGCCAGCCCCGAGTGTCCAGGAGACAGAGACAGAAGGATGAGAGACCTACAGCAGAAGGTAAGGGAGGTGGCCACACCCACCCTACTCCTCCAGGCAGGCCCACCTCGCTTCATGCTTGGGCTTTTGAACCTGAGACTTGGGTGTCTGTGAACTCTGACCCTGTCCCCTCCTTACAGAACTGAGTGGCTGGTTCAAATCTGAGTAGTCAACTGGCTTTATTTGGAAAAACTGTTGCTTGAGATAGATCCTATGCATGGGAACGTCCCTAAGTTGTAAGTGTACAGCTTGCCTGTCCACCACCTCAACCCACCCATGTCACCAGCACCCAGACCGTCTTCAGCTCCCAGCCTCCCCTATGTCCTCCTGTTCTTGTTAATACCCATCCTTAACCAGGGTAACCACTCTTCTGACTTCTGGCAGCATCAGTTCATTCTACTTTTTTAAAATGAGCTTTGCTGAGATCTAATTGTACATGGTTAAGGTGAACAGCAGCACACGGTTAAGGTGAACTATTTGATACATTCTGACCCATGTACACACTCATGAGATCATCACCATAATAAAGCTTATGAACATACCCATCACCCCCAAAAGTCTCTTCCAGATCCTTAATAATCCCTTCCTCCGGCCAGGTGCAGTGGCTTACACCTGTAATCCCAGCACTTTGGGAGGCCAAGGCAGGCAGATCACAAGGTCAGGAGATCGAGACCATCCTGGCTAGCACAGTGAAACTCTGTCTCTACTACAAACACAAAAAAATTAGCCAGGTGTGGTGGCGGGCACCTGTAGTCCCAGCTGCTCAGGAGGCTAAGGCAGGAGAATGGTGTGAACCCAGGAGGCGGAGCTTGCAGTGAGCTGAGATGGCACCACTGCACTCCAGCCTGGGTGACAGAGCGAGACTCCGTCTCAAAAAAAAAACAAAAAACAAAAAACCCTTCCTCCTGCTTCTCCTCTGTCCCCAGAAACTAGTGAGAGGCTTTCTGTCACCGTAGACTTGTTTGTATTTTCTAGAATATTATGTAAATTAGATCACACATGTCTTTTTTTTTTGGAAACGGTGTCACTCTGTCACCCAAGCTGGAGTGCAGTGGCATGATCTTGGCTCATTGCAACCTTTGCCCCCCAGACTCAAGCAATCCTTCCCCCTCAGCTTCCAGAGTACCTGGGACTATAGGCATGTGCCATCATGCCTATCTAATTTAAAAAAATATATATATATTATAGAGATGGGGTCTCACTATGTTGCGCAGGCTGATACCAACCTTCCTGGG
Organism: Trachypithecus francoisi; assembly: GCF_009764315.1. NCBI lineage: Eukaryota > Metazoa > Chordata > Mammalia > Primates > Cercopithecidae > Trachypithecus > Trachypithecus francoisi. The sequence continues at coordinate 103,501,472 of NW_022681460.1, forward strand.
CTTAAACGTTCCTCCTGCCTTGGCCTCCCAAAGTGCTGGGATTACAGGTGTGAGTCACTGCACTTGCCAACATGTCCTTTTTTTAAAAAAAGCATGTACTCTTTTTTTGTTTGGCTTCTTTTGTTCAGCATAATTATTCTGAGACTCACCCATGCTATAGATCATAACATAGTTTGTTTCTTTTTATGGCTAAGTGGTATTCCATTGTATAGATATACCACAGTTTGTTTTTCTCCATTCACCTGTTGGTAGACATTTGAGTTGTTTCCAGGGTTTGGCTATTAAAAATAAAGCTGCTATGAATATTTGTGTACAAGTCTTTAGGCATGTGCTTTTGTTTCTCTTGGATAATTAGTAGGTGTGACTGGATCATATGGTAGGTATATGTTTAATTTTTTTAAAGCTGCTAAACCATTCTCCCAGGTGGTTGTACTATTTTTGCATTCCCACCAGCAGTGTGTGAGAGTTCTAGTTTCTCCACAGCCTCACCAACACTTGGTATGGTTAGACTTTTTAATTTTAACCATTCCAATAATGTGTTGTAGTATCTTGTGGCTTTAATTTGCATTTCCTTAATGAGTAATAACATTGATCATCTTTTCACATGCTCATTTGCTGTTGTACGTCTTCTTTGGTGAAATGTACATTCAAATCTTTTGCTCATCTTATTTTATTGGCTTGTTTCCGTATTATTGAGTTTTGAGAATTCTTTCTATATTCCAGAAACATGTTGTTGGTTTTTTCTTTTCTTTCATTTTTTGGAGTTGAGGTCTGGTTCTGTCATCCAGGCTGGAGTGCAGTAGTGTGATCATAGTTCACTGCAACCTTGACCTGCTTGGCTCAAGTGATCTTCCTGCCTCAGTCTCCTGAGTAGCTGGGACTGTAGGCAGTACTGCCACACTTGGTGAAGTTTTTTTCTCTTTTTGTTGAGAGGGGGTCTCACTGTGTTGCCCAGGATGATCTTGAACTACTGGCCTCAAGCGATCTTCCTGCCTTAGCCTCCCAAAGTGCTGGGATTACAGGTGTGACCCACCACGCCTGACCAGAAACAAATTCTTCATTACATATGTAACTCAGAAATATGTTCTCCCAGTCTGTGGTGTGTCTTTTTGTTCTCTTAATGGTGTCTTTCAAAAAATAGCAGGAAGTCTTAATTTTGACGAAGTCAAGTTTATTAGTTTCTTTGACTGATAGTGCTTCGACTGTTACAGCTCAGACATTTTTGCCTGATGGGATGTTACAGAGATACTCATAGGACCTTCTGCAGACCTCCGAGCACACTCTCTATTCAGCTCTCTAGTTTCTGGTACCCTGCCCTGCAAAGTCCAGCTGCCAGGGTCTCCCCACACCCCCAGCTCCTCAGTTCAGGGAGTCCCCCAGCTCACACTCCATTCCCCTTCCTTGCGCTGCAGCCTGGACACCATCTCCAGGTGGGAAACTGCTCATCTCGCTTGTTTCCATCTCTTAGAGTGCATCGTCTTGGGTTGCCTGATGTCTGTGTCTTGGGGACCATTGTGAAGCCTGTGTCATCTGGGCTACCAGCTGCTCCATGTGGGAGGTTGAACCCAGTCTTCATTACTCCAATTTGGTCAGCAGCAGAAATCACATCCAGTTCTTTTTGTAAACATTATGTAAATGGAATCATTCACAGTGTACTCCTGTTTTTAAGAGATGAAATTCTCATATGTAAAAATAACCATTTTAAAGGGAACAATTGGCCGGGTGTGGTGGCTCATGTCTGTAATCCCAGCACTTTGGGAGGCCGAAGTAGGCAGATAACTTGAGCTCAAGAGTTCGAGACCAGCCGGCTCAACATAGTGAAACCCTGTCTCTATTGAAAATACAAAAAAAATTTGCTGGGCATGGTGGTGCACTCCTGTAATTCCAGCTATTCTGGAGGCTGAGGCGGGAGAATCACTTGAACTGGGGAGGCAGAGATTGTCAAGACCCAATATAGCACCACTGCACTCCAGCCTGGGTGACAAAGACTGTGTCTCAAAAATAATAATAATAAATCGAATAGGGCTGGGCGCAGTGGCTCATGCCTGCACTTTGGGTGGCTGAGGTGGGCGGGATTGCCTGAGGTCAGGAGTTCAAGATCAGCCTGGCCAATGTGGTGAAACCCTGTCTCTACTAAAAATACAAAAATTAGCCAGGTACCTATAATCCCACCTACTTAGGAGACTGAGGCAGGAGAATTGCTTGAAACCAGGAGGCGGAGGTTGCAGTGAACCAAGGTCTTGCCATTGCACTCCAGCCTGGGCAACAAAAGTGAGACTTCGTCTCAAAGAAAAAAGTGAACAATTCCGTGGTATTTAGTGTAGTCACCATATTATACCACCACCACTTCTGTCCGGTTCCAGAACATTTTTATCACCCCCAAAGGAGACACTGTATCCATGAGTCACTCCCCAGCAGCTCCTCCTCCTAGTCTCCGACAGCCACCAGTTTGCTTCCTGTTTCTGTGGATTTACCTCTTCTGGATATTTCATATAAATGGAACCATACCATATATGACCTTTGTGTCTGGCTTCTTTCTCTTAGCCTAGTGTTTTGGAAGTTCACCCACATTGTAGCGTAGCTCAGTACTCCATTCCTATCGAAGGTCAAGTCATATTTCATCGTATGGCTGTACCATGTGTTTATCCATTCATTCACTGATGGACATTTGGGTGGTTTCTGCCTTTTGGTGACTGAATAGTGCTGCTCCTGTAGTTCTTTTTGTGTCTGACTTTGGTTTAAAATTGGTGACATTTCGCTATACTGTTGTTTGTATTTATAATTTGTTCCTTTTCATAGCTGCAGAGTATTCCATTGTGTGAACTTAAACAATTTCTGTATCCATCAGTTGCTGGCTATTACAAACAGTGCTATGAAGACTCTTGGGTCTGCTTTCTTACGGAACGTGTGCATTCATACCTGTCAGGCATACACTTAGGAGTGAAATTGCTTAGTCTTAGGGTGTATATATCTTTAGCCTACTTTTTCTCTTCTTATTATCACTTGAGTATTTTCTTACTTAGAAGCTCAACATGTGCAGGTATTTTAATATTCATCCTATGGGTAGGGGCCACAGTTTACCTAACCATTTTCCCACTGATGGAGTTTTAGAGTATTGACAACATTTTGCTCTCATGAAACGTCATTACCATGTACATCTGATAGTGACCAAGGTGGATGGTTGGGACATTGGTTCACTTGGTCACATGTTTCCTAACCACCAAGTATAAAGCCAGGGCCTGGGAACACCAGGATGAGCAGGGCAATAATCTTTGCTGTTAAAAGCATCTTGGACTAGAGCTGGGGGCAGCAAGAGACTTGAAAGAGGGAGATGGGCTAGGTATAAACAGTTTTTCTTAGAATGCACAATCCCCTTGGTCTGCTATTTTCTTACTTTTCCTAGAGACTCACATCCCGAGAAATTTTCTGCATGAGTGCAGTGATGAATGGCAGCAGATAGTTGGCCTTAGTGTTGGAGAGACAATAGGGAGTGGTGGGGACTGTGGCAGACAGAGGAAGCCCATGGCCCAGCTGAAGTGGCAGCCACTGCTCAGCTCTGGTTCTTTGGTGCCCCTTGTGGGGAGGGTGGGCAGCCCGATAGTTCTCTTTATAGAGAAGCCGGAGAGCTGGGTTTTATGTAAAATCTCCCAACTTCCAAATTCAATTTATAAAAAATGTACGTGGCATGAAAAACAACCAAAGACTAAAAAACTGCCATGAACCAGAGACCAGGGAGATACGGCAACAAGAGGCAGTGGGGTTTGCCTGATTGGATCTTGGGGTGGAAAGAGGACATTAATGGAAAAACTGGTGAAATGTAAATGAACTCACGAGTTTAGTTGATAGAGACATACTAGTGTTGGTTTGTCAGCTTGCACCATGCATCCTGGTGATGTAAGATGTTAACAATGGGAAAATCAGTTGAGTGATACCTGGGAACTCTCTGTACTGTCTTTGCAAATTTTCCTTTTTTCTTTTCTTTTCTTTTCTTTTTTTTTTTTTTTGTTTCAGAGACAGGGTCTTGCTCTCTCTGTTGTCCAGGCTGGAGTGCAGTGGCATGATCATAGCTCACTGCAGCCTTGAACTCCTTGGGCTCAAGTGATCCTCCCACCTCAGCTTCCGAAGTAGCTGGAACTACAGGCGGGTGCCACCATACCCGGCTTTTTTTTTCTTCTAATTTTGTAGAGACAGGGTCTCGATATGCTGTCCAGGCTGGTCTTAAACTCCTGGCCTCAAGCGGTCCTCCTTTCTTGGCCACCCAAGTGCTGGGACTAGAGGCATGAGTTACTATGCCAAGCCAGTTTTCACCTCTTCCGTAAATCTAAGATTATTCTAAAATAAAACCTTTATGAAAACATACACTCTGTGAGCATTGGATGCTACTGTGCAAGTCAGAGAAAACACATCTGGGTTGGGATTTGGTTCATGCTCTAGGAGTTTGGCAAGCCTCATCTGGACCCCACAAGTTCTTGACGTTTCTCTCCAGACATCCCTTCCCCCTCCCAAAGTACAGGCACTTTGCCCTGTGTATTAGTTCGTTCTGGTGCTGCTGATAAAGACATACCAGAGACTGGAAAATTTACGAAAGAAGGAAAATTTAGTAGATTTACAGTTCCAAGTGGCTGAGGAGGCCTCAAAAAAAATCATGGTGGAAGGCAAGGAGAGGAAGTCACATCTTACATGGATGACAGCAAGCAACGAAAGAGCTTGTGCAGAGAAACTCCCATTTTTAAAACCATCGGATCTCCTGAGCCCATTCACTATTACGTGAACAGCACGGGAAGGACCCGCTCCCATGATTCAGGCATCTCCCATAGGGTCCTCCCCATAGCATGTGGGAATTATGGGAGCTACAAGATGAGATTTGGGTGGGTATACAGCCAAACCATATCACTCTGCTAACCCTGACCCTGTTCTTTGTGACCTGTCTGGGCCCTCCCCCAGGTGACCCGGAGGCGTGGGGCGGCCCAGCAGGCTCTGAGATGCCAGTTGAGCATGAAGGTGCTGGGACAGGAGCTGAGCTTTGTGAACTGTGGAGCCACAGGGAGTCACGTGAACCACCGGTCCCTGAACCTGGCCGAGCTCGCCATCAGGCTCATGAAGGTAGCTCCTGCCTGCCCCTGCCCATGCCATCTGCCCTGTGATACTTTGGCAAAACACTTAACGGCATGAAATTGGGAGTCAGGCTGCCCAAGGTCAAATCCCAGCTCTATCGTTTACCTCCACGAACCTATTGATTCACTTACCATGGTCTTAGTTTGTGCATCTGTGCAACGGCGATAATAAAGAAAAAATAACAAAATATCTGGCTGGCCGAAGTGGCTCACGCCTGTAATCCCAGCACTTTGGGAGGCCGGGGCGGGTGGATCACCCGAGATCAGGAGTTTGAGACCAGCCTGGCCAACATGGTGAAACCCCATCTCGACTAAAAACACAAAAATTACCCAGGTGTGGTGGCGGGCGTCTGTAGTCCCAGCTACTCGGGAGGCAGAAGCAGGAGAATTGCTTGAACCCGGGAGGCAGAGGTTGCAGCGAGCAGAGATTGCACCACTGCACTCCAGCCTGGGCGACAGAGTGACACCATCTCAAAACAAAAAAGCCCAGAATATCCATTCATAGTGCAATTGTATTAAAGGAGCTAATATGGAGAAAATGGAGCAGGATGCTTTCAGCTTGCCCGGTGCATACTAACGGCAGGATCCACACTCCTCCCCACCTAACTGAACCTGATCCCTGACCTTTTCTCATAAGCAAACTGCCTGGGTTCATACCTAGCTCCATCCCTTTCTAGTTACCGGGCCTTTGTGGGACATTTATCTTTGTGGTCTCAGTTTCCTCATCCAGAAACTGGGATCATGTGCCCTTTGAGGACAAATGAAATCTATTGTACTCAGTACTCAGAGGGTGCCTGGCTCACAACAGGGGTGGCCACGTGTCCCCTTATGGTGTCTGTCTGTCTGTCTGTCTTTCTGTCTGTCTGCCTGCCTGCCTTTCTTCCTTTCTTCTTTTTGAGAAGGAGTCTTGCTCTGTTGCCCAGGCTGGAGTGCAGTGGCAAGATCTCGGCTCACTGTAACTTCTGCCTCCCCGGTGCAAGCAACTCTCCTGCCTCAGCCCCCCCGAGTGGCTGGGACTACAGTCATGCAGCACCACGCCAGCTAATTTTTGTATTTTTAGTCGTGATGGAGTTTCCCCATGTTGGCCAGGCTGGTCTCAAACTCTTGGGCTCAAGTGATCCGCCCACCTCAGCCTCCCAAAGTGGTGGGATTACAGGCATGAGCCACCGCGCCCGGCCGCCGCTTATGGTTCCTTGACTGCAGGGGCAGGAGGTGCAGATGAACAGGAGGCTGTGCCTGGCCACAGAGGAGCTGGTCTTTCCCACGGTGTCTGGCCTTCCTGCTCGGCTGACCCTAAACGCTTCAGCTGCCATGAGCATTCAGGTTCGAGGAACCGCTGACTTCCAGCAGCGCTCGGATTTCTCTGTGAATGGTTATGTCAAGCCCAGGTATCTAGCTCCTGGGAGCTGGCATGGGTTAGGTGGTGTGATCCCATCCGTACAGAGGGCTGCAGAGGCCTGGGTGATATCCACATGGACAAGAGGGAATCCCTATTCTGCAGAACACCTGTGCCAAGAGACTGTGTGCAGAGATGATAGGTGGTTAGATCCACTTTACAGGTGGGAAGACTGAGGCTCAGGTCCGGTCACGTGTTCAAGGTCACACCGCAGTGCGAGGTGGCTGGTCACAACCCTATGCCCTTCCATCTACCCCACTCAGAAGGGAGGAGAGCAGTTAGCCTTGAGCTCACTGAACTCATGCAACCCCCTCCTGACCAAGCAAGGCTGGTGCTTCTTATTCCCACTGACAGATGAGGAAACCAAGGTTGAAGGCAAGGACACTGACAACCTGGGGCCACATGGCGCCAGGGCACCTGAGCAGAATGTGTGCAATATTTGGTCTGATTCCAGAACCTGTTGTGGTGCTGCTGAGCATCTGTCCCCAGTCCCTCAGCTGAGCTGTCCTTGGGTCCTGGGTCTGACATGGGGAACATGGATGCCCTAGGCTGGGTGCTCTCTCGTGTGAAGAGCCTGGGCTGGGACTTAAACAGCCAGGGCTCACATGTCCCAGCCACATGCTTTGTCCCAGTCATGGAATCCAGGCAGGTGCTTTCACCTCTCTGAGCCTCAGTTTCCCCATCCGTAAGAGGGATTAGTGCACGTGAGGACTGGAAAATGCTTGGTGCACGTGCAGCCTGTGGGGGGCAGTGGTGGCGGTGGTGGAGGGGCTGCTGTGGCTCAAGACTGAAGGGGGGCTGCTGGGGGTGGGGGGTGGGGTCTGTGGCCCCAGGGCCCTCGGGATGTAGCTGGTACATGCCTGTCCCTCAGTGCCCTGCTCCAGATCTCAGCTCAGATGGGCACAGCGGGCACCCTGGGGCAGGCCGGGCTGAGGTGGGTAACCAGCGTCCGTGGCGCCACCAGCCTGGATGGCGGGATCCAGGTGCAGAAGGGCCGGGACCTCAAGGTGCATCTGAACATGCCCGAGGAGGCCGTGGAGCTGCTCAGCTTCAGGTGGGTGCCCAGTACCGGCAGAAGGGGAACCATGAGTGTGAGGGTGCAGGTGAGCAGGTGTGTGGTGTGTGTGTATACATGCATGCATGTGAGTGATCACATCTGCATGTGTGCATGGGGATGTGCATAGGTGTGGATGTGACATTAGCATGCACATGTGTTAGTATGTGCACCCATGAGCCTGTGTCTGAGTACCCATGATCTGGCATATGAGCGTGTGTGTGAGCTGCTGTGCGCATGAGGGTGTGTCCGTGAGTCAGTGAGGAGTGAGTGTGTTATGGCAGTGCGTGTGTGTCCACGGGCGTGTGTGCCTGGTGACTGTGAGGGGTGGGTGTGTCTGACAAGGACCGTGGGCAGCTGAGAGATGACAGCTGGAGAACTTTCAGACTCCTCAGCTCTTTCCTGCAGTCCCTTTGGGGCATGCTTGTCTATGACCCCTAGGGAGGTGACTCTTGGAAAGGGGCAATTTCAGAGGGAGTGAGAGTCCAGGCTGCCCTACCTACCCACCTTCTTTCCCTCATCCTGCCCCATGGGGACTTTGCCCACCTGGTTCCTCCCTCCTCTCACCTGCCCCTGTTTGCTGCCCCTCACTCACTGTCTCCCTCCATCCTGACCCCCTCCCGCCAGCCTTCTTTCCATGCTCCTAAAGCGGCCAACTCGTTCCTGCCCCAGGGACTTTGCACCTGCTGTGTCCTCTGTCTGGAACAATAGCTCCTTCTAATCCTTTGGATTTCTGCTCAAATGTTCTCTGCAGAGAACTCCCCCTACCCCAGCTAGGGGAGGCCCTGCTCTATCCCTGAGACAGCTCCTTGCCGTGCTACCTTCATGTGGGTTTCTCATAGCACTTGTCACTCTCTGTGGTCCTCAGCATCTGTCCCTGTGCCCATGGAGTGTCACCCCACCAGCGTGTGTACTGCCCAAAGGCTGGCCCTGTTCAGCGTAGAATTTGCCCCTGTGCCAAGCTCTGGTAGCTTAAGGTGTTACTTGTCTAATGAATGAATGAAAATGAGGTGTCTGACACTGTCCTCTTTCCCTACCCAGCTCTCAGCTGTACCTCATCACCAGGGATGGCGTGAGGAGCGTCAGACACGTCCCTGGCCCTTCTGAGGCACAGTCTTGTACTGGTGAAGAAGGTAGGCAGCGGGGCCTCCATGCCATCATCCCAAGGTGGGCATCCTGGGGTTGAAGGGAGAAATGCCAGCTCCAGATCCCAGAGTTGCTCTCCTGCCCTAAAAGTATTCATATTCTGCAAACCAGAAAGTATATGAGACAGGTCTCAATCAGTTTAGACGTTTACTTTGCCAAGGTTAAGGACATGCTTGGAAATAAAGGAACACAAATCCACACAACAATCTGTGGTCTTTGCCTTTTTCCAGAGATGATTCTGAAAGCTTCAATGTTTTTTTTGTTTGTTTGTTTGTTTCCTTTAAGTTCTGGGATACATGTGCAGAACGTGCAGGTCTGTTACATAGGTATACATGTGCCATGGTGGTTTGCTGCACCCATCAGCCCGTCATCAAGGTTTTAAGCCCCGCATGCATTAGTATTTGTCCTAATCCTCTCCCTCCCTTTGTTTAAAAGGGAAAAGAAGGCTGGAGGGGAAAGAGGGAGGGTATGGTCACATGACTGAATCCACAGGCTGCGAGAGGAAAGGAACAGGGAGGGGAATAGTCACTTAGGTATTCATCCTTGCTCAATAAATCAACACCTTACATAAGATAAGGTGAACACAGAATAGCTGCGCAAATAGTTAACCTTTTATCTGTAGCTATCTGCTTGGGAACAAAAGAGAAGGTAGCTTTTTGCATGACTCCGCTTCCAGCTTAATTTTTTCCTTTTGGCATAGCGAATTGGGATCCCAAGATTATACTTTTATTATTATTATTGAGACAGGGTCTCTGTCACCCAGACTGGAGTGCAATGATGCTATCATGGCTCACAGAAGCCTCCATCTCCGCAGGCTCAAGTGATCCTCCCACCTCAGCCTCCTGAGTAGCTGGGACTACAGGCACTTACCACCCAGCCCAGCTAATTGTTTTTTTTTTTTCTTTTTGTATTTTGTAGAGACAGGGTGTTACCATGTTATCCAGGCTGGTCTCAAACTCCTGGGCTCAAGTGATCCACCTGCGTCAGTTTCTCAAAGTACCGGGATTACAGGCATGAGCCACTTGCACCTGGCTTTCTTTTCCTTTAGCAACCACTTCAGTCAATGATAATGCTTCTAGAACTCTACCCTATAAAAGCAAAACAAAATCACTTAAAAATGCTCTGTGCACAAAGATGTTCATTGCATCCTTATTTAGAACAAAAAATAGGAAGCAACTGAAATATTTCAGAGTAGGTAAAATGGCTAATTATAAGGGCCGGTGAGCTAAGGATCGGTTGTTACATTTAAGTGGTTAAAAAGAGTCAAAAGAAGAGTATCTTGTATCATGAAAACTTCATGAAATTGAAATTTCAGTGTCCAGAAAGAAAGTTGTATGGGAACACAGCCACACCCCCTTCATTTGCATATAACATATAGCTTTGTCCCACAACAGCAGAACTGAGTAGTTGCAAGCTAGACTGTATGACCCCAAAGTATAAAATGTTGACTATCTGGCCGGCGGATAGCTAGCTCATGCCTGTAATCCCTGCATTTTGGGAGGCCGAGGTGAGAGGATTCCTTGAGTCCAGGAGTTAAAGACTAGCCTGGGTAACATAGTGAGGCCTTGTCTCTATAAAAATTAACAAATTAGCCAGGCATGGTGGCATGCACCAGTAGTCGCAGCTACTTGGAAGGATGACAGGAAGATCACTTGAGCCCAGGAGGTTGAGGCAACAGTGAGCTGTGTTGATGCCACTGCACTCAAGCCAGGGTGACTAAGGAGGGTTCTGCCTCTAGCTAGCTAGCTAGGTAACTGACTAAACAATCTGGCCCTTTACCAAGAATGTTTGCTGGCTCCTGGGTTGGTAAGTTACTGACATACTACATAACTTCTTTTTGTTTTTTTGAGACAGAGTTTCACTCTCGTCGCCCAGGCTGAAGTGCAATGATGTAATCTCAGCTCACTGCAACCCCTGCCTCCCAGGTTCAAGTGATTCTCCTGCCTCAGCCTCCCAAGTAGCTGGGATTACAGGTGCATGTCAGCACGCCTGGCTAATTTTTGTATTTTTAGTAGAGACGGGATTTCACCACATTGGCCAGGCTGGTGTCAAACTCCTGACCTCAGGTGATCCGCCTGCTTTGGCTTCCCAAACTTTTAAACTCCATTATGAGTGAGCTGTTTTAATGAGAAACTTCTTTAATAATAATACCAAGTGTAAGGCAGCAACACTGAATATGATCTCAAGTGGGTAAAAAGACAGGAAGTAAATGTGCTAAATAATAGCATATCTTGCAATATTATGTACATATGTATATGTGTGTATATATGTATATACATATGTGTCTACATATGTGTATACATATATGTGAGTAAGGTTAGGGAGAGCTCTTTTTAATGAAGAGATACAAATTTTGCTTGATAATTTTCCTTTTTTGCATTTAACTTTTTAGAATTGTAAATAAACTCATTTACAATACAGAACATATACAGAAAAATTTTTTAAATCTTTCTAATTTTTCTAACTTCTGCAACAAGTACTTTTTTTTTTTTTTTTTTGACACAGTGTGTTGCTCTGTTGCTCAGACAGGAGTGCAGTGGCACAATCTTGGCTCTCTGTAACCTCTGCTTCCTGGGTTCAAGTGATTCTCCTGAGTAGTTGAGATTACAGGTGCCTGCCACCATGACCAACTAATTTTTTTTACTTTTAGTAGAGATGGGGTTTCACTGTGTTGCAGGCTGGTCTCGAACTCTTGACCTCAGGTGATCTGCCCACCTTGGCCTCCCAAAGTGCTGGGATTACAGGCATGAGTGGCCACATCCAGCCAACAAGTACATTTTTATAATTGGGGTAAGAGTTACTACAAAAGACATTACTGTAGGCCCGGTGCTGTTCTCAACACTTACTGACCTGTTAATCCTCACAGCTATGCCATGAGACAGGAACTATTATCATTAGCAGTATAAGATGAGAAACACTGATGCCCTTACAGTGAGTCAAGGGGGTAATAGCAATAATAATAATGAAAAAGAAACTTTGAGACCCAGAGAGGTTAAGTAATTTGTCTAAGGTCACACAGCTGGGAAGTGGCTGAGCTAGAATTTGAACCAGGCATTCTTGCTCCAGAGCCTGTGTTCTACACAGTATTGCCTGACATTCTTTTTAAAAAGTATACCAGTAACCAGGCGCGGTAGCTCACGCCTGTAATCCCAGCGTTTTGGGAGGCCAAGGCAGGCAGATCACCTGAGGTCAGGAGTTCAAGACCAGCTTGGCCAACATGGTGAAACCCCATCTTTACTAAAAATACAAAAGTTAGCCAGGCATGATGGCGCCTGCCTGTAATCATCCCTTGGCAGTCCCACCCCTGCTGGCCTCCCTCCCTGATTCTCTTCCAGACTCGCTGCCCTGAAGACACACTGGCCGCTTTTTCAAGGCCACACTAATGCCTGCCCCAGGGCCTTTGCACTGGGTGTTTCCCCTGCCAGTAACACTCTTCCCTGGGGCATTCACCTAACTCCCTCCCTTAGATCCTTTCAAGTGTCCTTCAATGGGACCCCTCAGAGGCCACCTTCCCGGGCCCCCCTGTCCAGACAAGCGCCCCCATCAGGGCCCCTCACCCATTGACTTTGCCAGCACACTCACTGGCGGCTGCCGTCTTACCCGTTCTTGTGTGTGGTGGTCCTGTGCCTCCTCTCTAGGATATAGCTACTCAGGAGGCTGGGGCAGGAGAATCACTTGAACCTGGGAGGCAGAGGTTGCAGTGAGCTGAGATTGTGCAACTGCACTCCAGCCTGGGTGACAGAGCGAGACACTGTCTGAAAAAAAAAAAAAAAGTCTACGAGGGGTTCTCAGCTGGGGCAGTTTTGACCCCGCAGGAGATATTTGGTAATATGTGCAGAAATATTTGATTGTTGGTAGGGGTTACTGGCATCTAGTGGACAGGGACCCAGGATGCAGCAAAACATCTTATAATGCACAAGACAGCCCCCCACATAAGATAATCTGACCCCAAATGTCAGTAGTGCTGAGGTGGAGAAACCCTGGTCTACACAGCACTGCCTCACAGGATTCCTGTCTACATGGTGCCTTTCTTCAGAGGAAATCAGAGAAGTGCTTTCTTTGCTGATGTGGCAGCCGTGGGCACCGATGCCCAGAGCCCTCTGGGCGTCCACTGACCAGTGGTGCCTGCTTACCTCTCTCTGCAGTGTTGTACACCTGGGGCTGGCGGCTGTGCACTGAAGTGACCTGGCCGGTGCCTGGCCAGCCCTACCTGCTCTCATTGCCTGTGTTCGCGGCCGTGACGCTGCAGAAGCGGGACCCGGGGCTCCGACAGTATCTGCTGGAAGCTGCCTATACCCTGCAGCCTCAGGTGGGCCCTAGGGAACAGCACTGTCTTTCTCAGCCATGTTGTGGGTCTCCTTAGGTCAGCACTGGGCTCACCCAAAAGGATGTGGGGCTCCTCTGTGGCGCGGTTGGGCTGTGCTGCTCTTGCTGTAGGTTTCTTCTGGACCCTTGCACATACTGATTCTCTGTCTGGGGCTGTATGACGCATTAACTCTGAATCAGTCTTCAGATCTCATTTCAGAGGTCAGTTCCTCAAGGAAGCCTGCCTTGGTTACCCCAGAGCACATCATATTCTTTTGTGACTCGCCTTAAGACATCCACGTTTCTTCCCTTTTGATCACTTCTGTTTCTCAGGGAAGCTAGTTAGTTAATGCCTGTCTTCCCTACTGGTGACTCAGTTCCTGGGAGCAGATTCAGGGTTTGTTTTACTTAACCCTGTGTCATCAGCATCTGGTCCAGAGGAGGCACTCGGCGGCCTCCTGTCTGATCCCCCAGCTCCTGCTCTGGTCTCCTTACCATCTTAACCAGCAGCCAGATGGGCCCTCTGAAATCCTAGCTGGATCGTGTGCCTCCTCTGCATGGACTGCCCCGCTATGGCTCCTATTACCCTTAGAGTAAGACCCACAGGCCCTTGGTTGTCCCGCCCCTGCTGACCTCCTTCCCTGACTCTCTTCCAGACTCACTGCCCTGAAGACACACTGGCCCCTTTTTCAAGGCCATGCACATGCCTGCCCCAGGACCACTGCACTGAGTGTTTCCTCTGCCGGGAACACTCTTCCCCGGCACATCCACCTAACTCCCTCCGTGGCTCCTTTCAAGTGTCCTTCAGTGGGACCCCTCAGAGGCTGCCTTCCCAGGCCCCCCTGTCTAGACCAGTGCCCCAGTCAGGGCCCCTAAACCACTGACTTTGCCAGCACACACACCGGAGGTTGCTGTCTCACCATTCTTGTGTCTGGTGGTCCTGTGCCTCTCTAGGACGCAGGCTCCATGCGGTCGGGGACTCTGCATGTCTCATGCTCAGTCATCTTCCACTCAGCAGCACGTCCCTGTTGGTGTTGAACAAATGTACACTGCCGTGGGATTTCAGGACGGTGCCTGTGGCTGAGGCTGCACTTTCCCGAAAAGAGACCCAAGCCCTTGGACTGGGGTACAAGTGATTTATTAAGAAAAGGCTCTGGGGGACCCAGTAAGAGCGGAGAAATTAGGGCAGGCTGGGGGAAGATGCTGAGAGGGGTGCAGTTTCAGGTGAAGTTGCAGCCTCAGCCTGGCCCCACGGGGAGCCCCGGAGCGAGAGGCACTTGCACAGTGTGTTCCTTTCTGGGCTAGGGTGCTGGGAGTTTTGGCTGCAGTGCTGGAGGGCAATGTTCTGGAGCCCTCAGGTGACAGCCAGGAAGTGCAGAGCTTGCAGAAGCTGAGGGACAAGGACACAAAGCTGGTTAAAAGGATGGGAGAGGCCGGGTGCGGTGGCTCATGCCTGTAATCCCAGCACTTTGGGAGGCCAAGGCAGGTGGACCACTTGAGGTCAGGAGTTCAAAACCAGCCTGGCCAACATGGTGAAACCCCGTCTCTACTAAAAATAACAAAACAAAAACATTAGCCAGGCTTGTTGGCGCATACCTGTAATCTCAGCTGCACAGGAGGCTGAGGCAAGAAAATCACTTGAACCTGGGAGGCAGAGGTTGCAGTGAGCCAAGATCATGCCCCGGCACTCCAGCCTGGGCAACAGGGTGGGACTCGGTCTCAAAACAAAAAATGATGGGAGGGGTTTGTGCAGGATGCCAGGGGTGTGCCCTGCAGCTGCTTCTCCTTGGCCATTTGCTGAATAAATTGTGACCCTGTGGGCGTGGAGCTGGGCTGTGCTGCAGAGCTTTACACTTCTGCAGGCGATTTTCAAGCCCGAGAAACTCCTGATGGGGGAATTGTGAGGACAACAGTGCAAATGTTTGAAGGGTGGAGGTGGAGGCTGTCAATCTTGAGGACTCTGCTGTTTCTAGAAGGACAGCTGGTTCCCTCAAGAAGCCACAGCCCACATCTTCATGGGCACGCCGGGGTCAGAAGTGCCAAGGGATGTCGGGGTGGACGTCAGCTACAGCTTGCCCCAGAGCAAGTTCCGGCTCAAGCTTCTCCATCCCAAGAAGAAAATCGAGCTGGATGGTAATGTCAACGTCCCTCCCTGCTCATTGCGCCCCTGACTCGGTGCCACACCCAGGGCTGGGCCCCTACAGTGAGCTGGCTCATAGGTTTGTCTGTGACCTCCTGAGGGCAGCACTAAATCCAGCCCCATTTTACAGGTGCTGCACCTTAGGGTCAGAGATGAAAAAATGGGCAGGCGGTCCTCCCAGGGCAATGGAGGGGCCAGATCCAGATGTTGAACACTTGTCTCTAAACTCTCGTTTTGTACCCCCAGGAAAGATGGAGGCTCTTGGGAGTGCCCACGTGGGTCACTTGGAGTTGGTACTGAATGACAGGGATGTCTACTACATCAAGGTTTGCTCCACACCCTTGGCCCACGTGCGTCTGCACCTGCCACCTCCCCAGGGATTTCCTGCCCGGGTGACAGAGCCCTGTTAACTATTGTCACCACCTCTGGGATCTTCCCTTTGTACCTGCCAGTTAACAAGTGTTAGTTCTGTTACCCAGAAATGTATAAAGAAGAAAAAAGTGGGCTCAAATTCCACCGTCATTGATGTTAAAAATGGATATTAATAACACAAAAACATGCTTTTAAGAAATCAGGTGGGATGCAGTGGGTCACGCCTGTAATCCCAGCATTTTGGGAGGTCAAAGTGGGTGGATTACTTGAAGTCAGCAGTTCGAGACCAGCCTGGCCAAATGGTGAAACCTCACCTCTGATAAAAATACAAAAATGAGCCGGGTGTGGTGGTGGGTTCCTGTAATCCGAGCTACTTGGGAGACTGAGGCAGGAGAATCACTTGAACTCAGGAGGCGGAGGTTTCAGTGAGCTGAGATCATGCCATTGCATTCCAGCCTGGGAGACAGTGCGAGACTCTGTCTCAAAATAAATAAATAAATAAAAATAAAAGCCAGGTACAATGGCTTATACCTGTAATTACAGAAAGTTAGGAGGCTAAGGTGGGAGGATCACTTGAGGCTAGGAGTTCGAGATAAACCTGGGCAACATAGCAAGATCCGGTGTCTACAAAACATTTTAAAAGGTTAGCCAGGCACAGTGGCGTGTGCTTGTAGTCTCAACTACTCAGGAGGCTGAGGTAAGAGGACCGCTGGAGCCCAGAAGGTTGAGGCTGCAGTGAGCCATGCTTGTGCCACTACACTCCAGCTTGGGCGACAAAGTAAGACCCTGTCTCTCAAAAAGAGAATTCAGAATAGAGAAAGGTATAAATTGTAAGTTAAAGCATTCCGCATCCCAAATTTCCTGCAGAAGTATTGATGCACGTCCCGAGAAATCTGTATTCATTTCCCAGAGCTGCCGTAACAAAGTACGCTAACTGTGTGGCTTCAGCTACAGGAATTTATTCTCACAGCTCTGGAGGCCAGGAGTCTGAAATGGAGGTTTTTGTTTTTGTTTTCCCCCCCACTGTGAAGGCTGTCAAGGAGGATCTGTCCCAGGTCTCGCTCCTGGATTCTAGAAACCTCCAGAGCTCCTTGGCTTGGAGATGGTCTTCTGTCTCTTTCTTCACATAATCTTCCCTTTGTAGGTGTCTGATGTCCACATATCTCCTTTTTATAGGGACATCAGGCACACGGGATTAGGGTTCACCCTCATCACCTCAGCTTAGCTTAATCATGTGTGAAGACCCTATTTCCAAATGAGGTCACATTCACAGACACTGTGGCGTAGGGCTTCAGCATGTTGCAGGGAGACACAGTGCAACCCGTAACACTATAGATTTGCAAATATTTTTAGTTTGGGTTTCCGGGTTTTATTTTTTCTTTTTCATATCAGGTGGGTGATGTGATGATGTAACAAGTTTGAGGGAGGCATACATTGTACAATAGCATGAAAACCCAATTTTCATGCTTAGGTTTTGTTTTTTTATTTTTATTTTCTTTTTTTGAGGCAGGGTCTTGCTCTGTCACTCAGGCTGGAGTGCAGAGGTGCAAACATGGCTCACTGCAGGCTGGACCTCCTGGGCTCCAGGGATCCTCCCACCTCAACCTCCCGAGTACCTGGGACTACAGGCATGTGCCCCCGTGCTTGGCTATTTTTTTATATTTTTATAAAAACGGAGTCTAACTATGTTGCCCAGGCTGGTCTCAAACTCTTGGGCTCACACAGTCTGCCCACCTTGGCCTCCCAAAGTGCTAGGATTACGGGCGTGAGCCTCCACTCCCAGTTTCCCAGTTTTTTTCTTTCTTTAAACCTGTAAGGACTTTTTTTTATTTTTTTTTTATTTTTTATTTTTTATTTTTTTTTTTTTTGAGACAGAGTCTCGCTCTGTCGCCCAGGCTGGAGTGCAGTGGCCGGATCTCAGCTCACTGCAAGCTCCGCCTCCCGGGTTTACGCCATTCTCCTGCCTCAGCCTCCTGAGTAGCTGGGACTACAGGCGCCCACCACCTCGCCCGGCTAGTTTTTTGTATTTTTTAGTAGAGACGGGGTTTCACTGTGTTAGTCAGGATGGTCTCGATCTCCTGACCTCGTGATCCGCCCGTCTCGGCCTCCCAAAGTGCTGGGATTACAGGCTTGAGCCACCGCGCCCGCCTTTTTTTTTTTTTTTAACTCAGAAATATACCTTGGCAGCTGGGCGCCATGGCTCATGCCTGTAATCCCAACACTTGGGGAGGCCAAGGCGGATGGATCATTTGAGGCCAAGAGTTCAAGACCAGCCTGGCCAACATGGTGAAACCCCATCTCTATTGAAAATACAAAAAATTAGCTGGGTGTGGTGGTGGGCGCCTGTAATCCCAGCCACTCAGGAGGCGGAGACAGGAGCATCACTTGAACCCAGGAGGCAGAGGTTGCAGTGAGATGATTTTGTACTACTGTACTCCAGTCTGGGTGGCAGAGCGAGACTCTGTCTCAAAAAAAATATGTATATGTGCATGTGTGCGCGCTTGTACATGTATATGTACATACACACACAATACACATATATGTACATACACCGTGGCAGTCTTTTTAGACCAGCACGCACTGATACAATTTAAATTCTATTGTAGATTTCATTTAGATTAATTCAATCTAAATACTATTACATTCTATAATTAAATAGGCAATGCATTTAAATGATTCAAAGTTCAAAAGCTATGAAAGGGTATAGAACTGGCTCTCCCATATGGTACCCAGTGGCACACATGTTTATTGAAATCTAAGTGAGGTGGGGTGCGGTGACTCATGCCTATAATCCCAGCACTTTGGGAGGCCGAGGGAGATGGCTCACCTGAGGTCAGGAGTTTGAGACCAGCCTGACCAACTTGGCGAAACCCCATCTCTACCAAAAATACAAAAAGTAGCCAGGTGTGGTGGTGGGCTCCTGTAATCCCAGCTACTTGGGAAGCTGAGGCAGGAGAATTGCTTGAACCTGTGGGGGTGGGGGCACGGAGGTTGCAGTGAACCAAGATCAGGCCAGTTCACTCCAGCCTGGGCAACAGAGCGAGACAATCTCAAAAGAAAAAAAACCTAAATGAATTAAAATTAAAGAAAATTAAAGATTTGGCTCTTTGGCTGCGTGGGCCACATTTCAGACACTCCAAAGCTTCATGCCGCCCTGAAACATTGCCCTCATTGCAGAAAGTTCTATTGGTTAGTGCTAGTGTAGCCTTAAAACTTCTCTCCCGCCCCTCCTGAAAGCCAACCACTGTTAGGGTTTTACTGGTGATTCGTTTCTGAGATGATCTATGTACACAGTCAGCACATGGAGTTAATACATCCACTTTAAAGAAAATAAGTGCCTCCTGTGTAGCACGAATGACTGTGTAATAGTCCGTGGAATGGAATTTGTTCAGCTAGTTTAATAATGAAGGGCTCTTGAGTTTTTGCCAGGTTTCCACTCTTACAAATATTCTGCCGTGAACACCATTTTCTCTGCAGGGTAAATCCTTAACAATGGAATTCCCTGGCCACAAGGTTTATATGTTTTTTCTCTTTTCTTTCCTTCCTTTCTTTTCTCTCCCTCTCTTTCCCTCCGTCTATTCCCTTTCTCTTCCCACCTCTTTCCCATACTTTCCCCCATGTCTTCTCCCTGTCTCTTTGCCTGTTTCTCTTTTCCCTCTCTGCCCACCCCCGGCCTTCTCTTTCTTTTATAAGATTTTCTACTGTGCAGTGGCATGATCCTAGATCACTGCAGCCTCAAATCCCTGGGCTCAAGCGATCCTCCTGCCTCAGTCTCCCAAGTAGCTGGGACTACGGCCTGTGCCACCATGCACTTCTATTTTTCTTTTTCTTTTCTTTTCTTTTCTTCTTTCTTTCTTTCTCTTTTTTTTTTTGTGAAGATGAGATCTTACTATGTTGTCTAGGCTTGTTTTCATCTTAGTAGGTGCTTTCCTAGGGTTCTTACCCAAGGGTACCTGGTCAAAACTTAGTCACTTGAAGCCCCTGTCATTCTGTTGAAGTTTTGTGTCTGCCCTCCATCTTGCAGAGAAGGTTTAAAACTTCCATCTCCTTTTCAAGCAGATCTGTGATTTCAAAAAGTGTACAAATGTTGGGAGGCTGAGGTGGGAGGATCACTTGAGGTCAGGAATTTGGGAGCAGCCTGGCCAAGATGGTGAAACCCTATCTCTACTAAAAATACAAAAATTAGCTGGTCATGGTGGCGCACGCCTGTAGTCCCAGCTTCTTGGGAGGCTGAGGCAGGAGAATTGCTTGAATCTGGAAGGTGGAGGTTCCAGTAAGTCAAGATTGTGCCACTGCACTAGAGCCACGGTACAAATAGCAGTTTTAGACTTAATCCCACCAGGCATGATTGCTGGGTACCTTTGGCAGTGGATCTCCTGATTCTGCCTCAGTTTCCAGTGTCTGGCCTGTAGTGGAGTATCTGAAGCTGGAGATGGATCTCTTGCTGCAAAAATACATTCTCTACTTCTAGCTGTGCCGTCAGCCTGGGTTGGGGGAAGATCTAGGTCAGGGGAGAGCTGTCCTCCTCCTAAAGCCTCACCTGCCTGATGGCTGAGACTTATGCCTCATTTCCAGAATTACCAGGGGCCCTCGAACTTCTAGTTGTTTGTTAAATGTACAAGCACAAATTGTCTCTACCTCCTCGCGGACCTTCCTGCTAGTCCCTGTAGAGCTGTCTGCAGCCTGGAAATGTTTGTCTTTGGAGAAATTCTAGTTCCACCTGCCCCAGACTCATCACAATTACGGTAACAGCTGGAGCTCTGGAATTCCAGAACTTCCTGGAGGCTGTTTCAGCAGATATGAGGTCCCCCCTTCAAGTCCTCTCTGTAACCCCATACAAGATGAAGAAACTGAGGCAGATGAGCTCATGAATACAAAGTGCCAGAGGTTGGGTTCAACTTGTCTCAAAGCTTATGGGATTGGCCGGGCGCGGTGGCTCAAGCCTGTAATCCCAGCACTTTGGGAGGCCAAGACGGGCGGATCACGAGGTCAGGAGATCGAGACCATCCTGGCTAACACCGTGAAACCCCGTCTCTACTAAAAAATACAAAAACTAGCTGGGCGTGGTGGCCGGCGCCTGTAGTCCCAGCTACTCGGGAGGCTGAGGCAGGAGAATGGCGTGAACCCGGGAGGCGGAGCTTGCAGTGAGCTGAGATCCGGCCACTGTACTCCAGCCTGGGTGACAGCGAGACTCTGTCTCAAAAAAAAAAAAAAAAAGCTTATGGGATTTAAGATTGGTTTAGGGAAGAGTGTTCTGTTCCGTGCCCCCTCCCGCTAGCGTGCAGGGATTAGGTCCTGGGTTGCCTGGAGACCCCCAGGTTACGCCTGCTGACCTGACACATTTACAACTAGTGTTCTCTTTAACTGCGAAGTGTTCTGGTTTGGGTGAGAAATTCTGTGTTCACCCTGTTCACGTGCACCTTGAGGAAGCAGTGACGAGCACCACACAGCCTCTGGTCCAGGCTGGAGAAAGCCATCGCTAGAATATGCCTGCCAGCAGGAAAAGCTGGGAGCAGAGTGGAGAGCCAGCATCTGCTTCTGTAAAAAGAGAAGGAGAAGGGTGTGTCTCTGTAGTAGTGTATGCACGCATGTACATCCATACACATGTAACATACCCATACACATGTTTATACACATACATGTCCATACACGCGCCCATGTTTACACACATGAACATCCACGTAGACACATCTGTATATACATTCATATATACACACATCCATATATATACATATCTGTACACATGTCTATACAAAGGCCATATTCACATCCATATTCACATACGTCCACATTCACATCCAACGTATTCACATATCTGTATTCACACAATCCACATGTAGACATATGTGCATACATTCGTATAAACACATCCATATATCCACTTTACACATAGATATGTTCATACATACACATGTCCGTACACACGTCTACATGCAGACACATCCATGTACAAACCCATTCGTACATCTGTGTGCACATCCAACAGAGAAAGTTCTGGCCTCAGTGGCCTTCGCAAGGACTTTGGATTGTACCATAAGAAAGGCTAGTGTACCATCATTCGACATGTCTGGTTGGCATGTGGAGATCAGTTGCTAGTGGCAGGATGGGAGCTGGGAGAGTCAGGATGACATTGCATGTATACATCCAAATGTAGGCATATCTGTATGCACATTGATATACACACATCCATATATACATATCTGTACACATGTCTATACAAAGGCCATATTCACATCCATATTCACATACGTCCACATTCACATCCAACGTATTCACATATCTGTATTCACACAATCCACATGTAGACATATGTGCATACATTCGTATAAACACATCCATATATCCACTTTACACATAGATATGTTCATACATACACATGTCCGTACACACGTCTACATGCAGACACATCCATGTACAAACCCATTCGTACATCTGTGTGCACATCCAACAGAGAAAGTTCTGGCCTCAGTGGCCTTCGCAAGGACTTTGGATTGTACCATAAGAAAGGCTAGTGTACCATCATTCGACATGTCTGGTTGGCATGTGGAGATCAGTTGCTAGTGGCAGGATGGGAGCTGGGAGAGTCAGGATGACATTGCATATATACATCCAAATGTAGGCATATCTGTATGCACATTGATATACACACATCCATATATATACATACCTGTTCACATGTCCATCCACACATGTCCATATACATCCGTATTCACACAATCCATATGTGGACATATCTGTACGCATTCATATACATGCATTTATATATACACCTCTTTACACACATCCATACACATACGTGTCCGTACACGTCCATATTCACACACACGAACATCCACATGTAGACACATCTGGATATACGTTCATATATACACATCCATATAGATACACACATATCTGTATGCATATCTACACACACATCCATATATCCATATCTGTTCACATGTCCGTATACACATCCGTATTCACACAGTCCACATATAGACATATCTGTATGCATACATTCATATATATACATCCATATATATCTCTTTACATATCCGTGTATATACGTTCATACACATGCATGTCCGTACACATCTACATACACATCCATGTACAAACACATTCGTAGGTACACCTGGGTGCACCCACATGTCTATACATACACGTCTGTACACAGCCCTGTATACACACATCCACACACATTCATACACACACATTTGTGGGGAGCAGGGAAAGAGCGTTAAGTAGTGGCAGTCTGGTAATAGCGAGTGTTGCTTTGACGTGTTTTGGGTAAACTGACCAGCTGGTGGCCATCAGAGGGGTGTGGGGTTGGGGGACTGCAGGTTGGCAGGGCCATGAAAGATTATATTTGCAGTCGCCCATGGCTTTTCCGGAGAATCTTCTCTGTGCGGCCGTGGAGTGTGTAGTGAGCTGTCCCCATGGTCCATCTGCCAGTGTCTTCCCATGGCCAGGTCTGCACCACTGACCAAAAGAGAAAGTTCTGGCCTCGCTGGCTTTCGCAAGGACTTGGGATTGTACCGCAAGAAAGGCTAGTGTGCCATCATTTGACGTGTCTGTTTGCCATGTGGAGATCAGTTGCCAGCGGCGGGATGGGAGCCGGGAGAGCCAGGAGGACGTTGCAGTGAGACAGGCAGATGACCGGGGCTCCAGCTGGTGAGGCAGCAGAGGTGGCAGAAGTAGTTGATTCTAGACCCGTTCCATAGGGACAGTGGATTCCAGTTCCTGATGGATTGAAAGGGGGATGTCAAGGAGAGAAGACGAGTCACTTGTATTTATGTCTAAGTTTGTAACACAGATTTCTAATTTTGAGAAATCCAGAGTTTAAAAAATTGGGGAAGCGCTGGGCACAGTGGTTCATGCATGTAATCCCAGCACTTTGGAAGGCCAGGACGGGTGGATCACTTGTGCTCAGGAGCTTGGGACCAGCCTCACCAACATAGTGAAACACCGTCTCTACTAAAAATTAAAAAATTTGCCGGGTGTGGTGGCTCGTGCTTGTAATCCCAGCTACTCGGGAGGCTGAGGCAGGAGAATCGCTTGAACCTGGGAGGTGGAGGTTGCAGTGAGCCAGGATCCCACCAAGGTGCTCCAGCCTGGGACACAAAGTGAGACTCCGTCTCAAAGAAAAACAA
The DNA here is from genome assembly GCF_009764315.1 of Trachypithecus francoisi. Classification (NCBI taxonomy): domain Eukaryota; kingdom Metazoa; phylum Chordata; class Mammalia; order Primates; family Cercopithecidae; genus Trachypithecus; species Trachypithecus francoisi. The sequence continues at coordinate 103,525,134 of NW_022681460.1, forward strand.
AAACTGGGGAAGGATCGGTGTAGAAGGCTGTTAGATGGCTTGTCTCCTGCCCTGTCTGGTCCCAGCTCGTGTGGTCAGGGCTGGGCCTGCTGGTCAAGCCTGTCTTCCCAGGTGACACTGAAGCCTTTTCAGGGCTGGAGTGACCTGCGGCCAGCCGTGGGTGGTGAGGCCGAATGGTTCCAGGCACAGCTGGAGGTGAAATTGGTGACGGGGGGCAGCCCCATCGTCTTTGCCGGGAACGTCACACGGCAGGCGGGCAGCAAGCTGGCCTTCTCCGCATCGCTGAGCCATCCACTGAGTGACCAGGCCCACGTGACAGGTAGGAGATGAGACCCTTTCTGCGCCCTCTGCTCTGTGGCCAGGCTAAGGTGTGGTGGCCTAAGTGCCTCCTTATGCTCCTCATCACCCCCGCCTCTCTTAATATCAACATCCCATCTAAGGGCAGATTCAGGCTCCGTGTGAGCCCCCAGTATCTCCCCCAACCTCCAACTGCATCCACAAACCTTAAAATAGCAGCTTTTGGAGTGTCTTTATTCTGATCCATGATAAGAAACACATGTAACATTTTGACCTAAAATACACTGGGCATTTAAGACGGAGCAGGTGCTGGCCCTGGTGCTGGAGCTGGGGTGGTGGCGTCTGGGTGTGCCTCTCATGGGTGTTGCGGAAGATTCCAAGGTAAGGACAGGAGCTGGAGCTGGGGGTATTTGGAGCAGTGGCTGTCGACCCTCTGATGTGGGCATTTGGGAGTCATAACAGCTGGCTCAGTTTCACCTGTGTGTTCTGGCTGAGCTTCTGTGTCTCAGAAGCTTCCAAAGGTGAAATTGACGCGACACCCACCATGCACTGTTATTTCTTTTCTCTCCTGTCTTGTTCGATTTTGTTTTTTTCTACTTTATTTTTGGGCCAGGCGCAGTGTCTCATGCCTGTAATCCCAGCACTTTGGGAAGCTAAGGCAGAGAGGATTCCTTGAGCCCAGGAGTTCAAGACCAGCCTGGGCAACATAGTGAGACCCCCGCTTCCACAAAAAATACGAAAATTAGCCAAGTGTGGTGGCACACATCTGTCGTTCCAGCTACTCGGGAGGCTGAGGTGGGAGGATCGATTGAGCCTGGGAGGTCAAGGCTGCAGTAAGCCGTCATCAGGCCTGTCTGTGGTCTGTTGTGCAGGGCACACATGTGTTGGCTCTTCAAGGAGCCCCCAACGCCAAGGCCCCTCGGTGATTCCCGAGTCCCCTCTTTGCCTGGAGGTGGGGGTATTGGTCCCGGGGGGCTGGTCCTCTCATCTGCCTGCTCTCTGTCCCTGCAGCACTGCTGGAGAGGAAGGAAGAGGATGGACGGTGGGTGGCCACCGTGAGTGCCGAGCTCTTCGTGCCAGGGCTGGTGGGGCTGCATGCCATTGGCCTGCTGCAGCAATGGGACCGGCTCTGGACCAACTCCCTGAGGATCCAGTACAGCCTCCTGGGTAAGGCGCTGCGTGCCTGGCTGCGGAGCAGGTGGAGGCGACAGGGCCTGCTCTGTTTCCTAGGGTTGTGGCTCTGTTAGCTAAGATATGCTGTCACCACGGGATTTTCCATTAGTCATTCTGTTGGCTCTGAGTAGGACTGAGTACCTGCCCATTAAAAAAAAAAAAAAGGTGTGTCTCTTAAGGGGACGTTCATTCATCTCTTAAGACCTCCCCATCGTCAGGTTCTAACGGAGTGACAGGTGGACTAGAGCATGGGGGTGTGGCTGAGGCCAGGCTGGGCCAGGCCCTCCTCCTCTTGGAGCCTTGGTGGAGGGCTGCCTGGCAGAGGAGGGCAGGGGTCTCTGGGTCAATCCGCACAGGTCAGGCGAAGCAGCCGGCACACGAGTGTAGCACCAGCCAGAAGCTGCAGGCAGAGAGCAGCTCGAATGGCGCCTACAGGCTGGAGCTGGGCCATGAGCTCCACTGCACACAGATCCCAGCCTTCAGCCACAAGGTGGGTGCCCAGGCCAGGTGCGACATCCAGAGAGAGCACCAGAGTCAGGCAAGTGGTGATTTGAGTACCCTGAGCTCTTCTCCGAAGAGATGGACTTGCTCACAATCACATAGCCATATGGGAATGGATCTGGGGCTGGAACTTCAGCCTCAGTCTTACATCTGTTCGTCCAGGAATGCTTCAGCCCAGGAGGCAGAGGTTGCAGTGAGCCAAGATGGCGCCACTGTACTCCAGCCTGGGTGGGAGACTGAGATCTTGTTTCTAAAATAAATAAATAATAAATTAAAAACAAACCAAAATAGTGCTTCCTACAGAACCGTCTCTTCTGAAAACCAAGCTGGAGTGGGTGGCTGTGAGGAGGCCCAGGGACTGGGTGGGCAGGGCCTCCATGGGTAGTTCACCACCCACGTGTGTCCCAGGTCCAGCTCTGGCACGAGGAGGACTCGGGCCACCTGCACTCACAGCTGGAGGTGAGCTACGGGAAGCACTGGGACAAGAACAGCAACAAGAGGCATCTCCGTGTCAGCCAGACCTTCAAGAATGACTCAGGGCCCGCCCTGAGCAATCACTTCATGGAGGTGAGCCCGGCCACTGCAGCAGAGCCGTGCCCCATGAGTCCAGCATGGATGGTGGGAGCTGGGGAACCCCCGCATTGCCCTCTGGCCCTGGCTGCAAGGATGCAGCCAACTGAAACTCAGCCTTGGTGACTTTCCGTTTTGTACCTCCAGCCCCATGTCCCCAGGGGTGAGAAATGCTTCTCAGAGTGCCAAGGACTGGCAGGAGGGCTTGGGAAACACAGATTTCCACCTGTAAAAATGCGTTTTGGAAAGAGGGGTTCGCTTTTAGCTTTTCCCTGAGAGTGGGGTCTTTTGCTGAGTTAGGAATGATGGTGTGTTCAGCAGCTGAACAGGTGGTGGTTCTTAAACAGCACTATTTAACCTCGTATGTTTATTTAAAAATTGGTTTAGAATTTTTTTTCCCTTTTTGGATCCAGTCCTGCAAATGGTCTTTTAAATATTAACTTTGATTTTAATTGTGGTTAAATATATGTCATGTAAAATTTACTATTTGTGTTATTTATTTTATTTTATTTATTTATTTATTTGGAGACTGAGTCTTGTTCTGCCACCCAGGCTGGAGTACAGTGGCACAATCCTGGCTCACTGCAACCTCCTCCTCCTGGGCTCAAGCGATTCTCCAGCCTCAGCCTCCCGAGTAGCTGGGATTACAGGTGCCTGCCACCATGTCTGGCTAATTGTTTTGTATTTTTAGTAGAGACGGGGTTTCTCCATGTTGGCCAGGCTGGTCTCGAACTCCTGACCTCAGGTGATCCACCCACCTCAGCCTCCCAAAGTGCTGGGATTGCAGGTGTGAGTCACCACGCCTTTCCTGCCCTTTTTTTGACTGGCTTACTTAGCATGTCTTCAAGTTTCATCCATATGGTAGCATGTGTCAAATTTCCTTCCTTTTTAAGGCTGAATACTCCATTGCCTGTATAGACAGCATTTTATTTATCCATTCATCCGTTGATGGACATACGGGTTGCTTCCATCTTTCGGCTATTGTGAATAAATGCTGTTATGAACTGATGCTTTCAGTTGTTTCAATTGCTTTCAGTTCTTTTGTATATACACCTGGAAGTGTCATTGCTGGGGTCATATGGTAATTCGATCTTTAATTTTTTGAAAAACTGCCGCACTGTTTTCCACAGTAGCTGCAGTATTTTACCTTCCCACCATCAGCATTTGAGAATTCAGATTTCTCCACATCCTTACCAAAGCTCCTTGTTTTCTGTTTTTCGGACTGGGTTCCACTCCTGTTGCTCGTGTGGAGTGCAGTGGTGCAATCTTGGCTCACTGCTGCCTCGATTTCCTGGGCACATTCTAGGCCAGGGATGGCATGATCCCATTGGCATCTTGGGGGGGTGGGCATTCTCCAGTTTGTGCTGCAGGTGCCTGAGAGGCAGGTGGATTGCCGTGTGCAGCTGCACCACTTGAGCCTCCGCCTGCCCTATGTGGAGAGAAGCAGTCACCTGAAGGTGCAGTACAATGGGCGGCCGCTGTTTGTGGCAGGCGGGCAGTGGAAGGACACATCTCGGGCCACCCTGTGGAAGTGGGAAGGTGAGTGTTGGCTGTGGGGCCTCCTTGGCTAGCAGCTCAGATTTCTGACTTCTAGGCCTTTGTTCAAGCTATGCCTCCTTCCTGGAACACCTTTTCCTTTTATTGGCTAGGCTAACTCAAGACTCAAACTGGGCCAGGCACAGTGGTTCACACCTGTCATCCCAGCACTGTGGGAGGCCGAGGCGGGAGGACTTCTGGAGGCCAGGAGTCTGAGATCAGCCTGCGCAACATAGTGGGAACCTGTCTTAATTTTAGAAACAAACACACAAAAACCCTTATCTTGAAAGAGTCCCATCATGCTTATAATTATATCCTAACTTCTTACCTTTGCCAGTCAAGTGTCAGGTCCCTGCCTCCTTCTCCAGCCTTGTCCCACCACACTCTTCCCATTGCTCACTATCCTGCAGGCTCAGAGGCCTTTTTTTGCTCCCCAGACACGCTCCAGGGCCTTTGCATTTGTGCATCTTTGTGTCTGGAAAACACTGTCTCTCACTTTTAAAAAATGGAAAATGGATCCACTGGCTGGGTATGGTGGCTCATGCCTGTAATCCCAGTACTTTGCGAGGCTGGCGGGGGGTGGATTACTTGAGGTCAGGAGTTCGAGATCAGCTTGGCCAACATGGTGAAACCCTATCTCTACCAAAAATACAAAAGTTAGCCATGTGTGGTGTCAGGCAGCTGTAATCCCAGCTACTCAGGAGGCTGAGGCAGGAGGATCACTTGGACCTGGGAGGCAGAGGTTGCAGTGAGCGGAGATCACACCATTGCACTCCAGCCTGGGCAACAAGAGTGAAACTCCAACTCCAAAAAAAAAAGAATTCACCATAGTTTATCCATGAATTATTTTTTTCAATTTTTATTTTTATTGAAGTGATAACTTGTTTAAAAGTGAATTTGACTGTGAGTTGCTCATTGTCAAAGCTGGGTCCCATGGGGGCTCATTGTATTATGCTCTTTGTTCTTGTATAGACTTGAACTACGTTTTCTAAAAATTGATTAAAGTTTATAAAAGAAATATATCCTCAGTGTCACACCTGCCTACCTTGTGTTTTTTTTATTTTTGTTTTTTTGAGACAGTCTTACTCTCTCACCCAGGCTGCAGTGCAGTGGCATGATCTTGGCTCACTGCAACCTCTGCATCCAAGACTCAAGCTATTCTCTTGTCTCACCCTCCCGAGTAGCTGGTATTACAGGTGTGTGCTACCACACCTGGCTAACTTTTGTATTTTTAGTAGAGATGGGGTTTCACTATTTTGGCCAGGCTGGTCTTGAACTCCTGAGCTCAAAGGATCTACCTTCTTCTGCCTCCCAAAGTGCTGGTATTGCAGGTGTGAGCTGCTGTGGCTGGCCCCTACCCCAAGTCTTGCTTAAAACAGCAAGCACTCTAAATTCTTTCAGCCAATTTTTCTGTTTATATTCTCCATCTTTTAAAATAATATAATCATGCTGTTACTTCTTGAATGTTCAGCTTTGGTCATTCTCCATAGGTTTCTTACTAGAGAGGATAAGAATTTAACTCTTAGATTGGTGCCCCTTTCAAATACGTATTTCTCCCTATTTTCTTAAAAGAATTACATTTTGTTAACATCTGATGCTTACAGAATTATAACTATAAATGTCTTACATAGCTTAGATATATGGTGTACTATCTTGGTGACTGTTTTTTTCAGGAGTTTGTAATTGCCTTTATTTTTCTATTTGATTAGTTTTCTATAATTTTTGCCTACTAATTACAGAATTTCAGCAGCATTGCAAAACTTTTTTCCAGGTGGTCAGACACATCAGATTGTTCATTGACTTCAAATAATTCTGATATTTTTCTTGGGGACCCTCTTCCTGGAGCCTGTATCTTGCTCCAAAGTAGACCAGTTGCACAGTTGTGGTTCTGTAGCCTCCCTTTTCCATCAACCTGGATTTCTTTTCACTTCTCCTCTGGGTCACAATCCCTTTTTCTTAAACCTGTGTCATCTCTCTTGGTTTATTCCTTTGTTCTGATGGAAGACATCTTTCAGTAGCTTCCAGAGAAAGCATAGATGGGAGGTGTATTCATTCCCAAGGGTTTCTGTAACTAATTACTAAACCGGGCAGCTTAAAACAACAGAAATTTGTTATTTCACAGTTCTGAAGGCCATAAGTTTGAGTCAAGGAGCCCCCAGGGCCATGTTCCCTCTTAGGCTCTGGCGAGAACCCTCCCTTGCCTTTTCCAAGCATTTGGTGATGGATGTTGAAGCTTGCTGTTCCTTGGCTTACAACCGCATCCTCTCTAATGTCTGCCTCTTTTGTCACGTGGCATTCTCCTGTGTGTGTGTGTCTGTGTCCAGATTTTTCTTTTCTAATAGAGACATCAGTTCTATTGGCTTAAGGGCCTGTCCTGTTCTATTGTGATCTCATCTTGACTTAATGATATCTGCAATGACCTCATTTTCAGTTAAGGTCACATTGGGAAGTATTGGGGATTAAGATTTCAGTTAATCTTTTGGGGGAACACAATCCATAACAGAATACAAACATTTTGAGACCCTAAATGTTGATAATACTGGGGGAGTTTGAGTGGAGAATTTTAGGTTGGAAATAATTTTCTCTTGGGATTTTGAAGGCATTGCTCCATTGTTGTGAATTCATTGGGAGATCTCATGCTTTTTCTGATTTAGCATCTTTTGTATGTGACCCTTTTCTCACTGTCTGAGAAGCTTTTAGGAGCTCGTCTTAGTCCTGGTGGTGGTAAATCTCATTACGAGGTACCTTAGTATGGACCTGTGTTTCTCTGTTGTACTGGGTTCTTAGCATAGGGCGTTTCAGTTTGGAATCGTGTCATTTTGGTCTGGGTAATTTTCTCTTACAGTTTCCTTGAGAATTTCCTTTCTTTGTTGTGAAATTCCTGTTGGTTAGATGTCGGTCCTCAGAAAACTGAGCTTCTAATGTTTTCTCTGTTTCTCTTTGCAAAGTTGTTTTTCTTTTTGTCTTTTTTCTTTTTGTTTTTTTTGGAGAAGGGGGTCTCAGTATTTTGTCCAGGCAGGTCTCAAACGCCTGCGCTCAAGTGACCCTCCTGCCTGTGACTCCCAAAGTGCTAGGATTAGAGGTGTGAGCACTGCACACGGCCTCCTTGTTTCTCTTTTGTTCTATTTCTTTGTACTTTTGTTCTATTTAAGTGCCGATTTCCTCGACTTCATATGCCAGCCCTTCTACTGGCATTTTTATTTTGGATTATCTTATATTTTCAAGAGCTCTGTTTTTTTGTTCCTTTCTTAAATCATCCTGTTCCATGAATGCAATTGTCTTCTCTTAGAGTATAAGTTACAGAATTTTGGGGAGTTTTATCTGTTTCTTCCGAGTTTCTTTTTTCTTTTTATTTCTGTATTTCCTGTTGGAGGCTTTCCCCCAAAGGCTAAGCCAGCCTTGGATATGTGTTTATGTTTGAGTCGGCTGCTCAAAATATTGGTTACCCTGTTTTCAAACAGGGTAATTATGTTTTGAGTGTACTCAGAAGCTGCCTGAGGACTTAATTAAAACCAGCAGTTTAGCAAAGTTAGGGATCTCATATTCTGGAGCAGAGATTTAAAAGTTTGTCTAACAAAATCTATTCTCCTTAAAATCCTTTTATAAAACTTAGAGTAAGAGACCTGCCGAAACGAGGAGGAGAGAACACATTTCCACACTTGGGCGCCTCTTGACTCTCCTGGATCGCATTAGGACAGAGTGAGCGCTAGTTCTCTGCCATCCCAGGGTTAGGCCCTAAGACTGCCCATCACAAGGATCCCAGGAGAAAACTCAGGAATAGAAGTGGAGACAGTGAGACATCTGACTAAAATGACTAGAAGCCCTCAGGAAGTAAGGAAGGAAAAAGAAACTGAGAAACCAGAAAAATCATCAGACCAGTTAATTCACCTTTGGAGTAACTGGAGATCTAGAGTTTTCTTTTTTTTTTTTTTTTTTTTTTTGAGACGGGGTCTCGCTCTGTCGCCCAGTCTGGAGTGCAGTGGCGCAATCTCGGCTCACTGCAAGCTCCGCCTCCCGGGTTTACGCCATTCTCCTGCCTCAGCCTCCCGAGTAGCTGGGTCTACAGGCGCCCGCCATCTCGCCCGGCTAGTTTTTTGTATTTTTTAGTAGAGACGGGGTTTCACCGTGTTAGCCAGGATGGTCTCGATCTCCTGACCTCGTGATCCACCCGTCTCGGCCTCCCAAAGTGCTGGGATTACAGGCTTGAGCCACCACGCCCGGCCTAGATCTAGAGTTTTCTAAAAGATTAGAAATCTCCTGAATTTGAAGAGCTGAGGAAGAAGAATCATGAATGACCTAAAGCAGTTGCCCAGTGTCTCACACGGAAGGGCATGGAGAACTGGCAGGAATGTCCCCAGATGGTGACAAGTTTGCAGAACTTTTACCAGATGACCCATGAGGCCACCCAGAGACCCAGGAGCCAGCCCTGGCCCTGTCCTCATGGAAGGGCTCTACACAGGATTTTGGGATGCAGATGGAAGGACTAAATGTTTTCAAGTCCTGCCTGGGCAGATGCAGTTGTCCTTCCAGCTCCAGAGTTCCAAACCCAGGCCTGTGCCATCCCCATTCACTTTGAGGGGCCGCTGTGGGCTCCCCAATCCACAGGCTGTGTGCAGGATCCTGTAGTACCCAGAGGGGGCGCCCTTGATCATGAACCCTGTGTGTGGTCAGCTCTAGGTCTGTTTCCTGCCTTTCCTCCAGCAGCCCCTAGCCTCCTGCAGCAGTAGCTGCTCTCTTCTGGTTCTGATCCAGGTCTTGAACTTGGAAGACAATTAGAACCTGGATCCCAATTCTGTCTGAAAGCAACAGAATAACATAATCTATACACTGGCACATGACCCTTGGTCCAGCCCAATGTAATGAGAAATAAATGAATGACCATGACCTCAAAAGCAAAATAACAACAATAACAACAACAACAAAAGCTGAGCAACCAGACATATGTTCTGGAGGGCCCGAGTTTGCCAGGTCGCAACTGTGATCTATAAAGTGAAATAAGATCTTTATCACCATGAAAGAACATGAATGAAATAGAAAACAAATTGGAGACTCAAAACTTGTTTGGAAAGAGGCGCTATGTATAGGTGGGCGCATGTGCGGACTGGTGGGCTTCCCTGTCAATCAAGCAATTGGGTAGGGACCTGGCTCTCCAGGGATCCATGCCTTCCTTCTGTTCTTCTGTGGTGCCATCTTCCCGTTTCCCATGAGAAGGGAGCAACTGAGCAGGAACCAGGCTGCCCACTCTTCAGCGTCTCCCTGTTCTCAACTCAGCAGCTCCTGCCTCCCCTTACTGTGTCTTTGCCCCTGCATCTGAGCCTGTCTGCCTCAGTTTCCCCAGACAGTAAATCTCCTGTGTCCAGCAGGGGTGGGTTGCCTGCCCCTTTGATTAACTACTGCTTGTCTTTCATTTAGGTATCAGGTAAATGGTAATGTCCTCCTAGAAGTTTTTGCTGACCTACCCAGTTTTTATCAAATTCCTTCTGTATTGTTTTTCTTCACAGCCCTCAGCATTTCTACCTGTGTTCTTTTTTTTTTTTTTTTTTTTTTGGAGACATGGTCTCCCTCTGTTGCCCAGGCTGGAGTGCATTGGCACCATCACAGCCACTTGCAGCCTCCACCTGAGCCTCCCAAGTAGCTGTGATATAGGTGAGCACTACCGTGCCTGGCTAATTTTTGTATTTTTTGTAGAGATGGGGTCTCACTTTGTTGCCCAAACTGGACTCAAACTCCTAGACTCAAGTGATCCTCCCACCTTGGCCTCCCAAAGTGCTGGGATTACAGGCATGAGCCACTGCGCCCAACCTTCCAATGTTTTACTATGAAAAAACTGCAAACATTCAGACAAGTTGGGTGAATGGTATGGTCATCACCAGCGTCCTCTCATACTAAGTTCTGCTATTGACAGTTGACCCCACTTGCCTCATCACCTCTCTCTCCACATATCCAGCCCTCTTATTTTTTCTGTGCAGTTCAAAGTAAGTTGTAGACGGATACATTTCACCCCTAAACGTTTCAGTATGTGTTTCATGAAGCAGAGTGAAATGCATAAATGACAGTACGATTGGATGAGTTTTGACAGGCGTATACACCTGGGTGGTCCAAACACCTGTCCTAAGTCACAACATCACCAATGTCCTAGAAAGTTCCCTCGTGCCTAGTTACTCCCAGTTTTGAGATTAGTCCATTGCGGCTGTGATGAGACTCTGGAAGTTCCCTCGTGCCTAGTTACACCCAGTTTTGAGATTAGTCCATTGCGGCTGTGATGAGACTCTGGAAGTTCCCTCGTGCCTAGTTACTCCCAGTTTTGAGATTAGTCCATTGCGGATGTGATGAGACTCTGAAAGTTCCCTTGTGCCTAGTTACTCCCAGTTTTGAGATTAGTCCATTGCGGCTATGATGAGACTCTGGGGACCTCTTGCTTCCTGCTAGAAGCTTCCTCTTCCCCGTGTACCAGATTCTCCTTTTTCCCTTGCAGGAGACTTGAACCTGGATACTCCATGGCTGATGGTCTCTGCAGCTCACCGGCTATACTGGCCACACCGAGCTGTGTTCCAGGCTGTCCTGGAGCTAACACTGGGCAAGGCCTGGACCCTGAAGGACCTGGTGGTCAGTGTGGCCTGCAGGAGTCAGGGCCCCAACAGGGAAGGCAAGATCCAGGTCTACACCCCAGCTACCACCTACCTCCGGGTGAGCATTGCTCAGCCCCCAGCACATGCGTGGTCACCTGCCACGGAGACCTTTTTCTGGTGCAGAGGCGGATAAAATCGGAGGCCTGTGGGCAGATAGCAGCTCACACATGTGTGAAGTTGGGCCCTCCCAGTGCCTACAACTATCAGAGTTAGTTCCTAAGTGACGTAGAAAAATTAGACCTAAGAAAAGAAGATTTCTCATATCCCTGCTTAGTAGCTGAAGGGGAAGGAAATATAAAATAGGAAAGCAAGTCGAACGGGACTTTGGAAATAGGTAGACATTCAGCTTTTGTCCATAAAACAGAGTGAAAACTTCTAGGACATGAGTCGGTTTCATGCCAACTACTGACTGTCATGAAGTTGCTTTTCTGCACGCGTTTGGTGCAGAAGCAAGAACAGGTTTGGAAGAAAACCCATTAGTATCATCTGCAGGGCTGGGAGCCTGGCAGATGGACTGTCTACCTGCACTGGGTGATGCGTGGATGTGCGGAAGGTCCGGGCTCGATTGGGCTCATCCAAGGGCAGCACAGTCCCCTCTGAGGCAGGGCTGGGTGGCAGCAGGGTAGAGTCAGAGCGGTGATAATCTTAGGAACCACAAGGAGGCCTCTGTGTAGCAGAGGGTGCCAAGACAGGAGAGCGAGGTACGGTTGACTAGCTGGCTCCTGCTCTTCACCCAACCAGAGGGCATGGCGGCCTGGTCCAGGGTGGTGGCAGTGGAGGTGCCGGCAAGTGTCCAGATCCTGGAGATGCCAGATTTGCTGATGGATTGGCGGTGGGGAGGGAGTGAAAGAAAGGAAATAAATGGCTCTGAGGTTTTGGTAAAGCATCTGGTGGGATGGAAGTGCCGTTGTAGGAAGTGGGGAAGTTGGCGGTGGGGAACTGAGGGTCAGTGACGTGGGACAAAGTGTTACGAAGTTCTGGTATTGGGTTGGAGGCTCAGCCACGTCCAAACCCTGTCTTGTCCTTGTCACTTCTCCTTGTGAGACCCCCGAGTTGTATGAACAAGGGATGGCAGCCAACAGGGCACCATCCCATGCAGGGCTTGTGCCAGGGTGGTGGCTGCAAGTGGTCTACCTTCCCCAGCTCTGAAACGAGCCAGATCACACCCAGCTCTTCCCAGGACTCCCGAAGACAATGGTGATGGTGCAGGGAGAGAAGGACACCCACCAGCATGTGCCCTTCAGGGTACAGACACCCTGGCTACTAGTAATAGCGGCCCAGCGAGATCAGATTCCCTCCCCAAACTGAAGAGGAGAGAAGGAAATTACGCCTGCTGAGGGTTGGGATGACAGAGAGGAGTTTTCCTTTTTGTCTCAAGGCTGTGTAGGGAAAACTAGCCTACCTGCACCAGTCAGGTTAGGCCTCACAGAAATGACATTGAAGGGGTTTTGACGGATGAATAGGAGTTCACCAAGCAGGAAAGAGATGAAAGTGTATCCCAGGGGGAGGAAATAGGGTGTGCAAAGGCCTTGGTCCCCCTCCTCACCTCATTGCAGGTCTCCACGGTGACAGTCTTGGCACAGAGCCTCTTCCACAGCTGGAGCGAAGTCGAGTCAGCCTGGAACACAGCAGTGCAGGGTGAGATCCATGCTGAGAACAGCCAGGACCGTAAGATCCTGAACTGCTGGTTGAAAGGCCCCCGGCAGAAGCTGAACCTAACAGCCGCCTACAAGCACTTGGAGTGGGTAAGAGCCCAAGAGGCCTGTGCAGCCAAGAGACCACCAAATCCCTCACCTGGGTCTCCTGCCTCTCTCCCTGCTTGGGATGGAAAAGGATTTTGTGCCGCTGGCTTGGCCCGTGACCTTGGGCCTCCTGGAGCCTCTATTTTTCTCTCTCTCTCTCCTTTTTCCTTTTCCTCCTTTTCTTCTTACGTATTTTTTGATAGTCTCATTCTGTTGTCCAGGCTGGAGTTCAGTGATACAGTCATAGCTTATTGCAGCCTCGAACGCCTGGGCTTAAAAGATCCTCCCCGCTCAGCCTCCCAAGTAGTTAGAACTATAGGCACATGCCACCCATGCCACCATGCATAGCTGACTTCTTTTTTTTTTGTTTTTTGGGTAGGGGGAGACACAAGGTATTGCTGTTTCCCAGGCTAGTCTTAAAGCCCTGGGCTCAAGTTACCCTCCCATCTCAGCCTCCCAAAGTGTTGGGATTACAGGTGTGAGCCACTGCCCCTAGACAAGCCTTAGTTTCTTGTTCTGTGAAATGAACCCTGGTCACATTAGCACAGATCCAGGAGCAAAGCTTGGCTTCCTTTAGCTGAGAAATCCAAGTTCTTCATTCCGCCTGGGTACCTAGGGAGGTCTAGACATGGTGGTGTGCCGGTGGAATCCTGTGGTCTAGTCAGGGTGGAAGTTGTGGGTGGAGCTCGGTAGTCGTTCTCAGAGAGTCATTTCTGGGGGTGATGGGCAGGCTGTAGGGGGCTACCCGTTGTCTTCCTGCAAAGCAGGTCTGCAGCATGGTCCTGCTGGCCTGTCCCTCCCAGCCTGGATTTTGTTGCAGCCCCGGAAGACCCAGGTGTCGCTGACGGCTCTGCAGACTGGTGCCCAGGGCCAACCTCGGGGCCTGCAGTTGGAGGGAGAGCTAGAGGAGCTGAGGCAAGACAGGACATTGTACCGGAAACGGGGAACCTTGCTCCTTAGGTGTGTGCACCCCTTCTCCTCGGCTGGCCCCCTGCAAGTTTCCCCTTCTCCAGCATGGAGGGTGCCTGGGGGAACAGGATGGGCAGAGCTACCTGGAGAAACCCTGCTGACCTGCTGGGGCTTAGATGGAACCCAAATCCCAGAGGAGAGCCACCTCCCCTGAAAGCTCCCACATGCCTTGCCCCCTTCATTAGTTGCTGAGGTGGGAGCAGAAGTTAGTCTCATCATCTGGGCCTGGAGCTGCTTAGGAAGTCTTCTCATTTCTTAGAGACAGAGCTCATTAGAAAAGCAGTTCCCTGTGTGCAGGGAACAGCACGAGGTTGGGATGAGCAGAGCCATCTTGGACACCAGACTATGCATTGAGCAGCTCTGTGGCCTCAGATAAGTCACCTACAGCCTATACAGCAGCAGTGATGACAGAGGAAGAGCAGCATCGTTTGCACGGTGTTCATTTGTGTTTTTATCCCACTTACGTTCGTTGAGCACCTACTGTGGACCAAGGGCTCTTCTGCGCACGTGGAAAATGGCAGAGAACCAGAACCTCAGAAAGCTTTGCCCTTGGGGAGCTTGCGTTCATTTCATGTGTGTTATCTCTAATCCCGACTGCTGTGTCTGATCAGTATTATTTTAGACCCCGTTTTACAGATGGAGAAACTGAGGCACAGATAAATCAAGTCCTTTGCCCAAGGTCATAAAGCTAGTGAAGGACCGTGCCTGGATTCCTGTCCCAGTCAGTGTGACACCAGATGCTGTGTGTCATCTATCCCCTTGGGTCTTTGTTGTCAAATGGCAATGGGGACCCCAGCCATGCCCACTTCGCTGGCACAGTGAGGTGGCGAAGGCTTCCAGATGCCAAATTGTAAAGGACAGGGCTGCCAGGTGTCCTACGTTCTCTTCTCTGTGATAGTCTTACTCTGCAAATTCGTGACAGGCCCAGGCTGAGAGCGTCGGGCACAATTGTCCTCCAATACTACCAGCTGCTTTAATGGCTTTGGCCTGTTTTTCCCTCTGCACACCAGGCACCCCTTGCACCTGCCCATCCCGCAGAGCGTCCTCCTGCAGGAGACCTTCACGGCTGATAGGCAACACCAGCGCTATTCCCTGGAGACTAGGGTTGTCCTGAATGGCCAAGAAGAAACCCTGCAGACTGTGGTCCTGGGCTGCCAGGCTGGACACCCCTACGTGAGTGGGTCCAGGGCATAGCTGGGAAGGGGCCTGAGAGCCGGAGGAAGGCCCCAGCTGCCTCCTGACTCCCTGTGTGCGTGTGTACATATATGTGGTTGTCCCTCCCAGGTCTGTGCAGGTCTGATGCATCCATACAATGGCAAAGTCATCCCCAGGAACACAGAGGGGTGCCTGGTTGCTTCGAATCAGCACACGGTAAGAGTGGAGACCCCAGAGACCTTTGCATCGCAGTCAGCCCTGGTTCAAGTTGCTGCCATCTCTCAGTAGGATTAAAAACATGTTATCTGGGCTGAGTGCATTGAGTCACACCTGTAATCTTAGCTACTCAGGAGGCAGAGGTCGGAAGGTCGCTTAAAACCAGGAGCTGGAGATCCATCTGGGCAACATATGGAAACCCTGTTTCTAAAAAAAAAAAAAGGAAGGAAAGAAAATTTGTTTAATTAGCCAGGCATGGTGGCATGTTCTTATAGTCCCAGCTACCTAGGAGGCTGAGGCAGGAGGATCTGATTAAGCCCAGGAAGTTGAGGCTTCAGTGAGCCATGACTGCACGATTGCATTCCAGCCTGGGCAACAGAGCAAGGCTCAGACACCTCCCCTGAGCCCCGGCCCACAAAAAATCCTCCTGGCCAGGCTTGGTGGTTCATGCCTGTAATCCTAGCACTTTGGGAGGCCAAGGCGGGCAGATCACCTGAGGTCAGGAGTTTGAGACCGTCCTGGCCAACATGGTGAAACCCCATCTCTACTAAAAATATAAAAACTAGCCGGGTGTGGTGGTGGGTACCTGCAGTCCCAGCTACTCAGGAGGCTGAGGCAGGAGAACCTGGGAGGTGGAGGTTGCAGTGGGCCAAGATTGTGCCACTGCATTCCAGCCTGGGCCACAGAGCGAGACTCTGCCTCAAAAAAAAAAAAAAAAAAAAAAAAATTCTCCTGCCTGGGTTCCCTGTTTAATTTGGTCCTTCGTAGTACAGTCTATGCGACAGTCAGAGGGATATTTTCTAAAGGCCAGCACAACCCTGCCACCTGCTTGCTCTCAGACTCTGACAGCGTCTCTTGGGATGAAGCCCCACTCCCGTCACCTCAGCCGCGCTTCGTGGCCTGCATCCGCCTCATCCAGCCTCTTCGCATTTCCTCACCTGGCTCTTTCCTGCCTCGGGACCTCTGTGTATCCTGTGTGCCTGGAGCCGTCACCGTCACCTTCAGCTTTGCCTCTTCCCTTCTTCTCATCTTTCAGGGTTGAGCTCAAGCATCCTCTCACCTGACCCCTAGACCAGCCCACACACACTCCTGCTTACCCTGGCGATGCCTTATATCTTTTTCTTTCTTTTTTGTTTTTTTGGAAACAGAGTCTCACTCTGTTGCGCAAGCCAGAGTGTAGTGGTGCAATCCCAGCTCACTGCAACCTCTGCCTCCCGGGTTCAAGTGATTCTCCTGCCTCAGCCTCCCGAGTAGCTGGAATTACAGATGTGCATTCCCACTGCTGGCTATTTTTTTTGTATTTTTAGTAGAGACTGGGTGTTACCATGTTAGCCAGGCTGTTCTCAAACTTCTGACTTCAAGTGATGTGCCCGCCTCAGCCTCCCAAAGTGCTGGGATTACCGCTGCACCCAGCTTGCCCTATATCTTTTGCTTCTAGTACCTATCACAAATCCCATTTCTTTTTTTTTTTTTTTTTTTTTTTTAAGACGAAGTCTCGCTCTGTCACCCGGGCTGGAGTACAGAGGCATGATCTCGGCTCACTGTAGTCTTGTCCTCCTAGGCTCAAGTGATCCTCCCACCTCAGCCTCCCAAGTAGCTGGGACCACAGGCACACACTGCCACCGCACCTGGTTATTTTTTATTTTTATTTTTAGTAGAGACAGAGTCTTGTTATATTGCCCAGGCTGGTCTTGAACTCCTGGACTCTAAGCGGTCCCCCTATCTTGGCCTCCAAAGTGCTGAGATTACAGATGTGAACCGCTGTACCTGGCCTCAGTTCTATTTTTGTGTGATTCATCAATCACTGGCTTCTCTGCTACTCTGGGAAATTCGTGATCTCCACGAGTACTTTATTTACACTGTAGCCACAGGGCTTGGTACACAGTAGGT
Organism: Trachypithecus francoisi; assembly: GCF_009764315.1. Classification (NCBI taxonomy): domain Eukaryota; kingdom Metazoa; phylum Chordata; class Mammalia; order Primates; family Cercopithecidae; genus Trachypithecus; species Trachypithecus francoisi. Next base: position 103,541,812 of record NW_022681460.1, read on the forward strand.
GCTCAATGAATAGCTGCTGCCATGATGCTATTTAACACCCATCGCATGCCAGGATCCAGAGAAGCGGTCAAGCAACTTTTCTGGAAAGAACCAGATAGTAACTAGTTGAGGCTTCATGGGCCACATGGTTCAGGTCTTGTTGACTCATATCTGCCGTTGCAATTCAAGAGCACCGTGGATAATACGTAATGCATGGCATGGCTGAGTCCCAACAGGACTTTACTTGCATAAACAGGCCACATTTGGACCAGGGGCTGTAGTTGCTGACTCCTGACTTAGAGGGTCTTTTATGAGGCAGAGTCTTGCTCTCTCACCCAGGCTGGAGTGCAGGGGCACGATCATGGCTCACTCACTGCAGTCTTGGCCTCCTAAGCTCAAGTGATCCCCCACCTCAGCCTCCTCAGTAGCTAAGACCACAAGTGTGCACCACCACACCCAGCTCATTTTAAAATTTTTTGTAGCGATGGAGGTCTCACTATGTTTCCCAGGCTGGTCATGAACTCTTGGATTCAGGGGATCCTCCTGCCTCACCTTCCGAAGTGCTGGGATTAGGCCAGGAGTGGTGGCTCACAGCTGTAATCCCAGCATTTTGGGAAGCCAAGGCGGGTGGATCACTTGAGGTCAGGAGTTCGAGACCAGCCTGGCCAAAATGGCAAAATCCCATCTCTACTAAAAAGCTATAAAAATTGGCTGGGCATAGTGGTGGGTGCCTATAATCCCAGCTACTCGGGAGGCTGAGGCACAAGAAGCACTTGAACCCGGGAGGCGGAGGTTGCAGTGAGCCGAGATCCCACCACTGCATTCCGACCTAGGTGACAGAGACTTGGTCTCAAAAAAAAAAAAAAAAAAAAAAGGTGCTGAGATTACAGATAAGAGTCACCACACCTGGCTGAGGGTCTTGGCATGTGGTTCCCGGGGGGTGAAACTTGTTTTTGCCTGTGTATCCTTGGCTAATTATTTCATGTCTCTGGACCTCAGTTTCCTTGTCTACAGAATGTGAGCAGCAGTGCTCATCTCTATGCAGTGGCTGTGAGGTTTACAGTGTAGTGTTGTAAAATGCCTCCTAGAACCTGATCCAGGTCGCCTTCCTGACACCTCTTGGAGGAGTTGATACTCTGGGACAGCACCGTATTTTTCAGCAAGCATTTATGGAGGATTTAATGTATGTAAGGAAGATAGTCAGTGTCTCTCTCTCTCTCTCTCTCTCTTTTTTTTTTTTTTTTTTAAGACAGAGTCTCACTCTCTTGTCCATGCTGGAGTTTGGAGTGCAGTGACTTGATCTCATCTCACCGCAACCTCCACCTCCCAGGTTCATGCACAGACCCCTCCCACCATTTTTTTTTTTTCTTTTTTTTGAGACTGAGGATCGAGCCTCGCTCTGTTACCCAGGCTGGGGTGCAGCTGTGCGATGTCAGCTCATTGCAACCTCTGCTTCCTGGGTTCAAGTGATTCTCCTGCCTCAGCCTCCTGAGTAGCTGGGATTATAGGCACCCATGACCATAGCCGGCTAATTTTTGTACTTTTAGTAGAGATGGGGTTTCTCCGTGTTGGCCAGGCTGGTCTCGAGCTCCTAACCTCAGGTGATCCCCCGCCTCAGCCTCCCAAAGTGCTGGGATTGCAGGCATGAACCACTGCACCTGGCCATTTCTCTTTGCAAGATACAAAACAGCCCCTGGGAAGGAGAGTGAACCAGGCAGCTGTTGAGCACTGAGACCCACCCTTCTGGGGGCTCCCTTCACCATTACTTAAACGAGGCTGCGTGTGGCTCCCCAGGGATAAGGTAGTACAGTTCTTGGAGCTTCTAGGGGGAAACAAATGGCAGGATGACAGCCTCAGACACCTGCAGAAGTGGCTCCCGATGGTGTTTCTTAAACCGGAGATCGCAGAGCCGGCACCATGGGCCAAATTCAATCTGCAGATGGGTTTTGTTTGGTCTGCTTAGCATTTAAATTTTTTAAGGAAATTAATTGCTACCACTGAAAATTGGAAGATCTCGAGTAAAACCCAGATTTCTGGTGTTTATAAAAAAAAAAATCACAAGGCGTGACCACACCAGGCCTCAAATCCCAGCTGACAACAACAGGCTCAGACTGAGTAAATGGCAGTCATTTAGTTTCATATAATTTGGCTGTCTACTCGTTTTAAAACCATGTCTAGGCTAGGCGAGATGGCTCACGCCTGTAATACTAGCACTTAGGGAGGCCGAGGCAGGCGGATCATTTGAGGTCAGGAATTCAAGACCAGCCTGAACAACATGGTGAAACCCCGTCTGTACTAAATACAAAAAAAATTAGCCAGGCGTGGTGGTAGGCGCCTGTAATCCCAGTTACTCGGGAGGCTGAGGCAGGAGAATCGCTTGAACCCGGGAGGTGGAGGTTGCAGTGAGCCGAGATTGTGCCACGGCACTCCAGCCTGGGCGACAGAGAGAGACTGTCTCAAAATAAAATAAGTCTGTTTAATGACATGCATTTTTCTCCCCTCTTGGACCTTTATTTATCTTCCTCCGTCTTGGTTTTAAAGTAAAGCCAACCACCCATTTAAAGATACACTCCAATGATAAAGCTCCTTGGCAGGCATTTTTAACTTCTCAGTCAACACAGGTAGGAAAAGATGGTAATGTGCTACTGTGTACTTGGCCTGTGGCAGAAGCTAAATGGTTGTTGAGGGAATAAATGATGGAGCGATTGTGTATTAGTTTGCTATGGCTGCCGTTAACAAATCGCTACAATCTTAATGGTTTAAAACACCACCAATTTATTTTACAATTTTGGAATTCAGAAGCCCACAATGGATCTCATGTGGCTAAAATCAAGGTGTAAGCAGGGCTGTGTTCCTTCTGGAGGCTCCGGAGGAGAGTCCATTTCCTTTCCTTTTCCAGCTTCTAGAAGCTGCCTGCATGCCTTGGCTCATGGCACTTTCTTTCATCTTCAAAGCCAGCAGCGTGGTATCTTCCAATCTCTGTGTGACTCTGACCCTCCTGCCTCCCTCTCACAGGACCTCTGTGATTACTCTAGGGCCACCCAGATAATCTCCTCTTCTCAAGATCCTCCATCCAGTCACACTGCAAAGTCTCTTTTGCCATGAAAGGTCACATATTCACAGGTTCCAGTGATGAGGACATGGATGTCATCATGGAATGAGTGTTATTCTGCCAGCTCCACTTAGAGTTACACATTCTTTCACTCTAGCACAGCTTTGTCCTTGGGGTTTCAGGCTGTAGCTAGTGATTCTGTGTTTGTCCAAATATTTATTGAGCACCTACTACATGCCAGGACCTGTGCTAAGTATTAGGAATATGGCAATGAACAAAATACACTACTCCCAAGGCACTTTCTTTGAACAAGACACAGACATTCACATTTGTTCCATCAAGCCCACCCTGCTAATCATACCTGTAGGCACTGGAGTTTACCATTCCTGTGTACCCGTCCCCACTTCCTGCCCTATAAGTGGAGGAGTGTAGACTGCTCCATAACCCATCAATCTTTGGACCACTTTCTTCTGACGGCTGGGTTCCCAGGGTGGCTTCTGCAGGCACATAGAGATGGTACGAGACCTTTCTCAGTGCCTCTGGTTCTCACACACTCAGGCTAAGAACAGGGAGATTGAGGCTACTTTGAAAGTCAACCGGAAAGTTGTGCTGCACTTGAAGGGTTTACATCATGACAGATCTCAGCATGGAGAAATCTGGCACAGCGTGGCCCTGGACTTGGCCCATTCCTACCAGGTACGGGTCCCCAGGTTGGGCAGACACTGGTTTGTGCCCTCCGCACAGAGCTTGACTGTTGGCAGAAGTAAAGGGTGTTATCTCTTTCTTCCCAGCTGAGCTTCCCCCAGGCCCTGAACTTGGATGGGGGCATCATCTTTAGACAGAGTCCCCAAGGAACATTCAGCTTCGGTGTGGATGCACGAGCTGCCGTCAACCACAGTGTCACATCCCAGGTCAGGAGGCTGAATTCTGCTCCCTTGCCAAGGGAGGCCGGGTCTTAATAACCTTTGGAGAAGGTGCCCTATATGAGATGTCTGAAGAGGTGGCAGGAGACATGACCCTGGGGAGCCAACAGCACAGACCTTATTTTGGCAGTGTGTGTGTGATTAGTCAGGATGCATTGACTGTTGTAAACAAATGTTTGGCTCTTTGTGAAAGGCCAGTGTTAACGTCTCAGTTCACCGTGGCTCCGCTCCATACAGTCTCTCAGGATCCAGGCTTCACCACCTTGTGGCTCTGCCCCAGCGGGCAGACGGAGGGAAAGAGAGTGGAGAATTATGCAGGAGGCTTTTATGAGCCAGACCCATAAGTGGAAAGGTCATTCCTGCCTGGGTTCTCATCACATGATCCCACCTAGCTGCAAGGGAGGCTGGGAAATGTAGTTTTAGCTGTATGTCCAGGAAGAAAAGGAAATGCAGTTTGGTGAATATATAGCAGCCATTGTAGGTATATTTACTTATTCATGGCTGTTCATTTGTTCATCCATGGGCATGTGCATTCATGTCCATTCAGTCAGCATGGATAGGTTGTATCTCCTGTGTGCCAGTCTCTGTGATATGCACTGGGGATGGATGGGTGACTCTGTCCCCATCTCTGTTCCTATCTCTGAGAGCTTTCAATCTAGTGGCCAGTTTAGTGCTATGTAAGTTCAATTCCCAGTTCCACTGTTAACTAGCTGGGTAACCTTGGGTGAATTACTGAACGTCAGTTTTGCTAGCTAGGAAATGGGATGGTAACAGCAACCCAAGAAAGCAGTGTTGAGGATTAAATGAAGTGGTCATTGTGAACCTGGTAGTACAGTGCCTGGTTCACAGTCAGGGTCAACTAGAAGGTGGTGTGGCTGTGGGAGGCATGAGCAGGCACCATGGCAGGGAGTAGGGGGTCCCAAATGGTCTTCCAGCCCCAAATCCAGGACAGCACTTCCTAAGCAACCTTGTTCAGTAGCGCAGCCTGAGTAAGATTGAGGAGTGAGGAACATTGAGGGAGGACAGAAGTTTCTGGTTTGAGCTTTGGGCAAATTCTGGGATGCATTTGCCTGGTAGCCACCTCCTAGGGTTCTGCATCTCCCTCTCTGTTCCCCCTGACCCGTCTTCAACTCTCCCCACAACAGGTCTCGGTCCACCTGAATGGATCTGACTTTGCATTTTTCTTCCAGCTCAAGCATCCCCACAGACCAGCATTTCCTCCAAACTTCCAGGTATGGACGTTGCTCCCTTGCGGATGACCTTGACTTGCCTGCCAAGAGTTGTCTCTGAGCAGCTGGCCTGCTGGGAGATGGGCGGAAGGAAGGCAGGATGGGGGCCTGAGGGAGGGAGGCCACACTTGCAATGTTGTGCTTAGCCAAACAGCCCCTGCAGAATCAAGAACAGATGGCAGGGAGGTTTCCACATCCATCATTTGGAAGTGATGGTCCAAGCTGAAGGGGGTGAACGATCACATTTCACTCTTCAAAGTGGACAGAAACAGAGTTTTCCTCCAAACTCTGCCCTGTATTTGGGCTTTGGAGAAGCTGTGTAATCCTTCAAGAGAGCTTTGTTGACCCAGGGTATTTTGGAGGTGGAGAAAGACATCCAGGTGGGAGCCCCGTCCCCCCACCAAGTTTGCAGCTTCATTGAGCAGACTGTGTGTGGTGTGTGCCACAGGAATTAGAGGGTGGTTAATTCAAGGATGTGGAGGTGTAAATAGGAAATCCCAACAGGGATGAGGCCCTTAGGAGATGTGGGGCAGCCCTTTAATTTGATAGCAATACAAAATTAGAGATGGGGTCTCACTATGTTGCCCAGGCTGGTTTTAAACTCTTGGCTCCAAGCTGTCTTTCTGCTTCAACCTTCCAAAGTGCTAAGATTACAGGCATGAGCCACTGCACCTAGCCTGATAGCATTTTAAAATTTCTTTTGAGACAGGACCTCACTCTGTTGGCTGGGGTGAAGTACAGTGGCGTAATCACGGCTCACTTCAGCCTTGACCACCTGGGGTCAAGCGATCCTTCCACCTCAGCCTCCTGAGTAGCTGGTGCCACAGGCACATGCTGGAACACCCAGCTAATTTTTGTACTTTTTTTTTTTTTTTTTGGCAGAGACGGGGTCTCACTATGTTGCCCAGGCTGGCAGTGAGCTACCGGGGTCAAGCGATCCTCCTCCCTTGGCCTCCCAAGGTGCTTGGATTGTAGGCATGAGCCACTATGCCCAGCCCTGATAGCATTTTTTAAACGCCGGCTGTGTATTCCCTGTGTGTTGGGTTTTAGACACTCGAATGGAGCCCAAGAGTGGCTCTGAATGGAGGGAACTGATTATTCTTAGAGGGACGAGTTTTCACGGGTTGATGTCCCTGACGCCAGGCTCTATCTTCACGTTGACACAGGTCACCGTTTCACTAGCAGCCTTTTGCTTTTGTGGAGTTCCCTGAGATCACGGCCCATCTGAGAGCTGCTGGCATTTTATATTGGAGGAAATCCCGTCATATTAACCATTTGTTCTAGGGGCTGATGTCTGTGGAGTGATTGCTTGGCAGGCTCTGTTCTAAACCCTCTTTGTGGATTATCTCATGGTCACCTGACGAGGTTGTGGGGGGTCGTGGAGCACTGTTGCACCATTTTGTGGATGAGGCTCTGAGACTTAGAGAGGTGGCGTGACTTGCCCAAGATCATGGAGCTCAGCAGTGGAAGATCTTGGGTGGGAACCCAGGTGTTCCGGTTTCCGAGCCCATGCGATCGATCCCCTGAACTCATCGGGGAGTGGGGGTGGGTTCCCCTGGAAGCTTGGAAGCTGGGTCATCTAATGGGTGCAAATATTACTATCATTAGTATTTTCTGAGACCGAGTCTCGCTCTGTCACCCAGGCTAGAGTGCAGTGGCGTGATCTCGGTTCTGCAAACTCCGCCTCCTGGGTTCAAGTGATTCTTGTACCTCAGCCTCCCAAGTAGCTGGGATTAGAGGCATGTGCCACCACATCCAGCTAGTTTTTTGTATTTTTAGTAGAGATGGGATTTCAGAATGGTCTTGAACTCCTGACCTCGAGTGATCCGCCTGCCCCGGACTTTGAAAGTGCTGGGATTACTGGTGTGAGCTGTGCCCAGCTCAAATGTTAATTTAAATTTAAATTTTAATTTTTAAGACAGGGTCTTATTCTGTCAACCAGGCTGGAATGCAGTGGCATGACATGGCTCACTGCAGCCTCCACCTCCCAGGCTCCAGCCATCCTTTCACCACAGCCTTCTGAGTAGCTGGGACTATAGGTGCACGCCACCACACTCAGCTAATGTTTTAATTTTTTGTAGAGATGGCGGTCTTGCTCTATTGCTCAGGCTGGTCTCAACTCCTGGCCTTCAGCAATCCTCCTGCCTTGGTCTCTAAAGTGCTAGGGTTACAGGTGTGAGTCATCGTGCCCTGCCAGTCTATGGGTTTTGACAGACATCATGGATCTACCTTTACAGCATCATTCAGAGCAGTTTCCTTGCCCTGAAAAATCCTCTGGGCTCTACCTTTTCATCCCTCCTCCTACACTCCATCCCCTGGCAACCACTGTTCTTCTTACTCTCTGTCGTTTTGCCTTTTTCCGGAATGTCATAGAGTTGGAATCCAGTGTGCAGCCTTTCACATGGGCTTCTTTCACTTAGTAATATACATTTAAGTTTCCTTCATGTCTTTTTCAGCTTAATAGCTCATTTTATATTAGCACTAGATAATATTCCATTGTCTGGGTGTATCATGTTTTATTCAGCAGTTCATCTATGGAGGCACCAGGCATTCTTTTAAAACCTTTCCAGGCGAGGCACAGTGGCTCATGCCTGTAATCCCAGCACTTTGGGAGGCCGAGGCGGACAGATTACCTGAGGTCAGGAGTTCGAGACTAACCTGGACAACATGGTGAAACCCCATCTCTACTAAAAATACAAAAAAAAAAAAAAAAAAAAAATTAGCTGGCATGGTGGTGGGCGCTTGTAATCCCAGCTACTCGGGAGGCTGAGGCAGGAGAATCACTTGAACGTGGGAGACAGAGGGTGCAGTGAGCTGAGATCGCGCCACTGTACTCCAATCTGGGTGACACAGTGAGACTGCATCTCAGGGAAAAAAAAATACAAGAAAACTTTCCTTGTTATTGTAATACACAGGCTGGATTGAGAACCATGGGGCTAAACCTGCTTTGCACATGGGGAAACTGAGGCTTAGCTCAGGAAAAGGAGAGGCTCAGGTCCTGTGGAGCTGGTGGAGCCTTGGGCCTCTCTGCTCCCACCCTCCACTGCTCCTCTCCCCACTGTTCCCTTCAACACCCTTGTTGGGGCTAGCTACGTGTTCACCCCCGCCTGACTGCTTGGGGACCCAGATGCCATCCTCTTTGAACCCTAGAAGTTCTGGGTTCTCTGGTTCCTGCGGCGCACTCTACAGAGCCTCGTTTTCTGTGGAGGAGTTGCAAGGATGTCCTCTGCTTCCCCCACCAGCCCCCTTCAGGCACCAGCACGAGTTTTAGAGCTAGGCAGACTCAGGTGGCATATATGACCCTCTCAGAGCCTCAGTTTCCCCATTTGTACAATAAGAACTCCCATTTCACATGTGGAAAGGACAAGATGGGACTGTACCCCTGGGCCAGGAGCTGGAGCCAGGGTAGGCTGTCTCCCTCATCCTTCCCTCTGTCTCGTTTCTCCTCCTGATTGTGTGCTGTCTACCATGATTGGTGACTGCTCAAAGTTGGAGTGGCTCAGGAGGGCTTCCTGGAGAAGGAGGCAGCCCTACCCTACACCCAGGATCCCATAGACCCTTTCTGTCCCTCCCCTGCCTCCCTGTAGGTGCAGGCAGCTGCCGGGCGCTACAGAGTGTGCAGCCTCAACGGGTCTCTATCTGTGCATACGTCTGGCCGGGAGCTGGTTCTGCTGGAGGTCGACGCCAGCCAGGACACTCGGAGAAGCAGCCGGAGCTGGGGTGTGAGTGTCGTTCTCCACCAGGCTGTGCTCATTGCCCCCAGGGTTATTCGGCTGCAGCTGTCTGGAAAGATCACCCCAGCAAGGTAATGGTCCCCAGGTGGTCTGCAAGGAGGCGGGGAGACCACAGAGGTCAAAAGGCTGAGACCTGGGAAATCCTCACTGAGAGGCTCCTCTTCTTTCCCTCTGAGACCATACCCAAGTCAGCCCCCTCAGTGCCACTGAGGGCATGAAAAGCAGGTGGTTTTCAGTTTTTCACTTTTACCCTTTATTTCTTTTGCATTGTTATGAGATTGTTCATTGTAGACGGCTTAAAAGATAATGTATAAAGGGCTGGGCACCGTGAGTCACACCCCAGGGCTTTGGGAGGCTGAGGAAGGAGGATTGCTTGAGTTCGGGAGTTCAAGAGTAGCTTGCAAAACATAGCAAGACCCCATCTCTCCAAAAAATAAAAAAAAAAATTAGCCTGGTAGGCCGGGCACGGTGGCTCACACCTGTAATCCCAGTACTTTCAGAGGCCGAGGCAGGCGGATCACGAGGTCAGGAGATCGAGACCATCCTGGCTAACATGGTGAAACCCCGTCTCTACTAAAAATACAAAAACTTAGCCAGGCGTGATGGCGGGCGCCTGTAGTCCCAGCTCCTTGGGAGGCTGAGGCAGGAGAATGGCGTGAACCCAGGAAGTAGAGCTTGCAGTGAGCTGAGATCGCGCCACTGCACTCTAGCCTGGGTGACAGAGTGAGACTCCGTCTCAAAAAAAAAAAAAAAAAAAAAAAAGATTAGCCTGGTATAGTGGAGTGCACCTGTAGTCCCAGCTACTCAGGAGGCTGAGGTGGAAGGATTACTTGAGCTCAGGAATTCAAGACCAGCCTGGACAACATAGACCCCATCTGTACAAAAATTTTATTAAAAAATAGCCAGATGTGGTGGCATGCACCGGTAGTCCCAGCTACTCAGGAGGCTGAGGTTAGAAGATTGCTTGAGCTTGGGAGTTGGAGGCTGCAGTGAGCTATGAATGCAGCATTGCAGTCCAGCCTGGGCGATAGTGAAATGAGCCTGACTCTAAAATAGTATTAATAATCATCGTCATGTAAAAAGAAATGAACCAAAAACCACTAGTGATCCCAAGGAATGTGCATCTCCGTTTGGTCTCATGTCTGAGTATATATTTACCTACTGATGTGTCCACTATTGTGAGGTGCTCAGGAGCTTAGGGTCCAGGGGTGACCGCTTGGGTTCCAGTCTGACTCTGCCAGCGCTGCCTCTGGGACCACTTGCCCTTCTGTGCCTCAGTTTCTCCACGTGCTTCTTAGGGTTGTCCTAAGGATGAACTGAGCCCTGCATGTGAGTTCCAAGTGAGGGCCAGTGAGCACGCTCCATAGCTGGCTACCATCTGCTGCAGGTGTAATCAGAAAAGACAAACTCTTTGCTGCTACTATCCTCTGAATGCTCAGTACAGGATAATTTTCTGGCCAGGAGCAGGGGTCTTTTTCACCATCAAGCAATTCTCTGGTGGACACGAACTGGATGTCCTAGAAATTAACTCAGTTCTGACCCTATATACCTGGAGGTAGCATCAGACCCCCACAGTTTAAGTGTGCAAGACTGCCCCCAACTTTAGACACCATTCCCCTCAGCCTCTCTAGTGGCTGGAACTACAGGCGCACCACCACACCTGGCTAATTTTTGTACTTTTTTTTTTTTGTAGGAACAGGTCTTTTTTGTAGGACATGGTCCTCTGCAGTCCCATGTTTGTTCCAGGTTTGGCATGGATTTAAGGAGCCCCTGGGCTGTGGACATGGTCCTAGATAACCTTGTCCTCAGAATTGCCACCACAGCTGTCCATCCACATGTCGAACTGTCCATCCTTATCCCCAGTCTGAAAAGGATTTGAGGCAAATTATTAAAATGTACCTTGTTCTAGGTCAGGAGTTGGCAAACTCTCAGTAAAAGGCCAGATGGTAACTATTTTCAGCTTTATGGGCCATATGGTCTCTGTTGCAACTACTCAACCCTGCCATGGCGTCACAACAGTGTCATAGACAGTTCATAAATAATGGGCATGATTGTGCTCCAATAAAACTTTATTTATAAAAAGAAGTGGTGGGCCAGCTTTGGCCCACAAGCTGTAGTTTTCCAACCCTTGTTCAAGATTTTAAAAAGATACATGAGGAAGCTAGGGAGAAGGGAAAAGAAAAATAGGAAAAATGGGAAGCTGCTCAAAGTAGTGTCAGTAAACAAAATTCATGCTGTGAGTTCCTCTGTGTTATATACAGCTCAGCCGAAGATTTGGCTCTGAGCTTCCTAGCAGCCAATGCAAAGAGAGAAACCAACAAGCAGTAGTATTTGCAGTGGCCCTCCGGAAGTGCACACACACACACAGTTGACAGCTGTGCACCATGAAATGCGTGGCTCATCTCTTTCCGGGTGGTGAAGCTCAAGGAAATCTCTCCAATGGTGTCATACAGGAACTCACTGTGTGATAATAGGAACTGCGTCCCCTGCCCCAGTTTTCCAGCAAGTTTAACAGCAAGCTTCTTGGGGCTGTTCCTTTTCTCACATTTATCAGTCACTCATTTTGACCCAGAGCAGGCACTTGATATTCCAAAGTTCATTTAATTCTTTTTTTTTTTTTTTTTTTTTTTTTTTTGAGACGGAGTCTCGCTCTGTCGCCCAGGCTAGAGTGCAGTGGCCGGATCTCAGCTCACTGCAAGCTCCACCTCCCGGGTTCACGCCATTCTCCTGCCTCAGCCTCCCGAGTAGCTGGGACTACAGGCGCCCACCACCTCGCCCGGCTAGTTTTTTGTATTTTTTAGTAGAGACGGGGTTTCACCGTGTTAGCCAGGATGGTCTCGATCTCCTGACCTTGTGATCCGCCCGTCTCGGCCTCCCAAAGTGCTGGGATTACAGGCTTGAGCCACCGCGCCCGGCCAAGTTCATTTAATTCTAAACAACACTATGCTTTAGGTACTGCTAACTGCCTATTTGAGCTTTGAGCTCATTACTCTCTCTCTCTCTACTTGTTTCCTCATCTGTATATTGGGGATCATAATATTCTCAAAACTCACAGGGATTTTGTAAGGAGTCAGACAATGCATCTAAAGTGTACAGTGCATGGCAGAGTGTGTTGGTTAGATATTGCTGCATAACAAGCTACCCCAAAGCATAGAGATTAAAGAACAACCATTTCGTTTGCTCGTGATTCTGTGGGTCAGGAACTTACACAAGGCTTAGGCAGTTCTGCTCTGTGTGACTTTGGCAGGGGTCATTCTCTGGGACTCTTGGCTAACATCAACCTTCAGCTGAGTCAGTTCCCAGACAGATGTGTGCATGGGCTGAGGACTGGGGTGGACTGGGAAGTCTAGGAAGGCTTCCTTCACATGTCTGGCACCTCGGTGCTCTTCCATGTGCAACCCCCCCGACCCCCCGCTTTTCAAGTGGCTGCTTGGGCTTCCTTACATCATGGCAGTCTCAGGCTGGTCCGACTTCTTACCAGGTGGCTGGGTTCCAAGAGGGAGCATTCATGTGAGAAGGTGAAAGTTGCAAATCTTAGGGCCCAACCTTGAAAATTCTATCTACAGTGTCACTTCTGCCACATTCTATTGACCAAAACGCAGGTCACAAGGGCAGCCCTGATTCAGAGGGAGAAGAAATAGATCTCACATGTTAATGCAGGAGTGGCAAAGTCACTTTGCAGGAGATTGTGTGGGAAGAGCTGGCCACAGGTGCAAACACACTGTATCACACCTGGGTGAGTACCTGTGAGTATCAATATCAATATCAGTTCAAGGGCAGGCGCAGCAGCTCATGCCTGTAATCCCAGCACTTTGGGAGGCCGAGGCAGGCAGATCACCTGAGGTCAGGAGTTCAAGACCAGCCTGGGCAATGTGGTGAAACCCCATCGCTACTAAAAATACAAAACTTAGCTGTTGTGGCAGGTCCCTGTAATCCCAGCTACTCGGGAGGCAGAGACAGGAGAATCACTTGAGCCCAGGAGGTGGAGGTTGCAGTGAGCCGAGATTGCGCTACTGTACTCCAGCCTAGATGACAGAGTCACCCTGTCTCCCAAAAAAAAAAAAAAAAAGCTAAGTATCAGTTTGTCCACTTTATTCCCCACTTCGCAGAAGGAGAAACTGATGCTCAGAGAAGTTATACCCTTGTCCCAGGTCATCCTGTTAGTGAGTAGCAGCATTGGGGTTGGAACCCAGATTTGCCTGACTGCAAAGCCCATGATCTTAACCCCCTCACTTCACTGCCTAGGATTTGGCTGTTTTCCAAGGCACTGCTGGACCAGAACACAGCACAGCTGCTCCTCAAGGCATCTGAGGAATGGAGGGGAGGCCGGGTCCTGACCTTACAGAGCCAAACCCGGCACACGGTGGCTGGCTGGGCAGCGATACCCCGCCTCCTGACACTCACAGGAAGACTGAAGCAGAAGGAGACACTTCAAGAGGGTGAGGGCCTGGGGAACTCCATGGGGGCGGGGGCAAGCACTTTCTATGGAACTGCAAGGTAGATTCAGTTCCACCCAAGTCCAGTGATGCTCCAACTCCAGCATCTCACACTGGGATATCCATAGGTTTAGATAAAGGGGTATGGATGATTCCCCTTTGTGAGAAATACACATTTTGACAAAAATCTACTGACTACAAACTGAATAAGTTTCCTTATGCAGGACTTGTCAGAGCCTTTAACATACTAATGGACATTGTATATCTCCAGAAGGAAGAGTTAGGTGCAGGGTTTCCCAATCATATTTTTTGGAATACCTTTTATTTTGACATTAACACCAGACTTGTAGAAAAGTTGCAAGAACAGTGCAAAGAATCCCACAGGCCCTTTGTCCGGATTAACCAGCTCCTAACATTTTACATTTCCTTTATCATTTTCATATTCATAGTCTCTCTATATGTACATATATTTAACATATTATTTTATTCCTGAATTGTGTTTTCCCAGGTTGCAGATGTAATTCTTTTTTTTTTTTTTTGAGATGGAATTTTGCTCTTGTCCTCCAGGCTGGAGTGCAATGGAGCGATCTCAGCTCACTGCAACCTCCACCTCCCAGGTTCAAGAGATTCTGCTGCCTCAGCCTCCCGAGTAGCTGGGACTACAGGAACACAGCATCACGCTGGGCTAATTTTTTTTTTTAGGGGAGGCATGAATAATCCACCCCTAGTTTAGCATATAATCAAGAAATAACCGTAATAATGGGCAACCAGCAGTCCTCAGATAGAGCAGCCATTCTTTATTCCTATCCTTTTTTAATAAACCTGCTTTTGCTTTGCACCATGGACTCACCCTGAATTCGTTTTTGCAGGAGATCCAAGAAGCCCCTCTTGGGGTCGGGATCCAGACCTCTTTCCTGTAACACATCCATCTATGTTATTTTTGATGCTTTTCAGAGTGAGTTGTAGACATCAGAACACCTTACTTACTAGATGGATTATCATACACATCATGAACTAAAGCTCAAAATTTGCTTACAATTCTCCCTGCTCTTAGTCTCTCTCCCTCTCTTCCTTCCTCTGATGTAAAATTTACAGACAATGAAATGTGCATATCTCAGCTGGGAGCAGTGGCTTCCACCTATAATCCCAGCACTTTGGGAGGCTGAGGAGGGCAGATTGCTTGAGGCTGGGGGTTTCAGACCAGCCTGGGCCACAGAGGGAGACTCTGTCGCTACAAAAATTTTAAAAATTAGCTGGACATGGTGGTGCATATCTGTAGTACCAGCTACGTGGAGGCTGGAGTGGGAGGATCGCTTGAGCCTGGGAGGTTGAGGTTGCAGTGAGCCATAATTACACCACTGCATTCTAGCCTGGGCAACACAGTGAGACCCTGTCTCAAGAAAATAATCATTTTAGTGTCTAGTGGTTTCTCCTTGTGGCTTTAATTTGTATTTCCCTGTTGATGAATGATGTTGAACACTTTTTTTTTTTTTTTTGAGATGGAGTTTCACTCTTGTTGCCTAGGCTGGAGTGCAATGGTGTCATCTCAGCTCGTCTCAACCTCTGCCTCCTGGGTTCAAGAGATTCTCGTGCCTCAGCCTCCCGAGTAGCTGGGATTACAGGCATGTGCCACAATGTCTGGCTAATTTTTTTTGTATTATTAGTAGAGACAGGGTTTCTCTATGTTGGTCAGGCTGGTCTTGAACCCCTGATCTCAGGTGAGCCGCCTGCCTAGGTCTCCCAAAGTGCTGGGATTACAGATGTGAGCCATTGCGCCTGGCTGAGCACTTACTCATGTGTGTTATTTGTTCATGTAGCTTCCTTTGAGATAGGTCACATTAAATTTTTTGCCCATTTATTAAATTGTCTTTCACTGAGTTGTAGATACTCTTTATATATTCTGGAATAGAATATTTTCTTCCATTTTGATTTTTTTTTTTTTTTTTTTTTTTTGAGATGAGGTCTTGTTCTGTCGCCCAGACGGAAATGCAGTGGGATGATAATGGCTCACAGTAGCCTCAAACTTCTGGGCTCAAGCAATCCTCCTGCCTTAGCCTTCCAAGTAGGTGGGACTACAGGTACATGCCACCATGCTCAGATAATTGTTTTTTTAGAGGCAGGGTCTCCCTTTGTTGCCCAGGCTGGTCTGGAATGCCTGAGCTTAGACAATTCCTCCTACCTCAACCTCCCAAAGTGCTGGGATTACAGGCGTGAGCCACTGTGCCCAGCCTGGCCTGATATTTTTTATGCCATTTAGATTTTTTTTTCTTACTGCCTTGGCAAAGAAATACAGTATAATATTGAATAAAAATGCTAAGAGCAAAAATCCTTACCTGTTCTCAATCTTACAAAGAAAACGTTCAGAATTTCCACAAATAATTTTAACGTTTGGTATTAGTTTTGCAGAGTTTTATTTGTTTGTTTTTTAGAGACAGAGTCTTGCTCTGTCTCCCAGGCTGGAGTGCAGTGGTGCAATCTCTGCTCAGTGCAACCTGCAACCTCCGCCTCCCAGTTTCAAGCGTTTCTCCTGCTTTAGCCTCCTCAGTAGCTGGGATTACAGGCATACACCACCACACTTGGCTAATTTTTATATTCTTAGTAGAGACAGGGTTTCACCTTGTTGGCCAGCTGCTCTTGAACTCCTGACCTCAAGTGATCTGCCTGCCTCAGCCTCCCACAGTGCTGGGATTACAGGCATGAGCCACCACGCTTGGCCGGTTTTTATTCTTAAGAATGGGTGTTGAATGTAATCAAATGCCTTTTCTGAATCTAGTACATATTCATACGGTTTTCCACCTTAATTTTGTTAATAGAGTGAATTAAATTGGTCTTCAGTGTGAAACCGACCTTGCTTTGGTGGGATTCCCTGCATTTTTTCATACGTAGTTTTCTTTCCTTCTATACATAATTGAATTTGGTTTCCTAATACTTCGTTAAGAAAGTTGGTGTCGGCCAGGCATGGTGGCTCACGCCTGTAATCCCAGCACTTTGAGAGGCCAAGGTGGGTGGATCAAGAGGTCAGGAGATCGAGACCATCCTGGCTACCACGGTGAAACCCCATCTCTACTAAAAATGCAAAAAAATTATCCGGGTGTGGTGGCGGGTGCCTGTAGTCCCAGCTACTCGGGAGGCTGAGGCGGGAGAATGGTGTGAACCTGGGAGGCGGAGCTTGCAGTGAGCCAGATCGCACCAGTGGACTGCAGCCTTGGTGACAGAGCAAGATTCCGTCTCAAAAAAAAAAAAAAGGAAGTTGGTACCTGTGTTCATAGCACTATTGGGCTGTAAGTTTCCTTTTTTCAGAAAGCTCTTGTCAGGTTTGGGATGAGGTTTATGCTACTTTCATAAACCAAGTCGGATATTCTCTTCTCTTTTCTGAAGGAGTTTGTATGAGATTGGTGGCGATGTTCCCTAAACATCTGATTGCCTCTACCAGCAAAGACGTCTGGAGTGTTTTTTGAAAAACGTATAGAGCTATATAAATGTATAGCCCTATATAAATAGAGAGCTATTCAGATTTTCTGAATTATTTTGCGAATAAGCTCACTTGATTTTCAGAGTATCCTGGAGGGAGCTAGTGTACTCTGATGGATTTCACAAATGAAATCCATCTGACATGAGTTACAAGAGTTAGATCGGGAATCTAGTGACTTCCTGCCCCCAAATTCTTTTCCCTCGTCTCCAAAGCAGCTCGTTTCCCTGAGCCGCCCCTTCTCTGTTCTTCTCCACCATCCTCTGCAGGCACCGTCAGGGTCACTGCTGACTCAGCTGTGTTGGGCTTCCTCCTGCGAGACAAGCATGAGAAGACGGGGAATGGCACCAGCGTGCGCAGTGTGACCTGTGTCCTTGCCCAGAACAGCAGCCAGGCCTTGCCTGGAGAGCTCCAGCTGAAGGGCCGGCTGCAGGCCCAGACGGGGAACCTGAGGGCCCAGGCCAGCATCCGGGCCCATGCGGCCAGCCTGGCTCTGGGTGGCGCCTGCTCCTGGGCCCCCGGGCACGGCCAGCTTGCGGTTGCCCTGACACACAATATCAGCACGCTGAGAGATGCAGGTAGGACGAGTGGTCCAGGCAGAACAGCTTCTTCCTCTAAGACTCCTAAGTCCTGGAGCTAAGGGATGGGGGATAAATGAGCCTCCAACCCCCAAATTCACATTCCACCTTCATTTCTTTCCCATGCTGGCTTCCCTGGCACTCCTGCATCTCCCTCCCTGGGCCATGATTGAGGTTCAGGGCACCAGTTGTTACCGTATTGACATGCTTCAAATCAGATGGTGACAGCCCCTGCCACCAGCCCCCTCCAGGCCTCCCACCCCCTATTCCCTGGGACAGCTCATGCAGCGTGGATACCTGGCCTAGCCAGGACCCAAAGGATGCGCCCTGGGACCGCAGTATGAAATAATCCCAGCAGCCCCTGCTCGAGCTTCCCAGATGTTCTCTCCTGGCCTGGAGGGGCTCCCAGGTACAGCAGCAAGGGGAGGACACATGCTGAGACCCCTGTTTCCCTCTGAGATTTGGGTCCTTTCCTCAGGAACCTAGAAATCTTACAGGGGACATGGGTCTGATCACCAGCTACATGTGGCAATTGTGCTGTGAGGTTGGACCAGATGAAATCGCCATTTCTGTGACATGTGGACAGTTTCAGATGGTTTAACCTGGTGTATTGGGGGCAGTAGGACCTGGAGCCGTGGGGCTCAGGGGATCCTCTAGGGAGCAGGTGTGCTGGCCAGGACCCTGTCATGTTCCCATCCTGACTAAATGTGGTGGACTGGTCTCAGTGGCCTCTGGGGCTCTGCCCACTCCTGCCTGCTGGCCTCTTCCTCTAGGACTCCCCTCTGAGGCAGGGATGCTCCTGTCTCTCACCCACGTGGGTTCCAACTGCTCAGCACGCCTGGCAGTGCGGAATGCAGGGGGTCAGCTAGACGCTGCCCTTGGCCTGGAGGACCTAACCCACGAGTCCCCAGGCCGCCAGCTCCATGCCAACCTCCGCCACACCCACACCATGCCCGGCCTGAAGCACTGGGGTCTCCCCTTCTGCATAGATGGCCACGGGCACTTCCAGGTGAGTGAGGAGGGGGCTGCAGCCGGGCCCTCCCAGGGGACACTGGGTCCCAGGGACACCCAACAGCTTTGCTTCTGCCCAGAGTGCGGGACACAGTCTGGTGGCCAAGCTGACGGTAAACTTGGATGGTGAGCAGCTCCACGCAGCCCTGGAGAGGAAGGCAGACGACGGCCGCCAGGGGCTGGTGCTGGGGCTGCACCACGTCCTCTCGGGGCTGCAGGGCACCCTGCCCTCCCATCTGGAGGTGAGTGGGTCGGGTGCCCATGTGGGCCAGGCTTCAGCCTGCACCAGGCCCTTCCTGGTAGAATGAAGACGGTGGAGGCCCTGGTCCCTCAGTTCCTCCCTGGGGCTCCTACCCTGGAGAAGCCCCACCCCCGCAGCTGTCTTCTTCATTGTTCTCATAAACGAAAAGCAGGAAACCACCTCGGAGCCCATTCCCGAGGGTGGCTAAACCATCCATGGTGGGAGAGGGAATGTGAGTGACCAGGGCTCCTGGCCTGAAGCCAGGCTGCACCATCGCTGACTGTGTGACCACACGCAAGGTGCTTCCTCTTTCCCTGACTCGTGTGATTCAGTTTCCTCATGTGCCACCTCCTTCCATGGTTACTCTGAGGTTCAGTGAGCACCGTGCCTGGCGCAGAGGCCCTGCATGGGGGGAGCTCTGCTTACCTTCATCTGATGATGAGGCTGTGTCTTCGCCCTCAAGTCTCTGTGCAAACCTCTCTTTCGGGTTATTTGCCCTCGGGGGCTTCCCCAAAGGGTAGGGTCAAGAGGGATCTTGGCACCCACGACAGTTCACTCTGGGGTCGGGGAAGAAGTCAGCCCCTTCCCACCCAGTGGTCTCTGTAGGTCAACTGCAGTGGAGACGCCTCGCCCACCCAACTGTTAGGATGGTGCCAAGGAGACATCGCTGGGCAGCCTCTCGAGGTATGGGATCTCTGTCCTGGGCGGGATGGTTGAGGTACATACTGGGCCCCTTCAGCGGGACTGGCACAGCCTGATCACAGGGGCTGCCTGTGGTGTGGCGCGGGGCTGAGGTCACTGCCAGGAGATACTCACATGGTCCGCCTCCTTAAAGAACCCCCACAACCCTAGTGACATGCACCTGGACTCCCAGTTTCCAGGGGCAGCAGCTCAACCTGAGGGTCTTCGCGTGGTCCCATCTGCAGACACAGGTAGATGTCAACCAGGCCCCAAGGGTTGCAAGTCCACCTCTGTTACGGGCAGCTGGGTTAGTGGGCAGCTGGGCTGGTGGTGGGCATGCCCTAGCATCATGAGACAAGTGGACCGTGGAGCTCAGGGCTGGCTTGCGGCTCAGCTCAAGTAGCTTCAAGTTCTCTCTGCTGAGGGAGCAGGCAGGAAGCACAATGCCTTTCTCCTTGTCCTGTCCACCTCCCACCACTGCCACCTAAGCGTCATGGGCTGAGGCATTTCTTGTTTCCTGCCTGGTAGTATCCCCAGGTTTAAGACAGGGTGTGGCATGCAGTAGGTGCTCAGCCAACATTGTTGACCCATGAAGTAGCAGTTCCTGCCTCATAAAACCGGTGACATAAAATGGTGCGCAGCCTCGCCACCTGCTACGTGCTCAGGCAGTGACCACAGCTGCTGCCACTGTTGCTGCTGTTTCTTTCCTTCCTCTCCCCTCCCCCTCCCCCATTCCTCCCCTCCCTCATTCCTCCCCCTCCCCCATTCCTCTCCCCTCCCCCATTCCTCCCCCATTCTTCCCACTGCCCCCCTCCCCCTTCCCCTCCTCCTGCCCCTCCCCCCACCCCCTCCCCCTCCTCTTCTCCTCTTCCCCTCCTCCTCCCCCTCCCCCTCCTCTTACCCTCCTTCTGCCCCTCCTCCTCCTGCCCCTCCCCCCTTCCCTTCCCCTCCCCCCTTCCCTTCCCCTCCCCCCTTCCCTTCCCCTCCTCTTCCCCCCTCCCCTTTACCACCCCTTTCCCCCTCCCCTTCTCCACCCCCTTCGCCCCAGCCCCTCCTCCTGCCCCTGCTCCTCCCCCTCCCCCGCCCCTCCCCCTCCCCCGCCCCCTCCTCCTCCCCTGCCCCCTCCTCCTCCCCTGCCCCCTCCTCCTCCCCTTCCCATTCCCCCGACACCTCCTCCTTCCCTCTCCTCCCCCCGCCTCCTCCTCCTCCCCTTCCCGTGCCCCCACCCCCTCCTCCTCCCCTTCCCATCCCCCCACGCCCTCCTCCTCCCCTTCCCGTCCCCCCGCCCCCTCCTCCTCCCATTCCCCTCCCCCCGCCCCCTCCTCCTCCCATTCCTCTCCCCCCACCCCCTCCTTCTCCCCCTTCCCCCGTCCCTCCTCCTTCCCCCGTCCCTCCTCCTTCCCCCCTTCCCCGTCCGTCCTCCTTCTCCCCCTTCCCCCGTCCCTCCTCCTCCTCCCCTTTCCCCGTCCCTCCTCCTCCTCCCCTTCCCCCGTCCCTCCTCCGCCCCTTCCGCTGTCCCTCCTCCTCCCCCTCCCCCTCCCCTACTGCTCCCCTCCCCCTCCCCCTCCCTTCCTGCTCCCCTCCCCCCTCCCTTCCTGCTCCTCTCCTGCTCCCCTCCCCCTCCCCTCCCGCTCCCCTCCCCCTCCCCCTCCCCCTCCCCTCCCGCTCCCCTCCCCCTCCCCCTCCCCCTCCCCTCTCCCTTTTCCCCCCTCCCCTCCCCTTCCCCCCTCCCCTTCCCCCTCCCCTTCCCCCCCCCCTTCCCCCCTCCCCTTCCCCCCCTCCCCTCCCCTTCCACCTCCCCTTCCCCCCTCCCCTCCCCTTCCCCCCTCCCCTTCCCCCTCCCCTTCCCCTTCCCCCCCCTCCCTCTTTCCCCTCCCCCTCCCCTTCCCCCTCCCCCTCCCCTTCCCCATTCCCCTCTACTACCGCCCTCCCCTTCCCCCTCCCCCTCCTACTACTCCCCTTCCCTTACCCTCCCCCTTGCCCCACCCTCCCCCTTCCCCTCTCCACTTCCCTTCTCTCCTTCCCCCTCCCCATCCCCCCTCCTCCCCCTCTCCACCCCCTCCCCTTCCCCCTCCCCCTCCCCCTCCCCCATTCTGCCCCTGCCCTGCCCCTCCCCCATTCCTCCCCCGCTCCCTCCCCTTCCCCTTCCCGTCCCCACCCCTTCCCCCCCCTCCTCCCCCTCTCCTCTCCTCCCCCTCCCCCATCTTCCCCTCCCCCATCTCCCCCTCCCCATCTCCCCCTCCCCCACCCCCATCTCCCCCTCCCCCACCCCCCCATCTCCCCCTCCCCATCTCCCCTTCCCCCTCCCCCTTCTTCTCCCCCTTCCCCTCCTCCTTCCCTTTCCCCTTCCCTTCCTCCTTCCCTTTCCCCTTCCCTTTCCTTCTCCTCCCTTCTCCCCTCTCCCCCTTCTCCCACCCCCCTCCCCGTTCGCCCTCCCCCTCCCCCGTCCCCGTCCCTCCTCCTTCCCCCTCCCCCTCCCCCTTCGCTTTCCCATCCCCCTCCCCTCTCCCCCTTCGCTTTCCCATCCCCCTCCCCTCTCCCCCTCCCGTCTCCCCGTCCCCCTTCCCTCTCCCCCTTCCCCTTCCCATCCCCGTCCCCTCTCCCCCTCCCCTTCCCTTTCCTTTCCCCTTCCCTTTCCTTCTCCTCCCTTCTCCCCTCTCCCCCCTTTTCCACCCCCTCCCCTCCCCTTCCCTCTCCCCCTCCCCTTCCCTCTCCCACCCCCGTCCCCCTCCTGTCCCCCACCCCCGTCCCCCTCCTGTCCCCCCTTCCCTTGATTCAGCAGGTCTGGGGTGGGGCCTGAGACCCTGCATTTCTCAGCCCAAGTGATGCAGTCATGGCTGGGCTGCAGCTCATTCTTTGGGTCACAGGGGCCCAAGGTATCCTCTCCACATTCCTCATTCATCCCTGTTCCTTCATGCATGGGTAGCTCCTTCGATAATGGTGGAAGGAGGTGGTGGAGATTTCACTGAAGGTTGTGTTTTTTGAGATGGAGTTTCGCTCTTTCACCCAGGTTGGAGTGCAGTAACGTGATCTCAACCCACTGCAACCTCCGCCCACTGGGTTCAAGAGAGTCTCCCACCTCAGCCTCCTGAGTAACTGGGATTATAGATAACTGCTACCACACCTGGCTAATTTTTGTATTTTCAGTAGAGACAGGGTTTTGCCATGTTGGCCAGGACAGGCTATCCGCCGGCCTTGGCCTCCCAATGTGCTGAGATTACAGGCATGAACCACCACGCCCAGCCTCACTGAAGGTTTTACCGAGACAGTTGTGGGAGGCATGGGAGGGAATTACATTTCACAGCAAAGCTTTAGAAAATTTTTCCATCAAGGGCCAGATGGTCAACGTCTTAGGCTCTGTGGCCCTGCAGTCTCTGCCAGAGTGCCTCCATTCTGCTGCTGTTGTGTTGTGAAAGCAGTTACGGGAATAGGAAGTGAACATGTTACCGGAATGGAGTCTCAATCCAGACCCCAAGAGAGGGTTCTTGGATCTTGGGCAAGAAACAATTCAGGGCTGCTGGTTGCCCATTTTTATGGTTATTTCTTGATGATATGCTAAGTAAGAGGTGGATTATTCATGCCTCCCCTTTTTAGACCATATAGGGTAACTTCTTGACGTTGCTATGATATCTGTAAATTGTCATGGCGCTGGTGGGAGTGTAGTAGTGAGGACGACCAGAGGTCACTCTCATCTCCATCTTGGTTTGGTGGGATTTAGCTGGCTTCTTTATTGCAACCTGTTTTATCAGCAAGGTCTTTATGACCTGTGTCTTGTGCTGACCTCCTATGTCGTCCTGTGACAGAATGCCTAATCTCTTGGGAATGCAGCCTGGTAGGTCTCAGCCTTATTTTACCCAGCGTCTATTCAAGATGGAGTTGCTCTGGTTCAAATGCCTCTGACACACAGGCAGGGATGTGTTCCAATGACTTTGTTTACAAGAACAGATGTAGGCTGTGGTTTGCAACCTGTTTCGTACCAACCAGGACATCTTGGTCTTCCCAAAGTCTTTCTCCAGCCATCCTCTCCAGGCCTACTCTCCCCTGCCTGCCCCGCTTCCTGATTGTTTTTTCCGGGTTTTCTCTATGGTCTCCTGGGTGCATGCGTAATTAGCTGGAGTAACGACGTTGGTCATCAAACCTTCTGCAAGAGGGTGTGAGTTCCTCCCACCACAGTGACGTGAATGGCACTGATAACCCCAGGGTTTGTGGGAGCCAGTGCCAGCTTGACTCGGGCTGGTTCTCTCTGCACAGGGTGGTCCAGCATCTCCTCGTTGTCATTCCAGGTCTCTGTGGACATATACAATGGCAGCTCCAGCTTCGAGCATTCTGGACGCGTCGTGATGGGGCCCACGTTCCTCAACTACTCTGTGAGCTGCTGTTACCGTGATGGGCACCTGGAGCTCTCCGGCCGGAGCTGGCACAACAGTGAGGCCTTGTTGTGGGCAGGGTTCCCAGGCGAGGCCTGCCTGAGTGCTGAGCTGCAGATACATGGTAAGGCACCCAGCGCACAGCCCCGGGACTGGGGAGCTGGCTTCCTCCATGCCTGGGCCAGCCAGCAGCCTCAGGCCTGGACCCAGGTGGCACCCCCATCAAGCCCAGTGTAGCTCTGGGCTCTAGGACAACCAGGACAGCCTTGCCCATCAATGACCTAATTCCCGAGACAGGCGGATTAGTTTTCTAGGACTTCCACAACGAAGTCCCACACACCAGATGGCTTAAAACATAGAAATCTTAGCTAGGTGTGGCACCTGTGTGTGGTCCCAGCTACTCGGGAGGCTGAGGAAGGGGATTGCTTGAGCCAGAAGGTTGAGGGTGCAGTGAGCTATGATTGCAACACTGCACTCCAGCCTGGGTGACAGAATGAGACCCTGTCTCAAAATAAAAGCAAAAACAATCCGCAGTGGATTGAGGGCCCTTCCGATTTGGATATGACCTTATTTTTACTTAATTACATCTGTAAAGACCTTGTTTTTAAAAAAAGTCATAATCACAGGACAGGGTGAGGGAGGTGGGACTTCAATATCTCTTTTTTGGGGACACGGTTCAACCCGTTTTGGCAGGAAGATAAAAGCAACAAGAGGAGCCAGCACTAGCTGAGCACTTATTGCATACACGCCAGGCAAGCTGTGTGCACACGTTGAGAGCTCAATACAGTACAGCCGTCCCAATCACACAGGGGGAAAGTGAAAGCTCTTAGAGGGGCCTGTGAGCCATCAGAATCCACACTCTTCCCCTCTCTGTCTTCATCTCCCAGCCCCCAGCCCTACTTATTCCACTCCTCGCTGTTCTTCAACACGCCAGGCTTGCTGTGGCCCCAGGACCTTGTCATAGGCTGATCCTGCTGCCTGGAATGCTTCTCTCCCACACGCCTGCCTGGCTTCCTCACCTCCCTTAGGTATTTTTCCAGTGGCATTTCAGGGAGGCCTCTCTTTTCTACCTCCCCATCTCCTCCCATCCCTCTCCCCAGCTCTGTCATTTGACATACGTGTAGCATACGAATGCCTTTGTTTCTCATTCTTTCTACACTAGAATCACCAGAATGTGTGCTCTGTGAGGGCCGGGATGACTTCTGTCTGTTTTGTTGCAGCGTACATAGTAGGTATTGAATGAGTGTGTGAACGAGCCTGTGAGGTAGGGTTAGGAATGTCATTCCCATTCTGCAGATGAGGAATGGAGGCTCAGAGAGGTTGAGTCACCTGGCCCAGGTCACACAGCTGATAATGACAGAGCAAAGATTGAACCCAGAGACACCCTCTGACCCGCATATAGATTATGGAGACGTGACTCTTAACCATTCAGGACCCCTGGGACTCCCCAGTCCCCTAAGGCATCTTCTGTTGGCCTCAAACTTTTTTATTTTGGGGGCCGGGTACAATAGCTCACACCTATACTCCTAGCACTTTGGGAGGCCAAGGTGGGTGGATCATTTGAGGTCAGGATTTCAAGACTCGCCTGGCCAACAGGGTGAAACCCTGTCTCTACAAAAAAAAAAAAAAAAAAAAAAAAAAAAATTAGTTAGCATGGTGGTACATGTCTGTAGTCCCAGTTATTCAGGAGGCTGAGGCACAAGAATCACTTGAATCTGGGAGGCGGAGGTTGCAGTGAGCTGAGATCACGCCACTGCAATCCAGCCTGGGCCACAGAGTGAAACTTTGTGTCAAAAAAACAAACAAACAAAAAACACTTTATTTTTGGCCCTCAGCCTGCTGAGGGGTAAACAGAGGACAGGATCACCTGGGGAAATTGTCCTCCGTCTGAGATGACCTCACGATTCGTTAGGGACATGATAGCCGAGTGAGGGGAGGTCATCCTGGATGACCACCTGCACGCCACTCTAGTTCCCGACCCAGGATGCCTGGTATGGCGGCCCACAGCCAGGAGTGACCTCTCCCTTCTCCCACTGCTGTCCACAGCGTGGGGATTGTGTCCCTTGTCCTCATGCCCTGCACATAGTGGTACATGTGGTCGAATGTTGAACGAGGAAGGAAGGAAGCCTTTCCTGAGGCCTTCTGCATGTCCCATAAGTGGTCCTCTCTCGTATGTTACCCCATTCACTGTGGACGCTGTCCCCTGAGGCGGACGGGCGGGCTGCGCCCACCTCATAGATAAGGAAGTTGAGGCTCAGAGCCGTGGAGCTCGTCCACCCTGCTGGCCAGACGGGAGGCGCTGGAGCCTGGTTGAGTGTCACTTGGGCCTGAGCCCAAGCCGTGAGCTGCACACCACGGGAACCTGGCATCTTGACATAGAGTAGGCACCATCTGTTTGTTCTGGGGCTCCCAGACCCAATGGGTTTCTCTGTGTAGCAAAGGGAATTTAAGTTAAAGAAGAAACTCATAATTGTGAACCAGAATCTCCCGTTCTGCAGGGGGTGATGGGAGGGACGGGACCCTCCAGCCAGGGCCGGGTGGCTGCAGGTGGAAATCAGTGGCTGCAGTGGCCATTTGTGGAGAACAGAGCTCATGCTGATTCCTCTGCAGGCTAGTCGGATAATCCTCAGGAATCATTCAGAAAGCACTCACAGCACCCCCGCTGTGTGTCAGGAGCTGTCCTAAGAGAAACCCCGCCCCCAGGGACTGACTTCTAGTGGGGTGAGAGTATGGGGAGCAGGGACCCAATAAGTAAGTGAGCGAGGTCATTTCAGGTTGTGCTGGGAACCACACTCCAGGGAGATGGGATGGAGGATGCCTGGCAGCAAAGGATTGGGAGGGACTTCAGATGGGCAGTCAAGGGAGGCTTCTTGGAGGAGGTGTCATTTCAGTAACTTCCACTTCAGTGAGAGAAGGAGCCACCCAGGCCTAGATCCTCAGGGACAAATTACGATAGGTGATGTCAAGGAGGCTCAAAGTGGTTGACCCCACTCAGCCCCCACGCTGTGGCCGCCTTGCCCTTTGCTGCTGGTGTTGTGTTTGAGGGCCACAGGGCATGGCCTCTCCTAGTCTGGTGTGTTCCTGGACTGGGAAGGGAGGTGAACTTGTCTTCAGTAGCCCATGCTATTCTCTGCCTCTAGAGACCGAGACCCAGGCCAGGGTAGCCCTCCGTGGAGGGGACAGTGGACTCAGCGTGGACCTGGCAGCCCTGGTGGCTTGCCCACAGTATGGTCCACTGCAGTTGGTGGCCAATGCCAGCCATGCAGT
The DNA here is from genome assembly GCF_009764315.1 of Trachypithecus francoisi. Classification (NCBI taxonomy): domain Eukaryota; kingdom Metazoa; phylum Chordata; class Mammalia; order Primates; family Cercopithecidae; genus Trachypithecus; species Trachypithecus francoisi. The sequence goes on from NW_022681460.1 coordinate 103,568,779, forward strand.
GCCTGCTCTCCAGAGGCTAGGCCTGCCCTTCACCAACCAGGTAAGGAGTGGATGGGACAGGACCTCCCTCCACATTCTGTCCCCTCTGTCCGATTCCTGGTGTGCAGAGGACCCGCTGTGTGCAGGGTGGGTGGGGAGGGCCAGGCCTTGGGTTTCCCCAGTACTTTACAGTTTACAAAGGCTTCATTCATAATCGCTATAACCAGGTCTGCTGAACAGTCTCTGTGTTCCGAATCACAGGGCTGGTGTGGGTGGGTGCTCGGGGCCTCATCTGACTCCTGGCCTGCATCCTTCTGCCCTGCAGTATTGGGTCAGAATCAAAGCTCCTGCTTGTCAAGCGCCTGCCCCGTGCCCAACCCCTTTTAAAGGGTTGATGGGCGTTCATTAGTCTCATCCTCCTAACGCCCCAGAGAGAGGCAGGATGGCACCGTCCTTACGAAGGCCCTCTCCAGTGTTCAGATCCCAGCCCTGCTGCTTGCCAACTGTGTGACCTTGGGCAAACTCCTTCACCTGTCTGTGCCCTCATCTCCTCATCTGCAAAATGGGGATGATGATATTACCTATAATGGGGAGGTTGTGAGGGTCGAGTGAGTTAATCCCATTAATGCCTGCGTAGATGCTTAAGAAGCACCTGCTGTGATGAAGGGGAGGATGATGCTGATGGTGTGACAATGACTATTACCATCATCATCTCTGGGTCACATGTGAGAGCGTGGGCGACTTGCCCAAGGTCACCTAGCAAGTAAGCAGCAAAATAGGGACTCAGACTTGGCGCCCAGGCTCTTCCTCTTGGTGTCTTCCTGCCTCGGTGAAGAGGAACCCACATGGGGCCATGCCCTGACCACTGTCACTTGGCATGAACTCATCCTGCCTAGCTGGGCCCTCCTTCTCCAACACAGAGAGTATTCCAGAGGCAGGTATTAATGCTTCTTTCACAGCCTGTTTCAGATTACCCAGCAACCCCTGCCCCACTCCACTCGGCTGTGGGAGGAGGGGGCAGCTCCCGGCGGGTCAGGGGGCCAGGCTGTCACCCCTCCTGCAAAGGATCTGTGCCCTGTACCCCACAGCTGAGTACATTGGATACCCTGTGCCCCTGACTTCATCTAAACCCTTTCCTGGCCTCAAGGTCAGGTGACACGGAATCCTCCAGGGAGCACATGCTCTGCCAATGTCTGGACCGCAGCTGTCCTTTGGGGTCCCTCGGTGGGTACTGCCAACCTCAGCTGCAATCAGAGCCAACTCTGGCCCTGCATCCTCAGCATCTATGAGAGTGTTGGATAAGCCAAGCCTGCGGGGCTTCTGTGGCTCCCAGGCCATGCTGGGGTTGGGGACAGGGACGTGCTGGGCTGTAGAGCTTGGCTGGGGTCCCCACCAGGCTTGTGAGGCTCCTCAGGCTGTCTGCACCCGCACATCTCACAGCCTGCTCCCTTCTCAGCTCATGTTCCAAGGACTCTGGGAGGCAGAAGAGATGAGCTCCTTGCTGCAGCTGACCTGTGATTCTCAGGCCACCTTGGTCCTTGATGTCCGTGGCCAGAACCAGGCAGTCAGGTGAGGGGGGCCCCCAGGAGGTGAGGAGTGGGGGGAGGAACCATTGGCTGGGCACCTACTGTATACCATCGCTGGATACAGCACCTCTCAATCCTCTTCTCAGCCCTGCTGCATAAATATGGGTAGGAGGGCTCAGAGAGGCCAAGTGACTTTTCCAAGGTCACACAGCTGTAAAAATCCCTCAGCCTCTCCAGGCAGGCCACTGATGAGTTCTTGGCCTCAGAAACTAAGTGCATCCCAGGCCCCAAACACTTATTAGTAACTATTACTGCCCTTAGGACTGGGGGCCTGGTAAGGTGCTTGGTGCTCCTTTGTGTGTACTAAGTCAGGGGCACCAGCCAGGCTCTAGCGCTGGGGTCTCAGCAGTGAGGGAGGGGGTGAGTAAGCCAGTTGTTGAAAGGGTAGACCAGTGGTTCTCACCTAGGGGCGAGTTTCCCCCAGGGACTTTCAGCAAAGCCTGGGGAATTTCTCGTTGCTACACTGGGGAGGACAACACTATGAGGGTCAGTGTATAGAGGCCAGAGATGCTGCTGAGCATCTTGCAGCGCTCAGGACACACCCACAACGGTAAAGTCCATGAGCCAGGACGTCAACTGTGCCAAGGCTGAGACGTGGAGGTGGAGAGGAGCCTGACGGGAGGGTGCAGCACCCTGGAGTTAGCAACATGGGAGACAGGCCTGGCACAGTGGCTCACACCTGTAATCCCAGTGCTTTGGGAGGTCGAGGTGGGAGGATTGCTTAAGCCCGGGAGCTCAAGGCCAGCCTGGGCAATATAGTGAGATCCCCGTTGCTATAAAAAATCTTTTTTTTTTTTTTGAGACGGAGTCTTTCTCTGTCACCCAGGCTGGAATGCAGTGGCGCGATCTCAGCTCACTGCAAGCTCCGCCTCCCGGGTTCATGCCATTCTTCTGCCTCAGCCTCCCCAGTAGTTGGGAGTACAGGTGCCCACCACCATGCTTGGCTAATTTTTTGTATTTTTAGTAAAGATGGGGTTTCACTGTGTTAGCCAGGATGGTCTCGATCTGACCTCGTGATCCGCCCACCTCGGCCTCCCAAAGTGCTGGGATTACAGGCGTGAGCCACCACATCTGGCCTACAAAAAAATCTTAAAAATGAGCCTGGCATGGTGACGCATGCTTGTAGTCCCAACTGCTCAGGATGCTGAGGTGGGAGGATCACTTGAGTCTGGGAGACCGAGGCTGCAGTGAGCAGAGATGGCACCATTGCACTCCAGCCTGGGTGACAGAGAAAGACCCTGTCTCTAGTGAAGAAAAAAAGAAAGAACAACGTGGAGACCATAACGACCCTGGCCTGGAGGAGTGAGGGGAGGGGTGCTATGTGAGGAGGATCCCTGGGAGGGAGCTAGGGAGTTAAAATCCTGCTGTCCACACCCTGCTGGAGCTCCCATAGGACCAATCCAAGAAAGCTCATTGATGGGCTCATGGAAGACTTGAAGCCCAGAGCCATGCTTCACCATTGATACCAATGGGGAAACTGAGGCTCAGAGAGGGGCAGCCAAGAAGCTTGCCCCTGGTGCCAGAGCTAGGCAGAGGCCAAGCCGGGACTCAAATCCAGGTAACTTGGCTCCAGAGTCCAGCCCTAACCAGAGCACCGTATGGTCCTTGGACCTTGGAGTGTGAATAGCCCTGCATTAGGCCACTGATGTGATCCTGGTTCTCTGACTCTCTCTGGGGGAAGTCAACTTGGTCTCGAACTGGCCCTAGGGGTACTGGACAAAGTGCTGTCTCGCCAGCTTCAGGCCTTCTCTTTACTTCTTTCTAGCAAAGAGCTGCTGTTCTCAGGCCAGCATCACCTCCCCTCCCTCCTGGGCCGCTGCCCCAGCTCAGCCTCAGCCTCAGCTAAGGTAACTGTGCCCCAGCTGCCTGGCCCCTAACTGGTTCCAGATGCCTGGCCCGAGGTGGGAGGGAGCCAGGCCCCTCTGGGGAGTGTTAACGCATGCACATCTGTTCGCCAGCCTGCAGCAGGCTCCGGTGGGCAACCCTCAGAAACCCCTGGCTCCAGCTTTCCCAAACACATCCAGGTTTGCATTCCTGGGCCATCCCCTGTGGCCCCCAGTCAGGCCTACAAGCCCTTCGGGAGATGGGGAAGGCCTCCTCACCCAGTGCCTGGCGCCTGGCATTGCCTCACCCAGCCTGGCACACTTGTAGAGACTGCAGCGGATGATACAACCCTTTGGAGCTGTGCCAGCATCACCCCCATCTCTGCCCTGCATGCAGGACTGCAGCGGGGGTCGTAGGAGTGGGCAGGAGGGCCCAGTAGACTTAGGCCAGGTTCCTTTGTCCCCCTGAGCTGTCATCTGTGCCCAAATCCGGAGCTCCTGGAGGGCATGCCTAGTGCCTGGCACAGGCCCCAGCACACAGTAGGTGTTCCGTAAAAAATAGGGCATGAATAGGTGAGTGCATGCATGAACGGTCACATCTGCCAACTGGTCACTTCATTTTGCTACCAGCCACCACGTTTTGGTAGGCTGTCCCTGCCCTGACCCAGGCCGCCTTTGTTTATAGAGCGTGTGCTATATGCTGGGTCCCCTGCCGCATTTACACGTGATTTTGGAGTTCCTCAAACTTCACTATAACTGCATAATCATTCAGGGATCTCTCTCTCTCTCTCTCTCCTCTCTCTCTCCTCTCTCTCTCTCTCTCTCTCTCTCTCTCTCTCTCTCTCTCTCTCTCTCTGTTTCTCTCTTTCCTTTCTTTTCCTTTCTTTTCTTTTCTCTCTTTCTTTCTCTCTTTCTCTTGCAAAGTCTCTGTCACCCAGGCTGGAGTGCAGTGGCACAATTTCGGCTCACTGTGGCACAGTTTCGGCTCACTGCAACCTCCACCTCCCTGGTTCAAGTGATTCTCCTGCCCCAGCCTCCTGAGTAGCTGGAATTACAGGCGTGCACCACCACGCCTGGCTAATTTTTCTGTTTTTGGTAGAGACGAGTTTTCATCGTGATATCGAGGCTGGTCGCAAACTCCTGACCTCAAACGATCCACCCATCTCAGCCTCCCAAATGTTGGGATTACAGGCATGAGCCAACACGCCCAGCCTTATTTTTTATTTTTAAAACTTGTTTCTGAGACAGGGTCTTGCTCTGTTACCCATGCTGGAGTGTGGTGACATGATCATAGCTCACTGCAGCCTCAGGCTTCTGGGTGCAAGTGATCCTCCTGCTTCAGCCTCTGGAGTAACTGGGACTACAGGTGGTACCACCACACTGGGCTCCATTCAGGGAGCTTCTTAATTTTTTCCCAAGTTTTATTTTACGTCATTTCAACCTATGTAAAAGTTACTGTAGGACAGTGAACACTGACCAGTTGTTAATATCTTTCCATATTTCTTACCTATGTTACATAAATTTGTATCATCAAACACATTTTTTCTGTATCTTTAAGAATATAGAGATGTTTCTGAAAACATCACCTTTTTACTCTGATATACTTCAACTATTTCCTGTAACAAGAATATTTTCTGATTTAACACAATAATTACAGCATTCAGGAAATTTAACGTTGAAGTAATACCTTCATTTAATGTACAGCCCATATACATTTTCCTAGCTTTCCCACTAATGTTCTTTCAAAAAACTGTTTTGTTTTGTTTTAAATCCGGGATGCAGGCCAAGATCACACAGCATGCATAGTTGCCATGTCTTTTTAATTTTCTTAATCTGGAACAGAGGTCTGCAAACTTTTATTGTGAAGTAAAATGTGTGGGGGTTGCAGGCCTTATGGTCGCTGTTACAACTACTCAGAATTGTCACTGTAAAGAAAAGCAGCTATAGAGGATATGTAGGTGAATATACATGGCTGTTACAATAAAACTTTATTTATAAAATCAGGTTGTAGGCCAAATTTGACCCAAACGGCAACTCCTGATCTAGAACATTCTCCTTCTACACCCTACCTTTCCTTACCCAGTGTTTTATTTTTTTATATTTAGTTTTTTTTTTTTTTTTTACCCTTTTTGAGAAGAAATTTCGCTCTGTCACCTAGGCCGGAGTGCAGTGGTATAATCTCGACTCACTGCAATCTCTTCCCCCTGGGTTTAAGTGATTCTCTTGCATCAGCCTCCTGAATAGGTGAGATTACAGGCTGCACTACCATGCCTGAATAATTTTTGCATTTTTAATAGAGATGGGGTTTCACCATGTTGGCCAGGCTGGTCTCGCACTCCTGAGCTCAAATGATCTGCCCACCTCGGCCTCGCAAAGTGCTGCCATTACAGGCAGGAGTCGTTGCATCCGGCCCTCCAACCTTTTATTATATAATTTTTTGGACACTAAAAAATTGAAGTAATTTTATGGTGAATACCCACATACCTAGATTTTCCTGTTCACTTTTTATTTCACATAATCACATAGCGTTTCATCCATCTTATTTTTGGATACATTTCAAAGTAAGTTGCAGATATAATTCCCCCTAAACATTTTATTGTCATTAACCATCTTAAAAAAAATCCCAAGCGGATGCAGTGGCTCACACTTGTAATCCCAACACTTCGGGAGGCTGAGGCAGGAGGATTAGTAGAGTTCAGGAGTTCAAAACAACCTGTAACCTAGGGAGACCCCGTCTCTACAAAAAATTTAAAAATTAGCCAGGCATGGTGGTGTGTACCTGTATCTCAGCTCCCCGGGAGGCCGAGGTATGGGAGAATTGCTTGAGCCCAGGAGGTTGAGGGTGCAGTGTGCTGTGTTCATACTACTGTACACACTAGCCTGGATGACAGAGCAGACCCTGCCCCTGTCTTAAAAACAAAACAAAACAAAAAAAGTCTTGCATTGACAATTTTGAAGCGTTCAGGAAGTTATTTTGCAAAACGTCCCTCTAATGTGGATTTGTCAGATTGTTTGTTGAAGATTCAGGTTGAACATTTTTGACATGGGGTATCACTAATGTAATGATGCATTTAGTGAGATCGTTAAAAATATCAGCTCTTAGATGGGTGCAGTGATTCACACCTGTAATCCTAGCACTTTGGGAGGTTGAGGAGGGTGGATCACTTGAGGTCAGGAGTTTGAGACCAGCCTGGCCAACATGGTGAAACCCCGTCTCTAGTAAAAATACAAAAATTAGCTGGGCATGGTGGTACATGCCTGTAATCTTAGCTACTCAGGAGGCTGAGGCAGAAGAATCACTTGAACCTGGGAGGCAGAAGTTGCAGTGAGCCGAGATCGTGCCACTGTACTCCAGTCTGGGCAACAGAGCAAAACACCTTCTCAAAACAAACAAACAAACAAAAAAACAGCTCTTGAACATCTTCCCAGAGACTCTGTTTTTGTAGGTTTTAAGTGGGAGCCCAGAATCTATATTTTTAGTAAGTTCCCCCCCACCACTGCTTTTCAGCCAACCTGGAAGTTAGCATTTCATACAATTTTCACAACAACCCATAATAAAATAGGTGTCCTTATCTGTGTTTTTGGATTAGAAGGCTCGAGTGGTTAAGGAACTAGCTGGAGATCACTCACCTCTCAGTGGTAGATCCACACTTGAAGTTCTGTTGTGTTTGATGTTGACACATGCCCAAGCATAGTTATTTCTGCTAGACTGCCCCCTGCTGTCTGCAACAGTACTACAACTAGAATTCTTGCCTGCTGGTGCCAGGCTGGTAGATACTTTCAAGTCAGTGTTATAGTGGGGAGGGCATAAGGATATAGTTGCCATGGCCACACTTGATGGCCTAATCTGAGGCTTCAAACCCTCACATCATGAAAGTTCATCCAGCCCCAGGAGCTGTGGGTCTCTTGGGCCTGGGACTTTGGGAGGCAGAGCCCTCAGCCTAGAGCCAGCATCTGCTGGAATGTTCCATCAGAGCCCTGATAAGGAGCTCTATCCTGTTTTTTTGTTTTTTTCCTGACCCAGCTACGCTACTCCAAGGGTGACGTTCAGAGCATGTTCGCCTTGGGCGTGGGAGAGCGTCATTTTCACATCAGCACGCAGCAGGTAGCTGCTAAGGCCAGTCTCACCAACTTCATCAAACTGGAACAGACCTTCCTGCAGGTGTGTGAAGGTCAGCCCAGGGCTGGAGCAAGCTGGGGGATGGGGGGCTTCTGGGACAGCCCTCTGAGAAAAGAGAAGTTGTCCTAGTGTCCTGGTTCCTGGGAGGAAGGACAGGCAAGTCTGTGAAATGAACAAAATTTGCTGGAGTGGATTATCAGCTGGTCTCTATATCCATCCATCCTTGCTTTTGCATGATTTATTGAGCATCTACTAGGTGCCAGGCACTATTTCAGAAGCTGGAGTGTGACCTAAAACAGAACTGATCAATCCTTCCTCTCATCAAGTGTCCACTCTAGCGGGGGAGATTGACTCCCTGAAATCACACAAACGAAATATGCCAAATAGTAGTATCATACGGAGAAAACATAGTGAAGTGACTGAGAGTGACCAGGGAGCTTATTTAGATTAGGTGGCCAAGAAAGGCTTCACTGAAGAGAGGACACATGAGCTAGCAGTGGGTGATAAGCACCAGTCATTTGAAAATCTGGGGGAAGGCCGGGCGCAGTGCCTCACGCCTGTAATCCCAGCACTTTGGGAGGCCAAGGCGGGTGGATGATCTAAGGTGAGGAATTCAAGACCAGCATGGCCAACATGGTGAAGCCCCATCTTGACTACAAATACAAAATTAGCCAGGTGTGGTGGCACATGCCTATAATCCCAGCTACTTTGGAGGCTGAGGGAGGAGAATTGCTTGAACCCAGGATGTGGAGGTTGCAGTGAGCCGAGATTGTGCCATTGCACTCCAGCCTGGGCAACAAGAGAGAAACTCCATCTCAAAAAGAGGAAAAGAAAAAAGAAATCTCTGGGGGAGGGGCCTTCGAAGCAGGTGAAGAGACTGTGGTATATATACACCATGGAATACTACATAGCCGTGAAAAAGAATGAAATTCTGTACTTTGAAGCAGCAAGGATGCAATTATCCAAAGTGAACTAGCTCAGAAACAGAAAACCCAATATCCCATGTTCTCACTTATAAGTGGGAGGTAAACACTGAATACACATGGACAGGAAGATGGACACAATAAACACTAAGGCCTCCAAAAGGGAGGAGGGTGAGAAGGAGCCAAGGGCTGAAAAATTACCTGCTGGGTATGATGTTCAATATTTGGGTGACAGGTACGCTAGAAGCCCAGTCCCCACCATTACACAATATACCTATGTAACAAACATGCACACTGACCCCCTGAATCTAAAACACTTTTTTTTTTTTTTTTTTTTTGAGACAGAGTCTTGCTCTGTTGCCCAGGCTGGAGTGCAGTGGCCGGATCTCAGCTCACTGCACGCTCCGCCTCCCGGGTTCCCGCCATTCTCCTGCCTCAGCCTCCGGAGTAGCTGGGACTACAGGCGCCCGCCACCGCGCCCGTCTAGTTTTTTGTATTTTTTTAGTAGAGACGGGGTTTCACCGTATTAGCCAGGATGGTCTCGATCTCCTGACCTCGTGATCCGCCCGTCTCGGCCTCCCAAAGTGCTGGGATGACAGGCTTGAGCCACCGCGCCCGGCCTAAAACACATTTTTTAAAAAGAGTATTCCAGGCAGAGGGAACAAGACATGCAAAGGGCCTGAGGCAGGGATGGGTTTCCATGTTTTAGGAATGGCCAAGGAGCCACTGGGCTGGAGCTGGGTGGGTGGGGAATGGTAGGAGGTGATCTGATCACACAGGGTATGTCAGGCCACAGGGAGGTGTTCGTAGTGTATTCTATCTGCTGCTAGAAGCCTTTGCGGCCATGATCCCTCAATGATGATTTCAGATTCCTGCGGCTGCTGTGTGGGGAGGGACCTACAGGTGGCAGAAGTGAGCAGTGAGGAAGCCCCATAATGGGCACGGCAATAATAATGTATGGTCCAAGCTAGGGGCAGTAGTGATGGGTTTTAGAGACGTTTAAGAGCAAACTTCCTACTCCACCCCAGCAGTCCCCCTGCAGTGCCTTCAAGTCACCCTCGGACCGTGGCACCCACCAGCAGGGACGGCGTCCGTCTCTGAGCCTTTGCACAGACTCTTCCATCTGCCTGGAGTGCTCTTCCCTGCCTCCTCCCCACGCTTGCTTCTCTGTGTTCCCTTCTGCTTTGAATGTCTCTTGTGACTGTCCTTGTCAACTTGTCCCATCATTTCCTGTCCTGTGACGGTCTCCCTGGGAGCCCCTTAAGGGCCGGGACCAGGTCTTGGCTAGCTTTGTACCCAGCACTCAGCACTGGCTTGGGAACATAAGACCTGCTCGCTACATGATAGAGAAGCCCCAACAGCAACTGCATGCCTCCTACAAGCTCCTCTCCACCGTCTAGCCCTGGGCTGGGTGCGCCACTTGAATTACCTTGCAGAGTTTGATACTTTCTTGCCTCCATTTTCTAGGAAACTGAGGCTCAGAGAGGTTGGAAAACTTGCCCAGAGCCACACAGCTTGGCCATGGAGTTGAACGGTGGCTGTTCTGTGCTGTCTCCTGTTGGCCATACCCCCCTCACTCACTCCCCTCCGTTATGTTATCTGCTCATCCTTAGGAAGCATTTGGGTTTTTGATCCCCTGACATATGTCACCATGGAGGAAACTAAATGATCCACAAATACTCCCTTTTTCCTCCTCTGCAAGCTTCTCTCCTTTCCCATTCCAGGCAGAAGCGTAGGTCAGGTTCCCCCGTGACGTCATCATTCTCTTCCAGCTCAGCGCCCTTCCCGGGGAGCTGGTCCTGCAGACCACATACGAGCGAGCTCAAGGGACCCGTGTCCTGCGCCAGGTGGTGCTGTGGGATGGCCAGGAGGTGGCCCTCAGCGGGAGCCTCTCTGGCCCTTTCCCCAAGCCCACCAGGAACTTCAGCCTGCAGGGTGAGTGTGTGAGGGGCTGCAGGCAGGGGTGGCTTAGTCACTCAAATCATCCCTAGCCAGGCGCGGTGGCTCATGCCTGTAATCCTGGCACTTTGGGAGGCTGAGGTGGGTGGATCAGTTGAGGTCGGGAGTTTGAGACTAACCTGGCCAACATGGTGAAACCCTGTCTCTACTAAAAATACAAAAATTAGCCAGGCATGGTGCCTGGTGCCTGTAATCCCCGCTACTTTGGAGTATGAGGCAGGAGAATTGCTTGAACCCGGGAGGCAGAGGTTGCAGAGAGCCAAGACTGAGCCACTGCACTCCAGCCTGGGCAACAGAGTGACACTCAGTCTCAAAAAAGCCATGAGTGAGCACCTGCATATCCCAGGTGTGATTCTAGGCACCAGGGGTCCATCAGGAAGCAAGATGGCTCAGGTGCCACCCCTCTGGGAGACAGGCATTGAGCAACAAGATGCACATAAGCAAAATAACATCAAACTGACCATTTCCACGAGTGGAAAAGGCTGTGAGAGCAAGCAGGGTCTTTGTGGGGTGTGGGCCTCCTTTAGGTGGGGTGGTCTGGGAAGGCCTCTTGGAGGAGGTGACTTCTGAACTGAGGTCTGAAGGATGAGAAGGAGCTGACTGAGGGGCAGATCTGAGCAGAGGCACTTCAGGCAGAAGGTCCCGCGTGGAAATGAGCTTTGCGTGTGGAGCAGCAGCAGCGAGGCTAGCATGGCTGGAATGGGAGAAAGGATGAGGTGAGGCAGGAGGGCTGGGGAACCCAGGTCATGCAGGGTCTCAGCTCACAGAGAGGAGCTGGGGCTCATCCTGAGTGCGTCTGGGCAGGGAGAAGGGGCCAGGGCGTGGAAGGGGTGTCATTCCTGGGCAGTTCTGGTGCCAGGGGAGGTGAGTGCCAACGCAGTGCCAATGACGGCAGTCATGAGCCCCGGGGTCCTCCAGAAGCAGGCATCCCTGGAAGGGGCTGTAACTCAGGGCCTGTGCAGCCACAAGACTCAGTTTCTGTGCGAGGAACCCCCGGAGCACAGATCAGAGTCCGACCTATGACCTGCCAGGTATGGAGAGAGTACAGACCCGAGCCTGGAGGCATGGCTTGCCAGGTGGCCTGATGGAATCCTCCCAGCGTCATGTTTGCCACATGTCTGCCCTGGAAGGCAGAGGAAGTGAGCAGGTCCCTGACATGCCAAGGCAGAGTGCATGCGTGTATGTGCTCATGTGTGTATGTGTGCGCGTGCATGTGTGTGTGTGCATACATGCGCGTGTGTGCGTGCCCGTGTGCGTTTATTTGTGCCACCCTTGGTGAGCTACACAGCGTGTAGCCCCACACTGTGGTCACAGTGTTGCGGGTTGTGAGTCAGCGGGTGGCAGGAATAAAGGGTTCTAGCCGTGCATGTGGTCGGCCTCCCCAAAACCAATGACTGGGTGGTGCCCTGAGAACCAGCCAGTACCAGTGTCTCTGGGCACAGCTCCTGCAGCCCATCTGAACAGGTGGGTGCCCTTTGTACAGAGCTCAGAGGTCACCAAAGTGCAAAGGGGCCTCGGGCAGCCTCCTGCTGTGGGATCCGGGAAAGCAGGGCTGCGCAGGGGGCTCAGGGATGGGTTCAAGTGATGCAGGAGGTCAGGGCAGCTTGACTCACCTGGGGGACAAAGGAAGATGGAGGCTGTCTGTTGCAAGGACTCAGCTATGGGGTGCCACCTGTCACCCAAGCTAGAAGGAGGGCACAGGACAGCAGACGGAGGCATGGGGGTGTGGGGCTTCCAAGGGGGCGCAGGTCACCTGTGCATGTGAGGCCCCCAGGAGGGATGCAGGTTGTTGGGGTTGCGGCTGGCCCCGTCAGCTCCTGATTCAGGATGGTAACAAAGTATTCTGAAACTCTGCAGCATAAAGCAAGCGTGACTCCTTCCTCACGAGGCTGTGGGTCACCTGGACAGCTTTTCTGGTCTTCCTCATGTTGAAGGTCAGCTGTAGGGTGAGCGGGCGACTCTGCTGGCCTTGGCTGGGCTCTCCTGCCTGCTTAGGGGCTGGCTGGCTGGCAGCTGCACTAGGACATCCTGAGTGGAAACCAGGCTCTCCCCAACCGCAGGTGGCACCAGCCCACGGGCCAGCAGGGTTTGTTCTCATGTGGCTGAATGGGTTCAAGGGAGGAAGCGGGCAGAGGCCTCTTAAGGCCTGGGCTTAGAACTGGCACTTGGTCAACTTCACTGAATTCTGTTAGCACATCCCGAGGCCAGACCGGGTCCAAGGCCTGGGAGACAGACGCCACCTCTTGGAGCAGCCTCCGAGTCTCATTGTAACGGGGCTCCCACAGGGACAGTGCAGGGTGTCGAGTGGTAATGCTGGCAAAGTCAGCGTGTAGTTTCTGAGTTTTGTGAAAATTATCTGGATGTGTGGTCCCCGAGTGGCCAGATGCGTGAGCTGGCATTGGCGTCAGCTGAGTCCCCTGCACCCCCTTGGGCCTGGAGCTGCTGACCTCAGCTTACATGCCCTACCCTTTGTGTGTGTCCTCACCCACCCAGTGGAGCTCACGCACCCGCTGCCCCTCCCCCTGCCACGACACTGCAGCCTCCGCCTGTCCTCAGAGCATTCGGGAGGCAGCCACCGGGATGGCCTGGTTGTCCGCTGGGATGGCAGGGACCAGGTAGGTGTCAGGGCCGGAAGGTGACCCTGGGAGAGAGCTGAACTCCACCCTGAAGGCTGAGTGGGGTCCTGGGGGCCCTCCTCTGCCCGAGGAGCCTTATTTGGGACCACCGAGGCTGTACCAGGTCCCCAAGGGACTGTGGGAAAGGCACTGGGAGGGCAGCAGGAGACCTGGGTCCCCACAACACCTTGACAGCCACGGCAATGACAGTGGCTAACAGGCTCTGAATGCTTATCCCGTGATAGGTTCTGTGCATGAACCCACACATCAGCCTCCCATCTGCTCAGTGCTATTAATAGCCCCATGTTCAGATGACGAAACTGAAGGACTTAGAGGTGCAGCGACCTGCCCACGGCCACAGAGCCAGGGGAAGACACTGGAGGAGGAGCGTGACCTCCAGTCCCATCTCTGTCCTGTGTTTGCTCCATCTGCTCCTCTCCAAGCCTCGATTTCCTCCTCTGTGGAATGGGCTGAGCTCTCCAAGGGCCTTGCACAGGGATGCTTTGTGATCAAAGCCACCTGCCCTTGCAGCCTTGACCTTGATGGAGAAGGTGTTCTGTGCGGGTGGGAAAGAGGTGCGGCCTGTCTGGGCAAGGGCACTGGCTGAGTCTGTCTCCCTGCCTAGGTGCTGGTCTCCTCCTCCCTGTGGCTGGGGAAGAGTGAGCTGGCCGCCCGCCTGGCCCTGGCTCACCCATTCAACCTCTCCTGGCGGCAAGCCGAGGCCAGTGGCCTTGCTGAGAGCAGGGGTGGCAGGCAGAGCCGGCAGGTGAGTGAGGATGTCCCAGGCGCCCTTGGCCAGGGCTGGAGGTGGGAGCCACGTGGCTGAGCCTGTGGGGCTGGGCACCTCGGGTAGGAAGAGAGTGTGTTCATCAGTGACAAGGACTTCTCCAGAATCACAGCTTCCTGAAGCCTGGGGATCTCTGGGATCATTCAGTCATCCCTTTATCAATACTTCATTAAGCGCCTACTGTATACCAGGCAGTGTTTGAGGATAGCTCACATTTTAATGTGGGAAACACAGGTCTCTCCCATTCATCATTTGCAGTTGCTTGTTCCGTGGTAGCTTGGGAGATGGAGGCAGCTGGGCTCCCCGTCTGGCTGGGTGGCCTTGGATGTCTCCCATCGCCTCTCTGAGACTCAGGTTTTTCCATCTGTGAAAGGGAGGCCAATAGGCCAGCTGCGTGCAGGCAAAAGATGCTCTCCAGAATTCAAGCCAAGGAATGAATTAAAAAATCACAAGGTGTGATAAGCACCATAAAGTAGTAAAGAGGAGCCCGGCACGGTGGCTCACACCTATAATCCCAGCAATGTGGGAGGCCGAGGTGGGTGGATCACTTGAGGCCATGAATTCGAGACCAGCCTGGCCAACATGGTAAAATCCTGTCTCTACTAAAAATACAAAAATTAGCTGGGTGTGGTGGTGTGTGCCTGCAATCCCAGCTACTTGGGAGGCTGAGATGGGAGAATCACTTGAGCCCAGGAGGTCGACGTTGCAGGGAGCCAAGATCATGCCACTGCACTCCAGCCTGGGTGACAGAGTGAGACTCGGTCTCAGAAAAAGAAAATAAAAGCTGTGAGATTGAGAGTGACTGGGCATGTGGGTAGGGGAGCTACTGTAGGCGGGTGGTCAGTGAGGGCCTCACTGGGGAGGCGGCCTCGGGATGGGAAGGAGCTGGGCTTGAGAGAAGCTGGAGCAGCAGCACTGCAGGTGGCAGGAAAAGCCCATGCAAAGGCCCTGTGGTGGGAACAAGCCAGGTGCTTTGGGGAGGGCCGGAAGGGGAATAAGATGGGAGTAGAGTGACTGGGGGGCATGGGTGACAGGGAGATGAGGTCAGGTGGGCAGAGACAGATCACACTGGCCCTGGAGGTGCCATTGAGGAGAGTGATCGTTTTCTATCTTTGGAAATGCTGAGTGTGGATGTTGAGGATGAGACTTTTTTTTCACCCAAATGCTTTCAGTCTCCAGCCTGGGAATGGTTCTGGGCTCTTCCAGAGATGGGGGCTGGGCAGGGCAGTCTCTCCACCCTCCATCCTAGTTCCTCTAGGGATATCTGGGGGAGGGGGGCCAGCTTCTCCATCCTTTGTAGCCTCTCATTTCCCAACAGAGATGTGGTGTGGGAGTGGCGTTAGCCTCTCCTCTCCTCCACCTGTGCCCCTTTCTCCACCACTGCTCTCCCATCCCAATGCAGGTGCAGCTCACCTGGAACAGAGGACGACCTGTGACCTTGCAGCTCACCTGGGCTGACGGGTCCTCAGCATACAGCATGGCCTGGGACGGCTGCCTGGCTGCCTCCCCAGGGCAGGTATGCGGGGCCTGACTGCTGCAACGAGTGTGGGGCTCCCCGTCACTCCAGGCTTCTCGGCTGGCCCCCCAGGTCATGTACCCTCTTCTGTTCCCTATCAGCTCCAGAAAGCTTGGGGCCTGGACACCCTCCAGGCCTGCGGGGCCTTAATGCAGACCCCAGCTGTGTTCGTTGAACAGCTCGACCTGTCCTGGGGCCAACACCGCATACGGCAGAACTTGACATATGAGGTAAGGTCTGGGCAGCAGTGTCCATCTGGGCAGGGAACCCCAGGTGGCTCCAGCTGCAGCAGGAGTGTCCAGCTCTGGGACCATGTGGTCCTGGATTCCAGTGCTTGTGGGATCCTGGGCAACTCACTTCTCTGCTGTGAGCCTTAGTTTTCTATCTGTGAAATGGTTCCCTTCCTAACTAGGATGTGGTGAGGGTTCTGGAAGCCCTGGAAGAAAAGCTAGGAGCCCAGCACGAGATGCAGGGAAGAGATAGGGAAGGAGGTGGGATGCTAATGGGCTTCTAAGGATGGGGCAGAGGGAGATCAGGAGCTCAGCTTCCCCAAGGCATCAGGTCTGGTCTCCTCCAGCATCACTACCTGATGGGGCTCCTCATGGGGCGAGCACTGTTGTGCAAAGCCTGGGGCAGGAACCAGGCCATGGAGAAATGGGGAGAGCTGGCCCTGGATGCCCCCTTCCTCCTCTGGGCCTCCCACCTGGGTTCCTGGGGCTCTTAGGCATGGCCCCCTAAGTGCCCACAGCAGAAATCCTGCCACAGGCCGGGAATGGTGAATCACACCTGTAATCCCAGCACTTTGGGAGGCTGAGGTGGGGGGATCACCTGAAGTCAGGAGTTTGAGACCAGCCTGGCCAACATGGCAAAACCCCATCTCTACAAAAAAATTTCAAAATTAGCCAGGTACAGTGGCATGTACCTGTAATCCTAGCTATTCGGGAGTCTGAGGTGGGAGAATCGCTTGAACGTGGGAGGTAGAGGTTGCAGTGAGCCGAGATAGCACCACGGCACTGCAGCCTGGGCAGCACAGCGAAACTCTGTTTCAAAAAAAAAAAAAAATCCTGCTTCAGAGTGTAAGGGTGTGCTGTGGCTGATGAGGGCTCTAATGGTGGATTCCTGCCACATGGTCTTAGGTGAGGGTCTCCACCTGCAGCTGGCTATGGGCATTCTCTTAGGTGATGAGCCCCGACCTATGGGCCCTGTCATTTCAGTGGCATTGGCCATCTCAGCCAGGCAGGATCATCGTGGAGGCCACCCTGGAGCACGTCCTCGGGGCCTCTTGTACCCGGCAGAGCTTCCAGGGGGAAGTACAGACTGACTATGCACGCTGGCTGCGGCACTCCTTCCACCTGGGGCTCTGTGACCTGCCCAGGGTAAGTCTGCCCTGCAGAAAGGGACAGCTGGAGGACCAGGGACCCGTGGTGAGGGGGCAGCAGGGAGGGTGGTGCATGCAGAATGCAGGGGTGTGAGTGAGACAGCCAGACGCCAGCATGGTGGCTCTGCCACTTGCCGGCTGGGTGACTGGGCAGGGCGCATCTCCTCTCTAAGCCTCCGGTGTTTCGAGCCTCCGGTGTGTTTCATCTGAGGAATGGAAGGAGCCAAGGTTCCAGGATGTAGAGTGATGGTGAGAGTTCAGAGAGAGGTGATGCAGGAGTGCTCAGCCTTGGTGCCGGGCACATAAGTTAGAGCTGCTGTAGTCATGATTGCCCCAGAGGAGAGGTCACTGGGATCCTTTCTCCTCAACCCCTTGCCCCTCCTGGTAGTGGGTTGACTGGTTCTTCCATCCACCAACCATCCATCCATTCCTTCACACATCCTTCCATCCTCCTTCCTATCTTCCATCCATCCCCCTATCTCTGCCCTCCCATGTACTCACTCTCTCCATTCATTCATCCTCCCGCCCTCCCTTGCTCGCATCCATTCATCTGCCTGTCCAGCTATCCGTCCATCCATTTATCTCTCCATCCCAAGGACCCATACTCTTCTGTAAAGAGACAGATAGTAAATATTTTAGGCTTTATGAACCATCCAGTCTCTGTTGCAACTACCAGCTCTACCACTGTCCTGTGAAAGCAGCTATAGATGATATGTAAATGCATCCATATGGCTGTATCCCAGTCTGGGCACAATGGCTCATGCCTGTAATCCCACCACTTTGGGAGGCTGAGGTGGGTGGATCACGAGGTTAGGAGATGGAGACCATCCTGGCTAACACGGTGAAACCCCGTGTCTGTTAAAAATAGAAAAAATGAGCCGGGTGTGGTGGCACGTGCCTGTAGTCCCAGCTACTCAGGAGGCTGAGGCAGGAGGATTGCTTGAACCTGGGAGGTGGAGGTTGCAGTGAGCTGCGATTGTGCCATTGTACTCCAGCCTGGCGAGACAGCACAACTCTGTCTCAAAGTATTTACAAGAGTGGGCAGGGAGCCAGATTCAGCCCCAAACCGTAGTTTCCCACCCCTTATCTCTTCTTCTGTTCATTCAGAAAACATTTGTGTGTTTCACGTATGCCAGGCTGTGCTCTAGGTGCAGGGACTGGATAGTGAAGGAGACAGGCCACGTGCCAGCCTCCTGGGTGGCACATTCCAGTGGGGCCAGGAAGATACGACAAACTAGAGATGCATGGTCTATGGTCAGGGTGTGGTAAACACTGTGCAGGAACGAAGCGGGGAGGGGGGCAGGGTGTTGTAAAAGGGGCCTCGCTGGTGAGTATGGGCCCTGCAGAGGGAAGGGGCCTGAGGCAGGACTCTGCCTTGAGGAACATGGGGAAGCCCTTACAGAGGAGCAAGGGAAGTGAGGTTGGGACAATAAAGCAGGCCACAGGCCATGCCAGAGCCCAGCTTCTGTTCTCAGTGCAGGGGACAACGTCTGATTTGCGTTTCTTAGAGGTCAGCTGTGAGCTGGGGCAGGTATGGAGGCTGGGAGGTGGCAGCTGCTGCTGCATTCCTGGTGCAGGGGATTGGGGGAGAGGAAGCTGCTGCCCCCTGTGCCTGTCTGACACCTAGACTCTCTCGTCCCAGGCCCTCTTGGTCACCGGGGAGCACGTCCTGGGCCAGGGTGGACTCCTGCTGCGTTCCCACTGCCACCTGGGCCTCGCACCAGACCCAGACCACGGCCTGCACCTCAGCCTGTCCCTCCGAAACCACAGCAGGCCTCATTCAACTGACTTCTCCGGGGCGCTGGAGGTGGGTGGCCGGGATAGGGCTGACAGTCCCTGGGGAAGATGCCCCGGCTTCCCTCCCGTTCTTTCCTGGCCAGCAGGCCCCCAACTGCCTGGGTGGCCCCGCCATCTAGTGGCAATCTAAGGAACTGCAGACCCTTATTCTGGATGGGGCCACAGCTTCACTCTGGGTAGGGGGAACCCCTGCTGAACCTCAGGCCTGGTCCTGGCACCGAGACAAAGCAACTTGTCCACAGTCCTGACACCCGGCCCTTCCTACAACGAAGAGGCAGAGGCTGGACTGCCTAACTTTGAATCCCAGCCTAGCTGCCTCCTGGTACCTGAGTTTCCTCCCCTGTAAAATGGGTATAATAATTGCACTGGCCCTATCTCCCATGGGGTTAATATTGCAAGGATTAAATATATTCATAGGCATAGATCGCTTAGAGCAGTGCCCGAGAGAAAACAGCCACAACGTAAGTATTTGCTATTAGCCATGATTGGCACCGTCTTCTCCCCTGCCTGCCTCCCAGTAGCTTTGGGAAGTAGGAGGGGGCAGAGTTGGTCTCCAGTGCCTACTCTGCCCTGACCTGGCCAGGTGATCGTGACCCCAGGAAGGAACCTCTCTGAGGATCTGTTTCCTCATCTGTAGGAGGGTGAAATCAGGTATTTCACAGGGTGGTTTTTGGGAGTCTGGATACTGGTTCCTGCTGCCTGTATAGCCAAGGCACATGACATTGCAAGTGCCCTGTCGGCATTTCCGTCCACCCCGTCTCCCTGGCTGGGTGAACTTGACCTCATGACTTGACTTTGCCGAGCCTCAGTCTTCCCCTCTGTCAAATGGGAACAAATACCATCTCCCTTGCAGAATTGTTAAGAGGAAAACAGACATTTGTACAACATCTGCACATAGCAGGTGCTTGTGAGACGGGAGTTCCCTCCCTTCCTGGCATCTGAGCTGGATGAGGATGGCATTTCTGGGTTGACAGTTCAGCAGCCGGGGCCATTTCAAAGGAGCTTCTCCTTGCAAGGTTCTTGTTCTTCGGGACTGTCACTCCCCCATTTCCAGCCAGGCCCCTGGCTGACCCCGTCTGTGTAAGCCCCGTGCCTGATGGAACTGGAGCCCTGGGAGTGAACCCCTAGTGAACACTCAGCAAGTGGCCAGTCCTCTTGCTTCCCTGTGCCTGATTTACTTGGGACAGCTGTTCTGGCCCCTTCTCACTTGCTCCATTCTGGGGTCAGAAGTGGAGTGGTCAGAAGCCTTTCCCAGCCTTATTTGGTCCTCACCCCAACCCGGTGGCCCCAGGACAGATGAGGAACAGATGCAGGGAGGTCAGGCACTTGCCAAGGCTGCACAGAGGCAGGCATGGTCCTTGCTCTTCAGTGACAGCCAGCAGGGATGAGCTCAGATGCTGGGAGCCGTCCGGGGCCGACTCCATGTGGTCTGCAGACTGCGCCCTGCCCCAGCCTGCCTGGCAGGATCACATGGGTGCTCGGTTACATTCTATAGGAGTCCTGGGTTGTAGCCCTGTTACCAACCTGGATCTCCTCAGAGATCAACATGCTTCTGCATGTTTAGTAAGCTCCCTGCATTCGATTCCTAGGGCTACTGTATTAAATGGCCACCAACTGGAAGGCTTAATGCAGCAGACAGGTATGGTGTCACAGTTCAAGAGGCCAGAAGTCCAAAAGCAAGTCGTCAGCAGGGCCACACTCTCAAAGTCCTAGGGAAGATCCTTCCGTAGCACCTCTAGCTTCTTGTGTAACCCATGGCTGTGGTGGCATCACACCAGTCTCTGCCTCTGTCCCACGTGGTGGCCTTCTGCCTTCTGGGTGGCATCTTCACATGGTCTTCTCACAGGGACAGCATCCATTGGGTGTGTGGCCTGCCTTCATCCACTATGGCCTCAACTTGATCACTTTTGCAAAAAACCTATTTCCAAATAACACCACGTTCACAGACATAGAGAGTTAGGACTTCAACATATCTGAGGAACAAAATTGAACCCATGACAGACACATGTGTGCACACACACGCTCTTACGTCCTACTAAGTTTTGTGAACCATTGTTCTGTATCATTTAACACATCTTGGAGCTGAGGTTCCCTACCCTGCAGGGCCTCCTCCAGGCTTGTGTTCTCTTGGGACCTCTGAGCCTCTCTCCCACCCCATTCTAGACTCACCTGTCCTGGTCTCTGCCATGCCCCCAAGGCTGGGCACCTGCAGGGATTTAGGTAAACTGCCCAGTGCCTGGGGTGTTATGCCAGGTGTACCCACATCTCCTTGAAGTTGCTTAGACCTTTGCAGTGGTTCCCATGCAAACTCGGAAAGCCTGGGCTGTAGCAGAAACACCAGGGTACTGGGAATGTTAGAAATGCCAGGGCCCCCAAAACCAGTTAAATCAGAGTGTCTGGGCAGCAGCCATCTCTAAGCCACCCTGTGGGTGGCTGCCGCTGGGTTGGTGGGCTCCTAGATGGGTATTTTTAAAAATTATTTCTTACAAGACTGGCTGAGTTTTGTGTTTTTGGTAGAGACAGGGTTTTTGCCATGTGGCCCAGGCTGGTCTGAAACTCCTGGGCTCAAGCCTTCCACCAACTTTAACCTCCTAAAGTGCTGGGATTACAGGAGTGAGCCCTTGTGCCCGGCCCTGAGTATTCTCATAAGTGCTTTCTGTAATGGGGCACTGGAAGCCTTAGGTAGGGATATGGCTTGGGGAACCTGGTGCCCTGGAATCGCGTGTGGGTATTGTGCCTTCCCTTGGTTCCCTACAGGTCTAACCACAGCCTCCCTAGCCAGCCCCTTCCTGAACCTGGGGGGGGGGGGCAAGGGAGACACCAGGGACGGCCTGGGTCAGACTCCACTCAGGCCTCTGTTGTCCCCCTTCCAGCTTCGTGGCTCCAAGGCTCAGCGGGTTGGCCTACTGGGCCGTGTCTCTACCTCGGCTTCGCAAAGCCTGGTCCGACTGGAGGGAAATGTGGACAACAGAGAGGAGAAAGTGAGACTGTCTGTGTTCCGGGCCCCAAGCTGTCTCCAGGCCTCTGTGGCGCATGAGGAGGGTGAGTGGCGGCTGGGTCCCAGCTCAGCTAGCTGGGCCACGGCCCCTGTTGGCTCAAGAAAGGACAGGAGTCTGGGCATTAAGATCTCAGAAGTCAGGGCTGAGTGCAGGGGCTCATACCTGTAATCCTAGCACTTTGGGAGGCCGAGATGGGAGAACTGCTTGAGCTCAGGACCAGCCTGGGCAACATAGACCCTGTCTCTACTTAAAAAAAAAGGTGGGGGGGGGGGTGCGGCCGGGCGTGGTGGCTCACGCCTGTAATCCCAGCACTTCGGGAGGCGAAGGCAGGAGGATCAGGAGGTCAGGCGATCAAGACCATCCTGCCTAACACAGTGAAATCCCGTCTCTACTGAAAATACAAAAAATTAGCTGGGCGTGGTGGCAGGCGCCTGTAGTCTCAGCTATTCGTGAGGCTGAGGCAGAAGAATGGCATGAAACCAGGAGGCGGAGCTGACAATGAGCCGAGATTGAGAGTGTGCCACCGCATTCCAGCCTGGGCTACAGAGCAAGACTCCATCTCAAAGAAAAGCAGAAACCTGGTGGGGTGGGGGTGATGGGTTCCTATCCCAGCTGCTGGGAGTGAGCTGGGATCCTGTCACTGTACTCCTGCCTTGGTGTCTCAAAAAAAAACACTCAGGAAACCCCATTAGGACTTCATGGCATCCCTGACTGCCCCGTCGACGGAGGGGACAGAAGAGCGGGCTTCAGGTCGCTCAGGAAGTTGATTTAGTTGGTGCAGCTCAAGGTTCTCAAATCCCAGGGCCTTGAAGCTTGGCTTGCGGCAGTAGGGAACTACGGAAAGCAGTGGAGGTGGTGCGGGCCACGAGAGACATGGTGGGGGCAGCAGCAGGTCCCTTTCTGGCTCTAGGGGGCAGAGAGGAGAGTGTGGTGCTGCGGGCATGTGCCTACGGGCGGACAGCTGAGGTGGACGTCCTGTTCCGGGATGGCAGGCAGCCCTTCCAGCCGCTGGGACACCTGACCCTGCAGGCTGCCAACCAGAGCCTCCTGCTGGCTGCGCACGGCTGTCAGGGGGTCCTGCTGGGCCATGTGCAGGTAAGATGGCCTAGGCTGGGACACAGGGAAGGGGTTACCATTCTCTCCCTGGGCAGAGGCCCCCGTGCCAGGAGCCCTGAGCCCTTGGGGTCCAGCTGTGCCCAGAAATCAGGGCAGACGACCCCATGGTGAGGCCCACACCTGTTGCTGGCGCCAAGAACCTTGTGTCTACTTCATTCCTACAAGGCCCCAGCCTCTTCCTCTGTCCTCACAGTCCAGGATCGCAGCAGTTGGCTCCCAGGTGCAAGCCCAGCTGGAAGAGAAGATACTAGGCTTGGGTGCCTCTGTGAGAAGGTTCCAGCAATTGGTGGGTAGCACAGGAGGGCAGGGTGGGGGCCCAGAGTGGAGAGCTCCCCTTCTGGCCTGGCTTGTAGCACCCACTCACCAGGCGGGAGGGTCTGGGGCTCTCTCTGCCCTGGACCTCACCCTGATTCTGCCTCGGTTTCCCTGCCCAGGTGCAGCCGGCAGGCACCCTGGACGGCGTGGCAGGCCTCCTTCTGCAGCTGTCCCAGGCGGGGCGGGAGGCTGTGCAGGCGAGTAGTTGGGCGGTAGCCACGTTGTGGGCCCGGAGCCAGGCACTGACCCAGCAACTGCCTCTTTACCTGGAGTGGCTACAGGTGGGGCTGGAGCAGCTGCGGGATGAACTGGAATGTGAGTGCGGGAGAGGAGGGCTCAACCAGCGTGTGGAAATTCATGCCCCGCCCGGGGCCCTAAGCGCTCACATTGGCCTGTGTTACTGTGTCAGTCAGAAAGGTGGCCTTGCTTCCCGTGGGCCTGCAGCCCATCTGTGTTTAGCCCCCTGCCTTATTTCTTACAGCTCTACAGCCTTTGTTTTTTCTTGGTCTGCTGTGTCATTCTTATAGGGTCTCCAAGCTCATATCCCTTACGCCTGCTGCCTAGGTTGTTTGTCTGCTGCCTGCTCTGAGGATACAGCCTTGTTTCTGTGAAGCTCACTGCCACAGCCTCTTTCCGGTTCCACGATGAGCTCAATGTGGCCATGTGGTTGTTAAAGGCTCACACCTGCTCCTCCAAGTGGCCAGCAGAGCCCCCAAGGCCCTGCCCAGCGCCAGGGTGGACATCCCTCTGATTGGCTGTTGAATGTTACCTCCACATCCTCCTTGCTGTGCCAGTGTTCCTGTGGCCGCCCCCAGGGCAGTGAAGGGGGAGGAGTGCCCCAGGACTCCTCACAGTGCTATTCACGGCTGTGTTTTATTATAGTGAGGGGATGCAGGAGTGTCAACACAGGGACAGGGGCTGGGGTGGAGTCTAGGGAGAACCAGGGCCAGTGCCCAGTGTCCTCTCCTAGTCCAGTGCCTTCACACAGGATGCATGGAGCTGTTCCAGCTATCACCAGAGCAGCTCCTGGGAGACTCAGCACCCAGGATTTTTACTGGGGGCTGCCACACTGGCAGGTGCTACTTGGCACGGACCACATTGTCAGACTCCTAGGAGGCAAGCAGGGGTCCAGCATAAACCATGTGTAAACAGTTCAGAGGCAGGGAGCCTCCTATCAATTCTAGGATTGGTGGGAACCCTCCCCCAATCCAAATTCCCAGACAACCTTATAAGCAGGCCTTGCAGAGAAGGCTCAGGCCTGCCATTTTTGAGAACTCCCCTGCAATCTCCAGTGGCCACTGCTCTATTCCTGCTCCTCTGGCTCCCCCCATCTTCATCGCAGGAACAGGCCCTACCCCTTGAGGCCTGGGCTGTCTGGTTCTCTGACCTGCCCTGAGGCCTCACGGTGGGTGGTGGCTGCCTGTTGCAGGGCCCCTGGCCACACTGAAGGATGCCTACCTGGAGGTGACACTGCGGCCCCTGGAGGAGGTGTGGCGGGAGCGGGCAGAGGAGGCCATGCGGCGGCTGCAGGCCTGGGTGCCCAGGATGCCAGGCAATGGGGGTTCGAGGCCCATCAGGGTGGTCCTGGGGGCACTGAAAGGATCCCTGGAGCTGGTAAGTGGGAGCAAGGATGGAGCACGGCTGGCAGGTGAGGACGCGTGAACCAGCTCTCACTGTCCCCTCCCTCTCCAGGCCGCCCACCAGCTACTGTCCTGGGCTGAGGCCACGTTCTCACGGGCACTAAAGAGGCTCTGCAAACCCCTGCTGGACCTGTACAGCCTCTCGGCCAGGTAACTCGGGGTTTGAGAGTAGCGCGTGCTGCGTGCCTGCCACATACCAGGTGTAATGCTGAATGCTTTGACACTCTCCACTCACGGATTCCTGTGACTGCCCTGCCCAGAGGATTCTTCCCTCCCCCTTCTACAGATGAGGAAGCTGGACTTTCTTCCCCACTCCATAGATAGCTTCTGAGCACTGGCCCAGGGCAGGATTTTAGGAGCTGCAGAGAGCACAGTGGCTGAGGCCAACCCTGCCTTCAGGAAACTCACTTTTACCCAGACACGAAGCACAAGGAAGTGATCTACCCCAGGCCTTGCACAGTTCCCTGCAGAGGGCCTCAGAGTAGCATCTTAAGTAGGCCATTTGGTTCTATCACATTTCCTTGCTTTTTGTTTTGTAATTTTTTTTTTGAGATGGAGTTTCACTCTTGTTGTCCAGGTTGGGGTACAGTGGCACAATCTTGGCTCACTGCAACCTCTGCTTCCTGAGTTCAAGTCATTCTCCTGCCTCAGCCTCCCTAGTAGCAGGTACTGGGACTACAGGTGCACGTGCCATCACACCCAGCTAATGTTTGTATTTTTTAGAAAAGACAGGGTTTTGCCATGTTGGTCATGCTGGTCTCAAACTCCTGACCTTAGATGATCCACCCGCCTTGGCCTCCCAAGTGTTGGGATTACAGGCATGAGCCACTGCACCTGGCCTGTTTTGGACTGATCTTTTAAGCACATAAAAACTCTTCTTACCTGCAGGCCGTGCAGAAGCCGGCCACAGGCCGGGCCCACTGGTCATCATTTACCACCTCTGAGCTATATATCAGGTGGCAAATGCCAGAGAAGGAACATCGGTGAGATGGGGGGGGGCGGATCCTAAGAAACGGTGTGGCCATGGCTGGCTTTGGGAAGGTAGAGTTTCAGCAAGAGCCACAGGGCCAGCATGGAAGGAGCGCTCCGGGGCGGGGGGGCGGGGGGGTCACCACTGCACAAAGGCCTGGGAGACGGATAGGCCTGGCTTGTTTTTTGTTTTTGAGACAGTCTCTCTATCACCCAAGCTGGAGTGCAGTGGTGCGATTTCATCTCACTGCAAGCTCCGCCTCCCAGATTCACACCATTCTCCTGCCTCAGCCTCCCGAGGAGCTGGGACTACAGGTGCCCACCACCACGTCTGGCTCATTTTTTGTATTTTTAGTAGAGACGGGGTTTCACCGTGTTAGCCAGGATGGTCTCCTGACCTCAATCTGCCCACCTCGGCTTCCCAAAGTGCTGGGATTACACGCGTGAGCCACTAAGCCCAGCTAGCCTGTTTTTGAGATAGAGTCCCATTCTCTGTCTCCCAGGCTGGAGTGCAATGGCGTGATCTCAGCTCAGTGCAGTCTCTGCCTCCCATGTGCAAGTGATTCTCCTGCCTTAGCCTCCCAAGTAGCTGGGATTACAAGCATTTGCCGTCATGCCCAGCTAATTTTTGTATTTTTAGTAGAGACGGGGTTTCACGATACTAGGCTGGTCTCAGATCCCTGGATTCAAGTGACTCGGCCTCTCAAAGTGGTGGGATTACAGGCATAAGCCACCAGGCCTGGCCCGGTCTATTTGAATATCCAGCTGGCGAGGCTGGAGCAGAATGCCTGCAAGGGAGAACGGATATGACTGGGGGAGCCTTGGGTGGTCTCTAGCTTCTGCTCTGACCTAGGAAGGATGCGCTCACCCTTTCACTTTAAAAGACCCCTTTGGATCCCGTTTTGAGGACACCGGGGTGGTGGATAGATGGGGGGACCCAGTATCCTTTCCCCTCACAGGCACGAGACCCACTAGGAACCCGGCTCCAGGCAGGCAGGCAGCTCCCTTCTTCCATGCTGGTGGCTTCGTAGAGCATCTGGAATCCAGCTTTGCCTCTAATTAGGATTCTTCTGCATCAGCTCTCGGTGCCTGTTTCCCCAGCCATAAAATAGGGACTAAACCCACCTCATGGGGCAAAGGCTCCATGTACTACAAATTACTGCTCCTGCCCTCTTGCGGTCAGAATGGAGGCTGATGAAGGGAAGAGCTCTCAGGGCGGGGCTTTGGCTTGCCTGGTTACTCACCTACCTGGTGAGTGGGATCCAGTCACTGCTAGGTGAGGGGTGCCAAAAAATGGATTCAAGTGGCAGGGAGGGGGCTGAGGCTGTTTCCTGCCCCCAGCTGCAGAGCCTCTGGGCTTCCTAGAAGTAGGCAAATGAGGCTGCCTGCCCCTGCACCCTTCCACCGGCCCATCAGCAACAGGCTATGCAATGTTTCTCTTCTTACTTCACCCCCACGTGAGCTGAGATCTACCTGATCATTCAAATCTCACAGGCTTGACCCCCACTCTCGATCCTTAGAAAGTTCCAGTCCTCCCCTAACTGTAGAAATTCCCTAGACCTGTTGGCCAGGCACAGTGGCTCACACCTGTAATCCTAGCACTTTGGGAGGCTGAGGTGGGCAGATCACTTGAGGTCAGGAGTTCAAGACCAGCCTGGCCAATGTGGTGAAACTCCAACTCTACTAAAAATACAAAAATTAGCCAGGCATGGTGGTGGGTGCCTGTAATCCCATCTACGTGGGAGGCTGAGGCAGGAGAATCTCTTAAACCCGGGCGGCAGAGGTTGCAGTGAGTCGAGATTGTGCCACTACACTCCAGCCTGGGTGACAGAATGAGATTCTGTCTTAAAACTTCCTAGATCTTCCAGCTCCTGTCCTCAGCATCCCCATACATAAGCCCATACTGCCTAAGACCCAGAGGGCAGAGCAGCCATGACGTCAGACATCTGTGTCCTCAAAAATGGGGCAGCTTGTTTCTGTCACCTGCATCATCCACCACCTATGCTGTCATGCCAGCCTCTGTCCTCCTCCACCTCACGATGGGATTTCCCAAGACAAGCACAGCCCCTCCCTCGGAGGCACCCCCATGCTCTCCACTGCAAAGCTCTTCCTGCAGACCTCTGCAGCCAAGGGAAGCAAGGCTCCGGCAGGCACAGTGACTTCTCCTCTGCGTTCCCTCCAGGAACCGCTCAGTGGTAGTAACACTGCCACTGCTGCCTGTGGGGGACGAGCCCCTGGATGTGGCCCAGGTGACCAGCTACCTGGTGGAGAAGCTGCTGTGGCCGCTCCGAGAGCTGTCTGGGGCCAACATGCTGGCCGAGTACTACCGGCTCAGACGCTGCCTGCTGGAGGGCCCCTGGGAGTGTGAGTCATGCCCTGGGCTGTGCCGCCCTCCTCCCTGGGGAGTCCCCTGCCCATAGGCTGGTGGCATCACAGTACCAGGTCCAGAGCTTACTGGAGTTCCCAAGGTCCTGTGGGACTACGGCTGGGGCTCCACATCCTGCTTTTGTCCAGAATATAAGGCCTGGCCATACAGAGGGGTGAGGAGGGCAGTTTAGGACTTAGGCCAGCTCCCTCACTGTGGGCGCTGCTGGAGAAGAGGGCAGCCCTCCAGTTCCAGCTGGCAGAAAACTGACTTCAGACTTGCTGGTCAGAGGTGACTTGCAGCCAAGGGCTGTGCTGGGACCAGCCCTGGCTCTGGACCCGTGGGGAGCTTGCATACTTGCAGCCAAGGGCTGTGCTGGGACCAGCCCTGGCTCTGGACCCCTGGGGAGCTTGCATGTGGCTTAGGCTTGCTGTGTGGCCAGGCAAGTCTAACCTCTGTGGGACGCGGTCTCCTCCACTGTGAAATGCAGGTAACAACGTGGCTTGCTCATATGGGTTATGGGCATCTACTGTTCTTGAGGCAGGGGCAGCCCTTCATGTCCTTGGGGGGAACAAGGGTACCCAGGCTTGGCAAGGGGTGGTTTATGTGTGTGGGACTCACACCAAGGTCCAGGGCTCACAAGAAGCATGAGCGCAGTCATTTCTAAGCAGCGCATTGGTGTTGTAGAAAACCGCCTGGTCTTCAAATTCCACGTGTGTGACTGTGGGCTTCTCTGTGTCCCTCAGTTCTGACAGCTGAACACGGGACTGGTAGTGCCTCCCTCAGGATGCTGGGACTTGCCAACAGGTGCCTGGCTTTGCACCATAGATGGTGCTTCCTGGCCATGGGCACAGGCACCCCGACCCAAGCCACAGCTCACTGGCTGGGCTGGTCACACCTCCTTCTCAGGCCATCTCTTCCCTACCCTGAAGAGGATAGGTCTGCAAGACAGTAGTCTCGTGTTTGGGGGACCCGTTGGTCATCCACTGACATAGTGAATGTTTTTTCTCCCACCCCCAGCAGCTTCGTTGAGATTAAATGGAAGACTTATATGCTCTGTGCAATTTTTTTTCAAGAATAGGTCTCACGCTGTTGTCGTGGCTGGAGTGCAGTGGCGCGATCTCTGCTCACTGTAGCCTTGACCTTGTGGGCTCAAGTGATCCTCCTGTCTCAGCCCCCTAAAGTGCTGGGATGGCTTAGCACCACCGTGCCTGGCTAATGTGTGAATTTTAAGTGTACGATTCAGTGGCTTCTAGTTTATTCTGAGTTGTGCATGCATCAGCCTAAACTGAAACCCTGCAGCTACCAATCTGCCTTCTGTGTCCATGGCTCTGCCTGCTCCAGATATCTGCCTTCTGTGTCCATGGCTCTGCCTGCTGTAGACATCTGCCTTCTGTGTCCGTGGCTCTGCCTGATGTAGACATCTGCCTTCTGTGTCCGTGGCTCTGCCTGCTGTAGACATCTGCCTTCTGTGTCCATGGCTCTGCCTGCTGTAGACATCTGCCTTCTGTGTCCATGGCTCTGCCTGCTCCACACATCTGCCTTCTGTGTCCATGGCTCTGCCTGCTGTAGACATCTGCCTTCTGCGTCCGTGGCTCTGCCTGCTCCAGACATCTGCCTTCTGCGTCCGTGGCTCTGCCTGCTCCAGACATCTGCCTTCTGTGTCCATGGCTCTGCCTGCTGTAGACATCTGCCTTCTGTGTCCGTGGCTCTGCCTGCTCCAGACATCTGCCTTCTGTGTCCGTGGCTCTGCCTGCAGTAGACATCTGCCTTCTGTGTCCATGGCTCTGCCTGCAGTAGACATCTGCCTTCTGTGTCCATGGCTCTGCCTGCAGTAGACATCTGCCTTCTGTGTCCGTGACTCTGCCTGCAGTAGACATCTGCCTTCTGTGTCCATGGCTCTGCCTGCTGTAGACATCTGCCTTCTGTGTCCGTGACTCTGCCTGCTGTAGACATCTGCCTTCTGTGTCCATGGCTCTGCCTGCAGTAGACATCTGCCTTCTGTGTCCGTGGCTCTGCCTGCTGTAGACATCTGCCTTCTGTGTCCGTGGCTATGCCTGCTCTAGACATTTTATGTCAATACAAGCATAAAAGCCAGGCTTTTTTACTTAGCACACTATTTTTGTAGCGGGTCTCAGAACTCCATTCATCGTTATGGCTGAATTGCCCGTAGATCTTCAGCTCATGTCGTCTTGAAGCCAGTGGGGGAATCCCTGGGCCTCTGGCTGCTGCAGCAGGGGAAGGGGAATCCTGGCCTCAGGGCAGGCTAAGCCAAGGCTCTAGGTATCAGGGTGCTTGGCAGGCACTGGGCTCTACTGCAGTGGGTGAGTGGAGCTGGCCCCACTCACCCTGCCTTTGGGCTGTTTCTCCCCAGACCATGCCCTGGTAGCCGGGGCCCAGCACGTGGTGACCTTCGACGGCCGGGTATGGGACCTCAGCACCCAGTGCGGCAGCATCCTCCTGGCCCAGGACTTTGCTCACAACACATTCTCGCTGACACTGAGTCGGACAGGCTCGGGGCTCACGGCCCTGTCTGTGGAGCTAAACCACATGACCCTCGTCTTCTACCCCAGTCTTCAGGTGAGCTGGACAGGCACGGCAGCCTCCCCTGGAGACCTGTGCCCATGGCAGGTCGCCTGAGGGGGATGGCACTTTCAAGCTTGGCACCTGGCTGTGGGTCAGATCTCCTGCCCAGTCCCCTCTGGCCCACAGGCCTACAGACTGTACAACTCCTCCGTGTGGGGGGAGAGCTGTCCGGACCTCAAGCTGCATCCTACCACAACAAGGAGGAACGTCCCTAGGATTGAGCTGGCCAGTGAGGATGGGGTCTCTGTCTCCTGTGACGTGCCCACCGGCCTCTGCAGCCTGACTCTGGGCCTCTGGCACCATGGTGGGTCTGGGCCCCAGCAGGGTTGGCCTCACCTACAAAGGTCTCTCTGGGATGAGAGAGACCTTTAAGCTTCCAGGGTGACAGGTGGCAACTGTGCATGCAGAGCCTCTGCCAGCCTCGTCTCTAGCATGGCAGCGTGTGTGCCCTCACTCCTTTAGCCTTATGCCATTGACCCCGTGTCCAGATGACCGCACAGAGGCCCAGGGCTTTCTGCCCCATCCCTGGGACACGCGGCTCCAGTGTGGAGTTGGCCCTTCTGTGTTCCGTCTGCCAAGGAACACAAAGGGCCTGGATTTCAGCCACTCGAGCTGAGGACGTGGGGAGGGGATGGGGTGTACACACGCTGTCCTGAGCCCCTGAGCTTTCTCCTCCTCCTCTGATGAGGGTTTCGAGCCAGGGCCTGGGCTCCAGGAGTCCAGTGTGGAGGTGGTGGGATTCTGCTGCTCCTGTGTGCCTCAGGCTCATCTCACACACAGGTCCCAAGGCAGCAGGGCTGGGGCTAGGGGAGGATCACAGGGTCTTACCGCCACCTCAGCTTCCCTCCTCCCCACAGGCATATCTGCTGGTCTTCTAGGCACCAACGACAATGAAGCAGGCAATGAGCTGATGTTGCCAGACGGCTCTGTGGCCCGCAGCCTGGAGGAGCTCAGCCTGGCCTGGCAGGTGAGCGGGTGCACCTGAGGTTCTTGAGGGCTGCTCACTGCAGAGTCCAGGGAGAGGCAGGCGGCCTGAGGGCTCTGCAGAGGACTTCGTAGGCCCAGGGTTTGGGGAAAGTCTCCTGCTGAGGCCAATGTATGTTCAGAGCCACATGGTCCAGCAGGAGGCGTCAGTCTTGTGTCTGTCCTGCCAGGTGGGTGGTGACTGCAGGGCCACTGAGAAGACTCAGCAGGCCTGCCGAGAACAGAGCCCCACCTGCCGGGCCTTCTTCGAGGACCCCCACTCCAGCTTGAGGAACTGCTTCTGGGTGGTGAGTGTAAGCCTGGCTTATGCGGTGCAGAATGCACTTTCCCTGATCTAGCCTAGGCCCTTCCTCCTTGCCACTCCTCAGGGTGTGGACAATGACTGGGTACCCCTGATTTCAGGTAGACCCTACACCATTCCTTAGCCTGTGTGTGCAGGACGCCTGTGGCACCCGGGAGCTCCAGCCTGCCTGCAACCTGGTGGCCGCCTACATCCATCTGTGTGCCCGGGGCTTTGTGCCCCTGGCCCCTCCTCCACAGTGTGGTAAGCTGCCCCCGCCATCTGCCACTCTGCCCCCTGTCTGGTACCTGCCTTCCAGCCCAGAGGGAAAACCAGTCCCTCTCTCTCACCAGGAAGGACAAAGATTTGTCATTCAAAGAGCTAGGGAGCCCCAGCAACTGCCACATGCTGCCTGACAGTTTGGATGTGTGTCCCCTCAAGGGGGTTCCAGGGGGTACATGCCTCATGGATGGCCTAGTGACCTCCGTTTGGTGAAGAGGGAATTCTTGCTCTATTAGTTCACATGAGAGCAGGTTGTTTAAAAAGACCCTGGCACCTCCTCTCTGTGTTTGTACTCTCTCCTCCTGCCATGATTGTAAGCTTCCTGAGGCCTCCCAGAAGCCCAGCAAATGCTGGAGCCGTGCTTGTACAGCTTGTAGAATTGTGAGCCAATTATCTCTATTATTTATCAACTACCCAGCCTCAGGTGCTCCTATCAGTGTAAATAGATTCCCTATCCCCTACTAAGCTGCGTGTCCAGAGAGCCACATAAAGTCACCTCTTGAAAATTTGCCGGTACGGTTTTTTCTTTTTTGGGACAGTCTCACTCTGTCACCCAGGCTGGAGTGCCGTGGCGCAATCTCGGCTCACTGCAACTTCCACCTCCCGGGTTCAAGTGATTCTCCTGCCTCACCCTCCCCAAGTCCTGGAATGACAGGCATGAGCCATCGTACACCACTGTTTAGGGAAAATTACTCAGCCCTGTTTTCCCTCTGCTCTCATACCACAACCATCATCAACACAGCGGATGACTTCTGTGACCAAATGTGTTGTCCCCACTACCAGGGTGTCCCTCTAATTCAGTTCTATCACTAGCTACCTTGAGATAGCATCAGATCCCACGTGCTGAGAGCTCCTTCATCCAGTGCTGCGTGACTCAATAAAAGGGCACAGAAGTCAGTGACAACAGGAGTAGACTTTCAAGAGCTTCAGATGCCAGAATTGGTGGCTGCCGTTCAGACATTTAAAACCTTAACGGCAGAAGAGAAAATTAATGAATTGGAAAATATGACAAAGGGAGGATGAAATAAGAGGATCCAACATGTCTAAAAGAAATGCCAGGTGCGGTGGCTTATGCCTGTAATCCCGGCACTTTGGGAGGCCGAGATGGGCAGATTGCCTGAGGTCAGGAGTTTGAGACCAGCCTGGCCAACATGGTGAAACCCCCGTCTCTACTAAAAACACAAAAATTAACTGGGTGTGGTAGTGTGCTCCTGTAATCCCAGCAACTATGGAGGCTGAGGCAGGAGAATCACTTGAACCCAGGAGGTGGAAGTTGCAGTGAGCTGAGATTGCACCACTGTGCTCCAGCCTGAACGACAGAGCAAGACTCCGTCTCAAAAAAAAAGAAAAAAAAAAATCCAGAATGAAAACAGACACAAGACCCTTTACAGTCAGGAGGCACAATCCCCAATACAATAAATCCATCCATACCAAGACCCAACAGAACAAAATTGCAGGAAAAAAAACAAAGAAAAGGTCCTAAAAGCTACTGAAGAGCGTGGAAAGAATGAAGAACATGTTGATAATCCATCTCCCACCAGCAACAACAGAAAACACTGGAATAGGAGAAAATAAGCATGAGGTTAGTGTTTATACCCAGCTCAACTATTATTTAAGAATGAAATAGCCTCTCAGCACGGCTCTATCTACGGATACCTTTACCACGAATGACACTTTCTCAAGGGATCCACCGACACTCATTTATGTAGTCTGTGGCTGCTTGCCTGCTACAGAGGCAGAGTATTTGCAAGAGAGATCGTATTTTTGCTGTCTGAAAGACTCTACTAAGAAGATGGAACGATAAGCTCCAGATTGGGAAAAATGTTTACAAACCACCTATGAGACCAAGGACTCATCTCATCTTTAGAGTATATAAAGAACTCAAAGCTCAAAAGTAGGCCAACTGTGGTGGCTCACGCTTTTACTCCCAGCACTTTGGGAGGCTGAGGTGAGATGGCTTGAACCCAGGAGGTCAAGGCTGCAGTGACCAATGATCACACTCCTGCCTGTGTAACAGATTGAGACCTTGTCTCAAAAAACAAAAACTCAAACAATGGGAAATAAATGCATGAAAAATGTTTGCAATACCAGTCACAGAGAAAAAAGGTAGCGCCACACACCTGAGCTGCAGTGAGTTCCGGCACAGGTGGTGAGTTCCAAGGACTCAGCAGCATAAAGCACTGGTTGGACATCCAAATAGCCAGGTTGTGATTTCAACATCCACTTATGAGTATACTATAAAAAGAGGCCGGGCGCGGTGGCTCACGCCTGTAATCGCAGCACTTTGGGAGGCTGAGGCGGGCGGATCACAAGGTCAGGAGATCGAGACCACGGTGAAACCCCGTCTCTACTAAAAATACAAAAAAATTAGCCGGGCGCCGTGGCGGGCGCCTGTAGGCCCAGCTACTCAAGAGGCTGAGGCAGGAAAATGGTGTGAACCCGGGAAGCGGAGCTTGCAGTGAGCCGAGATCGCGCCACTGTACTCCAGCGTGGGTGACAGAGCGAGACTCCGTCTCAAAAAAAAAAAAAAAAAAGCACCGTTCCAGTACCAAAAATGTGACTGGTGAGACTATAGGACAACTGCTGGCAGAGCTAGGCTTAAGGCAGGAATCAACTTCATGGTCTACCAACTAGACCGTCAGGAGGCAGCCTTGGACTCAATGAGACAACTATGGAGGTGGTATGGCTGCACGGGAACCTCAGAGAATCTGTGAATCAAGCAGAAGCACTCGTTGTTTTGACCGTGTAAATACAAAACTGTCGGCTACTTCAGCCATCAAAAAACATCTGGGGAGGACAACAGACAAGACTTACAGCTGCAGCGTCACAATGGAATAGTAGCTGCAGTTAAGGTCCCCTCACTCCCTTAGGGGTTTTTAAATCAATGGCTAAATTATTCCCCTTTCTTGGACACCAGAGAAGTATCTAAGAAAAGCAGTCACCAATTATAATTAACTTTTGGAGGACAAATTAAAAGGCGATTATAAGTTACAAAATAAAGGCATATTATGAACTCTCATAAGAAAAAGAGAAATTAAGACGCTTTTTATTATTATTTTTTTTAAGACAGGGTCTCACTCTGTCCTTCAGGCTGGAATGCAGTGGTGCAGCCTCCCAGGTAGCTGGGATTACAGGTGCATGCCACCACGCCCGGCTAATTTTTGTATTTTTAGTAGAGACAAGGTTTTGCCATGTTGGCCAGGCTGGTCTCAAACTCCTGACTTCATGATCTGCCCGCCTCCTGCCCAACCAGAGAAATTAAGACATTCTTAGATAAACAAAAGCTGAGTGAGTTCATTATGCAAGAAATGCTAAAGGGAGTCCTTCAAGTCAAAAAAAAAAAAAAAAAATGTTAGGTAGAAATTTGAGGCCACATATCAAGACCTGTATTGTAATTTTGATTCATATCTCTTATTAGATTTAAAAGATGTGTAACTATAAATCTGTTAAATATATAAGTGAAAAAAATTAAGCATGGTGGCATGCACCTGTAGTCTCAGCTACTCAGGAGGATCGCTTGAGTCCAGGGACTTGAAGTTACACTGAGCTATGATGATGCCACTGCACTCCAGCCTGAGTGACAGCGTGAGACTCTGTCTCTAAAAATAGATATAACTTGTGACATCAACAACGTAGGAGGGAGGCACAGCTGTCAAAGAGGAGGGTATTTGTATGTGATCGAACTTACTAGTTTAAAATGGATTCCTATAACTTCAGGATGCTTCATGTAATCCCTTTGGTAATGACAAAATATCTACAGAATGTACATAAAAGGAAATGAGAAGGAATTCTAAGTGTGTCACAATAAAAAAAAAATCAATTAAACACAAAGGGACGAAATGAGAGAGAAAGCAAACCATAAGCCATGCAGAAAACACTCAACGGCGTGGCACCAGGAAGTCCTTCTCCATCGGGAAGTCCCAGAAGCAGTGTGCTGCAGTCCTCCCACAGCAACTGCTCACCACAGTCCTTGGCTGTGGACCTCATGACACAGTCACCAGGTTAGTGAGTTGCATCAGAATGATAATCTTTAAAAATACAAATGAATTCCACAATCAAAAGAGTAAGAGACTTACACATAGGTTGAAAGTGAAAGGATGAAAAGAGAAGGAATACCTATACTAATATCAGACAAAATCGAGCTAAGGTCAAAAGCTGTTATAAGAGGTAACGATAACAGTCAATTCACCAGTTATAAATGTACCTGCAACGCACCTCAGAGCTCCTAAATATATGAAGCAAACACTGTAGAATGAAAGGAGAAATAGATAGTTCTACGATAATGGTAGGAGACTTCACCTCACTTTTTTTATTTTTTTGAGATGGAATCTCACTCTGTTGCCCAGGCTGGAGTGCAGTGGCATGATAACAGCTCACTGCAACCTCCGCCTCCTGGGTTCAAGTGATTCTTGTGCCTCAGAGTAGCCCCGGCTATTTTTAGTAGAGACAGGGTTTCACCATGTTGGCCAGGCTGGTCTTAAACTCCTGACCTCAAGTGAACCACCCATCTTGGCCTCCTAAAGTGCTTGGATTACAGGCCTGAGACACTGCACCCGGCCCAATACCTCACTTTCAGTAATGAATAAAACATCCAGACAGAAGATCAAGAAGGAAACAAAGTACTTGAATAACACTATAGACCAGGTGGACCTACCACACAGATAACTTCACCCAACAGCAGAATACACATTCTTCAAAAGTACACATGGAATGTTCTCGGGGAAAGATTGTATGTTAGGCTTCAAAGCAAGATTTAATACATTTTAAATGACTGAAATCATAATAGATGGAAAACTGAAATATCCACAAATATGTGGGAACTAACAACATACTACAAAACCAGTGGATCAAAGGAAAAAAAAGGAAAATTAGAAAGTACCTTGAGACAAAACATCACATCTACGGGATGCAGCAAAAGCAGTGCTATGAGGGAAATTTGTAGCTATACACGCTTACATTAAAAAAGAAGCCAGAGGCTGGGCACGGTGGCTCAAGCCCGTAATCCCAGCACTTTGGGAGGCCGAAATGGGCGGATCACAAGGTCAGGAGATCGAGACCATCCTGGCTAACCCGGTGAAACCCCGTCTCTACTAAAAAAAAAAAAAAATACAAAAAACTAGCTGGGCGAGGTGGCAGGAGCCTGTAGTCCCAGCTACTCAGGAGGCTGAGGCAGGAGAATGGCGTAAGCCCGGGAGGCGGAGCTTGCAGTGAGCTGACATCCGGCCACTGCACTCCAGCCTGGGCGACAGAGCGAGACTCCCTCTCAAAAAAAAAGAAGCCAGCTGAGTACAGTGCCTCCACCTGTAATCCCAACACTTTGGGAGGCCGAGGTGGGCAAATCACCTGAGGTCAGGAGTTTGAGACCAGCCTGGCTAACATGGTGAAACCTCATCTCTACTAAAAATATAAAATGTAGCCAGGTGTGGTGGCAGGCGCCTGTAATCTCAACTACTTGGGAGGCTGAGGCAGGAGAATCACTTGAACCCGGGAGGCAGAGGTTGCAGTAAGCTGAGATTGTGCCACTGCACCGCAGCCTGGGTGACACAGCTAGACTCCTCTACCTCCCGCCTCACCCCCCCACCGCACCCCCCCCACAAAAAAAACAAAAGCAGCAGCAGTGAGGCACAGTGACACTGTTCTTTTTTTTTTTTGAAGCGGAGTCTCGCTCTGTCGCCCGGACTGGAGTGCAGTGGCCGGATCTCAGCTCACTGCAAGCTCCGCCTCCCGGGTTTACGCCATTCTCCTGCCTCAGCCTCCGGAGTAGCTGGGACTACAGGCGCCCGCCACCTCGCCGGCTAGTTTTTGTATTTTTAGTAGAGACAGGGTTTCACCGTGTTAGCCAGGATGGTCTCGATCTCCTGACCTCGTGATCCGCCCGTCTCGGCCTCCCAAAGTGCTGGGATTACAGGCTTGAGCCACCGCGCCCGGCCGACACTGTTCTATAATCCCAGCTACTTGGAAGGTCGAGGCCAGGAGATTGCTTGAGCCCAGGAGTTTTAGACGAGCTTGGGCAATATGGCAAGACCCTCTCTCAAAGAAAAAGGAAAAGCTCTCAAACCAACAACCTAACCTTCTACCTTAAGATATTAGAAAAAGAACAGCCTAAACCCAAAGATAGTAAGGAAATTAATCAAGGTTAGAGCAGAAATAAGTAGAAGACAGAAAAACAGACCTATAACTACCAAGGAGATTGAATCAGTGACCAAAAACTGGGCAAGAAAGAAAAGCACATGATCAGATGGCTTCACTGGTGAATTACCTAACAGTTGAACAATCAACACCAATCCTGCTCATATTCTTACGAAACACTGAGGAAAGAATACCTCCAAACGCATTCTGTGAGGCCAGCATTACTGATACCAAAGGTAGACAAAGAACCAGAGGAAAAGAGAGTAATATCCCTCATAAATACAGATGCAAAAGTTCTCAACAAAATACTTGTAAGGAGAATTCGACAGCATCATAAAAAGGATTATACACCATAATGAAGTGAGATTTATTCCTGGAATGCAAAGATGGTTACCATATAAAAATGTAACATATCATATTCCTTCATTCTGTTAAACACATGACTATTTCAGTTAGTGCAGAAAAAACATTTAACACAGTTTAATAGCCTTTCATGATTAAAAAACACAAACTCAAAATAGAAATGACCTCAACGTAATAAAGGTCATATAAACAACCCTCAGCTAACATCACACTCAGTGATGAAAGACAAAGTTTTCCAAGATGAGAAATAAAACAATGATGCCTGCTTTCATAATGCTGGAAATCCTCGCCAGAGCTATTAAGAAAGAAAGGAAAAAGAAAAGGCATCCAAATTGGAAGAGAGGTAGTAAAATTATCTGTTAACAGATGACGTGATCTTCTTTGTCAAAAATCCTGAAGACTGCATGAAAAAAAAATGTTAGAACTAATAATCTGTCAAAGTTTCAGGATTACGAAATCAACATACAGAAGTCAGTTGCAATTTCTATACACCAACAGTCAACAATCCAAGAGGGAAATTAAGAAAACAATTCCTGCTGGGCATGGTGGTGCATGCCTACAGTCTCGGCTACTTGGGAGGCTGAGGCAGGAGGATTGCTTGAGACTCACAGGTTGACGCTATCAGTTTTGATGATTATGCCTGTGAATAGCCACTGTACTGCAGCCTGGGCAACATAGTGAGACATCATCTTTTTTTTTTTTTTTTAAAGTCCATTTACGATAGCATCAAATAAAATAGGAATAAACTTAACCAGGAGGCAGACTTTGGCAGGATGTAGAGTCCCAGAGACCGGTTGTGCAACAAATGTAAAAGCATCTCATATTTAAGGATTATAAGACTTAGTATCATTAAGATGTCAATACTACTCAAAGTGATCTACAGGTTTAATGTAATTGCTATCGCAATCCTAGTGGCATTTTTTCTTCAGTTATAGAAAAATCCATCCCAAAGTTTATACACAATTTCAAGGGACCCCAAATGGCCAAAACAATCTTGAAAGCAAAGAACAAAGTTGGACATCTTATACTTCCCAATTCAAAATGTGTTAAAAGTTACAGTGGTCAAAAGTGTGGTACTGGCACAAAGACATACATATAGATGAGTGGAATGAAATAGAGTCTAGAAAGAAACTCTTACACATATGGTCAAGTGATTTCAGCAAGGATGCCAAGACTATCGAACTGGGGAAAGGACAGTCTTTCAACAAATGGAAAACTAGATATCCACATGCAAAAGAACAAAGTTAAACCGTTACCTTATACCATGTTGAAAAAAAAAAAGAAAACCTCAATAATGGATTAAAGACCTAACTGTAGGCCGGGCGCGGTGGCTCAAGCCTGTCATCCCAGCACTTTGGGAGGCTGAGACGGGCGGAACCCAAGGTCAGGATATCGAGACCATCCTGGCTAACCCAGTGAAACCCCGTCTCTACTAAAAAATACAAAAAACTAGCCGGGCGAGGTGGGGGCGCCTGTAGTCCCAGCTACTCGGGAGGCTGAGGCAGGAGAATGGCGTAAACCCGGGAGGCGGAGCTTGCAGTGAGCCGAGATCCGGCCACTGCACTCCAGCCTGGGCAACAGAGCAAGACTCTGTCTCAAAAAAAAAAAAAAAAAGACCTAACTGTAAGAGCTGAAACTTTACACCTTTTTTTTTTTTTTTTTTTTTTGAGGCAGAGTCTTGCTTACTTGTCCAGGCTGGAGTGCAGTGGCTTGATTTCGGCTCACTGCAAGCTCCGACTCCCCGGTTCATGCCATTCTCCTGTCTCAGCCTCCCGAGTAGCTGGGACTACAGGTGCCTGCCACCACGCGTGGCTTTTTTTTTTTTTTTTTTTGTATTTTTTTTAGTAGAGACGGGGTTTCAGCATGTTAGCCAGGATGGTCTTGATCTCCTGACCTCATGATCCACCTGCCTCGGCCTCCCAAAGTGCTGGGATTACAGGTGTGACCCACCGTGCCTGGCCACTATATAACTGTTAAAACACAGTAGGAGGGCTTCCTTTTTGGTAATGACTTGATATGACGCATATGACACCAAAGGTACATGAACAAAAGGAAAAACAGACAAACTGGATTGCATTGAAGGATACTATCAACAGAGTGAAAAGGTATCCTACAGAATGGGAGTAAAGATGTGCAAATTATATCTGATAAGGAGTTCCCATCTAGAATACATAAAGCACTCTCACAATGTAACAGAAACCCAACCCAGTTCAAAAATGTACAAAGGACTTGAATACACATTTCTTCAAATGAGATATGCAAATGGCCAATAAGCACATAAAAAGATGCTCAACATCACTAATTATTAGGGGAACCCAAATCAAAACCACATGGAGAGGCCGGGCACAGTAGCTCACGCCTGTAATCCCAGCGCTTTTGGAGGCCAAAGTGGGCAGATCACTTGAGGTCAGCAGTTCGAGAACAGCCTGGCCAACATGGTGACACCACGTCTCTACTAAAAATATAAAAATTAGCCAGGAGTGGTGGTGTACGCCTATAGTCTCAGCTGCTCAAGAGATTGGGGCAGGAGAATTGCTTGAACCCAGGAGGCAGGGGTTACAGTGAGCTGAGATCCCGCCACTGTACTCCAGCCTTGGTGACAGAGCAAGACTCTGTCTCAAAAAAAAAAAAAAAAAACCTCCATGGAGCTGCCACCTCAGACCCATTAGGATGGCTGTAAACAATACAGAAAATAACAAGTGTTAGGATGTTGAGCAGTTTGAACCCTTGTGTACTCTTACTGTGAGTATAAATGGAAAAAACAGTATGGTGATTCACCAAAAAGTTAAAAATTAGCCAGGTGCAATGGCTCACGCCTGTAATCCCAGCACTTTGGGAGGGTGGGGCAGGCGAATCACTGGAGGCCAGGAGTTTGACACCAGCCTGGCCAACATGGTGAAACCCCATCTCTACAGCAATACAAAAATTAGCCAGATGTGAGGATGCAGGCCTGTAATCCCAGCTACTCGGGACGTTGACGCATGAGAATCACTTGAACCTGGGAGGTGGAGGTTGCAATGAGCCAAGATTGCACCATTGCGTTCCAGCCTGGGTGACAGAGTGAGACTCTGTCTCAAAACAAATAATTACTGTACAACCCAGCAATTCTACTTCTGGGTATGTATCCCCTAAAATTCAAAGGGTCTCACACATTTATACACCGATGTTCATAGCAGCATTATTCACAACGGCCAAGAGACAGCAGCAACCCAAATGTCCAGTGACAGATAAACAAATGTGGTCTCTCCATACAATTATGATTCAGCCTTAAAAAGGAAGGAAATTCTGACATACGCTACCACATGGATGAACCTTGAGGACATTATACAAAGTGAAATAAGCCAGTCACAAAAACATATTTGAAGGACCTAGAGTAACGAGTTTCACAAAGTACGGTGGTGGCTGCCAGGAGCTGGGAGAGAGCAGTAATGGGCTATTTAATGGGGATAAAGTTTCAGTTTGGCAGGATTTAGTGAGTTCCAGAGACTGGCTGCACAAAAATACGAATGTACTTACACTGATTTGTGCACTTCAAAATGGTTACGGTGAATTTTACATGTGTTTAACCACATTTAACATTTTTTACATTAGAAATGCATATTGAGCACCTCTGTGCTAGGCCTGGTGATAGAATGATAAACTTTATACATATGAACACCGTAGTTATAAAACCAAACACATAAGGAGATAAAATTCTAAGTGTAAAAACTAGCCCAGGCCGGGCGCGGTGGCTCAAGCCTGTAATCCCAGCACTTTGGGAGGCCGAGATGGGTGGATCACGAGGTCAGGAGATCGAGACCATCCTGGCTAACACCGTGAAACCCCGTCTCTACTAAAAAAAAATACAAAAAACTAGCCGGGCGAGGTGGCGGGTGCCTGTAGTCCCAGCTACTTGGGAGGCTGAGGCAGGAGAATGGCGTAAACCCGGGAGGCGGAGCTTGCAGTGAGCTGAGATCCAGCCACTGCACTCCAGCCTGGGCGACAGAGCAAGCTCCGACTCAAAAAAAAAAAAAAAAAAAAACTAGCATAGACAGACAATAGCACAGACAGACAATAGACACAGACACACAAGACTCAGATAGTAGGCTTATTAGACACAGATTCTAGATTTCAGCAGGGAACTAGAAATTATTAAAACTACTAATTACTAAATGTGTAGTTTAGTAAGTAATTTATCTAATCAGCTAATTGACTAATTACTGAAAATTATATATCTGAAAACCAGAATGTAGTAGAAAGAGATAGCAGAAAAGGCCACCTAAACCCCATATTTTAAACGCTTCTCTTAGCAGATGAGGGATAGAAGGGTGCTTCCTGGCCAGGTGAGGTGGCTCACACCTGTAATCCAAGCACTTTGGGAGGCTGAGACGGGCAGATCACCTGAGGTCGGGAGTTTGAGACCAGCCTGGCCAACATGGTGAAACCCCATCTCAACTAAAACTATAAAAATTAGCCAGGTATAGTGACACACGCCTGTAATCCCAGCTACTCGGGAGGCTGAGGCAAGAGAATCACCTGAACCCGGGAGGCAGAGGTTGCAGTGAGCTAAGATCGTACCTCTGCACTCCAGTCTGGGCGACAGAGCAAGACTCCGTCTGAAAAAAATAAATAGCTGGGCACAGTGGCTCACTCCTGTAATCCCAAAACTTTGGGAGGCCAAGGCAGGTGGATCACTTGAGGTCAGAAGTTTGAGACCAGCCTGGCCCAACCCCGTCTCTACTAACAATATAAAAATTAGCCAGGTGTGGTGGCAGGTGCTACTCAGGAGGCTGAGGCAGGACAATCGCTCGAACCCGGGAGGCAGAGGTTGCAGTGAGCTACTGTACTCTAGCCTGGGTAACAGAGCGAGACTCCATCTCAAAAAAAATTGAAGCCCATCTTTTAAACAGTTCTCTTAGCAGATGAGGGATAGAGGGGCACTTCCTTAACCAGGTAGCTCTGAGTGTCAGTCTGTGCCCTTGCCCACCACATTTGACAGTGACACAGCAGAGCAGCACCTCTAGGGCCAGGAGCCCTGCGTCACAGCCCCCACCGCCTGCTGTACTGAAGATCTCACCCACACAGTGAGCTCCCTTTAGCCCACACTGTGGGCTGGATGCATCCTGAGCTCTCAAAACATCGTGTGCTAAGGTTCTACCCTCCCCTTGGCTAGGAACTGTGTCTTGGTCTTCTCTGTGTCCAGGGTGCTGGCAGCAGAGCCTGACACAGAGTGAGCCCTCCATAGATGCTTGTTCAATTTCCAAGGAACTCAGCAGGCTGGGCCTAGCACCACTGCCTGCAAAGGCCCTGCAGGTATAGGGACTCACTGACCCATGCCTGCTGCTCTTACAAAAAGGGGAGAGGGAGATGGGTGGGAGTAGATGGGGAATTGTCCTATTAATAATGAGGGCCAGGGGCCCCTCTCCTCCGGGGCCCATAGCCTGGTCTTACTTCTCTTCTCTCTCCTTTACAGTTTGAGATTTCATCCAAGCCAGCATTAGGCTGCCAAAGACTCCAAACTCCTTCACCTTCTACTCCAATTCTAGTTCCTTGGCAAGGGCAAGATTCATGGCTGGGACAGAATAACCAGCATGGAATGCCGGGAAACTCAGAACTGCACGTGCTTCAAACGCAGGGAACAAGAGCTCCTTGCCACTGCGCTCAAAAATACTTCTGGGGGAGACTCTCCCACTGGTCTGGGTAATTCTCCCCCTTCCTCCACACCTCCACTGTAAACAGGAGACAGTGTGGCCAGCGAGTATCAGCTCTGCAGAGACAACTCCACCTGGCCCCTGTTCATGCCCAAGATATTTGCTCACTTATTCAACAGCCATCCGGGAAGCCGCTTCAGAACACTGCCTGTGTGGTGGGGGACACGAAGCCAGGCCTTCAGCAGCTTGGTACTGGTTTTCCCTGCCTGATCCAGGGGTCTTCTGAGGCAGGAGGTTCCTTGAGGGGAACTGATGGCCCCAAGCCCGTTCATCAAAAC
Source organism: Trachypithecus francoisi (assembly GCF_009764315.1). Classification (NCBI taxonomy): domain Eukaryota; kingdom Metazoa; phylum Chordata; class Mammalia; order Primates; family Cercopithecidae; genus Trachypithecus; species Trachypithecus francoisi. Next base: position 103,613,258 of record NW_022681460.1, read on the forward strand.
CCCAGGTAGGGAGCTTCTCTCTTTGGGGTAGACACACTGGGACTGAACGCTTTAGGAGGCTCTGGGGAGGGCCTCTGCTTTCGTAGGGGTACCTGTGAACTCAGGCCCCCAGGCTACAGTATTGGAAGTTTTTTACTTTCTTTTGGGATGTAACTTTTTCCTTTGAGTTTTCAACTGAAAAATAAAGCTGGCAGAATCCAAGAACGTGTCTCTGGATTACTGGGGCTGATCATCCACTCAAGAGAGGGGGAGGTGTGGGCGGTTACAGAATCTGCTCACCGATAGGGGGTGCCCTCGAGCCCTCTCTGCACTGAGCCTTTGGTAGGAGCTGGTAGGGTCCAGATTCCAGAGTAAAGGGCAAGGCATCAGCCACAGGGACTGAGGCAAGCTGAAGGCCAGACCTGACCATCCCTGACCTCTGCCCACCCCCACTTCCCTTTCCCCTCCTGCCGCAATGAATCCCTGCACAGCACAGCAGGTACCAGATGACGTTTAGAAGAAAGAACTCCAGGGTGAATGGCAATGAGAAGGCTGGTCCTCCACATTCCCACACTGGAGGGAAGAGAGAAGGGAGAGCAGCTGTGAGTTGAGTGTTTTGTTATGGTTACAGCCTAAAGACCCCGCAGTCCAGGCACTTCTCCAGCTGCCTTGAAATATGTTTGATCTGGGGGCCGGGCATGGTGGCTCATGCCTGTAATCTCAGCACTTTGGGAGGCCAAGGCGGGTGGATCACACGGTCAGGAGTTCAAGACCAGCCTGGCCAAGATGGTGAAACGTCATCGCTACTAAAAATACAAAATAAATAAATAAATAAATTAGCTGGGCGTGGTGGCAGGCGCCTGTAATCCCAGCTGCCCAGGAGGCTGAGGCCGAGAATTGCTTTAACCTGGGAGGCGGAGACTGCAGTGAGTCGAGATCGCGCCACTGCACTCCAGCCTGGTGACAGAGCGAGACTCCATCTCCAAAAAAAAAAGATGTTTGATCTCAGGCCTTACAAGTTTGATTTTAGGCCTTACAATAGTCCAATGAGGAATGGACGATCCCTACTTAATGAGAGAAGAAACAAGGGCTCAGAGAGTTCAGAAGATTCCCCCAAGGTCATACAACCTACTAACGGCCAGGAGCACGCTGATGCAGCTTGTCTGCCTCCCAAGGCTGCCCAAGCTCAATCAACCCCCACTTCTGCTTTTGCAATAAAAGAAAAGCAAATCACTGGTATGCAGGGGCCCCTGAGCAATTCAGAGTCAGATGCCAACTGGAGTGTGCAGCCACCTGACCTGTTGGTTTCTCAATATGCTTGATGGATCCATGATTTCTGGTCCAGAAAGGAAATGCAGAAGCTTTCCCTGCCTGCCTCCCACACTCTGTGGGTCAGGTATTTACCAAAAACACAGCAGCGGCCTGGACACCAGCAGACATACCAAGAGGGAAACAGTTCTCTGTTCTTAAGGCAAGTTGAACAACACCAATACTTTGCAACTGGGGGGTGTGGGTGGAGTACTTGTGCATGAATTTGAAACAGATGGGAGAGGGAATGATTCCAGTGGTAAGACCAATAAGTATTTATATCTACAATGTACACTGAACTCCAGTCTGGACAACACAGCAAGACTGTCTCTAAAAAAATTTCATCATTAGCCGGGCGTGGTGGCTGGTGCCTGTAGTCCCAGCTACCTAGGAGGCTGAGGCAGGAGGATCACTTGAGCCCAGAAGTTTGAAATTACAGTAAACTATGATCATACCACTATACTCCAGCCTGGGCATCAGAACAAGGCCCTATCTCTAAAACAAAACAAGGGAAGACGTTTACATACAAATCAATGTAAGAAAATCCAAAATAAAGTATTACCAAATAAACCCCACTGGGACCTAAAAAAAAGTGACCTAAAACTGGCCAGGTGCGGTGGCTCACACTTGTAATCCCAGCACTTTGGGAAGTCGAGGCGGGCAGATCACAAGGTCAGGAGATCAAGACCATCCTAGCTAACAGGGTGAAACCCCATCTCTACTAAAAAAATACAAAGAAAAAATTAGCCAGGCATGGTGGCGGGTGCCTGTAGTCCCAGCTACTTGGGAGGCTCAGGCAGGAGAATGGCGTGAACCTGGAAGGCAGAGCTTGCAGTGAGCTGAGATCCAGTCACTGCACTCCAGCGTGGATGACAGAGTGAGACTCCGTCTCAAAAAAAAAAAAAAAGTGATCTAAACCAAGTGAGACTTGTACAGTGTGACAAGGATGGTTCAAAATTAGAACATCTTTTAATTTCATTATATATATATATTTTTTTGAGATGGAGTATCGCTCTGTTGCTCCGACTGGAGTGCAGTGGTACGATCCAGGCTCACTGCAAGCTCCGCTCCTGGGTTCACTCCATTCTCCTGCCCCAATCTCCTGAACAGCTGGGACTATACGCGCCCGCCACCACGCCTGGCTAATTTTTTGTATTTTTAGTAGAGACGGGGTTTCACCGTGTTAACCAGGATGCTCTCGATCTCCTGACCTTGTGATCTGCCCGCCTCGGCCTCCCAAAGTGCTGGGATTACAGGCGTGAGCCACCGCGCCCGGCCTAATTTCATTTATATTAATATGCTAAAAGAAAAATCATAATCATCGTAGATGTTGAAAAGGCATTTGACAAAATTTACTACAAAACTTATTTAAAAACTTATCAAATTAGAAAGAGGGATACTTCCTTAAATTACACACGATAAAGGAAATTACACCCAGACACACACCTGTCAAACCCAAGCCCAGCATCATTGGTAGGGGATGGAAGCAATAGAAGCTTCCATTAACCTTTGGAACAAAAGAATGCCCTGTTACCACAATTATTTTGGAGGCCCTAGCTGATGAAACTAGGCATGGAGGAAAGTAAGACATTTAAGAAAAAAGCAGGCGGTGAAATAATTATATTTGCTCTTAAAAAGGAGGCAGATTTTGCTAAAGAGTTAGGTACAAAAGTAACATACTAAGCAGCCTTCCTTTTTCTTAATTTTTAAAATATAGAGATGGGGCTGGGCACAGCTCACACCTGTAATCCCAGCGCTTTCGGAGGCCAAGGGAGGTGAATTGTTTGAGGCCAGGAGTTTGATACCAGCCTGGCCAACATGGCAAAACCCCATCTCTGCTAATAATACAAAAATTAGCCAGGTGTGGTGGTGCACACCTGTGATACCAGGTACTCAGAAGGCTGAGGCACGAGAATTGCTTGAACCCGGGACGTGGAGGTTGCAGTGAACCGGGAGTGCACTACTGCACTTCAGCCTGGGCGACAGATAAAGACCCTGTCTCAAAAAAAAAAAAAAAAAAAAAAAAATAGACACGGGGTCTTACTATGATGCCCAGGCTGGTCTCAAACCTCTGGGCTCGAGCAATCCTTCTGCCTCAGTCTCCCAAAGTGCTAGGACTATAGGCGTGAGCCACCAAGCCTGGCCTCAAACAGTCTTCCTATGTACAAACAAGCAGTTAGAAAAGTTAACAGAAGAAAACTTCCCATTTGCAACAGCACACTCCCAAAAAACAAAACTCTCAGAAATAAATGTGCAAAAATATACACACACAATCCATATGAAGAAATCTTTCAAATACTGCCGAGGGATAGGAAACACTTTGAATGCAAAAGAAAGCCACGCTGCATGTGTTATCCAGAAACGTTCAACATTAAAAAGATGTCGCATCAATATCAAGCAGGGGTATGTGGAAATGGAGCCTTCAGCCACGCTGGGGAGAACATGGCGGCATGGCCACTCCAAAAGACATTTTGGCAGTTTCTTAAAAGGTGAATATAAATCTACCTCATGGGGCTGGACATGCTGGCTCACGTCTGTAATCCCAGCACTTTGGTAGGCTAAGGCAGATGGATCACCTGAGGTCAGGAGTTCGAGACGAGCCTGGCCAACATGGTGAAACCCCACCTCTACTGAAAGTACAAAAAAATTAGCTGGGTGTGGTAGTGGGCGCCTGTAATCCCAGCTACTCGGGAGGCTGAGGCAAGAGAATCGCTTGAACCCAGGAGGCAGAGGTTACAGTGAGCCAAGATCGTGCCACTGCACTCCAGCCTGGGCAACAGAATGAGACTGTCTCCTAGATAGATAGATAGATAGATAGATAGATAGATAGACAGACAGACAGACAGACAGATACGTAGGTAGGTAGGTAGGTAGGTAGGTAGATAGATAGATAGATAGATAAAAATAAGTGGCTCTTTGTATACTTACAGAACGGTGCATCCATCACCACAATTCAATTGATTTTAGAACATGTTCATTTCCCAGCAAGGAACCCTGTTATCCTTAGTCATCACCCCTCCCAATTCTTCCTTCCTCCCAAGCACTGGGTAAACAGTAATCTGCTCCCTGTCTCTCTGGATTTTCCCATTCTGGACATTTCATATAAATGGAATCATGCAGTATGTGGGCCTTTGTGATTGGCTGCTTGGACTTGGCATAAAGTTTGACGCTCAGCCATGTGTGGCCCATGTCTGTGCTTCATTCCTTTTGACTGCCTTATTGCCCAAATGGTGTCACAAGCACCGCAGGTGCACTGTGAAAAGTTAGGGTGTCTGTTGTAATCCCTAAAACAATCGCTACAGAAAACATATACAACTAAAAACATACAGCAAAAAAGATGTAGCCATAAGTCAACAGCAATGAAAGGAAATGTGAAGAATCCCTCCATTAATCCAAAAGAAGGCAGGACAGGAGGCACAAGAAACAAAGATGAGAGAAATAGGCCGGGCGCGCTGGCTCCCTACCAAAAATATTTTTAAAGTATTAGCCAGGCGCAGTGCCGCGCAACTGCAATCCCAGCTAGTCGGAGGCTAAGGTGGGAGAATAACTTGAACTTGGGATTGGGGGAGGGGTGCGGAGGTTGCAGTGAGCCAAGATCATGCCAATGCACACTCTAGCCTGGGCGACAGAGCATGACTCTGTCAAAAAGAAAAACAACAAAAACCCACAAATAGCATACATTAGAAATTTCATTGAACGAAAGTGAACTAAACACTCCAAGTGAAAGTGAGCTAGTGAGACTAAATTTAAAAAAACACAAACAAAAACATGACCCACCCATATAACGTGTAGAAGGGGCACACTTTACATACAAAAACACAGGTAAGATGAAAACAGGATGAAAAAAGGTATCTATGTAAACATTAATTATACAAAAGCTCTATTAACATCAGATAAAGAGATAATATGAGGGCTTCCTACTTTTTTGATGGAACAATTTAAAACTCAGAAAATAGCGTTGGTGCAGCGGCTCACTCCTGCAATCCTAGCACTTTGGGAGTCTGAGGTGGGCAGATCACTTGACCTCAGGAGTTTGAGACCATCCTGGACAGCACAGTGAGACCTCCCTCATCTCTATCAATAACAACAACTACCACCGCAGAAAATGGCATTTTTCATGAGGAACATCAAATACTGTGCTATCCTTTCCCTAACTTCTGGGCTAAGTCTTCCCCAAAACCAAGGCCCAGCTTTGGGACTCCTGCAGCTCCATTAGGTGTCAACAAGTCCCTTTTGCCAAAAATTAGGAAAAACAACCAAAAGCCCAGATATCCACCAATGAGTGGAGAAACCAAATGTGGTCTATCCATATGGTGGAATATTATGTCATTAAAAGGAGTCAGTCATAAAAAGGGATGAAGTACTGATACAGGCCATAACGTGAATGGATTTTGAAAACACCAGGCTGAGCCAGGCGTGGTGGCTCACGCCTGTCATCCCAGCACTTTGGAAGGCTGCGTCAGGTGGATCACTTGAGGCCAGGAGTTCAAGACCAGCCTGGCCAACATGGTGAAACCCCATTTCTACAAAAAATACAAATATTAGCTGGGCATGGTGGCAGGTGCTTGTAATCCTAGCTACTTGGGAGGCTGAGGCAGGAGAATCGCTTGAACCAGGGTGGCAGAGGATGCAGTGAGCCAAAATAGTGCCAGTGCACTCCAGCCTAGGTGACTGAGCAAGACTGTCTCAAAACAACAACAAAAATTTTAAAAACCCACCATGCCGAGTGCCAGAAGCCAGACATGAAATGCTACATATTGCACTATTACATTGGAACGAAAAGTCCAAAACAGACAAACCCGTATAGACAGAAAGTACATTTGTGATTACAAGAGCTGAGGGGGATGGGAGGATTGTGGGGTTGACTGCTAACGGGTATGGCATTTCTTTTAGGGTGATGAAGTGTTCTCAAAATAGCTAGTGGTGATGGTTGTACCGCTGTGTGAATACACTAAACACCAGGGAAAGGCCAGGGACAGTGATTCACGCCTGTAATCCCAGCACTTTGGGAGGCCGAGGCAGGCAGATCACCTGAAGTCAGGAGTTCAAGACCAGCCTGCCCAACATGGTGAAACCTCATCTCTACAAAAAATACAAAACTTAGCCAGGCATGATGGCGGGTGCCTGTAACCCCAGCTACTCAGGAGCCTGAGGCGGAAGAATGGCTTGAATCCAGGAGGCGCAGGTTGCAGTGAGCCGAGATAGCGCCACTGCACTGCAGTCTGGGTGACACAGTGAGACTCCATCTCAAAAACAAACAAACAAAAACCACCAGAGAATGGCACACTTTAAAGTGCTGCATTTTGTGGTATGTGAATTACGTATCAATTTCTTAAGACTAGTAGGAGAAGGAAGGCATTGCAAATGATATTTTGGTTTTGTAATTAAATCAGAGAGTTCTCCCTCTCCCCTCAAAAAAGTTCTCTTTCAGTTTCCGCAAACTTCCTCCTTCCCTCCCCTACCCATCCACCCAAACAAAGGAATCGTATCTGTTCCTGCCTAAACAGATTAGAGGGCTTTGTCTTTTGAGACCTGGTAGGTAAATTAGAAAGAGGTCCCAAGTGAAAAGATAGAGAGAGGTATCCCAGAGCCCTGTTCCATCTGAGCCTCCCACGGCCCATGGCTCACTTTACCCACTAACATGCTTCCCTTCCAGTTTACCATCTGGAAGAAAGAATAAACTTATTTTTCTTATTCACCAATAATTTATGTAAACCCAACATTGCAAACAGGGGTTTCCTTAGCAACCTCTATCTCATTCTCTTCAGATACCAACTGCTCTCTAGTAAAGGGAGTGTCCTTTTCCACACAACTTAAATTCACTTGGAAATCTCACTTAAAACAGAAAAGTTAAGGTCTTCGTAAGGTTTGCCAGGTGCAAAAGTATTTACAGGAATGCACGGGGCTCAAAGACAAAGGCAAAGAAAACAAGGCACAAATTATTTCACCCTGATTTGGTTTCTCCTTGTACACCCATGGTTAGTATGGTAAGTTCAGTTTTTTTTTTTTTTGGAGACAGAGTCTTGTTCTGTGGCCCAGGCTGGAGTGCAGTGCCATGACCTCGGCTCACTGTAATCTCTGTCTCATGGCTTCCAGCGATTCTCCTGCATCAGCCTCTGAGTAGCTGGGATTACAGGCGCCCGCCACCATGCCTGGCTAATTTTTTATTTTTACTATAGACGGGGTTTCACCATGTTGGCCGGGATGGTCTAAAACTCCCGATCTCAAGTGATCCGCCTACCTCGGCCTCCCAAAGTGCTGGGATTACAGGCATGAGCCACGGCACCCGGCCAGGTCAGTTTTCTGTAACGGAAGTAACAAAACAGGTATAATCCAAAATCATAGATATACCAAAATTTTAAAAATCGTGTTGGAGGCCAGGCGCAGTGGCTCATGACTGTAATCCCAACACCTTGGGAGGCCGAGGCAGGAGGATCACTTGAGACCAAAAGTTGAAGATCAGCCTGGCCAACACACCGAGACATCCTATCTATAAAAAAGTTGGTTGTTTTGTTTTTGGTTTTTTTCTTTGTTTTGTTTTTTGAGAAAGAGTCTTGCTGTGTCACCCAGGCTGGAGTGCAGTGGCACGATCTCGGCTCACTGCAAGCTCCGCCTCCCAGGTTCACACCATTCTCCTGCCTCAGCCTCTCAAGTAGCTAGGACTACAGGTGCCCGCCACCATGCCTGGCTAATTTTTTGTATTTTTAGTAGAGACGGGGTTTCACTGTGTTAGCCAGGATGGTCTAGATCTCCTGACCTCATGATCTGCCCGCCTCACCATTAAACTTGGGTAGTAACAGTTTCAATGCATCATTGCCTGGCTTTCTGGGTTTCACTTTGAACCTTGTGACAGGTGATCAACTCATGTGTCCAAGCTCAGGGACTTCCTGTTGTACAGAGATGCTGCTGCCTGAAGCACCCTACTCCAAACCCCTTCCCTTCAACTCGTTGCAGTGTATCACATTCAGTCCAGACCAGGGTAAGCCCCACTCACGTTATCAGTCCTGCCCAGGCCAACAGCCTAGACAAGATGCACATCAGCTCCCACAAAGGGCACGGTGACTCAGTTCACTCACATGCTGCAAGCCAGCTGTCTGCCTTGCACTCTCTCCAGACCTGGGCTGTGTACAAACTGTACAGCCAGGGCCCTGTGCTCAGAAGGGTCCCCAATGCTTGCTTGAATGCTCTGCTGTTAACATCTTGAATCTTAATTTCTGAAAATTACTGATTTTCATTTTGTGCTGATCCCTGCAAATTAAGTAGCCGTTCCTACTTCAAAGCCACTTAATGAAGGTTCTTGGGTGGCTGGAGTAGGCTGGGGTTTCCATAAAATAAGACACTGGCTGGTGGCTCACGCCTGTAATCCCAGCATTTTGGGAGGCCGAGGTGGGCGGATCACGAGGTCAGGAGATTGAGACCATCCTGGCTAACACAGTGAAACTGCGTCTCCACTAAAAATACAAAAAGTTGGCCGGGCGCGGTGGCTCAAGCCTGTAATCCCAGCACTTTGGGAGGCCGAGACGGGCGGATCACGAGGTCAGGAGATCGAGACCATCCTGGCTAACACGGTGAAACCCCGTCTCTACTAAAAATACAAAAAACTAGCCGGGCGAGGTGGCGGGCGCCTGTGGTCCCAGCTACTCGGGAGGCTGAGGCAGGAGAATGGCGTGAACCGGGAGGCGGAGCTTGCAGTGAGCTGAGATCCGGCCACTGCACTCCAGACGGGCGACAGAGCAAGACTCCGTCTCAAAAAAAAAAAAAAAAAAAAAAAAAAAAAAATACAAAAAGTTAACCAGGAATGGTGGCACACGCTCGTGGTCCCAGCTACTCAGGAGGCTGAGGCAGGAGAATGGTGTGAACCTGGGAGACGGAGGTTGCAGTGAGCCGAGGTAGCGCCACTGCACTCCAGCCTGGGTGACAAAGTGAGACTGCATCTCAAAAACAAAACAAAACAAAACAAAAAACAAAAAAAAACAAAAGAGTGTGGGTGATGCTGGCCAGGCACAGAGCCCCTGAAACAGGAAGACCCTTCCCTTGCTCTAAAGTAACCCTCTCAGAGTCATTTCTTAATAGAGTCTGAAACAGCCTGGTGACCTGCCCTCAACTATTTTAATCATTGGCTGTCCCCCTCAAGAGCAGGTGCATTTCATGTAAGTGCATAATTAATACTAACAAGAGGGGCCAGTGCCCATGGGCTGGGGCCCTGTCATGTGTATTCTGGGATCAGGGTCCCTGGGAGGCACAGGACCCAGATCTGTGCTTACAGTATGATGATAGATCACTCTAGAGTGGCCTGTCCTGATCAGGACAAGACCCGGCAACCTTTTGTTCAACGCTGGAGCGTCTCCCAGGGATGAGCCATGACGGCGTTTGTAGGATGGCTGGCAGCACTCGGCAGTGGGCCAGCTATGCCTCAGTGGCTCTGGTGGTTCAAACCCACAACCCAGCCAAATCACTCTGGGCTCCAACCAGCCTGGCTAAGTGGGGACAGCCACTCCCAGCTGCACTCAGTCATCTGAAAGACCCTTCCTTTCCTGCGAAGCCTCTTTCAGGGTTTCAGGAAGGAAGTGGAGACAGTGAGGGGAAACCACAAACCCATATAACTCTAATAGCATCACCTCTTGGTCCATGGGGGTGGGGGAAGGTGCTTCCCATGTTGAATTTCATCCTGAAGCCACCCTGGTGGGGGTAGGGGCAATGCCATTCTCTCCATCTCACAAACAACATCACGGTGGCCCCAAGAGATGAAGCCAGGGACTGAGACTGGCTAGTGAAGCCAGGACCATGACCGACCGGGTCTGACTTGGGAGCTTTAAGGACAGGCTATTGGTTTCTGCAGATCCTGCCTAGCATAGCCCATGTGATCAGCCCGGGCTGAGGTCCCCTCTGCTGACAGGTTTCCCTCTTAAGGACACTGGTGAGGCTGTGGCCCCGTCAGATCATCTGTCCCTGGGAACACTCTTTTCCAGGGAACTCCAATGAGGAAGAGAAAGTGGGGACCATAGACTTCCACATCTCTGAAAACAACTTTGTAAAAGTGCGTAAGGACCCAACACTGTGCTTATGATCAAATGGTTCGGGACCCCTCCGCTCTGAGTACTTCAACACTGGGCATTTCCTTTTCCTGTTTGGGTCTCAAACTCTGCCTCCGGAATCTTGTTTGGAAGGCTAAGTTTCCAGCCAGAACAAGTGCCCACACTCTACTATCCCAAACCCATTCCCTTGCCTCCGCCAGGAAGGTTGATGACAGACAGGGTCTTTGCTCCCCGAGACAGAGCTGGCTGTGACCGAAGGACCCTCAGATGCAGGCAGAGCCCTTTGTCCTTTTTTGTCACTGTGCAGACCAACTTGGGAGCTGATTATGCTCCTTAAACCTTCTGGGAATGCTTATGGCACCCAGCACTGCAAAAAGGATTAAGGCAACTGAGAAGAGACATGTTTTTCCAATTAGTTATAAATCACTCATGTTGGAATTTTTGCAAAACTGGCTGGTTGCTTTCCCATTACCCATGACTCCTCATTCTTTCTGTATAAATAATTTCACAAGGTTTTCAAGTAAATTTGGTACTAAAGGCCCATGACCATGAAATAAACAGGACACTCACAGCGAAATGCTAAAGCCAAAATCTCATCTTCCATGCGCCATGCAATGAGAAAGGAGATGGAAAATAACGTCCACCTACCAAACTTCCCTACCCCGGATTTCTTAAGATACATCAACATGTGCAACGACGTTTGAGTTTGGATATGCATTTTACTACATACATACATATTTAAAAAGATTTTTCCCACTGACATTTATTTCTCATGCCAAGCCAGGGCCAGCCGCCAAACTGGGGAGACCTAGATCCCGGAGTCAATGCGCTCACTCTCCTTAAAGGACCATGACACCAGCCAGAGAGGCGGAGAATGTGGTAAAGGCAGGAAAAACACGATTCTCCCACCTAGAAAGACAAAAGAGCTCTCGCAATGGGCAGGGCAGCTCTGGGAGCAAGTGACTAATAATAGCAGGAATATTACAGCCAGCGCATCAACACACGGGATGAATTTAACAAGGCGGTTTTGTGTGTGTGTGTGTGTGATGGAGTCTTGCTTTGTCACCCAGGCTGGGGTGCAGTGGTGTCATCTTGGCTCACTGTAACCTCCGCCTCCTGGGTTCAAGTGATTCTCCTGCCTCAACCTCCTGAGTAGCTGAGACTACAGGCCTGTGAACAAGGTTGTTCTTACTCCAGTTTTACAAAGTGAGGAAACAGAAGCCCAAAGAGGCTGTGTGTCCCAAACCATTTATTGAGTGGTTGTAAAGCTGGGATTGGAACCGTGCTGTCTGGATCGGAAGCCCTCTTATGCTGTTCCATCTAGCAGGTCCTTGTGGACAGAATTCTGAGATACCCCTTCCCCTCCACAGACCCGATTCCCACCCCTATTGGATACACCTTCCCCCAGGCATTCAATCGAACATGAATCTAGGTGTTGCTCTGCAGTGATCTTGCAGACGTAAAGTCCCAAATCACTTGACCTTAAGGTAGAGGGCCTGAGCCAATCACATGAGCCCTCTCTAAACCCAGGGCCAGGAAATCAGAGGCTAGAGAGCACGAGGCAGATTCAAGTCTTGTTCCTGAAGATGGAGGGGACCTCCAGGAGCCTCCAGTTTACAGCCAGCAAGGAAATGGGACCTCAGCCCTACAATTGGAAGGAACTGAATTCTGCCAACAGCCTGATGAGCCTGGATGTCCATTCTGAATTCTTCCCAGAGCCTCCTGAAGAGAACTCAGCTGGCCGACACTTGATTTTGGCCTAATAAGGCCCTAAGCAGAGAACCCAACCACACCCTGCCAGACCCTGACCCACAGAAACTGTGAGATATTAATACACAGTTTTTTAAGCTGCTAAGTTTGTGGCAATTCATGACGTGGCATTACAGGCTCTGACCAGAGGTCTCAAGCACCAACCCCAACTGTCTTACCTATGGGAGACACCATGTCTGCAAATGCCTCTCCAGGCCTCCAAGAGACCTCATGTGGTCACATCAAGCTCCCAAAGGCCCCTTAGAGCACTGTCCCTACTCTCTGCAGGAGCCACGTGAGGGCACTGAGAAAAGGACTGGCTGCGGAATTTGACGCTCCTAAGTCCCGGCCTCCTAGGGCCTCAGGTGTCTTAGGGCCCCATGTGTGCTATTAACGTGATGTATCGCTTGATATTAACCTTGGCCAGCTGGCTGAGGCAGTTTGTCAGGTTTCACCACTGTAAAGTTACTCTTTGATCCCCATTTCCATTCTGGAAGGAAGTCACTGTGCACAGCCCACACTGGTGGAGAGGGAGGCACCCTCAACTTGTATTTACTAAGTCTGGCAACTCCGCCTGTCACACTAGCACACTCCAAGTACTCCACAGCTCCATGAGGCTGGTGACAATCACATTAGATAGTGCAGCTCTACTTTAGAACATCAAGAAACAGTATCCAAATATCAGTCACTTGGGCACCACTGTACTATTGTTTACTTAGTAGTTTTCTGTAAAAGTGCTCTTTTTTTCCCCGAGATGCAGTCTTGTTCTGTTGCCCAGGCTGGAGTGCAGTGGCGCCATCTCAGATCCCTGCAAGCTCTGACTCCCGGGTTTAAGAGACTCTCCTGCCTTAGCTTCCCAAGTAGCTGGGATTACAGGCACCCGCCACCACACCCAGCTAATTTTTCTATTTTTAGTAGAGACGGGGTTTTACCATGTTGGCCAGGCTGGTCTGGAACTCCTGACCTCAGGTAATCTGCCCGCTTTGTCCTCCCACAGTGCTGGGATTACAGGAGGGAGCCACTGCACCCAGCCACAGGGCTTTTTAAAAAGGGAACTTGATATCACTACCTTGCAACGGCCCAGCATCAAGATGGCCCTGGACATCCAAGAGGTAGAACAGCCCGGTTCCTCCACATGGGCTTTTTACATCCTTCCTTTCTTCTCCTCCTCAGAAGCCTGGGGCATGCGTAGGCCCCTTGGTCCTTGTCCTCAGGGCTCCAGGATCCCCACCCGAGGGAGCCTTCGCCAGTTCACAACCAGTGCCACGGGCAGCTCTGACCCCTCCTGTGGCCCAGGTGTCTCTGGGCCAGGAAACTGTAGATCTGTGGCTGCCAAGCCTGGTTGATGACAGGACTCACCGGAGAGCTTTCTAAAAGCTTAGACTTCCCTAAGCCCCCAGCATGTGGATCCTAATTAAAGATATGGGTAGGGACCAGGTTAAAAACAGCCCAGGTGGAACTGATAATCAGCTACTTTTGACAACACTGAGTCCTACATGGAGGATGACCAGGCTCAGCTGTGCTCTGGGAAAACCTTCACCTGCAGTAATGCACAGCTGTCCGATGGAAGACCCCAGGGCAGGCACTGACTCTCCTTTTTTTTTCTTGAGACAGAGTCTCAGTCTCATCTGTTACCGAGACTGGAGTGCAGTGGCACAATCTCAGCTCACCGCAACCACCACCACCTGGGTTCAAGTAATTCTCCTGCCTCAGCCTCCCGAGTAGCTGGGACCACAGGCATGCACCACCACGCCTGGCTAATTTTTGTATTCTTAGTAGGAACAGGGTTTTGCCATGTTGGCCAGGCTGATCACAAACTCCTGGCTTCAGGTGATCACCCACCTCGGCCACCCAAAGTGCTGGGGTTACAGCTGTGAGCCGCCACGCCCAGACTGACTCACTTTCTAAAATGAGCAGTACCCGCTGGAGGAAGGCGTCTAGCTTGGCCTCTTCCCAAACTCACAGGACATGGAATTCGGTGCTGACAGGCCCTTTGGAGAAACTCCTTTCCCTGTCCTGTGTCACCAGGAGGGAGGGAGGCTTGGCGGTTTGGTATTTCTGGGTGTACAGCCTCATTGTTTCTTCCTTATCTTTCTTGCCCGTATCACATCTCAGGTCCCTTGGATCAGGGACAGAACTGGATTGTGCTCCTCTGGGCGGCTGCCCACTGCACTTTGGGGCCTGGTAACTGGTTTAGGGAGTTCCAGGTTCACAGAAGGAGACAAACTGCCCAGGATGGGTCATACCCAAAGCCTCCCCAGTACTAGATTGAGGTGATTAGGTGAAGAGATTTAGAGTAGATCTGGGACTCTTCAGTTGATGTTATAATGGGATGAGGCCTTGGGGCAGGGTGAATGTATTTTGTATTTGGCATGAACACACATCATTGGGGTCTAGAGGGCCGACTAGGTAGGCAGAATATCCCTCCCCACACAATGATGTCCACACCCTAATCCCCAGAACCTCTGAATATGTTACCTTACGTAGCAAGACTTTGCAGATGGGATTAGTCAGGGCATTAGGACAGGAAGATTAGCCTGGATACCCAGGTGAGCCCAATCTAACCACACAAGTTGTTAAAAGCACGGGACTTTCTCGGGCTTAAACGGGAACAATAAAGAGGAATGGGACGTCCAAGAAGATACCATGAGCACAGGCGGCAGCCACGTGTCTCGTTTACCTCGTGTATCCAGAGTCTGGAACCCAGCAGGTGCTTGGTGACAGAAAGGCCACTAAAGTGAACTTTGAAGCACTGGATCCCAGTGAACAGTCATTTGAACGATTTAACCTCTCTGACCCCACGTCATCCCTTCTCTATGGACATCAGAAGTAAGGGCAGTGAAATAACCCACCCAAGCTCGTCTCCTGAATGAACAGTGGGGCTGGCCCCACTGCAAGCTCCTCAGAATCCATCTGACCGCCAAATCCAGCACTCTCTCCACCCCCACCTCAGCTTGGCCATAATGAGCAGAACTCCTGGGTAGACAGGGCTGAAGCTTCTCATGGCCTCATTTCGTTCCTTTGCTCCATTCTGTGCCCTTGTTTTCTGGTGACTGGTTATCATCCCATTTTCCATGCACAGACCAGCAGAGGGGGCCAGCGCCCGTGTAGAGACCATCAGCTCCCAGAGCTACCCTGGGCAAGAGCTGCCCTAGGGAAGGGCCTGGTCCTGGCCACCCGCAACAAGTGTCCTTAACGACAAGGGGCACCTACTGGTTCACCACCTGGCTCTTCGGCTGCCAGCTAGATGCCCCTGGAAAAAGGACTTCATCTCTGTGGCAGCAGTTTTCACAGCTGTGAAAGGGGAGAGGTGAAACGGACCTCCCAGGGGTACTGGGACAGTAAAATGAAGCAACTCACGAGACGGCTTCTAGCACAGTCCCTGGCACTTAACTTTTAGTTGAATTTGCATTCTTTTATTTTTATTTTTTTATTTTTGAGACAGAGTTTTGCTCTGTTGCCCAGGCTGCAGTGCAGTGGCACGATCTCCACTCACTGCAACCTCCATCTCCCGGGTTCAGGCGATTCTCCTGCCTCAGCCTCCCGAGTAGCTGGGATTACAGGCACACATCACCACACCCAGCTAATTTTTTATATTTTTAGTCAAGACGGGGTTTCACCATGTTGGCCAGGCTGATCTTGAACTCCTGACCTCAGGTGATCTGCCCGCCTCAGCCTCCCAAAGTGCTGGAATTTCAGGCATGAGCCACTGCGCCCAGCTGAACTTGCACTCTTTATCAAGAGACGTTCAGTCAATCTCAAAGGACACATTTCAGATTCTGTCCAAACCACATGAATCGTTTTTTGGACTCGGCTGTCTCGCTCCTTTTCCTCCACCCTTTTATGTCTTTACCAAGTCTTTCCTCTGTACTTAAACAGCACTCCCCAACAGTCAAGCCAGCACCCTTGGGCCTGCTATAAACTACACAGGGCGGCCAATTCAAAAGGCCCTCCTAAGCAGGGGGTTCCTTTCATCTGAAAACTGCTGTGGGCCAAGGATAAATTTAAGACACTGTGCCTTTGCTTGTATATTTCCTCTGTCTTCCAGCCTAAAACCCAGCCAGTCCTAACATTGACCGACCCCCCATGTATGTTACTTAAGACCCCATGCTGGGCAGGGATACTGAGATAAATAAGACACAATCACGATGTCACTGGAAGCGCCTCCAACAGGGACAGATAGCAAGAGATGATTTCAGAACAACGTGTGTGCCTGTCTACAGAGATCCACTCTCAGGAGGGGAAACCTAATTCCGTTCCCAAGAACTTACCAGCTACCACCCTCTGAAGGAAGAGTTGTCTCCGCTTCACAGACTGACTTCCAAGGCCAAAGTCAGACAGGAACGGGCAGGACCAGGACTGGACCCCAGGTTTGACTAACATCACTGTCTCCCTTATCGCAAGGAGGCAGAGGCCCCTTAAAGATGTCCTTTCGCACGGGCTCCAAAATATCTACTAAATGTAGGTCATTATGACTGAAAATGCGTTTTTCTCCTTATCCTTGCTGCAGGCGGCTGCTCTGTAAGTTTTGGCTGTAGCCTGATGTTTAGCAACGCCAGCCCAAGGCCATCTGCTGACCTGCAGATCGCAGGGTTGTCACCCTTGAAACTGGAAGGCATTCCACACACAGTGTGTCTTCCAGGTGCTTTTTCTCCTCAACCATGAAACCACACACCCACAGGCCAGGCAAGAAAGCACTCAGTTACTTCACACATGGTCCTTCCTTCCCCTTCCCGCTTCACCTGATGCAGAAGAATTTGTCAGTAAAACTTGAGCATTACAAGAAAATGCAACAGAAAGAATTAGAGAACTTGGCAATCCAAAAGCTGCTAAATGAGGGTTTTCTCCATTTTGGGGGTAATGTAAAGCAGTTACAAGAAAAGTGAAGTCACAGCCTCCGTTGCTTATTTTCGGTTCTTAGAAAAGAGCCAGTGTCAAAGGGGAAGCGGCTCCGCCCCAGTACACGGCCTCCATTGTCTGGCGGGGAGCGATGGCTGATAAACCGACTTGGATTTGGCACCAGAAACCCAAAACCTCTGACATATGTTTTCATTTGGTGATGTCAAGGAGGAAACTCAAGCCGAAACAGTGAAAGTTATTAACATTCAGAGAAACCACAGCTCAGCTAACATGCTGAGGCGACAGCCTTCCAGCACCAAGCCACCAGCAGTTTTGAGGGGACTGTCAGAAAAAACACACAGTGCCTTCCTTTTCCTACCTCCACCCCCCAGCACACTCCTGAGATGCATTATCGCTTAAGCCACCATGTCAGCCCAACCAGCATTTTTCAATGGACATTATTTACCAGAAGCTGGGTGAGGACAAATGGGGCAGGATATGGTACAGGTGGTTTTCGGCAGCTTCAGTCTGTTTTCTAGCACAGAAGCAGGTCTCGCCACAGTAGGGCAGACTTCAGGTTAATGCCTTGGGAGTGTACCACACATCTAGCTCAGGGGCTACTACTGGGTGTCCCATAATAATTTGTGAATAAGGTTTGCTTTTGTTTTTGTTTTTGTTTTTTTTTTTGAGAGTCTGGCTCTGTTGTCCAGACTGGAGTGCAGTGGCACGATCTGGTTCACTGAACCCCCGCCTCCCAGGTTCAAGAGATTCTCATGCTTCAGCCTCCAGAGTAGCTGGGATTACAGGTGCATGCCACCATGGCTGACTAATTTTTTTGTATTTTTAGTAGAGATGGAGGACTCACTATGTTGCCCAAGCTGGTCTCGAACACCTGGCCTCCGGTGATCAGCCTGCCTCGACCTCTCAAAGTGTTGTGATTACAGACATGAGCCACTGCACCCAGCCATTGTGACTAAGTTTTAACCTAAGAATTCTGTAACAGAGATCTCATTGTGTGCACCAAAATTAAATTTAAATGCAATTAAAAGCAACTGATTGAGTGACCCAGCCAGGGACAGAGCCTAGGGAGACAGGATGACAAAATGGAATGTGGTGTCCCGGATGGGACCCTGGAACGGGAAAGGACATTAGGAAAACCCCAAAGAAACCTGAATGAAGTACAGACTTGGGTTAATAACATCTCAATACTTGTTCATTAATTTTAACAAATGCACTGTACTAACATGTTAGTAATAGGTGTAGCTGGGTACAGGTATATGGGAACTCTTTGTACCATCTTTGCAATCTCTGTGTGTGTGTGTAGACAAGCAAGAACGTAAGAACGTACCGATCCTTCCAGCAATAATGATTTGGTGCCCACTAAGTGTCACATACCATATAAAAGTGATCTACACGTATCATTTATTCCTCACACCAGTGCTATGAGCTGGGCATAATCTGCATTTTGCAGATAAAGAAACTAAAGAACGGAGAAGTTAGGTACCTTGCTCATAGTCACCTATGAGCGGCAAGGTCAGTTGCAGATGAAGGGCTCAAATTCAGGTTCACAGGACTGCAAAGCTCCTGTTAAAGCTCAGCAATATTGCCTGAAAATCCCAAACTGTGAACATAAAACAGTTCAAAACAAGCTTCATGTGGGCAACAAAAACGATGCACACTTTGCAATGTACCCCACTTTAAAAAGAAAATAGTTGAAAAGCACAGCACTCCCAAGACACTGACAACACTCAGTGCTGGAGAGGATGTGTAACAGCGACTCCCCTTCATTGCTGGTGAGCATGCAAAAGCAGTCTGGCAGTTTCTACAACGCTAACCATAGGTTTACCATATGGCCCAGCAACTGTACTCCCAGGCTTTACCCCAGTGAGCTGAAAACTTACACCCACACAAAACCTGGGCATGAATGTTTACAGCAGCTCTATTCGTAGTTACCAAAGATTGGAGTCAAGTAAGATGTCCTTCAATAGGTGGATTAGATAAAACTATGGTGCATCCATACAATGGAATATTATTCAGTGATAAAAAGAAATGAGCTGGCCGGGCATGGTGGCTCATGCCTGTAATCCCAGCACTTTGGGAGGCTAAGGCGGGAGGATAGCTTGAGCCCAGGAATTCATGCCTGTAGTCCCAGCTACTCAGGAGGCTGAGGTGTGAGGATTGCTTAAGCTTGGGAGGTTGAGGCCGGAGCCATGATCGCACCACTGTATGCCAGCCTGGGTGACAGGGCAAGGCCCCATCTTAAAGAAACAAACAAAAATAAAAAACTCAATAAATAAATAAATTAACTGGGCATGGTGGAACACATCTGTAATCCCAGCTACTCAGGAGGCTGAGGCAGGAGAATAGCTTGATCCTGGGAGGCAGAGGTTGTAGTGAGCAGAGATCACACCACTGCACTCCAGCCTGGGTGACAGGGTTAGACTCCGTCTCAAAAAAAGAGTCCCTAAGGAATTATTCATGTTTCCATCTTGTAATAAGCATGGGCATTTATTAAAAAAAAAAAAAAGAAAGCGCTAACAAGCTGCAAAAAGACCTGGAGGATCTCAGACACAGTAGTTCATACCTGTAATCCCAGCACTTTGGGAAGCTGAGTGGGGAAGACTGCTTGAGCACAGGAGTTTGAGACCAGCCTGGGCAACATGGCAAAACCCTCTCTCTACAAAAAACACACAAAAAATTAACTAGGCATGGCCCAGGCACTGTGGCTCATGCCTGTAATCCCAGCACTTTGGGAGGCCGAGGCGGGCAGATCACAAGGTCAGGAGATTGAGACCATCCTGGCTAACATGGTGAAACCTCATCTCTACTAAAAATACAAAAAATTAGCCGGGCATGATGGCCTCTAGCCCCAGCTACTCGGAGGTTGAGGCAGGAGAATCGCTTGAACTCAGGAGGCGGAGCTTACAGGGAGGTGAGATCGTGCCACTGCACTCCAGCCTGGGTGACAGAGCGAGACTCCATCTCAAAAAAAAAAAAAATTAACCAGGCATGGTGACACGTACCTGTAGTCCTGCTACCTGAGAGGCTGAGATGGGAGGATCACCTGAGCCTGAGAGGTTGACGCTGTGGTGAGCTGTGATTGTGCCCTTGCACTCCAGCCTGGGCAAGAGTGAGACTGTCTTAAAAAAGAAAAAAAAAAAAAAAAAAGATATGGAAGAATCTTGTATGCATAGTAAATGAAAGAACCCAGTCTGAAAAAATTACTTACTGTATGATCCAACTATGTGATATTCTGGCAAAGGCAAAACTGAAAAGAAAGATCAGTGATTGTCAGGGTTTCAGGGGAGGGGTGAATAAGGGGAACCCAGAGGATTTTTAGGGCAGTGAAACTGTTCTGGATGATACTGTAATGGTGGATACATGTTATTATGCATTTGCCAAAATCCACAGAATGTATAAGAGAAGGAATGAAGCCTAATGTAAAGTAGACTTCAGCTAATAACAATGTAATGTTGGTTTATCAAATGTACCTACCATCCTAATAAAAGATGTTCACAGCTGGAAAAACTGGGAGTGGGGTGTGAGTGTGGAGTATATGGGAATGCTGTAGTTTCTCCTCCATTTTCCTGAAAACCTAAAACTGTTTTTTTTTAAGTCTATTAAAAAAAATCCATACAGCTTATTAAACAATTTATTAGAGGTAGAATATCAATAATCCAGATGAAAGTCTACAATCATGTCATAACATAATCTAACTCCCTTGATATTTACAGTCGCAGAAAATTCAGGCATTGGTACTAAGCAGACAGCAGAAACCCAACATTCAAAACAATCACAGCAAAAAGTCATTCCATACAAAAAGACAAAAAGAACTCTAAACCAGGAGGCTCACCATGTCTCGCCCAAAGTTATGCAGCAGAAGTTTAGCTAATGCCTGAAAGGCGTCCTTTATCTTGATGTTTTTCATTTCAATAAGAAATTCAGAAAACGTCTCAACATCTCTGAGTGATAGAAGAAGGTATCACCTTCTCTAGCTAGGAAAATGGATAGAGCCGTGTCTAAATGTTTGAGTGGTGTCCGAAGCAGAAAGGGAGCTGTTGTCTTTCAGGGGCCACCGTGCCTGCTGTTAGGAAATATGCCATTTGACTTGCAAACTGGTTATGGTAGTTGCTAATGAAGATGAGGAGCTCTGATGTCATTCCTTTTTCACACAGTCTGTCTTCCTGCCCATAACCACACTTTAATCACCACGGGCAATAACCGAGCTTACATTTTGCATTGTAAAACAGCGATGCAGCAGAAATGGAAAAAGTATCATCACTCACAAAATTTGGAAAATGCAACATGAGACTTCTGTGTCTGAGAGAGAGAGAGAGAATTAACACACACAAACCAGGAAGGAAAAAGAAACACAAGCATCTGCTTTTCATCAGCGAACACAGGCAAAGCAAGGGGCGGCAGAGGCTGTGTCACTGAAGTATCCCAGGACTTAAACATTCCTACATCCGGACTCCTTGGTCAACCAAAGCAAGGCTTTCTGAGAAACTTTTGAAAAATATGCATTGAAAAATGTCCATGAAATCCACATCACTATAAGCTTCTAAACAGTTTCAGGATTTTGGTTATTTTTAATGACAGTTCCAACATTATCTAAGGAATATTCTTGTGTAAATCTTCCACTTCCAGTTCCCACATACTTTCATGAATGGGATTATCAGAAAGGTCTGTCATCTTCACGGCCTGCAGGCAGGGCTCAGGGCTGCAGGCCTGAACCACTCCCATCACCATCACATACTTTCCTAGAAAAAGAAGAAAAGCCCATAGTAATGTTCTTTTTTTTCTTTTGAGACAGAGTCTTGCTCTGTCGCCCAGGCTGGAGTGCAGTGGTACAATCTCAGGAGGTTGCTCATTGCAACCTCCGCCTCCTGAGTTTAAGCGATTCTTGTGCCTCCTGAGTAGCCGGGATTATAAATGCCTGCCCCCACACCTAGCTAACTTTTTTATTTTTAGTAGAGACAGGGTTTCACATGTTGGCCAGGCTGGTCTTGAACTCCTGACCTCAGCTGATCCACCCACCTTGGTTTCCCAAAGTGCTGGGATTAACAGGCATGAGCCACCGAACCCGGCCATCTTCTTTGGTTTCTGATTTTACTAGGCCAAACAAAACTGTCATGTAAAATGTAATCATGCCCAAAGAATGGAGGCAACGCTCCCGTCAGAGTGAGCTATAATTAGCCTGCTCTGAGGTAGGAGCAGAAAACCTTAGCTTTCCTGTAATCCCGTTCCTTGCTCAATGCTACAGGGTATGTGACTGGTTTCTGTGCACAGGTCACATCCTCTTTCTGCAGACACCCTCTGACCAAGCAAATCCAATTCTCCCTCCACGTTGCCGAAAAGGCTGGGCAGGCAGCCCCCCGCCCCATTGTTCCAACTGCTGGAATGTATCCCTGCCACCTCCTCCAGCACAAACAAGCAAATCCACACCAGGGCCGGCTGCCACCGGGATGATCTAATGACATATTAACTGTGACTCTCTTCCCATTCCCTTGGGGAAGCGACTCTCCTTGAAAGCAAAACTTGGCCAGTCTCAACCACACAAAACCCAATTGTGTAAAAGAAAACTCCAAACACTGCAGGAAAGACAGGCCCAGTGCCAGTCCCGCTGCCTGCCCCTGTAAGGCTACTTTCATTGCACTGTACGTGGGGGCCTGGGGCTTTGACTGAAGGAAGCCAGGCAAGCTGACCCCTGATTCCGCTGTTCAACCCCAGGCAGGATGTGCTCAGGTATCTCAGAACTCCTCCCCACATTCCACCTGGGTCCCTCCGTGACAGAGACTGGTTCTGAAAATGCACTTGCCATTCCCTCTGAACAGGCCTAAAGCGCTGGTAGGGTTGGAACCCATAGAAGTAGAACGACTAACGGCCCAGGAAAAGAAGAACAAGCCCAAGGGCATTCCAACCAGGAGAGGGGAACAAGAGCTCTACTAGGAAGGCACACACAGCCAGCCAGATGAGCTCAAAGGCATGCAATGGGACAAATTGGCCCTGTAGGTTCTACCCACACCCTCTCACACTCCAAAGCAGCTCTGCACTGTCTCTCCCTCTCCTTCCCACATCCCCACCCCGTGGTTGCCCTGACCATTCCAATGGCTACGGCCCATCTCCTGCCAGCTTCCTCCTCTTCGAAACCATCCCCACCCCAATGCTGCAGTCAACATTCTTGAATCCACCTCCTGCCTCCAGAACTCAGTTGATCCAAGCACTATCTAGGTAAGCATGGTTTCTCCGATTCTCCTGCAGACAGACAGCAGCCTGAGGGCAGGAAGAGCTTCTCATTCAACTCGCCTCTTCAGCACCTTAGGTTTATGGAAACAAACTCCTGCATGTTCCAGAGGAAGAGGTGGTAGAGGAACAGCACTAGAGCAGCAGCAGTGAGGTGAGCAGAGTTCAAGGCCATCCTGAAGCAGGCATGTCCTTCCAGACAGCCACTGAGGCTCTATCCTACCTTCCACCGCTGCCTCAGGCTCCCCAAAGGTACGGGGCTCTATGCCCTCCAAGCCTTTGCACAGGCTGTTCCATAGAGCTGCACAATCTCCTGCCACTGCACACTGACAGAGGGTGCCCAACTGTCTCAGTTTTAACACTGCAAGTCCCACATCCCAGGACGCTCTCAGTCCTAGGCAACCCAGGAGGGTTGGTCCTTCTAGATAGCTCCAATGCATCCTTCCGGGCTGCCTCTCCAGGAGGCGTTCCCTGAGCCCTCAAGCCTGGATCAGCTGTTCCTCCTCTGCGCCACCTCACTCTTGCCTGCAATGTTACTTTGTGTTTTAGTGGCCCGATTACCTCCCTGCCTCCCTGCCTAATGGCAGTGACTCAACTTTGTCAAGCTAGACTCGGTATTAATTAACAAGAGGAAATGATAGGGCCCCTGTCAGCTGGCATTCAGGCCAATGGGTATGTCAGACAGGTTCACCAATGCCCATTGGTTCAAACACTGAAGTATTTACTAGATGCCAGGCTTATGCCAGGGCTGAGACCAGACAGGAGACTACCCCAGCCTGCCTGCAAGGGGCTTCGCCTGCAAATCAACACACCAAGCAGCATGGGTTACATGCTGGGCCAAGGCTAAGGCCAAGGGTTGTCAAACTTTTTCTGTAAAGGGCCAGACAGTAAATATTTTGTGCTTCTCCCACCACAGGGTCTCTGTCCCAAATACTCACCTCTAGCTGTAGTGGGACAGAGGCCCAAGACATTCTGTAAATTACCAATGTATTCCAATAAAACTTTACTTATGAACACTGATGCTTGAATGTAATATGCTTTTCACATGTCATGATTTTTTTTTCAACCATTTAAAAATGTGAAATCCCACCAGGCGCAGTGGCTCATGCCTGTAGTCCCAGCACTTTGGGAGGCCAGGAGCTCGAGACCAACCAGTCTGGCCAACATGGTGAAACCCCATCACTACTAGAACTACAACAATTAGCCGGGTGTGGTGGTGCACGCCTGTAATCCCATCTACTCAGGAGGCTGAGGCACAAGAATTGCCTGAACCCAGGAGGTGGAGGTTGCAGTGAGCCATGATTGCATCACTGCACTCCAGCCAGAGAGACAGAGTGAGACTCTGTCTCAAAAATAATAATAGTAATAAATAAAACATTTAACAGCATTTTCAGTTCACAGGACACGTGAAAAGAGGAGGCGTGTAGTTTGCTGACCCTATCCTAGACCAACGCTGGGGCTGAGGGCAGGAAGAGAGGGAAAGCTGAAGGGTAAGGCGGTCGGAGGAGGGAACAGGAGCATGTGGCAGTAAACAGGTCCCATGTTTTGCACCTTCACTATGAGCCAGGTGCAGTGTTAAGGCAGTTGTTTACTTACTGAATCCACACAACAGGCAGGAATGATTCACTCCCTTTTACAAAATAGTACAAGTCCAGAAAAGTTAACAGAAGTGCTCCAGGCAGCTCAGCTGGGAAGGAGTGGAGCCAAAAATTCGACCTAAGCCTGTCCCAGACCAAAGCAGCTCAGACCAGACCACTGACTTATCTCTAGTTAGACTCTAAGACTGAGCAGGAAGGGCCCTTAGGAATGAAGTGATCTTGGCCTGATTTCCCAGGGGAGGGAGCCGAAGTGAGGGAAGGCCCATGGATCCTCAGACCTCCTCAGCTTAGACCTCACATCCTCTAGAAGCCTCCCCGGGCCACTCAGCACCTTGCACATCCTCACGGCTCCCCAGGGGTCAGTGATCCTCTGGGACATTTGCTCACCGCCTGTCTCCCAGCAGACTTTATCTGGGTCTCGGCTGCAGCCCAGCACTGCACATGGGGGGCTGATGTACAACACGTGCTCAACTGACATCCCAGGGAACAAGTGAGATGGATGCCCACTGCCTGTCACTCAAGACAACTGGTTCTTGGAGCACTTATGTGTCAGGCACTGGGCCAGATGCTGAGGATACCGTTGTCAGGACCACACAGCTCTAGCCCTCCAGTAGCTTGGTCTGGCCCAGTGATTCTCAAAGTATGGCCCCCAAACACCAGGCATGGTGGTGCAGGCCTGTAGTCTCAGCTACCCAAGGAGGCTGATGCAGGAGGATTGCTTGAGCTCAAGTCCAGCCTGGGCAACAGTGAGTCCCCTATCTCAAATAAAACATGTAATAAGTCGAAAGTATGGTCCCCAGACCAGCAGCATCAGCATCACCTGGGAGCTGGTTAGAAATGCAAATTTCCAGCCCCACCTGAACCTCATGACTCAGAAACCCTGAGGGTGGAGCCCCAGCCATCCCAGCTTTAGGAAGCCCTCTAGGAGAGACTGATGCACGCTCAAGCTTGAGCATCAGTGTTTTAAGAGAGGTAGCAGGCAGGGCACAGCGGCTGACGTCTGTAATCCCAGCACTTTGGGAGGCCGAGGTGGGCAGATCACTTGAGGCCAGGAGTTTGAGACCAGCCTGGCGAACGTGGCAAAACCCAGTCTCTGCTAAAAAATACAAAATTAGCCGGGTATGGTGGCACATGCCTGTAATCCCAGCTACTCGGAAGGCTGAGACATGAGAATCGCTTGAATATGGGAGGTGGAGGCTGCAGTGAGCCGAGGTCGTGCCACTGCACCCCAGCCAAGGAGACAAAGTGAGACTTCGTCTCAAAAAAAAAGAAAAGAAAAGAAAAGAAAAGAGGCAAACACGAGTGAGCTGCAGCCAAGGTACATTTGAATTGAGACGTTAAGGATGAGCAGAAGTTTCCCAGGACAGTCTTTCCCAAAACTTGATGGCGAACAAGGACATCAACTGGGGGAGGGGGCCTGTGACAAATGCAGGTGCCTGGGTCCCTCCCCAGAAGATTCCCACTAGAGGTGGGAGAGTCCCAGGAATCTGTATTTGTTGAAGGGACTGCTTATCATCAGATCAACTTCACCGAGGACGGACCGCAGCAAGGGTACCCAAGCTGGGACCGCAGGGGCATAGGCCCAGAGGAGGGGCAGATACGCCCCGCCCCCGCCCCCACCGAGTGTCAAGACCCGGATAGAATCTGGCCTCGGAACCTCTCGGCGGACAGCAGGGAAGAGGACGCCCGGTGAGGCTTGGGCATTACCTGGGACTAGGCAGGGCCGCCCGCGCGGCACCCGCTCCAGGCCGCGGACCGAGAAGTCCCCGCTCGGGTCCCGCAGCCGCGCCTCGCCGCGGTCCGCCATCACTACCCTGCCCTGCATCCACACGGCCGCCAGGTCCAGCGGCCCGCGGCCCGCCGCCGCTCGCGACAGCCGCCACGCGCCCGGGCCGCCCTCCGCGTCGCGCCGCAGCTGCTCCGCCAGCACCTTGAGTGGTGGCGACCTAGGCAGCCGCACCCCCGCGAGGCCGCCTGAGAACGAGTCCGCAGTCGCCGCCATTCCGTCTCGCCGCCGCTTTCCCGCCAACTTTGAGAAGCAGCGGGGCCCGGCCCGCAACCACCAATCAGGAGCGTGCTGGCAGAGCCGGCCAATGGTCGACGTCAGAAGGCGGGACCGCCGGGCGAACCGGCCTTCTCTAGCAGCCGGGAGTGGGCATGCGTAGATAAAAGGAAATAAACGCTCTCAGGGATGAATGGAGGAAATGGGTTAAATGAGAATAAATAATGGAAGGCAGAGAGGTAAAGAACTTCCTCTTTCAACGCATCTCAAAATTTGGCGTGCATGCAGATCACCTGCAGAGTATGATTATTCATCTTTACATGGCCTTGTTCTGAAGTTAGTAAATACTGAAACGAATTAAGAGTCCGTGTTTATTGGGAGTGATCAATAATCCAGTCAGGAGATAAGGCTGGGGAGGGAGACGGGGGGAGTTGGCAAACTTGCCCTTTATTTTATTATTTTTATTTATATTTTAATAGCATCAAATAATTTTAAGGTTAATAAAATATATTGCTAATTTTCACAAAAGAAATGCACATTTATTGTAAAAAAAATAGAAAGGGAAAAATGTAGAATAAGAAAATATTGTAAAAGCCGCTTATAGATATCCACTGTTAATTTTGAGGTATATTAGCCTCCAGGTTTTAAAGTGTGTGTGTGTGTGTGTGTGTTTTGAGACAGGGTCTCTGTTACCCAAGATGGAGTGCAGTGGCACAGTGACAGCTCACTACAGCGTTCACCTCCCGGGCATAGGTGATTCTCCCACCTCAGCCTCCTGAGTAACTGGGACTACAGGCGTGCACCACCACGTCCAGCTAATTTTTGTGTTTTTTGTAGAGACAAGGTCTTACCATGTTGCCCAAGGTGGTCTTGAACTCCTGGGATCACGCAATCCTCCCTCCTTGGCCTCCCAAGGTGCTGGGATTACAGGTATGAACCACCACACCTGGCCTATTACTGATATATAAATAGTGTTTTGTATATTGTTTTCACTTAATAATGAACATCTTTCAGTATCAGCAAATATCCATCTGCTTCCTCTTGAATTACTGCATAATACTCGATTTGTCTTATCACATTTTTTTTTTCTTTGAGACGGAGTCTCCCTCTGTCGCCCAGGCTGGAGTGCAGTGACACGATCCCAGCTCACTGCAAGCTCCGCCTCCCAGGTTCACGCTATTCCCTTGCCTCAGCCTCCCGAGTAGCTGGGACTACAGGCGCCCACCACCACGTCCGGCTAATTTTTTGTTATTTTTTTAGTAGAGACGGGGTTTCACCGTGTTAGCCAGGATGGTCTCAATCTCCTGACCTGGTGATCCACCTGTAAAAGCTAAATCTTTGTGCACATCTTTGAAATAAAATTCCCAGGAATTTCTCCCTAAAAATTGGATGTCCCCAGTCAGCAAAGTCCACAAATCCTAAATCAGGCAATCCTTAAAGTCAAGGTTGGTTCTTGAGAGAGACTTTGAATTCTCAGGGCCTCCTGCAGTACTGGGTATTCAGAGTATTCACCAAGAGCTTGATTTTTTTTTCTTTTCTTTTTTTTTTTTTTTGAGACGGAGTCTTACTCTGTCACCCAGGCTGGAGTGCAGTGGCGCGATCTCAGCTCACTACAACCTCCGCCTCCTGGGTTCAAGTGATTCTCCTGCCTCAGCCTCCTGAGTAGCTGGGACTACAGGTACACGCCACATGGCTGGCTAATTTTTATAGTTTTTAGTAGAGACGGGGTTTCGTCATATTGGCCAGGCTAGTCTCAAACTCCTGACCTCGTGATCTGCCCGCCTCAGCCTCCCAAAGTGCTGGGATTACAGGCATGAGCCACCACACCCAGCCAAGAGCTTCATTTTTATAAAATTGAGCCAGGTCCTATTGTAAGAACTTTGTAGGAAGTATCCCGTGTACCCCCACAGACCCTGAAAAGACTGTTCTACACAGGTGAGGAAACTGAGGCTTAAGGAAGCCAGGGGGCTGGCCCATAGCCTCTATGAGGTTTTGGACTCTACACCTAATATGGTTTAGCTGTGTCTCCACCCAAATCTCTTGCTGAATTGTACTTTCCATAATCCCCACATACCATGGGAAGGACCCCATGGGAGGTAATTGAATCATGGGGGCAGGTACTCCCATGCTGTTCTTGTGATGGTGAGTGAGTTCTCACAAGATCTGATGGTTTTATAAGGTGCTTTTCCCCCTTTGCTCAGCACTTCTTCCTGCCGCCACATAAGACGGACATGTTTGCTTCCCTTTCTGCCATAATTGTAAGTTTCCTGAGGCCTCCCAGCCCTGCGGAACTGTGAGTCAATTAAACCTCTTTCCTTTATAAACTCCCCAGTCTCGGGTAGTTCTTTATAGCAGTGTGAGAACAGACTAATACAACACCTCAACCCTGACCTATAAAGTAACCCGGCTCCTACGCTGAGAAGGGAGCAGGAACATTAACCAAGAGACAATCCAACCAGTTCATGCCTGGTGGGTCCTCACTGACCTTCTCCCAAGGTACCTTAAGGCCAGAGAAGTGATGGGGAAGGGAGTTAGGGTGAAGGCAGAAGCTCCCAGGCTTCTTGTATGAGCCTGGGAATTCCCCATCATTGCCTTGGCCTCTAGATTCCCTACCCCACTCCCACAAGCCCAACACCCTGTTGCTGGCACAGTGGTCTTTTCAAAACAAGTCTGGGCATATCAGCACCGGGTTTATAACACCTTGATGGTGTAATCCACACATCTGGAATGTGAGCTTTCCAGGCAGAGGGAACTGCACATGGAGAGGCTAGACAGGGGAGAGAAAGCAAGAAGCATGTAGCAAACTGCCAGTAGTTGAGAATGGCTGGGACGCAGAGTAGAAATGGAGGACTTCGGATAGATGAGTCTGGCCCTACATAACCACATTTCTTATCCCCATTTTACAGATGATGAAGCTGAGGTTCAAGCCAATGACAAGCCTGAAGCCACATGGCTAGTGAGTGGTAAGGGTCAGAACTCAAACCCAAATTCATCTGACCCCAAACTTCATGTATCTTGAACCACAGGCTCCATCTCACTGTTCACACTCTCACCCACCTCCACCCATCAAAGGTGCCTCTAGACCTTTGCTTGTGTTGTTTGTTCTCTGCCTGACATGCCTCACGGTCAGTCACCCTCAGGTGAAACCTGGCTTAGTCATCAAGTGTCTGCTCACCAGCAAGACCTCTTCTCTTTAGGGAGCCTTTCTTGAGCCCCACAACTGGAATGAACCTCTTCCCTCCAGGCCAGTTTGCCGGTGCCCCTAATCCATGGTTTCCCAGCCTCAGCCCTACTGACATTGTGGCTGGATAATCTTTGTCATGGGGGATGTCCTGTGCACTGCAGGATGTTGAGCAGTATCCCAGCTCTCTACCTACTAGATACCATGGCACCCTCCTCAAGTTGCAACAACCAAAATATGTCTTCAGACATTGCCACTGTCCCCTAGGGTGCTAAATCACCTCTATGGAGAACCACTGCCCTAAGCTACAATACTCACTGCCCTCTGTTTTGAACCATAAATAGTTGAGTCTGTGTCTATCTTACCAGTAAAGCCTGGGTTCTCAAACTAAGTTGTCAGCAGCAGACAGACAGGTAACCCTGGTGTAGCAGGGGTAAACTGGCTGTCTGATGTCCTGGCAAAAGGGGTCCAGCACACTCAGCCAATGGTTGTCATGCAGGACTGTGGGCCCATTGTTGCTAGATCTGATTTTTCAAGACATTTTCTTTTGTTTGTTTTTGTTTTAGATGGAGTCTCACTCTGTCACCCAGGCTGGAGTACAATGGCACGATCTCAGCTCACTGCAACCTCCACCTCCCAGGTTCAAGTGATTCTCCTGCCTCAGCCTTCCAAGTAGCCGGGATTACAGGCGCCTGCCACCATACCCGGCCAATTTTTTGTATTTTTAGTAGAGATGGGGTTTCACCATGTTGGCCAGGCTGGTCTCGAACTCCCTACCTCAGATGATCCACCTGCCTCGGCCCCCCAAAGTGCTGGGATTACAGGTGTGAGCCACTGCACCCGGCTCAAGACATTTTCATGTATAATCTCCATGTTTAAAAAAAAATGCTGGCAACGAATTCAATTCTAAAACAAGGAACAAAAACAAACCTTGTGCCCCTGAAAGTCATCCGTGGAGTGATTCTGGCCCATGGGCTTCCAATCTGCAAATTCTCTCTAGAACGTGAGCTCTGCTCCAGGCACCAAGACAGCCTGCGTGTTCACTAATATGCAGATCCTTAAATCTCCTGCAAAACGCCCAAGGGGCTGTAGTGTTTTACCAGCTCCAGGAGTTGCAAAATCGTCATCTTAAATTACAGTCATGAGCAGACAACTGGGGTCTGTTGACACACGTTGGGTAAGCCTCCCCTCTAGGGAGGATTATTCCCCCTCCCCCGCACCACAATCCATCACCCTCACGCTCAGGCCTGAAGCAACCCTGTGTGCCAGCCTCCCCAAGCTCCAGCCCCCAAGTGAGATCAAATATCCTTGGAAGGGGGCTTCCTGCCACCTGCACCAGTGAGGACAAAGGTAAGGTGATAGGAATTGTAGGCCTTGGCTTTATCCTCAATCTGCCTGTTCACCAGTTCCCAGGCTGATCAGGTCAAAAATGCTTCTGGTTTCCAGAAACAAAGAACCCTACTGCACTAAGAAAAGGGGTTGTTCTGGGCGGGGCGTGGTAGCTGACGCCTGTAATCCCAGCACTTTGGGAGGCCGAGGTGGGCGGATCATCTGAGGTCAGGAGTTCGAGACCAGCCTGGCTTACATGGTGAAACCCCATCTCTACTAAAAATACAAAGATTAGCTGGGCATGATGGCACATGCCTGTAATTCCAGCTACTTGGGAGGCTGAGGCAGGAGAATTACTTGAACCCAGGAGGCGGAGTTGCAGTGAGCTGAGATCGTGTCACTGCACCCTAGCCTGGGCAACAAGAGCAAAACTCTGTCTTGAAGGAAAAAACAAAAAAGAAAATGGGTTGTTCTGGAAGGGTATCCATACAGTGACATCTTCGTAATAGCAAAGGCTGTTATTAGCTGAGCCCTTACTATGTGCCAAGCACCATGCCAGGCACTTCATGTGCAGAGACTCAGTTACTCCTCATGACAACCCTAAGAAGTAGATACTTTTCCTTTTTTTTTTTTTTTTTTTGAGACGGAGTCTCACTCTGTCGCCCAGGATGGAGTGCAGTGGTGCAATCTTGGCTCACTGCAAGCTCCATCTCCCAGGTTCGTGCCATTCTCCTGCCTCAGCCTCCCGAGTAGCTGGGACTACAGGCGCCCGCCGCCATGCCCAGCTACTTTTTTGTATTTTTAGTAGAGACGAGGTTTCACTGTGTTAGCCAGGATGGTCTCGATCTGACCTCGTGATCCGCCCGCCTCGGCCTCCCAAAGTGCTGGGATTACAGGTGTGAGCCACTGCACCCGGCCAGTAGATACTTTTCTTAAGCCCAATTTAGAGATGAGGACATTGAGGCTTGCACAGGTGATGTGACCTACCCCAGACCACACAGCTAGGAGGAGGTAGAGCCAGGAACCAATCCCTACCCTGGGAACCCTTACAAAGGGTTCTTCTCAGGTGTCTCAATAATCAGGATGGTGGTTCTTAACATAACGTCTTACCCACTATCCTGGATTGGCATCATGGAAGAATACTCTGGGAAATTTCTTTTTGAAATACAGGTTTTATGAAAACACACACACACACATTTTGAACTGTATTTAATTAAATGCCTGCCAAAGTATGCAAAGGGGCAGTGGATGGATGTCTCTTACTTTGGATACAACTTACTTTGCAATGCAACAAGAAATAAGGTGGATGGATGGGTGGACAGAGGGAAGGACAGGTGGCTACAGCTGAGATAAGGCAACTAGAGTCAACTGTGCATTGTGGAATCCACATGGTGGGTGACTGATGTTCACTGCACAGTTCTTTCAATAACACAACATCTGGGAACAACTGTAGGTCCCAGGGCCACAGCACAGCCTTCCAGCATTGGAATATCTGGGGGTGGGACCCTAGAATGATTCTGGGGCCCAGCCCTCCCCCACTCAGTGACAAGCAAACTTCCTGCTGTCTCACTCACACAGTATCACCAGGTCATGTGAAAGCCGATGCATCTTGGCCTCAAGAGGTGCCCCTTTTTGTCCACTTCACGCAGGCCCAGGGCTGGGCTCAAGGGAGCGTGGGTAGAATAGGGTAAAGTCACACCTCAGTGCCTGATGACTGACACTCCTGGGCCTCTGCACCGATGGTGATGTCTGCTGTCCATGGCACACTGCCATGGTGTGAACAGAATGTTTGTGCCCTCTCCCCCCAAATTCCTATGTTCCACTGTATCTGGTTAACTATAATTTATTGCATAGTCTCAAAAAACTAGAAGAGACCGGATGTGGTGGCTCACGCCTGTAATCCCAGCACTTTGGGAGGCCAAGGTGTGCAGGAGTGACCTCAGGAGTTTAAGACCAGCCTGGCAAACATGGTGAAACCCCATCTCTACTAAAAATACAAAAATTAGCTGGGCGTGGTGGTGGGTACCTGTTATCCCAGCTACTCAGGAGGCTTGGACAGGAGAATTGCTTGAACCTGGGAGGCACAGACTGCAGTGAGCCAAGATTGTGCCCCTGCACTCCAGCCTGGGCGACAAGAGCAACACTCCATCTCAAAAAAAAAAAAAAAAAAAAGGAAAAAATATAAGAAGAAAATTTTAAAAAGGAAAGAAAAAGAAAGTTAATTCCCAATGTGAAAGTGTTAGGAGGTAGGTCTTTTGTGAGGTGGTTAAGTCTCATTAAGAAGGGTGGAGCCCTCATGAATGGGATTAGTGTCCTTTTAAGAGGGGTCCCCAGAGAGCTCTGTTGCCCCTTCCACCTTGTGAGGACACAGTGAGCCAGAATTTGAGTCCTTACCAGACACTGAATCTCCCAGTGCCTTGATCTTGGACTTCCCACCTCCAGAACTATGAGCAGCCTGGGCACAGTAGCTCCCACCTGTAATCCTAGCACTTTGGGAGGCTGACGTGGGACGATCATATGATCGCAGGAGGTAGAGGCTGCAGTGAGCTGTGACTGCACCACTGCACTCCAGCCTAGGCAACAGAGCAAGACCCCATCTCAAAAAGAAATTAGGAGCAATATAGTTCTGTTGTAAGTTACCTAGTCTATGGTATTTTGTTTTAAAGCCTAAACTGACTGTTAACACATTTCCAGCTCTCTGGAGGAGGCTTTAAGCACAACCTACATCTTGCATATGATAATAACAGTAATGCTTTCTCTACTACTATAGGCCAAGCACGCTGCTAGCTGCTATGGTATATTCCAGCTCATTTCATCCAAAAACCCCTGCCAGAGACCTACTTCTGCCCTCCCTTTATAGGAGAAAAATAAACTGAGGTTCAAAAAGGCCCTACGCCTACAATAATCAAACCTGTGTGGTACTGACGTAAGAAAAGACATATATAGATCCAGAGGATAGAATGAGTGTCCAGAAATAAAACCATACATCTGTTCCTTTTCTTTTTTCCTTTTCAAGACAAAGTCTTGTTCTGGCACCCAGGCTGGAGCGCAGTGGCGTGACCACGGCTCACTGCAACCTCGGACTCCCAGGTTCAAGCGATTTTCCCGCCTCAGCTTCCTGAGTAGCTGGGACTACAGGCATGCACCACCACGCCCAGCTAATCTTTGTTTTTTTGTTTTGTTTTGTTTTTTGTTTTTAAGTGGAGTTTCACTCTTGTTGCCCAGGCTGGAGTGCAATGGCACGATCTCAGCTCACTGCAACCTCTGCCTCCCAGGTTCAAGCGATTCTCCTGCCTCAGCCTCCCTAGTAGCTGGGATCACAGGCATGTGCCACCACGCCCAACTAATTTTGTATTTTTAGTAGAGACAGCGTTTCTCCATGTTGGTCAGGCTGGTCTCGAACTCCTGACCTCAGGTGATCCGCCCGCCTCGACCTTCCAAAGTGCTGGGATTACAGGCGTGAGCCACCACGCACAGCCATCTTTGTACTTTTAGTAGAGATGGGGTTTCACTGTATTGGCTAGGCTGGTCTCAAACTTCTGACTTCAGGTGATCTGCCCACCTTGGCCTCCCAAAGTGCTGGGATTACAGGCATGAGCCATCGCACCCGGCCCCCAGTGGCTTTTCAACAAGGGCCAACAAGATCATTCCGTGGGAAAAGAATCATTTAATAAATAATGCCAGAACAATAAGAAAAAGAAGAAAGTTCAACCTCTCTATATATAGAAAGGACCAAAGGCCAAAATATAAGAGCTAAAATTGTAAAACTCCTAAAACAGAAGGTTAAATGTTCACAGCCTTGGGTTTGGCGATGGATCTTTACAGATGACAGCAAAAGCACAAGCAATAAAAGAAAAAAATAAATTGGACTTTATAAAAAGTAAAAACTTTCGTGCATCAAAGGACATTATCCAAAAAGTGAAGACAATTCACAGGATGGGAAAAAATATTTGCAAGTCATATATCTGATGAGGGTCTAGTATCTAGAATAT
The DNA here is from genome assembly GCF_009764315.1 of Trachypithecus francoisi. Classification (NCBI taxonomy): domain Eukaryota; kingdom Metazoa; phylum Chordata; class Mammalia; order Primates; family Cercopithecidae; genus Trachypithecus; species Trachypithecus francoisi. Next base: position 103,648,513 of record NW_022681460.1, read on the forward strand.
ATAAAGAACACTTGCAACTCAACAACAACAACAACAAAAAAAAAACAATTTAAAAATGAGCAAAGGACTTAAACAGACATTTCTCCAAAGAAGGTATATGGTATGGTTTGGAGGTGGTTTTTCCTTCCAAATCTCATGTTGAAATGTGACATCATTCCAGTATTGGAGGTTGGCCCTAGTGGGAGGTGTCTGGGTTATGGCAGCGGATCCCTCATGAATGGCTTGATGCTGTCCTTGCAGCAATGAGTTCTCTATGAGTTCATCTGAGGTCTAGTTGTTTAAAAGAGCCTGGCACCTCCTCCCTTCTCTCTCACCACGTGACATGCCTGCTCCCGCTCTGCCTTCCATCAAGAGTAAAAGCTTCCTGAGGCCTCACCAGAATCCAAACAGATACTGGTGCCATGCTTGTACAGCCTGCAGAACTGTAAGCCAAATAAACCTCTTTTCTTTATTAGTTTATTTTTTGAGACAAGATCTCACTCTGTCACCCATGCTAGAGTGCAATGGTGTGATCATAGCTCACTGCAGCCTCAGTCTCCCAGACTCAGGTGATCCTCCCACTTTAGCTTCCCACGTACCTGGGACTACAGGTGCACGCCACCTAAGTTTTGGTAGCTAACTTTTTGTTGTTACTTATAATAGAGACGAGGTCTTGCTATGTTGCCCAGGCTGGTCTCAAATTCCTGAGCTCAAGTAATCTTCCCACCTTAGCCTCCCAAAGTGCTGAGATTACAGGCATAAGCCACCGCGCCTGGCCCTTTTTTTCTTTTTTTTTTTTGAGAGGGAGTCTCTCTCTGTCACCCAGGCTGAAGTGCAGTGGCTTGACTGTCTCAGCCTCCCAAATTGCTGGGACTACAGGCACGCACCACCATACCCAGCTAATTTTTGTATATTTAGTAGAGACGAGGTTTCACTATGTTGGCCAGGTTGGTCTTGAACTCCTGACCTCAAGTGATCTACCCACCTCGGCCTCCCAAAGTGCTGGGATTATACGTGTGAGCCACCGCGCCCGACCCTCTTTTCTTTATGAGTTACCCAGCCTCAAGTATTCCTTTATAGCAACGAAAGTGGACTAACACCATATACAAATGGCCAGTGAGCACAGGAAAGGATGCTCAGTATCATTAGTCACTAGGGAAATGCAAAAAAAGTACTCAGCTGAATTCAAGCCTGGATCTGCCTGACTCCACAGACCTGGGCTCCTGGGTCTGTTCCCTTCCTGTCCCCACACCTGTCCACACCTTTTAAGGGCCCATCTAGGGAGCTGAAGCAGCCAGGCCTCCCAGGGGTGACATGGCCATGGTGAGGCTGGAGATGATGAGATTCAGTCTTGGTGAAATCTAAAAACTCGATGGCCAATATCCCTACACAAACAGTCCTGGTCTGTTTGGGGTTGTTGCTGGATCCCAAAACAATGCCTGGGGCATAGCTGTTCAGTACATATTTACTGAATGAACGAACGAATGAATGACACGGTTATGGCTTGAGAAGGATAACAGGTCCGGTTCCCAAGGAACCCACAGATGAGTGAGCAGGTTTACTGAGGAGTGCTCTTGGAGGCAGCACCTGCGTGAGAGTGAGGTCAGCAGGACCAGGCCGAGGAGCTGAGCTGTGATGCAGTCACAACAAAAGCCTCAGTTATCCCTGGGGAAAGTTCTGGAGCTGGAATAGCACTGTAGAGCTGTCCTGCCTGGGGAAAAGGGGGCCGGGCTTTTGTACTCCATATTCAACAGTCATTGAAGGTGTGCTGTCCTGTGGGGTGGGAGGTCTAGGGTGCCATGCCTAGCAAGGGACTCACCTGGGCACTAACCAACAGTGACCAGCTCTCCCAGCAGCTGGGGAGTAACTGCATCTGTCTAGAGGGGGGACCTGGGCACACACCAGTGTCCACTACAGCAGGCATTTGGTCCTCTCTCTCCTTGGGCTCAGTTTAACTCAGCTGCATTTAGTTACCACTAACATCCATCCATCCATCCATCCATCCATCCATCCATCCATCCATTCATTCATTCATTCATTGAACAAACATGTAGTAAGCACCTACTATATGCCAGATGCCGTGCCAGCCCCTGGGGCTACGGAAATATACAAGGCAGATGCAGCCCCTGCCAAAGGAAGCAACAGTCGAGTGGGGTGACAGACACAGAAACAGACACTACAAGATCAGATCGCTGCCTTCATCTCCCACTCACTGCCCTGCTATTCCTAGACATGCCAGTAACCTCCTGCCTCAGGACCTTTGCTCATACCGCGTCTTTGAAATCCATTATATAACTAACACTGACAGCTTATCTCAACTCATATTAAGCCACCATTCAAGTGCTTAGTCACCCCATGTGGCTTATGGCTTCTGTATTAGAGCAGCTCTGAGTAGAGGAAGGCAGGGGCTTTTTTCTGTTGGCTACAGGTCCCTGGACATGAATTATCCACATTTTCCTCAACTTTTCAATAAACCAAGAAGGAGACCTGCTCCGTCACTGGCAGGACTGTGAACTCCCTATGAAAACATCTGTTTGCAGCCCCCCACCATGTCCTTGTCATTAATTTCATTTAAAAAATTATCTTGTTTTAAGACAGAGTCTTGCTCTGTCACCCAAGCTGGAGTGCCGTGGCATGATCATAGCCCACTGCAGCCTCGACCTCCTGGGCTCAGGTAATCCTCCTGCCTCAGCCTCCTGAGTAGCAGAGACCACAGGTACATGCCACCACACCTGGCTAATTTTTACATTATTTGTAAACATGGGTTCATCACTGTGCTGCCCAGGCTGGTCTCAAACTCTGGGGCTCAAGTGATCCTCCCTCCCTACTCTCCCAAAGTGTTGGGATTACAGGTTTGAGCCGCTGCGCCTGGCCAAAGTTAGCTTTAATTCAGCACTTACTGTGTGCCTGACACTGTTTTAGTCTTTGCATAAGTTACCTCACTTTTTTTTTTTTTTTTTTTTTTGAGACAGAGTTTCGCTCTTGTCGCCCAGGCTGGAGCGCAATGGCGCAATCTTGACTCACTGCAACCTCCTCATTCTGGGTTCAAGCTATTCTCCTGCCTCAGCCTCCCAAGTAGCTGAGATGACAGGCACCTGGAACCATGCCCAGCTACTTTTTTTTTTTTTTTTTTTTGAGACGGAGTCTCGCTCTGTCGCCCAGGCTGGAGTGCAGTGGCCGGATCTCAGCTCACTGCAAGCTCCGCCTCCCAGGTTTACGCCATTCTCCTGCCTCAGCCTCCCGAGTAGCTGGGACTACAGGCGCCGGCCACCTCACCTGGCTAGTTTTTTGTATTTTTTAGTAGAGACGGGGTTTCATCGTGTTAGCCAGGATGGTCTCGATCTCCTGACCTCGTGATCTGCTCATCTCGGCCTCCCAAAGTGCTGGGATAACAGGCTTGAGCCACCGCGCCCGGCCTTTTTTTTTGTATTTTTAGTAGAGATGGGTTTCGCCATGTTGGTCAGGCTGGTCTCGAACTCCTGATCTCAGGTGATCCGCCCACCTCGGCCTCCCAAAGTGCTGAGATTACAGGCGTGAGCCACTGTGCCTGGCCACGTTACCTCATTTAAGCCTCTTGATCATTCTGTACAGCAGACATAGTGATTGTACCCATTTTACATATGAAGAAACTGAGGTTCAGAGAGGTCAAAGAATGTGCTCAAAATCACACAGCTTGTGCATGGAAGGACCTGATACGAAACCCTGGCAGGCTGGCTCCACAGCTTATGTTCCTAATGTGTCAGGAATGTGTTCTCACTCATTCACACTCAGTCATTCAACAAACACTGACCACTGGAATCAAGGTGGAGGTACATGGGGCTGGCAAGTCAGGAGCTCTGGGGCCAACTGTTTCTCTGCCACTGCCTGGTTCAGTGGTCTTGGGCAAGACTCTGTCCCTCTCTGAGCCTCACTTTCCCCTTCTGTGGAATAAAGGGACTGGACCATCCTAACTCGTTTTTTTCTACAGAGAGGACCTCTGTCTACAGCCAGACTTGATAATGAATTCCCCAGTTCAACCTTTGGCCCTAAAAAGGGGGTTCAAGGAAATCCTCACACCTCACCTCTTGCAACAGCACTGGCCAATGGCCCCCATGCTGCAGGTAAAAACATGGCCAAAGATACGGATGAAACAAAATCCAGCCCAAAAACAAAAGGCAACATTTATTGAGCACTTACTCTGTGCCTTGTGTCTCATTTCATCCCTACAATAACCCAATGGAGTTTTATACCCATTTTACAGAAGTGGGAGATTGAGGTCTACAGAGGTTTAACTTACCCAGGTCAAACAGAGCAGAATCACATCCGCTCACCATACAACCCAGCGTTTCCACTTCTGGGTGTCTAACCTAGAGAAATAAAAACTTAGATTCAAGGCGGAGTGTGGTATCTCACACCTGCAGTCCTAGCACTTTGGGAGGTCGAGGTGGGAGGATCACTTAACCCCTGAGGTCCAGGCTGCAGTGACCTATGATGACAGTACTGCACTCCAGCCTGGGCAACATAGCAAGACCTATGTCAAGAAAAAAAAGAAAACTTACGTTCACACAAAAACCTATACATAGATGTTTAGGGAACTCTATTCATCATCACCCCAAACTGGAGACAACCCAATTTAACAGAGGAATTTAACAAGCTGTGGTACATCCGTACCATAAACTACTACTCAGCAATGAAAAGGCGTGGACTACTGATACAACCAGCAACTTGGATGAATCTCAAATACTTGGTGTTGGGCAAAAGAAGCCAGACCCAAAAGTTCACATCTACAGGGTTCCATTCATCTCACGTTCGGGCATAGCTAACACTCTAGGGATGGAAAACAGACCGGTGGTTGTCAGGGACTGGGAGCAGGGGAGGGGACAATGACAAAAGGGTAGCAAGTGGGAATTTTGGGGGGGGATGAAATTATTTTGTGTACTGGTTGTGGTGGTGGTTAGATGACTCTCAGCTGTGTTAAAATTTAGAGAATGGGGGCCAGGCGCGGTGACACATGCCTGTAATCCCAGCACTTTGGGAGGCGGAGGCGGACGGATCACGAGGTCAGGAGATCGAGACCATCCTGGCTAACACGGTGAAACCCTGTCTCTACTAAAAATGCAAAAAATTACCCAGGCGTGATGGCGGGCGCCTGTAATCCCAGCTACTCGGGAGGCTGAGGCAAGAGAATGGCGTGAACCCAGGGGGCAGACCTTGCAGTAAGCCGAGATCATGCCACTACATTCCAACCTAGGCGACAGAGCAAGGCTCTGTCTCAAAAAAAAAAAAAAAAAAAATTTAGAGAATGGGAGGGCCAGGCACAGTGGCTCATGCCTGTAATCCCAGCACTTTGGGAGGCCAAGGCAGGCGGATCACAAGGTCAGGAGACTGAGACCATCCTGGCTAACATGGTGAAACCCTGTCTACTAAAAATACAAAAAATTAGCCAGGTGTGGTGGCACACACCTGTAATCCCAGCTACTCGGGAGGCTGAGGCAGGAGAATTGTTTGAACCTGGGAGGCAGAAATTGCAGTGAGCCGAGATTGCACCACTGCACTCCAGCCTGGGCAACAGAGACAGATTCTGTCTCAAACAAACAAACAAACAACAACAACAAAAATTTATAGAATGGGGTTGGGCGTGGTGGCTCACACCTGTAATCTCAGCACTTTGGGAGGCTGAGGTAGGTCGATCACTTGAGGTAAGGAGTTCGAGATCAGCCTGGCCAACATGGCAAAACCCTGTCTCTTCCAAAAAATACAAAAATTAGCCAGGCATGGTAGTGGGCGCATGTAGTCCCAGCTACTTGGGAGGCTAAGGTGGGAGAATCGCTTGAACCTGGGAGGTTGCAATGAGCTGAGCTCACACCACTACACTCTAGCCTGCTTAACAGAGCGAGACTCTGTATAAAAAAAAAAAGAAAAAAAAAAAAAAAAGCCCAGGCGCAGTGGCTTAAGCCTGTAATCCCAGCACTTTGGGAGTCCGAGACGGGCGGATCATGAGGTCAGGAGATGGAGACCATCCTGGCTAACACGGTGAAACCCCACCTCTGCTAAAAAATACAAAAAACTAGCCGGGCGAGGTGGCAGGCGCCTGTAGTCCCAGCTACTCGGGAGGCTGAGGCAGGAGAATGGCGTAAACCCGGGAGGCGGAGCTTGCAGTGAGCTGAGATCCGGCCACTGCACTCCAGCCTGGGCAACAGAGCAAGATTCCATCTCAAAAAAAAAAGAAAAAGTTATAGAAAGGCACGTACATACCCAGAACAGAATCCCATCTCCACGCAAATGACAACTTGTCACAGGTGGTGGCCCAGCTGGAAAACACTTGTTTCCTCTTCAGGGACTTCAGTCAAGAAAGCCCAGTAGTACCTAAGTTAACTACCAAGGAGAAGAGGGAGTGGAGAATGACTGCTTAATGGATACAGAGTTTCCTTTGGGAATGATGAAAATGTTTTCCAACTAAAGAGAGGTGGCAATTGCACAACGCTGTAAATGTACTAAACACCACTGAATTGTTCATTTCAAATTAGTAAATGTTATGTTATGTGAATTTCACTTCCACTTATTAAAAATAGGTTCCAGGCCAGGCTCACATCTATAATCCCAACATTTTGGGAGGCCAAAACGGGAGGATCGCTTGAGCCCAGGAGTTCAAGAGCAGGCTGGGTAACCCCCGTCTCTACAAAAAATTAACAAATTAGCTGGGCATGGTGTTGTGTGCCTGTAGTCCCAGCTACTCGGGAGGCTGAGGTGGTAGGATCACTTGAGTCTAGGAAGTTGAGGCTGCAGTGAGCTGTGATCGTGCCACTGCACTGCAGCTTGGATGATAGAGCAAGACCCTGTCTCTAAAAAAAATAAGTAAATAAGAAAGGTTCGACCCCCATCCCCCATCCCCCCACCCCACCCTCGTCAAAATAGTATCCAGGGATAACTGTGCCCTAAATACACCCCCAAGCAATTCAGGCCCTTGGAGAGGTTAAGCAACTTACTCAAGGCCACACAGCCAGGAAGAGGTTGACGCTGAAATCAGCCTGCCTTCAAAGCTCCAGTTCTTTCTACTGCAGACAGGGGAGAAAATGGGGTAAATGTCGCCCAATGCCTTTCTCTCCAGGGAATTCCTCAGGGACTTCTTTCCCCTGGAGCAGTGTGACTTTATTTACATAAAAAACTCTTCCAGGGACATCAACAAGAAATGCAGACCAGTACCAGTATGCTGTTGTACCTGTAACAGACCCTTTTTCTCAAAATAACCACAATTCTGTGAAAGTGGAAGTGTTCTAGAAAATCGAGACGAAGCATCACTCCACGTGTTTGCACAGAAAGAAACAAACCTTCTGAGAAGTGCACTGAATCCAAACGCCTGACTTCACAGGGAAGGAAGGAAAAGTGGGGGCCATGAGACATTGAAATGTACCCCCAGGGCAGCAGGGGCATTTTTTTGAGTGAGTTTGGGATGGGGTTAGGTGAGAGGCGGGGGGATGGACAAAATAAACACCTGCCAAAGCCCCAAAGCAGTTTCTCCAACCCAGAATGCCCTGACCACCAGCGGGGGGTAGTTTCCCAACTGTCCTGGTAAGAGGTTTTCTGGGGGGCCTGACCCTCATTCGAAGTTCACTGAAGCATACAGCACCCGTGCATCGGCGATGACTTCTGAGGGACTCAAACCTCAGCCTTGCAAAACAGCAACACTTGAGTGAACCCAGCTGGAGATAAAGGAAGTGTGAGTCAGCCCAAGAATTTCTTTTAAAAGGCCGAGTGAAGGAGGCCACAGCTGCTGGACTGGGAGACAGAATTTGCATGAGCCTGGGGCTGGGTTCTGGGCGTCAACCCACAGATGTCCTCAGGGATCTGTGAGCAGAGAGGCCTGGCTGCAAAGGGTCTGGAGGACAGCCCTTCTGCTAAGGTGTCTGCTCCCAGGGCAGAGGGCATGGGGGAGCTGGAGGAAGCTGGGCTCCAGGAGGGGTGGCCAGGTAAGTCCTTGGGCCAGTAAGGAAAAGTCCAACAATATTGTACAAATATTACCTCTGAGCCACACCACTACCCTGCCAGGAGGTTTAATGTGGTCCCATTTTACAGAGGGGAAGACTGAGTCTGATTTCTTCACTCAACAAGTGCTCACTGAATGCCTGGGATGCAGCGGGGAACAAAACCAACAAAGAACTGCTTTTATAGAGTTTATAATTTGGGGAAGGATGGGGAGAGAGCAAGAGACAGTTTCGGGTGCTGAGCATATGCGGATGAAGAAAATAAACCAGGAGGGATGGGGAGAGCGGCTTATCTGCGCAGGCACCCTCAGCTGAGACCTGAATGACGAGAAGGGGCTGGTGGCCTGGGAAGGGCACTCCCGCAGAGGGAATGACGAATGCTAAGGCCCTGAAGCAGGAGTGACCTTGTCTGTATGAGGAACAGAAAGGCCAGTGTGCGTGTGCAGTGATGGGGGAGAAGTCAGTGATGCAGTCAAGAGGTCGGTGAGGCAAGATCAGGTAGACTCACAGACCACTTAAAGGAATTTGGATTTTCTTCTAAATGCATCAGGATTGCGCATTTTCGGGGTGGGGGGATGGGGTGGGGGGAGAGAGAGAGAGAGAGGAGTCTGGGTGCAGTGGCTCAGGTCTGTAATCTCAGCACTTTAGGAGGCCAAAGTGGGAGGATCACTTGAGGTCCGGAGATCCAGACCAGCCTGGCCAACATGGCAAAACCCTGTCTCTACTAAAAATACAAAAAATTAGGCCGGGCGCGGTGGCTCAAGCCTGTAATCCCAGCACTTTGGGAGGCCGAGACGGGTGGATCACGAGGTCAGGAGATCGAGACCATCCTGGCTAACACGGTGAAACCCCGTCTCTACTAAAAAATACAAAAAATTAGCCGGGCGAGATGGCGGGCGCCTGTAGTCCCAGCTACTCGGGAGGCTGAGGCAGGAGAATGGCGTAAACCCGGGAGGCGGAGCTTGCAGTGAGCCGAGATCGCGCCACTGCACTCCAGCCTGGGTGACAGAGCGAGACTCCGTCTCAAAAAAAATAAAAAATAAAATAAAATAAAATAAAAATACAAAAATTAGCCGGGCGTGGTGGTGAGTGGCCTATAATCCCATCTACTTGACAGGGTGGCACAGGAGAATCACTTGAACCCGGGAGGTGTTTGCACTCCAGCCTGGGCAACAGGGGAAGATTCCAGCTCAAAAAATAAATAAATAAATAAAAGAGAGAAAGAGAGAAAAAGAGAGAGACATGATCTGGTTTTCGTTTTCAGTAGACGCCCCTGGCTGCTACATGGAGACTGGGTTGTGGGGGCAGAGGAGTGGAGAGACTAGCCAGGAAGCTGCAGCTGTGCTTTCACTCTGCTCCTCACAGCCCGATGAGGGGAGACAAAGACAGAAGAAGTCAAGGATGGACAGAAGTCAAGAATGGCTTGAACAACTGGGTCCATGCAGATGTCCTTGCCCGAGACAAGGATAGTTTGAGCCAGGGCACCCAGCTGGAGCTTTCCCCCGTGCCGCCCACCCCACAGAAGGCCCGGAGTGTTCATGCCGGCATCAAGGACCTCCACGCCCCTCCCCCCTCTTGCCTCTCCTTTTTGACCTCACACTGCTCCCCACAGCCACAGAGCTCTTCCCCCTCTCTCCTGACATGCCATGCTTGGTCCCAGCTCCAGACCTTTGCTCACGCTGCTCCTGCCTGAGGGCCCTTTCTCCCTCCTCCCTTGGCCTGAGTGGAAGCCTGAGAAAGGCTTTATAGAGCAGTGGCTCTCAAGCTAGCACCTGACTGGATTTGAATTCCAGCGCAACCACCTCCTAGCATGTGATCCTAAGCACGTTCCTTAACAGGACTTAATTTCTTCATCTGCCAAATAAGCGTGAAAACGTAAGTGCTGACCACGTGGGGGTAGTTGCAGGATTAAAGAAGAAGCACTCATTCGTTTCACTCTGGGAAATGTCAACCATGGTTAGCCAGTGTTGTTTCAGGTACAGAAATGGCCTGAGGGGCTGGGCACGGGGGCCCACGCCTGTAATCCCAGCCCTTTGGGAGGCTGAGGCAGGAAGATTACTTGAGCTCAGGAATTCGAGACCAGGCTGGGCAACATAGGGAAACCCTGTTTCTAAAAAAAAATTTAAAAATTAGCCAGGTGTGGTGGTGCACACCTGTGGTCCCACCTACTCTGGAGGCTGAGGTAGGAGAATCACTTGAGCCTGAGAGATCAAAGCTGCAGTAAGTGGTGACTACACTACTGCACTCCACGTGGGCAACAGAGCAAGACCCTGTCTCAAAAAATAAAATATAAAATATAAAATTTTAAAAGCATGGGGAAGCAACCGCTCTTTACTATCTCAAATGGCTCCATGGAAAGTGAAAAGGCTCTGGCCCACCGGGAGGGCTGTCTCCTTCATGGCCAAGTCTCCAGAGCCTCCCAGTGTCTACCCACTGGACAGAGGCATGGCCACAAGCACACAATCATCCCTGCCCCCTACAAGGACTTCCTACTCAGCTTGTACAGGAAGGGACCCGAAGCCTAGAGTGACACTGTGGATACGCCACGGGTGGTTCCTTCCCAAGTCTTTCTGGCCAGCAGGGCCCTGGTGACACCTGAGATTCTGGGTAGAGACTCATGTTTTGCGTGAAATGCAACAGGGACTCTTTGGAGGGTTTTCAGAGAGACAGAGGAGAGGCATGATCTGATTTTCACTTTCAGTACGATGAAGGTGAACCCACATTTCCCAGGGCAAGTCTACCCTGGCCAGTCCTAGTAATGTGACCTCCCTCAGACTCCCATGGGTGGCTTCAGGCCAAAAATGCCAGGGATGGTAGGGCCTGCAGCCGGCTGGGGACCAGGTGTCCTGCTTTCACCTACATCCCCTCTACACCCTGCAGCCAGAGGCTTGAAAAGGGGAAGCCATAGGTCAGACCAAGCCTAGGCTGTGGTACCCACCGCCACTGCTGTGGGATGTCTGCTGGAAAATGAGACCATGAGGTTTACAGGAATTGGAACCTCTGACTAGCACTGAATGTGAAAGCAAGACTCACACGCATGCACACTCAGGCAAATGCAGACACAAGCAGACACACGGAGCAGACACAAGCAGCACATTCGCTTACATACACATAAGCATATATACATGCATATACACACACATGTACGTGCCTGACTGCATACACAGGTGTGCATACACTCCTCCACTCATGCAGACACTCAGGCGCAAGCACACAGACGCAAAGGCTCCCAGACCCCTCTCACGTGGTCTGCCCACTTACAGCTGTAGGCTTGTTCTCCCTGGACCTCGGGCCCACAGACGTTCCCAGCTCCTGCCTAGAGATACACCCATTTTCCACCAGTGGAAACACACACACTCACACACACCGAAGAGCCCAGGCCCATGGCCTCCAAGCAGCCCCACATACACAACAGAGCTGCTTGTACCTGGGCACCATCTCACAAGCCTGCCAGACCACACAGTTGTGCACACAGGCACATGAGCGCACACCAACATCCCTTCTCTCTCTTTCTCTCTCTCTCAGAGTTCACAGAGGTCAGCCTTAGAAACAGAGAACACCGACCGGGCGCGGTGGCTCAAGCCTGTAAAACCAGCACTTTGGGAGGCCGAGACGGGTGGATCACGAGGTCAGGAGATCGAGACCATCCTGGCTAACACCGTGAAACCCCGTCTCTACTAAAAAATACAAAAAACTAGCCGGGCGAGGTGGCGGGCGCCTGTAGTCCCAGCTACTCGGGAGACTGAGGCGGGAGAATGGCGTAAACCCCGGGGGGGCAGCTTGCAGTGAGCTGAGATCCGGCCACTGCACTCCAGCCTGGGCCATAGAGCGAGACTCCATCTCAAAAAAAAAAAAAAAAAAGAAACAGAGAACACCTTGCTCAGTCCACTCTGACTGCAGCCAATGGGCACTTTCTGGGCCCCTTGCTGCCCCAGCCTTACCCGGCATCAAAGTCCACACTCCTGGATTTCACCGAAGTGTGCCCTTGGCCTGGAACACCCTTCTGCCTGCTCTTCCCCCTGTCCCAACAGGCCAAATCGCCAGCTCTCCCCTGCCCGTCCAACCAGGAAGCTCCCAGCAGTCACAGGGCACTAAAGTGTGGGGGGACCTGGGCCAGCTTGTGCTCCTCCGCAAAAGTCTTAACCTCTCTGGACCTCAGAGTCCTCATTACTAAAATGAAGGTCATTATCAGCATCAGATGAACTCTATTTCCTTGGAAGGGGTTTCCTGTCCAGCCAGGCACATAGTAGGGGCTCAGGAAAAAGCTCGTTAAAAGAATAACAATGGGCCTGGCATGGTGGTTCACACCTGTAATCCCAGCATTTTGGGAGACCAAGGAGGGAGGACTGCTTGAGCCCAGGAGTTCGAGATCAACCTGGGCAACATAATAAGACTGTCTCTATAAATAAAGTAAAATAAAATAGGCCAGGCATGGCAGCTCACACCTGTAATCCCAGCCCTTTGGGAGGCCAAGGCGGGTAGATCACTTGAGGTCATGAGTCTGAGACCACCCTGGCCAACATGGTGAAACTCTATCTCTACCAAAAACACAAAAATTAGCTGGGCATGGTGGTGGGCGCCTGTAATCCCAGCTACTTGGGAGGTTGAGGCATGAAAATTGCTCAAACCCACAACAGGGAGGTTGCAGTGAGCCGAGATCGTCCCATTGCACTCCAGCCCGGTTGACAGAGCGAGACTCTGGCTCAAAAAAATAATAATAAAATAAAATAATTTGAAATTTGAAATGCTCAGCATACCATGTGTGTAATCCCAACACTCTGGGAGGCCAAAGTGAGGGTACTGCTTGAGCCTAGGAGTTGAGACCAGCTTGAACAACAAGCAAGAGTTCATCTATACAAATAATAATAATAAACTTAGTTGGGTGTGGTGGCATGAGCCTGTAGTCCCAGCTACTTGGGAGCCTGGGCAGTCAAGGCTGCAGTGAGCCATGATTGCATCACTGCATTCCAGCCTGGGCAACACAGCAAGACCCCATCTCGATAGATAGATAGATAGATAGATAGATGATAGATAGATAGGTAATAAACCAATGACAATGAAGTCCACGACAGACTGAGACCCTGCCATGTTTAAAGAACCCTGGGAACCCTCCCAGCAAACCTAGCAGGTGAGAGGGCTCCCATCTCCCAGAAGAAACAGGCCCAGAGGGCAACAATGTCTCGTTCAAGGTCACTGGGGTCTGCAGCAGAGCTCATGCCTCTTGATCCCAGCCCAGTGCATCAGTCAAGGGAGGCAGCTCCAGGCATAAACTTGCTGGGGCCTGCCCAGTGCAGTTCTGGGAGGCCCCCGGCGCACTGCACTCCCCACAGGTACTGAGGGGTCCCTGGCCAGCTGGTGTCAGGGACCAATGAGCAGTGGACCCAGGAGCTGCATGGTGGGCACAGAGGTGAAGACACAGAGGCCCAGACGGGGGAGGGGTTTTACCCAGGGTGTCAGTTTCCTGAGGCTGCAAGTAACAAGTCATGAACTCAGTGGCTTCAAACAATAGAACTTGATTCTCTTACAGTTCTGGAGGCCAGAAGTCTGAAGTCAAGGCTTCAGCAGGGCCCTGCTTCTTCCAGCTTCTGGTGGCTCCAGGCATTCCTTGGCTTGGAACTGTGTGATTCCAGCCTCTGCCTCCATCTGCACAGGGCCTCCTCCCCTCCATGTCTATGTCCCAGATCTCCCTCTGCCTCTCTCTTCCAGGGACACCTCACACTGGATTTGGGGTCCACCCATGTTCTCCTTTCCAGATCCTCAGATCCTTAATTTAATGACATCTGCAAAGACCCTTCTTCTAAATAAGGTCACAGTCACAGGTTCTGGGGGTTTAGAACGTGGATTTATCTCTTTGAGAACACTTTTAATCCACTACACCTGGAAAGCCAACAGCAGTGCCAGGCACAGCTCTCCCCTCATCCCAGCTTTGATCTGAGATCTCATTAAAAAGACCAGGGCTGGGCCAACAGAGAGCCAGGAGCCTCCTGGCCTGGCCCGGAATCCTGGCCTTGCCTCTTACTTGCTGTGGGACCTCAGGCAAGTAACTCAGCCTCTCTGTGCCTGTCTCTTCATCTGTAAAATGGGGATGACAGTTCTTACCTCATAAGGGAAATTAAATGAGTTGATGTAAAACGTCAGAACAATGGCTGCTTGGAACCTAGAAAGCTCTCAACAAAAATTTGATAGATCGATACAGAAAATGGTGTCTGGGTAGGGCGTGGTGGCTCATGCCTGTAATCCCAGCACTTTGGGAGGCTGAGGCAGGTGGATCATCTGAGGTCAGGAGTTCAAGACCAGCCTGGCCAACATGGTGAAACCCCATCTTTACTAAAAATACAAAAAATTATCCAGCCATGGTGGTGGGAGCCTGGAATTCCAGCTACTCCGGAGGCTGAGGCAGGAGAATTGCTTGAATCCGGGAGGTGGAGGCTGCAGTGAGCCAAGTTACACCATTTACTCCAGCCTGGGCAACAAGAACAAAACTCCATCTCAAAAAAAAGAAAAGAAAATTGTGACCCTGTGCAGTCTGGGTCTGGACCCAGAAAATCTGGACACCCTGGACCCTCAGTAAGTGCTAATGCGGCCTGAGGAACTGGCCATCTTCTGGAAAATTCCTCACCAAGCATCTCTCTGGATTCCCCTCCTCACACCTTTGGCCTCCTGGAGAGAGACAGTGGAAGTCACCATCTTGTCAGATGGGAACACAGCCCTGGAAGTGGGGGAGCCCCAGACCTGGTATCCTGGCCCCAGTTGAGGGTCCTATGTGACAGGTCCCAGAATGGGTTTGATCCCTGATGTCTTCAAAGGAAAAAGAGAAACCAGAACAAGTGAGTACGTTTTTCAAAAAGCAGAAGCTCATCTGGGGCACAGGAGAGCAGAGAGTGGTGGAATGCATGTAGATGTGCATGTATGTGTATATGCAAGTGTGTATGTGCGTATACATGCATGTATATATGCATGTAAGTATGTGTGTATGCATGTATGTGCGTGCATATACATGCATGTGCATATGCATGTGTGTACGTATGCATGCATGTGTGTGCATGTGCATGTATGCACGCATGTGTATGTGTATATGCATGTGTGTGTATGCATGTGTATATGTGTGTACACATGTATGTGTATATGCATGTGTATATGTATGTGTGTATGCATGTGTGTATGGGCATGTGTGTATGTGTGTATGCATGTATGTGTGTATGTGTGTATGCATGTATGTGCGTGCATATACATGCATGTGCATATGTGTGTACACATGTATGTGTGTATGCATGTGTATGTGTATATGCATGTATGTGTGTATGTGTGTATGCATGTGTGTGTATGCATGTGTATATGTGTGTACACATGTATGTGTATATGCGTGTATATGTATGTGTGTATGCATGTGTATATGCATGTATGTGTGTATGCATGTATGTGCGTGCATATACATGCATGTGCATATGCATGTGTGTACGTATGCATGCATGTGTGTGCATGTGCATGTATGCACGCATGTGTATGTGTATATGCATGTGTGTGTATGCATGTGCATATGTGTGTACACATGTATGTGTGTATGCATGTGTATATGTATGTGTGTATGTGTGTGTGCATGTATGTGCGTGTATATACATGCATGTGCATATGCATGTGTGTATGTATGCATGCATGTGTGTGCATGTGCATGTATGCACGCATGTGTATGTGTATATGCATGTGTGTGTATGCATGTGTATGTGTATATGCATGTGTGTGTATGCATGTGTATATGTGTGTACACATGTATGTGTATATGCATGTGTATATGTATGTGTGTATGCATGTGTGTATGGGCATGTGTGTATGTGTGTATGCACATGTGTATGCACATATGTATGTTTGCATGTGTGTATGGTTTTTTTAGAGATGAGGGCTCGCTGTGTTGTCCAAGCTGGTCTTGAACTCCTAGCCTCAAGGAGTCCTCCAGCCTTGGCCTCCCAAGGTGCTGGGATTACAAGCAGACCCATCCTGCTCAGCCCCCATGAGGAGCCGTTCTTGAAGGGTGGCCTGGGGCCAGCAGCACTGGCACCACCTGGGTCAGGTGAGGAGTGCCCATTCTCAGGCCCACCCTGGCTACTGGAGCTCCAGGTGGGTGCTGCAGGTGACACTGGTGCCTATGGATGCTTGAGGACCACTGGTCTTGGGGATGCAAAGTACAGATGGGGGAGCCGGCCCCTGAGGACTTGAACCCCAGATCTGCCACCTCACAGTTGCATGGCTACTTCTTGTCCCCGGGCATGTATCTCTCAATGAGTTCTTAAGCATCCAGAGCAGCACTTGGCATTTCAGGGACCAGCTTCCATCTGATGATAGCAGCTGACACACGTGCACCAGCTAATTATCTTTCCTTCTAGGAAGGGATGAAAACCATAGATAGTATTTGGTTCCTTTGCAACTCCAAGTTTGGCAAATTTTTAAAATTGGTAGTTAACTCTATCAATCCCTCCATACAGCAGCCCCCAACCTTTTTGGCACCAGGGACCAGTTTCTTTTCTTTTTACCTTTTTTTTTTTTTTTTTTTCAGATGGAGTCTCCCTCTGTCATCCAGGCTGGAGTGCAGTGCCACGATCTTGGCTCACTGCAACCTCCACCTCCCAGGTTCAAGTGATTCTCCTGCCTCAGCCTCTGGAGTAGCTGGGATTACAGGCACCCGCCACCACATCCAGCTAATTTTTGTATTTTTAGTAGAGATGGGGTTTCACCATGTTGGCCAGATGGTCTCAAACTCCTGACCTCAGGTGATCCACCCACTTTGGCCTCCCAAAGTGCTGGGATTACGGGTGTGAGCCACTGCACCTGGCCCAGGGACCAGTTTTGTAGAAGACAATTTTTCCATGGGCCAGTGGGTAGGGGATGGTTTCAGGATGATTCAAGCATATTACACTTACTGTGCATTTTATTTCTGTTATTACATTGTAATATATAATGAAATAATGATACAACTCACCATCATGTAGAATCACTGGGAGCCCTGAGCTTGTTTTCCTGCAACTAGATGGTCCCTTCTGGGCGCGATGGGAGACAGTGACAGATCAGCAGGCATTAGATTCTCATAAGGAGCGCACACAACCTAGATCCCTCGCACGCGCAGTTCACAGTGGGGTTTGCATTCGTATGAGACTCTAATGCTGCCACCAATCTGACAGAAGGCGGAGCTCAGGCAGTGATGCGAGCCATGGGGAGTGGCTGTAACACAGATGAAGCTTCACTCACTCACCTGCTCACCTCCTGCTGTGCAGCCCGGTTCCTAACAGTCCACAGGTGAGTACTGGTCTGTGGCCGGGGGTTTGGGAACCCCTGCCTCCATGTTTATATTTTTAAGTCTGCTGATCTTTGAAATTCTCAAAGCAGGGAACCAGTGCTGAACAGATCTGAGGTTACTATGGCTCTTTCACAAATGGGTAAACTGAGGCTGTCTGACCCATTCCCTCCCCGCCCCCCGGAGGCACAGGAGCTTGCTCTTTGGACCCTCCTTGCACTGCCCCCACAGGAAAGAACCCTTGATGTCCACGGAAATATTGCTGAGCTGGCCCTGGCAAGGAAACAGGAATGGGGTGCTCTGGGAGCTGGGCCACCCCCAGGCTCCTGCAATTCCTCAGAGCCTCCCCTGCACAGTGGGGACCGTCAGGGAGCCAGAACACGACCGGCCTTGGGTCTGAGAAGGTGCTGCTGGGATACTCACAGCAACAACTGCAGGAATACTGGGCACCATTCATGCTTGTTGGCTCTGTGCCAAGGGCTTGGTATTCAAGGCCTGCTCTGCAAAGGGAGGATGGCACCACCACAGCTCACGGCAGCCTCGGTCTCCCAGGCTCAGGCGATCCTCCCACCTCGGCCTCTACAGTAGCTGGGACTACAAGCATGTCCCACCACTCCTGCCTAATTGAAAAAAAAAAAAAGTATATATATAGTAGAGTCAGGGCTATGTTCCCCAGGCTGGTCTCGAACTCCGGGGCTCAAGCATTCCTCTGGCCACAGTCTCCCAAAGTGCTGGAATGACAGGCGTGAGCCACCACCCCTGGCTGACATCCCCATTTTTATAGCAGAGGAAACTAAGGCTCAGAGAACTGAAGCTATGGGCCCAAGATCACAAAGCCATTAAGAAGCAGAGCAAGAATCCAATCCCAGGTATAGGGAATCTCAAAGTCTGGAACAGTTCCAGGCTTTGGGGCCTCAAGGTACTCCCATAACCATCCTACAAGGCACCCCCCACCTGCGACCTGACCAGGGCTGAGGAGAGGTAAGGCTGTGGCTCCCAAAAATCTCGTTAACCTCCTGCTTCAGTCCTTCCCGGTGGCTTCCTGCCACCCTCGGAATAAACTCCTCCCCACGTGACCTGGCAGGCCCCTGCCTACTTCTCCAGCCCCAGCTCCTCCCTTCTTGTCACTCACAGAGCTCCGGCCATGCAGGCCTTTTTGTTCCTCCGCACGCCAGGCTCAATTCACTCCGGGACCTTTGCACATGCTGTCGCAGCACCCAGGACACTGTTTCATCTGACATTCACACACCTGGCTCTTCCTCCCCTTCCTCCGCATCTTAGTTCAAACACGGTTTCTGCCAAGAGCCCCCCCACCCCCAACCATCTGGCTGGTCTAGATTCCACCCCTTTGCTATCATCCTCTGTTATTATGTCATCATTTAACTTCCTCCAAAACATCGTTCTGCCTAATCTTATTTATTTGTTCATCACTTGTCTCCCCCGCAATGGAATGTAAGCTCAGTTCTGCAGCCTGTGAGACGAGGGCTTGGGTCTGAATTCCACCCCTGGGCCAGGCATGGTGGCTCACACCTGTAATCCCAGCACTTTGAGAGGCTGAGGCGGGAGGATCACTTGAGTCCAGGAGTTAGAGACCAGGCTGGGAAACACAGTGAGCTCTGACTCTACAAAAAATAAAAAATTAGCCAGGTGTGGTGGTGCATGCTTGTAGTCTCAGCTACTCAGGAGGCTGAGGCGGGAGGATTGCTTGAGTCAGGGAGGTTGAGGCTGTAGTGAGCTATGATCATGCCACTGTACTCCAGCCTGAGTGACAGCATGAGACTCTGTCTCAAAAAAAAAAAAAATTACATTGTGAATGGTCTATGTAAGTCATAATAAGGTTAGTAAAAAGAATTTTTAAAGGAGATGTATAATCCAGCTGGCTATAATTAAAAAGAAATTATAACAATCTTTCTAGAGATGCATCTTTAATATTAAAAAATACACTAATACAAAACTAAATAATTGCTTAAAACAGGATTTAAAATTTTTTTTTATTTGTTGTATTTATTTTATTTACTTATTTATTTTTTGAGACAGAGTCTTGCTCGGTCGCCCAGGCTGGAGTGCAGTGGCACCATCTTGGCTCACTGCAAGCTCCGCCTCCCAGGTTCATGCCATTCTCCTGCCTCAGCCTTCCGAGTAGCTGGGACTACAGGTGCCCGCCACTATGCCGGCTAATTTTTTGCATTTTTAGTAGAGACAGGGCTTCACTGTGTTAGCCAGGATGGTCTTGATCTCCTGACCTCGTGGTCCAGCTGCCTTGGCCTCCCACAGTGCTGGGATTACAGGAGTGAGCCACTACGCCCAGACAATTTTTTTTTTTATTTTTTAGACAGAGTCTTGCTCTGTCACCCAGGCTGGAATGCAGTGATGCAGTCTCAGCTCACTGAAACCTCAGCCTCCCGGGTTCAAGTGATTCTCCTGCCTCAGCCTCCTGAGTAGCTGGGATTATAGGCATGTGCCACTATGCTCAACCTAATTTTTGTATTTTTTTTTTTTTTTTTTTTGAGACAGAGTGGTGCTCTGTCACCCAGGCTGGACTGCAGTGGCCAGATCTCAGCTCACTGCAAGCTCCGCCTCCCGGGTTTACGCCATTCTCCTGCCTCAGCCTCCTGGGTAGCTGAGACTACAGGCGCCCGCCACCTTGCCCGGCTAGTTTTTTACATTTTTTAGTAGAGGTGGGGTTTCACCATGTTAGCCAGGATGGTCTCGATCTCCTGACCTCGTGATCCACCCGTCTCAGCCTCCCACAGTGCTGGGATTACAGGCTTGAGCCACCGCTCCCAGCCTAATTTTTGTATTTTTAGTAGAAACGGGGTTTCTCCATGTTGGCCAGGCTGGTCTCGAACTCCTGACCTCAAGTGATCTGCTCACCTTGGCCTCCCAAAGTGCTGGGATTACAGGCATGAGCCACCACGCCCAGTCAGAAACAAGATTTTATTACAAATACTGACTTATTTTTAATGCAAGGAGTTTTTAAAATTTTTGAATTCCATTATCTTTTTATCATTCTTCAGATTGATAACTCTTTTGAAAAGGCCTTGAATGATAGCTCTCTCCTTCACCTTTTTTGTTGGCTCCTGTAACTTTTACTAATTGTCTAAAGTTAAGGGAGAAATATTTTTTGAAAACACGCAAATAAAAAGTATCTTTTGAACATTCAAAAACAATTATGAATTCTAGCCCTGCCTCCTTCCAGCTGTGAGTCTCCTGGGCAAGTGATTTTACTTCTCTGAGCCTCAGTTTGCTCATCTATAAAATGAAAACAGAAACCCTTCCTCACTGTGTGGTTGTGAGATTTAGCCACCGTAATGGCTGCGAAGCACACAGGTGCTTAATCACACTTGCTGGCTCTCTCACCTTTCCTGATCACCAAGATCAGGAAACAGGCATTTGATGACGGTTCTGTTTCCTGATCTTGCTGTACCCCACCCGCCCCACTCCATCCTCCTCCAGTTGCCAAAGTTTCGTTTCTGGGAAGCAAAACAGAGGTCCACAACCACAGCAGATTCATGGTCGGCCACAGTGGGATTTTGGGGTCCCCCCATGCTACCTGATTTCCAGGCAACCCGCCTGAGCACAGCAGTTCCAGACACCGGCCCAGGTTCCAGCTTCCTGATGCCGAGACTGAAGAGCAAGCCCATTGGGTCTGTTTCATAAACTCTCGGACTTCATCTTCTTCATCTACAAAATAGTTTCACATTCCTGGCCTGGGAGCCTCCTGCTTCTGAGAAGAGCCACATAAGCAGCACCCCTTTCTGCTGCTGTCCTGCTCTCTTCCTGTTGTCCCCAGGCCGTGAGGTGGAGGGAGTCAGAGGGTTGGTGCGCTGGTGGGTGAGGAGGCCCCCAACGAGGCCAGGCATCTCCTGGGGATAAGAAATCCTCCTCCGGACAGAACGGATCTGGGACCAGCAGGAGGGGCAGTGCTCTGTGCAAGGCTGGCTTGTCAGCTGAGCTCAGCTCACCAGCATTGATGGATGGCCCTGTGAGGCAGGGACAGGGCACAGTCAGACTCCCGGAGAGCTAGGACTGTGTCCCCAGTGCACAGCAGCCAGGCGGTTTATCGAGTACTTGCTATGTGCCAAGAATTCTAAGGACTCAGCTTGCATTTCTGCGTTCATCCTAACAAACAACCCCATGAGGTCAGTCTTTAGAGGCAAGGAAACCAAGGCACAGGGAGGTAACGCAATGGTCCACGGTCACAACAAGGCAATGTGAGGATTCCCACCACACACGCGGGACCCAGAGAAGCACGCTGGGTCAATCAGCTCCATGGCCCTTCAGGGACAAGGACCTCAGGGAGGAAATAAATGACTAGAGTAAGGCAGTGGGGCAGTGCGGGAGGGGAAAGGAAGGGGCTATCCATCCCCACCAAGGGGACAGCAAAGACAGGAGACAGCAAGGACGGTGGCAGGGCGGGTGGGCGACCGAGGGCAGTGGCCACTCAGAGGAGACCCCAGGGGTCACCAACTGCAAGAGAGGGAGCAGGGAACAGGAGGAGAGTGGGCCCTAAGGCAGACCCAGCCGGGACCCACATGCTGGGCACAAGAAGGGGTGCCGGACCCTTTCTGGAAGGTGGCGCAGCCGCTCTCAACCGCCTGAAATGGTGCACTCCCTTTGAAGCAGTAATCCCTCTTCTTGGAACCTCTCCTAAGGAAATTCTCCCCCTTCCCCCTCCTGCCGGGGGCCAAGGAACCAAGCGGGTGGCTTTGTCTCCTGGCGGCCAGAGCTGGAGACCACACGCATTTCCTGAGACAGGCACAGCTGCGGGAATGTGAGGCGCCTGCATCCCGCCCTAGCACCTGGACGGGGAGGGTGTGTTGGAGGGTGACTGTACAGAGGAGATGGGCTGGTGGGGGAGGGTTAAGGGGCACCGTGGGTGGCCAGTACTCCCCACTTGGCTCATGGTTCATTAACCATTCTGAGTTCATCCTGCAACCCCTCTTAGGCTGGATTTTTTTTTTACCAATGTTATTTTATGTTCAACTCTCTGTCAATGGAGCACCCAGAATCATCTGTGTGTGTGTGTGTGTGTGTGTGTTTAGAATTTTTTTCACAGACGCATAACCTACACAGTAAGGTGCACTCATCTTTTTGGTTCTTATTTTTTATTTTTATTTTTATTTTTTATTTTTTGAGGTGGAGTCTTCCTTTGTCGCCCAGGCTGGAGTGCAGTGCCACAGTCTTGGCTCAGTCAGCCTCTGCCACCGGGTTCAAGCAATTCTCCTCCCTCAGCCTCCCCAGTAGCTGAGATTACAAGCGCATGCCACCAGGCCCGGCTAATTACTTTTTATTTTTAGTAGAGATGGGGTTTTGTCGTGTTGGCCAGGCTGGTCTCGAACTCCTGACCTCAAATGATCCACCCACCTCAGCCTCCCAAAGTGCTGACACTACAGGCATGAGCCACTGCACTGGCCCTTTTTGGCTTTTAGACTAGTCAAGTGCAGTAGTGAGAAAGGGGAAAGAGTAGAATGAGGAGTTGGATCGGTAACTGCCTGTGAACAATTGGCTGAGATAACTTACTCCCTTCGGACCAGCCAAGTGCACTCATCTTGAATGTGTAGTTTTATGGCTTTTTTTTTTCTTTTTTTTTTTTAAGAGCCAGGGTCTCACTCTGTTACCCAGGCTGGAGTGCAGTGGCACAATCATGGCTCACTGCAGCCTTGACCTACTGGGCTTCAGCAATTTTCCTGTCTCAGCCTCCCAAAGGGCTGGGACTACAGACTATGTGCCACCATGCTGGGCTAGTTTTTGTATTTGTAGCAGAGATGGGGTTTCGTCATGTTGGCCAGGCTGGTCTCAAACTCCTGACCTCAGGTGATCCTCCCACCTTGGCCTCCCAAAGTGTTGGGATTACAGGCGTGAGCCACCGCACCTGGCCTTGATAGCTTTTTACACAGGTGTATACCATGACCCACATCAGATTCAGACCTTGGCTACTCAAAGTGTGGTCCTCGGACCTGCAGCACTGGCCTCTCTCGGAAGTTTGCTGGAAATGCAGAACTGCAGGCCCCGCCAGCACCTTCTGGGTCAGACTCTGCGTTCTGCTGTCCAAGACCCCGGGAAAGTCGTGTGCTTGGTAAAGTGGGTGTGCTGGCAGAGGACACAGACGGAGGCTCCTAAGCCTGAGGGATGCCTGGTCCCAGAGCCTGGAACAGGATCTGAGGTGCTGCCACCTCACTTGTCACCAACGCTTGGAGACCCCACATTTCATGATTCCCAGGAGAGCCTTTCCAACCCCATCAATTCACTGACAAGGGGAAGGGACCACCCCAAGGTCCCACAGCAGGTCACTAATAGATCCAGGGCACCGACGGCCCCGACCAGGCCTCTTTCCTACTTTGTACCTCAGCCTGCCCATCTGCAAATAGGCATGAAGATCTCCACCCAATCCACTGCCCATAGTAATGGGAGTATACTGTAGACACTGAGTCTTGCCATCATGTGGTGGGGCTGCCTGGTACTTTCTCAGACATGTCCCTGCCCTGTCTCATTGAAGCCACGTAACAAGCCTATAAGGCAGGAACTGTTAGTATCACACTAATATCAACATATTAACATCAGGCCAGGCGAGCTGTCTCATGCTGGTAATCCCCACACTTTGGGGCCCAGGCAGGAAGACTGCTTGAGCCCAGAAGTTCAAGACCAGCCTGGCCAACAAAGCAAGACTTCTGTCTCTACAAAAAATTAGCTGGGCCTGATGGTGCATGCCTGTAGTCTCAGCTATTCAGGAGGATGAGGTGGGAAGATCGCTTGAGCCCAGAAGGTCGAGGCTGCAGTGAGCTTTGATCACGCCACTGCACCCCAACCTGGGTAAGAGATGGAGAGCATGTCTCAAAAAAAAAAAAAAAAAAAAAGGCCGGGCGCGGTGGCTCACACCTGTAATCCTAGCACTTTGGGAGGCTGAGGTGGGTGAATCATGAGGTCAGGAGATCAAGACCATCCTGGCTAACACGATGAAACCCCGTCTCTACTAAAAATACAAAAAATTAGCCAGGCACAGTGGCGGACACCTGTAGTCCCAGCTACTTGGGAGGCTGAGGCAGGAGAATGCTGTGAACCTGGGAGGCGGAGCTTGCAGTGAGCCGGGATCGCGCCACTGCACTCCAGCCTGGGTGAAAGAGCAAGACTCCATCTCAAAACAAACAAACAAACGAACAAAACCCCATCATATCAATAATATTGTGCCATTTTACAGGACAGAAAATAAAACTTCAGAGAACTTAAGTGACTTGCCTAAGAAGCCACAAAGTGGGTCAGCCAGGACTTGAACCCAGACAGTCTGACTCCAAAGCCCTAATTAATTTTGACCTACATCTCCCGGAAAATGAGCAACAAAGGATGTCCTACCCTCCAGCAAACTAGTTTAAAGAAAGAAAGTGTCTTTATTTTCTTCCGTACTTGAGGTGGGGTGGGGGCTGGGAATAAACAATAATCATGCATGCACATGATTTAAACAAAAATTCAAAGCATCCAAGGACTTTACAGAAAAAAACTCGTTCCCCTCCCACACCATTTCCAGATCTGAGCTATCCTGCCTGAGGCAAATTCTTTGATCAATCCCTTGTACGTCTTTCAAGATATGCTCCGCACGACCTGGTGCACCTGGACACATACATTGCTTTTCCCACTCACGTGAATGGGAGCACGTTCTCCCTTCAGACCTGGCCCCGGCCCTTACCGCCCTGCGCCAATCCCCCATCAGCCCACAGAGGCTGCCTCGTGGCTTATGGCGTGGGATGCCCTGCAGCCTCCTCACCAACCCATGCTGCTGAGCACACAGCTTCTTTCCCGTTGTTTCTGACCACAAGCACCGTGGAGCCAAGTCATCTCACACTCTTGGGAGCGCTTCTGCAGGACACCTCTCAGAGGTGGTACTGCCCCACCTGGGTGTGTATGATTTTGACCTTGGCAGATACGAGGGGCATTTCTTATCTGCCAGCCTTGGACAGGGCACAAGATGTCTGGCGCCTCCAGTGCCCAGATCCTGGGTGGGGAGTGAGGGGAGGAGCCTGGAGTAGGGAAGGACAGCCTTTCCAAGAAACTGAAAGTGAAACCAGAGAAAGGTGTGGGCATGTGCTAGAGGCTCCTTGGAGTGAGGGACCTGTGCCTGTAGCTGCTTCTGCAGAAATAAGAACCAGGCGCCCCTCTTTCTCTGATAGTTCTGGGGTGACAGTTCTGTCTCCCACAACCCTCAGCCCTCTGGACTTGAGCTTTACACTGGGACAGGGCCTGGCAGGTGGCAAAAGTGTCCCAACTGGAATCAACAGTTATATGGCACCGATTTGTCAGGTCATGCTAGTGCCAGCCTCCCTTGGGCCAGACAGGGCCTTAACTTTACTTACTTAAATTTTTTGAGATGGAGTTTTACTCCTGTTGCACAGACTGGAGTGCAATGGTGCGATCTCAGCTCAATGTAACCTCCGCCTCCTGAGTTCAAGCGATTCTCTTGCCTCAGCCTCCCAAGTAGCTGGGATTACAGGCATGTACCACCACGCCTGGCTAATTTTTGTATTATTAGTAGAGACAGGGTTTTGCCATGTTGGATGAGCTGGTCTCGAACTCCTGACCTCAGGTGATCCACCCGCCTCGGCCTCCCTAAGTGCTGGGATTACAGGCGTGAGCCACTGTGCCTGGCCAGGGCCTTAACTTTAAATTTTACAGCCATTTATTGAGTGCTAGCTAGGTGCCAATGACTGTTTCAAGCATAGTACAAACGTGAGTCCCTCTAATCCCCAAAACATCCTATGAAGTGGGTACTGTTATTACGCTCATTTTACAAACGAGAAAACTGAGGCCAGACAGGCTAAGCACTGAGTCCACAGCCATGAGGCTATGGAGAGGCAGAGCCCTTGTCCTTACCACTGAGCTCTGGGCAGACGCTCTCACAGGCAGGTCTGTGAAAATACCTCGTGCTGGGCCCCTCTGGTTCCTTACCCTGTGAGTGGGAGGTGGGCCGGAGAGTCTGTTTTCTGTTTGTTTTTGTTTTTGTTTTGACACAGGGTCTTGCTCTGTTGCCCAGGCTGGAGGGCAGTGGTGCAATCATGACTTACTGCAGCCTCGAACTCCTGGGCTCAATCCATCCTCCCACCTCAGCCTCCAGAGTATCTGGGACTACAGGCACGCATGACCACACCCAGCTAGTTTTATATATATATATATATATATATATATGTTTGTATGTTTGTATATATGTGTGTGTGTATATATATATAATTATATATATATATTTTTTGTAGAGATGGGTTTTGTTACCAAGACACCAGGGGTTGAGTCTAGGTCCTGCTGCCCACCACACAGAAAGCCAATGACTGAGATGATTAGTATTACCAAGGAAAGGACGAAGGCTTTAAGACGAGGAGATGACAGCTCAGCCACAAACCCATCTCCCTGACCAACCAAAACTAGGGGTTTACACAGCAGGGAAGAAATGTAAGGATGTGCAAGAAAACAGGAACTAGTAGGGGCAAGGAAACAATCCTGATGAATGAGGGCCCCTCCCTGGTGCCCCGCCCCCAACATCTCATTGTCTGGATGTGGTGGTTAGTTTCAGTTCTTTGATACTTTTTTGACAGGCCTGAAGGTCCTTTCCTGATAAGGAATTCAGGTAAACAAATAAAAGCTTCAAGTTTTCAGACCAGAGGGGTCAATTTCTTTGTTTATCCAAAAAACTATTTATGGGACTATGGGGTCAGTTTCAGTTTCACCATGTTGGCCAGGCTGGTCTTGAACTTCTGGGCTCAAGCTATCCTCCTGCCTTGTCCTCCCAAAGTGTTGGGATTACAGGCACGGGCCACTGTGCCCAGCCAAGAGTCTGCATTCCTAACTAGCGCCAGGTAATTCTATGCATTCCATAGGCGCCTTTACTGGACAAGAGCTGATCTTCAAGGCCCTCCAGCCAGGGATTCTTCAGGGAAGGTCTCATGATGCCCACACACATCCCAGAGCCTGTGGCCTGGGCTCACCAGTGACCTCTAACCTTGATCACTTTGAAATAAGGAGTCGCCCACACACAACAGACCCACCAGAAGGTGCACAGTGAAAATGACAAAACCAAGAGTAGCGAGGATGGGGAGCAACTGGAACCCCCACTGACTGCTGCTGTGAACGTAAGTTGGTGCAATGTTTCAGAAATCTGCTAGCCACACATTTCCCGAGGCTGGGCACGTACACAGCCTATGACCCCACACTCCCACTTCCAAGGATATGCCCAAGAGAAACGTGGTACATTCTCCAAAAGACACGTTCAAGCACACACATAGCAGCACTATTCATGACAGCTCCAAACTGGGAACAGCAGAGCTTGTTGACATCAGGTCAAATAAACCTATGGTCTATTCAGACAATGGAATATTACACAGCAGTGAAAAGGAACAGATACAACTGTACACATCAGGCTAAGCTCAGTGGCTCAATTTTGTAATCCTAGCAATTTGGGAGGCCAAGGTGGGTGGATCACTCGAGCCCAGGAGTTCAAGACCAACCTGGGCAACACGGTGAAACCACATCTCTACAAAAAGATTAAAAAATCAGCCAGTGTGGTGGCCTGTGTCTGTAGTCCCAGCAACTGGAGAGGTTGAGGTGTAAGGATCACTTGAGCCCAGGACGTCAGGGCTACAGTGCGCTATGATCACACCACTGTACTCCAGCCTAGGCAACAGAGTGAAACCCAGTCTCACAAAACAAAACAAAGAAACAATTGCACACATCAACACGGTGAACCACATGGACACCATGTTCAGAGGAGGAAGCCAGGCACAGAGAAGCACACACCATGTGATTCTGTTTATATGACGTTTGGTCACAGAAACAGACGCTGGTGATAGAGTCTGATCCCCAGGGAGCTGAGGGGAGGGAGGACAGGGACTGCATAGGCAGGAAGCTGGCACTATTCTCTATCTTGGTCTGGGTGGTCACCACACGAGTGTGTGCTCATGTACAATTCCTTTGAAGATTTGTGGACTTTACTGCATACCATAATAACTTTTTTTTTTAAGACAGGGTCTCACTCTGTTGCCTAGGCTGGAGTGCAGTGGTGCAAACTCGGCTCACTGCAATCTCCACCTCCCAGGTTCAAGTGATTCTCCTGCCTCAGCCTCCCGAGTCGCTGGGATTACAGGCGCCTGCCACCACGCCCGGCTAATTTTTGTATTTTCAGTAAGGACGGGGTTTCACCATGTTAGCCAGGTTGGTCTCGAACTCCTGACCTCAAGTGATCTGCCTGCCTTGATCTCTCAAAGTGCTGAGATTACAGGCGTGAGCTGCCGCATCCTGCCGATAATTTTTAAAACTTTTTGTTTCTTTATTTTTTTATTTTTTAGAGACAGGGTCTGGCTCTGTTGCCCAGGCTGGAGTGCAGTGGCTGGGGTGGACTGGCTCACTGTAGCCTCAAACTCCTGGGCTTAAGGGATCCTCCCACCTCAGCCTCCCAAATAGATGGGACCACAGGTGTGTGCCACCATGACTGGCTAATTTTTTATTTTTTGTAGAGATAGGGTCTTGCTCTGTTGCCCAGGCTGGTCTTGAACTCCTGGGCTTAAGCAATTCTCCTGCCTCAGCCTCCCAAAGTGCTAGGACTGATGGCAGTGGTGGCCCATCTGAAGCAGCCTCCGCCATCACACCAGCTGCAGCACGGAGGTGTGGCTGGGGCTGCACATTCTCTGGAGATGGCAGGAGGTGGGGACAAGTGGGAGCCCCGCCCCTTTTGAGTTGGGGCGGGAGCTTCCCAGATGCAGCGACAACTGCCCAAGTCGTGCCTGCAGACCTGGGCGTCCCACTCCATGGAGCAGGCAGGAGCCCTGCCCCCTCCTGGGTACAGCTGCAGCCACCCAAACCACAGCTGCAGACTCAGGTCTCCCACCCCATAGAACAGGCAGAAGCCCTGCACTCCCTGTCTCCAGCATACCTGCAGCTGCCCAAATTGCAGCTGTGGACCCGGGCATCCCTGCACTCTTGGCGGCCCAGGAAGGCGCCCCTACCCTCACAGGCTCAAAAGTGCCTGCTCCCACTGCCTGACTTCTCCCTGCTGTTGGTGCCCACTCTGATCTTGGAGCAAAGCTGGGGCTGAGCCTGGGCACTGTCACAGCCTGGCCGGGGCAGTGCTGACATGCCAGTCCCCTGCCGCCTCAGGCCCCTCTGGACTTTGGGCACTGACAAGCATAGAAGGGAAGCTGAGGGGGAGCTGAGGGCAGGTCGGCGCTGACCTGAAGGCACCCCTTGGCACCTACAGCCTGGGCCCATGAATGGCAGCAAAAGGCAGACAGGTTCCTTGGTGGAGGGGGATGGGTCACCGGTGAGGCCCTACCTTCAGGCCTGGGAGGACCTGAAAGCTGTGGGCCAGGCTGCCAGTCCCACAGACCAGAGTGGGACCTTGTGGTGCCTTTTCTGGGCCCACTCACAGCCACCCATGGACCATTCGGAGTGCATTTCCTCCTCTCTGAGACCCGTAAAAGCACCAGACTGAGCCAGAGCTGAGCAGATGTCAGGTCGACCAGCTGCAGAGAGGAGCTACCAACTCCAAGGCCTCCTCTGAGCTCCTCCATCACTCAATAAAGCTCCTCTTCACCTTGCTCGCCCTACACTTGTCTGCGTACCTCATTCTTCTTGGAAGCAGGACAAGAACTCGGGAACTACCGAATGGCAGGCCTGAAAGAACTGTAACACAAACAGGGCTGAAACACGCCCCTTGCTTGCCATGTTGTAGGTGAAGAGAAGTAGAGAAGATGTGCGGTCCTTCAGGCAGCCCAGACCTGGGAGCCCAAGCCAGGGCTGGGACTCCCTCTTTGGGGCCCTGTGGTTCCTGGAGCCTCCAAGCTTCCAGGCACCACTGCATTCCCTGGTGGCATCCGTGGAGGCTGCCTGTGGTGCACCTGGTCCAGCAGGAACCTCGCAGAGAGCTGGCGCCTGTGCCGGCACCTGGTCCCTGCCCCGTTGTAGCCGCCAGTGTGCCTGACTGTGCACAGTGGCCACACCCCATGTGCACTTACTCACATACCCCTCACTATGCCACACCCGGCTTGCCCAAGCAATGTGGGATCCAGGCTGGTAGTGTGAACTGAGCACAGGCTGCCAGGCTGTGGGCAGAACTAGCCTGGCAGGCCCAAGCAAAACTTGGGCATAAGATACCACCAGCCACGGAGGTTTCTGGTCATAAAAGCAACCCCAAGGATCATGCAACAAGATTACAGGTGTGAGCCACCACACCCAGCCTAAGAAAATTTTTAATTGTAATAAAATACACATATGACTTACCACCTGAACCATTTGAAGGTCATAGTTCAGGAGTGTTAAGTATATTTCTATATTGTTGTGCAACTATAACTGCCATGCAGCTCCAGAACTCTTTTCATGTTACAAAACTGAACCTTTCCACCCATTAAGCAACTCCCATTTCCCCTCCTGCCTGCCCCAGCAACCACGATTCCACTTTCTGTTTTTCTGAATCTGACTTCTCCGGGTACCTCCTATGAGTGGAATCAAATGGCCTGTGTCCTTTTACGTCTGGCTTGTTTCACTTTTCACAATGTCCTTGAGGCACATCCATGCTGTCGCATGTGTCAGAGTTCTCTTCCTTTTTAGGGCTGAATTATATTCCACTGTATGTCATCTTAATCCATCCAGGCTGCTATACCAAACTACCATAAGTAGAGAGTTTATCAGCAACAGAAATTTCTTTCT
This sequence comes from Trachypithecus francoisi, assembly GCF_009764315.1. Lineage (NCBI taxonomy): Eukaryota > Metazoa > Chordata > Mammalia > Primates > Cercopithecidae > Trachypithecus > Trachypithecus francoisi. The sequence goes on from NW_022681460.1 coordinate 103,679,413, forward strand.
TCTTCTTCTTCTTTGTTTTTTTTTTTCTTTTTAAGAGAGAGTCTCACCCTGTTGCCCAGGCTGGAGTACAGTAGTGCAATCTCAGCTCACGGCAACCTCTGCCTCCGGGTTCAAGTGATTCTCCTGCCTTAGCCTCCCGAGTAGCTGGGATTACAGGCACCCACCACCACACCTGGCCCATGTTTGTACTTTTAGGAGAGATGGAGTTTCATCATGTTGACCAGGCTGGTCTTGAACTCCTTCCCTCAGGTGATCGGTCTGCCACGGATTTCCCATAGTGCTGGCATTACAGGCGTGACCCACTGCGCCCAGCAAAAAATTTATTTCTTACAGTTCTGGAGACTGAGAAGTCCAAGATGAAGGTGCTGGCAGATCCATTGTCTGCTGGGGGCCTATTTCTTGGCTCACAGACTGGAAAGGAGAATTCTTGTCGGATCTTTAATGGCAAAAGGTGTGAACCGGTTCTCAGGGGATTGTTTTATAAGGGTGCTAATCCCACTCGTGAGGGCTCTGCCCTCATGACCTAATCACCTTCCAAAGGCCCCGCTTTCTAATACACCATCACAGTGGAGGTTCGAATTTCATCATACGCATTGCCGGAAGGCCCAAGCATTTAGACTATAGCATATGTATTAGGTTGGTGCAAAGTAATTGTGTTTTTTGTCATTACTTTCAATGGCAAACACTGCAATTACTTTTGCACCAACCTAATATAAACCACATCACATTCATCCATTCACCCACTGATGGACATCTGGGCTGCTTCCACATTTTGGCTATTGTGAATAGTGCTGCTAGTGCTGCTATGAACACGGGTGTACAAAAGGTTTTATTTTTTTCTTTCCTTTAAAAATGATTTTTTGTTTGTTTTTTTGCTTTTTGTTTTTTGAGATAGTCTCTCTCTGTCACCCAGGCTGGAGTGTAGTGGCGTAATCTCAGCTCACTGTAGCCTGTGCCTCCTGGGTTTCAGCCTCCTGGGTAGCTGGGATTACAGATATGTGCCACCACGCCCGGCTAATTTTTATATTTTTAGTAAAGACAGCATTTTGCCATTTTGCCATGTTGACAAGGCTGGTTTCGAACTCCTGACCTCAAGTGATCTGCCCGCCTCGGCCTCCCAAATCGCTGGGATTACAGGTGTGAGCCACTGCACCTGGCCAGATTTTTTTTGTTTTTTATGGAAATGGAGTTTTGCTATGCTGCCCAGGCTTAATCTAATTTTGTCTCCACGAATCCGCCTATTCTGGACATTTCCTATAGATGGAACCATATAATAAGTGGTCTTCTGTGCCTGCCTTCTTCCACACAGCATGTTTTCCAGGTTCACTCATGCTGTAGTTTGAATGTAGTATTGTGGTTTAAAATCAATTCTCAGAACTTCATTACTTTTTTTGTTGTTGTTGAATCGCATGCCTCGGGAACTTTTTTTTTTTTTTTTTTGAGACGGAGTTTCACTCTGTCGCCCAGGCTAGAGCGCAGTGGTGTGATCTCCACTCACTGTAAGCTCTGCCTCCCAGGTTCACGCCATTCTCCTGCCTCAGCCTCCCAAGTAGCTGGGACCACATCTGGCTAATTTTTTGTATTTTTAATAGAGATGAGATTTCACCATGTTAGTCAGGATGGTTTCGATCTCCTGACCTTGTGATCCGCCCACCTCGGCCTGCCAAAGTGCTGGGATTACAGGCATGAGACAGCACGCCCAGCCACGTCTCGGAAGCTTTTAAAACATACTGATGCTGGTGCCCCAACCGAGACACACTGATCCAAGTAGCCTGAGGTGGGGCACCACAATCTGCAGAAACCTCCAGGTGGTTCCATCTGCTTCCCAGGCTGAGACTCACACTGCTTTCTCTGTTTGGGGATTCTAGGGTAGATATTACAGGCAACATTTCAGGCCAGGGTCCCACAGTTGAAGTGGAATCTGACTTCCTTCCTCCATTTGGCAGCACGAATGAGATGCTGACTGTATGCATGGCACTGTGAGACCCAAATGACCAAGACGGAGACTTTCCCTCATATGGTTTGGTGTCCTTAACGACCGGCATGGGAGGCCTGGTGTATGCTTAACAACAAATAGAATGAAACGAGAATGGAAGGAGAGGGCGACTGCAGGGGTAGGCAGTCTTACTTAGGTAAAGCGATGGTTCTGTCTTCGGGAAATGCTGACCCCTAAAATGGACACAGTGAGAAAAACACTTCCACAGGGCCCATATTTTGCCACAATTTTAGGAGATTCTCTACCATGGAAACCTACCCATGGCTCACAAGGCAAAGTCCTTGTATCAGAGAGAGAGAATGATGTAATTCCTACACTGATCACTATTATTATTGTTATTATTATTTTGAGACAAAGTCTGTCTCTGCCACCCAGGCTGGAGCGCAGTGGTGCAATCTTGGCTCACTGCAATGTCCCCCTCCCGGGTTCAAGTGATTCTTGTGCCTCAGCTTCCCCAGTAGCTGGGATTACAGGCACATGTCACCATGCCCAGCTAATTTTTGTATTTTTAGTAGAGATGGGTTTTACCATATTGCCCAGGCTGGTCTTGAACTCCTGATCTCTCTTTTTTTTTTGAGACAGAGTCTCACTGTCTCCCAGGCTGAAGTGCTGTGGCGTGATCTCCGCTCACTGCAAGCTCCGCCTCCCAGGTTCACGCCATTCTCCTGCCTCAGCCTCCTGAGTAGCTGGGACTACAGGCGCCTGCCACCACGCCCAGCTAATTTTTCGTATTTTTTAGTAGAGGTGGGGTTTCACCGTGTTAGCCAGGATGGTCTCAATCTCCTGACCTTGTGATCCACCCACCTCAGCCTCCCAAAGTGTTGGGATTACAGGCGTGAGACACCGCGCCCGGCCAGAACTCCTGATCTCAAGTGATCCACCTGCCTTGACCTCCCAACCCAAAGTGCTACAAAGGACTACAGGCATGAGCCACTGCCCAGCCTGAACACATTATTTTCTAAGCACCTATGACTTGCTAGGTGCTGGGACTGCAGCCGTGAGCAAAACAATGTCCGTGTTCTTAAGGATATTGTGATCTGGTGGAGAGAAGCAGCTAGCACACAGAGAGGTAAGACAGAGCACCCGATTATCCAGAGGTATGGGCAGATAATGTAAGCAGGCACCCAAAATGTGTCCCTTCCAGGCACAGCAGCCCCAGGACACTTTGCTGAGATCTGGAAGCTAGGAAAGCATCAGCCATGCCCTGCTGCAGAAGAGCATTCCAGGCAGAAGGAACGGCAACGTCATTTCAATTCCGGGAACTAAAACATACCGGATGAGGAGGGGTGGGGGAGATGGAGTCAGAAAGGTGGGTTGGGGCAGGGTGAGAAGTCTCAAGACTATTGGAAATGGTTTTGGGGAGTGGGGGGGCGGGTAAGGACTCCTTTTCCAGCACAAGGACCCAGCAATGTGAACAGGACAGACTTGACCCAGTTCTTTAGGAGCTGGGAGTGTTAGCACTGGGGAACGTATCTGAGTCACAGGACACCAGAGTGTGTTAGCGGCAGTGAGTCCATTCGAGTCTGCAGCAACCTCAATTCTTGCCTCCTCCGAAGAAAGAATTTGACCAAGGGGGCCTAAGGCAAAGGGAGGCAAGTTCTAGAGCAGGAGTGAACATTTGTTAAAAAGTTTTAGGGCAGGAATGAAAGGAAGTAAAGTTCGCTGGGAAGAGGGCCAGGCGGGCAACTTGAAAGAGTCAAGTGCCCAGTTTGCCACTTGACTTGGGGTCTTATATGCTGGCACGCTTCCAGGGTTGCATTACTTCTCCCAATGCTTCCCTTGGGGTGGGCTGTCCCCTTTGCCATGGCCTGCCCGCACTTGCGAGGGGAGCATGCACAGTGTGTTTACTGAAGTTGTGTGCATGCTCACTTGAGGTGTTTTTCCCTTACCACCTTACCAGTCCAGCATTCCTAGAAGCAGGTCACAGACCAGTTAAACTCTGCCATTTTGCCTGTTAGTATGCATGCTTGAGCCCACTCGCCCAACTCCCGAGATCTTATCGCAAAGCTGCTGATCACATTTCTGGTGTTTTTTATCTCTGGGGAGCCTGCCTTTCCCTGGTGCTGGCTACAACCAGTTATTATTTTGGAGAGATAGTTTATCACCTGACCATCACCTGAGGGTGGCCTGACATTTCTGGTTGGGGGGGACCCTCTCCTGCCCTGCTTATGTCTGACTGCCTACTGTAACAAGGGCAGACAGAGGGCAAACTCATTTTACAAAATGTATCTCAACAGGTGAAAGGGGGAGGGTGGAGGCATCCTGGGCCAACGGAGGCAGGAGAAAAGGCCTGAGGCTGGAAAAATCACGGGCCTCTGTGCAGATAAAGTGTCACAAGTGGGGCTTGCACAGACCTGAAGCAGCTGCAGGAACACTGGCCATCTGCCAAACAGAAACGAGACTAAAGGTGTTTCAACAAAGTCATGAGAGATGGAGGAAACCTGCTAGTGTTTGGGAAAACATTGAAACTGAACAAAACCAGTGCATTCAAACATTTTCTCTGAGATTGAAAACTGTATAGATATAAGAAAAGTATGTATGTGTGTATGTATACATGTATGTGTATATATATACACATACATATATACATATATATGTACTTGTCATATGCCAGGTGCTAGGCCATATGCCAATATATTATTATTTAATTTTTATGTTTTATTTTCTGTAGAGATGGGGTCTTGCTATGTTGCCCAGGCAGTTCTCGAACTCCTGGACTCAAATGATCCTCCTGCCTCACCCTCCCAAGTAGCTGGGATTACAGGCTTGTGCCACCACCTCTGGCTAATTTTTAAACATTTTTGTAGAGATGGGGTCTCACTATGTTGCCCAGGCTGGTCTCAGATTCTTGGGCCCAAGTGACCCTTCTGCTTCAGCCTCCTAAAGTGCTGGGATTACAGGTGTGAGCCACCATATCCAGCTTAAGCTATTACTTTCATTCACATCCTTACTGTTGCTTTTGATAGCTTCCTGGGATTCCTTTTGGCACTTACCTGTGTCCTGTGTGTAGTGGCCCCAAAAAGATAAGTTCACATCTTAACCCCTTTCAAAGTCTTATGAAGGTGACTTTGTTTGGAAATAGGATCTTTGCAAATATGATTAAGTGAAGGATCTAGAGATGAGATCACTGTGGATTAGGGTGGGCCCTAAATCCAGTGACAACTGTACTTAGAAGAGCAGAAGACAACGGAAAGGAGGCCTCGTGAAGAGGGAGGCAGAGACTGGAGTGACTAATGCATCTCCACACCCAGGAGCACTGGGGTCGCCAGCAGCTCCCAGAAGCTAGGCAGAGGCATGGAACAGATTCCCCCCTAGAGCCTCTGGGAGGAACCAGCCCTGCCTGCTAACACCTTGACTTTGAACTTCTGGCCTCCAGAACCATTTCTATTGTTTTAAGCCACCCAGTCTGTGGGAATTTGTTACCACAATGTTGGGAAATGAATACAGTGTATATAATTAATAAGTTCGCATCCACCACCGAGGGTCTTGCTGATATTTGATAAGATATTGTGGGGAAGAAGATCAGACACTTCAGGGGACTCCTGGCTGATCTTGATTCTACCACTTACTGCATAACTTTGGACATGTTCTGTGGCTTTCCTGGGCTTCTGTCTACTGGGGAGACCAGTGGTTTACATGAAATATGTGAAATACTCCACCACTGCTAACAGCTGTGATTTCCATGGTCATGGCTACCATCTCACAGTCAGTCAAATGGCTTTGGCAGGCAGGGTCCTCTGCGCCCTACTTTAAATGGGAAACTAGAAAAGGAAAGGGACAGGAGGAGTAAGTTTCAGGACAGTGAGGTCTAGATGGGGAACGTCATTCCTTGGAAAGTTCCAAGTTTCTAATACAACAAGGTTGCTTTTTTTTTTTTTTTTGTAATTTTATTATTTATTTATTTATTTATTTATTTATTATTTTTTGAGATGGAGTCTCACTCTGTCACCCAGACTGGAGTGCAGTGGCATGATCTCAGCTCACTGCAACTTCTGCCTCCCAGGTTCAAGCAATTCTCTTTCCTCAGCCTCCTGAGTAGCTGGGACTACAGGTGCGCACCACCACGCCTGGCTAATTCTTTGTACTTTTTTAGTAGAGACAGGGTTTCACCATATTGACCAGGTTGGTCTCGAACTCCCGACCTCGTGATCCGCCTGCCTCGGCCTCCCGAAGTACTGGGATTACAGATGTGAGCCACTGTGCCTGGCCAGTTTTTTGTTATTTTTTTCTGTTTTCTTTTTTTTTTTTGAGACGGAGTCTCGCTCTGTCACCCAGGCTGGAGTGCGGTGGTGTGATCTCAGCTCACTGCAAGCTCTGCCTCCCGGGTTCAGCCATTCTCCTGCCTCAGCCTCCTGAGTAGCTGGGACTACAGACACTCTGCTACCACGCCTGGCTAATTTTTTGTATTTTTAGTAGAGACGGGGTTTCACCATGTTAGCCAGGATGGTCTCGATCTCCTGACCTCGTGATCCACCCGCCTCGGCCTCCCAAAGTGCTGGGATTATAGGAGTGAGCCGTGGTGCCTGGCCCAATTTTTTGTTATTTTTTAAACACACCTGCACATCACCTTAACTTGTTTTTTGTTTGTTTTTAAAATAAGAGATGGGGTCTCACTACATTGCCCAGGCTGGTCTTGAACTACTGGGCTCAAGTGATCCTCCCGTCTCGGCCTCTCAAAGTGCTGGGATTACAAGCATGAGCCACCACACTGGGCCAAGGATGACCTGCTAAGAAGAGGTAATGGGGGGATTTACGATCTGACAAAGCCCAACCAGGGTGGACCCCTTCCGGGCTCAGCAGGCACAGCTCCTGGAGCTGACACTTCAGGGGCCTACAGAAATGTTTTCATTTAAAGTTCTTTTAAAAGAAAAGAGGAGAACAAATGGGATCATGATGACAATGTAATAGCAAATCCATCCTGCATTACTTTTTTCATTATACCAACGTGGTCATAAGTATAATTTCATTTTCTCTTTTTTACGGAAGGAGGTGTCCACGGAAAGCACCATGCATCCCTGGACAGGCCACCAGGAGAGAGACGGATGCTGAGGACCAAGAACGCTTGGCCAGCCTGAGCAAGGCATTTCAAAATCCAGGCCAGCAAGGGAACAGAGAGGCCCGACTTGGAAAGCAGTCCTGGCCCAGCCTGCTCTCTCTGCCCTACTTGTCATCAAGTCACCATCATCCCGTGAGGGGCACTGCCCCCAAAACAGCAAACTCAGTTGCTTGCTGTGACACGCACTGCTAAGGGATTTAATCCTCCCAATAACCCTATTAGGCAAGGGGCCGTGAGAGTTGCCATTGGACAGATGGGGAAACTGAGGCTAACAGCACCCCTGCACAGTGCCTGGTATACCATAGGTGCTCAGTAGATATCCTCTGAGTGTGACCTGGGTGAATAGAGGGAAGTTAAGTCCTGTGCTGGGACTTAAACCAAGCACTGGGCTCCAGACCCCCTGCTAGAACCACCACCCTCTGGGTGAGCTCAGCACAGGGGCCAGGCCCTACTCTGGTGATGTTTCTAATCCTTACACAGAATCTACAAGGCTGATCTTACCAGCTCCATGTCCAAATGAGGAAACGGAGGCTCAGAGACATAAACACACCTGACCAGCTTCCACCTGACTCCACAGGCAGCTTCCTTTCCCTCCCTCCGCAGACTCGTTTGATGCAAAACCGGGGTTTGTGTTTGGAGGTTTCAGGGACGGGTCCAGGATTTGTGGTTGGGGGACCGGGGGAGGGTCAAGCCAGCAGTGCATGTCCAGGCAGCCTTACTGTTTACCTGGGGCCTCCTCGTCAGAGCAGAACACCCAGCAGTGGCAGAAAACAATAAATGGCTGCCTGCTGGCCTGGGGTGGGCGGCGGGGGTGGGCAGGGGGAACAGCTGTCCAGGCTGAACTTGGCCCCAGCCTTCCTAGGCAGTGGGTCTTAGGGAAATCAGGTTTCGGGGCACAAGAGAAATGTCTGGGGGTGAATCCATGCCTTCCTTTCACCAGGTTCCCCTGGTGGAAATGAAGGGAACCTCAGACCTGAGTGCCCCTCATTGGCCCTCACCTTGGATAAGTCTGGTCATCTCCCTCAGCCTCAGTTGGTCCACCTGTAAAGTGGAGCCTTTGGAGATAGGAGTTACAAATTCCATACTTCCTGACTGTGGACCCTCACGCCAGAATCAAAGCCATGCTGGCCTCAGTCTCCTCATCTTTATTATTTTTTGTTATTTATTATTATTATTATTATTTTCTTTTGAGAGGCAGTCATGCTGTGGCCCAGGCTGGAGTGCAGTGGCACGATCTCAGCTCACTGCAACCTCTGGCTTCTGAGTTCAAGCGATTCTCCCGCCTCAGCTTCCTGAGTAGCTGGAATTAGAGGCACGTGCCACCACGCCTGGCTAATCTTTGTATTTTTACTAGAGACAAGGTTTCACCATGTTGGCCAGGCTGATCTTGAACTCCTGACCTCAGGTGATCCACCCGCCTCGGCCTCCCAAAGTGCTGGGATTACAGGCGTGAGCCACCGCGCCCTGCCAGTTTCCTCATGTTTAACCTGGGGATAATGATGCTTGTCTCAAGGGCTTGTCCCGGAGAACAGGCATGTGGACAGTGTCCGGCATCATTAGACAAGTACATCGATTTCTTAAACATGCACCCTGAGGCTGGGCCTGGGAACATGCATGTTCACGGATGTCCCTGGAGGTTCTCACCACAGGGTCTGGGGATGTCACAGCTACAGAGAGTTCTCAAAGTACTTTTTGTTCTCATTTCTTATTTTTTTTTAACCACAAAGCTACCATCCACACCCGCTGAAGCACAACACCCAGGACAAAGGGAGGTGTGTTCCAGCGCTAATCCCCTCCCTTTCTTTAATCCAGCCTTCAGGGAAAAACAATGGTGAAACAATTGGTGTGTATTTTACATTTTGCCCTCTTCTCACATGTACACATTCAGAAATAGTTTGGGTTTCCTCTTCTACTTTTACTTTTAAATTTAATTATTTGTTTATCTTTCACTCTTTTTGCTTGTTTGTTTCTTTGCTTTTTAAAGGGAGGGTCTTTCTCTGTCACCCAGGCTGGAGTGCAGTGGTACAATCACAGCTCACTGCCGCCTTGAACTCCTGGGCTCCAGTGATCCTTCCACCTCAAGCTCCTGAGAATCTGGGACTGCAGACACACGCTACTATGCCTGGCTATTTTTAATTTTTTTATTTTTTGTAGAGATGGGGTCTTGCTGTGTTGCCCAGACTGGTCTCAAACTCCTGAGCTTAAGAGATCCTCCCACCTCAGCCTCACAAAGGGCTGGGATTATAGCTGTGAGCCGCTGTGCCTGGCCTATTTTATTTTTTGTAACCCAGACTAGAGTGCAGTTGTGTGATCGTAGCTCACTGCAGCCTCAAGCTCCTGGGCTCAAGCGAAACTCCCACCTCAGCTTCCCCAGTAGCTGGGGAGTACACTCAGCAATGTTTTATATTTTGTGTAGAGATTAGGTTTCATCGTGCTGCCCAAGCTGGACTTGAACTGGGCTCTAGTGATCCTCCCACCTCAGCCTCATCAGTAGCTGGGATTATAGGCGCCCAACACCTCACCTGGCTTTTATTTTTTATTCTAATGTTATTAAAACAAGGCTCCACGTTTTCTGCATCCTTTTTGAGAGGCTTGTATGTCGATACACTGAGCACAAACACGTGCTGCAAATGCCTCAACTGCTACACTGGAAAGACGGGGCTCTTCACCACTTTTCCAGATGGGGAAACCAAGGCCCCAGCCTGAAGTGAGTCCGCTCAGTGGCGCTGCAGCTGAGAAGCAGAGCATGCTGACTGGGTAACTGGCCGTTTGTGGCCAGGGCTGTGCCCATGGTGTGGCAGTCTTGGGCTCTGCAGCCATTCCCCGGGGAGGGCACATGCAAGAAGCTGGCTGTGCCTCTGCCATGACCTCACGTGCCCCTCTCCGCTGCCCAGGCGGCAGGCAGTGGCTTTGGGCCCTCCTCCCCATCAGAGCGGCTAGCTGCAGAGCCAGACCGCAGACCGGGCAGGGAAAGTGCAAATGAACCCCAGCTGGCGGCTGAGTTTCTCTTCCCATCAAGCAAGTGCCTTATCATATTGGTGCAAGGCAAACAAGGGGGTGGTGGTGTCGGGGGAGTCTGCAGGAAAGAGGGGAGCCACTGGGGCTATTTTTATTTTCTTCAGGGATAATGTTTACACGTGAAAATGCATAAACTATGTTGACTTTAAGTGTCCAGCTTGATCATTTTTTATACCTGTATAGTTACTACTCAAATCAGAATCAAGGGCACCCTCAGCCTCCAGAAGATTCCCTGGGGCCCCTTTCCAGTCCACAAGCAAACCCCTGCCCCGATAGCAGAGGTAACCACTGCTGTGCTGTCTATAAATAGCAGTGAGATTTGCCTGTTCTTAAACTTCACATAAACCAATCAATCACTTGACATGTGTCCTTTCTCGTCTGGTTTGTTTCACACAACACAAGATGTGGGAGAGCTGTGCATGACGTGGCGTGTGCAATGATTTGCAATGTTTTCTCGGGGAGCAGTGTCCCGTTGTATGGAGGCACCTCAATTTGTTTATCTATTCTCATTGGTTTTTTTTTTTTTTTTTTGAGATGGAGTCTCGCTCTGTTGCCCAGGCTGGAGTGCAGTGGCGCGATCTCGGCTCACTGCAAGCTCCACCTCCTGGGTTCACACCGTTCTCCTGCCTCAACCTCCTGAGTAGCTGGGACTACAGGCGCCCACCACCATGCCCGGCTAATTTTTATGTCTTTTTTAGTAGAGACGGGGTTTCACTGTGTTAGCCAGAATGGTCTCGATCTCCTGACCTCAAGATCCGCCCACCTCAGCCTCCCAAAGTGCTGGGATTACAGGTGTGAGCCACCGCGCTCGGCTTATTCTCATTGTTGATGGATATTTGGGACGTTTCCCAGTTTGGGATTATTAGGAGCAGAGCTCCTATGAATATCTGTGCACAGATCTTGATGGGCACATGCTTTCTTTGCTTTGGGTAAATAGCTGAGAGTGGGACTGCGGGGTCTCAGCGTAGATGAATGTTTAACTTTTTAAGAAGCTGCCCGTGGTTTTCCTGCCTGGCTGCCAGAGCTGTTTTATGAGCTCAGAGGTGTGACTGGTACAACTGCTTGGGGGGGCCCCACTCCACATCAGAGCAAATCTTCAAAACACATCCATGGGCCACGTTAAACATAGATTTTAAGTGTAAAACTACTTTTCAGAGAGGCTTTTCTCATTTTGCCTTTTGAAGTTATTTGGCCCTGAGTGACCGCTTTGCTGTGTGGGCCTGCTGGAATCTCCTGGCAATGTTATTTGGGCAGTCTGACAAGAGACAGTGGAACCCCCAAAGTGTTTTTCATTTCCAGTGAGATTTTTATGAATAACGTAGTCCTTCCCCTTCCTCTGAGGGTTTGTGAACTCCTATTCACCCCTCAAAACCCCACTCCAAGGCCCACACCTCCTCAAGTGACAGTTCATTTTCCATATTTATTTGTGCAATTCTTTGTTTACTGTAGGCGTCCCTTTGATGAGGAGCCCCCTGGGAGTGTCAGGCTCTCTGCTGTCCCCCCAGCACCAGCACAAGTCCTGGTGAATTCTTGGGACATTTAAGACTTGCCAAATAAGTGAAAAACCCAGGTTCTGAGCGCAGCCCCTCAGAGCCTCTCACCCCCACCCCAGACTCCTCCACAGAGGGGAAGCCTGAGACTCTTTATAGGGACTCTCCTAGGTCATACCGATGCTGAACTCCAGTTAATCTCTCTAATTACAGGGCCCACAGGGCCAGCAGTATAGACAGGTCACCCACTCCACCCAGCTGGGTGTGGGGAGGAGCTGCCCTGTCTGGAGGTGAGAGGGGCCCAGAGGTCCCAAAGATCCTTGCAGGGCCCAAGCAAGGCTAGGTCAAGATGCTGACTCTGTCTCATAGCCCTTCCCCTGACTCCTCACCTGAACACCTCTGGCCATGTGGGGTCTTTTCCAGGTTTGCTAGTTGTTATTATTAATTGAAAAAGGAATAGGGCTGGTCATGGTGGCCCACGCCTATAATCCCAGCACTTTGGGAGGCTGAGGTGGAAGGATCGCTTGAGCCCAGGAGTTTGAGACCAGCCTGGGCAACATGGTGAGAACCTGTTTCTATTTTTTGTTTTTTAATTTTTAAGAGAAAAAAAAAAAACAGAAAAAAAGTAATCGCATAAGTGCAATGTGGGAGTCTAGATGGAACCTTCTGTCTTTACCGGCCCTCCAGGTGATTCTGGTGCATGCTAAAATTTGAGAACTGCTAGACCACTAAATATATTCCAGAGAAATTCTAGCCACAGCAACACTGTTTATAATGGCAGAAAATTGGAAACAGCCCAAGTGTCCACCAAGAGGGTATGAAGGCCAGGCGCGGTGGCTCAAATCTGTAATCCCAGCACTTTGAGAAGCTGATGTGGGTGGATCGCTTGAGGTCAGGAGTTTGAGACCAGCCTGGCCAACATGGCAAAACCCCGTCTCTACTAAAAATCCAAAAATTAGCCAGGCGTGGTGGTGCATGTCTGTAGTCCCAGCAACTTGGGAGGCTGAGGCATGAGAATCGCTTGAGCCTGGGAGTTGGAGGTTTCAGTGAGTCGAGACTGTGCCACTGCACTCCAGCCTGGGCGACAGAGTGAGAGGCTGTCTCAATAAAACCCACAAAAAACGAGGTAATTAAGACAGTTACAAGGTAGGCGCATAAGGATTACTATGTAACATAACATACAACTTACTACTATGTAACAAGGCACATAGAAGCTCAAGGTCCCTCTCTTCATCCACATGTCTACAATGTACCCCTCAGCAACAAAGCAAGTTATTATGCTAGACGTAGAGTGTGATGCCAGACCAAGATTTCAACACCCCAAAACTGTTCTCCCTGCTCGGGGACACAAAGCTTTCAACACCTCAAAACGGTATTCTGATCGTTTGGGGACACATACTTACACATGTAAAGATGGACTTGGAATGGATCAACACCAGTGTCCAGGGAGAGGAGGGATAGGAATGACAGACGGAAGGGGTAAATGAAGGCTTCAAATCAATCTGCCGCGAATGTTTTCTAATTTAAGCCAGGGATTGGAGATGAGATACTTTGAATACCTGAGAAGCTTCATTAAAATAAATTTTTGTTTTTGTTTTTGTTTTTTTTTTGAGACTTTCGCCAGGCTGGAGTGCAGTGGTGCAATCTTGGCTCACTGCAAGCTCCGCCTCCCGGGTTCATGGCATTCTGACTCAGCCTCCCGAGTAGCTTGAACTACAGGCGCCTGCCAACATGCCCAGCTAATTATTTGTATTTTTAGTAGAGACGGGGTTTCACCGTGTTAGCCAGGATAGTCTCGATGTCCTGACCTCATGATCCACCTGTCTCGGCCTCCCAAAGTGCTGGGATCACAAGCGTGAGCCACCGCGCCCGGCCATTAAAATAATTTTTAATGGACACATGCTCTTTAAAAAATGATTCAGGCTGGGTGCAGTGGCTCACACTTGTCATCCTAGCACTTTGGGAGGTTGAGGTGGGTGGATCGTTGGAGCCCAGGAGTTCGAGACCAGTCTAGGCAACATGATGAAACCCTATCTCTACAAAAAATAAACAAAATTAGCTGGGTGTGGTGTGGCACGCCTGTAGTCCCAGTGGGAGGAATGCTTGAACCCAGAGGCAGAGGTTGCAGTGAGCTGAGATTGCACCACTGCACTCCAACCTGAGCGGCAGAGTAAGACCCTGTCTCAAAAAACAAAAACAAAAAAAATCATTTAAATAAACGAATTAAACCAAAACGAATGTTTCCTTTTAATGTTTTTAAAAGCAAAAAGCCCCAATGAATAGGTCCACGCCATGCCAGGTTACAGCGTGGCTGGCTGTAGCTTTGTGGTCACAGCAGTGCTGCGATCATCTGTCTCATATGTAGCCTCTGCTTCTCCATGTGAGTTCCTTTTCTTTTCCTTTTTTTTTTTTTGAGACGGACTCTCGCTCTGTCACCCAGGCTGGAGTGCAGTGGCGCAATCTCAGCTCACTGTAACCTCCACCTCCCTGGTTCGAGTGATTCTCCTGCCTCAGCCGCTGAGTAGCTGGGACTACAGGTGGACACCACCACAACTGGCTCATTTTTGTATTTTGAGTACAGACGGGGTTTCACCATATTGGCCAGGATGGTCTTGAACTCCTGACCTTGTGATCTGCCCGCCTTGCCCTCCCAAAGCTATGTGATTTTTTTGGGGCTGTGCTGACCACAATAGCGCCTCGAGTCACATGTGGCCACTGACTTAAAAGGTGGCTTGTTTGAATTGAGATGCACTATAAGGATGAAATGCACCCTGGATTTGGAAGACTAGGTGTGAACGAAAGTATGTAAAGTATCTCAATCATTCTATATTGACAACTTGAAGTGATGATATTTCAGATATACTGAGTTAAACAAAATATTAAAACACCACACTTTTTTTAAAAATCTTTTTTTTTTTTTGACAGAGTTTTGCTCTTGTTGCCCAGGCTGGAGTGCAGTGGCACGATCTCGGCTCACTGCAACCTCCGCCTCCTGCGTTCAAGCTATTCTCCTGCCTCAGCCTCCTGAGTAGCTGGGATTACAGGTGCCCACTATCACACCCAACTAAGTTTTTATATTTTGCATAGAGACAGGGGTTTCACCATGTTGGCCAGGCTGGTCTCAAACTCCCGACCTTAGGTGATCCACCCACCTCGGCTTCCCACAGTGCTGGGATTACAGGCATGAGCCACTGTACCCTGCCTAAAAAATCTTTTTCAAAAGGTGGTTACTGGAAAAATTTAAATGACATAGAGCCCACATTTGTGCCTTGCATTATATTTCTTTCTTTCTCTACTCTTTCTCCTTCTTTCTTAAGATAGAGTCTCTCTGTTGCCCAGGATGGAGTGCAGTGGTGCAATTATAATTCATTGCAGCCTCGACCTCCTAGGCTGAAGTGATCCTTCCACCTCAGCCTCCCAAGTAGCTGGGACTGCAGGAGAGTAACACCACACCTGGCTTTTTTTGGTGAGCGGAGGAGGGTAAAAATGGGGTCTCACTATTTTGCCCAGGCTGGTCTCAAATTTCTAGCCTCAAGCAATCCTCCTGCCCTGGCCTTCCACAGCCCTGGGATCACAGGCATGAGCCACCTCACCCGGCTGGCTTGCATTATCTTTCTATTTGCTGACCCTGATCGACAGGATAGATTTATGCAAGCAGAACTGCTTGGAGCAATACTGCCCATGGAGATGTTGCTGAGATATGTGGTCAGGTGAGCAAAAGTAAGCTGCAGAAGTGTGGTGTGATCCATTTATTTACCAAACTACTCCCTCCTCAGTCTTATCTATTTTTCTTTTTTCTTTTTTTCTTCACATCAGATGGGTAACATGCCAACCTTGTAACAAGGTTTGAGGGAGGTACATCTCATGACACCCTCGTGAACACCCAACCATCGTGCTTGGGAGCCACAGAAGCACCTCATCTGTCATTCTCTGTTGTTGCACATTCCCACCAGCAAACAATCCTGCTCTGCTGTCCCACTGGAAACCAAACTCCAACTAAACCAAACCTTCTCCCAGCCCACTTAATGCTGCCAGCCCCATTCCCATTTTTCTGTTCTCTTTGGCAGTGAAAGTCCTTAAAAGAGCTGCCAGTCCTGGCTCTCTCCAACTCGTGTTCTTGTGTTCCTTCTAAATCCCACCCCCAGGTTGGGTGTGGTGGCTCACGCCTGTAATCCTAGCACTTTGGGAGGCCAAAGCAGGTGAATCACTGAGATTAGGAGTTGGAGACCAGCCTGGCCAACATGGTGAAACCCCATCTCTGCTAAAAAAAAAAAAATTAGCCAGGCGTGGTGGCGGGCACCAGTAGTTCCAGCCACTCTGGAGGCTGGGGCAGGAGAATCACTTGAACCTGGGAGGTGGAGGTTGCAGTGAGCCAAGATTGCGCCACTGCACTCCAGCCTAGGTGAAAGAGCGAGACTCCATCTCAAAAAATAATAATAGGCCAGGCGCGGTAGCTCACGCCTGTAATCCCAGCACTTTGGGAGGCCGGGGTGGGCAGATCACAAGGTCAGGAGATCGAGACCATCCTGGCTAACACAGTTAAACCCTGTCTCTACTAAAAATACAAAAAATTAGGTGGGTGTGGTGGCGGGTGCCTGTAGTCCCAGCTACTAGCGAGGCTGAGGCAGGAGAATGGCGTGAACCCGGGAGGTGGAGCTTGTAGTAAGCTGAGATTGTGCCATGGCACTCCAGCCTGGGCGACAGAGCGAGACTCTGTCTCAAAAAATAATAATAATAATAATAATAATTATTATTATTATTAAATAAATAAATCCCACTCCCACCAGGCTTGCCTGGCCCCCACTGCTACACACAAACCATTCTTCTGAAGGTTGCCAGTGACTGCAACATTGCCATGTCCATCGGTGACCTCTGAGTCAACCTCTGATGTGACTGACACAGCTGCTGCTTACCCCCTCCCCAGTGCCCTTTATCCACCAGGCTTCCTGGACCCAGGTCTCTTGGTTCCTCCTACCTCCCTAGCTGCTCCTCCTTAGCTCCTGACTTTTTTTTTTGATACAGAGTCTTGCTCTGTCAACCCAGGATGGAGTGCAGTGGCATGACCTCAGCTCACTGCAGCCTCAACCTCCTGGGCTCAAGTGATTCTCCTGACTCAGATTCCTGAGTAGCTGGGACTACAGCTGTGCACCACCACACCTGGTTAATTTTTGTATTTTCTGTACAGATGGGGTCTTGCCATGTTGGCCAGGCTGGTCTCAAACTCTTGAGTTCTTGATTTTTTTTTTTTTTTGAGATGGAGTTTCATTCTGTCATCCAGGCTGGAGTTCAGTGCATGATTTCAGCTCACTGCAACTTCTGCCTCCTGGGTTCAAGCGATTCTCATGCCTCAGCCTCCTGAGTGGCTGGGACTACAGGTGTGCACCACCGTGCCTGGCTAATTTCTGGTTTTTAGTGGAGACGGGGTTTCGCCATGTTCATCAGGCTGGTCTTGAACTCCTGACCTCAGGTGATCCGCCCACATCAGCTTCCCAAGGTGCTGAGATTACAGGCAAGAGCCACTGCACCCAGCCAGCTCCTGACTTATTCATGCTTGGTCCTGGGCACTCTTTTCCTCTCCATCACCCTCTTGGTGCTTGAGGTAGGCAAAATAATGGCCCCAAAGATGCTCATGTGTGAATCCTTGGAACCTGTCAATACGCTGCCTTACATAGCAAAAGGGACTATCCAGATATGATTAAATGAAGGACCTTGAGATGGGGAGATTGTCCTGAATTACGTGGGTAGGTCCAGTGCAATCACAAGAGACCTCATAAGGGAAAGACAGAGCAGGAGAGCCAGACTCAGAGAGAGACTGGAAGAGGCTATGCTGCTGGCTTTGAAGACAAGGGAAGGGGCCATGAGCCAAGGAATGCAGGAGGCCTTTAGAAAGATGAGGAAAAACAAAAGGTGGAGAGCGGATTCTCCCCCAGAGGCTCTGGAAAGGAATGCCATCCTGCTGGTACTTTGATTTTAGCCCCTTAAGACCATTTTGAAATTCTGACCAGCAGAACTACAAGATAATATGATGGGCATAGCAGCTCATGCCAGTAATCCCAGCAGTTTTGGAGGCTGAGGTGGGAGGATCGCTTGAGCCTAGGAATTCGAGACCAACCTGGGCAACACAGGGAGACCTATCTCTACATAAAATAAGAAAAAAAGTAGCTGGGCACGGAGCCAGGCTTCCATTCCAGCTACTCAAGGAGGCTGAAGAGGGAGGATCGCTTGAGCCTAGGAAGTAAAGGCTGCAATTAACCGTGATCATGCCACTGTACTCCAGCCTGGGTGACGGGGGGGGGGGGGGGGGGGCGGAAAAACCCATAATGGGCCAGGCACGGTGGCTCAAGCCTGTAATCCCAGCACTTTGGGAGGCCGAGACGGGCAGATCACGAGGTCAGGAGATCGAGACCATCCTGGCTAACACGGCGAAACCCCGCCTCTACTAAAAAAAATACAAAAAACATAGCCGGGCGAGGTGGCGGGCATCTGTAGTCCCAGCTACTCAGGAGGCTGAGGCAGGAGAATGGCATGAACTCGGGAGGTGGAGCTTGCAGTGAGACGAGATCTGGCCACTGCACTCCAGCCTGGGTGACAGAGAGAGACTCCATCTCAAAAAAACAAAAAACAAACAAACAAAAAACCCATAATGAACTCATGTTGTTTTAAGTTACGAAGTTTATGGTACTTTGTTATAGCAGCAGCAAAAAACTAAATCAGTGATCCTGGCCAGTCTCCTGATTGTAAACCCTGACAATGCCCATATATATCACTTCCAGGGTAACTGTCACACTCAGATATTCAGCTGCCGACTTACTGGACACCTCTACTGAGATGTCTGAATTCTGGACCCTCCTCCCAAGGCTTCTTCACCCACTGGAGTTGGTGGCAATGCTATCCTCCTAGGTACTTGAGCCCAAAGTCTCGGAACCAGCCTTAACTCTTCTGTCCCTATCGCTCCCCTCATCCAGGCTGCTGCTGAGTCCTGCTGGCCCCATCTTTAACACACAGCCAGATTCCGACCACTCCTCACCATCCTCCTCTACCACCCGGCCTTGTGCCTGTGTGACAGCCACAGCCTCCCTGCCTCCACCTCTGCCCCTCTATTCTTCTCAGCACAGGAGCAGAGGGGTCCTTAAGACAAAGAGTGTCGCTCTTGTGTTCCCCATTTCATTTGGTGTAAAAGTTGAATCCTTAGGGAGGCTGACAAGGCCACCTATAATGTGGTGCCCCCCTCCCACCTCTGTGACTTCATCTCCTACCAGCCCCCACCTCTCTCTGCTCCAGCCATGCTGGCCTTGCTGTTTCCTGGGCACAGCAGAAGGGCTGTACCTCCCCACCCCAGGGCCTTTGCATGTGATGTTCCCCTTGTCTGGTGCACTCTTCCCTGATTTCCTCATGACTAACTCCCTCACTGCCTTCAGGATCTGCTTAAATGTCACCTTCTCAACAAGGCCTGCCCTGAGTACCCTGAATTGCCACTTGTCCCAGTTACCTCCATAAGGCCCAACGGTTCTCACTGTGCCCTACTTTTTGTTTTCCTTTCAATGTACAGTATCATTTATCCATCTATCATTCTTATTGTTTTGCTCATCTCATGCGCTAGAACATAACTCCACGAGGGCAGGGATCTTTGTATTGTTCATGGTGTTTAAAACAGTGCCCAGCACAGAGGGCATTAAATAAATAAATAAATAAATAAATAACTGGAAAGGTATCGGGGTAAGGTGGGGGTTTTCTTTGTTGTTGTTGTTTTTTGTTTTGGATGGGGGGACAGGGTCTAGCTCGGTCACCCAGGCTGGAGTGCAGTGGCATGATCATGGCTCACTGCAGCCTCGACCTCCCATATTCAAGCAATCCTCTTGCCTCAGTCTCTAGTAGCTGGGACTACCAGCCTGCACCACCGAGCCCATCTAATTTTTGTGCTTTTTGTAGACATAGGGTTTCACCATGTTGCCCAGGTTGCCCTTGAACTCCTGGGCTCAAGTGATCTTCCTGTTTGAGCTTCCCAAAGTGCTGGGACTACAAGTGTGAGCCACTGTACCCAGCCTTTAGAAGGGTTAACAATTCTAAAGCCACCATACATGCAGAGTAAAAGGGAACAATTAAGTAAATGGATGGAGGATGATAGCAGCCAGGCTTCCCACTGTTACAGATGAGCAAGGAGACGTATCTAGAATGATCCATGTGATGACCATGGATTAGACTTGGAGATGTTAGGTTAAACAGGTTTAGCTAAAACAGTATCATAGATGGTTACATATAGAAATATAGATTTGTGTGCATACAGGTTAGTACACACACAGATTTCCTTGTTCTGTCCACTAAGAGGGCCAAGAAGCAACAGCACCCCATAGCCATGAGCACATCTTGCACCCAGATCTTGGTTTCTAATACCATTCACTAATGAAAGGAACCAGGGTTCCTTGGAGAAACAGCTGATTCTAGGACTAAGATAGGAAATAGAAAAGATGAGCCTGGAGCATCTTGTGGTGCCAGAAAGTTAAGGAAGTGCCCAAAATCTCACAGTGAAGGAGTGTGTCACAGGGACACAGTAGACAACTGAAAGGCACCCAGTGGCTAATGCTGGAACAATTTGAACAACAAAATAAAGTAGAATTGGATTACACCCAAAGTATACAGGATCCATGGATCCATACTGATATAAATTAATGAATCAATAAATGGAGAAGAGACAAATCTCCAGTGCAGAAAAATTCCAATAAGTGATGAAGATGCCCTGCCCTCAAGGAGGTGGAGCTTAACTCCCATCCCTTAGGTGTGGGCTGCACAGAGTGACCTCCTTCTGAAGAGCACAGTATCAAACGCAGGGGAAAACAGTAGCTCTGCTGTAAAGAAACCTGACAAGCACTGCCTCAGCCAGGTATCAAGTTAGTCCTCCTGAGAGCACATGCCCTTTGTAGGAAGTGAGGAGAAGGGCACTCACCTCCCAGCTCTTCCTCCCAGAACACATAACTCCAGTCTAGTCATGAGAAAAATATCAATCAAATCCCAATGAAAGCCAAGGACAGTGGCTCATACCTGTAATCTCAACACTTTGGGAGGCCGAGGTGGGCAGATGACGAGGTTAGGAGTTTGAGACAGCCTGACCAACGTGGTGAAATCCCATCTCTACTAAAAATACAAAAAATTAGCCGGGCATGGTGGCGTGTGCCTGTAATCTAAGCTACTCAGGAGGCTGAGGCAGAAGAATCACCTGAACCCGGGAGGCGGAGGTTGCAGTGGGCTGAGATTGTGCCATTACGCTCTAACCTGGGCAACAGAGCGGGACTCCATCTCAAAAAAACAAAAACAAAAACAAAAAAACTCAATTGAGTGACACTCTACAAAATACCTGACCAAATAAACAACCTAACGATGCATCCTAAAGAACTAGAAAAGGGCAATCCAAATCCAAAATCAGTAGAAAAAAAGAAATAAAGATCAAAGGAGAAATTAATGAAATTGAAACAAAATAATACAAAGGATCAACAAAACGAAAAGTTGGTTTTTTGAAAAGATAAAATTGACAAACCGTTAGCCAGACTAAGAAAAAAAGAGAGAAGACCCAAAGAAACAAAATCAGAGATGAAAAAGGAGGCATTACAACAGATACTGCAGAAATTCAAAGGACCATTGGTGGCTACTGTGAGCAGCTATATGCCAATAAACTGGAAAATCTAGGAGAAATGGATCAACTGATGGACACAGACAACCTACTAAAATTGAATCATGAAGAAATCCAAAACGTGAACAGACCAGTAACAAGGAATGAGGTCGAAGCCTTAATAAAATGTCTCCCAGAAAAGAAAAGCCCAGGACCTGGTGGCTTCACTGTGAAATTCTACCGAACCCTTAAAGAAAAACTACCAATCCTACTCAATCAAACTATTCCAAAAAATAGAGGAAGAGGGAATATTCACAAAATATCTGACCAGTACTCCTTAAAATTGTCAGCATGATCGGTTGGGGGCAGTGGCTCATGCCTGTAATCCCAGCACTTTGGGAGGCCAAGGCGGGTGGTTCACCTGAGGTCAGGAGTTTGAAATCAGCCTGGCCAACATGGAGAAACCCCATCTCTACTAAAAATATAAAATTAGCCGGGCGTTGTGGCGCACGCCTGTAATCCCAGCTACTCGGGAGGCTGAGATGGGAGAATTGCTTGAACCTAGGAGGCGGAGGTTGCAGTGAGCCGAGATTGCGCCACTGCACGCCAGCCTGGGGGACAAGAACAAATCTCCATCTCAAACAAAACGAAACAAAACAAAAACTGTCACTGTGATCAAAGACAAAGGAATGTCACAGCCCAGAGGAGCCTAAAGGGAGATGGGATCCTGGAACAGAAAAACACTGAGGAAAAACTAAGGCAATCTGAAGAAACTACAGACTTGAGTGAATAATAATGCACCGCTACTGATTTAAGAATTGTGAAATGCACTATCCTCCCCTAAGATGTTAACAGTAGGAGAAATTGGGTATGGTACCCTGAACTGGATCTTGGAACAGAAAACGAGAGTTAGTAGAAAAGCTGGTGAAATTCAAATGAAATCTAGAGCCTGGTTGGGAAGTATTAATGTGCCAAAGTTGGTGTTTTAATTGTGACAAATGTGCCCCAGTGATGTAAAATGTTAACAATGGGGGAGACTGGATGAGAGGTATATGGGAATCCCCTTACTAACTCTGCAACTTTTTCCAAAAGAAAAAGTTTATTTATTTATTTTTGAGATGGAGTTTTGCTCTTGTTGCCCAGGCTAGAGTGCAATGATACGATCTTGGCTCACTGTAGCCTCTGTCTCCTGGGTTCAAGCGACTTTCCTGCCTCAGCCTCCCAAGTAGCTGGGATTACAGGCATACACCACCATGCCCGGGTAATTTCGTAGTTTAGTAGAGACGGGGTTTCACCACATTGGTCAGGCTGGTCTTGACCTCCTGACCTCAAGTGATCCACCCACCTTGGCCTCCCAAAGTGCTGGGATTACAGGTGTGAGCCACTGTGCCCAGCCAGAAAAAGCTTATTAAAAAAAAAAACAAAAATAGCCTCACAATTAAATAGAATCATGGCATACAGTAAGTGCTTAGAAATGGTAATGGGTATTACTATTCTTTTCTTTTTTTTTTGAGACAGGGTCTTACTCTGTTACTCAGGCTGGCATGCAGTGACAGGATGATGGCTCACTGCAGCTTCAGCATCCTTGAGCTCAGGTGGTCCTCCCACTGGCGTAGCTGGAACTACAGGCGCATATCACCACACCCAGTTAATTTTTGTGTATTTTGTAGAGACGGAATTTCACCATGTTGCCTGAGCTGGTCTTGAATTCCTGGGCTCAAGCGATCCACCCACCTCGGCCTCCTAATGTGCTAGGATTACAGACATTCTTTTCTTTTTGTTCATGGAAATAACTCATTCAACATATAGTCACATGTCTTTACCCTTACAGTAAAAAATCCCCCCAAAATACAGAAACGAATAAAGTAGAAAGTGAAGCCTTCCATTATTCCACCTCCCACTGTCAGGTCAATGTATCACAGTCCAGACTTTTTCCTCTGTGTATGTGAGTGTTTATTTCTAAACTTTTTTTTTTTTGACACTGAGTCTTGCTGTGTCGCCCAGGCCGGAGTGCAGTGGCATGATCTCAGCTCACTGCAAGCTCCGTCTCCCGGGTTCAGCCATTCTCCTGCCTCAGCCTCCCGAGTAGCTGGGACTACAGCCTCCCACCACCACGCCCGGCTAATTTTTTGTATTTTTAGTAGAGATGGAGTTTCACTGTGTTAGCTAGGATGGTCTTGATCTCCTGACCTCGTGATCCACCTGCCTCAGCCTCCCACAGTGCTGGGATTACAGGCGTGAGCCACCGCGCCCAGCTATTTCTAAACTTTTTACAGACATGAGATGACACCCTACATTTTAGCAACTCACTCAGTTTCGGTATAGCATAGACTGATATGTCCACATCGCATCACTCTCCAGGGTTCTGAATGCCTGTGACCTATGCTACAACATGGCAACAATTGATTTACCATTTCCTTAAGATGAACATTAAGCTATTTCTAATTTTCCCCCACAAACAATGCTTTAATGAACACCCTCCATCTCACACCTCTATGAACACGCAGGAGAATTTCTTTGGGAGAAATCCCTGACTATGGAATTGTGGGTATGAT
Organism: Trachypithecus francoisi; assembly: GCF_009764315.1. Lineage (NCBI taxonomy): Eukaryota > Metazoa > Chordata > Mammalia > Primates > Cercopithecidae > Trachypithecus > Trachypithecus francoisi. The sequence continues at coordinate 103,703,129 of NW_022681460.1, forward strand.
GGCACGTTTAAAACACTGTCATCCTACTGCCAAATTATCCTCTCATTATTCTGGGAATGAACTGCCTGCATTCACCCCTCCCAGAGGCAGAGCAGGGCACCATCCCCTACCCCTGCCTTCCTCCTTTGGTGACATCTCTCCTTGAACAGGGTGGGGTGAGAGGCCACTGTGACAACACAGATATGGGGGTCGGCAGAGGGACAAGCCCTGTGGCTGCCCAATTAGGACCTCAGGGAACAGTACTGGATGTCCCCTTCTGAGACTCAGCGTGTATTTAACTGGCAGGAGTCTTGGTGACTCCTAATCACCAGTGCCAAGGACCATACCAAATGGAAGTAGGGTGGCTGGCAGGGAGAGGCTAAACGTCACTTTAAAAATCACAATAACACGATTTTAGATTTGGAAAAAGTCAAGAAAAGAACCTTATTGTACAAAGCATCCATTTGCCATTCACGTATTCATTCAACAAATATTTCCGTTCCTTTTAGTTCAGGTTATTCTTAGGATCGCCACACTGAACAAAAGAAAGTCTCACTGAACTTCCATCCCACTTGGGGAGACAAATTAAAAACACAGTGAGTGGGAAGTACTGTATTAGAGTAACAGCCAGCTGCTGTGACAAACCCAAAATTTCAGATGACCACTGAAGGCTTCAGGACCCCAGATGAGGCCAAATGTCCCCACCGCCTAGCTCCAGGGCATCCTCTTTCCAGAACTTAGAACTAATCTCTGTGGCTGGACAAAGTGGCTCACGCCTGTAATCCCAGCAAGTGATTCTCCAGCCTCAGCCTCCTGAGTAGCTGGGATTATAGGCGAGTGCCACCATCCCAGCTAATTTTCGTCTTTTTAGTAGAGACAGGGTAACCCACATGGTCTCAGAGGAACCTGATGGGATGTCAAAGATTGACAGTCACCCTGGACTGCGTGTGGTGGCTCATGCTGAGGCGGGTGGATCACTTGAGATCAGAAGTTCAAGACAAGCCTGGCCAAAATGGTGAACCCCTATCTCTACTACAAATACAAAATTAGCCAGGTGTGGTGACACATTCCTCTAATCCCAGCTACTCAGGAGGCTGAGGCAGGAAAATTGCTTGAACCTGGGAGGCAGAGGTTGCAGGGAGCCAAGATGGTGCCATTGCACTCCAGCCTGGGCGACAATAGTAAAACTCCATCTTAAAAAAAAAAAAAGAAAAGAAAAAAAAGTAGTAAGTGTTAGAGGATGGGGGTAACAATTTTATATCAATCTAGACCTGAATCAATGAATGAAAAGTTACTGCTAACCTACTATGTGCTACTGTATCCCTCTTAGTAACAGTAGACTTCAGCTTCAAATTCATGGTTTCCCCGTCTTGCTGGGGTCTGGGGTGGGCTCCATCCCCTCTGGGGAAGAGAGTACTAACTGTCTACCTGGTATCCACCAGCCCCTTCTCCTTTCTAGGAGCCCTGCTTTACCCCAGGGGGCAGTGTGCTTTTGCAGGGAGTCCAGTGATCAGAAGGGGAAGTTGCTGGACAGGGCATCTGGGAAAGCTCTTTATACCACGAGGATTCCATCGAGGCTGCTGTGAGCTATGACTGTGCCGATGCACTCCAGCCTGGGCAAAAGAGCTAGACCTTGTCTCTTTGTGACCCCTCCTCTTTCCCCTTCCTGCTTGCATGGTGGATATGGGTGGGACTCCAGCAGGGCCAAGTTTAGCCCTTAGTGTGCCTTTGTTCAAACTCGGACAAGACTTCTGCTGTGAGAAGTCAAATTAGGAAAAAGACAGCTCCCATGGGCTGAAGCATCCCCTGTGAGTGCAGGGCCTGGGGTGGCAAGCAGACCACGGGCTGCATTTCAGTCCTCACTCAATCCCTTTGGCAGGGAGCTTGGAGCAGCACACAAACTACACAACCATCCCCAACAGCCCTGATCTTGGACTATGCGGCAACTTTGAGGATACAAAGCACTTGCTGAAGGCAGAGCTGAAAGACAAAAGCCTGGACCCTTGATAAGGATGGAGCTTCACACCAGCCCTGGCTGACCTCCCTGGGTTTTCTTTTGCTCTTTAAAAAAAAAAATGTAATAATCTATTTTGAAATAATTTCAAAATTTCAGAAAATTTGCAAGAACCCCTGACAAAGAGCTCCCCTTTACACAGATTGGCCAATTGTGTTTTTTTAAAAAATCTTTTTTATAAGTTTTTTATTTTTGTAGAGATGGGCTCTATGTTGCTGAGGCTGGTCTCAAACTCCTGGGCTCAGCCGATCTTTCCAAAGAGCTGGATTACAGGTGTGAGCCACCACGCCTGGCATGGCCAGTTGTGAATGTTCTATCACATCTGTTCAGCTCCCCCACATCTCTCTCTCCTCTTTCTCCCTTCTTCTCCCTCTTTCTCTATGGGTAAATCCTTGAGAGTAGTTGGCAAACATATGTCATCACCCCTAAATCCTCCAGCATGTGTATCCCCCTAACAGGGACAATCTAATGACCCCCCAGATCACCTCTGGCTCCTTAAGAAAAACAAAACTTCCACCCAACTCACTCATTTCGGTTTTCTGTTTAAGTAGACAAACCAATTCTAACTGCTCCCCTCTTTACCCCTAAAATCCATGGGGCTGGGGAAAAAACCCACACCATGCCCAGTGCCCCACACCACACTCTGCTCCAATCCCTCACACCTGTTAGCACCTTTTGGCCTCAGAGCTTTTCGTGTTTGCAACTGAACTGAAAGCCACGTAACATAAAATTCATCATTTTAAAATGTGTAATTCAAGGCCCAGCACTTTGGGAACCTGAGGAGGGCAGATCACTTGAACTCAGCAGTTGGAGACCAGCCTGACCAACATGGTAAAACCCCATCTCTACTAAAAATACAAAAATTGGCTGGGTGTGGTGGCAGGCATCTGTAATCCCAGCTACTTGGGAGGCTGAGGCAGGAGAATCACTTGAAGCAGGAGGCGGAGTTTGCAGTGAGCCGAGATTGCACCACTGCACTCCAGCCTGACCGACAGAGTGAGACCCTGTCATTCATTCATTCATAAATAAATAAATAATGTGTGTAATTCAGTGGCATTTAGTACAGTTACAATGTTGTGTAACCACCGCCTCTACCAAGTTCCAAAGCCATCAGCCCAGAAGGAAGCCCGGCACAACTGCTCCGTTTCACCTGCCCTAGCCATCCCCGATCACTTTCTGTCTCCACGGATCCCCTGCTGCCTGACCCTGCATAGACACAGAACTGCACATCCAGAGCCACCTCAGAACATTTGCAGGAGCAGTTCTTTCTTCCCAGGTGCTCCTCCCTCCTCTTACTCTGGCACCCTTTAGGGTTCACTTCACCAGCACCCCTTTGGGGCTCTCCCTAGAGCCTCACCTGAGGTCAAGTTCTCCCAGCACATATCCTCAGAAACCCGAGGTTTCTATTATCAGCATTTGTCACCATTACAATTATTCTTCAGGACTACTTCATTCATGCCTTCTGTACTTAGATTATAAAGTCTATTAGGGGTAGGGTGTGGTGGCTCACACCTGTAATCCCAGTGCTTTGGGAGGCAGAGGCAGGAGGTTTGCTTGAGGTCAGGAGTTTGAGACCAGCCTGGGCAACACAGGGAGAGCCCGTGTCTATAAATAATAATAATAATAATAATAATAATAATAATGGCCAGGCAGGGTGGCTCATGCCTGTAATCCCAGCACTTTGGGACGCTGAAGCGGGCAGATCACCTGAGGTCAGCAGTTTGAGACCAGCCTGGCCAACATAGTGAAACCCTGTCTCTACTAAAAATACAAAAATTAGCTGAGTGTGGTGTTGCATGTCTGTATTCCCAACTACTCGGGAGGCCGTGGCCGGAGGTTTGCTTGAACCCAGGAGGCAGACGTTGCAGTGAGCCAAGATTATGCTGCTGCACTCCAGCCTGGGTGACAGAATGAGACTCTGTCTCAAAAACAAATACATAAATAAAATAAATAACAATTTTTTTTTTTTTTTTTTGTGAGACGGAGTCTCGCTCTGTCGCCCAGGCTGGAGTGCAGTGGCCGGATCTCAGCTCACTGCAAGCTCCACCTCCCGGGTTCACGCCATTCTCCTGCCTCAGCCTCCCGAGTAGCTGGGACTACAGGCGCCCGCCACCTTGCCCGGCTAGTTTTTTGTATTTTTTAGTAGAGACGGGGTTTCACCGTGTTAGCCAGGATGGTCTCGATCTCCTGACCTCGTGATCCGCCCGTCTCGGCCTCCCAAAGTGCTGGGATTACAGGCTTGAGCCACCGCGCCCAGCCAAAAAAAATTTTTAAAAAACAAAAAATAATAATACTCCTTAACAAGGGCATGTCTGTCTTGTTTATCACTATATACCAGGGCCTAGGCCAAAATCTGGCATGGAGCAGGCCAAAATATTAACAGTAATATTTTGTTAATTGAATAACTAGATGATTGTTCCCACGGAGGAGTCATCTTGTATTGCCCCGGCTGTGACACAGGCAGCTCCTACACTCAGGGGCCTGCCCGCCCCTCACATGCCCATATATGGACATGATGCAGGCCAGCTGGCCATGGTTTGTGAGGTCCTAGCCCCTTTGCCCTCACAATGACCAACGGCCTCCTGGCATCTATAAGAGGCTGCAGAGCTGGCCCCTGACTTACAGCCCACAGAGTTCCACCTGCTCACAGGTTGGCTGGCTCAGCCAAGGTGGTGCCCTGCTCTGAGCATTCAGGCCAAGCCCATCCCGCACCATGGCCAGGTACAGATGCTGTCGCAGCCAGAGCCGGAGCAGATGCTGCCGCCCGAGACGAAGATGTCGCAGACGAAGGAGGCGGAGCTGCCGGGCACGGAGGAGAGCCACGAGTAAGTGGGCCCAGCTGAGGGTGGGCTGGGGCTGGGGCTGGGGGCTCTCGGGGCCCAGTCTTCCTCTCACTACCTTTTTTGGTCTCACCAGGGTGCTGCCGCCGCAGGTACAGGCTGAGGTGTAGAAGATACTAATTGCACAAAATAGCATGTCCACCAAACTCCTGCCTGAGAATTTTACCAGACTTCACGACCCTCTTGCCACATCTTGAAAATGCCACCATCCAGTGAAAATCAGGAGCCTGCTAAGGAACAATGCCGCCTGTCAATAAATGTTGAAAAGTCATCCCACTCTTGTCTCCTTGTCCTTGAGAGGGTAGGCTCAGTGGGGAGGAGGGCTCAGGGATGAGCAGAGGTGGAAAGGGCCTGGGCATGCGACGGAGGAAAGATGTCTGTGGGGGAGACATGAGAGACAGACAGTTGTCACGCTGGGTTTTGTTACAAGCCGTTTTTTCTTTTTTTTTTTTGAGATGGAGTCTCAACCTGCTGCCCAGGCTGGAGTGCAGTGGCGTGATCTTGGCTCACTGCAAGCTCCACCTCCTGGGTTCACGCCATTCTCCTGCCTCAGCCTCGCGAGTAGCTGAGACTACAGGCGCCCGCCACCACGCCCGGCTAATTTTTTGTATTTTTAGTAGAGACGGGATTTAATCGTGTTAGCCAGGATGGTCTCGATCTCCTGACCTCATAATCTGCCCACCTCAGCCTCCCAAAGTGCTGGGATTACAGGCGTGAGCCACTGCACCCCGCCGTTGTTCCAAACTCTTAGTACCAACAAGTCACAACCAATACGTGCCTCCCCAAGTCACAAACAGAACCCGCCTCCCAAACTCTCTTAACAGATCCCTACCCAGTCGCCGTTGTTCCAAACTCTTAGTAGTACCAACAAGTCACAACGAATACGTGCCTCCCCAAGTCACAAACAGAACCCGCCTCCTAAACTCTTAACAGATCCCTACCCAGTGGGGTGCTGTAGCCAGGTCTCTCGAGTTTGAGGACCCGCTGTGTACATTTCCGCACTCTGCTTGGTGACGTCATCTTGGCAGCTTGAAATGGACCATGGAGTATTTACAGAAATTAGCAAATGCTACAAATCTGGGTTCCCTGCATCCCTGGAACCCCAAAGACAGTTAAACATTTACCAGCTGGAGCTCAAGATTGAACCAGCTCTTCCTACCTGACCTGTCCCCTAGCTGCCCACCTGGGTTTATTTCAGCCCAAAGCTGAAATTTTCATTCTTCAACAAAGGAACTCTTAGATTATAACTGAAATAGATTAGGTCAGTCGCCATCAGGAAAATTAAATTCAAAACTGTTCATTCCTCATTCCGTGCTAGAAGTTTTCAGCCCCATTTGCGTACAGAGATAACTTGTCCAGGTAGCAGCAGACCTGAACTTTTCCCATTTAATCAAGCGCCATTAAGGAAGTTTCTTATCTGCCATCCTGTAAACTCAAACATTTTTGTTAACCACTGGTTTCTTTACTCTTTGGGGCACAGTTTCACAGTGTTATGTCCACTCGAGGAAACAAAGGTTAACTTGTCCGTCTGATCGGACCTAAGCCCACACTCAAGCCATATGATATACTACCTATACTAAAATTTTTAAGGCAAGAGTTTAAGACCCCAGTGAGATTTGGGGAAGGATCAGGAGTTAAGCAGCCACCCAGACACAAGAAATCCTACTGGGCACTGGTCTACTTGGCTCACTCACAGCCTAAGAAAGCCCACCTCTCCGATTCCTTGACACAGGCCCTGGGTCACAGTCATTTCATGATGGTACAGCAAACCCAGAGCATTTCAGCCGAGACCAGAGGCTCTGAGACCCAGTTCCCTGAAGTAACAGGGCCAATCAAGCACCTCAGAAATGTCACGGTACGACTTCTGCTTATGGGGCACCAACTGTGTGCCTGGTATTCTGCATAAATCACTACCTTTTTTTTTTTTTTTTTTTTGAGACAAGGTCTCTCTCTGTCAATCAGGCTAGAATAGAGTGCAGTGGCGCAAACACAGTTCCCTGCAGCCTCAACCTCCTGGGCTCAAGTGATTTCCCCTACCTCAGCCTCCTGGCCTCCTGAGTAGCTGGGACCACAGATACACACGACCATGCCTGGCTAATTTTTCTAATTTTTTTGTAGAGATGAGGTCTCACTTTGTCACCCAGGCTGGTCTCAAACTCCTGGGCTCAAGCAATTCTCCTGCCTTGGCCTCCCAGAGTGCTATGATTACAGGCATGAGGCACTGCATTCGCCTATGGTGGTATCAACAACCTCGTTCTTGGCCGGGCGCAGTGGCTCACACCTGTAATCCCAGCACTATGGGAGGCCAAGGCGGGTGGATCACGAGGTCAGGAGATTGAGACCATCCTGGCTAACACGGTGAAACCCATCTCTACTACAAACACAAAAAAATTAGCCAGGTCTGGTGGCGGGTGCCTGTAGTCCCAGCTACTTGGGAGGCTGAGGCAGGAGAATGGTGTGAACCTGGGAGGCAGAGCTTGCACTGAGCCGTCATTGTGCCACTGCACTCCAGCCTGGGCGACTGAGTGAGACTCTGTCTCAAACAAACAAACAAACAAACAACAAAAAAAAAAACCCTTGTTCTTTCAAGTGAGCACATGAGAGTTTAGTGCTAGCCCCAGCACTACCATGATCCTGATCTGATCACTTTAGCAATGACTCCCCATAACACAGTTGGATCATGACAGCAGCTTGGCTGGACAGGCAGACCCCCAGGTGTGCCTTTTTTTTTTTTTTTTTTTAGTTAGGGTCTTGTTCTGTCACCCAGGCTGGAGTGCAATAGTGGGAACATGGCTCACTGCAGCCTCGACCGCCTATGCTCAAGCAATCCTCCCATCCCAGCCTCCTGAGTAGCAGGGACTACAGGCACATGCCACCACGGACCCAGGCTATTTTTTAAAATTTTTTGTAGACAGAACCCTCACTATGTTGCCCAGGCTGATCTCAAACTCCCGGGCTCAAGTGATCCTCCCATCTTGACCTCTCAAAGTGCTAGGATTACAGGTGTGAGCCATCACACCCAGCCCCTTCTTATTTTATTTTATTTTATTTTATTTTTTTAGATGAAGTTTCGCTCTTGTTGCCCAGGAGTGCAACGGTGCCATCTCAGATCACTGCAACCTCTGCCTCCTGGGTACAAGCAATTCTCCTGCCTCAGCCTCCCGAGTAGCTGGGATCACAGGTGCCCACCACCAAGCCTGGCTAATTTTTGTGTATTTAGTAGAGATGGGGTTTCACCATGTTGACCAGGCTGGTCTTGAACTTCTGGCCTCAGGTGATCCACCTGCCTCAGCCTCCCAAAGTGCTAGGATTATAGGTGTGAGCCACCATGCCCTGCTCCGCCCCTTCCTATTTTCATCAGCAAGCTCTGGTCATGAAGATTTGACTTAGCAGGACGTAGCATAAGGCCTCAGCATTTATATTTTTTTTTTTTTTTTTTTTTTTTTTTTTTGAGGCGGAGTCTCGCTCTGTCGCCCGGACTGGAGTGCAGTGGCCGGATCTCAGCTCACTGCAAGCTCCGCCTCCTGGGTTTACGCCATTCTCCTGCCTCAGCCTCCCGAGTAGCTGGGACTACAGGCGCCCGCCACCTCGCCCGGCTAGTTTTTGTATTTTTTAGTAGAGACGGGGTTTCACCGTGTTAGCCAGGATGGTCTCGATCTCCTGACCTCGTGATCCGCCTGTCTCGGCCTCCCAAAGTGCTGGGATTACAGGCTTGAGCCACCGCGCCCGGCCAGCATTTATATTTTTAACACATGCCCTCAGAGAGCTTGAGGGCCCTTATAAAGGACCTTCTTATCCCCAAAGAGAGGCAGCACAGAAACCAAGGGTCTGGCAATATCACCCATCACCTCCTGCAAGGATCTGAAGATTAAGCCTCTGAATTTGTTTCCTATTGCTGCTGTGACAGATCACCACAAATTTTGTAGGTTTAACAACATAAATGTATTATCTTACAGGTCTGAAGTTCAGAATTCTGAAAGAAGTGTCATGGGGCTAACATCAAGGGGTCAGCAGGGCTGTGTTCCTCCTGGATGCACCAGGGCAGGATAACCCATTTCCTTATCCATCCCAGCTTCTACAGGCTGCCTGCATTCCTTGGCTTGTAGTCTCTCCCTCCATCTTCAAAGCCAGCAGTGTGGCATCTCCCAGTTTCTCTTCCTATGAGCTTCCTGCCTCCCTATTTTCTCTTCTAAGGGCCCTTGTGACTGCACTGGGCCAGCCCAGATCATCAAGGATAATCTCTACATCTTCGAGTCCTTAAATTTGTGTATCTGCCATATTCCCACATTCTCCCTGCCCTCCATGAAAGGGAAACTGGTTTTGCAGTTTCTGTGATTCTAATCCTGGACTTTAATGGGATCATCAAAGTTCAATGAGAAGCCCTGGCAAGGCCGAGCAGGAGGGGAGAAGATGCATATTTCAGAGGCAGAGAGGGGAGCATCCCCTGCGCTAGGGAGTAAGTGGAGAGCCAAGGGTATGACTAAAACCAGGCTGTCTCCGTCTGAATGCTGGCCCGGCCTGGCCTTCTCAGCAGAGTGGCCTTGAGCAACTCAACTTCTTCATGCCTATTTACCCCACAGAAAATAGGGATTTTAAGAGTTAGGAATGCCAGGGTGGTGGCTCACACCTGTAATCCCAGCACTCTGGGAGGTTGACATGGGAAGCTCACTTGAGGCCAGGAGTGTGAGACCAGCCAGGGCAATATGGTGAAACCCTATCTATCTCTACAAAAAGTACAAAAAATTAGCTAGGAGTGGCAGCACACGCCTATAGTCCCAGCTACTCGGGAAGCTGAGGTGGGAAGATCATCTGAGCCAGAGGGGTAGAGGTTGCAGTGATCTATGACTGCACAACTGCACTCCAGCCTGGGCAACAGATACTGTCTCAAAAAAAAGAAAAAAAGAAAAAGAGAGAGAGAGAGAAAATGAGTGAATGTATGGGAAATAAATGAATCAATGCTTGGCACATAGGAATTATTAGGGAATTATCTGCTGCTGTTACCGTCTTAACAGTAAACTGTGTGCACAGGGATTCCAAGTGACAGTGTGTGTGCCCACTGGCTTGGGGATGTGAGGGCTTGCATTAGACAATAAAACACCTGTCATCTGTATGGTTGCACCTGTTGCAAGAGACAGAGAACACGCTTTACAGGCAAGGCAAGGGGGTCTCTCACCCTTCCAGCCCTGCAGCTTGGGTGCCAGGGCCCTGCTAGCTGTGACCCCTGGCCCTGTGCTGCCCTCACAGAGAAGGCTGGGCAGGGTGGGGACGGGGCGGGGCCGCCGAGTCATAGTGGGCGCCCCCTTTATATACAAGCTTCCGGGGAGCCTCGCAGACCAGACCAACAGTAACACCAAGGGCAGGTGGGCAGGCCTCAGCCCTCCTCCCCCACCCTAGGGCCCACTGCAGCCTCAGCCCAGGAGCCACCAGCTCTCCTAACACCATGGTCCGATACCGCATGAGGAGCCTGAGCGAACGCCCGCACGGGGTGCACGGGCAGCAGGTGCATGGGCAAGAGCAAGGACACAACGGCCAAGAGGAGCAGGGGCTGAGCCCGGAGCACGTCGAGGTCTACGAAAGGACCCACCAAGGCTACTCTCACCATAGGCGCAGGCGCTGCTCTCGAAGGAGGCTGCACCGGATCCACAGACGGCGGCATCGCTCCTGCAGAAGGCGCAGAAGACGCTCCTGCAGGCACCGGAGGAGGCATCGCAGAGGTCTGCCCATGCCCCCGCCTTGCCCTGCATGTCCCTGACCATCCCAGGCACAGGAGGGAGGCTGGGACCCACCCCACCTGACAAAGGCTCCAGCCCCCAACCCCTATCCGCACCCAGAGTCCCTAGGTGCCTCCCTCAACCAGAACTTTCTTTCCCAAAAGGCTGCAGAACCAGGAGGAGAAGATGCAGAAGGTACTAAGCTTCTTGGGCCCCTCACCCCCGGCTGGAAATTAAGAAAAAGTCACCTGCCCAAGAAACACCAAGAGAGGCCATAGCAATTCTCCTCCATCAAATGCTCAAGCCCCCAGCTGGAAGTTAAGAGAAAGTCACCTGCCCAAGAAACACCAAGTGAGGCCATAGCAACTCCCCTCCACCAAATGCTCAAGCCCTGAGTTGCCGCTGAGAAGTCCACAAGATCTGAGTGAAATGAGCAAAAGTCACCTGCCCAATAAAGCTTGACAAGACACTTGCTGGCCTGTTGGGTTTCCTTTGCACGAATCACATTTCCTTTTCATGAATCACACAAACCTGGCTTCCCTCGTGCCCAGGGTGGGAAGAAGCTTCTCTGCAGTCCTTCCTCAGGGGCGGGTGGGGCGGGAGCTCTGCCGCTCTGAGGGCGCCTAGGAGTGGGTTACTGTGCCTGGGAGGCCACCCTGTGATGCTGTCCTGTCTATCGCACATCCTTCCATGGAGTCGAAGGCCACATTAGTCTGTCTGGATCCCCCTCCAGTGAAAAACCTGATCCTATCCCATGAAAGGAGAAAATGGTTAGAACAGATTGAGCCCTAATTAAGTCACAAAGATGTCAAGGCACCTTGTAGCCATATTTAAAAGGCTTTCTGTGTGCCACAGTTTAAAAACACAACCCATCTTGAGTGTTGGGTGGTTGGAAGTGTAAACGGTGTGGGCAGAGGAGCAGTACAGGCAATGGCTTCAAGGTGGGGAGCAGGTCTGGCGTGCTCCAGCAACAACTTGGTCAGCACAGAGGGGGCAAAAGGCAAGGAGTAGATGAATGCAGAGTAATGGGCTGGGCTGTGTGAAGCCTATGCTGTCTGAGGCCTCTGGAGACCCAGGGAGAATCTGATCCTTGCTGCCTGCATGTGGCTGCATCACTCCTGTCTGAAATCAAGGACCCTTGCGACTGTACTGAGGGACTTTCTGGACAACCCAGGATAACCTCCCCATCTCACAATCCTTACATCATAGATTCCAGGATCAGGATGGGCATTTAGCCAACCACAGCCACCGAGGACTGGGGGGATAAAACTGGCAAGATCCAATCCATATGTTGGAAAATGGATTCCTGGTGCTCAGAAATGACCAATCTTTAAGAAGTAATGAGTTTCTGAAAAAAAAATGAAAAAAAAATACATATATATATATATACTTCTTTCTTTCTTTTTTTTTTTTTTTTTTTGAGATGGAGTTTTACTCTTGTCACCCAGGCTGGAGTGCAGTGGTGAGATCTTGGCTTACTGCAACCTGCACCTCCTGGGTTCAAGTGATTCTCCTGCCTAACCTCCTGAGTAGCTGGAGGAGCTTTAAAATTTTTTGGGGGGGTATTTTTAGTAAAGACAGGATTTCACGATGTTGGCTGGGCTGGTCTCGAACTTCTGACCTCAGACGACCCACCTGCCTCGCCTTCCAAAGTGCTTGGATTACAGGTGTGAGCCACCATGCCTGGCCTGAAAAAATTTAAATTTAAAAAATACCACTGCAGTGTACAAAAGACTCATTTCGATGTATAAAAGACAAAGTCCTAAAACCCCTCCCCGCATGCTGAAATTGTGCCACATAGATGGGGAACCTTGCCAAGGGGCAGCTCCATGATGTCTTCAAAGAGACCTGTGGCCCTAAAACACTTAAGAGGTTGTCACTCCACCCTGACCTGGGCAGAGTGGCATCTGGTAGGTGGCGTCCATCTTGCATCAGTCAGGGACAAAGCAACCCCTTGTTCATCCCAGCTTGGTTTCTGGCCTGTGCCCATGCCTTGGACAAACAGAAAAAGCTTAGGAGCTGTTGCTTTTCAAGAAGATTTCACACTTTCAGGCCCCCGAAGGAAGCGTTCCAAGGGTTCCTGAGTTTTATGAAGGTAGAGCTTACAGAGTGCATACACTTTAAGTACACAGCTTGATGATTTATTTCCAAGGGTCAGCAGTCAAGAAACTCGACAGAGACAGCTCTCTCTGGCTGGCGATTTCTGGGATGTGGGGAGGAATCTGTGTGTGCCCCTCCTGCTTCTAGAAATTCAATCTCTAACTCCCATCCCAGCTACAAGGGAAACTTTCTCCAGGGCCAATGAGGTCTATGGTGTCAGTATCCGCACTGGCCCCAACGCTCAGCCTTGCAGACCTTCCCTGTGAGGGCTGGGAGCTGCCAGTGGCTGAGGTCTGAGTTAGCTGTTGGCTCAGACCCAGGTTTCCGAGTGGGGGTGGGCTCCCTTTGTGATGTCAGCATCCTGCCCCCACTCACAGCCCCTTCACCAGCCACCTCACCTCCTTGTCCAGAGAGACAGGCAACGTGGACCATGGGTTCCCGCTGTGCCAAGCTCAACACAGGCCACAGCCCAGGCCACAGCACGGGCCACAGTATGGGCCACAGCATGGGCCATGGCCGGGGCCACGAATCCTCCATGAAGAAGCTCGTGGCCTGCTTGAGTCAGGATAACTTCTCCTTGTCATCAGAGGGTGAGGAAGAGGAGGAACAGGAGGAGGAAGGGGAAGAGGAGGAAGAAGAGGAGCTGCCAGTGCAGGGCAAGCTGCTGCTGATGGAGCCTGAGCGGCAGGAGGAGGCCCAGGAGAACAACGCCGAGGCCCAGCAGAGCCCCGAGTCCAAGGAGACACACTCCTGACCCGTGACGAAGGCCCAGGAAGGGACACCCACTGCTGCTCCGGCGACCGTGTTCAGAGAAGAGTCAATAAAAAGTCTCTGAGGAATTCTCCCTGTCTCTGGTCTCCCCTCGCCCTATCCCTTCTGGTCCCATGTGTGCACGTGTGTGAATGCATGTGTGTAGGTGCACGTGGAGGGAAGCCAGCTGCCAAGGAAGGCTGAAGAGCAGGGCTCGGTGACCTTGTTCCCAAGCCCCAGCCAGAGGTTCAGGGACTTTGGGAGGGGGAAATCATCTCAGCCAAATCTTCCTGTCTCTGGGACAGGGGAAATTCGTCTCCTAGTCCTAGCACACCCCAACTGAGGGCACCCAGCAGGACAACGTAACTGCCTTCATCGCAGTCCCCATGGTGCCGCCCCAACCACGGGCAGTCTTTTAAGAACACTGGCTTGGGAGTTCAGCAGACCTGGGATCAAATTTCTTTTCTGCTAGCTACGTGCCCTTGAGCAAGTCACTGGTGTCTTTGAGCCTCAGCCTGCCCCTCCTGGCATTTGGGGGAAGCTAATAGCTACTCATGGGTCACCTGATCAGGAGAATTAGCTCAAGGGCTGAGTGGGACCAGGCCTGGCGCCAGTCAGTGCTGAACTATGACAGGGATTGTTGCTGGGGTCATGGTGGTTTCCTCTGGGTCCTTTTTGGCTGCAGACTCTTCCACTGCGAGTCTATGCTGCTGACGACCATCTGCACCCCTACCTGGAAGCTCACTCCTGCCTTCTTCAAGGGGTCTAGCCCTGGGGGCAGAGACAGTGCCCCATGATAGCAGTAGGCAAAGGAGGCCTAGGGAGGTGACTGGGTACAGATGCAGAACCTAGGCCGCATCCTCTCGCTCTGGGCTTGGTGCGCTTTCTGCAAGGAGCTTTGGAATGCGTCTGCCGCCCACCCTACCGCCGGCTCCTCCCTCACTCCTTCCACCCCAAAGAAGGGACAAATGTGATCTCCACCACATTCCCTCACAGTCCTCCAAGCACCAGCCACCTTGAGCTAATTCACCTGATCAGCTGATGCCCTGTCCCTGAGGGCATCCTAGTTGGTACCGTGGCAGTGGGGCTGGGGGATTTTCAGGGAAGCCTCGGTTCCTCTGGGGTCCATGTTTGAGGGTAGGAAGGGGCCTTGGGCTACCCTGAGGAGAGGCCACTGCTCTGCCCTCCAATGGCCTAGGGCAGAGGAGGCCCTGTTACCCCAATACTCCCAGCCCCACAAATGACGCAGTTGGTCACCTTTGTCCTTTGGTCCAAGGCCCGAAGGTCCACCCACCCATTCATTTGCCCAGGAAACATGAGCCGAGCCCCTGTTGTATGCCCCACATGGTACTAGTCACTAGGGGGCCTGGTATTAATAAAACGCAGTCCCTGCCATCCTGGGAGAGTTCACGGTCATAGGTGCGAGGGCAGGTATGTGACGTGCCGCACACCTGCTGCTGGGAGAGGTCAGCCCTCCCTGGGAGGACTGGAAAGGTGTGTGGAGGAGAGGCTGGTTGACGGCAGGCCACGATCTCCATTCCAGGCTATGTGCTTGAGGGTGGGGAAGTGGGGCGTTGGCAGTGGAGGAGCAGCAGGCCATGGGAAGAGGGATCCAGAGACCCAGAAAGTCTTCACAGCTTGGTCTAGCACACACCCCACAACCGGACCTGCTGAGCCCACCCAAGGCAGGGCCCTGAGAACCCTGCCGCAGGTGTCCCTCTAATCACTGAGAATCCCTTACTGACCTTGAGAGGCAGCCAGACCTGAATATGACTGGCTCTGTCCCTGATTAGCCGAGGGACTCTGGGCTGGTTACTCCACCTCTCTGAGCCTGTTCCCTCTTTGCTAAACGTAATCACTGTACCTGCCTCACGGGGTGCATTAGTTTCCTGGGGCTGCCATACCAAATGGCCACAAACTTGGTGGCTAAAACAACAGAAATGTGTTCTCTGCAGTTCTGGAGGCTGGAAGTCTGAAGTCGAGGTGGCAGCTGGGCCGATCTCCCTCCCGAGGCCTTAGCAGCGAATCCTTCCTTGCCTCCTCTAGCTCACAGAACTCCAAGCTTGTCTCCATCCTTACATGGTTTCCTCTTCTCCCTGAGTGACGCCTCTTCTGTCTCTCATAAGGATGTTTGTCATTGGATTTAGGGTGGGCCCTAAATCCAATGCTAAGGCAACATACTTATCTCAAGATTCTTAGCTTAATTACATCGGCAAAAATTCCTTTTCCAAATATCACACTGACAGGTTCTAGGAGTTACAACATGGACACAGATTTTTGGGGGCTGCCATTCAGTTCACTACAAAGGGTCACTGTGAGGTCTGAGGGCAAAGCTGCCTGGAGAGGGTGAGGCCCACAGCACAGCCATGTAGAAAGCATTCAGTAAATGAAAGCAGTTCTCACTGTGAGAAATTTGACACGTTTATTCAGAAATAAACTGCAAAGGCTGGGCATACTGGCTCAGGCCTGTAGTCCCAGCACCTTGGGAGGCCAAAGCAGGAGAATATCTTGAGCTCATGAGTTCAAGAACCACCTAAGCAACAAAGTGAGACCCCCATCTCTACAAAAAAATAAAAAAATTAGACCGGTGTGGTGGCACGCACCTGTAGTCACAGCTACTCGGGAGGCTGAGGTGGGAGGATTGCTTGAGTCCAGGAGGTGGAGGCTGCAGTGACCTGTAATAGTGCCACTGCACTCTAGCCTGGGCAACAGAGCAAGACCCTTTCTCAAAAAAGAAAAAGAAAAAAAATTTCCATAAAAGCGGATGATTGCAAATTCTCAGAGCAAGAGGCAAAGTTGCACATGGGCAGAGTGAGAGGTTGGCTTGGGCTGGGGACCTGCTTGGGGAGGGGAGACAGAGACAGAGGGAGTTCCATGCAGAGACAAGTGGGAAAATACAGGCCAAGGGCTAAGCTCAAAGACATCGGCCAAGACGGGGACGGGTGGAGGGCTCTGAATGGAAACCCAAAGACTACAAGATCAAATGGCCTGGTGTTCAAACATAAGTCTGGGTTTTCTTCTCGAGGTGCTGGAATGTTTGAGCAGGGACAGCATGATTCAAATGGTATGGTGAGGCTTCGTTAGCAGGGACAGGAAGAGAATCAAGAGGCAGAAACTGAAGGAGAGAGACGGGTTTCCAAGGACCTCCTGTAGCTTGACAAGTATCTTAGGCTCACAAGAATAGGAGGGAAGCAAAGACACTCCTTTGTCACATAAGGCAACTAAGCCTCAGAAACCACAATGGCCTACCCAAGATTGAACATCAGTGCAAACTGGGATTTGAACCTGGCTCTGAATCTCCCGACTTTAGATCTGACTGGGGAGGTAGGCTTGCCGGGCAAGCCCCAGGACCACCCCTTGGACCATGTGGTTACTCATCTTTCATCCATCCACCAAGTCAACTGGTCAATTCATCACCTCCCCATCATCTGGGCACTAATCATCTGTCTTAACAACTGCCCACCATTCAGCTGCCATCACTAGGGTCAGGGCTGCACCCCTGGCACCCAAGCTGCCCAGGAAGTTAAGAAAAAGACTTGACGATGCTGGTCAGTGATGTTTACTGAGCTCTTATTGTGGGCTGGGCCTGAACTAACTCCTTGATATAAATTCTCTCCTTTATTAATAATTTTTCTAATGTCTGAATGAGGTCAGTACAATTATTGTCTCTATTCTGCAGAGATGGGGTAACTGGGACTTGTTTAGGCGAATCCCCAGGGCTGACCATGTACAAAAAGGAGATCTGGGATGCAGACTCAGTTTAATCTGACCCAAGGGCTCCTACCCTGAACCAGCAGCTGGGACTACCCCCAGGGTACCCCTGAGGGCTGCCCCAGTCTGGGGGTGAGGGTAAGGGGTAGGGAGCTTTGTCTTGGCTGGGCCACATCTGCCACACCTCTGTGGCCTGTGCCATCATAATGAGCCCCAACTATATAACCAGGGGCTGCCAGGGCCTCTGTAAAGCTAGGCCTGCTGGGAGAGGACAAGGAGGAGGCCCTGACCCTCCAAACGTGGCCTCCTATGGACACCAAGACTCACAGTCTTCCTATCACCCACACCCAGCTCCACAGCAACTCTCGGCCCCAAAGCCGCAGCCCGTGCACCTGCACCCACCACTGCCAGACCTTCAGCCAGAGTTGCAGACAGAGCCGGCGTGGCAGCCGGAGCCAGAGCTCCAGCCAGAGCCCGACCAGTCACCAGAACCCAACCGGAGCCCACAGCTCATCTGGCTGCCAGAGCCAGAGTCCCAACGCCAGCCCACCACCAAAGCGCCACAAAAAGACCATGAACTCCCACCACTCTCCCACGCGGCCCACCATCCTGCACAGCAGTTGCCCCAAGAACAGAAAGAACTTGGAAGGCAAGCTGAACAAGAAAAAAATGGCCAAGAGGATCCAGCAGGTGTACAAAACCAAGAAGCGGAGCTCAGGTATTCTTTAAAGAGGTGGGGAAGGGCCACAGAGCCCACAGATGATGGAGAATAGACCTTGGGGGCAGTGAGAGGAAGGCTGCAGCCAGGTCACAGAGGAACCACAGGCAAGGATGAAGAGGGAGAAGAGAAACAATGGGTTGATTAGGAGGATAGAAAGATTAGCTAGATGGAAGCATGAATTGGGTTGAGAGGTTGGGTGGATGACTGGGTGGGTAAATAATAAATAGGTAATAGGATAGTTGGAAGAATGCAGTGGTTGAATGATAGGAAGTTTGGTTGTGATTAGCTGGATGGATGAATAAATGGATGAATGCACTGGTTCACTCGTTATTGGTTGGTTAGGTAGATGATTAGTTGGAAGAATATGGTTGGTGGACATGAATTGGTTGGATATAGAGTTAAATAGATGTAAAAGTTTTGATGGGTTGATCTGATTGGTTAAATAATGATTGGCTAGGAAGGCTAGTTCAGATGAAGGCATGATGTTGATAAATTTATCTTAATAGATCAATATAGAGTAATTGAATGAACTGATGGAAGAATAGATATCTACACTAATGCGATAGAATGGGAAAGAAATGTTGAATAAATGAATGGAATGGTGAACTAATGAATGGATGGAAGACAAGTGGACACTGACGGTAGTCTAAACTCTATCTACGCCCCTATTCAATCACAAATGAGTAGCTGTAAGACCTACAGGAGGTCAGTGACTTCATGAAGTGCTCAGCTATTAAAAGTTCCTTTCCCACTCTTATCCCTTAGGACGGAAATCCAACTAACGAGACTGCACTCCTTGGCTTGTTCCTGCGTGTTTCACCCAAGTAAGAAACGCTATCATGCATAGAATGCTAGGATGAAGTCAATCTTCTTGCAGGAACATGTTACTATGGTGATTTCTACGCAGCACTAATTAAAGCTTGTACCCTGGAAGACTATCACTGAGTAGTCGTTTTAGAGTCATTTTGATTTCACTAATAAAGCTGTTACGTGTTTTGGGGGCCTGCACAGGGGCAGAAATGAATGGGGGTGAGATGCCAAGAAACCTGCAGAGTCCACTCTGCTTGGATAACAATCTTTGGCCCTGTACATTCCCACATGGGTATGTACATATGTGGACACAAGATTCGCACAGGTCCATACTCTATTCATGTGATCCACATGTATGTAGCCCAAGGAGACAGGAAGAGGGATTCAGAATGTGCCTTTTGCAAATCAGAGCATCTCGAGTTTGAATCCTGGCTCATCTTTCATACACACTGTGTGACCTTGAACTGTGACCAACCTCTGAGCCTCACTTGCTGATTCTGTAATATAGTACCAACCTCAATGTTCCTCAAAGCGGCCATTTCAACCAACTTTTACTAAGGGACCAAAGTCTGTTCAGAGGCTGTGCTGGGCTCTGGGAATAGAACTAGAGAACACACAAGGCTCTGCCCTCATGGAACTTACTGTCCAAACACAAGACTTGTCAGAATGAGCTGTATCAAGGGAGCAGGGTGATGTCATGTCCCCGTGAGGGAATGAGCCTGGGTTAGAACTTGTGTTGCAGAGGAGCTGGCATACAGTCTGAAGGTGCTGGGACATGAGCTAGGGGCACCAGGCAGGGGCCAGACCATGCTGGGGCTGGACCAAGCTCTGCAGGAAGGAGCTTAGACATTATTTTTAGTGTGAGAAGTCAGGGGAGGGTCTCAGCTGGGTGAGTTGATAGAGTCTGGTGTGTGTTTTTTTTTTTTTTTTTTTTTGAGACCATCTCACTCTGTCACCCAGGTTGGGGTTTAGTGATGTAATCATGGCTCACTGTAGCGTTGATCTCCCAGGCTCAAGCCATCCTCCCGCTTCAGGTTCCTGAGTAGCATGACATGTACCACCATGCTTAGCTATTTTTGACTTCTCGCTCTGTCACCCAGGCTGGAGGGCAGTGGCGCCATCTCAGCTCATTGTAACCTCCGCCTAATGGGTTCAAGCGATTCTCCTGCCTCAGCCTCCTGAGTAGCTGGGATTACAGGCCACACCTGGCTAATTTTTATGTTTTTTCCCCCACTGTTCAGGCGTTCTGTCACTGCTTTTAATTTTTCATTTTACTTTAAGTTCTGGGATACATGTGCCTTGGTGGTTTGCTGCACCCATCAACCCGTCATCTAGGTTTTAAGCCCTGCATGCATTAGGTATTTGTCCTACTGCTCTCCCTCCCCTTTCCCCTCACACCCCAATTTTTGTATTTTTTTTAGTGGAGACGAGGTTTCACCATGTTGGTCAGGCTGGTCTCAAACTCCTGACTTCAAGTGATTCACCTGCCTTGGCCTCCCAAAGTGCTGGGATTACAGGTGTGAGCCACCATGCCCGGCCACCTGGTGTGTTTTCAAAGTGGTGCGGCTGCTGTGTGGAAACCGGATTGCAGGGGATGGGACACGGTACAGCAATTGGCAGAATGGCAGCCTGGTCTAGCGGAGAGATTTTCCGCAACAGGTGGGCCGGAGGTTCCTCCCAAGACAATGCCCAGAGTCCCGCCTTCCTCATTCCTCTTGTGCAAACATTTACTGAGCACCCCTTGCTGGGGGACTGGGAGAGGTTAGTGTGTCATGCGTGTGACATGGTGTCTGGGCTCAGTGCTTGGCACTCAGTAAACTTCTGCTATTAATATGGCATAAAAAGTACCAGGCATCCCAGCACTTTGGCAGGCCCAGACGGGTGGATCACGAGGTCAGGAGATCAAGATCATCCTGGCTAATACGGTGAAACCCCATCTCTACTAAAAAATACAAAAAACTAGCTGGGCGAGGTGGCGGGCGCCTGTAGTCCCAGCTACTCAGGAGCCTGAGGCAGGAGAATGGCGTAAATCCGGGAGGCGGAGCTCGCAGTGAGCTGAGATTCGGCTACTGCACTCCAGCCTGGGTGACAGAGCGAGACTCCGTCTCAAAAAAAAAAAAGTACCAGGCAGATTTTCGTGAAGGAACACCGGCTGACAGACTAAAGGACTGGGGAATGGCAGGGTCTTGTGTAACTTGGCTTCTGACCTTAGTACCCACCAGCCTTGGTTTTAGGGTCAGACTCAAGTTTGCTCTGGTTCTCACTATCCTAGCTGAGGGGGCTGGGACTAGACCACTCTGAGCCTCACTCACCTCCTCTGTCTAATGGGCTCACCATTCTGACATGTTGGGGGCGGGGTACCCAGCAGCCTGGTATGTGACAAGGTGCCCAGCACAGCACCAGACACAGGGTCACTTTGTTTTCTTTTGTGCTGCATTTGGCATTTCAGCTGAAGGAACAGGGTGAGCAGGTGAAGGCGGGGTAGGGCAGGAGTAGAAATGAGTGGTGATGGGGTGTCTGCAGGGGAGGGAAATCCTTGCAGGATTCCAAGCTTTGCTGAGCCCGTCCCAGGCAGTGGCATGACATGGAAGTTCCTCTTTCAGATCTCAGCTGTGTGGCCTTGAGCAAGTCATGTCACCCATCTGCATCCTGGTCTTTTCTGTAAAATGGGAGACTAACGGTGCCTCCCTGGAGAGGTCCTGGTGGGGATTCATTGAGATAATGCACCTGCAAGTATCCAACAGAGGGCCTGGTCTATCTGACCAATGTCACTCAATGTCACTGTCAGTCTTCTTTCCTTGGGAGAGGGTGTGGGGAAGCACTTAAGCAGGCTCAGGAACTACATTTATTGAGCACCTACTTGATGCCAGATGTTTTGACATAAATGTTTCCACGGAATCCACACTCCTCAACAAGAGACAGTATTGGTCCCACTGTACAGATGAAGAAGCTGAGACTCAGAGGTGAAATAACTTGGTCAAGGACTCCTGGCAGGCAGGTCTGAGATAAGACATTCATGTTTTGTCCAAAACTTCCTGGTTCCCAACTGAAAATGTAAGGCCACATTAAGCCATGATAGTCACTGACACATCAGTGCAAGAGTTTGGGAGGCCCTTCTGGGGAACACATTTTGAAGGAGGAAGACAGGGTTAGACATAAAGTCAGGGACTTTGAGCCCCACTCACCAAAGGACCTCCCTGCTTCCTGGGCAGTGTCCTTTTATGATATGATTACTGAAGGCAGATCTTTTATTATAAGCCGATGGACTGGCTCACACGTGTGGCTTATGGACCTATCTTTAACTCCACATTTCCCTGAAACCAACACCAAGATGAGCAACACAAAAGTGGCGCAAACACAGATAGTCACATACACAATCATAACTCACCGGAATCTCGAACTCCTGGCCACATGTTCAAACCCACTCAGACACAGAGACCCACATTCACATGTGGACCCCAAATACACACACACACACACCTCTATACATGCATGCAGGCTCTCAGTCACCTCCCCTGACCCTTCTCACAGGAAACACATAAGCAAGCACTCACAATACATATCACCCTTGTACAGTCAGATGCATGGTGATGACAGGAAAAAAAAAATCCAACCACAGATTCACGCTTTCACTTACTTGGCTTGGGGTGGGTGGCAGTAGGTTGGGGGCAGGCCTGCTGGAGACCCAAATTCAGGAAATGGAGACAGACAGACAATAAATCCAGCCAGCAAGACAGTATGCGGGTTCTGAAGATGATCTATCTTGATACTCAGAGATTTAATTTCAGTGGGCTACTGGGGAATGAGGTGAGGTCTGGGGAACAGTGAGGTGCAGCCTGTCCTGTGGTGGGGTTACCCGCAGGGCTGTCACTCCTGAGGGTCTGAGGGATCACCAAGGGGAAACGCAGTGGTCCTGGGTTGAGGAACGAGTGGGAAACGGAGCAGTCAGACAAGAGGGCAAACCCTGGCAGAGATGCCCATGTGAGCTATGATTCAAGAGGAAAAATATCTCAAACCCTGCAGTCACACAGACCCAGCTTCAAATCCCAGCTCCCCCATTCCCTCGCTGGGTGACCCCAGGACTATTCCTCAACCTCTCTGAGTCTCAGGTGCATCTCACACTTTGTAAAGAGAACCGAGGAGGCCCTGCTATTCACTGCTGCATCTCCAGGACTTAGCACACTGCCTGGTAGATACTAGGAGTGCAGTAAATATTTGTTTAGTAGATGAAAGAAGGAGCAGGCATTAAAGCAACAATGAGAAGCCACCACTTACCAAATCATCAAATAGGCAAAAATGGAAAAAGTATGATAATGGCGAAGGCATGGGGAAACACTGTTGAACGCTTTTGCCCAGAAGGTAAATGTGCACAGCAAGCTGGCAGGCGACTGGGTGGTGCCTATGAACATTCAAACGTTAAGAACGGTTTATCACATGTGTGCCAAGAGGCTGTACAGGGAGCTGCAGGCCAAGTTGTTTGCAAGAGTAAAAAAACAACCTATGTGTCCGCCCACCAGGGATGGCAAAATGAACATATGCTGAAGAGTACCATGCAGTTCTTAAGGAACTTGGGGTCGATCTATACATGATCTAGCCAGATCTGTATAGCCAGAAAGGGCAAGATGGAAAAAGACATGACATTGATAGAGGGAAAAGTCCTATACAAAGGAACACTTTTTTTTTTTTTTAAATAATTGGGGCCTTGCTCTGTCACCCAAGCTGGAGTGCAGTGGCACAATCACAGCTCACAGCAGCCTCGAACTGACCACAAGTGATCCTCCCAGCTTGACTTCCCAAAGTGCTAGGATTACAGGAGTGAGCCACCATACCCGGCCAAGGGACATCACTTTTATGGGTCAAAATACAAGCATGTAGATGCACAGAAAAAGATCTCAGGGTGGGAGCAGGGGCTTATGCCTATAATCTCAGCGCTTTGGGAGGCCCAGGCGGGAGGATCACTTGAGGCCACGAGTTTGAGACCAGCCTAGGAAACAAAGTGAGACTCTGTCTCCCTAAAAATGAAAAAATTAGCCAGGCATGGCAGTATGCGCCATTTATACGGGAGGCTGAATCAGGAGGATTGCTTGAGCACAGTGGGGGTGGGGGGAGGGGTGTCAAGGCTGCAGTGAGCTGCGTTCACGCCACTGCACCCCAGCCTGAGTGACAGAGGGAGACTCAGTCTCAAAACATAAAAATAAAAATAAAAAAGATCCTAAAGAACAGACCGAGCTAGAACGAGCTGGTGCCTGGGTTACCTTTGCGGAGGAAAACTGAAGGAAAAAGAGGATAAAAAAGCAATGAGCATGAGTGTATGTGTCTAATGGGTGCTCAGCGAAGCTCTGTTGAATATGGAGAGGCAGTAAAGGCATGTGGATATAACATGAGCCCCTGCTCTGGGCTTGCTGGTCTGGGCAAGGTAACCCAGAATGCTCTCCCACAAAGGGACTCATCACCCCAGGGCAGGGAAAGGTCCAGCCCAGCCCTCTCCCTTCCTCTAGACCAGTCTCCCCCTAGAAGCCAGTAGGGTTGCCTTGGGGTGTCTGGCTTACCTTTGGCCTCATGTGCTGCCCAGGGCCTCCCATTCTTGTCATGCTCTGCCCAGAATATGTTCTCCCTCCCTTTCCTTGACGAGATGTCATTCTTGTTTTTTTTTTTTTTTTTTTTTTTTTTTTTTGAGACAGGGTCTCCCTATGTTACCCAGGCTGGAGTGCAGTGGTGTGATCTTAGCTCACTGCCATCTCTGTCTTCCGAGCTCAAGTAATCCACCTCAGGTTCCCACGTAGCAGCGACCACAGGTGTGTACCACCACGTCCAGCTAATTTTTTTGTGATTTTGTAGAGATGGGGTTTTGTCATGCTGCCCAGGCTGGTTTTGAACTCCTGAACTCAAGTGATGCTCACTCTTTACAACTCAGTTGAGGGTCACCCCTCCCTGAGCCTGCTTAGGGCGCTGCCAACTGGGCCAGTAAATGCTGGGCTTCTTAAGTTGTGGCACGTGAGAAGACTGCTGCTGCTCTGTGTGCCCTGAGACCAGATGCCTCCTCAGAGAGAACTGGGCCCAATTCCACCTGTCATCATGACACCCGACATTGTCAACAGCATCACCACAGCGAGGGCCCACAGACATGAGGAATCTTCCTGCTCCACATTCTAAAGTCCCCAGCCTGCTGTGTGCTAGCTCTTGTGCCTATTTTCAGTTTCTGCAAGTTCTTTGCTCCCTATGTCACTGCTACTGGTCCTTGCTGTCAGCTGCTGACACCTAATTTGTCACTTATGGGATGGGGTGGGGTGGGTAGAAACTGGTTAGGCTTGTTGGAATACTGTGCAAAAATGCAGTGAATAGGCCACGGCAAAGATCCTAAGGGATTTACTGAGGAACAGGCACCGTGCTTCCCAGGCTTGGGCTTTGTGACAGTTCTCTGGGCCACTGGATTTGCCTGAAGGCACATAGCTGATGGGGAGGGGAGCTGGAACTGGAAGCAGGTGTGTCTGGACCCCTCCACCAGCATTCCTAGAATTCTACTTTCCTGCCCCTCCTATTTTACAGCTGTTAATATAACAATCTTGACTGCTTTCCGAAAGCCAGTGACTACTGACTACTTCAAGTAACAGCTGACTTCATCTCTCCTTTCTTTACCTGTGCTTGCTGGAAGAGTCTCACCAAGTCTCCAGGACTGGCACCACTTTGGAGTCCGGCCACTGGCTCATGCCATCGCTCTCTGGCCTCTCACACCTTCTCCTTGGACTTGGGTCCTCTGAGCTCACACCCCTCTACCCGCCATTGAGACGCACAATCATTCCTGCGGTGGGAGCAGAAGGGATCTACTTCATACATCAAAGCACAGGACTCCAGACACAGGACTTCAGGCCAGGTTCTGCCAAGCCCCAGGGCTCCCCACAACACCTTCACCAAGTTCCACCAGTTCCCCAAGTTGTGCTCTCCTCATCTGATCAAGGGAAACATAATTTCCAATTCACACGACCATGGGAAAGTGTTCCAAGGCCACTACCACAGCTCCTCGTGGCTAAAGCCCAGCAATTGGGAAGCTCAGCAGCTAGAAGGCTCGCTCCACACTCAGTCCTATGCTGTCTCCTGGGCATGGATGGCTGGCCCGTGCACTCAGGGCAAAATCCAAAGCCCTGCCGCAGCCCAGCAAGGCCCTGCTTGATGGATCAGACCCTGCCAACCTCTAAGCCTCACCCCCAAACCACCCCCTGGCTCGCTATACCAACTCTCCTTTCCTATCTTCAAGCACCCCCACCACAAGGCCTTTGTACTGGCTCTTCTCTCCACCTGGGGTATTCAACCCACTTTTAGAAGGACCTCAGTGCTAATGTCACCACCTCCAAGAGGCTTTCCCTAACTTCCTTATCTCACCCTCCAAACACACAGTCACCCCTTTCTCTCTGTTTCTTTCCCACATAGCACCCAGTATGATCTGCAATGATGGTGTGAATTCACTGACTCCCCTAGGCCTGCCTGAACACCTCTGAGTCCCCCGCGCCTGGCACACAGTAAGAACTCAATAAATATCTGCTGAATAAATACTGAAGAAGTGAAATAGATATGTTATCACCTCATCTGCCAAATATGGAAACTGAGGCACAGAAAAGCTAAGAAGCTGGCCCCAGGCCACATGCTTATGAAATGACCCATTTTAATTCAGACCAGCGGTCAGCAGAATCCACAATGTGAGCCTTACTGCTCGGGGCTCCCAAGGGCACAGACTCCCATGGGAACCTCACTGACACATGGGTTAGAGGAAAAGGAGGGCTGAGGAATTTCAGGGCAGAGACCAGTTTCACGATTACACACTCTGGCCAGGAGCTGCTTTTCCCAGCAAGGCGCCACCAAAGCCAGAAAGAGAAACTGAAAAGCTGAGTGCCATAAGCCACCAGGATCTTGACTTCCCCCAGATGCTGGTTGGGCCCCTCGCATATGGGGTTCGAGGACCTGCCGAAGTAGGGAGGAGAATGTTCCCACACATCTGCCTCTGGCTGTGGTTTAGCAAGCTGTGGACATAGGGTTCGTCGATCCGCCCTGTGACAAGAGGTCATTGTCCCAAGCATCCGACTCCATGCCTGGCATTTTGCCCTTGGTTCTGTATGTCTGGCTGCTCTGTGAGGTACGAGATGTTCAGAGCTCACTTTGCAGTTGGGGCAAATGAGGTACCAAGAGGGCAGATCGCTTGCCCAAGGTCATGCAGCAGGTCTGGGGTCAGAGCCTGGTCCCATCCTGCCCAGCACTTTGAGTCCCCTCAGGGTTTCGCACTGCCTGGCTTCCTGTGAGTCTGGTGCCCAGCCCTCCAGGGAGAACAGCCCACAAGGCGGATGCTTGTCAATCAGCAGATTTCTTTTTCTCTTTCAGCATCTGGATTTGGTTTCATTTTGAACACAGGATTTCAGAAAATGAAACCAAAGCTGTCTGTCATTGGTGGCAGTGAGGAGAACCCACGTGTGCTGAGTGTACCCTTAGAAGCTTCCCTGCTCCCTTGCTGTGCCTTCCCTGCTCCCTTGCTGTGGCTTATAAGGCAGTGCTTTGGGAGGCCAGGGCAGGAGGGTCACTTAAGGATAGGAGTTCAAGACCAGCCTGGGCAATGTAGAGACTCCATCTCTACAAAAAATTTAAAAAATTAGCCAGGTGTGGTGGCATGTGCCTATAGTCTCAGCTACTCAGGAGGCTGAGATGTAAGAATCTCTTGAGCCCAGGAGGTCAAGGCTAGAGTGCCTCCTCGATCCTATCACTACACTCCAGCCTGAGCAACAGAGCAACACTCCATCTCTTTAAAAAAATGGACACGGGGTTGAAGCCATGTGTCTGTGGGCTCCAACACACAGCCACACCCACAGGCACACTCGGATGAACAACAGCAAACATCTACCGAGTGCTTATTATACACTACGGGTTGTTTTAAGCACCTGACCCCGTATTCACTCATTTAATTCCCACACAACCCCGGGAGGGAGGTACTGTTGTATTTTTCTTTTTGAGACAGGGTCTTACTCTGTAGCCCAGGCTGGAGTGTAGTGATGCAAGGCCCACTGCAGCCTTGACCTCTTGGGCTCAAGCGATCCTCCTGCCTCAGCCTCCCAAGTAGCTGGGACTACAGGTACAAGCCACTATGCCTGGTTGATTTTTGTACTTTTTTTTTTTTTTTGGTAGAGAAGGGGGTCTCACTTTGTTGCCCATGCTTGTTCTCAAACTCCTGGGCTGAAGCAATCCTCCTGTCTTGGCCTCCCAAGTGCTGGGATTACAGGCATGAGCTACTGCGCCCTGCTACAGGTACTATTATTATCTCCATTTCACAGATAAAGAAACCATGGCAGAGAGGTTAATTACACGCTGAAGGTCACAAGAATAGAAAGGTGCAGAGTTGGAACTAGGTCTCCTTGTGATTCCATTACCCACCGCAGAGTGTGGCCCCCAGCAGATGTTCAGTGGACATCTCTCGAATGACCACACACCTGACCTCTGGTGCAGGCAAAGCTCTGCATCTTCTCTTACCCCCTTGCGCGCGTGCGCACACACACGCACAACCTAGGAGGCTACACCAACGACCACCACTAGCCCTGGCCAAACGCAGATTCAGGGCATTGATGGGGTGCTAAGCCAGGCTGATTCTGGGTCACCCCCTGTGTTTAGGAGGTGAATAAAGACCTAGGCTCTGCCTGGGGAAGAAGGCATCCTGGGGCCAGGGAGGCGGGAAGAAGGACCAGGCACCAGGACTTCCAGGGGAGAAACTGTCTGGGCTGTCACCTGAGAGCTGTCTGTAGAGGGCAGTGTGCCCCAGTGTGAGACCAGTCACCAAGTCCCCAGCCTAGCCAGGCTTTTGTGTGGCCCCTTGTGATGCTGGCGCTCCCCACATGCCTTCATTCAAAAATACACGGAGCAGCCAGGCACCTACTCCATGGCCTCGCACGACAATGGGAATCACTAAATCACCAACACGCGTGCAAAAGACAGCCCTGACCACCGACCGCTCACCATCCCAAGCCCCGGGTGTGTGTGTGATGGGAAGGCAGTCTTTGAAGGGCAGATGCTTGACGGAGCAGTAGGAAGGGGAAATCTATGAGGAAGGGGTCGGGGGAGAGGAGGGCTAGGAAAGCAGGTTTTGGGATTCATCACGTCTGAGACTGCACCATTTCTTCACTGGGTTCCAATCTGATGTCGTCCAGCTGCTCCTCTCCCCAAAATGAAGACGGAGAAGTCGGGATCCAGGTCCAGAGCTCCCAATCTGCAAGCCATTGCAAATCCCAGCCCCTCCCCGGCCTCAGTTTCTTCCGCTGCCGGGTAGTGGGAGCGCAGGGAGGGCAGTCAAGGCCACCAGGAACCTTGCCCGGCCCCGCCCAGTTTCCGAGGAACTGGGCCGGGGTGGAGGCGCCCGCGCCGCCGGGGTTCCTCTGAAGCTTGTGGTCAGGCTGCCGCTTCCCGGGAAGCCTGAGCCAAGATCAGAGGCAGCGGCCGGCAGGGCTTCGGGACAGGAGGGAGGGCGACTGAGGGAGTCGACGGCGGGTGAAGCAGGGGCTAGGAGGGGGGTCTAGGAGTGGGGTCAGGCTCAGGGTTGGGGACAGGTTCTGTGGCCTCCTGGGGGGATCTGGTTGCAGGGGAGGAGAGGACAGGGCTCTGTCCCCGGCGGGTGTGGAGACACCTGGGGCGGAGGAGGGTGTGTCAGGGTGCGTCCCAATAGGGCCTGGCGGCAGAAAGTGGAACCCGAGGTAGCGGGGCAAAAGCGGGGTCGCCAAGTCCGAAAGAGGCGTCCGAGAAGTGGCCAGAAGGCGCAGGGTCGGGGCCAGAGCCCCTCGAGGGACGGGTGCTGGGGCAGGTGTGAACAGGCGGGCAGAGGGCCCCGCGGGAGAGTCCAGAGGAGGGGTGAAGAGGGCCGGAGCGGTCCCCGCCGGACGCCACCGCGAAAAGAGAAACCGAAAGTGGAGCTGGGGGCGGGGCCGGCAGGGGGCGGGGCCGGCAGGGGGCGGGGCCTCCTGCCTCCGTGCTGGTTTAAAAGACTGGCGCAGGGGCGGGCGCCCAGCAGAGCGAGCTGCGGCCGTGGCAGCTGCACGGCTCCTGGCCCCGGAGCATGCGCGAGAGCCGCCCCGGAGCGTCCCGGAGCCCCCCGCTGCCCCGCCCGCGGCGCCCCGCGCCCCGCCGCCAGGTGAGCCAGGCCCTGGGCGAGGAGGTGGGAGGGAGGAGGAAGGGGAGTCCAGGGCAGCCGGGAGTCGGGCGGGCCTGGGGGGCTGCAGGATGGGGTCGCGACTGCCACGCCCCTGGCTCCCGCCGGCCCCACCCAGGGACCCCCCCGCGCGAGGGTCTCCCGCAGCACAGCCTTTCTCCGGTCCTAGCCCAAATCTCCCGGACCAGGCGCGGGTCCCAGCCTCGCCAGCAGGCGGCGGGCGCGGGGCGGCGAGCCGGGGCCGGACGGCTGGAGCCGGAGCCGGCTGCTCTCCACGCCCCCCTCTCGGTGCTGCCTGGAGGCCGGACTCCGCCTCCACCGAGCCCCCACCCGCCGGGAAGAGTTCCGCGGAATACAGAGCCCATTTTCTAGCTGTGCCCACTGAGGCTGAATGGTGCTGCGCGGACTTGGTGCTCCGCGCTCGCCCCCTGGGGCCGGATCCGCCGGGACCGCCGCCCTCCCTAGTTGCCCCGCGGGCGCTCACCTGCCCGGTCCCGCAGCGCCCCAGCTCACCGCCTTGTCTCCCCCGCAGCGCACCCCCGGACGCTATGGCCCACCCCTCCGGCTGGCCCCTCCTGTAGGATGGTAGCACACAACCAGGTGGCAGCCGACAATGCAGTCTCCACAGCAGCAGAGCCCCGACGGCGGCCAGAGCCTTCCTCCTCTTCCTCCTCCTCGCCCGCGGCCCCCGCGCGCCCGCGGCCGTGCCCGGCGGTCCCGGTCCCGGCCCCGGCCCCCGCCCCCGGCGACACGCACTTCCGCACGTTCCGTTCGCACGCCGATTACCGGCGCATCACGCGCGCTAGCGCGCTCCTCGACGCCTGCGGCTTCTACTGGGGGCCCCTGAGCGTGCACGGAGCACACGAGCGGCTGCGCGCCGAGCCCGTGGGCACCTTCCTGGTGCGCGACAGCCGCCAGCGGAACTGCTTCTTCGCCCTCAGCGTGAAGATGGCCTCGGGCCCCACGAGCATCCGCGTGCACTTCCAGGCCGGCCGCTTCCACCTGGACGGCAGCCGCGAGACCTTCGACTGCCTCTTCGAATTGCTGGAGCACTACGTGGCGGCGCCGCGTCGCATGCTGGGGGCCCCGCTGCGCCAGCGCCGCGTGCGGCCGCTGCAGGAGCTGTGCCGCCAGCGCATCGTGGCCACCGTGGGCCGCGAGAACCTGGCGCGCATCCCCCTCAACCCCGTCCTCCGCGACTACTTGAGCTCCTTCCCCTTCCAGATCTGACCGGCCGCGCCGCGCCCGCCGTGCACGCAGCATTAACTGGGGTGCCGTGTTATTTTCTATTTGCCTGGAGCTACGGGGTGGCCACCTTCCCCTGCCTGGGTTGGAGGGAGCGGGTGGGTGTAGGGGCAAGGCGCCTCCCGCCCTCGGCTGGAGACGAGGCTCCAGACTCCTTCTCACCTCTTGAGGGGGTTCTTCCCCTCCTGGTGCTCCCTCGGGGTCCCCCTGGTTGTTGTAGCAGCTTAACTTAACTGTATCTGGTGCCAGGACCTGAACTCGCACCTCCTACCTCTTCATGTTTACATATACCCAGTATCTTTGCACAAACCAGGGGTTGGGGGAGGGTCTCTGGCTTTATTTTTCTGCTGTGCAGAATCCTATTTTATATTTTTTAAAGCTAGTTTAGGTAATAAACTTTATTATGAAAGTTTTTTTAAAAAAAAAAAAAAAAAGAGGTTTCTAGAACGTGTGCTTTGGCCAAAAGTTTAACTTGGTTCTGAACAGGTCCAGGGGAGAGGGTCCTAAGGCTGACCTGCATGGGCTGCAGGTGGTGTACCGGGCCTGCTCTTTGGCTGGGCATCCCTCACAGTTCCACCCACAACTCTCCAGGGAGAGAAACGGTTGGTCTAGTTTTGGCGTGTGTCCAGCAAGACAGCAGCTCACGTTTGAGCACTTTGTCTGTGCCAGCCCTAATTCTGTGCTTTGCATGCTTAAATTTACTTAATCCTATAGAGAGTGGCACAACCCTGTGAGGCACGGGCTCTTATCCCCATTCTACAGAAGGGAAAACTGAGTAAATCTGCCAATGGCCATTCTTGTCAGAGACAACACTTGGGCCGTTTTTTTGGCTGTCCACTAATCATCTGCTTGAAATGGATAACAGAGAGGAAACTTCTTTGGTTCTATGACCACAACAGCTTCCAGGAAGAGGGTGGGGGTGGGGACTTAGTGAGTTTTTGGAAGGAGGAGTTGCACATTCTGAACCAGCATCAAGGGATACTCATTTGAGATGAGATGGAGGATACAGGGCTGGGTCTAGCTTCCTTGTCACGCTGTTCTGTCTTGTGTACTTTTTGGTGAACACACGACTTGGAGCCAGAAAGAGGCTCTGTGGTCTGTGGTGGCGGGAGGGTGCTGCTGACGGCTAGGGCAATTCCCCTTGCCTCCCTGGGCCTCCACCTTTCTAAGGGCAACTTTCTGCGCATCATAGAGGAGACTCATGGTTTCAGGAGCCAGGGAAGGGAAGGGTGGCTCCAGGACGTTTGTGGGGCTGGCCCACAGCACCAGAAAGTGCCCAGGACCTGGGTTTCTGGCAACTTCTGTGTCTTTGGCCAGCCTGACACATGGGCCATGCTGGTAACTCAACACATGGTAAACTGAGTCATTTTCAGGTTAAGGGTTAAGCAACCTGACGGTC
Organism: Trachypithecus francoisi; assembly: GCF_009764315.1. Classification (NCBI taxonomy): domain Eukaryota; kingdom Metazoa; phylum Chordata; class Mammalia; order Primates; family Cercopithecidae; genus Trachypithecus; species Trachypithecus francoisi. Next base: position 103,735,576 of record NW_022681460.1, read on the forward strand.
ATGTCACATTTCATCTTCAGAAGCTAAAGTGGCCCTCTTCAGCCTTGGACACACATATAATAGTGTCCTAATGCTTAATAATACCTTTCAGACTTGAAAGTACAGCATAAAATTAACTTGATGGTCAGAGAGCCAGAGCAGCCCAGGCCTGTCTTGGGGATTAAATAGGCTCCAGGCCTTTAAGGATGGCCAGAAGAGATTTAGGATCTCAGAGAGCTTTGGCAATTTCATCCCTTAGTAAGGTGAAGTGGGAGGGAAGGAGGTGATGTTTTACCTCGCCCTCCAAAGAATCTCTGCTTTTTCTTTTTCTTTTTTTTCCTGCCCTTCCTTCTCTGCAGTGGATTAAGTCCTGTCCTTGTTCTTTTCTGTCTGTTACCTCCTGTGGGCAGTGTCTGAAGAAACAGAAATCCAAGATGGCAATGCTTGGGGATCGGGTTGTAATACTAGTGATACTCACAGACCCTTAGTGACCACTTGCTGGCTGTGCTGGCCCCATTTGACAGATGGGAAAACAGCCTCAGAGAGGCAAAGCAGGACCACAAGGGGTGGAGCCAGATTTTGCAAACCCACTCAGGACTTTTTCAGAGACTGGGTACCACTAGGCAACCCGAGGACCTAACCGTTGCAGTAATAATAACAGCAGCAGCTGCTTGTATTTCTATGTAGTATTGACTGTGCAGGAGCAGCTCCTAGGTCCCGCATCACCTATGTGAAGCATTCAGCTCACACCCAGCCTTCTGATTTAGGTACTGTGAACACCCCCATTTTACAGATGGGAAAAAAAGTCCTCCTCAAAGGAGGGGTCAACTAGCAGGTAGCTTGAAATATGTTTTTTTTTCCCCCTTCTTCGAAAAAAGTATAAAACACATATTTTCCTTACACAAGTGTTGGGTAACCAAACCCATTCCCCCTGCAGAACTTGAAGCAGAACAGCTAAGAGTAAAGGCCCCTCTGATCACACTTCCCAGAGCTGGCCCCTTCCTCCTTTTATGAGTCATTTAAAATAAATCTATACTAACAGGTACAGTGACCTAAAGCCCTGGGAGCTGCACCCCACGTCCCGTGTGACTAAAAGTGTGTGCAGGCACCACTGAAAGGGGAAAAGGCTGTGTGTGTGTGTGTGTGTGTGTGGTGTGCGCGCGCGCGCGCGCACCAGCGCCATGTGGCTTCCCGGGTGGTGTAGATTCTCTCTCAAACCTCAGCTTCATGATTCAGCAGCGCTGACGTCAATTTACAAGAATGAAAAGTGAGAGGAGGGTTTGTGTGTGCAAGGGAGTGAGTTGGGGCCCCAGGTGCAGTGGAGGTGTCCTCCCCACTGAGCGGGTAAGCCAGGGCAGTGTGGCAGGCACCATGAGAAAGGAGGCACTCTTTGGAATGACGAGCACTATGTGTGGGTGTGGGGACAGCCTGTGACCAGCCTCCAAGTCACCCCTGAGCTGAAACCTCTGGCCCCCATTTTCCAGATGAGGAAATGGAGGCTTAGACAAGTGCAGATACCTACTCAACGTGATACAGCTCAAAAGCGATGGCCAGGACTTGGACCAAGTCCATCCCACTCTAAACAACAAGATGGGTTTCTTCCTTTTTTTTTTTTTTTTGTTTAAGACAGAGTCTCGCTGTGTCACCTAGGCTGGAATGCAGTGGCGAGATCACAGGTCACTGCAGAATCAAACTCCTGGGTTCAAGCAATCCTCCCACCTCAGCCCAGGGACTGAGTAGCTGGGACTACAGGTGTGAGCCACCGCACCCATCTAGTTTTCTTGTTTTTGGTAGAGATGGGGCCTCACTATGTTGCCCTGGACTCCTGGGCTCAAGCGATCCTCCCACCTCAGCCTCCCAGAGTGTTGGGATTACAGGCATGAATCATTGTGCCCAGCCCAGGATGGCTTTCTTAGATAGTGGGAGCGGGGATGGGATAAGGGAGGACTCTGGTGAAAATACATATTCCTAGGCCTCACCTCCTCCTACTTGATACTCCCAACCTTATGAGTAGGTACTGTCATTATCCCAGGAAGTGGCGAACTGAGCCTCTTCTATGACATAATAGGTAGAATGTGCTTAGCACACAACTTAGCATGTAGTAGGTGCTAAATGCATCTCTGAATGATGAGGTGCCAATAATGATAGTTGAGGTTCATATAGCAAACACTGAGCGCCTCCTATGTTACAGGCATAATCCTTTTCCTCCTCTTTTTTTCTTTTTTCTTTTTCTTTCTTTCTTTTTTTTTTTTAGAGATGGGGTCTCACTCTGTTACCCAGGCTGGAGTGCAGTGGTATGATCACAGCTCCTGTAGCCTTGACCTCCTGGGCTCAAGCGATTCTCCCACCTCAGCCTCCTGAGTAGCTGGGACCACAGGCATGCACCACCATGCCTGGCTAATTTATTTTTGCCAAGATGGGGTCTCTCTATGTTGCCTAGGCCAGTCTTGAACTCCTGGGCTCAAATGATCCTCTCACCTCAGCCTCCCAAGATGCTGGGATTATAGGTGTGAGCCACTGCGCCCAGCCAGACATTAAGCCAAAAAGATATAGGAATGAACAAAATAGAGGGTCTGACCCTTGCTTACGGAGTTTACATTCAGGGCCTTGGACAGTAAATAACTAAACAGGAAACAAAGGAAAAGGAGCATTCCAAGTACATAGTGACAGTGGTCAGATAAAACTCGACAGGGTGGTTGGACAGTGAATAGGGCCCTTTTAGAGAGAAAGATCAGGAGGTGACACTGAAATTATTGTGCCTGGAATGACAGGAAGGCGCCAGCCAGGCAAAGCCAGGAGATGAGATGAGCAGTCCACGCAGAGGGAAGAGCTAGCGCAAAGGCGCTCAGTCAGGAAGTAGTTCGGCCCATTCAAGAAGGCTGGTGGAGTAGGAGGGGTGAAGTGGGAGGGATGGGCAGGGGCCCGGGCACGTGGGGCCCTGCAGACCTTGGTGGAAAGTGTGGATTTCAAGATTGACAGGGGACGTGGAGGTGACCCGATCTGACCTGGCTGCTGGGTGGAGATGATCTGAGCAGAGGGCCTGGGAGATGGGCTTAGGCTTCCTGCCTCGGGTGTATATTTACAAGGGAGCGGTTCATTTTTGGCCAGGCCCCTTGGCTCCAGCCAATCAGACCAACGGCAAGGGAAGGCCACAGGACCTGCCTAGTGGATGCTGGGACAAGGTGGGTGTGGCCAGTTCCACCTGGATGCCAGCTTTGTATCTCTCACCTGGCCTCCCACTGCCATCACTCAGAGCCTCCCCAGGGCTGGGAGCTTACCAGGAATAACACGGTGGGCTTGGCCTGATTTGGGGGTAGGGGGTATCTAGTTTCCCCCAGAGAAGGAAGCACATTCACACAGGGACAACGGTGCCCAGGTGGGCGCTCAAATTATCCCAACCGTGGTCCTGGCCCTGGGACCCGACAGACGACCCTCAGGGGAAACAGGTTCCAGGCTCTTACAATGACTGTACGGCCCCAGTACAACCTTCCCTATCCCCTCCTTCCCCCGACACCCAGGGCGAGTCGAGCATCCCACGCCGGAGCCCTGCGTGGCTCCCCGCGCACACAGAAGGCCCACGTCCCACGACGGCCCAGGGGTCTGGGCAAGGCACTCACCGCGCTCCCTCCTGTTTCAGGGCCTTTGCTTGTGCTGCTCCCTGGTCCGGTGCATCAGGAGTGCCGTCTACCAGCTGGGGTCGGGGTGGAGGCAGATAAATGAAAACTGGTCAGTTTTTATCCAGCTGAGACCCCACGGCGCCTGCACGCTCGGCCCCCACGTGCTGCGCCAGTGATGTCGTTGCGCCGCTCTCCCCACCAACCGCTGCCCCGGCCCACTCGGCGCGGCTCGGCCACGCTCGGCTTCCCTGGGCTTCCTCTCGGCCTCTCGCAAGCACTGCTGGCCCCGCAACCCTTCCGGCCTTCACGTGATTCCTAGTCCTCGCGGTACGTCCTGCCTGCTGGGATCTCAGGGCTCTTGGAACACCCCAGGCCCGGCAAGGGCATGTCCGAAGGGCATGCCACGTCAAGGCCAGAATAGCGAGCCCTCTCCCACACCTGTAGTCCTCAGAGACCAACGTGTGCTCCCACCGCATTCCGGTCCACAGCAACCCCTGCCTACCCAGCCTCACATAGACCTTAGGTCTTGAACCTCTTTTCCTACCTGGAAGTGAGGTTAAGAACTACCCACCTCGTGAGTGAAGTTCAATCAAAGGATGCCTGAAAAGTGCTTAACACATGATGTGTGCCCAGTCGTTGGAACCAGCCCTCTCTGCTTGATTCTTTCATTGCTGCTGGTTTTTTATTATTATTTTTTTGTTTTGTTTTGTTTTTGTTGTTGTTGTTTGAAACACTGTCTTATTGACTGGGCGCGGTGGCTCACGCCTGTAATCCCAGCACTTTGGGAGGCCGAGGTGGGCGGATCACTTGAGACCAGGAGTTCCACACCAGCCTGGCCAACATGGTGAAACCCCATCTCTACTAAAAATACAAAAATTAGCCGGGCATGGTGCTGTGCACCTGTAGTCCCAGCAACTAGGGATGCTGAGGCAGGAGACTCTCTTAAACCTGGAAGGCAGAGGTTGCAGTGAGCCAAGATTGCACCACTGCACTCCAGCCTGGCTGACAGAGCAAGACTCCGCCTCAAAACAAAAAAACAAATGAAAAACAGTCTCATTGTCGCCCAGGTTTAGTGCAATGACGCAATCACAGCTCACTGCAGCCTCAAAATCCCGGGCTCAAGCAGTCCTCCTGCCTCAGCCTCCCAAGTAGCTGGGACTACAGGCGTGCAACACCACACCTGGCTATTTTTAATTTTTTACTTGAGACTGTGGTCCTGCTATCTTGACCAGGCTGGTCTCAGAATCCCGGCCTCAGCGATTCTCCCGCCTTGTCTTTCCGAAGTGCTAAGATTACAGGCATGAGCCACCACACCCAGCCAGAACTATAATAATAATTATTATTTTGCATCACACCAGCTGTGCAGAGGATTTGAATCAGCATTGCCATGAAGTCAGACCCACCTGGTCCCATTCTCAGCTTGCTTCTTGCTAATAACAGCAGTGGCTGCCAGCTCACCCATGTCGCTTGACGCCAGGCATGATTCTAAGTAAATCATGCGTAGTATCCCAATTAATCCTCACAAGAACTGTATGAATCAGGTGTAACTATTATTACCCTCATTTTGCAATGAGGAAACTGGGGCATAGGGTTAAATAACGGGCTTGGTCACACTGCAGGTAGATAGCAGAGCCCTGGTGGGGGTGGGTTCTAACCCCCGGCAGCCTAATTTTATAGCCATGCCTTCATTTTCATCTCTAAGCTGAGGCTGTCACACCAGTCACTGGTGCTTCACTTGTATGTTTTTTTGTTTGTTTGTTTTGTTTTTTTCTTCTGCCAGATCTGTCCAAGTCCCCAGCTGTTCTCTTATTTAATTAATATTTTCTGCAAATTAAGTTACATGATTTCCTTAAGTAAATTTTATTTCAAGGGAAATGTTTTATTACATATATGGAAGGTAGAATCACCTGCAACAAAGAGGTAACCCTTAAGCAATGCAACAAAATCCAAACAATGTAAGTTCTAGGTAGATACTGCTGTGTTCTAGGTATTTACTGTGTGCTGAGCAAAAGGTCTGCTCCATGTTTGGTTGAGAGACAGAAAAAGAAAGAAGGAGGCCGGGAGCAGTGGCTCACGCCTGTAATCCCAGTGCTTTGGGAGGCCAAGGTGGGCGGATCACCTGAGGTCAGGAGTTTGAGACAAGCCTGGCCAAAGTAGTGAAACCCTGTCTCTACTAAAAATAACAAAAATTGGCTGGGCATGGTGGTGCACACCTGTAATCCCAGCTACTCAGGAGGCTGAGGCAGGACAATCACTTGAACCTTGGAGGCAGAGGTTTCAGTGAGCCAAGATCACTGCCACCACAATCCAGCATGGGTAACAGAGTGAGACTGTCTCAAAAAAAAAGAAAAGAAAAAAAGAAAAAAAGAAGAAGAAGAAGGAGAGGCTGGGTGTGGTGGCTCACACCTATAATCCCAGCACTTTGGAAGGTTGAAGTGTGTGGATCACGTGAGGTCAGGAGTTCAAGACCAGCCTGGTCAACATGGTGAAACCCCATTTCTACAAAAATACAAAAATTAGCTGGGCATGATGGCAGGCGCCTGTAATCCCCAGCTATTTGGGAGATTGAGATGGGAGAATTGCTTGAACCCGGGAGGCGAAGGTTGCAGTGAGCCGAGATTGCGCCATTGCACTCCAGCCTGGGTGACAGAGTGAGACTCTGTTTCAAAAAAAAAAAGGGAGAAGGAGAAGGGGGAGTATTAGCAAGCATTAGAGAGGTGTTTATGACACCATAGCACCAACATGAGACTTTCATTTTGACTTAAGCAGAAAGACTACAAGAGGATGAAAATACGAAATCATGGTTTCACAGAGGAGGAAGAGGCCTCAATGTTTTATAAAAACGTCCATGTTTCACCTGAAACTCCCACCCAGAGACCCTCCAGGGCACTGGTCCCATGCCTGGAGAAACACTGCCAGCTGTGTGTTATTGACAAGTAGCCCCTTCAGTGATGCTGAGCCTCAGTTTTCTCACCTGTGAAATGGCACAGGCACCTAGAGCTCAGTGTGTGAGGGATTAAAAGAAAGTGGTAATAGGCCTGGCGAGGTGGCTTATGCCTGTAATCCCAGCACTTCGGGAGGCCGAGGCAAAGGCAGGCGGATTGCTTGAGCGCAGGAGTTTGAGACCAACTTGGGCAACATGGTTGAAACCCCATCTCTACCTGGAAAAAAAAAAAAAGCCAGGTGTGGTGGCATTCACCTGTAGTCCCAGCTATTCCAGAGGCTGAGGCACGCTTGCACATGGAAGGTGGAGGTTGTGATGAGCCAAGATCATGCCACTGCACTCCAGCCTGAGTGACAGAGGGAGACCCTGTCTCCAAAATAATAATAATAATAATAATAATAAAATAAATAGTGATAATAAACTGTGCAGCCCAGCGTATGTGCTCAACTAAGAGGATGATATTCCCAGGTCAGGCTGGATCCTAAATCAGGGGACCCTGGCTCTGTCCCCAGCTTGTACTGTTGAAAATGAAACCCCCGGCCGGGCGTGGTGGCTCAAGCCTGTAATCCCAGCACTTTGGGAGGCCGAGGCGGGTGGATCACGAGGTCAGGAGATCGAGACCATCCTGGCTAACATGGTGAAACCCCGTCTCTACTAAAAAAAATACAAAAAACTAGCCGGGCGAGGTGGCGGGCGCCTGTAGTCCCAGCTACTCGGGAGGCTGACGCAGGAGAATGGCGTAAACCCGGGAGGCGGAGCTTGCAGTGAGCTGAAATCCGGCCACTGCACTCCAGCCTGGGCAACAGAGCGAGACTCCGTCTCAAAAAAAAAAAAAAAAAGAAAATGAAACCCCCAGCTTGCCCAGCCCTGGGCATCTTTCTGCCATTTGTCTCACCTTTGCCGAGTCCTCTTATAGCCAGCCTGTTGACAGGAAAGGCCACAGTTGCCAGAAGTTGAGTCAAAGTGAAACTGCCTCAGGTCCAGCCTGGGCAGGGATGTGGGGGCAGGGGAGGAAGGCACACTCAAGCCTTCAAGCAGGCCCGCCTTCACTGGATTCACAATGGGGAAACTGACGACCAAAGATGTGGGCCCCAGCTCCCTTTGCAGGCATTAGGAGGGAATTGGGTATGATTATCCAAATTGCAAATTTGATCACCTTATACCCCCAGTTATACACTTAGCTCCCACTGCAAATAAAAATTACTGTCAGCTCACCCTTATCTAGCACATTCCAGTTAGGTATTAGTATTGTCTAATTTTACAGATGGGGAAACTGAGGCCAGGAGAGGTTATATTTCTTGTCCATTATTTCAGAGGTAGTTGAAGTAATAGAAGCAGTATTTGAACCAAGCAAGGTGACTCCACAGTGTTCCAGCAGCTCTCAACTGCTAGATATTCAAATATGACCCCTTTTCCATTAAACTTGAGGCCCCCCACCATCTGGCCTCAATGGACGTTTCCAACCACACCTCGTTCCTGTCACACTCCTCATCTGCTCCCATTTACCCCAATTTCTCATGGTTCCCTAGGCCTTCCTAGCCCCCCAGGGAAAGCTGTTTCCCTTGCTTTCTTTTCACTTGGCAAACTCCTACTCAACCTTCAAAACCCAACTCAACAAATACCTCCCCTAGGAGGCTCTCCTTGACTTTTTCCGCTGGGTCCCACTGCCTTTGTTAAAGTCCACGTGAGGGACTGCCAAGAGGTTTGCTCTGTCTTACAGATTGAATACCAAGAGGGCAGGGACCTCTCTTTGAGAGAGTTTAACTTCTGTAACATAAGCAAGTTTACTTAATCACTGATTAAACCACTTTGTGCCTCAGTTTCCCCATTTGTTAATCATGAATTATCATTGTCACTATCTCCCAGGACTGTTAAGGGGATGTAAATGCATGAATATCATAAAGTGCTTAGAAGCATGCCTGGTACAAAGAAAGTTCTCTAGAAAAAAAAAAAAATTTCTCCAGAGATGAGATACCAGTCCACATCAAGTGCAGATAATGGGCTAAGTAACCAAGGAGCAATGGAGACAAGGATGCAAATGGGGTGGGATGTGGTGACTCACACCTGTAATCCCAGCACTTGGGGAGGCTGAGGCGGGCAGATCACTTTAGGTCTGGAGTTTGAGATCAGCCTGGGCAACATGGTGAAACCCTGTCTCTACTAAAAATACAAAAATTAGCCGAGTGTGGTGGTGTGTGTCAGTAATCCCAGCTACTCAGGAGGCTGAGGCAGGAGAATCACTTGAACTCAGGAGGTGGAGGTCACAGTGAGTTGAGATTGCACCACTGTTCTCCAGCCTGGGTGTCAGAGCAAGACTCCATCTCAAAAAAAAAAAAAAAGGATGCAACGGAGGGAAGGAGGAACCAGGGCACAGGGGTGAAGGAGACACTAACTCAGCCCCTCCCCAGGTGCAGATACGGTGTCCCGCCCCATCATGTGTCAGGCATAAAACTGGTGAATATTTTCTTTCTTTTTTCTTTTCTCCAAATTCATGGTTTAATAAAGACTTGTTTGTTTTGAGGAAAAAAGGTCCCAAACATCAGGCTGTTCACAAAAATAACCCACAGTATCAACGTTAGAAAGCAAATCCTTTTTATTTATTTATTATTATTATTATTATTTTTTTAAATTTTGAGACAGAGTCTTGCTCTGTCGCCTAGGCTGGAGTGCAGTGACATGATCTCGGCTCACTGCAAGCTCCGCCTCCTGGGTTCACACCATTCTACTGCCTCAGCCTCCCAAGTAAATGGGACTACAGGCGCCCACCACCACGCCCGGCTAATTTTTTTTTTTTTTTTTGAATTTTTTAGTAGAGACAGGGTTTCACCGTATTAGCAAGGACGGTCTCGATCTCCTGACCTCGTGATCCGCCCGCCTTGGCCTCCCAAAGTGCTGGGATTACAGATGTGAGCCACCACGCCTGGCCTAGAAAACAAATCTTAAGACTATAACACTAATTATTTTTCTTTTTCTTTTTCTTTTTTTTTTTTGAGACGGAGTCTTGCTCTGTCGCCTGGGCTGGAGTGCAGTGGCCGGATCTCAGCTCACTGCAAGCTCCGCCTCCCAGGTTTACGCCATTCTCCTGCCTCAGCCTCCTGAGTAGCTGGGACTACAGGCGCCCGCCACCTCGCCCGGCTAGTTGTTTGTATTTTTTTCAGTAGAGACGGGGTTTCACCATGTTAGCCAGGATGGTCTCGATCTCCTGACCTTGTGATCCGCCCGTCTTGGCCTCCCAAAGTGCTGGGATTACAGGCTTGAGCCACCGCGCTCTGCCAACTCTAACACTAATTATTTTTCTAGAGGCTGCATTTGAGGTGCCAACTCTCATTCACAAAAATACATTGTTACATTTGTACATTTGTTACATCCTACATTGTTACACAGCACACTGATGTAGGAGTGTAACACACATACTTCTAACTCAAGGCTGCTTTTAGGAGCTCATCAACTTAATGAGATTGCCTTTGCAGTTAGGGAAGCAACTACTGAACTTATGTATGAATGAATAGAACTGTACTCCCTGCATGACAAGAGATTATTTTGGAGACAGTTGATAAAACCATACATCCTTTTTATTGTTAAGTCATAAAGAGGTATCAAAATTAAAAGCAAAAATTATAGGGTAAGACTTAAAACTACGAGGAGTGTCAAAGGAAGTAAAAATGGGACTAGGCTCAGGGCAATATGAATTAATGAACATGGAAAGGATAGGGATGAGGAGGACAGTGAGCACATGCTGAAGATACTAGAGGAGAGGATCTGGTGAAACATTCGACCTTAGACAAGCACCTAGGCAAAGAAATAATGGGCTAAGATTTCTAAGCCCCACTATGTGCTTACAAGTCATCTTCGCCATTGGTGCTGTCTGTCATCCTCTCCTTCCTCAGCCTCTTTTTCATCATCCTTGATCAACTGCAGCTGGTCATCCTCCCGTCTTCATTATCCTCATCATCCACGAGGTCCCTCTCCTCAGCAGAGTCATCTGCACCCCCCTCAGACTCTATCTTCACATGAGTCTCATGTGAGCTGCTGCTCTGCTCCTCTTCTGACTTATCATTCTTCATCTCTACTCCTTGTTTGCTCTGTTTCTTTTCCATTTTTTCCAGGTTTTCCAGGAGAGAATCCACTTTTCATTTTATCTGGGTCAACTCCTTCTTAATGACCTGAAGGTCATCTCCTTTCAACTTTCCGGATTTGGAAGATCCCTGCTGTCCACTCTTACAAATGAAGCCACTTTTGCCCCTTCGTGAGGTGTTTTCTGATACACGCTGACGTTTCAAGGGCACTACAGCCCCAGCAATAGAAGGAGGAGGAGGTACACATGCTGGGTAACTGCACATTCTATAATACTCCCATTGAAAGTCATAGTCCAAGTCAAAAGAGAAGCTGAGTAGAGGGATGGAGAAGGGCGTTCTGTTTCTGACCCATACATCTCCACTGCTGATCATTTCAGGCCTGCTTTTCCTCGGTTCACTTTTGGCTCTGCAGCCAGGTTAATATCTAAAACCTGGCCAGCGATTATTCTGCCATCCGCTCCTGCTACAGCAGCCCAGGCATTTCTCTCATTAACATATTGAACGAAAGCAAAGCCCTTATGAACAGCGCTGCCCACACTTTTGCCACACTTTGAAAAGATTGCCTCCACATCAGATTTCTTTACCACAAGAGTGTTTAGATTCCTAATGAACACACATTCATGGAGCGAGGATCTGTCTTGCTGGTAACATTGCTGGCCATTGTGTTTTGATGATAAGGTTTCTCACAAAGCCGAAAATGTAGCTGAAAAAGAAAATCTCACAGGAGCAGGGCAGGAGAAGAGATTCAATTCTGAGTCTCCTACTCCCGGGTTCTACGTGGCGAAGCCAACTGCTGCTCTAGGTCGGCAACACGGCCACAACCGCTCAGTCTTCCTCTCTTCACCCCCACCCCCTTTCTTTAAAAAAAAAAAAAATAGAGGTTGGGCGCGGTGGCTCACGCCTGTAATCCCAGCACTTTGGGAGGCCGAGACCGGTGGATCACGAGGTCAGGAGATTGAGACCATCCTGGCTAACATGGTGAAACCCCGTCTCTACTAAAAATACAAAAAAATTAGCCGGGAGTGGTGGCGGGTGCTTGTAGTCCCAGCTACTCGGGAGGCTGAGGGAGAAGAATGGCCTGAACCCGGGAGGCAGAGCTTGCAGTGAGTCAAGATCACGCCACTGCACTCCAGCCTGGGCGACTGAGCAAGACTCTGTCTCAAAAAAAAAAAAAAAAAAAAAATAGTATCTTCCTATGCTGCCCAGGCTGGTCTTGTACTCCTGGGCTCAAGCAATCCACCTGCCTCAGCCTTCCAAAGTGCCAGGATTACAGGGGTGAGCCACCACACCTGGCTGCAAACATTCTCTTAATGGTTGTATTTATTTCAGTGTGTATTAGGGGAAAATGTATCTCATAAAACCTCAGATGTTATGGTTATTATTTCCCAAGACAACACAAAAGTAGACATTTAGATTTCTTTAATGTTCAGGGGAACATTTGTTTAGAACAATATGGTGAAAAATTGTTTTTGGGCGTGGTGGCTGACACCTGTAATCCCAGCACTTTGGGAGGCCAAGACAGGTGGATTGCTTGAGCCCAGAAGCTCAAGACCAGCCTGAGCAATATGGCGACACCCCATCTCTACAAAAAATACAAAAATTAGCTGGGCCTGGCGGTGCACATCTGTAGTCCCAACACCCAGGAGGCTGAGGTGGGAGGATCACTCAAGCCTGGGAGGTCAAGGTTTCAGCAAGCTGTGATCACACCACTGCACTCCAGCCTGGGGTGACAGAGGGAGACAACAATAACAAAATAACAGATAACAAACATACAATAATAACAAAAACATTGTCTTAAGTGTATGAGGCAGTTTGAGGAATGCTGAATAAAGAAAAGTGAGAGAGGCATATTGGGAGAAAAGCGACAGAGAGATAGACAGAAAGGGAGAGAAACAGAGAGAGAGTTGGGGAGATAAGGGAGAAAGGGATGGAGCCACCCAGAGAGGATGGAGAGAGAAGGAGCAACACACACAGATGGACGGACAGAGAGGGAGAGGAGAGAAGGGGGGGACAAAGGGAAAATGAGAAGGAAAAGAAGGAAGAAAAGAGAAAACAGGGAGAGAACCTAAGGACAACAGAAAGGAGACATGGATGAATGAATGAGTGAGTGAAGGAATGAATAATCTACGGCATGTATAAAATAAACGGTGAGGCCGGTTGCAGTGGCTCACACCTGTCATCCCAGCACTTTGGGAGGCCAAGGCAGGAGGATGGTTGGAGCCCAGGAGTTTCAGACCAGCCTGAGCAACACAGCGAGTCCCCCGTTTCTACAAAAAATATAAAAATTAACCAGGTGTGGTGGTGCATGTCTGTGGTCCCAGCTACTTGGGAGGCTGAGGCAGGAGAATTGATTGACCTGGGAAGTCGAGGCTGCAGTGAGCTGACTGTGCCACTGCACTCCAGCCTGGGCGACAGAGCAAGATCATGTCTCAGTAAATAAACAAATAAATAAATAAAGGAAAAAGGGATGAGCCAGGGGCCAGGAGCCAGGACTCAGACTTTCAGATGCTGTGTCCTGCCTGGGAGCCCCCAGTGACGGCTGCCCACTGCACCCACCCCCATGCCTGTGTCGCTGGGGCCAAGCAGAGCCACTCTGGGCTCCAGGCCTGGTCTACGTCTCGAAGAGGTGGCTATTACTTGACTCTAAGAGGCTGTGACTGCACCACCGTCCCCTCCCCACCGAGAACCCTGGGCACCTGCTTTGCTCCAGCCCAAGAAAACTGAAAGTAAAAGCCGTCCTGATCACCCTTTGCCCCAGCCTTCCTGTCCCTCAACTGGTTTCTTAGAAATCAGCCGCCTGGGCTTGCAAGAGCAGCCTGGACTTCCTCTCCTGCCCAAAGGCCCCCTCCTCCGGGAAGGTGTCATGCTGCCAGCAAAGCCACAGTAGGAGAACTGTGCTGGAGTCGGGTGACCGCGAGAAAGCTTGGAGGGCATCTGCCGATCCTGCAAACGTTGATTCAGTGCCTTTGCATGCCAGGCACAGAGCAGTCAGAGGAATCTGAGCTGTTCATAGTTAGGATAAAAAGGATATATGTGCTGGCTCACACTCGCAATCCCAGCACTTTGGGAGGCTGAGGTGGGCAGATCATTTGAGGTCAGGAGTTTGAGACCAGACTGGCCAAAATAGTGAAACCCCATCTCTACTAAAAATACAAAAATCAGCCAGGTGTGGTGGCAGGAGCCTGTAATCCCATCTACTCGGGAGGCTAAGGCAGGGGAATCACTTGAACCCAGGAGGCAGAGGTTGCAGTGAGCCGAGATTGTGCCACTGCACTCCAGCCTGGGTGACAGAGCGAGACACTGTCTCAAAACAAACAAACAGACAAACAAAAAAACCAACCAAACAACCCACCAACCAAACAAACAAAAAAAAAAACAGACTTAGACATGGCTTGAATACTACCCGATCCAGGCCTCAGCAGGAGCATGGCTAATCAGGCCTAGGAACTATGGGGAGGATGATAGGAGATGTGAAGTCAGGGAAGGTTCCCTGGAGGAGGTGCTGTCTGAGTGTTCAAACATGGGTGGGAAGGAGTTTACCCCAGAAGCCTCAGTGGGAAATGCATCTCAGGCAGAGGGGACAGCATCAGCAAAGACCTGGAGGTGTGATCTCTAGCAATGGGCCCGTGTTATCTACCATCATTGGAATAACTGGCCCTGTAGTAGCCACGTGCTATGGTTTGAATGTTTGTCGCCTCCAAAACTCATGTTGAAACCGAATTCCCAGTGTGGCAGTATTGAGAGATGGGGCCTTGAAGAGGTGACTGGGTCAGGAGAGAGCCATGGCTTAGTGGATGAATGAGTAATAGATGAACGGGTTATCATTGGTGTGGCCCTGGTGGCTTTGTGAGAAGAGGGAGAGAGATTTGAACAAACACACTCAGCCCCCTCACCATGGGATGCCCTGTGCTGCCTCGGGACTCTGCACTGAGTCCCCACCAGCAAGAAGGCCCTCACCAAATGCAGGCCTCGATGTTGGACTTCTCAGCCTCCAGAACCTTTCTTTATCAATTATCCAGTTTCAGGTGTTCTGTGATAAGCAACAGAAAATGAACTAAGGGCCAGGCACAGTGGCTCATGCCTGTAATCCCAGCACTTTGGGAGGCTGAGGCACGCAGTCCGCCTGAGGTCAGGAGTTCAAGACCAGTGTGGCCAACATGGTGAAACCCTGTCTCTACAAAAATACAAAAATTAGCAGGGCACGGTGGCAGGCACCTGTAATCCCAGCTACTCAGGAGGCTGAGGTGAAAAAGTCGCTTGAACCCAGGAGGCAGAGGTTGCTGTGAGCCAAGATTGTGCCTCTGCACTCCATCCTGGGTGACAGAGCAAGATTCCATCTCAAAAACAAAAAAAAAAAAAAAAGAAAATGGACTAAGACAGCATGTTTCTCTGTTTTTTGCAAGGGAAGAAACTGAGGTTTAGAGAAGTGTTATCTGCCCAAGACTGCACAGCCTGAGTGGAAATCCAAACTTTTCTCACATGAGATACAGGCAGTGCCCCGATCCCCATCATGGCTGTCACATCCGGACCAGGGCCCAGGTTCCTACTCTACCCTTAGGGACTAACTTCAATCCTTGGCACCATTCCATGTTTGGGAGGGGAAATAAGGCTTAGAGAGTTAAGTGACTTACAGAGCTTGGATTCATACTCAGGTCTGTTGGAGCCCAAAGTCCCTCCTCCTTCTGCTATATGAGGAGTCCCAGCCCTAAGAACACAGACCTGAGCCAACGGTCTCTGTCCCACATTCTAGGGAGCTAGAAGGCTGGAAAGCAGAAACCATGTGTGGAGTACTGTGAGCCAGAGTTTTGCTCTCAGAGAACTGTCGGGCCCCCATGCTGTATGGTCCTGAAGGAGCTGTCAATCACAGCGCCCTGGCCAGAGATGGGTGTGAACCAGACTGGCCAATCAGAGTTCCCCATGCCCCAGTTCAGGGTAGGGACATGAACTAAGCTGGACCAATCGGACACTAACAGAAAGTTGAAACTAACAGAAAGTCTTCTAAATTAAGGCCCAGTTTAGCCAATGTGTCCAATGTATCAAGAGAGTTGATGAGAAAGACACGAGACAGAGCCCTGGTGCATGTGTGAGTGCCTGCATCCAGGCATGCCTGAAGTCCACCTTGATGTCCTTGTTCCATGCACCACATTTCCTTTTTCACTTATGCTGCCTGAGTCATGTTTCTGTCACTTACAACCCAGAGTCCTGGGTAATTGGAGTCTGGAGAAAAGCAGGGGTCAGAGGTCAGATGTGGCTGGAATGAAGTGAAATGGAGCCATGTGTCATAAGAAGAGACACAATGATCTTCCAGTGTGAAAGAGCCAAGACCAGTTTTGCCAGGAGCTGGGGCCAACAGTGGCCCCTGTCACTTGCTGATGTCTGTGGTCAAGGAAAGCTTGAGGGAGAGCAAGTGGAATGCAGGGCGTCTACGTTTTCATACCCCCTGATTAATGGTTGCTTTATTTATTTAGTTAGTTAGTTTTGAGTTGCAGTCTCACTGTCGCCCAGGCTGGAGTGCTATGGCGTGATCTCAGCTCACTGCAACCTGCGCCTCCCAGGTTCAAGCGATTCTCCTGCCTCAGCCTCCCGAGGAGTTGGGATGACAGGCATGTACCACCACATCCAGCTAATTTTTCTATTTTTTGTAGAGACAGGGTTTCGCCATGTTGGCCAGGGTTGTCTCGAACTCCTGATCTCAAGTGATGCACCTGCCTTGGCCTCCCAAAGTGCTGGGATTATAGGCATCAGCCACCGCACCTGGCCTCATGGTTGCTTTTAATAACTCAGTATTTATTAGAGCAGTTTTAGGTTTACATCAAAATGGAATGAAAAGTACATAGTGTTCCCATGTTCTCCCGCCCCCACGCGCACAGCCTCCCTCATTAACATTCCCCAGCAGCCCACATTATTTTTTTAATTTCCACATTTGTTTCAAAAAATGTTTAAAGAACCTACCAATAACATATTAAATTATACACACACACACACACACACATATGTATGTGTGTGTATGTGTAATGTGGGTATTTCTAACCTGACTTCTGCAGATACACACATACATGTAGTTTTTTTTTTCTCTTTTTTTGAGACAGGGTCTTGCTCTGTCACCCAGGTTGAAGTACAGTGGTGTGATCACGGTTCACTGCAGCCTCAAATCCCTTCGGCTCAAGTGATCTCCACACCTCAGTCTCAGAGCGGCTGTGACTACAGGCATGTGCCACCACATCTGGCTAATTTTTAAAATTTTGTTTATGGATACAGAGGGCTCACTATGTTGCCCAAGTTGGTCTCGAACTCCTGGCCTCAAGTGATCTTCCTGCCTTCGTCCCCCAAATTGTACGGATTATAGGAGTGAGCCACTGCACCCAGCCTATTCTCTCTTTAGAAAAGAAAAGACACCGTTCCTTATGACCCATATTGCAACACACCTTTTTTCCACTTAGCATTTCATGAGCATCCGTCGAGGTCATTGACTAGCTAGGGAGGAACTGTCATCCCCATCCGGGCAGTAAGGAAGCCCAGGCCCAGCCAGAATGGGGAAGGGACCCAGTGTGGACCTCGGGATGTGCTTTACTTCACCAAGCGCTCCTAACTGTCCACTGCAGTTTTGTTCCCTTTTCATGGATGGGAAAACTGAGGCTTAGACTGGGGAAGTCACTCCGGCTGGGAGCCCGAAAGCCCTGGGCCAAGTGGGATGGGGCTGCTGGTCAGTCCCTGTGAAACTAGACACAACAAAGGCTTTGAAGCTGTGTTATGAGAGGAGGGAGACTGGCCTCCTAGGGAACCTGCATGGAGGCATGGCACTCCAGTCCCTGAGGGACAGCCTTGCCTCCCTCCTGCCTCTGCCAAATTGCTGGCCCTGGGGACGTGCTGCTGTTCCACTTTTCAGGATCCATCTAGTGCAGAGATACTCCATGGCTCTGGCCCAAACAGCGATGGCATGCCAGACACTGCTAGGAGCACCATGTACACCGTCTCAGTCATTCTTTCTACCACCCCATGGGGTAAAACTGTTACAATCTCCATTTCTCAGATGAGAAAACTGAGGCCCGGAGAGGTGAAACAACTTGCTGAAGGCCACACAGCTAACGTGGGGCGAGGCCAAAATTATCCTTCAGTGAGTTCTTCTTTTTTTTTCTTGAGATGGAGTTTTACTCTTGTCCCCAAGCTGGAGTGCAGTGGCATGATCTCAGCTCACTGCTGCAATCTCCACCTCCTGGGTTCAAGTGATTCTCCTGCCTCAGCCTCCTGAGTAGCTGGGATTACAGGCACGTGCCACCACGCCCAGCTAATTTTTGTGTTTTTAGTAGAGATGAGTTTTCACCATGTTAGTCAAGCTGGTCTCAAACTCCTGACCCCGTGATCCGCCCGCCTCGGCCTCCCAAAGTCCTGGGCTTACAGGTGTGAGACACTGCGCCCAGCCCTTCAGTGATGTTTGAAGCCAGACAGAAGCATTAATATCCAGGTTGAAAACTTTATAAATGAGTTTTACTTTTTTTTAAGCAGGGTCTTGCTCTGTTGCCCAGACTGTAGTGCAGTGGCATGATCCTAGCTCACTGCAGCCTTGAACTCCTGGACTCAAGCAATCCTCCAGCCTCAGCCTCCCAAGTAGCTGGGATTATATCACACCTGGTTAATTTTGTTTTGTTTTGTTTTGTTTTTGTAGAGACAGAGTCTGTGTTGCCTAGGCTGATCTCGAACTCCTGACCTCAAGTGATCTTGCATCAGCCTCCCAAAGTGTTGGGATTATAGGCATGAACCACTGCCCCTGGCAGCCAACTCTGTAAATTATTAACTACACACACACACACACACCACATGCTTGCACACACGTGTGACAGCTGGCTGAGTTGTCTTATGTGGTATGCCACAGGGCTCTGGCCTCAGCTAAAGCTCTTCATTCCTTCTTCCTGGATTCCTTCATTAGAAGCCAGACAAGCGGCCAGGCGCGGTGGCTCAAGCCTGTAATCCCAGCCAGCACTTTGGGAGGCCGAGACGGGTGGATCACAAGGTCAGGAGTTCAAGACCATCCTGGCTAACACAGTGAAACCCCACCTCTACTAAAAAAATACAAAAAAACTAGCTGGGTGAGGTGGCAGGCGCCTGTAGTCCCAGCTACTCGGGAGGCTGAGGCAGGAGAATGGCGTAAACCCGGGAGGCAGAGCTTGCAGTGAGCTGAGATTCGGCCACTGCGCTCCAGCCTGGGCGACAGAGCGAGACTCCGTCTCAAAAAAAAAAAAAAAAAAAAAATAGAAGCCAGACAACCTACTTATTGCAAGGACAGTGAACTCACTGGGCAACAGAGCCAGAATCCCAAAGAAACCCTGGACTGGGACACTGAGCGGGTACAAAGATTTGAAGACATAAATGTCCTACATTTGGCTTAAAAAATCAATTGCTCCAATAGAGGGTGACTTTTTTTTTTTTTTTTTTTTTTGAGAAAGAGTCTCGCTCTGTTGCCCAGGCTGGAGTGCAGTGGCGCCATCTCGGCTCACAGCAACCTCTGCCTCCCAGATTCAAGTGATTCTCGTGCCTCAATCTATAGCTGGGATTACACCATGCCCAGCGAATTTTTTGTGTTTTTAGTAGAGATAGGGTTTCACCATGTTGGTCAGGCTGGTCTCGAACTCCCGACCACAAGTGACCTGCCCGCCTTGGCCTTCCAAAATGCTGGGATTACAGGGTTGAGCCACCATACCTGGCCTAGGGTGACTTCTGATCTTAACACTATAGTGGGATATAAACTCAAGATTAACCATGAGCACAGTGTGGCTTGCACAAGTTAATGTAGCAATAGGGCCATCCCCAGCAAGCATGCACCAAATGAGGAGAGACTGGGTCTCACTCTGGAGTGAGACAGCCAGAATGAGAAGGGACATAGAATGAGACCGTGCTGGCTTATGTGCTGTATACACATGAATGCTGAGCTCTGACACCATGCCTGCACAGGCTCACGCTTGTGGGTGACAGTAAGTGGTGAAAACTGAATGGAGAACGTTTATATCTGTCCTGGGTGCACAGTGTGCTCAGTAAGTGGAAGCATCTGTGGGTTTGACAAGGAGAAGATGGGTGAAAGAATTAGGAATGCTGTCATTATTATTATTGGCGACATATCATTAGATAGGAGAGATAAGAGATATAAGATATATATTATGGCCAGTACAGTGGCTCACACCTATAATCCCAGCACTTTGGGAGGCCAAGGCAGGAAGATCGCTTGAGCCCGGGAGTTCAAGACCAGCCTAGGCAACACAGTGAGACCCCCGTCTCTACAAAAAAATAATATTTTTATTTGAAAAAGTATTATAATATAAGGCCTATTGTTTATTGAGCACCTATTATATGTAAGCACTCTGCTAAGGACTTTGCAGGATCTCATTTCAGTCTTCAGTTTTCCAGATAGGTCATTTAAAACTTCCAGAGCAGCATTTAAAACTGCTGGTTTCGGAGGTCGAAACCACAAGAGTGTTGGCAATTTCATATGGCTCAAGCTAATATCATTTTCATTTTATAGAGAAGGAAACTGAGGCCCAGAGGGACCACAAGCCTGACAGTCTTTCCTTCCCAAAAGCAGGTTAAGAAAACCCCCCTGGCCTGGAGGCTTCTGCCTTTTCAGAGGAATCAGATTTTGTCCTTGGTTCTTCCTCCTCACTCCCCATCTCACTCTGCCCCCGCGCCCACCACCCCTCCCCATTGCGGCCAGGTCTATATTTACAACTGGGGTTTCTGTGAACTGGGGAACTGAGGAAGTGACTTATCCCAAAGTCATCACCGAGATGGTGGTACCCTAGAATCTGAGTTCTGAGCCACCCCACCTCCACCAAAGTGAGGTTGTAGCCCCTTCTCTGGATTTCTAGGGCCCAGCCAGCCAGAAACAGAAACTATCTGCCTGCCTCCCGCGGGGCCCCTCTCTGGTGGGCAGGATGAATGGGGTGGGAGATGTATCTCCATTTCTTTTCTTTTTTTTCTTTCTTTCTTTCTTTTTTTTTTTTTTGAGATGGAGTCTCGCTCTGTTGCCCGGGCTGGAGTGCAGTGGCGCACTCTCAGCTCACTGCAACCTCTGCCTCCCGGGTTCAAGTGATTCTCGTGCCTCAACCTCCTGAGTAGCTGGGATTACAGGCGCCCACCACCATGCCTGGCTAATTTTTGTATTTTTACTGGAGATGGAATTACACTATGTTGACCAGGCTGGTCTCGAACTCCTGACCTCAAGTGATCTGCCCACCTCGGCCTCCCAAAGTGCTAGGATTACAGGCGTGAGCTACTGCACCCAGCCTTGTATCCATTTCTCTGACAGCAACATTGAGGCACATCTGTGCTAAGTCTGATTGTCAGCTGCCCTGAGAAGCTTGTTCAGGGGCAGAAAGAAGAGGAAGTGGGTTTCTGGGCACATAGGGGTCCCGGGCTGGTCCAGCCTGGCCTGAACATCACCCACCGCTCCCGGGGATGCCGGTGACCTGGCAGCCAAGCTGCGGGCCGCTGGGCTGGAGGGTGGAGTGCTGCTTCCAGGTAGTCAGACTGAGATAGACGTGGCCGCGGAGGCAGCGGAGGAGGAAGGGGGCAGCCTTGTCCCCGCTGTGCGCAGCCCGCCCGCCAGGCACAGCCGGTCTTCGGGGAAGTCGCCGAGTTGGAGTTCCAGGAAACGATAACGCTTGTTGAAACCTCTTTCTTGTGGCCTGGTCTCGTCACATGGCTTGATGGGGACCAACGTCAGGCAGGGCCACAGGTCTGGGCCCGCTCGCACCCGGCAGCGGCTGCCACCCCCGGCTCCCCCCACCCCTTAAAGAGGGAGGAGGGGTTGGGCAGGAAGGTGGGCATTTGCTGCTTCCCCATCCCAGGCACCTGGCGGGCCACAAGCAGACTGGTCCCCGCCGGCTGTTTTCACCCCAGTAACATTCCTTGTAAACTGGCTGAGCTGGCCAGGCCTCAAATGCCCCCTCCAGCAAAGCCCACTGAGAATGCCTAGGGCACAGGCTTGCTGTCAAAGCCAAGAAAGAGCTTCCTCCTGCCCCTGGAACATAGTACATACCGAGGATCTAGAAATCATTTTTTTCTCTTTTCTTTTCTTTTTTTTTTTGGTAGAGACAGGGTCTTCCTATGTTGCCCAGGCTGGTCTCAAACTCCTGGGTTCAAGGCATCCTCCCACCTCATCCTCCCAAAGTGCTGGGATTACAGATGTGAGCCACTGTGCCTGGCCAGAACTAGAAATGATTTGCTCCTTTCCTATTACACCAGGGAATGTGTCTTTCCTCTTTCTAGAGCAGCTTCTGTTTTTTTCTTTTCTTTTCTTCTTTCTTTCTCCCTTTCTTTCTTTTTCTTGCTTGCTTTCTTCTTCCTCTCTCCCTCCTCTCCCTTCCCCTCCCCTCCCCTCTCCTCTCCTCTCCTCTCTTCTTCTCCTTCTTCTGCTTCTTCTTTTTCCTCCTCCTCCTCCTCCTCCTTCTCCTCCTCCTCCTCTCTCTCTGTCTTTCTCATGGCAGTCGCTCTGTCACCCAGGCTGGAGTTCAGTGGCTTCATCTCAGCTCACTGCCACCTCCATCTCCCAGGTTCAAGTGATTCTCCTGCCTCAGCCTCCCAAGTAGTTGGGATTACAGGCGTGTGCCACCACACCCAGCTAATATTTTTGGTTTTGAGGGGGCATTTTTAGTAGAGATGGGGTTTCATCATGTTGACCAGGCTGGTCTTGAACTCCTGACCTCAAATGATACGCCCACCTTGGCCTCCCAAAGTCCTGGGATTATAGGCGTGAGCCACTGTGCCCAGCCAGAACCAGAAATTCTTTTTTTTTTTTTTTTTTGAGACGGAGTCTCGCTCTGCCGCCCAGGCTGGAGTGCAGTGGCCAGATCTCAGCTCACTGCCAAGCTCCGCCTCCCGGGTTTACACCATTCTCCTGCCTCAGCCTCCCGAGTAGCTGGGACTACAGGCGCCCGCCATCTCGCCCGGCTAATTTTTTGTATATTTTAGTAGAGACGGGGTTTCACCGTGTTAGCCAGGATGGTCTCGATCTCCTGACCTCGTGATCCGCCCGTCTCGGCCTCCCAAAGTGCTGGGATTATAGGCGTGAGCCACCGCGCCCGGCCAGAACCAGAAATTCTTTACTCCTGTCCTGTGAAGTCAGGGAACGTGTCTGATCTTTCTAGAGCAGGATTTCTTGACCTTGGCTCTATTGACATTCAGAACCAGGTATGGGAGGCTGTGCTGTGCACTGTAGGACGTTTAGCAGTGACCCTGTCCTCTACCCACTAGATGCCATTAGTTCCCACCCCTACCACGATTTGTAACACTGAAAATGTCTCCAGACATGGCCAGATGTTCCTTGTGTGGAAAAACCCGGATTTAGATTCAGCACCCAGCACATAGTAGTTGCTCAATAATTAGTAGGTCTTCAACCAGCATCTCTGGTTCATTTTTATACCCCGTCACCTGGCATCCTAGGGGTGCCAAGGGGTAACTTGGGAGGCCATTTACCCTCCAGTCTCTATCAGCACCCATCATAAATATACTATCTAAATAAAACGTGTCCTGGAGGCTTAGAGTTTAAGGACAGCAAGGTGAATTGAGGTGGGTCAGTATGAAACAACGAGTGAAGGGAAAGGCCACGCACCTGTCAGGGGGATGCCCCGGCCTCCCGCTGCTTGGTCCCTGGAAGCTCACTGGAGCCTGCTTCACTGCAGTCAGGAGGCCAGAGGGGTCCTCTCAGAAGACACTTCCAATGCTGGAGCCTGCTTCACTGCAGTCAGGAGGCCAGAGGGGTCCTCTCAGAAGACACTTCCAATGCTGGAGCCTGCTTTCTCTGCAGTCAGGAGGCCAGAGGGGTCCTCTCAGAAGACCCTTCCAATGCTGGAGCCTGCTTTCTCTGCAGTCAGGAGGCCAGAGGGGTCCTCTCAGAAGACCCTTCCAATGCTGGAGCCTGCTTTCTCTGCAGTCAGGAGGCCAGAGGGGTCCTCTCAGAAGACACTTCCAATGCTGGAGCCTGCTTTCTCTGCAGTCAGGAGGCCAGAGGGGTCCTCTCAGAAGACACTTCCAATGCTGGCTTTGGGATCTTACAAGGACAGCCAGATCCCAACAAGCCTCACCTGTCCACATGTCCTGCCACAGGCATGGAGCTTCCAAGTGTCTTCACTTCCAAGTATCTTTTTCAGTTCCCTGCTCTTCAATACGAACGTGCAATGGGGGGGTCACTGAACCCTTGAGAGTAGCTTGTAAAATGAAAGTCAAAGATTGAAACCAAGAGAGGAAAAGAACTCCAAAACAACAGAGCCAGGCAGGGAGCAACAAAAGTCTCCAAGAAAATAAGGAAGCTTCAGATAAATAAAATATATTGCATTCATATAAGAAGAATAAGATGCTGTGAAAAGGAACACTCAGAATAAGAGAATAAGAAATAACTAGAGGCTGGGCGCAA
Organism: Trachypithecus francoisi; assembly: GCF_009764315.1. Lineage (NCBI taxonomy): Eukaryota > Metazoa > Chordata > Mammalia > Primates > Cercopithecidae > Trachypithecus > Trachypithecus francoisi. The sequence continues at coordinate 103,759,591 of NW_022681460.1, forward strand.
TGGCTTACACCTGTAATCCCAGCACTTTGGGAGGCCGAGGCGGGAGAATCACTTGAGGTCAGGAGTTCAAGACCAGTCTGGCCAACATGGCAAAACTCCATCTCTACTGAAAAGACAAAAAAAAAAAAAAAAATCAACTGGATGTGGTGGCCACGTGCCTGTAATCCCAGCTACTCAGGAGGCTGAGGCAGGAGAATTGCTTGAACCCGGGAGGTGGAGGTTGCAATGAGCAGAGGCTGAGCCACTGCACTCCAGCCTGGGTGACAGAGCAAGACTCCATCTCAGAAATAAGACAAAACAACACTAGAAAGGTGATAGCAGAAATAAAAACTTCAGTATCAGTATTGCAAGAGAAAGCTGAGAAAAGCTCCCAGAAAGACAACAGGCTGGAATATATGAGAGAAAGGATAAGAAAATGACGGATTATCCCATAAGATACAACTTCTAACTCAAAGAAGGTAGAAAGAAAAGAGACAACGGAGGGAATAAATGATCAAGGATAGTCTACAAAAAAAATTCCTTCAGCTGGGCGCAGTGGCTCACACCTGAAATCCCATAATCCCAACTCTTTGGGAGGCTGATGCTGGACAATCACTTGAGCCTCAGCCTCCTAAGTGGCTGCAACTACAGTTGTGTGGTAGCGAGCCCAAATCCACAGTTGTGTGGTAGCAAGCCCAAATCCACAGTTGACTTAATAAAAGGGTGATTGTCCAATGGGCCTAATTTAATCACAGGAAGGCCTTAAAGGTGGAATTGGCTGGGTGCGGTGGTTCATGCCTGTAATCCCTGCACTTTGGGAGGCCGAGGCGGGTGGATCACGAGGTCAGGAAATCGAGACCATCCTGGCTAACATGGTGAAACCCCGTCTCTACTAGAAATACAAAAAAATCAGCCGGGCATGGTGGCGGGCGCCGGTAGTCCCAGCTACTTGGGAGGCTGAGGCAGGAGAATGGCATCAACCCGGGAGGCGGAGCTTGCAGTGAGCCGAGATCGCCCCACTGCACTCCAGCCTGGACGACAGAGCAAGACTCCGTCTCAAAAAAAAAAAAAGGGTGGAATTTTCTCTAGTTGGTGCCAGGAGAGGAAGTCAGAGATTTGAAGCACAGGAAAGTTTCACTGCACCACTGCTGGATTGAAAGTGTAATCCCAGCACTTTGGGAGGCCAAGAAGGATGGATTGCCTGAGCTCAGGAGTTTGAGGCCATCCTGGGCAACATGATGAAACCCCATCTCTACTAAAACACAACAAATTAGCTAAGTGTGGTACTGTGCACCTGTGGTCCCAGCTACTTGGGAGGCTGAAGTATGGGAATTGCTTGAATCTGGGAGGTGGAGGTTGCAACGAACAGAGATCATGCCACTGTACTCCAGCCTGAGTGACAGAGTCTGTCTCTGTTTCCAAAAAAAAAAACAAAAAAAAGTTGAAGGAGCCATGTGTCAAGACATGTAGCTGGCATCTAGAACAGAGAGAGGCCCTCAGCTGACATTGGCAAGGAACCATGGACCTTAGCCCTACAACAATACAATAGGGAACTCAATTATGCCAACATTAAGAATGAACTTGGAAGTAGATTTTCTCCCAGAGCCTCCAGTTGGGAGCTTCAACCCCATCTGACCCCTTGATGGTAGCCCAGTGAGACCCTGAACAGAGAACTCAATGTTGTACCAAATTTCTGACCTGCAAAAACTCTGAGATAATAATGCATGTGTGTTGTTTTAAGCCACTAAAGCATGGCTATTTGTGATGCAGCAATAGAAAACCAATATAGCAGCTTAAAACAATGAACCTTTATTGTCTCTCACAGTTTCTGTGGGTTAGGAATTTGAGAGTGACTCAGTTAGGTGGTACTGGCTTGGAGTCTTTTTTTTTTGAGACGGAGTCTCACTCTGTCGCCCAGGCTGGAGTGCAGTGGCACCATCTCGGCTCACTGCAAGCTCCGCCTCCCGGGTTCATGCCATTCTCCTCCCTCAGCCTCCTGAGTAGCTGGAACTACAGATGCCCACCACCACGCCCAGCTAAATTTTTTGTATTTTTAGTAGAGATGGGGTTTCACCGTGTTAGCCAGGATGGTCTCAATCTCCTGACCTCGTGATCCACACACCTTGGCCTCCCAAAGTCCTGGGATTACAGGCGTGAGCCACCGCGCCTGGCCTGGCTTAGAGTCTTTAATGAGGTTGCAGTCAAGATGTTGGCCAGGGCTGCTATTAACTATCTGACGAGTTGACTGGGGTTGAGGGACCTGCTTCCACACCGACTCACATGGCTGTTGGCTGGAGGCCTCAGTTCCTCACTTTGAGGGACTCTCCACGGGACTGCTTGAGTGCCCTCACAGCATGGCAGCTGGCTTCCCTCAGAGCAAGTGATCTAAAACGGGCAGGGCAGAAGCCACATGTCTTTTATGACCTAGCCTTGGGAGTCACGTTAATATTATCATTGTTATCCACCTCGATATACTTCTTTCTAGCCAACTAACCTTGGGACAATTCCTTCACCTCTTTGAGTTTGTATTTCCCCATCTGTGAAATGGGGAGACATTATCCCCAGGAAGGATCTGAATAGGGCTGAAATGAAATAAAAATAGCAGCTGGGTGCGATGGTTCACACCTGTAATCCCAGCACTTTGGGAGGCCGAGGCAGATGGATCACTTGAGGTCAGGAGTTCAAGACCAGCCTGGCTAACATGGTGAAACCTCTTCTCTACAAAAAATACAAAAATTAGCTGGGCATCGTGGCAGGTGCCTGTAATCCCAGCTACTCGGGAAGCTGAGGCAGGAGAATCACTTGAACCTGGGAGGCGGAGGTTGCAGTGAGCTGAGGTTGTGCCACTGCACTCTAGCCTGGGCAACAGAGCGAGACTCTGTCTCAAATAAGTAAGTAAGTAAGTAAATAAATAAATAAATAAAAGTTAAAATAGCATCCCTTGAAGGACCCACCTGCATCTATCCCCCACTTTAATACCTAGGTTTGAATCACTGCTGGCTCTTAGGCCCATGCATGAGAGGCCCAGAGCAGAGGCTCAGGGAGGGTTTGTGGGCCTGATTCAACTCTGACCTCTGAGCTGTGAAGGACACTGTGCTCCCCAGGGCTGGTCCTGCCACTCATGGCTCCCTCCTATCACCTGCTTCCTCCTCAGAAAGGCCTTTGTCCACTTGACTGTTGCTTGGTCCTGCTCCAGGCCTCCAGGGCTCTCCCAGCACCATGTAGCCATCAGAAAACATGTGAGGCTTTGCAGAGATGCCAGTGGGAAGGGCCCTCTGGCATCTGGCCCAGAATCAGGCCTTACTTGGCAGATCCAGGAGCAGAGACCTTAAAGGGTTGGCCCCTTTAAGGTGCTGTGCAGAGTCCTGGTCCTGCAGCTCAAGGCCCTGCAGCCCAAGGCCAGCTCCATGTCAGAGTCCCACCATGGCTCCTTCTGCCGTGCAAATGGGAGCCAGTTCCCTTCTTGAGCTCTTGCATCGCAACTGAAAAATGGGAATAACAGTGGTGTTTACTCTATAGGGGTATACATTTGTTCATTCATTCAACAAACATTTACGGAACACTTACTATATGACAGGCATTCTTCCCAGCTCTGGGCTCTTGGCAGTGAACAAAACAGACCAGATCCTCTGCCCTTGAGGAACGTATGGTCTAGCAGGGAGAGAGGCACACTCTAGCCAAGAAACCTGTTAAACAGTATGTGGGCTGGGCGCGGAAGCTCGCCCCCGTCATCCCAGCACTTTGGGAGGTGGAGTTGGGAGGATTGCTTGAGTCCAGGAGTTTGAGACCAGCCTGGGTAACACAGCAAGGCTCTGTTTGTACAAAAAATTATATATAAAAAAAGTTAGCTGGGTGTGGTGGTGCATGCCTCTGGTCCCAGCTACTCTGGAGGCTGAGGTGGGAGGATTGCTTGAGCTGGAGAGGCTGAGGCTGCAGTGAGCCGAGATCATGTCACTGCACTCCAGCCTGGGTGACAGAGCAAAACCCTGTCTCAAAAACAAAAACTAACAAACAAAAAACCAGTATGTCAGAGGGAAGTAAAGTAAAGCAGGCAGTGGCGGGTGGCGGGGGGCAGGGTTAGGAGGTGCCAGGTGTGGGTTGGTATTTTATTAGGATGGCTAAGGAAGGCCTCTCCAAGAAGCTGCGGGTTGGCTGGGCACGGTGGCTCACGCCTGTAATCCCAGCACTTTGGGAGGTCGAGGCGGGTGGATCACGACGTCAGAAGATCGAGACCATCCTGGCTAACATGGTGAAACCCCATCTCTACTAAAAATACAAAAAAATTAGCCAGGCGTGGTGGCGGGTGCCTGTAGTCCCAGCTACTTGGAAGGCTGAGGCAGGAAAATGGCGTGAACCCAGGAGGCAGAGTTTACAGTGAGTTGAGATCATGCCACTGCACCCCAGCCTGGGCGACAGAGTGAGACTCCGTCTCAAAAAAAAAAAAAAAAAAAAAAAAAAGAAGCTGGGAGCCTGAGTGGGTGAACAAGCTACTCATTTGGACGTCGAGCCTTTCAGGCAAGTGGAAGAGCAGGTGCCAAGGGCCTGAGGTAGGACTGTTCCCACTGTGTTCAAAGAAAGGTCAGTGTGGCTGCTGCAGCATGCGTGAGGGGTGAGGAGTCAGAAGCGAGGATGAGAGGTGAGTAGAATCAGATCACACAGAGACCACGGAGCTTGGAAAGGAGCAAGACTTTGATGCAGAGTGAGATGGGAGTGTCCTGAGCCCAGAAGATTAAATGAGATGGTGCATGCAAGACCATCTGCAGTATGCCTAGTGCAGAGCAGGTGCTCCCTAACTGCTGGCTATTACTATTACTGTTGTTGCTGATGTTACTATTAAGAGACTAAGAAGCACATTGGAAACCATGAAAACCCACGGAGATGGAAATTTTAATTGCCGGACAGAGATTTTTCAACATTTTCAATGTGCTGTCATGAAGTATTAACCATGCAAATGTAGGTTTGAATTCTTTGTTTTGTGGAAGAGCCACCTATGGCTAAGAGAGGTTAGGAGACTTATCTGGTGTTGCACAGTGATAAAGGGTGGAGTCCAACTCACCAGAATCCAGGTCTGTCTCCTGAATCCAGGATCGTGGCTGCTGGTTTGGCCATGGGGGCTGAGAGGCCTTGGAGCAGTGGGCAGAGGGGTGGTCCCTGTATATGAAGGGCAGAACCTTGGGGGCTGCACTTAGGACCCTCCAACATCATTGTGAGAAAAGCCTGGAGCTCTCAAGCTCTGACCTGGCACAGTCAGGCAGACAAGGCTCACAAAGACCAAAATAACCAGAGGCATCATTAAGGATGTCTTTGAGGTCAAGTAAAAGGAACCCTGATGTAAACCGGCTTGAAGAATCTGGAAACGGGCCAGGCATGTGTGGTTCACACCTGCAATCCCAGCACTTGGGGAGGTTTAGGCAGGATGATTATTGAGGCCGGGAGTTCAAGACCAGCCTAAGCAACATAGTGAGACCATGTCTCTATTCTTTTTTTTTTTTTTTTTTTTTGAGGCGGAGTCTCGCTCTGTCGCCCAGGCTGGAGTGCAGTGGCGCAATCTCGGCTCACTGCAAGCTCCGCCTCCCGGGTTGACGCCATTCTCCTGCCTCAGCCTCCCAAGTAGCTGGGACTACAGGCGCCCGCCACCTCGCCCGGCTAGTTTTTTGTATTTTTAGTAGAGACGGGGGTTTCACCATGTTAGCCAGGATGGTCTCGATCTCCTGACCTCGTGATCCGCCCGTCTCGGCCTCCCAAAGTGCTGGGATTACAGGCTTGAGCCACTGCGCCCGGCCGTCTCTATTCTTAAAAATATTTTTTTAAAAAAAGGATCTGGAAATGAGCCAGGTGTGGTGGCTCACATCTGTAATACTAGTGCTTTGGGAGGCCAAAGTGGGAGGATTACTTGAGGACAGGAGAATGAGGCTACAGTGAGCTATGATCACACCACTGCACTCCAGCCTGGGTGATAGAACAAGACCCCATCTCTTAAAAAAAAAAAAAAAAAAAATCTGGACATGTAATATCTTCTTCAACAGGAAAAAAAAAAAAATGAATCTGGACATGTAATATCTTGTTCAACTGGAAATCCAAGTTCACTTGCCTTCCATCTTTCAGCTGATGCCTTGCTGTTGTTTTTATCTGAGGCCAGTCCTAAGATGGCCAGTGAAATTTCAGACATCACCTCAGGAAGAACAGGAACCATGTCTCCCTGGGGCTTCCCTTAGGAGCAAGGAAAGCTTTCTTCATGTCTCATTGGCCAGAATTGAGTTACCTGCCCATTGTTGAAAGTCACTGACCAGGAACTGGAAGTTAATTTTTTTTTTTTTTTTTGAGACAGGGTCTCACACTGTCTCCCAGGCTGGAGTGCAGTGGAGTGATCACGGTTCACTGCAGCCTCGACCTCTCAGATTCAAGCAATCCTCCCACCTCAGCCTCCCAGATAGCTGGGATACAGGCAAGCACCACCACACCCGGTTAATTTTTTATTTTTGGTAGAGACAGGGTCTCGCCATGATGCCCAGGCTGGTCTCAAACTCCTGGACTCAAGCAGTCCTCCCGTCTCAGCCTCCCAAAGTGTTGGGATTACAGGTGTGAGTCACCTTGACTGGCCTGGAACTTAATTGACAAGGGATGAGTGTTGGGGAGTTGATCAGAGTGATTGAAAAACCAGCTCTGCTGGGTGCAGTGGCTCACACCTGTAATCTCAGCACTTTGGGAGGCTGTGGTGAGCAGATCATCTGAGGTCAGGAATTCGAGACCGGCCTGGCCAACATGGTGAAACTCTGCCTCTACTAAAAATACAAAAATTAGCCAGGCATGGTGGCAGGCACCTGTAGTCCCAGCTACTTGGGAGGCTGAGGCAGGAGAATAGTTTGAACCCGGGAGGTGGAGGTTGCAGTGAGCTTACGACACTGCACTCCAGCCTGGGTGACAGAGCAAGACTCTCAAAAAAAAAACAAGGGAGAGAGAGAAAAGGAAAACTATCTCTAATTCTTCATCCGTCCCTGTGTCCCTGCCCTTGTCAGTATGACTTTGCGACTTCTCCCATCAAGAAGTTGAGTCTAGTTCCCCATCCCTAGAATCGGGCTGCTTTAGCCAATATGATGAAATGAAGGGATGAAGTGACGAAGTGATGTGCTAGATCTCAGCCTAGGCCTCAAGACACCTGTGGCTTCCACTTGCTCCCTCTGGACTCTGCTAACACCAAGAGAACAAGCCCGACTTCTCAGACTCAAGCAATCCTCCCACCTCAGCCTCCCAGATAGCTGGGATATAGGCAGACGCCACCACAGCCTGCTGGATGATGAAAGTCACATGGAGCAAGAGGAACCCTTCTCAAGCCCTGTACTCTGTGCCCCAGGGCCTTAACATGTGTGGACCATGCCCTCTAGACTGCTCTGGCTCACCTCCCGTGACTTAGGGACACTGTTCTCTTTGGAGACTCAGCTCAGGCAACCCTCTCCCAAGAGCCTTCGCAGAACCTGGAGGTCCAGGGTTTCCTGTAGCCCAGTTTGTGTCACTCTGCTTTCTGACTGTCTCTTCTTCAGTCCAGCTGCCTCATTCACAGATATGGAAACTGAGGCCCAGAGAGGAGAAGTGACTTGCCCAAGGTAACCCAGCTGAGGGCCATGTTGGCCGCTCCCCCAGCAGGTTTCCTTCTTCCCTTTCCTCAGCATCTCAACCCACAAGAGCCTGGATGTGGCGATCCCATGGCGGCAGAGGGGACCTGTGCCCCCACCATGTGCCAAGTCTCGAGTCAGGATGAGACTCCTGGAGGGTCCCCTGGGAGCCTCCACTGGCACCACCTCCTCCCCACATCCCTGCAAGGTGGGCACGAGCAGCATTCCCTCTTCAGATGAGGACGTGAGGCTCAGAGGGAAGAGGTGGGTCTGGTCACGTGGCCATGGAGGGATGGGGGATCTGATCCCAGACCTTTCTACAGCCTGCATTCGGCCTTCTCCGTGGCTTTGGGGCAGAGCCAGGGCCAGCCACCACGGAAAGGAGCAGACAGAAACCCAGGGTGGGCAACGGGGAGGTATCAGTCTGGGGGAGCAGTGGACGGCGGGGAACCACCAAGGCAGGAAGACGCAGAGCAGAAAGTGAAAGGAACCAGAGGCCTAGAATAGCTGCGGGTGACAGAGCCAGGGGACTACAGACGCTGCCAGAAAGAGAAACCAGGCGGCCCACGGAGGGGTGGGGCACCCACTCCTCAGGGAGGCGGCCCCAGGGGCTGAGGAGGCCCATGGCCAGGTCCCTGCTAACCCGGGCAGCCCCCGCTTGGCTTGGCAGCCTGCGTGGATGCCCACACTGTGGGAATGGAATTGGGGTGAAGGGCTGTCTTAGGGCAGAGAGGGGTCCACTTCTAACTTTAGGCTGACCTTCGCATCACTTGGATCAATTACCACGCGCTTATAAGATCTGGGACCCGCAAAACTCGTCAAACAGTGCAGCCAGTGAAGTGGGGGCCATGCCGTGAAGACAAGCCTGTTGGTGAACATCTCCTAGTGGCTGTTGATGTCTGTCTCTGGTGGTGGTTCCCTGCTGTGGTGATGTTGCAGGCTCCAGAGCCAGGCGGCTGGGGTTCAATCCGGGCTCAGCCTCTTGCTGGCTGTGTGACCTTGGGCGAGTCACTTCACTTCTCTGGGCCTCTGTGACTATTATCACTGACTTCACGGGGATGTCCTGAGAATTCGCTGAATGAGTATAAGTGAAGCACATGGAACAGCTCAGAGAAAGTGCCTGATAAACAGCTTTTATTATCCACTGTCTGGATACACTGTATAGACACACACACACATCCACCCACACACACACATACACATGGGGAAGGTCCCTCCAGGATGTGACAGGGACTCCTTTTTTGTTCACTTCTGTGTCTTCAGGGCCTAGAACAGTGGCTGGCACACCGCAGGTGCTCAATAAATGTTTGTGGCATGGAGGGAATGGTGCAAGGAGGAGGGGAGGGAAGGAAAGGGTGGGAGAGGGAACAGAAAATCGGCAATTTCCCGGTGTGGGGCATTGATTCTGTTGCTCTGTATTTAATTCTCTTATCACATTGCCATGCATGGTTTTGGTTCATTGAAAAAAATGTGTCTTCAAGGAGAGCCAGCAACAGAGCGGGGAGGTGGCTTGCAAGCTGTGATGGCCTTTCAGCTACGGCTGGCCCCAAGACACCCCCACCACGGCCTGCTAAGAGCTCCAGAGACCCGCCTCTCCAGGGCCAGGGCTGGTGGTGGCAGCTGTGCAGCCTGTGGGCAGCTAGAGAGGCGACAGGAAGCTCAGCAGGACAGGCTGTTCCCAGCCTACCAAGAACCTCAAGGCGAGAGGACAGGCTGTTCAGGGCTGAGATCTGAGTGCTCTCAGCCCCTCCCGCCCAGGGGAAGTGTCACCAGCATCCAGGGCGGGGACCTCTGCCCTGGCCTGGAGATCTTGTTGCTCTTCTGATCTCTACGAGGAACTTAGCCCGCTTGCTTTCCAGGAACGCCTCCTACAACCGACGGGCAGAGGGTTCGCAGGGGAGGCCGGGGAGCCCAGCCCTGCCTGCCTCGCACCCTGTGCTGGGCTGCTTTGGTCATGCCACTCACCTCTCTGGGCCTCAGCTTCCCCACCTTCAAAACAGAGAAAATAGGGCAGCTCATGCAGGCATACTGTGAAGCCTCAGAGCAAAGTTCAACGATTTTTTTGTTTTACCATTAATTACTTTATTTATTTGTTTGTTTGCTTGGTTTTTATTTTTATTTTTTTGAGATGGAGTCTCACCTGTTGCCCAGGCTGGAGTTCAGTGGTGCCATCTTGGCTCACTGCAACCTCCACCTCCCGGGTTCAAACAATTCTCCTGCCTCAGCCTCCTGAGTAGCTGAAATTATAGGTGCATGTCACCACGCCTGGTTAATTTTTGTATTTTTAGTAGAGATGGGGTTCACCATGTTGGCCAGGCTGGTCTCAAACTCCTGGCCTCAGGTGATCCGCCCACTTTGGCCTCCCAAAGTGCTGGGATTACAGGCGTGAGCTGCCGCACCCATCCCCATTAATTACTTTAAAACAAATGGTGGCAGCTAGGCGCAGCGACTCATGCCTGTAATACTAGCATTTTGCAAGGCTGAGGTGGGAGAATTGCTTCAGGTCAGAAGTTTGAGACCAGCCTAGTCAACATGGTGAAACCCCATCTCTACTAAAAATACAAAAATTAACTGGGTGTGGTGGCACACACCTGTAATTCCAACTACTTGGGAGGCTGAGGCATGAGAATAGCTTGAACCTGGGAGGCAGAGGTTGCAGTGAGCCAAGATCGCGCCACTGCACTTCAGTCTGGGTGACAGAGCGAGACTCTGTCTCCAAAAGAGAAGGAAAGAAAAAAAAAAAAAAGATGGTAAAATACACATCACATAAAAATCACCAATTTAAAGTACAGTTAGTTAGGTAGCATTTAGTACATTCACAGTGTTATATAACCATCAGTCTAGTTCTAGAATGTTTTCACCACCCTAAAATATAACCCCATATTCATAGCAGTCACCCCCCATCCCCCTTGTCCCAGACCCTGGTAAACTCTAATCCACTTTCTTCCCCTATGGATTTGCCTCTTCTGGACATTTCATATAAATGGAATCATACCGTATCATACAGTAGGTGGCCTTTTGTGTCTGGTTTCTTTCACTCAACATAATATTTTCAAGTTCATCCACTTTATGTAGCATGAATCAGTCTTTTATTACCATGATTCCTACAATCCATTGATTACTTTTTTTTTTTTTTTTTTAGAAAAAGGGCATTTCAAAAAGTGTTTATTGGCTGGGTGCAGTGGCTCAGGCCTGTAATCCCAGCACTTTGGGAGGCCAAGACAGGAGGATCGCTTGAGTCTAGGAGTTTGAGACCAGCCTGGGTAATATAGCAAGACCCGCCTCTACTAAAAATACAAAAATTAACCGGGTATGGTGGTACCTGCCTGTAGTCCCAGCTACCAGGGAGGATGAGGTTGAAGGATCGTTTGAGCACAGGAGTTTGAGGCTGCAGTGGGCTATGATGGTGCCACTGCATTCCAGTCTGGGTGACAGAGGGAGACTCTGTGTCATAAAAAAGTGTTTATCAAGGGAAAACACAATCCCTTACATGCACACATCTGAGTGTCCAACTTGGTGAGTTTTGACATAGTTGTATGTCCACAGAGCCACGACCCAGGCTGAGGTCCAGCCTGGGCAACATAGTGAAACTCCATCTCTGCTAAAAATAATTTTAAAAATTAGCTGGTGTGCATCCTTAGTCCCAGCTACTCAGGAGGCGAAGGCAAAAGGATGGCTTGAGCCCAGGAGGTTAAGGCTGCAGTGAGCTATGATTGTGCCACTGTACTCTAGCCTGGGCAACAGAGTGAGATCCTGTCTCAAAACAAAATAAAACAAAAAACCAAACAGAAACTGAAGTACAGAAGAAGAGGTCACATGCCCAACAGAAAAAGCTTAGTCGGCCGGGCGTGGTGGCTCAAGCCTGTAATCCCAGCACTTGGGGAGGCCAAGGCCGGCGGATCACGAGGTCAGGAGGTCAAGACCATTCTGGCTAACATGGTGAAATCCTGTCTCTACTAAAAATACAAAAAAAAAAAAAACTAGCTAGGCGAGGTGGCGGGTGCCTGTAGTCCCAGCTACTCAGGAGGCTGAGGCAGGAGAATGGCGTGAACCCGGGAGGCGGAGCTTGCACTGAGCCGAGATTGCGCCACTGCACTCCATCCTGGGTGACAGAGCGAGACTCCATCTCAAAAAAAAAAAAAAAAGAAAGAGAAAGAGCTTAGTCTTGAGTTGAAGAACCTCAGCCCACCTGGGCCCCCGGTCCCGACTCTGCCCTGACACAGGGCCCAGCAGGCTGTGGTTTGGGGATTTCTCAAAAGGACCTTCTGGAGCGCTACATGAGAAGCACAGATGGAGAACCCGACTCTTACCCTGCAGCCCCTCTCACACTCACCACAGCCATACACACTCAAGCACACGCACACTCACAAATGCATTCACACACACGCTATGCCCAAACACTTCACACCCTTGCAAACACACAGCATACATCTCATACACCACACACTCTTATACAATATACATATGCCACGCATTCTCACACACACGCTTCCACACTCACACACATATCCTGCACGCATACATTCATGTGTTATCACACACCTACCATGAACATACACTCCACATTCCCTTACACTCAGCCTTTAGAAAACGCAAACTAGTCTGGAACACCTCTATACAAAAGGCAGTGGCAAGCTGGGTGCGGTGGCTCACTCCTGTAATCCCAGCACTTTGGGAGGTTGAGTTAGGAGGATCACTTGAGGTCAGGAGTTTGAGATCAGCCTGGCCAACATGGTGAAACCCCATCTCTACTAAAAACACAAAAAATAGCCAGGCGTGGTGGCACAGCCCTGTTATCCCAGCTATTCAGGAGGCTGAGGCAGGAGAATCGCTTGAACCTTGGAGGCGGAGGTTGCAGTGAGCTGAGATTGTGCCACTGCACTCCAGCCAGGGCGACAGAGCAAGACTCAGGCAAGGGGACATTACCTCAAAGCTAATTCCCCCATTCCTGCTCCCTCCTGTACTAAAATCTAAGAAAGTACCTACGGAAAATATCCCCCAGTGCACAGCACTGGTGACTTCTGGAGGGCTGGAGATGTTCCACCAGCAGCCCCACCAAGTCTGCAGTGCTTGTTACCCTGTGTCAGCCTGGGTACCGGCAGCCTTCTCTGGATTATCTCTCGACTGTCATCATAATGGGTCCATGAGATAGGATGTTATCCCCACTTTGCAGAGGAGGAAGTTGAGGCCCACAGCAGGAAGTCACTTGGCCTAAGACTTGCTCAATGTTGCATTTAGAGAGATAGGCTGCATTTGCCTCTTTGCTTTCATATCTGTTCTCTTGCTCAACTCCGTATGGTGAGAACCAACATATCCCAGGCCTCCTTGCCAACTGGCTCCCTACTGAGTTAAACAAAGAGGAAGCCTGGAGGGAGGCTGGAGGGTGAGAGGAAGGGTTAAAGCATAGCGTTTCTCCCTGTCTCTGCTTCAAGTGGCATCTTTGCAGCAGCAGGGACTTCTTTGTGGCTTCAGCGTCCCTGGCAAAGTCTAGCCTTTGGAACGGTTCAGTTGCCATTCCTGCATTTCAGATGGCCCCAGCTCCTGGGCTCTAGTAATACGGGGTCCTCTGGTTTTCCCTCTTGCATTCCGGGAGGTACTGGCTTCCTGCTGATGCTCATCTCTGATAGTCTCATCATTCATGTATCCATTTCCCTCTGTTTGAAATACCTGATGTGGTTTCTGTTTTCCTGAGTGGATCCTAATGGATATGCAACAAGGCAGGGATTTGAACTCAGATCTTGTGACTTCTGAGACTCAAGTGTAATCATTCTGTGACACTGTCTCTTAGTTAAGCCTTCCCTTGAAATTGTTTCCAGCACCAGAGATTGCCCCATGTACATGTGTCTCTCACCTCCCTTTTGTCTAATAGAGCTGAGTTGCAATACCACTCATCACCATTAGGGAGAAACCCATTTGGCGGCAAGTGCTCTGGCAGAATTTCACGTTTAGAAACTTTCCTCCTAACTTGTTCCTCAGTTGGATCAGAAAGCAACAATTAATTTAAATGTAAAAGAAAGGTCTCCTCTTACTAAAGGGAATAATAGCTTCATTTGTTTGTTAATCAGCAGGATAGTTAACTGTAAGACCATCTGACCAGCTGAGATTCTCAATGAACAGAATTCTCGCCAACAGTGGAGAGTTTACACATTCCTCCCTGCCTACACAACATTGGCAGGAAGAATGGATGCACAATTTTCCAGCGGTTTTTGCCAAAAATAGCTCCCAGAGGACCCAGGCATGGAAATTCTGATCTAATTCAGTGTATTCTTTGGGTCTATAAATGTCTTATGGCTGAGCTTGAAAGTTTGACACAATGAATTGTTTCCCTCTTTCAGCGAGCAACCCATGTACAAGGGTGGGTCTGGAGCCAGAAAGACCCAAGTTAGCATCCAGGTCTTTCAGTCATCTGCTGTGACGCCTTGGGCGAGTTGCTGAACCTCTCTGAGCTCTGCTCTTCTTCTCTGTAAAATGGGGTTGATAATACTTGCCCTGAGAGATTCTTGGAAGAATTAAATGAGCTAAAATGTATAAATGCTTGCTATACATTAAAACAAATGCTCACATCCTTTATTCTAGCTTTTTATCGTTTATTTCTGTTCCATGAAGACTAACGCCTCAGCTGGGGAGGGGGTCACTCAAAATGTCTGGAGACTACTTCACTCACATGCCTGGTATCTTTGTTGGCATGACTTGAAGGTTGGGTGTCACCGTCACTGGGAACAGAGACTGATGTGCTGACATGTGGCCTCTTCAAGTGTCTTGGGCTTCCTTCCAGCATGGCAGCTTCAGGAGTTAGACATCTTAAGTTGCAGGTAAGGGCTCCAAGAACAAGTCTTCCAGAAACAAGATAGAACTGTATGACCTTTTATGACCAAGTCTCAGACATTGCATGGCATCACTTCTGTAATACTCTCTTGGTTGAATTTATCAAAAGCCTAGTTTCAAGGGGAGGAGATATAGACTCCACTTCTTTTTTTCTTTTTCTTTCTTTCTTTCTTTTTTTTCTTTTTTTGAGACTGAGTCTGGCCCTGTCACCCACGTTGGAGTGCAGTGACATGATCTTAGCTCACTGCAATTTCTGTCTCCTGGGTTTAAGTGATCCTCCCACCTCAGCCTCCCAAGTAGCTAGGACTACAGGTATGTGCCACCACAACCAGCTAATTTTTGTATTTTTGGTAGACATGGGGTTTCACCATGTGGTCCAGGCTAGTCTCAAACTCCTAAGCTCAAGCAACCCACCTGCCTCGACCTCCCAAAGTATTGGGATTATGGGCGTAATCCATGGCGTGTGGCCTAGACCCCACTTCTTAATCCAAGAAGTGGCAAAGACTTCATAGCTGTGTTTTCAAAGTACCACCCCTTTTGACTAAGCCAGTCCACCCCCGAGTATCACCCGATCAGATATGGGAAATAATGCTCCTGCAAATCAGATGGTCACTGCAGCCCTGATGGTAACAGCAAATGATCAGGAATAACCCAAAGGTCCATCAATAGCAGGCTGGGTAAATACATCATGATGTTTCCACACAGTGGAATACTATGGAGTTAAAAAAAAAAAATAGGCTGGGTGCAGTGGCTTACACCTGGAATCCTAATATTTTTTGGGAGGCTGAGACAGGAGGAGCACTTGGGTTCAGGAGTTCAAGACCAGCCTGGGCAATGTAGTGGGGCCCCATCTCCACAAAACATTTTTAAAAAAGTAATTAGCCAGGCATGGTGGTATGCACCTATAGTCCCAGCTACTCGGGAGGCTGAGGCGGGAGGATCACTTGAGCCTGGGAGGTTGAGGCTGCAGTGAGTTGTGATCGTACCACTGTACTCCAGCCTAGGTGACAGAGTGAGACCCTGTCTCATATAAAAATAAATAAATAAACAAACAAACAAGGTTATTCCATGTATATTGTTACAGAACCATTCTGAATACTACTGTGCAGTGAAAAAAGCAAGGTGCAGGACACTGTGTGTGCTAGGCAGCCTCCAGATGACACACAATAATTCTCACCTCCTGGGACTTAATGTGGTCCTCTCTCACATTAACTAAGGCTGACCTGTGTACTTAGGAGGATACAGTGGAAACATGTCTTCCAAGGCTAGGTCATAAATGATATTGCAGCTTCCACTCTGTTCCATCTTGGACCACTTGCCCTGACAGAAACCAGCTGCCATGTTGTGAGGACACTCAAGTAGCCCTATCGAGATATCTATGTGGTGAGGAGCTGAGACCTCCTGCCAAAAGCCACATAATGAGCCATCCAGAAAGTAGAGCCTCCAGCCCCAGTTGAGCCTTCAGATGACAGCAGCCCTGGCCAACTGCTTGATCACAGCCTCATGTGACACTGAGCCAGAATCACCTAGCTGAGTTGCTCCCAGATTCCTGCCCCTCAGAAACTGTGAGATAAAAAAGGTTTATTCATCTTTCAAGCTGCCAAATTTTGGGCTAACTTGCTATGCAGCGATAGCAATAGATAATGAATACAGTATGTACATAGATTTGTCCATTCTCACATTGATCTAAAGAAATACCAGAGACTGAGTAATTTATAAAGAAAAGAGGTTTAGTTGGCTCACAGTTCTGCAGGCTGTACAGAGAGCATGGTGCTGGCCTCTGCTCAGCTTCTGGAGAGGCCTCAGGAAACTTCCAATTATGGCAGAAGGCAAAGAGGGGGGCAGGCATGTCACATAGTGGGAGCAGGAGCAAGAGAGAGATGGGGGAGGTGCTATACCCTTGTAAATGACCAGATCTCATGAGAACCCACTCACTATCATAGGGATAGTACTAATAGGGATGGTGCTAAACCATTCATGAGAAATCCACTCCCATGATACAATCACCTACCACCAGGCCCCACCTCCAACATCAGGGGTTACAATTCAACATGAGATTTGGGTGGGGACACAGATCCAAATCACATCAGTATGGTAGTCTAACATTTGAGTAAATGTATTAAGTATTTCTGGAAGGAGGCCGGGTCTGGTGGCTCATACCTGTAATCCCAGGACTCTGTGAGGCCAAAGTGGGCAGATCACCTGAGGTCAGGAGATTGGGACCACCCTGTCCAACATGGGGAAACTCCATCTCTACTGAAAATACAAAATTAGCTGGGCATGGTGGTGCACACCTGTAATCCCAGCTACTCAGGGGGCTGAGGCAGGAGAATCACTTGAGCTCGAGAGGTGGAGGTTGCAGTGAGCCAAGAGCGCACCACTACATTCCAGCCTGGGCGACAAGAGCAAAACTCTGTCTCAAAAAGAAAAAAAAAAAGTCTGGGCATCGGGGCTCATGCCTGTAATCCCAGGACTTTGGGAGGCTGAGGAGGGCAGATCATAAGGTCAGGAGTTCGAGACCATCCTGGCCAACATGGTGAATCTCCATCTGTACTAAAAATACAAAAATTAGCTGGGTGTGGTGGCATGCGCCTATAGTCCCAGCTACTTGGGAGGCTGAGGCAGGAGAATCACTTGAACCTGGGAGGTGGAGGTTGCAGTGAGCGGAGATCATGCCACTGCACTCCAGCCTGGCAAAAGAGCAAGACTCCATTTCAAAAATAAAAGGTATTTCTGGAAAGAAATAGAAGAAACTGGCATCAGAAAGGGAACTGCGGTGGCTGGGGGACGAGAGCAGTCAGCGGGGAGAGAGACCCTCTTATCTCTTTTGCATTTTGAACCATCTTTTAAAAAAATGAACTGCATGTCAAATCAATAAATAGAAACAAAGTGCCGTTATTTTTTTGTTTGTTTGTTTTGTTTTTTTGAGAAGGAGTTTCACTCTGTCGCCCAGGCCAGAGTGCAGTGGTGCAATCTTGGCTCGCTGCAAGCTCCGCCTCCCGGCTTCAAGTGATCCTCCTGCTTCAGTCTCCTGCGTAACTGGGACTACAGGGGCCCGCCACCACGTCCGGCTAATTTTTTTTTTTTTGTATTTTTTAGTAGAGACAGGGTTTCACCGTGTTAGCCAGAATGGTGTTGATCTCCTGACCTTGTGATCTGCCCACCTCAGCCTCCCAAAGTGCTGGGATTACAGCCGTGAACCACTGCACCTGGCCCAAAGTGCTGTTTTTAGGCAGCCCCTAGTAAGTAACAGCTGTGATTATTCATGTCACAAATATTTCTCAAGCTGCCAGAAGCTTCCCGTGTGTGTATGTTGGATAGACCTGCAACCTTCATGGGTTTATGAAGAATGAGGTAGGCCCGGGGCTGAGAGGTACACAGAAGCCCCACCACGTACTCGCTGTGTGCTGGGGGTGGGCCACTTAACCTCTCTGAGCTTCCATTTCCTACCTGAAAAACAGGGATTGTGTGCATAGTCATATAGGCCACGTGTTCAGCTATAGGCCAAGCATGAGGTAAACACTTAACAGATTTGACTGTTGTTATTGTACTTTTTTATTTTTATTTTTTTTGTGAGATAGGGTCTCCCTCATCTGGAGTGCAGTGGCATAATCGTAGCTCACTGCTGCCTCAAACTCTTGGGCTCAAGCAAGCAATCCTCTCCCCACTCACCCTCCCAAGTAGCTGGAAGCATGCCACCATGATTGGCTAATTTTTAATTTTTTTGTAGAGACAGAGTCTCGCCATGTTGCCCAGGCTGCTCTCAAACTCCTGGCCTCAAGTGATCCTCCTGCCTTGACCTCCCAAAGTGCTGGGATTACAGGTGTGAGCCACTGCACCAGCCAGATTTGGCTGGTTTTATTAATAAGGGCCAAAGATCCTGCCTTGGGCAAGGAGAAGGGAGGAACACACTGAGCCCATTGTCACCACCTGAGGAGGAGGGCTGGAGTAGGTGGCCCACGAGGGAGCAAAGCTTCCCAGGATAGAAGGTGGGCAAGGGGTTATGAAGGCACCAAAGAGAGAAAGGGAGACTCCACCTGTGTACCCAGCACCCCTACCCCTCATCCTTCCCCAGCAAGATGGTGGGAGGGCAGCCCTGACTGCAGGGAAATCCACACCTGCGCCCCTTCCCCCACCACCTGGCCTGATAGGCAAGTGCAGAGCAGGAGGCAGCTCACACTCCAGAAGGAGGAG
The DNA here is from genome assembly GCF_009764315.1 of Trachypithecus francoisi. Lineage (NCBI taxonomy): Eukaryota > Metazoa > Chordata > Mammalia > Primates > Cercopithecidae > Trachypithecus > Trachypithecus francoisi. The sequence goes on from NW_022681460.1 coordinate 103,778,199, forward strand.
GCACACCCTCTCCCAGGGCCCCGGGTGTGTGCTGGGTGCCACACAGCCCTGTGTTCCAGCTCCCCACGAAGGACCCATGCTAGGACAGGGCAGGACAGGGACCCACCAACCATGAGGCAGCACCTGGAGGAGTGGGAGGGTCAATGGGTGCAGGAGGAGCTGGGGGTCATTGAGGTCGGGGGCTGCCTTGGGTGCTTGGCTCTCTCCTCCTGCCGTGCCAGAAAGGGTGCTTGGGTGACAGGCACCCACATGCCTCCAGATTATAGGGTGCCAGGGCATGGTGGCAGGGTGGGCCTGGGGAATTCCCACATGGCAAACCTGGGCATCAGCCTGGTAGGGCAGAAGGCGTGTCAGGAAGCCAGGCTGTGGCTCCATGTCACTGCATGACCTCGGCAGGTTGCCTCTCCCCCTGTACCTGGCTCTCCCGAGCTGTCGAGTGAGGCGTGGCCTTTGGGCCCCGAGGGGTTTACGGGTTGTCTGGGAGCAAGACAGAGATGAGAGGACAGGTTAGCAAGCCTGCCTGACTCTAAGGATGACTGGAGACGGTTCCCCTCTGGGGCAGTCCCTGGGGAGGCACCTCCTGGCCTGGCCAGGGATGTGGGGGGTCCTCTGCTCATGACTCATGCTTTCTGGGACTGACATTGTCCCCTGGGAGGCGCTTGCCAGGAAGGGCCTGATCCGGCCCTTTGGGCCCTGTGCAGATGTCTCAGCCTTAGCTGCCCAGGCCAGGAAAGTGCTGTCCAGCTCCACCCCACAGCAGGGAGGGGGCGGGACTGAGATACTGGGGGCCTTTCTTCTGGACAGTGAACAGCATCTGTGCTCAGCTTGGTCACTGCCCTGGTGATTTTTGGCAACACGAAACCCTTGTCCTCAAGGACACTGCACCCTGAAGCCCCCCTCGATCTGAGTCAGGGATCCCTGTCCCATGTGTCCCGTCTCAGGACTGGCCACCCTTGTACAAGCCAAAACCTTGTGCTCTTTTCTTCTTCTCTGAAGTCATTGTCCTTAGTGCGAGTTCCCTACAAGCTGACCCCACACAGGGGTTTGGTGACCTTGATATGGTGCTGGGTCACCCCTTAGGGGTCCTGATCAGGGGAAAGGGAATTGGAATTTTATGCCCACCACATGTGACTGGTTAAGGGAGCCCCCCACTTCCGCTCTCTGGGCAGTGCATGAATTCCTGGGAGCTTCTGCTTCTCCAGGGGTTGCAGGCAAAGCTGATTCCAGCAGCGACAGATGGCGCCTGACTAGGAAATGTAGGTACCTACCGCGGGCAGAGAAAGTTCCCTGGGGGGAGGGGTAAAGAGAAGGGAGCTGGGGAGGAATCTGGGAGGGGCATGGGCAGCGCCTGCCACAGCAGCCGAATGCTCTCCATTTGACCTCTATTTCTGGAAAACATGTGCTTCTCTCCCTTCCCACAGCCTCCCTTATCCGTCACCAGGACACCCAGGAGCCTCCTAACTAAACTCCCTGCAACTCCACTAACTACTGCCCACCCAGCAGCAGAGGAACTTTCTAAATGCCTATCTGAGCCAATTCTCTACATCGAGCTGATTTTCTAAATGCCAGTCTAGCCACTCTAACCCCCTGCCCTCCGGTGGGCTCCCCCAGCCCGTGGAGGTCACAGACTCAGCTACCCCCAGGCACAGGGAGGTGCCATGAATGAATGAACCCAGGGTGGCCACTGCAAACCCACAGGCCTCCCCAGATACCTGTTTGATGGAGACAGCAGTTGAGAAATGCGCCTCACCTCTGAGAAGATGACATCGTAAGTGTGATGATGGATTGGTGTGGCACAGCGATAGAGGAGTAAAGGGTACAGGTACCATCCGAAGGAGGCAGCCTCCGCTCAGCTCCAGCAGATGGTTCTTGCAGGGCTGAGGGACAGCATGTGCGAAGGTTCTGGGGCAGGAGCGGGGCACAAACACGGGAGATGCAAAGGAAGGCTAGTGGGGCTGGAACACTGGGGAGGGGTTGGGAGGTAGGGGTAAAGGAGGGGTAAGGGGCCTGGACCCTGCACTGACAGCAAGCTAGGTGGGTTGGGGGGCATAGCAGTGTGATTCACGCTGGAGGAGATCAGGAGATCACCTCTGGTGTGGGCAGAGTTGGGATCACTGAGGAGGGGCCAGGAGACCAGGTGGGAGGTTTCTGCCATGGACGGTCCAGGCAGGAGATGAGGTGGTGTGGACCTGGGCGGTGGCCTCAGGGAGGAGGGGATGAACAGGCCCAGGATGTGGTGAGGAGGCCTTGCTGAAGGGCCAAGTGTGGAGCCGGGAATGGCTGTGGCTGCATCTCAGTGGACTGGAAGCCTGGAGGTTCAGAGAGGGAGCCATCTACTCCAGAGTGCATCTCACTGCTGCTTCTAGGAGCCCTCAGGGCACCTGGGCAAAGACTGTCCTGGAAGGTCCTAGAGCCCCCTGGGGAGGGTAGGAAGGGCACCTGGGCTCCCGCCCTGTCCATGAGGTCAGATCAGCCCCATATAAGTTCTGGGGAAGGGAGACGAAAGAGGAAAATAACCCAGGAAGGACTGCACAATCCAAGAAGGGGCTGGGCACATTGGCTCCTGCCTGTAACCCTAACACCTTGGGAGGCTGTGGTGGGAGGATCACTTGAAGCCAGGAGTTCAAGAACAGCCTGGGGGACATAGTGAGACCCCCATGTCTATAAAAAGTTTAAAAGTTTTTTTTTTTTTTTAATAGAAAAGCTCCAAGAAGGGGCGGAATCCCTAAAACATCTCCCACGCTACACACCAGGTGCTGGTGCCGGGTCTGCTCACTCACTTGCAAGGTGGTGTGAAGGCGGCTGGAGTCCGCCATTGCAGGCTGAGGACTCAGAAGCTTGGAGAGGGAAAGGCTCTGCCCAAGGCCACCCAGCTAGAGGGGGAGGGTGTCATTCCCAGTGCAGCCATGATGCCCCCATCTCTTCTTGCTCTTGAAGCCATTCAGAGGCCGCCTGCCCCCATCACCAGCCCCCTGTACTCCCGTCTTCAGCAAGCCCTGGCCAGAGTCGTGACTTGCCTGGGACTTTCCCTGTCCTGGCCTTGCAGGGTTTGGTTCTGATTCTCAAAGCAAAATGGCCTCCTCTGTTGCTAAACTGTCTTCCTGGAGGATGGCGGGTTCCCAGACAGGCTGTTGTCGGCAGTAGGGGAGGAAGGAATATGCAGGGGGTGTCCCGAGGAGCTGCTTATCATCTTCCAGGCTCTCTGCTGAAGGCCGTGCGTGTTCTCCATTTTTTTTTTTTTTTTTTTTTTTGAAATGGAATCTCCCTCTGTTGCCCAGGCTGGAGTGCAGTGGGGTGATCTCAGCTCACTGCAACCTCTGCCTCCTCGGTTCAAACGATAATCCTGCCTCAGCCTCCTGAGTAGCTGGGATTACAGGTGCCTGCCACCACACCTGGCTAAGTTTTGTATTTTTAGTAGAGATGGGGTTTCACCATATTGGCCAGGCTGGTCTTGAACTCCTGACCTCAAGTGATCCACCCACCTCGGCCTCCCAAAGTTTTTTTTTGAGATGAGTCTCGCTCTATTGCCCAGGCTGGAATGCAGCAGTGACCTTGGCTCACTGCAACCTATGTCTCCCAGGCTCAAGCAATATTCTTGCCTCACCCTGAGTAGCTGGGATTACAGGCACCCACTACCACGACCAGCTAATTTTTAGTAGAGATGGGGTTTCACCATGTTGACCAGGCTAGTCTCGAACTCCTGACCTCCGGTGATCTCCCTGCCTTGACCTCCCAAATTGTTGGGATTGCAGGCGTAAGCCACTGAGCCCAGCCCTGTTTTCCATTTCTGAATCACATCTGCAAGTCTGTGTCAGCTTAGCTGGGAGGCGCCAGAAAGTCAGCCCTGGCGTGAAAACCCTGAGAACGAATCAGGGCTGTCTGAGTGTGAGGCAAGTGACATGTCCAAGCAGTCACGAAATTCCAACCCCACTTCCTCTTTTTTTTTTTTTTTTTTTTTGAGACAGGATCTCACTCTGTTGCCCACGCTAGAGCACAGCAACACAGTCTTGGTTCACTGTAGCCTCGAACTCCTGGGCTCACGGGATTCACCTGCCTCAGCCTCCTGAGTAGCTGGGACTACCAGTGTGTACACCACCACACCCAGCTAATATTTTGCCTTTTGCAGAAACAGGGTCTCATTATGTTGCCCAGGCTGGTCTCAAACTCCTGGGCTCAAGCGATCCCTCCACCTCAGCCTCTCAAAGTACCACCAGGATTACAGGCATGAACCACCATGCTTGGCTCAACTCCACTTTCTTATGATCATGGCAGGTCACCCAAGCCTTCAATGGCTCCCCAGGGCCAGTCACACTAAATCCCAGCTCTGCCCTTGCTCATTGCCACTGCCTTAATCTTCTTTCTGGCCTCCAAGACTGTCTGCTGGGACCATTACAGTAGTCTCTTGCTTGGTCTCCTGCTCTCCCAGTCTTGCCCCATCTGATCTAGCTTTTCCCCCTAGCAGCAGACTGAGCTTTCCAGAACCCAAATCTGACCACGTCCCGCCTCCACTTAGAGTATGTCACTGGGTCCCACTGCCTCCAAGCTGGTATCCAAGCTTGCTCTCAGCCTGGCATTCAGGATCAGCTGCCTTGGATCTGCCCCCTGCCAACACCTCCCCACCAAACCCCACACTCTGACCCAGACGAGCTATCATCCCCATCACTCCCTCTCGTGTCCCTCAAGCCTGACCTTGACCCTGGTCAGCTGTTTCCCACACCCCGAATGCACTTGCTGTCCTTCTCATTAACACCAGCTCTTCCTTCAAGGTTGGTCCCAGTGGTTGTCCCCAAGAGGGGTCTCCAGGATTCTTAGTGACAAGTGACAGAATCCAACTGTGGCTCACTTAAGCAGAAGAAAATGTATTAAACAGATATTGGGGTATAAAAACTCCCAGGAAGGCAGGAGGATCCCATGGAAAAGGGGAGGCAAGACATCAACCCTCTAACAGAGCCAACCTGGTGAAGTCCTCCTTCTTTACAGCCACCAGGAACTCTACGTGGCCCAGGCTCCCTCCAGAAAGAGTCCTGGACAGGACAAGCCTGCAACTCAAACTCCAGAGCAGGTGCCTCTGATTGGCAGAGTCCAGTCACATGCCATGCCCTAGCTGCAAGGGAGGCAGGAAAAGTGGGTGTGGACTATTTGAGCTCCTCCCATGGAAGGTGGGCTCTGCTTATCCATTGTCCTATGTGGGAGGAGTTTCCTAACTGGGGGTGGGAGTTCAGAGAGTGGGGGCTCATAGACTAAGGCTCTGTACCTCCCCAAACCTCAGCATTCCCCATCTCAAGAGAGGCACACTCAAATATCTGATAACTCAGTCCTTGACACAGCCCTCTGCTGCATCCCAAGTCCACAGGTTCAACTTCCCGTGCTTGTCTTGTACCTATGGGCATTTCCACATCTCTTCCTCCTTCTCTGTGCAAGCTTCCCTGATAAGCCTCCCATCCAGTAGAGGAGACAGGCACTGAAATGATGAGGACAGTCCAGTGTGATACATGCTGTGAAGGAGATATGCAGGGAGCCTAGAGGTGGCACCTGGTCCAGCTGGGGGCATCTGGGAAAGCTTCCTGGAGGTGGCACTGCTGAGTGTTAGAGAATAAATAGGAGTTATAGAAACAAAGGTGTTAGGCCAGGTGCAGTGGCTCACACCTGTAATCCTAGCACTCTAGGAGGCCAAGGCGGGCAGATCACGAGGTCAGGTGTTCAAGACCAACCTGGCCAACATGGCGAGACCCCATCTCTACTAAAAATACAAAAATTAGCTGGGCGTGGTGTCACATGCCTGTAATCCCAGCTACTCGGGAAGCTGAAACACAAGAATTGCTTGAACCTGGGAGGCAGAGGCTGTAGTGAACTGAGATCATGCCACTGCACTCCAGCCTGGGTGACAGAGACTTGGTCTCAGAAAAAAAAAAAGAAGAGAGAGAAAAAAAGGTGTTGGAGGCCGGGTGCGGTGGCTCACGCCTGTAGTCCCAGCACTTTGGGAGGCCAAGGCAGGCAGATCACGAGGTCAGGAGATCGAGACCATCCATCCTGGCTAACATGGGGAAACCCTGTCTCTACTAAAAATATAAAAAATTAGCTGGGCGTGGTGGTGGGTGCCTGTAGTCCCAGCTACTCGGGAGGCAGAGGCAGGAGAATGGCGTGAACCCGGGAGGCAGAACTTGCAGTGAGTCGAGATTGTGCCACTGCACTCCAGCCTGGGAGACAGATCGAGACTTTGTCTCAAAAAAAGAAAAGAAAGAAAGAAGGAAAGAAAGAAAGGTGTTGGAGACATTATTCCAGGTGGAGGCAACAGCTTTGCACAGCCACAGAGGTGCAAGGGGGAATTCCAAGGAGTTCTGGCATCACCAGGAGTAGTGTGTCAGGCAGAGCTGTCAAGAGATGAGACCACTCAGGGTGGAAGGTACCCAATCTCTGCTGGCTTATGGGGCCTGGCTTTCAGTGAGAGCTGGGTGCCAGGGCAGGGGAGTGGCATGGTCAGATGTGAGCTGAGAATGACCCCTTGGAGAGCCTGACCTGGGGACCAGCCAGGGGTGTGGCAGGACTGTGGGGACCAGGAGAGCGACTCGACTCGGAAGACTCAGCTGGCTTCTGGTGGCAAGCAGAAGTTCGCCACTGCTGCTGGGGCATGTCAGGGCAAGGCAGAGAGACATGGGCAAGTCCCTGGCCCAGTCGGGTGTCCTCAGTTTCCTTACGTGTAAATAGAAGGGTGTAGTGATCTCCAGGCCAGGGGCTGAGAGCCAGTGAGGCCACCTACTTCCTGCTCCTATCCGCCCCACTCCCACAATGTACCAGGAGCTGGGGATGCAGTGACAAGAAGTGGAACCCACAGCCCAGCTCTCACGGGCAGTGGGTCCAGGAGTGGACACACAGTGATGACCTAGGTCTGGGCTGAAGAGGCTTTTCCCAGCAGTGTGTGGCCCAGCATGCAGGAGAGATGTGCCAGGAAAGGGATCTTAGCCGTTGACAACTGCCCTCCCATGACAGCCCCACTGGGGCCAGGTTTCTTGGGACAATTGATGCCATCATTCTGGGAAGCCTACCCCAGGAGAGGCCCTAATTTCCCCCCATTTGCATAGCCACAGTAACAGGAAACAGGACTTACATTGCCTCATCAGCGCGGGCTGGGCCAGGCCAGGCCAGCCCAGGGCTCAGCTTGGATGTCCCAGCCTGGGTGCCTCCTGGACAGCTGGCAGAAGCCCCATCTGGGTACTCCGTCCTGTGGTGGCCAGACAGTTGGTCTGAGAGCTCCAAGGCTGTTCCCAGGCCCACCTGGATGTCCAACATGAAGGCTCCAAGCAGCTCAGTTGCATCCCCCGGGGAGGAAAGGGGGCTGTCAGTGTGACAGCTGGGTGCTCCACCGGGGTCAAAGTGCGCCGTGTTACTGCCAAGCTATCCTGGTTCCCAGAAGTGATGTGTAGAACTTCCTCCTGCAAGGAGTGTGCCTATCTGCTACCTGTCCCCGCTCCATCCTCTCCCAGTTTCCCCCAGCTCCCTTCCAGAAAGCTGGGCTTTTAGCAGGAAGTGTTTCTCAGATGCTGTTCACTGGGTGCTGGGTGTGACCCAAGGCTCCACGTGCTGAGCTGGGTCCAGAAACCAGGAGTTTGGGGTGCAGAGAAGGGGCAAGCCTGGGTTTGCCTCATCAGAGCCAGGTGCCCCTGAAGCCCTGGACCTCCTGGGCCTCAGTCCTCCCACATCTGCCATGGGGATACTTGTGACTACCTCTCAGCGCTGACAGGAGGCACTAAAAGGGAAGGCGCTGTAGCAGTGCTGGTGGCTGTGATCCTAGCGCTCACGTCTGCCTTAGTCGCAATGCTCCAGCCGCGTTGGGGCAGCTGTTGAAAGAGAAGCCAGATTTTAACATTACATGAAGAGGCAACGTGGTAGAAGGTCAGCCCTGTCCAACATACCCTGTGGACACTGCCTGACCTGGGTTCGGATCTTGGCTGTGCCACTTGCTGGCCGTATGACCCAGGGTGAGCTCCTCGGCTTCCCTGAAGCTCAGTTTCTGCATCTGTAGAATGGGAATGAATAGCGATGTCCATCCCTAGCGCTATGGTGAAGAGTCAGTGAGACACCGCATGAAAGGGACCCACTAAAAGGGAAGGTGCCGTGAAGAGGGGGCCGTGAGCCCACCAAGAGGATGTAAAGCTCAACCCTATAGCAGCTCCCGTGGCAGAGGCTGGGGTTATGGAAATGAGCCCCCGTGGCTGTGTTAAATAACCCCCCCAGAGAAGTCAGAGGCAGTGAGGAGGCAGGAAGCACTCAGTCCTAGACTAGGGATCCAGAGAAGGACTGAGGAAGGCACACGCCTGGCCAGGGACATCTGAGGAGGCTACCTGGAGGAGGGGATGTCTAAGCTAGTGTCAAGGACGGACAGGTTAGGCCCCCATGGTGAAACGTTGCATCCCAGGAGATTAGCCAGCCTGGGCAAACGCAGTGTGACTAACGTTTCTCTGCAGGTGTGGAAAGGACAAGCCACGTGCTTGAGGGATCACCCACTGCTCCCCTACAGACCCCTGACTCCACCTCTCAGAGCCTTGAGCCTCCTGTCATGGGCACAGTCACTCTCTCTCTCACTCCAGGTCTTCAGACCCCTAGTACTGGGGATGCCCCCTTTCCCAGCATCACAGGAAAAACAGGACAGTAGTGGCACATACCTGGTAGTATGGACCCTGTCCTTCTCCATGGGCCCCTGCTCTTCCTCCTCAGCATCATCGTTGCCAACACTGTACTTTGTAATTGTTTTCTCGTCATTTTTCTATGCAAATAATTTTTGAATGAACAAAAATGGGGTTATGGCTTCCAAACTATTACAACTTGCTTTTTTTTTTTTTTTTTTGAGACAGAGTCTCGCTCTGTCGCCCGGGCTGGAGTGCAGTGGACAGATCTCAGCTCACTGCAAGCTCCGCCTCCCGGGTTCACGCTATTCTCCTGCCTCAGCCTCCCGAGTAGCTGGGACTACAGGCGCCCGCCACCTCGCCCGGCTAGTTTTTTGTAGTTTTTAGTAGAGACGGGGTTTCACAGTGTTAGCCAGGATGGTCTCGATCTCCTGACCTCGTGATCTGCCCGTCTTGGCCTCCCAACTTGCTTTTTCCACTAAGGATACACATGCCATGAGCATTTTCCCAGTGAAGCAATACTCCAAATCACCATTTCATTTTATTTATTTTGAGATGAAGTCTCGTTCTGTCGCCCAGGCTGGAGTGCAGTGGTGGCAAGATCTCAGCTCACTGCAACCTCTGCCTCTCAGGTTCAAGTGATCTTCCAGCCTCAGCCTCCCGAGTAGCTGGGATTACAGGGGTGTGCCACCACACCCAGCTAATTTTTGTGTGTTTAGTAGACATGGGGTTTTCCCACGTTGGCCATGCTGGTCTCCAACTCCTGACCTCAGATGATCTGCCCGCCTTGGCCTCCCAAAGTGCTGGGATTACAGGTGTGAGGCATCACGCCTGGCCTCCACATCAGCATTTTAATGGCTGGGGGCAGGGGGTGGGGGATGGGATGCCCCATGGCATAGATGGACCGTCATGAATTTAACCAAGTCTGTCATCTCAGCAAACGTTTCTTCAGGAGGGTAAGATGTGTGCAGCCAAGAGTACAAGGGTCCAGAGTCCTTTGGTTTTGTTTCTGACTCCACTTTTTTGTGTTTAAAGAGATGGGATCTCTCTATGTTGCCCAGGCCGACCTTGAACTCCTGGGCTCAACTCATCCTCCTATCTTGGCCTCTGGAGTAGGTGACTGTACTTCTTAGAGCCGTGTGACTCTGGGCAAGTTACTCAACCTCTCTGTTTTTTCTTGGTTTCCTGAAAGATGAGAAACAGAGGAGCCCCTGCAGATGCCTAGTCATGAGACTCCCTTGAGATCTTGTGTGTGTGGTGCTTAATTAAGCACAGCGTTCTGTAGGCGACAGGAGGTGCCACGTGGATGGGGCAAGGGGTATTGTTGCTGTTTGTTGTTGCTATTTGGGCCAGGTGTTGATTTCATAGTCCGGAGAGTGAAGGGCTCATGCCAAGTGGCATGAATGTTCAGAGTGACTATGAGGGTTCAGTGAGACCTTGGTGCCTCTTCCCCTCCCTGCCCGCTTCCGCAGAAAGCATCTGAGTCCCTTGCAGGGGGCAGGTCTCCAAATTCCCAGAACCGTCTGGGGCTGGTTGGCCTCACAGGCCAATTACACCGGTGTCCCAGGAGTCTAGAAAGACGTTCTAGAAAGATATTGTCTGGGGAGAAAACCATACTGAAGTCTGCCCCAAATGCCACCATCACCCACCCCTTTCCTCTGGGTTCAGCACGGCTCTCTCCCTGGGTTCCCCATTGCATGTTAAATTAATGCCCCAGAGAAGCTCTGCAGACGACCCCAGTGACAGCCACCACCGGAGAGAGAGACTCCCTGGATGGATGGACAGATGGATGCAGCCCCAACCCCCCTACTCCCCTGGGGCCCCAGCCAGAGGGCAAGAAAGCCCCTACTCAGCCTCCAACTGCTCAAAATCCCCAGCACCAAATTCCCCTGGCCTGGGGATCGCCAGGAGGGAGCCCTGCGTCCCCAGTGTTGGCCCCACCTCCCTTCCCCAGGGGGTCAGATGCAGCCTAGCTTTGCTCTAGCGTCCCCTGGGCACCTCTGTTCCCAGACCAAGAGCCTCCCTCGGCCCCAAGCCTGGACACCCCAAGGCTCTCCCAGGCTTGGGTGGCAGCACCCCTGGCTCTCCTGTCCAGGCTGCTCAGCCTCTCTGAGCCGTGGTTTTCTGCAAAATAGGAATAATGGGACTATTAGATCGAATGACACATGAGATTGCCATTTTCGCGGGTCAAGATCAGACAGGCAATCAGCAATTTCCTATGGTTTCAGCAGATGGCTGCCTCTGGTAGGGAGCTGAGGACTAAATGAAGAAACGAATGAGCAGCCCTGGGCACGGAATTTGGCCCAACAAACTTTTCATTGTCATTCCTATTATTTATTGTAGTGGATGGGACTATCCCTCTCCTACTTCAACAATCACCAAGCCCTGCCACTTGGACAAGGCTCCCTCTGAGGCCAGGAAGGTGCCAGGGGGCCCTCCCCCAGTCCTGCCCATAGCCCCTGACTCTCCAGGCTGGACACTCCTTGCTGAGTCTTTTAACTGTCATTTCCCCCGAAAAGCCCTTAATCACCCTCTGCACAGCCAGGGGGAGGAACTGGGAGCTGCAGGAGCTGCAGGCTGGCCTGCAGGAAGATGACTCAGGAATCCTTCGAGCCCCTTGGCATGAAGTGGGGGAGTGATGAAGGGGGGCGTCACAGGTGTGCGCCATGTGTCGTCACCTGACCTCTGACCTTTTTCTGAGCTGGAGTTACTGGAAGCTGACTCAGGGGGTGGGCCTCTCCTGCCCTCCCTCCCCTCCCCAGGGCCAGGCCCCCTCTCTGTGGTGCTGGGAGGCAGGCCCTGAGCATTTCATTCATTGATTCATTTCTCTCATTTGTCCATTCATCGTATCAGATCGATCATTCGTGGCTCACTTGTGTGACTCATCTGTGGGTCCGGCCCTTCATTCATTAGTAATAAACTCCACGACCATTCGCCCAGCCTGTCCTCCAGGCCAGCTGCCCCGTCAAGCTCGTTTTCTCATTCAGTCCTCTCAGTGCCCAGGTGGAAGAGCTATTATTACCCCCATTACATGGAGAGGAAAACTGAGGCACAGGAAAACTCAGCAATGCCCTTTACTGGAGTCCAGATTCAAATCCAGGCCCGCCGCTGTCTCTAGAAAAAAAGTCACTGTCCCCCAAGGCTATGCCTCCTCTTCTGTGTTCCTGTAGCCACGTGGCCGGGTAAAAGTTATTCAGGGCAGCCTCACCCCAGACTGTGACCCACGAGGGCAGGGACCTCAGCTCACCACCTGGGTCCAGCACATGCCCTGGGAGAATCAAGTGTCTCTTTAGGCTATGTAAGAGCCCCCAAATCTGAGTTCCATCCCCTGTGGAAAGCCAAGCTTCCCCCTACAGATCTCAGAGAATTTCCAGGGACTTACATCCTCACAGCCTCTTCAGCCCCAGGCTCCCAATGCACAGAACTGGACCGGTTTTCCGATAGTCCCACCTCTACACATGGGCCGTCTCTGCTCCTCAGTCCGGTGGACCCCAGCAGAAATGTCAGCTCTGTCCTGCATCCCTCAAAACAAAATCCATGCTCCCATGAGGCATGTGTGAGAAGCAGTGGTGACTGAGGATTTGGGGGTATAAACGGGGAGGGGGTTTTGCAGCTGCAGAGCTGTGATTTCACATTGACATCAGATCTATAAGCCACTCCAGCACAGACCACCCAGATGGACCTGCTGTGCCTGACGCTCTGTCTGTGGATTCTCCTGCGTGGTGGATTTTTCTGGTGGTTTCTAAGCTTTTTTTGTGAGCTCATCTTCAGCAGGGAGATTTGCTGTGTGTGCCTGTGCACGTTCGGGCTCCCACACATCTCAGGATGGACGTTTCCCAAAAGGGATGCGTTGACTTTGAGTAACACTCCAGGGATTTCACCAGCTGGGGACCTGCATTCACATTGAATTCCCGGCATGAGATTCTAGCAACCCAGAGCAGAATCAACCCAGACCTCAGTCTCCCCTGCCCTGCCCCACCCCCACACTCCCTGAAATGCTCAGGGCCTGCCTCCCAGCACCACAGATAGGGGGTCTGGCCCTGGGGAGGGGAGGGAGGGCAGTAGAGGCCCACCCCGACTCAGCTTCCAGTAGCTCCAGCTCAGAAAAAGGTCAGAGGTCAGGCTTAGATTTTCAATTTCTGAGACTTCCAGCTATCCAGTCTTGGCCTGTTCCTAGGCTGGGCACAGGGTGATGTACCCTCCCATGGGATGGGGGAAACCCCTCATTGTCCTGCCTTCATACTGCGGTTTCTGTTCCTGCTCCCACAAAAGTCATCACCAGGGATCAAGTCCAATCTGAGTCCCTTTCCCCTTCCCCACCCCACCCTTCCACCTTGAGTTCCATGTTTTATTTATTTTTATTTATTTATTTATTTATTTATTTTGAGATGGAGTCTCGCTCTGTCACCCAAGCTGGAGTGCAGTGGCGCAATCTTGGCTCACTGCAACCTCCACCTCCGGAGTTCATGCCATTCTCCTGCCTCAGCCTCCTGAATAGCTGGGACTACAGGCACCCACCACAGCGCCCAGCTAATTTTTTGTATTTTTAATAGAGACGGGTTTTCACCGTGGTCTCGATCTCCTGACCCTGTGATCCACCCGCCTCGGCCTCCCAAAGTGCTGGGATTATAGGCGTGAGCCACCATGCCCGGCCAAGTTCCATTTTTATTATTGACATCTGAATTTGCTTTTCTTTGAGTTATTTTTTACTTATTTTATTTCTGAGGCAGAGTCTCACTCTGTCACCCAGGCTGGAGTGAAGTGGTGCGATCTCGGCTCACTGCAATCTCCGCCTCCTAGGCTCAAGGGATTCTCATGCTTCAGCCTCCTGAGTAGCTGGGATTACAGATGCGCACCACGTGTGCCTGGCTAATTTTTTGTATTTTTAGTAGAGATGGGTTTTTGCCATGTTGGCCACGTTGGGTTTGAACTCCTGACCTCAGGTGATCCGCCGGCCTCAGCCTCCCAAAGTGCTGGGATTACAGGTGTGAGCAACTGTGTCTCACCTCTTTTGAGCTTTTTAAAAACATTTGTGGCCGGGCGTGGTGGCTCACACCTGTAATCCCAGCACTTTGGGAGGCCGAGGCAGGTGGATCACGAGGTCAGGAGTTCAAGACCAGCCTGGCCAAGATGGTGAAACCCTGCCTCTATTAAAAATACAAAAATTAGCTGGGTGTGGTGGCACGCATCTGTAATCCCAGCTACTCGGGATGCTCAGGCAGAGAACTGCTTAAACCTGGGAGGCGGAGGTTGCAGTGAGCCAAGGTTGGCAACAAAGTGAGACTCCATCCCTAAATAAATAAATTGCAATTATTTATTTAATTTTTAGAGACAGGGCCTTGCTCTGTTGTCCAGGCTGGAGTACAGTGGCACAATCACAGTTCACTGCAGCCTCAACCTCCGAGGCTCAAGTGATCCGTCTGCTTCAGCCTCCTGAGTAGCTGGGACCACAGGTGCGTGCCACCATACCTGTGGTTTTTTTGGATAGAGATGGGGTCTTGCTATGTTGCCCAGGCTGGTCTTAAACTCCTGAAATCAAGCCATCCTCCCAACTTGGTCTCCCAAAGTGCTGGGATTACAGGCATGAGGCACCAGACCCAGTGGGGGCTTATCAATAGATATTTTTAAATCAGTTTCATTGATCCTGCATTAGCTATCTCCCTGGAAATCTCACCAGGGCTTCCCACTGCCCTCAGGATCAAACTCCGGCTCCTTGGAGCCCTAGAGGCCCCACACATGACTTCATCGTTTAATTTGCATAATGCCAGGAAGGAAGTATTACTGTATCCGAGGTGTGGAAGAGGAAACTGAGGCATGGAGAAGGTGTTGATGTCGAGGAGGGGCAGAGGAGCCCTGTCTGATGCAGGATGGGGAAAGGAGACCTCAGAATCCAGGCCTCCTGCTCAGTCCACCCCCCTGGGTGCCAGTCCCCAAGCTGCCTGCTGCAGCCAAGAGGGTTGGGACACACAGGAGCCACTGCCTGAGTCTGCCTAACCACTCCCTCCCTTCCCCAGAAGCAGCCACATGGTGGGACACACCCAGCCACTGGCACCTGTGCCTGGTGAATCAATACTGGGTGTGACTCTTCCTTCTAGGAATGAGCTCCCTGGAGGTTTCCTTCACGGAAGTGGGCAAGGTCCTGCTAGTCACAGTCTGTCCCCGGGCCAGACAAAGGGCTCCATGCTTGGTGTCAGCACTCCCTAAGCCCACATGGGACCCTGTCGTGGAGCTCCTCTGTATGCCCAGGCTGTGCAGGCATCCAGGTTTGGGCAGTCAGGATGGAGGGTCAGCGATTGAGAGCTTGAGCTCTGAGGTCAGACGGACTGAGTACTAAGCATCTCTGGGATCTCGGGCAGTTTGCTTTCTCTCTCTGGCCCTCGGTTTCACCACCTGTACAACTGAGCCAATGATAGCACCCACTTCATGGGGCACAGTGGGAGAGACAGAAACTGTAGGAAAAGCACTTGGTCCCTCTCTTCTCCTTTTTCCCCTCCCCTTCCCTTCCCTCCCCTCCCTTTTCCTTTTTCCTTCCTTCCCTCCCCTCCCTCCCTCCCTTTCTTCCCTCCTTCCCTCCCTTCCTTCTCTTCCTTCCCTTCCTTCCTCTCTTCTTCCCTTTTTTTAAAAAAGACAGGGTCTTGCTCTGTTGCCCAGGCTGGAGTGCAGCAGTGCGATCACAGCTCACTGCAGTCTCTAACTCCTGGGCTTAAGTAATCCTCCTACCTCAGCCTGCTCAGTAGCTGAGAATACAGGCACATGCCACCCTGCCTGGTGAATTTTTGTACTTTTTGTAGAGATGGGGTTTTTGCCCAGGTTGGTCTCAAACTCCTGGGCTCAAGCGATCTGCCCGTCTGGGCGTATTCTTATGCTAACCTGCCTGAGTCTTGGCTTCTTCCTTTGTGAAGCGGGGGAACAACAAAGCCTGCTCCTAGGGTCAGAGGGCAGAAAGAGCTGATGGGTGGGGAATGCATGGAGCAGGGCCCACTGGCGTGGGGCTGTGCAGGGCAGCGTCATCGTTTCTCTTCTCTCCCCACGCCCATTCGTGCTAATGGCTGGAACCCTGCCCTTGTCACTTGAAGGTCTCTTATGCTTTCACGTAGTCTCTTTCTGCGTTCACTCTTTCGATTCAGGGCTCCTGTTTTTGTTTTCTTCCCACCCCATCCCTTTCCCTAGGGGTAGCGTCCTAATGGGAGAGGGGCCTTCTGAGCCTCTGGTTGGCTCTGGGGCTGTGCCTGACCTTGGGTGTCCTGGAGTGGAATCTGTCCGGCTGTGGCTGGTCGCACTGTGGCATTCGTTCTGGGCAGCATGGTCCTCAGGTCTGGGGCCTTCTGGAGTGTGAAAGACATTGCTAGATCCCCCAAAGTGTTCAGTTCTCTCCTCCTGGGTGTGTAACCCCTTGCAGATCAGTGGGGTCCTGGGCCTTGCTTTGCGGAGCGAAATGTGAGCAGAAGCAACCTGTGTCTTCCTGGGCTGTCATTTCAGAGCTGGTGGCTCCCTCCAGGCTCCTTCCACTGTGGGAAGCCCTGAAGCCTCATGTTGACGCGGCAGCATTGTAAGTGTATGAGGCCTCCATCGGCCTGGGAACCTGAGTGACTATGATGATCCCTGCCACCCCACGCGGGACACATGGTGGGTCCAGAACCACACTCCAGCTATGCTGAGCCACTTGAGTTGAGGTTTGACACTGCAGCACAACCTAGGCTGCCCTAACCAAGACACACACACGCCCAGGCCTCTCGCTGATTCTGGGATTCCCAGGACCTGGGTGCAGGGGGACTTCTGGTCTTTTCTACATGCCTCTCACAGGCCGTGGGTGCTGGGTGGGCACAGTCTCAGGTCCACTCTCAGCCTGTGTGTCCATGGGTCGCCCCCAGTCCCACCAAGAAGCAGCTCACAGGCTCCTCTGATTTCCACTGTCCCTGCCCACTCCCATCCTCTGTGGGTTTTCACAGCCCACACGCCCAGGGTCCAGCCAGGGCTGCTGTCTTCCTTTCTTTACCTCCCCAGAATGTGCACTTCCCAATACTCCCTACCTGGTATTACAATGATCTTTGGCCAAGCGCAGTAGCTCAAGCCTGTAATACTAGCAATTTGGGAAGCTGAGATGGGTAGATCACCTGCGGTCAGGAGTTTGAGACCAGCCTGGCCAACATGGTGAAACCCCATCCCTACTAAAAATACAAAAATTAGCAGGGCGTGGTGGCGGGCACTCTATTCCCAGCTACTCGGGAGGCTAAGGTAGGAGAATCTCTTGAACCCAGGAGGCAGAGGCTGCAGTGAGCCAAGATTATGCCACTGCACTCCAGCCTGGGTGACAGACAGAGACTCCATCTCAAAAAAAAAAAAAAAAAAATCTGCAAGTCTGCTCTCCTTTCTGGACTCAATGTTCCTCCAGGATTGTCCCACTTACCAGCTGTGTGACCTTGGGCAAGTTAACAAACCTCTCTGTACCTCATTGTCTTCATCTGGAAAGACATAAAACATTGTTGGGAGAATTCAATACATTAATACACATAAGGCATTTAGTAAAGCAGTGCCTCTTACTTGTGTTGCTTATCTACTGCCACATAACAAATTACCCCCAAAATTTAATAGCGTAAAATAATAAACATTCACGATTTTACACTGCTTCTGAGGGTCAGAAGTCAGGGAGTGGTTTCTCCAGCCAGTTCTGGCTCAGCCTCTCCCATGAGGCTGCAGTTAGGATATGGGCAGGGGCTGCATCATCTGAAGGTTTGGCTGGGGCTGGAGGCTCTGCTTCTGAGATGGTTCACTCACCTGGCTGTTGGCTGGAGGCCTCAGCTCCTTGTCACATGGGACTTCCCCCAGGGCTGTTTGAGTGTCCTCATGACATGACCTGACGTCCCCCAGGGAAAGTGACCTGAGAGAGAGCAAAGAGGAGGCTGCAATGCCTTTTATATCCTAATCTTGGATGTTACACATCATTGCTTCTACATCTGTTCATTAGAAGTGGGTGCAGTCTACACATACAGGAAGGACAGTTAAGCTCTATCTTTTGAAGGCAGGAGTGTCAAAGAATTTGCGGACGTATTTTAAAACCACCAAGTTGGCCACGTGTGGTGGCCCACACCTATAGGTCCAGCACTTTGGGAGATGGGAGGTGGGAGGATTGCTTGAGCTCAGGAGTTTGAGACCAGCCTGGGCAACATAGCGAGACCTCTTCTCTACTTAAAATAAAAAATATTAGCCAGGTGTGGTAGTGCATGCCTGTAGTCCTAGCTACCCGGGAGGCTACGGTGGGAGGACCATTTGAGCCCAGGAGGTCAAGGCTGCAGAGAGCCATGATCGTGCCCCAGCACTCTAGTCTGGGTGACAGAGTGGGATCCTGTCTCAAAATAAAAATAAAAATAAAACCGCCAAGCTGCTGAATCCACATGGGTTGTTGTCATCACTGCTAATCCTCTTGCTCCTTCCAAGGGGCTTGAACACAGTAAGTACATAATGAATGCTTATTGAAAGTATAAGTGGGCTGGGCATGGTGGCTCACATCTGTAATCTGAACAGTTTGGGAGGCTGAGGCGAGTGGATCACTTGAGGTCAGGAGTTTGAGACCAGCCTGGGAAACATGGTGAAACCCTATCTCTACTAAAAAATACAAAAATTTGCCGGGCATGGTGGTGCACACTTGTAATCCCAGCTACTCAGGAGGCTGAGTCAGGAGAACTGCTTAAACTCAGGAAGTGGAAGCTACAGTGAGCCGAGATCATGCCACTGCACTCCAGCCTGGGTGAAAGAGCAAAACTCTGTCTGGGAGGGCGAGGGGAAGGAAAGAATAAAAATAAAAAGAAAGTATGAGTGCATGAATGGATGTGCGAGTGAAAAACATGAGCTAGAAGAGGAAGGAGAGGAGGCAGAAGGGAGGAGATGGTGTGAGGGGGAGGAGGGGCCATGGGTTGTGCCCTCTGTGTTTGAGGCTTCAGGTCCTGCCCCTCCCTTGGCCTGGGGTCTGGCTACCCATCACCCTCTCCCAGCCTGACTCCCAGGCTCCTGACCCTCTAAGCCTCTGCCCTCCACCTGCCCCTTTGAGCTTGCTTTGGCATAAGACAGCCCATGTTCTTGCTGTGGCTTCTGTGCCTCATGGCTCTAACATGGCTGCCTCAGCCCCATACATCACCTCCTTAGGAGAATCGATCCTGAATGGGGGAAAATATCTTTCTCTTCCAGGATCTTTACTTTGTCAGGGAGGAAAATCTTTTCAGGAAGCTCTCCCCTCTCCATCCAAAATTCCCCTACTCCTTATATCTATCTCACTGGGTAAAAGAAGGTCACATGCTAACCCCCTGGACCCATCACTGGAAGGAAAAGAGGATGGCGAGGATTTCTCCCCTGGTGCTGGGCTCAGTGCCTGGTGTATAGAACGGGGCTCTGTGGGCAGAGACATGCATGTGGCTGCTGGACAGGCACTGAGGGTAATTGCCCCCAAAAATCACAAACAAAGGGCTACGGGGGGCAGAGCTGAGGAGCTCTCAACAACCCACAGAAGCCTGGACCTGCTTCCCTGGGGAGCTGAGGCTTGAGCAGGGCTTTGAAGGATGCATGAGTTCACCAGGCCCAAGAAATCACCTGAAAAGGCTCTGAAGCACAAAATAGCAAACGTCAAGGTAATGAAGAGCCTCTTGGAGGCTAAGATAGTTGAAAAGTAAATCAACAGTCCAGTGATTAGACTGCCAGACTAACGGGCTCAGGTCTAACTTGTAGGCTATCCTTTTTCTAATTCAAGTGTTTAAAGTGTCACTTCTGTGGTTTAACCATGGCTGAGCATCATTATTTAACAATTTATTTAAAACTCAACACTTTTAAAAGGTAATTTCAACTAAAAATACATCCTAGAATACTCTACAAGCAGAACACCAGTCCAGCTTGCCACAAATAGCAGCTAACTAAATAAATGCAATGCAAATAAAACAAGGCCAGTGTGGTGACTCATACCTCTAATTCCAGCACTTTGGGAGGCCAAGGTGGGAGGACTGCTTGAGGCCATGAGTTTGAGACCTGCCTGGGCAACGTGGTGAGACCCTGTCTGTACAAAAAAATACAAAAGTTAGCCAGATGTGATGGTGTGCACCTCTGGTCCCAGTTACTTGGGAGGCTGAGGTGGGAGAATCCCTTGAGCCTGGAAGGCAGTGGTTACAGTGAGCTGAGATTGCACCACTGCACTCCAGTCTTGGTGACAGAGTGAGATCCCATCTCCAAAAAGAAGAGGAGGAAGAAGAAGGAAGAAGGAAGGAGGAGGAGAAGGAGAAAAGGAAGAGGAGGAAGAAGAGGAGGAGGGGAGGAAGAAGAAGAAGAAGAAAGAGAAGGAGGAGGAGGAGGAAGAGGGAGGCAAAGAAGGAAAAGATGAGAAGGAAGAGGAGGAGGATGAAGAGGAGAAAAAGATGATCATGATGATAATGATTGATGATGAAGATGATGAAGAGAAAGAAGAAGAGGAAGAGGATGAAGAGGAAGGGGAAGAGAGGAAGAGGAGAAAGAAAAGTTATGATGCAGATGGGCCAGGCACCATGGTTCACACCTGTAATCCCAGCACTTTGAGAGACTGAGGCAGGTGGATCACCTGAGGTCAAGAGTTTGAGACCAGCCTGACCAACATGATGAACCCCTATCTCTACTAAAAATACAAAAAATTAGCCAGTCATGGTGGCACTTGCCTGTAATCCCAGCTACTCAGGAGGCTGAGGCAGGAGAATCACTTGAACCTGGGAGGTGGAGGTTGCAGTGAGCCGAAATCATGCCACTACACTCCAGCCTAGTCAACAGAGTCAGACTCCATCTTAAAAAAAAAAAAAAAGAAGATAAAGATGATGCCAGGGAAGACAAAATGATGATGGTGATTTATGCTTGCGGAATAACAAAGGGTAGGCTTGGCTTTCAGAAAGTGTTTCTCACAATCACCTTCTCACAGCTGAAAAGCACGAGAGGAGGCTCTGTGAGTAGTCACTGAGCCTGGAGCATCCTAGGTGGGTGGCTGGACCCTGCAATGGGGCTGCCTATGGGGCTGCTTATGGGGCTGCCTGTCCAGATACTGCGGCTCCCTACAGGCAGTGGTAGCTTCTGCAGCCCCCTGCCCAGCCTGGGACAATCCTGCCCAGAGGCTCATGGGTCTGGAAGGCACCTCCCAGGAGCCACTCCCTGAAGCCAGAGACAAGGGCAACTGGTTTGTTCACCAATCCTGTGGCATGTCAAGGAGAAAAGGGTCACTGTAAGAGTGCCTGCTGGGGGCCCGCCACTCATGACCCCTCTTGGTGAAGCTTGTGTGCAGACTTTGCACACAGGCACTCTGGAAAGAAGGTGTCTGAACTTCCATCTTGCAGGAGGGGAAACTGAAGTTCAGAGATGTCAAGTCACTTGCTCTTGGTCACACAGAAAGTTGGCTGTAGAGTCAGGAGTTAAAACCATGCTCATCTAGCCTCAGGGTCTCTCTGTACATGTGTGTTTATATGGGTACACATGTGCATTATGCACATGTGTATGTGTGCATGTGTGTGTGTACATGTGTCTTGGAGAACTCCCCTGTGAGACTGGTAAGCTGGACTTTTGGCAGCCACCTCCTCGCTGACCTCCTGGCCTCCACCCTCGCCCTACCCCAGGGTATTCTCCAAGCAGAAGTCTGAGTGGTTCTGTTAAAACCTAGGTCATGCCATGACCTAGACAGGATTCTCCTCCCAGTCCTCCAGGGCTCCCCATCATTCTCAAAGGAGAGGCCAACATATCCTCAGTGGCCTCCCAGGTCTTCCCTGTCATTGCTCTGATACCTCTACCCTTACTCTCCTTAGCTCCTCTCCAGCCATGCCAGCACTTGCAGCTCCTCCAGGGTGCTCCAGGGTCTTTGCACGGGACTTTCCCTCTGCCTGGGGTGCTGTCACCCCTGACATCCATGAGGTTCCCTCACTCACCTGCTTCAATCTCTGCTCAAAGTCCTTTCTCAGAACAACCTTCCCTGACCTCCTGGTTTAAAATGGTAGCTCCTTTCTTCCACTTACTGGCCTGCTGATCCCCCTTCCTTGGCTGTATTTTTATAGAATTTACTTATTTTTAATTTTCTTTGTTTCCTGTGTCCCTGCTGGGAGGTCCTTTCCTCCCTTGTCTGAGTCATTCGTTGCTGCTTCCCTAGTGACCTCCACTGTGTCACAGTGTCTGGTACACAGTAGGTGCTCAGTCAAGGTTTTCTTTTTTTTTTCAGACAAAGGGTCACTCTATCACTCAAACTGGAGTGCAGTGGCATGATCTCAGCTCACTGCAACCTCTGCCTCCTGCGTTCAGGCGATTCTCATGCCTCAGCCACCTGAGTAGCTGGGACTACAGGTGCCTGCCACCACACCCAGCTAATTTTTGTATTTTTAGTAGAGATGGGTTTTCACCATGTTGGTCAGGCTGATCTCAAACTCCTGGGCTCAAGTGATTCTCCCACCTCAGTCTCCCAAAAGTGCTGGGATTATAGACGTGAGCCACTGCGCCCAGATACGTTTTGCTGGATAAATATTCAAGTCCTGGGGGAAGCCAAGCCTTCCCTCTCCACCCGCTGAAGCCTCCTGGGGAGGGTCACAAGGACAGGGCTTTCCAGTTCCCACCTCCTGTGACAGATGCCATCAAGGCCCAGGCAGACGGTGCACTGCGCCCATGGATTTTGGCAGCAGTTACCCTGAAAGGGCTGTTCCCGCTCGGGCAGATTGGCAGGAAAAGCCCCAAGTCAATAAAGTGTGGGAGATAAGCGGGTTCGAGAGAAGACACTGAGATTGGGTGTGCTCCAAGCAGTTCCTGCGAATCTGCAGGGCAACCGAAGGTGGGGGGGGGGCGAGTGCCCTGCTGTGGCACCTGGAGCTGGCACAGGCCTGCTCTGGCGCTGGTCACGGTGTGGGGTGGGGCTTCTTCTGTCTTTGGCTGCCTGTCTCTGCTCTCTGAGAGGCAAAGGATGCCACGCCAGGGCATTGGACCAGGCTCGGGGACTCCTGCTCGAGGCACTGCCAACTTGGGATTTTAGACCCAAGTCCCAGGCTCTGTCGCTTCTGAGCCAGGTGGCCCTGGTTCAAGGATTTCTCATCTGTAAAATGGGGATAATAACAGTACCAGCACGGCAAGGTTACTGAGAGGATGAACTGAGAGCAGGCGTAGAAACCTCTTAGCTAAGCCTGGCCTGGAGGAAGTGCCCATTAAGTGGGAGTTTTTGTTGCTATTTTAGTTGCAGCAACAGTACCTCATAGCTGTGTGACCCAGGATCACTCAGCCTCCCTGGTCTGGGTCTCAGTTGCTGTTCTGTAAAAGAACATGATACTAGAAGGCTTCCCAGTATCTACAAGAGACTCAAAATATGCAGGCTGATTGGGGCTGGGAAGCCGGTGGGGGCCTCACCTGGGTCAGAGGAGACTCCAGCCCTGGAACATCAGACTTCCAGCTGGGATGGACTAGGGACAAGTGGAGGGAGGGGGGCCGCTGGCTGTAGGAAGGTCGAGGATGGAGAGGGGAAATCTGAGGAGGCTTCTCAGAGGAGGTGAACTGTGAGCTGGGCTGTAAGTCAGGAAAGATTTAACATGCACAACATTTGGCGGTGGGGAGACTGTGGTGAGATGGGCACTTGTGTATATCGCTGGTGAGAGTGTCAGTGGTCCAATATTTTTGGAAAGCAATCTGTCAACTTGTAGCCAGTGTCTTAAGATGGTTTACCTTTCTATGATCTGGTAATTCCCATGCTCAGGACTTCTTCTAGGGAGGTAAAAAAAAGGGGACAGACCAAGAGGGTGCATAGCTAGCCACAGGGATACATTCCCTGCAGCAGAACTTGTTACATACTTCAGAAATGGAGTTTCCATGGCCAGGCTCAGTGGCTTGTACCTGTAATCCCAGCACTTTGGGAGGCTGGGGTGGGCAAACTGCTTGAGCCCAGGAGTTTGAGACCAGTCTGGGCAACATGTGGAAACCCCATCTCTACTAAAAATACAAAAATTAGCCGGGCATGCAGGCGTGCACCTGTAATCCCAGCTACTCTGGACGCTGAGGCAGGAAAATCGCTTGAACCCAGGAGGCGGAGGTTGCAGTGAGCCTAGATGGCACCAGTGCACTCCAGCCTAGGCAACAGAGTGAGACTGCACCTCAAAAAAAAAAGAAAAAAGAAAAAGAGTTTTCAGTATCATGGAGAAATGATGAGCCATATCGTCGTGCTGGGTCAAAAGCACGACATGAAATGACACCCACTGCGTTATTTCAATTCTAAAATGCACAGAAAAAAGACCAGAAAGAAATCTGCCAGGGTGTCCACAAGGGTTGTCCTTTCATGGTGAGATTATGGGAAATACTGTTTTTCTAGACTTTGCCAAATTGCCGGCAGAGCTGTGCAGTCCTTTTGGCAATCAGTGGCAGCAACATAGCAAAAGAGAAAAATGAAATCCGGCAAAGGAAGAGGTGATGGCAGCTCAGGTACACACCGGGCACATGGATGGTTTGTTTGGACACTTACTGAGCTGCCAGCCTGGCCACAGACCAAGAGCTGTCCTTTACCTGCCCTCTCCTTTGTGGCCAATCCAACCAAACCTGTCAATTTTATCTGCTGAACATGTTGCAGGTCACCCACTTCAGCTGTGACCCATCCCCACTGCCATGGGCTCCTCTTGACCGCTCCTCACCTGCAGCTCTGGTCATCTTCTTGCCAACCACGTCCAGCCATGCCATTTCTTTGCCTAAAACACTTCAGAGGGTGCCACTGCCCTCGGCCCCTCGGCCAAGCTCTCCAGTGCAGCTTTGAAGGCCTCTGGGGGCTGCCCAAGCAGGCCCTCTGGGTATGGCACCGTCACACTGCATTGCCGTCTATCTGGCTTCTTTACCATCTTCCATCTATGCCACGCCCAGCCTGGCCCAGGAGCTAGTGCTGCAAAGTGAAGCTACAGAAGAAACCTGGGGATTGAATGAACAAGCGAGGTGGTTCCTACTCTCCCCTGGGGCGTGCAAATGGGGAGAGGGAACCCAGGGAGTGACCCATTTTCCAGATGAGGAAATGGAGGCCTAAGAAGTTAGTTTCTGTGCCCTGTGTGCAGATGCCATAGCTGGGAAGTCATGGTCTGCCTGTTGTTAGATCCTGTCCTTTGTGAGGGCAATGGCTGTGTTCAGGTCACATCTGTGACCCCAGGATGCAGCCCAGGCAGGCACACGGGCGGAGGTGGAATGAGAGAGAGAGAAGGCCCTGGGTCTCAGCCCATAGGGCAGCAACTTGAATATTTTAGCTGCCTTCTTGGGGAGGGGACATGCGGGTAGCAGTGGGGAGCACTCAGGAGGGTGGCCTCAGTTGACCCAGAGGGGCTGGGCTAATCAAATACTGAGCTACCTGCACCTGACCCAGGGGTTGGGAAGGGCTACTGGAGGTGAAGGGGCCAGGGTAAGGAGAAAATACTGTACCAGCCACCGATCACCAGTCTGCCCCTAGGCCCAGGTGCTGGGGGAGCCGGCAGGGTGGGGAGCCCACACCTGCCCAAAAACTGGTCAGTACTTCTATCCAGGGGGACATGGGCCCAAGATCCTCAGATCTGATTTTTAAAGAGAAACCAGGAAACCAGATATTTGTACCAGATTCCCAACATTTAAAATCTCGGCTCAATGTTTCTTTAAAAAGCCTTTGATGGCCGAACAGAACACACTGGGAGGCTGCACTGGGCCCAGGGCTGCCCATTTGTAACCTCTGGTTTGGGGGTGTGGCTACTGTGTTGGGGTCTAGTAGCGCCTCCCTGCAGCCACTCCAGGTCCCCAGGCCCCCATCAGTCTTCCAGTTTATGCACCTGTTGAGTCTCTAAGTTTCTGTCCAAAGGAGGAGCTCACTCAGGAGCTGTCTTGGCTCCAGGCGAGACAGCTGGGAGGAAGCAGGACGTTCATGGCATGGGACAGTCCTCAGCCAACAGGGTATGAGAGCTGGGGGATAAACGCCTGACCTCCTGCCCCTCCCAGGACTAGTCCCAAGGCTCATCTACACAGCTGTGCAGAGGGGCTCCAGAGAGGCTGAGTACCAAGCTCCCCCAGCAGTGTCTGGTGGTGACCAGGCCAGCTGTGCCCTGTCTACTGGCCTCCTGCCCTTCTTTCCCAGCTCCCACTCCAGCTTCCTGGGGCTACTGCCCAAATAAACAAGCTGCACCATGTCCTCCTTTCAGGCCTCTGCTCTCAGTGGTTCCTCAAACAAAAACCATGACATTTTGCTCATGGCAAAGCAACAAAAATCCTGTGACGTGTGACAAACGCCAGGAAAGAAATGGGTGGCAGCTGCTGATAGAGGAAAGCAGGGGTCTGACATCAGAATAGGCCCTGGAAGTAACACCGATTCTGTGGACAGAGGATAAGGACAGAGGATGAGTGCAGGTGCAGGGGTGGGGGAGGGGGCTAGAGGGAGGAAAGGCAGGTGCCAAGGTCCTGGCAGGGGAATGAGTTGAGAGTCTTCCAGGACAGGGCAGAGGGCTCGTGTGCTGCAAGTGGTGGGGTGTGGCCAGCGTGGGCTGCAGAGGTGGCCCGGGCTGGCTTCTTATTTTGGGTGCTGTATCAGTCAGGATTCTTCAGAGAAACAGAACCAACAGGAGATACACATAGGTAGATAGGTAGGTAGCTATAGATATATAGATTTATAGGCTGGGCACGGTGGTTCACGCCTGTAATCCCAGCACTTTGGGGGCCTGAGGCAGGACGATCACTTGAGGCCAGGAGTTGAAGATCAGCCTGGGCAACATGGTGAGACAAAATAATAATAATAAATTCAGGGGTGCTAGCCCACGCCTGTAGTCCCAGCTGCTTGGGAGGCTGAAGCTGTAGGATCACTTGAGCCTGGTAGTTTGAGGCTGCAGTGAGCTTTGATGGCAACACTGCACTCCAGCCTGGGTGACAGAGTGAGACCCTGTCTAAAATAAAATGAAATTAAAAACGAGATTTACAGATGCCCCTCAATTTACAATGAGACTACATCTCATTAAACCCATCCTAAGTTGAAAACAACTTTAGTACCTTGATAAACCTGTCATAAAGTTGAAAAACCATCAGTTGAACCCTTAAAAGTTGGGGACCATCTGTATTATGGGAATTGGCTCATGCAATTCTGGAAGCCAAGGAGTCCTAGAGTCTGCTATCTGCAACCTGGGAAGCCCAGGAAAGCCAGTGTTGTTCCAGTCCAAGCTGGAAGGCCTGCGAGCCAGGGCCACTGATGTCCAAGGGCAGGAAGAGATGGATGTCCTGGATCAAGCAGAAAGCAAATTTGCCCTTTTTCCTCCTTGTTTTATTTGGGCCCTCAATGGATTGAATGGTGGCCGCCCGCAGTGGTGAGGGTGATCTGTTTCACTCAGTCTACTCATTCAAATGCTACTCTCTCCCTTTTTTTTTTTTGAGACTGAGTCTGGCTCTGTTGCCCAGGCTGGAGTGCCAGTGGCACGATCGTGGCTCACTGCAAGCTCCACCTCCTGGGTTCACACCATTCTCCTGCCTCAACTTCCCGAGTAGCTGGGACCACAGGTGCCCGCCACCATGACTGGCTAATTTTTTGTATTTTTAGTAGAGACGGGGTTTCACCGTGTTAGTCAGGATGGTCTTGATCTCCTGACCTCGTGATCTGCCTGCCTCGGCCTCCCAAAGTGCTGGGATTACAGGTGTGAGTCACCACGCCTGGCCTTCTTTTCTTTTTTTTTTTTTTTGTGATAGGGTCTCACTCTGTCACCCAGGCTGGAGTGCAGTGGCCAATCTCAGCTCACTGCAGACCTCTGCCTCCTGGGTTCAAATGATTCTCGTGCCTCTGCCTCAGCCTCCTGAGTAGCTGGGACTTCAGGTGCCCGCCGTCAGGCCCAGCTAATTTTTGTATTTTCTGTAGAGACAGGGTTTCACCATGTTGGTGGCCAGGCTGGTCTTGAACTCCTGACCTCAAGTGATCCACCCACCTCAGCCTCCCAAAGTGCTGGAATTACAGGCGTGAGCCACCACACCCTGCCTCAAATTCTACTCTCTTGCAGAAACACTCTCCCAGTCACACTTGGAAATCATGTCACGCCCACTATCTGGACACCCCTTAGCCCAGTCAGGCCAACACATAAACTGAACCATCACAGTTGCCCCTGAGGATCAGCTGGGGACTTAAAAAAATTCCAGGGCTCAGCTGTACCCAACAGGTGCTGGCTCCATGTACCTGAGGGGTCCTGGGTTGCAGGTATTTTTTGAAGCCCCTCTGTTTTTCTTGCTGGGCTGTTGGTGAGACCCCCTGGCTGAAATTGCACGTGCCAGGCTGGGTCCTGGTGCTTGATTTACCTGCCTCCACTTCATCTACACAAGCAAGGACCCTGCCAGAAACGTTCCCATTTTACAGATGAGGAAATTGAGTCTCGTGCAGTTTCACCACATACTCAAGGCCACAGGGATGGGGAGTGTTGGTGCAGGGACTTGAACCTCGTCAGCTGCTGCAAAGCCTGCACTGCCACCTACTCCACCCTGCCTGAGGTCTCGCTGGTCACTGAGATACCAGCAGCAGCTCGCTCTCAGCTCAGATACCTGTGGAGGGTTGGGGGACACAGAATTTCTGATGATGGCAGAGGAAAGCGCTCAAACACTCGTGCCCTTGGTAACCTGGCCCTGGCAAATTCTCCTGATCTTTGGCTGGTCCTGGTAAGGCCTGGAAGATGCCAGAGTAAGCACACATAGGGAGAGGCTGAAGGTTAGGGTCATGGGCATGAAGGACTGAATGGAATTCAGGCTTTAAGAATCTGGAACTGTATCCAAGAATGACTCCATCCATCCATCCAACATACATGCACAGACAGCCCGTGGGCCAGAGCCTGCACCCAGCTCCCAGAGAACAGGTGAAAATAAGACACAGTCTTTGTCTGTGGGTGAGTCTATTGGAGAGGGAGAACTGAAATAAGAATTGCAAGGCTGGGCGCTGTGGCTCACGTCTCTCGTCTTAGTGCTTTGGGAGGCTGAGGCGAGAGGATTGCTTGAGCCCAGGACTTTGAGATCAGCATGCGCAAGGGAGACGTTCTATGAAAACATTAATAAATTAGCCGGGTGTGGCGTGTACCTGTGGTCCCAGCTATGTGGGAGGCTGGAGAAGGAGGATCGTCTGAGTCCAGAAGGTTGAGGCTGCAGTAAACTATGATTGCACCACTGCTCTCCACCCTGAGTGACAGAACGTGATCCTGTCTCAAAAAAAAAAGAGTTCCATACTTCACAACACACTGTGACCTGTGATGTGTGTGTGTCATAGTGGCATCTCTGATCTGGGATGACATTTAGGGGTACAAGGACTCAGACATAAATACCCTAGTCCCACAGTGAGCTGGTTCTTTTCTTCTGTTTTTTTTTTTTTTTTTTTTGAGACAGGGTCTCACTCTGTTGCCCAGGCTGGTGTGCAATGGTGCGATCTCAGCTCACCGCAACCTCCACCTCCTGGGTTCAAGCAATTCTCCTGCCTTGGCCCCCTGAGTAGCTGGGACCACAGGCCTGGTTAATGTTTGTATTTTTAGTAGAGCTGGGGTTTCACCATGTTGGCAAGGCTGGTCTCGAACTCCTGACCTCAAGTGATCTGCCCACCTCAGCCTCCCAAAGTGCTGGGGTTACAGGCGTGAGCCACCATGCCCGGCCTGTTAGCTCTTCTGATCCTATCACTGAGAAAATCTTGGTTAGGCACCAGTAGGCCTCCCCTATTAACAGGGAGCAGGCAAGGCTGTGCCTAGAGCCTGTGGCAGGTGCTAGGACCTGGCTAAAAATTTAGTGATATGGATTTGCTTGTACTGCATTTGTTTTTATATCTTTACTTTCTGGCAAGGGTAATGGGTCAAACGGTGACCCCTCTAAAAAGATGTCCATGTCCTGAACCTGGTCCCTGTGAATGTGACGTCGTTTGGAAATAGGGTTTTTGCAGAGGAAATGAAGGATCTTGAGTTAAGATCACCGTTGATCAGGGCAGGTCCTAAATCCAGTGACTGCTGTCCTTACAAGAGAAAGGAGAGGGGGATTTGACACAGACCCGGGGAAGAAGGTGGTGTGGGGAGAGGCAGGGACTGGAGTGATTCACTCATGGGGTGAGGAACGCCAGGTACTGGAGCCACCACAGCCGGGAGAGAGGCAGGAGGCAGCTTCTCCCTCTAAGCCTCCAGGAGGAGCAGCCCAACTGGCAGCTTGATTTTAGCCTGTGGCCTGCAGAACTGTGGGAGAATAAATATCTATTGTTTTAAGCTGCCCTGTTGGTGATCATCTGTCATGGCGGCCCTAGGAAATGAATGCAGCAGTGGTGCTGGTTTTCTGTTTCCAGTGAAAAGTCTTCGTCTTAAATAAATTGAAGTTAAAAGGCAAACGTTTTAGAGTCAAGGAAGCAAGGCCAGGTGTGGTGGCACTTGCTTGTAGGCCTAGCTACTCAGGAGACTGAGTTGGGAGGATTGCTTGAGTCTGGGAGATCCAGGCTGCAGTGAGCTGGGACCCCACTGGTGCACTCCGGCCTGAGCAACATAGCAAGACCCCATCTCAAAAAAGAAAAAAAAAAAAATGGCAAGGAAGCGACAGTGCGACCGTGCAGGTGACAGGCCGGCGTGTGTTCAGGGGCACATGCTGCCCTCTGGGAGGAAGTCAGACTGAGCCAGGCAGTGTCAGGACTGCAGGGGCCAGGCAGAGCAGGGTGGGCCCCAGGGCAGGTGCACAGCCTGGAAACCCAGGTGGCTGGTCTCTAAGTGGGGTGGGAAGACCCAGGGCTGGAGCAGGGCCAGGAGCCCTGGGGCCTGTGGAGGACAGGGAAGCTTCACACTGCCCATCGGGCAGTCTTGAGTGAATCCCCAGGAAGCCCCTTCACCCCATGGGTGATTCAGAACCAACTTTCTTTTGGAGAACAGCTCTTTAGAGGTTAAGGGTTTTTTCCCAACGCCATGAAGTGCCACAGAGCAGCAGGAGGTGGGGGAAGGGGGTTTCCAGCCGCTGGCTGGCCAGCAATTGGTCTTCCCCTAGAGGTCACCGGCAGGTAGGGCACTACCACCTGCCCTTGCCGGCTCCTCCCTCCGGCTACCGTCAGGATGCTCCGGGCCTGTTGGGCATATCCACTGGACCCTGTAAGGCTTTGCGTCATGGCTACCAAGTGGCACCCTCCCGAGGCCCTGGGGAACATACTGACAGCAGCCAATCTACGCACGTCACTTCCAACCGCTGAGCAGGGGATATACAGACGTGCTCTGGGGGCACAAGAGATGCGGCCTCAGCCTCTTAACCAGCCCCAGGCGACCCCTGGGTTTGAACCTGGACTGGGAATGCAAGGAGGGAGGAGCTGTCACCCAGCAGGTCTCAGACATGTAAATGCCCACAAGGCCTGAGACCCAGGTGAGGCAGCGGCATGGGAGGGACAGCTTTGCCCTGGGCACTGGCTTCCTCCTGTTGGCATAGCCCCAACCCTTGGCATGCGGTGAGGGAAGGGGGTTCCTTGTTCATTCTTTCTTGACTCAACTTGGTTTTCCTCTCAAGACCCAGAAGTTCCTGGCCATTTCTGGGTAGGGTTTAAGCCAGATGGTCAGATTTTGAGAACCTGTGATCCCGTTTCCAGGGATTTCTGGGTTTCACGCTGGTGGACGTTGGTGTTTCCGAGTCATGCTCAACCCAACACTTCACCTGACTCTGTCCTCGGTGGGGAGTCTTCTTCCTGCTTCCCTTGGCCTAGCCTGGCAACAATGCGGCTGCTCGCTACGCTTGTCCTGCGAGGTAGGGCTTGGCTGTCCCACTCCACGGATGCAGAGCCTGAGGCCTGGATGGGCAGCCACCTGCCTAACAGGGAAAAGATGCAGAATGTGGACCACGCTCCCTGCACCCAGCAGAGGTAGGGCGGGGACACTTCCTGATGGGGCCGACTGCCCCTGAGCAGTTATTCCCAGTCTCCGGTTAGTATGAGCCCCGACAACCTTTTAGGAACCCAGGGATGGGAGGGAACCTGGCGCAGGGAGGAGGGAGAGGGAGGGGCTCCAGCCACCACACCCCCGCCAAGCGGCTGCACCGGGATGAGGGGTCATTGGCTGGGAACCTTCCCCTGTACCGGGCCACGGCCTCCTGCCACAGCCCCCAGGAGCAGCACGCTACATTCTTGGTAACTTTTTTTCTTTTATTACCAAGTTTAATTTACAAGGAAGTTCCAGTTTTCATTTCCACCCTCGTGTTCAGTACCCATGAAGCATGAGTCACGCTGGCGAAAGGAGGTACTTCCCTAGAGCGGTCCCGAGGCTCAGAGGCATTGAGGTTTTCCAACCCTCGGTCCTCACTGAGACAAAAATTATTTACATATTTTTAGCTCAAGGAAACATAAGGAACTCGTACAGTGTATGCCCAATGTCAAGATGACTACATGAAATGCTTCAGATTTATTTATTGCATCTAGACAAGAAGATCAAAATCAGTTCACCCCACGCCTTTTTAAAACACGGTGTATCTCAGAGACCTTAGAGGAATCTAGCGCATGTCTGGCAGGGCTGTGCTTCACCTGCCCCTTGGGTTGCTTGTGAACACCAGCGCTTGGGTCATGGGAGGCTGCCAAGGCTGGGGGAGAGGGACCAGGGTGGGAGGGCGGCAGAGGAGGGGCTGCTCACGGAGGCCTCTCCTCCCAACCCTAGGCCATGGCAGAGGCTGGCCCTTCTGCCTGGGGGAGCACCTCAGCTGGCCTCATCTGACCTGCTGGGACAGGTACCTCCCACGTCCAGAAAGGGATGAGCACACCTCCACAGCAACATTCAAAGCCAAGGTTTGGGAGTTCCTGCGGCCTGCCCTGCTCCCTGACTTGGCAAACCAAGCCAGATGGTGCACAGGGGAAGGGTGGACCAGGGTCCGGGCCATAACTCTAAGTGCTCTCTGCAGGGACTCGGGGGGCGGGCCAGATGGGTCTGTGGGGGCTGACCTCAGACCTCTGAGGCTATGACCTGAGTGTCAGAAGCCACAGCCCCCACTGTGGGCCTTCTCACCCTCCTGGTTCTTCCTCCGGATGCCAGGGATCCAGCATGTCTCGTCTGGACTGGCCTGTCTGGGAGCGCCCCAGCTATGAGGATTGCAGGGAGCTCCTGAAGACACAGCTGTGCCCACTGCCGCTGAGACCCGGGTGAGGTGGGGTCCTTTGGAGCCAAAATGGCTGGTGGCCTCCAATGGGCTCCCAGACCTCCTTACATAAGAAAAGCTTCTGGGAGCCCTGGGAATCCTCACCCCACATACCTGGAGGTGTCCCCCAGAGGCAAGTCGCCAGCCCCAGCTGAAAGAGGCCCCTGAGAGTGACCCTGTAAGCCTGCATGGGGACTGCCCTGTCCTTGGCCAGGGACGCAGGGTAGAAGCCCTGCCCTGAGCAGTGTCTTTTATCCTCTGCTCGTCCTCCCGGGCATGCTGTCCAGCCCTGGCCAAGACCTCTCTCCTTCAGTGCTCAGTGTTCACAAGGCCAGCTGGAGCCCAGACACTTCTGATGGCAGGCGGGTGGCCCACCCGTGTGGCACGGAGTGAGCTGCAGGCTGTTCCTCCCGGTCACGCCTTGGGGCGGGGCAGTCACTTGCCTTCTCTAGTTTCTGCTGCCCCATAGACAGAATCATTTCAAAACCAGAAGTGCATGTCTCAGGGGCTAGCCAGCTTCAGCCAGGGCCAGCTTGATCCTGTCCACCCCTCTTGCTCTTACAAAATTAAGCAACACACAGGTTGCCTGCTGGGCGTGGGGTATCCCGTCTCCTGATGCTGTGGTCCTTCTCCCCATGATGGTCTTCCCCCGCCCTACTCTGCCTTCCTTCTCTTCCAGGGACTCTGCACATGGCCACGGTGGTCACAGTTTGTCCTTCCTTGGGGTTTCTGCCCACGTGGCCCCCTTTCTGAGCTCTGTCTTTTCTCTATTGAAGCAAAGGTCCTTGTACCTGCAGCCATGAAGGCTGGGTGGGCACAGCTACCCAGAGGGCTTCTGATGACCCATGAAGGCTGGGTGGGCACAGCTACTCGGATGGCTTCTGAAGACTGAGGCCTGCCCCCATGGACGCCACTCCCCCTCCTTGGCAGGACTGTGTTTCCTTCAGGAGGCTGAAAACTGCCCTCGGCAGGCCTTGCCGGGACAGCTGGCTTGGCGGAGGAGATAGAGACTGTGTTCCTCTAAAACGCAGGTGGCAAAAGATCTCAGCGCGGCTCCCCAGGCTACCCTATGGCCAGGCTCCAGCGGACCCCTAACGCCCCTGGTGGGCACATCTGCGGGCAGGTCTGGAGGAAAGTTGTGGAAGATCTCACCAGTGACTAGACAGGTGAGGGGCCGCTGGCCCTGGTGGACTTGGGGAGGGTGGATCACAACCCGGGCCATGAGTGCTGTGTCCGGCTCCGAAGCTGGTCGAGTAGAAAGGAACATCTTGGGGGCTGTGTCTGATGCATCTGGGTCCTTGCCTGTACACACCCAGCCCGAATGGGGAAGGGAACCATGGGGTTTTAATTTTCAGACCAGCAGCAGTAGCAGAGAGGGACAGTGGCAGACTCAGAGCTTTGGGGACACCACGCCCTTGCAGCTGGAGGGGAGCTGGCTCTGGGCCATCTCTCGGCACACGTGGACACACACAGTCGAGTGGCAGGTGACGCTGAGGGTGGCTTCCTTTGATTTCCACCATGGCCACGGGGTCTGGAGTCTTCACGGTCCCAAGTGGTTCCTTCTTAGAGATGGCAACACTGAAGAAGATGCTGGAAGCCGTCTGTTTGGTTTTGGTGAAGAGAAAGCGTCCTGAGTGGGGAGCTGGCTACATTCTTTCTTTTCCTGGAGAAATCTTTCCATGATGGGAGGCCTCTCGGCTGCTACGGCAGAAAACCGTCCAGCCCTCTCAGCTCTGTGTATACCTGAGAATACATGTATCTCCCTTGTTTTTGTTTAAAAAATAATCTAAACTTTCCAGGAAGGTACTTCATTATTCCACAGGTTTGCAGAGTTAGTGAGTAACAAAGAATCACTTAAGTAAATGGAAAAAGCCGCACTAAGAACTCTAAGACATCAGGAAAGGCCCAGTGAAAATGATAATGAAATCGTAACTGTATTATTACACTTTTCACATGACATCAAACCGTAGTGCTGATGTTTTTGGACTCTTTTTTTAAATAGAAGTTTTAAAAATAAATGTTCACCTGCTGCCAAAAGCGGAAATACATATCCAAAGGAGATGTTTATCTAAGTCTGCTTTTCTATAAATTTCTACGTACAGTGACCTGGTCCAATTCTTCTGTGCACACTGGGGCTGATGACAGAGGAGCCATATGACAGAGGAAGCAACAGGTGCCAGTGGGTCCTGCCACCCGGGGCTCAGAGATACGGAGCCCAGGCAGCTCCCTGAGGTGGCCCATGCAGTCATCTACATTCGCCGGGGTGTCTCCGCTGGTCCCAGCCTGCATGTGAAGAGATGCAAAGTGAAAAAGGAATTCAAGGGCAACATGGCCTTCTTCCCATTCAGGGGAGCACAGGGATAGGTGGCTGAGATGGCTGCTGGGGGCCGCAGAGAACGATGGGTGCTCCCAGCATGCCTTGCCAGTCAGCGGCACTGCGGTCCCTACCAGCAGGGCCACACACACAAAGGGAGGCCCAGGCACTGATTCAGTCCTCAGCGGGGCCCACAGGCTCAGCACATGCAGCCTCTTCGCCCAGGGGCTCCGTGCAGGCGGCGGCTGGTGTGGATAGCGGGGGGATGCCGGTGAGGCTGCGAAGGCTGTGGGGGTCAACTGGGGGGACAAGGGTCAGCGACTCGACGCTCAGCGTGTCAGCCGTGTCCTCGCAGAGCAGGGAAATGGTGGGCTGCTGGGCAGGGACGAGGCTGGGGGATAGGCTGGCTGTCTCCACGGCTGCGCTCCTGGCCATGTTCTTGCTGGACTTGGAGTCTGCTTCCGTTTCGTTGACGATTACCAACTGGTCAGGAAGGTGAGGCTTAGGCAGTTCTGGAGTCATGGGGGCATCTGGATTGGGGGAGAAAAACCAGAAACACACTGAGCCCTTGAGACATCCCGTTGCACTGTGCCCTCTGCTCCCATCCTGAACCGCGTCCCTGGTGAGCTAGGTGGGAGGTGGCTGGCTGGTGTGAGGGCTCAGCGTGGCTCCACTCACTCCTTTTGGGGACACAAAACCTGCAAAATCCAGTCTGACCTAGGCCTGGGGAAAATGCAGCAGGGCCTAGGGTTACCCTGACTTGTGATATGAGGGGAAAATTCAGGGCCTGTGCAAAATCAGCATGTGGGTTATGAAAGCACAGTTCCTGGGTGCAGACACCTGGCTGACAGGATTTATGTGTGGGCAAATCTCAGGCCTGCCTGATAATAAATACTTGTTTAGGAAGTAAATGGGCTTGGGTGTGCTCGTAATGTCAGGCCATTTCCAGAGCATACATTTGATGACATTTACCCAAGAGGAAACCCACTGCAATATTTAAAAGAAAAAAAGGAAATTCTGTAGAACTTTTCAGCTTGCAAAACCAAAACAAAACCTTGGCCTGCCTCCTCCTCCTCCTCAAAGTGCTGAGCCAGCACCCACCAAGGGGCTGCTGTGGTTACTCAGGCCATTACTGTCCCGAGCTTCCCGGCGACGGCCACTGAGAAATCACGCCAGGACCAAGGCAGGCGAGGTTCCACCCAATGCAGTTATTCTTAGGGCAGCAATTTCTTTTCTTGGTGCTTTTTTTTTTGGCGGAGTCTCACTCTGTTGCCCAGGCTGGAGTGCAGTGGCGTGATCTTGGCTCAATGCAACTTCCACCTCCCGGGGTCAAGTGATTCTCGTGCCTCAGCCTCCCGAGTAGTTGTGACAACAGCCGTCTGCCGCCACATCCGGCTAATTTTTGTATTTTTGTAGAGATGAGGTTTCACCATGTTGGCCAGGATGGTTTCAAACTCCTGACCTCAAGTGATCCGCCCGCCTCGGCCTCCCAAAGTGCTGGGATTACAGGCATAAGCCACCATGCCCGGCCCTTGGTGCTTCTCAAAAGCCTGCAGACACACGCTGGCCCATTTGCCTTCCAATGATGAACCTGCCTGAACAGAAACACCAGATGCAGCTGAAATTCATTGTGGAAAACATCTTCCAGCACTTCAGATGCCGGGTGTTTAAAAACATTGAGAAGACGAGAGTGGGCATTCTGCTTGGAGAGCAAATTCTCATTTGCACAGAGCTGGGGGTCCCCAAGCCATGGCAGGAGGTGCTGACGATGCCATATCAAGCTAAGAGTCTGACAGCAGCCTGGGGCCCGGGAAGCATGGTACAATTTTTTTTTTTTATTCAACGTGATTCCAGTTTAGTTTTTTATTTTCTAAGTCAGGCCAAAATAAAACAGAACAGCAAACGGAACATAAAGCAAAATAATGGAAAAACAAAGAACGAAATAAAAGCAGGCAGCATATAGAAAGGGAAGAGGGAGAGGAAGAGAGCTCTCATCATGGAGCGAAAGCACGACAGACAGACTGGATCTTAAAGCACACACCAGCATTTCTCCCCACAAGACTCCGGGCAAGATGAACTCTAAAAGGTTCCAATTCATTTCATTTCTTTTGTCTGAGACGGGGTCTCACTCTGTCACCCAGGCTGGAGTGCAGTGGCATGATCATAGCTCACTGCAGCCTCAACCTTCTGGGCTCACGCAGTCCTTCAGTACTTACTGCCTCAGCCTCTTGAGTAGCTGGGACTACAAGCCCGTGACACCACACCTGGCTAATTTTTACAATTTTCTGTAGAGACGGGATCTCGTTACGTTGCCCAGGTTGGTCTGGAATTTCTGGGCTCAGGCAGTCCTTCTGCCTTGGCCTCTCAAAGTGCAGGGATGTGCACAGGTGTGAGCCACCGTGCCCAGCCCAATTAGATTCTTCCTAAGGCCTTTTTTTTAAAAAGAGAGAGAGAGAGAGAAGATCTAGAGGAAACCATTGCATGAGGCTTTGGTCCTCGCTCTGGGAGGGTGGCAATGGGCATCAGTGCACACTAGTGGAAAAAGTGATTTGAGGTGTGATCTGAGCCCAGAAATGCTGAGTAAACACTACATGCGAATTCTGGTTTCCTTGAATTTCAACTAATTTGCTCCACTCAGTAAGGAGGCTTGCGGTGCTGGGCTGGTTTCAGCTCAGGCGTGCGCCCTGACCTAGCACAATCTGCCTGCTATTCCTCAGAACCTGTGGTTCTCTGAGCAGGGCTCACCTGCTCTGGTGGCCTCTGCCCTTGCTTCAAATGGGCATGAGCAGATCTATGATGAACTCACACACATGCGGATCCACACATAAGTTTCGCTGCTGAGGAGGCAGTTTAGAAATGACTAATTCCCCAAATGGTACTGTCCTACCATCTGGAGACAGAGTAGCCAAACGTTTCCTTCATGTTTTCTTAAAATTTCTATGTAAGTGTTTCTGCTCAAGTCTGCATTTGCATGCAGATATTCAAAATGCTGGCCAACTTCGTTCTCTGCTCCTTAATGGGGTATTTGGTGATGAGAATAATCAGGGATGTGGAAACCTTGTAGGCAAATACATCAAAAAGAGGAAACCAATTAACAAACAACAGCACGCGCACAGAACTGTTTCTTCTTCAGGAAAAGGACCAACAATTTTTATTAAAAGGGTTGGTTTTCCCCAAAGGTAGCCTCTTTTTTAATAGGAAGAAAATAACCCCTTCTTACCCACTGCCTACGACATGGCCTTGTTGTTGTTGAAGAACTGCTTCCTGAACTTGATCTACACATGTATCCAACTAAGGGAGGTAAAAAAGGAGAACTCTGCCAGGTTTTCACTGGGGGGAAAATTACTCCGTGAGGACACTTTTTGTTTCCAGTCAAGCGCTGAGCTGCAAAAGTTACTGGTGAAGCCCTGGCTTCGTGCTTGCTGGTGTTTTTGAACTCGAGGGCCACAAGTTGAGGCCAGGCCCAGGAAATGAGGGATTTGGAGAAACGTCTGACTTCCTGGCCATGGGCTGGGGAGACAGAGCCGAGGGGGTAATGGGACGTCCAGGAAGGCCATGTTTCCACTAGCAGTGGACAGACCTCCCGTGGCTGTGGCCTGTGAGGACACCAAGGCAGCAGGTCCCCCACATGCCTGGCCAGCACCTCTGAAACTGATCTGCAGGTCTAGGGTGGGGCCTTAACATATCCTTGTCAAGCAAGTGGTGACTTCCAGCAAAAACTTGGATTTGTTGTGCTGGGCTGGGAAAAGGTGGGGCTGAGTGTTGTGGGGAAGAAAAGGATGGTACCTGTAGAACAAGTGCAGGGCAAAGCTCAGAGAAAATAGGATTTCAACACAAAAGAAGGCAAAGGCTCCCAGCAGACAAGCGCAACGGCCAATGGAGAAAAGCGCATCAGAAACCAGAGAAGCAGCGTCACAGGGGAGGCAGCAGGGATGGCCCCAACAGCGAGCCAGGCTGCTGGGTGGCGGCCCATGGAATAGCCTCATCGCTGTGTGGGTGCTACTCAGAAAGGATATGGGGGGACCACATCCATCCATGTGTCTACGAGGGAAATGGCTCTTAATTTGCCACTTATCTTAGAGCAAGGCCAGGGGAAGAAAGGAAAAAAGAAACGAGACTTCTTGGTTGCTTTCTACAAATTCTCACTTCGCCAGCCAACTGCCGCCCAACCCCCATGGCCTAAACTGCGGGGACCCCTGGGGAACTTGGTGGGAGCATCTGCTTCTGGCCCGGGCTGAGCCTGACGCTGCTGCACACTTCACAGAGGACAGCGTTTCCAGGCTGTACAGGTCTGGCTCAGAAGGACCGCCGTGAAGGTCAAGGGCCGGGGATCTGGTTTTCACATGAGGTGAGGCCAGAAAGGGAGCAGGGAGAGCCAACTTTGGGGGAAACTGGGGAAGTGCCGCCTTGGCAAATGGCTCTGTGCTCAGGCCCAGCTTGGCCCACCTTGCCAGCGTGGACCCTGCCGACTGTGGAAATGCAGCATGGCGAGTGGACGTCGCGGCCCGAGCGGCTCCCAGGGGAGACCTGCCTGAATTGACTGTGCGTGAGGTGTCGTGGCAGCCGCCGTTCGGAGCACTAAACCCAGTGGCCGCCATGACTGTCGGCCTCCGACAGGCTGAACACTCGCCGGCGTCCTTTCCTGCCACTCCTGACTAGAGGGAAAACACAGCGACAGATCATAGAAAGCCTTTAACAATGGGACGGCAGAGGCGACATGGAGGGGACACAGAGCAGCAGTGGACGCTGAGCACTGGCGGGGTGGGGGTCGTGGGGCAGTGCCCAGCATGGGCTTGTTGCCACTGGAGCACGGGGCGCTGGCTCCCCATGCAGAGAAGACACCCCCCATGCAGCCCCCAGGACGAGGCAGGGTCAGGATCACTCAGAACCAAGTTGTTCACTCGTGCATCTTAATCGGGTTGGGGCAGAGAAGGTGGCATCCTGTTGGAAAGGAAAGACGGGTTCATCCGCAACATCTAGTCTCGGTCGGAAGCCTCAGGGGACGGAAGAACAGAATCACCTGTCAGTTTTAGATGTGGCCCAGGAGTTAGGACACGAAAACCCTGCATCCTCAGGACAGTTTACGGAGGGCAGGGTGTGTCGCTGGAGGACTGGCGTCAGACCAGCTAAGTGAATCAAGCAGATTTCTGACCACAAGTGAGGAGGTTCTTGGTGTTACACGCTGACGCCAACAGCACAGCTCCGAGTCCTGGGAAAGCTCAGGTGCTCGAGGCGCTCCACGAGCCTCTCCCTCAGATACCTATCTGGGCAGCGACTTGGTGACCCGTGCCTTTGAAAATCAAGACTGAACCACAGCAGGAGAGCTGAGACCAGGTGCCAGGTGGCCGAGTGGGGCTTCTATAATTGGCTGAAATAAAAACGTCAGGAGCATCTCACTGCGAAGGGAGAAACCACACTCTCAGAGACAAAGGCAGGTGAACACACAGCTTGAAAGTGACACCATTGAGCACTACAGTGTGAAGGTCCTTAGATACCACTGGACTATACACTGAAAAATGGCGAAAATGGTAAAGTTTATGTTATCTGTATGTTACCACAATAAAAAAGGATGATGCCACAGAGAAAACTGAGGAGAAAAGGGAACATATCTTACTTGGGGTTTCTATCCTTAAAACTCTAGCAGGACAGTGGTGACCGAGTTCAGTGGCATGCGGGTGGGTTTCAGGCCATATGACTCTCAGTTGGGCCCAAATGGGAGGTGTCGTGGGGTGAAGGGGGCTCATTTGGACACAGGCACACGGGTGGGTCCAGATGGGAGGGAAGCCAGGGAAGCTCCCTGCACTGGGCTGTCAAGAGCAGCCAGACCCGTCTTTCTTTCTATAAAACCTCAGGGGACAATCGAGCTGGCCATGACTCATAACCCAATGTGGTTTTGTTTGTTTGTTTGTTTTGAGACAGAGTCTTGCTCGCTGGAGTGCAGTGGCATGATCTCGGCTCACTGCAACCTCTGTCTCCCAGGTTCAAGCAATTCTGCCTCAATCTTCTGAGTAGCTGGGATTACAGAACGCCTGCCACCATGCCTGGCTAATTTTTGTATTTTTAGTAGAGATGGGGGTTCACCAAGTTGGCCAGGCTGATCTCGAACTCCTGACCTCACATGATCCACCCGCCTTGGCCTCCCAAAGTGCTGCAATTACATGAACCACCACACTCGGCCCTTTGTGTTTTTTAAAAATGAATGTTTAATTACACCTACTACATGCTCCCCCAAATTGAAAATAAATAAATAAGCAGGCTGACATTCACGCTGTCGTCAGTTTTGAACAAACGATTTTCTGTCTTCCCAATGTAGCTCACGTGGAATGTATGTGAACTCCAACTAATCTGGAGCTCAGAGGTGAGAGTGGGTTGTTAAAGAAACTCACTGTAGGCCAGAGTTCTTATCTGAGGAGATGGTTTTCCTATCAGCGTCTCACCCAGAGAGTGTGAGTGTGTGTATGTGACTAGGTGCATGTGTGTGGTACATACATTTGTATGTGTGTGACTGTATGCATGTACGTGAATGTGGCTGTGTATTTATGTGACTATGTAAGTCTATTTGTATATCTGTGACTGCGTAAGCATGTGCAGTTGCACATGTGTGAATGTGTACGTGTGTGTGACTATGCATGCACATTTGTATATGTAAGTATGTGCAGTGGCATGTGTGTAACTATGTGTGTGTGACTATGCGCATGTATGTGTGGGAGTGTGACTATGCATGCACATTTGTAGGTGTATGTGT
This sequence comes from Trachypithecus francoisi, assembly GCF_009764315.1. Lineage (NCBI taxonomy): Eukaryota > Metazoa > Chordata > Mammalia > Primates > Cercopithecidae > Trachypithecus > Trachypithecus francoisi. The sequence goes on from NW_022681460.1 coordinate 103,819,939, forward strand.
ACTGGCATGTGTGTGACTGTGTATGTGTGTGTGATTATGCATGCACATTTGTATACGTGAGTGTGTATGTGCAGTGGCATGTGTGTGACTGTGTATGCGTGTGACTATACGCATGTATATATGTGTGAAAGTGTGACTATGCATGCACATTTGTAAGTGTGAGTGTGTATGCGCCCTGGTATGTGTGTGACAATGTGTGGGAGTGTGACTATGCATGCACATTTGTATGTGTGAATGTGCATGTGTACCGGCATGTGTGTGACTGTGCGTGACTATGCATGCACATTTGTATGTGTGAATGTGTATGTGTACCGGCATGTGTGTGTGTGGGAGTGTGACTACGTATGCACATTTGTATGTGTGAATGTGTATGTGTACTGGCATGTGTGTGTGTGGGAGTGTGACTACGTATGCACATTTGTATGTGTGAATGTGTATGTGTACCGGCATGTGTGTGACTGTGCGTGACTCTACATGCACATTTGTATGTGTGAATGTGTATGTGTACTGGCATGTGTGTGACTGTGCGTGACTCTACATGCACATTTGTATGTGTGAATGTGCATGTGTACCGGCATGTGTGTGACTGTGCGTGACTCTACATGCACATTTGTATGTGTGAATGTGTATGTGTACTGGCATGTGTGTGTGTGGGAGTGTGACTACGTATGCACATTTGTATGTGTGAATGTGTATGTGTACTGGCATGTGTGTGTGTGGGAGTGTGACTACGTATGCACATTTGTATGTGTGAATGTGTATGTGTACCGCATGTGTGTGTGGGAGTGTGACTACGTATGCACTTTGTATGTGTGAATGTGTATGTGTACCGGCATGGTGTGTGTGGGAGTGTGACTACGTATGCACATTTGTATGTGTGAATGTGTATGTGTACCGGCATGTTGTGTGTGGGAGTGTGACTACGTATGCACATTGTATGTGTGAATGTGTATGTGTACCGGCATGTGTGTGTGGGAGTGTGACTACGTATGCACATTTGTATGTGTGAATGTGTATGTGTACCGGCATGTGTGTGTGTGGGAGTGTGACTACGTATGCACATTTGTATGTGTGAATGTGTATGTGTACCGGCATGTGTGTGTGGGAGTGTGACTACGTATGCACATTTGTATGTGTGAATGTGTATGTGTACTGGCATGTGTGTGTGTGGGAGTGTGACTACGTATGCACATTTGTATGTGTGAATGTGTATGTGTACTGGCATGTGTGTGTGTGGGAGCGTGAGTACGTATGCACATTTGTAAGTGCGGCTGTATGAACATGCGCACTGGCACGTGTGACTGTGTGCGTGCAGAAGTGTTACTGTGTGGGTACACAGTGGTATCCCAGAAGATATTTCTAATGTTTTCCTGTGGCCCCACATGTGGTTCTAAAATTGGGTAGTTTTTCACTTTCCCGCTGTATATTCTTTGCAAGTTCAGCTTCTCAAAACCATAAAATGTTTAAGGGGAAAAAATGCTGATTCCAACCCTGCAATTTTCTCACTAGGGGCTGGCTGAGGCCTGCCAGGCTAGCTCGGCTGGATGTGTGGGTGACAAGATGCCTGGCTCCTGGACATGTCGTGGGGAGGGTGTGGGGCTCTCCCCACAGAGCACTGCAGGATCTCACCGCACTTCTCGAAAGGACTGGCCATTAAAGTGCCCTGGGGCACAGTTACTTGGGTCATCAGGGAGTTCAGTGTCGACTCTCCCTTTGGTCTGGGGCCAGCACTGAAAGAGCCACTCCAGAGCACCCATAGCTCTGCCTCTGGTGTGCGAAGGAGGCTCAGAGGCAGGTGCTGCACACAGAGGGAGCCTGCGGGTGACCAGGGAGCCAGTGACCCCTTGGGGCTGTCCCCTTCCCCCTTCCGGCTGAGAGTCCCTCGCCTGTGCTGGGCTTGAAGCTACCACTGAGCCATAGGCTATGGCCCTAATGGGCATGGGGACTATTCCTCAAAGCTGTCCTTCCCCTGCCCATAGCCCGTCTGCATTTGGGAAGACAGAAAGTACAGGCAGACCCCAGGGAGATGGGCAAAAGGAATCCACTGGTCTCCAGGAGATTGTGGTTTCGGGGCCTGGTGGACTCATGTGAGACCCAAAGGCCACCTTCCTCATGGACCAGGGCCTTGCCAATCCCTCGTCCCCCGGCTGTCATCTCCAACGATGCCACCTCTGGGAGCCTCCTGCAGCTGTTCTATGTCAGCTGTCGGAACCTACTGCACCTTTCCTTTGTCACAGTTTGTAACTGCACGTGCTTCTGGGTGGCCACCTGATAGGCCTCAGCCACCCCGCCTGCCTGCAAGATCATGCTTTTTGCCACATTGTATCCCGAATGCTGTGCACAGTAGGGACTTATCCTAATCCTGTTTGCTTAGAAAAAAATAGTTCAGGCCGGGCGCGGTGGCTCAAGCCTGTAATCCCAGCACTGTGGGAGGCCGAGACGGGCGAATCACGAGGTCAGGAGATCGAGACCATCCTGGCGAACACGGTGAAACCCCGTCTCTCCTAAAAAATACAAAAAACTAGCCGGGCGAGGTGGCGGGCGCCTGTAGTCCCAGCTACTCGGGAGGCTGAGGCAGGAGAATGGCGGAGAAGCTCGGGAGGCGGAGCTTGCAGTGAGCTGAGATCCGACCACTGCACTCCAGCCGGGCGACAGAGCAAGACTCCGTCTCAAAAAAAAAAAAAAAAAAAAAAGAAAAAAATAGTTCAGTGAGACAGGGAGTGGAGTGCCCCAACCCAGGGAAGATAAGATCCAGGGAGATGAGCCACTAAGAGGATGGAAGGCCACGTGTGGGCCGGGTGGGTGGAGAGACCTCTTGGATCAGGTCTCAAGTCCACAAAACCAAGAGGACAGCCTGAGCCTGGGAGCGAGGCTGAGGTCCCCACAGGAAGGTGAGAACATGTTTGGGATAAATATGGGGAGTTTTCAACCCCAGGCAGGAAACCTAACGTCCCCTGAGCTAGACACAGGGTGGAGGCAGAAAACCCAATTGAGCATCAGCTTGTTTCACTGCCTCATGTGGGATGAACCCACGTGGGCTCCCTGGGGTCCACTTTGCTACTGATTTTAAGAAAGCCCCAAGCCTTCCTCCCACAGGGGTTCACACCACCCAGCCTTCTAGGGCTGGGGCTGCACATGTTAGCAGGCCTTCACGAGTGGGGCCATGACTGTTCACTTGGGCCCTAGAGCGGCCATCCATGTTGGAAGGAGAAACACATTTCATGGGCTGCCCCCAACTAGGATCCAGACTGGAGCCTGGGTCTCTGGGACACCCTGGAGGTGCCTGAGACAGTCTTGGAAACCGCATCAGATATTCTGCTAGCTGTTTCAGAAGGTGTGCATGGGCTTTAGGGTTGCCAAGGCTAGGCTTCAGATCCTGGCTCCTCTGTTGGCTAGCTGCATCCTCTGCGCCAAGTTGCACAGCCTTTCTGGGCCCCTGTGTTTTCTACTGTACAGTGTGAGGTGGAGCGTGGCAGGATTTAACAAGGGGACATCTGTGAAGTGCCTACAAGCATGGTGTCTGGCATAAGGGGGCTCAATTTCAGGAGTGTCCACCTGGGACGCCACATAGCAGGTGCACACTGAGAAGGCCCTGCTGTGGCTACAGCAGGAGCCCATGCTGATTGGTGGGCGCCTGGGCCACATCAACTGTCAAAACAGCATGAAGGTCACTCCCAGCTTTCAACAACTTCCTTGAACAATTCAAGTGTTCAAAACCGTGGGCCGGAGCTATGGAAAACTGGGCCTGTCTCATCACTCGGGGGATGGCATATCTTGTGTACTTTCCGAACCAAACACCTGGCCATGCAAAGTGTGCTTTCAATGGCAAAGGAGGGCCAAGTGTGATGGCTCATGCCTGTAATCCCAGCACTTTGGGAGGCCGAGGTGGGTGGATCACTTGAGGTCAGTAGTTCAAGACCAGCCTGGCCAACATGGTGAAACCCCACCTGTACTAAAAACGCAAAAATTAGTTGGGCATGGTGGTGCGCATCTGCAATCCCAGCGACTCAGGAGGCTGAGGTGAGAGAATTGCTTGAATCTGGGAGGTGCAGGTTGCAGTGAGCCAAGATTGCGACACTGCATTTCAGCCTGGGCAACCGAGCAAGACTCTGTCTCAAAAAAACAAAAACAAAAATGAAAAAACAAACCAACGGCAAAGAAGCCACTGGGGTTTGCTAGTTCTGACTTCAGAGGGTCTGGCAGCCGCTCTCTACAAGGGGTACCTTCCCGGACTCTGGGAGGCTCCATAGTCACAGAGATGGGAACGCTTCTGACTTAGCACTGTGCCCTCAAAAACCACTTTGAGGACAAGCTGCCCCTTGTGGGGGCTGCAGCTGTCTTATGCTGTCTAGGCTGATGGCAGTGGGCGGTTAGGATGAATGAGCTTGGAGGAGAGGTCCTGGCCCACCCCGCTGCCTGGCTGGCCCTTCAAGGATGTCATCCCTGGTGGATCAGGGCCAGGTCCCTGGTGGGTGGAAAATAGGGTGAGTGAGCCATGCAGGGTGACCTTCTCTCATCAGAAGCCTGAATGCTGGGCCGCACTCTGAGCCGATGTCAAATCAGGCAACTGGCAGAAGGGCTCCCATCCCAACAAAGCTGTCTCCCTTCTCCTGCCCTTGGCTTTCTCTCCTCTGCATCTTGGTGGAACAGCAGGCAGATGTTGGAGCCATCTGGTTAGACCCATTCCTACAAGGAACATGGAAAGTCCATATGCTTTGTTCTGGGTGGACTGGGAGGGAGACTGCAGGCTGGCCTGGAAGTCTGGCCTCAAGACAGGGAGGAGCTTGTGGGCTCTGATGTGCTCTCCTGCCAGGGATCAATAGCTGCGTCCTGAGGCATCCATAAGAGTAAAGCCCAGGCTGCCCGCCGGGCCTGGCCCTTCATCAGATGAGTCATCTCAGTGTCTGCAGAGCCGGACAGGCAGGCTGGGCCTCAGGCTTTTACTGTCATGCTGCATAAAGAATGGGGACCTACACACTCGTCTCCGCAGGCCTGCTGGGGACGCACCAAATGGGAGCAGACACCTCGGAGGTCCTGACTCTCACTTATCGACTGGGACTGCCTGGCCACCTGACAGCCAGGCTAAGAGCCACTGGATTTCTGAGATGAGAAGACACGGCGCTGGTACCATGCAGGGGATGGTGGGGGTAGGGACAGAGGGACTGAGGGAGGCCAAGAAAAAAGAAACTAGCACACGCTGCAGACACCAGGCCCTGGGAAAGTGCAGAGTTGAAGCCTCAGGGGTCACATTCAGGTGGGCATCCATATACAGAAGGTCCATTTTTGATACTGTGGGTCTTTGCTTGTTTCAACTTTAGGCAAAGAAGTGTATGGCTCTTTGCTCACTTAGCTGTTGGCTGTACGTTCTTAAAAATGACAGAAAGGTGACTACAGCTACAAGGTGAAGGAAGCTTTCATTCCCAGTGCAATGGTAAATACGTGCGTTGGGGTGCCCATGCAGACACAGAAGTGCGCACACGCAGGCAGGGGGTGGATGCGCACACAGGCACATGAACACACAACCCTGCACGCCCACCCCTGAGCAAGCATGAAACCGGGATCAACAGGGCTACTGAGGACGCGCCTTAGTTTCTGAAAGAAGCTCTGCCGGAATCTCCCAGCTACAAGCCTGGCAACAGTGGTGGCATCTGCTTGGATGTGCAGCCAACCTCAAATTGGGCTCAGAAATAGCTCACAAGGGGTGGTCATATCCTAGAGCAGGTGCCGAGTGGAAGAGGATCTCTAGTAAGGTGGCTGTGGGGTGACTTTCCTGCCTGGGCCTTGTAAAGTCAATAGGAAATGGAGGTAACGTTGTGTGTGGATGGGAGAGACACAGATGGGTTGGGGTACTCTGAGCCACAGCATGAACTGGAAAGGCAAAAGCTGGAAGTGCCAGAGAGAGAGAGGTGTAGGTGCCCAGGGAGATCTTGGCTCCTGGTGCTGAGAAGATGGTGACCAAGGGCCCTCGACCTCCCTGGCTCTGCAGTGGCCCGTGTCCTCCTGCCATGATCCATCAATCCAGAACTTAATGAGTTGTGCCAGGTGCCCCTGAAATATGATGAGTGAGGGCTCTGGAGGGGAACTTGCAGGAACAATGAAGGATACTGAGGGTCCCCAGTCAGAGGTGCAGGCAGTTGGTGTGACCCCCTAGACCCATGATGGCGGGATGCTCCTGGGGCACAGAACATCCCGCTGGCTCAAGGCCATGGATGCTCCTCTCTGCTCCTCTGGCTACAATTTGGGGCCATGTTGTTCCAGAGGCCTGGTGTCTGTACTCCCCCACATCTCATGCAGTGAATAGCTCACGGCAGCCGAGAACGAGGAGCCGGGGCATGTCCCATTCCAGGCTGACTCCAGGGGCTCCCATTCACTCCCGGGTTCCCTCTGTGCCATGTCTGAAGTGGAGTAAGTTGAAGGATGGCAGGATACGACTTCATCACATCCTACCAAAGAGTGGCAAAGTGCATGCCTACTCGGACAACCGGACCGCACTACGTTTAAGGACAAAACTGGTATGTTACAGAGGAAAAAAAAAAAAAAATTAGCAGGAACACGATTCTTTTCCCAGACTGCAAACAATCCCCTCGGGAGACCCCTCCTTGTGACACCTAAGACTGTGGAGGTGATGATGGAGTGGGTTTAGGTGCAGCAGGCCTGCTGCCCATCAGCTCTGCAATCAGTGACAGCTTCGGTGGGGACCGGCCTGAAAAAGGAGCAATTCTTCCCCATCTGGGAGCTGACCCAGCCCGGGAGGGAACATCAAGTTACAGGAATCTCTAGAGGCTTCAGGTGCAGATCACCTGAGTGGCAGCATCCTTCAAGTGCTGTGACAAGGAGGACCTGGAGGTCAGGGGTTTTGGTCATGGCGAGGGATCGCGGGGTTCTCCCAGTGTCCCCATATCACTGAGTCACGTGGCCAGTACCTGCTGGGCTCTGGGCTGTGGAGGGGGTGGAGGACGAGCTGGTGCCTCCCGAGTCGCAGTGGCTGGTGCTCCCGCTGCCGCTGGGGCTCCCGCTGGCGGAGGGTGGCGACTGCGAGGACAGGGACGGGGAGCTGTGCTGGTTTATGCACTGGGCCACGGCGAAGCCTGCAAGACAAAGTACCAGGTGACCAAGTGGAAGCAAAGAGCAGGCCTGGGGGCCTCAATGTCACGGTTCCACTGAACAGCTCAACCTCAGTTCCTTGAAAGTCCTGCTCTGTTCCCTGGAACAGGCTGACCTCACTGGTCACGGCCCCTGACCCAGCCACATTTTGAAGCTATTTCAAAGAAAAGTTTATTTCAAGGAAAAGAGTACAACCAGCCACAGAGCTGAGTCGTAAATCCGAGTGCCTGATACAGGCTCAGCAGCATGCCAGCTGTGCCTTTGAAGGGGGACATGCAGCCTCGTGGCAAGTTCACCCAGGGATGCTACAAGCCCTCCCGGTAGAGTCTCAGGTCTCTGCTGATGGTGCTCAAGGAAAGGCACTGGACCTACGCTCTGAAGTCATATCCCGGCAGGAGGAGAGTGCCCTGGACTCTCCTTCCAGAGAATTTGCTCTGCCCTTCAGGTTCTGGGGAAGTCAGGATCAGGAACAATGAAAGCTCTGACAAACAGCTGGGGATGATGGTCTCAAATGGCCCTCAGCATCTCCGGGACCTGGAGGTGGAGTGTGCCCGCATGTTTCTGCGGTAAACTGACCCAGCGGGGATGGACAAGCCTCATTTGGAGACACTCAGACCTGGGTGCACCCCTGTTTCCCACACAGAAGCACCAGACACATGAACAGCTACAGTGTTTCTTTTGAGTCTTCCCCAGCCACAACCTGGAGATAACATTACCTACTCCCACTATTGTGGGAATAAAATGAGAGAACTATTATCACACTCCAGCACAGGGTGTGGCACATGGTGACAGCTCAGTATACATGTTTGTTCTTTATGTTTTTTTGAGATAGGGTTTCACTCTGTTGCCCAGCCTGGAGTGCAGTGGTGTGATCTAAGCTTGTTGCAGCCTTGAGCTCCCAGGTTCAAGTGATCTTCCCACCGCAGCCTCCCGAGCAGCTGGGACTACAGGGATGTGCCACCACGCCCAACTAATTTTTTTTTCTGTAGAGATGGGGGTCCCACTATATTGCCCAGACTGGTCTTGAACTTCTGGACTCAAGTGATCTTCCTGCTTCGGCCTCCCGAATTTCTGGGATTATAGGTGTGAGCCACCACACTTGGCTCATGTGTTCTTTACGATCAGTCAAAGCCCCTTTTACCCGGCCCAGGAGCCCCTCTTCTGGTGGACATTTGCTTTTCTGCAGGCCACGACTTCAGCCCCTAGGAGCTGAGCAGGACCCATGGTGATGGTGCTTCGTAGTACAGAAGCAACCCCAAACTGCAGTGGAGATATGCGGGGTGGGGTGGGGTGGGGTGGGGGGGCGAGTCCTTCTTCCAGCTGAGAGAGGGGATCTCAACCCTCCTGGTCATTCCCCCAAGACTAGCCACTCCTCAAGCGAATGCATTCACCACAGCCAGCCCTGGACCCCATTCATGCCACCCCCCCTGCCTTAACCTTGCACGGTCCAGCTCTCCACTGACACCACTTCCAGAAGGCCCTCCTGGTCCTGACCTCACCTTTCTCGAAACTCAGGAAGGCTGCAGGGTGTTAGCAGGAGTTGGCATCCTACAACCTGCTGCCTGCTTAATAATAAGTAAAGTTTTACTGGAACAAGCCACGGTCCTTTGTTTACACAGACTATGGCTGTCTTCTCCATCAGAGGCAGAGTTGAGCAGCTGCCCTAGCGAACACATGGCCTGCAAAGCCTAAAAGGCTTTTTTGCCAGGTTACCTGGCTCTGGACAGAAGCAGTGTGCCCATCTGGTGCACGGGATGACATCCAGGTTATGGCACCAGGGAAGTCTGGTATTTAACCCTCCTCTGCTCACTTCCCAGCTGTGGGACCTTGGGCAAGTCCCTGACGTCCCTCAGCCTCCTTCCTTTCACCTACAGATGGGACCTGTGGCTCTGTCTCCCCAGCTTAGGGCTTAGCAGGACTCTTCTCCTGGCCATCAGGGAGGGGCTGTTTGTACTCAGGTTCATGTGAGGCTATTTTCATCTAAAGATCAGCTCCTTAAAAGGCAGGGGCCCTATTTATACCCCTAGTTGGGTTTTGGGGGTGACGTAACAAGCACTGACTATAACGGCAAGTGCATGGGGCCCGGTGGGAGCAGGGTATGTCTCCAACCGAGGCGGCCATCCTGAGCACCAGCTCCTCTTGCATGGAGGGTATTTCCTGCCCGCACCTACCGCAGAGGTCTGCTTGTGGAGAGAAAGGCAGGATGAATGTATTTGGAGTTCTCAGGAAGAGGCACAATGTGATATATTGTGTGTGTGTGTCAGGGGCCCGCTCAGATCAACTACGGCAAACATCTGGCAAATCCAAACACTGGACAGGAAGATTCCTTGGGGACACTCAGCCGCAGCCTCGTGGAACCAGTTTTATAGCTGCTCACTTCTTAATCACTTAGAGCGGTAAACCCCCCCAGTTTACAAGCTGTTTACTTGCCTCGAAAATGAATTACCCCTTAACAAATCAAAATGTCAAGATGGCTTTTCCCGAGCCACCTATTTATCACGGCCATGAACAGAGGACCAGCCAGGGTCGTTAACACAGTTGGGATTACACCTTGTATGCTCCCGACAACGGCCCCGGCTGGAATGGATCAACGACACGGCTGTTGCCAAAGTGGTCAGAGGCCCATTCGAAGAAGACATGTCTTTTCTCCTACCCTCTTTAAAGCCATGGTTTATCACAGCATCATACACCTGGTTTATTATCAAAAGACATCTGCAGTGGGACATGTAGGGTAGCAGATGAGAAGCTGGCACTGCAGTCAGGATGCTTAAATTTCTTTTATTTTGGGAATGGGTTGGGATCAAGTTACAGCTTGGCAGTAAAATCTGCATGCACTGAGTTAAACAGAAAAAAAAAAAAAAAATCACCAACCTCTGACCCCACCCATTTGCAAGGTCTAGCTGAGCAGAGGTAACTCAACACATCTCTCCCTCACCCGCTGCTACTACGAATTCCACTTCCCTCCTTTCCACTCTCTCTCCCTTTGCTAGCGGCACTGAGACCAGAAAGCCACAGTGAGTTTTGTCTTTTTTTTCCTTTATTTTGCTGGATGCCCAAGGCCTCCCCACCTGCAATTGCAAGGGGCTTTTCCCCAAATCAAGGTGGCAACACATCAGAGAATCAGGAGGGCACTGGGCAGAATTTAGGATGGACGCCCATGGCCAGAGCGCCCTGTCCTCTGGTTCCCGCTTCACCCCAGCCAAGCAGTTCTTGATGAACTAGTTTTGGCGGAGGTGCCAGAGGCTTTTGGTACATGAGTCAAACACACATGGGCTGCCAAGTAAGTGCAAACACACAGACAAGCCAGAGATCGTGCAACAAGGGTGCAGGCAAACAGGTCTCCCTGAGATCCTCTCTAGTGATAACAGTCTTGGCTCTCTCTGGGTATGCTTCAACGACAGCTTGCAAAACGTGTATCAGAGGCTGCATGGACTTTCACAGCATCTGACCAATTCCACACCTGCAGCATGGTTTTCCATGCTGCAGACGACACTGGGTGGAACCACATGCATTTCTACAAGGATATTCAGCATATTGGTGTGTACAACAGAGGACAGAAGACAGCTGGTATGTCCAAGAATTGGGGAAAGGCTAAGTGAATTCTAATCCATCCAGATGATGAAATTTCCTGCTGCCAACCAAGATGCTGGTAAGAGAAGATTAGGCGTCCAGGGAAATGCTCAAGATGGAGTCAATGAAAAAAGGTTAGAAAAAGCATGCCCCATATGTTCCCACTCTTGTAAAAAAATTCATGCTCTCTTTCCCCCTTGTCCAGAGCAGAGAAAGCAGACTGGAGGGATTGAAGCCGACGCAGTGAGAGAACCAGGTAGTCATATTGCAGCGAGTTGTTATTTTTTGTGCTTGCCTGAATTTTTCAAGACTCCTATTATAAACCTTATTTTAAACCAAAAAGAAAAAAAAAAAAAAAAAAAGGGAGGATGATGGAACAAACACAAGCTGCCTGGGAACTGGATAGACTCAAGTTCCCGATCCTAACATCCTCCTGAGATGTGTTCTGCTCTCTGAAGCTCTCTCCCCTGGACTCACCAAGAGCAGGGCCAGGCAGGCCACTCCAACAGCAGGGGACCTATGCCCACGGTCAGACACATCCCCCACTTCCCAGGAGCCCCCAAGTTTCATGGGGGGCAGCCCAGAGTCTTCCTGTTGCCCTCTGGCCGTGTTCTACCAGTTATTCTGGGAAGATGAACTAATGAATAACGCTCTGGCATTTGTGAAGCACTAAAATACCACAAAAAGGTCAGTCTTCTATTTTTAGGCCCACTGATAGAAGGAAAGCTGGGCTTGCAGTCAGAATCCCAGGTCTGAGTCCAAGCTCTGCCCAAACTGACATTGAGACCTTGGACACGCCCCCCTCCTCCTCTTCTATGGGTCTTTAAGCTTTCCCCACCAATAATCACTTTACCATGTGATTCAAGATTCAGAGCCGGCCAGCGGCAGCCCAGGGTCTTGCACATGAGTTTTGCTTTGCTTATTTACGTTTTATGTGTGTTTGTTGGAGGTACCACCATGGACACGTTGGGAGCTTTTACGCACAGACCTGGATTACTGGTTTCTTAAAAAATGAAAAGATCTGGCTTTATGGGGCCCCATTCCTGCAGGACTGCACCGGGAGCTGGTTCCCTGCTCTTGCAACTTGTGGGCATTTGAGTTGATAATCTCTGCTTTTTATGCCTAGATTGTTGGTCAAATCCACAGGACTCAAGAGAAGTTGGAACCCCCAGAGACCTTTCGAGTCAAGGCCCTCCTACAACCCCAGAATCACTGGGTGCGTGTAGGGGGAGTGGGGATGTAGAAATATGGTTATCTGCCTCCAGCAGCCTAGGTTGGTCCTCAGATCTCCTAAAAAGAACCACTTGCTTTCAACCTTTATTAGGTTGTTTCCTCAGTCTGGAGTTCTCTTTTGCTTCTTTTCTGTCTTTACAAATCTCTGCCCCATTCTTCATGGCTCACACAGCTCAGCATTAGCCTGGGAGGAGTCTTTGCATAGGGTGGAGTTAACTGTTCTCTCCCCCGTGCTTCTGCAGCAGCTCTCTCCAGCCCTAGGGCCTTGATGGGTGTGTAGGAGTTGGCCTATCTAAGCAGGGCATAAGAAATGTGACTGCAAAGATGTTTAGGTATTTAGTGTGATGATGATCATTACATTAATAGCTAGCACCTGGAATCCTCTGGGTTAAGAGGGTTTTGTTCACTTTGCTGGGAAGGCTTAAAGAAAATGAAAAAGAAGAGGGTTTTGGACAGGGTTCTTGATATTGTTAGCTGTCTCTCAATAACCATTCTCCCTTTCAGCTGCAATTACAGAACCCAGAAGCTAGGCGTGGTCAAGTGACTAAGTTGTGACCAGTGAGATAGAAATGAATGTGGCATGTGGGATTTCCTGGAAAGCTCTTCAAAAGGAAAGGGGGTATACCGTCCTCCATTCTGCTTCCTGGAAAATGGATGCGATGGCTGGAACTCCAGCAGCTACCCTGAGCTATGAGGATGAATCACACATAAGGGACAGCAGAACATTGAAAAGGAAGGGGCTTGGGTCCCTGACGCCTTTGTGTAGCTCTTGACTATAAGGCTTCTTTTACCTAAGAGGGAAATTAACTTCCCTTTGAATTTATCTTTACTATGTCGTTGAACTTCATCTTAACTGATACAGCTAGGGAAAAAACTTTGTTAATGCAGGGATGTGAGTTAAGTCCCCTAGGGACAAGGGGACGGGCTGGCTCCTAGGGTTTCTGGTGCAGAGAAAGCTGCCCTATACCTGCTGGGTGAAATCTAGGGGTGGTGGGTTGAAGGGAAAAAGGGAAAGGGGCAAGGGAGGTGGGGAGGTGACCCGTCCCATGACCCCTCAAATCTTTAGGAAACACTTGGTCAACTCTTTCCCATGTGGTGCAAGTGGACTTTTTGGGTGGAAACCAGAGATGGGACTGAGTTTTTGTCTGGGTTCATACCTGGCCACAGAGATTACACACAACGGTTAAGATTCAGAAAGAGCCAGGCCCAAGAAAGACTAAAGGGTGGGAAGGACTTGGATGTGTGCAGGCACAAAAACTAGTGGGCTTGCTCCAAAGGTTTTCTGAATCTCCAAGGGAGCATGGAGGCCCCCCGACCTCTGTGGCCTGCCTGGAGTTGGTGCTGCTTCATGTATCGTAATTACTCTGAGGATATTGGCCATGTGACTAAAGTGCAACTATTTCAGGCTTAAAAAAAAATCTACCCTTGGAAGATGTGAAAACTACCTGAGCCAGAGGGGATTCCACAGGGACCTTTCAGGGAGCTGAAAGGGAAGGAACCCAGTCGGCTCTGAATTCAATTTGGGGATTCTCCACTCTACTCAAAAGCACTAACCTCACCCTGCAGTCTCATCCCCTACAGATGTACTTACATACTATCTCTTTCCAGGAATGGTTTGAGATGGCTTATATTTTAAAACCCAAGCCTAAATGCCATAGATACTAAATACTGAAAGCTACTAAAACAAAAAGTAAATAAGAGCTGAACAATAAAGGATGAAAAGTTATATCAGAAAGACTTCAAGCTACGGGAAGCTAATGTCACCATTTAACTCTGAGCTTCCTAGGAGCTAAGACCACAGGCAAAAAAACAGGTGACCTACATGACACACAAATTCACCCGCAGGTTTCTGTCCCATGAAACCCTCCCGGGGCATGTCTTTAAAAGCAGGTTCCTGGGAGATACACCTGCCTGACTGCAGATGGAACCTCATTCTGCAAAGATAATGCCCTACGACAGCCCTTTTCAAACATTTTTTCTAAATAGTGAAACTCCTATTGATACATGAGATGAAAATGGAACTGCCCGGGCCGGCATGGTGTCTTACCAAGGAGGGGCTTCCCCTCCCCTTTCTAGACACTTCCGTGGATCCCACTTTGGAAAATCACAGACAGAGCAAGGCTGGCCAGCCAGGTAATGTAATGACGGGCTGGAAGTAAAACGCTGGTGGTCCTATCTGTCATCTGTTTCCCCTTATTTAATAGACACATGCACACTGAGAAACCATTCTCTTCTATTAAAACAACAGTGCAGGCATGCTAATACATGCAGTCCATGGGACATTCAGCTTTTGTGTCAGGGAGATGGCAGGGACTGGTACAGACTGGGGCAAACCAGAAAGCGCAGATCCCAGCTTCTAACTGCTGTTGCATGAGAACATGGACCTCAGTATGGTCATAGTCTCCAGTTCTTCAAGAGAAGCTGGGTATCTGGATTTTGACATAATGCCTCCTGATTTTGAAAATGTCGACGGCTTCATTCATACTCCTTTTGAAAATTAAGAAGTGGGTAACCCCAAGCCAGCCAAGCCAAGCCGTTTGTATGCAACCAGAGGGGTCTCCAGCCTTTTTTTTTTTTTTTTTTTCTGAGCTCTGTCATCTCATGTATAAATTGGAGTTTCACTATTTAGTCTCGCCCTGTCACCCAGGCTGGAGTGCAGTGGCACAATCTTGGATCCCTGTAACCTCCGCCTCCCAGGTTCAAGCGATTCTCCTGTCTCAGCCTCCCGGGTAGCTGGGACGACAGGCGTGCACCATCATGCCCAGCTAATTTTTGTATTTTTAGTAGAGACGGGCCACCATGTTGGCCAGGCTGGCCTCGAACTCTTGACAAGTGATCCTCTTCCCTCAGCCTCCCAAAGTTCTGGGATTATAGGCGTGAGCCACTGCACCCGGTCTCCAGCCTCTGTTTTTAAACCCACGGTGTCTGTCATACCTTGGGGCCTCCTTGACCAAACTCTGGAGATGGGTGGCTTTTGAGTCTGAGGTGTGAGACTAAGACATTTAAGTCTCAGTTAGAGGTGTGTCAAAGAAGTCCAGTTTTCAATAGACCTCTTTTAGGAAAAAGCTCTAAGATTTGGACAGGAGAGCTGCCTGCTCTAAGGAAAACCTACACTTATTTATGGTTGTTGCAGATTGCAAAGCATAACATAAAACTTGCTGAGGGCTGATTCAGGAGAAGTAACCCATGCATTTTCCACAGTCTCTGCCGTGAATGAGGACCGTGAGGCATGGGTGCCCTGAGCTCGTCTTTCATTAGCAAATTCATTCCGAGGCTGTGGCTCAGGTTTCTGACGATGCAGTGTTCATATTTTCTCACCACCCATCACGATGCTGGGAAACAGTAAAAAAAATCAATCGGCCCTGTGACCTCGCACACAAACTGAAGACAGCAAAAGTGTGCATGGCCTTATTTCTCCCCTCGCCAGCTCCTTCCTTGGATCTGCCCTTTCACCTCTCAGTGCAGCCTGCCAGGTCCCTGGGGCGAGAGATGGGGGGCTGGGAGGTGACTAAGTCTGGGACTTCAGCTGCTGGTGGCTCTGGACAGACTGCGGCTTACTAGAAAGATCTGCAGGTGACACAGAACCTTCTTGTTCATGCTTCTGACTGAAGAAGTGGCTCTGGATCCTACCCCTGGCAAGATGACAGCAATGCCCGAGGGCAGGCGGGGGCTAGGAGCTACTCACTAGAGGGCTACCCTAGGAAGGCCACCTTAGGAAGACAGGGCACAGGGCCCAAACTACCCACGGCTGCTCAAAGAGCACGTGTTGGGGGCTGAGGAAGCAGGGTTCAGATTCAGGTCTAGCAACAGCACACCCACATGGGCCAGGTGAGGCCTGGGTCCTTGCCCGGGATTCCTCTTAGGAATCTACACAAAAACAAAAGCATCTACTGACATGTGGGCAGGGTTCAGATGGCGGTGACACCAAGGGCCTGCAGGAGCCCTGGAGGCTCCCAGAAGTTTCCTCCCTCACTGCTAGGACCCTGAAGTTTGGGAAAGCTTCAGGTATTTCATAGAGACCCCCTTTTCAGTATCCCTTTAATAAGTCTCAAATGATTTACTGTTTCAGTGCACAAAACTCTGTGCTTTCGGGGCAATGAAGGACTTGCCCCCAAATGGTGATATCTGATTTTCTTCCTGTGCACTGGTGCTGAAGAAGCCACTTCCTGTCCAGCCCAGGGGGCACGTCTACACATCAGGCACCTGGGGAAGGGACATTCCTACAGCCTCTCTGGACCAAGCCCGAGCCGCCACCACGGGCGACCCCCACATCACTGACTGGGCTGCACCTCACAATGCTTAAAGACTTTTTATTTCTGGCTGCTTTTCAAGGGATAACATGTCCAACATACAAAAATAGCTGGGAAATTGCAGAATCTTTTAGCCTATAGCTCTTTATCCATGGATAAATCCTCTCAGATTTTAAGCACTATCCTTGAAAACCTGCAGAAAAGAAAAAATGGTCTTTCAGTATCTTGCTTTCTCTCTGTGTCATCTGTGTCCTAATTGTGCCCTTAGAAATGTTTTAGCTGTGGGTGAAGGTCTGTCTGTGCAGGCTGCCACCCACGGAGAGCGCCAAGTCTTAATGCCTCTTCTGCTACCCAGGAGGGGGGCATCTGAGCTGTGTGAATGAGAGGAATGCGTGCATCTTACATGAGCACCTATCCAGGCCACAGAGGGTCGGCTGGCACATGAGGGACACAGGTGGACCAGATCTTGGAATCTCTCGCAGTGGTGCAACTTTGGTTTGGATTTCTAGAACTGAAGGTCGCCAGGGCTGGGCTTGATTCCCAAGGACCCGGTCCCTGCCTCGCCCAGCCCCTGCCCTCTTCCACTGGTATTACCGTCTGTAAATTAGCAAGCAAAGAGCTCCACAACAGTCTCTCAGCCAAGGCACTAGCAAGCTTGGGAGCGGCCATCTGGGCTGCCTCTCTACAGAGGCAGTCAGCAGGGCTGAAACGGCAGCAGGAGGAAGGTGGGTTAGACAACGCACAGGAGACTCCCAGGCACAGACGCTCACTGGAGTGGAATCAGGAATGCACCAGGAGCGGTGTGGGTCACTATGGCCCTGCTTGCAAAGGAAACCCCCCAAGGTTCTGGCTGGCCAAGGAGCGCCAGATTAGGTTTTTTTTTTATATTTATTGTTTTTTGAGATAGAGTCTCGCTCTGTCACCCAGGCTGGAGTGCAGTGGCACAATCCGGCTCACTGCAACCTCTGCCTCCCGGGTTCAAGTGATTCTCCTGCCTCAGCCTCCCAAGTAGCTGGGACTGCAGGCATGTGTCACCATGCTAGACTAATTTTTTTGTATTTTTAGTAGAGATGGGGTTTCACCATGTTGGCTAGGTTGCTCTTGAACTCCTGACCTCAGGTGATCCACCCGCCTTGGCCTCCCAAAGTGCTGGGATTACAGGCGTGAGCCATCATGCCCGGCCAGGAGTGCCAGATTCTTCCCTAGCAAGTCTCTTATCCCATTAGCGTTTTGACCTTTTCGGCCAGAAGCAGGGAGGCCGTGTGGTGTGTATCCTACACTGACATGTTCGGCCTGCTCCACGTGTTCTAGGAGGTGGCTCTGTACAAAGAGGCCAGGGAATTACACTTGATTCTCTGCAAAAGGCACGTGTAGTTGACACATACTTAGTATGCGCCCAAGGCAGACAGCAGCATTCCTGAGGTCCTATTCCATTTGCTTGTGTTCGCCAGGACTCGGATTTTGTAGGGTGGGGTGGTTAACTTCTGCAGCTGGGCCACCTCACCAAAGTCTCTCCTACCATGTGTTTTAACAGATTGGGGCTAGGCCAGACCCACAGCTGATGACGTTCTATGACACATTATCTACAACGAGAACTGAAGATACTATCTGGAACTATGTGAGTCAGATAGAATCAGGGAGTATGTGCAGAGCCACAGAAAGGCCGCGATGGATATCAGCACAGAACAAGCTTCAAAAGCCCACAGCTGCGGTTGTTAAGTGGACAGGGCTCTGTCGACGTCTGCCCTGGCAGAGCTGTGGGACATGGCCAACCAGATGGCTGGACACGATCCTTCTGCTATTTGCAGGGGAGAAACCTTAAGAACAGCTCCTTGGCTTTAGGCCTGTCACTTTTACTCTGGCTACAAGACACAGTGGTGAGGAGAGTACCATGGGTCTGGGCATGTGACAGCAGGGGACCTGTTGACCCCATGAGCCTGTGTCCTCTAAAGCACTGTTGTCACTCTAAAGCAGAGAGGCAACACCACGCTTCACAGGGTTTGTGAGGATGAAAGCATTAATGCAATCTCAATGTTCAGGCAGCACTTGCTGTTTTGATTCCTTGGCTGGAATTTATGGTGCCTATAACTTGGGCCCAGTGAGGCAATAACTGGGATTTTCTTCTTTTTTTTTTTTGGAGACAGGGTTTTACTCTGTCGCCAAGGCTGGAGTGCGGTGGCATGATCCTGGCTCACTGCAGCCTCTTGACCTCTCCAGGCTCCGGTGATCCTCCCACCTCAGCCTCCCGAGTAGCTGAGACTACAGGTACACACCACCACGCCTGGCTAATTTTTCTATTATTTGTAGCAGTGGGTTTTTTTTTTTTTTTTTGAGATGGGGTCCCGCTCTGTCACCCTGACTAGAGTGCAATGGCACGAGCTCAGCTCACTATAACCTCCAACTCCCGGGTTCAAGCGATTCTCTTACCTCAGCCTCCCAAGCAGCTGGGATTATAGGCAACTGTCACCACACCTGGCTAATTTTGTTTGTATTTTTAGTAGAAACTGGATTTCACCATGTTGGCCAGGCTGGTCTTGAACTCCTGACCTCAGGTGATCCACCCGCCTCGGCCTCCCAAAGTGCTGGGATTACAGGTGTGAGCCCCCAAGCCTGTCCTGGGATTTTCATTTTTATAAGCGTCTTTAGACAAAAGGGTATGTAGCAAAAGAAACGGCCCGGTTCTTTGGAGAAAAGAATGAGACACAAAACAAAAGTCTTCTCACATTAGCTGTTATGACTGAAGGTTTCAGGAGTTAACAAAGTGAGACACGAGAGAGCGTTTCTAAAGGAACTTTAAATATCTAGGTTTAAGGGATTTATATGAAAATTGTTTATGAGAAAAATAAAGTTATTTTCATCTAGATTCTTAAAACACCTCATGTTACATTGCATTCAAGGCACATGACTGTTCTGTTTGCATTTCTTTGATAGAGAGTTGAATGGATGAGCTTGAACCATATGCAACTGCCAATATGCAACTAACCTGAGCGACAGAAACAGCCATTTCATACGGTTAAACCCACTCTAAGTCCAACCCTCTCAAAGACCTCTACTAGAATAATTCATGGAGGATGGGGACGGAGGGAACAGTCAGCAGTGTATTCAAACAAATAAATGGCTTTCCCCAATTCTCCATTTCTCTTTGCCCTGTCTGCGCTTGTGTGTGCGGCAGTGTGCGTGTGTACACACCTGTGTGTGTTCCTTCCTCCAGCTACATTCATCCTTTCATTTCCAAAATCAGTAGTTTCAACAAAATGCTTGGAAATAAGGTTGGCACTTATGGGGAGGTGTGTGTCTTCTTGACAGAAAACCCACAAAAAGGGACTTACTAGGAACTGAAAGCACTTCTCAAATGGGTTAGGTTTGCTTTCTTTTCCCTTTGTTCCTCCTTACAGATGCTAAGCTAATGTGTCCAACATTAAAAATCACCCTGGCTATTCTGCATTTGTAGTTTTGCCTTATTTTTTTAGTATTATTAATATTTTATCATAAAAGTATTGATTTCCTTTAACTAAGAGACTTTAAAGTTTGCTGCATTCTTAAGCATGATTTTATTATGTCTCGGGGCCAAATGTTTTTCCCTCCCCCCCCAAAGGAATGCTTTTCCTTTTCTATAATGTGTGTCAAGAAGAAAAGAGGAATTGATTCACAGAATTCTGCATTATAGGCAACTTTTAAGGAACGTATCTAGTATGTATACTTAGAGCGATGTTTCTTAAACACAACTGTATGTTTCATTGTTAAGCCTTTTTAATCTGTTAGAGGTAAGAACCAAAGCACAACGTTTATGTTAAAACACAAGACAGTTTCAAAGAAGCAAACCTGGGAAAATGAAGGCAACTCTGGACATGACCCTAAAGCTGTCAACTCCTCACAAGTGCTCCAGGGGTCATAAAAACCTTAGTTTCTACATTGTCATCCTCTTCCTTCAAGAAAGGCAACAGAAAACGAGAAGGAGTCCTGCTGGCGAGGTGGGGGCTACCTAGAAAAGGCATCATTTCCCTTTCTATGTAAATCGCCGGTGTCAGATGCCAATTGCAGAGTTGGGGAAGGAAGGCTCCATTTTACAGAACCCATCCAGGAAGCAGGCGGGGGGCAGTAACTGGCAAACCAACACAGCGCTCTGCAATGTTTAAATATTGAACATCCTTTCTCCTTCCTCTACATTTATTATTAACTTGGACCCACATTACTATGTGCATTGACTTCATTTCTTCCCAAGAATCCAAGACACAGTGGACAACGCTCAGAGGCTGCGGGGTGGGGGTGGAGTGGAGATTTGGGTTTCTTGCTTCATACCCTCGCTGGAGATCCTTTCCGGTCAGCCTCACAGTTTTAGAGCCATGAATTCCTGGAAGCGTCTCAGCCTTTCAATGACCCCTGGCGCCCGAATGCAGATGATTAGTGCCCCAAATATTGACAGGCTGGACTTTCTTCCCCTTTCACACAGGGGAGCAGCGTCAGAGGGAGGCTGCAGGAAAGATGCTGTCACCACCTGATGGGCAAGATTGTGGGAACGTCACGACAGGTGTTCTATTGTTTGGGACCACAGTGGTGCCCTTAGCTTTGACCAGGTAGAAACAATGCTCAGGATGCTGTGTGAATGCTACAGGGGACCTGGTTAAAAACAAACAAACAACCCTATCTACAGACACCAGTAATTGATGTCTTTTCCTCAGTTTCTAGACAACAGAGAAGGGGCTGGCACTGGCCTTGCTCTGACAGATACAACCCATCAGATGTCAGTGTCCTGGATCAGCAGCCAAGCAAATGCAGAGTTTGGGCCCCCCCGTCATTCCTCATGAAGATGAACATTTGGGATCAGAAATAGAAACCTCAAATCTCTCCAGAAAATAAGGCAGCACCTTTTCTTGGGAACAGGTAAGGGTGGCAGGGTGGACCATCCGTCAGGCCCATGCAGACACCAGCTGCCCTCCTGCAGAGGGAAGATCCTGCGGGTAGGCTAGCAGGATGAGCTGGTTACGAGCATTCGTTTTTCCTGGGCTTTTAGCTGTTCACGTAAAATTGTCCCAAATGACTGGCCTAAGGCTTCCACTTTCTTTTAAAAGACAGCACTACATTTGAGATCGATGTTTTCCCCTGAAACGTAGGCTAAATTTATCCTTCCGTGCATCCTGCTCTCTACTCTCTGTGCTAAGCCGGTCCTTGCCATGCTGAGTTAGGCATCTGCTGTTCAATGCTGGTTCCTAGCCGGCAGTACTCAAGCACCGAGTTGTCTCCTTTTGCTCGTCACACACACAAAACCCTCTGGTTCTCTGAGAGATTCCTCTGCTGCCTCTTTCTCTGTAGTTCCGTTAATTAAGCTGTTGCTTCTCAGGTTCCTTACCTGTCTCCAGCTCTCAGAACTACCCTAAAAAGCTATCAAGTTGGCTCCATTTGAACGGTTCCAGAGAGCCCCTTCCCCAGTCAGCCCCCGACCCCCGAAAGTGGCTGGGTACTCATTATTTAACTGCCTTTCGCACTAGTGGGCTTGTGCAGGCTGCCATGGGCTTAACGGACTGAACTAAATCAGAGAACTCACTACTTTCTCTTGGGCTTGCTTGGCAAGCTGCCCTGTGAGTGAAATTGCACTGATTGATTTAATGCCTGAGGCCCAGAGGGCCCAGTATTTCTGAAATCTCTATTCATCTATACAGATGCAAGAGAACATGCCCTAAACAGACATTTTGAGCTATGGTTTCTACTTTGCTATTAACCCGCAGACTTGCTCTCCTTTTGGCAGGAATGAGAAATAAAAAAGTGGCTTGATAGAAATAACGCCCGGGCACATGCAGGAAGAGGCGCACACACGTGTGCAGAAGACTTCAGCTTGGAGCACGGGGCAGGAGTCATTTGACAGCCCCAGTGAATGAAGACAAGGGGCCCAGGTGTGGCCAGGTGGGCATCCCTCTACTCTGCTTTCTGGAAGGCAACTTGGCAAGGTGCCACCCAGAGCCTGACAAATGGACAGTCCCTTTGACTCTAAGGAATGGTTTCTGGAGGAACAATTGAAAATGCAGACCAAGATTTCTTAATAAGGATGTTCGTCATAGGGTGATTCATAATGTAGTAGAAACAACGTAAGTGGCCAGTATAAGCGGATTAAGTAAAATCTGGCAAATTCAAACTGTTTCGGTTTCATTGGGTCCCCTTCAAATTCTTAGGTTGAAGTCCTAACCTCTAGTACCTCAGACTCAGAATGTGATCTGGTTTGGAAATGGGGTCATTTTCCAGATGCAGTTAGTTAAGATGAGGTCATTAGGTTTGGTCCAAATCCAGTATGACTGTCTCCTAAAAAGTGAAAATTTGGATGCAGATTTTTCACACAGGTAGAACATCATGTGAAGATGAAGGGAAGACTGGAATGATGCCTCTACAAGCCAAAAAGTAGTAAAGATTGCCAGCAAAACACCAGAAACCGAGGAGGGAGGCCTGGACCAGAGTCTTCCTCACACCCCTCAGAGGAAACCAGCCCTGCCACTACCTTGATTTTGCACTTCTACCCTCCAGAACTGAGACGATCAATTTCTGCTGTTTATACCACCCAGTTTGTGGCACTTTCTTAGGGCCACCTCAGGAAACTAACACTCAGACAATGTACTATTATGCAGCCATCAAGAATGAAGTTTAGAAGAGGCATTTTACAGTACAGGGAAGTGCTTCTGACATTTGGGCAATGTTGTTAAAACAAAACCTTGCAACTCAGCAGTTCTGCTTCTTGTACTGCTCGTGCACACAGAGAGAGGTGTGGCCAAAGATGCCCACTGCAACACTGCCTGGGATAGAAAAAGACTAAGATGACTGAATCACTCAGCCAAAGAAACGCAAGTAGCCAAGCTTTGGAATACTATGCAGCCATGAAAAGGAATGTGTGAAATCTGTAAGTGCTAACACAGATTCCTGATTTACAGTGGTGTCTGAAAAGAGCAAGGTGCAGCAAGCTATACAGAATTATGATTTTATTTAAGGGAAGCCCAAACCTTAAGACGATTACAGATCCATACATAACTCCTTAACCTAAACCTCCGTGGCCAGATATGTCTTGGAATTTAGAATCTTTAGGAGGTAAAAGGCCATGTAGGGCACATATAGGTATTATGTTACACTGTTAGCTGGGTCTTGAGCAGCTAAAACCAAACACTGAATTTTTGCAGAAACGAAAACATAAACTCACAATAACTGGCATCAATGACTCTTATAAACCCGCCCATAAATAGGTGAAGGCAGGTTTCGGTTTTGCCATCATACGAGTTAAGAGAGATCTTTTGATTTTCAGAGCTGTTTGGGTTTCAGAATTGCAGAGAAGGGGTTGTGGCTCTGTCCTGTCCATCAGCTCTGGGCGCATGTACAAAATGCAACTGCACAGAGAAGGGTCTAGAAAAATAAAAATAAGGCAAATGATGACTGAGGGATATGTGAGGAAGGGTGGTAACTGATGGGGTCTTAAGTCTCACCTGCAATGTTTTGTCTTGTTTTGTTTTTGAGACATAGTCTCACTTTGTTGCCCAGGCTAGAGTGAACTGGTACGACCTTGGCCCACTGCAACCTCTGCCTCCCAGGTTCAAGCCATTCTCATGCCTCAGTCTCTCAAGTAGCTGGGATTACAGGTGGGCACCATCACGCCCGGCTATTTACATTTTTAGTAGAGATGGGGTTTTGCCATGTTGCCCAGCCTGGTCTTGAACTCTTGAGCTCAGGCAATCTGCCCGCCTCAGCCTCCCAAAGTGTTGGGATTACAGGTGTGAGCCACTGTGCCTGGCCTGATTTTTTCAAAAATCAACAATTAACTCATGTATGTATATGTGTATATATATATATATATATTTTTTTTTTTTTTAATGAGAGAAAGAGACAAAACAGGGAAGATAGAAGTGGAAAGTAAACAGAAATATTAACAATATTTTCTTCTGGGTTGATAGGATTGTGATTTCTTCCTGTAGCTTCTCAGTTTTCATTTATAATATTCTACGTTCATGTATTAATGCACAAAAATTAACACAATGGGTCTGCAGTAATAGCAAAACAGCTGACTGGTTCTATCCATTCCTGTCATCATCAGCTCATCCCCAGGGCCTCAGTGACTCCGTGGGGTCAAGTCCTGCTGCCTGCCTGACTCACTGCCACTGGTGACTTGTGCTCTGATGGCCCCATACCTCCCTGCCTGTGAAGCCCGGTCCCTCCCCTGGACTCTGCTAACATACTGGCTGCTTTGATTCACCATCTCTTTCTCCCTGTCCTTTATTTTTCTGCCCTCTTTGGCCTTTGATTGCTTTTTGGGAGTTTATCATATTGAACTTTTATCCCTTTCCAGGAAACTCTATTATTTTTTTCTTCCCTTTCACAGTTAATAAATAATCATGAGAGCCCTTCTTTGGACAGAAGTACATCCTGCCTCCTACACAGAACTGCTGGAGCTTCTCTTTTGTGGCTCTTCTGGGCCTAAACTGAAGGGCATATCACCTGTCACAGGAGGGAGAGCATTCTGCTACATCGCTGTGCTTGGAGGAAGGGTGCCAGCTGTTGGCTCATTATTTGAGCTGCTCCTGGTCCTACAAGATGGCTGTGCTTTCCTGGCCATACAGGGGATGGAGCACTGGCCTGGGAGTCTAAAGGCTGGGGTACGGACAGGGAAACAAAGGCGCATAATATAAGCTAAGAGGGTGGGCTTTGGGGGCAGACAGACATGGGAGGAGGAGGTAGAGGAGGACAGAGAGTCAGGCTTTTAGGGCCATATGGTCTCTGTCGCAACAAGCCTCTCCCATTGCAGCCAAAGCAGCCATAGAGGATACGCCACCGAGTGGGTGGGGTTGTGCCCCCATCAGTCTTCACTGGCAGGACAGCAGGTGGCTGGATGTGGCCTGCAGGGCTGGATTTGGCCTGCTCCATCAGGGCCAGCCACAGCCCTGGCTGTGTAATAGAAATTGTAGCCTTGAGCCTGGATTTCCCTGGCATAATATGGGGGGAATAATCCCTATGTCATACATCATTGTGAGGATTAAGTGAGAAGAGTACACACAACCTTGCTTAGCCCATTGTCTGATACACAGTAATTGCTCAATAAATAGTACCTGGATTGTCAAGTTCTAGTGCCTCCAGACCTCTTCCACCAGGAGGTGGAGGTTTCTACCATACAAAAAGGCCACAACGAACCCTAATTACGTCCAAGACATAGCATGTGGCATTTGGGATGACATTTTTAAAAGTCATTGGTATGAGCTGGACGTAGTTGCTGGCATACCATCTAGCAGCACCAGGAAGTAAGTTCTGGAGCAACAAGCAGGTACTGGTCACCTGTTTTCCATCTCAAATCCACAACACGAACTGCTCACCGCACTTCTAATGTTCACAGCAGTGATTCTAATACTTTCTTTCTTTCCCAGAAATCATGATTCTGAGGTCAGACCACAATCACAGAGATTTCTGGAAAGGTATGAAATGCAAACTTATCTCATAATTTACAGGAAAGAAAAGGGAACAGGAGGCTATTTTACCAGTAAGAACAGAGTTTTTTTCTCCAAAGTCAAAAAGAAATGGAAAAAAGGCACGTTTTAGGGAAGAGAAAGGGTGCCAGGTGAGTCTGGATTGCATCAAGGTTTCCAAATTATTCCGGAATGTGTTGCAGTTTCCAATTTCTTTTTTTACATTTGGACTACTTTAAGGAAAATGTTACATAAATTGAACTATTTTATGATCAAAATGGGACACAAATGAGATAATCTGGTCTTTATGTGCTGTCTGATGACAGCTTTGTGACAGTCTGACAAGTTGAGAGCTGTATTTTTTAATACAACAGTTTCATTGAGATAGAATTCACATACTGTACAATGGACCCATTTAAAGTGTACAATTCATGGACTTTAAGTGTATTCACAGAGTTGTGCAACCATCTCCACAGTCAATTTAGAACATTTTCATCCCCTACCTAAGAAGTTCTGAGTGGAGCTTGTAGCAGGGGATAAAAATACTTTACTCCTAACCCTGCAGAACAACCCAGAACCTCGCCCTCAGAGAACCTAGCCCCCTCCAGCTTCTGTCGGCCATTCTCTTGCACATGGCTCAAAACATTTAATTTTCAAATCAGGCCCAAGTCCAAGAACTTTCCCTTTCCAAAGAATTCATCACAGGAAAATATCCCAGGCCAAACTCCTCCTTTTGTGCTAATGATGCGGGTAGTCAGGGCCACTGCAGGGAGTACTGGGCTGAATATCTACCTAGGATACAGGACTGGGGTCTCGGCTCCCCTTATCTGGCCAGGGCGGAAATTGATGACAAAGGGGAATTCCATGCCTGGCCAAACTGGTGCAAGGTTCACACGGGCAGCAACATATTCATTCCTTGGGGATTAGGCAGCCTGTGGGCTGAGACATCAATGCTCTCCTGTCTATGGCAGCCCCTGTCTGGGACACAAGGTTCTCGGCACTCCTCTTCTACCTCCTCCTCCCAGGTCAACATGCCTTCCTCCGAGAAGCCTTCCCAGACACCTGGTCCGGGTCAGATCCCCTTACTGGACATTAACCCAGCATCTGACAGTTCCCCGAGGGCGCCAAACATGGTGGGAAGTTCTAGACTATCTAAGGTGTCCACAGTGCTCATGAGCTCCAAAGGGCCTGATTTGTTTTGTTTGACTGACCTCTGAGTCCCCAGTGAACAACATTTAGCACACAGAAGAGGGGGCTAAAGATTTGTAGTCTCCATCATCCATCCATCCCTGTACATCTATCTATCTATCCACCCAGCAGCCACCTACCCATTTACCCATCTGCCAATCCATCTACCTATCCAGGCTTCTATCTACCCCTCTACACCAATCAATCCACCTACCCATTAATCCCTCTCTACCCATCCATCAATCTCTCTACATCTATCTGTCCCCTCTCCCTCCCTCTACATCCATCCTTCTACACCCATCCCTCCCTCCCTCTACATCCATTCATCCATCTATCCCTTTACCCATTTATCCATCCTCAATATTCATCTATTTATTCATTCATCCATCTATACCAAATATCCATCCATCCATCCATCCATCCATCCATTTATCCAGTACTTACCAAGCACTACCTATATGTCTAGTATAGCCCAGGACTTGGAAATTCAGCTGTAAACAAAACACAGTGCCTATTTTCCTGGAGCTTACAGTTTGATAACGGGGGAGGACAGGGCAGGGCCAGTCAAGGAATAGAAAATGTCAGGAGAGGCTCAGTGCTCTGAAGGAATGAGCAGGTAGAGACTCTTGGGAGTGGGGACAGGGTTGCCATTACATAGGATGTCTGGGAAGACCTTCTGAGATGGTGAGGTCTGAAGAATGACCTGAAGGAAGTGAGGACAGAGCCACAGAGGTACTCAGGGTGACTTCTCCAAACAGAGGCCACCCAGGTCAGGGCCCCCCAAATAGGAGCATACCTAGCAAGGTCAAGGCTCAGGGGAGGCCCCTTAAGTTGCCTTGGAGTGGGCCAAGGGGACCATGGTGGCGGGGAGTGAGGTTAGTGTCAGGAAGTGCAGAGGGACCAAACCATGTGAAACCTGGGGCTACTGTGAGGACTCTGGCTTTCATCTGAGTGATGGGAGCCAGTGAAGAATCTAAGTAGAGGAGACACGTGACCCAACTCACACCCTGAAAGGATCTTTGGTGCTAAGAATAGACCATAGAGGGCAAGCAGAGAAAGAGTGGGGCTGACTTTAAAGCCACTGGCCCAGGCTTGGCCAAGATGAGGAGTCAGCAAACAATGCCCTGCAGGCCGAATCCAGCCACCTGCTGTCCTGCCAGTGAAGACTGATGGGGGCACAGCCCCACCCACTCGGTGATGTATCCTCTACGGCTGCTTTGGCTGAAATGGGAAAGGCTTGTTGCGACAGAGACCATATGGCCCTAAAAGCTTAACTCTCTGCTGCTTAAACAAGAAATTACCCAGCCCTTCACCCAGGAGACAGGTGTGGTGGTGAGAAGTCCTTGTCATGACTGTATCTCCCACGTAGAGCTAAAAGACTTGGGGAGGGACTGGATGCAGGAGTGGGAGAGGCCGCAGATGACACTGGACTAATGGGTGGATTTGGGCTCCAGCTGTGTGACTCAAGGAAGTGCTGCTGGCTGTCTCTTTTCTCCAGCTAAGTGTGGGTCATTGGGCCCCATGGGTAGCCTGCCCTAAGGACGGCCCCATGAGGGACTATTTTCCTGTTCCAAGGGCTGTGTGTCGTCGGGTAGAGTGGGAACTTAGCCCTCTGCCTGAAGCCCATCAGCTATTCCCTGGGCCTTCTGACCAAGTCCAGGACAGGTATTCGGGAGCAGGGGCCATTCCCACACGGCTTCATCTCCTGCTGACCCCCATCCTCAGGCTGCCTGCAGAACCCATATGCACGTGCTGGTTTTCACAGCCCAATCATTCCCCTTGCCAGGATGCACCATGTGAAACCTAGTTCATCCTTCAAGACCTCCTTTCAGAGCCTTCCCAGCCCTAGGTCTGGCACAAAGGTGTTAGCCCCAGGACACCATGAACTCCAGGAGGGCAGGATCATCCAGAACCCATTTCCCAGTTCTTAGCACAGCCGTCCCCAAAGTGGGTTTGCAGAAGGCATGACAAGCTTTGTGGAATTGGCCTCTCCTGAAACTGGGCCCATGGCATGAAACATCCCACTCCTATACCCAGAATCCCTCCTATCCCAGGCACGCTAGAGCCACTGCGCCTACAGAAGAGAACGTCACCAACGGCCCTTTCTTCACTCTGACTTAACTGGGTTAGGTCTGGACATTGGGCTTTTCTAAAAGCTTTCAAGGTGATTTTAAAAATGCACAGCTAGGGCTGAGGACCACAGGGCTGGACTGGCTCAGGCCTGGGCCTCAAGCTGGCAAGGATCCTACGGGCACCAGGACTCCGTACTTCCAAAAGAATGATGCCTCTGGATACCTGGGCACTGTTAGTGCAGCCTGTGGGTCCCTCTCGGCTGAGGGGAGGGTGGTTTTTCTTTGCTGCTGTGGGGTTCCAGTCGAGTGGCTTCCTGATCGCCTAGTTGGCTGTCCCACAGAAGTTGTGGAGGTGCAGGATGGAGAATGAACACAGCTGCCTGCTTGGAGGAGTGAGGAGCTGACCCGAAGGCTATGCTGAGCTGAGCAGGCCTTGTCACCCGTGGCAACAGAAGACTGAGGCCGCTCTCCTGCCGGAGGCTGCAGGGAAGCCCTAGGAGGATGGATATTCACTCAGCTCCTCGCTCTCCTGGGACAGCACGATTTGCTCATTTGCGTGCGGTTCCCTACCAAGTTTCAGAGATGTATTCACTCTAAGGTGGATGAGGTAGCTCGGGAGATGACCAGCCTAGTAGTTTTCTGAGAAAGCGCCTAGCGACAGGGCTAGGAAGCACTCTCAAGGTGAGGTTCTGGGTTTGCAGATTTAAGGTCAATGACTAGAATTATCCTCCAATGGGCTTGATAGTTATAGGGTTCTGATCCTTCTGGCAGGCCTCTGAGCCTTATCAGTGACAACACAGGATAGGGTAGGGAATAAGAATAAAAAATGAGAACACAGAGCAGGAGGCTAGGGTCAGGCCAAGCCAGGACAAGACACTGGCTTTGCTGTGCAGTAGCTGTGCAACTCCAGGTGTTCTTTAACCACCCTGAGCCTCAGAAAACCTCAACTGCAGAATGAACATAAGCCTATCTTCCCCGGGGAGGTTCTGATGATGAGTGAATGAATGCATGGAAGATGCCTGTAGCAGCTTCAAGCGCAGAAGGTGTCACATCGATGGGGAGCCGGGGAGCCTCCCCTGCCCTCACCCTGGGCCCTGGTCCTTCCTCACGCGGCGCCCCTGCACATGCTGTTCCCTATCCCGTCTGCTCCGAGGAACACTCTCACGATCTGCTGGATGGCAGGTGCAGCTGACAGCAGTAGCTTCACTGAAGCCCTTGGCTTTAGGTTAAATGAAGGTTGCCAGGTAGAGGTTGCTAGCGGTAGGGTGCTAAGGGAAACTGCTATCTAAGTGGCATGCTTTTTACAAGTGGCTGTGGTTTTCCCATCCAGCCTGCTGCCACTGGACCGACCCTGTACATTAAGTGCTTGACGAACCTTATGTCTCATTCGCTGGCACCAGGTCTCTTCTTCAGCCTCTGGAACCTGGTGCCATCCCTACTGAGGTCAACTGAGGACTGGCATGATAACTGCCCACTCATCTGCTCAGAGATGTCTTCCCCATCCCTACTAGACCAGCCAGGCTCTCTATTATAAATGCATTAGTCATGGGTGTGATTACTTGAATGCCGTCTGTTACTTTCACAAGATTGCAAGCTCACCAGGTCACCACCCCCAAGCACAGGGCCTGGCACACAGTAGGTGCTCAATAAATGTTTACTGGATAGGCTGGGCACAGTGGGTCATGCCTGAAATCCCTGCACTTTGGGAGCCAAGGCCAGGTGGATCACCTGAAATCAGGAGTTCGAGACCAGCTTGGCCAACATGGTGAAACCCCACCTCTACTAAAAATACAAAAATTAGCCGGGCATGGTGGGAGGTGCCTGTAATGTTAGCTACTCGGAAGGCTGAGGCAGGAGAATCACTTGAACCCAGGGGGCGGAGGTTGCAGTGAGCTGAGATTGCACCACTGCACTCCAGCCTGGGCGACAAAGCAAGACTCTGTCTCAAAAAAAAAAAGTTTACTGGAAAAAGGAATGAATGAAAAGATATGCCACTGCTTTCCTCAGAAGCCTACCTCTGTAGATCCATGAAGACAAGCTAAAGAAGTCCCAAACTCACATCACTGAAGGGTTTAACTACACTCTTGGCCAGACCCAGAACCTTCCAGAAAGATTCTAAATTTGCTCCTGACCAGCAGACCTTCAATCTCCACTGCAGAGGCTCCTGTGCCTGGGCTGCACCAGTGTGTACCACTGCAGGTCAGTGCCTTTTTATGATTTTTAAAAAGAGTTCTAGCTGAGAGCCAGCAGGGACTGTGAAAAGCAGAAGAAAAAGCTGTTGACACATCACACCTATCGGGCAAATGCCACTTGGCTCATGAAGCCTAGACAGCTGCTTAGTGCCACTGGCCAAGCACAGGCATCTCCAGGCTTGCTTGATCACCGCGCTGTGACAGGCGTGCCCAAGAACCACGCATGTGAGGCTGCAGGTACGATCACAGTGCCCCCAGCTTCCAACTACAACTCCCCCAAGGCAAGGCCAAGCATTTTGTCAGGTTCCTGGCCCTGAAGAGGATCCCTGGACACTGGACTGAGCAGACTGTGGGGGTCAGATGGCCTACCAGTGGGTTTCAGTGACACCACCTACCACTGAGTGACTTTGGGCAAGTTACTTCACCTCTCTGGGTCTCAGCCTCCTCCCCCGGTAAGCAGGGAGAGTAACCACACTTTCCTCCCTGTTTGCTGTGAACCTGGGCTATGGAGATACTTAGCCCAGTGCTGGCAGCTCGATGAGTCTCACAGAATGCTCTGTCAAATGTCCCCAATGCCCGAGTCATTTAAGCCTTTCAACCTCAGGACAGTGCGGGGGCCAAGTGCAAAGCACACTACTGCTTCCTGCAGTGTGACCTGCGCTGGTCACCTTACCTCTCAAGCCTCTCCCATCTCACTATGCTTTGCGGTTACTGAGATCACACATGGGAAATGCTTTGCCTGTCCCAAGCTGCTACACAATGTGCAGAGGCAGCGCCATTCTAGGAGTAGATCTGTCATAACCAGGCACGCTGTCCCCACTCCCATCACTGACCATGCTAGCCAAGGGCACCTCCCACATCCCACACCCTCCCTCACCCAGCTGCCCTGGTTTCTGCGGGGACCCCAATGGCCCTGCACTGTTGTCTTCAATCCACTTCCCACCCGGTACGTGCAAGGAGCTTAGACAGACATGCGTCAGGTCCAGACACTTCCCTGTTTCAGGGCCCCGAGGCCACCCAGAGCAAGCAGAATGAAACTCACATGCCTTCTTGCATCACTCCAGATCCCCATGGTCCCTGACAACCCAGTACCCGCCACACCCCATGCTCTGGCTGCATGAACCCTCTGGGTGACTTGCCCTGTTGATGCCCCCACCACTTCAGTTATCTCCTTGGCCCCACGGTCATCCTTTTCCATGTCTGCCTCCCCTGAGTGAGCTGTCCTCTGCACAGGGCCCTAGGACGGGTTGCAGGAGGCACTTGGTGTGCACTGGCTGGAACAAGGAAGCATGCCAGAGATGGTGCCTTCCATGGCTCTAATAGGGCAGATGCTCAGAAGTCCACCTGCCCGGTGCTGCCCATACGGCTGGCAGAACCCAAGGGCACTGGCTAAAATACTTGGGAGGCCCCTATGGAAAGGCCTGGAGGAGACAGGCCAACTGCCCTGCAAGGGACCCCAGCCAGGGCCATGAAGCTGGGAGTGCTGGCCTGCCACCCCTGAACTTGCAACCTTGGGCAGGCAGCTCTATCCCTCTGAGCCCTGGCTCCCTCCTCCTCAACAGCAGTGGCCATGATGACACTATGATAACGTGAAGCACTCACATGTAAAATGCTGGCCCCGCTAAGCTAAGGCCATGTGAGGCAGGTCCAGAACTTCCTGACATCACACAGCTATCTAGGGGTAGGTGTGGATTTGAACCTGGGGGGTCTGGCTCCAGGGTGTGTGGCCCTAGCCTCTTGATTGCAATGGCTTCCTTGGCAGGGCTGTGGCACAGTTTGGACAGCACAATGGCAGGTGCTCTGATGATGGTGGCTTTCAAGCCGCTCAAGTCCAGCAGCTTGAGCAAGTCTTTCAGGTGCTCCGTGTTGGGTCAGCACAAAGGGCCACTCTTTGGGACACAGTGGCGACAGGAGTACAGGCCCGATTCTGCATTTGTTCTTTGTAGGATGTGGAGAGAGGGCAGGATGGGCAAGCCATGGCCTCCACCCGGCCAAGCACTGCTTCGAGATGCTAGACCACTGTGCTGAGCCCGTGGACATTTCCCTTGGGCTTCATGCTGGAAATCTGGCAAAAAAGGGAATGTTTTTCTCACCAAATGCCCAAGACTTTGTAAATGTCAACTATTTCAGAGCTTTTTCCGGGTTACTAAGAGCGGTGGTGGGGGTTTTTGAGGAAGGCTCATTCTGTCCACACTGACTCTTCCTGCCACCCGGCTGCCCTAGGTTCAACGGGACATCTGTGAGCCAGGAGGCTGGAGTGTGCCTGGAACCCAGCACCGGAGACCCAGCCGTGGGCCAGTAAGGTCAGCGCTCAGAAAGCCACAACAAAGGGGCACGTAGGTTACCCCAGAAATTCTGCAGAGCCTTCAAATCGACTTAGCAGGAAAAGAAAGAACAAACGACAGGAGATAACTTTGGTTCTCAGGAAGCCGGTAGAAGAGTTAGAAGAAGCAGGCACCGTCTCTAGGGATGAACTTTGAGACTCTGGGCAGGGGACCTTGTTTTCTGACTCTTGCTTGCCCCAGCAATAAAAGCAGGGCTAATAACTCTACATAGTATTTACAAAATCTCCTTGTTGTGTGTAAAGCACCTAGCCCAGTGCCTAGCACATAGTTGGCATTCGATAAATAGGATTTTTATCCTGGAGCCTTAAATAAGTCTGTAAGGCTAGAAGTAGACCACATATGCCATGAGACTGAATTTTACCAGCTACCAAATATTTTCAGAGGAGTCACTGCACGTCGCAGTCCAAACTTTGTAGTTCATACAGTTGAAGCATCTGCTCCCAAAATCACGCTGTGAATTTCTCACCCTCAACATGGAAACTGAGGAGGCGACTTTCGAGGACTGAGCTCACAGCAGAGAGTGACGGAGACGATAAAACAATCCAGCAGCCAGGCCGATGGGTTTTGGAATGTGTTTTTGTGATTACTCTGAGGCTTCAGGAAGCAGGCTGTTTAAGTGTGAAGAGATGTTGCAAAACAGCCATTCCCATCACACTGGGATAATATTGACTTCTGGCCCTTTGGAAATTTGAGATGTTAAAAAATATAATACTGTGTGTGTTTTCGTAGAAAAGCACATTTATACTAAATGCCATGGCTGGACGGCTGCAAATAAAGAAAACTGTATTTTAGTCATGGGATTCTGGTTACAGAGAGAAGTGTAGAAAGCTGTAACCTCAGCAGAGGTGCCAGGAGGAGGGAACAGAACCCACTGGTGTCTCCATCACGCCAAGTTTGGAGGAGCTTGTCTCTCAGGAAGCCGGTAGAAGAGCTTGTCCCCTGCTCTGTCTGAGATGACAAGCTAAGCTATGAGTGGGCCAGCCTCTGGAGACCCCCACCAGTTCCTGGGGACCTTTCCAGTCACCCCAACTCCCGAAGGCCTCCTGGATAGAACGAGACCCACAAGTCACAAGGACCGTTGGGTGAGAAGTTGGGATCATCGAGACGTCCTTGTTAGCTAAATGCACGGAGAACATTTGGGGAGGGAAACCAAGGCTTCTTAAGATTTTGCCTTAAGCTAGCTCTGTGGCTTCCCACTCCCTCAGTCAAACTGGTCACCAAATTCTGTTAGTTTCTCAGCCTGGCTATTTCTGTTTTCACTTCATGGTTATTCACCCTGGGGAAACCCTTGCGCAAGGGCACTTGGAGACGCCTATTATTTGTTAAAGGATGAAAAATCAGCCACCACCTAAACATCCATCTGTAGGGGAGTGGCTCAGTGAACAGTGGTTTGACCAGATGATCGCAGCGGGCAAAAATGATTGAGGGTGCGCCTGAGAACTAAAATGAAAAACACTCCAGGATATGCTGTTGAGTGAAAACAGTGGTCATTTAGGTTTTTTGAAAACAGCAATATAATCCTATAGTACAAGTACAGTGGCAAATGGCTAGAGAAAGGTAAGGAAGGCCGCACCCCAGCCTGTGGGACGTTCTCATCTGCCCATGGGCATCGCCTGACGCACAGCTGTGAGTGTGCAGTGAAGGGACTAGAGTGTGTCTTGTGGCCCTCCCACTCCACCCTTCTCCTTTGCCCTTCCCAACTCCAGTCAATTAAAACCCAAGTCCATTTTGCTGCCCATGTGCCCTGCTGTCTTAGAACCTTCACTGGCTTCCTGCTGCTTCCAGGATGAAATTCGAACCATGCGGCAAGCTCACAAAGCGCTTTGCCATGGGGCCCTGCTGAGCTTCCCAGCTCTCTGTTCATCCCTACCCTGCAGCCACACCTTTGCATGTGCCCTGCCAGAAGCACCACAGAGCCTCACTAGCTGGCAAGACTTGCTCACAGTCCCTCCCCACAACCCCAGGCTTCTCTGTAAGCCCTGTGCAGTGTTTATTTGATTCATCAAGAGCCTTAGTAAATACTTGCTCAACCAACCTTCCTTTTCCTGATCCTTGTCAACACGTTTGTCATGTCACTTCCTTGGAATTGTAAAAGTTCCTTTTAAAAATGCCAATTCTTCCCCCACCCCAATTCTCCTCCACCAGGCGGTCCCGTCCCCTGGCCCCCAGGAGCTGCTGTGCTTTGAAGAGGCCATCAGAGGCATGAAGGAAAGGGACACTTGGAAAATGGAATGGCTTCTGCCTGTCTCTGAAGCACCATTATTGCCGCATCTCTGCCTTTTGATTCCGTTGGTTTTTCCCACTCTTAGTGGGCCCTCATGAACTAACTCTCCTTCCCACCAACTGTGTGCTCGGCAATACTGCTTCTTATCTGACATTTCCCTCTTTTTTGAGACGGAGTCTTGGTCCGTTACCCAGGCTGGAGTGCAGTGGTGCGATCTTGGCTCACTGTGACCTCTGCCTGCCAGGTTCAAGCAATTCTCCTGCCTCAGCCTCCTGAGTAGCTGGGACTACAGGCACACCCCAACATGACTGGCTACTTTTTGTATTTTTAGTAGAGATGGGATTTCACCATGCTGGCATTTCACTTTTTTTTTTTTTTTTTTTTAAGACGGAGTCTAACTCTGTCACCCAGGCTAGTCTCGAATTCCTGACCTCAGGTGATCCACCTGCCTTGATCTCCCAAAGTGCTGGGATTAAAGGTGTGAGCCACCGCGTCCGGCTGGCATTTCACTTTCTTGGATCCCAAAGGCACTCTAATTCTTGGGAAGTGGGAAAGTGGTTCCCATACCTTGTTCCAGGGGGTTGTCTTTGAGCTAGTCAGAGAGATTTTAAGGCAAAAATCAAATCAAGGTGGACTTTTATCAACTTACATACAGAATTAAGGGCTAGGAATTTTTTGTATCTCGGTTTTCTGCCATAAAGGGGCCTTCACACCTTGGCATCTGCTATCACTTGTCTGTTAATGAGAACTTGTGGTTGATAAAACCAATGATTCAGAAGCAAAAAATAAATACCATCAGAAAAGGCTTAGGATGTTTCCTTGGGTGATTTTATGGACTTTTCCTTTAGAGACAGACTTGAGACACAGATGCAAGTCATGCTCTCTGATGACTTCTGTGCTCCTGGGTCACATGATGGAGTAGAACACGGCAAGAGTATGTGGGGTTCCCAAAACACACCTGATTTCCAGGTGTTCCGCCTCTGAATACGCTTCAGAACGGACGGCATGAAGGTTCATGAAGCCCTGGTTGCCCACTTGTGAGCTGGGTGACACTGGGCACTGAGGAATGACACTAGCTTCCCAGAGCTGTTGGGAGGCTCCATGGGGACTGCCTGGCTCAGGTGGGCACTGTGCCAATGATGGCAGTCAGCACCCCAGGGGACAGGATGTGTGCTGGGCTGGAGGCCTCGGGGGATGAATTTGTGCTCTTCTCTGGCCCTGGCTCAGCCTCTGAGAGCTGTGGGGCCTCAGACAGATGACAGGACCTCTTGTGCGTGAGGAGGAAAATTCTGCCTGCTCTATTACATCCCGGTGTTTCATCAACACCGAGGGAAAGTCTCTGTGAAAGAGAAACTCTGTGCCACTGCAGCGTGCCTTTGTTATTGACAGCAGAAGGGCTACTGCATTGGTAATTTTGTTTGTGCTGATTAATGTGTAGAAAAGGAACCTATTTTCTGGGGTCCCAAGGCTCAGCCCTTAACTAACAACAACAACAACAACAACAACAACAACAACAATGCTAAGAGCGGCCAACCTTTGCTGCACGTTTTATATGTGTTAGGCATTGTTCCGGGCACTTAGGTGAATGAACTCATTTTATGTCACAAGAGCCTAATGAAGAGACATCTTTATCCCATTTTTTGTTTTTCAGTTGTGGTACACATAACAAATCCTACCACCTGACCCATTAGTAAGAGTACAGTTCAGTTGTTAAGTCCACTCACATTGTTGAGCATCACCCCTGTTTCTTTTTTTTTTTTTTTGAGACGGAGTCTCGCTCTGTTGCCCAAGCTGGAGTGCAGTGGCCGGATCTCAGCTCACTGCAAGCTCCGCCTCCCGGGTTCCCGCCATTCTCCTACCTCAGCCTCCCGAGTAGCTGGGACTACAGGCACCCGCCACCTCGCCCGGCTAGTTTTTTGTACTTTTTAGTAGAGACGGGGTTTCACTGTGTTAGCCAGGATGGTCTCGATCTCCTGACCTTGTGATCCGCCCGCCTCGGCCTCCCAAAGTGCTGGGATTACAGGCACGAGCCACCGCGCCCGGCCCACCCCTGTTTCTTATATGAGTAAAGGGAGATCCAACGAGGTGAACTAAATGGGTCAAGGCCACCTAACAAGTTTCACGTGGAGGTGGAAGGCTGGGACTTGGGCCCACACGGTCTGGCTTGTGCTGGGTGCCTTCATTCTGCTGCTTCTCACCTGGGCAACTACTCTACTGCTGGGAAAAGAAACACCACTGTGAATGAACAGGAAAAACAATGAAAAAAAGGATGCTGGAATTGATCATGGACACCCTGGGGTGGCAAGATTTGGTGACTTCGATCTTTTCTTGGTGTTTTCTAGTCTTTTCTGACTGTTATGCACTAAATGTGCTTGACTAGGAGGCTGCAAGATGAGGCTGGAGAGCTCTATCCTACGTGGAGGGCCAGGCCCGTGCTGGTGAGCACACAGGGTGTGTGGCCAAGCCACTTGCTCTGGCGCTGACACTGCCCTGTGCTGTGCTGCTGGCAAGGCTGCCCTGCTGTGGCCCACCCGAGCCTACAGAACACTCTAAGGCATAGCCCAGGTCAAATGGCAGATTGTAAATGGGGTTTGTTCTCTCCCCACACCTCCTGCATGGGATTCTCTATTAGCAACCAGGGAATGTTCCCTGCCATCTGACACACTCTTATGACCAGAAGGCTCCTGGGCATACAGTTGCTTTGGCAGCCTGAGCCAGGTAATGACCCCGAAGAGTGAGGCAATACTCAGTTCTTTGGAACTCTCTTCTTCCCCTCCCTCCACCTCCCAGAAAAGCGTCTGGGCAAGATGGCTGACCCTGCTTGCTGCATCCATATTTAGCAACAGAGGGCTCCCACAGCAAGTGCTACTGTGTCTGTTGGGAAAGTGTCTTTCGGGGGGATGTTGTGAGTGGGGAAACCTTGCCGGCCCGGATCCGAGAATGTGGTTCCTTCTCTGGCTGTGTGAGCCCAGCTCCAGATTCCCTGAGGCTCTCTCTCTTCACAGCTGCTGTGTAGCCCTGAAAAGAGGCGTGGCAAACAGGCGACCCCTTGGACTCAGCTCAGGGCTGATTTTTGAGTAGGATCTGTTCCCCACACCCCTGCCTCACCACTTGAAGGCTGATCTCTTAGAGGCAATTGCCAGAAAGCTTTGAAAGGGGCTCAAATCCTGCTGCTTTTGTTCAGGCAGGATTTTGAGGTCATCTTTCTGCTTTTTGTTCATGCACACCAGCGACAAACCTGTGCAGGAATGAGCTCTGCACCACTAGCCTGGTTTGGAAGTGGTGGTCTCAGGACAGGGTATTTTTCTGGATTGCTGCTTTGCAGGTTTGTCCTTGATACACTGGAGGTGGGTCTTGGGGCGCGAGGATGTGGGCCAATGCCAGGGTGGATGATGAAGAGGGGAGTGGGGAACATTCTGTTTAGACCAGGGGCATCCTTTGAGGTCCCTCTCTAAGGAGGGCCTATCCTACTGATCTCCGACATTCTGAGACAGGCAGAGCTGCCACGTGAAGTAGCTCAGTCATTGCAGGTTGAGCAATCCAAATCTGAAAATCCAAAATCCAAAACTTTTTGAGCATCGACTTGACACTCAAAGGAAATGCCCATCGGAGCATTTCAGATTTCTAGATTAGTGAAGCTGAACCAGTAAGTATAATGCAAATATTCCAAAATCCCCCAAAATCCAAAATTCAAAACACTCATGGTCCCAAGCTTCTTGGATAAGGAATATTCAACCTGCAGCAATGCCAGCCTTGAAGCAAATGGGATTTAGAGGCAGGAAGGGGAGGTACAGATCTCAGCCTGTCTCATGTGAGCTCTGCAGTCTTGCTCTGAGCCTCAGTTTCCTATCTGTGAGGCACAGCAAGTGATACCAGCTTCCAGGGTTGTCGGGAGGATAGAATTCATGCATATAAAGTGCCTGACAGGGTTAATTCTTCCAAATTATAGCTCACACTTCCAGAAATAATAGATACGAATTTTTCGTCCAAAACATGCTTAGAGTTGGAGGCGACAATGTAGTTTTGCCTGGTATCAGTGAGGCCTTAGGTGGCTGCTGTTAAGCATTAAAAAAAAAAAATCAGCAAAGGGAAATTCATATCAGCTGTGAATGAAAAGTTGGTTCAGCACGGTGGTGGGACGCAGGGTCTGACACTAGAGGGAGGGTATCTGCTGTGACTTTGGGTAGGCCACTTTCTGACCCATAGAAAAGGAAAATGGTAACACCTTCCTTCTGAGGGCTTGTTGGGGAGCTCGAATAAGAATAATGCATAAAGTGCTTAGCAGCTCAATAAATTTTTCTTTAAAAAAGGCCTCAGGGTAGGAATCAAGTCTCTGTAACTCATAGACCCGCCTCACGAGTCTCTAAGCTGTGAGCTGAAGGGTGGGAAAGGGTGAAGACTGGGCTGGAGAAGCTGGAGGAAGCCCCAGGTCCTTCTTCCTGTGTGACTCCAGAAAGGGTATTT
This sequence comes from Trachypithecus francoisi, assembly GCF_009764315.1. NCBI lineage: Eukaryota > Metazoa > Chordata > Mammalia > Primates > Cercopithecidae > Trachypithecus > Trachypithecus francoisi. The sequence continues at coordinate 103,860,000 of NW_022681460.1, forward strand.
TTTGCCTTAGGGAGCTGCAAGGAGAGGACTGACTCCAGTTTAATAATCAGAAACTAGAAAAAAAACAGGCCTAAAAAATCAGTTCCTGGGAAATGCCACCATGAGATAACATTAGCACCTGGGACGTTATCCTCAGAGGAGAAGTCTGAACTGATGTCTGTGAATGAAACATCGATTTTCTTTTTTCCTTTTCAGACAGCGGTCGGAGGCTTTGTGGTCAGCTCAGTTGGCTCGTAGCACAGTGTCATCTCTGCATTCTTCCTAAGTTACTCAGCTGCCAAGGGCTGGGTCTGCAACCAGCAAGGCTTTTCCATGGAACTATTAAGTGCTCTGGGTCACGTGACTGACCCTGCCGGTTTAGGCGCCTTTGATAAAGATAACACTGTGAAAAGCAAGGCACGGCCCAGATACTCAGGAGAGTTTAAATTCTTTTTTTTTTTTTCTTGAGACAGAGTCTCACTCTGTCACCCAGGCTAGACTGCAATGGCAAGATCTCAGCTCACTGCAACCTCCACCTCCTGGGTTCAAGTGGTTCTCCTGCCTCAGCCTCCTGAGTAGCTGGGACTACAGGTGCCTGCCACCACACCAGGCTAATTTTTGTACTTTTAGTAGAGACAAGGGTTTGCCATGTTGGCCAGGCTGGTCTCGAACTCCTGACCTCAGGTGATACAGGGGAGTTAAATGTCTACCACAAGACAGCTGGAGCCCCAAACTCAGTAGGAAGCTGGGACAGGAAGAATAAAGTCCAGCTTAGCCCTTAAGGGATGAAGTCCAACTTGCCAGCTCACACTCAAACCACCACCAACTGGCACCGGGTACCAGATGTGAGTAAGACAGAAATGCCCTGGCCTTAGGGGTTTATAGTCTGCTGGGAAAAGACTGAACAATTCCTCTGCCCCATCCTCTGTCCCCCAGCCTCCCATCCACCAATCCATCCATCCACCCACACATCAGTATTCACTGATCAACTACTTCATAGGCATCAATCAGTACTGTCAAGGACAAGACAAACAAGGTCCCCCACAACCTGCACCCATCCCCTGGCCAAGTGCCTTCCATTCTAGTGCAGGATAGTGTCAGAGAACAAGGAATACAAGAGGCAATTTCAGCTAAAGCTAAGGGCTATGAAGAGCACGGTCGGGCAATTCCTCAGAAAGTTAGACTGTCACATGACCTACTTTCTACTCCTAGGTATATACGGGAAATAATGGAAAACAGGTGTTCAAACAAAAGCTTGCGCACGAATGTTCACAGTAGCCCATTCACAATAGCCAAAAGGCAGACACAGCCCAAAATGTGCATTGATGGATGAATAGGGAAGCAAAACAACGTCTATCCATAGAATGCATGTTATTCAGCTAAAGGAAGGACAGATGCACCTTGAAAACATGATGCAAACAGAAAGAAGCCAGGCATGAAAGGCCACAGATTGTATGATTTATATGAAACATCCAGACTAGGTAAATCTATAGAGACACAAAGCAGATTAGTGGATGCCAGGGGCTGAGCAGAAGGGGGCATGGGGGATGACTGCTTAATGGCTATGGGGTTTTCTTTTGGGGGGATGGAAATGTTTTGGAACCAGAGGAGGGGATGATGGCACAATACTTTGAAGGTACTAAATGCCACTGAATTATTCACTTTCAAATGGTTGGTTATGTTGTGTTAAGCAAATTTCTTTTTTTTTTTTTTTTTTAGACAGAGTCTCGCTCTGTCGCCCGGGCTGCAGTGCAGTGGCCGGATCTCAGCTCACTGCAAGCTCCGCCTCCCGGGTTTACGCCATTCTCCTGCCTCAGCCTCCCAAGTAGCTGGGACTACAGGCGCCCGCCACCTCGCCTGGCTAGTTTTTTTTTTTTGTATTTTTTTAGTAGAGACGGGGTTTCACTGTGTTAGCCGGGATGGTCTCTATCTCTTGACCTAGTGATCCGCCCGTCTCGGCCTCCCAAAGTGCTGGGATTACAGCCTTGAGCCACTGCGCCCGGCCGTGTTAAGCAAATTTCACCTCAGCTGAAAACAAGCTGCCGTGCAGAGAACTAGGGTGACCCGGGCACTCAGGGAAGGCCCCTTTTTGAGGTATCGGAGCAGACCCCCGAGTGCTGAGAAGGAACCAGCCATGCAGAGGGCTCCACGCGGAAGGAAGTGTGAAAACAGAGGCCCCGAAAAGGGATGTGCTTGGCCCTGGTGAGGCACAACCAGCCAGTCAGTGTGGCTAAAGGGCTGGATTGTGTCACCTGCAGAGAGCCGAGAGGAGAGAGGGCTGGGAGCTGATCCCAGAAGGGGGCAGGGGCCAGACTGCATGGGACCATGGGCCACAGAGAGGGGCTGGTGGGTTTGAAGAAGGAAAGAGAGCAGCGGAAGAGGCAGAGCAGTCCCTGTCCCGGAGTTAACAGGCTGGTGGGGAACAGCTGATAGTAAACCAGGTGGGAACAGGTCACTATTTTGTCATGTCACTAAGCCCTCATCTGCAAGGGCCAGGAGATGTCAACCTGCCTGGCTGCTCCTCTGAGCTATGTGCCCTGCCAGCCCTTCCCACACCTACCAACCCATCAGGGGAACACCTGTAAGCAGCTCCGGTCCCCTGCGGCCTCCGGAAGCAGCCACTGGGCCAGTAGGAGCCCAGAGGGAGGAGCAAGGCTGTTCTGGGAGGATGTAGCCCCGGCACCCCTGGGTCATTTCTGGGGAACAGCTTCTGCTCTGGGTTCTGCTGGTCCACTTAGAGTTTATGGAAAGGGTAGTCTTGTAGGCGAGTTTTGGATACCCTGCCCATCATGGCAGATTCTATCTATCTCTAGAAGCAGCTGTTGCCATGGGCAGGGTCCATGAAGAACTAACCACAGCAACGTGGCACCTCAAAGCCACCAAGAGCTCAGGCTAGAGTCTAGACCTGGCCATGCCTGCCCACCCTCACATACTGGCCGCCACTGACCCCACTCCTTGGCCAGGCTCACGCACAGTCCCTTGTGAAGCTGAACATTCTGTGAGGGTGAGAGCCATCAACATAAAACTAGCCAATAAATACAACTTGTGATTTTTTTTTTTTTTTTTTTGAGGCGGAGTCTCGCTCTGTCGCCCAGGCTGGAGTGCAGTGGCCGGATCTCAGCTCACTGCAAGCTCCGCCTCCCGGGTTTACGCCATTCTCCTGCCTCAGCCTCCCGAGTAGCTGGGACTACAGGCACCCGCCACGTCGCCCGGCTAGTTTTTGTATTTTTAGTAGAGACGGGGTTTCACAGTGTTCGCCAGGATGGTCTCGATCTCCTGACCTCGTGATCCGCCCGTCTCGGCCTCCCAAAGTGCTGGGATTACAGGCTTGAGCCACCACGCCCGGCCGATTTTTTTTTTTCTAAGCCAAATGGAAGAAGAGAAATACACCAAAGTGGCTAGTCACCTATTAGCCCTGATTTATACACTACTTTAATATCTCCTCCAAGGAAATGAAAGGCATATTTTCATCAAATATAATCGTTTATAGCTTCTAAAGGAGAGACAAACTGCTCCACGACAATTACCTGGGTCTGCAGATAAAATCGGAAGATGTGTCCTAATAAAACACCTTTGTCTGGCAGCTACCCCAAGGCATGCAGCCAGAGTTGTTTTCCTCCTTGTGAATTATTCCCCAGGCAGAAGCAAGGACTCCATGCACTGTGCGGCCTATGGGGAGGGGCGTCACTGTGGAGGGTGGGAAGTGGTCATGTCCCAGCACCCACGGGCCCTTGATGGCAGTGGTGAGATGTCACAGCATCAGAGGCCAACCCGGGCCAGGCTTCTGATGACCGAATCTCCCTCCATTGCCCAGCTCCCGCTCTGGCACTACTCTTTGGCTTCTGTGAAACTCTGAGTAGGAGGAGGGTGGTGAAATTCAGTGGATATGCAACCAACCTAAATCTGTCACCTGGGTACATGGTCCTTGGACACACATCTTGCTCACTTGGTGACAGAAATTTAGCCGAGGGATGCTGCTTAAGGTCTTCTGGGTTCTCAGTTCCTTTGTGTTCCCTTGTCAAAGTGCCATGGATTAAACCACCAAGTATCTACGGCCCTAGAGGGACTTTCCTTGTCTTCCCGTGTTCAGAGAAGGGAGAAGGCCTTTGATGGGCTCTGTTCCAAGGCTGAGCAGAGAACAAATGCAGGCTCATTCTTCACTCAACAATACTGAGTAGGGGCACAGAGCTAGGCACTGAGATACAGGGTGAACAGCACAGAAGGTTCCCACACGGGCAACCCTCTCTGCAGGGGAGAAAGACTATGACCAGGCACACAAAGGCATTAGCCAGGTAAGGAACCTCAGTGCTGTGGATAAACTGAACGAGGCCAGGCCGGGCGCGGTGGCTCATGCCTGTAATCCCAGCACTTTGGGAGGCCGAGGCAAGTGGATCATGAGGTCAGGACATCAAGACCATCCTGGCTAACACGGTGAAACTCCGTCTCTACTAAAAATAGAAAAAACTAGCCGGGCGTGGTGGCGGGCGCCTGTAGTCCCAACTACTTGGGAGGCTGAGGCAGGAGAATGGCGTGAACCCGGGAGACGGAGCTTGCAGTGAGCTGAGACTGTGCCACTGCATTCCAGCCTGGGAGACAGAACGAGACTCCGTCTCAAAAAAAAAAAAAAAAGGAACCAGGCCACGAAAAGGCCTCTGAAGAGGTGGCACACGGACTAAACTTGAGCCGTTAGCGGGAGGCAGCTACCAACATCGCGGGACAGACATCCAGTGCAAGGCCCTGAGACAGGGAAGGCCGCAGTGATTTACCGGAGTGAGTCTCAAAGTGTGGTCTGGAAATCCCTGTTTTCATAAAAATAGTAAGACATTTTTCTTTTATGTTCATTTTCCCAGGAGTGTACTGAGGAGTTTTACAGAGGCCACAGAATGCATGCTATCACAACAGACTGAAAACAGAAGCAAAGAGGAGAATCCAGATGTCTTCTATTAAGCCAGGCATTAAAGAGACTTGCAGAAATGTGCACGATAAATCATTTTGTATGTTTATTGTTCATAGAAAACTATGTTAGTTATGCATATATGCAATGGATTTATTCAATAAATATATATTAAAAGCATTTCTTAGTTTTAATTTATAATGTCATAAATATCTATAAATATAATCTATCTAAATGAAATCTCTTTAAGTTCTGTAATACTTTTTAAGCACATAAACAAACACGGGAGTGCTGAGGCTAAAACTCTGAGAAATGCTGGCTTAGAGGAGCAGCAGGGACTGGCAAGGCTGGGGTTGGGGCTAGAGTGAGCTTGGGGTCGGGGGAACTTCATCTGAGAGGCCAGTTGGGGCCGCATCTCACAGCCATCACCCAAGATCAGAAGGAGAGACGTGGATTTTGTTCTAAGTGCAACAGGAAACTACCAAAAAGCTGGAGGCGGGGGTATGATGTAATCTGATTGAAGTACTAAAAGGATCCCACTGGCCGAATGGAAGCTGGGGATCCTGAGAAGCCTTCTGTTGTAATCTTGGGAGATCTGGGAGGAGATCTCAGATTTCATTATTTTCTGGAGGCCAAGCAGGCTGGTGGGTGTGGAAGTGGGGTGAAAAGCTTTAAGAATGATTCCAAGATGCTGAGTGGCTGCTGCTGTGGGGGACCCTGACTACTGAGATGGGGATGGCAGCAGCCTATGCTTCCACCATGCCAAGCTTCAGGGATTTCAACTTGCTCTTTGGGACACAGCTCTGGTGCCAAGCCAAGGTGGAAGGGCAGTGAGGCCTCCCTCTTTGCAGGGGTGAGGGGATAAATAAGAATGTCTCCATCTCACTCCTCATAGCTGAGTGGCACTACCAGGGGCAGTCAGGGGACACAGCCAAGGGGTGGAGGCTGCCTTCAGCAGCCACCTCTGACTTGCTGTTGTCCCAGTTGGCACAGCCTCACACTTGCTGACCCTGGGACCAGCAACAGGACATGGGGCATCCCAGCTGTGCCAACTTCCCTGCCAGGCAGGCCCAGGTTCTGGAGCCGGGCCACACTCCCAGCATTTGATGTTCTCACCCCTCCACTGGAAGGCCAGGCAGGGTAGAAGAGGTAAGCAATAAGTTACCCTAAAGAATTCCGCAGAGAAATGATCATGTAGATGCCGAAGAATGTGCCACTTGGCTCTATTTATTTACTTACATTCTACCTCATTCCAAAAGGGATCAGAGCAGAAATAAGGCCTGGGTTTTTCTCCTTAACCAGTAAGTTCCGAAACTGAAAGATGCCTCAGTGAGCCTAAAGACGTCATTTCTTACCAGGTCAATTTGTCCTCAGTTAACTTAGACTCAGTCATACTTTATATTTACTTAGCAATCATGGCTACAGAACACGAAGCAACCCGCAGAATTTTTAAGCAAAGAATCCTCCAGGCGCTGAAATAGGCAGAATCATCTCACATTTCATCACTGAAAATAGAGGCAGTGCCACAATCAGTCTCTCAGCCTAAGATTGTTTTTTTTCTTTTGTTTTTGAGACAGGGTCTCACTCTGTTGCTCAGGCTGGAGTGCAGTGGTACAATCACAGCTCACTGCAGCGTCAACCTCCTGGGCGCAAGTGATCCTCCCACCTCAGCCTCCTGAGTGTAGCTGAGACCACAGGTGCGCACCACCATGCCCAGCTAATTTTTTATTTATACTAGAGATGAGGTCTTACTATGTTGCCCAGGCTGGTCTCAAACTCCTGGGCTCAAGCAATTCGCCTGTCTTAGCCTCCCAAGGTGCTGGGATTACTGGCATGAGCCACCACGCCCAGCCCTAAGACTGGTTTTAAGAAAGAAACCAATCACAAGCTGTGGGTGGCAGAGTGAATTGGTGTACTGTCTTCTAGACTTCATGTTGGGACTATGTATATGAAGATTAAAAACCTGCCCCTTTGGCAAATTCACTGCTAGGAATTTATCACACAGATATGCGAGATTTGCACAATTACACAAAGATACCCTAAGGATGCGCACTGTGATACTGTAAGACCAAAACACTGGAAATGACCCAAATATGAAACAGCAGAAAAGATTTTTTTGCCCATCCATATGACAAAATACCATATAACAGTTAAGAAGAACTAGGTTGATTTATATGTGTTAATGTGTGACACTTTCTATTAAGGAAGAAGCAGCAAGGTGCAGCATCAGACATATGGTATACCCCGTGTGTAAAAAACAAACATACGCATGACATACAAAGAAGTATTTCTGGAAAGACAGGCAAGAAACTGTTAACAATAGTTACTTCTGAAGCAAAGTAGACTTGTTTTTCATTTGATCATCTCCTGTCTGGATTTTAAAAAATCATATGCCTACAGTATATACATATAAATAATGAATTCACCAAATCAAATAATGAAACTAAAATAAATCACGTGGAGGAACCAGGACTCGGGTTTTGAGCAGGTTCATATGGCTACGTTTTGTTCTTAAATCAATAACTGCTTTTGAAAACATTTCACAACACTTGCAACTTAAGTTTGAAGCCCTCCATGGGGAGGGGTTAAGTTGTGAATGAGAGCTTGGCCAGCGTTCTAAAGCTTTGCAATCAAAAGAAAGGCTCTCTTTCGAGGGATCGGGGTGCATACGGATTTATTTAAAGCAGACATGTCAGAACAGGAAGAGGAGAACTCGGTCTCCTGGAGAAGTGGTCCTTTCCACTCTGACAAATCAGCAATGAACTTTCCATTCCATTTTCTGTTTTGGGAGGAGGGGAGGAGGAGGGTTCGAGATGACCTTTGGCAAAAGTGAGAGGGGATGCCCTCATATGGAAGGAGTGGACAAAGAAGGCCCTGCTGTCCACAGGCCAGCTGTCCACTCCTTCTGAAGTCTCACTTCTTCAGGAGGTTGTAATCAGAACCAAACACACTCTCTCTTTCTGGTCATCTCACATGGAGAAGGAAACTACTGTCCCACAACTTCATCATTAATCATTTAAATGTTTCCAAGAAATTTCCAAGAAACTTCTTAGTCAGTTCTGAGAAGTTCTTCCACATACCCAACAAATCTCTGGAAAACCAAACCAAACACTAAAGGGAAAGTCAAAATTTATTTTGGGGGCTGGGTTTAATCTCGTGCCGCGCTTTGATAAACTCTAAGAAGCCGGTGCTGCCAGCTGACTGGGCTTCTGAGAGAGGAAGGGCAGCTCACACAGGCTCCACAGAGAGAAAGCCCTTGAACGCCCACCATGACGAACGAGCTGCGGAGCAGGGCAGGGGGCTGGCTCACCTGGCACCTTGTCCACTGACGCAAACACGGAGCGCTGCACTGTGGGGTCGCTGCTGCCCCGGCGCCCCTGGTCGTAGAAGCGGAAAGGCAGGTGCTGAGTGGAGGTGGAGGAGCCGAGTCCAAACCCCAGGACTTCAGTGGTGGGCTGGATTGGGAGGTCCAGGAGGGCTACGGTCAAACAATAGCATGGTTCACTCTGAGCATGTGGGATAGAGGGGGGTGGTGAGAATTTGTTGGGGGACATTGTAGTGGCTGTGGCCCTGCCAGGCACGTCACTTAAGAGATGCCAAGTGGGCGGCACGCAGCCTTGAGTTAGAGAGAACAGTGGAACATCAAAGATCCCACTGAGGCTCAAGGCACAAGCAGATGCCAAGTGAGGGCTTCAGGCCAAGGTTGAGACCAAGGAGAAAGGGGTAGGAGCCCATGCTCCTCGAGTGGAATGGATGCTAGGTCAATTTTTACTTTGGATTCTCAGCTTCCATGTGTAAAGGACCCTGACAAAGGCTGTTTCAGACTGCAAGCAAGTGGGGCCGAGTCTGCCCAGAGAGTTCACACATATATGTGTGTACGTATATCTGCACATGTGAAGGAGCATGTGAAAATATGTATGTGCATGTACATGTGTAACTATGAGTAGGTGTTTATCTGTCTTAGCCACTGTCCTCCCTTCCATAAATAAATCTCCCTATATATCCATTTGGAGGGGCTTTTTAAAATCAATTTAAGAAATACCCAAGGCGTTAGTTCTAACAGCCACTTTACAGCATAATTCTCAATTTTCAAATGAAGTATTTGGCCTTCATGCCAGCTGTGAGAAATTGCTTTACATGGCGGGGGGGGAGGCGGGGGAAACAACTCCCTGAAAATAAATCTTAAAAGAAAGGGCTGAATGATTTAAGTCACTTTGCACATTACAAAATGCTTCAGTAATGATTTTGTAGGCCAAGTTTCAGCTAAGTGAGAAATGAGACGGGGACGACGTGGGACGTGGGACTGTGCAAATCAGCACACTAAATCATCGCATCGGTAACGCCCAGAAACTGGCCCTCTGAGGGTTTATTTTTGAGACAGGGTCTCACTCTGTCTCCTAGGCTGGAGTGCAGTGGTGTAATCATGGCTCACTGTAACCTCTACCTCCCAGGCTCAAGTGATCCTCCCGCCACAGCCTCCCGAGTAGCTGGGACTACAGGCGTGTGTCACCACACCTGGCTCATTTTTGTATTTTTTTGTAGAGACAGGGTCTTGCCATGTTTCCCAGGCTGGTCTCGAACTCCTGGGTGCAAGTGAGTCACCCGCCTTGGCCTACCAAAGTGCTGAGATTACAGACATGAACCACTGTGCCTGGCCAAGGGCTTATTTTAAAGTTATCCCTTGAGAAAGCATGCCCACATCCCCAGGTGGGCTTAAAATCCTCTCAGCAGCCACCAGGATGACCACTGGTGCCTGAACTGAATGGCACTGGGTATCTTGAGAAAGACTGTTTGAAATTTTAGGAGTTGACAATGCCTTCCCCCTACGCCAAGGAGAAAGCCCTGCCTTCCTGCCCAATGAATGCATCTCTCTCATTTCTGTGCCTTTGCTTCTAAGAAATCTTGGCCTTCCTAACACTAGGCAGTGTTGGGCTTCCTCAGAAATTCACCACAAACCCCGTGAAATGTAAAATAACTTCCTTCCAAGGGTTCCAGCCTTTCACCAAGTAGGGCTGCCTCTTTATAAGAACCGGGAAAGGGAAGGAGGAAGGGGTAAGGTTTAGAGTAGGAAGTTCTGCCTGTGGGTTCTGCCTGCATGACTTTGGGCAAGTCCCTGAGCCTCAGTTTCCTTCTCTGTAAAACGGGCAGAGCAGGCCCTACAGAACTTCAGAGTTATTTTAAGGATCGGAGGTGGTAGAGGAATGTCAAAGCACTTTGTTAACATATGCTTGAGAATTTCAGTGTGAAGGGCTGAGAAGAGTGGTCCTACACCGATATCTACTTACTGCTGGCCTCCTGCCTGCTAGGGAGGGCTCCTCTTCTCTTCCATGCAGCCCTAGAAACTCACCAGAAATCAAACACCCAGGAAATGGGACTTCTTTGTACTCATATAAAACAATTCCTGAATCATAGGTATCTTCTTCTTTGCTATGGGGGTTCTCAAGGTCAATGTGAGAACTACAGAAAGCCCTGCCCCGCCAAGTGTCAGAGGACGCCCTGCCAGGGTCCAGCCACTCACCAGCTATTCTCTGCATCTTCATGCGCCTTGCCTGGATGCGGCCTTTGGCCAGGCGCTGCTTGGCGATGATGCAGCGGATGTGGTCTGAGAAGATGAAGGTGGCCTGGAGGATGGGGAAGGGCTTAGAATGGGGGCTGGACGCAGGCTTGTGGATGGTGATGTTCAGGGCACGGCTGTCATCCTCCACGCCAGTCACCTGCATGTCCTGCATAGTGAGAAGCAAAGGAAAGGGCATTTGTTGGGTTTGGGAGGAGGGTGGCTAGGAGCTGTGGCATCATGAGGCATCTAGAAAGAGGTCTCCAAATTCAACTCTGCTTTTGATCTAAGATCAACAGCCTCCCAAGTCCAACAGAGTCATGGATGGGCACAAGGCAGACCAGACCCAGTGGGAGAAGACAGTGTAGGAGGAGGCACAGAGTACCCCAAAGGAGCGAACGCTGGTGGTGGTGGCTGGTGCCTGTTTTCCATGAGGACTTGGGTCAGCTCATGAATAACAGGGTACCCCATACAAGCCTCTTCAAGGGGCCACAGGAAATACAACAGGCAAACTCTTACTTCTGAGAAGTCAGAGATAATGAACCAAAATTACTACTACCATCTGGCATGATCTTAGATATAGTTGCTCATCTACTCCTCAATTTCTTCCTTATTTCTTCTAAGAAGGGGACATCGTTGGCAACCATTTGTATGCCTTTGAGAAACTTCTGGTCCCCAAAGGGAAAAGTTAATCCTGAGAAAAGGACAGGGGCTGGGCATGGTGGCTCATGCCTGTAATTCCAGCACTTTGGGAGGCCGAGGTGGGTGGATCACAAGGTCGGAGTTCGAGACCAGCTTGGCCAACAAGGTGAAACCCAGTCTGTACTAAGAACATAAAAACTAGCCAGGCATGGTGGTGTGTGCCTGTAGTCCCAGACACTCAGGAGGCTATAAGGCAGGAGAATCGCTTGAACCAGGGAGGCAGAGGTTGTAGTGAGCAGAGATCAAACCACTGCACTCCAGCCTGGGTGACAGAGCGAGACTCTGTCTCAAATTAAAAAAAAAAAAAGAAAAAAAGAAAGGAATAGGGAAAGTCACTGAGCAGAGATTTGAAGGAAGCTGTGTTTTGAAGATGGAGAAGAAACGAACATGTAGCGAATTTTAAAAGACAAACCCAGTTTAAAACCTCAGAACGGATTCTGCATAGAGAATCTACTCCCATGAAGGTTTGAGGTGATCTGATATAAAAGCCTGAGAGGGGATGAACACAAAAGTCAGAAATGTTAAAGGAGGTGGGGACAACGTTGGAAAAGGCTCACAGCGGAAGATGGTTGTGGTTCTCAGGCATTACATTTGGCGTGGGCTCTTTGGAGACAACATCCCCATCAAAACGTGACAGTAAGGATTAGATGACGTATTCCACATTTAAAGCAGGGAGTGTGGTATAGTAAAGACCTGACAAATAGTATCCATTGGAAGACGGCCAAAAAAAAAAAAAGGTTTATGTGGCTTTCATTGTCTGATGGAAGACACATATTAATTCTTTGGGGGAGGAAAACACTTGCCCGACACTAAATTCTAATGGAAATTAATCATAAGCCTAGGTAAAGCCTAGATAGATAAGCATAAGTCACTTAATGGACAATGTCTTGCATGGAGTGCTTTTTTTTTTTTTGAGACAGAGTCTCGCTCTGTCACCCAGGCTGGAGTGCAGTGGCGCAACCTCGGCTCACTGCAAGCTCCGCCTCCCGGGTTCATGCCATTCTCCTGCCTCAGCCTCCCGAGTAGCTGGGACTACAGGTGCCCGCCACCACACCCGGCTAATTTTTTGTATTTGTAGTAGAGTCGGGGTTTCACTGTGTTAGCCAGGATGGTCTCGATCTCCTGACCTTGTGATCCGTCTGCCTCGGCCTCCCAAAGTGCTGGGATTACAGGCTTGAGCCACCGCGCCCGACCCATGGAGTGTTTTCTTAAATGAAAGATTCTTCTAAAGTTGTTTCTTACATTATACTTTGTAAAAGACACTTTTACAATAGAAAGATGCTGAAGAAGAGAAGGTTGGGGAAGAGGCTGTAACAGCAGCTTCAAGTATGTGGGTGGTTCTCGCAGAGAGCAGGACACAGACAGCAGGTCAGGCTGTGGCGAGGCAGAGATGGGGCAGCATGAGCAAGGCCCTTCCAGAAACTTGGGCTGGCTGGCAAAGAAATGGACTGCCTTGAAGTAGGGCAAAGCTCAGGCATGAAGTGTCGGCTGGACATCCGGGTACAAAGGGTATGGCAGAGGGGTGAGCTGGGAGGCTGCTTTCAACCCTTCTGATTCTTTGCTTTATTCACTCAAAGAGCTGATACTAGTCATCTATCACGTGGACAAACTTTTTTTTTTTTTTTTTTTTTTTAGACAGGGTCTCACTGTGCCACCCAGGCTGGAGTGCAGTGGCACGATCTCAGGTCACTGCAACCTCCGCCTCCTGGGTTCAAGCGATTCTCGTGCCTCAGCCTCCTGGGTAGCTGGGATTACAGGTGCCTGCCACCATGCCTAGTTAATTTTTGTATTTTTAGTAGAGACAGGGTTTTACCGTGTTGGCCAGGCTGGTCTCGAACTCCTGACCTCAAGTGATCCACCTGCCTTGGCCTCCCAAAGTGCTGGGATTACAGACACGAGCCACCATGCCCAGCCCACATTGGCAAACATTAAAAACAAAAAACAAACAAACAAAAAAACCCCAAAACCCAAGCCCCAGCTTGGTACTTGGCAAGTTAGAGCCTAGCTCTGCTGGACTGACGTTGAGCGGAAGGGAATTCTCAAAAATGCCAGTGGCAACAATCATTTTAGAGTGGTATTTGGCAGTATCTACTAACACTTAAAATTAGTACACCCCAGCTTCTTGGTATCTGCCTAGGGAAATCTTGCCCAAATGCATAAAGGAGTGAGAGTGATTCCGTTCATGGCAGTACCGTCTGGAAAGGCAGAAAACTGGAAATAGTCGACAGGGTATGGGTTAAACATGCCTTGCTGTAGTCACACAGCAGTGAAAAAGAATACCAGGAGGTCTGCGTGTACTAATGTAGCTGGCTCTCCAAGACATACTATTGAATGAAAAAAGCAAAGTTTAGAACATATTCAATGTGATATCATAAAAAACACGCACATACACTCTCAAGTATATGTATATAATTTTAAAAAATAGTACATGTAGTTACATTTATATATGCCTTTGGCAGAAAAACAGATCTGGAAAGGTCACACTGATAATAAAGGTTATCTCCTGTGGAGGGGAGGTGTAAGAATTGAGGGTTTTGGTCAAAAAGGACTTTGCTCTATATATGAGCATTTATGTGATATTTTAGCTTTTTTTTGGGTGACAGTTTGTTCACATATACCTTGTATAATATCATTAGAAATTAATGATAAAGATGATAAGTGTGTGTGTGTGTGTGTGTGTGTGTATGTGTGTTTGTAGCTAACTGAGAAGAGATTCCAGAGCTCCTGGCCATCTTACCTGCAATAGGCCTGCAAACTTGACCACTCCCCAGCCAAGCCTGGACACATCAGGCTCCACCAAACTCATCTGGTAAATATCCACAGCCAGGAATCGCTGGACCATGCCGCCATCCTTGGTGATCACTGTACATGCAATCAAGTCGCTGTTATCTGGGAGGAGGAAGGTGAGAAGAGAATGAGGCACAGTCTGGCTGCCCGGGGTGATAGAGACACCAAAGCTGACTCTCATTCTACCAGGAGCAGAGCTCAGTGGTTAGAGCCCAGGCCTAGAGTCACACAGACCTAGGTCTGAGTCCCTTCTCTGCCAGTTATGCTGGGAAAGTTTCTTTGTCTCTCTGGACCTCAGATCCCTCATCTGGATAATAAAGATAATGCTCACTCCCTCAAACTGCTACTAGTAAGGACTGATATAAAGCATAAAAGGACATAAAGCATCTGTCCATTGCTTACTGCATATTAGGTGCTCAAACCGTAGCTTAAAAACAACCAGCATGGCTGGGTGCAGTGGCTCATGCCTGCAATCCCAGCACTTTGGGAGGCCAAGGCAGGTGGATCACCTGAAGTGAGGAGTTCGAGACCAGACTGGCCAACATAATGAAATCCCATCTCTACTAAAACTACAAAAGATTAGCTGGCTGTGGTGGAAGGCACCTGTAATCCCAGCTACTTGGGAGGCTGAGGCAGAAGAATTGCTTAAATCTGGGAGGTGGAGGTTGCAGTGAGCCGACATTGCACTACTGCACTCTAGCCTGGGCAATAAGAGCAAAACTCCGTCTCAAAAAACCAAACCAAAACATCAACAAAACAATCAGCAGCCCAAGAAAGAAACTGAAGATGACACAAACAAATGGAGACACATCCAACGCTCACGAATCAGAAGAAATGATATCGTTAAAGTGACCACGCTACCCAAGGCGATCTACATATTCAATGCAAATTCCTATCAGAATACCAACTTTTTCACAGTATTAGAAAAAAATCCTAAAATTCATATGGCATCAAAATGAGCCCAAATAGCCAAAGCAAACCTGAGCAAAAAGAGCAAAGCTAGGCCAGGTGTGGTGGCTCACACCTGTAATTCCAGTACTTTGGGAGTCCAAGGAGGGAGGATCGCTTGAGCTCAGGAGCTGGAGACTAGCCTGGGCAACATGGCAAAACCCCACCTCTACAAAAAATGCAAAAAATTAGTTGAGTGTGGTGGCCCACACCTGTAGTCTCAGCCACTCAGGAGGCTCAGGTGAGAGGATGGCTTCAGCCCAGTGGGGTTCAAGGCTGCAATGAGCCATGATCACGCCACTGCACTCCAGCCTGTGTGACAGAGACTTGGTCTCAAAACAAACAAAAAAAGAGCAAAGCTGGAAGCATCACACTACCTGACTTCAAATTACAAGGCTCTAATGACCAACACAGCATGGTACTGGTATAAAAGCAGATATACAGGCTGGGTGCTATGGCTGTAATTCCAGCACTCTAGGAGGCCGAGGTGGGCAGATCACTTGAGGTCAGGACTTAAAGGCCAACTTGGCCAACATGGTGAAACACTGTCTCTACCAAAAACTAAAAAAAATTAGCTGAGCGTGGTGGTGTGTGCCTGTAGTCCCAGCTACCCTGGAGGCTGAGGTGGAGAATCGCTTGAACCTGAGAGGCAAAGCTGCAGTGAGCCAAGATCGCACCACAGCACTTCAGCCTGGGTGACAGAATGAGACCCTGTCTCAAAAAACAACAAAAAGAAAAACACATGGACCAACAGAACAGAATAGAGAGCCCAGAAATAAAGTCACATATTTACAGTCAAGCGATCTTCAACAAAACTGGTAAGAACATACACTGGGGAAAGAATACCATCTTCAGTAAATGGTGCTGGGAAAATTGGATAATCATATGCAGAAGAATGAAACTGGACCCCTCTTTCTTGCTGTATACAAAACCAACTCAAGATGGATTAAAGACTTAAATGTAAGGCCCAGAACTACAAAAATTCTAGAAGAAAATCTAGGTGAAAACTCTCTGGACATTGGTCTATGCAAAAAATGTATGACTAAGACCTCAAAAGCACAGGCAACAAAGCCAAAAATAGACAAACGGAACTTACTTAAACCAAGAACCTCAGTAACATTTCTGTGCTTCTTTAAAGACTGATGGCAGTTTCTACTTGTGATGGTTAAACTGAGTTCACCTAATTAAGTAAATGGTTAAACTGAGTTCACCTAGTTAATAAAGGCAGTAAAGCAAGAGTCCCCTGAGCCACGAGAGAATCACCAAGCCCTCAACTCAGCATATGACAATTTAGAGCCAAGCCCTGCACTGTTGTATGTGGATGTGCGTTGGATGTGTATGGCACTTGGCCCTTCAGAACCAGTTTTCCCATTTGTAAAATGAGAATGATGTCCCTTATCTTGAATTGGTTGGTGCGTCAAATGAGAAAAGGCGGGAAAAGCATGAGGTCTTGTGCACAGGAGTCCTCTGCATATGCTAGGTTCCTTCTCTTACTTGAAAGTTATCCCTAGCTGGGTGTGGTGGCTCGTGCCTGTAATCCCAGCACTTTGGGAGGCTGAGGTGGGAGGACTGCTTGAGCCCAGGAGTTCAAGACCAGCCTGGGCAACATAGTGAGACCCTGTCTCTACAAAAAGCAGAAAAAAAATTAGCCTCTCAGCTACTTAGGAGGCTGATGTGAGAGGATTGCTTGAGCCAAGGAGGTAGAGGCTGCAGTGAGCCATGAATGTACCACTGTACTCCAGCCTAGGTGACAAGAGCGAGACCCTGTCTAAAAAAAAAAAAAAAAGAAAAAGAAAGTTATCCCCAAATTTAACGTCTGATTTAATGCCTACCCTTGACTTGGAAATCACCAGAGTAACATAGGACCATTAGATCTACAGTCTACTGGTGTATGTAATCCTCTGCCACTTACGTTTTAAATGAGAGAGCTCAGTCCGGAAACAACCTAAATGTCCCCAAACAGGAGAACTATTTGAGTAGATTTTTTTTTCCCACCAGATGCAAAATTATACACCCATTTAAAAATTGTTTAACCAAACTGTGGACAGTGGTTCCCCATGAGGAGCGAGGTGAGAACTGGGGGTAGGAGTGTGTATGTGGGAGAAGTATTAAGGGGAGAACTTTCATTTTTGTTCTATGTTCTACTCTACTGTTTGAAATTATTTTAAAATGAGAAAAGTATTCAAGACATACTTTTGAAACACATATAATAAGCCCAAGTTAAAAATCATGTTTGACAAATAATTGCAATGACTGTGGAAAATATAAGTTTAAATGAAAGAGGATAAAAATGTTATTACCATGAGTTTGTTTTAAAAAAAAAAAAGTATCCCTACAAAGAAACATGAGTACAGAGAAAATGTGGCAAAACATTAACAAGCCTCTGATTAGAAGAGGGTAGGTGAGATGTTTTGTTGTTTCTTCACAGTTTTATTAAACTATCATTTACATACCATAAAGTTCCCCTATTTTAAGTATACAGTGTACCTATTTTAAGTATACAGTTTGAGGTTTAGTAATTTTTTCTTTTTCTGAGCATAGTACCCAATAGTTTTTCAACCCTTGTCACCCCCCCCTGCCTTTGGCAGTACACAGTGTCTCCTACTGCCACCTTTATGTCCATGAGTACCCAATGTTTAGCTCCCACTTATAAGTGAGAACATGTGGTATTTGGTCTTCTGTTCCCACATTAATTCGCTTAGGCTGCCAGCTGCATCTATGTTGCTGCAAAGGACATGATTTCGTTCTTTTTTACGGCTGTGTAGTATTCCATAGTGTATATGTACTACATTTTCTTCATCCAGTCCACCAGTGATGGGCACCTGGGTTGACTCCATGAGTTCACTATTTTGGATAGTGCTGAGTTTTAGTACATTTACAGCTATGCATTACTACATCCCAGTTGTGGAATACTTCCAACACCCCAAAAGGTTCTGTTGGGAGCACTTTAACCAGATATTCGGCTCAACTTTATTGGTGGAGGAGAAGGGTAACAAGGAAGGGTCAATTCTGGCCAAAACACGCAATTACAAACTTGGGCTCATGCATTCTACAAGGACTTACCCCCTCTCCGTTTTTAGTTTTCATCCTGATCTAAAAGCACAGATTTTTAATTTAGATAAACTTTTCTTTCCTTTTTCGGGTACCCCCAGCAACATACGCCTGTGTTCAATCCTCCAACAGTGTAAACTGTCTGAGATTCTGGTTTCGTCTGGATGTCACCCAGTTGCCTCTCGGTCTTTACAGGCCTCGTGTTTCCCTCTATTCTCTCTAGCACATGACCCCTGGAGTCAGCCAGGTGCCCCCATAGCAAATCCCAGCACCGGATAGGCTTTATTGAATGTGTACCTTTTTTTTTTTTTTTTTTTAAGACAGTCTCGCTCTGTTACATAGGCTGGAGTGCAGTGGCACGATCTCAGCTCACTGAAACCTCTGCCTCCCAGGTTCAAGTGATTCTCCTGCCTCAGCCTCCCTAGTAGCTAGGATTATAGGCACACACCACCACCCCTGGCTATTTTTTTATGTTTTTTATTTTTAGTAGAGACAGGGTTTCACCATGTTGGCCAGGCTAGTCTCGAACTCCTGGCCTCAAGTGATCTGCCTGCCTTGGCCTCCCAAAATGCTGGGATTACAGGCATGCGCTACCACATCTGGCCCAGTTGTACTTTCTTATTATCTACAGCAAGAATCTTCTTTCCTTTCCCAACAGTCCACTCAGGTATTTGAAAATATTTTTAAAAAAATATATTTTAGGGCTGGGCACAATGGCTCATGCCTGTAATCTCAGCACTGTGGGAGGCCAAGGTGGAAGGACTGCTTGAGCCCAAGAGTTCATCCTGAGCAACACAGTGAGACCCTGTCTCTAAAAAAAATTAAAATAAAATATGTGTGTTTTAATATAGTATGAAATGTATTATATTAACATAAAATGTATAATAATATGTATATCTTAGGATAAATTTTTAGTTCCATATTGGATGACCCTCTAGATGACTAGTCTTCTATATTATTAAAAAAGGAAGTCATCATATTCATTCTTACAAACATTTTCTTTGTGGTAGTGTAGGGTTTGTTTTCTTTACTCAATACTTAAAACAGGCCGGGGCCGGTGGCTCATGCCTATCTATACTCCCAGCAATTTTGAAGGCTGAGATGGGTGGATCACTTGAGCCCAGGA
This sequence comes from Trachypithecus francoisi, assembly GCF_009764315.1. NCBI lineage: Eukaryota > Metazoa > Chordata > Mammalia > Primates > Cercopithecidae > Trachypithecus > Trachypithecus francoisi. The sequence continues at coordinate 103,879,041 of NW_022681460.1, forward strand.
GTTCCACACCAGCCTGTGCAACATGGCAAAACCTCATCTCTACTAAAAGTAGAAAAATTAGCTGGCTGTAGTGGCATGTGCCTATAGTCCCAGCTACTCAGGAGGCTGAGGCAGGAGGATCACTTGAGCCCAGGCAGGTTGAAGCTATAGACAGCCGTGATCACACCACTGCACTCCAGTCTGGGCGACAGTGATGAGCCCTGTCTCAAAACAAACAAACAAAACTTAAAGCATTTTCTCAACGGGAATCTTTTAAAAATTGCTCTTTAAAAATAGAACAAAAACAATAAACATGTTCTTTCCTTTCTGCTTCTGTCCTCCTTCCCCCTCCTCTCCTTTCCCTTTCCTCACTCTACACAGGACAACTTGACTACTTTGTTTCCACATTCACAAAAGAAGTGCATCTGAGAGTTTGATCTGGGAAAACGGACACAGTCATAGGTGTCAGTGTCAGTGGGGCTTGTCCCAGGCAGTGCGACTCCCTCATAGAGCCTGGCTGCCTGAGGGGCTTCAGCGGAAGAAAGACTTGCCACCTCCACCACAAAAAACAAAAAAGGAAGGATAAAACCCCAGAACAGAACAGCTTTCAGAAATGTAACTGAGACATCAAAGCCCTGTGACAACACAGTGAGAGATTTCATAAGAAAACTAAAATGCGGCCACAGCAGTGAGACAGGAAGGATCCCAGGGAGGGAGCCTCTCGCTTTTCAGAGGCTGTGGGGCAGTTAAGGAGAAACGAAGCTGCTTCTACGGATTACAAGTGAACGCCATTCGCAAGGGAGATCAAGGAAATGCTGGTGATCACCATTTTGGGGTGACTCCTTTGTGGTCCCCTCCGGTATCATTTTAGGGAACTCTTGTATCCTGCCCCAGTCTTCGGCTGCTCCACACCCTGGCTGTGGAGCCCTGGGGGACACGGGCTAGTCACTTTGGGACTGCCATGGTGTCTTAGGTCGAGGATAAATCCAGGAGAGAATTGCTGAATGGAATCCAACTCGGCCCACCTTCTAAAGCCTCTGCCTGCAGACTTCATGTGTACGTTTTGGCAGCCGGCAGGAGTATGCTGAGTGCTAAGGTACCATGGGAAGGACTTGGTGGCAGGCGGCTCTGTCGTGGTATGTGGCAGCCTCCCTGCCTGACACTCAGGAGTGGCCATGGCAAGGAGAGGTCAGTGCAGGTGATAGGTGACATGAGGCTTCCTGATCATCCATCCACCATCCCCAGATCTCACTGCCCATCGAACCTCCAATTCTACGGGTGTGGGGCTTAGGATTCTATTAAGAAAATTATCAGAAGACAATGATCAGATCAATCATCCATGTGATTTAAGAGGCAAAAGATACACTAGCAAATGTGAAGGATTTGCATAGGCCATTCACAGATGAGGGGAAGGGGGCAGCCAGGAATGGGGACTGCCAATAAACACACACACACACACACACACACACACACACACACAGCCATCCTTGTGGGAAACCTTGAAACAAATCAAAGCAAAATACCATCTTCTGTCCATAGGATTGACAAGAATAAACATGTCTGATAACATCAGGTATAATGAGGTTGCAGAGAAACTGGCATTTCTCAAAAGCTGCTAGTGGGAGAATAAATTAGCATAGCTGTTTTGAAGGACAAATTAGCATTATTTATTAAAACCGAAAGTTTCACATTCTATGACCTAGCAATTGGTATGTTCCCAAGAAAAACACTCACACGTGTGGGCCAAGAGACTGTGAAGACTCAATTTTCCAGCAAGGGAAAGCCTAACTAAAATGTGTTTATTCCTTCTGTGTAACACCAAGGAGCAACGACATGGAATGAATTCGCTCTCCAGAGAGTTCAAAAGAGCCAAGTCTCAAGAACATACTGATGAGTAGAAAAAGAAGCTCCAAGGTGATTTTAGTTTTTTTTTTTTTCTTTCTATTTTTTTCTTTGAGACAGGGTCTCACTCTGTCACCCAGGCTGGAGTACAGGGGCACGATCATGGCTTACTGCAGCCTCGGCCTCCCAGGCTTGAGTGATCCTCTCACCTCAGCCTCCCAAGCTACTGGGACTAAAGGCACGTGCCATCCATGCCCAGCTAATTTTTAATTTTTTGTAGAGATGGGATTGTGCCATGTTGCCCAGGCTGGTCTCCAACTCCTGGCTCAAGGGATCCTCCCACTTCAGCCTCCCAAAGTGCTGGAATTACAGGCCGATTTTAGTTTCTACACACTGCTCTGATTTTCCAAAGGGAAAATAGGTATGTTATTTGCACACTTAAAATTGAATAAAGAAATAAGTGAGTCTCTTTCCACAGTTTTACACAAAGGGACTCAGGTCTTTATGAGGCCTAGCCAAGGGTGGGGAGCAGCACTAGGCCAAGCTGCTGGCCAGCTGGGCTCTGCCTGATCATGCAGATGACAGACAATCACTGAGAACCAGGTGATGGCGGGAAGCCAAGAGCTCTCTGACAGCACCCTTGGGACATAGCTGTGGCTGTGTCCAAAGTGTGAGTTCTTCTCACAGTCAGACCTGTGAGTTCCAGAGCTCTGGTGTCCAGCTCAGCTCACGCGTGCAGGTGCACAGTCTAGTGCCCACTGGGGCCAGGCTCTGTACTAGGCACTAAGTACCCATACTAAGAATGAGGCTTGGCCCCCCACCTCGAGGAGTTCAGGGCCCAGGTGGGAGGCTAAAGACCATGAAAGGCCATGCAGATCAAGCCTCCATTCTGGGAAGGAACCAGACCCCACAGGCAAAAGGTAGGATGGCAGATGTCTCCATCGTCCCCAGGGCCCTGAAGGTATGACATGCCTCCTAGCAGAACCTTGTTCTAAGGAAAGGTGACATGGCCCTCCTACTTCCAGGTACTACCTTTTATTTTTCTTTGGGGAGGGGAGAAAATTTGCTGCATGCCGTATGTATGTATGTATGTATGTATGTACTGATTGAGATAGGTCTGTCACCCAGGCTGGACTGCAGTGGTGCAATCATAGCTTATTGCAGCCTCAAACTCCTGCACCCAAGCGATCCTTCTGACTCAGCCTTCCAAGTAGCTAGGACTACAGGTGTGCCATCATGCCCGGGTAATCTTTTTTTTTTGTAGAGATAAGGTATTGCTATGTTCTCCAGCCTGGTCTCCAACTCCCGGTCTCAAGCGGTCCTCCTGCCTTGGCCTCCCAAAGTGCTGGGATTACAGGCGTGAGCCACCACACCTGACCCATTCTATTTTATTTGAAAATATTAAACTTATCCACCACTTTCACTAGATAATACATTCCTAGGTTCCCATTTGAAAAGGTATAAAACCTTTTTACAGAGGATAATAAGGGTCTCCTGTCCCCCTCTGCAGAGGCAACCACTGCACGGACTCTTATTACCTGTCCACTGTGCATTTTCAAGTACTCATGCGGCTATGTTCTCCTCTCCATTTCCTTTCTTAAATGGTGGCGTGCCACCCACACTGCCTGCATTGTGCTTTTGACACTTTCTGATGGCACATCGGCACTGAGACACTCCTTGTGATTTTTCATAGCTGCATTCTCTCCCACGGTAGGGAGAACTCTACATCATTTAACAGCTCTCCAACTGGCGGACATTCAGAGAGTTTAGAAGTTTTTGCTACAACATTCAAAGGAACATTCTTATTCGTACGCACATGCGAGAGTAAATTCATAGCAGCAAATGAGAGCTTATGCTTAATTTTTCTAAAACATTTGTATTCTATTAAAATAAATTTCAGAAGGAAACTTCCTATCATTACCATGAATGGAAACATAGAATTACTTACCATCATTAAGGTAAACATGAAAACTGATTAGAGGAGAAAAGACCATTTATTAAATTACAGCCTAATGCCTGCTCTTTTGATAAAAAAGGGAAATCTGAGTTATAGAGATTCTAAGACAAACTAGTCTGAATCTGAGACCTTCTCCTTGGTGTCACAGCACAGACTAGAGGGGCACTGAAATGGATTTTCTTACGGACTATACTTTCCAAAGATGGCCACAGCAATATTTCTCACCTATATGTTCTTCTTATAGTGTGACTTTGACTCTCCTCCCATCAAGTGGTGGGGTCTACCCTTCTCCTTGAACCTGAGTGGGCCTCAGTGACTGTCTAGACCAAAAGAGTTCCAATGGAAGTGATGCTTTGTGATTTCTGAGGCAAGGTCATAAAAATGCTCTTGGAACCTATCCACCATGTTGTGAGGAAGCCCAAGTAGTCATGGAGATACCCACAGAGAGAAACCAAGGTCCAGGCCCACAGCCAGCTCCCAGTCCATACAGTCCAGCTGATGCCATGAGGAGCAGAGTTAATCCCATTGAGCCCTGGGCAAATTATACATTTGCTAGCAAAATGAATTCCCATAGTTTTTTTTTTTTTTTTTTTTTTTTGAGGCGGAGTCTCGCTCTGTCGCCCAGGCTGGAGTGCAGTGGCCGGATCTCAGCTCACTGCAAGCTCCGCCTCCCGGGTTTACGCCATTCTCCTGCCTCAGCCTCCCGAGTAGCTGGGACTACAGGCGCCCGCCACCTCGCCCGGCTAGTTTTTGTATTTTTAGTAGAGACGGGGTTTCACAGTGTTCGCCAGGATGGTCTCGATCTCCTGACCTCGTGATCCGCCCGTCTCGGCCTCCCAAAGTGCTGGGATTACAGGCTTGAGCCACCGCGCCCGGCCCCCATAGTTGTTTTAAGCCATGAAGTTAATTTAAGTGGTTGGTTACTCAGCAATAGATAATTGTGATGGTAACTTTAGTGCTATATCCAGGCACATTTAAAATTCTAAAAATCTTTCAGTACCACCAAGAAGCTACATGCTGCATCTCAGAAGACTAGCCTAGAGAAATAACTCAGGATTGGCTGTTTTGGGGACCTCGGAAGATCCTCTGAGTATTAAGCAGAATGAAGGGAATTTAGTACAACCATTTTCCAACACAATTTTAAGATGCTGGGAAGGAAGAGGAGAAAAGGAAAAAGCATGAAAGAAAAAGCATGCTGTTACCATGAAGTGCAGAATGAGGGCAACTTGGCCTGATAAAAAGAGCTTGGGCTTTAGTGCTGTGGAGACTGGGTTTAAAGCCCAGCTCTGCCAAATATTAAACTGTGTGACCCTGGGCAGATCACCTCCCTTTTCTGAGTCTCAGGTTTCTGCCTTATATGAAGAACACTTAACCACCTGCAGGTGGTCCAGGGTATCTGGGAGGGGCATGGGGCTGCGTCCAGCATGCCTCACAGATCCAAGCTATGGTGGTGGTGGTCATTGTCAGAAGGGGTCGTAGCGTTCTCCCAGCACAAGTCAAATTGCTCGGAAGTGCCATGACATTGCTAGAGCCGTGACTCTCTCGTTGGAACCCTTCTGCCTAAGGTAGTCATGCTTTCTGAATGCAAACTCTTGACTAAATGAGTCTCTTCAGAGGGAGAAAATAAATCTTGGTTTTCATTTTTCAGAATTCCTGTAAGGTCATGGAATATGGAAGACACACAGGCCCCCCGGGCTCTGCGGTGAGACCTCCCCTGACCCCTCATTCCCGGCTGCTCTCCCAGTCCTTCTCTACCTTTCCCCAATCCCCAGCCCCACCCCAGTGCCCACCATTCTTGACTGTGTTGAAGCATCCCACTCCAGACTGTAAGCTCCCAAAACAAGGGGCCCCGACCGGGATCACTAGCTGCTATACTCCCTGGAGGGGGTCTGGGCAATGGCTGGTGCTGAAGAAGTATTTGTGCATGGGATGGAAGGAAGCTAATGTCTTTTGGTGCTCCCATTTGGAGGCCAGGGACTTCTCAATCAACTGTTCTTTTAGCTCCTGGGCTGAAGCCTTCCCCCACACCCCCCTCTGACAGACTGTAGCTCATTACTGAGCGATAAATGGGGCTGACTGACTTTTGCTATATTTAAATAATCCCTTCACAATGAAATATGGATGCCAATCCATAATTTAATTCTTGGCATTGGTGGCTCCAACTGCATTTAGAATGGAAGTCTTTTTCCTTACAGGGGGATCTCCAGGCCAGCAGAATTCCAAGGCTTTGAAATCCAATAGCCTGTTTTAGGCCACAGCTGGAATTTAAATTAGCAATTCAGTCAACATTAGCAAATCTTTCAAGCACGTGTGGTTAATCAGAGGTCAGGAGGGGCTGAGGAACAGGGAACACTGATCCCCTGAGGGAAAGGCCAGCTCACCCTGGAATTCCAAGAGCAGGGCCCACAGCTGATACGAGATCCGGAGGGCCCGTGGCTGCACCTGTGAGGGAGGGGCTGTGGTCTTGGCCCCTCCACACATCCACTCCAGCCTGACTTGTTTCTATTCCAGAGTCTGCACTGGTACCAGGGATGAGTGAGGGGGAACTTCAGTCGCCTGTGGGTGGTGCAGGGATGGCAAAAAACACTGAGCATCGCTGGCTTTCACTGGAGTTGGGGATGCAGCACCATTCCAGGCTTTGGTTCTCTAAAGCCATGTACTGAAAGATTATCAGGGCTGAGTTAGGTGGTTCATACCAGTAATCCCATTACTTTGGGAGGCCAAGGTTGGAGGATTACTCGAGCCCAGGAGCTCAAGACCAGCCTGGGCAACATAGCAAGACCCCGTCTTTACAAATAATAATAAAAATTAGCTGGGAGTCGTAGTGCACACCTGTGGTCCCAGGCTGAGGTGGGAGGATCACTTGAGTCTGGGAGTTACAGGTTGCACTGGGTCATGATCGCACTACTGCAGTTCAGCCTGGGTGACAGAGAGACTCCATCTAAAAAAAAATAAAAAACTCAGGGCTGTTTTGAATTAAGGCCCCCGCTCCCAGTAGTTATTTTTTATTTATTTATTTTTTTGAGAGAGAGTCTCACTCTGTCGCCCAGGCTGCAGTGCAGTGGCGCAATCTTGGCTCACTGCGAGCTCCGCCTCCTGGGTTCAGGCCATTCTCCTGCCTCAGCCTCCCGAGTAGCTGGGACTACAGGTGCCTGCCACCACGCCCAGCTAATTTTTTTGTATTTTTAGTAGAGATGGGGTTTCACCATGTTAGCTAGGATGGTCTCGATCTCCTGACCTCGTGATCTGCCCGTCTCAGCCTCCCAAAGTGCTGGGATTACAGGCGTGAGCCACCGCGGCCGGCCTGCAACCAGTAGTTTTATCAATGACAACTGTTGCTGGCACCAAGATCAGCCTTTATAAAGTGCTTTTATATGCCAAGCCCCAACTTTCCACTTGATATGGTCCCAGATCCTATGAGGCAGACACAAACTGCGGCAGGTCAAGTGACTTCCCCAATGACACAAACTGATGAGTGACATATGTGGCCGAGGGATGCAGCCAGATGGCCATGTGAACTTCATACTCTCCTGAAGAAGCTGATCGAAACGTGGCATTCCAGTCCCCTGGGTGAGGCCAGAGAGAAGATCACTTGTCTGCCTCACAGCCTGGTGCCCCCTCCACCTGGACTAGCTGCGGAGGGTGGGAGATGCCTAGTTCTGGCAAGAGGACAGTCAAATGATGTGAGCTCTCAAGAGGCAAGCCCTAAGGGTTTAACTCCCTGGAGGCTGAGGACCTGAAGCCACTTCCATGCTCCTGGACTGCCTTGGCAAGGTCCCCCTTTCACAGGGCACTTGGTGGCCTCTTTGAGCAGCAGACCTAGTTCCTTCTTTGGCTTAGGAAATGCTGTCTCTCTTCTACCCTTGAGAGTTTCTCTTCCTGGCATGCAGGAGAGACTGAAGCTGGGTGTCTGCCCCTTGGGCTCTTTTCAGATGCTAGAATCCATCAGTTAGCAAGACTGGTCAGCGGCCTGCCTTCATGGTGCTTCACCAGCAGAAGGATGGCTGCCCTTCCAAGCTGCTGGACACTTGGGGCACCAGCCTCTGTGGGATGGAGATGGTTCTTTGTGGCACAGAATTACATTGGTGACTTGAGGGAAAAATCAGCCTCGCATGCCTCCCTGATGACAGAACGCAGCTGCAGGAGGGGTCTTGGCCACCAGTACTGCACCGCTGGGGAGTACTGGTGAGTCATGGCTCACTGCGGGGTGGAGGGGAGAGGAAGCCTAGGTGGTCCGAGGGGTCAATCAACAGCTCGGGAGGACAGTGCAATGCATCTCTCCCAGGTCACCACCCTGTCAGAATCCAGTGAAAACTGAAAACAGCAGTCATTCTGGGGCATAAAAAAATCATGTTTCCTTGGGAGCTAACTTGAGTGCTTTGAAAAGGAAGCCAGTGCTGATTCCAGTGCAAGCCCAGCAGAGCTGCAGTGACAAGGAACTGGGCCCTGGTAAATTCTACAGATCACCCGGAAGAGGCAGAACAGCGTGATATGACATCTGGACCTTCCCGAGCCTCAACTAACTCCAGTGGGGGACTTTCATAATCCAGGACACTTTGAAGATTAAAGAAGAGCTGAGACTGTTCCCACCGAGGGTGTGAACTAGCACACTCAATTAGGTTGGCTGCTTCTCCTGACAGTCAAATCAATCCTTTGAAGAAAATTAAGTAACCATTTCTCCATCAACCCAGCAACAGCTTATGGGTTACTCGCTGCAAGTAGCAATCAATTACTTTGTCTCCTTTGTGGCTCCCTAAAGCATTCCTTCCCAGCACAAAAAGGGGGCAGTTGTGAAGTATGGTATTTCCTGGATGGAGAGTGGGTCTTGGCACCTTTCTCCTGCCAAGCCTATGAGCTGCACCCTCTAATACGAAGAGGAAAAAAAAAATATATACTGGTGGCATTTCTGGGATTTGCAAAGGAAACTAGCAATGAGGTATGGAGATAATGGGGTATTTGTTGAAATTCAGTTACCTGGGGAAACTGGGACCTAGTGCTTGGTTTTAAGGTTTGAGCTGTGATCACTGGGCCTCCCGTTACAGGTGCCACACTGATGTCCTGGCCTCGGCCGCCTCTCCACACCCCTCTGCCCACACCACCAAGAGTAACTGGCAGAGCACTGTTAAGAAAACTGTGTTCTCCTAACACATTCCAGCTCCGCTTCCCCGCCCAGAAGCATAGGTCTGAATGCAGGGGAAGCCATGCAGGGGAAGTCCAAGCCGGGCCTGGGGCCAAGTGCCTGAAGGTGACTGGTAACTCTGCCACCTTCTAGCTGTGGCGAACCTGGGCATGTGACTTTGCTTCCGTTGTCTCATCTATAGGCGGGGGGTAATAAAATAATTTTATAGCTCTATTTCATGATATGCAAGCTGCAGTATTTGGGGAGAAGGGTACTGAGGCCCGCAATTTACTTTGAAATAAATTTTTAAAAAGATTCACTTCCAGCCGGGCGCGGTGGCTCAAGCCTGTAATCCCAGCACTTTGGGAGGCCGAGACGGGCGGATCACGAGGTCAGGAGATCAAGACCATCCTGGCTAACATGGTGAAACCCCGTCTCTACTAAAATATACAAAAAACTAGCCGGGCGAGGTGGCGGGCGCCTGTAGTCCCAGCTACTCGGGAGGCTGAGGCAGGAGAATGGTGTCAACCCAGGAGGCGGAGCTTGCAGTGAGCTGAGATCGGGCCACTGCACTCCAGCCTGGGCGACAGAGCGAGACTCCGTCTCAAAAAAAAAAAAAAAAAAAAGATTCACTTCCTCACCTATAAAGTATCTTTTAAAAAAAAAAAAAAAGGAAGAGAAGCCAGGTGTGGTGGCATGCAACTACAGTCCCACAACTCAGGAGGCTGAGGCAGGAGGATTGCTTGAGGCCAGGAGTTTGAGGCTACAGCACCAAGACTAAGCCTGTAAACTCCAGCTTGGTTAACATAGCCAAAGCTATCCCAGTCTGGGAAACACAGCAAGACCCCATCTTGGGAAGAAAAAAAAAAAAAAAAAAAAAAAAGAAGATTGGGCTGGGTGTGGTGGCTCACATCTGTAGTCCTAGCTGCCTGGGAGGCCGAAGTGGGAAGATCACTTGGGCCCAGCAGTTCGAGGCTGCAGCGAGCTATGATCAAAACACTGCACCCCAGCCTGGATGACAGAGACCCTAACTCCCTGCTGCAAAAAGTTTGGTGGATAAAGTAGATACGTGATAAGACAAGTAGACAAGTATGAGGGTGTTGACTATACAATTCTTTCAACTTGGTTGTATGCTTGAAAGGTTTCAAAATAAAATGTTGAGGGGAAAATGGACTTCCTAGGGTTGTCGTGAAGTTCAGGCAAATTACAACAGGTTTGACACAAGGTGACTGGTCAGTATGCAGAACCTGCACTCAAATTATCAGTTTTCTGGCCTCCTTTATATCACTTTTGTGTGATGACTACAGGATCCCATCACTGTGAAAATCCACTTGGTTCCCAAGTTGAATAGCAGGGATTTGAATGGAAAGAGTTTGGATGGAGCCCTCCGTAGGACTCTTTCTAGAATCTCTTAACCCTGCAGAATCTTCATGTCTCCCAGGGTACTCAGGGCCACTGAGGACACTGTATCAATGCTCACTTTACAGACAGAGGTAGATACATCTGTCACTGGCTCACTCAGCAACTATCTGAGCAGTGACTGTGTGACAGGTTGGCTGTCTTTGTGACTGGTACATGGCCCAGGAGCAATAACTAATTGAAAGTGCCATTCTCAGGCAGGGAGCTGAAGGCTTGGGGAGGCTGGGTGCCTCATCCCCAGGGGCCCACAGGCTGGGGGAAGTGCTAGCTTTGGGCTCAGCTCTGTCTGCTTCCAAAGGTGGGGTTTTCCACACCTACTTCCTCTCAGTGTGAAAGGCATATGCTGTGTCTAGTAAAATGAGGTGACTGGTTTTCATAAAGTGGCCAAGAAAACCAGTTGCATGTCTTCATCTTTCCCCCGTGTCAAATTTTAAGACTCTTCTTGGGAGAATGGAGGATGAGAATGTTACCCTTCTTGTTCCCATGTGTCCAGAACAGGTATGGGGGCAGCCTCTCTGACTGCTGAAGTCTACTTAAGGATGAGCAACTTGCAAAAGCCTCACTCCTTGTTCCACTTCTTCAATACATGCAGTTCACAGCTTGCCAACTTGGTGAAAACATAATTACCAGAAACCGAGTCCAAGGGAGCAGCAGTTCCAAGTACAGTCTGGCATATCCCCTTATCAAGTGACACCCTGCTGCCAGAGACACGATCTCATCTTATAATGCATCGGTGACCACACTTATCTCTGCTCTCGGAATGCCACATTTGCATAGTACATTGCATAATTTCCTCTCTGAAAATGGCACTGTTTAGCATGAGTAAATAAAGTTACCTAACTCTGTGAGGCAGCCGAATGGAATACTTGAGATTTCCAAGAAAAGATTTGAATACCTAAGCTCTTTATTATGCAGCCAGATAAAGTCACACGGAATCGAGGTTCACACAGCTCCTCTTCCCTGCTGTTCAGCAGCCCAGCAGCCCAGGAACAAGGGTATCCTGGTCTTCGGAAGCCCTCTGTGATGGCTCTGCTCTGGACCCTTCCACAGGATGTGGTCAGGGTCTCTCTACCCCGAATGTGCCTGGGGCTACTGTGTGTCGGGTACCGGGCTACAGAGATGAAGGAGGCAGATGCATCCTTACTCTGGGTAACCCTTCAGAGGCTGTTTCCTTATCTGAAAAATGAGGACACCCTACCTTGTAGTAATGCTGTTGGGAACAAATAAGCTGGCGTGCAGAGAGGGCTTGTGAGTTTTCTCCACCTTTGTGGTGTGGGCCCGCCTCTCCTTCCTCTCTCTGGATAGAAGTTCTTGAAGATGGAGCTACACCTTCTATCTCCCTTGGATTTCCTCTATAAGGCACCTCATCAGAAATGTACACAAGGGTATTCCAGAGAGCAGATACTGGCCCAAGGTATTCTTCCTTAGGGGGTGAGGTCCCCAGGCAGAGAACATAGTCTAGAGAGTATGTTAAAACCTCTGGGATAGGCTGGGTGTGGTGGCACACACCTGTAATCCCACCTCTTTCGGAGGCCGAGGTGGGAGGATCGCTTGAGCTCAGAGTTCGAAAACAGCCTGGGCAATATAGTGAGACCCCATCTCTATGTCTCCTAGGAAGACATTTTTATTAAAAAAAAAAAAAAAATTAGCCGGGCATGGTGGCACGTGGCTGTAGTCCCGGGTACTTGGAAGGCTGAGGCTGGAGGACTGCTTGACACCAGGAGGCAGAGGTTGCAGTAAGCTGAGATTGCACCACTGTACTCCAGCCTGGGCGACAGACTGAGACCTTGTCTCAAAAAAAAACTCCCCAAAACAAAACTCGACTCTCGGATCTGTATTACTAACACTGCTAGAGAAGGCAACTGTGGGTGCCACAGGATCTGTGGGGTGTCCTTGTACCCACAGATGCTGGCCAGACCTCAGGAAGCTCTTCTGGTCAAATGGATCTGAGCCTGGCATTCAAGGCTCTTCTAAGCAAGGAGGCATTCTCTCCTGCTAACATCTAACCCAGACTCTCCTCCGACACAGGCCAGTTGTGGGGAAGAAAAGGCTTCAGAGATGGGACCGGTACACCCATTCATCACTGCCTCAGACTTTTCATTCAAACATTTCTGGGGGTGCTGGACTCTGTGCTTGGCAAAGAGGACCACACAGATGGGCAAGACTTGTCCCTCAGGGGTTCCTGTCTAGCACGGGAGCCCAAACAAGTGACAATTATATGCCATGTGACGAGAGCCACAGCAGGGGAAGATCAGGAGGATGCAGACTGCTGGAAGGGAGGCCATGACACAGCCCAAGGATCACAGAAGGCTTCTTGCAGGAGGTATATTTTTTTGAGACGGAGTCTTGCTGTGTTGCCCAGGCTGGAGGGCAATGGCGCAATCTTGGCTCATTGCAACCTCCACCTGCCAGGTTCAAGCGATTCCCCTGTCTTGGCCTCCTGAGTAGCTGGGACAACAGGCACGCGCCACCACACCTGGCTAATTTTTGTATTTTCAGTAGAGACAGGGTTTCACCATGTTGGCCAGGCTGGTCTCAAATCCCTGACCTCAGGTGATCCGCCCACCTCAGCCGCCCAAAGTGCTGGGATTACAGGCGTGAGCCACTGTGCCCAGTCAGGAGGTAATGTTTTAAACTGAATCCTGAAAGAAGCCCAGCAACGGGCCAAGCAGAAGTGGAGAGTGGCGCCATCAGGCCTCACTGGGGGAACTGCCGGCTCCTCCCCAGCATATTCTTGCATCTGACCCTTCTGGGCCCAGCACTAGCCTCCCATTTTCCACCAAACCTTTGTGGTTTGAGGCTCCTCACCTCACTTCCCCCAGAAGGTCTGGGGAGCATTCGCTTGCCCATCTCTCTGGCCCTCCCTCTGTGTCTGTCCCTGAGCTTCAGCCTCCAGGGATGGCTCAGCCTTGTGATGAAGGCATAGTGAGGACCAGGCTGCCTGCTGCTTTAGACCGAGCTCTGCCCCTTACCACTGTGGGACCTCGGCTTGCTGCCGTCTCCCCTCTGGCCCTCAGGTACCTCATCAGCAAATGGAGGTGATATTAACAGTACTGTCCCTATAGTGTTACTATGAAAACTCAATGATGTTTGTAAGGTGCTAGGATAGTGCCTGGCACTTAGGAGTAACAGCAGCTCTCTGAGTTCCACTCAGCAAGAACCAGCAGGGTTTGGTGGGGAAGACCCTGAGCTGAGATGCAGAAGGAGCCTGGGTCTGATGCCCAGTGGGGCCACTTACTAGGCTGTGTGGCCTCAGTCAGGGCAACCGACCCTTCCGGGTGGGCCTCAGCTTGCTTGTCACTCAAATGAAGAGGCTGGGACTAAACCACATGCCTCTTTTCTGATGGGAAAGAACGCCTAAATTTCATACCAGGGGACACATTTATAGCCGTTTGGCAGAAATTAGTTCACAGAGTGAATGCTTACCGGCATAGCAGTCTGATTTTTCATTAGCTTGTGGGAATTCAGTATACTTCAAACATTAACAGTAAAATATAGACCTCTGGTGGAGACAAGCTGTACCTTTGGACTTAAACAAAAGCTGTATACCTCACCAAGCAAATTCCCTGCTTTACGTTTTGCATCTTTTGTGTTGTAACTGATTACCAATAAACTTTTGGCAGCAGAGCAACATTCTCAAAGCATGTGATTTAAGTGAAATACAATCCTACCAGCACAACTGTGTGGAATACAATACCACACACGCAATCAGATGGCCTTATTTAAACTGTTTCAGCCATGGTAAAAATGGAGAATCTCAACTATTCTTCCCTCTGAGTTTTTAATTCTTTTAAAAAAGAACTAACTGAGGTGGCTCACACCTATAATCCTAGCACTTTGGGAGGCCGGGGCAGGCAGATTGCTCAAGCCCAAGAGTTTGAGACCAGCCTGGGCAACATGACAAGACCCTATCCCTACAGAAAAAAAAAAAAAAAAAAAAAAAGCAAAAATTAGCTGGGTGTGGTGGTGTGCACCTGTGGTCCCAGCTACTCGGGAGGCTGAGGTGGGAGGATCACCTCAGCCCAGGGAGGTCAGGGCTACAGTGACCATAATTGCGTCACTGCACTCCAGCCTGGGTGACAGGAGACCCTGTTTCAAAAAAAAAAAAAAAAAAGAAAAGAAAAGGAAAAAGTGACCTTGCACATGAACTACCTATGAAATTCATAAAGTGCAAAATAAGAAAGGGAGCTCCATTCATTCAAGAAACTTTTATGGAGTACCTTCTAGAATGTCAATTCTATGAGGGCAGGGATTTTTGTCATTTTTGTTGACTGCTCATGGCCAGGTACCCAGTATGTGCACACCAGATGTCTGTGGAGACGAGGGATGCCTACCTTGGACATCCAAGGTGTTGGAGAGTCAAGATAAAAGGCTCAGTCCCTGCTCTCCAGGACCTCACAGCCCAGTGGGGAGAAAACAGAATGAACAAGACACACAGAGTGTGACACGCAGAGTGCTACCGTCAAGGACATGCAGAGAAGGGGCATGTGCCATGGGCCAGAGGCAGGAGGGAACATGGTGAGTTTGGGAAACTCCTGTCCTTTGTTGGGGCTGGGATATGAGGAAGAGGGCAGTGAGGGCTGGTGGGCGTGAGGCTGCAGAGGGTGGGGACCCCTCAGCAAGGGTGGCTTATTAAAGCCACACCTAGGAGTATAAACAGATGCCCAGGAACTGGGGACACTGGGAAGATCACTGCAAGAACTAAAGGTTTTTGCCTATGATTATTCAGTGAAATGTAACTCAGGCCCTTAATTGGAAGTTTATAATTAAGACCTGGACTGGAACTTAAAATACAACATGAAGAGAGTTTACTAAGCATAATAAAAAAAATAACAAGACATTTGTTCCTTTATTTATTAATTCATCAGTTACTGTGTATCTACTATGGGCCAAGCACAGTCCCAGGTACTAGGGCTGGAGGGGTGAAAATGAAGGTCTGGTCCTTGGGCAGCCACAGTCTGAACAGACAGACCATAAAGCAGTAACTGAAACAAATCTATTAGTAGAAACTGTGCCAGCACAATAGGAAGCTATATTCAACCTGTTATAGACTTTGTTTAAAAGTTAATCTGCAAACCCTGCAAATAAACTCTTCAAAAGTTCCAGCCATTTGCAAACATAAACCTATGCTAATTTCAGATAATAACAGTTACAGTGTAATATTTAGTAAGTGCCTGGCACTAACTAAGCACTCAAAACCATCCAGCCCAGGCGGTACCATTATCTGAACATTACACATGAGGAAGCTGAGACCCTGAGAGGGTCACTAACTGACTTGAGGTTGTGCTGCTAATGTTATCTTCTGAGAGGTCAATTCCCAGGACCCCAAGCAGGAAATGCCCAAGTGAGTCAGGTCCAAGTCCCTCTATGTGCTTGAAACCAAACCCCAATCTTGTAAAAAGATTCTCTGGGCCACATTAAGTTAGTGAAATCTGGACCAGAAGTGTAAACCACATTTGGCTGCCTGTGCTAAGAAAGAGATCAGCGGCTTTCAGAGCAGGAGCAGGGTGACTTCATTTCGGCCGGGCCGTGTGCGAATCACCGCTTTCAGCTGCTCTTGGTAAATTCTTGGCAGAGGAAATCCACCAGCAGGCGGAGAAAGGGAAAGGCGAAAGAGAAACAGGAGATTTTGGCAGGACTATAAGAGGGCATGATAGGTGGTGAGAAAGCCCAGGCTCTAAGCTGCTGAGTACCCCGCAGTCTTACCTCCCTGCTAAGGTATGACTGGCTCTGAAACTCCTGCACTTTCTTGAGCTTGATGCACAGAGGCAAGTTCAGAGCGAGGAAGTCATGGATTGAATTTTTTTAGGCAAAAGGTAAGGAAAGAGCTAGTCAGGTTGTCCAATAGTAAATAAGTGTGTCACAGGCAGAACCACCTTGGTCAGACACTTGGCAGGGGTGTAGAGCCTGGTACCCAGTCAGCTGTGCCTCTAAACCCCAGGTGCAACTCTGGCTAGATAGATAAGAATCACAATCCCCACTGTCTCGCTTCCTGCCACATGCTGGGCACTTAAACACAGCGCAGGCTCTGGGCCTATACTTCCCCATCTGTAAACAGGGGTGAAAACAGCAAGTGGGTCCCAGGTAGGGAAGAATGAAAGCAGAGAGTGAGTGCCCAGTCCACATCTCTGTTACTGTTACCATCCTCAATTTGCCCCATCCTCGCACCTGGGTGAGGAAGTAGCCACACAAATCTGGGCTTTCAGTCCCAGACGAGGACGCCTGGGCCCCAGCAGGGTTGACTCAGGCCCTTAATTGGATGTAACTCTTAATTGGATGTAACCCTTAATTGCATGCAGCCACACACTAGAAAGTGACGGAGCTGGGATCCCGAACGACCCCAAACCCATGCCTTTCTTGTTTCCCGATTTTACCCCACCTGCCAGACAGCGCCGCTGCCCAAAAGGACTTTCTGCGTTGATGGAAATGTCCCACAGCCGTGCTGTCTAGTACAGAGCCACCACACATGTGGCTATTAGCATTTCAATTAAAATTAAATACCATTAAATATTCTTTTTCTGTTGTCTTGCTGTCTACGACTGAGCACTTGAAATGTGGTTTGACAGTGGAACAGAAATGTTTAATTTTATTTAACCTTAATTTAATTTTCATTAATGTAGATTTAGACAGCCACTAGTGGCTACTGTTTTGGACAGCGAAGGGTTAGAGGGAAGAAAAAGACACCCTGTCCACTGTGTGGGACCGTGGGAAACAGCTCTGCTCCACGTCTGCCGATGAGCCGTGCATGAGAATGACCTGTCCCGGCAAACCCAGGTGGCATGAAGCAGCCTGGCCCAGGGCCTTGGAGCTCCGTGACCTGGAAGGAATGGGGCGCTCTGGCCACATGCACTCTTGGCTCTCGGCTCGCTCAGCCTGGGGGCTATAGCTCCCAAGCCTCACCTTAGCCACCACGCTGCCAGGCACACAGAAAGCACGTTCCCACACAGCGCTCTCTCAATGTCACCGAGGAAGTAGGTATGGTCAATGGGCATGGGGTGCCACGGGTCTCACTGCTGGAAGGGATTCCTTATGGGCCACCTGCCTCCCTCCACCCTGGCCTCAGAGGATGAGCAGGGTCTGACTTGCTCACTGCCTAGGCATCTCTTTGTCCTGGCTCCCACATAGGACTGGTCCCAGTGGAGGGGAGGGAAAGGCTCTTGAAAGAAGGAGTTGAAAACTTACTCCCACACACAGCACTTGGGCGAGAACGTGCAGGCAACTGGAAAGGCTGAAGCTCACACACAGCGTCTTGGGAGGGAGCCAGGGTTCTTCGAAGGGAGGCCCATTGGCAGCCTGGGGCACCCGGCACTAGGACAAAGTGCAGATTTCAGGACTCCAGCCCCACCAGGCTGGTTCTCAGGGTGCAGGGCCTTGGAGGGTCTATGGACAAGCGCTTTGGAGACCTGTCAGATCCCAAATACCATTACGGATGGCCACACTAAGGCCCTCGCGCTCAGCTCAGCTCATAGGAAGCCACATCTGGAACCCCGCGTCTCCTTACTGAGGAGCCTGACAATTCTTCAAGGCAGCGGGGACTCAGCAGCAACACTCAACAGGCTGGGATGCAAATACCTGGTAGTAGTTTAGAAGAAAACGCTACCTGCCACTTGGTCCCCTGTTCCTTCCTGCATCCTCGGTGCACACAGACACGCATTCTCAGTACACAGGCTCACACGGCCATTCCTCGGAGATGGGGCCAAGCACGATCTGACTTCTGTGTCTCCACCTCTGGCTTTTCTGTTGAGGGGTGGGCACTGAGAACTCATTGTTGGCCACCATGCTAGTGTGTGCTGCAGAGGCCTCGGTTAATCCTTAGAGCTGTGGCTCCCAAATGCTACTGCATGTGGGATCACCTGGGATCACTGAAAACATAGATGCTGGCTCCTGCCCCCAGACACTCTGATTTAATGGGTGTGGGGTGTGACCTGGGCACTGGGAGCCTTAAAGCTCTCCAAGTGATTCTACCACACAGCCAAGTCTGCATACCACTTGGCCTTCTGGCATCATCTGGGGGAGAGAGACCTCCCTACACCCTTGACCTGTGGGCCAGCTGAGGAGACAAACCTGCCCGAGGTCATACCCTGAGCCAACACTGAACTTAGTGGAGTCTAATCATAGGCTTGTGCTCCTGCTATTATAATGCAAGGAACTCACAGCCCATGGATAATTAAAAAACAAAGCAAAGCATAAAATCCTTTTCCTCATCTCACTCTGAGACACTGGGGCAAGATGTTTCAGGCCATTCATAAAACAGATGTAAACCAATGGGGCCAAAAAGCTGCTGGATGTTTCACGGGCAGGGAAAGCTCACTGAAAACCATACCAGTAAATACGGAGGCTTTAATGCAAGCCCAGGACTGATGGATTGCTCATAACATCCCTGGGAGTTAATTAGAGCAGCCCTGAACTCAGTTCTGTGTCAGCGCTCTTTGCCATTAATGATTCAGGTAAAGAAGGAAGTAAAATAATAGGGCAGGGAAGGAATTAATTGAACTAAGCCTTTTAAAAATATTTCTGATGCATCAAATTCTAATGAAAGATTAACACACACCATGGAAATATTAAAAGGCACTTACAGAGACCCCCAAAACACAGAGAAAGAAACCTGTCAAGGGCGAGGGAGCTGATTAAATCTTTCAGATAAGGAAATTGGTAAGGGATGTGAGGCATTTACTCACAGCTGTGAATTTCCATCAGGAAAACAGCCCCTGGTTACTCACCCAGCTGCTCACACTGGGACAGCCTTCCTGGAGGGCAACTTGGCAACTGGCAAAGAAGTCTTTCAGCTGGGCATGTCCTTTAACCTGTTCTAGAATTTTAGGTTACGGCCGTTCTCATGGTTGGGTGTAGAGATTCAGCTGCAGGGAACTTCAAACTCGGGGCAGGGAGGACTTAAAAAGGGAAAAATTCACAGATATGGGGAAACTAAATCTTGGCAGGCCCTCATGGTGGCATGTTATACAGTCAGTTTTTTAAAAATGCTGTTAAAATGGTGGTTCCTAAACTTTAGTCATTTCCTTACCATCCTAAGGATTTCTTCCTAGTTGTCCACCTGTACCACTGATGTGATGTTTTCTTTAGATTATGTCCCTCCCTTTGTATTGAAATTTATAAGGAAAATTTCATTTACCCCAAGGCAAAATCAGCATCATCTTTCATAGAAGACATAACTTTGTACATGGACAAAACATTCCTACGTTTGCCAATCAAAAATTGCCTCAGGCACCACCTCTGGAAAAGTCTTGATGAGACACACAGCTTGGTGATGACAGGCGCAAGGCACCCCTCAAGGCCTGGAGGGAAACATGAAGGTTATCGAACAGTGTGCACAGGGTGACCTCATTTTTCTAAAATGAACTCATGTGGTTATTTTTGGGTTATGGTATGGTTACAAGTGTTTTTTAAATGCTTCTCTTTTCTTAATTTTCTACAGTGAACAGATAATACTTTTATAATCAGAAAATAAATTTAGAAAACTTTCAATGGTCTGTATTTCTCCTGTGGGTCTCTGTGTGCTTCTTGGGAGACAGGTCTGGAAGAAAACATACCCACTGTGACTGTAGTTACCCAGCGAAGTGGGATGAGGGGGGTGGAAATTGCTTAGTTTTTATTTTACTTTTTAAGACCAAGTCTCACTCTGCCACCCAGGCTGGAGTGCAGTGATGCCATCACAGCTCAGTATAGGCTTGACTTCCTGGACTCAAACAATCCTCCCACCTCAGCCTCCTGAGCAGCTGGGACTATAGATGAACACCACCACACCCAGCTACATAATTTTTTTTTTTTTTTTTTACAGATGGGGTCTTGCTATGTTGCCCAGTCTGGTCTCCAACTCCTGGGCTCAAGTGATCCCCTACAACCCTTGCCTCAGCCTCCCAAAGTACTGGGATTACAGGCGTGAGCCATGGTATCTGGCGTTAGTTTTGTTTTCTTACAAGGACAAGGTGTTTGCACAGTATTTATGTAACTAAAAGGTAATGGCTGGGTGTGATGGTGTGCACCTGTAGTCCCAGCTACTTGGGAGGCTGAAGTGGAAAGACTGCTTGAACGCAGGAGTTTGAGTTAACTTCCCAAGTGAAGGTCTGATCTGGTGCCAATCTTATGCTACAGCCATGCTTCTAGCTTTTTTTTTTTCTTTTTGAGACAGAGTTTCACTATGTCACCTAGGGTGGAGTGCAGTGGTACGATCTCGGCTCATAGCAACCTCTGTCTCCTGGGTTCAAGTGATTCTCCTGCCTCAGGCTCCCAGGTAGCTGGGATTACAGGTGGCTGCCACCACGCCCAGCTAATTTTTGTATTTTTAGTAGAGATGGGGTTTTACCACGTTGGCCAGGCTGGTCTCGAACTCCTGACCTCAGATGATCTGCCTGCCTCAGCCTCCCAAAGTGCTGGGATTACAGGCATGAGTCATTGTGCCCAACTGTAGCTCCTGTCTTACTCAACTGTCCAGAACACTGTGGCAAACCCTCAGCTATGCTGACTGCCTGGCCTCTGTCCCTGGAATGGTCATTCCCAACACACAGACCAGAGCTGGCCCATGGACAGAATGTGAGGACTGATCAAGGTGAAAATGGGGAGGTGGGGGGAGCCCTGCACCCAGAGTCAGAACATGATGTGCCAGGCTGCTATGAGGGCCTTTCCAGCCGTGACCCCTGAACGGGCTTTTTTCTTGTTCATCTTCTCTCTCCTTTCTTTCCTTTCTTCTCTCTGGTTCTTGCTCTAAAAGCACGACCTAGAAAAGGCAGGCTTTCCACGTTCCATAACATTACCACCCACTTTTTCCTGCTATTTACATCAAAGATCCCAAGTTCACACATTTGAAACAGAATGTCATTTAAAAGACTACCCACTTAAAAAAAAAAAAAAGAAAAAAAAAGATTAGCAACTGTTCAAATAAGAAACAAGTCATGGAAAATGTGACTTTCATTCTAGTTCTGCTTGATCACACCTGCTAAGAAGAAAGTAGAAACTTCAAAGGCATCTCGGGTACTGAGGGAGCCCAGAGCTGCAAAAGGTTAAGTGCTTTATCGGGGATCATCCAGTAGTAGGAAACTTTTTCCATTATGTGCTTAAAGGCCCACGGCCCCTTTAAATAGCCCCCTACTTCTTCATAATAATGATAACTTGATTCATTCTATAGGCTTTATTGATTTAAATGTGATTCATGTAAAATTCATGGCAACCATGCAAACCTAATTTTTCACATTTGAGCTACGTTAGAAACTACACGGCAGAGGCAGGAGGGAAATGAGAGAAGGCACATTTAGGCAGTGGGGCCAAGGCAGGCATGCAGGGCCCCACAGGAAAAAAGGGAGAGATTTTTCTAAAGAACTCAGATGTAAAAAGAGACACACAAGGTCATTTCTTAAGAAGGGAGCTGCCTGATGTGGCCTGGAAAAAGTTGTAGGGGGGACGTGGTGCCTGTAAATGCTTCAAACTTCAGAGGCAAGGCCTCCTGTGGCTCTCAGCTGCCCCTCCTCTGAGCAGCTGGAGCCAAGAGGGCCCGTTAAGCCACAACAGCACTCTGCCTCCTCCCACAAACCTCGCATCTGTAGATGAAGCCGACGCTGGCCTCCAGAAGGTTTACTGCAATCACACCTTAGGGCTGGAAACTTACCAGGCTTGGCCTGCCCAGGACAGGCGCGGAGATTCTGGGTCAAGCCTCTGGAACCCCTGACTCACGTTACCCTTCGGTTTCCCCTCTGAGCCCCTGGAGCCTTCATCTTTGGTCACCTGAAGGTGACACAGCAAGGCGGTTCATTAGGACAGCCACAGGCTGGGAAGGGGCCCTGTACAACTGGGAAGTACCTTGGAGGAAAGGTTGAGACCAGGACATCATTTAGAGGAATGGGGTCAGTCCTGCTTCCTAATGCCACAGTTACCAAAGAAGGCAGAAATTAACCACCATGGCTTCTACAAGTGCATGATAGGACCTGCCTGTCGTCCAAAGGCCCTCGTCACCCCTCCACCCCAACAGGCTAGGAAGCCTGTGGGTCCTCCCTCCTAACCAAGCCTGCCCTGTCCCTGCACGCACTGTGGTTTGGGTCACTGTCCTCTCACTTGGGATGAGAGAGGCGTGTTCCACCAGCTGCCGCCTCCAGTCTTGCTACCTCATCCCTGCTAACTGTGCCATGGAAGTGGGCTTCCTGGAGCTGCTCCTAGCCCACTTTCCTGTCCTTCAAAGGGCCCCTTATCTGCACTGCCACACCCTCATGTCCTGCTGGCTCGCCTTCTACCTCCTCTTGCTCAGTCTTGCACAAACCCTGTCCTCTTCCACCTGT
Organism: Trachypithecus francoisi; assembly: GCF_009764315.1. Lineage (NCBI taxonomy): Eukaryota > Metazoa > Chordata > Mammalia > Primates > Cercopithecidae > Trachypithecus > Trachypithecus francoisi. The sequence goes on from NW_022681460.1 coordinate 103,901,638, forward strand.
GCTATGCCCAGGGTGCATGTGCCCACCCTCGGCACTTGGCTGATATTTATTTCTTCAAAAATACGCCCCCTTTGCTTTAAGACAGATTTATTTGGTGGTTCCTCAGTGCCAGGCAGTATAGATATGAAGAGAAACGTGACCAGTCACTGCCCGCCTTCCAATCCTTGAGTCTGGACAGAATCACTGAAGTGTCCAGCAGGGCATGTTCCCGGCCTCTACACTGGAAGCCTGTTTGTTCCTTTGCCTTAGTGTCACAGCAAGTGTCAGCCAGGGTTTAGGAGGCCTTGAAGCACTTTTTGAGTCCTAGACTCATACTCACTGGGACGAGTATGGCCATGGTAATCGCACTGACTGAGGAAAAGTGGCTTGGTTCTCCCAATGTCCCCACTCCAGGGCCCAGGCTCACTATGAGGGACGGCAGGGACAGGCCACTCCAGTGAAGCCCAGTGCCCTTCTCTCTCTCTTTCTGCTGTGCTGAGCAGGTCTAGCTGAACTCATAGGAGATGAGGGTGCATCCCACGTGATGCCCCGAAAGCACCATGTGAAGGGGGTGCAAAGGCTGTAGGAGCCAGCAGGGAAGTGGAGGTGCGGGGGTACAGGAGGAGGAGACCCCTGAGATGGGTCTGGACAGATGGCCCAGGTAAGGACACTCCTCACCCCAGCTCCTCCCTGCTCCATGGGGGCCTCGACACTGGGGTAGGGGGAGCTGCCTGCCTCCTGGCCTGTCTCCCACTAAACTGGGGACAGTCGTGATGATGAGGATAATGACAGTCAGTATGCGTTGGGGATTCTATTATGGATCAAATGCTTGTTAGTATATTTAATTGTCACGACCACCCTGTTTTATAGAAGAGGCAACTGAGGCCCACAGAATTTCAGAAGCTCGGCCAAAGTCATACAGCTCATAGACAACAGACCCAGTCCTCAAACCCTGATAGATTCTGACTCTGGAGCACCTACTCTCACCATTGTGCCACGAACAAAAGTAAGGAAGGAACCAAAAGTTTTGGGGACAGGAACTGAAATCAGTTATGTTCAAATCTGTATTTGCAAAACCTTTCAAGGAAATGCTGGAAATGCCTGCAAGCCAGGGATTGGTTTAAGCATGGGCTTTTTTGTGTGTGTTTGTTTTTGTTTTTGAGACAGAGCCAGGCCGGAGTGCAGTGGTATGATCTTGGCTCATTGGAACCTCCCAGGAGGCTGTGATCCTCCCACCTCAGCCTCCCAAGTAGTCCCAAGTAGCTGGGACTACAGGCTCCCACCACCAAACCTGGCATGTTTTTTCTGTGTGTGTGTTTTTGTTTTTGTTTGTTTGTTTTTGAGACAGGTCTTACTCTATTGCCCAGGCTGGAGTACAGTGGTATGATCCTGGTTCACTTCGGCCTTGACCTGCTGGGCTCAAGCGATCCTCCCACCTCAGCCTCCCGAGTAGATGGGACTACAGGTGCATACCACCACACTCGGCTAGTGCTTTGTTTTTGTAGAGATGGGGTTTTGCCATGTTGCCCAGGGTGGTCTCGAACTCCTGACCTCAAGTGATCTGTCCACCTGCCTCCTAAAGGTAAACTACAGGCGTGAGCCATGGTGCTTGGCCTAAGTGTGTTTTTAAGGAGCTTGTTTTCTGTCGATAATGGAGGGCTCCTGCACATTGAGTCCAAGCAGACCCTACAGTGAGAGAGGGCAGCTGATGGAGAAGCCTTCTGAGGAAGAAACCCATGGCGGTCCTAGGGTGTGAGAACACCCCTGCTGAGTACCTGTTACTTAAGCACAACTTTCCTGCAAAGAAAAGTGGGGTAACTTATGAGGGGGAGCTCAGGTGTCAAGTTCAGCTACCAGTGGGTTACCAGAAAGCTTAGCAGATCATCTGCAGCCTGAGTCATGGAACTTGAGCTTGCACCTATCAGAGGCCTGCTGTGTTTCAGGCATCGTGTTCAAAGCTTTCCTGACAATTTTCCTCATTTTTCAGATGAAGGGAACCTGAGGCTCAGGTTAAGCAATGTGCTGAGGTTACCTGGTTGGCAAGCAGCAGAGGTAGCTTGAGTGCTGGCGGTCAGACTCTGGGGAGGACCCATTTACCTGCTAACTCTACCCATCTCCTAGCCAGCGCCCTTCCCTGTGCAGTGCCAGCCCCTCAGGACAGCCCTGTAGAGGCAGGGGAGGCCTGAGGCTCAGTGGGTGCAGAAGGCTGCCAGGGCACACAGCCCCACCCGCCCTGAGAGGTGAGTCACAGCCTTCAGAGCATGCTCTTGCCTCTACCTGCTGCCTCTCAGGCGCCACTGGGGCCAGACCCGGGGGCACGCACCGCAAAGTAAGGCTTCTTCATCAAGTAGCCAACACTGAATAGGTCTGTGAGCTTTTACTGAAAGCCACACACAACTTCCCTTTCACCCTTTGAAATAAGTGATATCATTTTCAATACCTGTTATCCATCTCCTGTGTCTTTTAATAGAAGCAGTTCATGGTGTGAGTCGGGGTAGATATAAACACAGGAGGGAAAACTGCTTACCTCATGTCTTTACTGAGAAAGGAGGTTAGGAGCTTTAAAGGCAAAATCCTGGCTAGGCTTGGTGGCTCACGCCTGTAATCCCAACACCCTGGGAGGCCAAGGTGGGTGGGGTGCTTGAGCCCAGAAGTTCAAGACTAGCCTGGGCAACAAAGTGAGACCTCATCTCAAAAAATTAAAATAGGCTGGGTGCAGTGGCTCATGCCTGTAATCCCAGCACTTTGGGAGGCTGAGGCGGGTGGATCACTTGAGGTCAGGAGTTCAAGACGAGCCTGGCCAACTAGGTGAGAGACCCTGTCTCTACTAAAAATACAAAAAAAAAAAAAAAAAATTAGCTCGGTATGGTAGCACATGACTGTAATCCCAGCTACTTGGGAGGCTGAGGCAGGAGAATCACTTGAATCAGGGAGGCAGAGGTTGCAGTGAGCCAAGATCACACCATTGCACTCCAGCTTGAATAATAGAGCGAGACTCTCTCTCAAAAACAACTAACTAAAATAAAAGAAAATAGAAACAAAAATCCAGAAAGCCTCCTAAGACACCGGACTGTAGATTCTCTGGACCTCCAGGCAGGATGGGTAAGTGGGGAGTTGTGCAGAAATGTAATAGGAAAGTGGCCCACGGTGGAGGCTTCACACAGAGGCTCCCTGGCAATGCTGCAGATGGCCATCAGCACCACTCCACTGCCCGAGGACAGCTGGTATGGAAGAACTCCAGCTGGGCTGTCCATGGTCCCTTTCTTGACAATGGCCCCTAAGAATCATTCCATGAATCCACAAACACAGGAAAGGAACAGCCCATTCTTAAGCTCTTCTTCAACCCCAAAATTTCAAAGTGAAATTCTGACCACACTTGAGGTCCAGAGTTCGAGACCAGATTGGGCAACACAGCAAGTCCCTGTTTCCATTTTGTAAAAAAGTGAACATCTGACAGCTCACCCCCATGACTGATGCAGCCTGGTCATATGAGGCAGGTCCCCCTTCTGCGGTTCTTCCAAGGGACTAGAATGCAGGGGACGCATGATTCTATACAATGGAGTGTTTGGTGCAGAACTAAATAAGCAGGCATATTTCTGGGACTATTTTAAAATAAACACCAACCAAGCAGAGTTAGGAATGTCTAAGCAGATATTCTGAGTATAACGGATGGTGGAGGTTTGAGAGAACACAGCTGTGTGGCCTCCAAACACACACGAAGCAGGCAGGAATTCCAACCGCTGGAAGCCTTTTCTGGCACCTCTTTGATGAGCAAAGACAGGGATGGAAAAAACGGAGCAGAGCACAGGGCTGATTGGTTTGGAGCAGTGCCTGGCGGCGGCTGGGAGGGCCAGCCCATGCTGCGAGTCATGCCCAGCACCCCTCAGCAGGCTGCCCTGTGATTCTTATCAATGCCATTTCCTGAGTCGGGCCCTTCCCTGGCCACCTGGGATATATGGAAGGAGGAATTCCCACAGCCACTTCTGACCAGGTGACCAGGAGGCCAGGTGGACATGCTCAGCAGACGGGTAAGCTTCTGCTCATCACGCTGGCACAGATGACAAAGACCAAAAGGGGCCAGTGTGGGAGAGAGAGGAGGAATAGGCATTTCCCTGTGCTGTTGGCAGGAGGTTTGATGGGCAGCTTCTTTCATGGAGGGCAATTTGAGCAATTTCACAGCTAGGACTCCCTCCTGCCAAAGTGCTGTGTTTGTGAACTGAGTTGCTAAAAGGCTGACCCTCAGGGTTCTGTGACATGGATGAATGGACACATCTGATGCATATCAACAAGGGTGATGCACAAGGGACGGTCCCTCGGGTGCTTCCATTTAATGCAACGATGGCAGATAAGCCCACCCTCATACCCTGATGCCCTGACGCAGGAAAACCCCACTTAAAGTGCCAAAAGCAAGCTGCAGAACAAGACATCCATGGTCCCATTCATGTAAAAACTACTGCTACTGTCATTCATTTAGTAAACATTTACTGGGTGCCTACCACGTGCCAGGCCTGTGCCCGGGCTGGAGTGACCGTGGTGAACAAGAGAGGCTGAGGCTATCCACCTGGAGGAATACATATGTGTGCAGGTGCGAAGAGCTTGGTCTGGGAGGACACCCTCTCCCTCCCCGCAACGGAGGCTGGGAGTTCCTGCTGGAGAGGCAGGTGGCCTGGGTGGGGGGGTACCGTGGGTGGCTGGGGAAATGGCAGGGCACTTTCACTTTTTACTCTACACACTGTATTGTTTGAGCCTTTTACAATGTGAATATGTCTCTATATTACTTGGTAGCCTAACAAGTATGCCTTTAAACAACAAAGAGAAAACCTGAAATTACTAACTCAATGGCAGGACCCCCACCTGACTCAGCCCAGGACGGCGCCCACTCCATGGGTAAGTGATAGGCACAGGTGGCAATAAGTGAGCCAATTTTCCAGCCAATGCTATGGTTTTGATCTGGCACCACTTCTGGGTCCTGTGAAAAGAGCAGGGCTGCCGAGCACGGCCTCTAGCCACACATCACAGCCCTCTCTGGAGAAGCTCTCCGCCCATGGCTGCAGCCCTGGTGCACTTCCTGCCCGAGGCTGGGACAAATTCCACTCCCTGAGAGCACCAAGGTTCCTCCCTAGGGGTCGCCATGGGCCTTCCTCGGCAGCCCTCTTTGAGTGTGAGAAATACACCAAGGTCTTCCTGGGCCCATCTCCATCAAGGCTCTTACCTACACCCAGTTGAAGATGGTACATGGATAATGGCCCAGAAGCATCAGCCCCAGCACCTGAAGCAGACACATTTCAGATCCCCTGGCAGAGGGCAGACTGCCTCCCACCTGGCAAGGATGAGCCGGTTCTGCTGAGTCCTAGCTGTGGACGCTTGGGCTGGTCATGTGACCTCTCGGAGCCTCTGGCCTCAAAAGCATGAAACAAAGTTGTTACCTACTGCAGAAGTGCAGGAGGATTCTGGAGGATTTCTTTCATCTGATTCAGCAAGGGTCCAGTCAAGCACTTGGCACAGGGCAAGGCCACATGTGTGATCCGCACTGAGGGACTGGGGCTCTCAGCACAGAGGCCCCTTTCCAGACAGAGCCCCAGCTGACAGAAAGCTCTAACAAGCTGTTCTGTATGGAAACAGGATCTGAAGGCAGCAAGAGCTCTGACACTCTCAGGCTGCAGAGGCTTCAAAGGCTCTCAGACTTGTCCCAAGAACTCCCAGGTGGAGGAGCCCAGGGTGGCTGCACAGTGGGGAGCTCTGACCAGCTTCTCGGACACTTCCTGCCCCAAACTGGCTAGGCCTCCCCTCCCAGCCACCTTGTATGGAAGCAGCACCTGGGCCAGCGACCTGGGCAAGCCCCATCCTCCTCGCTAGGCCTCGGTGTACCCATGTAAAAGGTGACGGATGAGCTTGGGAACAGATGCAGAATCTGTCCAGCACAGCTGCAGCCATTCCTGGTGATTGTGAGAAATAATTCATATCTGATTCTCTGCCCTCCTGGAAGAAGTGTTGGTGAGGCAGGTATAGAACTTCCTTGCCTGGGGCCAAAAAGAACCCGGGGTTGAATCCTACTCCTACTTGAATACTACTTTTACTCAAACACAGGGCTTACCCAGCCTTCCAAACCAATGGTCTGCCAAGCAAAATCTGTCTACATTTAATATCTATAGGTAGCATAAAAAAACAAGTAGTAGTTTAGGTTCGTTCCACAAATTTAAAATTACAATACTGAATATTAAATGTGGTTTGTAAACTGCCTCACTCTCCCTGTGCTGTATGTCCATCGAGCTGAGGTGACATGAACTGAAGGAGATGGGGTAGCACTGACTTAAAACATGACACCAGGCTCTGGAAAGGCAGAAACTGGGCAGTAGCATAAAATGTCTCGGCTCTCGATCACCTGAGGTCAGATGTTTGAGATCAGCCTGGACAACATGGTGAAACCCCGTCTCTACTAAAAACATAAAAATCAGCTAGGCATGGTGGCAGGCACCTGTAATCCCAGCTACTCGGGAGGCTGAGGCACGAGAATTGCTTGAACCGGGAGGCGGAGGTTGCAGTGAGCTGAGATAGCGACACTGCACTCCAGCCTGGGCAACAAGAGTGAAATTCTGTCTCAAAACAAAAAAAACAACAAACAAAAACAAACAAACTAAAGAACGTCTCGGCTCTCACCATCCCCATCTGAATTCCACTTTGGCTGTCCTTAACAGGAAATTATCTACCAGTGAGATACTATCCAAAGCCTTACTGTAGCAAAGCACTGTTAAAACAACATGGATTGCATCACTGAATCCTCGTAACAATCCCACAGTAAGGGGGAAATAGTTCCTAGCCCCATTTTACAGATGACGTGAAGGAATTTGTCCAGGTCACAGAGGTAGCGAGTGGGGATCTTGAGCCAGGTGGGATGGCCTCAGGCCTGTGCTCCTCCCCACCACCCCCATGGCCTCCACTGTCAGCCCAGGGCATGAGCCCAGGGCCCTACTTGAGCTTCATCCTTGGTCCAGTGCTTGTGTGCACACCCCAGAAGCCAAGGAAGCTAAAGTTCCCTGGAAAGAATAATCAAAACTAGCCTAACTACCACAACAAAGGCAATAACAGTAACAACGCACTTTCAACAAACAATGGCTCTGTGCTCCACACACTTCATCCTCACCGCCTCCCTGTGAAGTGGCTATTACTTAGCATTCTCCCTACTCCCCAGAGGACAAGCTGAAGACCTGAGAGGCCTTCAACTCACTTCCCATAAGTACTGATATAGTTTGGATGTCTGTCCTCACTCAATCTCAGGTTGAAATGGGTTTCCCGGCTAGGCACAGTGGCTCACGCCTGTAATCCCAGCACTTTGGAAGGCAGAGGTGGGAGGGTCACTTAAGCTCAGGGGTTCAAGACTAGCCTGGGCAACAAGGTAAAGCCCTTTCTCTACAAAAAATACAAAAATTAGCTGGGTGTGGTGGTGCACACCTGTGTTCCCAGCTACTCACATACAACACTTGGGACTAGAGTCCCACACAGTGGGATGAAGCCACTCAGATCCAGACAGGAGGCTGTTCTTGGCTCTGGAGACCCAAGTCTACCATAGGATAATAACAACTGCCAAGCACTTATAACACACGGCACTGTCTTCAGCCATTTCAAATGCATTTTGTCACCAAATCCTCCTTATGTTATGTTGTTGGGCCTTATCATCTCCATTTGACAGCTGAAGAAACAGACAGAAAGATGAAGAGGGTAGCCAAGGCCTCATGTGTGTGACAAAGCTGGGTTTTGGCTGAGTCTGCCTGCTTGCCAGCGTGCTGCCCCAGCACCTCCACGGGCACTCGACCTGAGGCAAGCGTGCTTTCTCCTTCACTAACCCATCCCGCCGTCTGTTTCTTATAAGCCACAGATGTGCCCTCTGACCATCCAATTAAGGCCTGTGGAGTGAAAATGGGCCTGTCACATTCTTCTCTGACAGCCAGGCTAAAAGCCCATTCCCATGATCCTCCTGAAACCCAGGCTGGGGGCTTCGTGGCCTCACCTGTAAATGAGTCCAGTGCTTGGTGCTGGCTGAGAAGGGTGGCACAGAGGTGCCTTTCAACCCTTCAGACAACGACAGGCTCCTGGGGAAGAGGCGCTTCTGGTGCTGGCTCCCTTCCCCCAGGCCTGACAAAGACTCTGACTCTCTCTCTGCAAAAGGGCTGCTGATTTATACCCAGGGCCAAGGAGAGGCCTCCCCAAACTCAGGGACCTCACGGGCCGTGAGTTATTCCAGCCCGCATGCAGCCATCTGGCCACGGGCCCTTTCTGCCTTCAGAATTGATGGCCCCGTATGAATTTTCCTCGAGGTAAATCATCACCCAGCCCCAGCTGCCTCTTTCTCCGCAGTGTCTTCGAGGGGCGCTGAACAAGGGCAGGCTTTTCAGGTGGAACATGAATGATTTACTAGATATTCTGACATATCGATTGACCTTTCCAGTTTAAAACTGCCTCCCTCCACGGTGGAGATGACTCATATAGCCAGCGAGTTCAGAAGACTAACGCTGGGCCCTCGAATTAAGTCTTGATCTTATTCCCACTTCTCAGTGGATAGGGACCCATGCAGAGTGTGTCAGATGTCTGTCAGACCAGGAGGTTTACAGGCTTCTTCTAGGGCCCTGGAGTCACGGTCTATTTTTGGAAAACAAAGCCAATGTCCTCATTTATGGGCTCGGACCCTAACCCACTCGCATTTCCATTCATTCATATCTGGCCTGTCTTCACTGAGTATCTCCTACACTGTGGGCCCTGGGATCCAACTGTGAACAAGAGTTGGGGTTTTTGCCCCCAAGCAGCTTGGTACCTACATGAACCAAAGAACCACACAAAAACAGAAAATCACACACAGCGGGAGATACCATGAACAGAGAGAGTTCTGGCAGTCAGGGAAGATTTTGCTGGGAAGTGAGCTGTCTGCAGAGTTGAAGGTGTCAGGGAGTTGGCCAAACACAGGGGACCATGGTGGCAGGAATAAGTGTCCCAAGCAGAGGGATGGGCCTGTATGAAGGCCCAGAGCTGAAGGGGACACACTCAGCAGGCAGGGGACTAGAAGGGGTGGTATGGGTGCATCCCAGAGCCGGGCTGCAGGGCTGGAGAGAGGGTTCAGCGTGGCCCTGCTGGGACCCATAGGGCTTGGGCCTGGCCTCTGCTGGTGGAGAGAAAGCCAGCAATGGGGACTGGGACAGAGGCAGGGCTGGATCCCCCCAGGTCCCCAACCTCTTGGACAAGGTGAAAAGCTGGTTTCCACTCCAGGTAGAACAAACACAGGCAAGGGGAGACCACAGCCGTCCCCTCGCACCCTGTAAGGACAGACTCTCCATGTCAGGTCCCCCTGGGCCAGCCTCCCTGCCTCCCAGCAGACAGGGGAGCACCACAGGCAGCAGGAGGCTGGAAGTGGAGGGCTTGCCCAGTTCAGGAGAGGACTGGGGCTTAGGGCCAGGGCCACTTGTTTATTCTGGGTTCCTCTAGCCCAAATCAGTGTTGGAGGAAACTGGCAGGTATTATTACATGGGCTGAGGAAGGAAAGAAAAATGGCTGGGTGATGCTAGGATGGAGTGAGAGTAGGTAAGGCTTAGGAGGAGATCGAGGGCTCTGGAGCTGAGTGGCCCTGGGGTCAGGTGCTACCTGGGCCCCTCCCACATGGGGCCTCCACACATAAATCCTCAGTGCCTGGCACATGATGAGCCATCTTGGCCAGGCACAGTGGCTCCCTCCTATAATCCTAGCACTTTGGGAGGCCAGGTGGGAGGACTGCTTGAGCCCAGGAGTTTAAGACTAGCTGGGCAAAACGACAAAATGCTGTCTCTACGAAAAATCAAAAAAAATTATCCAGGCATGGTGGTGTGTGCCTATAGGCCCAGCTACCTGGGAAGCTGAGGTGGGAGGATTGCTTGAGCCCAGGAGTTTGATGCTGTAGTGAGACGTATGTGTGCCACTGCACTCCAGCCTAGGCAACAGAGCAAGACCCTGTCTCAAACAACAACAACAATAAACCAAAACCAAACAAACAAAAAAAACCTTAATCCCCCCACATGGTGAGCTGCAGATGAGGGGCAGCTCTTACTAACCAAACCCCCTTGGCCAGCTTATTAACCAAACCCCCAAGTCCCCCTTGGTCTGCAGGACTTCTCAGAACCTTTGTCTGGGCTCTCCAGGGGTCAGTGTTGTTGCAGGGGCTGGGGCTGAGGGTAAACCACAGATCTATGGGAGGAAGAGCTGCAACTTTAAACCTAGATGGGGAGCTCCCACTCTCCCTAACTGGGTGGAGAAGCTGTTCATGCACAGCTGGGCTCCCACAATTTCCAGTGCTGAATATAACCCCATGCCCACACACAACTAAACAAAACTAGAGTATAGATTTGCCAAATATGGAAGTTTTAACATTTTACATTCAGGGCAGGCAGGACTTCCTCAACCCAGCTGTGAGTCTTAGGCCTTAAAGGAAGAATGCATTCCTTTCCTTCCAGGAGAAGAGAGAGGTGGAGGAGAGGGAGTGCCAGCTTAGCTTGATTCCCAAGGCTGGGCTGGCCCAGGATGCAGCAGGGCCACCATAAACTGCTGCTGAAGGAATACACAGCTGCTCTGGCTGCCTTTACACACCACCCATTCCCAATTCACCAGTAAACCCACTGGGATGTAAGCCTCATCAAGTCTTACTTGTAGCCCTAAGTTTTAACCCAAAAGAGTTCCTGTCTTTGGTGTCACCCAATATCAGGAGCTGGGGTGGGCTCGCTCCTGTTTTCAAGAGAAACACTTTCCTCACAGCAGGAAGAGAAGTAAAAGACTGGACCCTGGGTCTTCTGGCAAGGAACAGCCTCAATGGGGAAGTGGCAGCCACCCGGGAGCCCTAGGGCCCTGGCCCTACAGGGGTGAGGAACTGTCCATGAGCAGATCTACACTTCTACAGAGCACACTGTCGCGATTTCCCATGTGTACACGTGTATATACACACACGCACACACTCACGTGTGCACACACAGTTTCTAAGGTTATTTGGGGTTTGTTTTTTAACAACAGCCATCAAAATCAAGGGAGACATGCACAAACCTTCACAGAACTTCAATTGTCATACATATACTTGAGGCCAGAATCAGAATGTTTTCCCATTACAGTTGACAATATTCTTTTTTTTTTTTTGAGACAGATTCTCACTCTGTTGCCCAGGCTGGAGTGCAGTAGTGCCATCTCGGCTCACTGCAACCTCTGCCTCCCAGGCTCAAGTGATTCTCCCACCTCAACCTCCCAAGTAGCTGGGACTACAGGTGACTGCCACCACACCTGGCTACTTTTGTTCTCATTTCTTGAAGAAACAAAAAGGCACATTTATTTCATTTCATTTAAAAACCCAACCACTTTGGTCAAGGACTAGCATTCTGCAGTGGAATATTTAATGACTGGAACACTCTAGTCCTTTCCTGGAGAAAGGCCTCTTTCAAAAGCCAACTTGGGCTTTTGGTTAAAATTCCTCCTGGCTCAAACTGGCTGGAGAGAACCCCTATGCTGTCCTGGCTTGGAATTGCTGTCCTGTAAGAAATGATAGGGCCCTATGGCTTGAGGAATCCAGGGAGTTGGTACCTCATGACTAGGTGGGGAGGGCAGGCGAGGGGCCAGATGGCCATGGAGGAGGATATTTGAGCCTTTTAGGGCAAAAAGGAAAAAGGAAAGGAGAGCTTGGGGAGATGCAAGCCAGGGCTACCTGGGGGAGCCCTACCTGGAGGCGTCAGAGTAGCAAGGACATGGGTGGATGGAGAAGACTCGCAAGAAGGGCAGGATGTGGCTGGGCGGCCCAGGATGAACGAGGCAACCTGGGAATGTCAGGGGGCTCAGACCAGGGGCATCCTAGAGATGGGAGTAGGGTGGAGAGGGGACTGAGGGCAGAATTTTAACTTGTACCACCAAATGGGGGCTTTTTTGTCCAGACAAAAGGACAAAAGATTGCTGTTTCTGAGACTCAGGGGCCCAGAGGGCATGCCTCCACCCTGCACTAGGGCTGCAAGGTCAGAGGGATCGGCCAAGGACAGGGCAGGAGGTGGGGCCCAGGCCATACAACTGAAGAGCATCTGAAGGGTAGCTGTCCCCTGCCTGTTCATCTGCTTAGTTCTCCAGGATTCCTTAACTGCAGCGTGTCCTGCAGAGCCTCTGCCTACCCTTCCAGCCCCATCTGCTGCCAGTTTCTGCATCCCACCTGGGGTGGGCCGTAACAGCCCCCAAAGATGCCCATGCCCTAATCCCTGGAACCCGTGAACATGTTACCTTACTAAAGGGATTTCACAGCTGTGATTGAATCAAAGAGCCTGAGCTGGGGGAGGTCATCTTGGATTACCTTGACAGGCCCCATCTAATCAGAAGGGGTTCTAAAAGTGAAAGAGTGAGGCAGATGAGGAGGTGAGAGTGATGCAGTGTGAGAAAGGCTCATCCTGCCATTGCTGGCTTTGAGGATGGAGGGAGAGGCCATAAGTCAAAGCATAGGTGACCTTTATAATCCAGAAAAAGCAAGACAACAGATTCTCCCCAGAGCTTCCAGGAAGGACTAATACCTAGACTTTAGCCCAGTGAGACCCGTGGCAGACTTCTGACCTCCAAAGCTGTAAGAGAATAACTGGGTGTTGTAGAAATGTATAGCCGCAGCCATAGGGAACTAATGGACCACCTAATGTTCCAGACACAGGCTACTGACCTGGTAGCCAAACATACCTGTGTGTCTTCACTGCAGATGCCCCCTCTGCCTGGAAGGCCCTTCCCGAGGTTGTCTGCTTGTGCACACTGGCTCAGAACAACCCTTAGTTCAAAGGCTCGGACGCTCAGAAATAATTCTAGTCCCTGTTTACCAACCACCCCCAGCGAGGGCCCAACTACTCTGTATTCTTCTTGTTGATCCTGCAGTTTCCAGCAGAGCACCTACACCCACCTGCTAAAGTGCCTCACTGTGCTAGACGCCTGAAGGGAGGAGGGCTCTGTCTTGTCCTTGTGTTTCCGGTGGCTAGCACAGTGCCTACCACTCAGCAAATGATGGATGGACGGGTGTGGAAGTGGGTGAGGAAACACTCAGAGTCCCTGCCTACAGTCAAGTGTGCAATCTGCAGTCTGGATCTCGCCCTTATGTCCTGGCTCCCCCACCCTCTGGCAGAGAGCCTGACACTGAGCAGGTGTGCTTCAGCTTCCTCATCTGTAAAATGGGGGTAATTACCTTTTGCTCCCACCTATAATCCCAGTACTTTGGGAGGCCGAGGCAGGAGGATCGCTTGAGCCCTGGAGCTCAAGATCAGCCTGGGCAACAGAGGGAGACCCTTTCTCTACAAAAAATTAGGTGTGTATGGTGGTGTGTGTCTGTGGTCCCAGCTACTAGGGAGGGTGAGGTGGGAGGATCACTTGAGTCTAGGAGGTAGAGGCTGCAGTGAGCTGTGATTGTACCACTGCACTCCAGCCTGGATGACAGTGAGACCCTGGCTCAAAAATAACATAACATATAACATAACGTAACATAACATAACATAACATAAGATTAAAATAACAGGACCTACATTGCCACGTTGCAAGGGTCAAATGTGTCAAGCTGTGTGAAATGCTCACAACAGTGCCGGCCCCAGGAAAGAGACCTGCACCCATCTGCTGAATAGATGCGTGAAGGGAGGAGGACTCTGTCTTGTTCTTCCTTGTGTTTCTGGTGGCTAGCACAGTGCCCACCATTCAGCAAATGATGGATGGGCAGGTGCGGGAGTGGGTGAGCAAACACTGAGAGTCCCTGCCTACAGTCAAGTGTGCAATGTGCAGTCTGGATCTTGTGTTTCTGGTGGGAAATAGATGGGATATATTATGGTTACTGTGCTATGATAGGAACAGGATGCCATGCTAGGAAGGGAAGCCGCTGAAGCCAGGGGCCCTGGGGAGACCTCGGGAGGCGGCAACAGAGGCTGCATCAATCTAGTCTGGAACCTTCTGCTAGACACTGCTTGGGACTCACATTTCCCAGAGTCTGTAGCATGGCTCATCAGACTGGAGGCAGCAGAGGGAAGGGGGCCCAGCAGGGAATAGTGAAAGCTGTAGATGTTCATCAGTTTTGCTTCTCTGGAGAATGCAAACCATAGCTGTGAGAGAAGTGAGTTTTATGAGAAACCAGTTGAAGGCTAAAGGTTAACCGGAGTCATTTAAATGACATGCATATTTCCTGGCTTTGTACAGCTCTGGAAAACCCCAATTGCATTTAGAAAAATGCAAAATGTATTATAAAATTCAAAGGCCAGAGTATAGGTAGTAAAAAAAAGATAAATGCAAAAAGATAATGTGGATGTGCCAAGTTGAAAAACCAGGAAGTTGCACGTGGCTTTTCTACAAGAGAATTCGGCAGGAAAAGGAAAGAAAGTCTATCTCACCTTGAACCATGTATGAAAAATGGTGGCATCCCAGTCAGTCCAAAGGCTAAGGGAAGATGGGATGAGAACTTTGAACTTTTAATTATTAGCAAATGACTGAAAAGTTGTGAGGACTGGGGGAGGCCAGCTCAGCCCCATCAACTTCTGAGCCTCCCTGGTCTGGCTGCCTGGCGCTGGCCTGGACAGTCTCTGCTCCTAAGGCATTTTTATGGCTCTGCCTGAAACAAAACAGGCCATTTCCAAGACTGGCAGTGGTTCAGGACAACCACAAGAGATAGGGATGGCTAGGGTTTCAATGCGGCAGGGAGTTTCAAGTTCTGCAAGGGAATCTCCTGCCTAGCCCATGCAAGTGATTATAAACAAGGCCAAGCACAGAGTGGGTCCAGCTACCTTCTGAGCACACACACAGGTAGCTGTGTGTGGGGCGGCAGGGCGGCAGGGCTGCAGGGCTGGGGACCGTCCAGGAGGCCCAACCTATTACGCAGGCCCTTCCTCTCAGGCAGGTGCCCAAGGCTCGAGAGGGCAAGTGATTTGTCTTTAAATCAGGTAGAGGCACACTGTATGCAAGGTTAACTTCCACAAACTCAATTACACGCATTCAGGAAAGTGGAGAGGAGAGGGAGAGAAGCGTAATAGCTTAAATACCGCAAGGCCTCTCTGGCTGCCAGACCCATGAGTGAACCTTAGGGGCAGATGGGAATCTGCCTCCCTCATGGGCTTGGTTCTTCCTGCCTATCCCTTAAGCGCCCCTCAAAGTGCCCTGGTAAAGAAACCAGGATTTCATCTGATGTGGCCAACCTCTTCCTCTAAAACCTGCTCAACGACCGGGTCTACTGCAGCCCTGCAGATCAGACTGGCTGTGCTGGACCCGCTCCTCATTGAGAAATGTCACTCTCCCATGAGGGATCTGTGAGGGTGACTGGGATGGCAGGTGGTTTCTACCTGAGAAACTGACTTCGGAATTCAGAGAGATGTGACTGCTGTACCATGCCACCAAAGCCAGCCTCTCTGATGGCCTCTGGCTGACTAGCAGGTGGGCAAGGAGAGTTCCTAGAGAGAACTAGAATTCATGGAGAGCAGCAAAGTAGACACTGACTGCTGAGTTCCAGAACATTCCTCACTCTAACCCCATGGTTCTCAACACTGGCTATGCAATGGAATCCTCTAGGGAGCATTTGAAACTACAGATGCCAGGGCCCCACCCCGGAGCCAGTGACTCAGAACCTTCTGGAGTGGGGTCTGGGTACAGATTGTTTTCAAAGTCCTGCTGGGCCAGAAACCACAGGCCTTCCCACCACCCACCCTCACCCTTGGCCACACTCCTGGCCTGGCCTGGCCTGGCCTGGCCTAGGAACAAATCAGATGCCCCTAGAGCGGCTCCCCTGCGGCAAACACATTTTCACTTCTATTTTCAGGCAGGTCAAAGTAAAAATGAAAATTTATGCTTTTACATGTCCCAAGTTCAGTATTCTGTACATTTCTCTACACACACACACACACACACACACAAATTTTTTTTTTTGGTAGAGATGGGGTTTCACCATGTTTGCCAGGCTAGTCTTAACTCCTAGCCTCAAGTGATCGATCTACCTCAGCCTCCCAAAGTTCTGGGATTACAGGCGTGAGCCACTGCGCCTAGCCATATTCTGTACATTTTTTTTTTTTTTTTCTGAGACGGAGTCTCGCTCTGTCGCCCAGGCTGGAGTGCAGTGGCTGGATCTCAGTTCACTGTAAGCTCCGCCTCCCGGGTTTACGCCATTCTCCTGCCTCACCCTCCCGAGTAGCTGGGACTACAGGAGCCCGCCACCTCGCCCGGCTAGTTTTTTTGTATTTTTTAGTAGAGACAGGGTTTCACCATGTTAACCAGGATGGTCTCGAACTCCTGACCTCGTAATCCGCCGGTCTCGGCCTCCCAAAGTGCTGGGATTACAGGCTTGAGCCACCGCACCTGGCCCTGTACATTTCTTAGAAGTTTACAAGTATGAACAACATTTGACATTCATTTGAAAAATCTGTCCAGGTCGCCTGCAGCATCACACATTGTGCTGGTCACCAGCAACAGAGAGACCCTCACACCCTCCACCAGAGTTCTTAAGTCTTAAATCAGGACTTTGCTCTTTTTGTTTTAGACAAGGTCTCACGTTATCCCCTAGGCTGAAGTGCAGTGGCTTGATCACAGCTCATTACAGCCTCAATCTCCCTAGGTTTCAAGTGATCTTCCTGCCTCAGCCTCCGGAGCAGCTGAAACTATAGGCACATGCCACTATGCTTGGCTAATGATTTTTCTTTTCTTTCTTTTTTTTGAGACAGAGTCTTGCTCTGTCACCCAGGCTGGAGTGCAGTGGCACGATCTTGGCTCACTGTAACCTCCACCTCCCTGGTTCAAACAATTCCCTTGCCTCAGTCTCCCGAGTAACTGGGATTACAGGTGCATGCCACCACATCTGGCTAATTTTTTTTTGTATTTTTAGTAGAGACAGGTTCACCACGTTGGCCAGATTGGTCTCAAACTCCTGACCTCAGGCAATCCACTCGCCTCAGCCTCCCAAAGTCCTGGGTTTACAGGCATGAGCCACTGCGCCCGGCCTTTTCATTTTTAGTAGAGAAAAGGTCTCTCCATGTTGCCCTGGCTGGTCTTCAACTCCTAGGCTCAAGCGATCCTTCTACCTCCCAAAGTCCTGGGATTACAGGCGTGAGCCACTGTGCCCGGCACTGCTCTTTGATTTTAAAAAAAGAGATTCTAATGATCAGTCCTTGTGATTTCAGGTGCTTCCTAAGCCTCGACTTTAATGGGTATTTAGGATTTAAGGTGACAACACTTTTCAACGTTTCTGCCTAATCTGAATAGAACTCATCTCCCTCCTACAAGAGGGTAGGAGGAAGTGCTGCTCCATTCTTCCTGATTCCTGTTCTCCCCATCAGGCCCTGGGGTGGGCTGGAGGGTGTGGATTGGCTGAGGGCAGGGTGGACCCGGTCAGCAGCTGAGCCAGGCTCTGGGGCAAGTGGCAGGCCAGCTTCCTGGGCTGGAAGAGGTGATGTATAGGAGAGATGGCCTTCTCCTGACTTACACCTTCCTTAAAGGTCGCACTGTCTGTCACTGGTTCAGAGTTTTGTTTTGGGTATTCTGTGGTGGAGCAGATATCAGGGCCAGAAGGCAACCCTTCCCTCCTGAGGCCTGAGCAGTCACCAGATCCTGTGTCAAATCTGGCGGCTGGGTTCACTGTGGAAGGTGGGCGTGTGATGCAGGGGAACCCAGCAGCTTCAGGGTGAGGAGCTGTGTGTAGGCGGAGCCCCAGACAGCTCACAGAGTAGGCTGGAGCGAGGGATGTCTTGAAACTCAACGTTAATCCTCAACCCCACTCCCCCCACGAATTCCTGTTTTCTGTGGCGGCTCTCACTGCCCTCCCCTCCCCATCAGCCAGATGTTGTCAAGGAGGCTGGCTTTGGCAACCCTGTGGGGCAGAGTGGGGGTTTTGGGGCACCATGAAGCCGGTGGCCCAAGGTGGAAATCTCTTGAGCTCCGAATGACTGGGCTAGCACAGTGAGGGGCACATGGGGGGCACACATGGTACAGTGAGCTGACACCACGATGGGAAGCCAGGGCCACTGAAGGGTCTGACATCTATTTAAAAGGATTCTACTGGCTGTTGGTGTGGAAAGGGCAGAGGAAGAAGCTGGCTCCCTAGTCCCAGTTTCTAAAGTCCCCACCAGCTGCAGGGGGAGCTAAAGGCAGGGAGACGGAGCTGGGTTCTCTATCTATGTGATGCTTAAGGTGGCAGAATTTGCTAAGAGCTTGGTCACAGGGATGAGAAGAAACAAGGATATTCCAAGGTTTAGCTGAATAACCAGAGTGATCATTTCTTGACAGAGGAGTAGTGGGATTTGGATGAGAAACCCAAAGCCAGCTTCTTTGCCAGCCCTTGTCAGCTGGGCTCTATCAAGATGCCAGGCACCGTGTGGAGCACTGATAGGCAGCATCTCATCCTCCTGACATCTCACCCTCCCAAGCACCTCATCCTCCCCTTGGTCAAAAAACATGCCAAGGCGAGGCGCACGAGCTCACACCTGTAATCCCAGCACTTTGGGAGGATGAGGCAAGAGGATCGCTTGAGCCCAGGAGTTTGAGACCAGCCAGGGCAACACAGCAAGACTCTGTCTCTATAAAACATTTACAAATTGGCTGGACATGGTAGCACATGCCTGTGGTCCCAGCTACTCTAGAGGCTAAGGTGGGAGGAGCCTCTTGAGCCCCAGGCTTCAAGGTTGCAGAGAGTTATGATTGTGCCACGCACTCCAGCCAAAGCAACAGAGTGACACCATGTCTCAAAACACACACACACCCAAGGTCACAGTGCTGGGCCAGGACTCAACTGCCAGCAGGACCCCTGCCCTTCCCTGGAAGCCCTCTGGTGCAGCTGCACCCAGAAGCTGTCCAGATCCCACGGGCTGATGTGCCTCAGAAGTTGCTGCTTTTTAAGCAAATCTAAGTCACTAAGTCCCTTCCTATATGAGAAATGAAAACCATGGTCTCATTTCCAAACGTGTGGGAAGGACTGGTATTTTGAAAAAGTATTTCAATTGTAGAGTGCCTTCAGTAGAAACAATATAGATATTTTTTCTTGAGATAGGGTCTTGCTCGATTGCCCAGGCTGGAGTAGAGTGGTGCAATCACAACTCACTGCTAATTTTTAAAAAATTTTTTGTAGAGACAGGGTCTCACTATGCTGCCCAGGCTGGTCTCCAACTCCTGGGCTCAAGCAATCCTCCCACCTCAGCCTCCCAAAGTGCTGGGATTACAGGCATGAGCCACTGTGCCTGGCTTAAAAACAATAATTTTAATAGGCAAAAAAAGCTCAAACAGTCTCTACTACTCAAATGCCTCATTTCTCTAATGCACAGAATCGAATCTAGAAATCCTGCTTTATAGAGGAAAAAAGAATAATGTGTGTGTGTGTTTTTCAGAAGAATTGTCCCAGAGCCACTTCAATACATCACCAACAAAAGAGGGCACAGTCATTAGGTGACCTTGTGATCTCAGCAGAACATGTCTCTCTAATGTGGCTCAATTATGATTGTAAGTTTATAAAACAGGGAAAGATTACAGGAATATACATTAAACCACATCAATGAATGCTACTGAGAAAAAAAAATTAGGTCCAGCAGACAGGTACCAATCAAATAATCAATACACAGGAAACAGCTACATCACCCTCTCCTTTAAAAGAACCAAATAATGCTGCAATTGGATTTACTTAAAAATTTTCCACTTGAACAAAACTGACAGCTCTATTATAATCACATTTCCAGTCAGTTTATAAGATACAAATTTCATTTCTCCGTATTTCTACTTCATTTCTGAAAAGTAGCCAGCAACATTATTCATCAAGTACACAGGGAAGAAGTTTAATTCATAGAGAGAGGGGAAACACTGTGATTTCCATGTTTTCCATTTCCTTAGAGAATTGGTGGTTCAACTGAAACTAGATTTTTTTCCCAGTCTGTCCCAAATTCAGGGTGCCTGTTTCAAAGTGGGGTAAGGAAAAAGAAAAGAAAAAGAAAAAGAAAGAAAAGAGGAACATTTTAGCCCTTAGCTAGAGGTTAAATAATTTGGGGTAGCTCAACTGTTGAAATCAAAACAATCTACATTTTTAGAAAATGCCAAGATGGGTTTAAGATACTTGGTATATTTCATTAGAGGGGGAAAAAAGTCTGCAGTGGGAACCTGACTATTCAAATGTATGGTAATGATGAACAAACATTATTTTTCTAACTCGCGATCCAACTGCCTGAAATTACTCAAGATGAGATTTGGAAATGCTACTTCTATGTTAATGAAAGTCCTTCAGTGTTTATGAATAATTACAGTGACCGCTAAAGCTTTAATCAGTCCAATCCAAGAAGCCTTTTTTGAGTGTCTACTATGTGCCAGGCCCTGTGCCAGGCCCTAGGGATATACAGTTGGTAAGTGCATGTCTGAAATGTGCACCAGGCACATGGAGCAGGAGGGAGGCTGGGAGGGCCATCCAGGCAGGGACGACAAGAGCAGGCAGGCTGTGTTCAGGAGCCTGTGAGCAGCGCTGGGCACTGCGTTGGCAGATGCAGCAAGACACACGGCAGAAAAGGAGTGTTGAGGGTAGCTCGGGCCGCTGCACTGAAGGGATCTGAGAGTTTACAAGCAGGGACATGATGGAGGGTTAGGCGCCTTTTACACACTGGGCATCAGGGTGGATGAAGCAGCGTGGGGAAAGGCCATGGGCTGGGGTAGAATGGGGGAGATACTGGGCAGGGGAGAGGTGTGGAGAGGCCAGACCAGGGATGGGGCAGAGCTGTGGAACCCAAGGGCTTGATGACCCCTCTGATTGTGAGGTTGGAGGAGGGTTGGGAGTGATTCCAAGTCAGGTTGGGTGATGGGCAGCTGCTCCATTAAATGTCTACCTGTGGAGCGACCCCATGAGGACTGCGGACTGTGCTTCCTTTAAACACAAAACATGGGGCCCTGGGGGTGGGGGCAGAGAACAGGCCAAAGTGCCACAAAACCACACTCGCCTTGCAATACAACTCTTCAAACGCCATATACATACTTGCCTCTCGGGTTTCACGTTAACATTAGTTCACTTCAGAGTCAGCACTAAGCAAACCGCTCCTCCAGGGCCCCATGCCTGGATGCTTGAACTAAATTGCCCCCAAGGAGCCATCTGGGTCTGATTCAAGTCCCCACCCCACCCTGTGGTTTCAGCTCTTCAACCAGATGGCACCCACTTTCCTGAAAGTCATCTTTCCAAGAAGCTTATCATCTAGTTAACGAGGCTGTGTAACCTCCTCCACTTTTCAATGTGTCCCCTGGACAGAAGCAGTCATGAGGCTGTGCTTTGTTAGATTAGGACAAAGAACCCTCCAAAGAGAACAGACATATTTCAGTGCCCAATACGCAGTCAAAAGGATGAATTGTAATGACTGTTTCTATTACAAACACCTGTGTACACTTAGTGTAATGCTGAGTATTTCTGATGGATTTTTCTCTTTTACTCTACAGAATAGTCCTGAGGTAGGCACTATTAGACCCACTTTACACATAAGGAAGAAAGGCTCAGAGAGGTTAACTAATTTGTCCAAGGTCACATAGAAGGAATTAAAACCCAGGCTTTTCTAAATCTGGGGCTCTAATTCCTAAACATTATACTCCCCGTCTATTAAATGTTGGATTTTCAAGGACCAGACTATCTCTCTCTTGTCCCTTCCTTTTTATTTTGAAGATTTTCAAACTCTCACAAAAGTTTAAAGAATAGTATAATAGGCCAGGTGTGGTGGCTCATACTTGTAATCCCAGCACATCGGGAAGCCAAGGCAGGAGGATCACTTGAGGCCGGGAGTTCGAGACCAGCCTGGGCAACATAGCGAGACTCTGTCTCACAAAAAAAAAAAAAAAAATAGGCAGGCATGGTGGCACATGCCTGTAGTCCCAGATTCTCAGGAGGCTGAGGTGGGAGGATCGCTTGAGGCCAGGAGTTCGTGGCTGCAGTGAGCCAAGACTGTGCCACTGCACTCTAGCCTGGGTGACACAATGAGATCCTATCTCAAAAAGAAACAACAGTGTAATAGACAAACATGTACCCTTCACCTTGATTCATCACTTGTTGACAGTGGGCTGTATTTATCTGCTCTCATTATACCCGCACACACACACAGTTTTATCTTCTGAATCAGTCCAACATTACAGGCATCAGACACTTTACCCCTACACACTTCAGCCCATACTTCCTAAGAACAAGAACATACTCCCACAGAACCACAATGGCATTATCACACTCAAGAAATGTAAAATTAGCCAGGCCAAGGGTTTTGCCTGTAGTCCCAGCTACTCAGGAGGCTGAGGTAGGACTGCTTGAGCTCAGGAGTTCAAGACCAGCCTGGGCGAAACCTCATCTAAAAAAAAAAAAAAAAAAAAATCAGCCAGGTGTGGTGCTGCACATCTGTAGTCCCAGTTACTCGAGAGGCTGAGGTGGGAGGATCACTTGAGCCCAGGAGCTTCAGGTTGCAACACTGCACTCCAGCCTGTGTAACACAGCAAGACCCTGTCTCTTAAAAAAAAAAAAAAAAAGAAATGTAATATTGACCTCAATTCTATCACTCAATCACAATCCATATGCAAGTTTTTTCAGTTTGCAGAAAAATGTCCTTTAAGGCTACTTTTCCCTCTCAATCCAAGATCAATCCAGGCTGACAACTGTCATGTTTCTTTGTTTCAATTATCTAGAAACAGTACCCCTACCTTCCTCCCCCTCTTTTTTGGTCTTCCACAACATTTACATTCTTAAAAAACTAAGGTCAGCTGTCTTCTAGAATGTTCCGCATTCTGGATTTGTTTTTCATTGTCTTTCTCATTTATGCCACTTTCTCATTTTCACTAGGATGAGAGGCACATGACAATGCCTGGGCCATCAGCAAAATAAGCCAACATAGAGAATTTTCCAGAACTGACAGACAGGACCACAAAACTAGTACTGGTTTTGCAAGAGAAACAAATCAATGAGCTCACATTTTCACGGACTGACAGTCAAACCACATACTTGCTTGGGGAGCTTCATAATACTTTTGCTGGAAACTAATCTCCAGGCAATCCGATGAAAATAGCTAGGGACTTCCACTCTGCCTAAAAGCTCTTGTCTGCAAAGAAGTTGGGGTGAAGCACGCAGAATGCTAGGAACTGGGATCCTGCAGAATCTTTATGATATTCATATTCATACACAAATAAAGAATAAACAAAGAGGGCGATGTGGCCAGGATTTCAAACACAGAGCAAGAATTTGGGGTATGGTTTTCGCATGTGAGCTTTGATGGGCCTCGTGGTGCCCTCCAGTGTATTTATTCTGGGGAACAAGTGGTTTGCAGGTTGGGGTTGGTGAGAAGGCACCGTCAGAGCAAAGACTCTGAGATGGGCACATGCCAGGTATGTTTGAAGAAGAGCAAGGAAGCAGAGACAGGGAGGTGATCAGGCTCAGGGGTAAAGGTCTCTGTTTTTTATTCAGACTGGGATGGGAGCCCACTTTGAACAAATGAATAATACGATCAGGCTTTTAGTTTAAAAGGAAGACAGTTCATGCTGCTGAGAATAAACTCTAGGGTACAAAGCCGAAGCTAGTGACTGGGCAAGACTACTGCAATAATTCAGGTAAAAGATAATGGCACAGCTGGGTGCAATGGCTCATGAATGTAATCCCTGTACCTTGGGAGGCTGTATTTTTTTGTTGTTGTTTTTTAAAAATATTTTCAGTCTAGGTATGGTGGCTCATGCCTGTAATCCTGGTACTTTGGGAGGCTGAGGCAGGAGGATCACTTAAGCTCAGGAATTTAAGACCAGCCTGGTCTCAAACATAGTGAGACTCTGCCTCTATAAAATATTTTTTAAAAAATTAGCTGGGCATGGTAGCACGCACCTGTGATCCCAGTTACTCAGGAGGCTGAGGCAGTAGGACTGCTTGAGCCTGGGAGTTGGAGGCTGCAGTGAGCTATGATTGCACCACTATACTCTAACCTGGATGACAGAGTGAGACCTTGTATCAAAAAAAAAAAAAAAAGAAAAGTAGTAATAACGAAAGGCCAGACACAGTGGCTCATGCCTATAATCCCAGTATTTGGGGAGGCCAAGGTGGGTGGACTGCTTGAGACCAGGAGTTTGAGACCAGCCTGGGCAACATAGAGAAACCCTGTCTCTACAAAAAATACAAAAACATAGCCGGGTATGGTGGTGCGTGCCTGTAGTCCCAGTTACTTGGGAAGCTGAGGTGGGAGAATCACCAGAGCCTGGGAAGTTGGGACTGTAGTGAGCCATGATTGCACCACTGTACTCCACCCTGGGCAACACAGTGAAACCCTGTCTCAAAATAAATAAATGGCCAGGCACAATGGCTCATGCCTGTAATCCCAGCACTTTGGGATACCAAGGCAGGCGGATTGCTTGAGGCCAGGAGTTTGAGACCAGCATGGCCAACATGGTGAAACCCTGTCTCTACTAAAGATACAAAAAAAAAAAAAAATAGCCGGATGTGGTGGCATGCACCTGTACTCCCAGCTACTCGGGAGGCTTAGGCATGAGAATTGCTTGAACCTGGGGGATGGAGGTTGCAGCAAGCCGAGATTGTGTCTCTGCACTCCGGCCCAGACGAAAGAGCGAAACTCCGTCTCCAAAAATAAATACATTTTTAAAATTAAATAAAAATAGGAATGTTTTCAATCCGTGGTTGGTTGAATCTTTGGATGCAGAACTTGAGAACACATAGGGCTGACTGTATTTTGCAGGAGGAGCTGAATAGGTCTGCTGATCAACTGGAAGTTGACCTTGAGAGAGAGAGGGGAGTCAGGGATGAGCCTGTGGTTGTTGCCACCAGCATGGAACTGCCACCAACTGAGTCTGGAAGCCTGCAGGGAGGCAGGTTTTTTGGGAAAGCTCACGTCTTGTGTTTGTGGTAACCAAGAAATGCTGAGCAGGTAGCTGAGTACACAGGTCTGGAGTTCGGCAGAGACTCTGGCAGCTGGGACAAGGGTTCACCCCCATGAAGAGGAGCAACTGACTGCTGCTGCCTGTGGGGATGCAGACTCTACGTGGACAGACTGTCACCATCTCATATTCAAGGTGACAGTTAGGTGTTTACGATAAAATATCCTGATTTTAAAATGTTAGCAACTAACATAAAATTTGCTTGCAAATGCTCTACTGGCCATGAAGCTACATCTGTGGGTCCACCTCCCTGAGGACTAGCCGTTCGCAACCTCTATATCCACCTTATTGTTCTGCCTTACAATAATTCCGCAAAGATGGGCATCACTGCTCTCATTTAATTAATGAAGGAACTCAAGCACAGAGAGGGGAATACATTTGTCCAAGGCCACACGGCTAGGAAGAAACATGGCTGAGATTCAGTCTGCATTTGTCTGGGACCCAAGGCTTCCTCCATACCCTCAGCTTGACTTTTAAACAGGCAAGTCCTGGCCTGGAAACAGCCAGAAGGAGAGCAAAGGGAAGGTCCACAGTGGCCTGCCTTGCCAGGAGGTGAATACAACCCAAATAGTTGGGTTGCTGTTAATAATTAGCTTCAAAGGTACCACGGTTTGGAGAACAAGCCGGATCCAACAGGATGGACCTCTGTGCAATAAAAGCCCCTGTACCTAGGCCACAGAGTGGACAGAGCAGCACTCAAGACAAGTCTCTGAAGCAAACCAGAGTGTGCAAGCCCGGTGTGGATGCCAGCTTGTGGACACCACTTCTGTAGTTCATGCCTCGCAGGTCTGGCCTCCCAATGGGGCTCCCTGCTGTAATGCTGCCCTGACCCATAAATCTCTTCCACTGAGGCCAGAGAGGGCCTTGTGAGTTACCAATCTGATCATATCAGCCAGGTAAGAACTTTTCTCCTGTTTTTAAAACAGAACCCTGAACGCTTGACACGCCCACAGGGCCTGCATGGCCTCCTACCCAGCCTTACCTTGCCGACCACCTCCCCCTGCATGGCCTCCTACCCAGCCTTACCTTGCCGACCACCTCCCCCTGCATGGCCTCCTACCCAGCCTTACCTTGCCGACCACCTCCCCCTGCATGGCCTCCTACCCAGCCTTACCTTGCCGACCACCTCCCCCTGCATGGCTTCCTACCCAGCCTTACCTTGCCGACCACCTCCACCCTCCCACTGCCCGACCCTGTGGCCACACTGCCATCTCTCATCTTCCCCAAATCCCCATCGGCCCCAGGGCCTTTGCTTCTTCTGTGCCACTTCTCGGCACCCATACCCCCTTGCAGCCCTCAAATGGGCCCTTCCCTTAGAAGCCTCTCTGACCTCCAACCAGGTTAACCCCGTCACCTGCTCTTAGAACAGGAAACACAGTGGCCATCTGACTTTGATCTGTGCTGCCATGATTGGGGTTTGCCTTCCCCATAAGACTGTGAGCTAGGAAAGACAAAGACACTGGCTTTTACTAGAGTAATTGGTGTGCACTTGCTTTTTTTTTAAAAACAAACAAACAAAAAACAAAAACCACCCACCACCACCACAACAACAAAAAACCCACTCCTCATTAAAGCACAGTATGTGGGTACACAGTTGCCACTACTGTCTCCTGGAAAGACTGGCCCTCGTTCCAAAATGACGTGCTACCTACTCAATATTAACCATATTAAAGGTAATAATAATGTCTTTTATGAAATGATTGTGCATAAATGCTTTCCTAAAAAATAACTACTTGGTAAACAAACAAAACAAAAGTTGGCAATCTGTCCCCAAAAGCTTTGTTTTATTTTTGTTTTGATGATTGTCTGGGCTATGAAATCCTAAGGGCTGGGGCCTACTATTCTGTACTTGAGGAGTATTTTCCAGGCCCCCAGACTTTGGGAAGTGTGTCCAAGCCTGGGAGAGTGCTCAGATCCAGTGTACAGAGGTCTGCTTATTCACAGATGTTTCTCTGCAGGTTTTGGGACTTCCCTTACACACCACGTGATCTAACACCCTGTGGTGAGGATCTTTCAAGGAAGAGCCAGCTAGGTTATGCCAGGCAAGAGTAAAAATGACCCAAAACTGCACAATGATTATGTCAGAAGTCTCAGACAACAGAGTAACACGCAGGCTACTAAACACAAGACTTCTGAATCTATGAAGTAGCGAGGAGGCTTCCAGCCTGCCCCCACATCCCCTGGACATCCCCGCCGAGCTCCTTCACAGCACTTCTCACCTGGCCGCCCCATCAACCTCAGCACCTTCTGCTTGGAACCAGCTCCTCCTCCAGGATCAGCCCTGCTGATGACAGAATCACCATCCTCCCAGCCTCTGCCACCTGGACTGCCCCAAGCTCAGAACCTCAGAGTTAACCGAGCTCTGCAGCAACACCACTGTGAACTGTCACAAAATGCTGTACCGAGACTGTCCCGTCCCTCTTTGCCCATTAGCACTGACCCCGGCCCCTGTCACAGCCTCCTAAATGGTCTCTCTGCAATTCTGTCAGGCACTGTTCTAGGCACAGCACAGATAATACTCATCTACTCCTCCCAGCAAGTCCTGTTTCACAGCTGTGGAAACTGAAGTGCCGGGAGATTCAGTTCCCTTAAGGTAATACACCTGGCAAACAGAAAGCAGCAAAGCTGGGACTTCCATCCAGCACAGTCTGGCTCCTGAGTCCATGCTCCTCACCACCCTGCTGCATGGCCGTTCTAGCCCCCAGTGCAACTGGGAGGCCCCTGCTGGGACCATCTGATCAGGCAGTGCCTGATCAGCTGTAGAAGTGTCCGTTTAAGACAGATGTCTCTGTGAGAAAGCCCTGGAGTTGAGATCTGGCTCTTCCCAGCCACTGACCTGCTCTTGCTACTTGTGTGCCGGCCACCCCAGTTTCGGTGAGGACCCTGGAACATGGCATGCTCTCTCTCACCTCAGCCTCACCTCTGCCATACTTAAAAGGCAGTCTTCATTTCCGTGCTTTCTCGTAGAAGCTTCTGATCCCTCCTGGCACAGCACGTCTTCAGAGAGGCCTTCCCTAACCAGCCCGTGAGGATTTTCTTCCCGGTTATTCTCTAGCATGGACCGTGCTCGTCACCTCTACAGAGCCATCCCAATCAGCCTGTGATCATGCATTTACTTAACGTACCTGTTAGTGGTCGCTCCCTCCATCCTCCCCCTCCCCCCACAACTGGAAACACCTCAAGAACAGAAGCGAAGTCTCACATCACAGCTCCTAGCACTGTGCCTGGCATACAGCAGGTGCTCAATAAATAGCTGAATGCATGAGTGGGTCTTCATTGAATCGGCTTCACCAACGGATTTTAGAAATCAGAATACAAGTTAGATACAAGTAGCACATGCTATAGCTGCAACTATGTGAATGTCAGGTGCCCATATGAATAGGCTGAAAGGAAACTGGACACTGAACACGCCTGGCTGCCAGGTGTCTCTTTGGGGTGTATGGATAATGGACAGATTTCTCCCCTACTATGGTTGCTCATGATATTTGGAAACAGGCAAGAATCCTTTAAGGAGGCTCTGAGGTCAATCCCAAGGAATCTGTGGTTTCTCCTCAAACCCTGCTTGTCTTTGGTCAGGAGGCACACTGGAGTGAGTGAGTGAGTCTCACAGCCTAGAAGGGATACAGCTCCCTTCCTCTGGCCAAAGCAGCTAGAGCCATCTTTCTTAATCCTCAAAACAGCGCCATCATCCGAGTGATGACCTGAATGTCTCAGGATACTGTTCTCACAGTGTTGCTTAAGCAGAAAATGCCAGCCCCGTGGAGCCCAGCAGGATGAGGTGCAGCTTGTGTGTTCAGCAGCTGCAGCAGGGAAGTAGCCAGCTCCCACTCACTGAGTACCTACTAAGTGCCAAGCATGGCGCTGTGAGCTTTACATGTTATCTCATTTGAGCTCCGTGGAAAGTCTTTTAGAACCATGTTTTGGTTCTGGTTTTATTTTTTTGAAAGAGGGTTCTCACTCTGTCGCCCAGGCTGGAGTGCAGTGGCACAATCAGGGTTCACTGCAGCCTCGACCTCCCAGGTTCAAGAAATCCTCCCACCTCAGCCCCTCAAGTATCTGGAACTACAGGTATTTGCCACCACGACTGGCTAATTTATTTTGGATTTTAGTAGAGACAAGGTCTCGCTATGTTGCTCTGGCTGGTCTTGAACTCCTGAGGTCAAGTGATCTTCCCACCTCGGCCTCCCAAAGTGTTGAGATTACAGGTGCGAGTCACCACATTCAGCCCTAGAACCATTTCAAAGGTAAGGCTACTGAGCCTCACAGGCATGAAGACTCGGGAAGATTACAAAGCTGATTACTCCAACAATGCCAGCGGCTGCAAAATCAAATGTCAATAAGACCAGGGCGGCAGCACACGGGTGAGCACAGGCCCTGTCTATAGGCCCCTGCACCCTGGCCTCCAGCCCAAAGCAGCAGCTGGGGCTGGGGAAGCACTCGGTTTGCAAATGGTGGCAACCAATTCCATTAAAAGGAATAATACAAAGTACTTCTCTGTTAGAGAGAGGTATTTCTAGACGTAATAATATGAAGTCTTCCGTTTGCTTTAACACACTGTGTGGGTGGATGGTATATTTTAAATAGACAGATGGAAGGGCAGATAAAACAAAACTTAGCTAAATGGTAAAAACTGTTGAAGCTGAGGGCTGGGTGTATGGAGATTCATGATGCTATTTTCTCTAGAAATCGACTCTTTTATCTAGTTCCTCCCCTCTTCCCTTCCCTCCCTTCCCCTTTCTTCCTCCAATCTCTCCCTCCCTTCAACTTCCTTCCACTTCCCTCCCTCCCTTCCTCCCTCTCTCTCTTCCTTCCCACCCCAGCCCCCCATCACTCCAGCAGATGTGGCACCTGTGGCTGCCAGTTCCTGACCTCTGCCCTCTGCCACTTTCCTCTCTAGTGAAAAACAAAACAGACTTCACTTGAAGCATGACCAGTTTGCCTCTTTCCTGAGTGGTGACCACTTCTTTGATGGTCCCCATGAGCAGCCACCTTTTATGCCAGAGCTTGGGTGTCACACCCAGCCGAGAGACCTGCTGCTGGTCAGCAAACACTTGTGGTGGCTTCTGGGGAATATCCTTCATGCTATCATTTCTCATTGAAGTGTGACAAGGGCAGTGAATACGCTTTATGCCACCTCTTCCTGCTGTGTGGAGACAGCACTCCTTTAAGCCTACCAGACCACATCGAGTCAGGTAAAGACTGAGCAGTCCCTAACATTTCTCCCTGAGTCAGCTTTCTCAAGTTCATCAGGGAGACAAAAACATGCCCAGCTTCCAGCCATGCAGCAAGCAAGAATGGCTTCACCTGTCCTTCACCTGTATTTTGTATACATAGAAGGCATTTGGTCAGATTGCAGAGTAGGGTGATTTTCCCCCTCAAAGGAAGGTGAGGAGAAGCTCCAGCATTTACAATCCCTCCCTCAAAACAAAACAAAACAAAAAAACAAAAACAAACAACAAACCAACAACACAGGTATATCTTATTCTAGCACCATGTGCTTCCATAATCCCTAGTATTTTCTGAATGTCACCCCCCTTAGCAAAAGACCTAATTTGCAATCAGGCTGGGCAAAGACAAACAGCCATTACTTTCTTAATGGCCAACTACCCAAAAAGGCTCAGTTAAGTGATCTCAACTAGCAATCTAATCAATTAAAATTGATAAGTGAAAAACTTTTAATCTTTACTCCAGCAGGCCATTCCTAGGGGGAGGAGGGAAGGAACGTGAATTCCCAGCATAAAATGTAATTCCATTTCACGGGTGCAAACATTTTTGCTGGCCTGATGAAGTGTCCCCTTCCCACCCCCACACCTCACCCAAAGCAAGCTCTTTCTCTCCTTGAATCAAATCAGAGAAAGACTGGTTATGCTTCTTTGCAGTCAAGTTGATCAATTTAAACCCTTAGAGAAATCCCTGTGGTCATTTCTCAAGGGTGAAAGGGCCAAAGGAGATGGGCAGCGGGCAGAGGCGTCACAGCTGCTTTATTCTTCCAAGAAAAGGAAAGATAAAACGTAAACAAGAAGGTCAGAAAAAGAAACTAGACAACCAGGTAACACACAATACTCATTCACGGAGAACCTCTACGTGTCAGGCAGCATGCTATGCTCTTCACACGCATGACCTCCTGCAATACTGACTACAGTTTGCTGAGTACAGTTACACGGTAGGCACTATGCTTGGTCATGTGATATTTTGTATTCTATTTCATTCAATCCTGAAAACAATTCTGTACTTTAAGAAAGACTGTCTCATTTTACAAGAGAGGAAATGGAGGCTGTGGGGGTCTAGTCATTTGTTCAAGGGAATACAAAGCAGGGTCTAGATCACAACTCTATAGTTTTGTCAAAACTCATTACAGTAACACTTGGGGAATTTTTTTGTATGTAAATTATACCTTAATAAAGCTGATTTAAAACAGCAACAACAATGCTACAGAGAGTGGCCCTATGCTGTTTCTGCCCACCCAACCACCATCCCTTCTTCGGTGATTTTCCTTTGAGGGCCGCCTCTTCCCTCTCTCAGGTGATGGGGTTCAAAAATAACTGGCCCTCCCTCCCAGCTCCAGGGCTGGGCATGCAACCCCAGCTTAGACAATCAGTGAGTCACATTCCTCCGACCACTGGCTGGTTCAGGGATGGTCACGTGGCCCAAGCTAGGCCAATAACAGCTCTACCCAGACTTTTAGAGAATTAAAGGGAAAAAGAAGCTGTCTTTCCATCAGATTTGGCTGAACAAATCTTGGGGCTGTTGATGGCCATCTTGCCACTACCTGGTGAGAGCCCTCCTGAGGATGAACAGAGGAAAGCAGAGTTGAGAGATGGAGGAGGGCAGCTTCCTGAGGACACTGTCTGGGCACCTGGATCCAGCCATGCCTGTAGGTAGCTTACTCCTGGACTTCCCAGTGACATCAGCCAATTTCCCTCTCTTTTCCTTAAGCTGGCCTAAGTTGGGTTTTCTGTCTCTTACAACCAAAGACTCCTAATATACCACAATGCCCTTAAGAAACAGAAAACCATGCTGCTCCATTAGAGTGCCTGTGCCCTGTAATATGGAGGAAAGAGAAAGCTATACAAATATCAGAGGGGTTCCAGGAACATGGTTAGGCTTTATGCCCATTGTCTCCTTTAAAGCTCAGCCTCATGCTGCAGAAGAGAACAATGAGGCACTACACAGCAGAACAAGTAGCTCAAGGTTACAGGCTGAGCACATGGTTCTCCAGCCTCCAAAACCTTCATCCTTACCTAAACACAGGTGATCTGCTTTTTATAAGTTTCTTTCTTCAGCAGCAGAACACTTTTATCATTGGAATCATATAGAAAATGCTTAATATACAAAACCAACCAAACTGATGCCACTATGTTTATAGGGAGGGCAGGAACCCTGGAGTTTGTTCACCCTTGCTTGAGCCCCCAGTTGCTCTGCAGATACTTTTTAGAGAACCAGCTGGTTGTGACAGCAGAACCTTCAAACTGACCTCAGAGAACCCAGGGGCCTTTTCTTCAAAACCTGCATGGGACATGCACACCGCTGGCTCAAGGTCACAGCTCAACGACAGTACAAAATGCAGGTGGCACACTGACCCTCCCAGTGGCATGTGAATCAGCAGAGTGGTGTCCCATGTCCCATGTCCCCCAGCCCCCTGCTGTGACTCAGAGCAGCCAACTCACTCAGATCCAGGACATCATCGGTCTTGATCAGGTCCTCCTCCCGAGTCAGCGGCAACTGTGTCTCCGGCTCCCCTCGCAATTGCAGTGACAGGGAACGCAGCATGAAGAACACCCGGATGGCCTGGACCAACAGTTCAGAGAGCAGAGAAGAGTGAGATTGCAGAGTCATTTTAGTGAGATGCCCCACATCAAGAAATGACACAATGACTCTCTATTAAAAAAAAAAAAAAAGAAGCACGATAAAGCCCACCTCTTCGGGTGTTGTGATTCTGGTTCTTGCTTTTATAACAAGACAAAAAAAAAAAAAATTCAAAGGCAGTGTAACCTGTTTTCAGTTATCCACAGGTTCAGGTTTGGGTTACTCTGCTTAACTGAGCACCTGTCATCTGCCAGGACCTTGTCCCCAAGTATCAGGTGACCTTCATAATAGCCCTGCCCAGCAGTCAGCCCCATTTCACACACTGGGCAACTGAGACCTAAGAAGGTGAAGTGACCTGCCCCAGGCCATGCTTCCAGCAAGGGCTAGACACTAAGTCTATCCCAACCAAACCAGCATGGGCTCTGGAAAACCCAAACACTCCAAAAGCGTTTCAAGGTTCTATCTACTGAATATGGGGGTGAGGCAGACAGAAGAGGGTGAAATGAAATGCCTGTGGGCTGCAGGGCCTGAGACCGGAGGAAAATCCTACCCCCGGTGAGTCTCTTCAACTCCCGGTCCCTTAGTCTTACAACAGTGAGTGTGCTGCAGTGATCCTGGTTCCGAGAATGCCCCTCAGGCTCTCCCAGCCAGCAGAACAGGGGCAGAGACGATCCACCAGCACAGGGATTCCTGACCATGGAAGTGGTGTCTGGTCAGAATTGTGTGGCCACCAGGTACTTTCAGAGAGCAGAAACAAAGCAGAGTCCCAGCAGCCGGAGGAGTGTGTGCAGAAAGCAGCCTCCAGCCCCAAAACAGGCTTGCCCACCAACCAGAGCCAGGAAGCAGAGGGGCAGTCCACAGAAGAGGCCACCTGCAGGCCTCTCTCCCTGATGCACAGCTGCTGGGCCTGACTGAGAGTGCAGTGCCCGATGGGACAGCTCCAGTCAGACACACGAGGTCTACATCGGATTCCCAGCTGCACTAGGTTGGGCAAGTCCCCTGACTTCTGTGAGCTTCCTTTTCCTCATCTGTAAAATGGGCATGATAGCTCGCAGGCCTGCTAGGACGTTCTGAGATAACGCAGGAGGGAAAGCAGCCAGCACAGTAGGGTGGCGGGGACAAACTGCTGTCACCACTATGGAGCTGCAAAGGTGAATCCCAGTGCGCCTTTGGGTCTTCTTGTTCATGGCTCTGAGGGCTGCAGTGTGGACCTAGGTGAGGGGAGGTGGCCTCTATACAGCAGTGTGCCTCCCAAAACTAGAAAGGGGCCAAATCACTGTCTGAAAAGAGGTGCACTCACACTGCCTCCTCATACCCCAGGCAACGAGGAGCTGGTCAGCCTGTCTGCTTACATCCAGTGCTGCCTTGGGCCCTAACCAGTGGGAGACCTTGGAACAACTTCCTAATGTTGAAACTGGAAGAGTAATCCTATCTCCTGGCCCTATGCTAATACAGTGCAGTCCTCTGTAAACTATAAACCACTGGAGAAAGATCAGCTCTTACGTTACAATGATGATGGTGGTGGTGGTACCACTCGTATCTGACTGTTAACAGTTTTTAAAAGTACAGTCTTCGTCAAGACATCTGTAACAATCAGAAGAAAAAGAAGCGTAGTTCCATTAAAAAATTCAAAAGAACTTCTATTAAGCAACTATGGGGTGGCAGGAACTGTGGGCACCTTCTTGTAACTTGAAGAGTTTATGGAGGAAGAAACAGAGCTGAAAGGGGCAGAGTTATTTCAGCTCACACATCTGCTAAGTGGCTGAGCTGGGTGTGAACTCAGGAACGTATGACACGTGTCACTTAACCAAGTGCACCAGGAAACTTAAACATCCATGGCAGCCCAAGTACAGAAAGCCCAAGACATGGGTGGTCACTTGAAATATCTGGCAGCTTGAGCTCTCAGATAAGAAGCCATGACCACGGAGTCTTGACCACAAGGATGAGGAAGAAAGGAAAAGGCCCATGACAGCCAGATCCAAGTCAAAGAGACGCTCATTTCTGTGCCCAAACCCCCACTTCTCTCAGGGTTCTGAAGGCAAATAACTCACGCAGGACCAGAGCGGGTTGACTGAGAAAACAGAAACATGTGGCTTTCTGCAGGCCATCACTCTGAAAAACTGTAACCTTCCAATAAATACTTTAAAAGTTCAGAATTTGGCTCCCAATATAGGCCAATATCTGCTTTTGCCTTGCAAACAACACATGGATAACAAGCGTCATCATAAATATAAAATAGAATATAAAACACACACAGTCAGCTCTCTGTATCCATGGGTTCCATATCTGTGGATTCAACCAACTGTAGATCAAAAAAAAAAAAAAAAAAAAAGTTGCATCTGTACTCAACTGGTACAGATTTTTTTCCTTATTATTCCCTAATCAATACAGTATAACAAAATATTTACATAGCATTTACATTGTACTCTGTATTATAAGTAATCTAGAGATGATTAAAGTCTACAGGAGGATGTGTATAGGTTATATGCAAACACTATGCTGTTTATATAAGGGACTTGAGCATCTGTGGATTTTGGTATCCTTGGGGGAGTCCTAGAACCAATTCCCCATGGATACTGAGGGATGACTGTACAATAAAATCCCTCAATGTTTTTCCTGGTTCCTGCCCCAACTCCTGAGAGAAGGAAGGACACATGAGAAGCCATGCCCATGAACGTGAGGAGGGGCGATTCCCACAGGGCAGGGAGCTCCACTCGAGGCAAAACCTGGGCTCCCATGGGGGCAGGGTGGTTATAAGGGTCTGATAGGCACACTGGGCGGCCCCACAACTCTGTGAATTCTCAAAAGAAAGCTCAACTATGAGCATAAGAGCCATAAAATTCACCCCACCATCCCCAAAACAATAACCACTCTCTGATTCCCCATGGCCTGCCGGGTACTACGCCAGCTGTACAGTATCGTCTCATGTAAGCCTTTTAATGACCCTGTGTGGTTCCTATTTTACAGATGGGGAAACCAAAGCCGAGCAATGACAGGCAGCCTGCCCAAGGTCACTCAGTGAATAACTGGATTCTAAGTTCTCTGTTCTTGCAACGACACTCTTTGACCTCCAAAAGATTTACGGCTTGGGACCCAGGGTTTTATTGAGTGTTTTTCTTTGTTAAATAAAGATGCAAATTTAAAAGTATTATTAAAAAGGAAAAAGAAATTATTATTCTTTCAGATTCTTCCATAGAATATCAGGAAGGGCGGACCCAGGAAGAAGAGGTTAGATTGTGAAAAGGCTGACAGCTGACCAAGCTAAAATATAAAGAGATTTCTCCAGTTTCTTTG
The DNA here is from genome assembly GCF_009764315.1 of Trachypithecus francoisi. Classification (NCBI taxonomy): domain Eukaryota; kingdom Metazoa; phylum Chordata; class Mammalia; order Primates; family Cercopithecidae; genus Trachypithecus; species Trachypithecus francoisi. The sequence goes on from NW_022681460.1 coordinate 103,937,584, forward strand.
CTTCAGTGAGTCTGGAAGCAAACTCTGACAAACTCACAGTCTCCGAGCAATCAGTCCAATGAGCAGGGGAAGGTGGGTGGCTCTGTAGTTGGACACACTGTGGCTCAAGCTGGGGCTTGGTAATCACATGAATTGCCCAAGCCCAGGCTTATGCTGTGGAAATGGGGCACCCACCATGCAGGTACAACGGGATGGCACTGGTGATGTGCTGAGCCCAGGAGCTGGCCTGGAACAAAGGCTTGGTTTTCACCCTCCTGCTTCCTTGCTGCATGTGCAAGCTGCCTAGTTTAGGCGACAGTCACTCAGGTGAGAAGCCCACTGAGGCCATGTAGCTGTGAAAGTCTAGCCGGGCGACGTGGCGGGCGCCTGTAGTCCCAGCTGCTCGGGAGGCTGAGGCAGGAGAATGGCGTAAACCCGGGAGGCGGAGCTTGCAGTGAGCTGAGACCCGGCCACTGCACTCCAGCCTGGGCGGCAGAGCAAGACTCCGTCTCAAAAAAAAAAAAAAAAAAAGGCCGGGCGCGGTGGCTCAAGCCTGTAATCCCAGCACTTTGGGAGGCCGAGACGGGCGGATCACGAGGTCAGGAGATCGAGACCATCCTGGCTAACACGGTGAAACCCCGTCTCTACTAAAAATACAAAAAAAACTAGCCGGGCGAGGTGGCGGGCGCCTGTAGTCCCAGCTACTCGGGAGGCTGAGGCAGGAGAATGGCGGAAACCCGGGAGGCGGAGCTTGCAGTGAGCTGAGATCTGGCCACTGCACTCCAGTCTGGGCGACAGAGCAAGACTCCGCCTCAAAAAAAAAAAAAAAAAAAAAAAAAAAAAAAAAAAAAAAAAGAGTGCCAAAGCAGTTTACTGTGGGCACAACCCATCGGGAAAGCAATTTGGCAATATGCAGAGAGCCATGAAAAAAACATGTTCATACCCTTTGGACCAGAAATTCCACTTCTGGGAACTTATCCTAAAGAAATAATTCAAAAGAAAGAAAAACACTGTATTCATGAAGCTGCTCATTATAGTTTAGTTGAAAATAATGTAATCCTGGAAGCAACCAAAATGTCTACTTGCAAGAAAATGCCAGATAAACCTTTATGAGGCCATAAGAAATCAGACTTACTTAAACTATGACAACATGAAAACTTCTTGTGCTACGATGAAAAGAAAAAAAGAAGGGATGAAAGCAAGACCATGGTACACTCTCTTTAGGAGGAGCACAAAAGATGTCTAAGCACTGTTTGTTTAGGGTGATGAAACCATGGGAAATTCTTTTCCCTTTACTTTTGAAATTGTAGGAGATGCTATTGTATTTTCTTGAATGTGTAATACACATCGAAAAAGTAAAGCAAAATATTCTATTTCCTCAAGGCCAATAGTGATAAACACAAAAACTGCTTGTGGTTTTACAAAGGAACCGGGGAACAATGTGGGGACAAATAAAACCTCGTGCAAATACGGGTGTCTCATAACCGCTTCCAAGACGACTATATACAGATGGCTAGTCGCTTAAACTTGGATTTTGGTATTCACCAAAAAATCCTGTTCTTAACTCTCTTTTCTCTGGTATGAAGCTTTGGTAGATTTAGATCATGAAAGACCCTATTTCCTTCCCACCTGAAATGCCAGACTGCTCCATTTCTGTTCAGACAATGCTTCCTGAGCGCTTAATGTCTGCCAGGCCCTGGGCTTGCCACTTCACAGCCACGCTCTTCTCTAGGCAACAGCTGAGAGGCAAGACCCATGATGGACCTGAGGCTCCGGGGGGTGAGTGACTCACTCCAGGTCATGCAGCTGGAGTTGGGATTTGACCCACGGTTGGTCTGACACCACAGTTTTCCTTCTTCACCGCTTCTATCAGGTCCCCCTACACGTGGGGTGGGTTCAGCCTAAGCCCGAAGTTCTACTTGAATGTTCTCACTGGACCCCAACAGCTCCAGTGACCTTCATTTCAACATGAATTTCCCTTCTCAGCTGGCATGGCTCAGTGGCACCCTTGCTGTTTTGGTCTTATTTGTTCACCATCTAGTCTTGCATCTCGCTCAGAGCCTGACACCTAGAATATGTTCAACAATTACGTTGAAAGAAAGAAAAAGTGATGTGGTTTTTAAAATACAAGAGGGGGCTGGGCACGGTGGCTCATGTCTGTAATCCCAGCACTATGGGAGGCCAAGTCGGGTGGATCACCTGAGTTCAGGAGTTTGGGACCAGCCTGGCCAAAAGACTGGGGAAACTCAGTCTCTATTAAAAACACAAAAAAATTTTAAAAATCAGCTGGGCATGGTGGCTCATGCTACTCTAGAGGCACAGGCAGGAGAATCACTTGAACCTGGGAGGTGCAGGTTGCAGTGAGCCGAGATCATGCCACTGCACTCTAGCATGGGTGACAGAGTGAGACTCGTCTCAAAAAAATAAATAAATAAATGCAAGACGGGAAACGGCGTTATGGTGAGATGCCTCCTCACAGCCTGCAAAGCGCTGCCACCACCCTCTCCTGTTGCTGCCCCTGCCCCTACCTCACTTACTATGCTCCTTGAACATGCCACACTTGGTGGCATCTCAGGGACCGGACGTGTGCTGTTCCCTGTTTGGAAAGTGCCTCCTTCATCGCTTTAACCTTCCTGGCTCCTCCTCAGCCCCCAGGTTTCAGCTCAGATCACCTCTGCAGAGCAGCTCTTCGGATCACTATCTGCAGGAGGACCGCTCCTCAGCCCCTGGCCATGGCATGCTCTTTCTTTCCTCCAGAGCTCTGACTGTGGGTTGATATCAAACCTGCTATGTTCTTACTTGCTAATAAATTTTACCTCCCTAGGTAAAAAGAGCGGTCCAGAGGCAGGGGCGTGTGCTCGCTCATTTCTTCACTCCCCAGGCTAACACAGTATTTGGCACATAGCAAGAATTTAGCAGCTCTTTGATGAATCTATGAATATTTAGGAGTGATTTGCCAGTAAGAATTGTTTGAACTTCCTTGACAAATCCTTAAGGAAAATAAAGGGTGGAGTTTCTGAAAAGGATCCGCCTCCTTTAAAAAGTCTACTTGGTGGAGAAAAAAAAAGAGAAAGAAAACCTTTGAATCCAAAGGGGTAGCTTGGAATGTTCTTTGGCTACAAGCAAAAAACTTGAAACGAACCACATAAGCCCTCAATTGCTTGCTAAACCATGTAACTTCCTTTAGCTCAAATTCAAAGCACATTGGTGTGTTCTGATTTCTGAAGTGGGCTTGAGGAGCTAAGCTTCTGGATGATTCCAGATGGCTCCCTTGCAACAGGAACCGTAGTGAGATGAGTGGCCAAAGCTACCCTTCAGAAAGAAATTCTTAAAGTCACAAAGGAAGCTTTTCTAAAGTGGATGCCTTGGCTTTGAGGTAGCCTGGCCTCTTTTATATCATTCTGCTACCCAGGGACCCTGGAAGGACTTGAGAGTTGCTTTTGGAAACTGGTCAGACAGGAAAAGAGCCTCTAGGGAAGCTGCGATATTCCAGGTCTCTGTGCTTCAGCTAGCCACTTGGGCTGTGCATCCTATCCAGGACAAGAGAGGTGGCCAGCACAGCCCTGGGAACCTGCAACTATGTGACACGTGAAGGGCAAAAAGACTATCATCAAGACCTGCCATTGGCTTGCTGCTGAGTCCTCACAATAACTCTGGAAAGGCAGGCACATTTTACCTGACAGATGAAGAGACAGTAGCTCAGAGTAGACAGGAAGCAACCTCCCTTCTAGCACATGCCTGACAAACTCGCCCCTGCATTTCTCCCATCTCTCGCCTGTGGATCAGGACCATCTGCCCCAGCCCAGCAGGGCATAAGGTCATCAAACAGTGTTAAGAGGTGACAGCCAAGGCTCTCAAGGGGCTCCAAGGCCCCCGTGATCTGGCTCCTGCCAGCACCCCCAGCCTCATCACATCCCACTGTGGGCTCCAGCTGCAATCACCGCCGTGGAAGTGCCAGAATGTGTCACCTGTCTCTGGGCCTGTGCCTCCCTATCTGGTGCCTGTCCCACTTCCTACTCCAGGTGAGATTAGTGACCTGATCTAATGCTGCTTGAATAATGGCCTGAGCCACATGGTCTGCCACTGTCTCTTCCCACTTTGCCCTCCAGGTTCTGATTCCTTCAGGACTGGGTCTGTTTTTGATGTCCCAATGTCCTGAGCAGAGCTAGCAGATCTGAAGAAGGCAGTGTGGGAAGCAGCAGGTCAGAATGCCTAAGAGTCTAGGTTCTGGGGGCCACATTGCCTGGGCTGACTTGTGGCTCAGCTACTCACTAGCTGGGTGACCTTGAGCAAATCACTGGACCTCTCCATGCATCAATTTCTTCCTCCGTGGGAAGGACGTGGTGGTTCATGCCTGTAATCCCAGCACTCTGAGAAGCCGAGATGGGTGGATCGCTTGAGTCCAGGAGTTCAACACCAGCCTTGGCAACAAGGCAAAACCCCACCACTACAAAAAATACAAAAATTAGGCGGGTGTGGTGGCACACACCTGTAATCCCAACTACCCAGGAAGCCGAGGTAGGAGGATCTCTTGAACCCGGGGGGCAGAGTGTGCTGCAGTGAGCCAAGATGGCACCACTGCACTCCAACCTGGGTGACACAGCAGGACCCTGTCTCAAAAAAAAAAAAAAAAAAAAAATTCTTCCTCTGTAAAATGGGGATAATAATAGTGCCAATCTCCTAGGACGGTTATAGAATTTAATGAGGAAATTCACCTAAAGAACTGATTTGAATTGATCTACTTCATAACAGAGGCTATATGTTCACAGAAGTGGTAAGAAAAATCCTGATGAACTGTGAACCAAAAGAAGGTAGAGTGTGGGTCGGGTGTGGTGGTACATGTCTGTAATTCCAGCACTTTGGGAGGCCAAGGAAGGAGGATGGCTTGAGGCCAGGAGTTCAAGACTAGCTTGGGTAACTTAGCAAGACTTCATCTCTATAAAACGTTTGAATATTAGCTAGGTGTGGTAGCTTATGCATGTAGTTCCAGCTACTGATGCTGAGGTGGGAGGATGGCTGGAGACCAGGAGTTCGAGGCTGCAGTGAGCTATGATAGCATCACTGCACTCCAGGCTGGATCACAGCTCACTGCAGCCTCCAAAAAAAAAAAAAAGAAAAAAAGAAAGGCAAAGTGGAATCCAGAGCAGCAGTGCTCAGCGTTCACTCCTCTGGACAGAAGGGATCTCCCAGGCGGGGCCTTCTTGGCACAGGATGCTGTAGCCCTGGCTGGGGGTGAGCATGTCAGCATCATGAGGCAACACATACACATCTGTCAGAACCAGTCCTCCAGTGAAAGCTGATGCCAGGACGTCCAGTGCAAACGCTGCCACCCACAAACAGAATCGTGTGCCTGGCTGGGAGCACATGGAAGGAAGGCGTCAGTGGCCCGGACAGGGTGGGTCCTGCGGTGAGGTTTGTGGGTTTGGTCAGACAGTTGGAAATGTGGATTGACTCAAGACACACGGGTCCCACTTCCTCTGCACCCCCAGGCCTCCGAGGGAGAATCACCAGCTGCGGGGAGGAAGGTTCAGACTCCTAGTGTCTGAGGTGCAAATGACAGGTCATTCCTGCTTTGCAAAATCCAAAAGTGAAACACCTCTGTCACACACGAATTCACTCAGACGATACAGGCTGACAGGGGGAGCTGCGTGCAACGAATTCCTCTAACCTATCCACAAATATTCATGTCCCCAGGGAAGGATTTTCTAGGAAAAGGTGATGGTGCTTTCTAAGAAAGAAACTCTGATCTTACCCGGAAGGTAAAATACCATGAACACCCTTGTGGAGCCTGCTTCCTAGAGTGCCTGCTTCGGAAAAAAAGGGCTGATAACGGAAGCACACACTGCAGCTGGTTCTGAGAACTAATCTTTTCACGCATATCTCTCCTGCAGGCTGGCGAGATTCACATCCCATTTGACGGTGGCCCAAGAGCAGGTAGATGCCTTAACATCGCACTGTCTCTGAGGGTCCTGAGACCGCTGGGCTAAGATTTCACACCACGCTCACTCTCCACAGTTCACAGAAACCTGGCCCCACTGGCTTCCACTCCTGAGCTCAGGGCTTGAGTCTGTCTGCACTGGTGAAAGCTACCTCTCTGCAGCCAACATTGGGTGCCAAATGCAATGGAATGCCAAACCCCGCTTTCCAAAGGGCAACATGCTTTGAAAAGTCATGCCTGGGGGCAAGTGTGAACTCTCTATCCGTGTCTAAGCTGTGTTGAGGGCAAGCTCTTGACTTTGACAAAGAAGCCCTTTCCTCCCTGGTCTGGGAGTGGTTCTGGGGAACAGTGGCCCAGGAGATGACAGGTCCTGCGCTCACTCACCCGCCGGGTCTTCTCCACATCGCCACATGGCAGCCGCTTCACAAAATCAATGCCCGTCAGCGGCGTGCCTGTTGGGGGCAGCAGGATGGAGGCGTCCATCATAAGATATTCCACGTTCATGGGCTTCATCTAGAAGAGACATTACAGGAAACCTCAAAGCAGGCCCCTTACTTGGGAGGAAGAAGAGGCCCGGGAAGGTTACACAGGCCCCTCGCCTTCACCTGCATTTAGTAAATGTAAATGAGTGATCTAAACCCTGGATTTAGATTGAAGTCAAGCACAGAGGCAGCCAGATAAGGGAGCAATATGCCTTTTGGTTTTCCAAACTGCCGATTTTTCCTTTAATTGAAACGGCAGCTCAGACTCTTGAGAAGCTGCATCCTTGCTGCGAAAAGCTCGTTCGTCCTCACATTCCCTCTCCACCTCAGCAGGGACAGGGATTCTCAGCAGGAGGCCAGGTATGCTTTACTCCTGTGGGTGCAAGCCCGTCTGCCACCCGTCTTCTCCTCTCTGTCCTTCCAGTGATGACAACAGCTGTGCGACGGCAGCTTCTGTTTAACAAGAGCTGATTCCGCAGCACGCTGTGACCGAAAGGCTTCTGAGGAGCTGCTTCCCACTTTGCTGATGAGGGAACAGAGTCTCAGAGAAGCAGAAAAATGGATCCAAGGTCACTCAGCTGGTGGGTGGCAGAACCAAGACATGAGCCCAGGCCTGTCTTGCTCCAGGGCCTCTGTGATTCCCACCCTAGGACCAACGTTTCCCCTTCCTTCCTTGTCCCCTTCACATCTTCCCTGGGATAATATAACATAATCATCTTTGGAGCATCTACTAACTGCCAGGCACGTGCTGGGATCACCTCCTGCTGGACAGCAGGTGCTGGTGGCCCATCATGAAAGGGACACTGAGCTCAGAGGAGGAAAGGCACATGCCCACGGCCACTGGGCCAGAGCTCACTGCCTCCTTCCACACCACCTCTGCAAAGCCTTCTTTGATGACTAAGACACAGGGTGACATCCCCTACCTGCCACCTCTCCCAGATCTCTGCTGCATCAGTAGTAGTAATCAATGCACATGTGTTGCTGAACACTAACACTTCATTTCCCTGGCTTCACAGAGGAAGGATAAGCTTTCTGCAGAATTCATTTTACTCTTTCAAACATCACAAATTTTCCTTGTGTCTTCTCTTTTCAGAAAGTGGGCTTCAAACATACCACTTTCTCCCTCCTGCTAGGTAAAGCTGACTACACAGGGCAGGGATGGAGTGAGGGCCCAGCGGCCCAGATACCCAGTGCTGTGGTTTGAACGCGTCCCGAAAAGTTCATGTATTGGAAACTTAATCCCCAGTGTGGCAGTGCTGAGGGCTAGGGCCTAACAAGATGGGATGAGGTCTCATGAATGGAGTAAGGTCATTATTGCAGGTGTGGCTCAATGATGGTGACAGTGAATTTGTTTTAAGAGCGAGTTCTGTTCTCTCTTTCTCTGTGTCTTGCCCTTCCACCTTCCACCACGGGTAATGTGGCAAGAAGGCCCTCGCCAAATACTGGCACCTTGATATTGCACTTCCTGGCCTCCAGAACTATAAGAAATTTCTTTTCTTTATAAATTAGTCTGAGGTATTCTGTTATAGCTGCAGAAAACAGACTGAGACACATGGTGAACAGGCCAGGGGGCCAAGGAGCCACTTGGTGCATGCTGCTTGCCTTTTTCTTTTGGACACTTTGAGTACTTACCTCCAGAAGCCCGAGGTCCCCCACTCCAAATCCTCTATCCCAGCAGGGGTGGCAGCTCCCTTCCCCTCTACTCCTGCTGCCCCCTACAACCTTCCCAATGAACCCCTCAAGCCTGCTGGGGGCAGAGCTAGGCCATCACTTCACTGAACCTTTTGCATTAAACCAGAGGCAGTAAGGGAAATGAAAGGTCACAAGTCATAGCCTGACTTTGGTACAGCGGCCGGCCTCCGAGGGCCTGTCCCTACCCTCTTCCACTCAGAAGCTGCATTCCTGAAGGCTGAGGACTGATTTTCAGATACAGAGAGAGGGTGTAGCACCTTTGCATTTCTCTGGAATGCCAGGCATTGTATAGGACAAACAATACATGCTTGATTAAAACAAACAAACAATCAAACAAATAAATCCTCGGAAGCTCCCCATGGTGGGAGGGGGAGGAAGCATTTGTTGTGTATGGACCCATGAGGCCTCTTGTTGGCTATTTCACATACAGCCTGGGCAGCTCCGAGGTAGGGATCCCCCACCTTATGGATTAAAAAAAAAAAATCGCCAGGCGAGGTGGCTCACGCCTGTAATCCCAGCACTTTGGGAGGCCGAGGCGAAGGGATCACGAGGTCAGGGGTTTGAGGCCAGCCTGGCCAACATGGTGAAACCCCGTCTACTAAAAATACAAAAATTAGTTGGGCATGGTAGTGGGCGCCTGTAATCCCAGCTACTTGGGAGGCTGAGGCAGGAGAATTGCTTGAACCCAGGAGGCGGAGGTTGCAGGGAGCCGAGATCACGCTACTGCACTCCAGCCTGGGTGGCAGAACAAGACTCTGCCTCAAAAAAAAAAAAAAAAAAAAGAAAAGAAAAAGAAAAAAAATCAGAATTTAAGCAACGCACTCAAGGCTGCATTGTCAAAAACAGACACTGAGCAGGGGTTTAAGAGCCCAAGCTCTCCCACATGGTTAAGTGCCATAGGAGCCTGACATTTCCAAACAGGAAACCAAACTGTAAGGAATGACACTGCAGGGGGATGTCTCAGCAATAAGAGGAAATGGCAAACGACAAATGAATCCCTTCCACTCTAAGGAATGGTCTGAAGGGTGGAAGACTGAGTCACTCTTGAAGGGGCTGGAGGAATGATGAGGGGCTGTGGATGCACAGCCCACAGACACCTTTCCCTTGAAAAGGCTCCACGGCAGCCTCAGACATACAGTGACAAAGGACGTGGTGAGGGCCCGGCTGTCCAGATTCCCGGGGAACAGGCTGTGAAGCCAAGGAGCCAATTAGTGCACGCTGCCTTTTTCTTTTTGACACTTAAAACACTTAGGTTTATTATAAACTTCCCAAATCACACACGCTTTGGTGGGTAATATTCACAAGAAGGATCATTTATCATGTACTTAATGGAGTACCTAGCCAAGGGCAGGTGCTGGGATACAAAGACAAACGCACAAAGCAGGGAAAGCTGGGATCTTCCGAACCTACGGCTTCCCGTGATTCTGCCTGCCGGAGAAGGAAGGAATCCCGTGTGCTGGCACTGCAGACTGGAGGAAGAGCTGCATGCTGGAACGTTCCAGGAAAGCAGCAAACAGAGAGGCAGGGATATAATACATGGAGAAGGACAGGGGATGCGGGGGTGAGCTGTCCTCCTCCGGAAGCCTGGCTCCACCACTCACCGGCCAGGGAGACTTGGGTACATCACTAGACCTGTCTGACTCAGTTTCCTCATTGGCAAGTGATATGGTTTGGCTCTGTGTACCCACCCAAATCTCCCGCTGAATGGTGAGACACATGGGAATCCCCATGTGTCAAGGGCGGAACCATATGGCGGTAACTGAATCATGGGGGCAGTTTTCCTTATACACTTCTCATGAGAGTGAGTGAGTTCTCATGAGATCCGATGGTTTTCTAAGTGTCTGGCATTTTTTCTCCTTGCACTCATTCTCTCTCCTGTCGCTCTGTGAAGGGGTGCCTTCCACCATGATCGTAAGTTTCCCGAGGCCTCCCCAGCAATGTGGAACTGTAAGTCAGTTAAACCTCTTTTCTTTATAAATTACCCAGTCTTGGGTATTCCTGCATAACAGTATGAGAAAAGACTAATTCAGCAAGAAAGGGACAATGGCAGTAGCTATTAGCGCTGGTTGGTGTGAGGATGAAGAGTTACAATCTGTACAGCATGCTATATACATCCAGCACAGAGTAAGTCCTCAAAAAAATGATACTGCCCCCCAAATTACTATTCATAGCAGATAATCGTCCTGACTCATTGGATACCTCCCATCTTAGAGGGAGTGAATATAGTCTGAAATTAACAGTGCTGGGGATCACAAGACACCACTCTAAATCTGCTTCCCCATCAATCTGCTATTTGGTCAGAAAGTCCTAAGTCAAAAAATCCCCTCTAGGATGGGCAGGGTGAGCTTGGCAGGGACACAGGCGCACGCCAGCCCAAGTGTGTCCCAGTTCCTCACTTACTGTCATGCTTCTGTACTCATCTTCAAACATGTCCAAAAAAATGTCTTCTCCCTAAAAAGAAAGAGAGGGAGGGAAGAGGAGATTATTCATATTTTTTTCCATAAACAACAGAGTATTATAAACTCTAGTTTGTGGCTTTAGAGGCCATCTGTTTCTCATTAGTGAGTTCTCGTAAATCACCAGGAAGTAAAATGCACAAGTGAACACAAACACACACGCTCAAATGACAGACCAAATATCAAATTGCACTACTCAAAATTTTCTCCTTCCTTTTTAAGTATATGGAGTTAGGATTCTTCTGTCAAAGCCGTTAATTAAAAAACAACAACAAAAATACTACTATGTAGGATTAAAATATAGAAAAGACTAATATTTCAAGTGTTTAACATCATCTATTTATCAAGAATGGTTGGAGAAATGGACAATCCTGTTTAAGTTACCATATTAAAGATACGAGGCTCCACACCTTTGGAAGGAGGAGTACAATTAAATAAGTTTAACATTACAATTACATGGCTTGTTCCATTTGTTTTTCAGGAGTGCTTTCGGGGTTATGTCGTTCCTCAGGGTCATGACTGCCTGGGAGGGCCCCTTCAGAACAGCATGGTGGGCATAAACTTGGCTCTGAGACACATAACCAAATCCAGCTTTACACCTCTCGCCTCCTTGTTCCACTGCAAGAATGGCATGTCTGTCTAGGGTATTGTGAAGACAAAATGAGTTAACGCACATGAAATGCAAGGAAGCACAGAGTCTCTCACTCAGTCAGGGCTGGGTCAGTGTGAGCACTCACTGTCATGATAATCTCTACTGGACAATGACCCTTAGAACTGCTGCATCTCTCTTACAAGTTCTGAATGAGACACACACACATCCCCCACACACTTGGGGTGGGAAAGGGAATAGATCCTTTTTAGTTTTTTTCAGTTGTCAGAACTACAACTAAATTTGCATATTCTTGTGTGATATAACTATCACCACCAGAAAAGACAATTCCTGAAAACATCTAAAAGCTGCTCAGAAATTATACTTAGGGCATAATAAATATTATGGGATAAAAGAAAGACAAATCTGGGTTGGGAGAAGGGATCCAGAAATTAAACAAAGCTCTCCTTTTGTTAACAATAAAGAATAATCCTCGGGGAAAATGCCTACCTATATGTCTTTCTGTTTTTGCAGTCCAAAAGCTTTCCAGGGGACATAAACTTAGGGCAGTTATATTGGAAAGAGGTTCAAAGATGACTAATGCAACCCTGAGGTTTCTGCTTTCTTGTGGGCTTTGCTAGTGAGGGTGTATCCTCACTTGGAGGCCAAGCGTGGTTTCGGATGTCCTAAGGGGAAAGTGGGATTTCCTCCTCAGTGTGTAGGGGCCCACCACGGTGCCACCCTTGTCTGGGTGTGTCCACTGCTGCAGCTGGATGGGGTCATCTGAGCCTGGCAAGACTGATCTCCAAATCATGTAACCTCATTTTATCTCAACAAACACTGGCAATAATGTAGTGGCTTAAAACGATTCCTGCAAAGAAACAGCAGCTTGAAGAGGGCTCGAATAATGAAACTACAGGGGACAGCAAGGAAATGGTAGTGTTGCCACCTTCCCCCTGTAGGAGGATCTTCAGCAGCCATGTGCACAGACCTGATCTGGAGGCTAGCAAACTAGAAAATGACTATTTGACCTATGGGTTAATCCACCATGGCTGATGAGTGATGAGCCTTGCCTGAAAGACACATGAGGCTGGCAAGGCCTGAGTGTTTCTGCTCCCCGCCGCGCCCCCCAAATTCATATGTTTAAATTCTAATTCCCAAGGTAATGGGATTAGTAGGTAGGGCCTTTGGGAGGTGATGAGGTCATCCAGTAAGATGGTGCCATTTATGAGAAAGTGAGCCTTCACTAGATATTGAATCTGCCTTGATCTTGGAATTCCCAGCCTCCAAAACTGACAGAAGTAAACATCTGTTTTTTGAGATGGACTCTTGCTCTGTCGCCCAGGCTCGAGTGCAGTGGTGTGATCTCAGCTCACTGCAAGCTCCGTCTCCCGGGTTCATGCCATTCTCCCACCTCGGCCTCCAGAGGAGCTGGGACTACAGGCATCCGCCACCATGCCAGGCTAATTTGTTTTGTGTTTTTTAGTAGAGACAGAGTTTCACCATATTAGCCAGAATGGTCTCAATCTCCTGACCTCATGATCTGCCTGCCTTGGCCTCCCAAAGTGCTGGGATTGATTACAGGCGTGAGCCACCGTGCCCAGCCCAGAAGTAAATTTCTATTGTTTATAAGCTACCCAGTCCATGGTGTGTTAGCATCCCGAATGGACTAAAACATATGCTTAAAAGCTAAAACAAAACCATGGCAATTAGAATTTTTCTTTTTTTTTTTTTTTGAGGTGGAGTTTTCAATCTTGTTGCCCAGGATGGAGGGCAATGGTGCTATCTTGGCTCACAGCAATCTCTGCCTCCCAGGTTCAAGCAATTCTCCTGCCTCAGCCTCCCAAGTACCTGGGATTACAGGCATGTGCAACCATGCCTAATTTTGTATTTTTAGTAGAGACGAGGTTTCTCCATGTTGGCTAAGCTGGTCTCAAACTCCCGACCTCAGGTGATCCACCCGCCTTGGCCTCCAAAAGTGCTGGGATTACAGGCATAAGCCACCATGCCTGGCTGCAATTAGATATTATAAAACCATCTGCAACCTGAAGACAAAGCTCTGCAAATTTTTCAGATACTGAAAGTCACTATGGTACTTTACAAAATCTCAATAAACTTAATAAAGGTTTAGAAGCCTCTATAAGGTTTCTTAGCACATATGTATATAAATAATATACATGTATATCGTTCATACATTCATAGGTAATTCATAAGTAATTTTATATGTGTAAGCATATATAACTCATGAACATAAGCACATCATATATGTGTTTATATGTATGTAGTTCGTAATTTACACGTAATTATTCCCAAACAACCAAATCCATGTATTACTGAGAAACAAATTGTCATATATTGGGGCTGAATCCTCAAAAATTTTACTGATAAGACAGCATGGGCGGAAAAAAGTTTAGGTATTGCTGCTCTAGAGACTATGAAATTGAGCATTTTTATTCAGTAATTACAGGCATAAAAAATAACTGAAGACATATAATGTTTATCTGCCTAGAAGCAGACACCACTTCTGCTGCTTCTACAAGACACTCCTGCTTCTACAAGACACACCATGCTGCTGTCCATCTGTGCTCTGCCAATTACCTTATAAAAATGTCGTACAAGGTGAACACTTTCTTCTCTCGCACCCTGTTAAAAGACAAGGAAGTTGAGTGAAGGAGGCAGGTCTCATCTAGGCGAGCAAATCGGGCAAACTACAAATTCTAAAACATGAGTATGTATAAAACGGATCTGGACTAATATCCTTAATGCATAAAATGTTTTGTTTTTTTTTCCTTTTGTTGAGATGAAGTCTCACTCTGTCGCCCAGGCTGGAGTGCAGTGGCATGATTCTGGCTCAGTGCAATCTCCGCATCCCAGGTTCAAGCGATTCTCCTGCTTCAACCTCCTGAGTAGCTGGGATTAGCCTGCCACCACGCCCGGCTAATTTTTGTATTTTTAGTAGAGATGGGGTTTCACCACGTTGGCCAGGCTGGTCTCTAACTCCTGACCTCGGGTGATCTGCCCGCCTCGGCTTCCCAAAGTGCCGGGACTACAGGCATGAGCCACCATGCCTGGCCTATAAAATAGTTCTTAATGAGAGAGAGAGGAAAGGAGACAGAGCTCAAAATGAATATGTGAAAGGATAGGTAATTCGATTGTAATGACATGAGAAGCTGTTAATATACAGTTAATCAGGGGAAAACGGGTTACAAATATGGCCATTATGACTCCTTTTTTATTTTACTTTTTCAAGACAGTCTCAAACTGTGGCCCAGGCTGGAGTGCGGTGGTACAATCATAGCTCACTGCAGTGTCAAAATCCTGGGTTCAAGCAATCTCCCAGCCTCAGCCTCCTGAGTAGCTGGGGCTACAGGCATGTCCTGGCTAACTGTTTTTGTTTTTGTAGAGACAGGGTCTCACTTATGTCCAGGCTAGTCTCAAATTCTTGGCCTCAAGTGATCCTCTCATCTCAGATTTCCAAAATGTTAGAATTACACGCCTGAGCCACTGTACCTAGCCCAACTACATTTGTATAAGACAAAAAGTTCATTTATAAGTAAGTGTGTGTATGTATATATACAAACATATACATAGTTATAAATGAATTTTCATTTATATATGTAAAGATGTTTCATTTACATATATTCACATGTTTACATATTTATATATTATATATGTGGTATATGTAAATATACTCCTTTATGTATATAATTATTTGCTTATATAATACTTATATATATTTACATATATAATATGTGTGTGTCTACATAGACACAGCCAAAATGTCAACTATAGTTACTTTTACCTCTTTGTACTTCCTAAATTTTCTAAAATAAACATAGAAAATAAGAGGTACCATAAAAGCTACTGAAAATTTAATGTATATTTTAAGCACAAAAACCATAATCAATGTGTGTATATGTGTGAGTGTGTTTGTACGTGCTTAAAACTTTTGTAACACCAAAGAAAAAATTCAGAAATCCTGAGGACAAATACAGAAGCAAATAAATGCAGCAGAAACCACTAAAACTCAATTAAGGGGACTCTTCAGCGAGTCTCAGCCGAAAGGAAGTCCCTGCTGAATAAGTAGGTCGGAGTGGGGTCTCAACAGAGCAGCCCCTGCTGCTTCTAGCTGGTGACCGATGACACCGCGGGCCAGGGCTCCTATCTGGATGCCAGCACCTTCCCTTCCATCCTCCTGTCCCTCTCCCTTGGCCCACAGGAAGGAGGAGGGGAGAGGGTGTCACCTCCAGGCAGGCCAGGTGCACGTCCTTCATGATGCAGCCGGCACTTGTCAGGACTTGCTGCTTCAGAAGCAGGCAGCTCAGCTCCAGCGTCGCCAGCCGGATCTTCCCATCTGCAGAGCAAATCAGGGTGAGCCTTGCACACCCAGGGTGGGGCGCCCTTAAGCCCAAGGCTCCTGCCTACCCACGTTGAGGTTAGCAGGTCAGATGATAGACCAACTGCTCATGGCTCCCAACATCCAGTGGGGACACAGAGGGAGCCCCCCATGCCAAAGCCATTCCCAATCAGTTAGAATTCAATGTTCTCCACCAAAACTACCTATACCAAATACTTCCCTGAAGTCCCTTTACTGGCAGGGTGCAGGAAAAAGAGGGTGACTAAACACTATTGAGGCCTAGAGAGTGGCCCTGCACTCCCACTTTCCTTTAGAGAGCCACCAGTCCCACTCTGGGGCACGTGCTTTGGGTGGAGCTGGTCCTCCTTTCCCCTTCCAGGGTTGGGCACATCACCCGGCCAGTTGGGGTGCTCTATATTGCCTTGGTCCCAGTGACTAGGTAAGAACCAGGCAAGGGAGCCAGTCAGAGCCAGCAAGGCTCAACCTCACAATTTGCTGGATCTGCTGGGTAAGAGAAATTCTCCTTGTGCTGGGTTGAGCAGAGGACCGTGGTGAGGCCCTGAGGGGCACAAGCATTATAATCTACATCGGCCACCTCTTCACCCTTGCCAGCATTTTTAATATTTGTAAAGTATTCTGCAAATATCACTTTGAGATCTCTCTTCCAACTAGACTGCTCAAATCTAAGTGTCTCCCATAGAGTAAGTCTAGTGTCTCAGTGGAGAAAGAGCTAGCTGGAGGGGCTGACGTTTAACTCGTCAACCCAGAAGGTGGCAGAGGCCAAAGGTAGAAAAATACTGTTTGAGCCCCTGGATCCAGCTTTGCCTGAAGCCAGGCCTTAGCAGACTTTATAAGCCAACACAGCTTTGTCTGTTTGTGCTGTTTAAGCCAGAGTGAGTCGGGTTTCTGTCAAGTGCAACAGAGTTCTAACACAGCTTACTTATTATGCTATTACTTACTACCGTGAGCCAGGCACAGTGCCGAGTACTTTATATAGCTCCTCAGGGAATCTGTATGAAAACCGATTGCAATGAGTGCTCCAAAGACTGAGCCTTAGGAAAGTGAAGGGACTTGTGCAGGGTCTCATCGCTGGGCAGTGGTAGACTGCAGGTGCTCAGAATGCCAAAACCCACATCTGGCATCTCTCCTAGAAGCATCTGTAACTGACTGAAGGACAACTGCTCTTATGCAAACTCCTCTGTGGGTCTTTCAAGTTTATTTCTGGGGAAAGGTCCCACTGTGGAGAGGAGGAGGTCTTTAGGCTATGCCTCTAAGGCCTTGGAAACATCAGAGACCACGATAGGTCACTGGGAAAAAACTAAAGGCAGATACATCCCTCTGCCCACCTCCCTGCCTGTCCCTTTGTTACAGCCTTATAAGTCAGGTGAAAATAGGTGAGAAAAGGGGCTCTGCCTAAAAAGTGAAAAAGTAGGCCTGGTGTGGCACCTCACGCCTGTAATCCCTAGTACCTTGGGAGGCCAAGGTGGATGGATCACCAGGTCAAGAGTTCGAGACCAGTCTGGCCAACATAGTGAAACCCCGTCTCAAATAAAAATACAAAAAATTAGCTGGGTGTGGTGGTGTACACCCGTAATCCCAGCTACTCAGGAGGCTGAGACAGGAGAATCCCGTAAACCTGGGAGGCGGACGTTGCGGTGAGCCGAGATCACGCCATTACACTCCAGGCCAGGCGACAGTGCGAGACTCCATCTCGGGAAAAAAAAAAAAAAAAGAAAAGAAAAAAAAAAGAAAAAGCGCTATCACGAAAAATAGGTCTTCCCAAACGTGATACATGCCCCAGGGACAACCAAGGAGAAGGCTGGGTGGTCTCAGCTCCATCGGCTCTCCTGGCCCGGCACCACCCAGCCCCAGCATTAGTGTAACCGCTCTTCAGCTGCCTCCTCCAGGTGAGTTTTTCTCCAAGCGCATTCTCACTCCTACCTGTTCCAATACCTACCCACAACTGCTGCTGGTAACAAAACTCTGTCTCCTATTCTACTGGCCCCTTAAACCTTCGAACCTTCTCCCCTCACTCCACTCTCAGCCTAGTTCTTTCTCATAATATCGCCTTGGGCCACCCAGAGATTCGGGGGGTGACAAACATTGACAATCTCAGCAAAGGAAGGCAGGGTGTGGAAGAAGAAAGATGGTTAGCAAGTGGCAGGGGGTGGGATGGCAAAAGGAAACCCAGAGCTAAAGACACAGTTCCGGCAGGCAGGAGGGCTGGCCCAGGATGCAGGGGTTGAGAGGCAGAGGGAGAGACTGGGATGGGCCCAGATTCTCAGAAGGCTCAGGCCTAGCACCCAGGGCTCAGGCTTCCAGTGGGGCCTGCTCCCCACGACTGCGTGGCCCTGTGGATAGACAACACCCCAAGTGGGCACCTGGCTGGGCAGCGTTGTTCATGATTCTGATGAGTCTTTCAGCCAGCGGATGGTTGTAGGTGGTCTTCTCGACTGCGTTTGGCACCGGGAGCTGGATTCGCTCTAATTTTTCAGGATCTATGCCTGGAACAGAGGAGAAGGATATAAGCGGAGGCCTCCTGACTATGTGACCTCCTCATCCTGAAAGGCCCGGCAGAGTGGGGTTTCCTCAACTTCAGCTACGTATGTTCCCTCTTGGTGATTTCCTTTTTTTTTTTTTTTTTAACTTTTTAGTAGAGACAGGGTTTTGTCACATTTCCCAGGCTGGACTTGAACTCTCGGGCTTTCCCAAGTGCTGGGCCTCCCCAAGTGCTGGGATTACCGGTGTGAGCCACCATGCCTGTCCCCTCTTGGCAACTGCTGTCATGACTGGTTGCTGTCGGTGCCATACCTTTTTGCAGAGCTCTCCATAAACTGAACTTACATAAATGTATTAAAACATACATTTTCTGTCACTACTTACAAATAGGAAATCAGGATTGATGTAATAATTGCCAGTAATAATTTTTAAAAAATCAAAAAATGTTTTTACATTCTAGCCAATGACCGGTGATTGCCTACTCATGGTGGCCCAAGGCCTGATCTTTGTTAAAAAGGGAGGTTGGCAGGTACTTAATAGTGTTGGAGAGAAGCTAGCCCCAAATGGGGACATTCTCACAGACATAGCAGAGGAAAGGGAAGGGAGTAGAAAAAGCGGTAACCGTCCCATAGTACAATCCACTGCCACTGTGTGCCAGGTCTGAGGGCCACCTGAGGCCACTCCTGTATTAGGCACCTTCTACGCTTGGGGAAACCCAGGCCTAGAGAAAGAGAGACTACACCCGAAGGAAACTACAGTCCTCCCCAACAACTGTGCCCTCAAGCTTTTAACGACAAACTCAAAAGCTGGGCCCCACCCTCAGCATGGGTAGGAGGAATCAAGTTCTGAGTCAGGTGAGGCAGAGGCCACCCCTGCCCCTGAGGGTGACATTAGCAGAAAGACACTAAGCTAAGCCTTTTCTTACAGAAAGGGGCACATATTAGGTGGGCACAAAAGTAATTGTGGTTTTTGCCATTAAAAGCAATTCAAACACTGCAATTACTTTTGTGCCAAGCTAATACAATGACACCAATAAAGCAGAGATTTATCATTAACAGGCAAGGGAATCACCTTTCCTCCAGTGAAAATTCAACAGTTCTTCCTGCCAAAACTAACAGCATTTAAAAGATAAAAGATGAGATGGGGTGGGGAAGGTAAGTGGGAAAGGGAAGAGGGAAGAGGTAAGTGTGTGACTTTGAGCACTGCTGTCATTTCTCCTAAAGAAGCACGCAGGACCCGCAGTGACAGAAGACCTCTTAGGGCTCCTAGAACAGTTCCCGCCTGCGGTAAGAGGTCTCCAAACTCCTTATCTGCTCATCTGACATGGCTCCTGAAAAATACACTTCGAGAAACAAGTATTTCGCTTGATCCAAGCTCGGAGAACTGAATGGATTATTTGTGCTTGGAACACGTCTTTTCCTGTCATTTTACAAAAGGGGGAAGGTGGCACTTCTCGGAACTCGTGAAATACGGTCCCTTGAGTACCAGATGACGTTTCATTTAGAACCTTGACAAAATAGTGGAAGATAGCATTGAAGAGCTGATTGTCTGGATTCTAAGTAACTCCTGCACACACAGGTTGATGAAATAAGCCATAACAATGTATCTTGCTTTTCTGAATTCCTTCCAGCTCCCAGAAAGAGGCTAAGTCATACCAAGGAGATGACCTGGGTGAGGGACGGCATAAAGGCTTGAGTTGGGTAGTAGTCTCTCTCATGCCCCAAAACGCCCCACAAATTTGGGTTTCCTCAAAAAATGTGATTGCAGTGAAAAATTTAATTTGTGGATTCTGTATCCCATGTTAATGCTAAATGTGTAACCCTGAACGATTCTGGCTTATTGAATGGCAAGAGGAACGTCAACTGAATCTTTTTGGCATTTGTTTTTTCCAGAGATGTTAACACTGTCATAACATCTCTCTACTCACTAATTTCTGGCCCTTTGAGAACTGCCACTCAGTGGTTCTGGGGTGGGGGTGGGGAATAAAAGCGCCTCTGCGTCCCAGGTGCATCGCCCAACTTTATAACCCACCGGCAATCACTCCACTTCAGCGAGGACAGCGGAAAGGGCCTGGTTTCTGGCTCCTTCCAGAATGGGGCTGTGGCCACAGAACCATGGAAAGAGGCAAACTAGGACCAGGCCTCGAATTTCCACAGAGAGGTCCATTTTTGTTTCTTTCCTATCATTGCCCCTCTGCCTTCTTAGAATTTGTGAACAATGAGGAAATCTGTGGCAAGCTCTTTTCTTGACAGGAAGAAAAGCGTGTCAAGATGATCTTGACCTTTCTCAACTCTCCATGAAGGGAAGATTCCGGAGGATAGAAACACTTCTCTCTGCACCAGATTCCAAGTCCAGCCCTTTCCTTTCATGAGGAAGTTAAGGCCCAGAGTTGTTAAGCTGTTTCCCCAAGGCCACAGAGCAAGTCAGAAACACGGCTCAAACCACCTTCAGATGATCCCGAAGATGGGCAGGGGCCAGATGGGAAAGGGTGGCAGCACCCACTCACCAAGCCCACGAGAAGCACGCAGGGTGCCCATCCTCTCAGGCTGACAACAGCCACCCCTCTGTGTCCCTGGGCTCACTCTCTCCTAGGGGTCAGCTGGGTACAGCAGGAATGAGAAGCCTAGCGGTGGAGGACGGGAGAAATTTTGTTTTGACACTTTACCTCTTTGAACCTCAGTTTCCTCACCTGTGAGGTGGGAATAATTATGGTAACTACCTGCCCCACAACTGCTATCAGGATCGAAAGAGAAAAAGCACTGTCACAGACCAACAACTTTACCTCTCATTATTATGCACAAATGGGAATTTTTAGTTTGATCACTGCTTAATGCATGGACGAGAATTTTTAGTTTGAGCACGACTTGATGTGTTTCCTTATGATTCGTGTTATAAAAGGAAAGTTAGGCCAGGCACAGTGGCTCACGTTTGTAATCCCAGCACTGTGGGAGGCCGAGGTGGGCAGATCACTTGAGGTCAGGAGTTTGAGACCAGCCTGGCCAATGTGGTGAAACCCCGTCTCTACTAAAAATACAAAAATTAGCTGAGTGTGGTGGCACATGCCTGTAGTACCAGCTACTCGGGAAGTTGAGAAACGAGAACTGCTTGAACCCAGGAGGCGGAGATTGCAGTGGGCCGAGACTGCGTCACTGCAGTCCAGCCTAAAATTAAAAAAAAAGGAAATTAGAACAAAAGAACAAAAGGAAAAAACCTAACAAGAGCTAAATCAAGCTACAGACAGCCCAAAAGAGGCATGCTGAGCTGCTGGGGGCCCCTCTCAGGGGACAAGCTGCTCAGGTTGGATCCTAAAGGATGAAGAGGAGTTTGCCTTGAGCTAGACAGAGCAAAGGACTGGACAAAGCCAGGACTTGCCAAACAAAGGTGGAACTGCAGGGAGTGGAGCACAGCCAGGGAGGTCAGGGCGGGGAAGAGCCGGGGAGGGGGGTGATGAGGTGGAGGGTGGGAGAAGGGACAGGCAAGGCTTCGTGCCAGGATCCTGCAGGGTGATGCAGTGGAGGGGTCCAGGAGAGGCAGCTAGTGGGCCATGACATGATCTGGTTGTGTCCTGGCTGACTGGGGTGGTCCCATTCCACTGGCTGCTCCAAGTGGTCTTCATGCTTCCGGCCCTTTCCCCCAAACTGACCTGCTACTGCCATGCAGTCCATGTGAGGTAGATTTTATCACCAGCCCTGGGAGGCAGAGAGCAGAGGTGATTCCACACAGCACACGGCAAAACTATACAACAGAAAACCCTCTGAACATCTCCCTTCTTTCCCCAAAGCTCCTTCTGGGCCAGGTGTCCCATTCTCTCTCCCAGCTCTTTTTCCCACCATGGCCTTTAAAATCCTCTCTGTGACTCTGAACTATCAAGTGTTTCGAAGGAGGCCTTATCATTTACCAAAATACTCAGTCAAAACAAATAACAACAAAATCCCCAGTCTCTCTGGGGAAGGACAAAGTGTCTTTGGAAGGAAGGAGAAGAGGATTCTGCTAAGACGACAACATTGCCTTCACAAGGTAAGCCCTGAAGAAATGGTGACCATCCGCCAGGCATATGAAGTGGAATGCTTCATTTCATCCTCATGACGTTCCATGAAGTGGCTAATATTATTTCCATTTTATAGACGAGGAAGCTGAGGCTCAAAAAAGATATGAAGCTTGCCTGAGGTCATGCGGAGAGTAGAAAGCCCAGCCCTGAATTCGGCCACGTGGCTCTTACCTCCATCCTCTCTGTCGTGTCCCATGATCCCTGCTGGTTAATGCACTTTCTCGCCACCTGCCCAAGCTATGTGTGTCACGTGATCTAGTGGTGTTCTTGGCACAAACACAACAGCCCATACATTTTTGCTGAATTAATTTTTTTAAAAGTAGTTTTGATCAAATTTAGGACAGAAGATCAGACAAATCTCAAAATTAAGGGGAAATATACATAAAATAGAAGCCACCATATGACAGCTGTGCAGAAAAGCCCAACCATCACCCACACACAAAACAGGCTAGAAAGAAATATGATACTGTCAGCAGCTGGTTATCTTAAGCTGGTATAATCAAAGGCAAATGAAAAAGCAACTTATTCTCATTTTTGTTTTCTACAACAATCACTGCATGACCATCACTGTTCTTAGGATGGCATTTAATTTGTGGCAAACAAATTTGGTTTGGGTTTAAGCCTCCTGCCTGAAACAATCTGGTGGTTGATGGTTCTGAGTGGCTAAGGTCAATGTCACCGTATAACAGGGGCATGCATGTGAAAGGTAAGACGGCTCCTGTGTACAGGGACATACATATACACACACACACACACACACACACACACACACACACACACGCTCTCACACACACACACTCACACACACACACACACGCATACCCCATGGTTCTCAGTCACAGACAGGCAGCTTTTGCTGCAAATCCAATAGCTTCTTTGCCGGTCATTTCCCTCTGACAGAAATAAACATTGGGGATAATATATGATCCTATTTGCTTCAACTCGTAAGTGCCTTGTGACAGACAAATTCCAAAAAAATCCTGCTGCACTTCACGGGAGCATTAGCTCATTCTGACTTCCAGCAGACCACATGTTCCTTGCCCCACCCACAGCCCTGCCTTAGGGGTCAGAGCCTGAGCTGCCCACCGAGTCAGAATGGGTGTCTCCTGTCCACAGGGTTGGAGGGCGGAACTCTCAACCAACTCATTCAAAGAATCCAAAACAGAAGGGAAGGGTGTGGCCCCACAGTGTAAGTAACTCTTACTAAGCTTCCCTCTCAGTTCTGGTATCTGGATTCCTCCCTCTTAGTAGTAGCTCCCATTCAGGGTAGGGATGGAAAAGACCCAGACCAAAGATGCATAAGAATAATTAGAAATATCTGGATAAAGAGACCATGAGAACACCAGGTAAACAACGTTCAAACTTTTAAAAAATGTATTTTGACTACGCAACGTCTCCCTGGCTGCAGTCCCATAAGTATTACCAGCTTTGGAAGACTATAGACCAAAGATTTCGAAAGCAAACCAGATGTTGGGCCAATTTCCAATGTACTTCCAATTCTGGTTATGTGTCAGCCAAGATCCAAAATGACGTGCAAGTTCTCTGCATGGCAAAAGCTTCCCTTTATCCTATTACCTTTCAACCTTTTCCGTATCTCTCATCCACGTTCCATCAACTTCTCAGCAAAACAAAACACAAAACACAAACAGCCCAAGACTCCTTTCTTCCTGGGTAATCAATGACAAATGGAGTGGCAGGAGTAGAAGGCTGGTTGCTGAACTGGGGAAACTTCGAGATACAAAAGCTGTAAAACTCACCCCCCATCCCCCGACCTCTGGCCCACGACTCAGCGGACTTGACAGAAGAGCGAAGCCTGCATTTTCTATTACAGAAACAAACCAGAATTCATTCTGTGGCCCAACTGAGTCACAACACTGTGGCCCAATTGAGTCACACCAAGCGCCTTCCACCAACCGGACAACCCTTTCCACTGTGGGATATTCATTTTGGTGCAGCATCTAATCTATTATGATTTACTGGAAGGCCTGAGCTCACATTTGGTTTTTATTAACATGGCTTTTATGTTAAAATTGCCTATGAGGAAAAATCTATGAGAAAGAGACCAGGTCACCTGGGGGCCTGATTTGGGGAGTAAGGATCTGGAAAAGTGAGGCTGAAGGTCAAGTGCAGCCTGACCAACTGCTGCATAACCAAAAACCAATCACCCAACCAACCACCACCACCAAAGTCCCACCAAATACAGACTCTGCTCACAGGCCAAGACTGAGCATAAGCCAGGTGGCAGCTCCCCCATGAGGCAGCTTCCCCAGGCACCTGGGCCTCAGAGCACTGGACTTGAACTTTTCAGTTTCTTCTCCAAACCTGCTCCAAGGCCCATGCTCGTTAGTTCTAGAAATGGCACTGCTACTTGTCACACAGTCAAAGGAGTCAGGAACCTGAGCCTTACTCAGGCTCCTCCCTTCATGCCCCCTTCTTTCAAATCAACCAGAACCCCTCATCCCCTAGCCCAGTGCCTCTCCTTGTCTTCTCATCCTAGTAAATGCACCCCCCCCGTTGCTCAAGCCAAATCGCAGGAGTCATCTGATTCGTCCCTTCCACTTGACCCCTACGTCCAATCCATCAGCACATCCTGGCTCTAGCGCTGAAATAACCACATGTCCTTCCAGTTTCCTCCACTCCCCAGCCAGCAGCCTAATCCGATCCACATTATCTCGCCTGGACGACTGCAACAGCTTCTTAGCAAGTCTCCCGGTGTTCCCTCCTGCAACTCATCCCCACCCCTAGTCATCTACTTTCCGTCTGGTAGCCAAAGTTTCTTTTAAAAACTTCCATCTGACCACATCACTGTCCAACTTAAAAATTCTGTAGGGGTTTCCCACTGTACTTGGGAAAAATACGGTAATTCCTCTTCACGGCCTTCAGGGCCCTTCATGACCTGGCCCCTGCCCACCTGGCCAGCCTCACCTTGGCCCACTTTCTGCTCCTTCCCACCCCGGGGCCTCTGTACATGCTGCTCCCTTCGCCTGGAGCACTCTTGCCCCAGATCTTTGCAGAGCTGGCTCCTTCTCACTCTCTGGGCTTTGGCTCTGCTGGTCCTTCCTCAGAGGAGCCCTCCCCGACCACCCTGACTAGCACCTAGTAACCCCTGCAGCACAACCACTGGGCCTCCTCATCACTCCACCCTGTTCATTTCCTTCTACCACTTGTCACAGTCACACTCTTCTTGTTCACTTCAACGAGACTCATCTGGACTTGTTTGAGTGCCTATGAGAGGGCCTTGCCCTAGCAAGTACTCAGCAAGCATCTGCTGAATGATAAGAAAGCCTCTGGGTTTCACCTCCCACCCCTCCCACCTGCTGGCTGAATTACCGGAAACCCACAATGAGGGGTGCAGAGTGGGTCAGCTGACTTACTGACCAACAGCCCCCCAGCAGCCCCACATGGCTCGTAGGAACAGAGCTCACAGTTGCTGCCTGTGCTACCCCTGCAGACTGGCTCCAGATGCCTGCCTCTTGGGGCAGCCCGCTGCCTCGGACATGCTGCCACTCACCCTGGGGAACGGGCAGTGATCCGACGGATATGCCACAGGCTCTCATGCCCCTTCCTGCTCTGCCCTCTACCATAGCCCGGGTGTCCTCAGGAAATGGGTCTTCACTCTTGCGGGCAGAGTCCATGCTCACCACCAGGCAAGCGACCCTCCATTGTGCTGACAGTCTCCTCGTAGGACTTTTCTGTCCAAGAATGACTGATGCTTCCTTGGGCAAGGGCCTGGGTTGGTCTGCTTGGAATTTGTAGTTCCGTGTTGAGTCCACTGCCTGGCACACGGCTGGTGCTCCACGTGCATTTGCTGAATAACGAATTACGTGCGGAAATTCATCAGAGACTGCAAGGCTATTCCTCCTGATCACTTAAGCCTCCAAGAGGCCTCTCCGGATTGCTCAGGCAGATGTAGTACCCTCTACCTTCAGCCTGCCCCCCACATTACCTAGTTTTATTTTCACTGTTGCACTCTCGCTACACGGGATTATTTCACTTGGTTACTAGTTTATTGTCTGTCTCCTCTAAGAGAATCCAGATTCCACGAAAGCATTTGTTTGGTTCACCACTGCATCCCCAATACTGATCTCAGTGCCTGGCATCTAACAGGAGCTTCCTGTTAGAAGAATGAATGAATCAATCAATCAATACATGAATAGCATTAGCAGAAAATGGAAGAAGGAATTTAATTTCCTTGAATATACAGTTCTACTCTTCTAGGAAGAAATTCCCAAGAAAAAGAGGTAGGATGCCCAGGTGGGAACACAGGTGAGTGGTCTCTCCAGCACATAAGACTGGATGAAGGTGCACAGCAGCACACCTGGTAAGCCATGATGTCTGTCCTCCCCACACAGCTCAGGGCTGCAGGGAGGAAGCCCATGGAGAACGCCAGTCACACAGAAGATGAGGAGCTTGCCCACTGTCCCTTGGAGCCTGGCAGCTACACCACACAGAGAGCATCTTCTTTGCTGAAGCCCTGAGCTACAGGCTGCCAGGAAGAGATGGCCTTGGGGATGTGCCACATAGCTGAGCGGCAACCAATCAGCAAATTCTGACTGAGCACTGACTGAGTGCCAGGCAGTAGGCTGGGTACTGCATGGAGCACATGGTTTCTGCCTTCCAAGGCCTAGCTATCTAGATGGGAGAGAAAAAATACAGAGAAAAGGAGGTATTAAAAAGTGCTAGGCCGGGCGCAGTGGCTCAAGCCTGTAATCCCAGAACTTTGGGAGGCCGAGACAGGTGGATCACAAGGTCAGGAGATCGAGACCATCCTGGCTAACACGGTGAAACCCCGTTTCTACTAAAAAAATACAAAAAAACTAGCCGGGCGAGGTGGCGGGCGCCTGTAGTCCCAGTTACTCGGGAGGCTGAGGTGGAGCTTGCAGTGAGCTGAGATCCGGCCACTGCACTCCAGCCTGGGCGACAGAGCGAGACTCTGTCTCAAAAAAAAAAAAGAAAAGAAAAAGTGCCACAGGAACCTCATGGAGATTGAAAAACATCTGGTCTTCCCAAGATACTGTTACGAAAATGAAAAGACATGCCACAGACTTGGGGGAAATAATTGCTAAATGCCTCTGATAAAGGACTTGCATTCAAAATACATAAAGAACTCTCAAGGTTGAGGTAGGTGAATCACTTGAGGTCAGGAGTTCGAGACCAGCCTGGCCAACATGGCGAAACCCCGTCTCTACTAAAAATACAACAATCAGCCAGGCGTGGTGGTGTGCACCTGTAGTCCCAGCTACTCAGGAGGCAGAAGCAGGAGAATTGCTTGAACCTGGGAGGCGGAGGTTGTAGTGAGCCAAGATTGCGCCACTGCATTCTGGCCTGGGTGACAGAATGAGACTCTGTCTTAAAAGAAACAAAACAAAAAAATCCCAAAACTCTCCAAACACAACAATTTTTTTTACGCAATTCAATTTAAAAAATGGGCTAAGGATTTGAAAAGACTCTTCACCAACGAAGACATGTATGGCAAAAGAAACACATGAAAAGATGTTCAATGTCATTAGGGAAATGCAGATTAAGATAATCAGATACCACTGCAAACCTATTAGAATGGTGAAAACCAAAAAGGTGACCACACCAAATGTTGGAAACGAAGTAATAGGAACTAGAACTCTTGTACACTGGTGATGGGATGTAAAATTATACAGGCATCTTGGAAAACAGTTTGGCAGTATCTTAAAATAGAAGCAAACATACACATATCTCCCATAATTATATGGGAAATATGATTCAGCCATTCCATTCCTAGGCATTTATCCAAGAGAAAAGAACGTATATGCTCATACAACTCTCTGTATGGGCATACATTGTATGGGGCCACACAAATGCTCACAGCAGCTTTGTTTGTAATAGTCCAAAACTGGAAACAACCCAAATTTCCATTAACACATGAATGAATAAACTGTGGTACGTTCATACAGTGGAATGTTACTCAGCAAGAAGAAATGAACTAGAGATACACACAACATCATGATGGATCTCAAAATAATTATGTGGATTGAAAGAAGCCACATGAAGAAGAGTACATGTTGCATGACTCTGTTTATACAAAATTTTAGAAAGTGCAAACTAATCTAGAATGACAGGAAGCAGATTGGTGTTACTTGGGCAGAGGGGTGTGGGAAGCAACGGGGGGCATGTGGAAACGTTTGGGATGCTGGATTATACACCGACTTGATCATGGTGATGATTTCATGGGTATTTACATATGTCAACACATCAAATTGTGCACCTTAAATATGTGCAGTTTACTGGACATCAATTAGACTTCAATCAAACTTTTTCTTTAAAGGTGCTATGCTTCTGGCCAAGATGGATTGAATTTACTCTTCTGACTCAGGCAACTTAGAAAGCAAGACAACATATACAGAACAATGGTTATCAGACTCTGGATGAACAGGCAGCATAGGAGAGAGATCCCTGAGAGAGAGAAGCACAAAGGCGCTGGCCCAGTGATTGCTCCAGCTTGCTGTCCAGTGAGAGTATCCAGGCCTCAGCACAGGGACAGAAAACCCAGACAAAGACTGTGATTCTCTCAGAGAAGGCAGAGTCTGGAGTTCAGAGAGATCAAGGGGTTAAAATTCATGGACAAGAGAAACGAAGAGAGAGCTGCAGAGAGAGAGCTCACACACCTGCAGAGGTTTCCTTTAGAGCCTCACTGTGTTCTGGTCTGTGTGTGCATATGAAGAAAGGGAAAGATCTGCCAGAATGAACCCTGTGGAACAATTGCTGGAGCTCACACAGGACTGGCCAGTGTGGAGAGACAACCTCACCATGGGACACGGTAGAGTCTCAGAAGGGTAATGTCTTCAGTAGTAGGGCCAAGTTAGTCCTAAACTAAAGGCTGTCTGGACTAGCTCTCACAGAGCTTAAAAGAAAGCCTCAAAAAAGGATCAAACCAACTCCAGTGAACTGAACCATTAGCCCAAAAATATTTACAGGAAGAATCCAGTATCCAACTGTGTAAATATCACAGTAACTGTTAATCAATCAAAACCAGGCATGCAGAAAATGGGGGAAGGAATCCAAAAGCAGGAGAAAAACCAGTAAAAGAAACACAGCTAGAAATTACACACATGACAAAACACAAGAAATCAAAAGGGAAACTGTAGAATATTTTAAGCTGAATGAACCTCATATGTTAAGATTTACTGGATGCAGGCAAAGCAGTGCTTACAGGGAAATTTACAGCATTAAAGTCATAGAGAAGAAAGGTTTAAAAATCAGTGACTGGAAAGGGAATAGCCTGAGGGATTTTTTCTGATAATGAAACTGTACTATCTCCTGATTATGTGGTGTTCACACATATCCATACATATCCCAAAAGTCACAGAATTAAATACAAAAATGAGTTAATTTTATGGTACGTTAGTTTAAAAAAATAAGCTGATTTGCTTTAAAAAAATCAATGATCAAAGCTTCCATCAATGATTAAAATCAATGATTAAAGCTTCTTTATAAGAAGTTATAAAATAAAAAGTAAAGCAGAAGGTAAAAAAAACCCATAAGAACATAAATCAATAAAATCGAAAACAGCAGAACAATAGAGGGTGGCAATAAAATTAATAATCCTCTAGCCAAAATGATTAGGAAAAAAAATGAAGACCTAAATTATCAACACCATGAATCAGAGAGGGAACATCACCACAGATCCTATAGATATTAAAAAGATAATAAAGGAATATCACAAAGTTTATGCCAATATATTTCACAGTTAAGATGAAATGACCAACTCCTTCAAAGACACAGGTTACCAAAGCTCACTCAAGATGAAATACATAACCTTGGAAAGCCCTATACCTACTGAAGAAATTGAGTCGTTAAAAACCTTCCATCAAAGACAACTCCATATTCAGATGGCTTCACTGGTTTAAGGAACATTTAGGGAAGAAATAATACTACAAAAATTCCTCCAGAAAATCAAGGAGGAGAGAATATTTCTCAATTCATTCTATAAGGTGAACATAACCCTGATAGTAAAACAAGACAAGAGAATTACAAGAAGACTACAGACCAGTATCAGTCATGAACACAGATGCAAAAATCCTTAATATCTATGATTTGCTATGATTTGCTCACACACTGATAAAAAAGAATGGCAGTTCTCTATGGGCGTGAACCCATGTGCTGAAACATGATGATGTGAGCACAGCAAGGTAGAAAGCACAATATTGGTATCTCCATTCACAGCTAAGTGGGCAGTCATATAAATAAAACCATATATACTCCTACTTGGGTTTGTTTGGCTATCTTTAAAAAGACACAAGAGAAACCAGTAGCGGGAACTGCCTTTGAAGAGGACAGCTGGGGTCAAAGGTGGGAGACTTTTTTCACTATATACTCTTCTGCCACCAGTCGACTTATTTATTGTGATTAATGATTTAAGAACACACAAACTTGGTTATATCATATATGTTTTAATGCCTCTAGCCATAGGCTATCTTAGTAAAACCCAACTCTACCTACTCCCCAATAAGCTTATAAAAAACCTACTAAAACATCCCTTGATTTTTTAGTATTCCAAGCCCAGCTCTTGGCAGGGGTTAGAAGGAATATTCCTGAATTCTTCTTTGAAGAGATTCTGATGTGGAGGTTTCAGAACATGCCCATGTCAAGCCAGGTGGGCAAACAACAGTGACTATTTCCAGGAGTCGGCAGCAAGGCAGTGAATGAATGAATCCTAACAAAACCTGTCAACCCCATGGGAGTTGGATCCTGGCCAAGCAGCCTCAATAGGGGAAGCCAGAGAACCACACCTTTCTTCAGAAAGGAAACCTACGCTTCCACAAAGTCCACCCAGGGTCTACTTCAGCTCTGAACCCAGAATAAGAACACCAAGCGTTATATATAGCAAAACCAAGATTACAATTTGACTGATTTCAGTTCTGATGTTAGGAAAGAGGTCAGATGCTAAGTCAGTTGTAAATCAAGGGGTCAAAAGAAAACCACAGGGTAAATATAGTCATCCTGGGTTAGGCAGTCAAGTCACCTTCCCCTATATTGTCTGAGTAACCAATTCCTGTGGCTTCAGCTGGCAGAAAAACACCTGAGAAATTCTAATGAAGCTAAAGAAGAGTGGGAGTCAAAACCAAAAAGGACCACCAAAACCAGAAAGGAAATTCTATACAGAAAGCACCTTTCTTCATCCTCCATGCAGCAGAAGGGAAGGATGCTATGCATATGCAGGGCCCAGTGAGGAAGTCAGGCAAGGCAAGGATCTTACCTTTATTATGAGACATGGCATAGAGGAGGCAGAGCACGAACAGAGCATGGTAATCGTCATCCGGGCTGTCCAAGGCATGGTACACCATATCCAGAAAGGGTCTGGAAAAGGGGAGGGGCATATATGAGCACATGGGTGAACACTTCCGCTCTCTAACCTGCACACGGGGTGCTAGCTGCCTTTGACACAGCTCTTTGACTAGCTGCCTTTGACCAGGCCACAACTGTGTGCCTGGCCCAGCACCAGGCACTGAGAACACAGACAAATGAGAGACAGGCTCTGCCCAGGAAAGCTGCTATCCAGAGGGGAACCTGACCAAGGAACAGACTGCTTGCTTAGTCACACAACAATCACTCACCAGGTATTCCAGACACAAGGAATCAATTATACAAACTCCCCACACCACAGCTCCCGTGTCAGCTGGTAGAGACAGAACAGACAGACATCACTGCAAAGTGATGTGTCACAAGACAATGAAGAAAACAGGACAGTGTGATGGTATCAAACAAGGCACAAACAACAATCCAAACAAGTTCAAGAACACGAGCCCTGGTGCCAGACTGCCTGGGTTCAAATTCGGGTTCTGCCTCTTTTTAGCTTTTTATTCAGCAAACTCTTGGGCAAGTTACATAAAACCTCTCTATTTCCCCATCTGTATGGCGTGGATTCCAACCTCACAGGATTATTGTGAGGATTCAAGCGCAATGAAGACTGAAAAGCATTTAGCACGGGGCCAGGCACTGTGGACGGTGCCAATGCATGGGAGCTGCTATTTGATTTCTATTTTTAATATACCAAGGGCACTACTTCATGATTTCACTTTGGCAGTGTCCTGACCCAGCAGTTTCTTAAGCCGACTTTCTCTGACTGTGAAGAATCGATAGTGAGGTCTCTCACCTCTGATGCTTTGTGGGTGAGATCTGTAGAGAGGCTGCAAATATCGGAAATGGCACATCCCAAATGCTGCCTTTCCAGGTGAAGGGCCTCACAGAAAAAAGACTCCTCAACACCAGGAGAATAGAATATGCACAGGTCTGGCCCACAGGCCAGAGGCTCTGATCCTCTGACTATCTGTGGCTACCCCCTCTGAATGCCAGGTTGAGGTCAAGGAAACAGATCACCTTCATGAATGACCAAGGGCACATTTAATTTTTGGAAAGACACCCAAGCGCCAATGAACACTGGATGCCTATGGGGAGTGAAAGGGGGCTGTGGAGAAACAGGGAGCGTTCACTACATAACCTTTGACACAGTTTTGAATGTTTGACTCTATACATGTATCTGTGTTACAAAATATTTCATTGAAAAATGCAAAAAAAAAAAAAGAAAAAATGTACTTGTCATGACATTTCAAACACACACGTGACACACAAAAACAAAAACAAAAAAAATCTTAAAGGGGACATTTATGTTCCGTTCCCATTTTTCCACAGCCCCAGATGGGGCACCACCTTTCAGATGTGTTAACAGCTTTTCCATGTGTAGATTTGGGTTTTGAAAGCCTCCAGCAATAACACTTCCAAACTTAGGAGTAGGATAACACTTTCTTGTAAATCAGCTGGGTGAAATTTGGATCATATTTTCATTTGGGAATAGTATGAACAACCAAATGCCAATAGCTGGGTGGGTACCATCTTTTATGAGATGAAGTATCATAAAGCCATTAAGTGCTTTGTTTACACAGGGTAGACTAAGGTGAAAAGGTTGCTTGGGGATTGAGATTAGATGGAAAAAAAGGAGGAACACAAAATTATAGACATGACACGGTCCAAGCTTCTGGGAGAAGGGAGGGTGAAATTCCCAGAAAGTTCACATTGGGGAAAAAAAAAAAAAAAAAACTGGTGAGAAATAACCAAAATGGTAGTCCCACTGACTCTGAATGCTCCCATCATGAAGACCTTTTTTTCCCCTTCTTTACGCTTTTTAAGATTTTGCATATTTCATAAATTTAAAGTTTTTTTTTTTTTTTTTTTTTTTTTTAAGAAAAGAAACAACGTTTTGAAAGCCTTAAGTCTGTTAGGCCTATATTTAACCCCAAACGCAGATAGAGCCGATAATATACGGGGAATATAAGAACAGCCTGTTTTTTACCATGCTGTTTCTTGAGGCAAGTAGACCAATGCCAAGATCCAATTCATAGCCTACAGAACAAACGGCCACCTTCCCTCCCACCCCTGCCTCCCTGCCTTTCTGCCTCCCTGCCAGGAAGTGGGGGGACTGAGGGCAGTGGCAGTTTCTTATAAGCTGCATCTCGATACCTTGACAAAGGAGAAAGCAACTCTCCACCTGGGCCAGTCTCTACCCTGGCATTCAGTCTCAGAGTCTAGCAGAGATCTGGCCCAGAGGTTCTGAGGCCTGCATGCAGCCTAACTCAAGGCAACTGAATCAGCTTCCATCAGAAGCCATATGCTTCAAGATGCCCAAAGTTAGGAAACAATCTCAATCAACTCTAAGAAAACCCTTCTCTCCCCCAAAATTCAGAAAAAAAGAGGTCATCAACCCCAATATTCAAACATAACATTTTGGTCTGTTTTTTTGCCCTTTTTTTGGTGGCAGGAGGAATACATGGGTGTTTTTCCCCTATTAACAAAGCTACAGTATTACCATGCTATGAAAAGTATGTCCTCTGTTTCCATTTATCAGATCCGAAGGAACTGAACACATCATGACAGTATTCACCTAAAAGCAGCAGCTTACATTCTTTGAGACAAAGTCTCATTCTGTTGCCCAGCCTGGAGTGCAGTGGTGCAATCATAGTGCATTGCAGCCTTGACCTCTCTGGCTCAAGCAATCTCCCATCTCACCTCTCAAGCAGCCAGGACTACAGGCACCGCCACCGTGCCCGGCTAATTTTTTAATTGTTTTGTAAAGATGGGGTCTCACTATGTTGCCTAAGCTAGTCACAAACTCCTGGGCTCAAGTGATCCTCCCACCTTGGCCTCCCAAAGTGCTGGGATTGCAGGTGTGAGCCACCATGCCTGGCCTGATCCTCTATTAAGCAGATACCTCTTCCTTTGCTTAAGCACCACCCCACTACTGGTTATTTGGGGCTCTTCTAAAGAATGCTGTGCCAAGGTCGTCCCCAACTTTCTGTGTTTAGAATGACTTCCTTAATTTTCAGAGCTTTGGGAGTTACATTTTTTGCTCTGAAGCAAAATCTAAAAGGTCTTTGTACTCCACTGTTTTTTTATTTAGCGAAAACTAAAAATGGCTCCCTTGCACATCTGATAAAAATTAATCCCATTTGTTAAGTCATTGAAACATTTGCCAAGCAAAGAGACAAATAAGATATGGAGGGAAAAAATCAGTGGACTTCACATCTTCACTTGAAATTGGATTACTAAAGAGGATGCCGGGGTGGGAGGGGTATTTCTACCAGCCCTCTCTAGAGGCTGAGGAAGTGAATGCCTCACAGGCTGACAGAGAAATCCTGGTGTGGTGCATTTATGAACAGGAAGGTAGTGCTAATCAGGAGGCTGTTGCAGGGGTCTGTGCAGTGGGGCTGTAAGATAAGGAAATAACTCTGAAATGAAGAAGCCCTGCTACCAGCTCCCACATACACTGGGAGGAGCCTTCTCTCCAATCCCATTTTGGAGGGGCTCGTGCTATGGCAAGGTTCCAGGAAATGTGGGGTCACCCAGGTTTAAGAAGATGTAGCTACAGATGGCCATCACTGAAACGAATAATCAGGCAAAAAGTCAAAGGTGGATCGCAGCACTAACTCACTCGGGCCGAGTCAAGAGGGCTGGCCCTATAGATGGGGTACGTGTATGTGTGTGCCAGGGAGGGAATGAACCAGGCAAGGAGATCCAAGCCCAGCTACTGAGGGGATCCTTCCTCGGAGCAGCAGAGCATTTCCAGGGGCAGCCAGTGTGAGGCAACCCATGTCCTTTAGACGGAGCCCAGCTCCAAAGTGCCAGGAGCGAGGCAGGGAGACTTGCGCTATCCTGGCGAATCTCTTCGTAAGGGAGTGAGCATTACAGCATTGAGTGATGGCTCTGTCCCCGTGCCTCTGGGTGGCCAGAGCTGGAGAAGCAGGGAAAGAAAGGGAGGCAGCATGGTCGGGCTAAGGGACAGAAGAGGCTCTGGCCCCAGGGCTCAACCTCCCCACTGAGCCCTCTCCTCTTCCTTGAGAGAGCACTCAGCACCGGCCTCTTGGGCAGCTACCTGCTCCACTGCGCGCTCTCAGAGCAGGTGGCGGCAGCGCTCTTCTCCTCGTCCGTGGTGTTCTGCTCCTGCACAGAGGTGCTGGCGGCCAGCTCTGAGAGCTTGCTACGCTCCATGATCACCATCTCGATCTCTGGAAGCCAAAATGGAGACTGGGATGAGCCCAGACAGCTTTGCAGCCCTAGATTTATACACATGCTCATGTTGGAGAATAAATATGCGTAAGTGACTCCTAACACATCAAGCACATGTCCGACAGCAGTGACCTGAACATCAGTGACACACTGGGGTGGAAATAAGACACAGGCCGGAGCCTGTCTTTCCATTCATCACAGAAACATCAAGAAACGTGTTCCTGTTTTTGGTAACAAAACACAAATTGCAATCATTTATTCTATTTCCAGAATTTAAAATGGCCTTTTTTACTTTATTGATACCACATTTCCTTCCCAGAGGATTTGCGGCAGCAGAGAAGAGATGATATGTGGTTGGTAAACATAATCAACCTCACTGACAATATTCTAAAGCACCTTACATCTTCTTTTTTTTTTTTTTTTTTGAGACAGAGTCTCGCTCTTGTCACCCAGGCTGGAGTGCAGTGGTGCGATCTTGTCTCACTGCTACCTCCGCCTCCCGGGTTCAGGTGATTCTCCTGCCTCAGCCTCCTGAGTAGCTGGGATTACAGGCGCCCGCCACCACACCTGGCTAATTTTTGTATTTTTAGTAGAGACAGGGTTTTGTCATGTTGGCTAGGCTGCTCTCGAACTCCTAACCTCAGGTGATCTGCCCACCTCGGCCTCCCAAAGTGCTGGGATTACAGGCATGAGCCACCATGCCTGGTCTAAAGTTGCTTACATTTTTGATAGAAAGCTCTGATGTGACTAAAGCCTTTTGTTTTCCTTTTCCACTTACAACTTCTGGAAGGCAGAGAGAGATTAGGAACCTCATTTTATTTTTCTCCCCATTAAACAAGGGTAACCTGTAGCAATCAACTTAAGCATGGTGTGCATTTTTATTTTTCAGAAAAAGTTATGAACTACCCAAGACAACATCTTGAATTAAAGATGGACGAGGGTTGGACTGTATGGTGTCCCCATCACAGAGTTCTTGGCTGTGCAGGCGTAGACTTTCAAACAGTCAGCCCTCGGAACTCAGAGTTCACATCTTTTTCCCCACCTTCGGGAGACATACGGGGGGAAAAAGAGGTGACAAAATGTGAACCTACACTTCTGTTTGCAGAGGGATGTGAACACATACCTTGGGCTCAGACACAGCCTCTGCCATGGTCTCCCTCCCCTCTGGCTCATGCAGGGACCTCGGCCACCTCTTCTGCCACCCTAATTTATTCTCCACACAAATCCAAGTGATTTTAAGGAATTAGCTCGTGTCACTCCTCTGTTCAAAACTCCCAATGCCTACCCATCACTCTCAAGATGAAATCCAAACACACAGCCTGGCCCCAGTCCACCTCTGACCTTACCTCCCGGCCATCCCTGCCTGGCTGGCTCATGCTGCTCCAGCTGTGCTGGGCTTCTCACTATCTCTTGAACATCCCAAGCTTGTTTCTTTTTTTTGTTGTCGAGATGGAGTCTCACTCTGTCACCCAGGCTGGAGTGCAGTGGTCCCATCTCTGCTCACTGCAAGCTCCGCCTCCTGGGTTCACACCATTCTCCTGCCTCAGCCTCCTGAGTAGCAGGCTACATGCGCCTGCCACCACGCCTGGCTAATCTTTTGTATTTTTAGTACAAACAGGGTTTTACCATGTTAGCCAGGACGGTCTCCATCTCCTGACCTCGTGATCCACCCGCCTCAGCCTCCTAGAGTGCTGGGATTACAGGAGTGAGCTACCGCGCCCGGCCTAAGCTTGTTTCTATCCACGGATCTTTACACAGTAGTTTCCTCTGCCTGGAAGGCTCTCACTCCAGGTCTCTCCTCGCCAGGTGTGACTAGGGTACATCATTCAAGGCTCAGTTCACATGTCACCTCCTTGGAGACATCTTCCTGGATGCCCTCTTCACCAGTTTTTTTTTTTTTTTTTTTTGAGACAGGGTCTGGCTCTGTCACCCAGGCTAGAGTGCAGTGGTGTGATCATGGCTCACTGTAGCCTTGACCACCTGGGCTCCCAAGTAGCTAGGAACACAGGTAAGTTCCACCACACCCAGCTAATTCCCTAGGCAATAGGTCTTTTAATGCTTCTCATCTTTTAAACTCTATTTTGTTTCATACTGTCCATAATACTAGCACAATCATATATAATTTATAATACATAAATGTTTACACATATTTGGGAGATGTAAGCTTAAATGTCATAGGTATATATTTGCTTGTGTTTACTAACAAGACTTGCCATCAGACATCTGAAGACTCCCAAGCAAGCCTGTAAGGCCAGCCTCCTCCTTGTCTCCCAGCCTCTGGCCTCTGCCCTTTGAGGCAGAGGACGTGGCATAGGCCCACCTCCCCTACAGCTGCAAGTTCTCCTTCCCTAGGCTCAGCTCTGCCGTGCTTGGCTGACACAGTGGGAACTCAGCTCCAAGTACTTCCTAAGGTTACAGGGTCAAGCCCCAGTGCTCTGGCCTGGAGGCCAAGCTTCATGACATAGTTGTACCCTTTCTGACTTAATCTCATTGGACACCAGAAGAATTCTGGAGCAGAGAAGAGGGTGAAGATAATTCAGCACCAAGC
This sequence comes from Trachypithecus francoisi, assembly GCF_009764315.1. NCBI lineage: Eukaryota > Metazoa > Chordata > Mammalia > Primates > Cercopithecidae > Trachypithecus > Trachypithecus francoisi. The sequence goes on from NW_022681460.1 coordinate 103,975,702, forward strand.
TCATCCAACTTTTTTTTTTAAGCAGCTGAATACTAATTTGAAGGGCAATTTTCCAGGGCATCCCACCACAGTCAGGAGATGAGCGCAGAGCTGCTCCAGGAAAGGGTGGTGGGCACCAAATGCCTGTGACTGCCGTGGGCTCCCTGGTGCACTCCACAGAGGCCCCTTTCTGGAATTCTATGGCTTCACACAAAACTGCCTGAAAACCACCGGTTGGTCCAACCGCAGATATTGAATACGAGTGCACAGAAACCCAGAAGTACAGTGACTCTTAACACAGCTGGAAATGCAGCAGCGAAGCCAGGACCGCTCCCCCTTCCTCACCCCCAACCTCCATGTCACATCTGGGTGCAGAACCAGGCCCACATGGGCCTCTCCACACAAAATGGGATTTCCAAACCCTGGCTGTGACACCTGTGCCCACAGCTGCACCTCACAGTCCTCATCCAGCTAGCACAGCTGTAGAGTGAGTAACTCTACTTAATTTTCTAGATGAAGGCAGATCAGATCTTCAAATGTCAAGGAAAGGTTTCTTGCCCTTCTTTTTGATAGTTTTATCCAAACAGCCCTTATAGGTACTGAACAACCCTTATAGGTCTGCCAACTCCCCGAAGCTCTATGCAAAGTGCTATGTGGGCATGGGAATAGTCGGTCGCAGGTTTCTGCGCGAAAGGGCTCCCCAGATTCTCACTGCTGTAAACTGAGAATCATCTTTAGAAGAGGATATCAAAGAGGACGTGACCTCTCCTGATGATCAGGGCCACAGGGAACCCCCTCACAGTGCTACATCTGAATGTCGGCATGGTTCTATGCCACTCTGGGCCCCAACTCCAGTTGTCCCTGCTGTCACTGGCCAGCCTCCCTCCCAAGGTGCAGGTGCCACACTGCTGCCACCAAGGAAAGCAGCTCAGTGGGCTATGTGGCTACAGATTTCCACCAATGGTCCCCAAGGCCGAGACTCAGGCACTGAGGCTGGACTCCCAGGAGTCTCTGACTGAACCTCAGTTATGATCCTATTTGGAGTTTGAAGGGACTGAAGCAATAGTTTAGCCCGTTTTGCTCAAACTGCAGTTACTTGCTTGCTTTTATGATTTCTGTCACGTCTCTGTGTTACCTGTACTATTTTTCATTTTATTTGAACTCTTACATTTTTCACTTAAATACAGCTTAAAAGGAAAGTTTAACTCACTATTATACTCTACAACCTAGCAGCCCACTTGTAGGTATTTATCTGCAAGACACACCTCTGGCAGTATGAAAATGCACACGTACAAGGATATTCACTGCAGTATTATTTGTAATTGCAAAATAATGGAAACTACCTAAATGCCCAGGCATAACAAACCGATGGAATCAACTATGGTACATACACACAGCGCAGCTGTAAAAAGGAATGAAGAAGATCTGAGAACTGATATGGAGTAATTTCCGGAGACACTGCTAAGTGGAAGGAACACATATGCTATCCTGTGTGTAAGAAAGGAAAAGAGGAAAACATATACAAATCTGCTTATTTTTACAGAAAGAAACACAGGAAGGATACTTCAGTTACCCAGTCAAGTTGGTTATCTATAACAGATGGCAGGAATGAAATGAAAGGGATGTGGAAGGGAGGAAAGATAATTCTTTGAATATAACTTTTTGCATAGTTTTGAGTTTGCTAATATTCCATGCATTTTAAAAATGAAAATTAATTAAATGAATGAGAATGAGAAGGAACAAGCCTAAACTGGAAATTTTAAAAAAGAATCCAAATCTTTTTATTATTATTTTGACACAGAGTCTCACTCTGTTGCCCCGGCTGGAATGCAGTAGTATGATCTCAGCTCACTACAATTTCTGCCTCCCAAGTTCAAGCAATTCTCCTGCCTCAGCCTCCCGAGTAGCTAGGATTACAGGTGCGTGCCACCATGCCCGGCTCATTTTTAAATTTTTATTTAAAATATTTATTTTTGAGACACAGTCTCACTCCATTGCCTAGGCTGGAATGCAGTGGCATGATCTTGGCTCACTGCAACCTCTGCGTCCTGGACTAAAGTGTTCTCCAGCCTCAGCCTCCCGAATACTGGGACTACAGGTGCACATCACCATGCCTGGCTAATTTTTTTGTATTTTTAGTAGAGACAGGGTTCTACCATGTTGGTCAGGTTGGTCTCAAACTCCTGACCTCAAATGATCTGCCTGCCTTGGCCTCCCAAAGTGCTAGGATTACAGGTGTGAGCCAGCATGCCTGGCTTCACTTTTGTATTTTTAGCAGAGACGGGGTTTCACCATGTTGGCCAGGCTGGTCTCAAACTCCTGACTTCAAATGATTCGCCCAAGTCAGCCTCCCAAAGTGCTGGGATTACAGGTGTGAGCCACCATGCCTGGCCTGAATCGAAATTTATTTTAAGTGAATGCCAAATCCACTCTCAATGGGGAAAGGAAGGATGTTCAGACTAATCCAAGTAGCTTATAAACACAATACAGCAGATCTTTGAATAACATCATTTCATTCAACATTGTTGTATTATAACATGGATGAGAATAGAAAGAAAAAAACCGATTCCCAGCCCCGGCCACTGTCTAGGTGGAGTCTGCATGTTCTTGCCATGTGTGCATGGGTTTTTGCCACGTATTCTGGTTTTCTCCCTCATCCCAGAGATGTACACGTTAGGTTCCCCTGGCATGTCTACACGGACGCAGTCTGAGTGAGTGTGGGGCACGTGAGTGTGCCCTGTGACAGGATGGTGCCCTGTCCAGAGTTGGCTCCCACCTGGCATCCTGAGGTACCCAGGCTCTGGCCATACAAGACCCTGAACTGGAAATACATGAGTTGGAAAACAAATGAATACAAATGCTTGTCAAATAACAATTCATAAAGCAGACAATAATACAAATGCACAACAATACATGATGTGGTATGAAAGCATTCAGCAAGCCTAACAGATTTGTGATTGTTTCTGAACTTCGTGCAGGCAGGAGGTGCTCCTTACAATTTTCACTTTGCAAACATTTATTCCTTGATTTAAATCAACCCACCACCACCATGGCACCAAAAATTGGGTAAGTAATTATCTTACATGTTTTCATAAATCTTTTTTTTTTTTTTTGAGACAGAGTCTTGCTCTGTCACCCAGGCTGGAATGCAGTGGCATGATCTCGGCTCACTGCAAGCTCCTCCTCCCAGGTTCACGCCATTCTCCTGCCTCAGCCTCCCGAGCAGCTGGGACTACAGGCATGTGCCATCACGCCCAACTAATTTTTTGTATTTTTAGTAGAGACGGGGTTTCACCATGTTAGCCAGGATGGTCTTGATCTCCTGACCTCGTGATCCACCCGCCTTGGCCTCCCAAAGTGCTGGGATTACAAGTGTGAGCCACCACGCCCGGCCTATAAATCTTTCTTAAGTGTATGTACAGCTCACATTTATTTCAATGTTTAATGCTAGAACTCTTTTGGGCCTTTATTTACAAGTTAGATGATGTTTTTGTGACCAGAAATACGCCACAGGAACTTAACTCCTGTTGGTATCAACTCACCTATGGTAAAATTGGTTTCTTTCTACATCATTTCCCTTAAGGTCACAGTTTCCAAGAATCTATCCATGATGTTAAATGAGGACTTAGTGTGCTCAGCTATATATCCTCAATTTGGGGATAAGTAGAGCATTGGGATGGGCATGGCGGAGGGAAAATTGCAAAAACATCCTGACCTGTTCATTTTTTTAAGCAATAAACAACTGTAAGTAAAGCAATTCTGAAGCTTTTAGATGCATTACAGGATTGAGCAAATCAGTAAGCAGATGTTGTTAGGAGTCAGGGCTTTCAGCGTACAAGAAGAAACATACAAATCTAAGATGGGAGAGGACAAGAAAAAAAAACCTGTAAGTTCACTGGAATTGGGGGTGCTGGTATGAACATACGATTCTAAAATATGTGTGTGCCATGGAATACTATGCAGCTATAAAAAAGGATGAGTTTGTGTCCTTTGTAGGGACATGGATGCAAATGGAAACCATCATTCTCAGCAAACTATCACAAGAACACAAAACCAAACACCTCATGTTCTCACTCATAGGTGGGAATTGAACAATGAGATCACTTGGACACGGGAAGGGGAACAGAACACACCAGGTCCTATTGTGGGGAGGGGGGAGGGGGAAGGAATGGCATTGGGAGTTATACCTGATGTAAATGACATGTTGATGGGTGCTGACGAGTTGATGGGTGCAGCACACCAACATGGTACATGTATATATTTGTAACAAACCTGCACGTTGTGCACATGTACCCTAGAACTTAAAGTATATTAAAAAATTAAATTAATTAATTAAAAATTCAAAATAAAATAAAATAAAATGTGTGTGTGTACGCATGTTTGTATGTATGTAATATGTAGGCATGTATAAATGTACACTTTGTATATGTAGATACATGGATTTCCTAGCTTTGTCCACTGAAAGGGCCAAACTGCAGACACCTCAGTAGCAATGAGCACATCCAGTGCCCAAATCTTGGCCTCTAATACCCCTGTCCATGGACAGGAGCCAGAGAAATGGTTAATTCCAGGGACAGGCAGAGGAGGTACTAGATGAACACAGAACACCACGTTATGCCAGAAAGTGTAAGGAACTGCTCAAAAAAGCACGGGGCAAGCACATGACAGCCAGCTTGAAAGGGTTCCTGCAGGCTAACTCTGGGACAATTTGAGCACCAAAATCATTAAATACAGTAATGCACTATAAACCATTAGAAAATTGGAATCCATGATGCCACACCAATAAGAGATAAATAAATAAATGAGAAGAAGGGAAAGGTCTTGCTTACAACAGGATGCCAAGGGCTGACTTTTAAACACAGAGAGAACGCTGAAGGTGGAAATTCATCTTTTCCTACCCATCATGGTAATGACTGAACCCGGCAAGAATCATAAACAAATGCCAAATCTAAGGGGGAATTTTAACAAGGGGCAGGGTATCTATATGATCTCAAAGTGTCTCCCTGTGGACTGCTTATTAGTTGGGAAAAAAAGGAAGGTCATTACACAATACAGAAAATGGGCAACACCTTAGTCATGTGACCAAAATGAACATCACCCAAGAGGGACAGAAGGACATCATGTGCCTCCAGATGTGACATGCTGAGAAGCGCATGACATCACCTATGCCGTGTTCCAGCCAAGAATGCATAAGCTCAGTCTAATCACAAGTACACATCAGACAAAGACAAAATGAAGGACGTTTTATTAGAACAAAAAAAGGGGGAGGTTCTGTATTCCTCAAAAAAAAGTGAATGTTGCAAAAGAGAAAGAGATGGTGGAAATGTTCCAGAATAAAGGAGGCTGGAGGCGTGACAACGGAAGGCACCACCCACCTCTGGATTGGACCTGGCACTGGAGGAGAGAATATGCTAGAAAGACATTATTAGGCCAATACAACAGGAACACAGCAGGAAAATACTATGAAGTTGACAGCTGTGTTGTGCTCATAGCAAATGCTCATGAAGCTTCAGGAGGAAAGGGGCGCGATGGATGTGTGTGGGGTGTGTGGGGCGGGTGTGCAGACAGAGAAAATACAATAGGAAAGTTAATGGTATGAAATGTTACGGGGGAAACCGGGTAAAGGGTAAATAGATGTTCTTTATACTTTTTTGGTTTTGCAACTTTTGTAAATTTGAAATTATTTTCAAATAAAAAGTTTGGGAAAATTACCATGAGCATAAAACCAATATAAATAGAAAGCAACTACAAAAATATACATGATGAATAAACAAAAAGGTGCTAGGGCCTGTTGTGTGCAATTGAGAAAGGGAGATTCATAAACATGAATGAGGTATTCAAGTATTAAATACCTGCCACAGCAAATATGCAGGCTCCCCCCACCCACCCTATCCCCTGCCCTGGAGATAATCATTTAGAATTAGAGCTTTCGCACCATCTTCTTCTGTTTTTTTTAAGAAACAAGGTCTCACTCTATCACCCCGGCTGGAGTGTGTGGCACGATCATAGTTCACTGTAGCTTCAACCTCCCAGGCTCAAGGGATTCTTCCACCTCAGCCTCCAGAGTAGCTGGGACCACAGGTACGCACCATTATGACTGGCTAATCTTTTATTTTTTGTACAGACAGGGGTCTCACTATGTTGCCTGGCTGGTCTTGAACTTCTGGGCTCAGGTGATCCTCTTGGGTTGGCCTCCCGAAGTGCAGGGATTACAGGTGTGAGCCACTGCGCCTAGCCACCATACTCTTTAAGGCTCTCTCTGTACCACCTAAAACCATCTCCATATTCTGCAGTGGGAGAAATACTTACGTACCCTCAACTCTCCATGTTAAGGCAGGGGAAACTGAAGTACCAAGGCATTAGGCGATGGGTCTCTGCCCCAGGCCGCTGCGGGCTCCTCTCTTTGCACTGCCCACCTGAGTTGTGGAAATGAGCGCCTGCACAGTATCAGTTCCCATGCCGGGTACCATGGCCTGTCATCTCCAACACTCCAGCACCTAGCCTGGTAAGTTTCCAGCCTCTGGGAGCTGAGTAATGTGATTACCATCCCACAGCTCATGAGGCTGCAAAGCCAGGAGTGGGAACTCAAATCTCCAACTTATTTTGCTTTGGCCAGTACCACCCAGACCCTCTGCAGCCTCTATCAATTCTACAAAAGCCTCAAAGGCAGGAATGGATTTGTATACCCATGTTTATAGCGGCATTATTCCCAATAGCCAAAAGTGGAAGCAATTCAAGCGTCCATCAACAGAGCAGTGGATAAAGAAATGTAGTCTAGCCATACAATGGAATTATTATTCAGCCTAAAAGAAAGAGAAGGAAATCCCAGCACATGCTACAACATGCACGAACCTTGAGGACATTATGCTAAGTGATGCAAGCCAGGCACAGAAGACAATACTGTATGATTCCATTTGAATAAACGACCTAGAGCAATCAAACCCACAAAGACAGAACATCAAAGGGTGGGGCGGAGAGTTATTAAACGGGCACAGTTGTGGTTTTACCAAGATGAAAAATGAAAAGCGTTCTGGAGACAGATGGTGGTGATGGTTATACAATGTAAGTGTACTTTTTTTTTTTTTGAGACAGAGTCTCGCTCTGTCACCCAGGCTGGACTACAGTGCATGATCTCGGCTCACTGCAAGCTCCGCCTCTCGGGTTCACGCCATTCTCCTGCCTCAGCCTCCCGAGTAGCTGGGACTACAGGCCCCCGCCACCTCGCCCGGCTAATTTTTTGTATTTTTTTAAATAAAGACAGGGTTTCACCATGTTGGCTACGATGGTCTCGATCTCCTGACCTGTTGATCCACCCACCTCAGCCTCCCAAAGTGCTGGGATTACAGGTGTGAGCCACTGTGCCCGGCCGAATGTACTTAACACTACTGAAATGTGCACTTAGAAATGATTCAGATGGTAAATTTTATGTTATATATATTTTACCATAAGTTTAAAAAAAGAAAAAAACAAGAGAGCAGGGAAGGCCACATCTTTCCACTTGTTGTCCAAGTAGTGCCTGTGTGGGGAGGCACTGGTGCGGGCCAGGAGAGTCCTGAGGGCCCTTAGCACCCAAGGACGTCCACTTCTGCCTCTCCATATGACAGCTCTGGCCAGATCCCCGATACTCTGACACATTCAGTTTTTAAATTACAGCAATAATTTATCAACTCGCCGAGGGTGATGTCCATTCGAATCTGATTAATATTTGGTAAATGAAGCGCTTTTCAGGGAAATGGCAGGCATGGCCTCCCAATAATCTTTGACTTCACAATTTCAAGGATTTTCTCAATCGCCCTCTGTGTTCCACATTCCAGCAATGACAGCAAGGACAGACTAAAAAAAGACGGCAAGAGGGAAACAAGAAGACCTTCAACGAAAGGCTAAGGGGAAAGATGCCTGGCTGGTTACCTAGGATATAAGGGACAGCCTGCATGTAATTGGCTGGCTTTTTAGCAATGACCGAGAGTATGTGTGCTAAGTGCTGTAAGTACTGGCCGCACCCCTTCCTTTGTTTTTTTATCTTCTTCTGCCCAGCAGGAGATTGACTTGAGAACGGTTTTCGGGAAGTTGCTCTTCAAAGGCTTTGTCCTAATTCACCTCCAATCCTCCTCCTTATCCCAGTTAAGCCCATCTGAAAAGCTGACAGCCCCACAACATCTCTCTACTGCAGCGCCTGGGCTTGCTGATGCTTCTTCTCCCTCTCTTCCCACCATTACACACACACGTATACACAAACACACTCACTCTCACACACATACTCACACCTGCACACTCAGTAAGCTCACTTACTAGCTGCAGAAATTAAGAGAGAAACGGGTCCCACAGAAACGTGCTCAGTGCCCAAGTGGAGTCCACGCAGCCACACTCAAATTGCTGTTCGAGCGCCTCACTCTGCCCTCCATCTTGGCCAGGGTTCGTAGAAAGCTCCTGTGTCACATGCTGAATGCTACGGTGTTGATGTTCTCACTTATGCCAATCTGAGGCCCAGGCATTAGGAAGCCCCGTCTACAGGTGGAGAAGTGCAGAGAGGGCAAGTCCTTGCCCAGAGGCACACAGCTGTTCAGGTGCAGAGCTGGGATTCAGATCTCAACTCCCCGATAGTCAGTCCCTGGCTTGCCCCAACCAAGACACTGCCAGGCCTGGTGTTGGCTCTAATTTTGAAAGAGGAGCTGGAAATGAGGCCAGGTTTCATCTCATTTCAGTAGAGACTTTCAAAAGAAAAACAAAAAAGGCAAAGATGGGTCTCTGAACTCCCAGGTACTCCCTCAAACCCAGCTAACCTGGCAGGTTCAAAGGCCTATCGTCTTTACTCCATGCCCTTGCTGGAATTCCAACAAATGAGGAAGCTCTGAAGGTCAGGCCAGGCAATTATTTTTTCCATAGGCAAAAAAACAGTAGTCCAGCCCTATTTTTAGATGAGGAGTTTGAAGGATTCAGTCCCTCGGATATGCTTACTAAGTTACTGCTCTAAGTAAATTCCAAAAGAGATAACTGTCCTTTCAGAGTCAAGGGCAAGCTAAAAAACAAGCACGTGCCCAGGATGTCTGTCTTCCTGGGCAGAGTGAACACTTCTTTGCCTACAGGGACGATGACATCCCTCTTCTTTTAGTATTTAATTTCTGCAAATTTAAGGGCCCTGTGATTTCTTGGTTGCAGAATGAGTCACCCATTACTTGGGACCTGAGGCAGAGCAAATTTCTCTGTAGACTGGGGAAGGGAGCGGATGGGTCAGGGGTGCACATTCATTTCACACAACTTCCTTGTCTGAGCTTAAATCTGGAGGAGGTGTGAATTCTGGGTGCTGCATTTGTAAAAAATAAAAAAAAATAAAAAACCATGCACACACACTAATGCCATATCCAAATCAGGTCATGGCAAAACTGTGCCTCATGACCACATGCCTTTTTTACTCCTGTATTTTCCCCCTGTTTTTTAAAGTCAAAATTTCACTACTAAAATGGAATTGGCAGGGTATGCAGAGGCAAAGTGTCAGCATCTCTTTCCTTAAGCGTCACCATGTCTATCTGTCGATAAGTGCATAGATCTAGGGACAATGAAAGGAGCTTCTAGAGAAAAAATAATGTGGAAAAGAGCCACATGTCTGTCTCAAAATAGGATGGCAGAAGATGGCCTTGAGAGAGAAGGTGAGTACCCAGAAATACAGCGTGACTTTCTAGGGGGAAATCTGCTGTTTCTGCTGGCCCAGCATCCATGCCCCTTACTTCTGATAAATGCATCTCATTTTTTACTGAGGGAGCCACTGTAGCGTAGATTTGTCATGCGGGCCTGGCCAATCGGTCCAGAATATCTCTGGGGGTGGCGGGTGGACCCAAGCCAGGCCCACAGTACCCACAAGCATTGGCCTCAGGACTTCAGTGGCAGCCCCTGGGAAGGAGAAGCCCCCCCTCCACTTGCTGGCCAAGCTGGCAGGATGTGACCGCACCTGGGCCCAGTCCTGTCCAAGTTTCCCAGGAATATGAACAATAGATACCCTCTTTGCTTAAGCCAGTCTTAGTTGGATTTCTAAATCTTGCAATCGCAAGTATCAATGTATCTTCACTTAAAAAAAAAAAAAAAGTCATCATGTGAATTGTATTTCCTATATTCAGAAATTTCCAGACAGGGACAACGAGGTCCAGAGCTTCAAGAGGCCATCCGAGACACACAATAAACCTAGATGCTGAGACATGACCAGAGTCAGATCTTGCATCTTCTAGGCACCGCCCAGCATCTACAGTGTTCTCTGGTATGCAGTGTGAATGAGAAAATGTGCCTGACACCCTTCCAACTCACAGGAATTAACAGCTGTGCAGTTTCATCCAAACACAGATACAGTCTAAGGAGAGAACACCCACTAATTGCACCTTCACATTTACAAATAATCAAGAGAGCAAATATGTAATTCAGAAAGCTCAGAATACAAGTGCTATTGCCTGGTAGGACTGGTCTATGAAAGTTGTATTTATTTATGGTGAGCTGAGTGACAAAATGACAGATCCATCATATTTTGAAATGACTAATGTGCTCAAGAAATCAGGAGGGCACCAAAATTGCAGAGGGGGTCATTGAGAGTCATGTGTGACTGAGCCCTGAAGCACCAACTGTCCAAGCAAAGCCTCTGGGGAGATTCCTGGGTCCTGTGTAGCATGATCTGGCTGAGTAACCACCTGGAAAACAGACTTTTGGAGGTGGTGGAAATTCATTCCCTTGTACCCTGCCCAGGGCAGCCAGGCACAGCTTCCAGGAGCCTCTACCCTAATTCAAGCAGTTCAAGCTGAAACAGCAGCCTGCAGAACTGGCCTGAAGTCCCTGTGTGCCAGTACTGGGCTGGCTGGCTGACTAATTTGATTGTGATTTTGGGGCCAAGCCTGCCTGATTCGTACCACTGTTAGTCACAACTGAGGCCTGGTTAGAGAGCATCCTTAAAAGGACTGGAATGAAAGAGGTAGCATCTTTCCAAAGCAAAACCGATGAGAACACAATGCACAAAATGACGTGAAGACGACCATTTATCCCCCAGTGTGGCAACAGAACAACTAACCTAGGGATTAGGCAGACATTTTTCTTCTGCATTAACAACAAAATAATCAGAATGACCCCAATAAACAAATTAGCATGGCTTACCTTGTGTTTGGCCCTCCCCTTCCCACCATAGTGATATTTACTGGTAAAGGCTTCCCAGGCCAAAAATGAATTCCTAAACCAAAATGCCTACTGCACACTTTAAACAGAAATAAGAGGAGGTTGGAGAGCTCAACCTTAAAAAGAGGTCTGGGTGGCATCCGAGAGCATTTTGGTTACACTTGTCGAAATGTGATCATGTTATTCACTGACAACTGCCAAGAAAGTCATGATGGGGCAAGCAAGGTGGTGGCGGGGGCATGCTTTGGCTGCAGAATCTCAGGCAACTCCCAAAAGCAAATGAGCTCCCAGTCACTGAATGAGCGGCTCTGTGTTACAGCTTCAGATGCCCTGGACTGGGAAGCTCATGCAGTCCTTGCTGACAGGGCTGCGGACAGACGGCTTCAGAGCAGCCACTCTGAGCCCAAGGCCCAGAAGGAGGGCTCACGGGAAGTGTTCCCCACACCCACAGAGACTGCAGCCAGGCTGCTGAGGAGATGCCAAGTTCATTCCAGAAGGCGTGGCCAGACCTTCCTGAGAAGAGCCCCAGCTCCACTTCTACCAAGTATCAAGCTCCCCGTCACTTCCCGTTGCCCCCAGACCCAGTGCCCAGGACCACAGGCAGAGACCCCAGCTGTGTGGCTGTGAGTCCGACCCATGACACAAGCAATAGGGCAGTTCCAGTTTCCTTAGTCCCAGAGTAAATGACCTCCAGTTCAAGAAGGTTTTAGCAGCTCAACAAGAGGGAGGTGAAAACCAGAATTCCCAATGAGGGCAAAAGGAGGAATGAATGATTTTGCTTACATACATACTACACATGAGTGCACCTTACTCTAAACAGATAGGACTTAAAAAATCTTAACGTAAGAATTGAAGGAGTTATATTTGATTTTTTAGTATATTAAAAATACTACTTTTTTTTTCTTTTTGGTAAAGACAGGGTCTCGTCACATTGGCAAGGCTGGTCTCAAGTTCCTGGGCTCAAGTGATCCTCCCACCTTGGCTTCCCAAAGTGCTGGGATTAAGGTGTGAGCCACTGCACTTGGCCTACAAGCATATCATTTCATTAAACACAAATCCTCTTTCTTCCCACAGTGCACAGAATGCAAATCATAACCCCTGGTTATTGGGAATAATTCAGCAACAAGGATAAAGATAATAATAATTCCATGCTGCTTCTACTGTCATAATAATGACGAATACTTCTGCAGCGTCGAATCCTTTGCAGCATTTAACATGGACCAGGCACTGTTTGGAGCACATTGCACATATTCACTCATTTAATTCTTGTATGAGCACTACAAAGTAGGTACTATTTGTTACCCTCCTTTAAGGTGGGGAAACCTGGCTCCAGATCACCCATCCCATGAGGGTGGGACTTGCCCTAGATCTGCATGTGACACACACCTACAGCAGCCTCCGAGTGGCAGGGCTGTATACAATGAGGTACGCCAGTGTGAGGAAGGAACCGAATCACTGGCTGGATACTGGGGGTAGCAGAAGTCAAGGCGGAGAGGGTACAGGTGGCAGCCTCGCTGGCGGGCTGGCTGGCGGCGCAGGAGCAGGCGCAGGCGCAGGGCGGCGTTCACAGGGACACTCACCTTCACTCTCCCCACTCGTCTTGATGCCTTTTGAACCACCCTCTGTACCTTTAGCCTTCTCGGCGTCTTCTTGGGCATCCTCGGCGGGCCCTTTCTCCTCCTCTTCTTCTTCCCCAACGTTTTTGTAGTTGGGTCTCTTTTGCACCCGCCTCTTGCCCTTGTGCTTGTTCATCTCAAGGGACCGCTCGAGTGTCTCGGTGGGTTTAATGAAGCACCGAATGCTGGGCTTGGCCTAGGAAAGTCCAACGAAGGCAATAGGTGAATTCGAACACTGGAATCCTGCTAGATGCTATCAAGTTGCCCAAAAGTTTCTGTCCTAAGAAACTCATCTCCAAAAGAAACCATGATATCATAAGATAGCTGCACTCGCATGTTTACTACGGGACCATCCACAATAGCAAAGACATGGAATCAGCCTAAGTGTCCACCAACAGAGGACTGGATAAAGAAAATGATGTGTATATACACAATGGCATAGTATTCAGCCCTAAAAAAGAAGGAAATCATGTCTTTTGCAGCAACACGGGGACGATTATCTTAAGTGAAATAACTCAGACACCTATTGCATATTCTCATAAGCAGGAGCTAAATAACATGTGCACATGGCAGCAGGGTGTGGGATGATGGACAACGAGACTGAGAAGGGTGGAGGAGTTGGAGGGGGTGGATGGTGGGAGGGTGTTTGGTGGGTCCAGTGCGCATTACTCCAGTGATGGATGCACTGAAGGTCCTCACTTCATCACAATGCAATACATCAATGTGGCAACACTGCCCTTTTACTCCATGAATACAGATAATAAAAACATCTTTTAATACAGAGAAATTAATCTCCAAAACAAATGCCACCTCCAGATCTATTATTTTGCCCATTATTAACATCATCATCAAACAATCAAAACAACAGTGCCAGCTACCATTTACTGTCTACTGCCCTAAGTCAGAAATGGTGCGCTTTACCAGCAGCAGCTCTACACTCCCCAAATGTCAGCTGTTTGTGCAAGGGAAACTTCTGATGAACACTTCTGTGGTACTTTCTTATGTGCCAGACGCTGTTCTCAGGCTCTGACTCTATGATCTCACTTGAACTTTACAGCAACTCCATGAGATATTACTGTGTCATCCTCATTTTACAGGTGAAGAAACTGAAGCACAGAGACAGAAAAGGATCTGACCAAGGTCACAAAGCCGGGAGGCAGCAGAGCCGGGATTCAAAACCATGTACCAGCCAGCCACACAAGCTGTGTCTCAGTTACAGCCCACTGATATTATTATTAATTTTAACCCAAATAAGTTCATTTTAAACAAAACTATCACTACAGGAAATGAAACATGAGTGTGCCTTGCTATTATATTAAACATAAATAACCAGAAAGAAAAAGCCAGGTGTAGTGGGTGTTATCAAATTCTGGCTCTCATTAGAAAAGGAGCCTAGTAAGTATCAGCAATAAGTCAAACATCAGCTCGCCCCAAAGGACGAAGTTCTTCCTTAAAAAAGTCAGAGATGGCTGGGTGTGGTGGCTCACGTCTCTAATCCCAGCACTTTGCGGGGCAGAAGCGGGAGGACTGCTTGAGGCCGGGAGGTCAAGGCTTCAGTGAGCAAGACTGTGCCACTACAATCCAGCTTGGATGACAGAATGAGGCCAGTGTCAACTGTGGTTCATGCTTCACATTGCTCTATCTCAGTCTTTTTAACAGGAATTATCAGTCCCATTTTTATCGTTGAGAAAATGGAGGCGCAGAAAGGTTAAATAACTTGCCCAATGTCACACAGCTACTGAGTTGGAGTCAGAATTTGAACTGGGGCTCCTTGGGGCTTGCCAATTCCAAAGTTCACACTCTTCCTAAAAGAACAGTGTTTCACCAGGAGCTCAAACTTAATTCCACATTTACTGCTCTTTAAAGAGGAAGGCCAGGCATGCTGGCTCACACCTGTAATTCCAGCAATTTGGGAGACCAAGCTGGGAGGATTTCAAGACCAGCCTGGGCAACATGGCAAAACCCCATCTCTACAAAAAATAGAAAAATTAGCTGGGCATGGTGGCATGCCCATGTAGTCCCAGCTACTTGAGAGGCTGAGGTAGGAGGATTGCTCGAGCCCAGGAGGCAGAGGTTGCAGTGAGTAAGATGGCGCCACTGCACTCTAGCCCAGGCGACAGAGTGAGACATTGCCTCAAAAAAGAAAAGAAAAGAAAAAAAAGAATATAGACATGCAAACAGACTAGAAAGGGGCAAAAGACAGAAGAAAATTGATTTATTTAGGGCAGGATTTTGATTGAAGTGTTTTTCTCTTACCACAGTCTGAATAATGTTCAGATATTATTTTGTCATTTAAAGAAAGTTTTAAAATAAACTTTTCCATTATCTTGATATAGATTATCCATCTGAATTTACCCCAAACGACCACCAATTATATAGGGGCCAGCGTACCTTGCCAATAAATGGAAATGGGCTCAAGGAACACAGATTAATTTCAATAATGCTCAAAACAAAACCTAATTGAAAGCTGAATTAGCATCCAAATACAAACATTAATTTTTATTTGCCCACTGTGGATTATTCAACCACAAAAAAAATGACAGATAAATTGCTACATGATTCTACTGTCCAGGAAACCCAGATAGCATATTACAGACGCCAATAACCAAGGGCCCCCAGATGGGAGCATTCTGAGAATGCACTGCTTGACAGACAGCATCCATCAGAGCCCACTTAGGAGGCTGGGTGATCGAATGCAGCCTAGTCGCCCTCTCATCTTCTCCTGAAGCATCTAACCCAGGAAGTTAGCTTCCTCCCATCACTGCCGACTCCTAGTGAATTTCAGAATTTCAGAGCCGGCCACACAGCAATCAAAGCTTTGAGAAACAGAAAAAAGAGACCAAGCGCAGGGCAAAACTAGGGGTAGTTTGAAATTATGAGCAGAAATTCACACGGACAGATGTAGAAACCCCTCCCTAAGCTCTGTGTGGACTCAGATGCACAGAACAAGTTGGCAGAACTGACGAAGTGAAACACAGTGCTCAGCGCCTGGGGCTGGCCAGAGTGGTCTGAACTCCAACCCAGCTGGCCCGTCCCAGGCCTCAGGTTCCTGTTCTAAAACATGGGGAGAGTAATTCCGACCCCCTAGAACCAAAGGAACCCATGGATATAAAGTTCCTTCAGAGGCCGGGCGTGGTAGCTCACGCCTGTAATCCCAGCACTTTGGCAGGCCCAGGCAGGCGGATCACCTCAGGTCAGGAGTGCAAGACCAGCCTGGCCAATGTAGTGAAAACCCGTCTCTACTAAAAATACAAAAAATTAGCCAGGTGTGGTGATGGGCACTTGTAGTCCCAGCTACTTGGGAGGCTGGGGCAGGAGAATTGATTGAACCTGGGAGGCGGAGGTTGAAGTAAACCAAGATCAAACCACTGCACTCCAGCCTGGGCACAACAGAGTGAGACCCCGTCTCAAAATAAATAAATAAATAAATAAATAATAAAGTTCCTTCAGAGAGTGCTGAAACGGTGAACATTCAACACAAAACATTACCTTATTTTCCCTGCCTACATCTAAAAAAAAGAAAGAAAGAAAAAAAAATCAGCTGCAAGAATGAATTTTAAAACTTTCCAAAGGGATCTGCTTTTCTCAGTGATCAGGTGTCTGGTGTGGGAGGGCATGCTTACTGGGGAAATTTCAAACCTTTATAACACGACCTTCCAGTCAACAACTGGAAATAACCTAAATGTCCATCGATAGGGGAGTTGTTAGGTAATTACGATCTGTTTGTCCAAAGGGTGGGAATCTAAGAAGACTGGGGCCTTTTTATTCCTAGGTAAACTGATGGAGACTCAGCACCAGGACGAAAAGGCAGGAACAGAGTACGCGGTAGGGTCCCTTACAGGTAAAGCTTTTCAAAGGCTACACATGATGGTATAAACACAACTTTTCCTGGAAAGATGCCTAAGAATGCATTGGCATCTTGGGGGAATAAAAAAAATGAGTGGCCCTGTGTATACACCCACACAAGCACACTTTTTTTTTTCAATACCTTTTGGTTTGAGATTTCTAATCATGTACATATATTAACTTTACTTTAAACACTCAGCTGGGTGTAGAGCTTATGTCTACAATCCCAGCAGTGGGAGGCTGAGATGGGAGGATCGCTTGAGCCCAGTAGTTCAAGACCAGCCAGGTCTACACAGTGAGACCCTGCCTCTAAACATATAAATATAAATATATATATAATAAAAATTCAGCAGGGGTCATTTGGACATGGACTATTTTTGCTCCCTTTTATTCTATATTTTAAAAACCTGTTTTGTTTTGTTTTTCTTTTTCTTAAAGCTAACACCAAAACATCACAGGCAGCATCCAGAGGCTGGTAGAATTTGGCTGGGAAGTGTGGGCAGAGATTTGTGACCATTTCTGCTGCTCCTGTCACCCTCCTTCTGGTTGCCAGCCTCCAAGGATGCTCCAATCAGAAGCCCCCAGGAGAAGGGTCCCTGTCACGTCTCTCACCACTGTGCTCTCAGCTCTACCCCACAGTGCCTGGACCAGAGGTGGACAGGCTGCTGCTCAGTAAGCTCATGGCTGTAGGAATGAATGTTTGTACCAGGCTGTACCCAAAGGGCAAGACAGAATGACGAAAAAAGGAGAAGGAGGAGAAGGGAGGGAAAGAAGGGGAAAAAAAGCCAAACATTCTCAGGAGCTAAACATAGCACAATCAAAGAGCAAGCTCACCCAAACTAACCAGAAGTGGAAAAGCCCACTTCAGAGTAATAAATCAGAAGGCGTTTGGGTTGATTTTCTCAAAAAGAAAGTACACAACACATGCCCCAGGGAAAAGTATTCTGCAAAGAAGGTCTACATTTCCCAAATGCCACAGGTTTAGGTTTCACCACGTGCTGAAGCTGGGCTGCAGGAGGAGCATGAAGGGAAGGAGTCTCCTTGCTGACTGCAGTGAAATACAAGGGAGCCTTGAGCTCTGCAGCTGGATATTTGGGCTGGCTTCGGGGGTCAGGGCCAGCTGACAGTCAGCAATGACATTTTAGAGGTGCCCTGGGGCCTAACTACTCCCTAAGTGCCTGCACCTGCCTACTGGTTAATGATGTCTTCCATCAGCCTTGAACCCCTTCACGTAAGGCTTTGGTCCTTGCTTTTTCAAACGTCAAATACTTTAGGAAAGGTGAATCCCCAGGGGTCAGTCTTTCAGGGAATGGAGGAATCTGAGTGCAGAAACTCTGCAAAAGGCAGCAACAGGTGTGGGAGGGAGGATGGAAACAACCAAAGACTGGGTGCCTGAGGGAAAGAGAGGAGACCCATGCCTGAGAAGACAGATGTCAAACAGAACATGTTCCACCAGGTGTGCGTACAGCAGCTTACAAAGACTTGGACACAGGCTGCACATGAAAAAGCAACTTGCAATCAACAATTAATGATTCAGTTTATGGTTAAAATAAAACTAAAACTATAGAGCTGAAACATACATGTATATCATGTATTCCTGGGTTGATAATTACATGAAAATACACAGAGAAAGGTCTGGAAGGATATACAAACTGGGAACAGTGGTTCCCTCTGAGGAAGATACTGAGGTTGGAGGAACTTTCACTTTCTGCTCTACCTACTTCTACATCATTCAGTTGTTTTATTACCGGCACTAGAAAATGTTATTACCAGCACAAGAAAATACTATCAACACTATTTAAGTGTAAAGAATATCTTTACAGAATGCATTAATGCCACTGAACTTAAGAATAGTTAAGAGAGTGAATTTTATGCTTACTTTACACAATTTTAAAAAAACGTTGAAAAGGCAAGTTTAGAAGTTAAGATGATGATTCTCTTGGGTGGGGTGGAGGTATGGGTTACAAACTGAGGAGGGGCTTTATGGGAAAACCAGAAATGCTTTCCATCTTGACTCAAATTATACATGAATATAATCATGTGTACAAAATCATCAAGCAGTACATCTAAGATTACTAAACTTCTATGTATTTTATTGTATTTATGTGATTCCTCAATTTAAAAAGTTTCCCAGGCTGAGTGCAGTGGCTCACGCCTGTAACCCCAAGATTTAGAGAGGCTAAGGCAGGAGGATCACTTGAGCCCAGAAGTTCAAGATGAGCCCAGGAAGCATGGTGAGACCTTGTCTCTACAAAAAATACAAAAATTAGCTGGGTATGGTGGTGCATGCCTGTAGTCCCAGCTACTCGGGAGGCTGAGGCAGGAAGATCACTTGAGCCCAAGAGGTTGAGGCTGCAGTGAGCTGTGGTCATGCTATTGCACTCCAGCCTGGGTGACACAGCAAGACCCTGTCTCAAAAACAAACAAACAAAAAACACCAACAAGTTTACCAAGAGGATTTTCAATGAAGTCGAATTGCTGTAATGCCGTAAATACAAGGTAGGAGAAAGTGAACAGGCAGGAGAGCTGGATTCACTGACCACTAATGATACGAGGGGAGCTCAGGTAAGATCATGAAGCCATAGGCTACACCTCTCAGAGCCCACAGTTCACCCCAGACAGGTGAATCCTGGTGAATTCCAGTGACTCCTGCATTTATTGCCACACGGCCTGTGCAGATGCTAGAAGAGAAGAGGTTCACACAAGAGTGATGGGGGCCGCAGAGGAAGGGAGGGAAAATGTGCCAGGGCTGGGAGGCAAGGGGGAGCTTAGGAGGGCTTGATAGAGAAGGAAATGAGTGATATGAGTCTTGGATGTCAACAGGAGTTCAGCAGCATGTTCAGGAAGAAGACAATAGTAGGAAAGCCAGCTCAGAGCCCAGGAGGAGCCAGCTCGCTAGGTGTGCCCAGAAGTCACTCGCCTTTTATTTCTGCTAAGGCCTAGGTCACCTGGGCCTGGTGCTTGGTGACAGTAGTGGCACCTTCGGACCCAAGATGCTCGGTCAGCTCCCCAGGCAGGGGCAGACACACAGCCGCTGGACTTTGCAGGAAGTCAGGGCAGTGGTCCCGGGCCAGCCAGTAGCCTCTCAGCCAGGCGCTGGCCCATGCTGCTCATAAAGGGGTTCTTCACGCTCACTGCCTCAGAAGAGATATCGGATGCCTTGACTCAGTGCCCTACAGATGCAACGTGTTGAGTGGGTTTCTCAACATCTACTCAGTGGTGCAGCAGGGAGGGGAGAAAGCAGTGGTTGGCGAGTGACCAGGAAAGGGGATGTAAGGGCACCAAGTAGCCTGCCCAGGGAAGAATCTTGGTTGAGCACGAAGGAAAGAAAGAGAGACCGGTGGCCAGAGGCATCAGGTAAGGGAAGGAGAGATCCCGGTGCCTGGGATTCTGTCTGGATCTGTTGGAGCTGTCATGGTAATCAGGCTAAGAAGACCCTTCCAGGCTCTCCCAGGCCGAGCCCACTCACTCTCCGAGGATGCTTTCTCAAACGGCTCTGCTAAACAATTTGAGAAGTAGGAGAAAGGTTTTCCCCTTAAGAAAGGAGGCAGGCCATGTTGACTAACAAAAAAGATGCCCAGGCAGACCTGGCTCCAAGTTTCAGACCCACTTTCTACTAGCCAAGCGACCCTGACCACAGGAGCCTCAGTTCCTCATCTGTAAAACAGAGACAAGAGTAGTTCCATATCACACGCCACCATGAGGGTAGTGTGGGATTCAACAGGCAAAATGCCTGGTGCAAGGGGGCACCAGAGAAATTTTCATTGCCCTTCAACCCCCTGGCAAATACATCATGAGGATGGAAGACAGGGCAGGGGAGGGGCTTTTAAGGAACAATCATGTTCTGTGCTTTAAACTGGACTCCCAAGCTCCTAGCAACTTACTGCTCGCTGGCCTTCTGGTTTGTTAGTGGTCTAGACTCAGCCTCCCCGACATGCTCCTGGGCCCCTGGCTAACCTTCCTCATCTCCAGCCTCAGCGGCCAGGACTAACAAGGTACGGAGCAAGGTACAAAATCAGGACGGGATTCAGAGGCCCAGGGTCCCACCCACCGCAGTTTGAGTCCTGGCTCCACTGCTTCCTACCTTCTCTTCTATGGGTCTCAGTTTCCACAGCCATCAATGGGCATCATATTAGCATCTCCCCAACAGTGCTTCTGAGAGGTGCCAAGAGATGGCACACTCTTGTTACTCTTTCCGGGTAATAACAGCCATCCCGAATACTCAGTGAGCACTTAAAATGTGTCCAGCATGGCTCTGAGCACTTTATACACATTGTCTTGCTTTATCCTACAAATAACCAAATGAGGCAAGGAACTACACAGGTGAGGACCTTGCCCAAGATCACCCACTAGTGAGAGGCAGAGGCAGGATTTGAACCCAGGAAGAATCTAGCTCCAGTGCCTAGGTGCACAACCTTCCTGCCACATGGCTCAAACACCATTCCCTTCCATATACATTTGCTGCACCTCCCAATGCTGGGCCAGCCTCCCGGGAGCACTGACGTTAAGACTATGCCATGCTGATGTCACACTAATCAGAGAAACAGGTGGTTCTTCGCAACAAAAGGGCAGTGGCACTTTATATATCACTTGACAGGTGGCCCTCTGACCTGACAATTACATGGTTGTCTATAATGTGACTCTTTTCACATTTTTTTTTTTTTTTTTTTTTTGAGACGGGGTCTTACTTTGTCACCCAGGCTGGAGTGCAGTGATGCGATCTCAGCTCACTGCAACCTCCGCCTCCTGGGTTTGAGTGATTCTCCAGCCTCAGTCTCCCACGTAGCTGGGACCACAGACACGTGCATCTTTCCACATTTTTATCTCACATACACAGACAAAAAGTCACAGGGGATCACACCCACTGTAACCAACAGCACTGTAGCACATGGCTTGGCCATTGGCTGAAAAAGGAAGCCGTGTGACAGCGCAGCAGAGTGAACCTGTTCTCATTCAGAAGGAGGTGATTGGCAAGCAAGCACCAGTTGGGTGATGTACCCCGGGGTGATGTATAGACACATGCCTTACTCGCCAATCCAGGAGCCGCGTGGAGCTGCAGAACCAAAGCACAAACGCGCATGAAGAATGCACAGCTGCAACATCAGTGAGGCGATTTGACAGCACTACCGAATGTAAAGGGGAAGATGAAAGCTATGGAGTGGGGAACATGCGGAGGTAGCAGGCCACTTCCATTAACAAGAAGAACATGGCATTCTTCTCCATGAATTACCAGTTATCAGGGGTGTTGCAGCTGCAGAAGCATAAAGCAAGGCATCTCTCAGGAATTGGAACACACTCACAGCACTCACAGGCCTCTCGCAGCCGCGTGCTCAGCACTTGACGCTGAGATGAGGAGCAGGTAACATCAAGACGGTGCTGCAATTTCTTCTTGGAAAGTGACCTCTGGCATGTCACTAAGTCTGTAGGGGGCCAGTCTCCTCTCCCTTGCCTTCTCCATCCCAGGTCATCTTCTCTGTCCCTTTCAATGCCAAGCAGTATGTCTGGCACTGTCTCTGGCATTCAATCACGAGGGAATGCTTGTGGGATGAATTAATTGCAAGATCCTCACGAGCACTGAACAGGCCTCTTCAACCACACAAAATGAGGCATCTCACACTCCCTTACTAAACAATGACATACCAAGCACTTATATGGTATTTCTTTGGAAACAGTATTTTACTATATTTTGGAAAAGATGAACTGTGAAATATTGGTTATTCTGTTACTTGAAACAGCCCAAAATGCCACACTACCCCGACATCTCATGCTAAACTGGAAAACATAATTGCAAGTGGTGATAAAAAGACATGGAATACAAACAGTGAGATTTGGGGCTGGTCACCTGCAATCCTAATCACTTAACCTCTGGGAACCTTGGTTTCCTCATGGGGAGCATGTGACAATAACACCACCTCGCTCTCTTTCATTATGAGCATGAAATGAGATGTTCAATGAGACAAACAAGTAGGCTTGCCTTCTTTTCTTTCTTTTTTAGACAGAGTCTCACTCTGTTGCCCAGGCTGGAGTGCAGTGGTGTGATCATGGCTCACTGCAATCTCTGCCTCCCAGGCTCGAGAGATCCTCCCACCTCAGCCTCCTGAGTAGTTGGGACCACAGGTACGCACCACCACACCTGGTTAATTTTTGTATTTTTTGTAGACACGGGGTCTTACCATGTTGTCTAGGTTGGCCTCAAGTGATCTGCCCACTCCAGCCTCCCAAAGTGCTGGGATCACAGGCATGAACCACCAAGCCTAGCCAGGTTCATCTCCTATAAAATGAAAACTGTCCCTCTCTTCTGCCAACCCAGGATGTTTCTTGAATACTGGCCTCTCTCCTGATCCCACATACACCTAACTCATTCCCACAGAGGTCTCTGACTCACCGTTTTTCATGTTTTGGCCATGTCCCCCCGTCCCACCCCTCAACTCTCAGCAGGCCTAGCTCCCTGACCTCAGTTCTCAATATTAGGCTCCCTCCTTAGGGGGGCTTCCCTCACCACACCTCCCAAAGCTGCTTCTATTTCCTTCCCATACCCAAATCTTAAATCTGTGAGGATGAGCTGGCTTACTGTCTATTCTCCACAAACAGACCATCATGAAAGGGACAGATGTCTTGTTCATTTATGGCACCCGCCTGCAACTTGTAGGGGCTCAACAATTACTCACGGCAGGGAGTGCACAAGGGTAAGTATGGCAGCCAGCCTCTGCTTCACAGATAGAGCACATTCTGCTCATGTCAGAAAATGACCCACCCAGAACTCAAGTGTCACCCAGCACAATATTATTTGAGTGAATAAAGCTGTTTAATGTTATCTTTTTCTCTTAATTTTTTAATGGATGCATTATAATTGTACATGGTTATGGGGTACAATTTGAAGTTTTAATACATGTGTATATCATGTAATGATCGTATCAGGGTACTTAGCACATCCATCACCTCATGTATTTATCATTTCTTTGTGGTGAGAACATTCAAAAACCTCTCTTTTAGCATGATCTCATTCATTTGTGGAATCTAAACAAAGTTGATCTCATAGAAGTAGAGAGGAGAATAGTGGTTACAGGAGACCGGGCAGGGAGGGGATGCAGGGATGCGGATGGGGAAGATGGGGAGAGGTTGGTCAACAGGTACAAAGTTCCAATTAGACAGGAGGAGTGAGATCTCGTGTCCTATTGCACAGAAGGGTGACTGTGGTTAACAGTAAAGTATTGTATTTTTTCTTATTTGCCCATGAAGCTGACAAATCTGTTCCCGTGCTTATCTGGAGGCTACCAGGAAGCTGTCCTGGGGCCAGGTAATAAGCAACCCAGCAAGTGGTCAGCAGGCAATCAGTTTCAGGCCAGCCAGGATCTCCTACTCAACTGGCCTCAGAACTCTCTAGGGAAACCCCTACTCACTAATCACCTCCAGGGATGAGAGCTGCACTGCCCTCAGGCATGAAAGGAATGACTCACACCACCACCCCACTGTTGTCAACTGTGCTGGAATGTCCAGAAAGGGCAGGGAACTCTGAGAGGAGAGCCAAATGCCCCCTTCTTGCTCACGTGCAGCCCCCAGGCTCCCATCAGGCAAAGCATTCCATAGCAAAACCAGTTTCAAGGACTCTGACACTGCCCAAGACTGGATGTCCACCGCTCATTAGAGATATGTGTTTGATTCCCGTACCGAGACTTCTCAGATCAAGACAATCAACGCTGACTGCAGGAACCATGCTAAACATGGGGACACAAAGACGAAGAGGTTCCAGTCTTCTTCCACAGCAACTCCTGAGTCCTGCAATGGCACACAGGCGCCATGTGCCTCGGACGCTTGTTCTCTCCCAACCTCATCTCCTACTTCCCATCCCCTTGCCACATTGCCCTTTGCTCTTCCTCCAACACACTAGGCACCATCTCACCGCAGGGCCTTTGAACTGGCTGTTCTTTTTTTTTTTTTGAGACGGAGTCTCGCTCTGTCGCCTAGGCTGGAGTACAGTGGTGCGATCTCGGCTCACTGCAAGCTCCGCCTCCCAGTTTCGTGCTGTTCTTTATGACCAAAATGCTCTTCCTCCAGATATCAACATGACTCACTCTGTTGCTTCCTTTGAGTCTGTGCTCCCACCTCACCTTCCCAACGAGGCCAACCCCAGTCACCCTACTGAGAACGGTAACACCCCAGTCTCTGAGCACTGCCCATGTCCATCCTCTGCTTCACTACTGTTTTCCCAGGGCTTCTCACATCTAATGTGCCCCGATGCCTATTATTCGCTTTATTGCTCCTCTGTCTCTCTGCATGAGACCCAAGTTCCTGGAAGTCAAGGTTTTTGCTTTGTTCACTGGGTATATATCTCCAGGGCCTAGAACAGTGCCTGGCACACAGCAGATACCCAATATTTATCTGTTGAATATCTGAATAAACAATACTGACCTGGCTTCACGTAACTCAAAGTCAGGTTAAAAATCTCCAATGTCCAAAGACGCTAGCTCAGTCATGAAAACTAACCATGCCACAGGGGACAGAGGCATACCTCATTTGTCTGTCCTCACCCTCAATTTTCTGATTTTAATTGAAACCCAGAAAAAGCCACCAATGGCCTGATGCAACCAGAAAAGGTCCCCATTCTACATGGAGCTGCCTCCAGCCCTGTGGCTGCCCCAAGCCCATTCTGTGTCACACTGCAGGACAGATACAGAAAAGCCAGCTAGGGTCTGAGTCACGAGGCTTCTTCCCCATCTGCCTCCTGCCCCCATCCCTGCCCACTATGCCCACTTCATTGTTACCAGTTGGCTTCTA
Source organism: Trachypithecus francoisi (assembly GCF_009764315.1). NCBI lineage: Eukaryota > Metazoa > Chordata > Mammalia > Primates > Cercopithecidae > Trachypithecus > Trachypithecus francoisi. The sequence goes on from NW_022681460.1 coordinate 104,001,060, forward strand.
CAGGATGTAGCAATGAAGGCCGCTGCCCCTTCTCTGGCTAGCTGGCCCAAGGTCAAAACTCCTGGTCTTTGGTCACAGTCACCTGCAGCCCTGACTAAAGTCTGCTCCCTTTGCAAGTACTAAGGGACACTCTGAGACCCTCCTCAGTTGTCCAGCCCACCTTCTGCCCCAGGAAACACGGAGAGGCAACTGTTTCTCAGACAACAATACGCTCCTTAGTACTGGACCTCATGTTGCACTCTGGATTTTGATTCTATCAAATCCTTTTAAATGTGAACCAGAGCTGCCACATTCAATACTTTGGTGGGCAAGAATGGCACCTGGGAGCTGTAACTGCATTGAGGGATTAGGGGATAGACCTCAATGGCAAAGCCAAAAGGGAGAATATACACCAAGCTCTAATTCCCTTGTGGGAATGTTTGCAATGGGTCAATTAAGGCCCTTAATTTATAGAAGTCTATTTTTACCCTTTGATATTCACAATCAACCTTCTCCCAGAAGCCTATCAGCATTTTCAGGGAGAAGAATGTATATGCCTTGGAACCAGCACTGATTATCTGGGGGATCATGAGTACAGTCAGGGTCACTAAAAGACTCAGGAATTCTAACCCTGGTCGGAAGAGGTGCTATCCAGCCTGATGCATTCAGCACGTAGGAGGCTAACATCAGATACAAGTTTGAGTTATAAAGAAAGCCCTGCAGGGTGGGTGCAGTGGCTCACCCAGCACTTCGGGAGGCCGAGGCGGGCGGATCACGAGGTCAGGTGATCAAGACCATCCCGGCTAACACGGTGAAACCCCGTCTCTACTAAAAAATACAAAAAATTAGCCGGGCATGGTGGTGGGCGCCTGTAGTCCCAGCTACTGGGGAGCCTGAAGCAGGAGAATGGCGTGAGCCCGGGAGGCGGAGCTTGCAGTGAGCTAAGATCGTACCACTGCACTCCAGCCTGGGTGATAGCAAGACTCCGTCTCAAAAAAAAAAAAAAAAGAAAAAGAAAAAGAAAGCCCTGCAGCAGCTTTCTTAGGGAGCTAAGTCAATGATTAATGCTCTGAATCTGCAAACACACAACCCAGAGAAGCAAGGCTGCTACCTTCCTAGACACTGGCTCCACACACCATATCCTGGTAGAGTATCTGGCTGGGCCGAGAGTACTGCTACTAGAAGTGACAGGTGTCCAGAGAATCATCTGGAAACCATCCTAACTGCTAAACTGCTAACTACAGACAGACTGTCAATGTCCTTATTTGGGGGTAAGCAAGCCTATTCTGCCCCAGAATCCTTAGACCCTGACTTCACAACCAGCCAACCATATGAACCCACATTAGCAGTTAAGTATTTATACTTTCCAGCTGGGTGTGATGGCTCACGCCTGTAATCCCAGCACTTTGTGAGGCCGTGGTGGGCGAACTGCTTGAGCCCAGGAGTTCGAGACCAGCCTGGGTAACATGGCGAAACTCTGTCTCCACAGAAAAAAAAGAAAAAAAAAAAGCAAAAGTTATCTGGGCATGGTAGCACGTGCCTGTAATCCCAGCTACTCAGGAAGCTGAGGTGGGAGGATCATTTGACCTGGGGAGGCTGAGGCTGCAGTGAGCTGGGACCATACCACTGCTCTCCAGCCTGGGCGACAGAGCCAGACTCTGTCTCAAAAAAAAAAAAAAAACAACAGTATTTGCACTTTCCAGAAATTAAATCTGGGTCTGGCTGAATGGAGAGCACAGTATGCACACAGAGGGCTTCACCGACCATCACTCAATGGCAACGGCTATAACACTGGTGCTGTTTCATCATCACTGTTATTACTAACACTTCTCCCTCTGTGCCTTGGTATCTGCTCAAAAGCCACCTTCCTGAGGGGCGCATGGTGTGTGTTTCCACATCCATCAGTCCAGAGACAGCTCGTAAGCCCAGGGAAGGAGGTCCCAGGTAGGAGGTGGAAGGTCACTGTGCAGCCTCAGGAACTAAGGTCACTATAATGACAACATCTAATATTTATGCACTTGCTGTGTACATAAAAAGGCTTTGGAGTAAGCACTTTACACAGCATTTAATTCTCATCATAAACCCACGTTTGCTATTCTCACTGGCGAGGTAAGAAATTGAGGCCCGGGAACACCTAGTAAAATCAGGGGCCAGGACTTGAGGAGCCCAGTGAAACTGGTTATAGCACCCACTCCACAAGGCTGCCTCTGGAGGTGGAACATGGAACAGCACCAAAAGCAGCCCACTCCAAACCCAGCCACTGAGGCAAAGAGAAGGCAGCATTCAAGGGGCAGGCTAGGAAGTGATTTCTGCTCTGAAAGTCATTATGAGAATGTCACGAGAGCCCTTGTGACTCTGCTACCACTGCACCCACTGAGTCATTCATTCCTACACCTCCTGGGCATCTCTGGCAAGCCCCAGGATGGCACAGGTGGCACAGGCATCTCCAAGACATGGTCCCTGTCCTCGTGGGAGAAGGGAAGCCCAGGGAGGGTAGGGGTCAGGTCGTTCCAGTGCAATGCCACATCCCTCATCTCTCAGCACAAGTACACAACAGATGGCTGCTGAAGGAATGCATGAACAGATGAATAAATGAATGAATGCAAAAATGCAGGAAACTATTCCACAGAAATCCAAGAGGAAAAAAAAGTCCTTTAAAAAAAGTACCTACAAGTAATGATGCATATCCCAAATTCTAATCTATATGTTCATTCTGCAAAAACAACGAGATGCTAGCAGTTTCAGAATTAGTGTTCTCCTACTCGGTTTCCCCACACAAGAAACACTATCTGCTCTGCATTCGAATTATAGCAAGAATTAGCCCTTAGCAGGAACCATATGATTTTAATGCACAGACGAATTTCAATTAGACATTCATCTAACCATGCTGATTGTTTTCCATTTAACCCTAAATTACAGTCCTTTCAAATAACTGTGATCTCCCCTCTGCTTCTCTCTCTTCAATTTTGGTTTGGTTTTGTGAAAGGTCTGCTGGTAAAAATGAGGCAATACCAGTAACTTATCTACAAATTACGGGAAGGAGAAAGTAGGTTAAAAAAGAGCAAGAAACTTAAAACAAGTATGATCAAACCACATCCGAGTTGGGCAGGAAACAATAGGAGACTGTTCTCGCTCATAGGGAAGGAAGGTAAATCGTACCAGGACTATTGTAAAACAACTCACAGAAGGAATTCAGCCTGTGCTCTTCCCAAACCTGAACGATAGTCATCAGATTACAACCAACTTCAACTTCACACTGACAGAAAGGTAGTAACTGGAAGCAGAAAGCTGACACACGTGGGCTGGCAATTCCCTCCACACTACAGAGTCTCATTTTCAGTTCAGGTGTCCACCACAACCAGCACTTACGTCCCAAAGGCAGTACGTGTGTCTCTCACAAGGCAGGTGAGACCTTCATCCCAAGAAGAGGCCATATCGGGAGAGAGGACAGATCTCTCAAAAACTTCCCCTGACAATGGTTCAACTACGGCCAGTGTCCTAAACTGAGAGGTTGCCAGTAACCTGCAATTTGCTTTTGCTCAAACGTAAATCCTATGTATCACTGTCAACATCCTGCTTGTGAAGGTGTACTAGAGTTTTGCCAGATGTTACCACTGGGGGAAACTGAGGAAGATCTCTCTGTATTATTTGTTACAACTGCATGCAAATCTATAATTATCTCAAGAAAAAATTTCAATTAAAAAAAAAAATTGCATAAAAGCAGGGTGCAGTGGCTCACACCCGTAATCCCAGCACATTGGGAGGCTAAGGCGGGCAGATCACTTGAAGGCAGGAGTTCCAGACCAGCCTGGCCAACATGGTAAAACCTCGTCTCTACTAAAAATGCAAAAAAAATTAGCCGGGTGGTGCATGCCTGTAGTCCCAGCTACTCGGGAGGCTGAGGCACGAGAATCACTTGAACCTGGGAGGCAGAGGTTGCAGTAAGCCACGATCATGCCACTATACTCCAGCCTGGGCAACAGAGCCAGACTCTGTCTCAAAAAAATAAATAAACAAATAAATAAAAATAAACAATGCTGCAAACCCGAGAGCCCAGCAATCTCTGATTACATCTTAGAACACCAAGTCTAGCTTCAGCACTGCAGAGAGTATCTTACAGTAAGACAATCTGAGATGAAGCCACAGCAGCCATCTTAAGGTCTGGAAATCACGCAACCGAAAAAAAAAGGCCCAATACTTTAACATCAGTGTAGTCCCAGTTAGCAGTGGGCAGATTTCACAGTAAACACACCTCATCTGATGGGAGCAGGCTCTGTGAAGCTTCCTGTAGAAACGTGCATTGATGGGGACCAGATCTTCTGACTGTTGGAGAATATTCCAAAAATCTGGACTTTTCTTCCTAATTTTAAAGTTGGCAATTCATAAAATTTTCTTTTAAACACTGCACAGACCAAACCAAATGGGTATAGTAGCCAGTTTGCAACCCATCAGGCACTTGATGGGCACTATATATATATATATATATATTTTTTTTTTTTTGAGATGGGGTCTTGCTCTGTCGCCCAGGCTGGAGTGTAGTGGCGCGATCTCAGCTCACTGCAAGCTCCACCTCCCAGGTTCATGCCATTCTTCTGCCTCAGCCTCCTGAGTAGCTGGGACTACAGGTGCTCGCCACCACACCCGGCCAATTTTTTTTTGTATTTTTAGTAGAGATGGGGTTTCACCATGCCTGGTCTTGATCTCCTGACCTCGAAATCCACCTGCCTCGGCCTCCGAAAGTGCTGGGATTACTGGCGTGAGCCACCGCGCCCGGCGGGCACTTAACATTTTGCCCCCATCTCCATCAGCTCTCTAGAGCAGGGCTTGCGCTGCCTGTTTTCTAAATGGAGTGAAAGAACCTGCCCAAGGCCAGGTGGCTGGCGGGGCACTGGGCACCTCTAACCGGAGGCCCTGCTGGTTCTGCTGACTCAGCTTTCCGTGACTTACATTCATTTAGCAAACACTACTTTAAGAAAGTTGCAGAGAAGTACCTAGGGCCCCATAAACTCTGAGTCAGCTATACATTTGCCATATCGTGTGTTGTCATGAGATGGACCGCTAGGAAAGTCTTTAACACATCACCCCTGTCACCTCTAGGCCAAATCCTCTCACCAAACAATTCTTCCCTTTAGAGCACTTGTAAGAGTTGAGACAGTGAGTTATTTGCATATCTGATCCATGTTCATCTCTCTACTGTACTGTAAAGCTCGAATGTGGCACAGACTATTTATGACATTGTGTATCCCCAGAACTAGCATGATACTTGGCCCAAAGAAAGAGCTTCATCAACACTGCTGAATGAATTATGAAAGGGATAGGCCAGACAGGGGCCATGAAAAGGCCCCATTCAATTCAGCTGAACTAATGCCACCACCACTAACAAGCACAGAGTTTCTGGGAAGCTTTTCAGAGGCGCTAATGTTCCCCTGAATAACAAAATGACCTGGCCAGACCATCATACACCAAAAACAGCGGAAGGGCAGGGGCCTCTTTTAATTGTACTCCATGTAGTGCTGGCCTTTCATCCACAGGGTCACATTTCACCCATTCATGCAGGTGGGGCAGCAATCCTATTACCCCAGGGTGCGCTGGTCCTTTCACCACCCTGGCCACTGCCTGAGCACCAGGCTGCAGAGAGGAAACCTGTATGAAACAGCCCTTGTATAAAACACACCGTGCTCATCTCACTTACCCACTCTAAGCTCCTTATGGCAGGGATCTCACCTGTCACTGAATCAGCTGCAGCCTGGGCTCAGCATAAGTGAGATGAGTATTTGTGCAGCCCAGGCTGCAGCTGATTCAGTGACAGGTGAGATCCCTGCCATAAGGAGCTTAGAGTGGATAAGATCTTTGAAAAGAGGGAACCAGGTGCATCAGGAACCAGGCTATGGGTATGGTAAAGGCACAGGTTCAAAGGCACAAATGTTGGACGTGCTAGGGGAAAAGCAAGTCAGACCAGGAACAAGGCAGCCAGAGCTAAGGACATGTGAGCAGGATGTGAGGGATGACAGCAGAGATATACAAAGGACAAGATGGGAAAGCTTCAAAAGAAGTCACAACACTGGCCATCAGGTGTTTTCCCTCAGTAGTGTACCAAATGGAACTCCAAGACTCCTGCAGACCACAAACATGCTACTTAGTCCAAAGCTGGATGATCATTTAAAACTAGAGATTACACATAACAATGCAGATTTCCTGCTTCTCTAGAAACATGAAAAAAACTTAGTAATCATACATCCATATTTCTGCAGAACAGCAGCAGCCTGGGGTGGAACAGGAGCTGCTCGCCAAGGTGGCATATACTCTCCAATTTGCCACATCCCTCACCACTCTCTACTGCCTTCACCTGGGGCCTGAGTCATTCATGGATGTTCATCACCCAGCTTCTGTAGACATTAGCTCCTCTGATAAGGCATTTTCTGTGTCCCGATAACAGTGTCTCACAGATATGCAACCTAAGGCCCAGAGTGGTACAATTCCATGTTTAAGAACACACAATCAATCAAATCCAGGTGGTACCTGACCCCAGCTTCTCTTGGGTATGCAATCAAGACTCTGATTAGGTTCATTGAATCCTGGACTAGCTTATGCATCATCACTGCTATATACTCAGAACGTTAGTTTCTGATTTTAGAGAAACACACGGATTAGCAAAATGAGCAATGGTTTCTTACTAAGGTCAAACAATCCCAAAGCTAATGACTTACAGAACTTCTCTGAACATCCTGTTCAGTTTTAGCGTACATCTCAGACAGATCACCATTCAGAATGACTTCAGCTAACGAGTTCACCAGCGGTGCATGATGTATAATTAAGAAGACCTGATGGAAAAAAAGAAACGGGATTTGCATGTAAGTGTGCCGTATTTTCAACCTCTTGCTTCCTGGATCAGAAGCGACCAGGCTGGGCTACCTAAGTCCTGTATTAAGCAGTAATTCCTACGATGTAAAATCCGAAGAATGAGGCACAGGAAGCAGGACTCAGTTCTACTCTCGTAAGGTCAGCCTCTCCTTCAGACTGTTGCCTATTTGGCTGGCTGCTCTTCCTCGGAAGGAAATGCATTAATGCGAGACTGTCCCTCATGGCTGGGTAAAGCCAAATCCGGCTGAAGTGGAGCAATGCGGGAAAGAACAGCCAAACCAGCACACTCCTTCCTTTCCACGGGCATTTTAGTGTCAAATTTGATTATGAGAAGACTAGAAGGCACTGTCCCAATACTTTAGTGATACCAGAAGAAGGGGCCGGAGAGTTTTGTTCCAATCAAGGACTTGGCAGAGGATTGGCTACACAGAGATTCCATCACGGGAAGAAGCTCTGACCCTTTGGTGGGTTTTGGCACATGGGGATTCCACAGCATCGTCAGTAGGTATGCGAACTCTGGGGCTGAAAACCACACGAGACAGAGGCAGACCCAACCGGGCCAGGATGTAAAATCAGAGGGCTGGCTCTGGGCTAAGCTGGCCCTGCTCCCACACCTGTTGCCCAATGTTCAGAGGACCAGCTTTAAGAATCAGAGTATTCAAAACTGTCTTGCAAAACTGGCCTAGACACGCCTGCTATTTTGTTTAAAAATGTAAAGGCAAGAGGGTGTAGCACAGGGTGTGGCTAATCTACCATTTGTATACAAAAGCGTGTGCATGTTTGCATTTGCTTATTTACATATGCATAGGCCAAGGTTTCTCAATCTTGGCACTGCTGACACTTTGGGCTGTAACTGAGTGTTGAGGGAGGCTGTCCCAGACACTGCAGGCTGCTTAGCAGCATCCCTGACCTCTACCCACTAGATGCCAGTAACACCCCAGCCTCAGTCATGACAACTGAATGTGTCTCCCCAGACATTGCCAGGTACCCCCTGAGGGGCAAAATTACCCCTAGTTGAGAAGCCCTGAGATGTCTCTGTTAGGACACACGAGAACCCGGTAACCCTAATTGTCTCTGGAGATAGAAGTCAGGAGCCTGAACAAAACTAGAAAAGAAACCTGGTTTTTACCTGTTTGAACTTTTTAACTTTAAAAAACGTTGTTAAAAAAATTATTTTTTAAAAAGTGAAGATAAAAATCAACACAGGCTGCCTCTGGGGAGTGAGGTTCGGTGCCCAGGGTATAGATTGAGAGAGGGACTTTTCCCATGCCATGTTTTGTACTGTTTGAACAAGGGGAATCTATTATTCCAACACATACATAGAATTCAAATTAGATAAAAGGTATAGGCAGAATGGCCATGTGGCACCTCCCTATAAAAAATGGCCGATAAAAATCTTTTTTTAAAATACTGGGAACCTTTTCTAATACAGAGACCACACAGTATGATTCAATGAGTTAACCCATGTCCAAGGTTTGGCAGGCCCTCAAATGTTAGCAGTGATGATTCTTCTCACCTTCCTTATGGCCAAATTCCTGCCGCACATCATGCTACCAGCAATACAAAACACTGATCACTGTGGCCATTCATTCTCAGATGTTACGTACCTTGTATGAATGCAGCCTTAACTGATCATTTATTCCTTGTTTTTTTCAGTCCACAAGCATTCAGTGAGCACCTACAAAGGATCCCCTGAACAAAGCAAACAATTCCTGCCTGTGGACAGGCACAGTGCTCATCTTCCTGGCTCTGAACCCGAAAAAGGAGGGTGAGGAACTGCAGGGTACATGGAAGCACGTGCAGGCCAGACTCAAAAAGCCTGGCCCAGCTGCCCACACCACACTCTATTAGCAGTTTAGTTCTAGGAGGACAGCATCACCTGTCACACCAAATTAATGTCATCCACGATAATTTTCATGGTTTTCTAGCTATGCTTGTAAAATAATTTGCAAGTATGCAGTGATTTAATATTGAGGTAGGGGCTTTAAGGACACAGGATTTATACCTGATTTAGGTTTTCCACACATTTAGGTCATATTTTCATTAAGCTAAATGAAAATGCAGCGGGAAACAGGGCTCTACGTTGTTTATCTTTAAAAGGGATCTATTACTCAAGTTTCAGGAATACCGAATTACAAGCTATGTTTTCTGTGAGATATTGAGAAAAGTAATTGGGTGCATGGGCTCCTGGTTCTTTACAAAGCAAACCGGCGAGGGAGGAGTCTCAGAGAAAAGGCGTAACTCTCTCCACTGACGTTCCCACCGTGGGTGGCTGGCGGCCATGCTCTCTGGAGGAGACCCTGCCCGGGCAATGCTCCAGCAGCTGAAGGGTCCTGGGGACGCTTTCCATGTGACTCCTGGGGCTGAGAACTGGCTTGCTTGGGTCCTGCTGGACTCCCAGAATCCCAAGCAGATGCCGGCAGACTTGGAAAGAGGCAGCAGAACAGAGCTGCCAGGAGAGGCTGGGGTTTGCACTCAGTGCCGTACAGAGCAGCATTCAGACAAAGTTGGCCCCGTGCAGAGCTCTAAGCAAACAGAGCCCCAGAATAGGACTTCCGGCTGTGAGTGATAGTCAGGACACGTCCGGATCGGCCTACCTGCTGGGGAGGAGGTGGCCTCTGAACCTCTCCTCCTGGGCCAAAAAGAAAAAACCCCGCCCCAAATTCAAAACAGCTGGGGATCAAGTTAGAAGGACAGTTCCTCATCAAAGCAAATACCTGTGCCATTGCAAAAACGGAAACAGAGTTCTAGGTAAATGCTGGACTACTTGATAGTCTAATGAGATGCCCTGAGAGCCTGGACTGCTTGTAATAAAAATATTTTTAAAGTTATGTAACTGGGTCGCCATGGAGTTTTTCCCTTCTTGTAAATATTACATAATTACACGAAGGAAACACACTTGTTTAAGGAGGGGAGGGAGACAAATTGGATCAAGACACAAATCTGAGAGCTAAGGCTGCTACAAGATCCCTTCCACGAGGTAATCTGGGAACTAGAACCGCGATAAAGCCCTTTAAAAATAGCCTCATTTCAGGAAGTTTGTTACACCAAGGTTGCTATATGTATGCACGCTGTGGGTTCTGCAATGTGGTGCTTCATTCAAAGCTGCATGAGTAAAAGCGCTGCAGCCCACATTTCCAGGGTATTTCAAGCACTCAGTTGTTTTGGAAACCTCAGTCTTCATGGTAAAAAATCAACTACACAAGTCAGGTTTGGTTTATTTTTCATTTCTCTTTGGATTTCCATCTCCTACCATGAAAAAGATACACACTACCTCTATTTAGTGCCTGGAAAACAGAAAGCCCCTTTGTTTTGCTGTTATTTTACTTTAGGATGGGGGACACAGAGAAGATGGGGTGATAAGGCCTGGGGATTTTCTGCAAGGCAGTGGCACACCAAGGGACCCCAAATGTAGTGGGGACATTGGTGAATGATCAAGCATACCTGTGACAGAAGATAAAGAGACACCGGCAGGCTAATTTTCGGCCGTTCTCCTCCCTAGTGGGGGGTGGCAGGAAAGAGAGAGATCAGGTCACACAACCGAGCAGCATAAAATACACAAAGCCAAAAGCCTTCTGTGTGAACAAGGGCATCCTGTCCCACTGACTTCCTCCATGGCCCTAGGGCTGTCCTTTCCGGGTGCTACTCAAAAGTCCACTCTGCAAAATCCCACTCAATACTGTTTGTAAGGCCACTATTTTTCCACCTGAGAAACCTTTCACCATTAGTCACAGATGAGAGGCTGACCCCCGAGTACTTGCTCCTTAAGTTACCAAGCACGTTCATTTCCAACAGCTGGGGCACTGGATGACCCGGCAGGAGAGGCCTCCTGGAGGCCTGTTCTTGGGAAGTCATTTTCAAAGCATGGGGGAGGAGGTTTAGGGCACTGTGGCCTTGGAAAAGCCCCTCGTTTATACTGAATTTCAAGATGCTCCATTTCACACCCACCCTGTGAGAGAAGAATCGTTAGGCCCTCATTTTGCAGCTGAAGAAACGGGCTCAGGTTATTTGCTTTAGGTGACAGAGTTAGGAAAGGGAAGAGGCAGAATTTGAACCCAGGTCTGAAAACTCCAATTCTCATAATTTGTCTGTGCCTCCCAGAGCCGCCTCTGGTAAAGCTAAGGAGCTTATTCACTTTTACAGTCTTCTCACACACACGCTCTGTCTCAGGAAATAAGAGGAGAGGAAAGGAAAACCAGCATGCTTTGAAAGGAAAGGAATCTCCCTCAGGCTCAAACCTCAGTCCTGGCCAGGCACGGTGGCTCATGCCTGTAATCCCAGCACTTTGGGAGGCCGAGGCAGGCGTATCACCTGAGATCAGGAGTTTGAGACCAGCCTGGCCAACATGGTGAAACCCCGTTTCTACTAAAAATACATTTTCTTTTATTTACTCATCTGTGGTGAGAATCCTCAAAACTCCATCCCCTTGGGACACCTCTGCATGGTGACCAGCTGGCTGTGTCCTGCCTCCTGCTGAGGCCCCTTTACCTCCAGAGGAACTACACAGAGGCCTCCCCTCTAGAAGCAGCATTCCTCACGGAGGGGGCCCTGAGAACCAGCAGCACAGAATCAGAATCACCTGAGGGATAGGTGAGACACGCAGATTCCTGGCCCCACCCCAGAGCAACAGAACCAGAATCCCTGAGACTGGAAGAGAAACTGAGGCCCTGCATGTTACCAGCCGTCATCCCCACAGGCCTCTGAGGCCTGCTAACAGTGGACGGTCACCACCCTGGGACCCTTCCCTGAGTGTGCTCCATGGCTTCCCTCCGTGCTGCGCAAGTTCTGTCGCTGTCTGCATCTTCTGCAAATCAGTGGGTTCTGGCAACTACCAGGAAAAGTTACCGGGGAGGAGAACACTTCAGGGAAGGATACACAGAAACCAAAACCCTACATTTTTACATGTTTCCTGTTTTCTCCTGAAGTCGGTAATCTTTTCTTATTCACTTTTATAGTCTTCTCACACACATACTCTGTCTCTGTCTCAGGATATAAGAGGAAAGGAAAGGAAAGCCAGCATGCTTTGAAAGGAATCTCCCTTGGACTCAAAACCTCAGTCCTGGCCGTAATTCCAGGCCCAAGCAGGTGTATCACCTGAGGTCAGGAGTTCCAGACCAGCTTGACCAACATGGTGAAATGCCATCTCTTCTAAAAAGTACAAAATTAGTCAGGTGTGGTGGTATGCTCCTATAATCCCAGCTACTCGGGAGGCTGAGGCAGGAGAACTACTTGAATTCAGGAGGCGGAGGTTGCAGTGAGCCAAGATCGCACCACTGCACTCCAGCCTGTGTAAAAGAGCAAAACTCTGTCAAAAACAACAACAACAACAACAACCTCAGTCCTGGTTTGCAATGCTCAGGCCCATTCCAGGGGACTAGGGACTGTTCTTCCCCACTTCTGAAGATGGCCTTCAGCCAGCGGGAGCCATGGGGCCGGACCCACCTTGTCCTGGTTCTCCAGTGAGTACACGTAGAGGGGCAGGAAGAGCCTGTTGAGCAGGTGGTCCGTGAGCACGTCATTGAGGAACTCACAGTTGATGATCAGGATGTCATTGAGATAGTGCAGGTGGTCTAGGTGCTCTGCCACCAGATCACTCAGTTTCCCCCGATTCCGGTGCCTGCCATGAGAAATGACCACCTCAGCCTGGAGGCCAACACTAGGAGCCTTTGAGCCTAACATCAACGGCCTGAGACTTAGGTCACTGGGGGTTCATCCATATAACCAGTATCTGAGTTAGTCTCAAGAGACACTTATCCTGGCCACTGCTGGGGAGATACACAAGGGAAAATGGGCAGGTTTACTGCATTCAATTTTAGGGGACGGCTGGGGTCCCCCAGAAAGAGGTAAACAAAGCAAAACGCTGCTAAGTTCTTTCAGCAAGCCACTGCATAAGCACAGCTACTAGCCACTGTGGCAAGATCCCCTGGCTCCCCAGATAAGCAGCATTAATGGAGCAATAAATCCTCTGTAATTAAAAAGCTCCAGAGGACTTCTTAAGAGAAAAGCAGGTTTCCACAGCCGTGGCCACCCCAGTGGCCCTGAAGACATGCAGACATACAGCAAAGACACGACACCTCTCCCCCAGGCCGCTGCCCTGGAGGTCTCCATCTCCCTGCAGTTAGCAACAGCGTGCTGGGGGTGGGGGGCCGGGGGTAATGTCTCTTGGGTGGAGTCAATCTCACACTCCAGAAACAGCTGGTGGGGATGCGTTCACCACCTCCAAACCAGTATGCAGCAAACACTAGCTAGGCATTTTGTTTGTATTATTATTATCCAACTGATAGATGGTCATTTTTGACAACAGCAAATTAAAATACAAAAGCAAATAGAATTCAAAGTCTCAACCCCACCACTAACAGATATTCACTATTAACATTTTGGAACTTATAACCCTAACGTCCGTTTTTTCTACATTTTTACCTCTCCCAGTAGTAGTCACATCTAAATACAGACGTCACATTTCTATCCATCTAACTGTATATACTTGAAAAAAAAAAAGGTAAAAAAAGATCAATTCTGCTTCTTTTACATAATTCTGGATAATTATTCCTTTTATTTATTTATTATTATTTTTTGAGACAGGGTCCTGTTCTGTCACCCAGGCTGGAGTGCTGTGGCATGAGCACAGCTCATTACAGCCTCAACCCTAAAGTTCAAGGGATCCTCCCACCTCAGCCTCTAAAGTAGCTCAGATTACAGGCACCTGCCACCATGCCCAACTATTTTTAAAATTTTTTTGTAGAGGGTGGAGGGGTTTCACCATATTGCCCAAGCTGGTCTCAAACTCCTGGACTCAAGTGATCCTTCTGCCTCGGCCTCCCAAAGTGGTAGGATTACAGGCGTGAGCCACTATGCTCAGCCAATTATTTCTTATACTTCAACAAGGTATTTCAGCTGCATACAGACTGGGATCACATCTGTAATCCCAGCACTTTGGGAGGCCAAGGCAGGCAGATTGCTTTAAGTCAGGAGTTCGAGACCAACCTCGCCAACATGGTGAAACCCTCTCTCTACTAAAAATACAAGAAAAAAAAAATTAGCCAGGTGTGGTGGCATGCACCTGTAGTCCCAGCTATTCAGGAGGCTGAGGCAAGAGAATCACTTGAACCTGGGAGGTGGGTTACAGTGAGCCAAGACTGCACTATTGCACTCCAGCCTGGGCGACAGAGCAAGACTCCATCTCAAAAAAGAAAAGAAAAAAAGATATTTGCTAAATATGTTGTAAAGCCTAATAGTATAATGAATGTCTACGAACCCACCGTGTGCCTGAGGCCTAGAACATTTATGCGCAATGTTTTGCACTTACTTTGGAACATTTTCTCTAATGGTATATTTAAAATACCTCACTTTTTAATACCTTGGTTTAAAAAAAAATCAAAGTAATATACGCGGCTAGGTTTAAAAATCAAATAGCATTGATAAGTTGATAACGAAAAAGAGCAGCTCCTGGCCCAGGCTCGCATCCTCCATTAATTTTTGCTTTTCTTTGAGACAGTGTATTGCTCTGTCGCCCAGGCTGGAGTACAGTGGCACAATCTCAGCTCACTGCAACCTCCACCTCCTAGGTTCGAGCAATTCTCATGCCTTGGCCTCCCTAGTAGCTGGGATTACAGGGGTGCACTACTATGTCTGGCTAGTTTTTTTATTTTTAGTAGAGATGGGGCCAGGCTGGTCTCCAACTCCTGGCCTCAAGTGATCTGCCCACCTCAGCCTCCCAAAGTGCTGGGATTACAGGTATGAGCCACCACACCCAGCCCTCCCCTACTTCTCCCCACTGTCCAGAGGCAGTTACTTGTTTCTACAGATAGTTCCTCCCATATTTCTAGAAAGTCTGCATGGACTTCTGTTTTGCAATTGAGCCATTTTAGGTATTATCTATTGACCTCCTGTTATGACAGAACTCTTCCGTTCTCTCTGTCCCTTCCCCCCAAGTAGTCATCAGTAATTGGGGTTGATGTCATAACATTTGCCGTGAAGCCAAATAGAGGACTATGATTTCATTTCCTTGCTTGTATAACTTTGCTCTTTCTGTAGTTAAGTGTCTCATTATGTCTCGCATCCACGACTGTTTAAAACCATAAGGCTTCTGGCTTTCCCAATTGCTCCGCTGGGTCTGCCATCTACCCATCCTTGCTTCTTCCCCCATATCAGATCTCATATTCTATCTGCCTAGCTCCCCTCCCCCAGGACCCTTCTCATCGGGTCCCTTTAGCATCCTGACCCCATTTAGGTGCACCTCTCACCAGGCCTGGGTAAAGCTGTCACCCTGGAGCAGTGGTTCTCAAGTGAGGGTGATTTTGCCTTAAAGGGGACATTTGGCAATGTCTGGGGACATATTTGGTTGGTACGACTGGGGAGGGGTGCTACTGGCATCTAGCAGGTAGAGAGGCCACTGATGTTGCTAAAAAGCCTACAATGCACAGGACAGCCCCCACAACAATGGCACCCAGTTTAAGAGGTAAATAGAGCCAAGGGAAAGAAATCCTGCTCTGGAACTTCTAATCATCCCTCTGAGGACAAAAGCACCATCCTAATCTCTTTTTTAAAAGAGATTTATCGAAGTATAATTCACATACCATAACATTCAATTATTTAAAGTAGACAATGTCACAGTTTTTGGTAGATTCAGAGTTGCCCACCCATGATCACAGTCGATTTTAGAACACTGTTATCCCCCTGCAAAGAAAGCTCCTTACGGCCAGGCGCTGTGGCTCACGCCTGTAATTCCAGCACTTCTGGGAGGCCAAGGTGGGAGGATCATGAAGTCAGGAGTTCAGGACCAGCCTGGCCAATATGGTGAAACCCCATCTGTACTAAAAATACAAAAATTAGCTGGGTGTGGTGGCACACACCTGTAATTCCAGCTACTTCAGAGGCTAAGGCAGGAGAATCACCTGAAACCAGGAGGCGGAGGTTGCAGTGAGCCGAGATTGCACCACTGCACTCCAGCCTGGGTGACAGAGCAAGACTCTGACTCAAAAAAAAAAAAAAAAAAAAAAAAAAAGCAAGCAGCCCCTTACTTGGCTGGATGTGTGTCTCACACCTGTAATCCTAGCACTTTGGGAGGCCAAGACAGGAGGACTGCTTGGGCCTGGGAATGCAAGATCGGCCTGGGCAACATGGCGAAACCCCATCTCTACTAAAAATCAAAAAAATTAGCTGAGCTTGGTGGCTGAGGCCTGGTGGTCTTAGCTACCTGGGATGCTGAGACGGGAGGATTGCTTAAACCTAGGAGGTCAAGGCTGCAGTGAGCCATGATCACCCCACTGCTCTCTAGCCTGGGTGACAAAGCAATACTCTGTCTCAAAAAAGAAAAAAAAGCCCTATACTCATTAGCAGTTGCTTCCTAAGTCCCCACACAACATCCTAGCCACCAATCTACTTTCTGCCCCTAGAGATTCACCTATTTTGGGCATTTCACTAGGAATAATGCTTTTGAGGTTCATCTATGCCATACCAAGTGTCAGCGCTTCATTCCTTTTTTTTTTTTTTGAGACTGAGTCGTGCTCTTTTGCCAGCCTAGAGTGCAGTGGCACGATCTCTACTCATTGCAAATTCCGCCTCCTGGGTTCAAGCAATTCTCCTGCCTCAGCCTCCCAAGTAGCTGGGACTACAGGCGTGTGCCACTACACCCAGCTAATTTTTGTATTTTTAATAGAGACGGGGTTTCACCATGTTGGCCAGGATGGTCTCGATCTCTTGACTTCGTGATCCACCTGTCTCGGCCTCCCAAAGTGCTGAGATTACAGGTATCAGCCACTGCACCTGGCCCGCTCTATTCCTTTTTATTGCCAAACACTACTCCATTGTACAGATAGACTACGTTATGTTAATGCATTCATCAGCTGATAGAGGCCCTTGACCTTCTCACCAGCTGTCTAGCGGCCCCATCTATGGCTGTAGTGAATTGATTTACCCCACCTGCTCTGGGAGGCGTCTGAGTTGTTTCCAGCGTTTCATTATTACAAATAGGTGAGCAGGACCTTTTAGAGTACGGAAGTCCAGGCTACACAGAGGTAGGGGAGTGCCGTTAATGTGTTTGTTTTTCCTTGACAAAAACAGAATTCTCCCGTAACCACCCTGTCTATCTACTGAGTGGCCCTGGGGGTGTCACCTACTCCTCATCTGTCTGCACGCAGTCATCAAGTTCGATCACGTGGCTCCCGATGAACCAGACCAAATTGGAGAAGTAAGGAACAGCAGTTTTATCTCGGATGTAGTGCAGCATGGCCTGGTTATCCACTGAGAAAATTCACAGAAGAAAAAAAAGTCAAGCTACCAAAAATAACTTGGGGAAGATAAAAAAAAAAAACAAAAACAAAGCAAAACCCAAAACCACAAAGAAAAAGCCCTCTGCTATAATCTGAAATTGTCTGTCTTTCCTGGAAATACTTAAAAATGTTTATCTTATTCATAAAACTACAGTCATCAAGGCAGTTCTTACAATATTTTACTTCAATTAGTTGAGCTAAACATTATTAGTGCATGGGAGAGCCTACTTATCAGTAGCAGATTGAGCTAGACTACACTGAGAATTACAGCATTCTCAAGCAAGGTTCCTGTATTTATACATAAGGATAAATTAAGAAAGCAGAAAACCAGAGGTTAATAACTTACATGACACTGGAATAACGAACACAGGAATCGTCATTGAAGGAAAGGCAAAAAACAGACAACAGTTAACAGGATTAGGACCTGGGAAGGTGAGAGAGCTGCTCAGAGGGAGAGAGGCTAGGGCAGGAGGCATCTGCACAGAGAGATAAGGTTAGAAGGGGACAGCAGAAAACAGAGCAGGAGGCAGCAGAACCAACTGTGGCTTGGACCAGGGTCACACACTTAGAAGCATGCCCGACTGGCTGGTGGCCAGAGGTCCAGCATGTGACCTGGGAGCATGGGCCTTGACCCCAAAGGGGCAGCTGCTTCTGTGCCAGCTGACCCCCTACCCCTGCAGGACTGTGGGCTTCAACTAGCCCAATCTGCATCTTCAAGGTGCAAATCCAGATTTTCATGGAAGACCTCTCAATTTTTAAATACTGGCAACTACATATTTTTCAAAAACTAAGCCAATTAAAACATGTCTGATGGCTGGATACGGCCCACAGGTCCTCAGTTTGCGACCCTGGATGGGTCCAGCTGGGCTCTTAGAAAGGTTCTTAAATTTAATGTAAGTCCAGTGCTAGGCTGAAGTGAGTCCCTGAGGTGCCCCCACCCTCATTAGGGAGTAATAACATTTTGACTCATGAAAGTCAAAGCCCTTTCATCCCTGAGAAAATGGTCCCATCTCTACTGTGGTGACTCCAGGGAAAATAACTCAGGCATTAGGCAGAGAACTTCCAAGCATCGCCTTGGAAGGGCAATTCCAGTTCAGGAAACCTGTGGCCAGGCAGACTTTGTGTCAGTGCAGCAGAGACTGGGGGAATGGCTTTTTCCCTGGCGCAATATTTTGGGCATTAAGAATATCTTGAGGGAAAGGAGGAATTCGTTAGTGCTGGGCTTTGCAGCCTGTTGGGAATACAACATTGCCCCCTGCTGTTCACAGTGTGACATGCTTTTAAATATTACTTATAAGTCAAATTACTTAGCTGTATTAAAGTATACTTCACAAGCCAAAACACAAAAATTTAAATGACACATTAAAAAGACAATTTTGCTTTCTCAAATTCTAAAACACAGTCACTCTGAATCCCACACGTGCCTCTCAGGACATCCTACTTTCATGTAGCAGCATGAGCAAGACTTCCACATGCCTGGAGAAGGCAAGGATTTCCATGAGCGGCCAGCTAAATGCCAGGGGATTCCAAGTTTTTCATGACAGAAGCTGCCACGGCTCATCATCATTGCGCTCCCTCGTGACAATCAGAGAGCCATACGCACACACACGGGAGCGGTTGCTGCCAAGTCGGAAATCAGGCGAGACACAAGCCCACGAGGACACTCACCTTTATAGACGTTCAAAGTTATGGTTCTTACAGCAATTCTAACCATGCTTTCAGGGTGGTTGAAAAACTTGATGGCTTCTGTGTACAGGGCAAAGTCATTGGTGTGCTAAAACAAAAGAAATAACGAAAACAAATGACAAGCCCATAAGCCAGGCCTGGCCTCACCCCAACTCTCTGAATTCCGTCAGAAACTTCAGAAAAAGCCAAAAAAAAAAAATGTTGCCAATGTGAACTGTTAAGTGAGTGGTTCATTCCCAATGGGGAATGTGGAAAGGGATGGGAAGGCAAAGCCACGGAAGAAACAGAAAAGAGTCCAAGTCCGTGTGGTGGTGCATACCGATAGCACCAGCTACTTGGGAGGCTGAAGTGGGAGGTTGGCTTGAGCCCAGGAGTTGGAGGCTGCAGTGAGCTGTGATCGTGCCACTGCACTCCAGGTTGGGCAACAGAACAAGACCCTGTCTCAGGAAAAAAAAAAAGAAAAGAAAAAAAAGAAAAAAGAGCAGTAGTAGTGGAGTAGTAGTAATCACTGATTCATTGGCTGGGAGTGGTGGCTTATGCCCAGAATCCCAGCACTTTGGGAGACCACGGTGGGAGGATCACTTGAGGTCAGGAGGTTCAGACCAGCCTGGGCAATGTGACAAGACCTCATCTCTATTTTAAAATTATAATTAAAAAAAAAAAAAAAAAGTCCAAATAATGTCAGATCTGGGTTCATTACCTGTTCTACCACTTATTTATTTTTTTTTTTTGACATGGAGTCTCGCTCTGTCGCCCAGTCTGGAGTGCAGTGGCATGATCTCAGCTCACTGCAAGCTCCACCTCCTGGGTTCATGCCATTCTCCTGCCTCAGCATCCTGAGTAGCTGGGACTACAGGCGCCCACCACCACGCCCGGCTAATATTTTGTATTTTTAGTAGAGACGGGGTTTCACCGTGTTAGCCAGGATGGTCTCCATCTCCTGACCTCGTGATCCACCCGCCTCGGCCTCCCAAAGTGCTGGGATTACAGGCGTGAACCACCGCGCCCGGCCTTGTTCTACCACTTCTAACCTGTGCAATGCAGTATTTCTAAACCTGTTTCTACATCTATAAAATGGGGATAGTAACATCTACTTTATGGTTTCCAGGATTAAATGAGATCATTTCTGGTCCCGTGCTTACCCCAGCACCTGACACCTAAGAAATACTCAGTGGGATGCAGGGAAACATGAGGGGAAGACTGGTGGGAGCCTTCTGAGAAAATTTTCTTTGGAAGTTAAAAAGGGACACAAGAAGGGAAGTGATCTCATCAGGCATTTTGGCAGCGGCAGCCACCCTGTGACCATGACGGGTTGAACCTGAGGATGGATGCCAACCGTATAGTCAGCAGAGCAGCAAGATGGGAAAGCCTGGGTCCTCGCTGATATGGTTGAAGCACACGATGAACCAGCCCCAGCATGGCCAGTGCCTGGACCTTTCAGTATGGGAGATACATTGACCCTATTGTTCCAACTCCTTTTAGGTGTGAGGACAGGAGCAACTTATTTATTTAAGTTGTTCATTTTAATAATTCTCCCAAAGAATGTCAGGGACGTTATCTTATCAAGAATAGCAACGTCTATGATTGTAGGGAGCTACGTACATACTAGGCACTTTGAAGACATCATCTCATTTAACTCAACCCCTAATAACCCTACAAGATATATATTCTTATCCTCATTTCTCAGATGAGGAAACTGAGGTTCAGAAAGCGACTGGGACTTCCTGAAGGTGACACAGCAGGGAAGTGACAAAGCCAGCCCTGACTGGAGTTCCAGTCATGTTTTTCCCACAGGGCAACACTTCCCCAAGACAACATCTGGGCATGTCTCCTCTCTGCCAGGTATAAAGCTCTCAGAACAAACTGAATTTTACATTAAAAATGGAAAGGCCGGCCAGGTGCTATGGCTCAACGCCTGTAATCCTAACACTTTGGGAGGCCAAGGTAGGAGGATCGCTTGTGCCCCAGAGTTCAAGACCAACCTGGGAAACATAATAAGACCCTGTCTCTACAAAGAATTAAATTTTTTTAATAGAAAGGTAACTTATTTAATTAAAAAAATTTTTTTAAGCATGCCAAAGTCAAAAGTATTGCCGTGAAAATCCTAACAAGCATACAAGAGCTTTGTAAACAGACACAAGACCATCCAGATCTAAGGCGCTGCCATAACTAGTTTAGCTTCACACCCACATGTGCCCCTCTGGCAATTACTTACCTCATTATAAAAGAAATGGACAGTGTGGTTGTTGAGTTTTAACGAAAGCGTTTTCAGGAACGATATATAATAGGCCATAATCTCCTCATCAGAAAAGTCAAACTTATGAACGATGATAGAATTTACATAGTTATTTGAGAGCAAATAATCTAGAGGGGAAAAAAAACAAACAAACAAAACAGATTAACTCTCGCTGGAGAAAAGATAAGCCAGGTAACAAGCAGATGACCACATTAATGTACTTGAATCAGGTAAGCCTCTGGGTTGCTGGGATTAAACACACTAACTGGGAAGAGCTTAACTTTTAACCAGCAAAGAGATCATCTTCGATGCACAGTCACCAGGAAGTTCAAAGGCATCACCAGAGAACAGCCCTTCCCCGCCCTCCCACCCCAAATAAAAAAAAACACACTCCAACATTTTCTTTTCATTGACGGCAAAGTTCAACAAAGAGCTGGGAGTAGGGGGAGGTTAGCTGGTGTGTGGGCATTTTCACAAACCACCCATGGATGAGGGTAAAAAGCTGCCCACTTCTGCCATCACAAATCACATCATCAACTCTGAATGCCACAACAGGCCACACTAGGGTTTTTTTCCTCCTTATATAGCAACATGATTTCATAAAGGTCACTTTCTGCTGAATTCCTACTATATGCCTGCCACTGGGCTGAGTGCTTTACATGACCATCAACCATCACATGATCCTGCTCATTCTTTCCATTTTGCAGATGAGCAAAAACATCTCAGAAACGTTAACTTACCCGTGCACAGAGACAGTCAGAGAAGGGATTCAAACTCAGGTCTGATGTCAGAGTTTGTCATGCATTATGGGGGCCCAATAACGAAAACTGGGTGATGAGGGCCCAAGGGCACTGGGGTCAACTGAAGAGCAACCCCGACTCCCCAGCTCCCAGTCCCTGGCCCTGCAGAAATGCAGGCCAGTATGGTGAGTGCTTTCAACTGTGAAGAGAGGCAAAACCAGATTCCAACACTGCATCTCCTGATCCTGACATGTTTGCCACTGAATAAACTAGCTTTTTTTTTTTTTGAGACGGAGTCTTGCTCTGTCGCCCGGTCTGGAGCGCAGTGGCCGGCTCTCAGCTCACTGCAAGCTCCGCCTCCCGGGTTTATGCCATTCTCCTGCCTCAGCCTCAGGAGTAGCTGGGACTACAGGCGCCCGCCACCTCACCCGGCTAGTTTTTTGTATTTTTAGTCAAGACGGGGTTTCACCATGTTAGCCAGGATGGTCTCGATCTCCTGACCTCGTGATCCGTCCGTCTCGGCCTCCCAAAGTGCTGGGATTACAGGCTTGAGCCACCGCGCCCGGCCTAAACTAGCTTTTAAAGCTGTGCTGGCCAGCAAAAAACATGTCTATCAGTCAGCTGCAGCCTATGGCCTACAGTTCGATATCTTGGTGTTGGGCCCTTGCCAGACATATTTCCCTCTGTGTTCTTACTAGCCACCTGCAAGGCAGGCACTGCTGTCCCATCGCCTATCCTTCAGGCTGCTGTTGTGTGAGCGCTGCACCAGCTCACCTGCCGGGCCCCCAGGACAGCTAAAGGCAGAACACGATTGACACCTGCTGGGGGCATGGTTTGGAGCCTTGCTACTCAGAGTCTTGTCTTCAGATGGGCAGCACAGCAACCCCGGAGCTTGTCAGACCTGCAGGATATTGGGCCCCGGCCCTGCACCACAGAGTCAGAATCTCCAGGGGTGGGCCCAGCACTCTGCATGTAAGAAGTGTGCACGGCACCCCACACGTGCTCATGTTTGGGAGGCTCTGGGTTCGTGGCCTGGACTTGGACTGGCCTGCTTGTGTCCACATCTCACACCTGCCACTTCCTAGCTGTGTTGTGACCTTGGGCAAACTGCTCACCCTCCCCACGCCCCAGTTCCATGAAGCCAAAACTTCCTCATGAAGTTGTGGTAAGGATGAATGGAGAAAATGTACAGAAAGCACTCAGGACAGTAGTAGTAGTAGTAATCACTGATCCTTTGGCTGTATGAATGGACAGTATGGGCCACAATGCAAGCACTCAATAATGTTAACAGCTATTATTCTTCTTATTACTGTTATGTGGAGATTCAAAATCTCAGCTTTAGCCAGGTGTGATGGTGTGTGCCTGTAGTCCCAGCTTGAGCCCAGAAGTTCAAGGCTGCAGTGAACCATGATCGTATCACTGGAGTCTAGCCTAGGCGACAGGGTGAGACCTGTCTCTAAAAACAAAACAAACAAAGAAAATCTCTATCATATTCCGAGACTGAACACAGTTGCTCTTGGGTGAAGAGGAAATAAACCATTAAGTTATCTGGAGCCGTTGAGGTATCTAACTGAGGTCAATCAAAGTATTACTCAACGGTCTATTGGGAATCATCAAAAACACCACAAAGAGGAATCTGGGAGCCTGGGATCATGACGGAAGCCACAGTGTGGGCCCATGGCGTGGTCCTCCTTGGCAGCCAGTTCTCCGGGAAAGCCACTGCATTCAGAAAAGCCACTGTGCACTCTGAGCAGGCATGGCAGACAGGCTGTGCGGTCTGTAGTCTTAGAAGGGCGGTTTTCAAAATCTCCTGAGCATAACAACTCCTGAGGCAGTGCTTGGGGATCCCTCCAAGCAAGGAGTCCACGGGTCTAGGGCAGAATCTTAGGAATCTTAATGTTTTTTAAGATGGGGTTATATACATCACAAATCCTAAGTGGACAGTTTGACATACGTGGAAATATACATACATGTACATGTAAGATATGGTGTGGCTGTGTCCCCAACTAAGTCTCATCTTGAATTGTAGTTCCCATAATCCCCACATGTTGTGAGAGGGACCAGGTGGAGATAATTGAATCATGGGGGTGGTGTCCCCCATCCTGTTCTCGTGAGAGTGAGTTTTCATGAGATGTGATGGTTTTATAAGAGGCTTTCCCCTTTGCTGAGCACTCATTCTTCTCCTTGCTGCTGCCATGTGAAGAAGGACGTGTCTGCTTCCCCTTCTGCCATGATTGCAAGTTTCCTGAAGCCTCCCTAGCAATGCTGAATTGTAAGTCAATTAAACCTCTTTCCCTTATAAATTACCCAGCCTTGAGTATATCTATGTATGTAAAACACATATGTATGTTGTATCAGTCCATTGAGAATTAGTCCATTCTCAATGGACTGATACAACATACATATGTGTTTTACATACATAGATATACCTCACAAACCCTAAGTATCCAGCATGATGAAGTTTTACATATACACACGGTGTAAGCACCATCCAGATCCCATAGCTGACATTTCTAGCTCTCCAGAAGGCTTCCTCACGCCCCTGCCCAGTCAGTACCTGCTACCCCAATGCAACCCTTATTCTGCTTCTAGCACATTAGACTCATTTTGCCTGTCCATGAACCTCATCTACTGGAAGCAGACAGTACACACACTTTCTATGTCTGGCTCCTTTCACTTATTACCACATTTGAGGGCTTTCCAGGTTGCTGTGTATGCGATGGTGGTAGTCCACTCCTTTTTTTCTTTTCCTTTTTCTTTTCCTTTTTCCTATAGAGTATTACATTCTCTGAATAGTCCACAGTTTATTTATCCACCTGGAGTCTAACATGGGTAACATGTCGCCCAGGTGATTCTGATACCCAGAGCACTTATTTTTCTTTATCATTCTGGCTCTTGCTGGGGGAAAAGTAGGCAGGGGTAATGGGCTGGCAGGATAAGGAGCTGTTGGGGTGTCTTACTGAGCCCCGCTGTGACTGGTTAGTGGCTTCCAGACCACCAGCAGCACAGACGCCATACTGGGAGCTTCAGATGTACAAATGAGTCTCTTAGCTGCACCCTGGAGCTGGGACAGCCACAGGCTCCCTCCACTCCCCAGCAGGGACTTTTCCAGGGCCTCCAAGAGATGACTCTGTGGGTGGTGGGGGGCCACCATAGGACAGTTGGAGGCGCCTCTATTATCAGGCTGGGATTTTTCTACTACCCCCTCACTGTGTGGCTGACTTTCTGTGGTATCCTTTTCTAATAAACCCGGGAGCCTGTACGTAATCTCAGTCTCTCGGGACTCTGTCACTTAGGTCACTAACCCCAGCAGGCAACAGGTGCATTTGTGAAATGGCTGCTTGTAATAGTGAAAAGCTGGAAACCACCTAAACGCCCATGGTCAGGTTAAATAGATTATGGCACAACAAGCTGCCACTCCTAAGCCAAACCAGGCAGGGTTACAGAATGGGACAATGAGATCTCAGATACACTGGGTGGCTAGGAAAAAGAAAAGCAAACAGCAGAATGGCTGGTGCACAATGAATTGTTAGGGTGAAATTCTGCAGAAACTTGACTTTATATTTTTCTAACATTTGGCTTTTCGTTGTTTAACAATGAGGACATTTTTTCTTCTGTGGTTAGAAAATAAAAATAAAAGCAAAGGTCGTCTATCCTCTTCACCCCTTACAAATCCAAGTTCTGTCAACGTGCAATGATTTCTACCCTTTTGAAGGGCTTATAAAAGCACTGTGGTGAAGGGGCTATAAAGCCAGGGGCATCTACCTGGGTTTCCCACAGCAAGGCACCCTTTTTGGTGCCAGGACAAGAAGAGCCACGCATACCGCATGATCTCACTTATAGGGAGAATCTAAGACAGTCAAATTCATAGAAGCAGAGAGTCAAAGGGTGGTTACCAGGGACTGGGGAGGAGGGAAATGGGCAGACACTGATCAAAGGGTACCTTGCGTGCTGAGTAACTTCCGGAGCTCTCGCGTACAGCACAGTGACTACAGTTCATCCTATTGCGTTACAGACTTGAAATCTGCTAACAGGGTAGATCTGACATATTTTCACCACACAATGTGCATGCACATACCCCCTCACACACAAATGTGAGGGGATGGGTATGTTAATTCACTTGATTGCAGTGATTATTTCACAATGTACACATATTTTTTGTGTGTATATATTAAATCAAGTTGTACACATTAAATATATATAATTTTTAAAAGCCATATAATTCAGAGAAAGCCTCTAAAAGCCGTAAGTTTTGACTGCCTCACCCCCATCTCAATCCAGTCACCCTGTGCCTAGCTGGGCTTTGAGAGTCTTCCCAGGGCAGGGACACTGAGGGTGATGTTGCCTTAAAGGATAAAATTGATCCATGGCCATGTCCTATCTGCCAGACCCTGTGCCTCGCTCTGAACACCTGCTCTCACGCTCACGCCCAGCCACTCTATGCCGCAGCCACTGTGCTCTCCTCTTGACAGATGCACAAACAGCAGCTCAGAGCCTTCACTATCCAGGCACATGCAGGGAGCAAGTGTGGGGCAGAACTGGGCCTGGGACCTGGTTTAGTCTGAGTCCAGGAGCTGTGCCACTGAGCTGGATCCTCCCCTCAGAGCTTTCAGAAACCGCAGTCATTTCATATCCAGTGAAACAGGCACTGGTAACAAGGGAAACCATTTAGGGAGACAGGAGTCGGCACACATTTGTCAACCTGCGGTCACTGGGAAGCGTAAGGCATCGCTGAAGCAGCAGCACCACCTAGCGGCAGCTGCAAGAGCCATCACTCAGCAGCCCTTTCTCCTCTCCCTCTTGACCAGAGGAATGCCACCATCTCTATCTACCTCTTTCTGCCCACTGCAGACTTTTTTCAGACCTGTCCTGGGGACTAAGAGCCTGCCTCTGATATCGACATTTGGCCACTTGTCCCCTACTTCTGGTGGGCAGGGCCAGGACTTGGTGAAGTCACCTTGGAATAACAAAGCTAGCGGTCTAGCATGGAGGATTAGGAACCAAACCAGGGTTTATCAGCCTCGGCACTGGGGACAATTTGGGCTGGGTAATTCCCTGTTGTGGGGGGCCTGTCCTTCATGTATAGCAGCATCCCCACCTTCTATCCACTAGATGTCAGCAGCACCCCCAAGAATGTTTTTAGATGATGCCAGATGTCCCCTCACTGAAGACCACTGAGCTAATCACCTGGGATGAAATCTTCTCTCTTCTGGCTTTGCTACAGCTGGCACCTGGGTGTTAAAATGAAAGCACTGACAGCACCTGCCTCTCGGGGTGGTTGTCACGGATGAAGAAACTGAGGCTTAGTGCGGGCAGGCAGGAAGTTCAGAGTCACACACTCACTAGCGGGGTGGAGGGACTGAAGCAGGAGGGTTGGTACCAAGGCCCACACCCCTGCCTGCCCTCTGACCGAGGTTCCCTGTCCTGCTTCTCCCAGTGCTTATTCCGTTGGCTGATGATTCAGTGACCCCAACTCTTTAACAGCAAGTCAGAAAGAAGTGCAAACACCCCCAGCAGCATCAGCAGAGGGGAACCCGCTCATAGTACCCACCACACAGAAACAAATACAGCATTAGGGACTGAACTGTGTCCCCCTCAGGCTCCTACGTTCAAGCTCTAACCCCCATTGTGACTGTATTTGAAGGAAGGGCCTTTGGGGAGGTAATTAAGGTTAATGAGGTCATAAGGGTGGGGGCTCTCATCCAATAGGACCAGTGTCCCCACAGAAGGAGAAAGAGACACGAGCAAGCACCCTCTCCATCTCTCTGCACTCACACATAGACGAAAGGCCACGTACAGCAAGAGGGGGGCTGTCTGCAAGCCAGGAAGAGAGCCCTCACCAGAAACCGACCCTGATGGCAACCTGATCTTGAACTCTTTTTGGTTGGAGACAAGGTCCTGCTCTGTCACCCAGGCTAGAGTGCAGTGGCACAATCACGGCTCACTGCAGCCTCAATTTCCTTGACTTAAGCAATCTCCCTGCCTCAGCCTCCTGAGTAGCTGGGACTACAGGCGCACACCACCACGCCCAGCTAATTTTTATGGTTTTTTGTAGAGATGGGGTTTCACCTTGTTGTCCAGGCTGTTCTCAAACTCCTGAGCTCAAGTGATCTGCCCACCTTGGCCTCCTAAGGTGCTGGGGTGACAGGGATGAGACACCATGTCTGGGCAATCTTGGACTTCTGTCCTCCAGAACAGTGAGAAAACAAATCTCTATTGTTTAACCCATTCAGTCTACGGTACTTTGTGAGGATAGCCCGAGCAGACGAATACACTCAGTAAGCACACAGAAAACCATGCTAAACTTCACCCTGCTAGATGCCCAGCAGTACAGAGGCAAATACCAAGGAATGTCCTTACAAAGTGAGGTCTCGTGACTGATATTCTCAAAGAGGATGTTCAAGGTCTGCAGCAGCTGAACGCACACATAACGGCCTGACTTTTGCCGCAAGATGTTCAAGAAGAAAACAAACATATTCTTCTCCAGGAAGAAGCTGAGGAGAGAATGGAAAAGTGTCAATACTTGGCTTCCACGTGTGGAAATGGAAATTATTATCTCGTTTCATTCACAACACAAGTACTAGATTCACCCCGTTACCCCAAGATACCTGCACAGATCATGCCACCCATTGTCACCTGCCACAACTGGAATTCACAGCAAAGGAATAAGATAATTCTGAGTATTAAATGAATTTTAGCCCTGGGCACAGGGGCTCATGCCTGTAATCCCAGTACTTTGGGAGGCTGAGGCAGGAGAATTGCTTGAGGCCAGTTCAAGACCCAGCCTGGGCAAAATAACCAGACCCCTGCCTCTACAGAAAAGAAAAAAAAAAAAAAAATTAGGTGGTGGTGCATGCCTGAAGCCCCAGCTACTCAGGAGGTTGAGGTGGGAGGATCGCTTGAGCCCAGGAGTTCAAGCCTGCAGTGAGCTATGATCAGGCCACTGCACACCAGCCTGGGTGACAGAGCCAAAAAAAAAAAGGTTCCCAAAAAGCTTTACCCCTACAGCTTTCTTCCCCTTAACCACCAGTTTAATCATGAGAAACCCATGAGACAAACTCAGATTGGGGGACATTCCACAGGAGACCTGGCCAGCATTTCTCAAAACTTTCAGGATCGTAAAAACAACAGAAGACGAAAAAAGAGTCACGGAACAGAGGAGGCCGGGGAGATATGACAACCAAATGTACTGTGGTTCCCAAATTGTCAAGTTCTAGAGGAAAATAACTAGAAAGAAATACACAGGTACTGATGTGGTGGAGAAACCCTACCAACCCATCTCCAAGTCTGTTTCTGCCTTTCTCCTTGTGGATAGGATACTTGTCTGTCCACAGCCTAGCGGCACTGGCTTCTGGGGGTACACGTTGGCTCTTTTAGTCTTGAAAAGGAAACAGACCATCCAGTGCCTTTCTTTAAAGGAAGAGAATGACGTTTCTAGTTATGTGTTCTCTGTACTCAAGCTAACACCACATAATCTTGCATCTGGGACACCTGGAAGAAATGAGGTGTGCCTGCGGGTTGACTCAGTTGTGGGTGCCTCTCTGTCCTTGTCCGGCATCTCCACAGTGGTGAGGTCATGGGCCTGGAACTTATTCAGTGCTGCCTGATTCTGTCTGAATCCATGAACAGGTAAATGAATAAATTTAAATGGCCTAAAAAAGACCCTTACAACCTTCTCCAACTCGGAGGCCCATCTGCCTGTAAATGCCATCCATGTTGACCTCCAGAGTATTTCTGTTATGTGGCCTATTTTGTCCACCTTCGGTTCAAGTTGCATACATCAGTGACTCCTAAGGGTCACCAGCAAACTCACTGCCGCACTGTCACCAACTTGGGAGCTTGTTAAAGTGCCTGTACCTGGCCGGGCGCGGTGGCTCAAGCCTGTAATCCCAGCACTTTGGTAGGCCGAGACGGGCGGATCACGAGGTCAGGAGATCGAGACCATCCTGGCTAACACGGTGAAACCCCGTCTCTACTAAAAATACAAAAACTAGCCGGGCGAGGTGGCGGGCGCCTGTAGTCCCAGCTACTCGGGAGGCTGAGCCAGGAGAATGGCATAAACCCGGGAGGCGGAGCTTGCAGTGAGCTGAGATCCGGCCACTGCACTCCAGTCCGGGCGACAGAGCGAGACTCCGCCTCAAAAAAAAATAAAAAAATAAAAAAAAAAAATAAAGTGCCTGTACCTAGATCTTGCCCCAGGGATGGACTCAGCAGGTCTAGCATGAAATCCATGAACCCAGATGTTTAAAAACTTCATAGGGGAGTGGGCAACTCATTGGAAAAACAGGGTGATTGTAGGATTGGAGCATCTTATAGTACCAGGAAGTAGTAAGTGCTCAAAAATCCAAAGGAACAGAGCATATCAAGGGGACACAATCACCAGCCTGAAAGAGCTCCTAATAGCCAAAGCTGAAACAACTTGAGCAACAAAATAACAACATATTGAATTACACTGAATTATAGCCCAAAGTGTAAATAAATATCCATGAGTCCATATTAATATAAGCAAATGACAGCATAAATAAATGAGAGAGAAGAGATGAACCTTCCATGCAGAAGAATTTCAAATAATATATGTAGATACTGCCCCCTTCTAGAAGGTAGACCTTAACCCCCACTCCCTCATCATGAAAAGGTGGGGTAGACTTGGTGACTCTCTTCTAAAGAACAGTGTGGGGAAAGGAGGAAAGAGTAGTTTTATAGTAGAGAAACCTGGCAGACAGCACCTTAACCAGGTGATAAAGGTAACATCACCAGGATGTCATGTGGACATTGTGAGTGCCCTGCGATAATGGCATGAGAGGGGCACTTTACCCCTACAGCTTACTTCCCCTTAACCGCCAGTTTAATCATGAGAAAAACATGATTTCCCCCAAACTCAGATTGAGGGACATTCCACAGGAGATCTGGCCAGCATTTCTCAAAACTTTCAGGGTCGTAAAAACAACAGAAGACTAAAAAAGAGTCACGGAACAGAGCAGAATGGGGAGATATGACAACCAAATATACTGTAGGAACATGGATGGGACCCTAGGACAGAAAGAGGATATTAATGAAAAGCTGGCAAAATCCAAATGGGGGCTGAAGTTGACTCAAACACTGTACCAAGGTCAGTTTCTTAGTTTTGCCCAGTGCACCTTACAATGGGAACTTTCTCTACTATCTTTGCAACTTTTTTATAAATCTAAAATTACTTCAAAATTTTAAAATGCAATAAAAACAAAATTTTCTTAGGGACTTTGTTGGATAGCTGTTTAAGAATCATGGGGATTCCAAGAGCTCAGCAGCTGTTCTAAGATGACAGATGGACTAAGTCCATTCTAGGCAGGGAGCAGTAGCTCATGCCTGTAATCCCAGCACACTGAGAGGCTGAAGAGGGAGAATTGTTCGAGCCCAGGAGTTGGAGACCAGCCCGGGCAACAGAGCAAGACCCTGTCTCTAAAAAAAATGTAAGTCCATTCCAGTCAAGCAGGGGCACAGCTTCTAATCTTTAACCCAAGGGTCTTTTCTCATTTCCAACAAGATATTTTAAAAAAAACCTGTTAAAAACAGAACACCTTTACTTTTTAAAAATGAGTTTTAAAAGTGGCCTCAATGTTTATAATACACACACACACACACACACACACACACACACCCGTGTTTGGTGGTTGTCATAACCCAGTCCCAAATCCTTCTGCACTAAGACATCAAGGCAGATCTATTAGGCAGGTAGTTCACAGTTAACAGCCCTTGCTTTTTTTTTTTTTTTGAGATGTGGTCTCACTCTGTCACCCAGGCTGTGGCAAGATCATGGCTCACTGTAGCCTGCACCTCCCGAGCTCAGGCAATCCTCCCACCTCAACCTTATGAGTAGCTGGGACCAGAGGCACACACAACCATGCATGACTAATTTTTAAATTATACATAGACACAGGGTCTCCCTATGTTGTCCAGGCTGGTCTCGAACCCCCGGGCTCAAGCGATCCTCCTGCCTCAGGCTCCCAAAGCACTGGGATTACAGGTGTGAGCCACTGCGCCTGGCGGCCCTTGCTTTTTAACTGTCCAGTGAGGCACATCTGGCTTTATCATCTGCTATCATTTATTCCTGTACCAGGCACTGGACAAAGAGAACTTTTTCTCGCTCCTTTAAAGGTAAAGAAACGGAGGCTTAGGGAGATGAAGAGCCTGACTGAGGACTGCTCACCTAGGAAGTAGGAGAGTTGGGGGAACCCCCCACAGAGTCTGGGTGGGTGTCACATTGCCACCGCTCATCAGCTATGTGATCTTGAGCAGCAAAGGGCACACCACGGGGCCTCTACCACGGGGTGGGCGGGAAACTGAGCTGGACGGTCGCATCAGGAGCTCAGCCCTGTGCCTGGTCATCCGTCAACACGGTAACTGGGAGCCCCCAGTGACTCCCCCAGGGCACGGGCCTTCTGTTCCTGTCAAATCTAACCACTAGACATGTTCTCCTTCCTTTGGGAAAATAATCAGACACAACCTGGAGGAAAATTACCCACGACATTTTCAGGTTTTCTAGAGACACTCATTTCCATAACTTCCCCATTTTTGGCTTGGATTTCTATAGTGTTTCAAGGGCACTTTTTTTTTTACAGCTAGACAGAGATAGATATCTGGGCAAGATCAAATTAGCGTCAAATCCTGACATCACCCGGAATGACTCATGGTATACATTTAGAAAAACATTCAAAGAAGAATCATCAAAAAACAGCAATCATTAGAAACCCTTACTCAAATACAGAGCTGTCATTTTGATCTCCCCAGATCAGGATCTCGGTGATGGAGCGGATGGTCTCCACTAGCAGGTTCCGGTTCTGTTCTGTGACTGTGGTGTTTTTGGTCAAAACGTGGTAGAGATACCTGAGAGAAATGAGAGAAAAGGAAATAAAAAGTTACCAACTGAAATGCAAGCCAAGTTCAATGACCATTAGCAATATTTTGGAGACAATACAGCAATGCTGTCTCAGGGTTGGGTAATGCAATTTCCCATTCAGACTACATGTAACTCACAACCCAAGAAAAATAGCAGACAAAGCTTTGAAGGGTTAAACCGAGGACACACCAACCCAGACTGAGACAAGAAAATCGTCAAACCCTTGAAGTCAGCTACTCTCAAACTGCAGTGTGCAAGAGAATCACCTGGAGAACTGAATCAAGTGGGGGCTCCTGGGGCTCCCTGGGAGATTCAGATTCAGCAGGACTGAGAGAAGAGCAAGTAGCCACCTGTTTCACATGCTCCCCGTGATGCTGATGCCTTCAGAGCAAGTGGGGACATACAGCTCAGGCTGGATGCGTAACATGGGACCTGCTGCCAGGCTAATGAGGTTTAGAGAGATGGAGCCACAGCTTAGGAAGGCTGGGTCCCAGAGCAGTTGCTGGGACAAAATTCACATGCAATTCCCGTTGGAATGCTCACAGTCCCTCTCAAGTGCAGTGTGCCCATCAGAACTTATGGCTCAAATGATCTGGGTGGTTTGCAGGCCAAGGGCAATGGTCTTATTTGCTGAGAACAGACTGTTAAATTCACTGAGTTAAATGGACTGGCTGGGAGCAGTGGCTCATGCCTGTAATCCCAGCACTTTGGGAGGCCGAGGCGGGTGGATCACCTAAGGTCAGGAGTTCGAGCCTAGCCTGGCCAACATGGTGAAACCCCGTCTCTACTAAAAATACAAAAATTAGCTGGACGTGGTGGTGGAAGTCTGTAATCCCAGCTACTCCAGAAGCTGAGGCAGGGAGAATTGCTTGAACCTGGGAGGTGGAGGTTGCAGTGAGGCGAGATCACGCCATTGCACTCCAGCCTGGGTGACACAGCGAGACTCTAAATAAACAAACAAACAAACAAACAAATGGGCTGGAGAGGCTATGGTGCTATATGTCATCTATCCAAACAGGCCTGAATGCCAGGTGCTGGAGCAGAGACAGGTAGACACCATCCAGTCCTCACGGCCTCTTTACTGGTGGGAGAGACCAAAAGAATCACCAAGGCCAGTCCTGAGCAGTGCAAGGACTAGAAGTCTGGCTGGACACCCTGGGAGTGCCACCAGGCACAGCTTTTAAGACGGCTTCTCCAGGGCCCACAGCCCCAGGTAACTTCACCTGTCAAGGGAGCTAAGGCTTGAGAAGGAAAAGCAGACACCAAGAAGCAGTAACTCAGGAAAAGTCCCCTCCCCTCCTGATTTCTTTGATGGCCAGCTTCAGTTTACAGGGCTGGGGGTCTGGTGAGAGCAAGGAAGGAAAGGGCTAGATAGGACTGTCCCATTTACAATCTCTAAAAACAGGTAAGAGATAAAGAGGAAGCAGCTTGAAGATGAAACAATAAAGAACAATCTGCTATTTAAAGATGCTAGGGTTTATTTATTAACACTGTTACTATTACGCTTTAAAGACCTAGTATAATCAAGCATTTAATTAATTTATTAATTAGAAATTGCATGTAATTTTTAATATGCAGTAATTAGAAGAGCCTTCAAAAAACACAACTCCTCAACCATTTGTACCCAAATCTACCAACAAGGATGCAGGTGGCGGCATGGGCCCAGTTTCCCTCTGTAATTAGGTAAATCAAACAGCACTTGAACCACCCTGGGATGAATCGTTGGAGGACCCGCTCCCAAATCTACATCTTCATCTTGCCTCAAGTGCATCTTCCCCAAGAATTTCAAAGAGCAGAGTTTTCCAAATTGCAGTTCCCGGGCATCTTGCATCAGAATCACCTTTGTAAGTTGTTCCAGAGCCACTGAATTGGACTTTTGGTGGAGGGCCCCAATCTCACTGAAGTTTGACAGTCACCGTACCACTCCAGCTGTGGCCATCAGTGACAGTCCCCACGCAGGTCCCCATGTGCCCAACACCCTGCCAGTGACAAGCACTGTTGGCAATGTGGGGGAAGGGCAGATCCTCCCTCCTCTCTTCTGTGCACATCTATTAGCATCACACATCATACTTCTGGTCCATGGGAGGTGGTGGCTTAGGTTAGTGGGTCTGCTCTGAGGATCCCCAACAAGGAGAGGACATTTTAAATCTTTAGGACCACATGACTTCAACTGATGGGGCTTTCTGCTTAGAATGCCCTTGCTGTCCTTGTCAACGAGCAAACTCTTACTTATATTTCAAAACCCAGCTCGGGCCTCTCTTGGTAAAGCTTCCCCTACGCCCCTCCCAGGTGGATTTATTTGTTCCCTCCTCACTGGCACCTCTGTACCCACACATATTTGCTACTGCACAGCCCACCCTCATTTGCAAAGATCTGCCTCCCTTACTAGACCTGAGTTCCTCAAGGTCAGCACCATTACCTTATTCATCTTGGTGACCCCAGTATACTCCAAACATCTGATACACAGCAGGTGTTCAATAAATGCTGAATGGGATGGTCTTTGTGAACATAACTTAGATCAAAGCATACACGACTGAACATAGCCAGGGATCCAAATGCCAGACACGGCAAGAGACAGTGCAGAGCTATGGTGAAGAGGTCAGGAAGTAGAGAAAGTCTGGCATTTCCTGAGAGGCACTAGATTATATGGTTAATTACAAACACTGGTATAATTAGAACATAGGGTTAATCACAGACACTGGAATGCCTGGGTCTGAGCACACCTCCATCACTTATTAGCTGGGTGATCCTGAGCAAGTTACTTTTTCTCTGTGCACCTCAGTTATCTCACCTGTAAAATGTAAACAGCAGTGGTACCTAAATAGTTTAGTACCTACCTATTTTGGTGGTGTTGGGAGATAACAGATAACCAACCTGGCAGTTACTATGTATGATACAAGTGCTAGTTATTGTTATTGTTGCCCTCATTAAATAATTTCTTCAGGAAAAAGTCCTAGTAACTACCAGAAGGCCCTTACAGGCAGAGAGGGCAGGGCAGTAAGTCCTGAAAAGAAGATTCTAGGAACCCCCACGTGCCTGGTTCTCTGCGAGGGCTTCATGTGACCTACAGACTCACAGGAACCTGAAGATGTGCACACTGCTGCCACTGCACAGGCCAAGAAAGCAAGTGAGGTTTGGGGACGTTCAGTAGCTCGCTCACAGCCCTGTGGCCCGGAAGCAGGGTCTGAGAATTCCGTTTGTTTCTTGGCCGCTCAGTATTTGGCGTTCTTTGCCCTGGTCGGTGGCGCCATCTGCTGGGTATGTGGTGATGTTGCATGGGGGCTTTCCTGCACTAACGAAGCTGGGCGCCCGTTCATACATGTTTATGGACTGTTTGAATATCTTCTTTTGTGAGATGCCTGTGCAAGTCTTTTGCCTATTTTTAAAATGAGGCTGTGTGGCTTTTTCTTGCTTGTTTGGTGGGGTTCTTTATATACTCTGACCACAAATCCTTTACTGGAGATACATATTGCAAACACTTTCTCTGATGGTGGCTTACCTTTTCGCTCTCTTTATACTGGTCTTTGGATGAGCAGAAGTTCTTAATTTTAATGTAGTTCAATTTAGCAATCTTTTCCTTGGATGGTGTTTCTTGTATCAAGCTTAAGAGGTTCTTACCTACCCCAAGGTTATAGGGAAATGCTGTTTTCTTCTAACAAAGTTATTGTTTTACTCTTCACATTTTGACTTTGAATACATCTGGAACTGATTTCTGTGTATGATACGAGGCATTGGCCAAAATTAATTTTTTCTATATGGAAATCTACTTGACTCAGCACCATTTACAGAAAAGGCCCTCACTTCTCTAGTGCACTCCAGCGCCACCACTGTCATTAATCAGGTGACCACCTGTGTGGGTCTCGTTCTGAATACTCCAGTATCATTGATCTATTTGTCTATCCTCGTATCAAGACCACACTGTATGATTACTGCAGTTTTACAGTAAACCTTGCCATGTGGTAATTAAGTCCTCCCACTTTTTTCCTTCTGTTTTTCAATATTATATTGGCTATTCTTGGACCTTTTAATTTCCATATACATTTAAAAATCACCTTCATTTCCACAAAAATACCTGCTAAAATTTCCTTAGACTTGCCCTACATCTATGGCTAAATTTGGAGAGAACTGACATATTTACAAGAGTGTAACATTCTGATATTTACAGCATTTCTTTCCACGCTTACTTGACAGGAGTCTTGCAGATCTTTTGTTAGATTTGTTCCCAGGTAATTGATATTTTTTTAATGCTATTGTAAATGATATTGTTTGAAATATTCATTTTCTAAATGTCTTTTGCTGGTATATGGAAATACCCACTAGATTTCAAGCTCCAAAGCTCAATGGGGGTTACACCTTCACCTTGCTCATCTTTCTGTCCCACAATGCCCTAGCACACTGTTTTACACAACATTTGAGGAAGAGATTCTCAATATATATCCGCTTGAATGTAATAGGGGAAAAGGCTGAATGGATTAAGATTTAATGTTTTCATGCTCTACCTAATTCCAGGGCTTTTGAGTATCAGGTAACTCAACCACCTCAGAGAGATGAACATTTTAATAACTTTTTGTTGTTGTTGTCATTTTTTGAGGAGTCTCTCTCTGTCGCCAGGCTGGAGTGCAGTGGTGTGATCTGGGTTCACTGCAGCCTCCACCTCCTAGGCTCAAATGATTCTCCTGCTTCAGCTTCCCAGGTAGCTGGGATTATAGGCGCAGGCCACCACGCCCAACTACTTTTAGTAGAGATGCGGTTTAGCCATGTTGGCCAGGCTGATCTTGAACTTCAGACCTCAAGTGATCTGCCTACCTCGGCTTCCCAAAGTGCTGGGATTACAGGCGTAAGCCAGCCCACCTGGCCCATTTTAATAACCTTCTGATTCTAAACGTAACATTCAGTTTAGAGAGGTCAGAAACTTTGACAACAATGAAAGACAAATGACAACCATGGTGCCTAGAGATGACTCTGCTGCTGGAATTGCTATCTCTTTCCTTGGGTCTTTTTCTTTACTACGGATATTGACATAGTTGAGGTCATGTTGCATTATCCACTTCTATGCCAATCTTTTTTCACACCTCAGCTAAAACAAAGGCACTTTTTTTTTTGTTATTGACAACTGTTTGCAAATATCTGTAATGGCTACGCAGTATGCCATTGAAAGGACAAGCACAGTAGCAACTCTTTCCAAGGGCATTAAGATTCCTAACTGAGTGATAACAATGTTGCTATGACCATCTTTGTGTGCAAAGCTGTGTCCTTATCTCAGAAAAGTTTCAAAAGACAGAAGAATTACCTTGCTACTTTTTTTGTTTGTTTGTTTGTTTTTTGAGACAGAGTCTCACTCTGTCACCCAGGCTGGAGTGCAGTGGCCGGATCTCAGCTCACTGCAAGCTCCGCCTCCCGGGTTTACGCCATTCTCCTGCCTCAGCCTCTCAAGTAGCTGGGACTACAGGCACCCACCACCTCGCCCAGCTAGTTTTTTGTATTTTTTAGTAGAGACGGGATTTCACCGTGTTAGCCAGGATGATCTCGATCTCCTGACCTCATGATCCGACCGTCTTGGCCTCCCAAAGTGCTGGGATTACAGGCTTGAGCTACCGCGCCCGGCCTACCTTGCTACTTAATGGCAGCAAATTAAAATGTTTCTCTTATAAGGATAACCACTGTTACAACGATAATGTTTTTTCTCAAACTATGTATCTACCTCAGTAAAACAGTTGAAGCTTCCTATTACTGCCAGTCTCTGAGTGCTTTGCTTAATCCCGGAAACAATCGACCCTTTGGGGATGATGCTCTGGGAGCTGACGCACTTGCCCAGGGCCCTGGTGCAGCACAGGAGGTGCCTAGGTTAGAATCAGGCAGGCTGAACTCCAGACCCCATGATTATAACCCTTCTAGGACTACAAAAATGCAAACAGTGAAGTAAGCAACAATTATATTGGCCAAGAATTTACATGAGGTTATGAATGCCTAACATACAAAAATAATAATAATAATAATAAAGAAAACAAATTTTTAAAACACCAAATAGATAAACCAAAAAGCATGAAAATATTATCAGATCTTACAGAAAGTCCTTATAAAGTCCTCTTACTCCCATTTGTCTGGAAAAGAGCCAGCGTTCTCATATTCCCAACAGGAGCTCTGCAGATGCAGTCTCAGTATCCGAGCTTTGCCCGTTAGCTAACTCTCCACCGACAGATGAGCTTCAGAGCTCGAAATGCCTGGAGAAGAGAAACTGCAACCAACACACTCGAGGTGCATCACCAAGGATGATGGACATAAACAAATCCCACCTCAAGAGCTTCTGCTTTCTCAAGAGAGTCACTGATTTCACAAGTTAAACCACTGCAGTTAATAAAGCCCCGTCCCCTTCAAACATGAGGAATTCAGTCCATTGCAGAGAGAGAAATACTAAGTCCAAGTTCATTCCAGTGACAGCATTTTCTGCAAGTGTTATGCCTTGTACCATAATATGGTATTATTAGGATGCTCCTCTTTCAAGATTTTGAAATGTATATTTGCAAGCTGGGGCATGAGAAAGGATAAGCAGAATGATGCGAGGTCTGCGGGTTAGAAATTTAGCCCCCAATGTTCACACAGCTCCAAATAACAATCTCAGGTGTGGTACAGGGATGGGGGACACAGAGCCTGTGTCTGTCTGGCCTTTCCAGCACTCGGGCAGAGGCACTGAAGACATTCCCCAGTGTGTCCCACTCTGTGCCCTGAAAACCACCATCTGGTCAGAGTTCAGCCTTCTGGCCAGCAGGATGGAGAAGCTTCAGGCAGGGTGGAATGACGCTGGAGGATAAGTGAAGGTGTTCACAGGTGGTGCTTCCCCTGGTGAATCATCCCCCAAAGATGTCAAACAGGGCCAGGGAGTGAGGCTGGGCCGGGGATGTGCAGGGTGTAGGCAGGGCTTTTAGCCCTAGAGAAAGTCACGGCTCTGGCACAGGTGCTGTGACCAAAACTGGGAAGAACAAGCAGTTGTTGGGAAAAAGACTGGCCTTTTCTGAAAACAGAGGTCTGCCTCTCGTTCATCCTATGACAAATATTTGTTGATTGCTTACTATCTGCCAGGTCCTGTGCTGGCACCCCACAGTACCCAGCTGAACAAGCCATATAGGCTTTCATGATGCTTATGTTCAAATTGGGAGAAAATAACAAAAAGATATGTAACAAAGGAAGACAAGGTCTGAACCCCAGCCAGCTTCCTGAGGGCCTAACTCAAGGCTGGGATGAAAGTTTTAAAAACGTAAAGCCAACAGCCGAGCCGCTCTTTGGCGATGAGAAGTACATAATAATGTGTTAACTGTGTGGGACAGTGTGAGCAGGCACAAGAGAAGTTAGAGAAGACAGCAAAACTCTTGTTGGTTGAGGTCACCAGGGCAATTTTTAGGGAAGAACTGGCATTCTCGGGATAGAGCTAGGGATTTGGATGGGCAGGAAGAAAAGAGCAGAGGAACTCAAGCGGGCAAGCAAGGTGTGTGTGTGAGTGGCCCACCAACGGGAGGTATGCCTGGATGACAGCAGCTACTACTCTAACTCACCAGGGGACGGCAGCAGCGCCCCACCCCAGCCCCACCACGTGGACGCTCACCTCCAGTCTGCCCCTCCTCCAATCCATTCTGACAGCTTCAGCCAGACCACAGCCTTTCTGTGGTTAAAAAACCTTCAGTGGTTCCCTCCTGTTCTCACTCGTAGTCTGAATTCCTTAAGGTGATTTACAAGGCCCCAGGGGAACTGGCCTCTGGAGACTCTCCCAAGTATGGCTGTGAGCTTGGGTCCTCACCTCCTCTTCGCCCAATGAACACTCCCCTGCTGAACCACCTCAGTTCTGCCGATGTGCACTGCTCCCCTTGCCCCGCTAGGCTTTCTCAACTGCCTTTTCCTCTGCCTCAAACATCCTTCCTTTCACCTGACACCCCGCTGCCTGATAACAATATCTGCCTACCAAGGATGTTCCTGGCTCCCTGTGCTCCCAAACTAGATGGTGGGAACAGAGTCTGGAGCACCCTGAAGGCCTGGAAGAACTTAGACATGACACAGTGGGTGCCTAGGACCCATAATGTGTGACGTGGTGAGGATGATATTTTAAGAAAATCAAAGGCTGGGCGCGGTGGCTCATGCCTGTAATCCCAGCACTTTGGGAGCCTGAAGTGGGTGGATCCCGAGGTCAGGAAATTGAGAACATCCTGGCTAACATGGTGAAACCCTGACTCTACTAAAAATACAAAAAAATTAGCCAGGCGTGGTGGCGGGCGCCTGTAGTCCCAGCTACTCGGGAGGCTGAGACAGGAGAATGGCGTGAACCCAGGAGGCGGAGCTTGCAGTGAGCCGAGACCGCGCCACTGCACTCAAGACTGGGCGACAGAGCAAGATTCTGTCTCACAAAAAAAAAGAAAAAAGAAAAAAAAGAAAATCAACACGGCAATATTGTACCCCAAGCTCTCTAACACTGTCAGTGCCACCTTAGCCAAAACTTGAATACACCAAGAGTAGGTGTGCATCTGTCAACCTGCCATGGATCCATTCCCCGCCTTCTTTGGGCAGTATCCCCTGATTCTCCCACGGGAAATCACCCTTTCCTCTCATTCTCTTCCACTAGCTTAAGTGGAGCTCATCCCACTCTTGCTCCAGGGAAGGGAATATGAGTGAGGAATGGCCAATCACAGCCCCTCTATACCTTTGGCCAGAGTGACAGCTCAGGGGTGGCATGACACCTCATTGGTCCAGAGATACTCAATTCTGGACTTCTGCTGGCAATATTAAGAAAAGAAGCTCTCTTTTTCCCCAGGAGTGCTAAGCTGATATGATGTAAGCCTGCAGCCTGCCTGAAAACGACACCAACAGGAAAAAGGTAGAGCTGAGAGGTGGAAAGAGGCCGATTTCTGATGGTTCCAAACACCTGGATTCAGCCATGGTTTAGCCGGGACAGACCATTCAGTGACGGGAGCTATTCAATCCATTTGGGGCTTAAGACAATTCTAGGTGGGTTTCTGTCACTTGGAACCAAAAATCCTGACCCCTACACAAAGGGGACCAGAATGAAAGCCACAACACAAAAACAACCAAGTTCTACCAGCTGTAGACTTGCAGTCACTGCCTGGTAAAGATGATGCTTCAGTAGCAATCAAATGATTCCATCACTCAGGCTTCTGCTTGGTGGTGGACATTTGTCAGTCAATGTCACAGCCTTGCCACTAATCTGGACAACAAACCACCCATGGTGTGTAGCAAATAACCTCTTGACTACTTCAATCTACCT
This sequence comes from Trachypithecus francoisi, assembly GCF_009764315.1. Taxonomy (NCBI): domain Eukaryota; kingdom Metazoa; phylum Chordata; class Mammalia; order Primates; family Cercopithecidae; genus Trachypithecus; species Trachypithecus francoisi. The sequence continues at coordinate 104,042,974 of NW_022681460.1, forward strand.
GAGCTAAATCACTAACTCAGTTCAGCAGACAGAGACCACAGGTATGAAGTTTTCTACCATTTAGCAAAAGTAAAACCCTAACAGGAAAATTCCTTTCCCTTTTGCAAGCTGGGAGCATTACAAAGAATAATGAAGCTAAAAACAGTTTCCAGCTCTCTGTGTTATCTTCTCAATCTTTCTGTAAATCTCAAACTGTTCTAAAAAAGTAAAGTCTAGGCCGGGCACAGTGGCTCACGCCTGCAATCCCAGCACTTTGGGAGGTCGAGGCAGGCGGAACACAAGGCCCGGAGATCAAGACCATCCTGGCTAACACGGTGACACCCTGTCTCTACTAAAAATACAAAAAAATTAGCCGGCCGTGGTGGCAGGCACCTATAGTCCCAGCTACCCGGGAGGATGAGGCAGGAGAATGGCATGAACCCAGGAGTTGGAGCTTGCAGTGCACCGAGATCACGCCACTGTACTCCATTCCAGAGCGAGACTTCATCTCCAAAAAAAAAAAAAAAAAAAACAAAGAGGAGGGTTTCCAGATGCCTTGTGTGTTTAAATAAATAAATAAATAAATAATTTGGCCGGGCGCGGTGGCTCAAGCCTGTAATCCCAGCACTTTGGGAGGCCGAGACGGGCGGATCACGAGGTCAGGAGATCGAGACCATCCTGGCTAATACGGTGAAACCCCGTCTCTACTTAAAAATACAAAAAACTAGCCGGGCGACGAGGCGGGCGCCTGTAGTCCCAGCTACTCGGGAGGCTGAGGCAGGAGAATGGCGTAAACCCGGGAGGCGGAGCTTGCAGTGAGCTGAGATCTGGCCACTGCACTCCAGCCTGGGTGGCAGAGCAAGACTCCGTCTCAAACAAACAAAAAAATAAATAAATAAAAATAAATAAATAAATAATTTAAACGCTCTTAAACTTTTCCTCTCCATCCATACCGCCCAGGTCAAGGCAAGAGTGTATTAGGAACTGTCACTTGTCACTGATAGGGTGACCAGTTTATACTAGTTTGTCTGGGACTTTCCCCAGTTTTAGCACTGAAAGTCCCATATCCTGGGAAACCCCTCAGCCCAGGCAAACCAGGACGGTTGGTCACCCGAAGTGTCAGATAAATCCCAAGCCCTTCCTCCTTCCAGCCTTGTTTCCCACAGCCATCAGCCCCCACCTGGACATGCCACAAAACCCCCAGGGTCCTGGTCACAGTGTTCTGCCTCCCACACCTGCTGCCCACCGTGGTGGCTTCAGCTCGTTCTTGGAGAACCCGCGCTGGTGCTGCCTCCTCCAGAAAGCTCCCGAAAAGGGTTCCCATAGAACCCTGGGCCCATGGCGATCCCACACTTGTCACACTGTACAGTCACTGGCTCTACGGCTGTCTCCCCCGCCAGCCTGCAAACTTCCTCAGGGAATGAGCTGTTCTGTACCCAAGACCCAAGATGTTTACTAACAGAGCCAAATGCAGAGTGGCAGAAGCCCTGGGTGGGCACTGGCTGTTCACAGCAGTCTTTTCCAAGTCCCTGGGGGATCTTCTAACCCCCACCCCCCTCACCAATACAAAAATCTCAGGTTCTTGCAGCTGTAATATGGATTAAGGTGATCTGCCTGATTCAGGGCAGGCAACTCGGGTTTCCAAAGAAGCATCCGATAGACATGTGATCTAAACAATGAACCCAGGCAGTTCCCAGCATACTGCAAAGGAACCAGAGACCGTTTACCATTCTCTGCTGGCTGGCAAAGATGCCCCATTGGCGATGAGACTCGGCCAAGTCAAAAGTGTCCTTGAACAGACTTATCGGGAAGTTTTACTCAGAACGACAGTATAATGAGCACAAGCTTGGGAGTCAAATCCTGCCTCTGCCACCCTTCGGCTGCTGACACCTTGGGGCAAGTCACTGAAGCCCCTTGAACCTTAGTTTCCACTTCTGTAAAATGGAAACAATAATGGTTCCTGTAACTCACAGACTTGTGAGGACAAATGGAAATAACACATGAAGTCCTTAGCAAGTACCTGGTACAGAAAAACGCATTCGATATAGTAATAAATTAAGGTAATTTAAAAGGGCTAGAGTTAAGCAGAGTTAGGTGAGAGCCTGCAGGTACCTGGATGCTGGCAGGAAGCCCAACCTCCTCTGGATAACTCCCCTCCCCTCCTCAGCCACCTCCGCCCACTCGATAAATTCCTGAAATCCTTCAACCACTCCCTTTCCCAGCCAGCTGCCCTCCCATCTAAGATCCCTGCCTTCCTACGCACCCCATCCTTGTCCTGGGCCTCTTTCCTCCCCTTGTCTTCTCTCACCACCTCCTGCTCTAAAAGCGCCCCTCAGCACATACTGAACCCTTCTACTCCCCACTCTTCAAGACTCACAAACGTTTTACTAAATGCTGCTCCATGCTAGGAAGGTCACAGCTGAGAACTGCGGCCCTGCCACTACCCCTACTCCACTCCGGGGGACACATGAGAAGTCCCTATCTAATTCCCTCCCACCAATCCTTTCCACAGCCCCGTCTCCTTTCCACTACTTTCCACCATATCCCTAACCCTATCCTCCTCCTTTCCCATTAGTAGTCTCAGGATCTCCCTCTGGAAACCTGCCTATTTCTTGACACGGAAGGCTTGTCTACTCCCCTCTTCAGCATCCCCGCCATTTCCCTCCTGAAAGCCTTCCCCTTCACAGAGATCTCTATTTTTTTTTTTTTTTTTTTTTTTTTTTTGAGACGGAGTCTCGCTCTGTCACCGGGACTGGAGTGCAGTGGCCGGATCTCAGCTCACTGCAAGCTCCGCCTCCCGGGTTCACGCCATTCTCCTGCCTTAGCCTCCCGAGTAGCTGGGACTACAGGCGCCAGCCACCTCGCCCGGCTAGTTTTTTGTATTTTTTAGTAGAGACGGGGTTTCACCGTGTTAGCCAAGATGGTCTCGAACTCCTGACCTCGTGATCCGCCCGTCTCGGCCTCCCAAAGTGCTGGGATTACAGGCTTGAGCCACCGCGCCCGGCCGACATCTCTATTTTTCATCATCCTCCACACCTGCCCCCAAATCCCGGGTCTTGGCCTGCATGCTCTTCACCTCTCCCCAATTCAACCATTCACTTTTTTACTCTTTAAGTAGGCAGAGAGAAGTACCAGATGCTGGGAATACAACTGTGAGTAAACTAAGCAGTCTCTGAAGTGCCAGTTTAATAGGAGACAGAAAGTAAGTATAAATAAAAAATAAAGAATAATTGCAGAGAGTGGAGAAGCACTCAATGAAAGCAAGAGAAAGAAAGATGTGATGGATAGGAACTGGGATGGGGGGAGCATGTTAGGTAGGGTGGTCTGGGAAGGCCTTGCTGAGCTGATGATAAACACAGCTATCACTACTGGCCATCTGCAGATGGGGATCTGGAGGCTCAGAGAGGTGAAGTAATTTGCCCAAGGTCACACAGCCAGTAAGTGGTGGTGTCAGGATTTGAATGCAGGTGAGGCTGCAAAGCCAGCCTCTTAACTTCTGTGCACTCCTGGTCCCAAGACCCTATTTGCCATTTGTTCTCCCCCAGAGCTGTAGAGTCATTTCCTTCTCAGAGGTCTCTATTTTTCATCATCCTCCCCACTCGCCCCAAAATGCTGGGTCTCAGCGTGCATGCCCCCAGCTTAGACTCCCCTCGGAAAATAATCTGTTTTTTTAAATAATAATTAATGGCGTTTATTGAGCAATTGTACTCGTTCTGAGCTTAACGTTCATTCTCTTATCCAACCAACCCTCAACACAACGGCAGGAAGCAGGTGCTGTCACTCTACCCATTTTACAAGTGGGGAACCTGAGGCCTAAATTCACATAGATAGATTAGGACCCAGATCTGCCCGACTCCAGGACCCAGACCATTGACCCCTAAGCTGTTCAGCTTAAGAAACACCCCGCCAGGAAACTTGGTGGACACCGTCAAGAACAAAGTCTGTGTCCATAAACTGAAATCGCATCCTCTCGCTTTACAGGTGGGGATACTGAGACTCAGAAACTAAGCGATTCGTCCAAGGTCACACAGCCAAGAGCGAAGGGGTCAGGGTTCGAACCCAGGCGCCCTGACTCCTGAGCCCTCGCTCTTAACCACCACACGGGCTTCCCCGGGCGCTCTTCGCCGCCGCCGCTCTCACGCCTTCTAGAGCCCGGACCCGGAACTCGGAGCCCCCGTCCCCCTGTCCAACCCCGCGGCCTCCCGCTACGCCCCCCACACTCACTTGAGGTGGTCCAAGGAGTGGATGTTGCGGGAAGACTTGCCATGGCCCCCGCCCACCCAGCTCCGCGAGCGGCCAAACATGTCGGCGGCCCAGACCCGTCTCTCGTCTCACGGTCTCATGCCCGACTAGCCGAGCGGCCCAGCGCCCGGGGCGGCAGCACAAGCAGAGGATGCCGCGGCGGAGGTGGTGGAGGAACCACCAGCCGCCTTCCTCCCCGGCCCACAGCCCAGCACTGACATTCAGCCGGAACCGGCCGTTCGACCGCCGCGCTTTACGGCCGCTGCCGCGTGGGGTGCTGGGAAATACAGTTCATCCGCGAGGCCTTCGGCGACAGGACTCCGCGAAGGGACTACAAGGCCCTGCGTGCATCGCTCAACCGCGGGCCTACTGCCATCCAGAAAAGGCCGGGCAGGAGGAGGAGCGACCCGGAGAATCGTCCCGGTGGGCGGGAATTGGAAGCTTTGGGCGCAGTCCGGGAGAGGGAATCGGCAAAGGTGGGTCAAGGAAAGTCACCACATAGTAACAATTATTAGGGTTATAATAAGATTAAGAATAGTATTTGTCATGCGCGTCCGTGTGAAGAGACCACCAAACAGGCCGTGTGTGAGCAATAAAGCTTTTTTAATCACCTGGGTGCAGGCGGGCTGAGTCCGAAAAGAGAGTCAGCGAAGGGAGATAAGGGTGGGGCCGTTTTATAGGATTTGTGTAGGTAAAGGAAAATTACAGTCAAAGGGGGGTTGTTCTCTGGCGGGCAGGAGTGGGGGACACAAGGTGCTTAGTCGGGGAGTTTTTTGAGCCAGGATGAGCCAGGAAAAGGAATTTCACAAGATACTATCATCGCTTAAGGCAAGGACCGGCCATTTTCACTTCTTTTGTGGTGGAATGTCGTCGGTTAAGGCGAGGCAGGGCGTTTGCACTTCTTTTGTGACTCTTCAGTTACTTCAGGCCATCTGGGCGTAGACGTGCAAGTCACCGAGGATGCTATGGCTTGGCTTGGGCTCAGAGGCCTGACAGTATTGCATGGTGTATACTATGCAAAGCCACTGTCCTGAGGGCTTTACATGTTAAGGTATTTAATGTTCACAACCATCCTATGACTTGGGTAATATTATCAAACCTATTTTATCATCACGGAAAGTGAGTCACAGAGAGGTTGACTTACCCAAGATCATGCAGTTAATAAGTGGCAAAACCAGGGTTCATATCCATGTCCGCACCCTTATTTTTCATTCCCTTTATAAACCAAAATGACACGAAATAGGTAACAACCTTATTTGTCCTGACAACCTTTTTCTTTTTCCACTTCAATTAAGTGTGTGTGTTGGAAAAGCCTGCAAGCAATAATGCACCAAACTGAAAATTTTGTACTTCCAGAGGATTCCTCTGGTCTTCACCCAGAATCCATGCTATTTCCCAAAGTACCACGTTAAAGTGAAAAAGGAAACACCCAACTTTCTGCATGAGCCAGAATATATCTAATTTCTCCCCTGGATTACAAGTAGTAAGTTCGGCCGGGCGCGGTGGCTCAAGCCTGTAATCCCAGCACTTTGGGAGGCCGAGACGGGCGGATCACGAGGTCAGGAAATCGAGACCATCCTGGCTAACATGGTGAAACCCCGTCTCTACTAAAAATACAAAAAACTAGCCGGGCAAGGTGGCGGGCGCCTCTAGTCCCAGCTACTTGGGAGGCTGAGGCAGGAGAATGGCGTGAACCCGGGAGGCGGAGCTTGCAGTGAGCCGAGATTGGGCCACTGCACTCCAGTCTGGGCGACAGAGCAAGACTCCGCCTCAAAAAAAAAAAAAGAAGTAAGTTCGATGTGGGCAAGACTTCTCAAGTTTACCATCCATTCATTCAGTCACTTCTATATATCATCCTTTTTAAAGGTCTGCTGTGTGCCATTAACTCTGCTCAAGAAAGAACTGAGCCAGAGGCCAATGTTCTCCCCAGTGCCTACCACAAGGCTTGGCACATAGTAGGTGTTTAAAAAACATTGGTAGAGTGCATGAATGAGTAAAGATTTGTTTCACCTTCAGCAGTTGGAGAAATGGATAAGAGTAGAGAGTTAATGGTTTGCCCTGTAATTCATATAAAGTGGGGCAAGACAAAGTCATGGAGCAAAAAAAACAGGATGCCTCCAAAGAAAGACACCCAGGCTCAGAAATGTAGGCTCCCTGGGCTCGTATTTTTCATCTGTAAAAAGTACGCACGTGCACACTACACTGCCTTGTGTGCCTCCGATTAAGCAGTGCATGTAAAATACAAAGCTCAGTGTGGCCTGAGATTTAAAGGTTTCTTGAACTGCCTTGGAAGGCTCTTCGGGTGAGATCATGTTTTCCTGAAAGACATGCAATGGTTACCCAAGAGCAGGGGGAACCAGTGGGTGGGAGAGACTCACTTTTTTGTGTACTTCAAGGTTGTTTGAATGTTTAGCCATGTGTATTATTGCTTTTAAACATGATTTACAAAGTAAAAAGAAACAAAAAGCAACCTTATGGTTGGAGATCTGAACTACCTCGGAATCTATTCAGGTATTCCTTAACTCTAGGATGCAGGTTTCCTAGTGGGCAAGGCTTTCCAGCAACCAGAGTTTGGAGAAGCGAAGGGGACACTGGTTGATCGCCATGAAAACTGGTGCTTTGGGAATGTCCAAGATTTTCAGGGCAACTGTCCGTCGCCCCTCCCCGACCCCGCCTCCTTTCAAAGGAGAAACGGAGTCCCAAAGACGCATGCAGCAAGGTGCAGCGGAAGCCCGGATTTCCTTCGGCTTTTGAGGCCTTAGCATTATGTCTAGGTTTGAATTGTGTTCAGTCTCTTTTCCCTCCCGCTGTTTGATGTGCAGAGCGAATCTGATTTGAGATCTGAGCGCAGACCCGAACCAGGAAAGCAACTCAGATGCGAGCGCTCCGAGGGGCGGAGCGAAGCGGTACCCGCCCCCTGGCGGCCCGGGCCAGTCAGCGCGGGCGTCGAGCCGGCCAATGAGCGTATGCAGGGGCCGGCCGGGGAACCAGCTAGAGGCCGCTCGGGAGGCGGAGCTCCGAGCGCGACCCGGAGGGAGACGCGGTGGCCGCAGCCATGGGCGCTGGGCCTGCGGGGGGGCGCGAGGACCTGCGGGGCCGGGCGGGAGAAACAGCTGCTGGGACCGGCCCTAGACACTGAGCCGCGGTGGGATCCCCGCCGGCTCTGCGAGGCCCTGCAAGTGCCAGGGAGGCGTCTCGAGGGAGCCGGGCAGCCGCGGTCCACTTCAGGGGGGCCCCCGTCTCGCCGTCTGGGCGGTCTAGAGGGCCTTGGGGGCACATCTGGGGGTGCGGTGACCCGCCTGGCGTATTTCGGGGGTCAGGGCGCGTTTGCCAGGGGACATCTGGAGCCCGGCGCCGCCTCTGTCGGGCCCCAGGGCACCCCTGGATGGCTGCGCTGTGCCCTCGCCGGCCGCCCGGGCGCCGCAGCGGCTGAGTTCGTCGGGATCGCCGGGCCGCCGCCGCCCTTACCACCCGCTGCATGCTGGGCGCCCGGGTCGCGGCCCACCTGGACGCATTGGGCCCCCTGGTCCCCTACGTGCCGCCGCCACTGCTGCCCTCTATGTTCTACGTGGGCCTGTTCTTCGTCAATGTGCTGATCCTGTACTACGCCTTCCTCATGGAGTACATCGTCCTTAACGTGGGCCTTGTCTTCCTGCCCGAGGACATGGACCAGGCGCTCGTGGACCTCGGCGTACTCTCCGACCCCGGCTCGGGCCTTTACGATGCTGACTCGGAGCTCGACGTCTTTGATGGGTACTTGGAGTAGGGTCTCGACTGCCGTTCCCCTCTTCCCTGGAGCCGCAACCCACGCCCTGGACCAGCCGCCCAGATCATGCCGCCGCAGCTGGTTGGGGGCACCATCTGGACGGAGATGGTTCCCCAGGAGGAGATCCTGCCCTGCCTCCGAGGCCTGTAAGTGCCGTCTCTGAACAGGATGAGGGCGGTTTGGGGCGCTGGCAAGGGAGAAGGAGACATCCTCGGGCCGGATACACACCCCTCCCTCAGGCTTCTCCTCCGTTCACCTCCTCCAGATATAACTGGATGCCAGGAATGGCCAGACCCCTCTTAGGTCCTTCGTTTGGGCTGGAAAGCTTCCCCCAGCAAAGGGGATAGTTGGTGAAAAGGAAGGGGACCCCGAGACTAAGTTACATTTGGGGTTACCCTGTGACTTACCCCCCAAAGCTTATGGAAAAAGCCTTCGCTCCCAAATCTATTTGAGGAAGAGCTGTCAGCTCCTCCCCCAATCCTCATCCTGGCTTGATGATGACCTTGGCTTTTGGGGGATTCTCGGTCATCCTAGAAGGATAAAGATTTAGGGGTGTCAGAAGACACAGGGAGCCAGGCACGAATCGTATTTGTACTGTGGCCCTTGGGTGGCTGGGTGGGGATTAAGTGCAGGGGCTCCAGGCCAAGGCTGTGAGAGGAGAAATCTCAAGCAAAGAAGCCTGTACTTCCTTTTGGCCTTGGGTTTGCTGCTATTTTGGAGTCAGATTTCAGGGTGCCCCAGCTCATCAATTCTGCAGCTCAGAACTGCAGGGGCTGCCAGTTTTGTAGGCTCCCTTCGCAGAACAGGCAGGCACGGAGCTGGTGCGAGGGCTCGCTTTGTCTGCAGTGTTTGCACGCACTCAGGGGGTCTTAGGTCCTCGGGAGAAGGGACCGCAGGGTCATTGCACTGAGACGGTCAAGTCCTGTCTTTGGGGCTGTGACGAGGGAGCTTTGCATCCAGCATCCAACCCACTGTATATGTGAGAGGTAGGGAAATGAAGGTCCAGGGAGCAGTAAGACTTGGTCATAGTGGCCAGGAAGAGAGGCAGCTGGACTCAGTGAGAGAGAACACATGACCAGATACGCTGTCAGGCAGCCTCCGGGACTGGTGAGGGTTACAGGGCAGGCAGGAACGCCTTGGCTCAGCCCCTGAGGCTGGACAGTACTGGAGTGTCACTTGGCACAGGGCCTAAGTGGCAATGAAGAGGGGATGCTGAGATATGGTGAGCAAGGGCTCCTTTAGGAAAATGGACACCAATGCATTCACCCCAAGCAGACTGAGTCCACCCCTCTCCTGCATTACCTGGCTTTGCCAAGACAACCAGAGGTGTCTTAGTTCAGTCTTCTATAACAGAATACCAGAGGCTGGGGGACTTAAGCATTTATTTCTTACTGTTCTTATAAGGGCACTAATCCCATCCATGAAGGCTCTGCCTTCATGACCTAATCACCTCCCTAAGGCCTCACCCCCCAGTACCATCATTTGGGATCAGGGTTGCAACATATGAAGTTTGAGGAGACACAAACATTGAGTCTGTTGCAGATGGTGGTACAGGGTGGGGTAGGACCTACTGGCAGCATAGCTGGGTGCAGAGGGCTCTCCTAAGGGGTCCACAGTGAGATTTCTTTGAAGAAAACTTCTGTTGAGCTCAGTAAGATCTTAACAAGAGCCAAGTGCCAGGAGGGGCGTGTGCCAGCTGCTCTGCACACCTCCCCAGCCTGCCTGCCTGCCTGCCTGCCATCCGTTCTTTTATGGAACAAATGCTTTTTTGTTCAGTACAGTGCCTGGTGAGTGAACACAGTGAGGAAGACAGACCCAGCCTTGGCCCTTTGGCACTTGGTGAGGAAGACTAGTAGGAACCCAAACAAGAGAATCAGATTTTTTCGGAGCTATGAAGGCAGACAAGAAGGATGTGAGCTTCCCTGTCGTGTTCACTGCCGTGTCCTCAGCACTTAAAACTGTGCCTGGCATCTAGTAGATGGTCTCTGTAGGTGTAGACATGGAGTAAAACAGAAGTGAAACAGTAGAATAGAGATGGTGGGCTGCTTTAGCTGAGGGGTCATAGAAAGGCTCTCTAAAGAGATGATGCTTTTGAGCTGAGCCTTAATTCGATAGAAGGATCTAGAGAAAAGCAGTCCAGGCTGAGGGTGCCAGTAGTCCAGTAGTGCCAAGACCTTCAGGTGAGAGAGAGTTGGTTTTTCCAGCAACCAAAAGGAGGCCCATGTGGCTGGAGAACAGCCCCAGGAGAGGTCAGTGAGGTGGGCGGGAGCCATACGTGGAGGACCTGGAAGGCCATAGCCAAGAGCAATGGAAAGCCATTGGAAGGTTCTAGGCAGGAGATGACACAATCACATTCCCATTTTGTAAAGTTGACTCTGGCAGTTGTGGACAGAATGAGCTGAGGGGTAAGAGGGGAAGCAGGGATACCACCTCAGAAGCTGTTAGTTGTCCAGGCCAGGCATGACAGAGGCTTGGATGAGGGGAGTTTAGTGAAGACAGAGAAACATGAACAGACTGAGAACAACTCTCAGAAGTAGAACCTATGAAATCCATTCAAAATCTGTACTGAGCATTGATTCTGTCGCACTCCTGGGTCTAGGCCCTTTGCATACGCACTCACTCATTCAACAGACGTTGACCCTGCCTGCTCTTCTGCCAGGCCATGTGCTAAGACCCTGCGATCCCAAGATAAGTCCCTGTCTCCAAGCCAAGCACTTGACTTTGAAGCAGTGTAACTTGGTGAAGAACGTCTTATTTTATCTCTTTATCACATCAACAGAAACACTTCCCCTTCCAAATGAAAACATTGGCATATTCTGAACTAAAAACTGAATCCCAAATGCTTCGACATATTTTGCAGCAAACGCTGTTTAAGCAGAAACACCAGGAAGTATCTCTCAGGGACACCCTTTCAAAGCTCTCGGGGTGTCAGGGCCTGACCCTGGGAAGTGGGGAGGCCTGGAGAAGTGGTGGGAGCCATGCACAGCCTTCCCCCCTCCCCACCCTCAAATCCAAGCCAAGGAGGCCTTGCCTCCAAGTGCTGAGGAAGCTCAGAACCCCGGGGTATGAGAGGGGTGGCTAGCAGCAGGGAAGCTGCCAGGAAAGACCTCAAGATGATCTGACCGAGCCTCATCTCCAGGCCCCTTTCCATAAACAGGGGAATGCTGGTAGTCAGTCCTGTTTTTTCTCAGCCGTTCTCATGTGGTCACATGTGTTTCCCACATGCCAATCCAGGAAACAGTGAGGGGCATGTCACGCAGTGGGGCCCAGGATGAGTATCAAGATGAACAGGTGCACCCACTTTTGCTCCCTCTTTTTTTTTTTCTCTTATGTGTGGACCCACATAATTCAGTTCTTCAAACACTTGCTGAGCACCTACTTGAGGAGGCAGTATTAGGGTCATGGGTAAGAGCCAGGGCCATGGGTTCACATCCCAGGGTAGCTGTGACCTTGGGCATGCTGCTTAACCTCCCTGTACTTTGGCTTCCCCTTCTAGAAAATGGAAATAATGAAAATCTCCCTTGTTGTGAGGACTAAGTGAGATATACATAAAGCACTTAGACCTCCTTGTATATAGTAAGAGATGTTTTAATATTAACCACTCATATTCATAGTCAGATATAATGGAAAGCGTGTTATACCCATGCCCTTGTGGATGTAGAAACCTGCACCTATACTCGTGCACGAACATTTATATTCCATGAGCAAAAGAGAATAGGCTGCCTGAGTGCCAGGGAGGTCCAAGTCTAGCCTAGCTGGGGAGGACTTCCCACTCTGCCTTCGCAGCCCCAGGACCCTCAGGAGACCTTTCTTTCTGTCCTGTGGTCCCCAGAGCACCAGAACTCTGGAGAGCCGGCTGTGTGGTTTTCCTAGAGTGTTAATTGTTGCCCAGGAGCAGGGAATGGGGAATCAGGGGCTCCCTCCTTCCCAGGAGAAAGGGCCACAGTGGCTGGTCTGGGAGCCAGGGAAAGTCCTCACGTCCCAGCAGTTCTGGTGCAGAGGCAGCTCAGTTGGATTATTCGTCCCAGTTCCTAATGAAAGTGAAAGCCCCTGGTACCTGCCAGCCCTCTCTTGGCACACAGCGAGCTGAAAAATGCAGAGACTGGAGAACATTGCCACCAAAGTAGGCTTGTCCTGGTACAGCTCAGATTTGGAGCTGAGGGTTATCAGATTCATTGGTCTATCTTATTCCAGGATTTACTAGGCTTCAGTTACCTCCCGACTAGGAACCACAGCTGCTCCTTCCTAACCTGGTCCCTCCTTGCTAATTTGTGGCATATGCTATCAGCAGAACCCCTGTGCTGGACATATAGCTGCCCAGCTCAGAAACCCAAACCTTCCTCAGGGACACAGTCAGATTTGAGTTATGGGAGATCCCACAGGCAGGGGTCAGGGCGGATGCAGGAAACCAGGCCAGGAAGCTATGGCTGTCATCTAAGCAAGAGACAGACAATGGTGACACAGGGAGACAAGTGTGCCCCCAGGCTGGCCTCCTCTCCAATTCTGCTCCTGACATGAGGCTCACCCGGAAGATCCTTGGCCACAGGGTACATTGGTGCCAGCTGCATCTTCAGACAGGAGAAAACCCCAGTATGTGTCTCAAAACAGTGAGATGTCAAGGGCCCCACTCTCTTAGCCCTGCATTATACAAACTGGAGATTTCAGCCAAGAAACAGGCAGGGTCTGCCCCACTTACAGCCCGTGTGTCTGTTTTGCTGAACTAAGAAAGTGAGGGCTCCTCTCAATTTGGATATTCATATTTCTGGTGTATCTGCTAGCTTTCCTCCCAGAACTTCTGAAAGCATAGTCTGCTTTGGGGAAACCTAAGATCACAATAAAAGTGGCAGACATCTTTTTCCCCATCTCACAAATCAACGGAGGCACAGGATGGGGAAGTGGCGGCCGAGGGAACAAAGCCAAGGAAGACTGCCAGCCCAGTTCCCTGGCCACAGCACCGAGGGTTTGAGGGGTACCCCCAGTGAGGGCTCCCCATCCCCGACTTTGGAATATCAGCTCATAGTTTCTGCCAAGCCTGTGTCATACACACTCTTGCTCCTTTTTCCTGAATAAAAAAATTAAAAAATAGTTTCACACATGCAGAAAAGTTGCAAGAGCACAAGGAATGCCCACCCAAATTCACCAATTGCACCAATTAGCACTTTGCTCATGTACACGCGCATGCCATTCCCTGTTTGTATATGCATGCCTGTGTATATGCACACACGTGTATATGTGTAATTTTCAGAAGCATTTGAAAATGGGTTCATTATGCACCTTTACTCCTAAATAATTCAGTGTTTATTTCCTTAGAACAAGGACAAATTTGCATAACCACAGCAGGGTTGTCAAAATCAGCAAATCTAGTATTGATACAATATACAATCCTATGACCAATCTCATCTACAACTTTATTCAAATTTTATGGAGGCTGAGGTGGAAGGATCACTTGAGTTTAAGACCAGCCTGGGCAACATAGCGGGATCCCATCTCTACAAAAAGTAGAAAAAAAGAAAAAATAGCCAGGTGTGGTGGTACACGCCCATAGTCCGAGTACCTCGGAAAGCTCAGGCAGGAGTATCGCTTGAGTCCAGGAGTTCAAGGCTGTAGCGAGTTATTGCACCATTGCACTCCAGCCCGGGCAACTGAGCGAGACCCTATTTCAAAAAAAAAAAAAAACAAAAAATTGTCCCAATAGTGTCCCTGAACAATAAAAAAGAGAGAGTTGAGGTCCAGGATGCAATCCCAGATCAATGTATGCATTAATCTCGAGCCTTCTTCAGTCTGGATCAGCTCCTCAGTCTGTCTTTATCTCTTGTGACATTGACATATTGGAAGGGTACAAGGCTGGTGTTTTGTAAACTGTCTCTCAATTTGGGTTTGTCTGATGGTTATATTCGAGATTAGATTCAGATGAGGCATTCTTGGCAGGAATATTGCAGAAGTGAGTATGCGTCTTCAGTGCATCTTACCGAGAGGCACGTGCCATCTGTCCCCTTTCTGGCAACGTTAACTTGGATCAGTTGGTGAAGGTGGTGTCTGCCAGGTCTGTCCACTGTCAAGTTGCTATTATTCCCTTTATAATTTGCAGTTTAAGATGAAATGCACTAGTTTTAGTGCTTCATTTGTAAAACTACTTTTTTAGGTGAATTTATTTTAAAAAGAATGTCTATGTCACTAAAGAGAAAACCATCATCACTTGGCATGGATAAAAGCCCTAACTGCCAGAGTCATTAACTTTTGGCCAAATACCAAAGCCAGCTAAAGACACAGGGCCTTGGCCTGCTGTCTTTTTGTTAAAAAGAGATTAACAACTGTCAGGTGATAAACATAAAATACACCAGCACCAAACTGAACTTTCTCCTCTAAATAATCAAAAGGATTGACCAAAAGCTGAAAAGCAAATGGCTTGCTCACTATATGTGATTCCTTGTGACTTAGGGTCACCTCCCTGTACCCTCTAAAATTGTTGCTTACATGCTTTGCAGTTGGACACATCTTGGTTTAAATCCCAGCTCCACCAACACCTCAGACTTCATCTCCTAAGCCTCGGTTTCCTTCTCTGTAAAACAGGGATAATAGTAGCACCTGCCTAAGGGCTTGTGCAAATTAGATTGGGATAGTGAATGATGTATAGTCGGTGCTTGCTTAAAATTGCTTGATGAGTGACGTGGTCAGTGTCAATGGTGTGTCAGACCCTGAAGGGGCTCTAGCCCAGGAAGCCTTCCCCCTTTCCTTGGGTGCCCTTCCTCCTGAGGATTGGTTACCAAGGAGGGTGTGTCTGTGTGGGCAGCCTTTGAAGTAGCCCAAGTGCAGTGATAATTGGTACTCAGGGAGTCCCCAGATGATGCTGGTACCCTCACAGCTGCTATCCCAGGCCTCAAGCTTGGAGTGGCGGGGAACTCCCTCCAGGGTAAGGCTTCGTTTCTGGGAGTCCCTCCTGGCAAGGGGCTTGGCTGGGTGGTTAAAAATAACTGCCTCTCCCACATCTCCATCACTTGCCCCAAGCGTCACCCTGTGAAGCCACCAAGGAGGGTTCCATTAGACAAGGGAGGAAACTGAGGCTTGCAGAGGTTCGATGACTCACCTCAGATACCCATCTATGAGGTGGCAGCATTGGGCTCCTGGCCACACTGTCCTGATGCTTCCCCCAGTGAGGTGCTCTGCTGGAGGCGTCCCAGGGCGGCAGTGAATACGCAGCAGCGGATCAGATCGGCTTTCAGGGGCCCAACACCCCCTGAGCACCTACTGCTTTGCCCTTTTAACTGGCACCAGGCTCAGTTGTACAGGCCAAGGGTATCAAGCTAGAATTCATGGTTCCATTTTCGTTGTATTTTTAGCCTTGCCTTCTGTGTATGATAAATTCTACTCCTTTGGGTGTTATATAGTGACATAAATGATCTTTTTTTAAAATTGGAGTTTAAAAAGTGCATTGATTTAAAATACTAAGTAAATAATAGTCCAGGTGGTTCTTGGATGTGGCAGGACCTGGAGGGAGGCACTGGGCAAATGCTGTCCTTCCAGAGGCCTCAGGGAGTCTTGGATGTGGCCAGCTGGAGGCATGTGGTGGACCAGGCATCTTCACAGAGCCCACTCCTGATCAGCTTTGGCAGCCAACATGCACATCAGAAGCCAGGTTTGAGAAAGTGGTCATCATTTCTCTGTGACACTGGCTTTCCTCAGGAACATGGACCTGTGTAGAGACGGGCAGCTTCTTCCGGCCACTAGGAGACAGCCAGACCCCAGCCATGCCTTCATCCTGAGATAAGGTAGAGACCCTCCTGCCACATAGCCTATCACCAGGGTGGAGGATCAGAGTGGCTGCGTGAGCAGGGAAGGGTACCATCTGTCTTTAGCCACTTTAATTGATTGTTTTGGTACTTGAAGAAAGGCATGAGCAATGGGTTTCTAGAAGGCAAAGTCTTTGAAGGAGGAAAAGCGTTACTGCTCTCAGAAGGCCCCCGGCCTTGAGAAGGAAGGTTCCCTGCCAGTATTGGTTTCTACCTGGGAACAGGTGGGGCTAAGGAGGGAAGGAACCACCACGTACTGACGCCTCATGTGTGCTGGGTATTGCCAGGTACTCCACGGACACAAACAACCCCATGCAGTGGGCATTGTCGCCTTTTCCAGATGAGGAAACTGGCGCAGAGAGAGTGGGTGACTTATCTGAGGTCACACAGCCAGGAAGGGGCAGAGCTACAATCAGCGCAGACAGGCTGAATCCAGATCTCACACCATTTGCCCTGAGGAGCAGGACAGTGGGCAGCTGAACTCCAGGAAAGAATCCCCTTCTACCACTTTCAGAGCCTTGCCCACCAGTGCTCGTAAAATGCCAGGGCCATCTTCTTACTTAAGCCACATCCTGAACCAGGCAGCTTCTCTGCAGAGTTATTGAGCTGAGACATTGCTTCACAAAGTGGATCTAGTACCCAGCTGTCATTCTGACTACAGAAACCAGCCAGCCAGCCAGCCACGTCCTCTGTCCAGCTTTGGGGAATGGCCTAGAATGAAGGGTTACAGTTTCAGAAAGGGAGAAAAAAATCTAGTGGCTGATAACTTGTGTGCTGTGCTCTAATGATGTCAGAAGGTTGGAGAACCTGCTGCCCTGAGTTCTACAAGCTGCAGCTCTGGGGTGCTTTTCAGCCTGGGGCTCTTGGTGCCTTAGAGCAAACTTGTCTAACCCGTGGTGCGACCTGCAGGCTGCGTACAGCTCAGGACGGCTTGGACTGTGGCCCAACACAGATTCATAAACTTTCTTAAAACCTTGTGAGATTTTAGCCTGGCCAACATGGTGAAACCCCATCTTTACTAAAAATACATAAATTAGCCAGGCATGGTGGCATGCGCCTGTAGTCCCAGCCACTCAGGAGGCTGAGGCACGAAAATTGCTTGAACCTGGTACTGCAATGAGCCAAGATCATGCCATTGCACTCCAGCCTGGGTGACAAAGCAAGACCCTGTCTCAAAAAAAAAAAAAAGAATTTTTTTTTGGTTTGTTTGTGAGTTGTTTTTTTGTTTTGTTTTGTTTTTTGATTTTTTTTATTTTGTTTTATTTTTTAGCTCATCAGTTATCATTAGTGTATTTTATATGTGGCCCAAGACGGTTCTTCCATTGTGGCCCAGGGAAGCCAAAAGATTGGATACTCCTGCCTTAGAGAAAAGGGATGAACCTGCAGTGCCGAGTGGTTTCGGCTTTGGGATCAGGCCACAGGGGTTCAAATCCTGGCTCTGCCATTTATGAGCTATGTGGCCTTGCACAGCTTGCTTAACCTCTCCGAGCTCCATGTGAAATGCAGGGATGATGGTCCTACTTGGCCCCACCACCTAGAGTTGTTTTTGAGGAATAAGTGAGTTAAGACATGAGTTAGAGTAGTACAAGGTGAACATGAAGTAAATGCTTCATAAATGTCAAGTGTTGTCACGATTTTCATTTAGGGTTTGCCAAGGCTGCCATTGCAAGACCCAGGAGCAAAGGGGTTGATCTCTAATAGCCAAAATGGGTGACAGATGAGAATTGAACTGTGTCCCAGGACATCCTCCAGCCCTAGATATAGAAGTCTGGGGTCACATCCCTGTCCTCGAATCACTGTGTGACTTCAGGCAGAGGTCACCACCCTCTCTGGACCCTTCTGTTCTCTGTTGTAGAGTGAGTGGGACCAGCTGGGATCAAAGCCCTCAAACCTCATACAACACTCAGCAGCTTTTCCTCTGTCTGCCTGTTACCTGAAGTATTAACAGTTTTCTTTAAATTGGCTCCTTTTAAAGTGAAATGTTTTGAAAAGAGAAACTTTTGTGTTTTTGAGACAGAGTCTCACTCTGTCACCCAGGCTGGAGTGCATTGGCATGATCTCTGCTCACTGCAACCTCTGCTCCCCCAGCTCAAGAGATTCTCTTGCCTTAGCCTCCTGAGTAGCTGGGACTACAGGCACCTGCCACCATGCCCAGCTAATTTTTTTTTCTTTTTTTTTTTTAGTAGAGATGGGGTTTTGCCATGTTGGCCAGGCTGGTCCTGAAATCCTGACCTCAATTCGCCATGTTGGCCAGGCTGGCCTCAAACTCCTGATTTCAAGTGATGCACCCGCCTTAGCCTCCCAAAGTGCTGGGATTATAGGTGTGAGCCACTTTGAAAAGAGAAATTATATTACTACCAGAAATGGAAACTTGGCATCACTTGCTGTAAATAGAAGGTAACCCTATAGATAAACACAATGAAAACAGGAGTGTTAGTAAATTCCACGTGTAACCCATTCAGACTGGAGATTTGCACGCAAGAGAGCAGCTACAGCCAGACTAGCGCCTGGCTAGGACTGTTGGGGATGCTGTTTATGGTCACAGGATTGGGAGAGGAGTGAGGTCCTCACTGAATGATTCCATCTTCTCCCATTTTTTTTTTTTTTTTTTTTTTTTTTTTGAGAAAGGGTCTCTGTCACCCAGGCTGGGTGCAGGGGCACAGTCATAGTTCATTGCAGCCTTGAACTGCTGGGCTCACGCAATCCTCCTGCCTCAGCCTTCCAAGTAGCTAACACTACACCATGCCTGGCTAATTTTTAAATTTTTTATGGAGACAGAGTCTCACTGTGTTGCCCAGGCTGGTCTCAAACTCCTGGCCTCAAGTGATCCTCCCACCCTGGCCTCCCGAAGTGCTGGGATTACAAGCATGAACCACTCTATCCAGCTGATTCCATGTTCTCTTAACACCCCGTCCACACAAATCTGAGATGGGCTCAAGGATGACCGCAGGCCTTGGAGATCTCTGCAATGAGCATCTGTGTGGCTGAATCTGAGTAAAGGATTCTGCTCCGGGCTCCTGGCCAGCAGGTGTCTCAGGAGCAGTCTGGTGGAGGGCAGTTATGGGGAGACATTAGCTATGCCTGCACTTACAGCCTGGGGGCCAAGCAGGCTCTGGAGGCAGAGAAAGGCCTCAGCAAAGAAGGGCAGGTCGACCTGCAAGGAAGAGTGAGTGGAGGGAATGGGGCGAGGCACCCACAGTCTCTGCTAAAGTCTCATGGCACTTAGCAGGGTCCTCAGCCTCTGCTAAGAGCTCAGGAAATGGTAACTGCTCTCATTCAGACTGTTTCCATCGTTATTACCAAGCCAGTGCCAGCTTTGCCTCTCATAGCTGTGCATCTTTAGGCAGGTTACTTGGCTTCTCTGAACCTCAGTTTCGTATCCTATACAATGATAAGAACCTCAGTTTCTTATCCTATACGATGCATGGGTCTCAATGGAAACAGTTCCGCCCCCTTAGATCAACCTTGGAAATAGGATAGGAGGGCATTTTTAGTTGTTACAGTGACCAGGGATGCTACTGTCACTTAGTGGCCTGGAGCCAGGGATGCTGCTAAATACTCAACGCCCAGAACAGTCACTCCACATCCAAGAATTGTCCTACCCCAAATGTCAATAGCACCCTGTCAAACACCAATACATGCCACATGTTTAACATACAAGTTCTGCGAGATGTTCAGTAAGTTTGTGGAAGGGATAGTCTGAGCTGGCAGATGAGGCTTGGAATCAGAGCAGGGCTTGAGGGGGCTGCAGAGGGGTTGGGCATGGGAACACGAGGTGCTGCAGAGACACTGGCACCCAGCTGGGCACATAGAGAAGGCAGTGGGAAACGGGGACTTGCCAGGGGGTCAGGACATGGAGATGATGCTGCGTCCTGAGAGAAGGAGCCAAGTGGGGCTGCTGAGTGACTTAGCTGTGGCCAATGCCTTCCTGTAGGTTGCAAAGCATTTTTCCGGGCAAGGTGGGAGGTGTTGCCAAGCCCTGCCCACTACCCAGCGCTGGCTCAGCTGGCCCAGAGCTGCAAGTCAGCCCTCAGACCCTGGGTGATTCCCGAGCAGATTACGCCAGCGTCCCTCCCAATAAACAGAACAGACCTTCCTCTCTCGTGTGACACTGCGCTAGTTCTCCAGCCCCGGGTCTCTGAGAAATTAGGCAAATTCATTAAAAAGAGTTTTAATAGAAATTGCAGAAAGACATTTTCAGCCTGAGTCTGGGGCTCCCAGTGGTTCCCCAAATTCAAAGGATGGAGGAAGACTTCCCTGCCCCACCCCAAACCTCCTGAGCCTCATGGATTGGTCCCCATCCCCAGCCAACATGGTGGCAGGGTGGGGCTTCCATGCTAATAACCCCCCTTTTTCCTTCTTGTTAGGCCTGCTCCCCTCAAAAGCTTCGTGCCAACAGAGAGGTTCCTGTTTGGACCCAGGAGAGTAGAAAAGAGATTGGGACTGAGTGCTGAGGTTGGGAAGGCACCTGCTCCCACAGAAGGGGGAACACAAGAGGCGTCCCAAGACCTCATCTGCCCGCAGCGTCACACCGATGGCCTGGCCTTGGCTTCTGATTATTTGCAGCTGCGATGGAAGTTTACAGGAACCCAGCCAGTGTTTGCCTCCCTGCACTTCACCCCGGAGCGCACCTGCTTCCCCCACTTCACCTTCAGAGAGGACACTTCAAACTGCGGACACACGCAAAAGCAACTCCCAGCTCCGTTTGATGTGAGTTGAGCCTTCAGGCCAGCTGGGTTTAGCCCGAGGCTGGTCTCAGATGCAGTGGCTGTTGCAGGGAGTGACTCAGAAGAAAAAGGCGAGGAAGCTGTCGGCGGCTGAGGGTGGGATTCTCGCTTCTTCGTTTCAGGTTACACGTTCTTCAGCAAGTTGACAAAACAGACATCATGCTGGGGAGTGCCGCATTACTGCCCTGGCTGGAAAGGCTTTTCTGGAAGTATGAGTGTTGTGCCTACTTAATTCTGATAAACCTGTTTAAGCAATACTTAGGAGGCTGACTTCTTTGGATTAAAAAAATGTATGCAACTCCAACCCCTGGGGCCCTGCCTTTTTTTTTTTTTTAACTTTGAGATTTGGGAAAGGAGTTCTAGGCAGAACCTTGTGGTTGACAAAAAGCAGAAGATAAAGGTCTCCCAAGTTGGAGATCCAAAGGGTTTCAGAGAGTCTGCCCCAGTTGGGCTGGTGTGAGAGTGCGACACTGCGCTTGTTCTCCAGCCCAGGGTCTCTGAGAGATTAGGCAAATTCATTAAAAAGAGTTTTAATAGAAATTGCAGAAAGACATTTTCAGCCTGAGTCTGGGGCTCCCAGTCTGGCCCTCTGCCCCACTCCACAAGCCAGGGACAGCATTTGGGGTGTGGTGGGAAAAGCCTGAAGGCCAAACTAGAAACCAGGCCTGAATCCTGTAGAGGTGGCAGTGGGTATCCTGTGCCAGGCATGTGGTAGACCTTCATTAAAGATATGGGGGGAAGGCCTTGGCACAGTGGCTCATACCTGTAATTCCAGCACTTTGGGAGGCCAATGCGGGCAGATCACTTGAGGTCAGGAGTTCAAGACCAGCCTGGCCAACGTGGTGAAACCCCACCTCTACTAAAAATACAAAAAATTAGCCAGGGGTAGTGGTGCACACCTATAGTTCCCAACTACTCGGGAGGCTGAGGCAGGAGAATTGCTTGAACCCAGGGAGGCAGAGGTTGCAGTGAGCTGAGATCGTGCCATTCCAGCCTGGGCAACAGAGCAAGACTCTATCTCAAAAAAAAAAAAAAAAATTGGAAAGATTAAATGAATGAGTGGAATTGGGTCAGCTTGCAGTTTCACAGAATACTAGCAGTAATTCTCTCCAGTTTGCAGAGCACTTGACTTCAAAGCACCTTCCCATACACACCGAGTGAAGCAGGGTACAAATGATTAACCCTCTTCTACAGGTGAGGAGACTGAGGTGTGGGAGAGTAGAGGCGGCAGAACTCCGGGGAGACAGTGGTAGCGCCACTTGCCCTCATGCGATGCTAAAGAAAGAAAAGCTACGAAATCTGAAAAGAAGACATTTGAGAGGCCCAAGGAAAAAGGTGAGCGTGAGGAGGGAGACATTTGCATGCAGAGAGAGGCCTGAGAGGAAAAATGAGCATTTGGAAGGTGCGTGGACTTACAATCCACTGGACGTGGAATTCCACCATCATGCCCTGATTCCTCTGAGCACTGGTCTACCACCTGACAAATGGGGTTCAGGGCACTTCCAGCACACTGTGCCTGTGCCTGCAGAGAGGTCCTCCGGAGAAGTCAGGAGTCCATTCCCTTATAGGAGTGTGACTATAAGTATTACTTAGATCTGTGACATGGAGACAGTAATTTACCACACTTATGATGACTGTGTGTTAACGACAAAAACATGCCCCTCTGGGTTCAAAGGCTCCACACCAGCACTGGCAGCTTGGCAAGCAGAACCCAGACTGGTTTGCAGCCCCCGTGTTCCCCCTTGACCAGGTGCCTTTGTGCACTGTACAGACTGGCCAACTTCACCTGGCAGCCCTGCCAAAGAGTTTTTTTAATTTGCTAAAATATAAGACTCACCAGGGCAGGAACATCTTATTCATGACTGTGCACTCAGTATGTATTTGTAGAATGAATAAAACGAAGTTAAGATCCACGCAGCCGGGTCTGGATCCCTCAGACTCTCTTGACACCCACCTCTCAATTGCTGGGGAGAGGAGCAGAGCTTGGGAACCAGGCTGATCCTGTGAGCACTGGGGCTGGTGAGCTGGAGCTGAACAGGCAGCTCCCACTGCCACCAGGAGTAAGCTAAGCTGTCTTGAATTGGGGCTTCTGGGCAGATTATGCCCGAGTAGAAAGCAATAGTTGTGCTGGCAGCTCGCTGGGTAGAAAGCGGAGCTGTCAAGTCCCTTTTGGGCTCACTGCAGCCAAGGTGGGACTCCATCTGTGCTAAAAACCAGCTCACTCCCAGGACAGAGCTGTGTGTCAGAGGCAGAGGCAAACATTCCCCTTGGGACAGCTTTTGGTGCTTCAACCTTTCTCATCCCCAAGCAATGAATTTTCCACTGAATTTTAGGAAGCCACAAAGAAAAATCCTCTCAGAAAAGAGGACTTGAGTCAAGGTGGGCTCTGGTGTGAGTGTGTGTGTGTGTATGTATGTGCACACATGTGCATGAGACATGTGGTGAAAGGAGGGTGGGTAGGAGAGTAGCAGCCCTTGTCACACTGGCCAACAAAATATGGCAGAAGTGGGCTGGGTGTGGTGATTCAGATCTATAATCCCAGCACTTTGGGAGGCTGAGGCAGGAGAATCACTTGAGGCCAGGAGTTCAAGACCTGCCTGGGCAACACAGTGAGACCCTGGCTCTACAAAAATAAAAATAAAAATTAGCTGGGCTTGGTGACTCACACCTGTAGTCCCAGCTATTCAGGAGGCTGAGGTGGGAGGATCACTTAAGCCCAGGAGGTTGAGGCTGCAGTGAGCCGTGATCATACTACTGCGTTCCAGACTGGGCGACAGAGCAAGACCCTACCTCTTAAAAATATATATATGTGGCAGAGGTAATACTGTGTGACTTCTAAGGCTAGATTATGAAAAGTGGTCTCTCTCTCTCCCCTCCTCTCTCTCTCTCTCTCTCTCTCTCTTTGGGATGCCCTCTAACCTAGCCACCATGCTATGAGGAAGCCTAACTAGCCCACATGGAGGGGTCCCAGCCAACCGTTCCTTAGTGGAACCGAGGCCCCCAGCCAACAGCCAGCATTGCCTGCTAGACATACAGGAGAACGAGTCTTCAGGTGACCCCAACCCAGCCCTCAAGCTGCCCCACCTGACACAGAGTAGAACAGAAGGAGCTGTCCCCACTGAGCCCTGCTCAAATGACAGATGTGTGAGCAGAATAAATGTGTGTGTTGTTTTAAGCCACTATGTTTTGGAGTGGCTTGTTATGTATTAGATAACCAGAGCAGTGGGTACCCCAAAATGGTAACAGGGTATGAACTCAAACCCTGGACCTGCCTGTGACATGAAAGAGACATTTATAATGTAGTAAAAAAAGACACAGGAAATGAAGCTGTGCTTCCAGTCTGTACCCCTCTCACCACCCCATTAGTGTCCCATTAGCTGTTTCCCTGCTAGGGGCCGGTGCATCTGGCCAAGCCTAGCTTTGGCCTTGGCCAACAAAGTCAGTGCATTGAGTCCCACAGACAAAAGCAGCTGCCACAGAAGCCCAGCCTGTTGCAATGTGGGGAATTAGTAGGCTGGAGGTTGCCCATCGTGTCTTCTGAGTGCCCGGTGTGCCCTGTCAAGATGTCTGGTCGGAGAGCAGGGTGGAGAAGTACTTTCTCCATGGTTGGGTGTGGTGGTTCACGCCTGTAATCCCACCACTTTGGGAGGCTGAAGTGGGCGGATCACCTGAGGTCAAGAGTTTGAGACCAGTCTGACCAACATGGCAAAATCCTGTCTCTACGAAAAATAAAAAAATTAACCGGACGTGATGGTAGGTGCCTGTAGTCCCAGCTACTCGGAGGCTGAAGCAGGAGACTTGCTCGAACCCAAGAGGCGGAGGTTTCAGTGAGCCCAGATCGTACCACTGCACTCCAGCCTGGGCAACAGTGAGACTCTGTCTAAAAATTAAAAAAAGAAGTACTTTCTTCCCAGGGTGGCAGGGGCCTGGGCAAGCAGAATGGGGCTGCCTCTCTCACTCTCTCTGGCCTGGCCGTGGCCGTCCGCAATGTCCTGCAGGGAAGGCCTCAGGGCTCCTGGGTGGACCGCAGCTGCCACCAGGCATCCATCCAACTGGACGCTAAAGAAGCCTGGAGCCGGGTCTGTGTCTGTCAGCAGAGCAAGACATGGTTCATTCCGCAGTCGGGCAGGGGCCAAGCCTGAACCAGCAGGGGCCGGGTGCCAGGATGCTGAGGTTCATGGGATACAGCCTGGAGAAGAGCTGTGTCCACAACTACCCAGTTCAAGGTCCAGCGTGATCGGTGTTCTCAGAGAACATGCTGTAGGAGGAGGAGACAGGAGAGGGGGTTGGACGCTCTAGGAGGGGAAGCTTGACACCTGAGAAGGGTGCTATCAAGATGGGGAATGGGAGGGGCAGTGGGAATGGAGGCGGATGTGCGGCACAGTGCGGGGAGCACAGCGGTGGGGCACAGCAATCTTCATAGTGAGGGGCAGGAAACTTGTTAAGCAAGTTCAAACCCAGAGTATCAGGGCAGCCACCAAGCCAAAACAGCAGCTGGCAAGGCTTGGAGTCCCCAAAGGAAGCTCTTCTAAGCACTGAGGCTGGGGGATGTGTATGGCCAACTTTCCTGTCCCCTGGTCTCTAAGCCTGACTGCAGGGATCAAGCTGGCAAAGCCTGGATGACAGCTCCACCGAGCCCAGGGTGGAGATGGGGGGATGTCTCTGATGATGCAGTCATCCAAGGGTGGTGGCCCAGCCCCACCTGTGTCCCACCCCCGTTTTATGAATGCCACGTTCACAAGGACACTGCCCCCAACCCCCTGTGGCTCTCCCCTCCCAAGCCCACCCTGGTTACCCTGTCCAGAGCACAGCTGGATCATCTCAGGCTGATCCGTGAATCCTGTTGTTGCAGGTGTTCCTGGACACTGAATGGGATGGTGGGCGTCCACATCCTGCAAGGGGGAAAGGGACACAGAGCCAGGTTAGAGGAGAGAGGGTGGTCTGGGGCTCTAATGACAGCTGCCTCCAAATCCCTCCTTCCACCCAGCCTAGAACCTTGGGTACTTTTCCCCTGGCAAGATACAGACCGGTGTGGGTCATGGGGAAAAGTAGAAGCCTAGGAGGCCCGAGATTCCTTTATGGTTCTGCAACTGACTTGCTGTGTGACCCCAGAAGGTTAGTTAACTGCTCTGTGCTTTATTTTCCTCATCTGTAAAATGGGTCTCATAAGACCTACCCTGTGTGTCTTAGAAGATATGAGTGATTGTGGAGATAAAAGTGCTTTGAAAGAATATCAAGTAACCACTATTGGACATCATGGTGACTTAATAAGAGATAAACTTGAACCATATGAAATTGCCAATTTTACAGGTCAAAAATGGGTGGATGTCAGCAATTTCATATGGTTCGGCCTAATATAGCATTTATTGAGTATTTTTGTGTGCCAACTACTATTGTTATAAGAGCTTTGTAGGGCTTGATTAGTTTAAGCCTCACAAAACCTCTTGGCTGGATATTATTACCACCCCCACTTTACAGATGAAGAAGCTGAGGCCAGAGGGGGCAGTGTCTGCTCACTCAGGGTTGCAGATTGGTGAAGGGAAGAGCGTGATTTGAGCTCTGGGGTCACACTGGGCCACACGCCTGGGGAGTGAGTTGTTCTCCACCCAGCAGGTTTGCCTGGACTTACGCCAGCGTCTCCACGTGAGGACACTTCCGAAGGCTGGCAGCGAGCTGCTGGGCCCCGGCAGCCGTGAACTTGTTGTACTGAACGCTGGCAAGAGAAACTCACTTGGGGCCTGGCCCTTGGGACTCCTCAGCTCCAGACCAAGGCCACCCCCACACCCAGCCCTTCCAGGACACCCAGGGAGAGACCCTCAGTGTCCCCCACCCCGGGTTGAGCCACCCACCGCCCAGACTCCCACACTCACTCCATCACCCGGAGGGACACCATGTCCGGAAGCACACGAGCCAGGCTCTCGGCTCCCATGTCGCAGATGCAATTATTGTACAAGCTGTCAGAAACAGAAGGGAAGGGATTGGAGGCCCGTACATGGTCAGCCTTCCAGAAGCCACCACCCCTAGGTTCCAGAAAAAGCCTGGTCCCACCTTCCCTGGGGGAAGGGACTAACATTTATTGCATAACAGAGCCTGGCATTGTGCCAAGTACTTACGCAGACCATATTAGGATGGTTCCCATTTTCCAGATATGAAAATAGAGGCTAGGAATGAATAAGTGACTTGCCCAGAGTTTCTTTCCCCAGGTCCCACTAGTCCTCTTGTCCAGGGCTGTGGTGATTGCTTCTAGTGTCTCAGTGTCCCCTGCAGCCTGGAGGTCAGCCCCATGGGAGTCACCACCTACTAGGATTACTGCCCCATTTTAAAGACAGGCAAACGAAGGCCCAGAGAGTTGAGGCCATTTCTCTGTGGTCAAACAGTGAGCCCAGGAAAACAGCAGGACTAAAAGGAGGTCATTTCTTGCCTTACTGTGTGAAAACTCCCGGGAGAACAACTTCCCAAGTTCAAATCCCAGCTATGCCTCTTACTGCCTCTGTGACCTTAGGCAAGCTACTCAACTCTTCTGAGACTCAGTTTGCCCGTCTGTGAAATGGGCATGATTGAGTCATTGTGGGGAGGAGTAAATGAATCAACGCTGGCATAACATTTAGAATATGCCTTGGTGCCTAGAATGAACTAAATGTTAGCTATGGTTCTGACTACCTCACAGGAACATTGGTGAGGGTCACATGAGTCAACGTAGAGGGCATGACCAGCACTGGGGTAGGAAGAGAAGAAGCCAGTTACGGGGCCAGCTCGAGTTTCTGTGGCGTATTCACAACCAGTATTAGTAGCAGTGAAAATAGCATGATGAGTGTCATTGATGCCAACTTCCGCTGTTTACGCAACACCAAGCAGCCTTTTAACAGGCCAGGTGCTGCTGTGGGTATGATTTCAGGGCCATGACTTTGTCATGATTCAGCCTCAGAGCTGCCTTGCAGGGCTGCATATAAAAGCAGCAGGTGCGGTGGCTCACGCCTATAATCCCAGCACTTTGGGAGGCCGAGGTGGGTGGATCACCTAAGGTCAGGAGTTCAAGACCAGCCTGACAAACATGGCAAAACCCCGTCTTTAATAAAAATACAAAATTAGCTGAGCGTGGTGGCACATGCCTGTAATCCCAGCTACTCGGGAGGCTGAGGCAGGAGAATTGCTTGAACCCAGGAGGAGGAGGTTGCAGTGAGCTGAGATCACGCCATTGCACTCCAGCCTGGGCAACAAGAGGGAAACTCTGTCTTGAAAAAAAAGAAAGAAAAAAAAAAAAGCAGCGGGTTTACACTGCTGCCAAGTGGATTCAGACTAAATCAACTCATATCACAGGTCGGGCGCTACCAGTGCAGAAACTAGATGGGGGTTTTGCAATCTCTGAACCCTGGAGACCCTTCCTCCACCCCACAGGGAGAGTAATCTGACCTTATTTCATCGATGCCAAGACATATATGTCACCATTTGAATGTCGTTGAGATCAGGATGTGTCTTATAACCAATAGCGTGTCACAGCTTGCATTTTGGCCTAATGCTGGGGTCTTACAATGGATGGCCTCTTAGATTCCATGAAATATGATGTTTCTTAAAGTATAAATCAGTGCGGGCATGGTGGGTCACACCCGTAATCCCAGCACTTTGGGAGGCTGAGATGGGTGGATCTCTTGGGCCCAGGATTTCAAGACCAGTCTGGGCCACATGGCGAAACCCTATCTCTACTGAAAACACAAACATAGCCTGGTGTGGTGGCGGGCGTCTGTAATCCTAGCTACTCGGGAGGCTGAGGCATGAGAATCACTTGAACCCAGGAGGCAGAGCTTGCAGTGAGCCGATATCATGTCAGTGCACCTTAGCCTGGGCGATAGAGCGAGACTTGGTCTCAAAAAAAAAGAAAAAGAAAAGAAGAAACGAAAGTGTAAATCAGATCAAGTGTCACCTTCACAGGCCCACCTGCTTTTCCATTCACACTGAAAAAACTGCAAATGCCTCTTGTGACCCACAAGGGCCTCCCTGTGTGACCTGGATTCCCCTGATCTCCCCTACTTCCACCATTGCCCAGCCTCTATCCCTCATTCACTACACACAGCCACAGTGGCCCTTCTGACCCTCAAAACCCAGCCCCGTTTCCCACTTAGGGCCTTTGCACCTGCTGTTCTTTCTTCCTAGAGTCCTTTTCCCCTAGAGCTTCCCACAGAAGAATCATCTCCCCAGAGGTCCTGTACCCTCCTGGGCCTTGTTAGTTTCCTTCCCAGCATGAATCACTGTTTAACAATATTTTATTTATGTATGTGCTTAATTCTTACTATGCAAAGACACTCAAAAGCAAGAACCACATCTCTCTGGTTCATGCTTGTATCTCTAGTTTTTAGCACAACTGTGAACCAGACAGATTCTATTTTTGCTTTTGAGTTTCTTTGCATAGCAAGAAGTAAGCACCTACATAAATAAAATATTGTAAAACAGTGATTCATGCTGGGAAGAAACTAACAAGGCTCAGGAGGGTACAGGACCCAGCTACTTGGGAGGCTGAGGTGGGAGGTTCGCTTGAGTCTAGGCAGTTGAGGCTGTAGTGAGCCATCATTGCACCACTGCACTCCAACCTGGGTGAGACCCCCATCTTCAAATAAGTAAGTAAGTAAGTAAGTAAATAAATAAAGTGGCCGGGCATAGTGGCTCATGCCTGTAATCCTAGCACTCACTTTG
Organism: Trachypithecus francoisi; assembly: GCF_009764315.1. NCBI lineage: Eukaryota > Metazoa > Chordata > Mammalia > Primates > Cercopithecidae > Trachypithecus > Trachypithecus francoisi. The sequence continues at coordinate 104,072,160 of NW_022681460.1, forward strand.
GGAGGGCAAGGCAGGTGGATCACCTGAGATCAGGAGTTTGAGACCAGCCTGGCCAACATGGTGAAACCCTGTCTCTACTAAAAATATAAAAACTAGCTGGGCATGGTGGTGGGCACCTATAATCCCAGCTACTAGGAACACTGAGGCAGGAGAATTGCTTTAACCTGGGGGGCAGAGGTTGCAGTGAGCTGCGATCATGCCACTTCACTCTAGCCTGGGTGACAGAGCAAGACTCTATCTCAAAAAAAAAAAAATTAAAAAATTAAAAAGTAAACAAATAATAAGGGACCAAATGCCATCTTTCCTGGGAATCTGACTCTGTCCTCAGTAAATGCAGAGCTCTGGCGAAGAAGAGAAAAGTTTCTCCCAGTCTGGCGAGTGAGAAGAGCTGGTAATGCTGAGTTGGATGACTGGGGCTCTGGTCCAAGCTCGGTCCTCTCCTTATCTCTGGGACCACACCATGGCCTGGCTGGAAGTCACTCAAAAGCAAGAGGTGCTATGCCAAGGCCTACCAGAAGGTGGCAGTAAAAGCACTGACCGGCATGTGAGTGACAAGGCCAGGGCAAAAGCTGCCCGTGCTGGTTAGCCTTCCAGAAGCCACCATCCCTAGGTTCCAGAAAAAGCCTGATCTGGCCATCCCTGGGGGGGAAAGGACCAATATTTATTGCACGACAGAACCTGGCATTGTGCCAATCACTTACATAGACCGTTTGGATGGTTCCCATTTTCCAGGTAAGAAAATGGGGGCTAGGAATGAATAAGTGGCTTGCCCAGCGCTTCTTTCCCCAAGTCCGGCTAATCCTTTTGTTCAGGGCTGTGGTAATTGCTTCTAGGGTCTCAGTGTCCCCTGTCGCCAGCATGACGTGGGTTCCCTGTGCTCCTCAGCCCCCCAGCTCAGCACCTGACCAGTAGCCGGGACCCCACTTACCTTAGCCTGAGCAGGGATGCAGCGAGTGAAGGCAGGCCCTCAGCAAGTTTGTAGGCACCCAGGTCAGTGATGCTGTTTTGGGACAGGCTGCGGGGACATAGTGAGGGGGAGGGCTCAGGACCAAACTTGTACGCCTCCCTTTGACCTCAAGGAGAGTTGTGGGTCATAGGCTGTGAATGGCGCTGTCAACAGACTTAAGCTACCTCTCAGTAAATAAGAGGATACTGTTAGGTCCTGTGGCCAAGTGGAGGGCAGGGGTGAGGAGGTGGATGGGAGGGAGAGCGCACCCTCCTGCCCCCACCTGTCCTATGATTCTACAAGATCCCCTCTTTTCCCTCTGTGCCACTTTTCAGCACTATAATGAAATAAGGGTTGGCATTATTTGTTTAATGGCTATGTAATCCTTTCTGCCGGGTTGTGGGTTTCATATGGAGCAGGGCTGTGTCTGTTTTGCTCATTACTGTGTCCCTGTGCCTAGAGCACTGCCAGGCACATAGTAGGTGCTCAATAAATACTTAAGTGGGGTGGCAGGTAAGAAAGGGAGGGAGGGAAGGACTAAGGAGCAGAAATCTAGCTTACAGTGTTACCTAGGATAGTAGAAATTACTGGAGAAGTCCCAGGGTCCTACAATTAAGGAAATTCCCGTAAATTCTTTGGCCATCCCAAGACCTTGGTAGTGAGGGGGAGTGTGGGAAGATTTTGATATCCTCTAGGTTCAGTAAAAAATCATGTTGAAGGCCGGGCGTGGTGGCTCAAGCCTGTAATCCCAGCACTTTGGGAGGCCAAGACGGGCGGATCACGAGGTCAGGAGATCAAGACCATCCTGGCTAACACGGTGAAACCCCGTCTCTACTAAAAAATACAAAAAACTAGCCGGGCGTGGTGACGGGCGCCTGTAGTCCCAGCAACTCGGGAGGCTGAGGCAGGAGAATGGCTTAAACCCAGGAGGCGGAGCTTGCAGTGAGCTGAGATCCGGCCACAGCACTCCAGCCTGGGTGGCAGAGCTAGACTCCGTCTCAAAATAAATAAATAAATAAATAAATCATGTTGAACTGGGCATGGTGGCTCATGCCTGTAATCCCAGCACTTTGGGAGGCTGAAGCAGGCGGATCACTTGAGGTCAGGAGTTCAAGACCAGCCTGGCCAGCCTGGTGAAACCTTATCTCTACTAAAAACACAAAAATTAGTTGGATGTGGTGGTGCATGCCTGTAATTCCAGCTACTTGGGAGGCTAAGGTGGGAGAATTGCTTGAACTCAGGAAGTGAAGTTTGCAATAAACTGAGATCGTACCACTACACTCCAGCCTGGGCTACACAGCAAGACTCCGTCACAAAAAAAAAAAATCACATTGAACCAGGTGCGGTGACTCAAGCCTGCAATCCCAGTACTTTGGGAGGCAGAGGCAGGATGGCTTGAGCTCAGAAGTTCAAGACCAGCCTGGGCAACATGGTGAAACCACTTCTCTACAAAAAAATACAAAAATTAGCCGGTCGTGATGGTATGCACCTGTCCCAGCTACTCAGAAGGCTGAGGTGGGAGGATTGCTTGAGCCTAGAAGATTGAGGCTGCAGTGAGCCATGATTACACCACTGCATTCCACCTTGGGTGACAGAGTGAGACCTTGTCCAAAAAAAAAAAAAAAAAAAAATCACATTGATCCTCCTGTATCTTATCCATCTCCAACTTCCCAGAGCCCAGAACAGTTTTTAAAAAGTTTTACTGTTTTGATAATAATGCTTTATTCATAAATCCTAATCTGTGTCTCCTATTTCACCCCCCAGTATAATTTTCTGTCACCGAACATTATTTTCACTGCTGTGTACTTCATAATTACTGACTTGTTTACTTGTTCATTGTGTCTCCTCACTAGAATTTAAGATTCCTGAGGTCAGGGGATTTGTTTGTTCTGTTTCAAGCTGGGTCTCCAGGGCAGGGCCTAGAAAAGTGTCTGCACATAGTAGGTCCTCCTTAAGTATTTGTAAATTAATAAATGGTTGGGTAATTAAATCAAGAAATGATTGAGTGAGGGGTTGGATGAGTGAGTAAAGAAATGACTGAATAGCCTGTAATCCCAGCACTTTGGGAGGCCGAGACGGGCGGATCACGAGGTCAGGAGATCGAGACCATCCTGGCTAACATGGTGAAACCCCGTCTCTACTAAAAATACAAAAAAAAACTAGCCGGGCGAGGTGGCGGGCGCCTGTAGTCCCAGCTACTCGGGAGGCTGAGGCAGGAGAATGGCGTGAACCCGGGAGGCGGAGCTTGCAGTGAGCCGAGATTGCGCCACTGCACTCCAGTCTGGGCGACAGAGCGAGACTCTGCCTCAAAAAAAAAAAAAAAAAAAAAAAAAAAGAAATGACTGAATGAGTGAATGGGTAAGTCATTGAATGGAAGGATGAATGGCTGGTTGAATAGGTGAGTGAGTGAATGAATGAATCATTGAATGGAAGGATGAATGGCTGATTGAATAGGTGAGTGAGTGAATGAATGAATTAATGGATGAATCCACTGGGGCTACGCATGGTAGCTCACACCTATAATCCCAGCACTTTGGGAACCTGAGGTGAGAGGATTCCTTGAGGCCAGGAGTTCAAGGCTGTAGAGCTATGATCATACCACTATATTCCAGCCTGGGTGACAGAGTGAGCCCTTGTCTAAAAAAACAAATTTAAATTAATTTTTAAAAAGTCAGCTGGACTTTGGGGGCCAGATTCAGCAGGAAGGGCAGGCCCAGCTCACTCACTTGAGGGTTTCCAGGGACTTCAGCTGGGGGAAGGTGGCTGAGAGCTGCGAGACACCCTCGTCCCCGATCTTGTTCTCACTCAGTGCATCCAGGCTGCAGGTGGAATCAGATGGGGGCCATCAGCTAGCGTCCAGGGGGCCATCTGACCCTTCCCATCCCAGTGTGGACCTCCTCAGCCCTGGCACCTGCCCTTCCCGCCTCCCAGCTCGAATACACCATAGGCAGCCAGCATACTCCTGAGCTTTTCAGACCAGGACTTCATCACCTGGAGGCTGTAACCAGCCAGCCAGGGGGCAAAGTAACTTGTGATGGACTTGAATCCCTGTTTAGCTTCTTAGGAGCCTCCTGAGGCTTTGGAACTTCCTTAACCTCTGTTGTAAAGTAGGACTATGCTCCCCAACCCCTCCCCAGCCGAATTGCTGAGAGCAGCAAATGAGGTTGTGAGGAAAAGAGTTTCAAAGGTCACAAAAGGATCTACAACTTTTTTTATTTTGGGGATTCCCGTCTGCCATGGAGTCATCTCATCACTCATGTGCCAGCCACATTGAGGATGCAGTAGGCGGAAGAGAGGAAAAAACGGGACGAAGGGAGGGCTTTTCTCTCCGCATGTGCCTTGGGGGCAGGATTTGGGGTTGTCAAAACCCAGAGGTTGCTGGACACTGTAGCATGCACCTGTGGTCCCAGCTACTCAGGAGGCTGAGGTAGGAGGACCGCATGAGCCCAGGAATTTGAGGCTGCAGTGAACTATTATCACAGCACTGCATCCAGATGTTGAGAGGAAGGGGTCCCAGAGTCTATACTCACTCCAGATGCTGCAGGGAGGAAAAGGCCGTGAGGATCCGCACCAGTTTGGGGAAAGCCTGGGGGCCTGAGATGGGGCCCAGCCTAGGAGGCAAAGAGCAAGGGTAAGACCTCCAGTCACAGTCACAGCCCCTCATTCGGCCCCAGGGTGGGGCAGAGACAAGGCGAAGTCAGGTCCTGTCTTGAGGCCCCTCCTCTTCCCTTCCACCACAGCCTCTTAGGTCCCTGCAACCCTTCCACATAGGACCCCAATCTTTTCTGCTTGGGGTAGATTTCACAGCCCCCCATAAGAGGCCAGCTGAGACTGGGAACCGTGGTTCATGTCTGTAATCCCAGCATTTTGGGAGGCCAAGGTAAGAGGACCGCTTGAGCCCAGGAGTTAGAGACCAGCTTGGGCAACATAGCGAGACTCTGTCTCTACAAAAAATACAATAATTGGCTGAGTGTGGTGGTGTGTCCTGTGGTCCCAGCTTCTTAGAAGGATCACTTGAGCCCAGAAGGTGAAGGATGCAGTGAGCCATGATCACACCACTGCATTCCAGCCTGGGTAAGAGTGACACCCTGTCTCAAAAAAAAAGAAAAGAAAAGAAAAAGAGGTAAGTTGGACTCTTAGCTTGGGGCTCCCCAGCTTTTGTCTCTAAGTAGGGAGCCAGTTCTTACTCTTCCCAACATCCACGGATAGCCTTCTCGCTCCCCAGCCTGGGGAAGGAGTCCTCAAATGCCAGCTGAGGACCACCGCCAATGGTAAACCAGGTGGTTGACTAATATACGTTTGCATTTTAATAACAAAAGGAACCATTTGTTGAGCATTTATTATAAGCCAGGGACATGCTAGGCCCTTCCCTCAGCCTAGATCTCATTTACTCCTCAAGACTCTGAGCTACGGGCTCTTCTTACCTCCATTTCACATATAGGGAAACTGAGGCACTGGGAGATCAAATAGCTTGCCCAGGGTCCCACAGCCCAGATCAACATTTAGACCAGACTTCAAGGAGATGAGAAAAATAAGGACAATGAAGGGCCGTTTAGTTTAAAAATATGGTTAAATGCATTCCGTATAAAGAGCTGTCTTTTATTCTGCAGTTATGTCCTTTGAACTTTTTCAATATTAAAATGATCATTCTTTGGTAAAATTATGGTGCCAGTAGTGGGTATTTTGTTATTCGTTTGTTTGAATGAGCATCCTTGATAAAAATTTAAAAACAGTAACCGCACACGGTCACTCAAATTCGTTCTGAAACGTTCTCGGCCTCTGAAATCCTGAAGTCTGAGAACCACTGGTGGCCTCAGTAAAAGGCCACAGGATCAGAGTTTGACTTCAGGATCTGGCATTTGGCTCCCTGCTAAGGGTCTTGGCAAATCCCTTCACCCCTGAGTCTCGTTCTCCTCAAATATTTCACCCCAATCTTATGGGGTTCTTGGATTAAAGAATTCATTGTTAAACATTGACTGCTTGCCTATTATGTGCCAGGACCAGGGGGGGAATGTTGTGGGCCAAACAGACGAAAATCCCTGCCTTCTGGGTGCTGACATTCCAGTGGGGAAGACAGACAGATCATCAAAGACATTGGAAAGCAAGCTGATGTCTGAGACAATGAATCACATGGAAATGTACAGTGGTGAGGGGGATGGAGTTTTATGTATTTATTTATTTATTTTTGAGATAGGGACTCACTGTGTCGCCCAGTCTGGAGTGCAGTGGCGCGATCTCAGCTCACTGTAGCTGTGACTACAGGGGCCTGCCACCATGCCCAGCTAATTTTTTTTTTTTTTTAGTAGAGACGATGTTTCACTATGTTGGCCAGGCTGGTCTCGAACTTCTGGCCTTGTGATCCACCCGCCTTGGCCTCCCAAAATGCTGGGATTACAGGCATAAGCCACTGCACCTGGCCGGAGTTTTATTTTTAACTGTGAGGGTCAGAAAAGTCCTCACTGAGGCCGGGCGTGGTGACTCACGCCTGTAATCCCAGCACTTTGGGAGGCCGAGGCAGGGGGGATCACAAGGTCAGGAGATTGAGACCATCCTGGCCAACATAGTGAAATACCGTTTTTACCAAAAATACAAAAAATTAGCCGGGCGTGGTGACAGGAGCCTATAGTCCCAGCTACTCGGGAGGCTGAGGCAGGAGAATCACTTGAACTTGGGAGGCGGAGGTTGCAGTGAGTCGAGATTGTGCCACTGTACTGCAGCCTGGGTGACAGAGTGAGACTCCATCAAAATAAAAAAAAAAAGGAAGGAAGGGAAGGAAGGAAAGAAGGGAGAGAGAGAGAAGGAAGGAAGGAAGTAAGGAAGGAAAGAAGGAAGGAAGGAAAGAAGGGAGGGAGGGAGGGAGGGAGGAAAGAAAAGAAAAGAAAGGAAAGGAAAAGACAGGAACAGAAAAAGCAAGGAAAGGCCTCACTGACTAAAAACCAGAGGAGGTGAAGGTGTGAGCCATGCAGATATCTGGGGAGAACCATTCCAGGCAGAGGGCACAGCTGGTGCAAAGACCTGGAGGCAGAAGCATGCCTAGGAGGTTGAAAGCCGGCAAGGAGGCCCTGTGGCTGGAATGCAGAGGGCACCAAGCGAGTGTAGGAGGTAAGGGTGAACAGGTGAGTGGGGACTGAATTGGGGAAGGACTTTGTGTACAAGCGGAGTCCCTGTAGGGTTTTGAGTGGTTGAGCACCCTGATTTGACAGACAGATGAGGACTACAGGGTGCCAGGCACAGTAGAAGTGAGAGAAAATGCCAGAAATAGTCTTCCTTCCTTCTTCCTCAGAACCTCCTCAGGGGATTCCGGTCTCCAGGTGGCTGGTCACCCCGCCCTAGGCTGTTCCACCCCATGGCTGCTGTTCCCCAGAGTGCAGTCCTGATCTTGAACTAGGGGCTTTTTCAGTTGAAAATAATTTAAGACAGAAAGGGTCCTCAGTTATTGTTTTCAGACATTTCCCCTTTTCAGCATCATTTTTACCTCTGGACAATTTTAGCACCTTGTCTCTGTTCAAAACAAGAGACGCTGGCTTTTTTCTGGGGCACAGGGGAGCAGTGATCAGGGAGAGCTGACAGCTTGCGGGTGACCAGCTGGGGGACCATGGGCAAGTCACTTGACCTCACCAGGCCTCAGTCTCCTCATCTGCAAAATGGGGAAGATGATGACTATCTGTCTCCCACAGTAACTCGTGAGATTAATGAGACTATATATAAAATGCACTGAATTATAGGCCAGGCGTGGTGGTTCACGCCTGTAATCCCAGCACTTTGGAAGGCTGGCCAACATGGTGAAAGCCCGTCTCTACTAAAAATACAAAAATTAGCCAGGCATGGTGGTGTGCACCTGTAATCCCAGCTACTCAGGAGGCTGAGGCAGGAGAATCGCTTGAACCAGGAGGTGGAGACTGCAGTGAGCCGAGATCACACCACTGCTTTCTAGCCTGGGCAACAGAGCAAGACCCCATCTCCAAAAAAAAAAAAAAATGCTCTGAATATACTACAGGCATTTAACGATTCCTTCGTAATCATTAGATCATTAGATGATCTAGACCCCTACCAAGGAACAAACATTCATTTAGCTTTTTCTGTGGAAGGAACTTAGGGCCAGGCTGACCTGACTTTTATGACTTTGAATAAACTATGTAAAGTCTCTTGTTCTCAGTGTTGCCATTTGTACAATGGGGGATGATGATAATGCCTCTAGAGGAGGGTCGCCTGAGATAACTGAGATGGAGGATGAGTTGCAAATTTAAAAGCCTGTTCTGGCCAGGTGTGGGGGCTCACACCTGTAATCCTAGTACTTTGGGAGGCTGAGGTGGGAGGATTGCTTGAGCCTAGGAGTTCGAGACCAGTCTGGGCAACATGGTGAAACCCTCTCTCTACAAAAAATACAAAAATTAGGCAGGCTTGGGGTGGCATGCCTATAGTCCCAGTTATTAGGGAGGCTGAGGTGGGAGGATCACTTGAGCCCAGAGAGGTTGAGGCTGTGGTGAGCTGTGATTGCACCACTGCCTCCAGCCTGAGGGACAGAGTAAGACTCTGCCTCAAGAAAGAAAAGAAAAGGAAAGGAAAGGAAAGGAAAGAAAAGAAAAGAAGGGAAGGGAGAAAGGAAGAGAAAGAAAGAAGAAAGAAAGAAAGAGGAAGGAAGAAAGAAAGAAAAAAAGAGGGGGGAGGGAGGGAGGGAAGGAAGGAAGGAAAGATGGAAGGAAGGAAGGGAGGGAAGGGAATGAAGGGAAAGAAAAGAAAAAGAAAGAAGGAAGGAAGGAAGGAAAGAAAGAAAGGAGAAAGGAAGGAAGGAAGGAAAGAAAGAAAGAAAGAAAGAGAAGCTATGTTCTGAGAGATCTAAATATAATAATTATTGTGCTTTCTTGGGGCCCTTGTGTGGTGGGCTGTCCCTCCTCAGTGACCCAGATACAACTGGACTCCCTAGAGCCCTGCCTAGGTCTCCATTTCTGTCACCCCAGCAGCACTGTCTAGGATGTTGGCCCCCAGCCCTGGCCGCACATAGAGTGACCAACTGTCCCAGTTTGCCTGGGACTGAGGGACTTCTTGGGATGCAAGACTTTCAGTTCCCCAAACAGGATAGTCCCAGGCAGGTAGGATTGCTTTTTCATCCTAGCTGCACTTCAAAAGCTCCTGGGAATCCTTCAAACTGGGGGAAGGATTCTCCCCAGGGAGGCCATCCCTTGGCTGTGGAAGTAAACAAGCTCAGGCACAAGAGACGTTGTGCAGTTCCTGGCCACAGGAGGGAAAAGAACTCCATAGTCAGTGGCATCCTCCTGCGGAAGGTTGGGGACACCTTGGGCCTTTTCTGATCCCTGGCCGAATTACAATTCCAGGAAAGCCTTTCTCACTCCCCTCTCCCCACTCGGCTGATTCCTTATCCTCACTGAAGCTTCAATGCAGGTACCACCTCCTCCAGGAAGTCCCCCTGACCTCCTCCAGAGGGGAGTTGATTAGACTGTCAGCTCATTGAGGACAGCAGCCTCAGTCATTCAAGTGCTCAATACGTCTGTTGAATGAGTGATGGGAATGACCATGTTAACCAGCAAATGGGTCCATTAGCTTCAAATCCAAGAACCTCCAGCATTTCCCCAGACTGGCCACTTTCCAGATGCTGGAAGCTGTTTCCAAAGTGGTGGGCAAGAGGGTACGAATGATCCTGGAGATCCATCTCAATTCATATGGTACAAGCCCAGCTAATGCTTCAGGGGAAATCTTGCGCAGACCCATGAGACAATCCACCCTTTGCTTACGCAAACTCCAGTTTCTTTAGGTCCCGAACAGCAGGAAGTTCCCCAGCTGTGTCTTCCGAGGAACTTCTTGTCCTGGAGAGAACAGGCAATGTTAGGGAGAGCAGGCATTGCTGTTGCTGAGCCCTTACCCATGGGTCCATGATGGCTGTCCCAGTGCCCCAAATTCCCCAGGGGGATTGCTTTCCTTGGGGCAATTGCTGTCCCCCTCTTAAAAAAAAGATCTGTCTGGATGCAGTGCCTTATGACTGTAGTCCCAGGACTTTGGGAGGCTGAGGCAGGAGGATCACTTGAGGCCAGGAGTTCAAGACCAGCCTGGGCAACATAGCAAGATCCCTGTGTCTACAAAAACTTAAAAACTCATCTGGTATGATGACATGCACCTATAATCCCAGCTACTCGGGAGGCTGAGGTAGGAGGATCACTTGAGCTCAGGAATTCCGAAGGTGCACTAAGCTATGATTGCACTGCTGTACTCTAGTCTGGTAGACAGAGTGAGACCCTGTCTCTAAGAATTAATAAAAATAAAAATAAAAGATCTCAGGACTGTATCTTTCATGGAAATGAGCCTCAGATTAGGCACTTACCAGTACCTATCCCAGACAGCACTTAAGAGGTGTTCAAACAACATGAAGGAATGAATGAAAGACAGTTTACTTGTTCTGTAATCCAGTTTTGTCTGCCTTCTGGACCTTAGCTCTGCCATCTATAAATTCGGGACAACAGTTGTCCTAAATACCTCAAAGGGTGGCAGTGGGTGTCATCTAGTCACTTCTGTTACTGGATGCACAAGGCATCCTTGTTAACTCCTAGAAGGGGAGGGGTTCTCCATGGCTTTACCTAAGACTTGGGCACATGATAACAGGTTTTGAATGCAGCAAAGTTTTCAATTCTGGAGGCTCCGCCTGGACAGTGAGTACAGTGAGAGACTCTGATTGGCCAATGCCCAGAAAGAAGGCATGGGGTATCGCAGAGGACAGGGGGCACTGGAAATGCCCATGACAAACTTGAGAATGGGTCCTACATGTCCTCAACCTGCATGGCGTGAACCACCTCCCATCCACCTCTCCCCTCACCTCTGAGTCTGCACAAGCTTTCCCAGGTCTTCCACATCCTTCAGGGACTTGGCTTTGAAAGGTTCAATGGTGAACTTCTCCTCTGCTGCCTGAAGTAGCTCAGTCTCCCCATGCTGCCGCAGGGACTCCCACAGCGCCACTGTATCGCTCAAGGCAGCCCTGTGGAGGGAGGGCCTCAGACCCAGGCACTGTGACCAGGCTAGACCTTAGTGGAAGGGCAGCTCCATGAAGGGTCCTCCTACCTATTAAAATACTTTCTTTCTTTAGCTCAACCTCTACCTTTCCCAGAAAGCCTTCTATGACCACTCCAGCCTTTGTTGATTCCTACTTTCTCACAACTCGCATGGTGGTTTTCTTTCACTTTTTGCGTCGGCTACCAGGGAGCTCACTGCCAAATTATTGGCACAATTATGTAGGACCTTGCAGCTTGGGTAAAGTATGTTTAGGGGGGAATATGGAAGGAATCCTCTGGAGATTAAGCTGAAATGCTCAAGCAGATTGCAGACCAACTTAATGAAACCAAATTAAGGAATTTAAACTTCATCGTGACAGTGGTGGAGTGTCCCTGAAGGATTGTAAGCAGGGATGGGATGCAATCAGATTCAAGTTCTGAGAAGATTGGTCTGGTTGCTGAATATAAAATGGAGTGGAAGAGGAGAGAATGGAGGCAGAGAGTCCAAGCGGAGGCCATGGCTTTACTCTTAGCATAAGAAAATGGTGGCTTGCTCAGGGGGTGGAAAGAATAAAACAAATTTGAGCCCAGGTCAGTCTCAGATTCTAGACATATCCCAGTGACTGGCACATGGTGGGCCTTCAAATATTGATTGGGAGAATGCCACTGCGTCTCACTTGGTGTGTGGCAAGTGGCTGCCCCTCTCTGAGCGTCAACATCCTCATCTTAAAAATGGAGAGAATCCTTTCTGCCCCACCCGGCTGCCCTGAGTACTAAAAGAGACCCCACAGGGCACTGGGCTTGGCACCAAGACCACAGTTAATGCCCAACACAAGGATGCCTCTTCCCCTGGCCCCTCGCCCCACCTGAAATGGGTGACACAGCTGAGTCCCACGAGGCTCCCCAATCCAGAGGGGTCAATGCCAGTGCTGCGGAGGTCCAGGGAGAAGTCTTGGCCTGCCGCCTCCAAGGCCTTGCCCAATACATGAGCATCGGGAGGCGTGAGACGGGTGCCCAGAAAAGAGAGGCGGGCAGGGAGCTCCTGCACCACGTGCTGCCAAATTCCAGCCTCCTCAGCCTCGTGGGTGCAGTGCAGCAGCTCCAGCAGCTGCCGCGCCCGCAGTGTCCCCGGCTGCAGGCGCTTCAAGTACCTTGCTAGCACCTTCTGCTTCCTGTCCGCCAAGGTAGTCACCGATGGCCCGACTAGGGCTCCCAGGCAGCGGGCGCGAGGCTGGAAGATCAGCCCAGTCAGAAAGCGTGGCACGCCCTCCAGCCAGTTGTCATAGGGCCTCTTCTTCCTTGGGGTCAATGCTAGATACTGCGGGAGCTCCTTGTCCTTGATTTCACCACTCAGAGTCAGCCACAGGGCCCCCAGGAAGCATTGCAGGAGGAAGCTGGGGAAGGCCAGCTCGGACTCTGTGGCCCCTGGGGGGTGTTGCACTAAGCCTTTGGCCATCGCCCAGGTCCTCACGTCTGCAGATGGGAACTGGTCCTCCTGTAGGGTACTTTGGTGTCTGCGGCCCAGCTCCCAGGCCAACTTGGCCAGCTCTGCCAGGGCCCCTGGGGGGCCACTGAGGGCTGCACGGCCCAGCAGGCCGACATAGAGTCCCGTGAGCGTGGAGGGCAGCTCGGCGTCCTCCCCAAGCTCCAGTAGGGCCTCTGAGAGCTGGCACACTGCCCGGCACAAAGTGGGGCTATGGCTGTGACTGAGAAGAAATGGCCGGTCCCGGAGGAGTGCCAGGGCTCTGTCTTGGTGCTCGGTCATCCCTGAGCACTCAAAGTAGCGCATCACATAGGCTTGGGCCTGCTCCATGGAGAACCCAGACAGCTCAAACAGGGCGTCGGCCTTGCTCAGGCTCTGGACCAGGCGACCCCGGGGCCGGGCTGTGAGGAGGAGGGTGCAACCTCGGAGCAGCTTCTTCTGGAAAAGGCCAGCTAGCAGTCCCCGGAGGGAGCAGGGCTCGGCCGGTGCCGGTCCACATGTGCTGTGCAGGAAGCCGTCTTGCGCTTCCAGCTCCTCAAAGGCGTCTAGGATGAGCAGAATGCGGTCAGGTCTCTTCACGATGTGGCTGAAAACCTCATCGGCTGCCAGGAGTGGCCGTGGGCCCAGGGAGAAGAGCAGGTCCTGCAGGCGGTAGACATCCCCCGGACGGTTCAAGCAGTGGCAGGGCACAGAGAAGACAAAGTCGTATTGGGGAAGCCGGCCACAAGCCCAGGCCCGGCTCACTGCCCCAGCCCAATAGCTCTTGCCCTGACCAGCTTTGCCCAGCATAGCAATCACTTGTGTCTCACGCGGCCTCCGGCGCTCCTTGGCAGCCAGCAGCCCCTCAGCCAGGCCTCCTTGGGCCAGCTGCCGTTCTGCCCAGTCCGGGGTGGCCAGTTCCCGCTCCAGGCTCTTGCTGCTGCTCCTCTCCAGCCTGGCCTGCACCAGATCCACCTCCATCAGGATGCCATCGGGGCCTGCAGGCTCGGCCTGATACGTGTCCTGCAGTGAGCGGTAGAACTGCTCCACCGGCTCTGCAAAGGCCAGGGGCATGTCAGGGTAGGGGTATGCGAGAGGCAGGGCAAGGGCCAGCCACCACAAGGCCAGCACTGCCACCATGATTTGCATCTGTTCCCCACACAGTTTTTTTTGTTTGTTTTGTTTTGCTTTGAGACAGGGTCTGGCTTTGTTGCCCAGGCTAGAATGCAGTGGTGTGATCATAGCTCACTGCAGACTCAACCTCCTGGGCTCAAGCGATCCTCCCTACTGTACCTCCCAAGTAGCTGGGACCACAGACATGTGACATCATGTCCAGATAATTTTTTTATTTTTTTGTAGAGATGGGGTCTCACTATGTTGCCCAGGCTGGACTGCGGTGGCACAATCATGGCCCAGCACAGCCGCAACCTTGCAGGCTCAAGCAATCTTCCCACCTCAGCCTCCCAAGTAGCTGGGACTAAAGGCGCCCACTGCCATGCCTGGCTAATTTTTCTTTTTTGTTTTTTGTAGAGCTAAGTTCTCACTATTTTGCCCAGGTTGGTCTTGAACTCCTGGGTTCAAGCAATCCTTCTGCCTTGGCCTCTCAAGGTGCTGGGATTACAGGTGTGAGCCACCGCATCTGGCCCCCATACTGTCTTCATCAACTGCTTCATTCAGTCACCCACTCATTCATTAGTTCACTCATTTCCACATCCATTCATTCACTCATCCTTTCTCTTGTTTATCTGTCCACTCCTTTTAGACCTTTACTCTCTCTCTCTTTTTTTTTCTGAGATGGATCTTACTCTATTGCCCAGGCTGGAGTGCAGTGGCGCAATCTCAGCTCACGGCAACCTCTACCTCCTGAGTTTAAGCAATTCTCCCGCCTCGGCCTCCCAAGTAGCTGGGATTACAGGCACCCACCACCACGTCCAGCTAATTTTTGTATTTTTAATAGAGACGGGGGTTTCACTATGTTGGCCGGGTTGGTCTTGAACTCCTGACCTCAGGTGATCCACCCGCCTTGGCCTCCCAAAGTGCTGGGATTACAGGTGTAAGCCACGATGCCCGGCCACCTTTTCTCATTCCTTCATTTACTCACTAAACTTTTTCTTCTCTTGATCACTACCGACTCACCGTGGGGAGGTCATGGGAGGGAGTGTTAAGAGTTAAGACGGTGGAGCCCACGTGCCTGGGTTCAAATCCCGGCTCTACCATTTGGAGCAATTCTGAGCATGTTATACATCCCACCATGCCTCAGTAGCCTCATCTGGAAAATGGGGATAATATTGGGATTGTGCGAGACTTTAATGATTTAATATACCTAACATGCTTAGACCAGTATGTGAGAGTAAGTATTTTGTAATTTAGCAATTCTCCTATTCACTGGTTTATTCCCACTTTCCATTGCTCCCATCCTCATCAACTTCTCACTTCATCCACTCACTCACTCCATCATTCACTTGCCCCTCATTCATTCTCTCAGCCTGAAAATGAGATGTTAACACCCAGTGCAGGCTTATTGAAGGGCAATAAATATTATTTGAGGGAGTGGTGGAGTGAATGGTGAAATGATGGCATCATCAAATAAGTGAATGAATGAATGAACGAATGAATAAACAAATGAGTGTGTGAGCCAACAAAGAAGGGATTGAATAAGCGTCAAGTGAATGAGTGATGTGAAGCCAGATTTGGGCTTCCATCTCCAGCACCCAGGGCAGAGATCCTGCACCACTCACCAGGCCATTTTGGAAGCTTGTTGGAGACCTCTCCAGCTGCCTGGCATTGGGTGGGGGACGTCTTGTGCTCTGGAGATGGAGAAGCAGGTACCAGATTTAGGGTGAGGGTCACCCCTGGGAACTTCCCTCCCTCTGGGCAACTTAGTCCTTACAGCCTTCGTGTGCTGAGTTTCCCAAGTTGGAGGTTATAAGATTATCGGCCTGAGGCTGTATCTAACTCAAAGATGTCTTTCTTTGGCCAACTGCACTTTTAAAAATTTCACCTATGTTTAAAAAAAAAAATCACAATATCAGGCGGGGTGCAGTGGCTCACGCCTGTAATCCCAGCACTTTGGGAGGCCAAGGCGGGTGGATTACTTGAGATCAGGAGTTCAAGACCTGCCTGGCCAACATGGTAAAACTTGTCTCTGCTGAAATTACAAAAATTAGCCAGGTGTGGTGGTGCACACCTGTAATCCCAGCTGCTCCAGAGGCTGAGGCAGGAGAATCGCTTGAACCTGTAGGGTGGAGGTTGCAGTGAGCTGAGATCGCACCACTGCACTCTAGCCTGGCAACAGAGCAAGACTCCATCTCAACAATAAACAAATAAATAATAAAATTAAAATTAAAAAATCACAATATCTATGTAAAAATCAGGGTTTTCAGCTTCAAAAGGCCTGGCCACATTGTCCGGCTTTTCTGCTGGGTAACAAGCAGCTGAAGGCTGACGGCTGTATTTGGATGGGGTGTGGATTCTCTGGCTGTCCCCTCCCCCACAACCATGCCTCCAGTCCCTGGAGACCCTGCCTGTCCTGACTGACCCCTAAATATGACCTGCTGTCCCTACAGGCAGCTTTGCTTGTGGACCTTATCCAAGACAATTCCTTCCCCAGGGCCTTGATCCTGCTTCTAGTACATCTCACAGGCCCTGAGGGTCCTTACCTGTCACGTTTGCTCGGGAGGTCAGGGCAGGTTCAGGCATGCTGGGCAGGTCAGTGGCTGATGGAGCGAAGGGGCTGGTGGAGCCTGGTCGGTCTGGAGATGTCGGGAGGCCATGGACAGTGAGTCCACTGGGAGGGGGTACTTGGCTGGCCTGGGGCACCTCACCTACATTGGGGGTGGAGAAGGGTGTGAGAACAACCAGGTATTGATTCCAGAAGCGCACTTGGGTCACCCCTCCTCCAAACCGGTCTGTGGAGCTCATGAAGTCTCGAGAGAAGAGAGGGGAACTTCCAAAGGAAGATATTTTAGGACAGAGCTGAGGAAAGAGATCTGGAGTTACATCTAGCTCCTGGAACCTTGCTTTTCCAATCTGTGAAATGGGCGCAATTAGCTCATAAGGAGCTTAGGGCAGGCACTACTATTTCACTCTTCCTGCTGTGTGGTAAGTGCTCATTTTCCTAGATATCAGGAACTGCTTCTCTGCTTCTGAGATACCAGTGCATTATACTGAAGCTGTCATGCAACCATGAACAGATGCTCTGGACTTGAGTGGAAGCATCCTCCTGGCCTCATCCCTAAAAGCCCAAACACACCTTCCCTGGAACAATTCACAAGCCATCAGTAGGGACCATTTTACTGATTAGGAAACAAGACAAATCAGAGAAAGCTATGCAAGGATGCACACCAAACTATTCACATCAGCATACTAAAAGAGTGAGACAGTGAATTCTTGTAAACGTCGCTTATCATTAGCTTATTAATGCGCATGTATTGATGTCGCAATTTAAAAACAAAAACATTAAAAAAATAAGGAAAAACTAAGGGTCAGAAGGTGAAAGCAACATATGGAAGGCCATACAACCACTCTTGGTCATGCACCCAGACTGCCTCAGAAATCTCTGCCCCTCTGCTTTGATTTTTGGGAAATGGGGCAGAGAAAGTTGTGTTGGGCGGGGAAGGATCATGAGAAGGTGCTAGGGCACCACTGCCAAGTACGTGGAGTATGGGGAGGATGAAGTCAGGGAGTAGGTAGGAAGGAGAGGTGGTCTGGGAGCCAGGCCCTGCACTCACCGTGGTAGATGAATATACTGGAGACCCCTGTTCCAGTCCCAGAGATTTGCCAGAGCCCCTGGGGCAGAGTGGAGACGGTGGGGACAAACTGGACGGGTCCCTCAGGGAGATTCAGGCAGCTCAACGAGGAACTAGAGGAAGGCACTGCAAGAGACAAACGCAGTGAGGTGCGATCTTGCAGATCACCTGTGTTTGTGATTCTGCTTTTGCTTATTTGATTAATGTCTGACTTCCCTAAAGGGCCCTAATTTCCCTAAGAGCAGTAGCTGTTTCTGTCCTGCCTTGATGGCATTCTCAGCACCTAGCAGAGCAGCTGACACAGAGAAGGGGCTCCATGAAGAACTGATGAATGAATGAGGCTGGCAGGTGAATGCCCTAATTGGTGGAGATTCCCTCCTAATCCTTGCACGGATGTGTTTCCTTCCGAGGCATGTTCTCTGCCAGGGATTGAACTGATGGGGGCCCCAAGGATGAAACTGGCTGGGGCAGAGGTGAGTGACACTGATAGGGTGGGGGAGAGGGGAGGTCCAGTTCCTGGCAGTCCCTGCCTTAGTATCAACTCCTTATCCACCTCCCAAGAGGGAGAAAGCCCACCCTTTCCAAGCCCCCTAACATACTGGGCATCTGATCGGTTTCCTCCAGGCACATCCGGCTGGAGACTGGCTCCTGGTTGAACAGAGCAGGCAGTGGCAGGCAGGGCAGGGTGGAGGAGCTGCTCATTGGTCCCACTAGGAAACTGCCAGTCACCACAGTTGGGGGCTCAGCTGTGAGGAAGGGGGCTATGTTAGAGGCTGGGTGCTTGGAGGGGCCTTCCTGGAATGGGGAGGGCCCCAGAGTGGCGTGGATCTCTCTCCTGACAGAGGAAATGCTTGTCATCCTCTCAGCCCTGGCTGCAGCTGTGTTGATCAGCAACTGCTCTGTGCCAGGCAGCCCCCCAGTCCGCTCCCTGTGACTTGGCTCTGAGAGCTTTGCTGAGCAGGACCCTAGGGCTTCCACACGGAGAGCTGGGGCGGAATAGAACCTATGAACAGGCTGTTAGCTCCAAGGCCCTACTACCTTCCACAAACAGTCATGTGCCCTTCAGGGGACCCTAAGAGGCCCCAAGCTCTCAGGCTCTGCCCAAAGAAGGGCAGGGGCTGTACCATGCACCATCCCCAACTGACTTGGGCCAGGAGTTCAATCTCTTCCATCCCCTCCCCAAGGTATCCATCCCTCCCAACCCCAGCCCACCTGCCCTGCTCACCTGGCTTCCAGTGCTTCAGGTCTGCCGGAAGCTCCTCTGGGAAGGCTGCAGAGAGAACGTGTGGTCAGCTGCCCCAGGGAGAGGATGTCCCAAGCCAGGAGGGGCTCAGGACTCCAGCAGGCCATATGGCCTTAACTTCAAGGTTGGGAAGTGGTCTTGCATGTCCCTTTACCTCCCCTAACCATTCCAATCCCAGCTCCTTGGCTTGAATCCAAATCCCATCTCAAACCACCCCAGGCAGTGCAGCAGCAGAAGAGACCTAGCCACAAACGGGGACACAACAGGGGTTTGAACTAAAAAACGAAACAGAACAAAACAAAGCAACCTGCCATTGAATCCCTTCCTAGCTGTGTGCCTTTGCAATGTAGCTTCTCTGAACCTTTGATCTCACATCTATGAAATGGGGGTGGTGGTTCCTACATTGCAGGAGTATGCCAGAAATCCATGAGTGAGTTTGAAGCACTCACATCAACAGATTAAAAATCCATGTATCCCTTAGCAAGGGTCTGCTTAAACAAATTATGGTTCATCTACCCAAGGAAACACCACATGGCCTTAAAATAAAGGATGCTGAAGTACACAAGGGGAAGTGTAAATCTGCAATTTACACTTGAAATGTACATTGAGATGTACCAAAAATATAATGAATGGGTGGGTGGATGAATAGACGGATGGACAGGTGGATAGAGATGTGATAAGACGAATAAAACCCAACATTAATTGTAGAATCAAAGTGGTACATGGTGGGTATACCGACCTTCATAGTACCATTCTTTCACCTTTTCTGTATCTTGAAAACATTTTTTTCTTTTTTGAAACAGAGTCTAGCTCTCTTGCCCAGGCTGGAGTGCAGTGGCGCCATCTTGGCTCACTGCAACCTCTACCTCTTGGGTTCAAGCGATTATCTTGCCCTCACTTCCCCAGTAGCTGGGATTACAGGCGTTCGCCACCATGCCTGGCTAATTTTTGTATTTTTAGTAGAGATGGGGTTTCACTATGCTGGCCAGGCTGGTCTGAAACTCCTGACCTCAGGTGATCTGCCTGCCTTGGCCTCCCAAAGTGCTGGGATTACAGATGTGAGCCACTGCGGCCGGCTGAAAACTTTCATAATAAAATCTTGGGGGGAAATATTTCTCAAATGAAAACACAAAGAAGAAAAACAAAGAAAATAAATAAGCTGCTGAAGATAGGACCATGTCCTCTCCCTCAATAATATGGAATGTGACCTCCCAGACATAGTAAATGAAGAAAGCAAAGTGCAGAATAGTGTAAATAAAATGTGGCCATTTGCATGGAAAATTAAAGCAAATACAATAGCTTGTTTTATTTTTGACAAGGCAAAAAGGAAGCTGGTCACACAGGTTGACTAAGATAGCAAAACTGAGGGAACTATAGAACAGAAGTGGGAGGGAGATTTTTTTTTTTTTTTTCACTGAATATTCTTTTTGTTGTTGTTGTTTGAGACAGAATCTCACTCTGTCATCCAGGCTGGAGTGCAGTGGCATGACCTTGGCTCACTGCAACCTCCGCTTCCCGGGTTCAAGTGATTCTCCTGTCTCAGCCTCCTGAGTAGCTGGGATTACAGGCATGCACCACCACACCCGGCTAATTTTTGTACTTTTTGGTAGAGATGCGGTTTCACTATGTTGGCCAGGCAGGTGTCAAACTCCTGACCTCAAGTGATCCACCCCCCTTGGTCTCCCAAACTGCTGGGATTACAGGCGTGAGCCACCGCGCCCAGCCTTCACTGAATATTCTTTGCACTTTTAAAATTCTTATACCCTGTGTGCGATTCACCCGTTTAAAAAATAAATAGATACAGGGCTTTACCCGTAGTCAGACCCATAGTAAGTACTCAGTTAACTGTTACACCCATTTTGCAGGTGTTTTCATTCAACAGCTGTCTATTGTTTGCTACTGCATACCAGGCACTGCACTAGATGCTGAGGAAGCAGTCATGAGCAAGAAAGACAAGGTCCCTGTGCTCACAGTGGCAGAGCAAGGCATAAAATACGTCCAGATGGTAATGAGCGCTAAACTGCAAGGAAAAAGACACACAAGGTGAGAATAACTGAGCTCATCTACAGGAAAGGGTGGTCAGAGAAGGGTTCCAGGAGGAGGTGACACTTTAGCCAAGACCAGAAAGATTCAAAGGAGTCAGCCATGGGAAGAACTGGGGGAAGAGCATTCCAGGTAGAGACTATAGCAAATGCAAAGGCCCTGAGGCTTGAAAGGGCACATGGGTTACAGGAGTGGAGAAGCTGGTGGTGGCTGAAGTGTGGTGGCTCATAGTGGGTTTGGAGAGGGAGGAAGGGCCGTGCAGGCCTTGTGGCATGTATTTTGTAGCCATTGGAGGGTTATCAGGGCCATGAAATCATCAGATGTACATTTTAAAGCTCCTGTTGGCTTTTAAAGTGCCTCCCAGCCGGCCAGGACTTAGTGAAGGAAGCAAGGTGGAGCCGCAGCAGGCTTTGGAGTCAAGGAAAGACCAGGTCTCAAGCAAGGCTAGGTTGGATCAGGGAGGGGCTCACTCACGTCTTTTCTGACTTTTCTGCCCAACTTCTGCTGGCATCTCCATACTGTCACCGATCACTTCATCTGGTCCTATGTGCTCTACTTTGAGAAAAACCAGAGACCAACTCACACAATCAGTGGAAGCCCAAGGTGAGCCTCTATTGTCCCCACCTTGGGGAGAGGGGTCTGACTGCCCATAAATGAATGGTCATCAAGTATTAGGGCGCCCCCCGCCAAGGAAGAAGGCAGGAAATGCAGGCTGAGCCAAGACCTGCCCCCCCACCGCCCCCACAAACTTACTGAAAATGTCTTTGCTCAGGCCCTCCAGCTGGGAGTCCTGGAACACATACTGGTCCAGTTCCGCTGCCCAGACAAGGAAAAGTGCAGTCAATCAACAAGGTCTCACTGAAGGCCTACTGTGTGCCAGGCCTTGGGCTGGAGACCCTCTGGACCTGGCACACAGTGGGGGCTCAAGAAATGTTTGTTGAATGAATGAATGATCAAACAAATGAATGAACACTGACGCTCCAGGGGCTCTTAATCTAATTGAAGAGGTGAGGTATGTATCCATGAAAACTTATCTACTGCTACAAAGAAGAGCAAGGCAGAATGGTAGAGTTACTGCAGGATTTGAGTTCAAATTCCACTTCTACTCTCCACTAGCCCTACTAGCTGTGCAATCTCGTGTTAGCTACTTAACCACTCTGGGCTTCCATTTCCTCATCTGTGTAAGATGAATAAATAATGCCTATTACCCAGGGATCGATGGTGATAATTAGAGGTTCTACATCTAGAGAATCCAACACAGTAGCTGGTATACAGTAGGCACTCAATAAGTAGTGGTAACTATATAAAGCGGTACATGGCTCGGAGCCTTTGGAATACACGCACCATGACACAAGGTCCGAGAAAAGAAGTGGACAGTGGAATGGGGCAATCTGGGAGGGCTTCCTGGAGGAAGGGATCCTGGAACCAGGCCTTGAAAGATGGGGCAGAGTCTGGGAGAAGGAGAAAACATAGCTTTCTGGGTCATAGTGACAGAGTGAGGAAAGATGTTCAGAGTATATTTAGGAAACCCTGAGAGATAGCTGATGGTGGTAGAAGTTTCATACTGGGGAAAGTTAGGACTTGATTTTATAAGCAATGGAGAGCCATGGAAGGCTTCTGAGCTGAGGAATGGAATGATGGCCATAATGAAGGTGATGAAAATGAAGATGATAATAATGATGGTGATAATAATGATGATGGTGGTTGCGGGGTAGTACCTAACATCTATTGAATGCTTACTCTGTGCAAATTCCTTTTCTAAATGCTTTACACATTGTAACTTATTCAGTCTTACAACCATCCCGTGATGGTGAGTGTGAATATTATCTCCATTTTACACATTTGGAAGCTAAGGTCATATTTCAGGATGCTGCAAAAGAATACTTGCCCAGGCCTGGGCTTCACCTTCCAGAAGCAGAGAGAAAACCCAGAGACTTGAGAAGCAGACTTGGGTGAAGCTGCCTGTTATGGTTTGAATATTTGTCTTCTCCAAAACTCATGTGTAAATGTAATCCCCTATGTGACAGTATTGAGAGGTGGGGCCCGAAAGAGGTGACTGGGGCTCTTCCCTCGTGAATGGGTTAATTTGTTCATGGATTAGTAGATAAACAGGTTAATACATTGATGGGTTGTCATGGGAGTAAGACTAGTGGTTACATGAGAAGAGGAAGAGAGACTATCACACCAAAACCTCTTGCCTCGTGATGCCCCACACTGCCTCGGGACTCTGCAGAGAGTCCTCACCAGCAAGAAGGCCCTCACCAGATGCAGCCCCTAACCTTGGACTTCTCAGCCTCCATAACTGTTAAGAAATAATTTTTTTTTTTTTTTTTTTTTTTTTGAGACGGAGTCTTGCTCTGCCACCCAGGCTGGAGTGCAGTGGCCGGCTCTCAGCTCACTGCAAGCTCCGCCTCCGGGTTCACGCCATTCTCCTGTCTCAGCCTCCCGAGTAGCTGGGACTACAGGCGCCCGCCTCGTCGCCCGGCTAGTTTTTTGTATTTTTTAGTAGAGACGGGGTTTCACCGTATTAGCCAGGATGGTCTCGATCTCCTGACCTCGTGATCCGCCCGTCTCGGCCTCCCAAAGTGCTGGGATTACAGGCTTGAGCCACCGCGCCCGGCCAAGAAATAATTTTTTTCTTTATAAATTACTCAATGTCAGGTATGTTGTTTTAAGCAACAGAAAATGGACTAACACACTGCCTCACCTACTTGCTGAGACAGCTTCCACTGCCTGTGGAGATGCCCCTAACGGGGCGGGGGAGGGCGGAAAGAAATACTACGACATGCCCAAATCCTTAATGACTGCCTCCAGTTGTGAGCACATGTGAATGTGCTCAGCCCCAATCACTTCTGCTTCCCCCATGTAAATCCCCAGGAAGGGAAGGAAACCATCAAGCTCTCAGTTCTGTAATTTCTGAAACATGAACAATTACTAGTCCCCTTCATTTTCTTCCTTGTATGGTTTTCAATAAATTGTGCTCTGGGGAAGTACTGGCCACATTTGGATCAAGCACAGAAGTGCTGAATGCCGCGGATTCTGGGTTGCCAGGAAAAGGACCACTAAGAAGAGTTTTGCAGGTTGTTCACTGCACAAGGGTGCCCCAAACCAACAGGGAAAATGGGGGCAGGAATCAGCTTGCACTTTGCTAGCCAAGCAGTTACTTCCTGGTAGGGGCTGCATCCTCCAAAATAGAACCACTTTTTTCTATTTCAACAGAGGCTCTGTATGAGGTGGTGGTGATGCTGGTGAGAGGGGATCCTCTATCCCACTTATCTCCCCCAAAAAACAAACCACTAGCAGCAACACCACCACCACCTCTTCCCAAGAGTCCTGCCCTTGTCTGAAAGCTGTAGCTCTTCTTAAAGCTGCAAATTAACTTCTCTGCTTAGGCCTTAGCAAATCTTCCAACCCCAGACACTTTCTTTTTTGTGGTTAAAAATGGGGACTTTGAAATGGGAGAGACTTAGGTTAGAATTTCAGATCTGCACATTACTATTTCTAAAGAAAACTTGGGTAGGTCGTTTCACCTCGCTAAACCTCAATTTCCTCATTTGTAAAAGACAGAAACTAATAATACGTATTTCCTTTGTTGTTGTAAGGATTCCAGATGATAATATATGGATAGCAATGACCATACTATGAATATCCAGTAAATGCTAGTTTTTACAAATACTAGAGTAGCTTGGCTAAGGCGCTGGGAGGAAAAGGGAAAGAGGTATATGGTATGGGCTTTGTAGGAAGGATGGACAGAAGAGCAAGAAGCAGAAATGGGTATAGACATGGAGGTGGAGGATGTAAACATGAGATTTTTGTTTTCTTGATGGTCATTATTGAAGGGACCTATTTCTCCCACTGGCCTCCATCTCCCCGCTCTTCCCCGGAGTCTCCGTTCTTCCAGCCGTTGCTCTGCATCACCCTTGCAATGATTTCTGTGGGAGGGGCCTGACGTGGCTCATGATGAATGGGTGATATTGACAAGTGACAGGAAAGAACCCTTGCCCTTGACTGTTGTCTTCTGGGCTCAGGTGCTTCCTCACCGATATTGGCATAAGCCTCCTTGGTCTCTTCATCGCCTTCCATGTCACACAACAGCCTGCTGAACTGGTCGCAGTTGATGGTGTCCGTGTCGGGTTCTGGGAGGAAAAGTCCCTTGATGAAGCAGGGAATTTCTGGGAAGAGGGCTGGTGGGGAAGGAGGGAGAGGCGGGGCGGGGTGCTAGATCATCCCTATCTGCAGAGAGCGTCCCACAGGCGTGGGAGCTGTCCGTGGTGCTGACGGGAGCACAGGGACCAGAACTTCCCTTGATTGCTGTCTCTACAGCAAGCTGAGGGGTGGGAGATACCGGAAGAGGCCAGAGGAAGGAGGGCCCACCTGAGTAGAGCTCAATCTCTTCTTCTCCAGCCAGGTCCATCTGGTCATAGATGTGGTAGAGGCACAGGGGGTCAGCATCGCTGTTGAGAAGCTCCAGGTAGCTGCCTTCTAGGGGCCCCAACTCCATGGTGGCACACTGTGAGCTGCCTGGGAGGGAAAACATGCTCAATCACCTCACAGGGTGTTGGAAAGAGGCAGAGGATTGACGCCTGCAACAACTCCCAGCTGGTGAGGGCTGGGGATGCGAGGAGTGAATAAAAAGGCTCATTCCACACCTCTTATATGCTCAAGGTGGTGGAGAGAGGAAGCCACATTCCCTTCCTCCAAGGAACTTACAAACATATGAGAAGATACCCAGGAGGTAGAAGAGGGAACTAGGAAGTGGAGATTCCATCAATCTCACACAAGAGAGTCAGGAGACCTCTCCCACATTTGGCAATGCCATGAGTGGTAACAGCTAAGATTTATAAAGCACCTCCTATATGCCGAGCACATGAGCTGGCACATTTAATACTCATATTAGCAAACATGTAAGGAACGTACTATTATTACCCTCACTTTTCATATGAGAAAACCGAGGCTCAGAGAGGTGAAGTGATTTACGTAAGGAAACCCATGTCCAAGTGGAACCAGGATTTGAACCCAGACAGTCTGACTGAAGGCCCTGCATTTAACTGCAATACTCTACTGCTTTGGGTGGACTTGAGCAAGTCTCTGCTCCTTTCTGTGCCTCAGTTTCCTAATGTGTAAACTGAAGGAGTCTGAGCAGATTCTAAAATTTCCTCATCGTTTGTTGAAGGGCATATTAAATACTTTTAACACTATTTCATTTAATCTTTAAACAATCCCAGATGTGGATACCTCAAATATCCTGACATGATCATTATACATTCTATGCATGTAATAAATATTCACATGTACTCTATAAATATGTATAATATTATGTATTAATAGAACAAAAGAAAACAAGAAAAACCAGATATATCCACACAAAAACACGTACGCGAATGTTCGTAGGATAATTCATAATAGCCAAAATATTAAAACAGCCCAAATATCCATCAAAAAATAAATGGATAAACAAACTGTTGCTTATCTATACAATAAAGTATTCTGCCATTAAAGGGAGAAAGCACTGATGCATGCTGGAACATGGATGAACCTTAAAAAAATATGCCAAGTGAAGAAGCCGGACACAAAGGGTCACATATTGTATGATTCTATTTTTCTGAAATGTCCAGAACAGGCAAATCCATAGAGACAGAAAGTAGAAGGGGCAGGGCATGGTGGCTCATGCCTGAAATCCCAGCACTTTGGGAGGCTGAGACGGGAGAATTGCTTGTGCCCAGGTGTTCAAGACCAGCCTGGGCAACATAGCAAAAGCCTATCTCTATTAATTTTGTTTTTAAAGAAAGAAAGCATATTAGTGGCTGCCTAGGGCTTGGTGGAGAGGGATTTTGGAAGAAAATGGGGAACAACTGCTGATGGGTATGGAGTTTCTTTAGGGGATGATGAAATGTTCTAAAATTGACTGTGGGGATGGGAGATGGTCGCACAACTCTCTGAGTATTCCCAAAAGACCATTGAACTGTACTTTTTTTTTTTTTTTTTTGAGACGGAGTCTCTGTCACCCAGGCTGGAGTGCAGGGATGCAGTCTTGGCTCACTGCAACCTCTGCCTCCCAGGTTCAAGCGATTCTCCTGCCTCAGCCTCCCACGCAGCTGAGATTACAGGCACCCCACCACCACCACACCTAGCTAATTTTTGCATATTTAGTAGAGACAGGGTTTCACTATGTTGGCCAGGCTGCTCTCAAACTCCTGACCTCAAGTGATCCGCCTGTCTCCTCAGCCTCCCAAAGTGCTGGGATTACAGGCATGAACTGTACTTTTTAAGTGGGCAAATTGTATGATATGTGAATTACATCTCAATAAAGCTGTTAAAACCTAGGAAGTAAGCATTATTGTCTCCATTGGCAGATGAAGAACTTGAGACTCAGAGAGGACAAGCAGCTTCCTCAGGATCATGCAGCTCTTGCTGGGGAAAACCTAGCTGAAGGCTCATCTGTGTGACTCCAAGGCCCCTGCCCTGATTCCTGGTTCAGGTCCATGTTTCCATGGTATATTCATTTCCCAGGGCTGCTGAAACAAGGTACCAGCATCCAGGTAACTCAGAAAAATAACACTTATTCTCTCATGGTTCTGGAGGCCAGAAGTTGAAATCAAGGTGTCAGCAGGACCATGCTCCCTCCGGAGGCTCTAGGGGAGAACCCTCTCTTGCCTCCTCTAGCTGCTGGGAACTACTGGTGATCCTTGACTTGTGGTCTTGTGGCTGCATCACTCTAAACTCAGCTTTAGTGGCTACATCACCTATTCCTTATGTCTCAAGTCTCTTCTTTTATAAAGATACTTGTCATTGGATTTAGGAACCACCTAGATAATCCAGGATGATGTCATTTCAAGATCCTTAATTTTTTTTTTTTTTCCTTCTTTTGAGACAGAGGCTTGTTCTGTTTCCCAGGCTAGAGTGCAGTGGCGCTATCTCAGCTCACTGCAACCTCCACCTCCCGGTTCAAGCGATTTTCCTGCCTCAGTCTCCTGAATAGCTGGGATTACAGGTGCTCACCACCATGATCAGCTGATTTTTGTATTTTTAGTAGAAATGGGGTTTTGCCATGTTGGCCAGGCTGGTCTTGAACTCCTGACCTCAGGTGATCCTCCAATCTCAGCCTCCCAAAGTGCTGGGATTATAGGAGTGAGCCACTGCACCCAGCCCCTTAACTTAATTCTATCTGCGAAGACCCTTTTCCCAAATAAAGTCACACTGACAGGTTCCAGGGATTTGATACGGACATATTTTGGGGGGCCACCTGTCAACCCACCACACATGACATGCAGATGAAGGCTGGAAGGAAACAGAGGGAGCTTCCTGGAGGAGGTAAGAGGAGAGCTGGCCCTGAAGCTGGGGGACCAGAGGGAGCCTCCTACTGCCCTATTCTGGGCCCAGAAGAGAATAAATTGAAGGGTAAACTCATGAGAAAACACACACGCAAGTCGCCACCACATTCCAGAGACTCATTTTCCTTCTTTTTTTTTCCTTTGTTTTTTCTTTCTTTTTTTTTTTTTTTGAGACAGAGTCTCGCTCTGTCACCCAGGCTGGAGTGAAGTGGCGTAATCTCGGCTCACTGCAACCTCCGCCTCCCGGGTTCATGCCATTCTCCTGCCTCAGCCTCCCGAGTAGCTGGGACTACAGGCGTCCACCATCACGCCTGGCTAATTTTTTTTTTTTTTTTTTTTTTTTTTGTATTTTTAGTAGAGACAGGGTTTCACCATGTTAGCCAGGATGGCCTCAATCTCCTGACCTCGTGATCCACCCACCTCGGCCTCCCAAAGTGCTGGGATTACAGGCGTGAGCCACCGCGCCTGGCCTTTTTTTGTTTTTTTTTTTGAGATGGAGTCTCACTCTGTTGCCAGGCTGGAGTGCAGTGACGCAATCTTGGCTCACTGCAACCTCTGCCTCCTGGGTTCAAGCAATTCTCCTGACTCATCCTCCCAAGTAGCTGTCATTACAGGCGCCTGGCACCATGCTCGGCTAATTTTTTTATTTTTAGTGGACATGGGGTTTTGCCATGTTGGTCAGGCTGGTCTCGAATTCCCGACCTCAGGTGAGCTGCCCGCCTTGGCCTCCCAAAGTGCTGGGATTACAGGTGTGAGCCACCACGCCCAGCCCAGAGATCCATTTTCTTTCACTCGTCCACAGCTCTCACTGCCTGCGGAGAGGCTCAGCATAGACCCTGGATGTCACAGAGAATGATCTTTCCAGTCCAAGCTGGGGCACTGGCTGGGGCCGCTTGTTCGTGACAGGGTTGAGTGGGGGCTGCAGGAATCCAAACATAACCGGCTTGCAGTGAGGTCCCAGCCAGCCGTGACTAGAGGAAGCAGAACTGAAAGATGGGGCCACAACCCTTTTCCTGGAGCGAGGCCAAAGCTGGGAAGTGGTTGGGGGTGGGATGCTCCACCTCTCCCATTCCCTTGGTCAGGGACACCAGCACGAAATCTATTCTCTCAGAGCAGTAAGAGAAGACTCCTTTGCCCCAACTCCTGCCTGCTGCCTGGCTCCCATTCCACCCATGCTCTTTATTGAGAACCTACATTGCAGCACTCTGCCTCCTCTTTGAGGCAGTGTGACCTTGTGACAAGAGTTCCAGATGGACCCTAGCAACTCCATGAATGAGTTGTGTGACTTTGGGCTTTGGGCAAGTTACCCAACCTCAGTTTTCTCACAGCGTCGGGTCTGCCAGGGACCTTCAAGCTTGACCTCTTTCCTTCACTCTGCAGATGACAAGACTGAGACCCTGTGAAGGACATGACTTGCACAAGACCCCGTAGACTGTCGGTGGCTGCCCCTGCACCTGCTCCCCCACTCCCCCCACCACCAAGACCCCCAGGCTGGTGCTCTTTCCTCCCAATCAAAATGTTCCCAATCAAATGATCAGCCTTGTCCACACTCAAAGGAAGCCCATTACATTAGGGGATGTCAAAGCTGAAACTCAGGCCTAAGACTAGGTTTCACCACAACGCCACAGCTGCCTCCCAGTCACACCAACATCTACTTGAATCTTGGCATGGGACTTTCCTCTATCCCCAGACCCAAGTTTCCTATGGCTGTAGATGCTGAGAAAGTGCTTCAAAGGCCCCTTCATTGGATTGTTTCTCGAACCCACAATGCCAGAGCAGGGTGGAGGGAAAAGATGACCCCGATCATCCCATGGTAGGAGAGAGACAGCCCTTCAGCAATCCCTGAGGGCAGGGACAGTATCCCTCAAGCTCACCTCCTCCCAGCTCTCAGCATGTTTCTGCACATGGCAGCCTCTCTTCATCCGTGGCAAAGATGCAGAACTAGAATTCACAGTGCCCAGCAAGTGCCAGGCACCAAATGACATGACTTGTAGGCGTTATCCCATTTGGTCTAACTTACACATCAGCTATTTGTATTCCTGTTTCTCAGATGAAGAGACAGGCTCAGAGAGATTAGTGAGCTGAGATTTGAACCCAACTACCCATCTCCAAAGCCTCAGCCCACTCTACAGCTTTTTTGAATCGCTCTTGGACCCCCACCACCCCGGCGAGGAAAGGTGTGGGTGGCAAGACGGTTTCTCCTTTTGAGGAGCCATTTGGGGGCAGGGCAGAGGTGTGGTCTGTGTCTTTCTGGTAAATGGGCAGTATTTTTAGAAGGTCCTCTTTGAAACTGTGCTTCCCCCTGGGCCACCACCTTCCACATCCAACTTGAGAAAATATTCCTGATCTTTTTGCCATCAAAAGGCCTTTTTAGGGTTCATTTTCATCCCCACTTCACACAGCTGAAGGATTTGAAAGACTAAGTATAGACACTAAATGGATGTCTGAAATTACAATTCATTTCTCTCTTCCCCGAGGGAAATCAAGTGTTGCCGGAATGTTCTAACTCAGACCTAAACGAGCTGGAGATCAGTGCATGCAGCTCTTCTGTGCACAGCATAATGTTCCATCTCAGCTGGTGGGAAATGAATGGGAACTCAGATGGTGAGCTTTGGGGTGAAATTTCCCAACTTTGAGATTATCCCTACCCACCAACACACTACAATCTGGGCAAGTTCATTTTTTAAGCCACTTGGAGCCTCAGTTTCCTTATCTGTAAAGTAGGGAATAATAGTAATTGGCAACTTATAGGATTAGGGGAGTTAAGTTGCATGGAGCCCTTAGAAAGCGGACTGGCGACCACTAAGTGCTGAATGAACAGCTTAAGGCGGCACAACTTCTGCATGGTGAGTACAATATGTGTGATGGCCGTTTTTATTATTTACTTCTTACCTCTGTGAGAGTGACCAGGGAAGATTTCTTTGTGTCTGGGGCTGTGCTAGATGCCTTGCATTCACTATTCTGTTTCAGCTGTTAATGGCAACTCTGGGAGATTTGTGTTATTATACCCATTTTACAGATGCAGGCGCTGAGATCACGTCCAGTTCATTCGATTATTTTCTTCCTGGAGGAGGGGAGTCTATCTTTGAGGGTCCAAGGAGGCACTGCAAGGGAGAAGAAGACTCTTTTGCTATCCCTAAAAGCCTCCAGCACTGCTCTGAACTGTGATTCAAGAGCATGAGAAGGAGGCCGGGGTGGTGGCTCATGTCTGTAATCCCAGCACTCTGGGAGGCCGAGGCTGGCGGATTACTTGAGGTCAGGAGTTCAAGACTGGCCTGACCAACATGGTGAAACCCCATCTCTACAAAAATACAAAAACTAGCTGGGCTTGGTGATGGGTGCCTGTAATCCCAGCTACTCCGGAGGCTGAGGCAGGAAAATTGCTTGAACCCGGAAGGCGGAGGTTGCAGTGAGCCGAGATTGCACCACTGCACTCCAGCCTGGGCGACAGAGCGAGACTCTGTCTCAGAGAAAAAAAAAAAAAAAAAGAGCATGAGAAGGAATACTTCCCTACACTTACCCATGAACTTCTCCTCCTGAGGAATAATGGGAAGACCTCTGAACTGTGTGCCTAGAGACGTGGTTTGAATTTCTGCTCTGCCTTTGATCCTGAGTACATTACCTTAGCCCTCCGAGCCTCCGTTTCAATGAGTGTGGGAACCCCTTCCATGGAGTCTTTTTGAGATTCTGATTACTCATTGCCTGGCAGTCTTCTCCTTTTCCTTTCACCCAAGGCCCCCCACCTCAACACCAACCTGGTCCCCAACCTCATGACAAGCTGCTTCCGGGGGCCAGATGATGTTGAGAAGCCAGGGGCCTAGGAATGCCTATCTACCATGACCAGAGCCCAAACAGCTTCTTTGTGGGCGTAATAGCTCAAATGAGTTCTCCTTTTGCTCAAGCACCCTGTAGTGCTCCCAGATAAACTCTTAAGACTTAAACATCTCTCACTTTTCCCCTCTAAAGCTGTAAAACAATGATTTACTGAGCACCCCATAAGAAAGTCGCCGAGCTCAGTTCCTTACGAGCCCCAAAGAGGTTTGCCACACAGTCCCTGCCAAAGAGGCTTGCAATGTAGACCCAGATGATATTTTAGGAGAGAGACAAAACATAATAGTAGCATAGTGGTTAAGGGTGCAGGCTCTGGGTTCAAATCTCAGTTCCACACTAGCTGTGTGACCTTGCAAACGTTACTCAGCCTCTCTGAGTCACAGAATTGACTGCATTTTATCGGCACAGTGCTTACTTCACTGGGTTGTTGTGACTTGCCTAAAGTGACTTAGCCAGTAAATGGTACTAAGATGTAAACTCCAAAAATAAAACAGCAAGGTGTCATTTGATACTGTACAACTGGCAAAAGTTAGAAATCTGGGAAATGCCAAGTGTTGGTTATACAGGGTTTGTGGGAATGTAGATAGATGGAGCCGCTCTGGAGAACAACTTGGCATCATGTACAATATCTAAGGATATGTAGATCCTACAACCTGGCAATTCTGCTCTTGGGTCCATACATTCCGAAGAAATTCTCCCACAACTCCCCAGGAGAACCTATCTGAGGATGGTTACTGCTGTGTTATTTGTGTTGACAGAGGGTTGGAGGTTACCTAGGTGTCCATCACTGGGGGTGTGGACAGGTGAAAAGTAAACACTGAACTCCATAGAGAACAATGTCCATGATTAGAAGCAAAGACCAAATGCATCAGAAGCAAGGCAAGTAGATTTTTTTTTTTTTTTTTTGAGACGGAGTCTCCCTCTGTCGCCCAAGCTGGAGTGCAGTGGCCGGATCTCAGCTCACTGCAAGCTCCGCCTCCCGGGTTCACACCATTCTCCTGCCTCAGCCTCCCGAGTAGCTGGGACTACAGGCGCCCACCACCTCGCCCGGCTAGTTTTTTTGTATTTTTTAGTAGAGACGGGGTTTCACCGTGTTAGCCAGGATGGTCTCGATCTCTGACCTCGTGATCCGCCCGTCTCGGCCTCCCAAAGTGCTGGGATTACAGGCTTGAGCCACCGCGCCCGGCCGGCAAGTAGATCTTAATAACAGTAAGGAATGCAAAAGTAATAAACTGTGGCCAGGCGTGGTGGCTCACACCTGTAATTCCAGCACTTTGGGAGGCTGAGGTGGGTGGATCACTTGAGGTCAGGAGTTTGAGACCAGCCTGGCCAACACGGTAAAACCCCATCTCTACTAAAAATAGAAAAATCAGCCTGGGTGACAGAGTGAGACTTCATCTAAAAAAAAAAAAAAAAAAAAAGGCAAAATGCGTTTTATAAGAGCACATATAAACAGAAGGATACACCTGAAATGCATTAGAATGGGCACCCAGTATGGGAAATAGGGACATTAATGAAGAGAAATCCCTCATGTGAACCAAGGATCTTAGTGTACTATGGCCTGGGCTGGGCTGGGCAGTTAATTGAAGGTTTAAAGGTCCAAGGGTTGAAAAGAAGGAGGCTTCTGGTTGGGCGCGGTGGCTCACACCTGTAATCCCGGCGCTTTGGGAGGCTGAGGTGGGTGGATCACCTGAGGTCAGGAGTTCAAAACGAGCCCATACAACACAGTGAAACCCCGTCTCTACTAAAAATACACAAATTAGCCAGGTGTGGTGGCGGGTGCCTGTAGTCCCAGCTACTAGAGAGGCTGAGGCAGGAGAATCACTTGAACCTGGGAGGCGGAGGTTGCAGTGAACCGAGATCGAGCCACTGCACTCCAGCCTGGGCAACAAAGCGAGACTCTGTCTCAAAAAAAAAAAAAAAGAAAAGAAAAGAAGGAGGCTTCATGGGGTGGAGTCGATACCTCTGTGGCTCACCAACAGTAGGGCCTGCACAGAGCCTGGTACCTATAGATGCTCACAAAGAAATAAACCTCTGCTCTTGCCACCCCGTAGGCTGTCTGGGGATGGTTTGATTTTTACCTAATAGCCCAGGGTCCTGCGGAAGGGAGAAGAACATACTGGACTTGGAGCAGGATGGGGGAGGAGCTGGAGGTAGAGGAAGAAGCCCCTCGCTCTCCAGCCTGCTGTTTGCAAACCAAGTGTAGGTATCCCAGGAGAATGAGACTGAGAGAGGACTTAAGAGAAATGACTGGTCTCCCTCAAGACTTTCACTTCCTGGAGTGGCACGAGGAGGTCACAACAGATGGAGAGGAAACTAAGGCATGTAGCAACACTGCAGCGCTCAGGGGCTTATGGGCCTGGAAACGGTTGCAGGTTCCGATCATTTGTCCTCAAGGCAGGGAGAGTGGAAGACGTGTGTGCATGTGCATGCGTGTATATGTGTGTAACGGGGGCAGGAAGTCAGATGAGCTTCATCTCAGGAGAGGTCTGGAAATATTGCTATTGGTTGGCTCTAAATCCCGTCTCTGACCTGCAGGCTCCTCAACTGTGCAACAGGGGCTTGGTTGCAAAATCAAAAGTTGAATCCGGTCGATAGGCCTACTTGTTTCGTTTCCCAAGCCAAAATAACTGTGTGTGTGTGTGTGTGTGTGTGTATTACCATCACAATGTCTCTATATAGAGTACACACAATTGTTACCAGAGGCCCCACTACTCCCTATTGCCTTCTGCCTGTACACATTTCACATCATTATGGCCCCTTTGGCATTTGGATTTGCCACCCTTCGCAGGTCCTTTCTAGCTCTGACCTGCTGGAAAGATAATGGCTTGGGAGGGATGGGTGACTGGGGCAGGGAGGAGCAGGATTCAATTCTGTCCTGTCCTGCAATGGAATTGAGGTGCACAGTAGGGTCTTTTTCTACAGAGGGTCTTGGAGGCGACTGGCCCTGGGTACCCAAACAGGCAGTTCCACACAGAGAAGCAGGAAGCACTAAAGTTGCAACATCTGGGGTGTTGGGTGCACTTTCCCAGCTCTGCTGGCAGCTCAGATGGAAAGGTGATTGAGAGGTAAGGTGTCTGAGATCACACCTGTAATTCCAGCACTTTGGGAGGCAGAGGAGGGAGGAAGACTTGAGGCCAGGAGTTTGAGACCAGCCTGGGCAACATAGTGAAACCCCATCTCTTCAGAAATAAAAGATACAAAAATTTACTGGATGTGGTGGAGTGCCCTTGTAGTCTCAGCTACTTGGGAGGCTGAGGCAGGAGGATGGCTTGAGCTCAAGAGCTTGAGGCTGTAGTGAGCAATGATTGTACCACTGCACTCCAACCTGGGCAAGAGAGTGAGACCTTGTCTCATAAACGAATGGATGAATGAATGAATGAATGATAAGCTCTCTGGGAACTGCGGGATGCAAAGAGCTGCTCCCCGCTGACGCCTGCCTGCTGCTCCTTTTTGCCATCCCGATTCCAGTGCCCTTGGATGGATTTCCATTGCAGCTCCCTGCCCTTTGGGTTTGAACCAACCAACCTCTGGCAAACAAAGTAACTTCAGAGCAGGAAAGCTGAAAACAAAGCAAAACTGGCTCCAATCCCTAGCCAAAGGGCTTCTCAGCAGTTGGAGGCAGTTTAAAGAAAGAAGGACCCACTCGGTCATGGAAACGGCAGTGTTTGCAATAGCCTGGTGGCATGGAATGGACCCAGGGAGTCATGAGACCTGAGATACGGGCACGGCTCTGCTTCTGAGAGGCTGTGTGACTTTGGGCAAGCCCGTTCCCCTCTCTGGTCCCCAGGGCCCTCATCTGTTAAATAAGAGGGTCACACAAGAGCAGTGGTTTTCAGATGAAATTTTACAGGGATCCTAAATTCCTGAACAGGTAACGAGAGCGCTGTGGTTACATAGGGTCGCCAGAGGCTCCACTACTCCCTATTGCCTTCTGCCAGGACACATTTCACATCGTTATGGCCTTTTTGGTTCTTGGGTTTGATACCTGTGGCTTAGAGGCCCTTTTCAGGTCCCTTCTAGCTCTGACTTCTGGAAAGATGATGACTTGGAAGGGATGGGTGATTGGGGCAAGGAGAGGCAGGATTCAATTCTGTCCTTGAAACCTCTCTTGCCTAAAATAAGCTATACAGAGTACAGTTTAAAAA
The DNA here is from genome assembly GCF_009764315.1 of Trachypithecus francoisi. Classification (NCBI taxonomy): domain Eukaryota; kingdom Metazoa; phylum Chordata; class Mammalia; order Primates; family Cercopithecidae; genus Trachypithecus; species Trachypithecus francoisi. Next base: position 104,107,907 of record NW_022681460.1, read on the forward strand.
CACAACTCAGCCTGGGCATGGTGGCTCATGCCTGTCATCCTAGGACTTTGGGAGGCTGAGGTGGGTGGATCAGATCACTTGAGCCCAGGAGTTCGAGAGCAGCATGGTCATCATGGCAAAACCCCATCTCTACAAAAAATACAAAAATTATCTGGGCGTGGTGGTGTGCATCTGCAGTCCCAGCTACTCAGAAGGCTGAGGTGGGAGGATCACTTGAGCCTGAGCGTCAAGGCTGCAGTGAGCCGTGATTGTGCCACTGCACTCCAGCCTGGGAGACAGAGTAAGACCCTGTCTCAAAATAAATAAATACATGAAACGAATTTAAAAAAATAAAAACACAACTCCACCAAGCGAAAGAAGCCAATCTGAAGAGGCTACATACTGTATAACTCCAGCCATTTATCTGAAAAAGGCAAAATAATGGAGATAAAAAGGTTGGGGGTTGCCCAGGGTTATGGGGGAGAGAGGGAGGGATAAATAGACAAAGCATGGGATTTGTAGGGCAGTGAAACAAGTCTGTGTGATACTGTAGTGTCATATACATGACATCATATATCTGTCCAAACCCACAGAATCTACAAGAGTAAACCCTCATATAAACAAAGCATGGACCTTGGGTAATAATGATGCATCAGTGTGGGTTCATTGATTATGACAAATATATCAGTCTAGTGCTGAATGTTCATCATGGGGTAGGCTATGCCTGTATGGGGGCACAGGAGGTAGATGAGGGGTGTGAAGGTCTAGCTTCTTTGCTGTCTCAGCTTGAGTGCTCCCTATGGGATTGGCTAAGACCTCTGTTGTGACTGCATTGCACCTCACCTCCTACTGCTTCCCAACCCTGCTTTCTTCCCTTTTCCTTTGGGTGTTCCCTCCTGTGACTGTCCGCAGTAAACCTCCTGTATGCAAATCTCCATCTCCTACTTGGCTTTCCAGGCAATCTGACCTGAGACAACTTACTTCTATTTTTCCTCCAAGAGGGCCTGCAAATCCTACAGAACTCCACAAAAGACACCACAGATGGCCCCTCTGAAAGTCCAGGCAAGCCACCTGTCTTCTCTGGGTCCCCATTGAGGACCTTGACCTCATAGCAACTTGGAAAACCTTAAAACTCAAATAAGCCATCATCTCCAGCTTGTGCGTTTGCCAGTGAAGGGTAAAGTTATTGCGGGTGAGGGACTTGGTGGTTCCAGGATAAGAATGAAGATGAGCTGTATGAGCTGCAGCCAAGAGACCTTCAGTCCCTGTCCAGAATGCAGGGTTGGGATAAGAGTTCCTTTCCCCACTTGCCTGGTCTGTCCCAGCTCCAGATGGCCTCTCCTCTGCACGCCACTCCTAGCTGCAGTCAATGACCTGGAAAGGAGTCCAACAAGTTTTTCCTGGAAAGGAACCTGACCCTGGTGCTGGGGTAGGGGGTGGAGTGATGAGGATCTTGTGACTGCAGTTAGAAAAGCCAGGCCCCACACTCCAGTCCTGACCTATCCAGCTCACTCAACACAGTCCCCTCAGCACTCTGCTGGGTGCTGCAGACCCCAAGATGAACCATGAGCCAGTCTTGCTTGCTGGGATCTGAGTACGGAGTCCAGCCATTGGCAGGCTTGGCTGTGAATGAGAATTACCTGGGAAAGGTGTTAAAAACACAGCGTCCTGGGCCTCACCCCCAGTGGCTCTATTCAGGGAGTCTGCAGCTGGGCCCAGGAATCTGTATTTTCTTTCATTTTTTTTGAGACAGAGTTTCACTCTCGTTGCCCAGGCTGGAGTACAATGGTGTGATCTCGGCTCACCACAGTCTCCACCTCCCAAGTTCAGGTGATTCTCCTGCCCCAGCCTCCTGAGTAGCTGGGATTACAGGCATGTGCCACCACGCCCGGCTAATTTTGTATTTTTAGGAGAGACAGGGTTTCGCCATGTTGCCCAGGCTGGTCTCGAACTCCTGACCTCAGGTGATCTGCTGGCCTCGGCCTCCCAAAGTGCTGGGATTATAGGTGTGAGCCACCTTGCCTGGCCTGGAATCTGTATTTTCAAAGATTTATTTTTATTACTTTATGTATTTTTTTTCTAAGAAAAGATCTTGCTCTGTTGCCCAGGCTGGTCTCGAACTCCTGGTCTCAAGTCATCATCCTGCCTTGACCTCCCAAGGTGCTAGAATTACAAGCATGAGCCACTGCACTGGGCCCCTTTCTTAATTCTTACATCTTTCCTTCCTGAAGTCTCTCAGCTGCCCTCTGCTGCCATGCCCTTGGTCTAGTAGTCACCAGACCCTCAGCCTAGATTTTACAGTAGCTTCCGGGTATTTCCGCTCATGCGGTTTCCCAAACTGCAGGCATTCGTCTTCCATCTTTACAATTTTTTGGGTCATATTGACATATCACCTGTTGTACAATTTACCTCAGTATTTTCCTTAAATTAACTTTTTAAAAAAACTTAAATAGACCGATTTTAAAAGACAGCTTTCTAGAGTTGGAAGCAGGGAGTCAGACAGATATTTGTCTACCCGTGTACCTAGCAACATTATTCACAATAGTCAAGAGGTAGGAACAACCCACCTGTCTATCAATCAACAAATGAATGGATGAACAAAATATGGGATGTCCACATATTAGAATACTATTCCGCCATAGAAAGGAATTACACATGTCATGACAAGGATGAACCTGGAAGACATTACGCTAAGTGAAAGAAGCCAGGCACAAAAAGACAAATATTGTGTAATTCTATTTATAGGAGGTGGCCCAAAACATACAGACAGGAAGTTGGAGTTACCACGAACTGGGTGGAAGGAGCAGTGGGGAGTTATTGCTTATTGGGTAGAGTTTCAGTTTGGGAGGATGAAAAAGTTCTGGAGAAGGATGATAGTGGGGGTTGCACAACAGTTGGAAATATTTAATGCCACTGAATTGTACATTTGAAAGCAGTTAAAATGGTAAATTTTATGTTATATGTATTTTGCCATGATTTTACAAAAAGAAAACTTTTTTTCCCACGTATAAATGGAGAAGCAAAACCAAACCAACAGTATCACTTGTGGTTGAAAAAGAAACAATGTTACTAAAATAATATCAACTTCTCTATCCATTGTTAAAAAGAAATCTTAGCGCGCATTAGGGCACTTTCAAAGATCAGGGAAAATCAAGAGACTTTGTCCTTGATGCAAGAAGGATTGAAGGAATCTGAAAAATATCTACGTCCTTCCTATGAGAATCGGTGGTAACGAATGCCTCTTTCTGAACTGTCTTTTGACTGTGTGTGTCTTGGTCTTTGGAAACCTCCCATCTGCCTATGCTTTCCTCTCTGATTTTTTTTTTTTTTTTTTTTTTTTTTCTGAGACAGTCTTGCTCTGTTGCCCAGGCTGAAATGCAGTAGTACAGTCTCTGCTCTCAGGTAACCTCCACCTCTCAGGTAACTTCCGCCTCTCGGGTTCAAGCGATTCTCGTGCCTCAGCCTCCCAAGTAGTTGAGATTACAGGCGTGCACCACCATGCCCGGCTAAAACACAAAAAGGCGTTTTAGTAGAGATGGGGTTTCTCTATGTTGCCCATGCTGGTCTTGAACTCCTGGCCTCAAGCAATCCACCCGCCTCGGCCTCCCAAAGTTCTGGGATTACAGGTGTGAGCCACTGCGCCTGGCCCCTCTCTGATCTTTCTAAACAATTCCTTTAGGATCTATAATAATTATTCCAAATGCATGAATATTCTTTGGTGGTTTTCCAAAGTGCTTTATCTGTGCACATCAGACATCATCAAGCAAGCTCTCATGTTTTATCCATTTTACAGATGAACCTCAGAGAGGGGAAGTCACTTGTCAGGGTGACTCAAGGTGAATCAAGGCTAAGTCCAGAAGCTTCCTACCTCCCTCCAGCCACTTCCCTGATTGCCCTTGAGTGTCCTTGATTAATTTTCTGATTCTGCTCTTCTCAAGGTATCTGAGGCCGGGTCTTAGGACATGAAACCAAGCCATCAGAAAGACTGGGTATCAACAGGTTTCTCTCTGACTGCCTGGGACCCGCCCTGCATTTGTGGAAGTTCACATCTGCTTGCTGCACTGGACTGGGCTTTCAGTAGACCAAGGTTCAAATCCTGCCTCTGCAAACTACTTGCTATGTGGCATTAAGCAAAACAAAACAAAAAAAAAACAAAACAAAACACCTCCTGGGACTTATTTTCTGATAGAGGGTTTGTAACAGGGAGAGAGTAAAGAGATGAGACCACATTAGCGCCTCCCAGTGTCTCCGCCCTGGGGACTTTTGCACCACAAGCGAACACTGGAGTCACCTGTGATAGATGGTTTAACCTGCACGGTCTCAGCCTCACCCCAGGCCTAGCCAACGGGACCTGGAGGTGAGCCCAGGAACTTACATCCTAAACAGGTTGACCATCCCAGGTGATGTTCATGTGTGGGAAGGCTGGGATTCCCAGCTCAGTCATCTCTGAAGACCCTGCCTCCAAACGTTCTGAGGTTGTTGGAGACCAAGTCATTACCTAAGGCAGCCGGGAGTTTGCAAGGTGATCATTTGTTAGAGTCAAGTTCCTCTGGCTCCTCTTTCTCCAAGAGGAAGAAGAACCAGTTTCCTTAACCTCACTCCGGAGAAGTATTTATTTATTTTTTCTTTGGAATGGGTAGCAGAGACTGAAGACTTCCTGCCAAAGTTAGAAACTTCAGGCTGCGACTGGGGAGGGAGCCACGCCTTGAACTTCTAGGCTTTTGCTGTTTTTCCTGTGCCACCAGGGTGGAGAGGGGCTGTGGGACTCAGGAGGACCACGGCTTTTAAGAGTTCCAGACAAAGCTAAGCATGGTGGCTCCGATTCCTGCTTTCCTGGACCCTAAGAAGACCTAATTTCTCACTCCCACCCCGGCATTCGTATGCTGGCTTTCCGAGGCCCTTTAGCCTCTCTCCTTAGAGGGTGTGACTCAGGACCCCAAAGCGAGATACAGAAATGAGACATCAAGAGATCGGTTCAGTCCGGGAGACCCCTCCTCCACCCCTCCCAACAACACACACCTTCGCCAAGATGTTCAACGAGAGTTGAGGATTTCTCTCATCCTCAGGTTAAAGGTTTGGCTCCCTGCTGCCTCCCTGCACAGGGGCCCCCTCCTGGAAAGCCCAACACCCAAGATTCCAGAGTTAGAGCAGGAATATGACCCAACAGAGAAAGCGAAGCTCAGAGAAGGGCTGCCCTGGTCCAAGGTCTGGCGTACAAGGAGGGCGCGTGTTTCCCTCCGCGCGCAGGTGTGCACCTCTGCAGGATCCCGGGCGCACGGAGTCGGCCAAGGGTGGCCTGGGGCGTGTGTCTGCTGCGCGCTCCCCGTCTGCGCTCCAGCTTCTCTGCAGAAGCTGCCGCCAGGCTTTCCTGCCACCCGCCCGCGGCCCTGGAGCTCTGGGCACAGCAAGCCAAGCCCCGGGTTCCCAGCTCCCGGTCCCGCGCAGAGTCGTTCCAGGGATGCGGGAAACGAGGTGTTTCCCGGGTCTACATTCTGCACATTCCATCCCCATTCCTCCCAGACTTACTGTGTAACCTTGAGCTAGTAGCTATCAGTCTCGGAGCCTCGATTCTCAGCCCGACCTTAGCGGCTGCAGAGGAGACTTGGGTCAGCTATCGCTGTTCCCCGGGCTCCCGCACGCGCTGCTGGTGGCCTCTCCCTCCCGCCAGCTCTGGGGCCGCGGCGAGTCTGTGGCAGCTCGCTGCTGGTGGCCTCTCCCTCCCGCCAGCTCTGGGGCCGCGGCGAGTCTGTGGCAGCTCGTCCCCTTATCATCTTACCTCCCCGCCTCCCCGCAGTTCTTTTCCCTTTCACTTTCTTTCTCCATCACTAGACGCTGGCCAGGCTGTGGAGCAACCAGGCACCTACTGTGGCCACCACGTGCTTTATCAGAAGTGGCATCCCAACTGCCTGGGCCCTTCAAGAGGTCCCTACCTCCAGTCGGCTCCTCACAGTGGCCAGCTCCACTTCGGGGAAAGTCCCAGGCCCAGAGCCGGGAGCCAGGAGCTAGGGAGCCACTTGGGCAAGTGATCTGCAAGCCATGACTTGCAGAGAGCTCGTCCCCACCCCTGGGTGGCTCTCTGTTTCTCTCCAAGTCAGTCCAACCGTGAAAGTGGCAAACCACCTCCCAGGGCATATGGAGGAGTGAACTGAGCTATTCACTCCTCTGATGCTGGCCCTAGGGAGGAAGACAAAATCTCTCAGGGCCTTCCATGGATGAAAAACCTGTGTCCCCATGACCACACCCCCAGCGGTGGCAAGAGTCCTGCCCTTCATTTTCAGAGGTCTTGGATTCCTGCTGGGTCCTCCAAGGCATGAGACAGTGAGGTGGTCACTTTCCCTTTTCAGGCCTGTATTTCCTCATCTGGAATTGAGGGAGGGGGCAAAGTCACCTCTGACTTCTGCCCCTCAAACACTTTCCCCTAGCGACTTACAGCTGCACCCAGCAACACCGGCAGACATGTCATCAGTCTCTGGGTTCAGAGCAAACCATACATTTCAGGGGAGTCTGAGAAAAGGGGTACCTTTTCTCTGTTTCTCTGGAATGGCAGGACCAGCTGAGACCGCACTCTAAATTAAGATGCTTTCCCGGCCCTTTTACCTTGGGGCTCTAACAGGTAGGACCCAGCAGGGTGTGGAGCCAGGCAACGCATGGTGTAGGAATCTCAGCCAGGCAGCAGCTCCTGGAGTCTGGCAGCCCCTCCTCGTGCCCTTAGCTTCCCCAAAGATGCCTTCGGATGCCCAGCTCAGAAGCACACAACCTCATCACTAGCCAGTCACTAGTCGGGAGCCCGCCAACCTAAGCCAACATGCAAAGAAACAAGTGAAGGACCGTCAAAAAACTCTCCCTGCAAGGTGGCTCCAAGCCGTCAGATTTCTGTTTCTGAACACCCTCTAATTTTCCCACACTCCCTTAAACCCTTTAACCATCCAACGACAGCAATGCCAATAAAATTGAGCTCCTATGATGATATTCATTTCCTACAAACTACTGCGCAGTGTGCTAGGTCTCTCGTCATTACCCTATCATACGGGCTTTCCCACAGGTCCATTTTACACTTCAGGAAAAGTGACTCAGAGAATATAAACAACTTCTTCAGGGGCACACCCTTCCCAGCCAATGGTGGAGCTGCTGTGCTGCCTTCAGAGCCAGCGCTAGGCGTCTGCGCTGTGTTCTTCCCACCATCTGTCCCCTTGTCCCCTGCCCCTTTTCTAACAACACCATTTTAAAACTGGGGGAATGGGCCGGGCGCGGTGGCTCAAGCCTGTAATCCCAGCACTTTGGGAGGGCAAGACGGGCGGATCACAAGGTCAGGAGATCGAGACCATCCTGGCTAACACGGTGAAACCCCCGTCTCTACTAAAAATACAAAAAACTAGCCGGGCGAGGTGGCGGACACCTGTAGTCCCAGCTGCTCGGGAGGCTGAGGCAGGAGAATGGCATGAACCCGGGAGGCGGAGATTGCAGTGAGCTGAGATCTGGCCATCGCACTCTAGCCTGGGCGACAGAGCGAGACTCCCTCTCAGAAAAAAAAAAAAAAAAAAAAAAAAACTGGGGGAATGGCAGCATCCGCCAGCTCTCACCAGCTGCCAAGGGCTCAACAGCTACACCTCAAGGCTGACTCCAATTTTGGTTTCCCTGCTTCTCTGGAGATGGAGTAGAGTCTGGCAGAGGTCCTGTCTTGCAGAAGCAGTGCTCAGTATTTACCCAAAAGGATGAGAAAGGATCTTGCTGTGGGCAGAGCCAGGCCAGCATGCTGAGAGTTAATGACACACTGCCTGAAAGTCTGACTTCTAGAACCTTTCGGTGCTGATAGAGGATTCACAGTCCAGACACCTGGCTGACCTGAAGGTTCCCTCCGGTGGAAGAAAATAGACAAGTCTTTCACATCTTCCAATGGCGTGCCCCAGCAGGACCCAGACTCATGTTCTCATCCTCATCCCCGCCCCCAATTCGGAATGGTTTCTCTGTTTATCTGGAATGGCAGGACCAGCTGAGACCGCACTCTAAATTAAGATGCTTTCCCAGCCCTTTTACCTTGGGGGTCTGACAGGTAGGACCCAGCCGGGTGTGGAGCCAGGCAACGCATGGTGTAGGAATTCCAGCCAGGCAGCAGCTCCTGGAGTTTGGCAGCCCCTCCTGGTGCCCTCAGCTTCCCCAAAGATGCCTTCGGATGCCCAGCTCAGAGGCACACAGCCTCATCACTAGCCTCATCACTAGCCAGTCACCAGTTGGGAGCCCGCCAAGCTAAGCCAACATGCAAAGAAATAAGTGAGGGACCGTCAAAAAACTCTCCCTGCAAGGTGGCCCCAAGCGGTCAGATTTCTGTTTCTGAACACCCTCTAATTTTCCCACACTCCCTTAACCCCTCCCCAAGCCTCTGAAATTAATTTCAATTCCTTGTTGTGTATTGCATTTGGTGAAGACAGAAAGTTGCACAGAAAGTCTGTTGGGGGAATCTTCAACACTCTGACATTCAGAAATGATGATCACAATGGAACCACGCTGGTGCCAGCTGCCAATATCTGCCATCCTCTGCAGGATGGGGCCAGTATCATAGCTGCCCCGAATGCCTCAAGACAAACTGAGAGCCTCTGTTGGGGACTTCTTAGATGCCTTTTCCTCTCTACCATGCCCACCCCCACACGAAATTGCCCTGAATTTCCCTGGAAATCATAAGTGGCCCACCTGTCATTTTCATCCCTAGATATTGGACTAAAACATAAATTATACCTAAAAGAGTGTTGACCCAAATATAGTACCCTTGTAGCCAGATGGTTTGGGATGACCTACCGATGTGATGCTAAATAATACTGACTCCTGGCCGGGTGCGGTGGCTCAAGCCTGTAATCCCAGCACTTTGGGAGGCCGAGACGGGCGGATCACGAGGTCAGGAGATCGAGACCATCCTGGCTAACAAGGTGAAACCCCGTCTCTACTAAAAAAATACAAAAAACTAGCCGGGCGAGGTGGCGGGCGCCTGTAGTCCCAGCTGCTCGGGAGACTGAGGCAGGAGAATGGCATAAACCCGGGAAGCGGAGCTTGCAGTGAGCCGAGATCCAGCCACTGCACTCTAGCCTGGGCGGCAGAGCGAGACTCCGTCTCAAAATAATAATAATAATAATAATAATAATAATAATACTGACTCCCACAGGGAGAAAGTTAGTGTCTTTTCCAGTCTCTGCCAATCCTGATGGCATCAAGGAGGATGTCTCAGTTTGGTACTAACACGTCTTTAACACCCTCTTCTAATGTATGATCACTTCATTTTATAGAAAGCAGCTCTCTAGCCTCAGAGCCTTCTACAGTCAACAGTATCTTGCTAGAATCTAACATCACTCTGCTTTCTTGTTTAATGGTTACCTCCTGTTTTTGCCATTTTTCTCCTTTAAAATGGAATATAAAGTTTTATTTGAAAATAAAGTAGATGCCTGGGCCAGGTGGCTCATACCTGTAATTCCAACATTTTGCGAGGCCAAAGCAGGAGGATTGCTTGAAGCCAGGAGTTGGAGGCCAGCCTGGGCAACAGAGTGAGACCCTGTGTCTACAAATTATCATTATTATTATTATTATTTTTTAGACAGAGTTTCACTCTTGTTGCCAGGCTGGAGTCCAATGGCATGATCTTGGCTCACTGCAACCTCTGCCTCCCAGGTTCAAGTGATTCTCCTGCCTCAACCTCCTGATTAGCTGGGATTACAGGCACTCGCCACTATATCCGGCTATCTTTTCCACAAATATTTTTTTAAAAAATTAGCCAGGTATGATGGTGCCCACCTGTAGTCCCAGCTACTCTGGAGGCTGAGGTGGGAGGATCGAGTGTGCCCAGGAGTTCGAGGCTGCAGTGAGCTATGATCATGCCACACACTCCAGCCTGGGCAACAGAATGAGATCCTGTCTCTCTTAAAGAAAAGAAAAGAAAAGAAAGGTGAATAAAAAAGGTGAGTGGTTAAAAAAATACCCTGTCATAAATAATAGTAAGGTGTTATGCAGAAAACACAAAAATGAGGAAGGTGGTACTGCAATGAAGGTTTGGAAGCAAAGACTAGCGTGCCTCCTGCGTTTTTGCTGAGAGAGCGCTGCGGGGGGATACTAGCAGGTGTGTGACCTCGGCCTCTTCACTTCCTCTCTGTGGTCCTCAGTTTCCCCATGTGTGAAATGAGGATGATGCCCTTCTTTGTAAGGTGATTACTTTGAAGGCTTCACTGTTTTCAGAAGCCCTGGGGTGAGGAAGGGGGTGGAAATTGCTGGATAAATAAGAAGTGCTAAGAGTCCATTTGAAACAGCCTTGCTTGGTGGGGCTAACAAACGGACATGGTGAATGTCAGAAATTCTAAGAAGGGCCAGGCGCAGTGGCTCATGCCTGTAATCCACTTTGGGAGGCTGAGGCGGGCAGATCATTTGAGGTCAGGAGTTCAAGACCAGCCTGGCCAACATGGCAAAACCCTGTCTCTACTAAAAGTACAAAAATTAGCCTGGGCGTGATGGTGTGCATGCTACTCGGGAGACTGAAGGACGAGAATCACATGAACCCAGGAGGCGGAGGTTGCAGTGAGCTTAGATTGTGCCACTGCACTCAAGCCTGGGTGATAGAGAGGGACTCAGTTTCAAAAAAGAAAGAAAGAAGGAAGGAAGGAAGGAAGGAAGGAAGGAAGGAAGGAAGGAAGGAAAGAGAGAGAGAGAAAGAAAGAGAGAAAGAAAGAAATTCTAAGAAGTCCCATTATCCTATGACCTGGTGCCACGGGAGAGGCACCTCTGACTGCTCAGCCATCTTGAGGTCCCATATGGGGGTCCCTTTCTGTTCTCAGAGACAGCTGGCTCTGATGTCCCCCCATCCCGCCCTCAGACCGATGACCAGGGCAGCTTTGAAACTTAGAATGGGCCAGCCACGACTACCAACGCTCACCTGGATGACTGCAGCTGCCTGGTATATCTTCCCTGTACCAGAGGTTCATTTTAATACCACCTTCCTCATCGACATCTTCCTTGACTCCTCCAGACCCAGGTCTTTTCCACCTGAACCTGACGATGCCTGTGTCAGTGTAGGTCTCTGAGCAGAGCAAGTGACACCCGTCAACCCATGTGTTTGGCTGGTGGCAGAGGATGCACTTTGGCACCCGGAGGCACCAGGGTAGAGAGGCTAGAGATGAGTAGCAGTGGTACCCAGCCAGGAGCTGAGCTGAATTTCAGCAGAGGCAGATGAGGGTTTGGGGATAGAGAGGGAGCGGGCAGGATGGCTCAGAGTTAGAATGACAACCTCTGGCACTGAGTGAATGGGGGTAAAGAGCAGGAGGAGGAGTGAAGCCCACCGCAGGCTTCTTCTCTGTTGAAACACCTGCCTCCTTGCTGCTGCCTCTTAAAGACTCCTGCAGGCTGGACGCGGCGACTCACACCTGTAATCTCAGCACTTTAGGAGACTGAGGTGGATGGATCACTTGAGGTCAGGAATTCGAAACCAGCCTGGCCAACATGGTGAAACCCTGTCTCTACTAAAAATAGAAAAATTATCCAGGAGTGGTGGTTCATGCTGTAATCCCAGCTACTCAGGAGACTGTGGCAGGAGAATTGCTTGAGCCCAGGAGGTGGAGGTTGCAGTGAGCCGAGATCACCATTGCACTCCAGCCTGGGCAACAGAGTGAGACTCCATCTCAAACAACATCATCAACAACAACAACAACAACAACAACAAACTCTTGCAGAGGTGATGAGGATTCCCCGGGCCCAGGTCTGCTTGGGACAAAGTCAGTTCTGTCCTGAGAGGAGACCCCTGTCAGGAGAGGTGCTGCTGAAGCCAGTCTTGCCCTAAGGATCTGAATTTATTTGTCTTGAGTCAGAATCTAGCATGGCAGCAACCACTAGAACCCATACTGGGGTCCCCTGCCAAGTCCCAGGGAGAGATGGGGAGAAACTTGGTCTTCCAAGTAAAGAACAGTGTTCTGGAAAAATTGCCGGTGCTTGCTGCAGTCTCCCAAAACAGATTCTGCTCAATCCTACCTTTGCACCTTTGTTCCCTGCAAGCCAAGGGAGAATGCTGGGAGCTTGCTCCCTCCCAGCGCTGCTCTCCTGCCTTCTCCCTTTTGGCCTATATTTTAGCCATCCTGCAAAGCTCGAGTTCCCAACTTCATTGCGCATCCAGCTAACTATAATTTTTTCCTTTGCTGGGTTTTACAAAACTTGCTGCAACATTGTTTGGCAATAAAACTTCGACTTTCAAGTTCATGAGCATCATCCCTGCTACCTCTGATTAGATCATAAATCTGTTAATGCCTAGGGCCAGGTCTTTAATTTTCTACACTCACCCCAATGCCTACACAGAACTGAGCATTTGAAAGATACATCATCGGGCTGGGTGCACACTGCGCTTTGGGAGGCTAAGGCAGGCATGTCGCTTGAGCCCAGAAGTTTGAGACCAGCCATGCGCAACACAGTGAGACCTCATCTCTACAACAAATAAAAAAATTAGCCTGGCAGAGTGGTGCATGCCTGTAGTCCCAGCTACTTGGGAGGCTGACATGGGAGGATGACTTGAGCCCAGAAGGTTGAGGCTGTAGCGAGCTTTGATTGCACCGCTGTGCTCCAGCCTTGGCAACAGAGCAAGACCCTGTCTCAAAAAATAAAATAAAATAGGCTGGGCGCGGTGGCTAACCCCTGTAATCTCAGCACTTTGGGAGGCTGAGGCGGGCGGATCACGAGGTCAGGAGATCGAGACCATCCTGGCTAACACGGTGAAACCCCGTCTCTACTAAAAATACAAAAAATGAGCCAGGCGTGGTGGCGGGCGCCTGTAGTCCCGGCTACTTTGGGAGGCTGAGGCAGGAGAATGGCATAAACCCGGGAGGCGGAGCTTGCAGTGAGCTGAGATCACGCCACTGCACTCCAGCCTGGGCAACAGAGCCAGACTCCCTCTCGAAAAAAAATAAAAATAAAAATAAAAATAATAAAATAAAAGACACACTATTCCAAGACCATTTGAAGGAATGAATGGAGTTTTAGATTTGAATGATCAAGGTAGCCTCCAGTTCCAAATGGATGAAGATTCCTCCCCTACTAGTTTGAAAGTGCTTCTTCATCTCATGCTTTTTGGTGAAAGAGCACTGGATAGGGAGTCCACCAGAATTTCTAGCAGGTGCTAAATAAATGATTCAGGAGAAGGAAAGAAAAGAGGCGAGAAAGGGAGGAAAAGAGATCGGTGAACAGGGAGATAGGTGAGTAGAATACAACTGCTATGTATCCAAATTAGGGAGGAACATGGGAGAGCACATGAGAACCTGGACCTACTGATGGATTGTTGTATAGGAGGCTTAGTTGGTAGGAAGGCAGGGAAATACTTTGGCATGTAAATATATGGGAAATACATGGGTGATTAGGTAGGTAGAGAAATTGATTAACTGATAAGTAGACATGAGTAAATAAGTATGTAAGTATGTAGATAGTAGATATAAATAGATAAATTGAGAAGTAGATTACCACCATAAGACAGGGCAAGAGGCTGGGCACAGTGGCTCACGCCTGTAATCCCAGCATTTTGGGAAACTGGGATGGGTGGATTGCTTGAGGTCAGGAGTTTCAGACCGGCCTGGCCAACATGATGAAACCCTGTCTCTACTAAAAATACAAAAATTAGCTGGGCATGGTGGCAGGTGCCTGTGATCCTAGCTATTCAGGAGGCTGAGGCAGGAGAATTGTTTGAATCTGGGAGGCAGAGGTTACAATGAGCTGAGATCATGCCACTGCACTCCAGCCTGGGCTACAAAGCAAGACTCTGTCCCCCAGCCAAAAATAAAAATAAAAATAAAAATAAAAAAGACAAGATGAGAATAATGATAATAACAATAATAAAAAGAAATAGATATAAGAAGGTAAGTAGACAGATCAGGAAAGTTGGCGGGCAGGCAGGTAGGTGCATGGGAAAGTAGACAGTAAGGAACACAGGTGAACTGTTCAAGGTCATAACAACAGAGAACAGAAACCGTCCCTGGTTGGAGAAGTGCCAGGCTTGGGGGCAAGCTGTGTTTGGAACAGTCTGGCCTGGGAAAACCCATGGGGAAATGCCAGCTTCCGGATGCAGGTGTGTCTCCTTCTGTGGTTCCTGGGGTAGAGGGCCAGAGAAGCAGTCCAAGGTGAAAGGCTTGAGTTAGTTCCTCACCAACACATCCCCTTCCCTGAGGCAAAGGAGGTTCCCAGGATCAGAACCAGAGCTGGTTCTCAGGAAAGGAAGCCCAGAAGGAGGGAGGGCACAGCCTCTATCCTCTCTGGTGTGTCACAGCTCTGGTGTCTCACATCCAAAGGATCAGATGGGGTAGGAAGCTGGAGGAAGGGAGCTTAGCGATTTGTGGAGTGTTCCTGCCTTTCCAATCAATCAATCAACTTCCTAGAGGGAGGCTTTGTTCTATTATACCTAGAACTGAGACCTCATGGGCGAAAATACCACACAATGAAAACAGAACAACACAAACAACCAACAAAGTAGAGTCAAAGGAATCGATAAAATATAAGACCCTGGCAGGGGTGCCCTACAGCCTCTGAGAAAGTGTGCAAAATGGGCCCCTTCATGCTGCGCCTTCCATGGTCAAACCTAAGGTCAGCTGAGGCTGCCCCCACTTACAGTCATCTTTCCACCATTCACGTTGGGCTTGTGGTTGCCTCAGACGCCAGCCTCGGGGCTGAGTCAGAACCAGCTTCCTCTTGCAGGAAATGCATGGGTCTTACACTGAATGATGTCCCTGAGCCCTTAGATCAGTGACTCTGAATGCTGTTATCATCTCCACTTTATAGATGGGGAAACTGAGGCGAGGTGCCCAGGAAGTGCTCAGAATCATACCTCTTGGAATTGGGAAGGCAGGACAGGCACTCAGGCTGTCTGAGGACATGGCCCATGTGCTAATTCAATGCCTCAACCCAAGGACAGGGGCCACATTGATTCAGTTCTCAAATATGCACAGTACCCAAGCACTCAGCACTGCGTTTTGCACAGAGTAGGTGTCTAGATATTGTTTGGGGCCCCCAGTGAGACTGCAGTGATTATTTTTCTCGGTGCTTCAAACCCCTGCTTTATCTTCTTCATGTTCAATTCTCCTTGCTGTTATCCTCCTTATAGTGGTCTGATGTTCATACAGTGCGACCTAATGTCAAGCACTGCCTTGGAAGGTTTCTACCTACCATCTCATTTAACCCTCACTAGAGCCCTGGGAGATTCGTATCATTGCTCCCATTTCAGAGATGAAGAAACTGAGATTCCGAGTGGTCTAGTCATGTGGCCAAGGTCACATGGTGCGTAAAGAGCAGAGGATGGCCTCAGACCCAGAGCTGTCCAGCTGTCCAGCCTCCAGCCTGATTCTTTTTCCATCATCACCCACCCTAGCTCCTCCTTCTTTGGCTTCTGACAGGTGTTGTCCCGATGTTGTCACCCACTGTTGACCAGGGACTGCCTGAATGTTTGCTTTAACGTCCTATTGAGGCACCTGAGTTCCTCCACGGCAAGGACCTTGACTCTTGGAACTCACTGGAGCTTTCCTGGGGCTGGATGCACAGAGGTTGTTCTGTGTAGCATAGAGCGAAACCCCTAAGCTCCCATCTCCAGAACTGGGCTTTCTGCACAATTGCAACTAAGGCACTGCAATATCTGAAGGTGCCTTCTGAATCATCAATTTCACTTTGAAGATTGCCGACCTATTTGGGGTAGATTTACGGTAGCCCCTTGGGTTGTTTAGGAGAGGAAGCCAAAACAGTACTTTTTTTGCAGAAAGTACAGCAATTGGTCAGGACTCATGAGACCCCATAGTCTCCCTCTTCAGAACATGACCAGAGGCAAATCACTTAACTTCTCTGTGCCTCAGTTTACTCGTTAGTAAAGGAGGAATCATAGTATTACATGAACTATCCATTCATCCATCCACCCGCCCATCCACCCACCCATCCACTCAAGAGTCAACAAATATATATTGCATACCTACCGTGTGCTCAGGCCCTGTGCTAGGTATTGGGGACATATTGTGATCAAAACATAGATCCATGTCCACGTGGAGTTTATTTTCCAGTGAGAGGGTCAAACAATAAACAACACACACACAATACAAAAGTAAGATATACAGAAGGTGGGGGGGCCAGGCGCAGTGGCTCATGCCTGTAATCCCAGTACTTTGTGGGGTGGACAAATCACTTGAGGTCAGGAGTTCAAGACCAGCCTGGCCAACGTGGTAAAACACTGTCTCTAAAAATACAAAAATTAGCCTGGCGTAGTGGCTTACACCTGTAATCCCAGCTATTTGGGAGGCTTAGGCATGAGAACTGCTTGAACCCAGGAGGTGGAGGTTGCAGTGAGCTGAGATCTCACCTCTGCACTCCAGCCTGGGTGATAGAGTGAGACTCTATAAAAAAAAAAAAAAAAAAGTGGGGAAAAAAAATCAATCTGGGGAGGGGTCTCAGAGTGTGGAGGGAGGAGTTGCAATTCTAAATGGTTTGGTCAGGGCAGGCCTTGTTGATAAGGTGCAAAGAGTAGAAGGAATTTAGGAGGTTGACCAAGAGAATGCTCGGAGAAGAGTGCTCCAGGCAGAGGGAATGGCATGTGCAAAGGTTCTGAGGCAGACAGTGTGCTGAGCATGTCCGAGGAACAGCAAGGGTGCCAATGTGGCTGGAGTAGATGAACAAGGTAGACAGGAGTAGGGGATGACAGCAGCGAGGTGATGAGATGGGAAATTGTCCAGATTGTGGGCCGTTGTCCAGATTTAGCTTTTTCTCTGAGTGATGTGGTAGCCAGTGGAGCGTTTAGCACAGCAGAGGGCCAAGGTCGTTATAGAGTGGTTCGGAGGGAGGGTCACAAAATCCCCACATGGATGATTTCCTTTTCTGAACCCCCATAAAAATGAGTCAGTGCCCTTTGTTTACAAACTGTGCAATTCTCTTGCCCTGTCCTCTTTCTTCCCCTCTGAGAGCTGTCCAGCAGCCAGCACACCTCCCCATGGTAGAGGGTCAGGCCTGGTGGCCCTGTAGGGAAGCTGGCTGGAGGGCAGAAAGAGAAAGCAGGAAAAAAGCAATTTGCCCTATACCCCTCCCAGCTCCCCGAAGACCACACTGGGCCCTGAGTGCAGTTCCACTTTCTGGAGTCACGTGAGATCAGAAATAAAAATATTACCTCCCGAGGGAGGAAACACAGTTAAATAACAGGAACCAGCGCTCTCGGAAGGAGGGGGTGGGAGGTTCTGGAGTGTCCGGCAGCAGCCTGTGAAGGCACATGTGGCTGGGGCGGGAGGGGCTGTAGCCAGGGAGAGAGGAAGGTTCTGGCTTCTCCCCCAGTTGGCATCTGTGCCGCCATCGAGACCACACTGGCTGTCTGAACGCCTGTTGAGAAGCCAAGGGAGAATGTTTGGGTGGTAAAGATGCCCCTTGCCTAGCTGTCTGTTAGGAGGAAGAGAATGGAAGATGAGGCCAAGAGACGATGGAAACCACTTGGGTGAGAATTTGACCACAAAAAGAGCCAACCCTGTAGAAATGTATGTCTTGGCAGGAAAGTTGGTAAACAGCATTGATCTGGTGCCCAAGATAAGGCCGCCAAAACATATTTGATGCCCTGAAGGTTAAGTTGAAGATCAAAGCTTGTCTGTCTTCATATCTAGCCTTCACCACTTCCCACCTGGGGGACCTGGGCAAGTTGTGTCACCACTGGGCAGAGTCTGTTTGCTTCTTTAAGTGTTAAATACGGATGAGGATCAAAGGGATCAAGGTCAAGGGAGAAGTAAGTAAGAGGGCTCTAGATTGGGGTTAGGAAGTTTCTGGCACACGAAATACTCAATAAATGTCAATCACTATTATTCTCTCAAGACTTGCGTTTCAGAAGGAGATAGAACAAACATCGTCTTTAGAAAGTTATGACCAGGTCGGATGCGGTGGCTCACGCCTGTAAGCCCAGCACTTTGGGAGGCCAAGGCGGGAGGATCACTTGAGCTCAGGGGTTTGCGAGCAGCCTGGTCAACACAGTGAGACCTCATGTCTCCAAAAAATAATTTTTAAAAAGTATCCAGGCATAGTGGTGCCTGCCTGTGGTCCCAGCTAGTTGGGAGGCTGAGGTGGGAGGATCACTTCAGCACTGCAAGTTGAGGCTGCAGTGAGCTGTGATTGTGCCACTACACTGCAGCCTGGGCAACCAAACAGACTCTGTCTCAAAAAAAAGAAAGTTGTGACATTGCAATGAAGGGAGGACTTCTTTGTAACTGGGTAGGAGACGCAAAAAGTTGGAGGAGCCAAGAATATGAGTGGACAGAGTACGGTGCAGGCTTGTCTTTCCGGTTTAAGATGATTGTGTCACCAATGCTCTTAAAAATAAGGCATTCATTCTGTCTCCCTCTAAGCCAGTTCTTATTCTCTGTTTCTCATCTTTCTTTCCCCCACCTTCTCCCTTTTTCTTTTCTTCCTTCAGCCTCCCCTGTCCTTCCTCTCCCTCCCTTTTCTCCCTGTCTCTGCCTGTCTGTCTGTCTCTTTCTGTCTGTCTTTCTCTCCCTTCCTTTCTTGCTCTCCCTTTGTCTCTCAGTTTCTCTCTCTGTGTGTCACACAGACACACACATGCACACATAAGCAAATGCATGCAAACTCACACATGCTCATGCACACACATACACACAAGGTGAGCTCTGCTTTCAGCTCTTTCTCTGGCTCCTCCTTTCTCTGCACCCCATTTCTCTATTTTTTTTAGATGGACTCTCCCTCTGTTGCCGAGACTGGAGTGCAGCAGCACAATCTTGCCTCATTGCAACCTCTGCCTTCCGAGTTCAAGCAATTCTCCTGCCTCAGCCTCCTGAGTAGCTGGGACTACAGGCACCCACCAGGATGTCTGACTGATTTTTGTATTTTTTAGTAGAGACAGGGTTTTGCCATGTTGGCCAGGCTAATGTTGAACTGATCTCAGGTGATCCACTTGCCTTGGCCTCCCAAAGTGCTGGGATTAGAGGCATGAGCCACTGCGCCCCGCCCCATTTCTCTCTTTTTGACTCACACTGATTGTGCCTGCATCCATCTTCCCCACTAGACTGCGGGCCCCTTGAAGGCAGGAGCTGCTGTCCATCCATGCCCCATTAATGTTGATGTATCATCAGGGCTCAGTGAGTGAACCCAAGCAGGCATCTGGCTGCAGGCCCCTGGGACGGTTCCTTCCAGCAGAGTGGAAAGCACACCGTACGCTCCAGCACACCCAGCAACAGAGACAGTGCTCCACGTTTTCACTGCTCCTGCCAGCTCACCATACACCAGTCTGCCTTCCCGTTGACTTCCCTTTCAGAGAGGAGGGAAAACCCTTGAGCTGCCTACAGTCTGTCATTGCTCTTTGATTAAAAGTGATGCCAACTTACCATCATGGTCACTGTGGCTGGGGCCCCTCTCGGCTGCTGGGGGCTGCAGCCCACTCCGGGCCCACCCCAGGAGGGCCAAGTCCAGGTCTCCTTTCTCTAGTAGGGTCAAAGAGATCTTCCTGGCCAGAGCCTCACTATCAGGCTCATGGAGCAGGGTGCAGTGGTATTCCCTGGAGAGGAGCTCCTCCTTCAGCAGGTTGTCCAAGAGTGCCTGCACCTGGCTGGGCTGATGGCTGGAGAGCAGTATTCGCACCTGAGTCAGGATGGCCTGGAAGTTGTTCATGGCAGCCCTTGGAGTCAGGGCAGCTGCCCTGGCCAGTGCCTGGGATCTCCGCTCACCCGGCGTGCAGCATCCAAAACATGAAGTGAAAACCAGGACGAGGGAACCTCTGCAATTTATTACAGTTTATTTCTACTTAGGAAGATTTCCTCTTTTGCGTTGTAGGCTGGGGTTCCTGATGAACGGATGGATATTGGCTTTTGGGTTGATTCAGACTCCACAGATATTCTCTCGGTCCTACCCAGGTGCATGTACCAGAGAAGCCCACAGTCTTCTGTTGGAGCCAATCTCGTATTTCTAAGAGGAAGGCAACATGCCTCCGTAGAGGACCTATGGGGTAATAGGTCTTTTCAGATGTTTTATCATAGCAAGAAGGCATTGTGGTATAGAGGTTAAGCAAATAGGCTTGGAGCTAATCTGCCTATATTCAAGTCCCAGATCTGCTCCTTGACAATTATGTGACTTTGGGCATGTTACGTAGCACTTTTTTTTTTTTTTTTGGCAGGGTCTTGCTCTGTTGCCCAGGCTGGTGTGCAGTGGCGTGATCATAGCTCACTGCAGCCTCAAGTTCCCAGGCTCAAACGAACCTCCCATCTCTGTTTCCCGAGTAGCTGGGACTACAGAATCACACCATCATGCCCTGCTAATTTTTTGTTTTTTATTTTTAGCAGAGACAGGGTCTCACTCTGTTTCCTAACCTGGTCTTGAATTCCTGGGCTCAAGTGATCCTCTTGCCTCAGCCTCCCAAAGTGCTGGGATTACAGTTGTGAGCCACCAGCCTGCCTTACTTAGCATTTTTAGTCTCTGTTTGTTAACACTACTTACATTATAGGGTTGTTAGGAAGATTAAATGAGATAACATAGAGTCCTTAGTGCATTATCTACAACATGATAATAATACAATAAATACAAGCCATCATTATCATTATTAGTGATTAATCATGCAAACTACTATCACCTTGAGTTTAACCTCACAAAACCTCAGTCTCCTCATCTGCAAAATTTCCCACTAAAAGCAATCCAAGCTCATATACATTTAAGGGGCTTAACACTGGACCTAGTAAGCACTTAACGAACACCGACTATTTGTTAAGACTATCCCCAACTTACTAATGCACAAAACTGAGGATATGCATAAAGCCAGTCTGGTTTATGATTCTAAAAATCCCCAACCCAGTTTTAAAGAACCCATAGACGAGTGTTCTCCTGCCCATTCTGTAACATGCCATGACTTTGTTTCCTTCCAGACTCAGGACTACCATCTTTCAGATGGGGCCATTTGCATTATTCACTTAAATGAGACAAAGGATGTCTGTTTCCAATATGGCTGACCAGCTCCCATATGATCACTACCACAGGTAACAACTATAAACTCTGGGGAGAATATAAAAAACAACTATCTGAAGGCACTGGAGAGTGACAGGCCAGGCAGATACCGGAAGGGAGTCAGCACATGGAAAATGAGAATATCACCAGTGAATTTCCTAGTTCATGAGTTTAGTCTGAAGGCAAATTTCAATCAGTGTTGTGCAGGGCAGTTAAGACTCTTATTTAAAAAAGAAAAAAAAAAAAGGCTGGGCATGGAATCCCAGGACTTTGGGAGGCCGAGGAGGGAGGATTGTTTGGGCCTAGGGTTTTGAGACCAGCCTGGGTAACATGGAGAAACCCCATCTCTGCTAAAATTACAAGAGTTAACTGGGTGTGGTGGCTCATGCCTGTGGTCCCAGCTACTTGGAAGGCTGAGGTGGGAGGATCACTTGAGCCTGGAGAGGTTGAGGTTGCAGTGGGCTATGATAGTGCCACTGTGCTTTAGCCTGGGCCACAGGGTGAGACTCTACCTCAAAAAAAAAAAGGAAAGGTTTACTGCCCTTTACAATCAGAGGATAAAATTTGGGGCAAAAATAGCTACTGGAAAGTAGAAATCCCAGACAGAGAGGGAGAAAAGAGTAGCCCCAAATTCTGTGTATAACTGCCCAAATATCTGGCTGGCCTCTGGACTACGTATGTATTCATAGGTTAGACTCCAAGCAGCTCAGCTAAGGCTGAGCTAAATTTTGAGCTGCAATGGGTGTAGGGGTAGGAGATTTTGCATTTGATTCCAGCCAAGTTATATCCCTACTGAAATAAAATCCAAAAATATTAACGCTGTTCAGATTATAACAGAATCCAGGGTGTTTATGACGTATCCCTAATGTCCTGTGTTCAATACAGTATTACTTGATATAGGCCACGTGCAGTGGCTCATGCCTGTAATCCCAGCACTTTGGGAGACCAAGGCAGGTGGATTACAAGGTCAGGATTTCAGGACCAGCCTGGCCAACATGGTGAAACCCTGTCTCTACTGAAAATACAGAAATTAGCTGGGGATGGTTGCGGGCACTTGTAATCTCAGTTACTCAGGAGGCGGAGACAGAGAATTGCTTGAACCCAGGAGGCAGAGGTTGCAGTGAGCCAATATCGAGAGCCACCGTACTCTAGCCTAGGTGACAGAGCAAGACTGACTCAAAAAAATAAATAAATACAAACAAAATTACTTGACATATAAAGAAACAGGAAACAAGTAACATTTTCTTTTTTTTTTTTTTTTTTTTTTTTTTTTTTTTTTTTTTTTGAGACGGAGTCTTGCTCTGTCACCCGGGCTGGAGTGCAGTGGCCGGATCTCAGCTCACTGCAAACTCCGCCTCCGGGGTTTACGCCATTCTCCTGCCTCAGCCTCCCGAATAGCTGGGACTACAGGCGCCCGCTACCTCGCCCGGCTAGTTTTTTTTTGTATTTTTTAGTAGAGACGGGGTTTCACCGTGTTAGCCAGGATGGTCTCGATCTCCTGACCTCGTGATCCGCCCGTCTCGGCCTCCCAAAGTGCTGGGATTACAGGCTTGAGCCACCGCGCCCGGCCAACAAGTAACATTTTCAAAAGAAAAAGATAATCAATGAAAACTGGCCTCAAGATGATGCTGATGTTGCAATTAGCAGATAATGATTTTTAAAGCTATGATTATAACCATGGAGGAAAAAGACATCAAAGATGTAAAGGAAAATATGCTCATCAAAATGAAAAGATAGGAAATTTTAGCATAAAAATAGAAACCATAAGAAATAGAATCTATTAAAAAAATAACCAAATGGAAATTTTCAAAGTGAAGAATACAACGCATGAAGTTTTAAAAGTCACTGGGTGGAATTAACAGCAAAATAGATATGAAATAAGAAAAAGAATTTTAAAATGGTACAATAGAAGTTATTCAATTTGAAGAACAGAGAGAAAATAATTTTTAAAATGAGCTTCAAGTATTTGTGGCATAATCTCAGAAGGTTCAACTTATACATATGTAAAGTCACAGAAAGGGGAGAGAGGATGAGACAGAAAAGGTATTTAAAGAAATAATAGCTAATGTGTTCTCAATAAAGATGCTTCTAATGAAGTAACTCAGGAGTGGAAAAGGAAACATCATATGTTCTCACTTACACATGGGAGCTAAAGTATGAGGATGCAAAGGCATAAGAATGATATAATGGACTTTGGGCTCTAGGGGGAAGGGTTGGGTGGGTGAGGGATAAAAGATTACACACTGGGTACAGTGTACACTGCTTAGGTGGTGGGTGCACCAAAATCTCAGAAGTCACCACTAAGGAAGTTTTCCATGTAATTAAAAACCACCTGTTCCCCCCAAAACTATTGAAATTTTAAAAAGTAGAAAATGGGGACAAAAGATGTGACTATGGAAGACTAGTCAAAGAGATACAATGTTACTGGCTTTGGAGATGAAGGAAGGAAGTCACAAGCCAAGGTATGTGGGTAGCTTCTAGAAGCTTGAAAAACCATGGAAATAGCTTCTCTCCTGCAATCTTCAGAAGAGAATCAAATTCACCTTGATTTTAGCCTATTGAGACCCACATAAGACTTATACAGTAATGTTAACAAAATACATTAGTGCTGTTTTAAGTAAAAAAAAAAAAAATAGCCAGAGCCCTTTTTTTTTTGTTTTTTAAAGGAATACAGATTTGAGAAGCTTAGCAAATCTAAGTAGGATAAATGCAAGAAAACCACACCTAGGCACATAATAGCCAAACTGTTGAAAACCAAAGCTAAAAAGAAACTCGTGAAAGCAGCCAGTTCAAAATAACACAGTACATATAGGAGAACACCTGAATGATCATCGACTTCTCATTTGAAACCGTGGCGGCTGGAAGACTGTGGAAGAATATCTTAGAAGAGAAAAGATTTTAAAATATGTTCATCCTGAGTTCTACATTCAGTGCAAATATCCCTCAAGAATGCAGACAGAAATAGACATGTTCAGATAAAAGAAAACTAAAAAGATAGGTTGCAGGAGGTCTGCATTACAAGATGATGAAACAGCAAACAGTGGGTGCACAGAGCCAGGGATAAGGATCTGTTGTTCTTTTTTTTTTTTTTTTTTGAGACAGAGTCTTGCTCTGTTGCCCAGGCTGGAGTGCAGTGGCCGGATCTCGGCTCACTGCAAGCTCCGCCTCCCGGGTTTCCGCCATTCTCCTGTCTCAGCCTCCCGAGTAGCTGGGACTTCAGGTGCCCGCCACCTCGCCTGGCTAGTTTTTTGTATTTTTTATTAGAGACGGGGTTTCACCGTGTTAGCCAGGATGGTCTCGATCTCCTGACCTCGTGATCCACCCGTCTCGGCCTCCCAAAGTGCTGGGATTACAGGCTTGAGCCACCGCGCCCGGCCAGGATCTGTTGTTCTAATCACTTAAGAAGTCTGCTTTGATTGTTCCTGTCAATCCAGTGACCACTTGTCATGTGCTTGGTCGAGAAAACCTGGGTGCCAGCCTCCACTTGGCCACTGACTCACTGTGCCATTACTGGCAAGACACTTCCTCTCTCTGGACCACAATGTCGTCACCCATGAAACACATAGGTTGGATTACATGGTCCCCAGGATTTTTCACTTCTGAAATACTACAGTTTCCAGGGAGGTGTTACCTAGTTGCAGAACCCACTGGTCTTGAGCTCAACAATATTCCCCTGCAATTAATCACTGGTGTATTACTTCTCCCATCTTTACTTATTCAGAGCTCCCTGCATGATCTTTTTGTCTCCTCCAAATCACATGCAGTCTGTACTATTATTTATCTAATATTTTATTTTACTCTGTCTTACTGATTTAATTTCTTTTAAAAGGAAATTTCCTGTGTTTATCACAATTGGAAAGACAGCGTCCCTTGTGCAAGAATAGTAGGCAACTATAACAACAACAACAACAACAACAACAACAACAACAAAACCCAGGCAGAATGTAAAATGATAATATGAAACTTTAGATTTCAGTTTGCTCGAGTTTCTGATCCTGGGTACCTATCTCCCTTTGCGACAAAAGGTAGTTAGCAAGTGTTAGAAAGGTATTAAAGATAGAGTAGCACCAAGCTAAAGCTCTCTTGCATCAACAGGTAAGTAAAAATGTTAAGGGTGTAGAAAAACGGGAATTCTACTTTGCTGGAGAGCATGTAGAATGGTGTAATTGCTTAGGGTAGTAATTTGGTAATGCCTCTAAAATCATTAGATAATACTCAGGATTTCCACTCTTCAGTATATATGCCAGAAAAATTCTTACATGTGGGCATTATGACACACGAAGCAGCTTTATCTGTGCTAGAAAAAAAAAAAGAAAAAGAAATAAAAATCACCATAAGAATAGATAGAAATGTCTTTTATAAACATTCTGGAGTACGTACGGCTTTAACCAATTAAACTTAATAAACCTAATCAAAGTGTAGGAAGTTAATGTTTGTTAAAAATAAAGTTATTTAAATAAATTACACATTGGGACACTGAGTGAGTTTTAAAGGTTTAATAGTTGAATCTTTTATCATCTTCTCTCCTGTTTCATCATAGTATAGTGTTACATGTAAAAGTGAATCCATAAGCTATGACCTGGGGCTGCTACATTTCTAAGAAGAGACCCTTAACACAGGTTGCTAAAGGTACAGCATTGAGATATAGGTATTCTAGAATCTTCTCCTCATGAGCTCAGCTGCTGGTATAATCTCCACACCAATGGTAGCATTGGTCATCTATGATTACCAACCAGTAATTCCTTCCAGAATCATCATAAGTTATGTGCCATCAGGGCTCTCCGTGACTGCTCTTCCACAAAAAACTGGTCATTTTAAAGAATATACTGTTCATCTTTTTTTTTTCTTTCTGGTTCAGGATCTCGCTCTGTTGTCCAGGCTGGAATGCAGTGGTGCCATCATGGTTCATTGTAGCCTCAACCTTCTGAGCTCAAGTGATCTTCCCACCTCAGCCTCTTCCCATGTAGCTGGGAGTGTGCCACCATGCTTGGCTAATTTTTTAATTTTGTGTAGAAATAGGGTCTCACAACGTTGCCCAGGCTAATCTCGAATTCCTGGCTTCAATCGATTCTCCTGCCTTGGCCTACCAAAGCACTGGGATTATAGGTGAGAGCCACCGCACTAAACCTAGCCATTATTCTTTATAACTTTTTTGTTGTTTTTGGGACAGAGTTTCACTCTTTTTGCCCAGGCTGGAGTGCAGTGGCATGATCTCGGCTCGCTGCAACCTCCACCTCCTAGGTTCAAGTGATTATCCTGCCTCAGCCTCTGGAGTAGCTGGGATTACAGGCACGTGCCACCATGCCCAGCTAGTTTTGTATTTTTAGCAGATACAAGGTTTCACCATTTTGGCCATGCTAGTCTCAAACTCCTGATCCGCCCGCCTCGGCCTTCCAAAGTACTGGGATTACAGGAATGAGCCACTGTATCCGGCCGTTATTCTTTATAACTTTTTATATGTCTAAAGTATCCTATTAGATTGAGTCCTATAAAACTGCTGATATTTGTTTGTTTTAGATTCATAAAAATTGCTGTTTCGTGTGGTGTAACCGAATATAATGATGAAGATGATGATGAATTGAGAGGGGACTTTCTTACTAAGTGATTGGTTGTTATTTAACACCTATGGGTGAACCTCTTTTCCCTCAGTTATCTGCCTGCCAGCAGGGTGGCACAGAAACCACACTTTGGGAAACACCAGTTTAGTTACCAATCAAGACCTGGGTCTTGACTCTCAAGACACTATGGGCCCTGGGGATGAGAAGCTTGGGGCCTGAGGCTGAAAGCAGAGGAAAGAGAGGGTGCTGAGGGATCTTTTGAGAAGGGCAGTGAAGCTGGTCACATGTAAAATGCTCAGGCTTGGGGCTGAGGTGGTCCTTGAGGTCACCTACCTGTTGGGTGAGGGGTAATTGGCTTCTCTACCTCCTGCTCCTCCAGCTAGAAATCAATGATGATATAATTTTAAAAATTCAGATATCATTTATTGATTGAGAATATTGGGGAGTTAGATGCTTTCTGTATATGGTCTCATCATCACCAAAAATAATTCAAGGTAAGCATCAATCATCTTACTCTATGGATGCGGCTAAGGTGTAAGTTACAGAACCTGGGCCAGAACCTGCATTCCTGGGAGGAACGCTGGGCTGCAGATTTTAAAAAGGAGAAGAGGGCTGGGAACACAGCATCTGCTGGGGTGGCTACTTCCCCCCGAGAGGCAGAGGAGATCAGCTCCCTGGATCCACGGCCGTGTCCAGGCTGGCCCCTGTGGCTGCTGTGTGCCTGCCCACAGACCAGGCTGTTGCATCTCAGCCTGAGTCACTTGGCCGCTGCTCAGGGATGTGGACGGCTACCTTTGCTTCTTGGGTTTCCCAGCAAGGCATGTGGAGTTCACTCCTGGCTTATGACTGAAAGCAGTAGGGAGAGTGGGTGGAGACTGGCGTGTCGTCTACAGGATGACAGCACGACCCACTGTGGCTCACGTGGGCCAGAGGTAGGAGTCAGGAGACCTGGGCCCAGTTGGGTGCTGGAGTTGGCTTCACCATCTCCTCCTCCACCCCATTATTTCCAGAACCGTATTCCCCTCTGCCACTCCCACATTGCCACCACTACTTCCATAGTCACCATTACTTTCATCACCTCTACCACTCTGTCATCACCACCACCATCATCACCACCACTGTCATCACCACCACCATCATCACCACCACTATCATCACCACCACTATCACCACCACCTCCGTCATCACCACCATGATCATCACCACTACCATCACCACCACTATCATCACCACCACTGTCATCACCACCACCATCATCACCACCACTATCATCACCACCACTATCATCGCCACCACTGTCACCACCACCTCCGTCATCACCACCATGATCATCACCACTACCATCACCACCACTATCATCACCACCACATCATCACCACCACCATCATCACCACCACTATCATCACCACCACTATCACCACCACCTCCGTCATCACCACCATCATCACCACCACCATCATCACCAACACTGTCATCACCACCACCATCATCGCCACCACTCTCATCACCACCACTATCACCATCACCTCCGTCATCACCACCACGATCATCACCACTACCATCACCACCACCATCATCACCACCATCATCACCACCACTATCATCACCACCACCATCACCACTACCATCACCACCACCATCATTACCACCTCTGTCACCACCACCATCATCATCACCACTACCGTCTTCACACCTCCATCATCACCACCACCATCATCACCACCTCCATCATCACCACCTCCATCATCACCACCTCTGTCATCACCACCATCATCATCACCACTACCATCATCACACCTCCATCATCACTACCACCTTCATCACCACTTCTCTCATCACCACCACCTTCATCACCACCTCCATCATCATCACCTCTGTCATCACCACCATCATCACCACCACCTCTGTCATTACCATCACCATCATCATCATCACTACTATCATCACCAAAACCATCATCACCACCTTCATCATCACCATCACCATCATCAGCACCATCATCACCACCTCCATCACCACCACCACCATCATCACCACCTTCATCATCACCACCACCTCCATAATCACCACCACCATCATTACCACCTCCATCATCACCACCACCGTCATCACCACCACCATTCCTGCCACCTCTATCATTATTCTTTTTTTTTTTTTCTGAGACAGAGTCTTGATCTGTCACCCAGGCTGAAGTGCAGTGGCATGATCTCAGCTCACTACAACCTCCGCCTCCAG
The DNA here is from genome assembly GCF_009764315.1 of Trachypithecus francoisi. Lineage (NCBI taxonomy): Eukaryota > Metazoa > Chordata > Mammalia > Primates > Cercopithecidae > Trachypithecus > Trachypithecus francoisi. Next base: position 104,136,619 of record NW_022681460.1, read on the forward strand.
GTTCAAGCGATTCTCCTGCCTCAGCCTCCTGAGTAGCTGGGATTACAGGCATGCACCATCACGGTTGGCTAATTTTTGTATTTTTAGTAGAGACAGGGTTTCACCATGTTGGCCAGGCTGGTCTCAAACTCCTGGCCTCATGTGATCCACCCACCTCAACCTCCCAAAGTGCTGCAATTACAGGTGTCAGCCACCACAAGTGGCCATGTGGTTAGTATAAATGGATTTGAATCCCTGCTTTATTACATATAAGCTTGAACATGCCCTCTTAGAGCGCTATGTCTTAGTTTCCTCATCTGGGAAATGATGTTCATCATGTGTTAGACTGGGCCTGGTATGTAGTAGCCATCTAACAAACTCATTCATTTATTGAATAAATGAATCAACCCCAGTGGGACACTAACAGAAACAGGGAAAACAATCATGAACAAAAAAAAAAAAAAAAAGAAAGAAAATTGCTGGTCTTATGCAGCTTACAGTCTTATTAGTTAAAGGTAAATCTGGGCCAGGTATGGTGTCTCACACCGGTAATCCTAACATCTCAGTGATCCTCCTTCCTCGGCCTTCCAAAGTCCTGGGATTACAGGCGTGAGCCACTGCGCCTGGCCTGCTCTGAAGTTTTAAAAGACAGACTAAATACTCCATGCAGGCAAATTGCATTTAGTAAGCTAAGATCAAAGTTTCCAGGTCACAGTGCATTTTTTTTCTTTCCTTTGAAGTCTTATCAAGAGCACATTCAAGATAGATCTTCTCTTGAATAGATATGCATATATACAAAGATAGACACCTATTTTTAACTATTACCTTTCCCTCATATCAACACCCTCTTTCAGTCCGTCTGTCTCTGAGTGTACGTGATCATTTGCAAAGTGAAACTGCCATCCTTGCCAAGTTACAGAATTTCCTGAAGTCAATGTAAATGACGCTGGAGAGCTATTCAGAGCACCCACAAAGATATCAACAAATGAGCATGTGGTAGAGCTAGGCTAAGAAACAACTGAGAAAGAGGAAATTGACAAGAAGACTGGACAGGTGCTTAAAACAGATAATTTCATTATGAAAAGACAAAGAAAGACCCGTTGGTAAACCAGTAGTACTTTCAAACGTTTTTGTAAAAATGACTTCCTTTCTGTGTGATCATGGCGTGAAACTTGCAGAAAACGATGTCATATTATGTGTCCCAACAAATTTTTTATCAGAAAATTATGCCTAAAAGAAAAAATATACATCAGTCCTGGCTTCATACTCTGTTCATTCTAAAAATTAGTACAGTATTGCAATTATAATTTCATTAGCTAAAGACAGAATAGTGTCTACAAATTTTAGTTTCATTTAGTTTCATTTTTAAGGTAGAGTCTCAATCAAATAATTAAATCCATTTTCCCCTCAATATTTACTATGAAATTTTAGTCCCATTCTGACTAGATTTCCTTTTACCTGACTTTCTCTGGCACTAATGATCCTTGAAGATAAAAAATCTCCTGCCAAGGTATTATAAAGCAAAGGACACAATAACCAGTTCTGCAGGAAGGTGAGTGAAACCTTCCACTAAGTAATATTTGGGCTGGGTATTGAAGGATGCTGAGATTACAGGTGTGAGCCACCACGCCCAGCCTCCTCCTCTTTTCTAGCCACATTTGCTGCTTAGACAATCCATCCAGCCCCATATCTTTAAATCCCATCTGTATGCCCTTGACTTACACATGTCAGTCACCGTTCCAGACCTCCTCCAGGAACTCAATAATCCTAATCCACTTCACAACCTGACTTTACATCTGCTTCTTCCAGGAAGGCTTCTCAGATTAATCCACCCACTGCTCACCAGTTCTGTATACTCCTTGTCCCCAGCATTTGCAGTTGCTGACAACATTGAAGCTTCACTGGAAACTTGACATCTTGCAAAGAGTTTTCGCAGATCAAATAGCACATATTGGGGAGCCCCTCAAAAACTGCGTGACCTTGGGCAAGTTAGTTGACTTCTGTGAGCCCGTATCTGTGAAATGGAAGTAGAAATAAACTCCCACTTCTTACGGTTTCTGTGGCACCTAAAGGAGACATGGTCTATGAAACACCAGTGCTTAGCACAGAGTAAGTGTCCACTACACATTAGTATTTATTACTTTTTTTTTTGAGGCAGAGTCTCACTCTGTCGCCCAGGCTGGAATACAGTAGTGTGATCTCCCCTTACTGCAGCCTCCACCTCCTGGGCTTAAGTGATCCTCCCACCTCAGCCTCCCAAGTAGCTGGGACTACAGGCACATGCCACCATGCCTGAATAATTTTTGCATTTTTGGTACAGATGAGGTCTTACTATGTTGTCTGGTCTGGTCTCAAGCCCCTGGGCTCAAGTTCAATCCCAAAATGCTGGGATTATAGGCGCAAGCCACTACACCTGGCCAATTTATTACTACTATTATCTGGAAATGACCTGGCAAGTTAGATGTTTTGATCTCCATTTTATTACGAGGAACCCAAAGCACACAGACTAGAGCAATTTGTGCAACTCACAGCAGCCAGCAGGAAATCAAGCCACATTTCCTGCCTTTCTGTTCTACTTCCCCACATCCTTCAGAGATTCCATTTCTAACATTCCACTTTATGTCCAACGGCATTCATCTCACATGTGAATTTTGAATCATTCTCCTATTTCTGGTTACACCCAATAACAATGACAATACTCTGCTTCTCAGGCCTTTGTGACTTTTGCAAGCATATTCATGTAGGATTTCACACTTGAATTGCCCAGCAATTCTGCAGTATGGGTAAGGTACATCCCACAGTGTGGGCAGGCACATCCTCATTTTGCAGACAGGAAAACTGAGACTCAGAGTGGCAAAGTCACTTGTTCATGATTTCACAGTACAAAATGGCAAAAACCATTGTTAGAATTCAAGGGCTGGCGGGGCGCGGTGGCTCACGCCTGTAATCCCAGCACGTTGGGAGGCCGAGGCGGGCGGATCATGAGGTCAAGAGATCGAGACCATCCTGGCTAACACAATGAAACCCCCGTCTCCACTAAAAATTACAAAAAAATTAGCCGGGCATGGTGGCGGGTGCCTGTAGTCCCAGCTACTCGGGAGGCTGAGGCAGGAGAATGGCATGAACCCGGGAGGTGGAACTTGCAGTGAGCCAAGATCGTGCCACTGCGCTCCAGCCTGGGCAACAGAGCGAGACTCCATCTCAAAAAAAAAAAAGAATTCAAGGGCTAAGCCAGGGTTCACCTTCCAGCCTACCACAAACTCACATGCCTTCTCTTTCCCACTCTCTCCTACCACCAAAAGATTCTGCATTCAGCAGACCCTCAATGAATTATAGGGAGCTGCCCCTTCCAGAGAGGGTAACAATGTGCACCATGATCATCTTCAGACCCCAAGGAAGACCCAAGAAAGGCGAGTGGGGTGAGCGGCTGCCTTAAGCCGACCCAGCTCTGGAAATTCTGTCCCCAACTCAGGCATCATGTAGGGGGTCATTCTAAGTATTCAAAGTATTTGGGTAGAAGGTCTTTCAGAAGCAAGTTGGTTGTTTATTCATGGAACTTCCTCCCAAGATGGAGAAACCACAGGGGTAAGTTCTCTTTTCCAAGTAAATACATTAATCTGCTTCTCCAAATTTGAACTGTGCAGGGAACAGAGATTCCCCAAACTCTTGCAAAGCCAGATTCCACCCATCCGGGAACCAGCCTCATCCATTGCCCACCATTCTTCAGTCAACGAACGTGTTGCTAGGAGCCTACAAACTGCCATTCTGTGTGTGTGTGTGTGTGTCAGTGCTGGGGTGGGGGAGTAGACAAGTGTGGTTGGCATGCAAAAAGAAGTATTTTTATTTATTTATTTATTAGGGACAGGGTCTCACTCCATCATCCAGGCTGGAGTGCAGTGGCATGATTATAGCTCACTGCAGTTTCGAACTCCTGGGCTCAAACGGTCCTGCTGCTTCCTGAGTAGCTGGAACTACAGGTGTGTACCACCACACCCAGCTAATTTTTAAAATATTTTTTGTAGAGATGGGGTCTTGCTATGTTGCCCAAGCTCAACACGAATTATTCTTAATGTGAAGGGAAATGTCTTCACAGAGGGTGTTAGGGGCTGAATTGAGTCCCCCATCCCTATTCATACGAAGTCCTAAAACCTGGCACCTCAGAATGTGACTGTATTTGGAGACCAACTCTTCAATGAGGAGAATGGTTAAAATGAGGTCATTAGGGGCCAGGCACGGTGGCTCGTGCCTGTAATCCCAGCACTTTGGGAGGTCAAAGCGGGCAGATCATGAGGTCAAGAGACAGAGTCCATCCTGGCCACTTAGTGAAACCCTGTCTCTACTAAAAATACAAAAATAGCCGGGCTTGGTGGCAGGTGCCTGTAGTGTCAGCTACTTGGGAGGCTGAGGCAGGAGAATCTCTTGAACCCAGAAGGTGGGAGTTGCAGTGAGGTGAGATCGCCCTACTGCACTCCAGCCTGGGCAATAGAGTAAGCCTCTGTCTCAAAAAAAATAAAATAGAGATGGAGGTTGTGCTATGTTGCCCAGGCTAGTCTTGAACTCCTGGCCTCAAGTGATCCTCCTGCTTCAGCCTTCCAAAGTGCTGGATTACAGGCACAAGCCACTGCGCTCAGCCAGAAAATAACATTTTTATTGCTGAAGCCACCCAGTCCATGGTACTTTAATATGGTAGGCTGAGCAGACTCGTGCAAAGGGAATATCCTTTTGCATCACGGATTGTGTCCATTGTTGGACACAATTTCCACTCCTCCATATTGCCTTGCACATGCCTGCTTTACTCATCGACATTGCCTCACTTCTCCTGATGGTTTATGAATTTATACTTACTAAGAGGCTACTTGTGGAAAGGCTAAGAACCACTTTCAATCTTCCATCCCACGTGACTGCCAAACGCGTTATCATCAGGGTGGCTTCCCATCCACTCATCTGAACAAGATATTGAAAGAACCACCATTCATCTACTGCTCTGTATTCTTCCGTTCCAGGAAAATTTCTGGCTTTATTTCTTTGATGCCTTCTTCCCTTCTGTCTTCTCGCTTCTCTTTTCAGAGAATCCCTAAACTCTTTTAGTCAGTTGTCTGGATACTCATTCGTAGAGGCCCGACCAATCTTGCATACCTACCCAGGCTTCTGTTGCCGTATATAGAAAGCAGAATGATGGGAAAAAAGGGAGGCAGCTAGAATGCAGTGAGTTAAATTGTGTCCCTAAAAAAGATATGTCCGTGGCCAGGTACAGTGGCTCACGCCTGTAATTCCAGAAGTTTGAAAGGCTGAGGTGGGAGGGTGGCTTGAGCCCAGGAGTTCAAGACCCACCTGGGCAACATAAAGAGCCCTCATTTCTACCAAAAAAAAAAAGATATGTTCAAGTCCTAACTCTCCATATATGAGCAAACTTAATTCGAAATAGGATCTTTGCAGATTTCATTAAGGATCTCAAGATGAGGTCATCCTTGATTTAGGTTTGACACGGGTCAAAATCCAATGACTCGTGTCCCTATAAGGAAAGTAGAGGGAGATTTGAGACACAGGAGAGAGAGGAGAAGGCCACGTGAAGATGGAGGCAGGGGCGCCCAGGGGTGGTGGCTCACACCTGTAGTCCCAGCACTTTGGGAGGCCAAGGTGAGAGGATGGCTTGAGTCCAGGAGTTCAAGACCAGCCTGGGCAACACAGAAAGACCTCATCTCTACAAAAAAAATTCTAAAAATTAGTAGACATGGAGGTGTGCGTCTGTAGTCCCAGCTATTCTGGTAGCTGAGGATCACTTGAGCCTGAGAGGTCGAGGCTGCAGTGAGCTATGATCGTGCGACTACACTTCAACATGGGCGACAGAGAGACCCTGTTTCAAAAAAATAACCAGTCTCCACATTTTATTTTGGGGAAATTGGGTTCGGTTCATGCTGGTCCCACTTCCCTGTTGCAATGATTTTACTAAATGAAATCTTCAGGGCATTAACTAGTGGTGGGCTCTGTTTATCTTTGATGAACAGAGCCAGAGGTATAAAAACAGCGTGCTCATTCTCCTCCCTTCCAATCTCCTGTCTGGGCCCTCACTGGCCAATGGGAGCCTGTGGGTGGTGGGCGCTGCAGCTGCCTGTTGATTGGGGCTCTTATGGTCAGCACCTGTGCAGGCGGCAGGTGTGGAAGTGAAGAGAAGGCAGAGGAACCACTCTGGAGGCAACAGAAGCTAGCCAGCACATCCTGCTTCGGGCTTCTCGTGGCATCAGCAAGAGTCTTGTCATGACTGTACTTGGGAGGCCGAGACGGGCGGATCACGAGGTCAGCAGATCGAGACCATCCTGGCTAATACGGTGAAACCGCCGTCTCTACTAAAAAATAGAAAAAAAAAATAGCCGGGCGACGAGGCGGGCGCCTGTAGTCCCAGCTACTCGGGAGGCTGAGGCAGGAGAATGGCGTAAACCCGGGAGGCGGAGCTTGCAGTGAGCTGAGATCCGGCTACTGCACTCCAGCCTGGGCGGCAGAGCAAGACTCCGTCTCAAAAAAAAAAAAAAAAAAGTATTTCAAGGCCAGGTGCGATGGCTCATGCCTATAATCCCAGCACTTTAGGAGGCTGAGGTGGACAGATCACTTGAGGCCAGGAGTTTGAGACCACCCTGGGAAACTCAGCAAAACCCCATCTCTACAAAAAATACAAAATTAGCCGCATGTGGTGGTGCACACCCGTAGTCCCAGCTACTGGTGGGACTGAGAAGTGGAAGGATTGCTTGAGCCCAGGAGGTCAAGCCTGCAGTGAGCCAAGATTGCGCCACTGCACTCTAGCCTGGGTGACAGAGCAAGACCCTGTTTCCAAATAAAAAACATTCTGAAAAGGTCTCACTTCTTCTGGGCAATGTGCTCTGAACTTCCAGCTTAGGTCTCAGGACACACCTAAGACACAGGGGCTCTCCAGGTGAGTTCTGATGTCAGACAAAGACATGCGTGACCCTGCCTGTTGGGTCACATGGCCGGCAGGATGACTCTGAAGGCCTCTTGTGTGTCTGGCCTGTGCCTGAATCCCAGCCAAGGGAAGCGGCCGCCCAGTCCCAAGGCCTGGCTTTCGGTTTCAGGCTGCCTGTGGTCACACCAAAGTTAAGGACTCTAGAAAATGTTTTCCTAGTTCTGCAACCTCCGGAAACCCCCTAAAACTCCCAGCAGGTGGGAAGGCACAAGGGGCTGTGAGGAGGAAGCCCCACAGGCTGAAGCCCCAGAGGCCCCAGCCCCTACGCTTTGCTGGGGCGCCTCCCTCCTTCTAGGATCTGAGAGTAAGCTTTCTCTTCTGACATTCCTCAGCCTGGCCCTCCTGCCAGGCTCCACTCCTCACCAGGAGTGGAGAATACTCATTTACTCATTTATTAGATTTTTATTTATTATATGTATATATTTATTATGGTATTTATTTTTAGAGACAGCGTCTCACTTAGTCACCTAGGCTGTTAGTGTAGTGGCATAATCATAGTTCACTATAGCCTCGAACTCCTGGGCTCAAGTGAGCCTCCCTTCTCAGCCTCCCAAGTAGCTGGGACTATATACATGCACCACCAAAGCCAGCTAATTTTTCAATTTTTTTATAGAGACAAGGTCTCACTCTATTGCCCACGCTGGTTTCAAACTCATGGGCTCGAGCAATCTTCCCACTTTGGCCTCCCAAAGTGCTGGGATTACAGCTGTAAGGCACTGTGCCTGACCTGGAGAATATTTAAAATCCAGGAAGGAAACAGAAACTGTACTATTAGGAGGCAGGACAATGGCTCCTCTGGCGGGGGAGTGGCTGGAAGGGACTGAGCCCCACGGGGCTTCTGAGGGTTGCAAACATCCTATTTCTTGGTCTGGATGCTGGATCTCCAGGGGTGTTCAGTTTGTGAAAAGGCATTAAATTGTACATTTATGATTTTGCACTTTATGTATGTTATGCTATTGTTTAAAAATGTTTTTTTTTTTTTTGACAGAGTGAAACTTTGGAAAATAGACTGCCAGTTTCTCAAAAGGTACAAATGGAGCTGGGCATGCTGACTCACACCTCTAATCCCAGTGCTTTGGGAGGCCGAGGCAGGAGGATCACTTGAGACCAGGAGTTGGAGATCAGCCTGGGCAATATAGTGAGACCCCCATCTCTACAAATATAAAAGTAGCTGGGCATGGTGGTGCACTCCTGCAGTCCCAGCTACTCAGGAGGCTGAGGCAGGAGCCCAGGAGTTGGAGGCTGCAGTGAGCTGCGATCACACCACTGCACTGTAGCCTGGGCAACAAAGTGAGACCCTCTCTCTCTAAAAAGAAAAAGAAAAAAAGAAAGATGCTCTAAAATTGACTGTGGTGAAGCATGGACAACTTCGTTTATATACTACAAGCCAATGGCTGGCCACAGTGGCTCACAGCTGTAATCCCAGCACTTTGGGAGGCTGAGGTGAAATGATCACTTGAGTCCAAGAGTTCGAGACCAGTCTGGACGACAAAGGGAGACCTCATCACTACAAACAAATTCCAAAAGTTAGCAGACATGGTGGTCCAGTTACTCAGAGGCAAGGTGGGAGAATTGCTCGAACTCAGGAGGCAGAGGTTGTAGTGAGCCGAGATTGCACCACTGCACTCCAGCCTGGGTGATAGAGTGAGACTCTGTCTCCAAAGAAAGAAAGAAAGAAAGAAAAAAGCCATTGAATTGTACACTCTTTTTTTTTTTTTTGAGACGGAGTCTCGCTAATGGATGAGTTGTATGGTATGAGAATTACACCTCAATAAAACTGTTATAAGAAATTCAGGTTGGGCGCGGTGGCTCACGCCTGTAATCTCAACACTTTGGGAGGCCGAGGCGGGTGGATCACGAGGTCAGGTGATCGAGAACACGGTGAAACCCCGTCTCTACTAAAAATACAAAATATTAGCCAGGCGTGGTGGCCGGTGCCTGTAATCCCAGCTACTCAGGAGGCTGAGGCAGGAGAATGGTGTGAACTCGGGAGGCAGAGCTTGCAGTGAGCCGAGATCGCGCCACTGCCCTCCAGCCTGGGCGACTGAGCGAGACTCCGTCTCAAAAAAAAGAAAAAAAAGAAAAAAAGATATTCAGCAGGGCATAGAAACGAAACATAGTGAGTTTTTGGCCAACGTCAGCACCATTACCTCAGATTTTTCCACCACATCGTCTGCTACATACTTGACTAGCCTGGACTCCAGTCGACTGAGCCCTGAGATGCAGTCCATGGCAGAGAGCAACAGGGACCAGGCAGACGCTGAGAGAAGGAAATTCATCAGCGAAGGGCGGCCTGTGGAAACCGACAGTGAGAGCGAGTTTCCCGTTTTCCCCACAGCTTTGACTTCAGAGAGGCTTTTCTGAGGAAAACTGCAGAAAGTGACTAAGAGCAGCCGGAGAAATTCTGAAGGAAGTGAAGTAAGTTGCACAGAGGGAAGTTTAACACCAAGTTTAGATAGCCGGAGACAGCTCTTCAGTTCCTATAAACTCATCGCATGTGATACTCTGTCCAGGAAAAATCAGCTAGGTTCAGGTCAGACAGTGGAAGTCTAGGAGATGCCAAGAACGAGAAAGAAACACTTTCATTAACTAAAGTGTTTGATGGTAAGCCAAGAGGGAGTTTACTGACCCCCACCAGAGGCGAATCCGAAAACAGGAACCCACATGGAAAACGAAAATAGTAGATCGGTTCAAACTGAGACCCAGAGCCCCTGGCCATGACATGTTTGGAGTAGGGAATCACAAAGCGAATGCTGAGACTGCTAAAAGGAAAAGCATCTGGCGCAGACGTACTCTAGGAGGGCACAGAGATGCTACTGAAATCAGCGTTTTGAATTTTTGGAAAGTGCATGAGCAGAGCGGGGAGAGAGAATCTGAACTTTCAGCTGTGAACGGGTTCAAACCAAAATGCTCAGCCCAGGACCTTTCCATCTCAGACTGGCTGGCCGGGAAACGCCTACGCACTAGTACTTCTGATCTTAGCAGAGGAGAAAGTGGAGCTCCCCAGAGGGAGAACCCAAGCACCTGAGAAACAGCCACCACTGACACACCTTTGGCCTTTCAGTGCGACACAGGCGATTCTTCCAGTACCTTAGCTTCAACAAACAGGCCCCTTCTTTCCATACCACCACAGTCACCTGACCAAGTGAACGGAGAAAGCTTCCAGAACGTGAGCAAAAATGCTAATTCTGCAGCGAATGCCCAACCTCATAAACTGTCCGAAACCCCAGGCAATAAATCACAATTTCATCCCTGTCTTTAAACTGGGGGTATGTCCACTCTAGCAAGTAAAAAGCTACTGCTGCACATTCCAAGTGCTGTCAATATTTTCTTGTACCAGAATTGTTATTATGCAGCCTTCATTGGGGCTGGTTTCATCATTTTGCACGGTGAAATAGCTTTACAGTGGATTACTACAGCCAGAAGAACATATATATACGTATTTTAAAATATATCGGATAGTTGTGTACAAATGAGCAAAGCATTTATTGCAACTTACTACATAGCATATACCCCAAGTCACTGAAGAAAATCACTGGCATTAGTGTGCAGCAAATTTGTTCTTTTGGTTTCATCACAAACAAAAGTGCTTCATCATAAAAATACATCTGGTTTTTAGAGTGCCATATTGTTAAAATTAGATAACTTACATTGAATAAATGAATGCGTTTTATCAGTAACAAATTTCATTACATTTACCAGTTTTAACACGGGTGGATACAGAACTTCCATTCTTTAGTCATTCCAGGTGGATCTGAGTTTTATATTCAAGCTTTTAACACAGATTTTGAGTTTTGTGTGACTTGAATTTTTAATCTTTCTGTAAAATACGTAACTTAAATGAACGTATTAAATGTGTATCTTTTCTTCAGATACCAGATTTGGTATAAATGTTGTAACATAGGTGTGTAGCTAGTGGATCCTGGATGGAACTGGCTTCTTTATCAAGAAGAATATAATTCTGCCTGGGGACTTAATGAATCCAAACCTGTGTCATGCCTGTGTGCATATCCAGTTAAACACTGGAAATAAAAATCATTTTGGTGAAAAAAAAAAAAAAAGAAAAAAAGATATTCAGCAGGGCATAGAAACGAAACATAGTGAGTTTTTGGCCAACGTCAGCACCATTACCTCAGATTTTTCCACCACATCGTCTGCTACATACTTGACTAGCCTGGACTCCAGTCGACTGAGCCCTGAGATGCAGTCCATGGCAGAGAGCAACAGGGACCAGGCAGACGCTGAGAGAAGGAAATTCATCAGCGAAGGGCGGCCTGTGGAAACCGACAGTGAGAGCGAGTTTCCCGTTTTCCCCACAGCTTTGACTTCAGAGAGGCTTTTCTGAGGAAAACTGCAGAAAGTGACTAAGAGCAGCTGGAGAAATTCTGAAGGAAGTGAAGTAAGTTGCACAGAGGGAAGTTTAACACCAAGTTTAGATAGCCGGAGACAGCTCTTCAGTTCCTATAAACTCATCGCATGTGATACTCTGTCCAGGAAAAATCAGCTAGGTTCAGGTCAGACAGTGGAAGTCTAGGAGATGCCAAGAACGAGAAAGAAACACTTTCATTAACTAAAGTGTTTGATGGTAAGCCAAGAGGGAGTTTACTGACCCCCACCAGAGGCGAATCCGAAAACAGGAACCCACATGGAAAACGAAAATAGTAGATCGGTTCAAACTGAGACCCAGAGCCCCTGGCCATGACATGTTTGGAGTAGGGAATCACAAAGCGAATGCTGAGACTGCTAAAAGGAAAAGCATCTGGCGCAGACGTACTCTAGGAGGGCACAGAGATGCTACTGAAATCAGCGTTTTGAATTTTTGGAAAGTGCATGAGCAGAGCGGGGAGAGAGAATCTGAACTTTCAGCTGTGAACGGGTTCAAACCAAAATGCTCAGCCCAGGACCTTTCCATCTCAGACTGGCTGGCCGGGAAACGCCTACGCACTAGTACTTCTGATCTTAGCAGAGGAGAAAGTGGAGCTCCCCAGAGGGAGAACCCAAGCACCTGAGAAACAGCCACCACTGACACACCTTTGGCCTTTCAGTGCGACACAGGCGATTCTTCCAGTACCTTAGCTTCAACAAACAGGCCCCTTCTTTCCATACCACCACAGTCACCTGACCAAGTGAACGGAGAAAGCTTCCAGAACGTGAGCAAAAATGCTAATTCTGCAGCGAATGCCCAACCTCATAAACTGTCCGAAACCCCAGGCAATAAATCACAATTTCATCCCTGTCTTTAAACTGGGGGTATGTCCACTCTAGCAAGTAAAAAGCTACTGCTGCACATTCCAAGTGCTGTCAATATTTTCTTGTACCAGAATTGTTATTATGCAGCCTTCATTGGGGCTGGTTTCATCATTTTGCACGGTGAAATAGCTTTACAGTGGATTACTACAGCCAGAAGAACATATATATACGTATTTTAAAATATATCGGATAGTTGTGTACAAATGAGCAAAGCATTTATTGCAACTTACTACATAGCATATACCCCAAGTCACTGAAGAAAATCACTGGCATTAGTGTGCAGCAAATTTGTTCTTTTGGTTTCATCACAAACAAAAGTGCTTCATCATAAAAATACATCTGGTTTTTAGAGTGCCATATTGTTAAAATTAGATAACTTACATTGAATAAATGAATGCGTTTTATCAGTAACAAATTTCATTACATTTACCAGTTTTAACACGGGTGGATACAGAACTTCCATTCTTTAGTCATTCCAGGTGGATCTGAGTTTTATATTCAAGCTTTTAACACAGATTTTGAGTTTTGTGTGACTTGAATTTTTAATCTTTCTGTAAAATACGTAACTTAAATGAACGTATTAAATGTGTATCTTTTCTTCAGATACCAGATTTGGTATAAATGTTGTAACATAGGTGTGTAGCTAGTGGATCCTGGATGGAACTGGCTTCTTTATCAAGAAGAATATAATTCTGCCTGGGGACTTAATGAATCCAAACCTGTGTCATGCCTGTGTGCATATCCAGTTAAACACTGGAAATAAAAATCATTTTGGTGAAAAAAAAAGAAAAAAGAAAGAAAGAAAGAAATTCAGCAGGGCATTAGCATTACAAAGAACACCAGACCAATCTGAATGAATGCTGGACAGATGGCCCCACCCACAGGGCTGCACCGGTGCCTACCAGTGGCCTCCAGCCACCAGACAAACATAGACAGTCTGTTGGCTTCCCAGGCTCAGAAAGACTCCAGCTCATAATCTAGTGCAGAGAATCTGGAAGGCGGGAAGTACAGGCAAGATCCAATGCAATCCTTGGGCTCCCTAGAAACAGATCCTGAGATAAGGATATGGGTAGGAATAGTTTATTTGGGGAGGGGTCCAGGAAGGGAAGGAAGTTAGAACAGGTGATGAACAACTGAGGCTCAATCCCACTTCGGGGCGAGGGAGAGGGGGCATTTATCCTCCACCCTGACCATCACTGTGGGGGAATGCTCCTGGGGCATTCACTGCCTCCTTCTCACCCTGGCTTGGGTGGATGGAGCCCACAGGTGCAGAGTCACATGTGCTGGATTTTTGAGTGCCAAAGAGTATGGGCAGGGCAGCCCCAACTCCACCTTGCCTGGGCAGCTCTCAGGTGCTTTGAAATCCTGGGTAAGCCCTGGCCCCTGCAGGCCTCAGTTTTCCCTATCTGGAAAGTACAAAGAGAATGTGATGAGAGCAGTGTTCTCAATGGGGCATTTGGCCATATCTAGAGACATTCTGGGCTGTCACAACAGGGAGGGAAGGTGTGTCTGGCATCTAGTGGGTAGAGACCAGTGATGCTGAATCCTACAGTGCACAGGACAGAATTTCACAACATAGAGTTATGGAACCCAAAATGTCAGCAGTGCCTCAGCTGAGAAACCGGGGCTGGGATCCACCCACTTCAGCCTCCCAAAGTGCTGGGATTACAGGTGTGAGTTACCGCGCCTGGCTGAGAAATTCTAAGAATGATTTTCAACTTCAACATGCCAAGCTCTGAGTATATCCCAGAGAAGGCTTATGCCAACCTCATGCCAGTCAGGGACCACTGCTCCTGAACCACTGAGCGCTCCAGGCGGCCCCTCAGAAGCAGATGAGCCCAGGCTCCCTGACTCCAAATCTGCTGTAAGCCTCTCCTGGTTCTCCTGTACACCAGTGGGATATCCCTCATGAGCTGTGGGAGCAGAAGCCAGGACCATCCTAAAGGCCTGGAGACAGCCCTATACGTCCTCACTCCTCAATCCAAAACCTCAGATTTTTAAAAAATAGATTTTACTTTTTAGAGTAGTTTTAGGTTCACAGCAAAATTGAACAGAAGATAGAGGCTTCCCTTGTACGCCCTCCCCCAAAACATACACAGCTTGTCCCATTCTCAACATCCCTCTCCAGAGTGGAACATTTGTTACAGATGATGAATCTATATTGACACATCATCACCCCAAGCCCACGGTTTACATTAGGGTGGATGCATGTACTCGAGGTACATTCTGTGAGGCTGGGCCAAAGGGTAATGACATGAATCTACCATTGCTGTGCCATACAGAAGTTGCACTGCTCTAAAAATCCCCTGTGCTCCACCTGTTTATTCCTGTCTCCCCTCAACCCCTGGCAACTGATCTTTTTGCTGTCTCCACAGTTTTTCCAGAATGTTATGGAGTTGGAATCACAGAGAGTATAGCCTTTTCAGGTTGGCTTCTTTCACTTACTAACAGGCACGTAAGTTTCCTCCATGTGTTTTCACGGCTTGATAGCTGATTTCTTTTTAGCACTGAATAATATTCCATTGTCTGGATGTACTCAGTTTTTATCTATTCCCCTGCTGAAGGACATCTTGGCTGCTTCCAAGTTCTGGCAATCATGCATAAAGCTGCTATAAACATCCATGTGTAGGCTTTTGTGTGGACATGAGTTTTTAGCTCATTTGGGTAAATGCCAACGGGCCTGATTCCTGGGTTGTATGGTAGGAGTATGTTTATTTTGTTACAAACTGCCAAGCTGTCTTCCAGAGTGACTTCACCATTATTGCATCCCCACCAACAATGAATGAGAGTTCCTGTTGCTCCGAAGGGGGGAGGTGCCACACACTTTTAAACAGCCAGATCTCACAATAACTCACTCACTCACTCACTCACTCACTATCAGAAGAACAGCACCCAGGGGATGCTGTTCATGAGCACCCATTCATGAGAAACTGCCCCCCGATCCAATCACCTCCCACCAAGCCCCACGTCCAACATTGGGGATTACAATTCAACATGAGATTTGGGTGGGACACAGATCCAAATCATATCACAGCCGGACTTAAGTCTTAGCTCTGCCACTTACCAGTGGGACCTTGGTCAAGTTGCTTAACCTCTCTGGGGCCTGGGAGAAGCAGCACAGTGCAAAGTAGCACTTGTGTTTTGGGATGTCTGCCCATGTAACTCTTAGATTGGGGCACCTATGGAAACTGCCATTGTTTATGCTTAGTATCTTAATACTGAAGTCCCTTTGTCTCGGTCCACTTCATGTTGCTGTACAGGAATAGCTGAGGCTGGGTAATTTACAAAAAAAAAAGAGGTTTATTTGGCTCGTGATTCTGCTGGCTGGAAGTTCAAGACTGGGCATCCAGTGAGGGCCTCAGGCTGCTTTCACTTGTGGTGGGAGGTGTAGAGGAGCCCTGTGTGTGCAGAAATCACATGGACAGAAAAGAAGCAAGAGTGGGGGCAGGTGCCAGGCTCTTTTTAACAACCAGCTCTCTTGGGAACTAATAGAACGAGACCTCACCCCATGGGAGGGAGAGATCCATCCCCATGCCCCATGCCCTAAACACCTCCCCTTTGTCCCCACCTCCAACACGGGGATCAAATTTCAACATGAGGTTTGTAGGGAACAAAGATCCAAGCCATAGCACCCTTTTCCCACCTGGCAGTCCTGAGAGCCTCTCTTCATGCCTAGTTTCTGCTCCTCTGTACCATGGATGAGTGCTTTATCTCTTTAAGGGGCTTCCCCATGCATGAGTTGTGGAGCCAATGTCTTAAGCCAAATGGTCTCAAACACAGCATCACAGTGGACAAATATCCATCTACCCATTTTTTCCGTGATTCAAAATAAGGTAAGACGTAGGTATGGCTGCTGGGACAAAGGCAAATGAGAGACAAGTGTATTTCTTTCTTGGGTAACAGTCCAAATATCAGCCATTCAGAACAGATAAGGAGGCTCTGTAGTGCAGGGTTTCAGCTTCCCTCTCTTGCATGGTTTCCGCATCTTTATTCATGGCTCCCACCTCATGATTCAACATGGCTGCTCCAACTCCTACCATCACAACTGCATTCTATCGGAGGGAAAAGTATAACCCCAAAGTGGCACAACTTACTTTATTAGCTTTACTTTACATGACTCACTGCAGGGGAGGCCAAGAAAGGTGATCTTTAGCTGATAGGACCATAAGCCAGCCAAAAATCCTCATCTGATGTAAGAAGATATTAGAGTCAGCTGGTAGTTTTGCCCTACATAACAGAACAGATAAAAATTTAATTTTATTCATGTGGTTGGATGAATACCGAGACCAAGGGGTGTGAGCAAAAGATCCCCAAATCCCCAACAGAGTAATGGGCAAGAGGCTGGAGTGAGACAGAAGCCTGTTTGGAAAAGCTGTCAATGTTTTCTTTTGTTCAGTCAACAAACAGGCATTGAGCATCTCCGTTGTGTCTGACACTCTAGCGGGCACTGAGTGTGTGCAGCGAGGAAAGCGGGTGAAAAAGCTTGGTTGTTCCCAGCTGACATGGTGATCAATTGTTTGCATGCCTTTAGTATTGTGCCTCTGTTTACTGAGCACCTAATATGTGCCAGGCCTGGGTAGGGGATAATGAAGCGGAAACAAATCCAGCCTGATCCCAAAAGACTCTCACAATGAATAGGCACTGCCCACAAGCCACATGGAATGCCCGGCTCCCTCTGTTAGAATCACACCTGCCTGGAATGGAGTGGGGGTGACGAAAGGAGGAGGGATGGCCTGATCTTCAGCAGCATCAATTGCCTGAGCCCTGGTTCCAATCTCACCCCCATGCTGTCCATCTGTGGCCCTTTCCCCTCCTCTGATGTTCCAGGTCTAGAGCAAGATTCATGGTCCTCTCCTCAAGGCAGCAGGGATCTCAAGGGACTTGAACCTCTAGAAGTCACCAGGGCAGGGGTGTGGCTGGTTGGATCTGCTATCCAGGTGGCATGGGGAACACGTAGAGTGACCCACTCATCCTGGTTTGCTTGAACTATCCCAGTTTTACCACTGCAGAGCCTGCCTCCTGAGAACCCCCCTGTTCTGGGGAAACTAGCAGAGTTGGCCACCCTAGAACCTTGGATTGTATCTGGGTCCTCCCTTACCTCCCAACTTCTAAACCAGTGCTTCTCCACCCTGGCTGCACATTAGCATCTCCTGGGCAGGTTTTTAAGAATGCTGCTGCCTGGGTCCCCCTGCCAGATGAATTCATTCAGAGTTCAGGGTTGAGGCTGGGTGTGGGTCTTGTAAAAACAAAAACAAAAATTAAAAAAAAAAAAAAAACTCTCAGGGGATTCAAGGTGGAGCCAGGATGTGAGCCTCTCCTTGGGGATGGGGCTGAGCCAGGAGATAGTAGAAGGTAGATTTTTGTTTTCTAGCTCCAGTGGGCGCTCAGGAGGAGTGGAGAAGAAACGCTGGATTGGGGTTCATTGACTCATTCCTTCACCCACTCATTCATTCATTCACCCACTCATTCACTCATTCATCAATTATGTGCAGAGGACCTGCTATGGGGACCTGCTATGGGTCAGCAGCTGTCCTGGGGCTGGGGACATGGACTGGGGGAAGAGGGTGATCATGAACCTGTTTTCAAGAAGCTCACATTCGAGTTGGGGAAACACACAGTCAACAAGCAAGTCATCTGCATACTTCCAGATGAAGATGGGAAGGAACTTGATGGAGTGATGTGTTGGATGAATGGGGCTACATCAGCTCCTGAAAGCCATTGGTTGGGTGCAGCATCTGGGGGCTTCACCACTCCAGACCTTTGGCCTCGACTGCTGGGTCTTGAGGCCTGTGGAAGACAGAGACAGCCCCCAGGCAGAGTCCCAGGTGTTTGCCAGAGAGTGAGTGTGATAAGATCCTAGTGTGGCACCGACCACAGCTCCTCCAGAAAATGACCTCTGAGCTGCCACCTGAAGGACATGGAAGAGCTGGCCAGGTGACGAGCATGCCAGGGCACTTGGAGGGCATGCCAAGCAAGGGGGATGGTGAGGGCATAGTCCCCAAGGTGTGTGGAGGGCATACCAGGCAAGGGGGATGGTGAGGGCATAGTCCCCAAGTCAAGTTGGGTGCATTCCAAGAACAGCCCCAAAGGACGGTGGGCAGTGTGGCCTGGGCGAGGAAGAGAGAGTGGCAGGGGCTGAGAGTGGGGAAGAAGTCGCCAGGGCCAGGCCATGTGGAACTGAGATTCAACTGTGTGGACAGGGAAGCCTCTAGAAGGTTTTGAGCAGGCATCTACGGGATCCAGTTACTGCTAGACAACAAGCTCACTTCGCATGTGGTCTGGAGAAGGGATTGTAGGAAAGGGCACAAGAGGAAAGAGGAGAGATGGTCTCACCCTCCTGGGTGGCCTTGGCCAGTCCCTTTTCTTCTCTGAGATTCAGTCACTTATCTGGAAAATGAGGCCAAGAAGCCAGGCCCCATGTGCTTCAGAGGGGCATTTCAGCTGTGCACAGTAGCTCATGCCTAGAGTCTCAGCATTTTGGTGTGGGGAAAAGAGAGATCAGCCTGTTACTGTGTCTATATAGAAGGAAGCAGACATAAGAGATTCCATTTTGTTCTGTATTTGAGATGCTGTTAATCTGTGACCCTACCCCCAACCTTGTCCTTGCAAGAGACATGTGCTGTGGTGCCTCAAGGTTTAAAGGATTTTGGGCTGTGCAGGGTGAACTTAAACAAGTGCCTGAAGGCAGCTTGCTGGTTAAAAGTCATCACCGGCCGGGCGCGGTGGCTCAAGCCTGTAATCCCAGCACTTTGGGAGGCCGAGACGGGCGGATCACGAGGTCAGGAGATCGAGACCATCCTGGCTAACATGATGAAACCCCGTCTCTACTAAAAATACAAAAAAAACTAGCCGGGCGTGGTGGCGGACGCCTGTAGTCCCAGCTACTCGGGAGGCTGAGGCAGGAGAATGGCGGGAACCCGGGAGGTGGAGCTTGCAGTGAACTGAGATCTGGCCACTGCACTCTAGCCCAGGCGACAGAGCAAGACTCCGTCTCAAAAAAACAAAAAAGTCATCACCATTCTCTTAATCTCAAGTAAGAGAAAAGCGTTTGTCTCCTGCCCGTCCCTGGGCCATGGGACATCTCGGTGTCATCCCGATTGTGTGCTCTGTTTACTGAGATAGGAGAAAACTGCCTTAGGGCAAAAGGTGGGACTTGCTGGCGCAATGCTGCTAAAAGGTTTATGGAGATGTTTGCATATGCATATCGAGGCACAGCATTTTTCTTTAAACTTATTCATGTCACAGGGATCTTTGTTCATATGTCTTACTGCTGATTTTCTCCCTACAATGATCCTATTATCCTGCCACTCCTTTGTCTTTAAGATGGTAAGGATAATTATCAATAAATACTAAGGGAACTCAGAGACAGGTGCCTGAGTGACTCCTCTGTATGCTGAGCGCCGGTCCCCTGGGCCCACTTTTTCTTTCCCTATACTTTGTCTCTGTGTCTCATTTCTTTTCTCAATCTCTCGTTCCACCTAAAGAGAAACGCCCACAGATGTGGAGGGGCAGGCCACCCCTTCATTTTGGGAGGCCAAGGTGGGAGGATCACTTGAGCCCAGGAGTTTGAGACTAGCCTGGGCAGCATAGCAAGACCCTGTATCTAAAAAAAAAAAATTTTTTTTTAATTAGCTGGTCTTGGTGGCATGCACCTGTATAGTCCCAGCTACTCAGGAGGCTGAGGCAGGAGGATTGCTCGAGCCCAGGAGGTCGAGGCTGCAGTGAGCTGTGATTGTGCCACTGCACTCCAGCCTGGATAACAGAGTGAGATTCTGTCTCTACAAAAATAAAAAATAAAAGAAGGGTGTTTGGTGACTCCCATGAGTGGAAGTCCCCTGGCTACAGTTGGATGAAAGTCTCCTGGCTATGGCAGAACACACGGAGGGGGCTTGACACCACCCTTTGGGTAGAAGTGGCCAAGCCTGGACCCACCAAATGCAGAGTGGGGCCTTTCTCAAGTTCTCTGCTTTGTGTTTGGGTTTTTCCAAGTGAACTGAGCTAAAATTATGAATGATGAACGCAGTGTCTCGGAGGTATAAAGGCCAAGTGAGGCTGAGAAATGAAAATCCAGTTCTCAAGGTATCTTGGCCAAGCAGCCCTGGGGCTGGCTGGTCATCTCACTCTGGACTCTGGGACGCAGGAAGTGTGGCTGACAATTCCTGGCAGCATAGCACCAACTCCACATTCACGTTGAACACGAAGAAAGCTGGACTGAATTCTGAGAGAAGGGCAGAATTGCAGATGCTTGGGTTTCCCCAGACAGAATCCAAGAGTGATTACATCTCAGTGAAGGTCCCAAATCTTAGTGTATTCAGATCTTTTCTATTTGGCTGCCAGGAAACTCAGACCCATTCATAGTTCTCCTCCGCAAATATATTCTAGAACCTCAACGGTGGCTACGGAGATTTACTAACACTGAATATCCATTTATCATAGGTTCCCTGCCTACCAGGTACTGTGCTAAGCACTTAATATGAGCAAGGACTGGTACCATTCCCATTTTAGAGTCGAGGCGATGGGAATCCAGCAACATGAATTCACCTCGTGGGAGCCACTAGTAGGTAGCCATTGAAATCGATTTTCTCCATGCTCTGTAAAAATAGAATTCAGGGCATGGTGGTGCTTGTCCGTAATCCCAGCTACTTAGGAGACTAAGGTGGGAGGATTGCTTGAGTCCAGGAGTTTGAGGCTGCAGTGAGGTATGATTGCGCCACTGCACTCCAGCCAGGGTGACAGAGTGAGATCCTGTCTCTAAAAAATAAAAATAAAAATAAGGGCCAGGCATAGTGGTTCATGCCTGTAATCCCAGCACTTTGGGAGGCCAAGGTGGGAGGATTGCTTGAGGCCAGGAGTTAGAGACCAGTCTGAGCAACAAAGTGAGACCATGTTTCTACAAAAAAAATTTTTTTAATTATCTGGGTGTGGTGGTGTGCACCTGTAGTCCCAGCTACTTGGGAGGCTGAGGTGGGAGGATCGCTTGAGCCCAGGAGATCAAGCTTCAGTAAGCTATGACGGTGTCACTGTACTCCAACTTGGGTGACAGAGAGAGACCCTGTCTCTAGAAAAAAAAAAAAAAAAGGATTGTAGTCAAGCATATAACTGGACTACATTTCCCAGCACCCCGTGCATTGGGTGTGGGCAGGTGACTGCTTTCTCTCCAGTGGCATCTGTGCCTCTCCTGGGTCTTTTAAGTGAGCGACCTACCTCCTCCATAGTCTTTTCTCTTCTACCTTCTGGATATGGAGGTCAACAGGTCCTGGGATAGAGTGGATCCCCAGGCTAGAAAAAGCCAGGCTCTTCCAAGTGGAGAACAACTGCCCTGCTACCTAGAACACCAACCCAGAACTGTTGCAATAAACAAGTTTCCATTATGTTTGAAAAGGCAAGATGTGTTTGCAGCAGGGTGTAGCCTAGGCTAATTCATGATGCCCAGAGTTGGGGCAGAGTCAGTATGTAAACCCAGTTTGTTGGGTTCCGGGTGTCTCAACTCTGGGGTGCTGTGTGCATGGCCTGGGGGTTCTCTCTTGCAGCAGGCCTGGAAGCATGAGTGTCACTGGAGACCTCTGTTCCACAAGCACCAATGCCCATAGCACCTCCGCTTCCCCCACTTCTTCTGTTTTTGAGACAGAGTCTTGCTCTATCGCCCAGGCTGGAGCGTACTGGCATGATCTTGGCTCACTGCAACCTCCCCTCCCAGATTCAAGTGATTCTTCTGCCTCAGCCTCCCGAGTAGCTGGACTACAGGTATGTGCCACCGTGATCAGTTAATTTTGTATTTTTATTACAGGGAGGGTTTCACCATTTTGGCCAGGCTGGTCTCGAACTCCTGACCTCAGGTGATCTGCCCACCTTGGCCTCCCGTAGTGCTAGGATTACAGGTATAAGCCACTGTGTCCAGCCCACTCCCCAACTTCTGCTGGCCTCAGCCTCCCTAAACTGCTGGTGGGTCTATTGTGAAGGGTTCAGAGCCACCATTGCTGCTGCAAAGAGTGCAGCCCAGGCCGTCCCACTGATGCCACCAGCTATGCTTCTAGACAGGGCAGAGACGGCCCTGCTGTTGTTGCTGGCCAAGCTGGGACTTCTAGCTCAGGCCTGATGCTCTTGCAGGATGAGACTGTCATCATCTCCAGGTCACTGGTTCCCTCTCCTAGGGAAGAAGTCTGCATGCTCTCCTGGACAGCCTTGCCACCTCCCTGTTTGTGTGATGCTACTAGCAGGGCCCCCCAGCAGGGCTGCCTGGGTTCCCAGGCTCACTGCACACAGCACTGAAGTGCCAGGCAGCTCGAGCGGGGACTGGTGTTAGCACCGCTGAATGCCGAGCCTGGAGCTCTCACTCCTTCCTGGTCCCAGGCTTTGGAGCTGAGTATAACCTACCAGACTAAGACCCTCTTCCCTTCCTAGATGGCCTCATTTCTGGCACCCATTGCTGCACACAGATGCCACATTTCTTTTTTTTTTCTTTCTTTCCTTCCTTCCTTCCTTCCTTCCTTCCTTCCTTCCTTCTTCCTTCCTTCCTTCCTTCCTTCCTTCTTTCTTTCTTTCTTTCTTTCTTTCTTTCTTCTTTCTTTCTTCTTTCTTTCTTTTTGGTGTGTGAGACAAAAATCTCGTTCTGTTGCCCAGGCTGGAGTGCAGTGGCACGATCTCGGGTCACTGCAACCTCCACCTCCCAGGTTCAAGCGATTCTCCTGCCTCAGCCTCCTGAGTAGCTGGGATTAGAGGTATGTGCCACCATGTCCGGCTAATTTTTGTAATTTTAGTAGAGATGGGGTTTCACCATGTTGGCCAGGTTGATCTTGAACTCCTGACCTCAAGAGATCCACTCACCTTGGCCTCCCAAAGTGCTGGGATTACAGAAATAAGCCACTGCACCCGGCCCAGATGCCACATTTCAAGAGCTGTGTTTGAATATTCTGAGCTCATTCATGGGGAAGGCTATCTGATTTGGGGGTCCTGTTTCTCCCAGGGGCTCCTCGGTCCCTCTGTAAGTGAGTTGATGGTGACAGGTATGAGGGCTCTACCACCTTCATCTGCTGACACTTCCCAGGCGCCAGCCAGGTTGGGGTGCACATGGATGGGGGTGAGTGGGCATCATCCACTCCTTTTCCTAGCAGCTCCAGTCCCAGCTGGTGTGGCCTATATGTGGAGAAAGTAAGGCAGAGAGGCCAGTGACTCATTTAGGGCCACCCTGCTGTTCAATTCCCACCAAGGTAGTGGATGGCAGAGGTGGAGTAAAGACTCTGTCCTCTGTGTCTCCACGATGGTGGTTGGCAGGAGCCCACAGTCTGTCGGATCCTGTCACCAACTTCATTCCCACCACGTCTTGGTGAGTTTTTGCTTCCAACAGCAGCCCCTGCACGTCTTAGCTAAAGACACCCCTCATGATGTTGGAACCCGCTTTCACTGTGTGTGTTCCTAGAGCCAATGGGGCAAGGGCGAGATGGGCAGGGGAGTGTAAATACCCCAGCTCCCTCCTCCCACTGGAGACTCTGAGAACCCCCTGTAGGGTGAGCCACAGTTACCTTCTGTTAAGGGTTGACTGTGTCCTTCATCTCCAAATTCCTACACTGAAGTCCTAACCTCCTGTACCTTAAAATGTGACTCTACTTGGGGATAGAGTCATTGCAGACGTCATTAGAAAGATGAGGTCACACTGGAGTAGGGTGGATCCCTAATCCAATATGACTGGTGTCCTTATAAAAAGGGGAAATTTGGACACAGACGTGCATACAGAGAGAACATCATGTGAAGATTGGATTACGCAGCCACAGTCTAGAAAATACCAGAAACTAGGAGAGATGCTGGGGACAGATCCTTCCCTAGTGCTTGCAGAGGGAGCAGGGGTCTGTAGACACATCAATCTCGGACTTTGACCCTCCAGAACTGTGAGACAATGAATTTCCGATTTTTAAGTCACTCAGTTTTTGGTACTTTTTGATACACCTTTGAGTGCCTTTGTCTGCTATCACACCCCTGTGTGGCCTCCCTGCCTCTCAGCCCATCTCCCCCTCCCTTCCCAGGGCGCTGCCTAATCCCTAAGGCGCTCATGCACCCTTATGCAGGGTATGGTCTGCTTCTGGGGAATCCCATCTGATGGCGGGTTTTTGTTGTTGTTGTTGTTTGTTTTTGAAACAGAGTCTCACTTTGTCGCCCAGGCTGGAGTGCAATGGCACCATCTCAGCCTACTGCAACCTCTGCCTCCCAAGTTTAAGTGATTCTTCTGCCTCAGCCTCCCCAGTAGCTGGGATTACAGGCGTGTGCCACCACAACCAGCTAATTTTTATATTTTTAGTAGAGACAGGGTTTCACTATGTTGGCCAGGCTGGTCTCAAACTTCTGACCTCAGGTAATCTGTCTGTCTTGGCCTCCCAAAGTGCTGGGATTACAGGCATGAGCCACCATGCCCAGGCTACAACAGTAGGTTTTAAGGAGCAATGGCAAACTCGTCAGCAGCAGAGAATGAAGTGAGCACACCGGTCTCTGGGGGTGGTGAGCTTGACTCTCCAAACCCATCTAAGGGGGAATAGCACCGCTCAGCTCCCACTACAGGGAATTCAGACTCCATGTCACCTGAGCTTCCTTAAGAAAAAACAGAAATACAGATTTCAAAACAAAAGTGACATTTGATTTTTCTTTTCTTTTCTTTCCTTTTTTTAAAGAGACAGGGTCTCACTGTATCACCCAGGCTGGAGAGCAGTGATGTGATCACAGCTCACTGCAGGCTTGAACTCCAGGGCTCAAGCGATTCCACCGCAGCCTCCCAAGTAGCAGGGACTGCAGACACAGGTCACCATGCCCCGCCTGGTTAGTATTTTTTTTTTTTTTTTTTTTTTTGTAGATATGAGGTCTTGCTTTGTTGCCCAGGCTGGTCTTGAACTGGCTTCAAGAGATCCTCCCTTCTTGGCCTCCCAAAGTGCTGGAATTACTGGCGTGAGCTACCACACCTGGTCCCAGTTTTCCAATACTGGCCATTAACTCTATGAACTCTGCTTTTTTTTTTTTTTTTTAAACTATGCAGGTCCAACCCAAACACGTCTGGAACCCAGAGTTGACCCTTGGGCAGGCACTTTGCAACCTTGGGTTAAAGGTTTGGCAGGGACGGTGCATCCCAGTGTTGTGTGATGGGAAAAGCTATGAGCAGGCAGCAGGTGGAGACCTGATATCTACTCATGGGTCTACCACTGGTTTGCTGTACACACCTGCTTCAAAACCTCTCTGAGCCTCAATCACCTGATCTGTAAAATGGGTATCATGTCATGCACTTCACCTGCCTCCTGGAGTGAAAATAAAGGTGGATTGACATAATTTATTTAGCAAACAGTTACTACGTGCAAGCAGTGTGCTGAGTATGTGATAAAACATTAACTCCTAGCCAGGCACAGTGGCTCCTAGCACTTTGGAAGGCTGAGGCAGGAGGATCACTTGAGTCTGTTCCAGACCACCCTGCGCAACATAGCAAGACCTTGTCTCTACGAGAAATAAAACATTACCTGGGAGTGGGGTGTACACCTGTAGTCCCAGCTACTAGGGGGGCTAAGGCAGGAGGATTGCCTGAGCCCAGGAATTACAGGCTGTAGTGAGCTATGACTGCAGTACTGCACTCCAGCCTGGGTGACAGTGAGACCCCCATCTCAAAAAACAAAAACAAAAAAATAGCTCCTGCATTCCATCCAACAGCCCTTAAAAGCAGGTCATGATTCTCATTTCACACTGGAGAAAACTGAGGTTCAGGGAGGTTTAGTAACTTGTCCAAGCTATTTATCTCCCGACTGATAAGAGGCAGAGCTGAGCTTCAAAGCACACTGACTGCAAAGGGTATGAGTCCACAAACTGCTATTTTGGTTTTTGTTGTTGTTGCTTTGGATACATAGGAAGGAGAGAGATGGGCAGTGACTCCCCGGCTTGCCTTGTGGATCTCTGGACAAGCCGTATGGGGAGGAACTGAGCCTGCGTGGGTGATGCTGGCACAAGGCAAAGCTTCCTGACCCAGTCTGGACAGGGGCCAGGACTGGGCTAAACATCCTACCACCCCTTCTCCTCAGCAGAGCATTTCCCGTAAATGGTGGCAGCCTGCCTGCTGACTCGCAGACCTGCTAGGGCGGGCAGCCAGCCATCGCTTGGGCTCCTCCTGCAAAAGGCCCCCAGGGCTCCCAAGTCAGGGCCTGGGTAATCTGAGTCCCGCTGGCCGATCCAGACCAACCTCCATGATACAGCGGCTACTCTGGGCTCCCGGCCTCATGTCTTAAATGCGTCCTCCATGTTGACACACATGGCAGGGTGTTTTGGGAGGGGATGGAGGCAGGTGGGCCTGTGCTGAAAAGTGGCGCGCGCGTGTGTGTGTGTGTGTGTGTGTGTGAGAGAGAGAGAGAGAGAGAAGTAAATTGAGACCAGATCCTCCTGGGAGATCGTAATCCAGGCCTCTGTGTCCCCTGAATTGTAAAGTCCTCATGAGGAGACTCTGTGGAGATTCGCTGCCAGGCGTGTGTCCTGAGTCGCTCATTCCTTTGTTCACCCACTCACAGAAGAAGCACCTGCTCTTATGGAGAGAGTACCCTAGTGAAGGCATGGGGAGGGTAATCTTACCAAACTTAATAAGAAAGCGAGAGTATTAGAGATTGTAGAAAGTGCTAGAAAGGGAACAAACATGTCGGGCCACAGTCTAGATCCCAGACCCTCAAGAGGGACTGAGAAACTGGATGGGACATGAGCTGGGCTTCAGCGAAGGCCCCTTGAGGGGAGACCTTGTAATTTCAGCCCTGAAAAAACCAGGAGGAGAAGGGCACTGCTGGCCGGGGAATCAGCAGGAGCAAAGGCCCTGAGCCAGGAAGGGGCTTGGAAGTTTCTGAAAACCTTGGAGTCTGGCCAGTGTGGTCAGAGCATGATGAGTGGCACGTGGAGGAGTGGGAACTACCAGCAGGTCCTGACGAAGCAGGGCCTCTAGTGGGGACACTTCAGACCCCCCCGGCTGCTGGGGGAGCCACCAGCATCATGATCTCCCCAGCTCTGCCCCCATGTGAGAGGCCTGCCAACCTCTGGCTGCTCCAACAGGAGGCAGAGGTCCCGGGCCCATCCTGCCCATTGGGTAACAGCCACTGCTCCCCATCCTGGCCGACCGCAGAGAAGGCCCTGTTGACCTGACATTTCTGTCTCTTGTCCAGGCCCTTGAGTGACAAGAGGCCTTCTCTGGCCTGTTTGCTGACTTTTTCACTGCCCTGGCGAGAGGGTGTGTTGCTCGGGAGGCCAGGCAGGGCACATCAAAACTTGGCTGTTCCTTTTGTTCCCTGGTCCGGAATTTCCCCTGTCTGTGCTTCTGGAGACCTGTCTCTACAAAAAATAAAATTAGCAGGCCGGAGGCGGTGGCTTACGCCTGTAATCCAAACATTTTGGGACCCTGAGACAGGAGGATCACTTGAGGTCAGAAGTTCCAGACCAGCCTGGCTAATGTGGCGAAACCCCCCTCTATTAAAAATACAAAAATTAGCTGGGCGTGGTGGTGGGTGCCTGTAATCCCAGCTACTCAGGAGGCTGAGGCAGGAAATCACTTGAACTCGGGAGGTGGAGGTTGCAGTGAGACGGTGCCGCTGCACTCCAGCCTGGGTGACAGAGCAAGAGTCTGTCTCAAAATAAATAAACAAATAAAATGAAATAAGCTAGGTATGGTGGCATGTGCCTATGGTCCTAACTATACAGGAGGCTGAGGTGAGAGGATCACCAGAGCCCAGGATTTAGAGACCAGCCTGGGCAACATAGTGAGACCCCAACTCTAAAAAAAAAAACAAAAAACAGTAAAATTTATTAGCTTTGTCCCCCAGGCTGGAGTGCAGTGGCGTGCTCTTGGTTCACTGAAGCTTCCACCTCCTGGGTTCAATTATCCTGCCTCAGACTCCAGAGTAGCTGGAATTACAGGTGTGCACAACCACACCTGGCTAATTTTTGTATTTTTTAGTAGAGACGGGGGTTTCACCATGTTGGCCACGCTGGTCTTGAACTCCTGATCTCAAGTGATCTGCCCACCTCGGCCTCCCAAAGTGCTAGGATTACAGGCGTGAGCCACTGTGCCTGGCTGTTTATTTTAATTTTGACAGGCTTTCGCTCTGTCACCCAGACTGAAGTGCAGTGGTGCAATCACGGCTCATTGTACATTAATCTCCTGGGCTCAAATGATCCTCCCTCCTCAGCTCTTCAGTAGCTGAGACTATAGGCACATGCCACCACGCTGGGCTGATTTTTGTATTTCTTATAGAGACAGTGTTTTGCTATGTTGCCCAGGCTTGTCTCTAACTCCCCAGCTTAAGTGATCCTCCTGCCTCAGCCTCCTGAGCAGCTGGGACCACAGGCATGTACCACGATGCCAGGCTAATTTTTAAAAAATTATTATTTCTTTGTAGAGACAGAATCTGACTATGTTGCCCAGGCTGTTAATTATAATAACACATTCTCTTCAATCCACTACATCCAAAAGATTATCATCATAGCATGTAAACAATTAAAACATGATTTCAGTATTAGTATTTTAGATTCTTTTATTCCTACCAGGTTTTTTTTTTTTTTTTTTTGAGACAGAGTCTCACTCTGTTGCCCATGCTGGAGTGCAGTGGCACAATCTTGGGTCACTGGAACCTCTGCCTCCCAGGTTCAAGAAATTCTCCTGTCTCAGCTTCCCGAGTAGCTGGAACTACAAGTGCCTGCCTGATCACACTTGGCTGATTTTTGTATTTTTAGTAGAGATAGGGTTTCATGATATTGGTCAGGCTGGTATTGAACTCCTGACCTCAGGTGATCTACCTGCCTCAGCCTCCCAAAGTGCTGGGATTACAGGCGTGAGGCACCGTGCCCGGCCTTTTATTCCGACCAAGTCTTCAATCTCTGGTGTGTACTTTGCCGTGATAGCTCATCTCCATCCAGCCTCACCCCATTTCCAGGGCTCAGTAATGACTTGTGGCTCCTGGATTAGACAGCACAGCTTTGCATGGGGCATTTAGTGCACTTCTGACAAGCTCTGGTTTGTTGTTTTTTCACTTGGCTGTATGTATCTGTCTGCAACTAGAATGTTAGCCTAAAGAGGGTCAGCACCTTACATGTCTTGCTAAGAGCTGTGTCCATGTCCACACCAGCGTGCTGGGCACAGCTGGTGTCAGGATTTGCACCCAGGTCTGTCTGGACAAAATCCAGGGCTCTTTCCATGTACTACTCCCTGCCCCTGACAAGGTGGATGGGGCTCTGAAGGCAGCCCACAGGAGGGGACCCTCCTTCTTCCCTTTGCCCTCTGCTCCGCCCTCCTGGGTAACCTGCACTGGCTGCCAGCCTGAAGAAGGACTGGACCAGGTCACCTGAAAGGAGCCCCTGGGAAACGGGCAGCAGTGTGATAGTCACAGGGGCAGCCCTACAAACAGGAGGGTGGGAGCCCCCCCACCTCATGGGCCTGGATGTCCCCTGGCCTGGAATCATGGTGTAACTGAGTTGAGTAGCTTGGCTTCAAAATGCATTTCTTTCTTTCTTTTTTTCCTTTTTCTTTTTGCTCTATTCCCCAGGCTGGAGTGCAGTGGTACAATCTTGGCTCTGCAACCTCTGCCTCCCGGGTTCAAGCGATTCTCCTGCCTCAGCCTCCCAAGTCGCTGGGATTACAGGCACCCATGCCCAAGCCCAGCTAACTTTTGTATTTTTAGTAGAGCCGGGGTTTCATGATGTTGGCCACACTGGTCTCAAACTCCTGACCTCAGGTGATCCACCTGCCTCAGCCCCCCAAAGTGCTGGGATTACAGGCATGAGCCACTGCGCTGGGTCTCAAAATGCATTTTACCCCTTTTCCCCTTTTTCTCTTTTCTCCCTAGTCTCAAGATGTAACATCAAAATAAACTGCAGAACCCTTTTTCTTCCCTCCTTAGACTTTTTTTTTTTCTTTTTTTTTGAGACAGAGTCTCGCTTTATTACCCAGCCTGGAGTGCCGTGGCATGATCTCGGCTCACTGCAACCTCCACCTCCTGGGTTCAAGTGATTCTCCTGACTGGGTCTCCCAAGTAGCTGGGATTACAGGTGTGCACCACCAGGCCCATCTAATTGTTTGTATTTTTAGTAGAGACGGGGTTTCACCATGCTGGCCAGGCTGGTCTCAAACTCCTGACCTTGTCATCTGCCCCCTCGGCCTCCCTCCTTAGTCTTAAAATATAGCCTTGAACTGTACTTTCAAACTCTGTGTCCCTCCTTTATCCCATGCACATTTATCTAGCTGTATGCTTGTATTAGTTATGTGTTCACTTAGAAGTTCCAGGAGCTAACCTTGAAACAGACCAGGCTTAGAGACCCAGCTGCAAAATTCCAGAGATTATTTCTAGGTGGTTAGTCAACAACCTGGCCATGGTTGGGATGACGCCAGGCTATGCTTCAAGTGGAGCAAGGCTCGAGATAGCCGCTGGAACAAGACACACTGGCTTTGTACCCGGCACCACTCCTGTATGCCTCCCGTTCTAAGTTCCCTTTTTAAAATGTTTTATTTTTTGAGACAGGGTCTAGCTCTGTCACCCAGGCTGGAGTGCAGTACCACAAACACACCTTACCGCAGCCTTAACCTCCTGGGCTCAAGTGATCCTCCTGCCTCAGCCTCCAGAGTAGTTGGGAGTATAGGTGTGTGCCACTGTGGCTAATTTTTTTATTTTTGTAGTGACAGGGCCTCGCCATGTTGCCTAGGCTAGACTCAAAGTCCTGGGCTCAAATGATCTTCCCGCCTTGGCCGCCCAAAGTGCTGGGATGACATGTGTGAGCCACCACTGTGCCCAGTGTTCCAAGTGCCCTTTTTTAAGTCCCTCTCCCCAGCCTAAAGTTTCAAATGGTTTCTATAAAGCACAAGCCTGGGCCATTTCTCCACCACTAGCCCTGGAATAAAGTCACTTTCCTTTCGCTGCATCTCGTCCTTGTTATCGGCTTTGTAAGTGATCAGCGGCCGAGCCTGTGTATGGTTACAATAGGACTTCCAGAAAATAGAGGCCACCCAGATACATTTGAACTTGAAATAAACAAGTGATTTTTTTTTTTTTTTTGAGATGGAGTCTTGTTCTGTCGCCCAGGCTGGAGTGCAGTGGCAAAATCTTGGCTCACTGCAACCTCCGCCTGCCAGGTTCAAGTGCTTCTCCTGCCTGAGCATCCTGAGTAGCTGGGACTATAGGCGCGTGCCACCACTCCTGGCTAATTTTTTGTATTTTTAGTAGAGATGGGGTTTCACCTTGTTAGGCAGGATAGTCTCGATTTGCTGACCTCGTGGTCCGCCTGCCGCAGCCTCCCAAAGTATTGGGATTACAGGCGTGAGCCACAGCGCCGAGCCACAAGTGATCATTTTTAAGTGTAATTAATTATGTCTCAAATATTGCATGGAACATACTTCCACTAAAAAAAAGTCATTTATTTCAAATTCTAATTTAGCTCAGTTTCCTTTTTTTTTGAGACAGAGTCTCACTCTGTTGCTCAGGCTGGAGGGCAGTGGAGCAATCTTGGCTCACTGCAACCTCTGTCTCCCGGGTTCAAGCAATTCTCTTGCCTCAGCCTTCCGAGTAGCTGGGATTATAGGCGCATACCACCACGTTCAACTAATTTTTGTATTTTTAATCAGGATGGGGTTTCACCGTGTTGGCCAGGTTGGTCTTGAACTCCTGACCTCAAATGAAGGGCCTGCCTTGGCCTCCCCCAAAGTGTTGGAATTACTGGCATGAGCGACCATGCCCTGCCTGAGTTGCTTTATTTTTATTTGCTATATCTGGCAACCCTACCTGGGGAGAAATGGCAGGGTCGTCGTCAGATGCCAGGGAGTTAGGTGTAGATCTTAGGGGCCAGTGGGATCGTAAGGAGTGCCATCCATAGGAATGCTGGGCTGAGGGTGATGAGCAGCTGCTGGCTTTGGTATGACAGGTCTGAGGGCTGCCACTTCCATCCTGCTGGTGGGGACATGGAGTGCAGCTTGGGCCTTTTCCAGCTCTAGATGTAGTCAAACTCCTTCCACTCCCCACTGACCCTCTATGCCAGCTGCCCTTTGCTCACAGCGAAAGAGTCAAACACTCTGTGTGACTTACAGCCTGCCATGGTTCTGCCAGACTGATGTCTTCTTCTTCCCCTGGCCGAACATTCTCCAGCCTCTGGGCTCCAGCACCCTGACCTGTGTTTGCCAGAATTCAAACCCAACCCTCCGCCTCCTGGTCCAGGACTCCTGGGGTCACTGGAGAGAAAGACTGTGTGTGTACCTCTGTCAAGGTGCCCTTTGTCCCGGGGGCATGCAGTATGATGTCAACAGGAGCCACTCAGGAAAGGCCAGCTCCGTTCTGCCGGGAAGACAGATATCCCCAGCAGAGGCCCCTGACACGAGGCTCCTGTCCTGTGTGTTGCTGCTCATGGGGGCTCCTGACCCGAGATCCCTCTGCTGATGGCCCTAAGTCACCATCAACAAGGCTGCTGTTTCCTGAGCCCCTGTTCTGAGAAGGGCATTTGACATGTTTTCTCTAGTCCTTCATCATCCTTGCCAGGTAGGGGGGAAGTATGGCCCCACTTTACAAATGTGGAGGCCGAGGCCAGAGAGGTGAAGTCCTCTGCCTAGGGCGACCTGCCCCCTCCCCAGCAAAGCCTGCAGACTCCAGATGTTGACCTCCAAGGTCATCCAGAGGCCAGTGGCTACCTGAGCCTGTATCTCCTTCCCTGGGGTTGTTCTGGCTCCAGGGTCCCAAGCCCAGCTGCAGGGATCAGAACTGGGGTTGCTTCTGGCAGGTCTGCTCCCCAAATCCTTCAGGGGCGAAGACCCATGGGGATTGGGGGAGGGGAGAGGGTCAGTGTTTCCCAAAGACTGGGCTTCCAAGCCCTCTCTGTGGCTCTTATTAAGGCAGACCTCCAAGCCCCAACCCTGGAGGTTCAGAAAACCTAGAGTGCGATTCTAAAATCTACCCCCCTCCCCTTTTGTTTTTTCGAGACTGAGTCTCACTCTGTGGCCCAGGCTGGAGTGCAGTAGTGCAATCACAGCTCACCACAACCTCCACCTCCCGGGTTCAAGCGATTCTCCTGCCTCAGCCTCCTGAGTAGCTGGGATTACAGGCGTGCCCCACCATGCCCGGCTAGTTTTTGTATTTTTAGTAGAGACGGGGTTTCGCCATATTACCTGGGCTGATCTCGAACTCCTGACTTCAAGTGATCTACCCACCTCGGCCTCCCAAAGTGCTGGGATTACAGGTGTGAGCAACTGTGCCCAGCCTAAAATCTACCTTTCAACAAGGTGTCTCTGCTGCAGCCAGTTTTAAAACCAGTGAAGAGTTCTCTGTGCAATCCTCAGGCCCTCTGCCCACCCCCCAGATTCAGGAAGCTGACCCTGCAGAGGGCCGTCTGGGCCATGTGTAAAGGGAGGGTGCTTTCTTCCGATGAGGGAATAACAGGGTTTCACATGTGGCCCCAACACCTGTATCCTCAGCCCTCTGCCCCATGTGGACAGGTTAGGAGGGAGAGAAGTGACTCTGAATTTATAGAGCCACCTCCAGATGGCAGGAGCTGTGGATATTTCTTTTTTTTTTTTTTTTTTTTTTTGAGACGGAGTCTCGCTCTGTCGCCCAGGCTGGAGTGCAGTGGCCGGATCTCAGCTCACTGCAAGCTCCTCCTCCCGGGTTCACGCTATTCTCCTGCTTCAGCCTCCCAAGTAGCTGGGACTACAGGCACCCGCCACCTCACCCAGCTAGTTTTTTTTTTGTTGTTGTATTTTTTAGTAGAGACGGGGTTTCAATGTGTTAGCCAGGATGGTCTTGATCTCCTGATCTCGTGATCCGCCCTTCTCGGCCTCCCAAAGTGCTGGGATTACAGGCTTGAGCCACCGCGCCCGGCCAAGCTGTGGATATTTCTGGAGGAATCTCCAACCCAGTGGCTGAGAATGACAGTTGGTCTTGAGTGGGGATTCCAAGGGGGTTTTCCCATGACTCCAGGAGCCCCAACTCAACAGACACCAACAGCTGGTGATTCTTAGGGTCAGAGAAAAAGCCCCTAAATGTTCTGCAACGGCTTCTTTCCTCCAGCTGCCCTCCTGCCTCCTTCCTCCCAATATCCCCTCCCAGGCTGCTGGGGCCCGGCTGGGAGTGGGCCTCTCCGTTCACCCTTCTGGGCAGGAAGAGACCACAGGCCTTTCTAGAAAACCAGGCCTTGGTGGTTTAAGATCTTTTCAATTCAGGCTGGGTGCAGTGGCTCAAGCCTGTAATCCCAGCACTTTGGGAGGCCGAGACGGGCGGATCACGAGGTCAGGAGATCAAGACTATCCTGGCTAACACTGTGAAACCCCGTCTCGACTAAAAAAGACAAAAAACTAGCCGGGCGAGGTGGTGGGCGCCTGTAGTCCCAGCTACTCGGGAGGCTGAGGCAGGAGAATGGCGTAAACCCGGGAGGCGGACCTTGCAGTGAGCTGAGATCCGGCCACTGCACTCCAGCCTGGGCGACAGAGCGAGACTCCGTCTCAAAAAAAAAAAGATCTTTTCAATTCAAAGGGTGGTCCAGGGAGCAGCAGCATCAGCTTCTCCCAGGGGCTCTTAGAAATGCAGGATCTCAGCGGGACGTGGTGGCTCACACCTGTAATTCCAGCCCTTCGGGAGGCTGAGGCAGGTGGATCACTTGAAGTCGAGACCAGCCTGGTCAACATGGTGAAACCCTGTCTTTACTAAAAATACAAAAATTAGCCAGGTGTGGTGGTATGTGCCTGTAGTCCCAACTCCTTGGGAGGCTGAGTCAGGAGAACCACTTGAACCTGGGAGGTGGAGGTTCCAGTGAGCCAAGATCTAGCCACTGACTCCATCTCAAAAAAGAAAGAAAAGAAAGGAAGAAAGGAAAAAAGAGAGGAAAGAAAAAAAAGAAAAGAAAAGAAAGAGAGAAAGAAAGAGAGAGAAAGAAAGAAAGGCAGGATCTCAGGCCCTGCCCAGACCCCCAGACCCCTGAGTCAGCATCTAGCTTCTAAGCCAACCCCAGGTGATTCATTTGCAGATTGAGGGGTCAGAAGCACTCATTTAAATCACTGGTTCTTTACCTTGCAGCCCAACACCTGGGAGCTTTAAAAACACTGGTATAGGGTTCCATCCCCAGACAGCCTGATTTAATTGGTCTATAACACAATCCGGGCAGTGGGTCTTTTAGAAGCTACCCAAACTGCAGCAGAGTTTGGCAAATATATATATATATATATATGTGTGTGTGTGTGTGTGTGTATATATATATATATATTTTTTTTGAGACGGAGTCTCGCTCTGTCGCCCGGGCTGGAGTACAGTGGCCGGATCTCAGCTCACTGTAAGCTCCGCCTCCCGGGTTTACGCCAGTCTCCTGCCTCAGCCTCCCGAGTAGCTGGGAGTACAGGCGCCCGCCACCTTGCTCGGCAAGATTTTTGTATTTTTTAGTAGAGATGGGATTTCACCAGGTTAGCCAGGATGGTCTCGATCTCCTGACCTTGTGATCCGCCCGTCTCGGCCTCCCAAAGTGCTGGGATTACAGGCTTGAGCCACTGCGCCAGGCCATAAATATATATATTTTTATGAAAAAAATATTTTTTCGAAAAAAATATATATTTATATATATTTTTTATATTATATATATGAAAAAATATATATTTATAAAAATATATTTAAATATATTATGAAAAAATATATATATTTATAAAAATATATCTAAATATATTTATGAAAAATATATATTTATAAAAATATATTTAAATATATTTATGAAAAAAATATATATTTATAAAAATATATCTAAATATATTATGAAAAAATATATTTATAAAAACAAATCTAAATATATTTATGAAAAAATATATAAATATTTATATATTTAAATTTAAAATTAAATATATTAAATTTACATATATTTAAATATTGGTTCCTGAAGATGGCATAGTAGAGGCCGGGTGCAGTGGCTCATGCCTATAATCCCAGCTCTTTGGGAGGCCAAGGTGGGCGGATCACCTGAGGTAAAGAGTTGGAGACCAACCTGGCCTACATGGTAAAACCCCTTTCTACTAAAAATACAAAATACAAACATTACCCGGGTTGGTGGCAGGCACCTGTAATCTCACTACTTGGGAAGCTGAAGCAAGAGAATTGCAGGAACACGGGAGGCGGAGGTTGCAGTGAGCCGAGATTGCACCATTGCACTCCAACCTGGGCAACAAGTAGGAAACTCCATCTCAAAAAAAAAAAAAAAAGAGAGAGAGATGGCATAGGAGAAAGCACTCTCCCTCCACACACACCTGGCAGGCCTCTTGTGGGGTCAGCTTAGGGAATTGGGGTGGGGGCGGAGGGCAGAAATCCTGGAACCCAGGCCCAGGATCAGAGATGAGGCAGCTCCTGCCTCCGCCTCCGCCCATGGAGACCAGCAGTGGGGAAAATGTGTCAGGGGCTTGTGGCCCAGGGGCCCTCTTTGGAGTCACCAGTGGCGGGGTACATGTACCTATGGCCCATGGTGCGAGGCAAAGGGCAGGACCAGTGGCTTTGGCATCTTGATGCTCAGACCTCTGCCCATGGGTGAGGGATCAGGACAGGGAGAGGGCACACAGGAGAGGAGAGTCACTGTGTCCTGAGCCAGGAAAGACCCTCAGGTAACAAGTTTTCTTTCCTGGGAGTTACCCAGGAAGACTTCCACATCAAGAAACACTACTATTACTGTCGATAATAATATTAATACTACTAATAGTTTTGTGCTTAATAAGTGCCTGGCATGGCGATGCACGCAGATCTCATTGTGGTTCTGAAGCTGTGACTGCAGCAGCATCACCCCTTAAAAGGCAGATGAGGCTGGATGTGGTGACCCACGCCTGTAATCGAACACTTTGGGAGGCTGAGGTAGGAGGATGGCTTGAACCTAGGTGTTCAAGAGTAGCCTGGGCAACCTAGTGAGACCCTCCTGTCTACAAAAAATAAAAAATCAGCCAGGTGTAGTGGTGCAGCCTGTGGTCCCAGCTGTTCGGGAGGGTGAGGCAGGAGGATTGCTTGAGCCCAGGAGTTTGAGGGCACAGTGAGCTATGATGGCATCATTGCTCTCCAGCCTGGGCGACAGCGAGGCCCTTTTTTTTCTTTCTTTCTTTCTTTTTTTTTTGGTGGCGGGGCGGGGAAGGCAGATTCTAGGGCCCCACTCCAGGCCTTCCACATTCCCCGGGCCGGGCCTGAGAATCTGCTTTTCACAAGGTTCCTGGGAATTTCTTTCGCGCAGAGACTGTTGGGAAACACAGGATTTCTCCCAACCCTGAATGCGGCTGCCCACCACTGACATTCATTCCTTGCCTTATCATTCACTCCATCCACGTTTACGCACTGTCCACACCATTCGCTGACGCAGCCTACCCCCACCGCCCCACTCCCATTCCTCCCAGTATCTCTGTCCGCAGTTCCCCAGGCTGTTCCCTCCCTGCCGCCGCTTTCTCTCCCGTGCGCGTCCCGGGCGAGCCGAGCCCCCTCCCCAGCCCGCGACTGCGCCCTGGGCCCCGAGCGCCCCGCCCCACCCGAGAACCTGCGCTGAGGCGGCCCCACAGGGCGCAGGCCCAGACCCTCAGCGTCCACCGCCCGCTGCCCGCATCCGCCCGCCCGGCGTCCGAGCCTTTCACAGGCGACGGGTAGAGCTGGAGCTCTGGGTCTGGGCGCCAGGTGGGCTCCTGGGAGGGTCATGAAGCAGGTAGGGCCGCGGGGATGCTGGGGCTGGAGGTGGGGCGGGGACGAGAGGAACCTGCGGGAGGGCTGGAGAAGCCGGGAGGAGGAGGAGGGATGCGCCGAGGCCCGAGGCTGGGCTGCACCCGGTGGTCGAGAGGGTGGAGAGGGCTGTGCCACTGCAGCCGCAGCGGAGGGGCCCCGCCAGCTCGGAGGGTCCACTTGGGAACCCAGTGGGGTGCGAGTGGAGTCCAAGCCCAGGAGGACAGGGCGGGTGGGGTCGGGGTGTGCACCGCGTTTGGGCCTGCCACCTGCCCTTGCTGTCCCCCCAGGCCCTGGTGGATGATACCGAGGATGTGTCCCTGGACTTTGGAAACGAGGAGGAGCTGGCCTTTAGGAAAGCGAAGATCAGGTGTGTTGGCAAGGAGCTTGGGTCAGGTGTTCCCCAAAGCTGCAAATTCATTCATTTACTCATTCATTCAAAATATATTGAGCACCTACTGTGTGCCAGGCCTGGGTCTGGGGACGTATCTGTGAACACATCAGACAAGGTCCCTGCCCTCCTGGAGCCTGCAATGGGAGAAGGAGGAAGAAGGGGTGGAGCTGATGTTGAACAGGCAAAGAGATTAATGAGATAATTGAATGTGAGAAGAAATTCAGCCCTGTGATGAAAGAGAAGGTAACTAGAGAAGGCCACTTGCCTTAGTGCAGCCATGGAGGGCCTCTCTGGGGAGGTGGCGTTTGAGCTGAGACCTGAATGATGAGAAGCAGCCAGCCATGGGAGACTCCAGAGGAAGAGTGTTCCAAGCTGAAGGAACAGCAAGCATAAAGGCCCTGGGGCTATGTTGTAAGATCAGAAAAAGCCACTGAGGCTAGAGGGGAGCAAGGTTGGCAGTGGGCTGGACACGTGGAAGAGGGCTTGGAGTTTTATTCCAATCCCTGCTGAGTCTAGTTAGACAGGCTAGTCCTGGGTCAAGTCACTTAACTGCCTGAGACCTCTAGCATCCCAGAAGGTGGCAGGACCAAAGCATGAGGAGTGACCTGTGAACGTGGTTGCCAGTGGCCCAGGCGGCAGCCCCTTCTAGAAACACCCACAGCTCAGCCTCACTCACCCACCCAGTTCTGCCGTATCTCTCCTTCCATCTATCAGAGCCAGTAGGCATGGGATGGGCCTTGGCACCTAAATGCCATTCCTTGTTAAGTCTCTGTTTTTAAAATCAAACTCTCTCATTCAAACCTAATAAA
Source organism: Trachypithecus francoisi (assembly GCF_009764315.1). NCBI lineage: Eukaryota > Metazoa > Chordata > Mammalia > Primates > Cercopithecidae > Trachypithecus > Trachypithecus francoisi. Next base: position 104,175,688 of record NW_022681460.1, read on the forward strand.
CCCCGGAAAGGAATAGACTGTATCAGTTTCCTATGACCGCTAGAACAAACTACCGTTATCATCTTGGCTTAAGACAAAAGAAGTTTATTCTCCTGCAGTTCTGGAGGCCAAAAGTCCATGGTCAGTGTTCCTGGGCTGAAACCAAGGTGGCAGCAAGGCCATACTCCCTTTGGAAGAACTAGGGGAAAATCCGTTCTTTGCCTTTTCCAGCTTTTGATGACTGCTGACATTCTGTGGCTTGTGGCCTGTTCCTCCATCTTCAAGTCCAACATTGTAGCATGTTCAGATCTCTCTCTGTTCCATGGTCAGGTGACGTGCGTGTGTGTGTGTGTGTGTGTGTGTGTGTGTGTGAGTGTGTGAGAGAGAGAGGTTTCCCTGTGCCTCTTATAAGGACTGTTTTGATGGCATTTAGGGTCCACCCAGATCATCTAGGATAACCTTTGCATCTCAAGATCCTTAATTATACGCTGAGTGCAGTGACTCACACCCGTGAGTAATGAGTAATCGCAGCACTTTGGGAATCCAAGGCAGGCAGATCACTTGAGGTTAGAATTTCGTGACCACCCTGGCCAACATGGTGAAACCCTGTCTCTACCAAAAGCTATAAAAATTAGCCAGGTAGGCCGGGCGCGGTGGCTCAAGCCTGTAATCCCAGCACTTTGGGAGGCCGAGACGGGTGGACCACGAGGTCAGGAGATCGAGACCATCCTGGCTAACACGGTGAAACCCCGTCTCTACTAAGAAATACAAAAAACTAGCCAGGCGAGGTGGCGGGTGCCTGTAGTCCCAGCTACTCGGGAGGCTGAGGCAGGAGAATGGTGTGAACCCGGGAGGCAGAGCTTGCGGTGAGCTGAGATCTGGCCACTGCACTCCAACCTGGGAGATAGAATGAGACTCTGTCTCAAAAAAAAAAAAAAAATTAGCCAGGTATAGTGGCACACACCTGTAATCTCAGCCACTCAGGAGGCTCGGGAAGGAGAGTCACTTGAACCCGGGAGGCAGAGGCTACAGTGGGCTGAGATCACGCCACTAAACTCCAGCGTGGGTGACAGAGTGAGACCCTGTCTCAAAAAAAATCCTTAATTAAATTACATCTGCAAAGTCCCTTGTGTCATATAAGGTAGCCGTCACAATTTCTGGGGATTAGAACCTGGATTTCTTTTTTTTGAGACAGGGTTTTACTCAGTTGCCGAGGCTATAGTGCAGTGGTACAATTACGGCTTACTGGAACCTCAAACTTTTGGGTTCAAGAGATCCTCCTGCCTCAGCCTCCCAAGCAGCTAGGACTAGAAGTGTTGCCACCACCCCTGGCTAATTTTTTAAAAATTTAATTTTGTAGAAATGGGGTCTTGCTATGCTGTCCAGGCTGATCTGGAACTTCCAGCCTCAAGTACTCTTCCTGCGTCAGCCTCTCAAAGCCCTGGGATTATAGGTATGAGCCACTGCACCCATCCAGGACCTGGATATTTTTGGAGGCTATTATTCATCCCACCATAATGGCCAGTGATTGTCTTTAAGGGAAGACACTGCAGGAGAACTGGAATCCTGGGTAAAGAATCTTCTAGAACATCTGAACTCATATGTGTTCAATCTCTATTGAGCATCTCCTGTATGCCCAACTCTGGGCTAGTGGCTGGGGATATGTAGAGTTCAGGACTTCACTCCTGCCTTTACGGGTTGCCCAGTCTAGGGCAGGGTTCCTTAATCTCAGCACTCCTAACATTTTAAGCCAGATACTTCTTTGCTGTAGGGAGTGTCCTGTGCACCATAGGATGTTGAGCAGCATCCCTGGCCTCTCTTCACCAAATGCCAGTAGCAGCCCATCCATAAAGTCTCAGGCATTGCCAAATGTCCTCTATGGGGCAAACTTGCCCCCGGTTGAAAACCACCGATTTGCAGGGTAGGGGTAGGCATACCAGTCGCTGTTACAACTCAGTATTTTTGTTTTGTTTTTGTTTTTGTTTTTGAGATGGAGTCTCGCTCTGTCACCCACACTGGAGCACAGTGGTGCAAACTAGGCTCATTGCAACCTCTGCCTCCTGAGTGCAAGCAATTCTCCTGCTTCAGTCTCCCAAGTAGCTGGGACTACAGGTGCACGCCACCACGCTTGGCTAATTGGTGTGTTTTTTTTCTTTGTTTTGTTTCGTTTTAGTAGAGATAGGGTTTTACCATGTTGTCCAGGCTGGTCTCAAACTCCTGATCTCAGGTGATCTGCCTCCTTCAGCCTCCCACAGTGCTGAGATTACAGGTGTGAGCCACTGTGTCTGGCCAGAACTCAGTATTTTAAATGCTGGAATAGGCAGAAGCTGGGGCTCTTTTCCTGGCCAGAGGAAGAGAAAACAGCTAAGCTGAGACCCACAGGTGGGGTAGGAGTTGGTTAGGCTGGGAGGGGTAGATATACCATGGGGAAGCCTGGAGGTAAGGGCATGAGTTTAGGGTGGTTCCGTGTGGCTCAAGACCCAGGTGCTGGTGAGTGGCCTGAGTGGAGACTGGGGCCAGACCCTGCAGCGCTCAGCAACCAAACTCCAAGCTCTGGAGGTGCATTGTCCACTGAACCTTCTAGAGGATGGGGCTGTGCCTTTATCTGTGCTGCGCAGCACGGTGGCCCCAGCCACCTGTGGTGACTGAACATCTGAAATGTGGCCAGGGCGACTGAGGGACAGATGTTTCGATATTATTTACTTTAATCAAATTGAATGTAAATAGCCGCAAATGACTGTGGCATTGGGCAGGGCAGTTCCAGAGTTCAGTCACTGTGGAAGGATTTTGCTCAGGGCAGTGATATGAGTATTGTAGGATGGAGGCTGGGTTGTTGGGGTAGAAGGAGGGTAGGAGATCAGACCAAGGCACTGGCAGGGATGATGGAGGAAAGAGGCCCAGAGGCACAGGGGAGGTAGAACCAGCCCGCCTTGCTGATGGTCAAGATGTAGAGTGGGGACAGGCATCATCAGGGTGACGCTCAGGCTGGTGGTCTGGTGACTCAGGTGAAGAAGCACTTTTGGAGGAAAGATGTTGAGTTCAGAGTGGTCCTTGTTAGGCTGTGTTGGAACATTCTGGTAGCCAGTGGACAGCTGGGAGGAGAGGCCAGGAGCTGGAGAAGCTACCAGGGCTGTAATCAGAGATCTGGGAGGCAGAAGCTCATGCATCCAGGTGGGTATGTTTGAGAGCCACCCATCCCAGAATCCTCAGTGTGCCTAATGCACATTCCTAGGTCTGGCCCTGGACTTATTTAACCAGATTCACAGGGGATGGGCCTAGGAACATAAATTTAAATAGCACCCCCAGATGATTCTGATGCATAGGAATGTAGAGATGGCTCTAAAATCCTGAGAACAAATTAACTTACCCGGATAGCCGTGTAGAAAGGGAACTTTTTTTTTTTTTTTGGAGATGGACTTTCTCTCTTTTTGCCCAGGCTGGAGTGCCGTGGTATGGTCTTGACTCACTGCAACCTCCGCCTGCCAAGTTCAAGTGATTCTCCTGCCTCAGCCTCCTGAGTAGCTGGGATTACAGGTACGTGCCACCATGCTGGCTAATTTTGTATTTGTAGTAGAGACAGGGTTTCCTCATGTTGGTCAAGCTGGTCTTGAACTCCTGATCTCGCGTGATCCTCGTGCCTTAGCCTCCCAAAGTGCTGGGATTACAGGCGTGAGCCACTGCGCCCAGCCTGGAAAGGGGATTCTTAACTGAGGTCTGCAGATGGGCTTCAGGGGTTCAGGAAACCTCTGAAAACTATTATCTAAGTTTCATATGTGTGTTGTTTTAGGAAAAGGATCCAAACTTTATTTATTTGTTTGTTTGTTTGTTTATGAGACAGAGTCTTGCTGTGTTGCCCATGCTGATCTTGAACTCCTAGACTCAAGCAATCTCTCTGCCTTGACCTCCCACAGTGCTCCCACAGGCTCCAAACATTAATTGGATTATCAAATGGGCCCATGATCCACAAAAGTTGTGAATCACTAGTGCAGAGTGAAAATGGTTATTTGTAAATCCCTTGTTGAAATGGATTCCAGGCTGACATCGAAAGGAGGTGATGCTGTGGAAGGGGGCCTGTCACAGGAGTCTGGGACATTGGGTTCATCTCTTCCTTAACCACTTTCTGGCTTTATGATTTTTGGACAGGTCACCTTGCTTTGCTGGGCCTCCATTGGCCAGTCTGTAAAATGGGGATAATTGTATCAGCCTGACTTCACCATGCGGTTACTATACAGTTTATTTAGTAAATATTTATCCAGCATCTGCCGGGGCAGGTGCTGGGCTAAGCCCTGGGGATGGAGCCCTGGTCTCTGCTGTTTCTGTCCCTGGTTCCAGGTCAGTGAGGTGCCGTGTTGTGGTGGGGGACCTTGGGGAGTACATCGCATCTTGCAGGATAAATGGAGAGTGTAATTCCACAGCAGAGCTGGGCACATAGAGGAAACGTTAGCCATGCTGTGTGTGTTTTTCCCCGGTGGGCAAACTTTTTATTTCTTTTACTTTTCTTCAACTTTAAAAACTGTGATTAAAAAAAAACAAAAACCCACAGCATAAAATTCCATCTTAGTCATTTTAAATTATACAGTTTAGTAGTTTAAGTATAGTCACATTGTTGTCAAACAGAGCGTTTTCATCTTGCAAAACTGAAACTCTGTACCGTTTAACAACTCTCCTTCCCCCAGCCCCTGGTAAATACCAGTCTCCTTTCTGTCTGTGTGCATTTGACTACTCTAGGGACCCCATAAAAGTAGAATCATACAGTGTTGGTCCTTTTTTGACTGGCTTACTTCACTTAGCAAAATGTCCTCAAGGGTCATCCGTGTTGTAAAATGTGCCACCATTTCCTTCCTTTTTATGGCTGGATAATAATTCCATGATATGAATAAACTATGTTTTGTTTACCCATTCATCCACTTGGGTACACTTGTACCTCTTGCTATTGTGAATAGTACTGCAATGAACGTGGTTATGCAAATCTCTCTTTGAGACTCTGCTTTCAGTTCTTTTGGCCATATACCCAAACGTGGGATTGCTGGATCCTATGGTAGTTCTATTTTTAATTTTTTGAGGAACTACCATGCCATTTTCCACATAAGTTGCACCATTTTACAATCTCACCAACACTGTACAAGGGTTCCAGTTTCTCCATATCCTTGCCAACAGTGTTATTGTCTGTGTTTTTGATAGTAACTACCCTCATGGGTGTGATAACCATGTTACTTCATTGTGGTTTAGATTGGCATATCCCTAATGGTTAATGATGCTGAGCATTTTTTCATGTGCTACGTGTCCATTTGTATATCATCTTTGGAGAAATGTCTATTCAAGACTCTTGCCCATTTTTTAAATCAGGTTATTGGATTTTTGTTGTTGAGTTCTTTATTCTGGATATTAATATTTTCTCTTATTCTATAGGCTGCCTTTTTATTCTGTTGATTGTGTCTTCCGATGCACAAAAGTCTTTAGGTTTAATGTAATTCCATTTGCCTATTTGTACTTTTTTTTTTTTTTGAGATGGAGTCTTGCTCTACCCCCGAGGCTGGAGTGCAGTGGCGTGATCTCAGCTCACTGCAAGTTCTGCCTCCCGGGTTCACACGATTCTCCTGCCTCAGCATCCTGAGTAGCTGGGACTACAGGTACCTGCCACCACGCCCGGCTAATTTTTTGTGTTTTTAGTAGAGAAGAGGTTTCACAGTGTTAGCCAGGATAGTCTCGATCTCCTGACCTCGTGATTTGCCCGCCTCGGCTTCCCAAAGTGGCCTATTTGTACTTTTGTTTCCTTTGCTTTTAGAATGTCAGTGTGTGTGTGTGTACGTGTGTGTGTGTACGTGTGTGTGTGTGTGTACGTGTGTGTGTGTGTACGTGTGTGTGTGTACGTGTGTGTGTGTGTGTACGTGTGTGTACGTGTGTGTGTGTGTGTTTAATTTAGTATAATATAATTCATGGCCAGGCACTGTGGCTCACACCTGTAATTCCAGCACTTTGGGAGGCTGAGGCAGGTGGATTGCTTGAGGCTGGGAGTTTGAGACCAGCCTGGGCAACATGGCAAAACCCTGTATCTACAAAAAATGCAAAAAGTAGCCAGACATGGTGGCACACACCTATAGTCCCGGCTACTTGGGAGGCTGAGGTAGGAAGATTGCTTGAGCCTGGGAGGTGGAGGCTGCAGTGAGCCATTATCACACCACAGAGTAAGACCTTGTCTCACAAGACAAAATGAAACAAACAAATAAAAAGAAATCTAATTCACATTCCACCAATTTATTCTTTAAAAGTGTACGATTCAGTCTTGGTTTTGATACATTCACAAGGTTGTACATCCATTACTACTATGTAGTTCCAAAAGTTTTTTGCTGTGCCAAATGGGAACCCCGTACCCGTTGAACAGTTCCTACCCATTTTCTCCTTCCCCAAGCCCCTGAGAACCACTAATCTACTTTCTGTTCCTATGAATTTGCCTATTCCGGACATTTCATGTAAATGAAATCGGGGTTAGTCAGGGATCTCCAAAGAAACAAAACCAATGGGATAGCTACAAATATGTAGAAAGAGGTTTATGTTGAAGGATTAATTGATGCAAGTGTGGAGTCTGAGAAGTCCCACGGTCTGCCGTCCACAAGCAGCAGGCCCAGGAACGCTGCTGACGTGCAACCCATCCTAGCCCGAAGGCCTGGGAACCAGGGGAGCCTACAGTGTCTCAGTCTGAATCTGAAAGCCCCAGAGCAGAGGGTCCAACATATAAGTCCTAGTCTGACTCCAGAGGCCCCAAAACCAGGAGGTCTGATGTCTGAGAGGAGATGAGGATGGCTATCCCAGCTTAAGCAGGGAGAGGAAATTCCCTCTTCCTTTCTTTGTTGTCGTAGTCAGGCCCTCAAAGGATTGGATGATGCCCATCCGGATTAGGAAGGGTGGGCCTTCTTTTTCCTTTTCTATTTTTTTTTTTTTTTGAGACAGGGTCTTGCTCTGTCACTCAGGCTGGAGTACCAAGGTGTGATCTCAACTCACTGCAACCTCCACCTCCCAGGCTCAATTGATCTTCCTGCTTCAGCCCCCTGAGTAGCTGGGACTACAGGCATGCACCACCATGCCTGGCTAATTTTTCTATTTTTTGTAGAAATGGGGTCTCACTCTGTTGCCCAGGCTGGTCTTGAGCTCCAGAGCTCAAGTGATCCTCCCACCTTGGCCTCTCAAAGTGCTGGGATTACAGCCCTGAGCTGCTGCATGAGGGTGGAGCTGCTTTTCTCAGTCCGCCAATTCAAATGCTAATTTTTTTTTCCCAGAAACACCTTCACAAACCCAGATGCGATATGGGTATCCCTTAGCCCGGTCTAGGTGACACCTGTTTTGTACCTTATGTGGCTTTTTGTCCGGCTTCTTTCACTTAGCACATTTTCCAGGTCCATCCTTGTTTTGGTGTTTATCATTATTTCTTTCCTTTCGATGGTCAAATAATCACCCATTGTGTGGACATACCACGTTTTGTTGATCCATTCATAGGTTGATGGGCATTTGAGTTGTTTCTGCTTTTGTGTTGTTATGAATAATGTTGCTATGAATGTTGTTTTGGGGCATACATTTTGGGTTCTCTTGGGCACATACCTAGGAGTGGAATTGCTGGGCCTTATGGTAACTCTGTTTTAGCCATGCCGTGTTCCAGACCAGCTGTGAGTGAGTGTTGTGGGTTTCCAGCTGCCTTGGGATGCAGAAGGAGCCTGGGCTTTAGGTCAGACGGACCTGGGTCTTGATTCTATCACTGCCTAGCCAAGTGCCTGCACCCCCACAGTCCAGTTCTAGGCCCAAGCTGGCAGATGCAAATAGGCTTTGATATAAAACTGTGTTTCCTCAGCTCTATAGGAAGGCAGAGGTAGAGCCTCTTGAGCTCATTGGGAGATCTAGGCCCTGCACCCACATAGCTCCTTTTGCTCTACCACTACAAGAATTGTGTCTGGCTGCCACAGGCAAGAGCCAAAGCACTGCGGGTTACCTTCAGTCATAGAAGCTGTAGCCTCCGTTTCCCACCAACCTTTTATATGACTTGTTTACCCAGACCCAAGGCCTGCTGGCCCACTCAATGCCTCCAGTGCAGTGGCAGTGGGTGGCAGATACAACAGTCTCATGGAGCCTCTGTGCTACGGGAGGCCAGGGTCATTCCCAGGCAGGCCCTCATCAGCCCAGGCCCGATGTTAACCCTTGACTCGCAGTGACCTTGAACTTGAACAGTGACCACCGCACCTTCTGGGTCCCCAGTTTTCTCTTCTGTAAAATGGGGATGATGTTGGCTATAGTATAAGGTTGTAAAAAGGTGATTAAATGAGGTGAACAATGTGTTCAGGGGACGTGGCAGGGCTCCTGATGCCCCTTGTGGGCTTCATAAGTGGCACCTGTTATTGTGATTTTGAGTGTGACTTCTACATCCTCGGCTGTGCAGAGGCATGTTCTTAGCTCATCCCATCACTCTGGGGTTCTCCCTGGAGTTGGAAACTGTCTTCCTATGGAAAGTTATTTTATGCTTTCAAGGCAGTGTTTTCACAGAATTCCTCTGAACCCAAAGGTCATGGGCTCCCATGAATTCCCTCCCGAAGTAGGAGCTTCCTGCCACAGACAGATTTCTTAGATCTAATTTTGGTCCCAATTGTCAGAGCTGGTTTTGCGTGTGGGGTCTGGCCAGTGTTTCTTTGTCTTTTGTGGAGTTGTGGGGGTATAAGGTCTTGCTCTGTTGCCCAGGCTGGAGTGCAGTGGTGTAATTATGGCTCACTGCAACCTCAACCTCCTGAGCTCAAGCAGTCCTCCCTTCTCAGCCTCCTCAGTAGCTGGGAATACAAGCATGCACTACTACGCCCTACTAATTTTATTTTATTGTAGAGACAGGGTCCCAAAATCTAGCCTCAAGTGATCCTCCCGCCTTGGCCTCCCAAAGTGCTGTGATTAAAGGTGTGAGCCACTGCACCCAGTCTGTGTAGTATTTCTTGGTTGGTCCTTGTTGAGCCTACTGAATGTCATATTGAGAAGATCATTGTCCTGTGGTCTCAGACGCTACAGGAAATCACATGTTAGTGGGCCCAGGTCTTCAGGCAAACATGTAAAGTAAAAATCACCCCTGAAAATCCCTAACTAGCCCATCAAAGTAAGTTTTGTCTTTCAAGAAGCCTTCAGCAATCACTTTATCTGCCATTGGATACAAAAGCAGTCCTGAACATAAGCCCCAGTTGAAATTGTTGGCTGCTGTTTGGGGGGAACTTACGTTGAGTGAAAAATAACAATAGCAAACACTTCCCCAGCAGTTACTATATGCAAGCACTATTCCGGGTTTTTTATTCAGCACAATTCATTTCGTCTTCATTACAAACCTAGGCATTCTTATTTTCTCAAAGTCAAGGTTAAAAAGACTGAGTCTAAGAGAGAGAGTTGAGTGACTTGCTCAATGTCACATGCCTGTGCGCTTCAAGGAGGGGATTTGAGCCTGACATAGTGGTGTGCACCTGTAATCCCAGTTACTAAGGAGGCTGAGGTGGAAGGATGGCTTCAGTTCAGGAGTTCGAGTCCAGCTTTGACAACATAGCAAGACCCCACCTGTAAAAAGAAAAAAGGAGGAGATTTGAACCCTTAGAATCAGGCTCTAGACTCCATATCTTACATTACATTGTGTGCAGATACTCACAGGGTAGGACACTCAGCATGAGCTTTGCCGTGAGAACGGCAGATTCAGGGCTTCCATCTTCGGCTGGGGAGTACTTTATGTTTTCCTCCTGTAAATGCTAACGCAGCATTGGCCCCACTCTTTAGAGCAGCTTCGCAGCCTTGGCACTGTGGATATTTGAGGCAGATCATTCTATGTTGTAGGGATGTCCTGTGCATCATAGGATGCTGGGCAGCACCTCTGGCCCCCACCCACTACATGCCAGTAGCTTCCAACCCCTCAGCTGTGACAACCAAAAATGTCTCCTGACGTGGCCAAGTGTGCCCTCGCAGCCAGATTGCCCCTGGTTGAGATCTCTGATTTAGATTATCCCCTCTCTGTCTGGGATTTGGATTTGGATAAGTGAAATTTGTATTTGAGGGAACTGAAAGCACCTTCTAACACTTCTGTTTGTGACATTGACCAAGAGAAGCCAGAGGTGTAAGGGCAAGGAAGGAGAGGGTACAGGTGACAGTATTGATGACACCTTGGTGGGCACTCGTCCTCTAAAATCAACATTAGCACATCTCTAACTGGCACCCATGCACAGACATGAACACACCACATCACGCTCCCACACACTAAGGAGAAGACGTTTAGCTTTTCTTTGTTGATTTGCCAGGAGTTCTCACCTCAATGAGTGAGGACCCCTTATCCAAACCCCTGTCCCCTGAGCTTTTGGGGAACAAAGTTGTATTGTCACCAGCTCTCTAAAATCTATTTTGAAATTATAGAAATGTGACGCATAAGCAGGTCCCATCAAGAGCTGATTTTTTTTTTTTTTTTTGAGACGGAGTCTCGCTCTGTCGCCCAGGATGGAGCACAGTGGCCGGATCTCAGCTCAGTGCAAGCTCCGCCTCCCGGGCTTACGCCATTCTCCTGCCTCAGCCTCCCGAGTAGCTGGGACTACAGGCGCCCGCCACCTCGCCCGGCTAGTTTTTTGTATTTTTAGTAGAGACGGGGTTTCACCATGTTAGCCAGGATGGTCTTGATCTCCTGACCTCGTGATCCGCCCGTCTCGGCCTCCCAAAGTGCTGGGATTACAGGCTTGAGCCACCACGCCCGGCCGAGCTGATTGTTTAATTTTAAGGAAGGTCCATGATTACCAAGGAAAATAACCCACAGAATCAGGGAACTAGACAGATTTCAGTTCTCTTTGATTAGGGCACAGAATTACATGTTTTGAAATTAACTCCTTACATCTAAGGCAGTTTAACTTCCTCTTATTTATATTTCTTGTTCACATGAAATTATTGCATAAGCTGCACCCACAATAAAATCACTGAAAGGCTGGGTGCAGTGGCTCATGTCTGTAATCCGTGCACTTTGGGTGGCCGAGACAGGTGGGTTGCCTGAGCTCAGGAGTTCAAGACCAGCCTGGGCAACATGGTGAAACCCTGCCTCTACTAAAATACAAAAAATCACCTGGACGTGGTGGCAGGCGCATGTAATCCCAGCTATTCAGGAGGTTGAGGCACGAGAATTGCTTGAACCCAGGAGGTGGAGATTGCAGTGAGCCGAGATTGTGCCACTGTACTCCAGCCTGGGCAACAAAATGAAACTCTGTCTCAAAAATAAAATAAAATAAAATCACTGAGGGGTGATTTCTGCTGACATGTGACCCACATAATCTGGGAAGGCATTTGGGAGAGGACATTGGTCAGGTTCTTTGATGTTTTATCTTAGCAGCTTGACTGCATGGACCTGGAATATTTAGTTCTTTTATTTTTTTATCTTTGAGACAGTCTTGCTCTGTCACCCAGGCTGGAGTACAGTGGCACAACCTCGGCTCACTGCAACCTTTGCCTCCCAGGTTCAAGTGATTCTCCTGCTTCAGCTTCCTGAGTAGCTGGGATTACAGGCATGTATCACCATGCCTGGCTACGTTTTGTATTTTTAGTAGAGATGGGGATTCACTGTGTTGCCCAGGCTGGTCTCCAACTCCTGACCTCAAGCGATCCACCCGCCTCAGCCTCCCAAAGTGCTGGGGATTCACGGCGTGAGCCACCGCATCCGGCCAAATATTTAATCATTCATTTATTTCAAGGTTGGCACTTTTGCCATTTGGGGCCAGGTCATTCTCTATTATGGGGCTGTCCTGTGCATCATAGGATGCTTTGCAGCATCCCTAGCCTTATCCTGTAGATGCCGGTAGCAGCCCCCATTGTGACAACTAAAATGTCTCCAGACATTGCTGGGGGACACTCCAGATCACCCACCTCTTTGAGAACCACTGGTTTATTCTTTTGCTCATTCATTTATTCGTTAAACCAACAAACATTTTCAACGACCTTTGTGTGCCAAGCACATTTCTAGGGGCCACAGAGAAAACCAGATAGGCTTGGTCTCTGCCTTCCTGGAGCTGACATGTTACTTAGGGAGAAGACAATAAACATATAAGCAATGATTGAAGCAAGGTAACTTGAGAAGGTAAAGCGGAATGTGATTTTCAAAAGGGTCCAGGGGGCTTTCTTCAGCCCTGAGGAGTCCTCTTCATGTGGAGCCCAGCCTTGGGGGTTTCATGGCCCCCTGCTCACCCTTCACTCATTACAGGAGCAAGCCGGCTTCTGAGATGACTCAGAGACAGCCACAAATCATGTTCATGGATTCCGTGCATTAAAATACAGATGTATTTCTCCCCTGGACTTTAAGATACTTTAGAATAAAAATTGCAAAGTGACAGTCAGCCGAGTGACTCCAAGCCTCAGGTGTGCTCTTGTCGGCCAGGGAGATATTTTACATTACTTTGAATTTAAAATTTACAATTAGAAAAGATCACATTAGGCCGGGTGTGGTGACTCACACCTGTAATCCCCCACTTTGGAAGGCTGAGGTGGGCAGATCACTTGAGGTCAGGAGTTAAACACCAGCCTGGCCAACATGGTGAAACCCTGTCTCTACTGAAAATACAAAAATTAGTCAGGCGTGGTGGCGTGCACCTGTAATCCCCACTACTTGGGAGGCTGAGGCACGAGAATCGCTTGAACCCAGGAGGTTGCAGTGAGTCAAGACCATCACTGCACTCCAGTCTGGGTGACAGAGTGAGAATCTGTCTGAAAAAAAGAAAGAAAAACAAAAGATTACATTAAAAATCTGGATTGCTTAGAATAGATGAACACTCTGAGACAGAGGCAGATTGGTGGCTGCCAGGATCTGGGAGGAGGGGGGAGAATGGGGAGAAACTGCCCAAGAGGTACAGGGTTTTGCTTTGGAGTGATGGAAATGTTGGGGACAACAGTGTGAATTGTTCCCTTCATGCCACTGAATTGTTTACTTTAAAATGGTTAATTTTGTGGGATGTGAATTTTATTTCACTAAAGTAGTTTTTGAAAATATGATTGCTGGCTTTTTTGTTTGTTTGTTTTAAAGACAACGTCTAAGTCTGTGGTCCAGGCGGGAGTGCAGTGGCATGATCATAGTTCACAGCAGCCTCGAGCTCCTGGGCTCAAGTGATCCTCCCGCCTCAGCCTTCTGAGTAGCTGGGATTACAGGCATGTACCACCACACCGGCTATTTTTTTGTTGTTGTTCTTTGTAGAGATGGGGTCTTTCTAGTTGCCCAGACTGGTCTCAGGCTCCTGGCCTCAAGCGATCCTCTTGCCTTGGCGTCCCAAGGTGCTGGGATTCCAGGCGTGAGCTACTGTGCCCGGCCTGCTGGCTTCTTTTGGAAATCTGTTAGAGCCGGAAGAATGGGCTGGAGTTGCAGGGAGTTGCCTGTGGGTGAGCTTCGGCTCTCACCCACTTAGTTGACTTATGTCTCAGCTTTGCCTGGCCCTATGAGCACCTGAGGTTGCAGCCCCCGACCTCAGCCCTGAAAACAGTGGTGAGAAAATATTATCCCAATGAAAGCATTTTCCAGGGGCCCAAGAGGCCTGGAGTTGGAATTCCTCCCTGATGGGTGGTTTTCTCCATAAACCTCTTGAAGCCACCTCCAGGGGCCCGAGGGACCTGTATGGATAGGCCAGCCCCAGGGTCAGGCTGTGCATATGGACATCTGAGGCCACCCAAGGCCACTCACCCTGAACCCTGTGTTCCTGCTTGGCCCCTGGCCTTTATATACGCTGCTCTCTCTGCTTCCTAAATTTGTCCTTAGATCTTTAAAACAAAATTTAAAATGAATTTTACAATTGAGATAGATTTCATATACTATGAATTCAAAACTCACCCCTTTAAAGTTTTAATTCATTGCTTTTTAGTATATTTACAAGGTTGTGCAGCCATCACCACAGTCTAATTTCCAAACATTTTCATCACCCCAAAAAACCCCATGTCCCGTAGACCCTAATCTACATCACTGTTAAGCAGTGTTCTCTAAACGAGGCATCTCTCCTTAGCCCCCACAACCCCAGTGTCTACCCAGGTCTGATGGTCAGCTGTTGTGTCCACCTCTTGGGTCCCTGTGTTAGTTAAAATGTCATTAAAGGCCGGGCGTGGTGGCTCAAGCCTGTAATCCCAGCACTTTGGGAGGCCGAGACGGGTGGATCACGAGGTCAGGAAATCGAGACCATCCTGGCTAACACGGTGAAACCCCGTCTCTACTAAAAAAAATACAAAAAAAAAAAAAAACTAGCCCGGCGAGGTGGCGGGCGCTTATAGTCCCAGCTGCTCGGGAGGCTGAGGCAGGAGAATGCTGTGAACCCAGGAGGCGGAGCTTGCAGGGAGCTGAGATCCGGCCACTGCATTCCAGCCTGGGCGACAGAGCGAAACTCCGTCTCAAAAAAAAAAAAAAAGTGTCAGTAAAGAGCCGAGAGCCTCATGGATACCCTGCCGGGACAAGCTCCCACAACTAAAGGGTCAGAACCCCAAACACCAGGACCAGCCAATGGAACCCTGCTCCACTGGCCATTCTCATTGGACAGCGGTCATCCCATATCCGTTGTTGACTATTTTGATTGTGGTTCTGTTTACCTATTAATGACACTTTGCACCCTGGGTGGAAATCACTCCTCAGCTCCTTCCCCTCCCTGCTAGAGATAAGTAACGTCTGGGAGGCAGGACTTTGTCCAGCCTGTTCACTGCCCTCTGACCTGGCCCTCCACCTGGTAGACTGGAGGTTCTCCATACATGTGTTGTTGTTGCTCTAAGCTCAGTTTATGTGTTGTTGTTGTTGCTGTTGTTTTGAGACGGAGTCTTGCTCTGTTGCCCAGGCTGGAGTGCAGTGGCACGATCTTGTCTCACTGCAATCTCTACCTCCTGGGTTCAAGTGATTCTCTTCCCTCAGCCTCCTGAGTAGCTGGGATTACAGGCGCCTGCCACCACGCCCGGCTAATTTTTGTATTTTTAGTAGAGACAGGGTTTCACCATGTTGACCAGGCTGGTCTCGAACTCCTGACCTCAGGTGATCCATCCACCTCAGCCTTCCAAAGTGCTGGGATTATAGGGGTGAGCCACTGCGTCCGGCCTCTAAGCTCAATTTATTAAACTCAATGTTTCTTAAGCAGTGTTGAAAATCAATTAAAAACGTTTATGTGTTGATCATAAACTTAATTCTATATCCTTGGGCAATTTAAATGACATTTCAAATTTAGCATTAGTGATTATGTGGAGCACTAAATAAACATGCAACCTAAAATACACACAGCAATGACAAAACTTACTGTTTACAGCGTGGTGGGGATTTTTTGGTGGTTAATGAAACCCCAAATGAAAGAAATATGTAAAATACAGCCGCAAGATATGTTGAATTGGAAAATAATATTTTGAATTAATGTCCTTAAAATAACTTAAAAAAAAACTTTTTACTTTGAAATAGTATCAGACTTACAAGAAGGTAGCAAGAATAGAACGAAGAACTGATGTGTACATTTTACCGAGATTCACTAATTGAATGAGTGCAGTGGCTCACACCAGTAACCCCAGCAATTTGGGAGGCCGAGGCAAGAGGATCGCTTGAGCTCAGGAGTTGGAGACCAGCCTTGTCAACATGGCGAAACCCTGTCTCTACTAAATATACAAAAATTAGCCTGGTATGATGGCACATGCTTGTAATCCCAGCTACCCTGGAGGCTGAGGCAGGAGGATCACTTGAACCCAGGAGGCAGAGGTTGCAGTGAGCCGAGATCACACCACTGCACTCCAGCCCGGCTGACAGAAGGAGACTGTGACACACACACACACGCACACGCATATCATATAAACTCATGGATGCAGACATTTTCTTATTGCTACTCAAATTGTCCCATTCTTGATCAGTAGAAGGCTCTTCCAGTTGGCTTCTGAGTCTTCCTAATGGCCAACATTTGTGTGTGTGTGTGTGTGTATTCTCTAAGTGTTTGAGAGTAACTAACACCTCATGTCCCCTTTCCCCTAAATACTTCGATGTGTACTTTTAAAATTTATTTTTCACTTTTTGTAGAAATGAGGTCTCACTGTGTTGCCCCAGGTGGTCTCAAACTCCTGGGCTCAAGCGATCTTCCTGCCTTGGCCTCCCAAAGTGCTGGGATTACAGGCCTACGCCACTGTGTCCAGCCATCAATGTGTACTGTAAGAAAAGGACATTCTCTTTTTTTTTTTTTTTTGAGACGGAGTCTTGCTCTGTCCCCCAGGCTGGAGTGCAGTGGCGCGATCTCGGCTCACTGCAAGCTCTGCCTCCTGGGCTTATGCCCTTCTCCTGCCTCAGCCTCCCAAGTAGCTGGGACTACAGGCGCCCGCCACCTCGCCCGGCTAATTTTTTTGTATTTTTAGTAGAGACGGGGTTTCACCATGTTAGCCAGGATGGTCTCGATCTCCTGATCTTGTGATTCGCCCGTCTCGGCCTCCCAAAGTGCTGGGATTACAGACGTGAGCCACCGCGCCCGGCAAGGACATTCTCTTATGTAAGCAGAGTGCGATGCTAGAAACTAAGAGACTATCTAATCTATGGTTCATATTCCATTGTCCTTTAGAGTAATGTTTTCTCTCAGTTCAAGAGTCAATCCAGAAGTTAGGCAGTGGCTCATGCCTGTAATCTTTTGGGAGGCCAAGACGGGAGGATTGCCTGAGTTCAGGAGTTTGAGACTGGTCTGGGAAACATGGTGAAACCCCATGTCTGCTAAAATACAAAAATTAGCTAGGCATGGTAGCATGTGCCTCTAATCCCTGCTACTCAGGAGACTGAGGGATGAGAATCGCTTGAACCCAGGAGGTAAAGGTTGCAGTGAGCTGAGATCACACCAGTGCACTCCAGCCTGGGTGACAGAGCGAGACTCAGAAAAAGAAAAAAAGAAGACTCAATCCAGGATCTCCATTGCATTTAGTTATTCTGGAACTATTCTGAGCCTTTATTTCTCACGACATGCGCATATTTGGAGAGTAAAAGGGCAGCAATTTTGAGGAATACACCTTAATTTGGGTCTGTCTGACATTTCTCCTGATTATATCCAGTTTATGCTTCTTGGGAGAGATACTGCAGAAATGATGTTGCATCCTAGAAGGACATTTTCTTTTTTGAGCTCTGTCACTACTAAAGGTGGCCCAGAAATAACATGGTTTTGTTGTTGTTGTTTGTTTGTTTGTTTGTTTTTTTAGAGTCATCCACCACCTCTTACCTGCAATCCCAGGCTCCAGATTTTAGTCTTTCATTCTCTTTGCCACTCAAAGAACCCAGGACTCCTTAGAAAGGAGCTGATTCTAAGTCTTGAGGCAGAAATCAGTCAGACTGGATCTGGCACATCCTTTTGTTGATAAAAAGCAGGAATACTGTTTTTTTAACAAAGTATGTATTTTGAGACAGGATCTTGCTCTGTTGCCGAGGCTGTAGTACAGTGGCGCAATCTTGGCTCACTGCAGCCTCCGCCTTCCAGGCTCAAGTGATCCTCCCACCGCAGCCTCCCAAATAGCTGAGACCACAGGTGTGCACCACCATGCCTGGCTAATTTTTTTAAAAATTATTTTTAGTAGCGATGGGGTTTCGCCATGTTGCCCAGACTGGTCCTGAACTCCTGAGCTCAAGCGATCCACCCACCTCAGCCTCCCAAAGTGCTGGGATTACAGATGTGAGCCACCTGTGATTTTTTGCCTGGCCAAAAATGCTTTTTAAAAAGTTATAGGCTGTTCAAAAAGAATAAATAAACTAGTTTTACGAGCCTCCCATAGGCCAGGTTGCGGTAGTGATTCAGTATTTGCTGAAGGAGTTAATATGACCACTCAATTCTCCCATTAAATAACCTCTGAGTTAGGGTTTACCACTGATGGCCATAGTTTCTAGAATGCCATACATTTTAGTGTACATTGATTTGGTTATAGCTTTTAAGAAGTAGAGCTGGGGCCGGGCGCGGTGGCTCAAGCCTGTAATCCCAGCACTTTGGGAGGCCAAGATGGGCGGATCACGAGGTCAGGAGATCGAGACCATCCTGGCTAACACAGTGAAACCCCGTCTCTACTAAAAAATACAAAAAACTAGCCCGGCGAGATGGCGGGCACCTGTAGTCCCAGCTACTCGGGAGGCTGAGGCAGGAGAATGGCGTAAACCCGGGAGGCAGAGCTTGCAGTGAGCTGAGATCCGGCCACTGCACTCCAGCCTGGGTGACAGAGCGAGACTCCGTCTCAAAAAAAAAAAAAACCAAACCAAAAAAAAAACAAAAACAAAAACAAAAAGAAGTAGAGGTGGGAAATAAACACCATATTAAATATTTGCAACCGTTAGTAGACACACCCTGGTTCCAGAAATATTAAAATGGTCAAAAATAAAAATGCAAGGCAAGAGAAGATTCTCTCTGCATTTTGCAGATGAGGAAACTGAAGCTCCCAAGAGCCAGGTAACAGACACAAGTGAGTATTTGCTGCTTTCAGATCTTGTCCAGTTTCTAGCAGAATCTAGAAGCTCTTCAGAAGAAAAAGCACAAGGCCAGGGACAGTGGCTCACAGGTAAAATCCCAACACTTTGGGAGGCCAAGGCAGGCTTGTCCCAGGAGTTTGAGACTAGCCTGGACAATATAGCAAGACCCTGTTTCTAAAAAAAAATTATTTTTAATTAAAGGAAAGAAAATGAAAAGCATATAACTGGGGGAATACTACTTTTTACTGCCAGTGCAAAAAAAAGAACTCCACTCAGGGTGAGAACAAAAACAAGAATAAAGGCTCCACAACTTCTGCAATCTCTGTGGGCCACTCCCTCTTTTCATGCCATCTGGCTGTTGGTTTCTGCTCCAGGCGTCTAGAAAGTCAGTCTCGGGCCTCTCTGTTCTTTTCTGTCCATCAGTTAATAACTCCGAGTCCCCTATTTTTAAAAGGTGAGTGTCAAATGATATTTCCAGTTCTAGATCCTTGAGGAATCACCACACTGTCTTCCACAATGGCACATGTAACAAAACAAACCTGCGTGTTGCACACATGTACCCTAGAACATAAAGTATAATAGAAAAAAAAAGTGTGAGTACAGCTGTCCTCGTGGTCTCATCCATTCACCCCCAACTCTGCTCAAGTAAGCCTGGGGCCCCTCATTTCACCATCTGCTTCTAAGAGGAACCTCTCTTTGTCTTTCCTGCCCCTTGAAACCACCTAACACAACAACATGCCTTATACAGAGTTAAAACTCTTCAACAGGCTGGGTGCAGTGGCTCACGCCTGTCATTCCAGTGCTTTGAGAGGCAGAGGCAGGAAGATCACCTGAGGTCAGGAGTTTGAGACCAGCCTGACAAACATGGCCAAACCCTGTCTCCACTAAAAATACAACAATTAGGCAGGCGTGGTAGTAAGCACGTGTAATCCCAGCTACTTCGGAGGCTGAGGCAGGAGAATTGTTTGAACCCGGGAGATGGAGGTTGCAGTGAGCCGAGATCCTGACACTACACTCCAGTCTGGGCGACAGAGTGAGACTCTGTTTCAAACAAACAAAAACAAAAAGAACTTCTTCAACATTAGATCCTGTAGCAGGGAGCTATTGATGCATGACAGATTTCCTTCAACTTAGCAGCTACAGATAACAAACATTTATTATCTCACATCTGAAGTTCAGGAATTGGAGCAGCTCGGCTGGGTGATTCTGTCTCAGGGTCTCCAGAGGTTGTAGTCAAGAGGTTGCCCAGAGCTGCAGTCATCTGAAGGCTTGACTGGGGCAGGAGGAGCTGTGTCCAAGATGGCATCCTCCCCATGGCTGTTGGCTGGAGGCCTGAGTTCCTTGCCATGTGGGCCTCTCAGCATAGGGCTGCTCCCACGGCAGCTGGCTTGCCCTAGGGAGAATGAGGGAGAGAGTGATCAAGACAGAAACAGAAGTGGCCAGGTGCGGTGGCTCACACCTGTAATCCCAGAACTTTGGAAGGCTGAGGTGGTCAGATCACGAGGTCAGGAAATCAAGACCATCCTGGCCAACATGGTGAAACCCCATCTCTACTAAAAATACAAAAATTAGCTGGGCGTGGTGGTGTATGCCTGTAATCTCAGCTACTTGGTAGGCTGAGGCAGGAGAATCGCTTGAACCCGGGAGGTGGAGGTTGCAGTGAGCTGAGATCACGTGACTGCACTCCAGCCTGGTGACAGAGCAAGACTCTGTCTCAAAAAAAAAAAAAAAAGAAAAAAGAAAAAACAGAAGTTGCCATGTTGTTGATAACCTAATCTGAAAAGTGACATACAATCACTTCTGATATATTCTGTTGGCCACTCTGATGACCAGGACCCCTGCTCCATTGTGAGACGTGACTACACAAGGGTATGACCACCAGGCAGTCAGGATCACCGGTGGCCATCTCAGAGGTTGGCTACCACAGGTCCCATCCCAAAGAAGGAACCACTGCATGGGTATCTACCGTGTCCACTGTGCTCCAGGCCTTGATGTTAGGTAGATGTGATTATCTGCATTTTGCAGGTGAGGAAATAGGCCTAGAAAGCTTGACTCACTTGCTCAAGGTCACACAAGTAAATGGCAGAACTGTAATTTGAAAGGAAGTAGTCTGCTTCCCTGATTACTGAAAGAAAAAGAAGAAAAAAAAAAAAGATTTACTATAGAGAATTTCAAACATATACAAAATAGAAAAATACAGTGAATCCCATGCCCCTATCACCCTGCTTCAGTATGCCCAATTCATGACCAATCATTTTGCATTTCTGTCCCAGCTTTTCCCCTTCCCTGGATCATTTTGAAGCAAACCACAGAGATCACATCACATCAATTCAAATACACTTATTTTGATATTCCTAAGAGACAAGAAGGATTTTTTTTTTTTTTTTTGAGACAATGTCCCCCTCTGTTGTCAAGGTTGGAGTTCAGTGGCATGATCTTAGCTCACTGCAACCTCCACCACCCAGGTTCAAGTGATTCTTGTGCCTCAGTCTCCCAAGTAGTTGGGATTACAGGTGCGCACCACCACGCCTGGCTAATTTTTGATAAGAATCTTTTTTTTTTTTTTTTTTTTTAGATAGACTTGCTCTCTTATTGCCCAGGCTGGAGTGCAATGGTGGGATCTCAGCTCACCACAATCTCCGCCTCCCAGGTTCAAGCAATTCTGTCTCAGCCTCCTGAGTAGCTAGGCTTACAGGCATGTGCCATCATGCCTGGCTATTTTATTTATTTATTTTTTATGTTTTCATTTTTATTAGAGACGGGGTTTTTTCATGTTAGTAAGGCTGGTCTCGAACTCCCGACCTCAGGTGATCTGCCCACCTTGGCCTCCCAAAGTGCTGGGATTACAGGCCGTGAGCCACTGCGCCCGACCAAGAATCATTTTTAAAAATAAAGCCACAGGCTGGGCGCAGTGGCTCACGCCTGTGATCCCAGCACTTTGGGAGGCCAAGGTGGGCGGATAACGAGGTCAGGAGATCGAGACCATCCTGGCTAACATGGTGAAACCCTGTCTCTACTAAAAATACCAAAAAAATTAGCTGGGCATTGTGACAGGCGCCTGTAGTCCTAGCTAATCCGGAGGCTGAGGCAGGAGAATGGTGTGAACCCGGGAGGCGGAGTTTGCAGTGAGCCAAGATTGCGCCACTGCACTCCAGCCTGAGTGACAGAGTGAGACTCCGTCTCCAAATAAATAAATAAATAAATAAATCCACAGTAGAATTTTCTGAAGTTTCAATCTTTTTTTTTTTCCCAGACAGGGTCTTGTTCTGTCACCCAGACTAGAGTACAGTAGCATGATCAGGGCTCATTACAACTTCGACCTACCCTGCTCAAGTGAGCCTCCCACTTCAGCCTCCTGAGTAGCTGAGACCATAGGTGCATGCCACCATGCCTGGCTAATTGTTTGATTTTTTTGTAGAGATGAGCTCTCACTATGTTACCCAGACTGGTCTCAAATTCTTGGGCTCAAGTCACCCTCCTGCCTCAGCCTCCCAAGGTTCGTGAGCCACCATGCCCAGTCTCCAGTTTTCTAAACTTTAAAATAATTGACAGTACCCAAATGGCATGAAATATCTAGCCAGTGTCCCTATCCTTGATTGTCTCATAACTTTATTTTGTTACAGCTTATTCATTTGAGTTGTAATTGAAATAACATCCACACATTGCAATATTGCAGTTGGTTGCTATATAAAGTCCCTTTTATGGGCCGGGCGCGGTGGCTCACGCCTGTAATGCCAGCACTTTGGGAGGCAGAGGCAGGTGGATCATGAGGTCAGGAGATCGAGACCATCTTGGCCAACACAGTGAAACCCCGTCTCTACTAAAAATACAAAAAAAAAAAAAAATTAGCTGGTTATGGTGGCGGGTGCCTGTAGTCCCAGCTACTCAGGAGGCTGAGGCAGGAGAACGTCGTGAACCCGGGAGGTGGAGCTTGCAGTGAGCTGAGAGCTGGCCACTGCACGCCAGCCTGGGCAACAGTGCGAGACTCCGTCTCAAAAAATAAGATGAAATAAAATCTCTTTTACTACATAGGTTTCCCACCCTCTCCTCTCTCTTTGTCTCTTATGTTTTAAATTGTTCTCTTTTTGAGACAGGGTCTTGTTCTGTTGCCCAGGCTGGAGTGCAAGTGGCAGGATCACATATCACTGCAGCCTTGAACTCCTGGGCTCTAGCGATCCTCCCACCTCAGCCTCCCAAATAGCTGGGACTTCAGGCCCACACCACATGCCTGGCCACTTTTTGTATTATTATTATTATTATTATTATTATTTTTTGGTAGAGATGAGGTTTCACCATTTTGCCCAGGTTGATCTCAAACTCCTGCGCTCAAGCGATCCTCCTGCCTCAGCCTCCCAAAGTGCTGAGATTACAGGCATGAGCCACTGTGCCCAGCCCATCTTTTAAATTTTTTAAATTTTTTCCCTTGCAGGCGAAGCGTTGTTCTGTGAGGCTTGCTGATTGCATCGTGTTGCCTTCTTTAATGTTGTCCTTGGTTCTGTATATTTCTTGTAAATGAGTAGTGAGAGCTACAGTCCTGATGTGATTCAGATCTGAGTGTTTTCGGCATGCGGTCTGCAAAGGAGCGGGTGTGTTCTTCCATCAGGAGGCTCCCAGCGCCTGGCTGTCTCTCAGGAACCCTTGGTGCTCAGTCCTCCATCCTTGAATTCTTCAGGGATTGTGACAGGGTGGCAGTGTTGTGACTCTGTCATTTCACTTGTGAGCTGAAATGGTCCGGAAGGAAAAACTCCCCTCATCAAATATGCAGTCCTTGCGCGGTACACTGTAGAGAAAAGGCGTAATGTGTGCTTGAGACTTGCCCTTTGCTACTCAGTTTTCAAAGTAATGAGTTAGGTCCCCTGCTTCCTCCGTGAGGTGACCAATGAGGGTTTATTTAAGTATCAAGTAGGCCAGGTGCAGTGGCTCACACTTGTAATCCCAGTACTTGAGGAGGCCAAGACGGGCAGATCACCTGAGGTCAGGAGTTTGAGACCAGCCTGGCCAACATGGTGAAACCCTGTCCCTTCCAAAAATGCAAAAATTAGCCGGGCGTGGTGATGCATGCCTGTAATCCCAGCTACTCGGGAGGCTGAGGCAGGAGAATCACTTGAACCTGGAAGGTAGAGATTGCAGTTAGCCAAGATCATTCCACTGCACTCCAGTCTGGGCAACAGAGCAAGACTCTGTCTTAAAAAAAAAGTATCATATCAAGTCATGGATGCAGACATATTGTTATTGCTACTCAAATTGTCCCACTGTTGGCCAGCGGGAGCCTCTTCCAGTTAGCTTTCACCATATTGCCCAGGTTGGTCTCAAACTCCTGGACTCCAACGACTTCCTTAACCTGACTCTCATGGTGTCTGGCAGCTTCCTTGCCATCTGGGATGTTCCAATATCCCTGCCCCATTGTGTGCATTTCTCCATCTGTACCTGGAATCTGCCATTTCTCCAGGAAGCCCCGGCTCCTCTGAGTGGACACTGGCCTCGGTCACCTGTCTTATTAGCTCTCTGTGGTTAAGCCTGCTAATCTGAGGGTTCCGGGGGCAGCCTGGAAATCCTGGGCTGAGAGTAAGTGGGAACCTAGGACCTCCTGTTGATTCTGCCACTCAGAGCAGCTACTAACCCACAGGATGCTGTCCTGAAAACTAGGACAGGCCCCCTCTTAGACACAGACCCCTACCAGGTACCTAGCTGGGGAGTGGAGCAAGGGCAGATTTCAGCACTTGCCCCCCATCCCCATCTCAGCTGAGCGCCCTCACCCTGTGCACCACCTGCATACATAACTGCTTCTTTACTCCCACTCCGGGCAGCTCATGTCACCTCTCTGAGCAGCAGTGTCCTCATCTGTAACATAGCACAATGTCCTCTTCCTACCTCAGTTATTTTCTTTGGCCTCCTTTGTCCTAAGGCAGATATTATGGGTTGAGCTGGGTCTTCCCATAAAGATATGTTGACATCCTAACCCCCTCAAAAATTGAACCTTACTTGGAACTAGGGTATTTGCAGGTGTAATTAGTTAACATGAGGTCATACTGGAGTAGGGTGGGCCCCTAATCCGGTATGACTGGGGTCTTTATAAGGACATGCGAGGATAGAGACACAGGGAGAGGCAGAGATTGGAATGATACGGCTATGAGCCAAGCAATGCCAACAATTGCCACTCTTATGGTTTGAATATTTGTCCCATGTAAAATGCATGTTGAGATTTGATTGCTTTTGTAACACTACTAAGAGCTGGGACCTGTAAGTGATGATTCGGCCGTGAGGGCTGTGCCTTATGAGTGGGTTTCATACCTCTAGAAAGGGGCTGGTGGGAGTGAGTCTTGGTCTCAGGGCTCTGCTGCCCTTCTGCCATGTGAGGACAGTGTTCCTCTCCTCTGGGGGGTGCGGCATTTATTGCATCATCTTGGGAGCAGAGACCAGACCCTCACCAGACACCAAGTATGCTGGCACTTTGACCTTGGACTTCTCAGCCTCTAGAACTGTGAAAAATGATTTTTTTTTTTTTTTGGTGAGACAGGGTCTTACTCTGTCACCCAGGCTGGAATGCAGTGGTGTGATCACAGCTCACTAAAGCCACAATCTCCTGGGCCCAGTTAGTCCTCCCACCTCAGCCTCCCATGTAGCTTGGACCGTAGGTGTGTGCCATCATGCCCAGCTAGGTTTATTTTTTTTATTTTGTAGAGACAGCGTCTCCCTGTGTTCGCCAAGCTGGTTTCAAACTCCTGAGCTCGAGTGATCCTCCCACCTTGGCCTCCCAAAGTGCTGGGATTACAGACATGAGCCACCATACCTAGCAAAAAGATAAATTTCTATTGTTTGTAAATTACTTAGTCTATGATATTCTGTTACAGCAACGCAAAATGGGCCAAGTCAGAAATTGGTACCAGAGGAATGGAGTGTTGCTGTAACACGTACCTGAAAATGTGGCAGAGATTAGAATGATGCTGCTGCAAGCCAAGCAGTGCCCAGGAGGTGGAGGGTGAAGGGTGAGAATCCGCACACAGGGCCCAGCCTGGGCCCAGCATCCAGAGACACCCCCCGGCAACTTGTCCCTGGAGCTCACACTTTCATTTTGATGCTGAACATACCCAGACTTGAAAGTCGGTATGTCTCTTTATTTTTTTTATTTTTATTGTTTTGAGACACAGTCTTGCTGTGTTGCCCAGGCTGGAGTACAGTGGTGCCATCTTGGCTCACTGTAATCCCCAAGCAATTCTCCTGCCTCAGCCTCCCCAGTAGCTAGGATTACAGGTGCATGCCATGATGCCCGGCTAATTTTTGTATTTTGAGTAGCCACAGGGTTTTGCTGTGTTGCCCAGGTTGGTCTTTAACTCCCAGTCTCAAGTGATCCACCCACCTCAGCCTCCCAGAGTACTGGGATTACAGGCAGGAGCCACCGTGCCCTGCTGGGCATGTCTCTTTAAAAAGAAATAAAGAACAGAAACAAGAGGAAAAAACTGTGGCAACTAGAGGGAAGTTTGTTCTTTTATTCACTTCTACACATAAACCTCTATTTCCTTTGAATGGAAGCTGAGCACTTAGCAATCAGCCTCTGCTGAGACATCCCAACAGTCCCAAACCCTGAGGTCCTGGCTCAGATGTCAGAGGGAGTAAGAGGATGTGCTGTCTTTTGAATTAAGAAGCCAGTTTCAGAAGGATGATGGAGCTAACATTGCATCTAGGTCACTCTAGAAAAGAAAAATCAGGTCATCCCAGGCGGTTCATCCCCTGGGTTAGTGCAGGCCCCACAGCATTCCTCAAGGGTTTATAGAGACCTTTGCTTTTTTAGGCTTGGGTTTCTTTTTTCTTTTCTTTTTTTTTTCAAGATGGAGTCTCGCTCTTCGCCCAGGCTGGAGTGCAGTGGCTGGATCTCAGCTCACTGCAAGCTCCGCCTCCCAGGTTTATGCCATTTTCCTGCCTCAGCCTCCCGAGTAGCTGGGACTACAGGTGCCCGCCACCTCGCCCGGCTAGTTTTTTGTATTTTTTAGTAGAGACGGGGTTTCACCGTGTTAGCCAGGATGGTCTCGATCTCCTGACCTCGTGATCCGCCCATCTCGGCCTCCCAAAGTGCTGGGATTACAGGCTTGAGCCACCGCGCCCGGCCAGGCTTGGGTTTCTTAAGTCCTTTCTGCTTTGTTGCTGAAACTGAGTTCATCTTGAAAATGGGAGAGAGGAGAGCACTTCAATTGTCACACACAGAAGAATCACTTGGGAGTTTTGCTGAAGTGCAGATTCCAGTTCAGGAGGTCTGGGGGTGGGGCTGTGGGTCCTGCATTTTGTAACTCCCAGGAGGTATGGTGGAACTAGTGGATGGAGAAGTGGCTGGGAATGTACTTCTTCTGGGGCAAACATCATCTTAGCTGCCTCCCCTGGCACCTGGGGGTCCCTTGAACCCAGCAACTTCATGGTGGTATGCCGTTGCTAGTGAAGCAGTGGTGTCTGGGTAAATACCTGGGGTTTGTTGCCTCATGCCAAGAAGGTTAAGGACACGGACACACATGAGGAATGAGTTTAAAAGCGGAGGTTTAATAGGCAAAAGAAAGAGAAAGGAGAACAGTTTTCTCCCTAGTGAGAGAGAAGGGCTTCTGAAGGGAAAATCTGGCCGGTGGTGAACCACAGCAGATTTTATAGACAGGCTTGAGGAGGTGGTGTCTCATTTACATAGGGCACACAGATTGGTTGGATCAGGTGTGACATTTACATAGTGCTCAGGGAAGGCTGGCCATCCACCCTAATCTTATTACATAAACGGGCTTTCCACTTGGCCCATGCCATGTTGTCTGCTTCTTACTGTGCACATGGCTGGCAAAGAGAAGGGAAGATGCTCACACTTGTAATCCCAGCACTTTGGGAGGCCAAGGCGGGTGGATCATGAGTTCAGGAGATTGAGACCATCCTGGCTAACATGGTGAAACCCTGTTTCTACTGAAAATAAAAAAAAAATTTAAAAAAAGTTAGCTGGGCATGGTGGCACACGCCTGTAGTCGCAGCCACTTGGGAGGCTGAGGCAGGAGAATTGCTTGAACCCAGGAGGCGGAGCTTGCAGTGAGCCGAGATTGCACCACTGCACTCCAGCGTGGGCAACAGAGCAAGACTTGGGCTCAATTAAAAAAAAAAATAGAGGCCGGGCGCAGTGGCTCAAGCCTGTAATCCCAGCACTTTGGGAGGCCGAGATGGGCGGATCACAAGGTCAGGAGATCGAGACCATCCTGGCTAACACAGTGAAACCCCGTCTCTACTAAAAAATACAAAAAATCTAGCCGGGCGAGGTGGCGGGCGCCTGTAGTCCCAGCTACTCGGGAGGCTGAGGCGGGAGAATGGCGTGAACCTGGCAGGCGGAGCTTGCAGTGAGCTGAGATCCGGCCACTGCACTCCAGCCTGGGCGACAGAGCGAGACTCCGTCTCAAAAAAAAAAAAAAGAAAAAAAAAGAGAAGGGAAGATGGAGACTCCATGTTGGACATGCCTGGTCCGAGGTAGCCTTTTCCTACTGGCACACTCCTGGCATTCACCCTGCAAGCTTCCAGCTTGCTTGTCTATGTCTGCAGCTGGATTTTACAGGCTGCTCTTTGTTAGAAAAGAAGATAATTTGGGGGCTGGTTTTCATTGAAAGGAAAACGTTACTTGGTACTCCCATACCCTCACTATATGCTTAAATAATTTCCTCTGAACTCCTACGTCAGTAGCGGAGAAGCCACCTGAGTGTAAGTGGGTGTCAGGGCCAAAGAAAGAAATAGCAACACCCTACTTATTTTTAACAATGGGGAAAAACATTCGCCTGATAAAGGATGTCCAAAAAGAGCATTACTGGTCACGGTTTCTTTCTCTTTCTTCCGTTCTCAAAAATGTTGACTATTAGTGAGTCAAGCAATAAGTAGAGTGATACTAACCACAGCCGCTGGAGGACTGTCTCTGATATAGCATGGTAGGTATTTTATCTCCCAGAAGCCTGTAAACCAAAAATAAAAGTCTAAGCCCCCCAACCAACTGAAAGGACCCCTCCTCTCGGCCAAGGGGATTCTAAAGTTAACCTGAAGAACTAGTTCAGGCCATGATGGAAAGAGGTGGGGGTCGGACGTGCCTCGGTTTACCCTCCTCCCGTTGGAATCCAGGCACAGCTGACTAGCATTAACATTAACACAGAGACCTTAAGGTTGACAAAACAGATTGTTTGTAGCAATAAATACCAACAGCACAGATAGCCGGCCCTGAAAGAAATTGAAGTATTTTACCCCAAAATACATTTGAGGACTAAACTCTAATTTTTATGCTGTCTTTTCCAAATTCCTATCTAAGGGGTCTGGGGATTCATGCCCTACAAACCATAAATTCTCATCAGATGGGTTTTATTTAACCCTATATATCGCGACTTACTTTCCAACCTGATGCTGGTATAACATTACATGACAAAGAAGAAAATCAAAATATTTTACTCCAAGACATATTTTTTTGCCGTATTTTGAAATAGTCCTGCAAAGCTGTTCTTTGTGGGGGAAAATTTATGTCTGTAAAGAATCTCTATTAACATAGTTAGATTTTTTCTTCCAGACCCTCCCAATCCTGAAGAGATTAACTGAGAACCTAACACCTTTTACAGGTCTGAATAGGAAACATTTGTCTTCTACTATCTCTAAGGGCTGCCACTGTAAGACCTCAAAAGAAGCTTGTCTCCACAATCTTTTAACTTCACCTGAACATTCCCTTTCTGTTGATCCCAGGTCTTGCAAGTCAACCCATTTTCAACCAGAAAAATTTTAAATTTATCTATAGCGTAGAAGGTCCCTACCAACCAGCCCCCTCCTCCTGCCCCTCTCTGAGTTGTCCTGCCTGTCTGAAACAAACGAATGTACCATTGTACCTTTTTTTTTTTTTTTTGAGACATAGTCTCACTCTGTCACCCAGGCTGGAGTACAGTGGCACATTCTTAGTTCACTGCAACCTCTCCCTCTTGGGTTCAAGTCTTCTGCCTCAGTCTCCAAGGCAGCTGGGATTACAGGCACCTGCCACCACGCCTGTTTTTTTTTTTTGTTTGTTTTTTTGTTTTAGTAGAGATGGGGTTTCACCATGTTGACCAGGCTGGTCTTGAACTCTTAACCTCAGGTGATCCAGCAGCCTCAGCCTCCCAAAGTGCTGGGATTACAGGTGTGAATCACCACACCCAGCCCCAATGTATATCTTGAACGTATTTGATTGATGTCTCATATCTCCCCAAAATATATAAAACCAGGTTGTATCCCAACCACCTTGGACACATGTTCTCAGGATCTCCTGAGGGCTCTGTCATGGGCTATGGTCACTCATATTTGGCTCAGAATAAATCTCATCAAATGTTTTACAGAGTTTGACTCTTTTCATCAATACATTTTTTGACGTATTTTGAAAGCGCCCTACGGAGCTGTCTCTTGTGGGGAAAATCTGCCCTCTGGTGAGAACCCCCTTCCCTTTCCAGGTGCCTCCCCTGATCCAGGAGAGAATTCACGAAGAGCAGCGCCTTTTTAAGGCTGGTAAAAATCGTTTGCCATCTGTTCTCTCTGAAGCTGGCTACCAGGAGCGCCATCTGTGATATAAAAACCTTGCTCTTGTCTGGGCACGGTGGCTCACGCCTGTAATCCCAGCACTTTGGGAGGCCGAGGCAGGTGGATCACGAGGTCAGGAGTTCGAGACCTGTTGGGAAAATGCTTGTGGGGTACCTGCATAAACTGGCCATAAAAATATGGGGCAATAAGTTGTGGAAAGTCACAAGAGGCCTCTGAGGAGGAAAGCCTCCTAATGGCCATCATGGTCCCATGTTCAGAGCGAGACCTGCTCTCTTATCTGCAAACACTGTGTTGAAGGAGAAAGACACTCCTTTGAAGCACTGGAATGTGGAGGGATCTGCAGGCTCCTAGTTAAGCCTGCTCCCACTAGCTGCTCTCCGATAAGTTCAAAATACGCTGTTTGAGCACAAAGGAGATTCATTTAAACCACTACTGCTACAGTATGACGTACTGTCTCCCTTTCTCGGTTTCACCCCTGAACATCTGCTTCTTGGACCTAAGTGACTGTACTCAATACATAGTGTGGAGACTAGAACTCTAAACCCTTGGCAGCCTCTGATTTGCTCTGGCCCTCTGGCTCCCACCTTTATGAACTCTTAACCCACCAGACTTTGGGTACCCTACTAGTGGTGTTGAGGTTGGTCCCCAACAGAGACCAGCCTGACCAACATGATGAAACCCCGTCTCTACTAAAAATGCAAACAACTAGCCGGGTGTGGTGGCAGGCACCTGTAGTCCCTGCTACTTAGGAGGCTGAGGCAGGAGAATCGCTTGAACCCAAGAGGTGGAGGTTGTAGTGAGCCAAGATGGCACCACTGCACTCCAACCTGGGCAACAGAGTGAGACTCCACCTCAAAAACAAAACAAAACAACAACAACAACAAAAAACCTTGCTCACAACCCCTTATCTTAACCCAGACACTCCTTTCTCTTGATTCCAGTTCTTTAGATAGTAACTCTTTCAACCAATTGCCAATCAGAAAATCTTTGAATTTACCTATGACGCAGAAGTGCCCTTCCTGTTTGAGTTGTCCCACCTTTCCACACCAAACCAATGTACATCTTACATGTATTGACTGATGTCTTTGTCTCCCTAAAACGTATAAAGCCAGGTTGTAGCCTGACAACCTTGGGCATATGTTCTCAGGACCCCATGGAGCTGTGTCATGGGTCACAGTTCTCATGTTTGGCTCAGGATTAACCTCTTTAAATATTTTACAGAGTTTGACTCTATTAGTTGAAGGCCTCCAGCATCTGACGTAAATGTTACTGTCTCATTTTATGGATGGATCATGTGAGGCTCAAAGTGAAGTGGCATCGTTGTCTGGGGTAAATACCCGGGGTCTGTCATCTCGCACCAAGAAGATTAAGGACACGGACACATATGAGGAGTGAATTTAGGAGCAAAGGTTTAATAGGCAAATAAAGAGAAAGGAGAACAGCTCTCTCCCTTGTGAGAGGGGCTTCTGAAAGCGAAAAACCAGCCCACTGCAGACTGCTCCAGATTTTATAGACAGACTTGAGGAGGTGGTGTCTGATTTACGTAGAGCCCACAGATTGCTTGGACTAGGGGTGACATTCACATAGTGCTCACGGAAGGCTGGCCACCCCACCCTAATCTTATTATGCAAACGAGCTTTCCACTTGGCCGGTGCCATGTTTCCTGCCCCTTTCTTTTTTTTTTTTTGAGATGGAGTCTGGCTCTGTCGCCCAGACTGGAGTGCGGTGGCCGGATCTCAGCTCACTGCAAGCTCCGCCTCCCAGGTTTACGCCATTCTCCTGCCTGCGCCTCCCAAGTAGCTGGGACTACAGGCGCCCGCCTGGTTGCCCGGCTAGTTTTTTGTATTCTTTAGTAGAGACGGGGTTTCACCGTATTAGCCAGGGTGGTCTCGATCTCCTGACCTTGTGATCCGCCCGTCTCGGCCTCCCAAAGTCCTGGGATTACAGGCTTGAGCCACTGCGCCTGGCCTCCTGCCCCTTTCTGTCCATGTGACTGGAAAGAAGAGAAGATGGAGCCGCCATTTTGAATGTGCCTAGTCCCAGGCAGCCTTTTCCTATTGGCACAGCTGTTGGTATTCAGCTATGCAAGCTTCCAGCTTGCTTGTCTGCAGCTGGATTTTACAGGCTGCTCTTTGTTAGGAAAGAAAATAATTTGGGGGCTACTTTTCATTAAAAGGAAAACCTTACAGAGGACTCTCGTACCCTCACTATCTGCTTAAATAATTTCTTCTTAACTCCTATATCAAAAAGGGTTCAGTACTTTGTCCAGGACTGCATACCTAGCAAGCATGGAGCAGGAGCGTGGGACTGGACTCTCTGACTTTCCCCGCACCACACTGGCCAGGTGCAGGGAGGGTTGGGCATTTGTACTTCATAGAGGGGTGGCCTCTTTTCTGTAGAGGAACTGGTAAGCCCAGAAGAAAGGACCTGCTTTCTGGAATTTTCTTCATGCATCCAGCTCTAGTGGTCCATTCATTACTCAACGGGGGATTTTTAGGTCTAAATTTTCTTTTTTTTTTTTTTTGGACCACAGCTGGGCCATCTAGGAACCCAGAATATCAGCCCGTGAGCTTGGTTTATCCCAAAAGGCATCTGGCCTCAATGCAAAGTCAGGGCTGCTTCTGCCGATTTCTTTCTCATTCTACTTTTAAATTCAAATTTACGTAAAAGTACAGAGAACAATGAACCTGATGTTCCCATTGCCCATCCCCAGTCATCACCAGGATGTGGCGAGTTTCATCTTCACCCCCTCCCACCCCCGCACACTCAGGTTATTTTTAAACAAATTCTAGACATCGTCACAGAGCAAAGCAAACTAAGAAGGGAAGAGAATGTCTTTCTTCAGGCCTGCCATACTGAGAGGCAGGAAGGTTTCCAGAGTGTCTGAAAGAGGACACAGAATTTAAAATGTGATGTTTGATGAGGAATTCTAGTTGGAGATGGGCTTAAAAAAAAGAGTACAGTTTTCAAAGTAAAGGGATTTTTTTTTTCTTTAGACAAGGTCTCCTTCTGTCCCCAGGCTGGAGTGCAGTGGTGTGATCATAGCTCATTGCAGCCTCAAACTCCCGGCCTCAAGTGATCCTCCTGCCTCCGCCTCCCAAAGTGCTGCGATTACAGGCATGAGCCACTGCACCTGGCCACAGGACAACTTTTAAAGACATTGTTAGATCACTGCCGAATTTAGGATAAACTCACCTTCCCCTGTGGATGGAAAATAAATCTTGGGGCCCCCAAATTATTAAACTAAAGGGAAAAGTCAAACTGGGAAACGCTTCAGGCCAACCTGCTTCCCATTCTATTCAAAGTCACCCCCCTGCACACTGAGATAAATGCATATTTGATTGCCTCCTTTGCTTTTGAAAGCAGATTTTTTGGGGTGTGGGTTTGGGGAGCAAGTAGGGGCAGTTTACTTCATTATGGGTTGTTTTGAAGGGAGCCTAATGTCATCACCAAGTTGTTCTTGCTGGTCTGGAGCAGGGATTGGCACACTCTCTGGGTATTTGGGGCTTGGTAGTCCAGCGAATGAGTGAGTGTGACTGTGTTCCAGTAAAACTTTATTTATAGGCTGGGTGCAGTGGCTCACACCTGTAACTGTAGCACTTTGAGAGGCTAAGATGGGAGGATAGCTTGAGCCCAGGAATTTGAGACCAGCCTGGGGAAAATAGTGAGATCCCATCTCTACAAAAAAATTAAAAAATTAGTCAGGTGTGGTGGTGGCTGCTTGTATTCCCAGCTACTTGGAAGGCTGACGTGGGGGCAGTGCTTTAGACTGGGAGGTCAAGGCTGCCGTGAGCCTTGATCACGCCACTGCACTCCAGCCTGGGTGACAGAGTGAGACCCTGTCTTAAAAACAAACAAAACAAACAAAAACAAAAACAAAACCAACAAACAGTTTATGTCACAAGTGAGCAGCAGCTACCTGGGGCTGGTGGCACAGGGTTAAGAATTTACCAAGACAGTTATAGGTAGACAGGCAGATTTATTAGAGAAAGTATGGAAGTACATATCAAAGGAGCAACGGGCAGGCCAGCAAGAGAGGAGTTGACTGCCAGGAAACAAAGGCTTGCTGGGGATTTTCTAGGATGGTGCTTGTGCTGTGTGCTGAAGAGGGTCTTTGTGAAGTACTGATAATGCCAGCGCTGCAGTGAGTTCACTTGTGATTTTTGTATCAGCTTAAGGTCTGATGACAGCTGGGTGCAGAAAGGTTGTGTTATTTGCCCAGGTGCGGTAGCTCACACTTGTAATCTCAGCACCTTGGGAGACTGAGTCAGGTGGATCACCTGAGGTCAGGAGTTCGAGACCAGCCTAGCCAACATGGCAAAACTCCGTCTCTAGTAAAAATACAAAAATTAGGTGTGGTGGTGGGCACCTGTAATCCCAGCTACTTGGGAGGTTGAGGCAGGAGAATCGCTTGAACCTGGGAGGCAGAGACTGCAGTGAGCCGAGATCACACCGCTGCACTCCAGCTTGAGCAACAGAGTGAGACTCTGTCTCAAAAAAAAAAAGATTGTTATTTGTGAAGGAGGGCTGTGTGTTCTGGACAACGAACAGAGGTAGATTTATAGCTTATCTGCCTTTTCTTTTGCTTTCCCTCATTTCTGCCAACCTGCCTCTCCCTAATTAAGACTGCACACTTTATTTACAAAAGCAGGCCATGGCCACATTTGGCCCTTAGGTTGTAGTTTGCTGCACCCGGGCAGAGCAGGGCTTTTTCTTTGTGAAATTCATGTCCAGATCCCACCTGAAATCTGAATCCGTGTGTCCTGTGCACGACGTGAGACCTCCTCAGGTGGCTTTCTTGCACATTCCAGGTTGAGAATCTACTGTGCTTCCCTCCACAGAGGAAGACAATGGGTGACAAGGGCCCAGAGCTGCATAAATGGATCTAGAAAGAGAGGAAAGTTGAACAGAAGCCCGGATCAGGACACTCCCCGCCTTGACAACACTTTACTTGTGTAATCTCATTTCCCCCTTTCATCACTGTGTCATTTTCTCGCCTCTCCTTTTTTCTGTCGAGATGGAGTCTCACTCTGTCACTCAGGCTGGAGTGCAGTGACGTGATCTCGGCTCACTGCAATCTCCGCCTCCCAGGTTCAAGTGATCCTCCTATCTCAGCCTCCTGGGTAGCTGGGACTACAGGCGTGTGTCACCATACCCGGCTAATTTTTGTATTTTTAGTAGAGATGGGGTTTCATCATGTTGGCCAGACTGGTCTTGAGCTCCTGACCTCGAGTGATCTGCCCACCTCTGCCTCCCAAAGTGCTGGGATTACAGGCGTGAGCCACCACACCCAGTCTCCTCTTCTTGAAACAATGGGTTTCTACCTGTCTGGGGGTTGGGGATGCTGGATACTGTGTGGAAATAGCACCTGTTCAAGTTGAACACGATGAAGGTTCATCTGGGGGAATGTGAGGGACCCAGGAGTCTTGGGAGATCCCTGCAAAGACAAAAAGTAGTCCCCTCAGGAGTGAGAGAAAGTTGTGGTCAGAGGGGGAATTTCACAGTTTGGCTCTTGGGGGTGGAACTGTTGTTCTGAATGACACGGAGGACTGAGATGGTAATGGCTGTCACCTATTTTTGAGCATGGTGTGTGTTTCAGGCACTTTATATGTACCACCCGCCGCCGATGTTTTCAGTATCTTACGAAGTGGGTCCTGTTGGCAATCCCGTTTTGCAGAAGAGGAGATGGAGGGATCACAGAGTTAAGTAGCTTAGAGAAGACCACAGAGCTACTCAGAGGTTAGAGCGAGGATTGGAACCCTGCTGGTGTAGCGCCCAAGCCCAAGGGTGGCAGGCCAGGTCTCACTAACACAGGCCTCCATAACAGCTGTCTCAGCACTGACTGAGGGGTGAAGTTAAATATTAAAAGCTGAGAGAGCCAGTGCCCTTATACAAAGGCTGGAAGGTGACAAAAGCCCACCCAGAGCTGTGTCCAGGCCTTTCCTGGTCCTTGAAGTATGACAAGATAACGAAGGATTTCTTAACAGGAGCCATTTAGGATTAAATAAGTTTATTGGGGGGTCTGAAGAAACTCCCCAGGCCTCCACAAACAAGTTTAGTGGGGGTCTGAAGGGACTCCCCAAACCTTCATGATTTAGCAGGAGACAAGACAAGGGTAATCACCCCCAGCACCTGGACCCACTTAGATTAAGTAAATTTACTGAGGCTCTAGAGGAAGGTCTTCAGGAGTCAGATATTAGTTATAGATTAAAAGAAGTTAACCTTTATTTTATTTTCTTCATTCATTCATTCATTCATTCATTCATTCATTTTGAGATGCAGTCTCGTTCTGTCGCCCAGGCTGGAGTCCAGTGGCATGATCTTGGCTCACTGAAACCTTCGCCTCCTGGGTTCAAGCAATTCCCCTGCCTCAGCCTCCTTAGTAGCTGGAATTATAGGCATGTGCCACCACGCCCGCTAATTTTTCTATTTTTAGTAGAGCCGGAGTTTTGCCATGTTGGCCAGGCTGGTCTCCAACTCCTGACCTCAAGTGATCTGCCCGCCTCAGCTTCCCAAAGTGCTGGGATTACAGGCGTGAGCCACTGCCCCCAGCCAATCACTTATTTTAGATGAATGCAAACTTATGCATGACATAGAGCTCAGAAGGTATGTAAGCTCTGAAAAACTTGGTCATTTTGAGTTGACCTGGCATTATTTTCTAGGTCTTCTCCCTGTAACTGGCTACAGAAATAAAAACTTCCTCTCCCAGTTCATCTGCATCTCGTTTTGGGGCCACAAGAACATGCCGCCTGATCCTCAGTTGGTCCAGGAACACACGCAGCTGTGCCATGCCCACTGTGCTGTTGGCCTCTCAAGGGGCGACCTCCCAGGTTGGTGCCTGGGAGAGCGGAGTTAGAGAGCAACGGCACTAGGACCTGGAGGTGATTGGTGGGGCGGGGGTGTGTGCTCCATGTTGCCGGGGAGCAGGAGGATGGAGGACCCGATGGCAGAGATGAGTGGACAGGACTTACGCCATGACTTTCAAAACTCTCAAAACTGGAAAACTGGTCTGAGATCACACAGTATTAGCTAGAGGCACAGGCTGGGCAAACTCCAGATGGGGACTGAATGAGGACTTGGAGGATGCTGATGGAGGAACCTGCATGAAACAGGATTAAAGCAACATTTAAAAGGGCAACAGCCATCCTCTTCTACTTGCTTTGGGCTTTGAACTCTGTTTGAATAACACCACTTTCCACTGAGTTA
The DNA here is from genome assembly GCF_009764315.1 of Trachypithecus francoisi. Lineage (NCBI taxonomy): Eukaryota > Metazoa > Chordata > Mammalia > Primates > Cercopithecidae > Trachypithecus > Trachypithecus francoisi. The sequence goes on from NW_022681460.1 coordinate 104,212,832, forward strand.
ATCAGTGCCCAGCTAACTGGAAGCTATCAACAACTGGAAATTTTTCTGCATTTTATTTCAGGAAAGCCACAGCCAAAAAGAAAAAAGAAAAGAAGCGGGTGGGCAGGGGATTTATTCGAATGCATTTACTTCCACATTTTACCATGGGTCAGCGCACACTTGGGTCACACTCTGACCTTTTTTTGAGATCTATATATTTTGTTTTGAGATGGAGTCTTGCTCTGGAGTGCGGTGGTGTGATCTTGGCTCACTGCAACCTCTGCCTCCCAGGTTCCAGCAATTCTCCTGCTTCAGCCTCCGGAGTGGCTGGGATTACAGACGCCTGCTATCAGGCCTGGCTAATTTTTGTATTTTTAGTAGAGATAGGGTTTCACCATGTTGGCCAGGCTGGTCTCGAACTCCTGACCTCAAGTGATTCACCACCTCAGCCTCCCAGTGCTGGGATTATAGGCGTGAGCCACCGAGCCTGACCCTCTCTACGTTTTTACGTCTCTATTGTTCTACAAAGAGGACAGATGCTTCCTGCGATTCTGACTGACTTGATTACAAGGTTCAACATAACAAATATGTTTGCCGAGAATCTTAAATACCGGCTGCTTTTGGGGATATAAAAATATCCCCAAACATGGTCTGTGCCCTCAAAGAACTTTCAGTTATTGAAAGAGCATTTATTTATCTCCAGGGGCAAGGGACAAAATTTTATTCAGTTAGTTAGGAAATTCTCAATAAGGTTTAAAGCAAGAAGAGACACCCAAGGTTCTTACCTTCTGGAACACTCCAGGAAGTTTTTAAGTTCTATGTGATCCTGTCTAATTCTTCTTTGAGACAGAGTCTCGCTCTGTCGCCCAGGCTGGAGTGCAGTGGTGCCATCTCGACTCATTGCAAACTCCACCTCCCGGGTTCAAGCGATTCTCCTGCCTCAGCCTCCTGAGTAGCTGGGATTACAGGCACCTGCCACCACAACTGGCTAATTTTGGTATTTTTAGTAGAGACGGAGTTTTACCATGTTGGCCAGGCTGGTCTTGAAATCCTGACTTCAAGTGATCTGCCTGCCTCAGCCTCCCAAAGTGCTAGGATTACAGGTGTCAGCCACAACACCTGGTGATCCTGTCTAATTTCTTTTTTTTTTTTTGAGACGGAGTCTCGCTCTGTCGCCCAGGCTGGAGTGCCGTGGCCGGATCTCGGCTCACTGCAAGTTCCGCCTCCCGGGTTTACGCCATTCTCCTGCCTCAGCCTCCTGAGTAGCTGGGACTACAGACGCCCGCCACCTCGCCCGGCTAGTTTTTTGTATTTTTTAGTAGAAACGGGCTTTCACCTTGTTAGCCAGGATGGTCTCGATCTCCTGACCTCGTGATCCGCCTGTCTCGGCCTCCCAAAGTGCTGGGATTACAGGCAAGGGACACCTTGCCTGTAGGCATGAGCCACCGCGCCCGGCCAATCCTGTCTAATTTTTAAATGCCGGGTGCACTTCCAGGGTTGGTTTTCATTCAGGTCACCCGCAGAGCTGAGAGCCTGAAAGGCTCCGACGAGACCCATCCTGGTGAATGGTTGGTACTTTGCCATGCAAAAAGTCACTGTGAAGTCCACTTCTGACTCTTAACGTTCCCCTGGGAGTCGGAAACCCCACAGTTTTATAGGCGTCTATGGTGTGCTGACTCTGACTCCATTTCTTCTTGGGGAGAATGAGCAGGCTCTTTGCCCTGCAGTTCTGTGTGGACCTCTGTGGCCACCCCATTGTGCCTCTCATTTGCCAAAGCCCACAGCATTTTGTAACTCTAATCCAGAGGCTGCAAGCTCACTGCTTGCAGGCCAGTGAGAAACATAGACTGGGATATTTCCGTAAAAGAATGAGTGGCCATCATTTAAAATCAGATTTCCCATTGCAAGTCTGGATTTCTGACTTCTCCTGAAAATCTTGGATGTGGCAGTACTGGGTCTGGTTTGCACAGCTGCCTGGTGCTGGGAAGAGTCCCTTTCATCCCTCCCTCTTCCTCCCCTGCCCTGAGGTGTGGCTTTCATTGCCATCCATCACTGTGTCAGAGGCGTGTGAACCAGAGCAACTCCATGTTGAACAGGGGCTGGGTAAAATGAGGGTGAGACCTACTGGGCTGCATCCCCAGACGGTTAAGGCACTGTAAGTCACAGGATGAGATAGGAGATCGCACAGGATACAGGTCATAAAGACCTTGCTGATAAAACAGGTTGCAGTAAAGAAGCCGGCTAAAACCCGCCAAAGCCAAGATGGCCAAGAGAGTGACCTCTGGTCATCCTCACTGCTACACTCCCACCAGCGCCATGACAGTTTACAGATGCCATGGCAATGTCAGGAAGTTACCCTATATGGTCTAAAAAGGGGAGGCATGAATAATTCACCCCTTGTTTAGCATATCATCAATAAATAGCCATAAAAATGGGCAACCAGCAGCCCTTAGGACGGCTCTATGTATGGACTAGCCATTCTTTATTCCTTTACTTTCCTAATAAACTTGCTTTCACTTTACTCAGTGGACTTGCCCTGAATTCTTTCCTGGGTGAGATCCAAGAACCCTCTCTTGGGGTCTGGGTCTGGACCTCTTTGTGGTAACAACTGGGCTCGTGCTGTTGGTTTCTTGATCATCGCTGAGTATCGTTCTCTACCTGTGTGCTCTATCTAAACTGGGAAACTACAAAAAGAAACAGAAACCCACAAGTGTCTTCAGTCTGGCCCACATCACCCACTGACATCACCTTGCTCTTGACAACTTGGTGACCTTTCTTTTCTTGTTTTTTTTTTTTTTTGAGATGGAGTCTAACTTTCTCACCCAGCCTGGAGTGCAGTGGCGCAATCTCGGCTCACTGCAACATCCACCTCCCAGGTTCTAGTGATTCTCCTGCCTCAGCCTCCCGAGTAGCTAGGGTTACAGGCGGCCGCCACCATGCCCAGCTAATTTTTGTGTTTTGAGTAGAAATGGGGTTTCACCATGTTGGCTAGGCTGGTCTTGAACTCCTGACCTCAGGTGATCCACCCGCCTCGGCCTCCCAAAGTGCTGGCATTACAGGTGTGAGCCACCACACCTGGCCTATATCAGACTATCAGACTCACATTAAAAAAAAAAAAAAAAAGGCCAGGCATGCTTGCTTATGCCTGTAATCCCACCACTTTGGGAAGCTGAAGCGGACAGATCATCTGAGGTCAAGAGTTTGAGACCAGCCTGGCCAACATGTTGAAATCCCATTTCTACTCAAAATATAAAAATTAGTTGGGCATGGTGGTGGGCGCCTGTGATCTCAGCTACTCGGGAGGCTGAGGCAGGAGAACTGCTTGAACCCAGGAGGTGGAGGCTGCGGTGAGCCGAGATCATGCCACTGCACTCCACAGAGCAAGACTCCGTCTCCAAAATAAATAAATAAATAAATAAATAATAGGAAAAAAAACAGAAAAAAAAGCAATTTACATAAGATGAGCATGTTCTCCTTGGCTCCCTCTCTCCTTTCTGGCCAGGTTTGTGTCTAAAGGGACAGTGAACAAGAACTGCCTTCCCCTAGGTTAAATGCCAGGATTCACGTGCCGCTCACCACGGAGCAACTATGATGAGTGAGACCTGCCACTCACAGGTCACGTTTTGCTCTGTCCAGGAACACACATTCCCCGATGACATGAGACACCTGCCCCGTGGGCTGCATGTGAGCTTGGAGCTCAGTGACTGGCGGAAAAACCCAACCTTTACCTTTAGGGAACTGACCGTCATCTCTGCTAGGCGGGGAGGCAGTGATTGCTGTCACCTTTCAATTTAAAGATGACCATGTTTCAAAGAGGGCAAGTGATATTTGGAGTCAAGTGGCGGGAAAGTACTGGGTTCTTCGAAGGGGAGGAAAAACAAACAGTGTCAGCATGACTGTTTGGGGACTGCTGACCTAATAATGCATCCCCAGGGCTACAGCCTGAGTTTCTGCTTCATATGCACCAGGGTGAACATTCCATTGAGCCAGGCGAATGCCCCCAGCAAAGTCTGAAGTGGTGAAGAGAGTTCTGTAACCATCCGCTTGGCTCTTGGAGTGAGGGCGCCTTCTGGGTCCTTTCCTAGACACCCCTTGGCCACCTTTTTCCACCTGTTTTTCCGAGTGAGTGCCATCGTCACCTACGTGTGCTGCGACTGGTTCGGCAAGAGCTTTGTGGGCTGTTTTGTCACGGTGCTGCTCCTCCTGTCCCTGGACTTCTGGTCTGTGAAGGTGAGGCCTTTTCCTGTGATGTCGCCACTCCCGAAACACGAGGCTTGTCCCCTGTATGCGTGGGATCAAGAGATACTTTGATTTAGACTCCTGAGACATGCTTAAGAGTGCTTAGCAGTGTCACTTAAAAGTAGGGGGAATGCAGAAACCCTGTCTCTACTAAAAATACAAAATTAGCCGGGTGCGGTGGCACATGCCTGTAATCCCAGCTACTCGGGAGGCTGAGGCAGGAGAATCACTTGAACCCAGGAGGCGGAGGTTGCACTGAGTCGAGGTCACACCATTACACTCCAGCCTGGGCAACAAGAGTGAAACTCTGTCTCAAAAAAAAAAAAAAAGGGGAAAAATGCATTGTTTAGCACTTAATAAATGGCTTTTGTCAAATGTCAATTGTCATTCTTGCACATGTGACAACCTCATATGACTTCGCATTTTTTTGTAAAACTTATTGTATCAGTCTGTTTTCACGCTGCTGATAAAGACATACCCAAGACTAGGTAATTTATGAAGATAAAAAGGTTTAATGGACTTATAGTTCCACATGGCTGGGGAGGCCTCACAGTCATGGTGGAAGGCGAAAGGCAAATCTTACATGATGGCAGACGAGAGAATGGAAGCCAGCCGGGCGCGGTGGCTCACTCCTGTAATCCCAGCACTTTGGGAGGCCGAGGTGGGAGGATCATCTGAAATCAGGAGTTTGAGACCAGCCTGCCTGGCCAACATGGAGAAACCCCGTCTCTACTAAAAATGCAAAAGTTAGCTGGGCGTGGTGGTGTGCGCCCGTAATCCCAGCTACTTGGGAGGATGAGGCAGGAGAATCATTTGAACCCGGGAGGTAGAGGTTACAGTGAGCCAAGATTGTGCCACTGCACTCCAGCCTGGGTGACAAGAGCCAAACTCTGTCTCAGGAAAAAATAAAAAGAGAGCGAGCGAGCAAGAGAATGAAAGCCAAGCAAAAGGGGTTTCCCCTTATAAAAACCATCAGATCTTGTGGCACTTATTTACTACCATGAGAACACTTTGTGGGGGAAACTGCCCCTATGACTCAATTATCTCCCACCTGGTCTCCCCCACAACATGTGGGAATTATGGGAGCAACAATTCAAGATGAGGTTTGGGTGGGGAGACAGCCAAACCATGTCACTTGTATATGAATTAATACATATATTTAAAACATATATAATATGAACATATAAATTATATATGTTTGTGGGGGGAGTGTGTAACTTTTTATTTTTATTTTTTGAGACGGAGTCTCGCTCTGTCGCCCAGGTTGGAGTGCAGTGGCGCGATCTTGGCTCACTGCAAGCTCCGCCTCCCAGGTTCAAGCCATTCTCCTGCCTCAGCCTCCCGAGTAGCTGGGACTACAGGCGCCTGCCACCACGCCCGGCTAATTTTTTTGCATTTTTAGTAGAGACAGGGTTTCACCATGTTAGCCAGGATGGTCTCGATCTCCTGACCTCATGATCCTCCTGCCTCAGCCTCCCAAAGTGCTGGGATTACAGGCGTGAACCACTGCACCCGGCCATGTGTAACTTTTTAAAGTGAGCTTAGTTGAAAACTAGAAACCTTGACATCTGAGAATTCACTACAATTCAACACCTTTTTTCTTCCTGCTTCCAGTACAAGTCTGACATGAATCAGGGAACTTTTATTTATCAACACAGTGAATACGCCTCTTTGCTTGTGACCTGCTCAGAGTCATGTGTCTGTTGTCCTCAGAATGTAACCGGAAGACTCCTGGTTGGCCTTCGATGGTGGAACCAGATAGATGAAGATGGGAAGAGCCACTGGATCTTTGAAGCCAGGAAGGTATTCTCTATGACAAGCTGAACTAACCAGAGCGGGGATAATGGGCGTAGAAAGTTTCTGTGGGTTCCTTTGGAGTTTTATGCATGTCTGATTCCAGGTACACAAAAGCCACTGCTGCGGGTGCCCTGGTGAAACGTGTGTGGCAAAAGTATCTGCAAAATAGACTGGGCATGGTGGCCCACGCCTGTAATCCCAGCACTTTGGGAGGCGGAGGTGGGTGGATCACTTGAGGTCAGGAGTTTGAGACTAGCCTGGGCAACATGGTGAAACCCTGTCTCTACTAAAAATACAAAAATTAGCCGGGCGTGGTGGCAGGCACCTGTAATCCCAGCTACTCAGGAGGCGGAGGCAGGAGAATCACTCGAACCCAGGAGGCGGAGGTTCCAGTGAGCCAAGATCAAGCCACTGCACTCCAGCCTGGGTGACACAATGAGACTTCGTCTCAAAAAATAAAACAAAACAACATCAACAACAAAAAACCCCACAACAACAAAAGCATCTGCAAACTAAAATAAATGAAAATGCGAGCACGCTCGTTCGTTTGCAACCATTTCCGCTTGTTTTGACATTCGAATTACTTTCCTTAAACAGGTCTCCCGGAATAACAGTGCTGCCACAGAAGCTGAAGCGCGAATCTTCTGGCTGGGCCTCATCATCTGCCCCATGATATGGATTGTGTTTTTTTTTGGCACCTTATTTTCCTTGAAGCTAAAGTGGCTGGTAAGGCCATACCTTGACTTTCACATTGCTTTGATGTCTCTGCAAAACCAGTGTTTGCACTGCTAGGCTTCTGTTGTTATTTGTTATTGATTGAACAATTGTAACAAGTTTACTGAGATATAATACACATTCCATATAATTTACCCATTTAAAGTATACAATTAGGGGCTGGGCGTGGTGGCTCACGCCTATAATCCCAGGCCTTTGGGAGGCCAAGGCAGAAGGATTGCTTGAGCTCAGGAGTTTAAGATCAGCCTGGGCAACACAAGAAAACCCCATCTCTGCAAAAAATGCAAAAATTAGCCAGCCATGGTGGTGTGTATGCTTGAGCCCGGGAGGCAGAGGTTGCAGTGAGCCAAGATTGTGCCACTGCACTCCAGCCTGGGTGCTAGAGTAAGACCCTGTCTCCAAAAAATAAAATAAATAAATACTAAGTGTGAAATTCAGTGGCTTCTAGTGCAGTCATAGAGTTGTGCAGCCAACACCGCCATCAATGTTAGGAAATATTTTTTTTTTTTTTTTTTTTTTTGAGACGGAGTCTCGCTCTGCCGCCCAGGCTGGAATGCAGTGGCCAGATCTCAGCTCACTGCAAGCTCCGCCTCCCGGGTTCACGCCATTCTCCTGCCTCAGCCTCCGTAGTAGCTGGGACTACAGGCACCTGCCACCTCACCCGGCTAGTTTTTTGTATTTTTTTAGTAGAGACAGGGTTTCACCGTATTAGCCAGGATGGTCTCGATCTCCTGACCTCGTGATCCGCCCGTCTCGGCCTCCCAAAGTGCTGGGATTACAGGCTTGAGCCACCGTGCCCGGCCAGGAAATTTTCATCAACTGAAAAAGAAGCCTTGTACCCTTTCAACATTGCTTCCTTATGCTTCTGTTCCTCCAAACCCTGGCACCTATTAATTTTTCTGTTTCTATGGATTTGCCTATTCTGGGCATTTCATATAAATGGACTCACACAGGCTGGTGTGGTACCTCACGTCTGTAATCCCAGCAGTTTGGGAGGCTGAGGCAGGTGAATCACCTGAGGTCAGGAGTTTGAGACCAGCCTGGCCAACATGGCAAAACTCCGTCTCTACTATAAATACCAAAATTAGCCGGGCATAGTGGCACACGCCTTGTAATCTCAGCCACTTGGGAGGCTGAGGCAGGAGAAGTGCTTGAATCCAGGAGGCAGAGGTTGCAGTGAGCCAAGATCGCACTCCAGCCTGGGTGACAGAGTGAGGTTCCATCTTAAAAAAAATAAAAAAAGAGAGAAAACAAAATACTTGTAGATGGTAAAACAACAGTGTCATTTAATGAAAGTGCAGGCTCTGGAATTTGGATGCCGGCTCGACCACGCTCCAGCTCTGTGACCTTGGGCAGCTCTCATCTTCTTGAGCCTCAGTTTCCTCCTTGTAAAATGGGATGATGATGGTGGCAACCTCTCCATTTGTAATGATTCTGAGGTGTCTATGGGTATTTGCAAATGCTCAGTGTTGGCTGTCACTATTCTTAGGTGCTGGCTAGAGCACTTCTACTTGGCTTGAGAGGTGCATTTCTGTAAATGCTCTTAGAAAGTGACCTCTGCGTCAGGAGATCGAGACCATCCTGGCTAACACGGTGAAACCCCTTCTCTACTAAAAAAAAAAAAAAATACAAAAAATTAGCCTGGTGTGGTGGTGGGCGCCTGTAGTCCCAGCTACTCGGGAGGCTGAGGCAGGAAAATGGCGTGAACCCAGGAAGCGGAGCTTGTAGTGAGCCGAGATCATGCTACTGCACTCCAGCCTGGGCAACAGAGCGAGACTCCATCTCAAAAAAAAAAGAAAGTGACCTTTGCTTTCTTTGTCTGAGTGCAGGCTCTCGTGGTTGCTGGGATCTCTCTCCAAGTTGCAAACCTGTATGGCTACATCCTTTGTAAGATGGGAGGCAACAGTGACATTAGCAAGGTCACAGCCAGTTTCCTGTCCCAGACAGTGTTCCAGACGGTGAGTAACTGAGGTCTGACTCCTGGACCACTCCTCTCCAGGTAGTCAAAGTCAAGGTGGCCTGCTGGCAACTGCGGTTTATAATGTAACATATCAACCAGGCTGCCATTGTTTTATTGTTTATTTATTTTTTGGGAGGAAGGATCTTGCTCTGTCACCCAGGGTAGAGTGCAGTGGCGTGATCACGGCCCACTGCAACCTCCATCTCCCGGGCTCAAGCAATCCTCCCACCTCAGCGTCTCGAGTAACTGGGACTACAGGTGTGTACCACCATGCCCGGCTAAGTTTTAAATTTTTAAAAAATTATTAATTATTTTTGTAGAGGCAAAGTTTTGCCGTGTTGCCCAGGCTGGTCTTAAAACTCCTGAGCTCAAGCAACCCGCCTGCCTTGGCCTCCCAAAGTGCTGGGATTACAGCCGTGAGCCACTGTGCCTAGCAGTTTTGTTTTTTAATTGTAAGATTTACATAAAATGTAGCCTTTTAACCATTTTAAAGTGTATCGTTCTGTGGCATTAAGTATAACCACCTTGTTGTGCAACCTTCACCCCACCCAGCTCCAGAACTGCTTTCATCTTGCAAAATTTAAGCTCAGTACCTGTAAAGCATTAACTCCCCCTTCTCCTTGCCTCCTGGCCCTAGCAACCAGCATTCTGCTTTCTGAGTCTGTTGGTTTCATAGCCCTAGGACCTCCTGTTAAGTGCAATTATAGTTTTTGTCCTTTTGTGACTGCCATTATTTTCAGTGATTTTTAAAACTACAGAATTAAGAGTCACAAACGGTTTTTCCATTTTTATTATTATTATTGTTATTTTTTGAGATGGGAGTTTCCCTCTGCTCCCAGGCCGGAGTGCAGTGGCATGATCTTGGCTCACTGCAATCTCCGCCTCCCGGGTTCAGTGATTCTCCTGCCTCAGCCTCCTGAGTAGCTGGGATTACAGGTGCACACCACCATGCCTGGCTAATTTTTGTATTTATAGAAGAGACGGGGTCTTGCCATGTTGACCAGGCTGGTCTCAAACTCCTGGCCTCAAGTGATCCGCCTGCCTTGGCCTCCCAAAGTGCTGGGATTACAGGCGTGAGCTACCATGCCAGGCTTGTTTTTTTGTTTTTGTTTTTGTTTTAAACTTAACAGATATTTCTAAAAGTGAGAGATAGGAGGTCTTTGAAATTTGACCAGGTTCATCCTGAAATGGTTTGAACCATCTTAAATTTGAACAGTGCTGCTTTATGCCAAGACATCAAGCAACAAATTCCGCAGGTTTTCTGTACTTTGTGGGTTTTCTCTGGCCTTGCATCAGCAGGATTGCCCCACTCGCGTGTGAGGACAGAAAACCATGGTTGACTTTTCCCCTTGCAGGCCTGCCCAGGTGACTTTCAGAAGCCGGGCCTTGAGGGGCTGGAGATTCACCAGCATTAGGTGAGAAATGGATCGTGGCACCCGTGTGGAGGGGCTGGGGAATTCTGAAAAATGCAGCTCTTGAGGCACAGGGGCCCGGGGTTTGGGTGGGCTTCCCCTGTTCCCTGGGGTGGCCTGGTACGTGACCAGGCAAGAAGCAGACTGGGCAATGGGCCTGCCCTGGGCTTTGCAGCCTCATAGCCCTTGGGGTGAGGAGCTGGGGGGTGGGGTGTGAGGTCACACCTTCCTCACACTGAACATGTGCAAATCTGACCATATGTGTGGTCCTAGGGAAGGGTGGGGAGGGAAAAGAGACAAGGGAGGGAAAGAACAAGGGGATTTGTTCTTGTTTCCCACCCACCCACTTTTATGTCCCAGAGTGGAGAGAAAACAGGAATTTACTCTTCTTCCAGCTGGTCTCAGATCCTGTGTGTCTCAAAGACAGCAAGCACCTCATGGCAGCGAGGATGACTGTAGGGTTTACATCTGTCTCTCTTTTTCCTATAATTTAAAAGCCTGAATATTGGTTTGCATGACACTGGACATTACTGGATATACTGTGCACATATTACTACACAGGGTGTATACACAGACCCCAAATTCTGTCTTACTGGGTGATTCAAGGACTCTTCAAGGGCTTTTTGATTTGACCCAGCTGCGCCACATGCAGTGATTTTAGAACGAACCCCAGCGTGAGCTCTGTCGCTTTTAGATTTTTCCTCAGTCTGAAGAAGAGCGTTTGGACTGTGCTGTTTGAAAACATGCCTGTGTGTTCTGCAGTGAAGCTGCACACTCACTCCTTTGGTTCTTTTCTCGGCTTTCTCATCTTCAGAGGCAGAAATGGCTTAAATGGGAGTTTCTACAATCGACTAAGCTTCCGACACAGCAGAATCCCATGGTCCCACAACCCGTTTGTTTTTTACGTGAAATAGGCCTCGGGGGAGAGGTTTGAGGAGGGGGTTTTATTCTTAAAACGGCACATTTGTAGAGAATACCCTTTATATATGTTCTAAGGAAAAGTGTACAAATACTCAATGATTAAAGCGTCTCTGCGAAAGTGGCTTCGGACCACGCCAGCATCTGGTTTCTTTTTGCTGTGACCCACCCTGTCCTGGAGCTGGTCGGGTCTGGCTGGACGTGCTGCCCAGGGAAGGGAGTACCTCACTTGGTAACTGCTTGGTTCTGAACATTCTCTCATTTCAGGAATTGATGAGGTTCTCTTCTTTTGACTGACGGAGATCACAAAACTCTTGGATTCCTGGAAAACAAGACGACAGGCATAGAGTGCTAAGAATTGTCCACCCCTTGACGGCCCCGTCCTGTGCTGGGGAGGGCCGTGTCTTGACAGGACTGGGATCCTCTGGCTAGTTCCATAAAAAGCCCTGTGTCTGTGATGCCCTGAGTCTTTGAAAGTGACCGGAACACCTCACACTGCCCGTCAGAGTCATAACCAATGGCTGAGGCCTTCCTCGGCCCATCTATAGATGGAGGATTCTGGGAATGCTGTTTCCTTACCCTCAACATCATTTTTCTAGGCAAGTAAAACCCAGCCACACACTTGGAGACCGCAGCTTTAACAAACACTGACACCTCTGCCTTCACTCTGGGGCCTCTGATGGCTGCCACTGGCTGCACGTTGGTTTGGTCTGGCTAACCAAAGTTTTTATTTCTATTTTTTTATTTTTTTGAGACACGGTCTCACTCTGTTGCCCAGGCTGGAGTGCAGTGGCGCGATCTCGGCCCACTGCAACCTCTGCCTCCCAGGTTCAAGCTATTCTCCTGCCTCAGCCTCCTGAGTAGCTGGGACTACAGGCGAGCGCCACTACACCTGGCTAATTTTCATATTTTTAGTAGAGACAGGGTTTCTCCGTGTTAGCCAGGCTGGTCTCGAACTCCTGACCAGCCTCAAGTGATCTGCCTGCCTCCTCCACCCAAAGTGCTGGGATTCCCGGTGGCAGCCACTGCACCTGGCCTGTGTTTTTGTTTTTATCAGTTACTTTTTTAAATGACTTACTTTATCGCTTTATTGGGATGTATTTCCTAAGCCATAAATTTCACCCTCACCGTGTTTGTTAAACTATGAATTAATTCACAGTACTCGCACATTGCGAGATTTCTCAGGGACTCCTGGCTCCCTGGGCTATGGAGGCCACTGTGTGGTCACTGCAGACCCACCCACCCACCCGTCCTTCCACACCCCCCATACCCTTGGCTCCTTTATGTTGCTTCCTGCCCCACAGGCATCTGCATTTAGTACTCATGGAAATACTTACTCTGAATTATACTTCTGTAGGCTAACGTGGCTGGGGAATCTGGGGCGTCCATGAAGAAAGACTGGCCTTTGTCACAATTCTTACCTTAAAAGAAACAAACGGAAGACAATTCAGTCCAAGAGGAAAACAGAGCAGCCGCAAGACCTTGGGGCTCTTCCTGTGCTGGTGACAATGGGAGTATCTTGAGCCCGCTTCAGTCGTAATGAAGAACAATGTAGAAAAGGCCACGGGGGTCTCTGGGACCTTCCTTCCAGCAGGGTCCCCAGCCAGCATTTCAGCGTGGCTAAAGAATCAGGTGGCGTACAGAAAATGCAGGTTCCAGGGCCCTCCAGGGAACTGATTCAGCAGCTTCCAGGTGGGCCCAGGAGTCTGCATTTTAAGAGATTAGCTTTTGAGCAAAAGGATCATGAATGTACATGGTTAAAAAAAGTACAGAATACAAAAGGATATGGCGTGAAAGGCCAAGTCCAAAAAGGGCTACTAGTGTTCGCGGTGTCTTTCCAGAAAGATTATGCGCATATAAATGTGCACATTCACATGTGTGCACACACACATACACACACTCATATACCTCAAATACGAGTGGGAGCACATGACACACACATTCTGCTCACTGCTTTGTCTGTGTATAATTTTGTCTTCCAGGTCATCTGTGCTGGTGTCCATCCGTCTGCCAGTCTTTCCCTGCCATGTGGCCATTGTTCCAGTCCCCTCCTATGCACACCCAGGTTTCTCTAGGACCATGTTATCCCAGAGCCAGGACACAGGGGCCTTGGAGTCAGTGGGGGTGTTCTCGCCCCCAGTCTGCCCTACCAGTCCCCGGTTGTGGGTGGACCTGCCATCAGCTTGCTCTCCCCACTCTCCAGGCCCTGAGCTGCTGGAGAAACAGGGCCAAGTGACTGCACTGCCCATGTCCGGTCACCAGCCTCAGGTGAACCCCAGGAGGAGTTCCTACCTTGCACCTACCATTTCCTCAACTTCACTACTGTGCTGCCGTGTGGGACAGGGAAGTCCAAGTCGGGGAAGAAGCCTGTGGGGAGAGGGTGGTGGGAGATGGGGAGCCCAGATGGCCCAGTGAGGCAGGAAGATAGGGTCTGGAGACAGGGAACATAAGGCCAATTCGCACTTGAGCCATAACAGGAAATGTCCTCTCCATAGGACGTACGCCATAAATAACTCTGTAACTTTACTTCTTCCTCTTCATTTATATAGGACGTACCCCAAGTAGAGGATATTTAAACACAAAAACTCTGTAATGGGGCCTTTGAGCCCCTATTCTCAGGCCCATTCCCTTCCCACACTGTGGAGTTTACTTTCATTCTCAATAAGTCCTTTCATTCCTTCCTCGCTTTGTGCGTTTTGTCCAATTTTTTGTTCCAGGTGCCAAGAACCTGGACACCCTCCGCCGTTAACACCGGGCCCATGAGACCATGTGGAACTTACTAGGGAGGCCCCTAGAGTGCACGTTCTCTGGGCCAGACCTGGGAGGCTGGGGATCCCAGAATACTCATGCTGAGGGTACTTTCTGTCCCTGATTTTCACCCAGGTCTCCCTTCTCCAGAGGGCTCCCCAGCCCCCAACACACAAATATGCTCTAGTGTTTTCCCATCCTAACTGCATTTCCCCTGGGCTCCCACCTCTCCAAGAACGGGCATCATCATCAGACCAGCTGGTGTGGGCACAGCCCTCTTCCAAGACATCCCAGGCATCCTCTCTCCACCCTGGCAGATCCCTCACTAGGCACCACTGTCACCTGCATTTTACACACGGGGCCATCAAGGCTGAGAGGGGAAATGACTAGCCCAAGTCCCACAGCTAGTGATGGCAAAGCAGGGAGCTGAGGCAATCCCTTCCTGTGATCCTCAGCACACGGGGGCCAGGACCCACAGCACCAGAGCGCTGGCATCTGCAACTTTGCCACCATGTCCCCAGAGGGGACTGAAGTGCTGTCCTCATGTCCTCCTGTCTGTTCCTAGGAAGGTGGCTTTGCCCCCACTCTGTCCCCAGTGACCTTGCCAGATGCGTGTCTGTCGCTTGGCCCTCACACTCCACCCTCTTGGGTGTGTGACAGTGTTAACCACCCCTTCCTTTCTGGCACTCCCTGGCCTTGCTATCTGTGGTTTCCCCTCAAGGTGAGGTTCCGCATTGTGCCATCTGACACACAGGACCAGGCCCACTGGAAGGCACTGAGCCCCGCAGCTGTCACTGGCGGCTCCTCTGCTTTGAAATTAGCTCTTGTGAACCACCTGGAACTTGGCTTCTTTGTGAAAAGTGGCCCTGAAAGGAAAGACCAGGGCCGATGCCAGGGCTTGGTGTGAGGGAGGTGGGAAGATGGAGGTTGGTGGCTCTTTGGAAGAAAAGCCACATCAGGATCTAATAGAGGCCCCAAGGTCACTTCCTGATCTGTCAGACAATGGCAATGGCAGGCCTGTGGCTGGGCCCGTGGACATATGTGGGTGGGTCAGCAAGCAAGCATGCCATTGTTTTTGTTTTTTTTTTTTTTTTTTGGAGACAGGGTCTTGCTCTGTTACCCAGGCTGGAGTGCAGTGGTCTGATCAGGGCTCACTGCAATCTCAACCTCCCCAGGCTCAAGTGACCCCGCTAACTCAGCCTCCTGGGTAGCTGGGACCACAGGCACATGCCACCACAATGGGTGAATTGTTTTTTCATTTTTTTTTAGAGATGGGGTGTCTTCCTGTGTTGCCCAGGCTAGAGCATAGTGTGTGTGTGTGTGTGTGTGTGTGTATTTAATGGAGTTAGTTGCCATCATTTAGTAATCAGGAGACTTTGGGTAAGGATATAGATTTCTAGCTCTTCATTAAATATTGGAAAATGTGGCAATTGTGATGGCCATAAGGACACACCTCTTGGATCTCTGGCAGCAGCTGCCAGGCTCCAAAATCCATCACGTTTGTGTGGAGGCAATGCTGCCCCCAGGCTGCTCCTAGCTAGTGACTGAGCTGAGCATGGCACTCGGGCAGGCACATTTCTGGGAGATGCAGCCCCTCTGATGGGTAAGTGGGCTCAGAAATGCCCTGGTGGTTGTGCCCAGCTTTCCTCGACAGCAGCCAAGACACTCCAGCAGGCTGAGATGCTCCAACAGACTGCCACACCCTAGCAGACTGAGATGCTAAAAAGTAAAGTACACTGAGGTGCTCCAGCAGGCTGAGATGCTCCGACAGACTGCCACACCCTAGCAGACTGAGATGCTAAAAAGTAAAGTACACTGAGGTGCTCCAGCAGGCTGAGATGCTCCAACAGATTGCCACACCCTAGCAGACTGAGATGCTAAAAAGTAAAGTACACTGAGGTGCTCCAGCAGGCTGAGATGCTCCCATGGGCTGAGATGCTTTTGTGGGCTGATACGTTCCTTCCCCCACTCCTTCATCGTGGGTTAACACTCTCCTCTGTCATTTTCTCCCATAGATGTTTCCCCTGACAAATGTCCTGCCCACCAATCCCATCTTGGCAGAGCTGAACTGCGGCAGAGGTGCAGGCTGGCAGGAATGGATGTGCCCTGGGCTGCTGCAAGCTCCCGTCCCCAATCACATCCATTCATGCAGCCCGACTACCTCCAGGGGCCTCAGAGGGCAGCTCTCAGCACCACTTCTGGCCACTGCACAAGCTGCCTGGTGAGTGTTTTATAATGCTGGGGAAGGTTGAGAAAGCAGCTGTACTTTTCTGTATTTTGTTGGGGAAATCACATGCCAGAGAAGTATTGTGGGATGTGGGAATAAGGGAAAAAGGATTTGGGGACACAGTCTCCTGGGCACACTGGGTCTCTGGCGTTCTCCCGGGCTGTTCCTATCTTCAGAGTGACCCTCGCACCTCACTGCCCCACCACTTCCTCAAGGCAGCTGTCCCCCAACACAGTCCTCCCGGCTCCCGCTTGGCAATCCTGTCCACATCTTGTGGCTTCAACACTCAATTGCATGGACACGAACCACCTTCTCCTGATGGACCCCAGAGCCTGCTGACAACCTGAGCCTGCAAGCCCCTCATCCACAGCACCCCAGAAGGCCCGGCCTCCCTCAACCACCCCTGCTTCACTGTCTTTGAGGGACGGACCCTCCTCCAGGTGGCTTGTACTGGTAGCAGGGACAACTCAACCCTCAGATGCCGTCACTTACTCTACTGTGTGTCCCTTCCTTTCTACACCAACGCCAGAACCCAGGGCCTCATCCTGAACCTCTATCCCAGAGCAGCCACCCCCGAGCCTCCTGCTCCCAGGCACGTGACACTGACACTCACTGACACTGACACTTAGCTGTTTCTCACAGGCTCCTATTCTCCCCCTGCAGCCAGGCCCTTCCCCAAGGCTCCCCACGTGGCTTCTGCGCTCCCAGTCTCCAGGCTCTCCTTGCCCTCTCCCCAAGCACTAGGCCTCCACCCTCCTGGCCAGAGCATTGTTCACCCGTCCCGCCCCTTGCCCAGCCCTCTCTCCCCTCCCCCTCGCTCCCGTCCCCACACAGACACCTCTCACTGGCCTTGGTTTCCTGACGAGTGAAGTGGAAGTTCCGAGGTGTGGGCGCAGCCGGCACTCCTGGACCCCGCCTCCCCTCCAGCCTTCTCTATCTGTTCTCCCCTCAGACCTAAAGGCGAGGGCTGGACCCCCGGCAGGAGCCACAGTGTGGGCCACAGTAACAGTGATGGAGGCCCGCCTGGCTCTGCGGTCCTGGGGGACAGCAGCCTGCTGGGGGAGCAGCTTCGAGTGTAGGCCCTGCCCAGTGACCCGCTGCGAGTGGGTGCCCTGCAGGCATGTGGGTGGAGATGTGAACCCCGTCCCTCCTTCAGCCCCAGGGCCACTCAGGGAGTGGGCATCTCTTGGGATCCTGGGGGACCCAGGCACTTAAGAAGAGCATTTGTTGGGAACTTGGCCCCTGCTCGCAGGCGAGTGATCTGCGTTCCTGTCTGTCCCAGTGCTGGAGACAAAGGGGCCTCATCTGTGCGGTGCTGGCTTCTCAGGGCGCAGGAGGCTGGGCCCCTTCCTGAGGGATTTTCACCTCAGGCTGCCCTTCTCTGTAACCTGGACGCCATGCCCATTCCCTGGAGCCACCCCTCTATCGGGCACCCTCCTCAGTCCCCTGCCACCAGCACCCTCACCAACTTCTACCCCGTTCTTCCAGGTCTCACCCCTCTGCCTGAGGCCTGCTTGCTCCCGCGACCTGCTCGCAGAGGTCTCGGCCTCTCTCCCGGTGGCCTCTCGGGGTGCCACCTGGAGGGTGGGTCTGGCACCCCGAGAGGCCACTGACCTTCCTCCTTCCATTGCCCCTCTCCGTAGCTGCCCCTGTTGTGCCCGAACCATGCCTGTGGGGTTGACCGAGGAGTGAGGTCCCGCCGCACATGGGAGTCACCCACCTATGAGTGGATCCAGGGGCACTCTGCCAAGGAGAGGGACCTCCAGGTCCTGGCACATGAGCTCCGCACCCCCGGTCGTGGGAGGGAATATCTGAGATTCTTTCTGCAAAGCAAATTCAAAGGGGAGGAAACATCATTTTTTTGTAGAATCACAAGGATGGACCACATTTTAAAGAAACTTACAAAAAAAAAAAAAAAAAAAAAGGCTTAGTTTGAATGTGAAACACTTAACACCAAAAGAACTTTCCTTCAGTCAGCAGAAAGGGATTTTAATTGTGATTCCACTTCCCAAAGTTATGGGGAAAGCAGAAACAGTTTGCAGAGCAGCGTTTTGATTGTTTCCTCAACCATGAGAGCAGGATCGTGTTGGGCTCGCCTGGCGGCCCCACGCACCCTCACCTTGCATTTGGGACAGATGAAGCCACTCATGTTCTCCACCACCCCGATGACGGGCAGCTTCACCTTGCGACAGAAGTTGATTTCTTTCCGGACATCCTGGAGTGACACCTCCTATGAAGGTGAAAGGACCAGTGATTCCAGCATCAAAGTGCGAGAAAGGAAATGTCTGTGCAGCCG
Organism: Trachypithecus francoisi; assembly: GCF_009764315.1. Classification (NCBI taxonomy): domain Eukaryota; kingdom Metazoa; phylum Chordata; class Mammalia; order Primates; family Cercopithecidae; genus Trachypithecus; species Trachypithecus francoisi. Next base: position 104,231,143 of record NW_022681460.1, read on the forward strand.
AGGGGGTGGCTGCAGTGCAGTGGATCTGCGATCGTAAAGCCTTAGAGGTTTCTGCCCTGACAGGGTTTGGCTCTGTGTCCTGTCCCCATCCAAATCTCAGCTCCAACTGCAATCCCCATCATTCCCACGTGCTGAGGGCAGTTCCTGGTGGGAGGTGATTGGATCACGGGGGTGGTTTCCCCCATTCTGTTCTCGTGATAGTGAGTTTTCACGAGATCTGATGGTTTTGTAAGTGTTTGACAGTTCCTCCTACGCACTGTCTCTCTCACTGCTGCCACTGTGTAACATGTGCCTACTCTGCCTTCCACCATGACTGTAAGTTTCCTGGGGCCTTCCCAGCCATGCGGAACTGTGAATCAATTAAACCTCTTTCCCTTATAAACTATCCAGTCTCGGGCAGTTCTTTACAGCAGTGTGAAAATGAACTAACACATGCCCTTTGCCAAATCCGTATTTATTTAGTGCCTACTAGTGCTAAGCCCTGTTCATTTGAGGTGCTATTTACTTCCCACACAGCCAAATAGCAAGAAATGAATCTAAAAAAAAAATGACTCTTTTTTTTTTTTTTTCAGAGACAGGATCTCACTCTATTGCCCAGGCTGGAGTGCAGTGGCACGATCATAACTCACTGCAGCCTCGACCTCTTGGGCTCATGCAATCCTCCTGCCTCAGCCTCTTGAGTAGCTGGGACTACAGCCATGTGCTACTCGGCCTGGTTAACTTTTTAATTTTTTGTAGAGATGGTTGTTGCCCACTCTGGTCTTAAGCTCCTGGTGTGAAGTGATCCTCCTGCCTTGGCCTCCCAAAGTGTTAGGGTTAGAGGCATGAGCCACCGTGCCTATCTGCATCTACACACTCCACGTCTCTATACTATACTATATTCAGCCAGAGTGTACACTGTTTTCTAGACCAGAGCTTGGCAAACCCCAGCCTGGGGGCTGAATCTGACTGGTTTTATAAATAAAGTTCCTCTGGAACCAGCCATGCCTGTCCATCTAGGCACCATCTGTGGCTGCTTCATGCCACGGTGGCACAGCTGAGGGGCTGGGACAGGGACTGTGGGGTCCACAAAGCCTACTTATTATCTAGCCCTGTACAGAAAAGTTTGCCGATCCCTGCTGTAGATAATTATAAACACAAACAACTTTATGGACTAAAAGAAAACAAAGAATATTACCCAATGTGGACAACTTTGCATTTCCTTCTAAACTCTGAGTTTTTACAGTGTGATTACTGTGTATACACACTGCTCAGTAGCTCCCTATTTTCCCCAGTTAACGTTACTACAGATCCCTGTGCCCAAGTCCTGCTGTGGCTGGTCACTGTCAGGTGTAGTGACTCCTTAGCACCTGGGGCTTCACCACTCACGTGAGCCCGAAAGGCTCACGGCTTTGGGTCTGTTCTTTTCCTGAGATGCCTGTTCGGCTCTTGGCACTGAGGCGGGATGCAGAGGAAGAGGCGTTCAGCTAGAAAGTCAATGGGCTGTGACTCAGTCTCTTATTTGTTTCTTTTTTTTTGAGACAGTCTTGCTCTGTGACCCAGGCTGGAGTGCAGTGGCGCGATCTCGGCTCACTGCAACCTCTGTCTCCCGGGTTCAAGCAATTCTCCTGCCTCAGCCTTCCAAGTAGCTGGGATTATAGGTGCCCACCACCACGCCTGGCTAATTTTTGTATTTTTTGGTAGAGAGAGGGTTTTGCCATGTTGGCCAGGCTGGTCTTAAACTCCTGACCTCAAGTGATCTGCCTGCCTTGGCCTTCCAAAGTGCTGGGATTACAGACATGAGCCACTGTACCCAGAACCAACCACTTTTTACAAATGCAACAGAAAACATTCCTAAGGACAAATCCACTTTCCCTCCCTGCCATCACCCGGGCCAGGCCATCGTCCCTCCTGTCCAGGGACCCAGCTGGTATCCTCCTCCTCCGTGGCCCCCATGTTCCCTCTCTGCAGGATGCCAGAGCGGACACGAATCCTGTCACCGTTTTCTGACCCAGACACCCTTCCCATGGCCGCTGGACCATGGCTGTACCCTCATGTGTGTGTCCAGCACCTGTTTTCCTCAGGGAGCCACAGGGGCCACCAGGGAGGGCCAGGCCTATTTACTGCCCTGGTGCCTGGCATGTAGAGTTCAGTGAGTGCTGGATGAGGGTGAGACTATGGGTCGTCCTGATTGATTCTGGCCAGTGAGATCAAATCAAACCTCATTTGCTGGGCTTCCTTAGCTGTGGAGGAGAACGTCATGAAGAGAAGTCAAGCGTAACCGTGGAGAAGAGCCCTTGGTTTCTCAGGCCCCTGAGATGGACAGCATCATGGTCCTGCCTGCAGTTGCTCTCTGCAGGGCTTACAGACAGGGAACTTCCCATCGCTCTCCTCAGCTCGGGCTCACCATGGGCCTTGGGGAACAGCCACTAGGTGACTGCTACAGGGGGCGCTGGGTGTCACCAAGGAAGGAGCAAAGGCACCCAGTGGCTTATCTCGAAATCCCTGTCTGCACCTGGCTGGTTCTGTTGAAAACTTGAGAGATTTCCTAAATCATTCTGGAATGTAAATGGAAAATCCACTGTAGACTGGGGGACCTGAGACATGGACATGGCAAGGCTGACGGGGACTGGCAGCACAATATGAATTATAACTGCACTGGTCGTTTCCCCAGTTTCCTCAACGAAAGTTCAAAAAGCATTCTTGACCCACTATTGTTTAATCCATGGACTAAAAAAAACAAATCATTGAATGGCTGTCAGCTGCAAATGTTTAGACTAAAGACGAAGTTTTTCTTATTTTTATCTTTTGAGACAAGGCCTCACTTGGTTGTGCTGGCTAGCCTACAGTGGCGTGACCATGGCTCATCGCAACCTCCTTTCCCCAGGCTCAGATGATCCTCCTACCTCAGCCTCCCAAGCGGCTGGAACTACAGGTGCAAGCCACCATGCCTGGCTAATTTTAAACTATTTTTTGTAGAGATGGGGTTTTGTTATGTTGTTCAGGTTGGTCTCGAACTCGTGGACTCAAGTGATCCTCCCATCTCAGCCTCCCAAAGTCCTGGGATTACAGGTGTGAACCACTGTGCCCGGCTGAAGTTTTTAACAAGGGGTTTCTGCAGATGCGCACTGGATGCAGCTGTGGAACACACACTGGGTCTGCAGATGCGCACTGGATGCAGCTGTGGAGCACATACTGGGTCTGCAGGTGTGCACTGGATGCAGCTGTGGAGCACACACTGGGTCTGCAGGTGCGCACTGGATGCAGCTGTGGAGCACACACTGGGAAGAGCCTTGGTGAGACCAGGGTATCAGAGCCAGGCAGGAAAGAAACCTCGCAGTGTGGAGCATGCTTCGGACCCAGCTCCCGCTGGAAGCTCGCTCACCTGGGGAGTGGTGATGAGCACCGCTCCGTCGATGCGTGCTGCGGCCAGGTACTGGACGACCGAGAGGTGTTCATCCGATGTCCCGGGTGGGGTGTCCACGATGAGGTAGTCGACCTCTCCCCAGTCCACATCTCGGAGGAACTGCTTGATCATGCCTAGAAAGAGGGATCCGCAGGGGTGCTTATTTCCTTTCTTTTCTGTACTTACAACTCCCTTCTTTCTTAAAGGATGGGGTCTTGCTTTGTTGCCCAGGTTGGATCTGAACTCCCAGGCTCAGGCAATCCTCCCACCTCAGCCTCCCAAATAGCGAGGACTATAGGTGCGTGCCACCATGCCCAGCTCAAGGAGAAGCATGATCTGATCTTTTTGTGCCTTTGGTCTATGCTGTAAATCAGTGGCTCTCAACTGAGAGTGAATTGCAATGTCTGGAGACATTTTGGGTTGTCACAAATAGAGTAGGGGGTGGTACTGGCATCTTGTGGGTAGAGGCCAGGGCCACTGTTTAACACCCTATGATGTAGAACACGGTCTACTCCTCCCCCAGTAAAGACTTATCTGGCTCAAAGTATCAATAGTGCTGAGGCTGAAGCTTGCCCTGATAACACTTTCACATTATTACCTTAAGTCTCAGTACCAGATCAGCCTGCTGCTGATCTCACCTCTCTGACCCAAATAAGCCACTATAAAACCATGATAAAAATAATTTCAGGGTTCTATAGCTTTTTTTTTTTGAGACAGAGTCTCGCTCTGTCACCCAGGCTGGAGTGCAGTGGCATGATCTCAGCTCATTGCAACCTCTGCCTCCTGGGTTCTCCTGCCTCAGCCTCTCGAGTAGCTGGGATTACAGGTATGTGCCACCATGCTCGGCTAATTTTTTATGTTTTTGGTAGAGACAGGGGTTCCCCATGTTGGCCAGGCTGGTCTTGAACTCCTGACCTCAGGGAATCCGCCTGCCTCGGCCTCCCAAAGTGCTGGGATTACAGGCGTGAGTCACCACACCCGGCCAGGGTTCTACGGCTTTTAAGGAGAGAAAAACGCACAGCAGATATTTACAATTATGTAATGGAAACTGGTATTTCTATTAGCTCTTTTCAACCAGTGAAGAAAGAGGCACTGGAGGCTTAAAAATAATATAGTGTGAAGTCCAGCAGGCTGAGACTGGCAGGACAGGGAGCAGATGAGGCCAGGAGCCACAGCGTGTGTGGAAGAATGTGAGAAACAAAGGCAGAGTGGCAAACCGTTTTTCTTGGGTCCCCTCCAGATAACAGCGTCATCAGGACTGCTGAGCAGGAAGCCCACTGACATCACCCCCAGGTTGTCTTCCACGTACTGCAGAGGGAACACGGTGAGGGCAGGACACGCTTTATTCAAAGCCACACAGTGAGGCTCTCCCCCAGGTCTTCTGTCTGAGCTCTGACTGAAAAAAACATTTTCAGGACAAAACTACGATATGACCTATGAGCAGATTTACTCTTTGCATCCTAAATCATTTTTGGGAAAAAAAAAAAGGGGGTACCATGTTGGGGGATTTGAAAGAGGCACTGTATGTCCATGGGCTGCAATGACAGGGAACTCAGCTAAAATAAGTAAATGTCATCTCCTTAACTCTCTTTTTTTTTTTTTTTTTTTTTTGAGATGGAGTCTTGCTCTGTTGCCCAGGTTGGAGTGCACGGTGCGATCTCAGCTCACTGCAGCCTCTGCCTCCCAGGTTCAAGCAATTCTCCTGCCTCAGCCTCCCAAGTAGCCAGGATTACAGGCGTGTGCCACCATGCTCGGCTAATTTTTGTATCTTTAGTAGAGACGGGATTTCACCACCTTGGCCAGGCTGTTCTCGAACTCCTGGCCTCAAGTGATCTGCCTGGCTTGGCCCCCTAAAGTGCTGGGATTACAGATGTGAGCCACTACACCCTGCCTCCTTAACTCTCTTAACCAGAGATTTACAAACTATGACCTCCAGGGCCAAATCTGGCCCACCATCTGTGTTTTAAATAAAGTTTTATTGGAATACAGTCCTGATTGTTAAGTTACATGTTACTACTTTTGTGCTACGACAGCAGGGAATGTAGGCCCACATGCTGAAAATCTTTACCGTCCTACACTTTACAGAAAAAGCCTGCCAATCACTGGATTTAATCATATCCTCTGTGCCTCGAAAAGCACCCTAATAAATACCCATGGACCAACAAACCACAAACCCATTATGTACACACAGCCACACACTACTGTGAAAATAGGACAAAGAGGTGAAAACTCACCACTGGAGACCAGCCTGAGCCACTCTGGTGAACCTGTGTGAACATGAGCACCGATGTTTGTTAGTAGAAATCATGTACCCTGGTCACATTTCATGCACAAATTGTACAAAGAAAGAAGATGGTTTTATGAAACACAATTCATTGTCTTATGTGGTACCACGAAATTCCTAAAAGGAAGTGAACAACTAGGGTGTGGGTAATAAAGATGCAACTCAACTCCCTTTGTGCCCTAAGCTGGGTTATTTGGAAACTCTGCTTGGGTGTCTAGATAGGGAACCAAAGGTACTCAAGTTCAAATATGATGTTGTGTCTAAGGTGTTTTAAAAGAGTGATAAAAATCCGCTGGGGACTGACGAGAAAATGCAGGTACCTGTGGAGCAAGGAGGTGGCTTCTGTAAAAGCACAGGAGTGAAGGGAATGAACTCTCGTGAAACAGCTACTTCAGAACCTGTCCCGAATCAGCTCCAGCCGCTGCCCCCACGGGCAAGGGCTGGGGGTCAAAGGGGAGCTCCCTGGGGCAACAAGATTCCGACCTCTTCCCTCCAGCAGGTGTCCAACAGCACACAAAGCACAAACTGAAAGTTTAATTTTCATGATGAAGCCTTACTTTTCTCAGCGGATTTACTGAGACATGATTCAGAGACAACACGACTCACCCACTGAATGAGTGGCTTTCTGTACAGTCACAAGGTGCAGCCATCACCACAGTTTTTTTACTTTTATTTTTGAGATGGAGTCTTGCCCTGTCGACCAGGCTGTACTGCACGGGCGTGATCTTGACTCACTGCAACCTCCACCTCCCGGGTTCAAGCAGTTCTCCTGCCTCAGCTTCCCAGGTAGCTGAGAACACAGGTACCCACCACCATGCCCAGCTAATTTTTGTATTTTTTGTAGAGACGGGGTTTCACCATGTTGGCCAGGCTGGTCTCAATCTCCTGACCTCAAGTGACCTGCCGGCCTTGGCCTCCCAAAGTGTTGAGATTGCAGGTGTGAGCCACTGTACCCAGCCACCACAATTTTAGAACATTTTCATGACGCTAAGAAGAATCCCTATACCCCTCAGCTGTCACCACCCCTCCTCCAGTCTCTCTCATATCCTCCCAGCCTTAGAGGGCCCTTCATCTACTTTCTCCCACTGTGGACTGACCTACTCCGTACACTGCATGTCAGTGGAATCACACAACATGTGCTCCTCTGTGACTGACTCTGAAGTTCTATTAAAAGAAACCCAGCCAGGTGCAGTGGCTCACGCCTGTAATCCGAGCACTTTGGGAGCCTGAGGCGGGAGGATCACTTGAGGTCAGGAGTTCGAGACCAGCTTGGTCAACATGGTGAAACCCCGTCTCTACTAAAAATACAAAAAATAGCTGGGCGTGGTGGTGTATACCTGTAATCCCAGCTGCTCAGGAGGCTAAGGCAGGAGAATTGCTTGAGCCCGGGAGGCGGCGGTTGCAGTGAGCCGAGATTGTGCCATTGCACTTCAGCCTGGGCAACAAGAGTGAAACTCCATCTCAAAAAAATAAATAAATAAAAATAATAAAATAAACCCCACAAAACCATTCATTCCTATTTATACTCGTTTGCTAAGTCCACTTGCCTTAAAAGAGGGGTAAACAGGATGATCCAATAGTGCAGGAGAAGAAAACGGCAAAACTTCTGTTTTATTTTCTATTAAATTTTCTGTTTCTATGAAATCCTTAGGTGTAATGACACTAGCTTATACCCTCACTGGGGCGTGTGCTACTAAATCTATTGGGGTATGTGACCAGACCTCAAGGGGTGACACTGCTCTCCTTCCCTACTCCCTTGGAAGCAAACCCCAAGGCCTTAGAAGTGCCTGCAAGGCCTGGCCCCATCTGCCTCGGGCCGCCCTCCAGCCTCACTGGTCACTCCACTGAGGACACAAGGACACCTTGCGTCAGAGGCCCATGCACTTGCTCCCTTAGCCCAGAATGCTCTTCCCCCAGCTCTCCCCTCCCGTCATCCTCAGCTCAAATGCCATTTCTCAGTGAGGGCACCTTTGACCACCCCTCAGCCCCTCTGACCCTGCCCTACTGTCTCTCTCCTCACTCTGGGTTGGTTTCACATTATCTAGTATCTGCCTTCTCCCACCCAGACAGGGGTCTTCATGGACCTTGTTCACCACTGCATCCCCAGAACAGGATCAATGTATCCCTGGCACTAATTAAAGAACCCATCTTGAGACTCTTGGGACATCCCAGCACCCCCAGCCCCAGCTTCCATGCACTGCCCTTGGGGGAATCCTCTCTTGGAGAGCTTCTTGCTAGCAAGAGGCCAGCAACTACACAGACTGCTACGGCCCTGCCCCCAGCCCACATCACTCACCCGCCCTGCAGTCTCAGTTCCCCAGGGGAGACCACAAGGGCAGAAATATTCCCGTGCTTCTAGGGTACAGACGCCTACCAAGCCCTGGACGAATGTTCCCAGTCAGAGCTAAATTTCCGTGTCTTACTTCTGCATTTCGCTGCCTGTTTCCCTTCCCCTCTGAGGAAGCATCGAAACCAATGCTTCTCCAATGGTGTAGACAGACTTCATATGTAACCCTGCCCTCCCCCAGACTCACAGTTGTTGTTAAAAGTAGACAGATGGACTACGGAGCATGTATCTGAGCTCCTCATGTCCACAGAAACATTTACGGGCCAGATGCGGTGGCTCACGCCTGTAATCCCAGCACTTTGGGAGGCTGAAGCAGGCGGTCATCAGAGGTCAGGAGGTGGAGCCCAGCCTGGCCAACATAGCGAAACCCTGTCTCTACCAAAAATACAAAAATTGGCTGGGCATGGTGGCACGCCCCTGTAGTCCCAGCTACTTGGGAGGCTGAGCACAACAATCGCTTGAATCCATGAGGCGGAGGTTGCAGCGAGCTGACGTCGTGCTACCTCCAGCCTGGGTGAAAGAGGGAGACGCTGTCTCAAAAAGAACAAAACAAAACAATAACAACAAAGAAAACATTTATGGGCTCCGCATGCCTCTTTGTTGAGGTTTGACAGTTCAGTGCTACAGAGTTTGCCTCGAGAGAATAATTTCCTGAGTTCTGTAACCGGCTATTACCTGTTCTCCTTCCAATCCCATTATCTTGGGAATCGATGGCCCACATATATCGATGTCTAGAAGAGCAATCTGGGGAACAAGAAGAGACCAAAGCGGTTACATAACTGAATGCACATACTCCAGATACGCACAACTGGGAGGGGAGTGGGGTTAGAGGAGGACGGAGAGAAGACAGAAACTGGGTCAAACTTGGAGCCATCAGATTCTCTTGAGAGAGAGTCCTAACGCTGATCTCAAGGTTCATAAACACTGATGCCCCCATTCCCCTGCCCCTCAGCCTGGCTGAGCTCCTCAAGGGTGATCTTACAGACCTGGCCGTCAGGTCACCTGGAGGCTTGAGCTCAGACCGTTTGCTGAGCCCTGGCTGGAGGAGACAGGGGAAGGGGCCCAGCGCCTTTTTGGCTGCTGTGACAGAATACATGGAATAGCCAAGAGACAGCAATGTTGGAGCCACCCTCAACAGCTCTCCTTGCTTACCCCCTCACCAAGTCTTGCTTTCTGCATCTTAAATTTTTCTCAAACTCATCTTTTCTTGTTCAGGAGTCTCAGATGTAAGCCAAATCTAGCCTATTTAAGCAGAATATGAATGTATTAAAAAAATATTGCAGACTGGGTGCAGTGGCTCACGCCTGTAATCCCAGCACTTTGGGTGGCTGAGGCGGCCATGTGCCTAGAAGGTAAGTATGATTATCTCTGGTTTACAGAGGAGGAAACTGACGTTCAGAGGGGCCAGTTCAATAAGCAGGGAACAGAGCTGGGACATAAACTGAGGTCTTTTGGCCCCAACTGGGGCTCTTTCCAGTACACCATGGGGCCTGCTGTGGAGGACCAGAGTGGAGCCTCTAGCTGAACCTGACCAAACCCTGTTTTCCTTTGATCCTGAAGATGAATGATGGTTTAGGCTAAGCTTTCAAAACAGGACTTCAAGTAAGATGGACACCTGGAAAAGTTCTTTGCTTGTGACTCGGGTGCAGCTTCAGGCGACCCCTTCCCCCTCAAGCCTTCCCCTCTGACACAGGAGGTCTGAGACGGCCTTCAGAAACCTTCTGAGAACAAGGCCAGCATTCATCTTGAAAAATGCGACCACTCAAACCCAAAGTGCTGCACCTCCGGGTCACTTTTTAACTTGCTCCGAATTAGTTTCTTGCCTCCCTCTTGAATCCTCTCAACAAACCCAGCCTCCTACTTCCTCAGCACCCAGCGCTGTCTCAAACCCGTGGTGCACGGGAAAATGTCATCCACAGACCAGTGCTGGCCTCAGGCGCCCTCTACGGGGCCATCCGAGGAGCACAGCAGAGTGACAGCATCGGAAAACCTGACTTGCTCTCTCAGGACCTTGATCCTTGGGACTGATGTGTCAATGATCCAAGGGGAGATGACACTATCACCATGACTGTGATAGAGACTTTCCTCGATACTCTCAGGTTTCTAGTGACTCTGTTTCCATGTCTTTCCTTCAGGGAACAATTTAATCAATTTCCTTCGGAGGAATTTCACTCCCTTGGGGAGTGAATCTTGAGCGAAATGATGTAAGGATGCGAGAAGCTTCCAGTGCACTCACTCCCGTGGCAGGCCCGGGGGGCTATTAACAAGCTCCTGCTACCCAGATGGCCAGGGCGGTCCTGGGTCCTGTCTGTTCAGACTTCCTGCTGATCCTATTACTACCCCAAAATCTGTCCAATTAATTCTGCTTAGGTTAGGCCAGAGAAGTAAAGCTGAGAGCAATGTGCCTGCGTTCCCCACAGCAGGACCTCTGGACCCGTGTTTGCAGCTGATGGGAAGAGGCGGCGTTTGCTGCAGAAGGTGGAGACGCTGCAGGGCTGTTGGGAACCAAAGCATCTCCTTTACCCAGCTGTCCCTGATGAGGAGGGGAAGGGAAGAGGGATTTAGTCCCAACTTTTAGTCCTTGCACAAGTTGCTTCTGCTCTCTAAGCCTTGGCTGTCTGGGCTTCCGATCTGCGAGACGAGTGCTCCGGGGTCAAGGCCCCTCCCAGCTCTGCAGTCCCAGGACCCAGAGGAGGGCCTCGCACACTGAGTCCTGAAACACCTAGTGCTGACCTTGTGATGACAGTTTGCCTTTCAGATCACAAATATCATAAATGTTTCATTTTTGGTGGCCGGATGCAGTGCCTCATGCCTGTAATCTCAGTACTTCAGGAGGCTGAGGCGGGCGGATCACCTGAGGTCAGGAGTTCGAGACTAGCCTGGCAAACATAGTGAAACCCTGTCTCTACTAAAAATACAAAAATTAGCTGGGTGTGATAGCATGCACCTGCACTCCCAGCTACTCGGGAGGCTGAGGCAGAACAATTGTTTGAACCTGGGAGGCAGAGGATGCAGTCAGCTGAGATCGTACCATTACACTCCAGCGTGGGCAACAGAATGACATTCCACCTCAAAAAGAAACAAACGACAAAATGTTTAATTTATGGAAGTTGGTGACTTGTTATTTATTCATTGTTTCTGAGGTAGGGTCTCACTCTGTTGCCCAGGCTGGAGTGCAGTGACGCAACCATGGCTCACTGCAGCCTTGACTTCCCAGGCTCAAGTGATCCTCCTACCTCAGTCTCCTGAGTAGCTGGGACTACAGGTGTTCACCACCATGCCCGGCTCTTGTGTGACTCTTGGCTGTCTCATGGCTCAGGCTTATGCTACAGAGACTCCTTCTGCCTTTACCACAACTTACACACCCCATGGGCAGCCTGTGACCTGCCAGGGGTGTTTTCTAATTCTGCTGTCTCTTGATCCAAGGCCCTTTGTGCCAATGAGATGACAGACACCTGCCTGCCTCAAGCGCAACATGGAATGGTGTCTTGCAGAGTTAGAGCCAAGCTTCCACCAGACCACCAGATGGCAGGCAGAAAAGGGTCAGGGCACGTCTTACCATCCTGCTGGATTTAGGGCAGGGAGAAATCTGTGCTGCTTGACTTTAATCAAGACATATTCAGCATTTTCCATAAGTTGACACTTTGCAGATAGCGATGTCACTGTCATGAGTAGGTCTGCCTGGGGAAAACACACTTTCCTAAATGCTAACTTCTTTTTTTTTTTTTTTAAACCACCACTGCATAAAGAAATACAGCTGATCTAGCCATATTTCCACACTGAATGGTGTGCTTTCCTTCTATACATTGCAAAGTCTAGATAGGCATGCAGCAAAGACTTCAGAATGTAATTACACGAAAGTGAATGATGTAAACAGTTGTCTACTCACAAGTGGTTACTTTCAAGTGGTGAGATGAAAGCCCATCTCCAGTGAGCTGTTTAGGAATATTCCTGACAGCTTCGAAAAGCAAAGATTATTCTAAACAATACAGACAATCTGAGAAAGCAGATTGCTTGGCCAACCCACTAAGCCAATACAAATTTGACCCTCAAATGGCAAGAGATTGCTGACCAACAGAATGATGAATGAACAAGTATATGCATGGGTATGGGTGTGTGTGTGTGTATGTATCTATATACTTTTTTTTTTTTTTTTAACGGAGTCTCGGTCTGTCACCCAGGCTGGAGTGCAGTGGGGCAATCTTGGCTCACCGCAACCTCTGCTTCCTGGGTTCAAATGATTCTTGTGCCTCAGCCTCCTGGGTAGCTGAGACTACAGGTGCGTATCACCACGCCCAGCTAATTTCTGTATTTTTTTAGTGGAGACAGGGTTTCACCATGTTGGCCAGGCTGGTCTCGAACTCCTGACCTCAAGTGATCCACCCGCCTCAGCCTCCCAAAGTGCTGAGATTACAGGTGTGAGCCACCATGCCCAGCCCAACAAGTGTATTTTGAATCTGCCCAGTACCGTGCTTTGGGTAGGCTACAAACTCATCTCTAAGGCAGTATAATCATCATCCCTTCATACTGAGTTAGTGAAATAAAGTAATGAAACTGGTGGCCATCCCAGACATCTACTGAGCAGTCAGGCCCCGTGGTAACTGCTTTATATGTGCCATCTCACTTAGTCCTCGGAGTCCCATTTTATAGATGAGCAAATGGAGGAAGAGTAAGCCTGGTCACTTGCCCAAGGTCACAGCAGTGGTGTAGATGGAGCTGGGACCTGAGTTTGGGCTGTCTGATTCCAAAGTGTGTGTTTTTAGCGACCTACAACCCCTTTTATTAAAGCTGAGATCCAGAGGGCAGCACTGGGTAATTTCAGTTTTCATGCTCGTCTGTATACCTGTGTGGAAATGAATAAACATGTGTAAGGGCCAGCAAAAATTTTCCACAAGGGCCAATAGAAAATATATTATTAGGCTTTGTGGGCAAAATCAAGGATCATATGTAGGTACTTAGGTACTAATTTAAAAATTGCAATTTTAGGCCAGGCGTCGTAGCTCACGCCTATAATCTCAGCACTTTGGGAGGCCGAGGCAGAGGGATGCCTTCAGTTCAGAAGTTCAAGACTAGCCTGGGCAACACGGGAAAATCTCATCTCTATAAAAAACACAAAAATGAGCCGGACATGGTGGCAAGCACCCATAGTCCCAGCTCTTTGGGAGGCTGAGGTGGGAGGATAGCTTGATGAGCCCAGGAGGTAGAGGATGCAGTGAGTCCTGATCATAGCATTGCACTTCAGCCTGGGCGACAGAGTGAGACCCTGTCTCAAACAAATAAAAAACATTTCAAAAATGTGAACATTCTTAGTTCACAGGCCATAAAGACAGGAGATGGGCTGGATTTGGCCCACTGGTTATAGTTTGCAGGTACCTGGCTTAGAGAAAAGCAAAAAGGGGTTAATAAAGAGGAAAAAGAAGCGTGAACGTCATGTAATAAACTATCCACATGCAAGGAGAGATGTACATCTGCTAGCCATTTTCTTGGCTAGGGAATCCAATGAAATGCTTCATTTGACTACTGGGTATTTCTTTGTTCTCTGCAGGATTGAGATTCCAAAGAAGCCAATTCAACTTAGTCTAAGGAAATCAGCTTTTTGTTTTTTTTTTTCTTTGACAGTCTCATTCTGTCACCCAGGCTGGAGTACACTGGTACAATCTTAACTCACTGCAATCTCTGCCTCTTGGGCTTAAGCGATTCTCATGGCTCATCCTCCCGAACAGCTGGGATTACAAGCCTGCGCTACCATGCCCAGCTAATATTTTGTATTTTTAGTAGAGACAAGGTTTTGCCATGCTGGCCAGGCTGATCTCAAACTCCTGGCTTCAAGTGATCTGCCCGCCTTGGCTTCCCAAAGTGCTGGGATTACAGGCGTGAACCACTGCGCCTGGCCTAGGAATCCGTTACTTAGTAGCCATCACGACCCTCAGACAGAATGAGCATCTCCCAGTGGTTCCTGAGGTCTCACCTGTGTGTTTTCATCCTCTGCTAGGCCATGGGCAAGATGGGCGCTGAACGTGCTTTTCCCAACACCGCCTTTCCCAGACAATACCAAGATTTTGTGTTTTACGGTCTTCATTTTCTCTTTGATTTCCTCTATAGCTGCAAAGAAAGCCAAAGTTGAGGGGATGCGGTCCCTGACCAAATCTCAGATGTCACTCTTCCCGTCAACTACAAAGAGCTAAGTCTTAGTCCTAGTCCTAGTCCTGGGGCTGTTTAAAAGGATCCTCCGAAATACCTCTTAGTCAATGGTAGAAACAAGTGTTGGGAAGAAAATAAGGCTATTATCACACTTGAAGGTGTCTCATTTATTGGTTTACACGTTTGTCTCCCCTAACTAGAACATATTCTCCACGAGGGTAGGAACTGTCTGAAGCTTTCAGTGCTGTATTCCCAGCTCTAGAAAGGAACTCTGCATACAGTAATGGTCTCCAACTTGGGGACAAAATCCCCCAGGGACATTTGGTAATGTCTGGAGACACTTTTCTTTCTTGTTTTTTTTTTTTGAGACAGAGTCTCGCTCTGTCACCCAAGATGGAGTGCAGTGGCGAGATCTCGGCTCAGTGCAAACTCCGCCTCCTGAGTTCAAGTGATTCTTCTGCCTCAGCCTCCCAAGTAGCTGGGATTACAGGTGCCTGCCACCATGCCCGGCTAATTTTTGTATTTTTAATAAAGACAGTGTTTCTCTTTGTTGGCCAGGCTAGTCTCGAACTTCTGACCTCAAGTGATCCACCCACCTTGGCCTCCCAAAGTGTTGGAATTACAGGCGTGAGCCACTGCGCCCAGCCTGGAGACACTTTTCACTGTCACAGGAGAGGTACTGCTGGCATCTGATGGGTAGAGGCCAGGGATTGTGCTAAACGTCCTACAATGCACAGGACAGCCCCCCACAACAAACAGTGAACCTGCCCCAAATGTCAACAGTGCCGAGGTTGAGAAACTCTGATACACAGCAGGCACATTATCTATCAATGAAATTATCTTATTTCAAATCTTTAAAACAACACATGAGGTATAAAGGAAAATAAAAAGTCTCATGACTGGCCAAACTCAAGTGAAAGTTAAGCCTGAAAACCTCCCAATACTGCTGTCCTCCTCCCCATCCACAGATAGCTGTTACTTCCCAACCTTGTGTTGAAGCAGTCTACATTAACCAGAGCCCCGCAAAAGGCCAAAGGCCCCATGAATCTCCATCGTGGGATGACTGCCCTCACAAGTTGCTTCTAAGGAACTTCTTTGCTGGCCCCTAAACCTTTGAAGATGAATATCCTCCCATAAACAAGGACATGTCAACTGTAACTTTAGGGCTGTAACCTTAGTCTAACTCCTTCCCTGTTACTGATGTCTGTTAAATGTCACACTGACAGTGTCCATTACAAGCTTATCTTCCCACAAGCCGAACAAAGACAGGATGAGATCAGTCCTTCCTCTCCTACCCTGAGACGTCTGCCTAATTAATTCTTCCTTTACTCCCTCTTTTGAATGTTTATTTTCTATATAGCGTAGATATACTGGGCACTAATTAAAACCTCCTAAGAATGTAACCACCTGCCTCAAGGCCTACCGGACTTTTTCCTGCATGCTTTTTCCCCTTTTAATGAAACATGTAAACACAAGCCTCCTGGAACCAGTGCAGGGAGCACAGGCCACAGAGATTTCTGTGACTTGTGTTTTCCAGGGCATGCCCTCAAGCTATGGCCCAATAAACCTCCACTGGTAGAGACTCAGTTTGGATCGACAGAGGTATCTGTTTTTCTCTTCATTTTTTTTTTTTTTTTTCTTTGAGACAGGGTCTCACTCTGTCACCCAGGCTGGAGCGCAGTGGCACGATCTCAGCTCACTGCAACCTCCACCTCCCGGGTTCAAGTGATCCTCCCACCTCAGCCTTGAGAGTGGGCATGCACCACCACGCTGGCTAATGTTTGTATTTTTAGTAGAGAAAGGCTTCACCATGTTGGCCAGGCTGGTCTTTAACTCCTAACCTCAAGTGATCCACCTGCCTCAGCCTCCCAAAGTGCTGGGATTACAGGCGTGAGCCACTGCACCCCGCCTGTCTCAATTTTTCATGAGGAACCAGAAGCTCAGAGAGGTTAGGACTATTGCTGAAGGTCACACTGCATGGACCCAAGAATCAAACCTAAGTCTCTCTTTGAACTCCTTCAAGATTCTCCCCTTTGGCCAGGTGCAGTGGCTCACGCCTGGAATCCCAGCACTTTGGGAGGCAGAGGCACATGTATCACCTGAAGTCAGGAGTTCGAGACCAACCTGGACAACATGGTGAAACTCTGTTTCTACTAAAAATACAAAAATTAGCCGGTGCTGGTGGCAGGCGCCTGTAGTCCCAGGTACTTGGGAGACTGAGGCAGGAGAATCGCTTAAATCTGAGAGAGGAAGGTTGCAAGTGAGCCGCAATAGCACCACTGCACGCCAGTCTGGGTACACAGCAAGACTCTGTCTAAAAAAAAGGAGGGGAAAAAAAGAAAAAAAAAAAGAATGTCCTCCTGCCTCCTGCTTTTTAAGGTCCTTCTGAGCAGGCTCCCAGGGTCCTCTCATCCTCGAATCTGTGTTTCACAGCACTCAAAGCTGTGGTGGTTTAGTTGCTAGCTCACGTGTTTGTTTCTCCTGTTAAGCTAAACTCCACTAGGGCAGTGACCACGCCTGATCCCCAGCTGTGTCCCCAGTACAGCACCATACCTACGAGGCGATCAACACATTTGTTTAATGAATGGGAGAATCACTCCTCAAAAGGAAGAAAATTGTGACAAGAAAGTAGCTGGCAGAGCCAGGATGTAAGTCCGAAGACTCCTGGACTTCGAAGCTTATCCCGTTTTCTCCGCGGTCGGTTATTGTCACTCAAACCTCTGGCCCCGACCCTCTTAATTATGTCCCTTTCGACTCCACGCCGGTCAGTATCCCCCCTCCACCCGAGCCACGTCCTTAGCGCTCGCCTTCTAAAGACCTGGTTCCTGTGAGTCAGTCATTTCAAGCTCTGCCCTCACCCTGCCCACTTTCCACGCCCCGTCCCCTCTGGGCCCCACCCCTCTCCGAATACAATACCTTCTAGCCCGCCTCTGTCATTCATTCTGCAGATTCCGCCCCCTCCCTCCCACGCTCCGCCTTTTCCGGGCCTGCGCCTCTCACTTCCTGTTGAGGCCTTGCCCTTTTCTCACCCGGGTCTGGAGTGGCCCCCGCTCCAGAAGCGCACAGCCGCTGGTTGGGGCATCCCTGACATGAAGCCCCTCTGCCCGCCTGGGCGCTGTCGACCCCTGGACAGTCTGCGCAGAGACAAGACCACAGTTAGAGCAGCTCGCTACACTTTCGCCCCGTCACCCACGCCCCCTCCGCGAGCTTACCGTGAGGCACCTCCTCCATTCCGTCGCCTTTGCCGCCTTCGTGGTCACCGGAACCCGCTGTCGTGCATTTCCGCCTTGTGGGCACAATCTGATTCTCTGGCCGCGCGAAATAAGTCTGGGAAAGAGGGGGCTGTGCGCACGCGCGAACCGTGGGCCGAGAGACTGAGACTCACGTCTGTCTGTTCCTTTTCGGAGATTTCCTATCATAAATACTTTGGCAGTGCATCTCCTAAGAACAAAGGCGTTCTTCATGACCTCAGTGCCGTTTTCGTACCCAAGAGATTCCATATTGATGCAGTACTAGCCAATGCAGTATTAGCCAATAGACAGTTTATATTCCCATTTCAGTTGTTAGACCCCCTCCCCTCCTGGATTCACTCACTTCCTGGAGTTACCTCTCTCCTTTAATTCAGATCAGTCCTTCCTTTTTTAGGGGGAGTCTCATCACATTGATAATTTTGACGGGTCCAGACCAGTTGTCTTATAGAATACCCCCATATTATCGGTTTGTCTAATCCTCCCCTCCCTCTTGCCCCGTAATTAGATTCAGGTTAGTTTTTATTTTTATTTTTTTTTCCTGCAGAACACACGTGGATAATGTCAATTTTTCTCGTTTTGGGTAATGTGAAGCTTGATCGCTTGGTAAAGGTGGTGTCTGCCCCATTTCTCCAGTGAATGTTACCTTCCTCCATTTGTAATTAACAGGTACTCTCTGGGACCATCTTCTTCTCTATCAGCCTTTCACTCAGTGATTTTAGCAGCCTTGACATATATATATAAAACTATAGATTATATATATGATAAATATCAGTTATATACCCTCTCTTTTTTTTTTTTTTTTTTTTGGAGACTCACTATGGATTCCTGGATTTGTTTTTCTAATTGCCTTTTGTAATAAATTATTATTGTTTCTGGCCAATTTTTTTTCACCCAAATGTGGCCAGGGAAGCCCCTTAAAGACAGTTCTTATGTTGTTTGGGCACTAATCCAACTTCTTTGAGCATTTTCTTGCTTTATGATAAGATATTTCAGTCATGCCTTCTCCCTGCTGCAGTCATTTCTTCAGGGAGCCTTGGTTACTTTTTAGCAG
The DNA here is from genome assembly GCF_009764315.1 of Trachypithecus francoisi. Lineage (NCBI taxonomy): Eukaryota > Metazoa > Chordata > Mammalia > Primates > Cercopithecidae > Trachypithecus > Trachypithecus francoisi. The sequence continues at coordinate 104,249,602 of NW_022681460.1, forward strand.
ACAACAGTTCAGAAAGCAAGATCTGGATGCCACAAGTGCCCATTGCTACTGGAGTGTCATTGCTCACAGGTTTGGCACCTGGACTATTAATCAATGGACAGACTTTACCTGGCCCCAGACACTAAGAATATTGAAACATTTGTTTGTTTATTTATTTTTGAGGCAGAGTCTCGCTCTGTCGCCCAGGCTGGAGTGCAGTGGCAAGATCTTGGCTCACTGCAACCTCTGCCTCCCGGGTTCAAGCGATTCTCCTGCCTCAGCCTCCTGAGTAGCTGGGACTACAGGCACTCGCCACCACGCCCGGCTAATTTTTTGTGTTTTTCGTAGAGACGGGGTTTCACCGTGTTAGCCAGGATGCTCTCGATCTCCTGACCTCGTGATCCACCCGCCTCAGCCTCCCAAAGTGCTGGGATTACAGGCGCGAGCCACCGCACCAGGCCCCAGAAACATCTATTAAACAGCAGTATATCAGCTGCCCATCACTACCACTGATTATAGCCAGCATTTTGTAGAATACTTACTGTTTGCCAGCTGTCATCTTAGTGCTTTCATGTGAATTACCTAATTTATGTCCTTTCATAGTCCTGCTGTCTCCATTTTTGGATGAGGAAACTGAGGGTTAAAGTAAACTACTTTCCTGAGGTCACATGACTGGTAGCAGGGGAACCAGGGTGATGAACCTGGTCTGTCCGGCTGCAGAGCCTGCACGTAGTAACAGATGGTCCCAGCCAGCACTGGGTTAGATGCCGGTGATTCGAGACTAACCTGGCCCCTGCCATCTGGAGCCCAGTCTGGTTGGGAGAAGAGGAGCAGAGTGATGGGGCATCAGCAAAGGCCTGGAAGAGCAGAGAGGAAGTCACCTGTCAGGTAGGGATTGTTGCCATTTCCATTTTACAGGTGATAGGATGGCTGCAAAGATTTACTGGCCCACAGTCTGAGAGGCAGAAGGAGCAGAAATGGGTTTTTAACGAAAGTCTGATACAGGGCCTTGGCTCTTAATCACGATACTGCACATTGAAGGGCAGGATGCAAATTATTCTCCTCTTTGTTGGTTTTTTTTTGAGATGGAATCTCACTCTGTTACTCAGGCTGTAGCGCAGTGGTGTGATCTTGGCTCACTGCTACCTCCAACTCCCAGGTTCAAGCGATTCTCCTACATCGGCCTCCCGAGTAGCTGGGATTACAGGCACCCACCACCGCACCTGGCTAAGTTTTTGTATTTTTGGTAGAGACGGGGTTTCACCATGTTGGCCTGGCTCACCATGTTGGCCTGGTTCTCAAAGTCCTGACCTTAGGTGATTTGCGCACCTTGGCATCCCAAAGTGTTGGAATTACAGGCGTCAGCTACCACACCTGGCTGCAAGTTATTCTCCTTTTACTGAGGAAACTGAGGCTCAGGGAGCTGAAGTGACTTGCTCAAGTGCTCACAGCCAGCAGACTCCACTGGAACTCTTCTGACCACAGAATCTTTTTCCTCTGCCACACTTCAGAGGCTTGAGACAGGTCCTTTTTTGTTTGTTTTTGTTTTTGTTTTGTTTTGAGACAGAGTCTCACTCGGTCACCCAGGCTGGAGTGCAGTGGTGCAATCTCAGCTCACTGCAAGCTCCACCTGCTGGGTTCATGCCATTCTCCTGCCTCAGCCTCCCGAATAGCTGAGACTCCAGGTGCCTGCCACCACACCCAGCTAATTTTTTGTATTTTTAGTAGAGATGGGGTTTCACCCTGTTAGCCAGGATGGTCTCGATCTCCTGACCTTGTGATCCGCCTGCCTTGGCCTCCCAAAGTGCTGAGATTTTTTTTTTTTTTTTTTTTTTGATACAGAGTCTCGCTGTGTTGCCCAGGCTGGAGTGCAGTGGTGCGATCTTGGCTCACTGAAACCTCCGCCTCCTGGGTTCACGCAATTCGCCTGCCGCAACCTCCCAAGTAGCTGGGATTACAGGTGTGCACCACCACGCCTGGCTGATTTTTGTATTTTTAGTAGCTGTGTTGGTCAGGCTGGTCTCGAACTCCTGACCTCAGGTGATCCACCCACCTCAGCCTCCCTAAGTGCTGGGATTACAGGTGTGAGCCACTGCGCCCAGCAGAAACAGGCCCATTTTGTTCTTCATTCCTGATGTCCCTTAAGACATTTCCTGGCAGGCTCCTTCTAGCTGTCTCCAGCAATGACACCACTGTAGATCTCTCTTTTGTCTCTAATCATACAGGTCCTCCCACTCCACACTCAGTGAGTCTTTGCACAGTGGCAGAGAAGAAATGCCTACTGTTTTTTTTTTTTACCTTTTCCTTGCTTCTTACCCCTCCCCCCAACAAGGCTATAAAAGTGATCAAGTGTTCCACACCAAAGAAAATACCAAAAAAATGAAATAAACCTTCTCTCAACCTTGCTCCAGGTCTGTCCTACTGTTCCCCAGCCAAACCCCCATCTCACCTGGGGTGGAATTTTGCATCCTTAGTAGTTGGAGGAGAAGGACAGAGACTAGATTGCAAAGCAGATTCTCAGGCCCCATACCTGGCCTCCTGAGTCAGAAACTCGAGAGCTGGGTGGGAATCTGATCTGCGTCTTGATGCTCTCAGTGGATGGTGATCACCTCCAGTAACACCTGAGGACCCCTCCCTCCCTTCCTCCCTCCCTCCCTTCCTTCTCTCCCTCCCTCCCTTCCTTCTCTCCCTCCCTCCCTCCCTTCCTTCTCTCCCTCCCTCCCTTCTCTCCCTCCTTCCCTTCCTTCCCTCCCTCCCTCCCTCCCTCCCTCCCTCCTCCCTTTTCTTTCCATACGGAGTTTCACTCTGTGACCCAGGCTGGAGTGCAGTGCTGTGATCTCACCTCACTGCAACCTCCACCTCCTGGGTTCAAGCGATTCTCCTGCCTCAGCCTCCTAAGTAGCTGGAATTACAGGTGCCTGCACCACTACGCTTGGGTAATTTTTGTATTTTTAGTAGATACGGAGTTTCACTATGTTGGCCAGACTGGTCTCAACCTCCTGACCTCAGGTGATCCACCTACCTCGGCCTCTCAGAGTGCTGGGATTACAGGCGTGAGCCACCGCGCCTGGCCAGGACCACTTCTTAAAGCAAGTGCTCCCCAAGACTGTGTTCTTGGACCACTTCCAGTCCCGCTTCCCACTTCCTCCTGGGCAAGCAGCTGACAGCCCTGACACCATCCATCGTCTGTCTCCAGCTCCAGCACCTCTTTCTCCATAAGTTCAGATCTGTGTATCCTACCTTGTGCCTATTGGATTTTGTTGCATGGACATCCCATAAGCGTAACAAATAAATGTCTACAACTTCTTCTCAAGCCAGTTCCTGCCTCTGGGTTTCTTATCCGTGGAAAAGGCATGACCCCTGGGCTGAGAACTCAAGCTGTGAATCTGAGCATCAACCTTGCTTAGTTTTCTCCATCTCCATCAGTTATCAAGTGCTGTGTGACAAGTCGCCCCAATATGTAGTGGTTTAAACCCATCGTGATTTCTTGCTTCCTGTGACTCTTCTGGATTCACCTGGGCTCCCTTAATGGAGCTTCATTCAGCCGGAAGGTCCCAAATGGCCTCACTTTCACACTGGCCTTGATTCCCACCTCGTGGCCTCCCACTCTCATTTTTCAGTGGTCTAGCGTGAGTACCTTTAAGTGGCAGCTGGGAATGACAACGCTGGGAAGTGGCTGTCACTTTCACCACGTTCTCTTGGTCAAAGCATCACAGTCACGACTCCTCTTGATGAATGGGGTGGCATAACCATACAGGCATAGGGGTCAATGTTGTCCATAGAGACGCCCACAGCACCCCCTGCATCCAAGCAGACATCAGGCCAGCAGCTGCACCCCCAGGTGGCAGGCTGCTAGCACACATGACCCCAGTTCTCTCCCCGTCTGGATCTGTGCCCTTGGCTGGCGAATTTGCAGTGCCCTCCCACGTGCGGGAAGGGGGTTCTCTCCTACCCCTTGACTCTGTGCTCAGGTGTGTGACTTATTTTAGCAAATGTGATTCAAGGAAAAGCTGGTAATGGGGCTTTTGCCTGTTTTAATCCCTCTCCGGCTCCCCTGCATTCGCTAGGAGGTCTGGGCTGGCCCATGGCAGGTGAAACACATGGAACTGAGCTGAGCCACCCCAGTGCTGTCAGTCAAAGCCATCCTAAACCAGTGGCCTGAGACACATGAGAAGAGTCCAGCCCAGAGCTGCAGAGCCACCCATCCGGACCCGCAGATCCACCCCTCCGGACCCGCAGATCCACCCCTCCGGACCCGCAGTTCCACCCCTCCGGACCCTCAGATCCACCCCTCCGACCCACCCCTCCGACCTGCCGATCCACCCATCCGGATCCACAGATCCACCCATCCGGACCCACAGCTGGCTGTAGATGCATGAGTCCTGAAGGCCAATGCATAGGTTGGTGAACTAGCTAAATGCTGATGGTTTGACACTGCTGAGTTTGGGGTGGCTATAGACAACTGACACTCCATGCCTTCCAGCATCCCTCCTGCCTCAGCTCAGGCCCCCTCCTCCTCCTGGGCCTGCAGCAATGTCTGTTTCAGCCAGGATAGGCTAGTGTATGCTGCTAAAACAGACATCCCCAAACCGAAGTGGCTCAAGGCAACCAAGTTTATTTTGGCACTTGCTCCATATGTAGCTTCATGGACAGAGGCCCCTGCTCCCTGTGGTTCCTCACAAACACAGACTGAAGCTCCACCATCTTCTGTGGCCCCTTTTGAACACAGAGGACACAAGCCAGGGGAATTGTGTCCTGGTTCTGAAATGCTTCCACTAGAAATAACACCTGTCTGCCCATTTTTCATTGGCTATAATTAGTCACACAGGTCAGTTGCGGTGGCTCACACCTGTAAACCCAGCATTTTAGGAGGCCAAGGCCGGAGTATTGCTTGAGGCCAGGAGTTGGAGAACAGCATAGTGAGACCCTGTCTCTACAAAAAATTAAAAAATTAACTGGGCAAGGTGGTGCGTGCGTGTAGTCCCACCTACTTGGGAGGCTGAGGCAGGAGAATTGCTGGAGTTGGAGGCTGCAATGAGTATTGAGCTGTTATCACACTACTGCCCTCCAGCCTGGGCAGCAGAGTGACACCTCATCTCAAAAAAAAAAAAAAAAAAGGCCAGGTGTGGTGCCTCATGCCTGTAATCCCAGCACTTTGGGAGGCTGAGGTGGGTGGATCACCTGAGATCAGGAGTTCAAGACCAGCATGATCAACAGAGTGAAACTCCATCTCTATTAAAAATACCAAAAATTAACTGGGCACAGAGGTGCATGCCTATAATCCCAGCTACTTGGGAGGCTGAGGCAAGAGAATGGCTTGAACCTGGGAGGCAGAGGTTGCAATGAACCGAGATCATGCCATTGCACTCCAGCCTGGGCAAAAAGAGCAAAACTCTGTTTCAAAAGAAAGAAAGAAAAAAAAAAAAAGCCAGGTGTGGTGCCTCATGCCTGTAATCCCAGCACTTTGGAGGCTGAGGTGGGTGGATCACCTGAGATCAGGAGTTCAAGACCAGCATGATCAACAGAGTGAAACTCCATCTCTATTAAAAATACCAAAAATTAACTGGGCACAGAGGTGCATGCCTATAATCCCAGCTACTTGGGAGGCTGAGGCAAGAGAATGGCTTGAACCTGGGAGGCAGAGGTTGCAATGAACCGAGATCATGCCATTGCACTCCAGCCTGGGCAAAAAGAGCAAAACTCTGTTTCAAAAGAAAGAAAGAAAAAAAAAAGCCACAGGGTCGTGCCTAAAAAAGTATAGGAAGTACAGTTTTATATGACTGGAAGTGAAGGAAAACCAGATATCCAGGATCACAGTGATGTCTCCCACAATTCCATGAATTGTTTCTCAGTCCTAACATTCTTTCCCCATGCAAATCAGACCAAGTCACTCTGCTGCTCATAAACCATCAATGGCTCCCTGTGGCCCACAGCATAAGGCCCAGTTTTCACATGGTGTTCGGGGGCCTCCTTGACTCATTTTGACCCTTCCAGCCTGTGTGTCACTGAGAATACTGAGTCTACTCACTAAACAGCTGGCCTTTGCCCAGACACCCTCGTTCATTGCTGTCACTCACACTGGCCCTTCTGCCAGGAATGGCCATTGCCTGTCCCTCACCTTTCTGGCTTTGGCCCAGTCCTCTGTGACAGGCCAAGTCTCAGCAGCATCTCCCCACGGAGGCCATTCCTGGCCTGTGGAACTGAACACAGTGCGTTCCAGAAGTCTGATCACGGTTTTCCATTCTAACAACTTCCAAAGTAGGAATGCCATAAACTTAACAAAAATTAGCATTTGAAATTTTGTGTGATTTTCCTTTACACTTCACTTAGTTCTGTGATTTTGAAAGACTAGATTTTAAATTTAAATTTTTTTATTTCAGTCCCTCTGACTGAAGATGGTGAATAATGACTAAAACAAAACGAAAGTTGGATTTACAAAGCTAAGTTAGTGCCAAGGATTTGCACAGTTAGACTTCAAAATAATTTAAAAAATAAATTAGTAAAACTATAAAGTCGGAAGATCAGGGTTGCTAGGAGTTAGGCGGGTGGGAGGGGAAAAGGGGTCAACGGGAGCCCGGGGGGACTTTTAGGGCAGGGAAGCTACAGTGTGACACTGTAATGGTGGATGCATGCCATTATGTATTCATCAAATCCCACAGAACCTCCCACACCAAGAGTGAGCCCTAATATAAACCATGGCCTTTATTTAATAATAACGTGTCAATATTGGTTCAGCAACTGTGACAAATGTATCACACTAATGCAAGATGTTAAAAATGGGGGAAACTGGCCAGGCGTGGTGCCTCATGCCTGTAATCCCAGCACTTTAGGAGCCCGAGGTGGGTGGATCACCTGAGATCATAAGTTCGAGACCTGCTTGGCCAACATGGTGAAATCCCATCTCTAGCAAACATATAAAAAATTAGTCGGGTGTGGTGGTGGGCACCTGGAGTCCTATCTACTCGGAAGGCTGCAAGGCGAGAGAATTGCTTGAACCTGGGAGGCGATCTCACTACTGCCCTCCAGCCAGGGTGACACAGCGAGAATCTGTCTCACCCAAAAAAAAAAAAAAAGATTAGTGGGTGAAACAAGACTAAAACCTGGTTAAAGCGGCTGAAAAGTTAGCTCGTGATTTCAGCCAGACGGGCACTTTAAATATTCAAACGAGGTCAGCGAGCGCCCTTAGAAAATATAGGAAGTGCTTGCGGTTCCTCAGTTGCACCAGCAGGTGGAGCTCTCCCCCCATCTATGATCAAGGTACTCAGGCAATGGAAACAAAATTAGATTTAGGTATAGACAATGTTCTACTTTTTCCCTGGGATCCGGCAAATATAACAAGGGGCTGTATACACACCAGGTGCTCAACACATAATTGAGTCGAGAAACAAGGCTCAGATGCATTATATAGAGAGAAACTGGAAAGGACATGGATCCTTGAATGTCGGGTGTTCGTGTTCAGGCTCCCTGTTTCCTTCTCTGAAAAATGTCAGTGATAATATTCAAAGATTTATTACTGGGAAGATTAAGCAAGTTAATGAGTAAAAGATTTTTTTAGAGTGTCTGGCACATTTAAGCCTTATATAGGTGTTAGTAATTATCAGTTTGTTTATTTCTTTTTAATGAGACAGAGTCTTGCTCTGTCCCAGGCTGGAGCAGTGACGCGATCTCAGCTCACTGCAAACTCTGCCTCCCAGGTTCAAGCCATTCTCCTGTGTCAGCCTCCCTGGGATTTCAGGCGTGTGTCACCACACCCGACTAATTTTTGTACTTTAGTAGAGACGGGATTTCACTGTGTTGACAAGGCTGATCTCAAACTCCTGACCTCAAGTGAAATGCCTACCTCAGCCTCCAGAGTGCTGGGTTACAGACGTGAGCCAGTGCGCCCGGCCTGAACATCTTTTCATGTGTTCACTTGACATTACATATTTTTTGTTGAAAGTGTTCATTCAAACCTTCCAGCCCACTTTATAAATTTTGGTTGTTTGTTTTATTATTGAGTTTTGATAATATTATGCATATATTCTGGAGGGAAGTCTTTTTTTAATTTTTTTAATTTTTTTTTTTCCAAGAGAGTCTCACTCTGCCGCCCAGGCTGGAGTGCAAGGGCACGATCTCGCTCGGCTCACTGCAATCTCTGCCTCCCGGGTTCAAGCAACTTGACTGCCTCGGCCTCCCAAACAGCTGGGACCACAGGCTCATGCCACCATGCCTGGCTAATTTTTGTATTTTTAGTAGAGATGGGGTTTCACTATGTTGTCCAGGCTGGTCTCAAACTCCTGACCTCAGGTGATCCAACTGCGTCAGCCTCCCAAAGTGCTGGTATTACAGACGTGAGCCACTGCACCCAGCCGGAAGTCCTTTATCAATTATGTGTTTGGCAAAAGTTTTTTTCTAGACTGTAGCTTGTTCTTTTATTCTCTTAAAAGTGTATTTTGAAGGCCATTCTTAATTTTGATGAGGTTTTATAGTTCATTTTTTTCTTTTATGTATTATATTTTTGATATTATATCTAAGAAAGAGTTAACCAAATGCAATGTCAGAAAGATTTTATCCTGTTTTTCCTTCTAGACATGTTATAGTTTTAGACTTTACATTGAGGTCTCTGATCCATTTGGAGTAAATTTTTGTAGGTAATTTTAGTATGTGGTGTGAAATATGGGTTGAAGTTCATTTTTTTCTGTTTGGATATCCAATTGTTCCAACACCATTGGTTGAAAAGGCTAGCCTTTCTCCATGAAATTAACTTTGTGCCTTCATTGAAAAATAAATGGACCATTTCTGGACTCTCTCTCTCTCAATATATACATATATAGAGCCAAGCTCTCACTGTGTTGCCCAGGCTGGTCTTGAACTTTTAGCCTCAAGCAGTCAGCCTGCTTCAGCCTCCTAAAGTTCTGGGATTACAGGTGTGAGCCCCTGCGCCTGGCCTGGACTCTTTATTCTGTCCATTGATCTATTTGTCTGTCTTTATGCCAATACCATACTGTAGTTTTATAATAAGGCTTGACTATGATCATAACACTGCACTACAGCCTGGGCAACAGAGTAAGACCCTGTCTCAAAAATAATAATAATAAAAATAAAATAAAAATATATAAGGCTTGAAGTCAGAGAGCCTAAGTCCTCCAACTTTTTCTTTCCAAAGTTGTTTTCAGCTATTCTAGGTCTTTGAATTGTCATACAAATATTAGAATTAGTTTATTCATTTGTACCAAAAAAGCCTACTAGGATTTTGAATGGGTTTAAGTCTGTCCATCAATTTAGGAAGAATTGACATCATAACCATATGAAGCCTTCTGGTCCACACATATGACAGATCTTTCTATTTAAATTTCTATTTTATCTATTTTAAAATTTCTCTCAGCAATAGTAGTTTTTTTCCCCAGTCTTTTTTTTCTCTTTGTTTTATTTTGGATACTTTCTATTGCCATGTCTTCAACTTCACTAATATTTTCTTCTACAGGGTCTAATTTGCATTGTTATGAATGGAATGTTTGTGTCCCCCTCAAATTCATGGGTTGAAGCCCTAACCAAATACCAATGTGGTGATATTTGGGAATGGAGACTTTGGGAGGTAATTAGAGCTAGATGAGGTCATGAGGATGGGGTCTTCATAATGAACTTTGTGTCTTTATAATAACAGACACCAGAGAGCTTGTACCATCTCTCTCTCCATATGTACACACCAAGGAAAGGCCATGTGAGGGCAGAGCCAGAAGCCAGTCTGCAAGCCAGGAAGATAGTCCTCACCAGAACCCAACTATGCTGGTGCCTGGTCTTGGACTTCCAGCCTCCAGAACTGTGAGAAAATAAATGTTTAAGCCACCCAGAGTATTATTTTTGTTATGGCAGCCTGAGCTAAGACATGTTCTTAATCCCATCTTGCATCAAGATGGGATCAATATTTTGCATCTCAGACATTATAGTTTTCATCTCTAGAAGTTCAGCTTAGGTTTTTTTGTTGTTGTTTGTTTTTAAGTATCATTCATGTCTCGACTAAATGTGCTGAATCTTTTTTCTAGTTTCTTGAACACATAGAATACAGTTATAATAACTTAAAATGTCCTAATCCACTAATTCCATTATCTGTGATATTTCTGGTTTGGTTTCATTTGATTGATTGCTCCCCTTCATTTTGGATCATATTTTCCTGTCTCTTTGCATGGATACTGCCTCCTCTTTCTTCTTCTTCTTCTTCTTCTTTTTTTTAATTGCATGCCAGAGTGCTAAAAATGTTTGTGCTTTAACAAATATTCTTGATCTTTTTTTTTCTAGGACACAGCTAATTTACTTGGAAACGTTTTTATCATTTTGAGACTTGCTTTTAAGCTTTGCTAGATGGGGCTGGGCGCGGTGGCTTATGCCTGTAATCCCAACACTTTGGTAGGCTGAAGTGGGTGGATCGCTTGAGGCCAGGAATTTGAGACCACCCTGGACAACATGGTGAAAACCTGGTCTCTACTAAAAATACAAAAATTAGCCAGGCATGGTGGCACACGCCTCTAATCCCAGCTACTTGGGAGGTTGAGGTGGGAGAATTGCTTGAACCAGGAAGTGGAGGTTGCAGTGAGCTGAGATCATGACACTGCACTCCAGCCTGGGCAACAGAGTGAGACCTTGTCTCAAAGGAAAAATAAAAAAAAAAAAAAGTTTTGTTAGATGGGACCAGAGTGGTGTAAGTTCAGAGCTCATTTTGCGCTAATACTGAGGTAAAACCCTTCTGGGATCTGACTTGATGCTACATGAATTATGACATTTTCTATTGCATCTGTTGGGATCAGGAACTACCCAGCCTTGCATGAGCTCTGGAAATTGTTCCCTTTAATCCTTTTGGGTGATTCTTTCCCTGGCCTGGGGTTGTTTGCTTGCATGCACACGCTCAGCTGAAGACTTAAGGGAGCCCTCTGCATGTCTCAGGGCACTCTTTGCATGGCCTTCTGCTGCCTGTGCTCCACCCTTCACACTCTAGCCGCATCGGCACCCCTCCTTCCCAGCTCCATCTCTTAAAGGTCAATGGACTCCCTTTGCCAGACTGTTCCTGTGCCAATGCCTGGAAACTTCCTCCAGACAGTCAGCTGGGCAATTATAGGACACACTTCATTTCTTTCCCACAGCATGGAGATCGCTGTCCTTCAAGACCTGATGGCCAGTGTCTGGAACACCATTGCTTTATGGATTTTGAGTGTTTTCGGAGTCATTTCAGGTAGGAGGGTAAGATCAATCCGTGTTTACTCAATCTTGTCTAGAAGGTGAAATCTATTAGATTTTTGTGGATATACATATATATGTATATTTATATTTAAACACATATATATGTTATATATATATGTTTGCTTTTACGTTTTTGAGGAATAAATCTATATATAAATAATGGTATGGAAGGGCTTGATTGAAAAGTAGAAGTCTTCTTCTGTGCCCCATTCCCCTACTCCACACCTGCCCGACCCCCGAAGGTTCCTCACTCTGGCGCAGTTTGTTGTGTACCCTCCCAGAAGTGTTTGGGTATACAATTCCATATGTATCTACTTAGGTGGTATCACGCTTGGTTTCTTGGTTTCTTCACTTAATATATCTTTTTTGATTGTTTGGTTCTTTTTTTTTTTTTTTTTTTTTTTTGAGACAGGGTCTTGGTTCGTCACCTGGGCTGGAGTGCAGTGGTATGATCATGGCTCACTGTAGCCTCTACTTCCTTTGCAGCCTCCACTTCCTGGGCTCAAGTGATCCTCCTACCTCAGCCTCCCAAGGAGTTGGGACTATAGGCGTACGCCACCATGCCTGCCTACATTTTTTATTTTTTTGTAGAGGTGGAGTCTCACTATGTTGTCTCAAACTTTTGGCCTTAAGTGATCCTCCCACCTCAGCCTCCCAAAGTACGTGAGCCACTGTGCCCAGCCACCTAATACAAAAGCTTTCCTTATCAGCCAATACTGGTCTGACTTACTGTTCTTTTTTGTTGTTGTTGTTTTTGTTTGTTTGTTTTGAGATGAAGTGAGTGTCTGTTGCTCAGGCTGGAGTGCAATGGTGCGATCTGAGCGTAATGTAACCTCTGCCTGCTGAGTTCAAGCAATTCTCCTGCCTCAGCCTCCCGAGTAGCTGGAATAATGGGTGGTGCCACCACACCTGTCTAACTTTTGTATTTTTGGTAGAGACGGGGTTTCGACATGTTGGCCAGGCTGGTCTTGAACTCCTGGCCTCAAGTGATCCACCTGCCTCGGCCTCCCAAACTGCTGGATTACAGGCATGAGTCACCGTGCCCGGCCACTTAATACGAAAGCTTTCCTTATCAGCCAATGCTGGTCTGCCTTACTCTTTCTGTGTTGCTGAGCTTTCCGTAGAATGGGTGTTCTATATTTTGTTTAGCTGTCTCTTACTTGGGGTTATTTGGTCAGTTCTACTTTTTCACTGTTTGCAGTCAATGCAGCAATGAATGCAGTTCTGCGTGTGTTTTTAGCACACGTGCATGTGTCTGCAGGTAGATTTCCTGAAAGATTATTGGATCACTGGATGCCAACCAGGGCCAGTGCTCTAAACACGAAAAAGATTTCTTCTGAAATTGAAAGTGAAAAATAAAATGCTTTGCTATAAATTACATTTTAGGTTTCGAAGGGTACAAATTGATAGCCGGGCATGGTGGCAGGCGCCTGTAGTCCCAGCTACTGGGGAGGTTGAGGCAGGAGAATCGCTTAAACCTGGGAGGCAGAGGTTGCAGTGAGCCGAGACTGCGCCACTGCACTCCAGCCTGGGTGACAGAGTGAGACTCTGTCTCAAAAAAAAAAAAAAAATGATGATACAAATTGAGATGGATGCTGAATTGTAAGCAGAGCAGGTTCTTTCTGGGTTTTCTCTGTCTCTTTGTGTGTGTGTGTGGTGTGTGTGTGTGTCCACATTTCCCTGTTTCCTAAGCACTGCTTAGAGCCACGTCCAGTCACAAATTTTGGCTTCGAGGAAGGCAAAAGTTAGACCAAGTTTCCTGCCTGCCATAGGGTGCACCAGTGGAATGCCTGTTGTCTTGAGTGGCACTGACGACCCATTTGATCTGAGGGATTCTCCCTTTCTTCCCCTCGTCCTCCTCCATGGAGTATCATGTTGCCTCCAGCGCTTGCGGGGGTCTGGGGCTAGGTGAACAGGGATGAGGGAGGCTGTGTAGCTGCTCCTGGGCTGATTGGAGGGTGCTGAGTGCCCACTGCAGGCAGGCCCTGAGTTGGGGCCAGGTGGGGACATGGCCGGGGGATGACACCATGAAGTTCTTAACTCAGGAGGTTCTGCCATGACAGGGGCTCAAAACCCAACAGATGCCATTGTTGCCGCTGCCACCTTCTATGCTGAGCCCTTAGGAACCATTTATCTAAGCACAGCCAGTCCCCTGAGTCAAACGCCAGCAAATTAAATTTCCACCATCCTATTGTGTGGTTCTGGCTGAGGGGTTTCTCTCCCCCTCCCACACCAGGTTGAGCTCTCCAAGGTCGGAGTTTGTGTCTCATCTGTCTTTTTCTTCCTCGATGACTCCCATGCCTGATCTCACGCACAGTGCACACACATGCACCCACACGGACACACAGCTTCACACCTCTCCAGGGTCGCTCTCACACACACACAACTCATTCAAACACTCTCACGCTCACATGTATACATGCACACACTTTCCCGTACTCTGTCGCACACACCTATCCCCACTCACACCCATACTCAGTCACACACACACATTCACACACTCACATTTGCTATTTCTCACACTCCCTGCACATTCTCCCATTGATTCTTTTACAGACTGACGCATCCACACTCACATTTACACACACACTCTCCTCTCACACACCCATCCTCTAACCTACGCACAATTTGCATTTGCATATGCACACACTCATATCCACTCACACATGCCCACAGTCATTCTCACTCCTGTTCTTATACACTCAACACACCCACACTCACAGTCACACTCCCATTTTATCACAGCTATCTGCATGCACACTGTGGCCACATCCCCTGACCCAAGACATATACTATATACTATAATATACCCATATAGCATATAATATACCCATATGCTCTAATAATGCCCAGCTATATTCTGCGCCTCCCCTGAAGCCATTTAGCAATACCTTTCAATGGGCCAATATTTGGAATTAGTAATACATTACCATGGTTCAAAATACAAAACGTATGAAAGAACACACCTGGAAACTCTCCCTCTTGCCCTCTGCCAGCTCCTCTCCTGTCCTCAGTTCTTCTGGTGCGATGTGTGCCTCTGCAAAGACCACCCTCCAGCCCCGTTTTCAGCCAAATGACAGCGGATTGGACCCTTGCCTCTCCGTGCACCTCATGCATCCATCTGCACGGTTACCCCACATTACCACATGTAGATTTTCCAGCCCCGTGCTGTCCAGTATGATAGCCACTAGCCACATGTGGCGATTTACATTTCAATTAAGAGTTGACTCACCACATTTCAAGTGCTCGGTAGCCACATGTGGTTAGCGCGGAACAGTACATTTCCATTGCTACAGAAACTTCTGTCAGACAGCGCTGTGCCAGCTGTCACCTAAGGCGATCTCCAGTGTGTTCCTTCAGCAGGCAGATGGGTTTACATCAGGTTCACAGATGCGGCGTGGTTCCTTTCCAGCCCATGGAGCTCAAGCCGCTGTCTGAAAACGATCTGGGCAGGCTCCAGGCAGAGATGGCAGGAAAATGACCCGGCAACCTTGACCTGGAGCGTCCCAAGTGCGGGAGGCCCAGGCTGGGGCGCAGGACTGGGAATCCTGCCCCTGGGGACAGTGAGGTCTCTGCCTCTCCCATCTCACCAACCCTCCTCCTCCACTGCCCACACACGGTAGGATTCTGCTGGCCATCTGGCATTTCAGAAAGAGAATGTTTCCCGTGAATATGGTTTAAGAGAGATTGATAACAATCTTTTGGTGATGGGCGAGAAGCCTGTAAGCCGTGGTGTAGCTAGGGTATTTGCATTGGAGTACATCATTTTTTAAAACGCTTTCTTTCACTGGACAACATTTTCAGTGATAGTTATGTTTTTTGTTAGTTTTATGGTTTTGTAGCAATTAAATAAAGGGAGAATATAGTTCAACTTTCGTTTTTTTTTTTTTTTTTTTTGAGACAGGGTCTTGCTCTGTCATCCAGGCTAGAGTGCAGTAGTGAGATCATGGCTTATCACAGCCTCAGCCTCCTGGGCTCAAGTGATCCTCTCACCTCAGACTCCCCGAATATCTGGGACTACAGGCGCACACCACTCTTCCCAGCTAATTAGATTTTTTCTATTTTTTTTTTAGAAATGGTGTCTTGCCACATTGCCCAGGCTGGTCTGGAACTCCTGGGGTCAAGCGATCCTCTTCTCTTCCCAAAGTGCTGGGGTTATAGGCATGAGCCATCATGCCTGGCCAATGTTAAAGACATTGTTTGGAATCAGTAAAAGATTTCATGGAGGAACTAAAAATGTCACTTTCCAAACAAAAATATTACACCTTGCAAGCTGCACTCTGCTTTACTGCTGGACTCTTGACATAGGTTCTTATCTGTCTTTACAGCAGGGAAAAATGTACGTGGGTTATACACACATGCACACACGGAAGTAGAGATCATATTTTGTCCGTATATATTATATATGCAAAGTCAAATATCAGAAATTTGAGATTAATTCTTTCCTTCAAGGAGCCCCACCTTGCTTAGGAAGATCAAGCAAGAGCCCCAAGTGGATGGCAGACTTTCATGGGGTCTGTCCTCACTCAACTCCCCACATCACTCAAGCAGCTGACCTGGAGCCCGGAGGAGCAAGGTCCCAGACACTTCCAGCCCGCAGAGAGCAGTCCATCCTGGAAATCACCAAGGGACATTTTTTGGCCTCTTGCTGTCCTTTTCTAAGCTCTGCCTTCCCCTCCACAGCAGCCCTGTCACTGGCATCAGTTTGGGGGAATCTTGGGAAGCCCCTTTCTGGCTTTGGTGTTCATGCCTGAGCTCCCCCACACCCAGAGCACCGGGATCCCAACCAAGTCAAACAGGCAGGAGGCACCACACCTGAGTGGGATCTGTTGGCATCTGAGCCAGGGCTCAAGGAGAACCGTGTATGCTCCCCACAGAGACCCTTAGAGCAGGATATATGCACTTAAAAAGTACATAGTAATGAAGTGTGTAACAAGAGGTCCGCAGGAGTGAGAAATCATCAAGATGATTATCATAGGGGCTGGGCGCGGTGGCTCACGCCTGTAATGCCAGCACTTTGGGAGGCTGAGGGTGGTGGATCACTTGAGGCTATGAGTTTAAGACCAGCCTGACCAACATGGTGATACCCCGTCTCTACAAAAAATACAAAAATTAGCTGGGTGTGGTGGCATGCGCCTGTAGTCCCCGTTACTTGGGAGGCTGAGGTAGGAGAATCACTTCAACCCGGGAGGCGGAGGTTGCAGTGAGCCGAGATCACACCACTGCACTCCAGCCTGGGCGACAGAGTGAGACTCTGTTTGAAAAAAAAAGATGATCTGTAACAAGTAAAAAATACACATGCTCTTCAATCCTGCAGCTTTTTCTGAAGTTATCTCACATATGCCCAGAAGCGTATATGGAGGATATTTATTGCTTTTAACGTTATGCTAAGTGAGAGTGCTAGACTCAAAAGACTGCATCTTATATTATTCCTTTTATATGACATTTGTGGGGACCAAGGGCCCTATTAGTGGCAGGGGAAGGGACAAGGAGACTTCCTCAGGTGATGGAATTGCTCTAATCTTGGTTGTGAGTGGGGGCGTGCCTGCATGACTTATTCAGGGCTCAGGAGCTGTGTGCTGAAGAAGGAGAATTTCACTGTGTGAACATTGTACCTCGATAAACTTGACTTAAAGAAATCACACGTGGAAAGATACTTATTGCAGCAATGCTGGTAGTAGCAGAAGTCAGGGAACAACTCAAATGCCCAGCCATAGAGAATGATCAGATAAATAATGGTATATCCGTACAATGGAGTACTACACAGCACTAAAAAGGAAGAGAGAGATGTTTATAACTTGATGTGATATGGTCTCCAAGAGCATTTGTTATGTGGAAAATGGTTTGTATGTTGTTAACCATTTATTTTATCTGTATATATATGCACACACACACACATATATACAGATATCATAGATGATATTCTTCACATCATAGTGTGTTAACATTAGGGATATTATAAATATCATAGAGGTGATATTCTATTAATACCATTGTGTGTTAACACTAGAGATATTATAATATCATAGAGACAATATTCTATTAATATCATCGTGTGCTAACAACACTGGAAATATTATAAATATTATAGAGATGATATTCTATTAATATCATCATGTGTTAACACTAGAGATTTTATAAATATCATACAGACAATATTCTATTTATATCATCGTGTGTTAACAACAGTAGAGATATTATAAATATCATAGAGATGATATTTTATAAATATGTGTTGAACTAGGCAGTATAAATATTCAGATGATGTTCTATAACACTGTGTTAGCACTAGATATTATAAATATTATGTAGATAATATTTTATTAATATAGTGAGAACACTAGACATTATATGTAGATGATATTTTATTAATATCATAGTGTATTAACACTGTGTGTTAACACTAGACATTTTAAATGTGATATAGATTATAGTTTATTAATATAGTGAATTAACACTAGACATTTTATTTTCTAGATATTTTATTAATATAGTGTGATAACACTAGACATTATAAATATCTAGATATTGTATTAATATAGTGTGTTAACACTAGACATTATAAATATAATATGGATGATATTTTATTAAAATAGTGTTAATACTGTGTGTTAACACTAGACATTATAAAATCATAGATATATTTTATTAATATAGTGTGTTAACACTAGACATTATAAATATCTAGATGATATTTTATTAATATCATAGTGTCTTAACACTGCATGTTAACAGTAGACATTATAAATATCTAGGTGATATTGTATTAATATAGTGTGTTAACAATGTACATTTTGAATATGATATAGATATTTTATTAATATGTGTTAACACTAGACATTATAAATATATAGGTGATATTTTATTCATATCATGGTGCATTAACACTGTGTGTTAAAATTAGACATAAATATCTTACAGATATTTTATAAATATCATAGTGTGTTAACACTAGATATTATATAGATCACATTTTATTATTAGAGTGTGTTAATACTAGATATTATAAATATATAGATAATATTTTATTAATATCATAGTGTGTTAACACTGTGTTAACACTTGGTATTATAATATCACATGGATATTTTAATATCATAGTGTGTTAACACTGTATTAACACTTGGTATTATAAATATCACATGGATATTTTAATATCATAGTGTGTTTAGCTATTATAAATATGTAGATATTTAATATCATAGTGTGTTAATATTTGATATAAATATCATTTACGTGATATTTTATAAATATAGTGTGTTAACACTAGATATTGTAAATATCATGTAGACGACATTTTATTAATGTTATGGTGTGTTAACACTAGATATTATAAATATATAGATGATATCCTATTAATATTATAGTGTGTTAACACTGTGTTAACACTAGATACTGCAAATATCATACAGATAATATATATATATTTTTTGAGACAGAGTTTCACTCTTTTTGCCCAGGCTGGAGTGCAATGGTGCAATCTTGGCTCACTGCAAACTCCGCCTCCCGGGTTCAAGTGATTCTCAGGCGTCAGCCTCCCAAGTAGCTGGGACTGCAGGCAAGCACCACCATGCATGGCTAATTTTTGTATTTTTAGTAGAAACAGGGTTTCACCATGTTGACCAGGCTGGTCTCAAACTCCTGACCTCAGGAGATCTGCCCACCTCGGCCTCCCAAAGTGCTGGGATTACAGGCGTGAGCCACCATACCCAGCTGTTAACACTGTGTTAACACTAGATATTAGAAATATCATCTAGGTGATATTTTATAAATATCATAGCATGTTAACACTAGGTGTTATAAATATCGTCTAGATATTTTATCAATATCATAGTGTATTAACACTAGATGTTATAAATATGTAGCTAATATTTCATGGATATCATTGTGTATTAACACTAGATATTATAAATATATAGATGATATTAACATCATAGTGTGTTAACACTAGATATTGTAAATATATAGATGATATTTTATTAAAACCACAGTGGTTTGACACTAGAGATGATATAATAAATATAGCAATATTTCATTAATACCATAGTGTGTTGACATTAGATATGATATGCATTGACACGAGATATAAATATTGCAGCAAAATTTTATTAATACCATAGTCCGTTGACACTAGATATGATATCACAGCGATATTTCATTAATACCATGGTGCGTTGGCAATAAATATGATAAATGTCACAGTGATATTTCATTAATGCCATAGTTCATTGACACTAGGTATGATATATGTGACAGCGATATTTCATTAATATCAGAATGCATTGACACTAGGTATGTTATGATAAATGCCACAGAGATAGTTCATTAATATCATAGTACGTTGACACTATATATGATCAGATAAATGTCATGGCGATATTTCACTCATACCATAGTGCGTTGACAGTACGTATGACAGTATAAATATCTCAGCGATATCTCATTGATAAGATAGTGTTGACACTAGATATGAGAAATACCACAGCGATATTTAATTAATACCATAGTGCATTGTCACTAGGTATGATAAATATCACAGCGATATTGCGTGAATACTGTAGTGTGTTGACTTAGATATGATAACTACCACAGCTATATTTCATTAATACCGTGGTGCATCGACACTAGATATGATACATATCACAGCGATACTTACTTAATACAACAGTGCATTGACACTAGATATGATAAATATCACAATATTTCACTAATTTCATTAACAATATAGTGCGTTTACACTGTGTATGATAAATATCACAGTGATATTTCATTAATACCGTAGTACATTGACGCTGGATATGATGAATACCACGGCGGTATATCGTTAATGCCATAGTGCATAGATACTAAATATGATAAATATCACAGCGATATTTCATTAATATCACAAGGTGTAAACACTGTGTGTAAACACTGGTTACTATAAATATCAGAGCAATATTTCATTAATATGACAGTGTGTCACTGGATATTATCAATATCAGAGTGATATTTTATTAATATTACAGTGTGTAAACACTGTATATTGGAAATATCACAGAAATATTTCTTTTTCTTTTTCTTTTTTTTTTTTTGAGATGGAGTTTTTGCTCGAGTGCAGTGGTGCAATCTCGGCTCACTGCAGCCTTTGCCTTCTTTCAAGCAATTCTCCTGCCTGAGCCTCCCAAATCGCTGGGATTACAGGCACGTGCCACCATGCCCAGCTAATTTTTTTGTATTTTCAGTAGAGACGGGGTTTCACCGTGTTGGTCAGGCTGGTCTCGATCTGTTGACCTCGTGATCCACCCATCTTGGCCTCCCAAAGTGCTGGGATTACAGGTGTGAGCCACCGCGCCGGGCCCTTCACAGCAATATTTCATTAATATTACAGTGTGTAAACATTGGATATTATAAATATCAGCCACATTTCATTAATATCACAGTGTGTAAGTACTGGATATTATAAATACCAGAGCGATATTTCATTAATATCACAGTGTGTAAACACTGGATATTATAAATATCAGATGGATATTTCATTAATATCACAGTGTGTAAACACTGGATGTTATAAATATCAGAGTGATATGTCATTAATATCACAGTGTGTAAATACTGGATATTATAAATAACAGCGATATTTCATTAATATCACAGTGTGTAAATACTGGATATTATAAATATCAGAGCACCATTTCATTAATATCACAATGTGTAAACACTGGATATTATAAGAGATATTTATATCACAGTGTGTAAACACTAGATATTATAAATGTCAGAATGATATTTCAATATTATCACAGTGTGTAAACACGAGGTATTATAAATGCCAGAGCGGTGTTTCAGTACTATCATAGTGTGTAAACAATGCATATTATAAATATCAGAGCAATGTTTCATAAGTATCATGGTGTGTAAACACTGGATAATATAAATAGAGTGATATTTCATTAATATCACAATGTGTAAACACTAGATATGTATATATGAGCAATATTTCATTAAAATCAATGTGTAAAGACTAGATATAAATATCAAAGCAATATTTCATTAATATCATAGCATGTAATTATTGGATATATAAATATCAGAGTGATATTTCATTAATATTACAGCGTATAAATATCCTTGAGATATTGCTGCTCATATCATAGTGGGTGTAACCCTCTGTTATTATGCATAATTCCTTGAGATATTACTGTTAGTATCACCATGGGTGTACACCCTGTGGTATTATGCATAGTGTCCTTAAAATATTACTGATAATATTACCGTGGGTTTACACACTGTGATATCATGCACAGTATATCCTTGAGACATTACTGGTAATATAAAAGGGAATGTACACCCTGTGTGTGTACACCCACTGTGATGTTATGCATAACATATGCTTGAGACGTTACTGTTAAGATCACAGAAAGAGTATACCCTGTTTGTGTACAACCCCTGTGATATTATGCATAATATATCTTTGAGAAATTATTGGTAATATCATAGGGGGAGTACACCCTGTGTGTACACCCCCACTGATAGTATGCATAAGATATCCTTGATACGGTACTGGTAATATCACAGAAGCGTGTATACCATGTGTGTGTAAACCCGTGTGATGTTACGCATAATATATGCTCGAGACATTAAGGCTAATATCACATGGGGTGTAAACCCTGTGTTATTATGCATAACATGTTCTTGAAATATTACTGGTAATATCACAGGAGTACACCCTGTAAGATTATTCATAATATTGTAGAAAGATATTACTTCTAATATCACAGTGGGTGTATACCCTGTGATATTATTTGTCATATTGTATGGCGATATTACTCATATATCACAGAAGGTGTACACCGTGTATACACCCAGTGATGTTATTTGTAATATCGAAAAGAGATATGACTCTTAATATCACAATGGGTGTACACCCTGTGATATTATTTGTCATATTGTATGGCGATATTACTCATATATCACAGAAGGTGTACACCGTGTATACACCCAGTGATGTTATTTGTAATATCGAAAAGAGATATGACTCTTAATATCACAATGGGTGTACACCCTGTGATATTATTTGTAACATCATAAGGAGATACTACTCCTAATATCACAGTGTACACCCTGTGATATTATTCATAATATTGTAGAGAGAGATTACTCCTGATATCACTGTGGGTGTACACCGTGTGTTATTCGTAATATCAAAGAAAGATATTACTCCTAATACCACACTGGGTGTACATAATGTGTGTGTATCTTGTTGCCCTTCAAACAAACAACCTAGCACTAATAATTAGTACAGCCCTTATATTCGTTATCATTTTAATCTTAGGCTTAATTTATGAATGAACCCAAAAAGGATTAGATTGAGTTGAATTGATAGTTTAAGTTAAAATAAATGATTTTGACTCATTATTCATAATATCGCAGGGAGATATGACACCATATGACAATTGTCCAAAAAGGCCTCTGATATGGAATGCTTCTATTTATTATCTCAGAGGTGTTTTTCTTTGCCGGTTTCTTCTGGGCATTCCACCACTCTAGCTTAGCACCAACTCCAGAATTAGGAGGACATGGACCTCCAGCAGACACTCTGTCCCGTAACCCTTTAGAAGTATCTCTCCTCAATACGTCTGTGTTAACTTGCATCAGGAGTTTCAATTACTTGAGCTCACCACAGCTTGATAGAAGGTAGTCAAAAGCAAACAATTCAAGCACTATCCATCACGATTACCTTAGGTATCTTATTTCACCCTTCTACAAATTTCAGAATATTTCGAGACCCCTTTTACTCTCTCCGATGGAATTTACAGCTCAACATTCTTTATAGCCACAAGCTTCCACAGACTTCACGTTATTAATGGATCAACATTACTCACTATCTACCTCCTCCACCAATTAAAATATCAGTTTACATCCAATTACCACTTTGGCTTTGAAGCCGCCACCTGAAATTGACACTTGGTAGATGTAGTGTGATTATTCTTATATGTCTCTATCTACTAATGAGGGTCCTACTCTTTTAGTATAAGCAGTACCATTGACTTCCAATCGATTAGTTTTGATAAGATCTGAAAAAGAGTGATTAACCTGACAGTAGCCCTAGCAACCAACACTTTACTGGCCCTATTACTAATAATAGTTACATTTTGACTCCTACAACTTAATATTTATGTAGAAAAATCTAGCCCTTATGAATGTGGATTTGATCCACTACCTCTGCCTGCCTCCCCTTCTCCATAAAATTCTTCCTAGTAGCCATCACATTTCTCCTGTTCAACTTAGAAATCACTCTACTACTACCCCTGCCTTTGAACCCTTCAAACAAACAACCTAACACTAATAATTAGCATAGCCCTTTTTTAGTTATTGTTTTAATCCTAGGCTTAATTTATGAATGAACCCAAAAAGGATTAGATTGAGTTGAATTGATAAATAGTTGAAGTTAAAATAAATGATTTTGACTCATTAGATTATGATAGACCATATTTTCCAAATGCCCTTTATTTATGTTAACATATTAGCATGTACCATAGCACTGCTCTGGGAATATTAATCTATTGATCCCACTTAATATCATCCCTATTATGCTTAGAAGGCATAATGTTATCAATATTTATCATAAGCACTCTTATAATTTTAAATATATATTTTATTCTAGCATCCATAATGTCCATTATCCTCCTAGTATTTGCTGCCTTACCAGTGGGCCTTGCCTTACCGGTTTCAATCTCCAACACATATGGCCTAGATTACATACAAAATTTAAATTTACTCCAATGCTAAAAGTTATTATTCCAACAATTGCACTGTTAACCAATAACATGACTCTCAAAAAATGCTATAATCTTTTTTTTTTTTTTTTTTTGAGACAGAGTCTTGCTCTGTCGCCCAGGCTGGAGTGCAGTGGCCAGCTCTCAGCTCACTGCAAGCTCCGCCTCCCTGGTTCACGCTATTCTCCTGCCTCAGCCTCCCGAGTAGCTGGGACTACAGGCGCCTGCCACCTCGCCCGGCTAGTTTTTTTTGTATTTTTTAGTAGAGACGGGGTTTCACCGTGTTAGCCAGGATGGTCTCGATCTCCTGACCTCGTGATCCGCCCGTCTCGGGCTCCCAAAGTGCTGGGATTACAGGCTTGAGCCACCGCGCCCGGCCAAAAAACTCTATAATCTGAATTAACGTGACTATTCACAGCACATTCATCGGCCTCATTATTCTACTATTTTTTAACCAGTTAAAGGATAATTCATGTAACTTCTCATTAACCTTCTTTCCTGACCCGCTAACGTCACCCCTTCTAATCTTAACAGCCTGATTACTACCTCTTATAATTCTAGCAAGCCAATATCACCTGTCCAATGAATCACTTCTATGAAAAAATCTCCACATTTCCATATTAATTTCCCATATAAATTTTTTAATTGTAGCATTCACAGCCACAGAACTAATTATATTTTATATCCTCTTTGAAACTCCACTTATTCCTACCCTAATTATCATCACCTGCTGAGGTAACCAAACAGAGTGCCTCAATGCAAACTCATATTTCTTATTCTATACACTAGTGGGATCCCTTCTCCTTCTTGTCACACTTATCTATACTCAAAATGTCTCAGGTTCACTAAGTATGCTAATAATGATGTTTACCACTGAAGAACTATTAAACGCCTGATCTAATAACATTATATGACTAGCATGTATCTTGGCTTTTATAGTAAAAATACCTCTATATGGACTTCACCTATGACTTCCCAAAGCCCACGCAGAAGCCCCTATTGCCGGCTCAATAGTACTTGCAGTGGTACTCCTAAAACTAGGCAGCTACAGTATCATATGGCTTACCCTTATCCTTAGCCCTCTAACAGAATATATAGCCTACCCTGTCCTCCTATTATCCTTATGAGGGATAGTCATGACAAGCTCAATTTGTCTACCATAAACCGATTTAAAATCACTTATTGCTTACTCCTCCGTAAGCCTCATAGTACTTGTTATTATGGCTATCCTCATCCAAACCTCTTGAAGCTTTACAGGCGCAGTCACCCTTATAATTGCCCATGGATTCACTTCATCCTTACTATTCTGCCTAGCAAATTGAAACTATGAACGAGTCCATAGCTGAATTATACTACTTACCCAAGGCCTTCAAACATTGCTCCCACTAATAGCCTCCTGATGACTTCTAGCAAATCTTACTAACCTTGCCTTACCCCCTACTATAAATCTAATAGGAGAACTCTTCATTACTATGGTTTCATTCTCCTGATCAAACATCACCATTGTGCTTATAGGACTTAATATGCTAATCACAGCCCTTTTACTCTGTGTGTATGCTAACCACGACACAATGAGGGACACTTGCATATTACAGTAACAGTATTAAACCCTCCTTTACATGAGAAAATACACTAATACTTATACACCTTGCAACTGTTTTCCTGTTGTCTTTAAACTCTAAAATTATTATGGGATTTGCATGCTGTAAATATAGTTTAACCAAAACATTAGACTATGAATCTAACAATAGAAGCTCGCAACTTCTTATCTACCGAGAAAGTATGCAAGAACTGCTAACTCACACCCCTGTGTCTAACAAAATGGCTTTCTCAACTTTTAAAGGGTAAGAGTTATCCATTGGTCTCAGGAACCAAAAACATTGGTGCAACTCCAAATAAAAGTAATAAACATGTACTTTTCCACTACTATAACAGTTGTAATTCCCTTAATCTTACCAATTTTTATTACCTTGGCCAACTCCTGCAAATAAGATTCATACCCATACTATGTAAAAATATCTATTGCAGGCATCTTCATTGTTAACCTCATCCCTATGGCAATATTTATATATACAGACCAAGAAGTAATTATCTCAAACTGACATTGATTAACAATCCAAACTCTTAAACTCTCACTAAGCTTTAAACTAGATTACTTCTCCACAATATTTTCCCAGTAGCACTATTTGTTACTTGATCTATCGTAGAATTCTCAGTATGATAAACTCAGGCCCTAACATTAATCAATTTTTCAAATACTCATTTTCCTCATCACAATATTAATTCTTGTTACTGCCAATAACCTCTTTCAGCTTTTTATCGGATGAGAAGGCATAGGAATCATGTCCTTCTTATTAACTGGCTGATGATATGGCCGAGCGGATGCTAATACAGCAACCCTCCAAGCGGTTCTGTGACCCCATCGGCGACATTGGGTTCATTTTAGCTATAGCATGATTCCTCTTGTCCTCCAACACATGGGAGCTTCAACAAGCATTTATTATAGATTCTGCCTCCAATTCCCTTCCATTAATTAGTCTTCTCTTAGCAGCAGTAGGAAAGTCAATTCGGCCTCCATCCCTGACTTCCTTCTGCCATAAAAGGCCCAACCCCAGTCTCAACTCTACTCCACTCCAGCACCGTAGTGTAGCTGGAGTTTCCCTGCTCATCCGCTTCTACCCTTTAATAGAAAATAAACTCTTAGTTCAAACCTTTACATGGTGCTTAGGGGCTATGACCACCTTATTTACAGCAATCTGTGCTCTAACACAAAAGGGCATAAAAAAAAATCGTAGCATTCTCCACCTCAAGCCAACTAGGCCTTATAATAGTCACAACTGGCATGAATCAACCACACCTAGCATTTCTTCACATCTGCACCCATGCCTTTTTTTTTTTTTTAAGCTGCATTATTTATATGCTCAGGATCCGTAATCCGTAACCTCAGTGATGAACAAGACATCCGAAAAACAGGACATCTATTCAGGACTTTACGCCTCACTTCCTCCTCCCTAATTATTGGTGGCCTCACACTTACAGGTATGCCTTTCCTCACAGGCTTTTATTCTAAAGATCTTATTATCGAAACTGTAAACACATCGTATACCAACGGCTGAGCCCTCTCTATTACTCTTATTGCAACCTCCCTAACAGCTGTCTATAGTATCCGAATTATTTTCTTCGCTCTGATAGGACAACCCCGCTTTGCAACCCTGATCACTATTAACAAAAATAACCCCTTCCTAATTAACTCAGTTAAATGCCTAATAACTGGCAGTATTTTCTCTGGATTCCTTATCACCAACAGTATTATTCCTATGTCATGCCCACAGACAACTATACCGCGTCACCTAAAACTAACAGCCCTAGCTGTAACCACCCAAATAAATTTTTTTTTTTTTGAGACGGAGTCTGGCTCTATTGCCCAGGCTGGAGTGCGGTGGCCGGGTCTCAGCTCACTGCAAGCTCCACCTCCCGGGTTTACGCCATTCTCCTGCCTCCGCCTCCCAAGTAGCTGGGACTACAGGCGCCCGCCTCGTCGCCCGGCTAGTTTTTTGTATTGTTTAGTAGAGATGGGGTTTCACCGTATTAGCCAGGGTGGTCTCGATCTCCTGACCTTGTGATCCGCCCGTCTCGGCCTCCCAAAGTGCTGGGATTACAGGCTTGAGCCACCGCGCCCGGCCACCACCCAAATAAATTAAAAACACTATTAACCCCACAAAAGTTCAACACAATACCACAGCCTACAGCACCACTAACAATTAACCCTAAGCGCCTATAAATAGGAGACGATTTCAAAGAAAAACCTACAAACCCTACAACCAAAAGAATACTTAATAAAGATAAAGCATATGCCATTATTCCTACATGGACTATAACAATGACTAATGGTATGAAAAACCATCATTGTACTTCAACTATAAGAACACTAATGACCAAAATACACAAAACACACCCACTAATAAAAATTATTTACCATTCATTCATTGATTTCCCCATGCTATCCAACATTTCCATGTGATGAAACTTGGGCTCACTTCTTAGTGCCTGCCAAATTCTCCAGATTATCATAGGATTATTTCTCGCCATACGTTATACATCAGATACCTCAGCTGCTTTCTCTTCAGTCGCCCACATCAGCTGAGATGTAAATTATGGCTGAATAATCCACTATTTTCATGCTAACGGTGCCTCAATATTCTTCATCTGCCTCTTCCTACACATTGACTGAGGCTTATGCTACCAGTCATTTATATTTCTAGAACACTGAAATACTGGTATTATTCTCCTACTCACAACCATAGCAACAGCATTTATAAGCTACATACTTCCATGAGGCCAAATATCATTCTGAGGTGCTACAGTAATTACAAACCTATTATCAGCCATTCCATATATTGGAACTGACCTTGTATGATGAATCTGAGGTGGATTCTCAGTTGACAAAGCCACCGTTACACGATTTTTCACCTTCCATTGCATCTTACCTTTCATCATCACAGCTCTAGTAACTGTTTACCATTTATTCTTATATGAAACAGGATCTGACAACCCTTCAGGAGTCTCATCAGACCCGGAGAGAATCACCTTCCACCCCTACTGCACGATCAAAGATATTCTAGGTTTAATTTTTCTCCTCCTCCTCCTAACAACTCTAACACTATTGTCACTTGACCTTCTAAGGAATCCAGATAATTACACTTTGGCCAGCCCCCTAAATATCCCACCCCACATCCAGCCAGAGTGATATTTTTTGTTTGCAGATGCAATTCTACAATCCATGCCTAACAAACTAGGTGGTGTACTAGCCTTTATATCCTGCTTTCTCATTCTAGCGATTATCCCATACTTCACACGTCTAAACAACAAAGCATAATATTTCTTCCATTAAGTCAATGCCTATTCTGAATCTTAGTAGCTGACCTGCTCACACTCACATGAATCGGAGGACAGCCAGTCCACTACTCTTTCATTATTATTGGACAAACAGCATCCATTATGTATTTCTCCACTATCCTCACCCTTATGCCACTCACTGCCCTAATTGAAAAATAAGCTACTTAAATTAAACTACCCTTGTAGTATAATTCAATACTCTGGTCTTGTAAACCAGAAATGGAGAATTCCCTCCCCAGGACAACTCAGGGAAAAAGCATTCCCACTTCACTGTCAATACCCAAAGCTGAAATTCTAATTAAACTATTCCATGTACTTTTCTCAGCACACATTTAAACTACCATGTCAGTATTAATAAACTAACACTAATACATTAGTGCTTCTGTGTACTTCGTGCATTACTGTTAGTCCCCAAGAATAATATATTGTACTATATATGCTTAATCGCACATAGTGCATTCATATATTAAAGTATATAAAAAAGTTAGCCCACGTACATATAAGGATGTATCAAAATTTCTTAACTGTAGAACATATACTATTATTAACTGGTCAGTGAAATCTAGCCAACACGCATATTCAACCATATGAAGAACCCTTAACATTACATAGGAATATTACCCCAGGATATAGTTCGCAATATCCTGGGGGGAAGATGGGGGTGATATTACTCTTCATATCGGGGGAGGTGTTCACCCACCCACGATATGGTTCATAATATCCAGAGGGACAGGTGGGGTGATATTACTCCCCATATCGCAGGAGGGTGATCATCCCCCCACAGTATGGTTTGTAATATCCAGGGAGGGTGGAGGGGTGATATTACTTCCCATATTGCGGGGGATGTGATATGTTTCATAATATCCAGGGGTGGGGAGAGGAGGGTGATATTACTCCCCATATTGCAAGGAATGTGATACGGTTCATAATATCCAGCGTGGGAGAGGGGGGTGCTATTACTCCCCATATCACGAGGAGGTGTGATATGGTTCATAATATCCAAGGGGGGACAGGGAGGTGATATTACTCCCCATATTACAAGAAGTGCTCACCCTCCTGTGATATGGTTCATAATATCCGGGGGGAAGATGGAGGTGGTATAACTCCCCATATTGTGGGGGTTGTGATAAAATTCGTAATATCCAAGGGCAGAGAGGCAGGTGATATTACTCCCCATATCGTGAGGGGTGTGATATAGTTTGTAATATCCAGGGAGGAGAGGGCGGTGATATTACTCCCCACATTGTGGGGGGTGTTCTCACCCTTCCGCGATGTGGTTGGTATATCCAGGATGGTGGGGGGGATATTATTCCCCACATCACAGAAAGTGTTCACCCCTCTGCGATGTGGTTGGTAATATCCAGTGGGGGAGAGGGCGGTGACATTACTCCCCGTATCGCGGGGGGTGTTGATGGCACTGCGATGTGCTTCATAATATACAGGAGGGGAGAAGAGAGTGATATTACTCCATATATTGCGGGGAGTGTGATATGGTTCGTAATATCCAGGGGAAGAGAGGGTGATATTACTCCCCATATCGATGGGGGTGTACATCCCCCTGTGATATGGTTTGTAATATCCTAAGAGGGATAGGTTGATATTACTTTCCCTATGGCGGGGTGTGTACAGTTCCCCGTGATATGGTTTGTAATATCCAGGAGGAAAGAGTGTGATATTGCTCCTTATATCGCACGGGGTGTACACCCCCCTGTGATATGGTATGTAACATTCAGGGAGGGGGAGGGTGATACTACTGTCCATATCGCGGAGGGTGTACATCCACCTGTGATATGGTTCGTAACATCCAGGCGGGGAGAGGGTGATATTACTCCCCATATAGCGGGGGTGTACACCTTCTTCTGATGTTCTTAATATCGACGATAATATTACTCCCCATACCGAGGAGGATGTACAACGTCTTGCGATATGGTTTTTAATATCCAGAGGGGGAGCGGATGATATTTCTCACCATAGTGCAGAGTGTACACTTTCATGCGATGTGGTTCATAATATCCAGAGGCGGAAAGGATGATGTTGCTACTCATATCATAGGTGGTGTACCCCCCTCACAATATTGTCCATAATATTGAGGGAGGAAGAGGATGATGTTACTCCCAATACTGCAGAATGTATACACCCCTTTGTGAATTATTTCATAATATCCAGAGGCGAAGAGGATATTACTCCCCAAACCACAGGGGGTGTACACTCTCCTGTGTTATTTTTCATAATATCAAGGGAGAAGATATTACTCCCAATATTGCAGGGAATGTACACCTCCCCGTGATATTGTTCATAAAATCCAGGAAGGGAGAAGATGATATTATTCCCCATATCACAGTAGGTGAACACCCCCCTGTGATATGTTCGTAATATCCAGGGGGTGAGTGGATGATATTACTGTGCATATCGCAGAGGATGTACACCCCTAGCGATATTATCCATAGCATCTAGATGAAGAAAGGATAACGTTACTCCCTATATCGCAGGGAAATATTATTCTGATATCATAGTGGATGTACACACCATGTGTACACCCAGAAACATTATTCATAATATTCTGGGGAGATATTACTCTCCTAATAACACACTGGGTGTACACTATGTGCGTACACCTTGGGATTTTATTCATAATATTCTGAGGAAATATTACTCTTCTAAAATCACAGTGGGTGTACACCCTGTGATAATATTTGTAATATCATAGGGAGGTATTACTCCTAATTTCTCAGTGGGTGTACACCTTGTGATATTATTCATAATATTCTCAGAATATATTACTTTTAATATCACTGTGCATGTACACCCTGTGATATTATTCGTAATATCCTCAGGAGATATTACGTTTATATCACAGTGGGTGTACACCATGTGGGTACGCTCTTCAATATTATTCCTAATATCCTCTGGAGATATTACTCTACATATCAATGTACCGTGTGTACACTCTGTGATATTATTTGTAATATCCTCGGGAGATATTTCTTTTAGTATCACAGTGGGTGTACACCATGTATGTACAGTCTGTGATATAATTCATAATTTCCTCCAAAGATGTTACTCCAAATATCACAGTGGTTGTACACCATCTGTGTACATCCTGTGATATTATGCATAATATCCTCAGGAGATATTACTCCTACTATCACAGTGGGTGTACGCTCTGTGACACTACTTGTCGTATTCTAGGGAAATATTACTCCTAATATGACGGTGAGTTATGCCTGTGATACTATTCGTAATATCCTTGGGAGATATTGCTCCTAATATCACAGTGGGTGTACACCCTGTGGTATTAATCGTAATATCCAAGGAAAATATTACTCCTAATATCACAGCGGGTGTACACCCTGGGATATTATTCGTAATATCCTAGGGAGGTCTCTCGTTTAATATCACAGTGGGTGTACACACTGTGATATTATTCATAGTATCTTAGGGAGATATTACTTCCAATATCACAGTGGGTGTACACCTTGTGATATTATTTGTAGTATCTTAGGGAGATATTACTCCTAATATCACAGTGCATGTACACCAAGTGATATTATTCGTAGTATGTTAGGGAGATATTACTCCTGATATTACAGTGGGTGTACACCCTGTGATAGTATTCATAGTACCTTAGGAAGATATTATTCCTAATATCACAGTGGGTAGACAGCCTGTGATATTTTTCGTAGTATTTTAGAAAGATATTACTCATATTATCACAGTGGGTGTACAGCCTGTGATATTATTCATAGTATCTTAGGGAGGTATTACTTGTAATATCACAGTGGGTGTGCAGCCTGGGATATTATTTGTAGTATCTAAGAAAGCTATGACTCCCTATATCGCAATGGCTGTACACCCTGTGTTATTATTTGTAATATCCTAGGGAGATATTACTCTTAATATCACAGTGGGTGTACACCCTGTGATATTATTTGTAATGTTATTATGAACATTAGGATAATATTAGTAATATCCTAAGGAGATAGTACTCCTGATTTCACAGTGGGTGTACACCCTGTGATGTTATTTGTTGTATCTAAGAAAGATATTACTCCTACTATCACAGTGGGTGTACACCCTTTGACATTACTCATAATGTTTTAGGTGGATATTACTCCTAATATCACAGTGGGTGTATACCACTTCTGCGATATTGTTGCTAATATTCAAAGATGAAGAGGATAATATTACTCCCAGTATCGCAGAGGGTGTACACCCCCCTGTGATATCGTTCCTAATATTTAAAGGGGAGAGGCTGAAATTACTCCCAATATCGCAGAGGGTGTATACTTTCCCTGTAATATTGCTCATAATATTCAGGGAGAAAGAGGATGATGTTACTTACAGTATCGCAGAGAGTGTACACCTTCCCATGATATTGTTCCAAATGTCCGGGAAGGGAGAGGATGTTATTACTCACAGTATTGCAGGGGGTGTACACCCCTTCTGTGATATTGGTCCTGACATCCACGGGGAAAGAGGATGATATTACTGTCAATAGTGGACGGGGTATACGCCCCCCCGATGATATTATTTCTCATATCCAGTGGCAGAGAGTATGACATTACTCTCAATATTGCAGGGGGTGTACACACGCCATTGTAATATTGTTTCTAATATCTAGGCGGAGAGAGAAGATGTTATTTTTTTTTTTTTTTTTTTTGAGACGGAGTCTCGCTCTGTCGCCCAGGCTGGAGTGCAGTGGCCGGATCTCAGCTCACTGCAAGCTCCGCCTCCCGGGTTCACGCCATTCTCCTGCCTCAGCCTCCGAGTAGCTGGGACTACAGGCGCCCGCCACCTCGCCCGCTAGTTTTTTGTATTTTTTAGTAGAGACGGGGTTTCACAGTGTTAGCCAGGATGGTCTCGATCTCCTGACCTCGTGATCCGCCCGCCTCGGCCTCCCAAAGTGCTGGGATTACAGGCTTGAGCCACCGCGCCCGGCCTAGAAGATGTTATTACTCCCAATATCGCAGATAGCGCACACTGCCCCTGTGATACTGTTTATAATATTTAGGGGGTGAGAGGGTGATATTACTTCCAATTTTGCAGGGGGATGTTCACATCTTCTGTGATATTATTCCTAATATCCACGGGAGGAAAGGATGATATTACTCCCAATATCGCATGGAATGCAGACCTCCCCGGTGATATTGTTTCTAATATCTAGGGAAGCAGAGGATGATATGACTCCCAATATCACAGTGGGCGTATGCCCCTGCTGTGATGCTGTTTTTAATATCCAAGGGAGAGAGGATAATATTACTCCCAATACCACAAGGAATGTATACCCCCTCTGATGTTGTTCCTAATATCCAGGAAGAGAGGTTGATATCACTCCCATTGTCACAGCACGTGTACACCCCCCCTTTGATATTGTTTATAATATCGGGGGGGAGAGGATGATATTACCTCTAATATCGCAGGAGTGTACACTCCCTCTGTGATATTGTAATATCATAATATCCAGTTGAAAAGAGGATGATATTACTCCCAATATTGCAGGGTGTGTACAGCCCCCTGTGATATGTTTTTTTTTTTTTTTTTTGAGATGGAGTCTTGCTCTGTCACCCAGGGTGGAGTGCAGTGGTGTGATCTCGGCTCACTGCAAGCTCCGCCTCCCAGGTTCACGCCATTCTCCTGCCTCAGCCTTCCGAGTAGCTGGGACTACAGGCGCCCGCCACCACACTCGGCTAATTTTTTGTGTTTTTTTTTTTTTTTTTTTTTTTTTAAGTAGAGACGGAATTTCACTGTGTTAGCCAGGATGGTCTCGATCTCCTGACCTCGTGATCCGCCTGCCTCAACCTCCCAAAGTGCTGGGATTACAGGCGTGAGCCACTGTGCCTGGCCGATATTATTCTTAATATCCAGAGGGGGAGACGATGATATGACTCCCAACATCGCAGCTGGTGTACATCTTTCCTGAGACATTGTTCCTAATATCTTGGGGGAGGGGAGAGGATAATATTACTTTCAATATCGCAGGGGATGTACACCCCCACCCCGTAATATAGTTTCTAATATCCAGGGAGGAAAGGGATGATATTACTCCCAATATCGTAGAGGGTGTACACGCACCCCTTTGATATTGTTCCTAATATCCAGGGAAAAAGAGGATGAAGTTACTCCCAATATCGCAGAGGGTGTACACCCCTGTGTGATATTGTCACTAATATCCACTAGAGGGTAGGATGATGTCTCCCAATACTGCAAGGGGTGTACACACCCCTGTGATATTGTTTATAATATCCAAGGATATGAGAGGATGATATTACTCCCCCAATCGCTGGAGGTGTCCACCTTCCTTGTGATACTGTTCCTAATGTACAAGGTGGGGAGAGGATGATATTATTCTTAATACCGCAGGATGTGTACACCTCTCGTGATATTGTTTATAAAATCCAGGGATGGAGAGAATAATATTATGCCCAGTATCGCTGGGGTTGTACACCCCCCTGTGATATTGTTCGTGATAATAAACCATTATTATTGTGATATTCAGTGGGTGAGAGGATGATACTACTTTGAATATCGCAGAAAGTGTACACCCCTCTTTAATATTATTTTTAATATCAAGGGAAATGAAGGTGATATTACTTCCAATATAGAAGGAGTTGTACAACCGCCTGTGGTATTGTACGTAATATCCAGGGGGAGAGAGAATGATGTGACTCCCGCTGTCCTAGGGGGTGTACTCCCCCCTGTGATATTGTTCATAATATTCAGGGGAGAGAAATGATATTTTTCAAAACATCACATGGGGTGTACACCCCCCAGTGACATGGTTCGTAATATCCAGAAGGGGAGAAAATGATATTATTCTCAATATCAATACCCCCGTAATATGTTTCTAATATCCAGGGGGGAAGAGGATGTTGTTACTTTCAATATCAAAGGGGGGTGTACAACCCCCCACTGTGATGTTGTTTCTCATATCCAGGGGGTGAGTGGATGATATCAGTCTCAATATTGCAGGGAGAATGTACACCCCTTCTGTGATACTGTTCCTAATATCCAGGGGGGGAAGGATGATATTACTCCCAATGTCACAGGGGGCGTACACACTCCTGTAATATTATTCGCAATATCCCGGGGAAAGAGGAAGATATCACCAATATTGCAGGAAGTGTGCAGCGATATCACTTCTGTGATACTGTCCTAATCCAAAGGTGGAGAGAATAACATTACACCCAATGTCGCAGGGCGTGTATACCTTCGCTGTAATATTGTTTGTAATATCCAGGGAAGAAGAAGAATATCATTACTCCCATTGCAGCAGGAGGTATACACCTCCCCTGTGATATAGTTCTCAATATCCAGGGAGGGAGAGTATGGTTTTACTTCCCATATCGCAGGAAGTGTACAGCTCCCCGTGATATTCTTCCTATAGCCAGAAGGGGAGAGGATGATATTACTCACAATATCGCAGGAAGTGTACACCTCTTTTGTGACATTGTTCCTAATTTCCAGGGGAGAGGAAGGTGATATCACTGTCAATATTTCAGGAAGTGTATACACCCCTGTGATGTGGTTGCTAATATCCAAAGAAGAAAAGGACGACGTTACTCCCAAAATCGCAGGGGGTGTACACACCCCTGTGATATTTTTCGTAATATCCAAGGTGGAGAGGAAGATATTACAACCAATATCGCAGGAAGTGTACAGCACTTCCGTGATATTGTTCCTGATTTCCAGGGGAGGAGACGGTGTTACGACTGTCAAAATTGCGGGAAGTGTATACCTATCTGATGTGGTTCCTAATATCCAAGACTGGAACAAAAGATATTATTTCCATTATCTCAGAGGGTCTAAACCCCCTCCTGGTGATATTGTTCGTAATATCCAGTGAAGGAAAAATGATATTAAACCCAATATCGCAAGAGGTATATACTCCCCTGTGATATTGCTACTAATATCCAGGAAAGAAGAGGGTAGTATTACTCCCAATATCTCAGCTGGTGTACACCCCCCTGTGTTATTCTTCCTAATACCTGGAAAGAAGAGAATGATACCTCTCTTTATATCGCAGGCGTTGCAGACTCCTCCGTCATATGGGTCGTAATACACACCGAAGAGATGATATTTCTTCCAATGTCGAAAGCACGGCGAACTAGAGGGGCGAACAGCCATGACTCCTAACAGCCAGGAGGGAGTGGGGTGCTGTTAGTCCCTATTTCGCGGGGGTCGTTCACCCCTCTGCGATGTGGTTCGTAATATCCAAGAAGAAATTGTATAATATTACTCTTTATGTCGCGCGGGTTGTACACCCTCCTTGTGATACGATTTGTAATATTCGGTTTTGATTTGGTGATGTTACTCCTTATATCGCTGGCGGTGTTCACCGCCCTGTGATATAATTTGTAATTTCCGGGTATAGGGTGATACTACTTTTTATATCACAGTGGGTGTTCCATCCTCTGTGATGTGGTTCTTAATATCCAAGAGGTAAATGTTTAATATTACTCCTTTTATCATGCGGTGTGTACACATTTTCTGTGACATTGTTCGTAATATCCGGTGGGGAATTGGTGATAGGACTCCCCGTATCATTCTCCCGTGCTATGGTTCGTCACATCCAGAAAGGGAGATGGTGATATTTACTACCCACATCGCGGGGGGTGTATACTTGTTTATGATGTTGCTCGTAATATCCAGGACGAGAGACCATAATATTGCTGTCCATATCGCTGGGGGTATAAAACGTCCTGTGATATGGTTTTTTAATATTCAGAGGGGTCGTGGATGATATTTCTCACCGTACTGCATGGTGTATACCTTCATATGATATTATTCATAATATCCAGGGTAGAGAGGATGACGTTGCTACCCATATTACAGGCGGTGTAACCTCCTTGCAATATTGTCAGTAATATTCAGGGGTGGAGAGGATGACGTTACTCCCCACATCGCAGTGGGTGTACAACACCCTGCGATATTATCCTTAATATCCAGAGAATGATGTTACTCACCATATTGTAGGAGGTGTACACCCCCCTGTAATACAGTCTGTAATATCCAGGGTGGAAGAGGAAGATATTACTCCCAATATCACAGAAAGTATACACCCCCTTGTGATATATTTCATAATATCTAGGAGTGAAGAGAATATTAATCCCCATACCACAGGAAGTGTACACCTCCCTGTGCCATTGTTCATAACATCCAGGGAGGGAGAGGATGATATTACACCCAATGTCGCAGAAAGTATGCACCTTATTATGACATATTTCATAATATCCAGGGATGAAGAAGATGATATTACTCCCCCTACCTCAGGGGGCGTACAGCCCCCCGTTTTATTTTTCATAATATCCAGGGAGGGAGAGGGTGATGAGGGTGATATTATTCCCAATATCGCAGGGAATGTACACCCTCCTGTAATATTGCTCCCCATATCGCAGTAGGTGAACACCCCTTGTGATATTGTTCATAATATCCAGGGGGTGAGTGGATGATATTACTCTGCATATCGCAGGGGTTGTACACCCCCCTGAGATATTGTCTAGAGTGTCCCGGTGAAGAAAGGATAATGTTACTTCCCATATCACAGGGGGTGTATATAGTCCCTAATATCCAGCGGGAAAAAGGATGACGTTACACCCCATATCGCAGGGAAATACTATTCTCCTAATATCACAGTGTACACACCATGTGTACACCCAGAAATATCTGTAATATCCTAAGGATATATTACTCTCCTAGTAACCTAGTGGGTGCACACCACATGTGTACACTTTTAAGATTATATTCATAATATCCTGAGGAAGTATTACACTTCTAATATCACAGTGAGTGTATGCCATGTTTGCTCACCCTGTGATATTACTCGTGATATCCTGGGGAAATCTTTCTCTTCGAAAATCACAGTGGGTGTATCCCACGTGTGTGCACCCTGTGATATTATTCATAATATCTGAGGGAGATATTATTCATAATATCTGAGGGAGATATTACTGCTAATATCATAGTAAATATACCCATGTGTGTTCACCCTGTGATATTATTAATAATATCCTAGGGAAATATTACTCCTACTAGCACAGGGTGTGTACACCATGTGTGTACAGCCTGTGATGTTATTTGTAATATCCTAGAGAGGTATTTCTCCTAATAGCACAGTGTGCGCACCCCTTGTGATCATATTTGTAATATCCTAGGGAGATATTACTCCTAATGTCTCATTGAGTGTACATCCTGTGACATTATTCATAATAGCTTTGGAATATATTACTTCTAATATCACAGTGAGTGTATACCTTGTGATATTATTTGTAATATCCTCTGGAGATATCACTTTTATATCACAGTGGGTGTACACCATATTATTCATAATATCCTCCAAAGATATTACACCAGATATCAAAGTAAGTGTGCTCCATGTGTGTACACTCTGAGATATTTGTAATATCCTCGGGAGATTTTTTTTTAATATCACAGTGGGTGTACACCGTATGTGTACACTCTGTGCTATTATTCATAATATTCTTGAGAGATGTTATTCGTAATATTGCAGTGGGTATACACCATGTGTGTACACCGTGGGACTATTTGTAATATCCTTGAAAGATATTGCTCCTAATATCAAAGTGTGTGTTCAACCTGTGTGTACCCCCGGGATTGAATTTGTAATATGATGCAGAGATACTACTTATAGTATCACAGCAGGTGTACAACATGTGTGTACACCCTGGGATAGCATTGGTAATATCCTGGAAAATATTACTGCTAATATCGCGGTGACTTGGGAAGATATTACTCGTAATATCACAGTGCATGTACTCCATGTGTGTACACACTGGTATAGTATTCATAACATCCTGCGAGATATTACCCTTAATATCACAGTGGGTGTACACCATGTGTATATATCCTATTATTGTATTCTTAATATTTTGGGGAGATATTACTCCAAATATCACAGTGGTTGTACATCATTTGTGTACACCCTGTGATAGTATTCATAATATCCTAAGAAGATATTTCTCCTAATATCACGGTGGGTGTACACGATGTGTGGCATAGTATTTGTAATATTTTCTGGAGTTATTACTCTTAATATCACAGTGGGTGTACACCATGTGTGTACACCCTGGCATAGTATTTATAATTTCCTGTTGAGATATTACTCCTGATATCACAGTAGTTGTACACTCTAGGATAGTATTCATAATATCCTAGGGAGCTACTACTGTTAATATCACTTTGGCTGTACACCATGTGTACACACCCTGGGATAGTATTTGTAATATTTTGGGGAAATATTACTTTTAATATCATGGAATATTATTCGTAAACTCCTGGGGAGATATTGCTCCTAATGTCACTGTGGATGTACACCGTGTGTTTAAACCCTGAGATAGTATTCATAACATCCTGCAGAGATATTAGTCCTAATATCACAGTGTGTGCACACCATGTGTGTACACCCTCGGGAAGTGTTTGTAATGTCCTGGAGCGATATTTCTCCTAAAATCACAGTGAGTGTACACCATGTGTGTACACCCTGGGATAATATAGTATTTGTAATATCCTGGGGAGCTATTACTTCTAATGTCACGGTGGGTGTACATCATGTGTGTACACCCTTGGGTAGTGTTTTTAATAAACTGAAGAGATATTACTCCTAATATCACAGTAGTTGTACATCATATGTGTAGAGCCTGGTATAGCATTCGTAATAACATTGGATGGTATTAGTGGTGATATCACAGTAGTTGTGCACTATGTGTGTACATCCTGAGATAGTATTCATAATATTCTGAGGAAATATACTCCTAATATCGCACACATGGTGTACACCCTGCGACAGTATCCATAATATCCTAAGTGGATATTACTCCTAATATCACAGTGGGTGTACACCAGGTGTGTATACCCTGGGATAGTGTTCACAATATTCTGGGGATATATTACTCATAATATCACAGTGGTTTTTGCTATGTGTGTACACCCCCAAGTAGTATTCATAGTATTCTTGGGTGATATTTCTTCTAATATCACAGTGGGTGTACACTATATGTGTACAGCAGGCATAGTATTCTTAATATCCTGGGGAGCTATTACTCCTAATATCACAGTGGTTGTACACCATGTGTGTACACCCTGTTATAGTATCTGTAATATTTTGGGGAGATACTCCTCCTAATATCACAGTGGGTGTACATCATGTGTGTACACCCTGTACACCCTCGTATAGTATTCATAATATCCTGGGAAGATATTACTCCTAATATCATGGTGGGTGTATACCACATGTTGGATAGTACTCGAAATGTCCTCGAGAGAGATTACTCCTAATATCACAGTGGGTGTACACCAAGTGTCTACACCCTGTAATAGTATTCATAATGTCCTTGGGAGATATTACTCAAAATATCACAGTGGCTGCACACCATGTGGATACACCCTGGGAGAGTACTTGTAATATCCTGGGAAAATATTACACTTAATATCACAGTGGGTGTACACCATGTGTGTACACCCTAGGATAGTATTAGTAGTATCCTGGGGAGATATCATCCCTAATATCTCAGTGGGTGTACACATATGGTGTGTACATTATTTGTAATATACTGGGCAGATATTTCTCCTGATAACACAGTTGGTTTACACGATGTGTGTATACCCTGGGACATTTTTCATAATATCCTAGAAAGATGTTACTCCTAATATCACAGTTGTTGTGCACCACGTGTGTACACCCTGGGACATTATTTGTAATATCCTGGGGAGATATTACTCCTAATATCACAGTGGGTGTACCCCGTGTCTGTACACCCTAGGACATTATTGTAATATCCTGGGAAGACATTACTCCTAATATCAAAGTGGGGGTAGGTACACCATGTGTGTACACCCTGGTATATTATTAGTAATATCTGGGGTGATATTACTTCTAATACCACAGTGGGTGTACACCATGTGTCTACATCCTGAGATAGTAATCATAATATCCTGGGGAGATACTACGTACAATATCACAGTTGGTGTACACCATGTGTGTACACACTGGTATAGTATTCGTAGTATCCTGAGGAGACATTATTCCTAATATTACAGTGGATGTACACGATGTGTGTACACCCTGGGATAGTATTTGTAATATCCTGGGGAGACACTACTTTTAATATCATAGTGTGTGTACACACTGGTATAGCATTTGTAATATCTTGGGGAGATATAACTCCTAATATCACAATGCTTTGACACCATGTATGTACACCCTGGAATAGTATTAGCAATATCCTGGCAATATATTACTCCTAATATCACAGTGGGTGTACACCATGTGTGTATACCCTGAGATAGTATTCATAATTTCTGGGGAGGTATTACTTTTAATGTCACAGATGGGGTACACCATGTATGAACATATTGGGATATTATTTGTAGTATCCTGAGGATATATTACTTCTAATATCACAGTGGATGGACACCCTGGGATATTATTTGTAGTATCCTGCAGAGATATTACTCTTAATATCACAGCGGAGTGTACACTATGTGTGTATAACCACTGTGATGTTATTTGTAATATTTTAGGGAGATGTTACTCCTAATACTATAGTGGGTGAACGCCCTGTGATATTATTCATAATATCCTAGAAAGATATTACTGTTCATATCACCGAGAGTGTATACCCTGTGATAATATTCATAATATCCTAGAGATATATTACTTCTAATATCACAGTGGGTGTACACCCTGTTGTATGATTTGTAATATCCAAAGGAGATATTACTCCTAATATCACAGTGGGTGTAAACTCTGTGATATTATTTGTAGTATTTTAGGGCGCTATTACTTTTAATATCACAGTGGGTGTACACCTTGTGATATTATTAATAATATCCCAGGGAGATATTACTGCTAATATCACAGTAGAGGTACACCCTGTGATAATGTTCATAATATTTTAGGGAGATATTACTCCTAATATCAAAGTGGGCATAAAACTTGTGATATCATTTGTAATATCCTAGGGTGATATTACTCTATTCTTAATATGACAGTGGGCATACACCATGTGATATTATTCATAATATATTAGAGAGATTGTACTCCTAATATCACAGTGGGTGTACACCCTGTGATATTATTCATAATTTATTAGGGAGATGTTACTTCTAATATCACAGTGGGTGTACACCCTGTGATACTGGTCATAACATCCTAGGGAGATATTACTGCTAATATCACAGTGGGTGTACACCCTGTGATATTGGTCATAACATCCTAGGGAGATATTACTGCTAATATCACGGTGGGTGTACACCCTGTGATATTGGTCATAACATCCTAGGGAGATATTACTGCTAATATCACAGTGGGTGTACACCCACTGCGATATTATTTGTAATATCCTATTGAGATATTACTTCTAATATCACAGTGTGTGTACGCCATGTGTTTACACCCTCTGATATTATTCATAATATCCTATGGAGATATTACACCTAATATCACAGTGGGCGTATGCTCTGTGATATTATTCATAATATCGTAGGCAGATATTACTTCTTATATCACAGTGGGTGTACATCCAGTGATATTATTAGTAATATTCTAGGGAGATATTACTCCTAATATCACAGTGGTTGTACACTCCGTGATATTATCTGTAATCTCCTTGGAAGATATTACTCCTAATATCTAGGTAGATTTCCACCCTGTGATATAATTCGTAATATCTTAGCGAGATATTACTCCTAATATCACAATGGGTGTACACCCTGTGATATTATTTGTAATATCCTACTGAGAGGTTACTCCTAATATCACAGTGGGTGTACACTCTGTGATATTATTCCTAATATCCTACGAAGATGTTACTGTTAATTTCATATAATATCCTAGGGAGGTATTACTCCTAATATCACAGTGGGTGTACACCCTGTGATATTATTCATAATATCCTACAAAGATATTACTTTTAATATCACAGTGTGTGTACGCCATGTGGGTACAGCCTGTGATATTATTCATAATATCCTAGGTAGATATTACTCCTAATACCACAGTGGGTGTACACTCTATGATTATGATATTATTCATGTTAACCTAGGTAGATATTACTCCTGTTGTCACAGTGGGTGTACACCCTGTGATATTATTTGTAATATCCTAGGAGGATGTTATTTCTGATGTCACAGGTTGTGTACCCCCTTTTGATACCATCAGTAACATTTTAGGGATATGTTACTCCTAATGTCACAGGGGATGTACACCCTGTGATATTATTTGTAATCTCCTAGGGGGATGTTACTCCTAACATCACAGGGTGTATAAAGCCTGTGATGTTATTGGTAATATCTTAAGGGGATGTTAGTTCTAATGTCACAGGGGATGTACAGCCTGTCGTATTATTCCTAATATTCTAAAGGGATGTTATTCCTAGTGTCACAGGGGGTGTCTACCATGTGTGTACACCCTGTGACATTATTCATCTTATCCTAGGAGGACGTTACACCTAATGTCAGAGTGGGTGTACACCATGTGTGTACTTTCCCTGTGATATTATTCCTAATATTCTATGGGGATTTTACTCCTAGGATGTTACTCACAGGATGTACACTCTGTGATATTATTCATCATATTCTAGAGAAATGTGACCCCTAATGTCACAGTGGTTGTACACCATGTGTGTACACCTTGTGATATTATTCGGCATGTCCTAGGGGGATGTTACTTCTAATGTCACAGTGGGTGTACACCACATGTGTACTTCTTGT
Organism: Trachypithecus francoisi; assembly: GCF_009764315.1. Classification (NCBI taxonomy): domain Eukaryota; kingdom Metazoa; phylum Chordata; class Mammalia; order Primates; family Cercopithecidae; genus Trachypithecus; species Trachypithecus francoisi. The sequence continues at coordinate 104,294,172 of NW_022681460.1, forward strand.
GATAGTATTCATAATATCCTAGGGTAATATTACTCCTCTGGTCACAGTGGGAGTACACCATGTGATATTATTCATAATATTTTAGGGGGATATTAATCCTAATTTCACAGTCGATGTACATCCTGTGATATTATTTTTAATATCTTAGGGGGATATTACTTCTCATGTCACAGTGAGTATGCACCCTGTGATATTATTCATAATATCCTAGAAAGGTATTAATCCTAATATCACAGGAGGTGTACACACTGTGATATCATTCATAATATTTTAGGGGGATATTACTTCACAGGGAATTACACCCTGTGATATTATTCATAATGTCCTAGGAAAATATTACTCCTAATGTCGCAGGGAGTGTACACACTGTGATATTATTCATAATCTCCTATGGAGATATTACTCCTAATGTCACAGAGGATGTGCATCGTGTGTACACCCTTCGATATTATTTGGAATATTCTAGGGAGATATTACTCCTAATGTCATAGAAAGTGTATACCATGTGTACACCCTGTGATATTATTCCTGATATCCTAGGGAGAGATTACTGCTAATGTCAAAGGGGGTTTACACCGTGTGTGTACACCCTGTGCTATTATTTGTAATATCCTAGTGAGGTATTACTCCTAATGTCACAGGAGGTATACACCGTGTGTGGACACTCTGTGACATTACTCGTAATATCCAAGGGAGACATGACTTCTACTATCACAGAGGTGTACATCATGTGTGGGCACCCTGTAACATTATTCATAATATCCTAGGGAGATATTACTCCTAATGTCACAGGGGGTGAGATATTATGAGTATTTCATTAATATCCTAGTGTGTTAACACTAGATATTACAAATGTCATGGATACTTTCTTAATGGCATAGTGTGTTAGCACCCTGTGATAACATTAGATATTATGAATATCATAGATAGGATAAATGCCATGGATATTTTATTAATACCATAGTGTGTTAACTGGGTATTTTATTAATATCATAGTGTGTTAACACTAGATATTATAAATATCATGGAAATTTTATTAATGTCATAGTGTGTTAATACTTGATAATATAAATATCACATATATTTTATTAATATCATACTGTGTTAACACGAAATATTATAAATGTCATAGATATTTTATTAATAGCATAGTGTGTTAACCTTGTGTGTTAAAACTATATATTATAAATATTATGGATATTTTATTAATATCATAGTGTGCTAACAGTGTGTATTAACCCTAACTACTATAAATATGACAGATATTTTATTAATATCTTAGTGTGTTTTAACACTAGATATTTTAAATATCATAGATATTTTTAATATTATAGTGTGTTAACACTAGATATTATAGATATCATAGATATTTTATTAATATCATAGTGTGTTAACCTTGTGTGTTAAAACTATATATTATAAATATTATGGATATTTTATTAATATCATAGTGTGCTAACAGTGTGTATTAACCCTAACTACTATAAATATGACAGATATTTTATTAATATCTTAGTGTGTTTTAACACTAGATATTTTAAATATCATAGATATTTTTAATATTATAGTGTGTTAACACTAGATATTATAGATATCATAGATATTTTATTAATATCATTGTGTGTTTACACTAGTTATAAATAGTGTAGATATTTTATGAATATCATAGTGTGTTAACACAGTGTGCTAACTTTAGATATTATAAGTATCATAGATATTTTATTAGTATCATAATGTATTAACCCTGTGTGTTAACACTAGATATTATATTTATCACAGATATTTTATGAATATTATAGTGTGTTTACACTGTATGTTAACATAAGGTCATGTGAATATCACACATACTTTCTTAATACCATAGTGTGTTATGACTAGATATGATAAATCAGAGTCTCTCTCTGTCGCCCAGGCTAGGGTGCAGTGGCCGGATCTCTACTACCTGCAAGCTCCGCCTCCCGAGTTTAGGCCATTCTCCTGCCTCAGCCTCCCAAGTAGCTGGGACTACAGGCGCCCGCCACCTCGCCCGGCTAGTTTTTTGTATTTTTTTGGTAGAGACGGGATTTCACCGTGTTAGCCAGGATGGTCTCGATTTCCTGACCTCGTGATCTGCCCGTCTTGGCCTCCCAAAGTGCTAGGATTACAGACTTGAGCCACCATGCCCAGCCAAGATATTTTCTTAATATCATAGTGTTTTAACACTGTAAACATCAGATATTATAAATATCATAGTTTGTTAATATCGTGTGTTAACACTAGGTATTATAAATACAGAGATTTTATTAATATCATTGTGTGTTAACACCACGTGTTAGCACTAGATTTTATAAATATAGATGTTTTATTAGTATCACAGTGTGTTAACACTAGAATTTGTAGATGTGTTAGTTTACTAATATCACTTTGTGTTAACACTAGATATTATAAATATCAATATTTTATTAACATCATAGTGTGGTAACACTGTGTGTTAACAGTTGATATTATTATAAATATTTTAGATATTTTATTAATATCATAGTGTGTTATATATGATATCATCTATATATATGCGATATATGTATGAATTATCTCTGGAAAAATAATAATATAACTAATATTATTTTAGTTATATCTGGGGAGGCTACAAGAAGCCAAGGATGATGAGAAACCCTAAATTTCACTTTATACTTGTTGATGTTACACAAAAAACTTTTTTTCCCCTTGCCTCCCCCTACACTTCCCTCCAAAATAATACATTACCATAACAATTTAGTGCTTAAAAAAATACCTGAATCTTTCTCATCAATTTCTTGGCTGCCTTCTGTGTGCAGGCCTCTCCCATATGTGACTCTTAGAAGATCCTGAGAGGTAAGGGTTGTGAACATCAGGAGGACCGGGGCCCACTTGCTTTTCTGATCCCACACGAGAAGATGTGAGTGTGAAGCCTTCCTTAGAGGTTTTCTGTGGAAATGAAATAAATGAGTCTATGTAAAGTGCAAGAGCATTGAAGGTGCTTACTAAATGTTATTTTTCTTCACTTTTGCTGCCTTCGTCCTCTCATACCCACTCCTGATTTTAGGCGATTGGGGAAAAATTGCCATTGAACATCATACTCTACTAACGAAGACCATTTGAGAGTTAGATTCATCTCTTTCGCATTTCAACAGCAGAAAGAAGCCCCACAAATCAAGCAGTCCTCTTTTTCTATACCTTGTCACTTTGTTGCTACTCCCACTGGCCAAAGAGGGAAGAAAGTTTCTTGGTGTAATTAAAATATTGTTATAGGCTGGGTGGTGGTGGTGGGGCGGGGCTGGAGGGCTCATGCCTATAATCCCAGCACTTTGGGAGGCCAAGACGGGAGGATCGCTTGAGGCCAGGAGTTTGAGACCAGGCTGGGCAACATAGTGAGATCCCCATCTCTACAAAAAAAAATTAGCCAGGCATGATGGCATGCATCTGTAGTCCCAGTTACTTGGGAGGCTGAGGGAGAAGGATCACTTGAGCCCAAGGGTTTCAGGCTGCAGTAAGCTACGATCATACAACTGCACTCCAGCCTGGGCAACAGAGCATCACTGTCTCTCCGGAAAAAAAAAAAAAATTGTTACAGAATATAGAGTTGATAACTTCTCTGGAACAAGAAAGCTCTCATTTTAGATACCCATCCATTCACTCATTCAGTAGTGTTCTGGATGCCAGGAATTTAGTG